>NW_026138094.1:12047500-14447500 GCF_025592945.1 Manacus candei | reverse complement strand
TAAGTTCTGTTCCTGTGGGGTTTTTGGTGGTGTTTTTCTGACAAGTTTTCATTTTGAGCAACTGAAGCCTGTGTGTTGAGAAAAGATGTCTTTGTGGATAGTTCACCCACGCTACAGTACTGTTTTTTGATCATACTGCTTTTTGTCTTGCAGGTCAAAATCGCACTCTTTTGTTTGAGAGTGAGTGTTCAGTTTGGTGTCGCTCTTCTCAGTTTGTGTGACTTGTTTTGGGAGGGTTCTGTGTTGGGCAGTAAACTGCTTGAACAGATTGAGTTTGCCAGCATTTTTGTTTCAAATCATTGACCTGTGTTGCCAGTGACTTTTTCTTCATTGGAAGGGAGGAATAAGAGGGAATACTTTCAGTGACTCAGTTCATCCACTTAGCTCATTGCCTTATTTCTAGAATTTGCTTACTAAGAATTTTGTTGCCAGTGTTGGATCATCTGCCTGAAACCAGCTCATGACCCATTGCAACTGTTGAGTTTTCTTATGTGCTTTCTGTGTTTTACACTGATATTCTTTTGGATTTGATGTTTTTGTTCACTACATACATGTCGATGTTTTCACAGCTTCTGTAGCCTCCCACCCTTTTTTTTTAACAACTTTCTGCTCCCTGCATGAAGACTCTATTTATTCTTACAGCATTTCTAATGTTTTTCAGCCCAGAAGTACCCAATGGTGCAGTTGTTGCAGAAGGATGATGACTCCTTTAACCAGGAGCTCTTGAGGAGTATGGTGAAGAGCATTAAGATGAACGATGTGTATGGACCGATGAGTCAGATATTGGAGAGGCTGAACAAGTGGCCACATATTAAAAGACAGAGGTGAGAGCACCAGCCTGCCTGTGTGGAGGAGAATTTGGCAACAATGAGGGTGTTGTAATGTGAATTACATTTCCTTAGTGTGTTTTGCAATGAAAAAAGCACTGTTTTTCATCAGTGTTCTCAAATTTGTCACTCAGTCTGTAAATAATCCTTTTTTTTCATGATAACTTTCACAAACTTAGTTTCTCCAATTTTTTCATAAAATGTTGTTGCTTTTTCCTTTCCCTCTCCCGTTCACAGCCACTTCTTCTTACCTCAGAATGAAATCAAGTAGGGAGTGTGTATATGTGTATATTTTATTAACAAATGTTATTTATATGTTAATGGATTTTTTAAAATAAAAACCCTAGCCTTATTTCTAGGGTCTAAGGGTAGATTTGGGGGTTTAAATCTTCAGTAGAGAACAGAAGAGCTAAGAGAGGTTAGGTTTCATATTTAGGAAGGTTTTTCCATTAGCAGTGGAATTAGTGAAAATTATTTCCTGTGAGTTTCTGTTCCCTGGATTTACTGATTTATACTGGGTTATAGAACAGTCTTGTCAACAGCTGCAGCACTGACAGGGTGTTTATTTGCTTGTCTGCTTGCTTTTTCAAGCTAATACAGAAATGCAGAAAAGCAAATTGGAATTTGGGAATGTGGTTGGAACTTGCCTTAAGTGCATGTTTCTCTCTCCATGTACTTGGTACAACTTCCACAGTCGTTGCCTTAAGGACCTCCCATGAGTGATTTCCATATGTAGGGAATCCAGGGCATTCCCCAGAGGTCAGAAATGACAACATTTTGGAGGTGGCACCAGGAATTATGTTCAAAATGCCTCTTTCTAAAAATAACTTTATTTTTAAATGCTTCAATCTATTTTTAATATAGATTGTTTTGTCATATATTGTTGCAGTATAGAAATTAACTTTTTATTTTTACCGTTTCAGGAGCCTTTACAGAGAAATACTGTTTCTTTCACTTGTTGCCCTGGGAAGAGATAACATTGATATAGGTGAGTTTTTTCAATTATTAACTGAGCACAGATGATGAGTGTGTGCAAACTAGTTGTTCAGCTTTTAAAAAAAATTAGATGAGTGCCACTCTGTGGTAAGTGCCAAATAAAAAGGACTTTATTTTTTGCTGATAAATGAGCTGTCATGGCATTTGGGTGTTTCTGAGCACTAGGAGTTGTTTTTCCCTCCCTGCAGATGCTTTTGACAGAGAGTACAAAATGGCCTATGACCGACTGACCGCTAATCAGGTGAAGAACACTCATAATTGCGATAGACCCCCGAGCACTGGAGTGATGGAATGCAGAAAGATTTTTGGAGAACCATACCTTTAGATATTCCTGGCTAAAGAGGTGATATCTCTGACGTGTACCTGTGTAAAATAACCACTTCAGTCACAAGGAACATCTCAGTCTTCAGTGTTGGAGAACGTGCGTGCGTGGAGGCCTCGGGAAATTGGGCCTGTCTGCGGTTGTGGAGATGGACAGAGAGGAAAACGGGCCAAATATTACTGCCCTGCTCCCTTGTCCTTTCTGCAGATCAATGTGTAGAAAGGAAGGTTCTAAACAAAATCAGTTCTTTGACTTGGGACAGCAGATTACAGCTCCCTTAAAACAAAAAGTAAAGAAAACAGGTGGACAGAAACAATGCACTGAAACTAATGTGAGCGAAGGAAATGCTTCAGAATCTATTGTTTACATAGAATATTCATGATGTTATGAAGAGCATACAAAGTTGTATTATACATATTTTAAATTGTTTATAGTAAGTTGATATTTTTTTAATTTTTTTAAATTACTGGAGTGAATTTTAAATGGACTTGCTGCATAAGCAATACAGTGCTTATTTTTTTTGCAGTACACTGCTATTTATAGTAACTTGTCCAGTTACTTTTTGAAGAGTGATTGGTTTTAAAGCAGAATAGAAAATGTTAACCTTCACCTAGACAGTACTTAAGATCCAGGATTTCTCTCATGCACACTTGGAAAACGTGTTACCACAGCAATCAGAAGGAAGGTATGGTAAAAATCTGTAAAACTCTACTAATAATGAACACACTGATGTCTCTGTAAAACACTTCTGTAGAAATCTCCTCTTCCTCTCGTGTTCCCTTCCCTCCCCACTCCCCAGGAAAGGGAAAGCCTGTTGAAGAGTCCTACAGATTGTAATGGAATCAGCCCATCTCAGCTGTTGGCATTTGTTGGTGTGACCTCATCCCAGATGGAGCACAAAGCAAATGCAGCAGGTTCCTCACAAACCGCAGCGTTCGGAGTCTCGGTGGTTGTGTTAAAACACACTAAATATGACACGTTCATAGTGCTAACCCAAAGCTCTTAACTGAAGTACAGACAGCAAACCTGCTACAGGGAATTTATAGGGAATGTAACTTATTGGGGCATATTGTGCATAGTTAAATGTACTTGGAATGTTTGGTCTCTATTTCACAGGCAAAGCAACTTTTTTTTCTCTGAAGAGAAGCTCTGTGTCAGTCCTTGTGGTGGAGTCATGGCTTTTGCCTCATGTTTTCTTGTTCTAGACATTTAAAGAAATGTTCTGTGCTCTCAGTCACATAGCAACTCCTCACCAGAAGGTAGGCTACAGGGAAAATATCAGAAGTCTTGTGTGGAGGTGGGAAAGCAGACATTGAACTGTATAAAACACCCTAAACAAATTAAATCATGCTTTAACAAATAGCTTTATTTTAAGTAATCTTAATGCATTTTCCAATTCTAATTTCTTTTAGTTGTTACTGTTAGAATATTTCTAAATATCAGCTGTTACATTAGATTTTATATGGCAGTCTGCCTACCAGCAGGTGTTTTTAAAAACATCTTTAGTTTGCAAGTGTAATAAACCAGCAATATTTAGTTAGGCAGAAAGTGCTAAACTTTAAAGCTCACATTTACTCTATTAAATGAAATAGAGCGAGCCTTAGAGGCTTACATGAGAAGTAATGCTGCTATGAAGCTCTGTAACCTCCTCCCAGACCTCTGTAAAGTCCTAAGAAGATGGTGCCCTAAGGAGAAAGGGTTTAAAACATGCAGAGCTGCAGGAATGTGCTGTTGATAATTGCAAGATGCAGGATACAACTTCCATCGGGTAATGCCTCTTCTCTAACGTGCTGCTAATTATGTAGCTGACCTTTTTGAAAGTATCCCCCACCCTGAGGTGGAGCTGGCAGTGCTACCCTCAGACCGTTGTTCACATTTAATTTATTTTAACCATTTTGATGCTCTTTGTCCTGCCACGCTTGTACAGTGTCCCTCGTGCATGACATGGAGCTCCTTTCCTCGCCCAGGTACATGGTAAACACACCCCTTTGTTCTTCTGAGCTGTTGTGAAAAAACAGGCTATTTCTGACCATATTCCCTGTGATAGCCCTTAGTGTGCATGGATGCTCTGCTCTGTGCAGCAGGAATGCTGCATTACCATGGAAAACTCGCCTGCAGTAGTTGCTGTGTATTTGAGCTCATCCCCGTGTTCCCAGCTCCCTGCAGTTCTGCTTCCCATGCCATTTACCACTGGGGTAGCCACTGTATTATGGGACCTTCGGGCCATGAAGGAGAGAGAGCAAGTACTTTTTCCAGAGCTGCCGTGGTGCTCAGAGGGGCTGAGCTATGACCAGGCTTCCCACCCCGTCCCGGTGTGGCGGAAGCGCCGAGCCCGGTCCGTCCCTGGACACGGCACTGCCGAGGTGTGTTGGTGCAGGTGATCCATCCCAGTCCCAGCTTCCTTGTAAGTACTTCCAGCTGCCTTCAGACTTAGAAACCCAGCACTTTTGCTGCTTCATTCCGGTGTCCACAGTCCTGCAGTGTTACCAGACAGTAGGTGCTGCCCCAGGAACAGGATTGTCCCTCAGCCTCCCAACAGTCCTTCAATATTCCTGCATCCCCAGCGTGGCACTCCTGAAGCATTGCTGATGTTCATTGGGGTGTGCTTTTGAATTATTAGATCATGTAGTGGCTCATCAAGTGACATCATTATACTTAATGAATTGTTTAATAAGGTCTGTTGCGAGTCAGTCCACTGTAGAAATATATCAAAATAGAGTTGGAATAACAATACATTATAAATGGGAAATTTTCCTCATTCGAGTCATAACGTTCCAAACGTAGGTCCCGAGGTGGATAATTTTTAAGCATCATGCAATTCAGTGTTGAAACAGTTTTCAAATCTCACTGTCCTTTATTAGAAAAGCAATTTGACTATATTTTCCAATACTGCAAAGATGGATAAATAAAATATTTGAGACATATTTTCAATTTAAAATTTTGTATGAACTGAATTTTCTCCTTTTGTGTACTAAATAATGCTTATGTCCAAAACCTTAAACAAAGGTTTTACATTTGCAGTGCAATATATATTTTGCTTTACTTATGGTTCCACTGGAATAATTATTGGAGATGAAATACCGAAATGTGAATAGGAATTGTGCTGTTTCTCTGACACTGCCGTGTCCCATTTGAGAGGGTTTGCTGTTGGTTCAGTTACAGCCTGATGAATTTGACTTCCACTGGCAAATTAAATGATTTGTACCCCAAGAAAGAGAAAATTCCTGCGTGCAAAATCTTTGTGTAACAAATGGGAGATGCAAACAGTAATAATAGAGAGGGGTATTTCTGGATATTATCTCACTGGGATTTAAAAATGGTACTTTGTTAGTCTGCAAGCAGCACTTTTTAAATGAATGGTTGTAGATTTGTAAATATGTAATGTTTAAATTTTATTTACCAAAAACCAGTATGTTGGATGTTTGCTTTGGTTTGTAGTTCCTTTAAAATAAGCAAAGTCAGTGTTCACAATGTTAAGTTTTTTTTTCTGTCTCATCCAAAAAAAAAGAAGTTTTACAGTGAGTCAATAAAAAGCTTAAAATCTTTCTGGTTATTTTCATTAACATTTTATTAGATGGATTAGGAACGTCTGCAGCTCTTAACTGCATTGTTTGCTCTCGTGAGGTGTTAACAATAACCCTCCCAGGTTTGTTGAGGTCAGTGGCATTTTTTCATCATATCTGTGTAGAAAACAGTGCAAACAACAGGAATTAGTGCTGGATGCAATAGTCTGTAAATAGCAGGGATTAGTGTCAGGATGAAAACAAACCCCCAGCAGTTCAACTTCTTGTTGCAGTATTTGATTCCTGGCTTTAGTTTTGATCAGTGGTAATGTGCTATTGTCACCCCAGATCCATTTTACATTGTAGTGGTAAGATGTAAATCCAGGTGATATCACGTTTTTGCACTTAACATAAATTTTAGGGCCTGTGTTGCAAGATCAGGTACGGATTTAAAAGGATCTTGGTGCAGTTTGAGAGAATTCACTGCTGAGATGCAGCATGTGAGGCCACACGGTGACGTTAAGCAGAGGAGTTGTGTAGAGGCCTGGCCACATGGGGCTGGTTCTCTTCCCCCAAACTAAAACACTGATTTCAGAGAGTTTGAGCAGTCCACTGAGTAATTTAGAGTGTGTTCCTGAAGAATTTCTATAATGGGTAAACATTTTGTGCTGAAAATCAACTCCATTAACTTGAGGGGATCAGCCATACTGAAAACTGAATGCATCTGTATCACATCAGCCTTTGCCAGGAGTGCATAAACATGTGCTATTTGATAGTGTATCTGTTCTGATCCTAAAGAAAAACAGCAAAGGCTGACATACCACTTGAGATTTATTTATTTTTAGCAAGTTAAAGATATTTTATTCTCAGTAAGTTTGTTACAATTCTGGTTCCTTTTTTTTCAGTAGAACATTTGCTACCTTAAACCCCTTTTGATGCTGCTGTATCCTCACACACATCTTGAAGTGTCCAGCCATCATACAGATACTGGGCAGGATATTATCTTGTCTTCTAACATCACACTGATGATCAGAAACACAAAGTAAAGAGCAAACATGGTGAGCCCCAGCATTTTGTTCATTTTCCATTTACAGACAGCGATGGAGATAATCACAAACAGGAGCATGAGGAAAAGGAGAACAATTGCACAAAACAAACCATTGCTGCTCACTGCCACGGGGCTGAGGCCATTGAAGACAGAAAAAAGGAACCAGGGAACTGGCAAGCTGCAAGTAAAGGAAAAGTAATTGAAATAAATGTTTTAAGGCAGTTCATTTTCTGCATCATAACTAAGCAATTTTTCCAAAGTCTTACAGGGGGGAAAAAAAATGCATGATTGCATTCCATGTAGCTCAGCATAAATCTAAACTAGATGTTGTTTGTATCAAAATTGCATTTGGATAATGCTTCCACTATCATAGTGCAATCCAAGAGGCTGAAAGGACCTATAAATTAAATGTCTTGGGCTGTAATAAAGAAATGTCCTGATGCTTTATGATGGAAGATACAGGCACTGATCCTGCCCTTGCCTGCACAGGAGCTGGATGTTTCTGAGTGACCAGATCTTGTTCCTGCCTGTAAATCTTTGATGTTTACCAAAGATTTCTTGAATTTTTGTCTTGAAAAAATGGTAATTTTCTGTTGATTGAGAATTAGGTGAAGATGGTGGGCTGAGCTGTAACACTTTGTCTTTCCTGGCTGCGTTTGGGTGTTGTTTGGTTTGGGCTTGGGTTTTTTGTTTGTTTTTTTTAAAGGAACTGGTTGCCCAGCTGCCCTTCATTTAAAGACAGCTAAAATTAAATAAATGGGTATGTTTGGAATAAAACCAGCTTTGTATTTCAGAAGAAATGCATGTTTTAGCACTGAACTGGTACTCACCCAACAGTGATATCAAAGATGTTGCTGCCCACAGAGCTGGACACAGCCATGTCACCCAAGCCCTTCCGTGCCACAATGACACTGGTGATGAGGTCAGGGATGGATGTTCCTGCTGCCAGGATGGTCAAACCCATAATTTCCTCTGATATCCCAATTGTTTCCCCAACCTAATCAACACAAATTGGGTAGAGCTGTTGGCACTGGAACAGGGACTACAGTTGCTCTGTGCAGTTTTGGGGTTTGTGCCATACCGGAGTTAAAATAATCTGAATCCCCTAAACATGGGAGCATTTTGCTGCTTTGTAGGATTAGAAAGTTAAATTTCAGTGTCTGTTGATCCTGGATTTGCTCTGCAGTGCAGGGAATCTGATCACAGTGATGCCAACACTGAGCAAGGTCAAGTCAGCCACAGCACAACTCTGCTGTCCTCAGTCCACCTCTGCTGGATGTTGGCCACTTTTTCCCTCTCCAGATTTAACATCAGCTATACAAGATCTGAGGGCTTTTGGAAATGACAGGCCTTGGATTTATGGTATGATCAGCTATATTGTGCATGTGCAATATATCACTAAATACAGAATGGGGGGGTGATTCTACAAGATGGAAGTATTATTTCCCAGAATACCAGGTGAACATTAGGGCAGGGGGAGTTGAGATCATTTAGCAGCTTCCAGAATCAGACCCTTTATTTTCCTAGAATTTTAATTAGATAATGGATAATTATGTTCTGCACAGAAACATTCATCAATGAAAAGTCAGAATTAAGATAAATCTTGACAGTACTTTTCCTTTCATTGCACTTTCCTTTCACTGATGCACAAACTCCCTTGGAAGCTCTTGGAAAAGAATGAAGCTTTGTCAAATCAAAAAAAAAAAGGAAATAGAAAATTCCCTTTTGAGTTCTAACAAAACAAAGTTTCTACTGTTATGATGGGCTGCAGCTGTAATTCATGAGATAAAATGCCAAGTGACACTGTTGCCTCTCTCCATCTACTAGTTCTGAACTGGTGATTTGCAGAGAGAACACAAACCCCTCACCTGGTGAGCCCACCACACCATGAGGTAAGAGAACACAGCAATCCAGAGGATGGATCCAAAAAACGTGATGACAAAGAATTTTTTTGAGTCCTGTCAAAATCAAGTTTGGAAAGAAAAAAAAAAAAGAGAGAAGTTTCAGGCAAGTTAATAATCCCCAGTGAAAACTATTCACCCGAAACACTTCCCTGCAGTTGATTTGCTTTAACTTGGACCCTGGTTTCTATTTGTATTTCTGGTTTTCAGCTCGATTAGGTGACCTGTAGTTGCTAGAATTTGTGGTTTATTAAATTAAGTCTCTGTACAACGTTCCACTGCAGCTGGGCCTCCTGTCCCACCCCCTGCAGCAGTAACAGCACTTCAAGTATGCAAAGGCTGCAGACATGGAAAAATGGAGCTGGGGACTCTTGCCCAGAGGAAATCTATAGCTCAGTTAATGACTCCAGTAGCAGAAAGAAGACAGATTCTTACAGGGTTCCTGACGTCAGGCAGAGTGCTCCAGAGAGGAAAGACAATGGGAAAGAGGAAAAGGTAAATGGCTTGTTTTTTCCTTGTTTCTGGCCATTCCAGAGATAAGGGCTCATCGTTTTCATCATCATCATCATCTGTGCTGTCCTCATCACTGTCTTCCTCACTCTCAGAGCTGCTGTCTTCTGAGCTGTCACTGCTTGATGAGGGCTGTAGATCAGGATAAAAAAAATTAAAAAGCCAATGTTTTCACATCTCCAAGGAGCTGCATTTATTCCCCCTGGCCTCACCTGGGCAGAGCTCAGATTTGTAACAGGGCTAGGGGCACCCACAGGCCCCATCTCACTACTGTGGGCAGGATCCAGGCTCATCCTACCCCAGCACCTGTGTATTGTCAACTAAATTGCATCTGTTAACTAGAACCACCTTTTAGATGAGGTTTTGACACAAACTGTCCTTGAAAATCCTTTCCTCATCAGAACAGCCAAATTACATCACCTGGAAGGAGGGATTTGGGGAGCAAAGCAGAACTGTACACAGGGGAGCACAGGACAGGCACATCCTGGGATCTTCCCTTGCCCTGGAGTACCCCCCAGCCTCAGAGGAGTGGAAAATACTATACAGGATCAGTTGGTGTCATATTTTGGACCTGATCTGTGTTTGTAAGCCAAAATGTTTCAGCCAAATATTAATAAATCACTTCACAGTCTATATATAGCTGCCAGTGACATAAGTTGGATCCTGTCCCAAAAGCTCTGGAGAGGGAAGAAGGGAAGTACATGTGAAGGTCAGCCTGGAGGGAGCACTTCCTGCCTGTGACCCTGATTTCAATACCTGTCCATCCTGTGGTGCATCTGCCTTCTGTGTGGCTTTGCTGGGCTCAGAGTCATGGGCAGGAGTTACCTGGATGGTGCTTGGGGCCTTCTTTTCCTCTTCTGCAAAAAGCAATAAGAAGGAACACTGGGTTTAATTGTCAGGGGCTCACCTTCCCCATGGGCAGCAGGGAGATCTGACCTCCCTCCCAAAATGTGTGGCATTTCAGGTGAAACCCTGTCAGACTGCCTAGGTTGGTTGTGATTAGTAAATCTGGGCAGAATCTGACCCTCCTGGAGTAGAATGAGACCTTGATGTTCCTGTGATCTCCTCTCCAGAACTGCTGTAAGAGACACGTGTAACAAAAGGGAAATGCTAATTACCTCATCTACAGCTGATGAGTATTTCCTGGCTGCTTTCTGGATTCTGAAGATCTTACTAAAACCATCCTTAAAAGCCAGAAAGGATGTAAAGCCTTGCTTCTTTTTTGTTTTGGGGTTTTTTTTTGGTTGGTTTTTTTTTGTTTGGTTGGGTTGGGTTGGGTTGGGGTTTTTTGTTTGTTTGGTTTTTTTTCCAGTGAAGCATGGGAGCATTTTCCAGGGAGCTGCTTCTTCAAGGCTTCTGAAAAATGACTTGGACGTGCTGCCAGACTTTAATCCCTGATCATTTGGTGGGGATTCTAAAGCAAATGGCAAAGTGCTGACACGTACAAGGAAACAACTGCAGTGTCCTCTGTGCTGTTCCTGTGTAGCCAAGAGGGACACGGAAACCTTCGTGTGTAATAGTGTGGAAACAAGGACAACACAGAGCACAGGTGAAGTCAATGAGATGTTGGTAACACACACAGGCAATTGTTTTTTAAACAGTATTTTTCTCAAGTTTAGGCTCACTCAGGTGAGGCCCAGTGTTGTGGGATGCTGAGGTCCCTGTGTTGTGTGGAGCTGGGACCTTCCACACAAAAGTTTCCTGTTTTTCAAAATCTCCATCTTCCCAGGCAGTACAAACCCGTGTTGTAGCACAGCCAGCTCAGCCAGGCTGTGTGTCAGCAGTGAGAGAGAAAACCCAAAAAGTACTGAACCGCCAGAGGTCAGGGTCAGATGGGATATTGGGAAGGAATTCTTCCCTGGGAGGGTGGGGAGGCCCTGGCACAGGTTGCCCAGAGAAGCTGTGGCTGCCCCATCCCTGGAAGTGTCCAAGGCCAGGTTGGACAGGGCTTGGAGCAACCTGAGCTAGTGGAAGGTGTCCCTGCCCAGGGCAAGGGTTGGAGCTGGATGGGCTTTAAGGTCCCTTCCAACCCAAATGATTCTGTGAATCTATTCAAGGGAAGAATGCACAAACCCTTAGACAGATACAGAAACAATCAGTGCAGCTGATTCCCTCTGCAGGAACCTTCCATGCTCTTCTGCAAGTCTGGCAAATTTCCAAGCTAAACTGAAGGTCCTTTGTTTTAACAGACACCTCAGTTTGAAGGGTCTACCAAAGACCAGCAGCACCCAAGTGCTGCCTGTAATGGCCTGACTTCCCTTCTCCACCATTCCATGGCCACTTCCACTACGTCCTTGTAGCACTCCCTGCCCCGTCTCTGTCTCACTGAGGGCTCCTTTGGGATGGCTGTTCCTGCCCACACCCATCCACTGTTTCCTGCTGCACTGTTACAGCAGCCTGTGAGCAGCAATAACACAGACCTTGTGTCAGACCCTGTCTCAGTGCCAGCCCTGGGGTGTTGTGTGCTGGGAAGGTGAGGGCTGGCACTGCAAAACCAGGCAAACAACTCTTGCACTCACCTTCTGGCTGTGGGCCTTGTCCATCCAAGGTCTCTGCCTTGGCCGTGGCCATGTTGCTCAGGATGTCAACCCTGTCTTTAAATTTTTCTGTGGATGAGGAGGACATGTCCATCAGCAGCTGTCAGCTGTGAAACCCCCTTTACCTCCCCCCTACACACCCATGCTCTTGCCCCTTTCCTCTTCCATGGCCTGCAGCCAGCACTGACCTGTGAGCTGTTTGGATGGGACCCCAGGTTTTGGCTGCTGCTGTTGATCATGGCTGGCATGTTTAAATGTTAGTGCTGGAGCAATTACACCAGCCATTTGAGAGGTAACTAATACTATCATATTCTAAAGAGAACTAGAAGAAAGAGAAATCCTTTCCAGGTCATCAGTGCAGAAGGGTATCTGTACTTCATAGGAAGCAAATGCAGAAAGAACAGAGGAGGAGTTTTAGTGCAATATCATCTTGTTCCTAAGGGACTATTGATTTTTTTCAGGCTAGATTATGTGCAAACTAAAACTGACACCTTCCTCTTGCCATGTGGCTGTTGAAGAGGCCTTAGGGTGCTACCTGCAGCCTGGGGACCTGATGGTAAGGGAAAATAAAAACCTTTTATCTTCCAGTTCCCTGGAAAATTATTGATTTCTCTAAGTATACACAAGTGTCTGCTCTGCTCTGCTGGCACTGATCTAAATTCCTGGTGTCCAGGCTGTGTAGGAGATGATCTTCACCAGTGCAGGGTCCAGTGCTGTATTTCTGGGATTGCTGGGGGCTTCTTCCACTGTGAACCATGTTGTGCTCTGCTCAGATGAGCTGCTTTATTACTGGCTTACAGTGAACTGTGAAACTCTGTGTGTGTCTCCATAATTCAGTGTTGTGTTCAAATCTCTTAGTGCTGACTCTCACTGAAATGGGACAAAACAGAGGCTCAGAGAAAAGCCCCATTTTCTCTACTCTGTGCCCTCTGTTGAGCTGCCCACCCCACAACTCAGCTGAGGGTTGCAGGGTTTGCACATGGACAGGAGCCACAAGGAACTGGCCACGCTCTGCTTGGCTGGCGTGCAGGGCTGTAAATTCATTTCCTCTGGAAGTTTTATCACACTGATTTAATCCACTGTGCTGTTGAGTACACAACCAGAACAGTGCTGTTGTCATCTGCCTCAAGGGCAGGGCCCTGCCACTTTATACATCACTGTGATACTGATATAATAAAAATTGCAGGCCTGAGGCCATGAGCTGTGTGGGCAGATCAGATTCAGAGCTGAACCTCACAAAAATCAGTAAATTCTGGTGTATGTCCAATAACTTTGTCCAGCTCAGACATTAAGACCTCAGGGGACAAGTCCTATTCTGGTGAGATTCCTGTTAGTGTCTGACAAACATTTTTCACCAACTGGAATTTCCACTGAGCCTTGGAATGAGCACTGGACTGAGATGAAATGATGATAGAATCCCAGAATGATTTGGTTTGGAAGGGAACTTAAGATCACCTTGTTCCAACCCTCTGCCATGAACAGGGACACCTTCCACTATCCCAGCTTGCTCCAAGCCCCGTCCAACCTGGCCTTGGACACTCCCAGGGATGGGGCAGCCACAGCTTCTCTGGACAACCAGTGCCAGGGCCTCCCCACCCTCACAGGGAGGAATTTCTTCCCTATATCTAATCAAAATGATGATTTTTTTTCTCTTTTGAAAGGCTGGCTGGGACGCAAGAGCCTGACTCTTCCATGCTCCTTGTCAATCCTGAAGCTCACCAGAGGGGATGGGAAGCATTTTGCTTCCTTCCCCCTGAGCTGATGTGCTGGGACATGCCTGGGTGCAGGGCAGCACAGAGGTGATCCATTGCTCCCAGTCCCCTCTAAGCACTGGGCAATGCATCTTTCTGTTCAGCTTTTCCCTGAAGCTGCTGCAAAAGCTCCTGTCAGCAAGGTCAGGGCGGTCAGGCTCAGCCTGAGGGAGATTATATACATTGAAGCTCCTGGCTCCCTGCCCTGGCCCAGGCTGGGAGTGGAGCCCTCAGCATCCCTCTGTCAGCACAAACAGATTAGGCCCAGGCCCCTCTCCAGTCCTCAGGAGATCAGTCTCATCTGGAAGGGTGTTAATTCCTCTGACACACAATTCCTGTGTGGACTGAGGCTGGAGGCAGAGCTGGCTCTAAGCTGGGCTGATCTGCAGGTCAGCACGGGCAGGAAGGATGTCCCTGATCTCAGTCCTTGCTGTGCTGGATTAGCTGTGCAGGGCAGGGGCCCTCAGTCCCCTGGGGCATCCACTGCTGGCAGCTCTGTCCCCAGCTCTGAGAGCCCATCACACAGGACAACTCTGTGTCCAGGGGCCCTGAGATGCTCTCCAGGAAAATTCCTGTCGCATGGATTGACAGCACCCAGGCTGGACTTCAGGTGGCAGCTGAGCTTTTACCTTGAATTTGGCTCTTGGGTTTAATGCACTCTTTGGCTTTCACAACACAATCAGCAGGAAGGATTTTTTCTTTACAATTTAGCATGAACCTGAAGGATTTGGAGATTCTGCTGTCTAAAAGTGGAAATAAAAAACCAAACTCATTATTCCTTTTGCTCCTTTGTATCTTGATTCCTTAACAAGTGATGGAATGCTAAGGAAACAAGGAGAAACTGTAGCTGCCTTCAGCTTCTCACTTGGCTCTGGCCTGCAACCTTGCCTGCTGCTCTGGGCTGGTCTAATTTCCAAAACCATTAGCTTGTTAACTGGGGCATACTGAGGACAGGCAGCTCTGCTGCTGGAGCCTTTTTCTTCATTCAAAAACAAAAGTTAGCTTCTGCCTTCTTCCCTGCATGACTGGACTTTAAAGGATAATCTGATGGTAAGACTGGAGGTTCAGCAATGAGAGGGTTCCTGAGTATTTCCAAAATCTTTTTTCTTTTCATTCCCCCACAGTTCTCTCTGGTGTCAATGGGGAAAATCCTGAAAAGATCTCATGCTCTGCTTCTACACACTTCCAAAGAAAGTGGGGAAAAGAATAAAGTTGCTAGAAATTCCTCATTAAAAAGAATAACCTTCTGGAGAGACTGTTGTAGCCCATCCTTGCATCCCTTTGTGTCAGACTGAAGTACACGTGCTCACACTCCCATCTAGTGGCTGCTGCACAGACAGTAACTCACACCGTGCCTGGCTGCTGGGACAGGCTTAGGTTGGATAGCAGGAAAAATTTCTTCATGGAAAGGGCTGTCCAGCCCTGGCACAGGCTGTCAGACCAGTGGTGGATTCCCCATCCCTGGAGGATTTAAAAGGTATGTAGATGGGGCACTTAAGAACAGAGCGGGGGAGTGCTGGGGGAGCAGTTGGACTCTTGGAAGGCTTTTACAACCTAAATGATTCTGTGGAATGAGCAGGGAAGTTCTCATTCAGAGAAGATCCAAACTGCCCCCCACCCCCAATACTGTCTATTCAATATAGTCCTTGGAATAGCAGCCTCTGTAGCAGGGACAGTGGCTTTTACAACTGCATGGAAACCTCCCAGCAGCCTATTCCAGGCTGAACTGGCTGGAACTGTCCTTGGCCTCATCTTGCAACTCCTGCTGAGGTCCCAGGGTTTCCCCAGGGCACTGGCCTGGACCAGAAAGCCAAGTGTGTGCTGGCCTGGGGTGGGAGATGCTGCACAGAGACATCTGGAGGTGTGGGAAGGATGAGAAGGTGCTGGGGGGAGTCTCTGAGTGGCAGCAGCCCCTCAATCTGGCACTTTTTGATGCTCAAGGCAATGGCATGTCCTCTTGGAAGGTTTTGGCATTACCCTGGTGCTGTTGATAACACCTCTTGGGGGAAGAGGAGGCAAGGGCAGTAGGGCAAACTGTGATGAGTTGTTAGGCTGCCTAACAGGTTTGGATGCCTTTCCCAGACTGTCAAAGCAGACACTTCTCTGCCTTGCTGTCCTCACCCAACCTCCTTTGTTCCCTTGATCAGTTTGTGCAGCTGGGATTTTGATCTGGAGAGTCCTTTTTGTAACCTCTATGAGAGCCAGGAGAGAGGTGTTGATCTGCTTAGCTTCCTTCTCTCTTTGAATGGACAGCAGGTAATCTCTTAAGAACAAGTAGGGCAGTGGAGGGGTGGGGCATGAGCTGAGCTAGGGAAGAAAATCTAAAAAAGTCTTTTTTTATGTGTTTCACTATTTCTTGGAAAATGAACCTCCACAGTGGGGTCGAATTAAAGTTTAATACAAAGCAGCATGTTAAAAGTCTGTGTACAAAGACCCTGGCTCTGTCTGGAGATGAGGCTTCTCTGCATCCTGGGCAGTTTAAAAGAGTCTGGACCTGAACTGATCTTTCCCTGGCCCTGGGGAGCTGCCCATTGCCTGCACTGTGCTGAGAACACACTTTGCCATGGCAGTGATGGCACCACAGCAGTGCAGGGGAGCTTTTAGAGGTGCTTGGTGTCAATCTAAACCATATAGAATTGGCCTAACCATCGTAATTGGAGCTCATTTTGTGATTTAAATCCCAGCTGGGATATTAATCACTGTCAAAATGATAATTCTTCAAGGGTTTTAACCTCTTTTTGTGCTGCTGTTTCAGGGCTGGGGTGAGGTCTGAGCTAAGAAGAGGAAGGAAGACACGACTCATGTTTGCTGCCCCTGCAGTCAGAGAGAGCAGAGATGGGGGACAGCAGTGACTGTCACCACTTCCAGGGACCCCAGCAGCAGCTGCCACCACAGCAGTGACCAGCTTGGCACAGGCAAAGCAGATGTGGCAGGACCAAAGCATGAGGTGTTTGTCCTCCCAGCACTGGATCAGAAGAGACATAGAGCTCCCGACACTACCTGTGACATGCAGAGCTGCGTTCCAGGGGTGAGTTGCTGACCCCAAAACACTGACACACACAGCCTGTGTTCCCAGTTAAACCACTCTGCACCCAGGGCAGCAAACCCAAGTCCCTCCAGTGTGGAGCATCCACTCACCTTCTGCCAGGGGGTCCAGGGTGTGGATCATGAGCTGGAAGATGGTGCCGCGCATCTGGGAGTTGTGCAGGGAGGCCGAGCTGCTGCCCCGCTGCAGGGCTGGCCCAGGCTGTGGAAAGGCACAATCCCAGTCAATCCCAGTTCCCTCCTCCACTGGCCAGCCATGGGCAGACAAAGGGGCAGCAATTTAACCAGCAGGGGAGGAATGAGCTGTGCAGTGTTTGCTGGGGGGGAGGACTGACCCTGCCAACCTCTGCTCTGGGAGCCCAGGCAGAAAATTAGCCACAAAAACAGGTAAGGAAAATCACTTTCTGAATTTCTGTATGCCTGTTCAAAGCAGAGGATGAATAGCACTCTGCTGGTCAAATCCACTGGGGAAGCCTGAGCTGTCTCCTGGTTTTTATAAAAAGCCCTTTGAGGACAGGACTGAGCCAGGTGTCCCCTTAACAAGGTGTGAGCATTGTGCCTGATACGAGACAGGCTTTGTCCAGTTTTTTTGCCACAGAATTTGACACTTTTATTCATGACCTGACATGGGGAGGGGTTCAAAATGCAATGACTTCAGATCCCTGTGAAGTTGCTTAGACCTACCTGCAGCTTCCTCACATCTGGTGGCTTCTTTGTTCCATCATCTGCAGCTGCCCCAGTGCTTTTCTACAAGCAACAAAGAATGAAAATGACTGATCCCTTCTGCTGCTTCACCTGCTTTTTTAGGATCTAATGATCCCTTAGGCTGCTCTCTGTGAGGAGGTGGGACAGCTGACACCAATGACTTGCATGGATGCTACTGAAAGAGCCTTCCTCAAATTCCAGCAGAGTGAAAGTGCAAAGGGGTATTTTTTTTTCACAGTGATTAGCATTACTTTCCAACATTTACAATTTCTGTAATTTATTTCTCCCAAGGGATAGGTCCAGCAGCTCTGTCATGCTGCTCTGCATTAGTGAGAGTTTTCTGTCAGCTCCAAGTGCAGGGTTGGATTCAATTTGTGGTGATTGATGTCCACAGTGATGGGTGTCACTGCAGGATCTTGGACATGTACCCCACTGGAATGTAGCACAGGAGCTGTCAGGACTCCCAGCTATGGGCACTGGGTGAACATCAGACCAGGGGGAGGAAGGAGAAGCAGTTTCTCAATTCTGCACCACTTCAACCACCCTCACCCCCCTTCCTCCCTTCCCTTAAGTGATGTGGAGCACCAGGACCAGAAGGCAGAGCATGTTTGAGTGCCAGGGACACACAACTGACCAGCAAAGCCTGCAATGTCAGATGAGAGTTTGAAACCAGGTGGTCTCTGCTCAACAGCTGCAGTAGCACAGGTCAGGAGAACAAAGGGGCTGTGGGAGAGCTGAGAAGGGACAGAGGAGGAAGGAGCGGGCTGGCACACTCAAGATGGCAAAGCTCAAGTGTTCTGGAGACCCTTCCTGCCCAGAGCTGCAAGTCTGAAAGGGTGGTTGGCTCTGGGGACACCTTCAGATACTCTTTTTGTGAGCAGTCAGCTCTTCCTTCAAAAGACACCGAGGGAAGGTCTCAAATCTGGAGTTACAGCCACAAACCTCCTGAGCACAGAATCCCCCTGAGCACACCCAGCTGGGGTCAGGGCATGGAATTAGGTTTGGGCACTTGGATCTGGTTGCCAAATGCTGACCAGGAGAGCTAAAGCTGCCAAACCCCTTCCTGTGCTGCAGATCAGGTAACAAGTGACACCACCAGCGTCCCACCTGGCTGCAGGGAGGGAAAAAAGAATTTCCTCCTACACCTCTCAGCCACAAGGGGCTGGGACAGAAGCCTTTTCCCCCTGTTTAACACAGAGTAGTCCAATCTTGTTCCTAGACTAAGAATGTGTTCCTGCAAGTGTTCTTTTTGAAACTTTTACAACAACCAAGAAAGCAAAATCCCACATGTGTCTTTGAAAGCAGCTGAGCAACCACAACTGAGTCCTTTAGTAATTGCATGGTAGTGATGTTCTCTAATTTCTTAGAATCTCTCTCCAGATTGCATTTCCCTCATTTTATAACCATAATTATTGACCAGTACCTGTGTTCTGAGGTTTGAATATGTGCTTTTTGAAGGAGATGTGGTTTTTCTTTATGGTTTACACTAGAACAAATTATTTCCAACTTGCCCTCTGAACTCTAAGGACACCAACCTTTCTCACATGCTCTGCTGATGCTGCCTGCACAGCACTGAGCTTCTTGTTCAACTCCTGCTTCACCCATTGCTCCAGGTACACGTTCTGTTTCATGGTGAATACGTATGTGGCATAGGCAGTCAGTAAAAGGAGGCTTTCCCACCAATCAATGACACTGTCTAGGAAAAACAGGATGAGCATCAGTAAGTCTACAATGTAGAATGAGATGTCTCTAAATAAGGGCCACCATGTCAGGTGGAGTATCTCCCTGGAGAAGAGGGCACAGGTGCCAATGACAAAGAGGATATTAAACACTGCTGAGCCCACAATGGTACCGATGCCGACATTGCTGTGTGAGATGAAGACACCTATGAGGGAGGTGAAGAGTTCTGGTGCTGATCCACCTGCTGCCATGAAGGTGGCTCCAGCCACATCTTCAGAGATCTGCAGCTTCTCTGTGATCACTCCCAAAGCAGGGACAAAATACTCATCACACACTATGGCCAAGGCCACAAACACATACATCATGCCAAAGATGTGAAGGACAACCCACCCTTGCCTGCGTTCTTCCACACTGAACAGGTCCTGGGGATATTCTCCTTTGGACTCATGGGGTGGTTTTTTGTCTGGGTGGCTTTCACTGGCATTTTCTTGCTGTGGGGTTGTATCCACTGGAGTAGTGACGGGCACAGCTGGCTCAGCATCCACATATATACAGTGCCTTATTTTGGGTGCTGTGGCATTGCCTCTCCCAGAAGTCTTGTTGCTGGGGGGGTCCCTGGAGGTCACTTTGACAGGGTCCGTGGGTTGGGGGGCTGTGTGTGATGCTGGAAGGGCAGAGGGGCTGAACTGGAGCTGGTAGAGAGAGAGGACCAACACCGTGGCAAGAAAGAAAAGGATTCGGTTCCTTCGTAGCCGCCTCCTCCGTGGCAAATGCATTTCCTGAAGGTTCAGAATCCAGAGCTGTGTCCAGCAGCCACTGGAGACTTCTCTTGGTCAGCAATTCGAATTTACAGCCACCATTGGAGCTTCCAACTGATCTTGAGCATCAGGAGTGGAACTGCACAGCACAAGATGCAGAATCCTGCAAAAGAGAATCTGCTGTGAAAAATTAAGTACTGCAACTTACCACCATTTGGGCAGCAACACTTCACTGGCACTCTTGTATTTTTCAGTAAGAAGAAATGGACTTAAATGAGTAAAGGCAGATCTAGATCCAGGGTTTAGTTTATTTTTTTTATATACGACTGTAAGTTGTGCTGATTAATAATCAAAGGTTTGGCTTAATAGAGAGGAGTTGGCTGAGACAGTCCAATCCAAGCTGAATTCTGATTCCACCAAATGCCCACATCCAGGAGATGTTAAGGACTGTGTTTTCATTGGAGTGCAGTTGCTATTCTGTAATATTAACAACTGGGTCAGAGTTCTGCAGGAGGAGAGGATACAGCTTCTGTCAAGGAACCGACTTTTAATTGCTACAGCTGATGCTCTGAAGGCAAGATCAAGCTGGTAAAACCTCCTTCTAAACCAGTTATTCACCAAAATAAGCTCAGCAGGAGGATGGGAACTGCTTGAGAATTCCCAGCAATGCTGGTCCGTGGCTTTCCAGCCTTTCACTCCCCAGGAAAGTGGCCAAGCAAGGGTGAGTTTTTTCCCTCAGTGTGAGGAAAACGTGGTTCTGTGGTTCTACTAAAACTGGGGGTGCTGAGCAGCCATTTGTTTCTATGACTACATCTTTCCAAGCCTTTCTGTAGAATTCAGAACTGGCAAAGTGGAATTGTAATCATACCTTTTATTAGGGGGTAATTAGCATATCTTGAATAATTATTTGAGCAGCATTTAGAAAGGAAGAGGAATTGTAGATGCCAGAGAGACAGATCCTGCAGCTGTGACAGTCTGGAGACAGGGATTTGGGGCTGGACAGCATCTACCCTTTGGCACATCTGGAGTGTTCTATATTCTAATGTTTTACCTCAAAATATCACTCTCCATGGATTATTTTTCCTCCAGAGTGGAAATGTTACATTATTCTTTAACTGGATGTGAATCATAGTTTTCTAAACCATTCTCAGATAAGCTCTTCATGCAAGTTATCACACACTTACCCTCTTGCATAACACCCAGGGAATTAATCAGCCTAAATTTCTTGCAAGACAGGCATTATTATCTTCATTTAAATATCTGGGAGGATCACTAAGGCAACACTAATAGAGGGTCATGGGAGTACCTAGATAAATAGATTATATAAGCTTTGCTTTTCATATGTAAAAGGATCATAAACATGCATGTGGCAGAACTGCATAATAGGTATAACAAATTGGACATTATTATAAAATAACTCTCCTTAACAAAGACAGGAGAGTTAAAAGAATGGCCTAGGGAGGACACAGACATGTGCACATACTTAGGGTCAGTTCTAAGAGCTCTCCAACCTTTCACAATTCCTGACCACCAACCTCTTTGTTTCTCTAGCCTGGTTAAGTTTAGCAGCTTTCTTACAGTTAACTCCTGGTAAACTCCTTTTTCTCAGCTCCTGCCTCAGCCAGGCAAGATCCAAACCAATCAAATAAACCTCCCCAGCCTACCTTCCAAAGACGTGTCCAGGAGGAACAGGAGTTCCAAGGGCTGGGTGTAGTGCTGGAAGCTTCTTTGGTACTTAACAGCCCGGTGGGAGATGCTGTTGCAGAGGGAGATGGATGAAAATGATCCCATTTTCAGGAGGTCTCCTCTGCCAGCACAGCCCTAATGCAAGGGAGGGTCAGGTGTGAAGGACACCTTAGTGGGGGACAGCCAATCCCATTTAATACCCACAGGCCCTAAGAGGATTAAGCAGTATTGTATAGATTTGGGTCTATCTCCGAAGCCAATACCTTTGTCTGCTGCCCCAGGTTATTCCCAGTGTGAGGGCAGGTGATTATCTGTGTTACAAACTACAGGATTGGAGCACCAGCCATGGACATGGATCACCCTCACGGCAGCTCCAGGGGGCAAATCACCCTTAAACAAGGCCCTGGAGCTCCATTTTGAGGCATCTCCTACAGCTGACAGGTCAAATGCCATTCAAGCACCTTTGTCACAATGTGTGTCTACTTTGCAATGCCAGAGGGAGCGTTAAAACTCTTTTTTTCTTTCTGGAAAAATCACTCAGCTCCCACGCCAGGAGCACTGATGCAGAGGGAGGCAGCAGCCCCTCACCGGCACAACAACCTTGGGATGGTGTCCAGGACTCTTCTGTGGCATGGACATGGTGCAGCTCCACAGAGGAAGAAATGACAACAGTCCTGGCCAGAGATTTAATGGTCACAACAGCCTGATCATCAGATTTGTCACAGGGAAATTAGAAAATTGTTGTTTGATTTTGGGCCACTCGTGACAAGAGAGACATTGAGGGGCTGCAGTATGTCCAGGGAAGGGAATGGAGCTGGGGAAGGGGCTGGAGCAGCAGGAGGGGCTGAGGGAGCTGGGGGGGCTCTGCCTGGAGAAAAGGAGGCTCGGGGGGACCTTCTGGCTCTGCAGCTCCCTGACAGGAGGGGGCAGCTCCCAGGGAACAAGGGACAGGAGAAGGGGAAATGGCCTCAAGCTATGCTAGGGAAGGTTTAGATTGGAAATTAGGGAAAAATCCTTCATTGAAAGGGTTGTCCAGCCCTGGCGCTGCTGCCCAGAGCAGAGGTGGAGTCTCCATCCCTGGAGGGATTTAAAAGCCATGTAGATGTGGCACTTGGAATAGGGGTGGCTTTGGCAGTGCTGGGGGAGCGGTTGGACACGATGATCTTAGAGGTCTTTTCCAACCTGAATGATCCCATGATTCCATGATAATATTAAAGCAAACCGCTGTCTGAACGCACAGCTCCAGGGGCACATCCCCACTTTGCAATGGCATTTATTCCCTTCCCCCGTTCCTCACTCCCACAGCTGGGAGAAGGAGGCCCACTGCCCAGCCGGGATTGCTTATCCCTAACCCCTTCTCCATGCACAGCGGTCATTTTTACAGCGGCACCGCATTCCCACAACTCCGACATCCCACAGAACGCTTCCCGCCTGAGCCCCGGCCCTTCCCGCCCGCGCCGCGCGTTCCGGGGGGACGCTTTCCGTGTCGGACCCATGGCGGCGCGGCGGGCCCAGGGTGAGCAACACCAATTCCCTTCCCCCGCGCGCCTCCCTCCGCTCCCCCCGAACATCCCGGGAGTCTCCGGGAGCGGCCCCGCGGAGCGGGAAAGGGTGGTGGGGAGCGCTGGCTGCCGGCTGGGCGGCTCCCGGAGCGCCAGGGCTGCTCCCCTTAGCGCGGCTCAGCTCCCGCCGTGTCCGGGCCTTCCTTTACCCCCGGCGGGATGAGCTGTGTGTGACCCACTGAATCTGAGCCAAATCCCACGTTTTGGGCGAAGTGTTTCGGGGTCAAGGGTAATTGTCGCTTCTCCCCGGGGTCAGTGTGAGGGCGAGCTGCCTCCTGCGTGTGACTCCTGGGGTTAAGAGTTGAGTGGTCTCCGTGGGCCCCTCCCAGCTCGGCACCTTCAGTGATCTCTCCGTAACTTTGATAAGGATTTGTGCCTTTTCCTCCCTTGCAGGCGGGTGATCGCAGTTCTCCGTGAGGGCAGCGGGAGGAGCAGCTCGCCATGCCCACGGTGGTGGTGATGGACGTGTCCCTGTCCATGACCCGGCCCGTGGCCGTGGAGGGCTCCGAGGAGTATCAGCGCAAGCACCTGGCGGCCCACGGGCTCACCATGCTCTTCGAGCACATGGCCACCAACTACAAGCTGGAGTTCACGGCCCTCGTGGTGTTCTCATCGCTCTGGGAGCTGATGGTGCCCTTTACGAGGGACTACAACACGCTGCAGGTAGGGAGGGTGCAACACAACAGCGGGAAACCCTCAGCATTTTAAACCAAAATCAGCCAATTTCACCAGCAATCGGGAGAGAAATTGTGTGTTGTGGTGTCATCCTGTGCACGACATCTGGAATGGAGTGTTTTGTCGTTATTTAAGTGTAGGGGAAATCAGCGGGTTTGAAACATTTTGCTGTTTTGTGGGTGAGCCCAGGAGTGTGGCCAGTTAACTTAAAAGTGGGGATGGAGTTAAACATGGGAAAGAGCTGCCTCAAAGCTCTAAAACTGGTTGTCTGATGTTCCTGTGGTTTTGCTCATGATAAATGGCGCAGGATGATGTCCTGGTGACAGGACCATTGAGAAGGTCAGGTGATTTGGCAGAGAGAAGGTGCTTTTGGGGGTGTGTAGCAGTTGAAGCGGGGCAGGGATGAGAATAAGTGATTTTAGGCCTCACAGATGTGATGGGAAGTTGGGAGGAGGAAGTGAAAGGGAGGAAATCCAAGAGGGAAGTTTCCCATGAGTGCAGTAAGACACTAAAAGCCTCCGAATGCAGTAAAAATTGTACATATATATCTTGTTATCATACCTAATATCAGGAGGAAATGACACATTGCTGTCACAGGGCACCATGGTTTAGGATTGTCCATTGTGGGACAAACAGATTTTCAAAGAAGTTCTCTGTTCTGTTTGCAGATTTAGAGCAGTGTTAAGAGTACCAGGGCATCCTCTCTGACTTGTTTTCACCTCCCTAAGGTGTTCATTTGAGGAATTCTGAAAGCCAAGAACCCAGCCAGGCTCCTTTAGCAGGTTCATCTCACAGCTGCACCCTGTGTTAAGTGTGAGGCTTTCACTTCAAGGAGAAAAGCTGGTTTATGGATGCAGATGGAAGGTTTAGGGTTTGTTACTCTCTCTGCCAAAGAGTTTTTGTGAGACAAACTCCTCATGAGAGTTCTCTCCTTTCTGAACCTCTGAGAGGCTGTAGCTGCTCTGACACCTGCGAGGATTTTCTCAGCTAAATGTTTCTTGTTAGACTTTGCTTCAGATTTTGACTTTTCTGTTTCTTTGAGACATACAAAGGATTTTTTTTCTCTTGAGGAGCTCTGTTTATAATATTATAATTCTTTCAGAGTCAGCTGTCATTGTCTCATGGTTTCATTCATCATTTCTTTACACCTTTCTTTCCCTTTGTGTAACAGTGCAGTTGTGTGACCATGCAGAGCAAACATCCTGACTCACCAAGAGCCAGGAGTGACTGGTATGTGTCTCCTGGGAGGAATATTCCCCCCAGGAATGACAGTGCTGTTTGTCTTTGCAGGAAGCCCTGAGTAACATGGATGATTATGACAAAACCTGCCTGGAGTCAGCACTGCTGGGGGTTTGCAACATTGTCCAGCAGGAATGGGGGGCAGCAATTCCATGCCAGGTACACCTGATTTCACTGTTCGTAGCATCCAGTGCATCCTGAGTTTTCCCTGGCAGGGGGATTGGAACTGGATGATCTTCAAGGTCCCTTCCAACCCAAACCATTCCATGATTCTGTGATTCTATCCCTGTGAGTTGCATTAGAAATGTAAATGTAATTTGAAAACTCTGAATGCTCTCAGACATGCCTGTGCTACAGACCCACAAAGAATTAGTGTTTTGGATGGATCTGGAATGGGAACAGAAGGTGATGTTTATTTAAATATTCAGCAGTAAAACCTAGGCTGTTTCCTGTCCAGTGTGTTGTTGTTGTGCAGTGGATTATAAAATATGGCCCAGGAGCACCATTGTGCAGGTTTGGCATTTGGTCTGGGTGCACTCTGCTGGCCCAGGAGCCTCACTCGGGGTGGAAAGGGTGCAGTCACACATTCAAGAACCTTCCTTCCCCAATACCTGATGCTTTCCAGGGCTTGTAGCAGTTCCAGGTCTCAACCACCAGTGTGGGACTGTGCTGAGTGTGTTTTGATCTGACTTCTTTCCCAGATGAGTCATTTGACTTGCAGCTGCTCACACACTCCAGCCAGCCCTCAGAGCTCTCAGCCTTCCAGATTTGCTGCCTCTTATGGCAAAGTTTGCTTTTAACCCTCAGTTTTCTGAGACACTTGATGTAAGTTCAGTAATTTAGCAGCTCAGTGAGCTGGAAAGATGCCTCAAGCAACATTCCTTAAGGAGAAAAAGGATAGAGGTTTATGGGTTGGGTAGTGCTTCACAATCCAACGCTGATAAAAGGCCCCTGGGAACAGCAGACATTCAGAGCAAAGAACCAGAAAGGTGTAAAAACCAAACAGAGATTAAACCTCAACAATTTGGTCTCTCATTTGTGTCAGGGCTCATTTTCCTGGCACTTCAGGTGGTGGTGGGGTGATGAAAGGCAGTGGGGAATGTGCTGTCAGGGGTCTTGGACTGGAGGAAAACATCACTGGTGAGCAACAGTTCAGATGGGAGCTGAGGAGACTGGAGAGAGAGAGAGAGAGACTGAGGATGGGGAGAGGATACAAATCTGGATGTAGCAAATACACATTGAGTTTGGATTGAATTTGATTTTCCTTACCTCCCAGCCAAAAATCATGCCTGCTGTTGCTGTGCAGTGCTGAAGGAGCAGCTCTTTCACTGCTCAGTGTCTCAGCTGAGTGTAAATGATCCCATTATTCAGTGTAACCTCTTAGTGCAGGTTCCCACAAGGATTGAATGTGATGTGCAACTCAATAGAAAAATGTGTATTTTTGCTCTAATAGTTCTGAGCAAACTGCAGCTGTGTTTGCAAAGAGTGAAGATAATTAATACTACTTTTTTATGGTTTCTGTGGCTTGGAGTGGAAGTCGAGTTGCCCTCCAGATTCTGCAGGAGAACTGGGCTTTATCTTCCACCTGGAAATAAGCCTGGAATCCTTGAGTCCCTCAGCATCAGGCTGCTTTTTTGGCACTATAGTCACTGTGCTTCTGATGTACACTTAGAAATTAAATTTATGGAATTTAAATTCCGGTGCAGTTGCCTAATGACAAGGAAATGCATATTTGCCATGCACAGTTTGAATCAGGATGGTTCAATCTTCTGTTTTCTGGGAATTTTACGCGCGGTCCTTCCCTCAGCCCGGCGGAGGGAATCCCGGTGGGAGCGGGGTTTTTCCGAGCTGCAGGAAGGCTGCTGCGATGTTTCGGTGTTGGTTGCGCCCTGCAGACAGGAGTTCTCCCCGTGCTGTCCCCCCAGGTTGTCCTTGTCACCGACGGCTGCCTGGGCATCGGCCGCGGCTCCCTGCGCCACTCCCTGGCCACGCACAACCAGCGCAGCGACAGCAACCGCTTCCCGCTGCCCTTCCCCTTCCCGTCCAAGCTCTACGTCATGTGCATGGCCAACCTGGAAGAGGTGATGTCCTTAACACCTTCCTTCTGCTCTGTTGTGGGGGATAACTGCTGGGTTTTTTCTGAATTAACAACCAGGGCGGCACAAAACGTCCTTCGATGTTCTTGTGCTTGAGGTGTGCTTGACATTCCAGTGTTAGTTATTGGCTGAAGTGTGACTGCTAAGAAGTTTATTATTGCACTGTTATTATCTACTACTGCTGCATTATTGTAGTAATCTTTATAAATCATGCCAGTTTCCCCCTGGGGAATATTAGGCAATTTTAATTTATCTGCTTATGTTGTTACCATTACTGCATTAATTACACTGAATGCTTTTGTGGGGTTTTCTTAACCTACAGTTAAATTCTTGACTAAATGAATTCTGTTGTAAAGATGCTCAACTCTTAAAGTATAATAGCTTTATGTGGAAATGTGAGAGCAAAAGTGAAGTCTCCAAGCCACTGTCCAAACCAGCTTCCCTTAGTTTCGAAGAAAAAGTGTTGGTTTTCTTTCCCTTACTTTTCTCCTGCAAATCTGAATACCAGCTTTAAAAATCTCCACAGGAGTTAGAATTCTGCTGAATAAACAATGTTTAAAAAGAAACCTATTTGACTAAGGTTCCTTAGAAAAGGTTTTATTAATAGCATTGCTTTTGACCTGACACCAATATTCCTGTGTCCATACAGAAGGATTTTCTGCTTAGGCATCAAATAGATATCTCAACTTCAAGGTCTCTTGTCAAGGATGATCCTTCTGATTAAATTGATGGATTGAAGTGTTGTTTACACATCAGGATAACTGGGAAAATGTTTAAAATAATTTTTCTATTTCTGATAAGTAATAAGAGAACATTACCTGGGAGACCAAGAATGTTGCTTTATTTTGAAAGAAGTGAGATAACAAAAAATCAGGAGAACATCCAATCAGATGCTTTTTGCTGTGGTGTGTATATTTTCTTAAAACATACTGGTTAATAAAAAAGAGAGGAAGAAGAACACTCAACAAAAATATTTCCCTTTGTTTTTTTACAGCTTCAAAGCACAGATTCCTTGGACTGCCTGGAAAGGCTCATTGATTTAAACAATGGGGAAGGGCAGATTTTCACCATTGATGGCCCCCTGTGCCTGAAGAATGTGCAGTCAATGTTTGGGTTAGTAGATAATAGGCCTTTGGGAAGGTTTCCAGTTAGTATCTCTAAAGGAAAACAAATACAATAAGAAATCTGGTGATATGAGATGTTCTAATTAAACTTCTTTTTCCTTTTATTTTATGATCTTGTTACCTGTATTTTCATCTTGACCTTCGCTGGTTAAGGTCAATATTTATTTTAATTATTGTGTAACCAAACCATAGCAGTTGTTTAAGCTTGGCAGACAGAACACAGTAATTTCCACAGCTATTGTTCATTTGCCATCAGTGTGATAAATGTGCTGCTCTGTTCCATAATTTAGCAACACTAGAACTATTAAATTAACTGTAGCTTAAAAAAAGTTTTGAGACCTAAGTTAGTGTGCTTTAGACAAATAATTTCCATTTGGTATGTTTTATGTTTTCCTTAATAAGTGTTTGTGTTCTAGAAAGCTGATAGACCTGGCTTATACACCATTCCATGCTGTTCTCAAGTGTGGCCACTTAGCATCTGATGTGCAAGTATTTCCCAGACCTGAGCCTTTCATTATAGATGAGGAGATAGACCCCATTCCTAAAGCAATTAATACAGGTAACAAACCTTTGATTGCTTTTTGACTTAAACCCATTTGATTTCTGCCTTTTCACTGCCAGCTGTGTAGTTACTGTTTCATTCACCATCTCAATCCATCTCTGCAATTATCACTCACTGACTGTGTAATGTTTGGGGATGTGGGGACAAGAACATCCTCCTCTTTCATCCATGAGTGCCTGGTGAAAGGGCTAGAGTGGGGCAGAGGCACTTGCAGAGCTCAGGGTGCCAGTTTTTAGAGGCAGAGACTGGAACACAGCCACAGGCTGCTTTCCATGAACACCCTCATAAACTTCATGGGAGACAGGAGAGATGTGTGGAAGAAGGGGCTGCATTTTGTATTAGAGTTGCCTTTACCAGAAAGAATCTGCAGGATCAGGTGAGGCAAAGCAGCATCTTTCTGGAGGTTTCTTTGAGGAATCCATTAGAAGTGGAATCAGGAGGAAGTGGTGAGGCAGCACAAGTTGAGATTTATGAGATTTAGGTTCTCTGTCATCCTGGCACTTCTTGCCAATAGTAAATTATTTTAAAAAACAACTGTACCAAGAAAAACCTTTCTCAGCCCTCCCACGAGTGCACACTGCTCCCATGAGCAGCAGGTATTTCTTTCCTCTCCTTTGGCATTTCTAAAACAGGAGTGGGTTGTTACAGTGTAAAAGTCAGTGTCCACAATCCTGTATTTGTCAAGTAGCACAGCTCGTGGGCAGCTGTGTGTGATGGAAGTTATGTTATGTTTTTATCTTAAAAAGTCATGGTATTGTGAATGGTTATTAACATTCAGAGACCCCAGCTGAGGTTTGGGTTCTCTGTGCTGCCTCATTGCTTCAGAAAACAGTGGTGTAAGAAGTGGTATTAAATTGACTCCATCCATTTCAGCTGTTTCCACATCTGACTTAAACCTGTTGTCTCCCCACAGATCTAGAAATTGTTGGGTTTGTAGACATAGCTGACATTTCCAGCCCTCCTGTCTTGTCCAGACACTTGGTACTGCCCATTGCACTTAACAGAGGTGAGCAGGTTTGGTTTTTTTCAGCAAAAAACTACCTCAGGCTTCCCTTGTAATGTCTGTGGTGGTTTAGACTAAAAGCACAGATTTTGTGCTTTATCAAAATGCCAGATGTCAAGTTTGTGTGCTGATGTTAAAATTAAAACCTTGAACACAGGGTTTCTTATTTTGAATACTGTGTTCTTTGGGAAGTTCATAGAGGGACCAGGGTCCTTAAAGCATCATTGTTTGTAGAACATGCTAAACTTAAAGCTAAAAATAATAATGAGCCATGAAATATGTGGTGCAAGATGAATATTTAACGCCTGTGAGTACAATGCAGTGGAATATTTATGTATCATTATTGTACTACTTTGCCCAAACAGTTCATTTAGCAGCTGTTTGTTCTACAAAAGTATTAATTAACTCTTGCATGCAGACAGTAAAGGGTGGTGTCATGGGAAGAGAACTGGTGTGTTTGAATTTATTCTTATGTTTTCTCTTTGTTTGTCTTTATTCTTCCCCAGAAGGGGATGAGGTGGGACCTGGGATCACAGATGACACCGAAGATGAGAATTCAGCAAATCAGATTGCTGGGAAAATCCCCAACTTCTGTGTTTTATTACATGGCAGCCTCAAAGTGGAAGGCATGGTGGCTGTCGTCCAGTTGGGGTATGGAGCTGGATGTCTGCCTGAAAAATCTCTTCCTTTGCTCATTTGTGCTTTATTTATAAATTATGTTATTTATATCTGTGTTCTGTGCAGAACTCTGCACTGCCAGACAAAGCTGTGGATTTCTAATCACAGAGATGTTTCTGCCAGTACAAATTGCAAAACATTGAGCCCCCACACAGTGGGAGGGAGGCAAAGTCTAGGCACAGGGGTGGAAGATTTTCAGCCTTTGGGGCTTTGCTCTTTTCCATAGGCCAGAGTGGTATGGAATGCTTTATTCACAAGCTGATAGCAAGAAGAAATCAAACCTCATGATGTCACTCTTTGAGCCTGGTCCTGAGCCCCTGCCATGGCTGGGGAAGATGGCACAGCTCGGCCCCATTTCAGGTACTGCTTGCACTCCTTTGAGTAACTCTGACACAGTCAGTGTGCTGTGCATGATTTTGCCAAATCTTAGTAGCTAAGCCTGTTTGTTTTCTTTTTTTTTTCCTCTCAGATGCAAAAGAAAATCCTTATGGGGAGGATGACAACAAGAGCCCTTTCCCCTTGCAGCCCAAGAACAAGCGCAGCTACGCCCAGAATGTCACAGTCTGGATTAAACCAAGTGGCCTCCAGGTAAAATGATGAGGTTTTGGTGCTTCACTTTGAGCAGCAGTGGCCATCTTAGCAGGAAAGTGGGGTCTGTGTGTGTCCTGTCTGTTTAAGGTAATTGCTTTATTGCTTTTCTTTCATTTTTATGAACACTGCCTCTTCACAGTGTCCTGATTAAAATGCAATCAGAAACCATAGCTTGTTTCATGAAAGCTCTGTCTCCAGTGTAGCATCTGGCTTGGTTTATTGGATTTAGTATAATTACCATTTCTGCTTCAGCCTTTGTGAGCTGCAATGTGTCAATGGCCAGGATAATTTATCAATAAAGAGTTGAGGTTTTTTTCCTGTAGCTTTCCCCAGCAGTTGCCAAGATTTTTGTACTTTTTTTCCCCCTCTTTTCTGCAGACAGATGTACAGAAGATCTTGAGAAATGCAAGGAAACTCCCTGAAAAAACTCAGACCTTCTATAAAGTGAGTAACATTGCAGGCTGGCCCAGGTTTGACCCATGCATTTAACAGAAGAAGCACAGTGTCTGTGACTGTGGGATGTTCTGTGCAGGCTTGTAGGGCTGTAAGAACACAGATGCTCTGCAAAGGAGACATCCTGAGTCATTTTATAGGGTCTGGTTTCCATGCCACCATGTTCTCTGTCAGGGTGGCACAGACATGTCATGTTTACAGGTGTCCCTTGTGCCCCCTGCTCCTTCCACGGTGAACTTCTTTACAGATTTCATGCTCTTGTCCAGGCAGAAATAAGCTGGAGGATCAGACAGAAATAGGAACACAGGTGTCATTCTGAGTCTGAAAATGTCTCTCATATTTTGTCTGCAACTGAAGCAGAGAGAGACAAAATTCCAGGCACATTTGGCCACATCACAGTAATCCATAACTGGACTGTAGCTGGAAGTTATTGTCCCTCTTGCAAGCTTAGTGCTGAAGCAGTTTAGTATTGTAGCCCTCAGAGACTTGAGGAATGAACACCCTTCGAAGTGCACATAAGCACTGTCAGTTTACAGTGAAGAAAAATCAATATATCCACATTTTATGTGGACACTGGTTCAAGGCAGCAGTTGGTCAGTCAGTGAAGCCTCAGCTGGAGCCCTGCTGAGACAGACAAAGTAACTGAATGCACAGAGGAGAGAAGGGGGGATTTTTAGGAAAGGATCAAGGGAAATCCAAGGGAAATCCAACTGTTTAGTCGTGCCACTGTGATCATCCTCAGCCCTTTTTTTTGAAGCATTTCTTACCTCGCGAGCAGCTGGGCAGTTTCCAGCAGCCGAGCTGTGAGTAACCATCACCTTTAAAGAAAAAGAAGGAAAACCACGTTTCACATGAAGGCTCGGAGCGGCGTTAAAAGGGAGTCTCTGTGCTTGCAGGAGCTGAACCGTTTGCGGAAGGCAGCGCTGGCCTTCGGGTTCCTGGAGCTGCTGAAGGGCGTGGCGGACATGCTGGAGAGGGAGTGCACCCTCCTCCCCGACACCGCCCACCCCGACGCCGCCTTCCAGCTCACCCACGCGGCACAGCAGCTCAAGGTGGCGAGCACCGGAGCCTCGGAATACGCCGCCTACGACCACAACATTGCCCCTCTGCAGACAGACTTTTCCAGCAGCAGCACTGAGAGGATGTGAAGCCTCCATTTCGGGAGCTTCTCCAGGCTGAGGCTCGAGTGGTTCTGATTTTCTTGTCCTGTTTACTTTTTAGGGCTGTTTAATTACTGTTTGGAGACCTTCCTGTCCAAAGGGGGATTTTGCATCAGCGCTCTCTAAACAAACGTAGCGAGTTCGTGGTGGCTTTAGTCAGACCTGGAAACTGGGGAAAGTGTCCCAAGGCCAGTTATGGTGTTGGATGATGGGTGGAAGTTATTCAGTAAAAAAATGCCGTTTGGGGCAGCTCGTGGCTTTTGGCCTCTCCAAAATGCAGTTACTACGTAACTGAACTCGCTGGTAAGAGTATCCTAAAAGGCAGCTACTCCACTTTATAATAAACTTCATCAGTCCAAAGAAAATGTGTGGGAAGCAAGATCAGAGTTGGAGCTGATTTCGGGGTGTTGGCCCTGGTTTTATACCCAGCCTGACAGCCAGCCTGTACTGCCAGAGCGAGTGTTATCACTGGCACTGCAGTGCTTATGTCTGTGAAAGTAACTTAATCTTGGGGGACATTTTTTTTATTTGCATAATATTAATAAAGAGCAATTCTTCAGGAAAATTTAAGTTGGATTTTTTTCCGTTTTCAGAGCAACCAGGCTGTGTGGCCTAAAACAGTGACCTGGCGAAGGCTCAGCTTGCAGCTCTTTATCACATGTCAGATACCAAATTATACAACTCCTCGTGTGCAGGGAAAGAACAACTGAAGGAAAGCAAAATTTGGTTGTAAATCTTTATTAATAGAAACACATTCTTGCTGAAGGACTAAAGTTCAGTAGTGTAAGATCCATGACAGCCTGCACTAGGTACCACAGTTTCACTGATGGATACATAAGGATTTCATAACAGAAGTTTAAATGCCCAGAGGAGAAAATGGAAGTATGAAAGTGATCCTTGCTGTTCTGTTGCTCAGCTAGTTCAATCCTTGGACATACTTCAAACATAGGTACAGTGTGTGCTAAGTGAAAGATTGTGTAAGTAGTGCTCAGCTCTCCTGAGTAAAGTCAGCTGTGCTCTCCTATGAGTGGGAGTCTGGAGTATCCCCAAAGAGAACTTGGATTACACCTCTTTTGAGAGAACACAATTTGTGAAGTGCAGCGTGGAGCTTGAACAGGTTCCTTGTTAAAGTCTCCTTATAACAGTTTCCTTTCCTTTACAGTAACAATCACTGGGTCCATATCACAAACATTACGCTGTTTGTTACTTTTTGTATAGAAAATAATTTTTCTGGAGGATTCCTATGGTTTTACAGTAGAAAAAGACAACCAGTAACATAGCACTAAGCTAATGTGGACTGCTGGCATTGCTATGCAGTGCCCTGGGGCAGTGGCAGTTGGGAAACAATCTGTTCATAACCACAGTACAGTTTAGAGTAAACTTTCTGTACACCTCTGAACTGGATTAAGGAGGCCAGAGGGATCTGGGATCAGCTATGGGAGGCTCGGGGTGAGGGGCATCCTGAAATAAAGTCAACTGAAACAAAGGCTTCCAGGTGAGACAGTGATGAACTGCAGTGTGGGGGGAGCTTCTCTTTTGTTGTGTTCTTGCTGTTGTTTAACAAGCACAGAAAAAAGGGTCCTTCAGACCCCATGTGGGATCTCCCTTACTGAGGTTTGATCTGTGCTATCTCTATAAATAATAGAGTTTATTTGACCCACTGCTCCATCCCACCAGGGGCCAGTCAAATCAGACACACCAACCTCTCTGCTGCAGCCCCAAATGGAAGTAGAAAAACAATTTTGCTGCCTTGCTCAAGGCCATAAATACAGGAGCCACAGCAGTGCCAGGATCCACCAGTGGAGCCCCATCTCCCATGACAGTTCCACGTTCTCCCTTTGGGTGGGATGGAGTTCTTTGGGGTTCCCATGCCAGGAGAAAGCTGGTACCTATGTTTCCTTATTTTGCTCTGTTTCAGTGCTTGCTTTGCCAACCAGGAAAGCATTTCTGCCTCAGAGGGGCAGCTTCCTTTTCCTCAGGACTGGATAGGATGTGTAGCTACAGGAATACAGGTCCACACAGCACTCTATTCTGTTAAGGCTGAACTAGAAACAGGCTAAGTGATAGCACTGAAATCAGCATTAGCTACTTCCAGTTTTAATCCTGCAGAAGAAAAGGGGGGTATGTGCTGAGCAAGTTTACCCCAGTGGTTGATAAACACCCAGACACTGTTCACAGTGGTCTCAGACTGTGCTCCTCCTGCCATCAAGATGCATCCCAGGAACAGCACAGGCCAGCTGAGGGCATATCCCAGCCTCAGAAGCCCTATCTGCATGCAATATTGAAAGAGCAAATCTCCAATTAAAAGATAAACACTATTTCTATTTAGTGCTGCTCCACTGATTATAAGCATTTCATATGCAGATAATAGGATTTCTTTCTAATATGCTGGTTGACAGGATACAAGTTTGTTTAACTGCTCAATGGTAAATGCCATGCACAGGTGATGGAAAGGGAACAAAATCCAGGATATGGAAATGTTACCTGAATTCACTATGAAATCATGAAATCTAGCGTGGTCGTTTCATTTTTACAAAATTCTTTACATTACAGAGGGTAAAACCATAAGAATTGAAGGCTTATCTTGTCATCAAGTGAGACAAGAAAGCATTGCAGTCCTCCCTCACTTCATCTTCCTCTTCTTTGGTCCAAGGTGCTGTTTCCTTTGCTTGTAGAGGTGACGGAAGTTTACAAATATCCCTGGAAAAGAACCGAGCATTTAGGTAGGACATCGTTTTAATGCTACCAGATTAAAAAAAAAACAATAACAGAAACCAACCAACCAAACCACCACAGAAAGAAATAAATTATTTAAGGGTGTGTGTAGCACTGAAAGCTAATGCAAGTGTTGTTTTGCTGGGTGAGGCAGGAGTTGCTGCACAGGCTGTTTGGTTTGGCTGCTCAGAAGGTTGGTTTGTCACCTTGTGACACCCACTGTGCAGAGCTGTGGAGGATGAAACAGGTATTTTGGAGTGAAACTCGATTAAAGGTTGGCTTTAAGCAATGTCTTAAGGGGAGAAAACTAGTGAAAGCTGAGTTTAAAATTCCAGGTTAGCCTCTAGAGAGCTGTGGATACCCAGAGTGCTGGGTGTGCCTACAACAAAGTTAAATTGTGTTTAAAAGTGTAACACCAGAAACCAAGTATATAACAAACACCTTTCTTCTTTAAGTGCACTATTTAAAGAACCTTTTGTATTGTTTCCTGGAAAAACATGACTTCATGTTACAGTTGTTATTACACTGCAATGTTTAACTGAATTGCTTTAATTTGAAATTATGTTTAGATTTCCACTAAATCATTGCAAAGCTCAAATACCACATGAAAGGTGAAACTAAGTACTCTAAGGTTATAAATACATGTAAAAATTATTCTTTTAACCCAAGTTAATGCTGATAATTTGTTGCCAAGGTGTCCTTCATGAAGGGCTAATCAGTTCCCCTTCATCACTGACAAATTTACATGAACAGGCCACAAGGATAATGCTTAACCTCAAGCAGTTTTGTGTTGCCATGGTCCCCAAGATGCAGGAATTTAATTTTCTTTGAAAAATCTACTTATTCAGGGGGAACTGGCCTTTATATTTCCATAGTGAGAAACACAACTAAATACTTACCTAAAAACAGGGCTATAAGATATATTTGAAGCACAAATGGGAACTGGATTGTGACATTCAGTGGGTTTGGCAATCCCAGACTAAATTTCCCTGTTTCACTGAAGATTGGGATGGATTGGACGATGCAGACAGCTGAAAGCAAAGGTCACCATCATCATCAAACACAGATAAAACGTACAGTTACCCAGCCCACACCACCTATTTCAGGCTATTCCCTTCTTATTTGCTCTCTTTCATTAATTGCAGCAGTTTTGAGGCTGTTCAATGTGCAGTGTGGTGGGAAGCAGCTGAGGCAGTGCAGCAGTGAACCTGCCTGGTGAGACACTGCTCCCACACCCAGCTGCAGCCCCCAGGGCCTGTGCCAGCAGCATTTACCATCCACAGATACCCACAGCAACCAAACAGGCACAGTCCTTCCCCTGCTTAGTGTTGGGCAATGCCCAAACCTCCTCCTGCCTCCCAGACACGGGTCCTGACAGGTACAATTACAACACAACCATCAGCCCCTGCCTGTCCTCTGCAATGCCAAGGTAATGTGAAGATCTGTGAGCTTGAACAGAGGCACAGGCAATGATTCAGTATGAAAGACAAAACACTTCCTCAAAGCAAATCTATGTATCTGTTGTTCTATTTTATTATTTTTAAGTCCAGCAGCCAGGAAAAAAAAAAAAAGTTATTTGCCCCACCTTGAATTCCTTATTTGTTAAATGTCTTTTCTGGACATACCTTCTGACAAGCCCCCTAAGGGGTAGAGAGGGATCCAGACAGTGTAACGGAGCCAGGTCAGTGGTTTCCATTCAATTCCAATGCAGGAAAGCATGTAATAGGGATACCTACAGCCAGGGGGGGAACAGACAGACATGGTTTAGAATGAGGGAACAGACACTGTCTAAAATGGAAGCTGCTACTAGATTTAGTCTTTTGTATATACACTGTGTAGTGAATACCATTCCCAAATGGCACAAGAATATTCAAAGCATTGCTCCTATGGATGACATGGACACACAGCTATTTGGAAGCTTACAGAACTCATATTATTATTATTATTCTGAACACATGGATGAAGGCAACTGCCTGTCTGCCTAATAAACCTTTCAAAGTACTTCTTTTCCAAGAGAAACATCTCATTTAACAACAGAAATTCAAAGCAACTGAACCCTCAAGATAAAAAGCAACAGGGCAGTATTACTTTAGTCTCCAGCCTTATCCCAGCTTTTGGCAGATGGAACAACCCAGGAAGGTTGTGACAGTCCATGACTCAAGGAGCTTTTTTTTACCCTCTGGGGCCAAGGCATTAATGCCACCCTTCCAGAAAGTACAAAGATGAAAATCTTCTTTACAGAGTCCTTGGCAACAACCACATTGTTCTGTGCACACCTGCTGGGAGACAAATCCCACCGACCTGAACAGCTCAGTGATACTCCAGAAGTAAAATATGAAGAACACCACAGGTTTGCTCTGCATTTCCTCCAGGCTTCCAAGGATAACAAACAAAACAAAATTCCTTCCAAATATCTGTTTCAGAAAAACAAATTAAGGAACAGTCACACTCTATCAAGAGAAAGGGCAAGTCTTTGCTGTCAGAACCACCCAAGATGTCTACTCTTCACACATCTGAGCACACAACTGACTCTGCAGCTGAGCTGTGACCTGCTTCTCTTGAGTGGGCATCTTGCTCTGTATTTGGGCACAATCCAAGGGACCCAGCCTTAAATCATCCACCCTTGTTTTTATGCACAACCACCACAGCCAGGATAAAAAGGACACTGGCACCAAACCAAAATCACGTATTTTTTTTATCAGCTTCTTGCCTTTGCTGTCCTGCACTCTCTTAGCTGGGTGATGGAAGGAGACAGCCTGCCACAGCCAAGACTGGGAAGCATGGATTCCTGCCTCTGGAATAATAAATCCTCTAGCCCAGTGCCAGTGAAGTATCACTTATTTTAGTAAAGTCTCAAACTTGTGTAAAATAAGCATTTACTTTAAACGTAAGAGCAAGGAGAAGAATTTTAAAACATCACCTGCACAACAGAAGGTATCAGAGGGGATCTGACCAGTCCTATTAGTGAATTCATGATCTCCATTAATGCCAGGGTCTGACAGAAATACATCATATCAGAAATAGTGTGGAATGTGTCATAGAAGGAATCTGCAAGACACAGGAAGCCAACCATTTTAGAGAACAAATGAATTTCCATGCTCGGGAAGCTGGGGCAGCAGCACAGCTTGTGATAACAGGATTCTGGCTGCATTTGGAAACAAACATGATGCATAATTATGTAACTTCTTTACAGGCCTTATCTTGAACTCACAGCAGTTGGGCCAGAAACTCTGCTCAAGTGCTCCATTTCACACACAGAAGGATCATGAGCTATTTCAGTAATGACTCTACCAAAAAAGCAAGAGTGCTGTACCTCAACAGAATGGATTGTTCTTGCTTCAAAACCAAAATATTCTGCCCAGATCATTTTCAGAAACACCAGCATTGCAGTGAGAGAGACATTTTGCTCCAGCTGATTGCTTTAGGAGTGATCCTGGCAGAGCACAAATATCATCATAAAGTACACAGCTCTAATTTAGAAGAGGACACTGTTTTTTTACCCTTGACACTGTGATGGCCTTTGAGAGGCTTTTCTTGTGCTCTTTGGCAACGTGTTCATGGTTTTGTTCCTAAATATGTCTCTCTTAAAATTTTGCTATTTAGAAAGTCTTAAAAACAACACTAAAAACCAACCCAAAACCCCCCGTGTAAACAAAACAGTGCTTATTACTTGCCTTTTCCTAAGATGAACAGTCGTACTGTCATGTTCACAAAAATCCAAGAGAATCCCAGAAACTGCACAAGATTATACATGATCAAATATCCCTTCTTTAGGTGTTTGAAAGCTGAAATCAACAATAAACACATCAGCTGAGCAGAGCACAATGGTAACACTTGTGCAAACCAGGCTTTCTGAGAATAAAGCTTACAAGGAAAAGGGAAGCTGTTGATCACAGTAAAAGGGTTCTGCCTGCTTTTACCATCTGATAGAACTCAGTTACTGCTAATTAGATTTTTTACATTCCTCAGGAACTGCAGTCCATTTTGACTAAATTTCTAATAGCTCACAATACAAAGATCCCCTCCAAGACACGCCAAGCCACTCCAAACTGCTCCAAAGAGCTGAGGTTCTCATCTCAGTGACAAACTTTCTAAACCCCTTTACCCACTAAAAAGATACAGTTACTTACGGTCTTTTGGGACTCTGGATTCTATTTTCATTTTGTTAATCTTTTCTTCTTCCTTAAAATGAAGGATAAGGTTTTAAAGACTGTTACTGTACCTAGCAAGTAATTTGTTCACCATACTACTGCAGAGCTAGTGGGTTTAAAACTCAGCTAAGCAGCCAGTTGCTAGAAGGTATAAATTTTCACTGGCATAAAAGAGCACATTCATCATCCAGAAATTATGGTACTGTAAAAGCCAGAGGGTGTTAACCAGTTATCCTGTCTTCAGTGTGTTTTGTTCTGGTAATTAGATGCTTTTGCTGAAGAAGCCTCTGTTTTCTGTGTTAATTCTCAGTTATTAGTGTGCTGTTTCTTACATGACCCACCAGTGACCTGAAGGGAACTGAGAACATCCAGCCCAGCCTGCCCTTCCCACTGTTCCTGGCACTGCAGTGTCCCTCCCTGCTCCCAGCTCATGGCTGTGGAGAGGAACAGGGCAGTGTTTGTTGTAAAAGGGATTTGCAGGAATGTGGTCTGTTCCAGTCTCTCCCAAGTCAGTCCTGCACCTCCCTGCTGCACTGAGCTGCTCAACCTCAGCAGGTGGTAGGAATGCACCAGCAGGGCCTGTCCAGTGGCTCAGGAAAGCCTTAGAAATCCTGCTTCCCAGAACAAGCAATGCCTGGGACTGTTGCCTCTGGGCTCCACATGGCACAGGGATATGATCCTCCTATGGATCAGGACACCGGGCAAGGCAAGGAGCCAGCACACAGCGTCCAGTTCCAATTCCAACCAAAACGTGCCTATTGCTGAATTCCTGCTTACAGCTTGAACAGTTTCACCAATTCTACACAGGATCTATATGAAATGCTCCCCTTGCTTTGTGAGTGGCAGCACAGGCCACGGGTGCCCACAGGACTGACCTTCTCCTTCAGCTCCATTTCCGCGTCCGACTCGTCCAGCCAGCGGTCGAAGTCGGGGGCCAGGAACAGCGGCCGCTTCTCTTGCTTGGTGAGTCTCTCCCACCAGTTACTCTCTTTCTTCTGCACAGTGATGTTCAGCTGCCTCTGGGTCACCCTGCACACAGGCTGAGGGCAGACACAGGGGCTCACATCAGCAGAAGGACTAAGAAATGAGTTCTGAGACCGAGTTGACACCCCAGTTCTCCTGACCAAGGAGGTGGGGATGACACAAACTGCAGCACAAGCATCTCTCTGCCAGCCAAGGCATGGAAGCAAAGGGCAGCCCAGTAGAAAGTGGCAGCTGGGATGGTTGCAGGACTTGATGAGCAGTTTGGAAGCCTGCTCATAGCACAGCACCACTGCATCCCACCTGGAGACAACAGTGTGGTCATTGTCACCCCTCTGCACAGTGGCAGCCCAGGACCTCTCCAACCTTACAGCCCATGGCATTGTCCTCTTGGAGCCCACCCTTGCTGCCCCCATCACATCCCTCTGCACCTCAAGGCTGCTCTGGGTGGCACTGCCTGTCAGACCAGCTGAAAGTGCTGCAGCAGCACCAGGAGCTGTGTCCTTAACTGAGCACGTTGCCCCAGCACTGCCCTGTCAGGGCTGGCTGGATGCTCCTCAGACATCTGAAGGCTGCAGCTGTAATTTACAGCTGCTGTGCTTCGTCCTTGCCTGCCAGAGGCTCCACCTCACTGCTGGCCAGCCTGGCACCAGCCAGGGGAACTCATGGTACACATCAAATCTAAAGGAGAAAACCTTGGACTGTGATACTTCCCAGTCCCAACCATCTGTGGTTGCACAGAATTCAGTCTGTTCTCCTCCAGTCCCCCCACAGTGACTCATGGTGACTCACAGACTTTTGGAAGGAGGCACCTCTACAGAGACAAGGACTTGCCTTCCAGGCCTGGCTCCCAGCAGAGCCCACGTCTGCCAGCACAGGGGACAAGCACAGGCAGTGACAGGCACCTCTCCCACACTGGGGGCCAGGCAGGTGACAAAGTGGTGGCCAGACCCTGGAACCAGGAGCTGTTCACTGTCTGCCACCCACAGGTGGCAGGAGCCACACCACAAAGCTGCCTGCTGGCAGACCCTGGGAATTCACCCTCCGGCATCTCCTCCCTTGTTGGAGCAGCAGAGGTCAATGGTGGCTCTATCCCCAAGTCAGCCAGGAACAAGCAGCACAAATCCTGCCCTGGTAGCACAGCCCAGAGTTCTCCTTTTCCCTGACAGCTCTGGGAGGCAAGGACAGACCTTCCACCCACTTGTGAGTAGCTCAGAGGGGCGGCTCTTCCAGGCAAGCTCTCTCCTGTCAGGCTGCAACAGGGATTAGGGGAACATTTCTGCAACAGGAGCCACAATGTCTCACAACCTAAGAAACCTGCACAAGCCAGAAAACATGAGTTCTCATGACTTTCTGCCTTTTGTCAAAGCTGCAAAAGCCATAAAACATCACACTGACACTTTGCAGCAGTGTTCCCCTGCTCTCCAGTCAGGGTTGCATCAGACAACACATTGCTGGATTCTCCCATTATTTTGCTGCTTTAAATCTTTAAAAAAACTTAAAACTGCTGTTTAACAAGCCATACAAGCAAGGCCCTGTGTCTGTTAGAGCTGACCCATGGGAGCACCAGCTCCAGTGAGGTGATTTGCAGTAAGACAGGAATGTGGCTGAGCACTGGGATGGAAGAATGCCACATACAACTTGGAGTTTGCAACAGTTATGGAGTCACCAGGAAAACCTAAAAGGCATATTATGGACACAGCACACAGCCAGTTTCCTTTCAGGAGTTAGAAAAGTAAAAATACCTACTTTAGGCTCGACAGGCTCAAGGAACTCGATCTCAAATTCGTAGATGTTGTCCCCTTTGGCACCATGACCCTGAGCTAAAAGACAAGAATCAAGTCAGTGTGAAGGTCCCAGACAGTTCCACACACCCCACCTGCACAGGAGGCTTCACACACAGAAATATTCAGCAGTTATTTCACAGCACTTCCCCCACCTTGCAGGGAGATAAGAGGAAACCACAAGACAACGGGGAAGACACCAAGAGCCCAAAATGCGGCTTGGAGGGGCAGAGCAGGAGTCGGCAGCTAAAGCTGCTGTAAGTCTGCACCCCTGGAAAAGGGTCCCTGCTGCAGGGAGGCAGTGTCAGATTCCCAAAGGAGGGATTCAAAAGGCTAACTCAAATCCAGCTGAAATCTCCTGCCCTGGGGGATTCAGGCTCTGCACTGGTGAAAGAGCACCCAGGGAGAGGGGTGCCTGCTGGGCTTGTAGGATTGATGTGGGGAAGCCCTCCCAACAGCAGGAAATGAGGTAATTCCTCATTTCCCACACTGGTCTCGTCCCCAGAAGGGCTCCAAACCCCTGCACTGTGTTTAATTCCCACCCTTCCACGCTGTAAACTGATCCCAAAGTGAAGACGGTGCGGAACTCCCCCTATCAAATGGCCTGGCTGCAGCACACCAGGGAGGCAGCAGCTCCTGGATGAGGCATCTTAAAGAAATTCAGGAGAAATAAAAGAGAAAACCCAATAGAAGCAGTGACAGCAGGTCCACAGCACTACCCAAACATGCCAACCAGGACCAGCTCCACAGTACTGGAATGTGCAGCTGTCCAGCTGCCCAAAAAACATCTTTGAGGGCAAGATCTGCTTTACCTTCCAAATGGAGCCCTAGTTCCTGATGTGGAGGCTCGATAACAGTTGCACACAAGGTCTTTGTGAAAGGAAAAGCTGCTAGGAGTTCTCTCTGGGGTTTGGCTGACCAGGGACAGGAAGGATATATGGAAATTCCACTAAGATTTAAATATGGGGAGGTTGGGGTTTTCTTGTTAGATAAGATAGGGCTTGATGTAGTTCCCAGGGCTGGAACACAGAGGGCTGTGGGTGGGAGCCTGACAGATCCCAACATGCCTGTCAGGGAGGCTCCTGCCAGGATGGGGACCAGGCAGCTCATGGTGGGGACACCTGGGACAGCAGGGAGGGGGCAGGCTGAGACACCCCCCCCCCAGTGAAACCCCTACCTCTGAAGTGCAGGACATTGTCGGTGATGGTGATGTCCGGGTTCTGCAGAGGGAGGACGTGTGTTAGGTGGCAGCTCCCACGCCCACAGGGATCAGTGCACCCACCCACCCACCCATGGGGGTCCTGTCACCCCACGCCAGCACAGCCCTCCCCGGACCCTGAGCACAGACCCCACCACTGCTGCTGCCTGTGGGCAGGGACAGCCCCCGGGGAGGTCCCCAGGTGAGTCTGCCCGAGGGTCCCACAGGTGTGTGTCCCTAGGTGTCCCCAGGTGAGTCCCCCCAGGTGAGTCTCCCCCCTTTCAAGTGACTCCCCCCTGAGTGTCCCACACGTATCCCCCTCCCCACGGGTACCCAGGTGAGTCTCCCCCGCTCCTTGCAGGTGAGTCCCTCCAGGGTATCCCCAGGTGTCACTCCCCCTCAGATGCTCCCAGGTGTCCCCCTTCGGGAATCTCCCCATAGGGGTCCCCAGGTGAGTCTCTCCCCCCCCACCCCTTGCAGGTGAGTCTCTCCCGGGTGTCCCCCCTCCGCAGGTGCCTCCAGGTGTCCCTCTGTGGGTGTCCCCCCACGGGGGTGTCCCCCAGGTGTCCTCCCGCCGGCTGTCCCGCAGGTGTCACCCCCCGGGTGTCCCGCAGGTGTCCTTACCCAGCTGTCCCCCTCTGAGTGTCCCCTCACGGGGGTGTCCCCCAGGTGTCCTCCCTCCGGCTGTCCCTCAGGTGTGTCCCCCTGCGTCCTCCCTCTCCGCAGGGGAGTCCCTTACCCGCCCCCCCCTCCCCGCCAGGTGTCACCCCCCGGGTATCCCGCAGGGGTGTCCCCCCGCCGTACCCGCACGTCGCTGAGCTCCACCCTGAGGAAGATCTGGCGGTGCCGCTGTGCCCAGTGCACGTGCGGCCTCAGGCTGGGCCCCGCCATGGTCCCGCACCGCCGGGGGCGCTCCCCGCGCCTGCGCACTGCGCGCCCGCCGGGGGCGGCCCCGCTGCGCCTGCGCGCGGGGCGGGGCGGGGGCGACCGAGCCCCCTCAGAGCCCTCAGAGACCTCGGAGCTCTGGGGCTGCCGTGATGGGCAATCGCAGCGTCGTTTCGGCTGGAAAAACCCTCCCAAACCGAAAGCTTGGTGCATTTTCATGCTCTTGATTACATTTGTTGAGAAAATAAGGCGGAAAATAAGAGGAATTTATTGAGAAATTAAGGAGAGTTTGGGAGACACGTAATATATGTGTGTACATATATGTGTATATATATATGTAGATAGATAGATAGGTAGATAGATAGATATGTAGAAAGAATTACTGCCTATAGTGGTACTCATGCTTAAAAAGTTCATGGAAAAAAATTACATGTAGAGAGCATTATCAGTTTTTTAATGTGTGAAACTTGATCAAAACAAAGTAAACGAGTAGCCCACAGCAGGTTTTAGAGTACAGTGTCCTTGGAAAGAGGGCACTAGTGTGTTAGTGTAAACTGTTCCCTCAGCACTGACAAGATACCTGCTAAATGTCTGCAAGTGCCACATCTCTATGGCTTTTAAATCCCCCCTGGGTATGGGGACCCCACCACTGCCCTGGGCAGCTCTTTCCAATGCTTTACAACCCTTTCAATGAAGAAATTTTCCTAATATCCAACCTAAACCTACCCTGGTGCAACTTGAGGCTGTTCCTCTTGTCCTATCCTTACATGGGAGAAGAGACCGGCCCCATCTCAGCCGTGACCAGGGGAGGATAGAAATGTAGAAAATGCCAATCCTGTGTGCTCCAACCTCTTTAAACTCCTACACTGCCATTATTCCGTGCCCCGAGACCTCCAAGCACTGGCACAGGCTGCCCAGGGCAGCTGTGGGTGTCCCATCCCTGCAAGTATCCAAGGCCAGGTTGGATGGGGCTTGGAGCAACCTGGGATAGGGGAAGGTGTCCCTGCTCATGGTTGGAACGAGATGAGCTTTAAGGTCCCTTCCAACCCAAACCATTCCATGATTCTGTGATAAAAAGACTAAAAAGTGACAGCACTGATTACGGTGATACTTCCAAAAATGATGCCCCTTGCTCCCTCAGCAGCTCATACAAGAGCCCTTTGCCCATGGCCATCCTCATTCCAGCAGCAAATCCATCCTCATTCCAGCAGCAAATCCATTCTCCCTCCATCCCAGCTTGGCACGACCTCTTCCAGCCTTAGGGTTTTCTGTGTGAATCTCCACGTCGGTGGGAGACACGGACCCCGTGCCCCAGCCTGCCCTGGATGGAGGATTCCCAACCTTTGCCACTGCTGGGGCTGTGCAGCTACTGCAGAAGGTGGGCAGAGCTGTAGCAATGATCTCCAGGCTGCTTGATTTGGGAACACAAACCCCAGATACCCTTTGGGGCAGCGGGTGGGGAAAAACAGTGTTCAGGTCCCAGTGTGACCCAGGAATTCCACCTGCACCTGCATTTACCAGGGGGCACCTGCAGCAAAGTTGTTTTTTCTGGTTTATAGGGGGGCAAAAAAGATTTCACTTGACAAAAGGGAGCTTTAGTTTGGAAATTCAGGTGCAGAGAAATGAGTGGCTGAGGGGTCACTGAAGCCTGCGAGGTGTTTTGGGGCAGTCACTGCTGTGGAGCCTGGGAATGTTTGGAGGGCTCACTGCTTTGGAGCCCAGTGGTGTTTTGAGGCTTCACTGGAGCCTTGAGGTGTTTTGGGGGCTCACTGGAACCTGAGGAGTGTCTGGGGACTGACTGCACTGGAGCCTGGGGATGTTTTGGGCTGTCTCTGGAGCCTGTGATTTGTGGGCTCATTGCTCTGGAACATGTGGATGTTTTGGGGGCTCATTGCTCTGGAGCCTGGGAGTGTTTTGTGGGAATCACTGCCCTGGAACCTGAGGGTGCCCCGTGCTGAACACTCGTTATTAGCAGATGGGAAATTATTATTTTTTTTTCTGCTGTGGGCAGCGTGTCCATGTGGAAATGGTGGCATTTGGGGAGGGCGGGAGAGAACGAGATTTTTGAAACCGCGGGGTCCCGGCGCACGAGGGAGGTTGCAAGACCTGACCCCCGTTCATTGTGCAGTGTGTATGCGTGTCCCGGCCCCCGTGCAAAGGGTGAGGAGCGTGTCCCGTATCCCGTGTCCCGTATCCCGTGTCCCGTGTCCCTGTCCCCGTGTCCCGGGTGGGTGTCGCACCCCCGCAGCCCGGTCATCCTGGCCGGCAGGCGGCGCCCTCGCCGGTGCCGCGCTGTGCGGCCCCTCCCGGGAGCGGAAGCGGAAGCGGAAGCGGCGGCAGCGGCCCGGCGGGGCGGCCCGGCAGCAGCGCCCGCGGAGCGCCGGGGAGAGCCGGGGTGAGTACCGCGGGAGCCTGGGGCGGGGCGGGGAGGGGACTCCGCGCCGGGGAGAGCCCCTGGGGTGGGCGGGAGGAGGGGGCTTCACCTAGGGCGGCCAGGCCTTCCGCCCCCGGCCAGGCCTGGCCGCTCCCCCGCCCCTGGGGGACCCCCCTGGGACCTGCCCACCGCTCCCTCGGGATCTGCCCCGGGCCGTGGATGGACCCTTGGGATCTACCCCCGGCCATGGGGGTCCCCCCTGGGATCTGCCCCCGGCCTTGGGGCTTCCCCCGGCATCTGCCCTCGTCCGTGGAGGGATTTCCGGGATCTGCCCACCGCCCCCCCCCCCGGAATCTGCCCCCAGCCTTGGGGGTCCCCCCTGGGACGTGCCTGGCCGTGGAGGGACCCCTGGGTTCTGCCCCCGGCCGTGGGGACCCCTCCGGCATCTTCCCGGGGCACAAGCCCGGGCCGACACCCCCGTGCCGGGTGCCCGTTCTCGCTGTTATCGGCTCGGTAACGTTTCCTCCTGTTCGGTTTTTATCTTTTTTGCTGTGAGAAGTAGGTCGGGTTAAGACGCAGCAGCACTCGGGTGTAGGTGGGGAAAGGAGACTTTTCTTTGTTGGAATCGTGCAGATTAAACGGGTTCTGTGATTGAGGTTTGGAGGCTCTTGTCTGAGCACAGCACTGCTCTGGGCACGCCTCGGACCCTCCTTCCAGCTGTACAGGGCTGTTCTATTCTGGGGGGTTTGTGCTATAAATAGCGTCGACAAAAGAAAGACCTTTGTTTGTTGGGTTTGTGCTGCCAAAGGTGGATCCAGACCTGCTGGGCTTTGCTTTTGGCAGTTTGTGTTCGAACGGGGTTGGGCCAAGGTGTGGGACGTGTCTTTGTCACTCCTCTGAGGTGTCTCAGCGGTGCCGAGCTGTGGGAGAGCTGCTCCACCAGGGAGCTTTGCCAGCTGCCCAAGCTCTGGCCTGGGGATTCAGGGATCCTTCAGAGCCTGTTTGCTCCAGGGAAGAGCTTTATTTAGGCTGCATTAGTGCAGTCTTTCCATCCTATATATAGAACCCCCTCCCTTTGAGGATTGACAGTCCTACACCTTGGATTCTCCAGGAATGAACTGTGTGGCAGGAGTTTATGGCCTGGATCGTTTTGGAGCTGCCCTTGGGTCTGGGATTTACAGTGGGAGGACTTGATTTCCTCCTGCCAGACATCTGTGCTGATAATGCCAGCTCAGCTACACTTGTTGAAGCACAGCTGAGTGCGGGAGGAGATATCTGCTCCATAAACAACCTGCTGGGCAGGATGGGGCTTGTGCTGCAGATAAATCTGTCTGGGAAAGGCTTTTTACACAGTGTCCCCTTTCTCCTGGTATTTGCAGTTGTGGCCCCGGGGTGATAAAATAGTGGTGGTCGTTTCTAGACCCTTCTGAGTTTTGTTTGAAAGGAAGTGCAAACAAATCCAATAAATTATAGGAGAATAATGGGAGTAAGGACATGCAGCTGTTGTGAATGGCCTGATGGTTTCACAGCAACTACGGGTGTTGTTTCTTCTGAGCAGTTTGTCCCTGCTCTGGCTGCACTCCTGGTCATCCCCCATTCCCATAGCAGTGCAGGGAGGGGGCATTTGTGCAGATCACAGGGGGCAGGAGCAGAGAGGAGCTTAAAGGGGAAGAATTCATCCACTTCATGAACTAAAATGAGCAGTTGGTATGTGAGGGTGTGGGAAAGGCCAACAGCCATAAATCTGTGTCTCCATGAAGTCCTTGCTCCCGTTCTGAAGAGCCGAGTGGTGCCTTTGTTTTCCAGAGCAGGAATCTCTTTCCTATCCCTCTTCCTTGTGCTGTGGGGTTTATTCCCCACGTGGAGCGATGGTTTTCTTTGCTGTGGGGTGTGCTGGGGGTCTGCAGTGGGGCTTTGCTGGAGCTGACCCTGTGCTGTCCCGTCCTTCCAGAAACATGCAACATGGCAGCAGCCATGGAAACTGAACAGCCGGCGCTGGAAATCTTTGAGACCACGGGTCGGGAGGAGCAGGTCCCGAGGGAGGAGCAGCCAAAACTGGAACCTTTCTATGTGGAGAGGCATTCCTGGAGCCAGCTCCGGAAACTGCTGACGGACACGCGGAAGTATCATGGATACATGATGGCAAAAGCCCCTCACGACTTCACGTTCGTGAAGAAAAACGATCCTGAAGGGCCCCATTCTGACAGGATCTACTATCTGGGTAAGCTGTGACAGCCCCTGTCACTGCAGGGCTGTGGGGCTCTGACTGCTCCTGACAGCTGGGATTTCTGGCAGTTACACCAAAAGAGATTCCGGGCCACACTGGCTGGGAAAAAGTCAGGAGCATGATCTCAATGTCTCCTTAAAACTTGTGATGTAACCTCCCATGGGAATGGGTGGGGGTGACCCATTAGAGCCGGAAAAGAACTGTAAAGTGTCCTCTGTTCCCAAGTGTTGTCCAAGTGTTCCCAAACTGGAAGTCTGTTCAGTCCCTTTTCTCTCACCCCTCTCCCAAAGCTGTGCAGGTTTGATCTCCTCTCTCTCAATGACAGATATTGGGTAGAACCTTGTTCTCCTTAAAAGTTTCCTTCCAAAGCAGCGATGATGTGTCATTTTAGAAGTCCTTTGTGCCTCAGCTGCTGATGGAGCAGGTTTTCCAGGGATCCTGTGGGGAATAAATAGCAGTGTAGGGTGGGGGCAGCTCAAAGAGTAAATACTTTTCTCAACATTTTTGGTCTTGATAAGGAAGAACTTGATGCAGTTTGTTGTTCTTGGCCTTGGTGCCTCACTTGGGCATTGCTTCACTAATTAATGTTCATTTGATAGAAGTGATTTGGCTCTGCGAGTGATACTGTGAGCAACCCTCTGGATGGCTCTTTGGAGCAGCCTTTGTGGGAGAGGAATGCTTTTGTCAAAAGCTGCACTAGATGAACATGAATCTGTGAAAACCTGGATTAGGGAGAGAAGGGAGAGAAGCAATGGCTGGAGCAGAGGCCTAGGAGCCAGAGCCATATTCTATCCCTACTGCTCACCACTTAGGCTACTTTGCTTAAGCTCAGGTTTGTGATTCACCAGGTCTTTGCACGTGCTGTGCAGTGACATGGCCAGAACACTGCTGGTCAGTCCCTTTTTCCCCTTTTCAGAGGATGGGGATCATAATCCTTGAATGGTGCTGAGTTCAAGCACATCACAGGGGGGTTAAGGCTGAGCCCCTGGGATGAGCTCTGGTTTCCCAAGTGCTGCTTCCTGAGCTTGGCCTTCCCTGGAGCACACCTGGCTCCCTCTGGGCTCATCCCCATGTGCCTGGGCAGGAGCCTTCAGAAATCTGAATAGCACTGAGGGAGAGGAGCAGGAAAGGGACATTCAAACCTCCCTAAAGGATTATTTTTTTCCATTATCTCTGAAACACGAGCTGCATCATGTATCCCACTAGAGGATTTGGCAGAAAGGCCCTCCTTGATTTATAAAGCTTATGGAATAAAAGGGCAGCAGGAAGACACAGACATGCTTCAGGCAGAGTGGGGTGAGCCTGGGTGTAATTCCTTGTCCTCTGCCTTTTCCATGAGTTGCATTTCTGTGAAACAGGGAATTCCCAGAGTGGGGCTGCAATGCAGAGACCATCAGTACTTTCTCTTGTAGGAAGGGCCTGGGAAACTTTCTGGAAATTCTGTCAGAATGAATTATTAACAGAAAGCTAATACACCTTTTGTCTTTATTTTCTCCTCCTTTTCCATAGCAATGTCTGGGGAGAACAGGGAGAACACACTCTTCTACTCTGAAATCCCCAAAACCATAAACAAAGCTGCCGTCCTGTTGCTTTCCTGGAAGCCTCTTCTGGATCTTTTTCCAGTGAGTCATCATTTCTTTTTCACTTCAAGGACGTGGGCTTCAGGCTTGCACCTGTAAGCCATCATTAAAATTTGAAGTTTATTGTCTTAAATATTTTAAGATTCTCCTGCAGCCATCTCAAAGCCGAGCACAGCTTTCTCCTGTTTGGAATCATAGCCTCTGTGTGTGCTGGATGATTCCTCCTTTGCTGACAGAGATGGAAAATTCTATTTTACATCCAATTCTGTGCTGTGAGATCCTGGGGATTGCTGGAGGAGCCTGCAGTCTCCAGTCACTTCCCTGCTGTCTTGCAGGGGAAGTGATGGTTCCCCCGAGGATCAGCCGGTGGCTCCGTGACTCATGTGGAGCAGAGCATCCCTTTCCCACTCACTGCAATGTGCATTCCCTTTTCACTGCTGCACACAGCAAGCCTGCACCATCCCATCCCAGGCAGCGTGGCAGGTTGGAGGCGGTGGGACAAACCCCACATGGCATGAGGTGTATTTTTCCCCATGTTATCTCCCAGGGCTGTCAACCAGACATAAAACCTGGGCTGCGCTCTCCTCCCACCAGACCAGTCACTGTGTGTCTGTGAACATGAGCAAAGCCTCTCCTGCTCATTCCAGAAGTAACAGACCTTCAGGCTGGTCCTTCTCATACCAGGAATATTGGGAACAGTGCTGGTGTGCTAGGGAGGGGTGGCTGTCAGGTTTACGGCTGTGTGGGATCCGATCGTGGCCTGCACCTACGAGTGCTGATGGCAGCGGCAGAGCAGGAGTGGGCTCCCAGCCGGCAGCAGGATTCCGGAGGAGGAGGCAGTCTGCACAGCCATCTGCTGCTGGAAGCTCAGCATGCAGGGATGCTCCAACAGTGAGGCGTGCAGAGCAGAGGTGTGATTGTGTTCTCTGCCTGTTTTCAGGCCATCCTGGACTATGGGATGTACTCCCGGGAAGAGGAATTGCTGCGGGAGCGGAAGCGGATCGGCACCGTCGGGATTGCCTCCTATGATTATCACCGGGAGAGTGGCACCTTCTTATTCCAGGCAGGGAGTGGGATTTATCATGTGAAGGATGGAGGCCCTCATGGATTCACTGTGAGTTTGCTCCTCTTCTGTCTCTCTGCTCTGGCCAGGAGCTCCTTTGACTTGGAGTGAGAGCAGAGGGCGTGATCATCATCAGTTATTGCAAATGACCTTGATAACCCTGGAAAAGTGGAGAAGTCCTCCACAGGGATGCATTTCCATGGTCCTAGAAACTCAGATGGAGGATTACAAGAAATGGTAAAAACCATGGCAGCAAGGCAGGACAGTAGATATTTTTAAATTATTTTTCACGACTAGCAATGTCCATATAAAGCAACAAAAGGTTCCCTGCTCTTCATGGAGTCAGAAGTCACATCAGAGACAACTTCAGTCCCCAAGCTGCACTTCCAGGTCACTGTTCAGGGGCAGTGCTGGATGTGTTACACCACTTGGCTGTACAGCTTGCAGAACAAGCAACCTTTACTCTGCTGGTGCTGAAGCTGGACTTCAAAGCTGAAATAATTTCTCATTATTACAACAGATGCCTGGTGTCTGTCTAACCCTGTTGTCAGGGGGAATTTACTGTACCCTGAGCTGCTTTTGGAGGACAAGGTTGCATGTTCTGCCAGCCCCTTTTAGGGTGCTGTTTTTAGGAGTTTGCCAGGATTCTCTAGACAAGCTGCCTTCTGATTTGGGGCTGATCCTCAGCAGTGGGGAGAGAACCCTGGTAGAGCCTGTACAACCATGGTACAAGCACAACTTTCCCTATAAATTACCTGCATGGTATTTTTGTGTGTTTAAAACGAGTAGATTCATCTGTAAACATGTATTTGTAGTCAGTGTCCACACTGCTGTGGCCTTCTGAAAATCCAGGTTACTTTGTGTGTGTTCATGTGTCATCATTACTTTTTTTGTTGTTTTTTTTTTTTTTAAAATTCCAAACAGCAACAGCCATTGAGACCCATCCTGGTAGAGACCAGTTGTCCAAATATCCGGATGGATCCCAAGCTTTGTCCAGCTGATCCAAATTGGATTGCGTTTATCCACTGCAACGACATCTGGATATCCAATATAGAATCCAGGGAGGAGAGGAGGCTGACGTTTGTGCACAATGGTAATTAATGCACCCTGAATCCAACCCCTGCACCTCCTCTGCACTTTTTCTTGCCAGACTGAAGTGAGCAGTGGCACTAAAGGTTCTCCTGAAATCGGGCTCGTGGCCACTGTTTATCCCACCTTGTTTGTCACGTTCTGCACGGTTCCCCTGGTGCACATACTGTGGGATGATTCTTTTCCCTGCACTGTGGAATCTGGCAGAATGAGTTGTTTGGTGGGTACATATGGAAGGGCTCTTCTCCTGAAACACAGCACATTGCTTTTTACTGGAACAGCCTTTTTTGTGTGTGGAGGAGCTGTGGGTGGAATAGAGCTGGAGGAAAGTTTCTGTCAGTGAAATCAGGCTGCAGAGACTTTGAAAAACAATTGAGGCAGTTTCTGAATAGCACTGGGGTTTCTGCTGGCCCCTCATACTCAGTGACCTGGGTCCTCACTTCTTACCCTCTCCAACTCTATTTTAGACCAGGAAGAAAGAACATGGGAAATTGTGGATAAAACACTTTTTAAAAATCAATTACATTTTGTGCTTAAACTGTGTAATTTAAATTTTAGTTAATTAAAATTCCTGACACTTTATAATAATGCTTTAGATTATTCAAATGTTAAATATTAAAATATTATGTAAGTACAGTAAAAATAAACTGTAGCAATGACTCCTTCTCAGATGATAATTATTTATGGAGCGCTGCTAAGTTACCTCCAGGGTAACAGGAAAAATATTGAAGCCCTATGGATATGTCATCATGTTGAGGTGTTATGTAAGTCTGTTACTTTTGGGTTGCACAGGGAATGAAATACTGGTGCTTTCATTTTTCTGAATGTTGATGTTTTCAGTTTCAATTGTTCAGGAAAGGTTTGGGTTGTTTTTATTTCTTTGATTTTCTTAAAAGTTGTGATTCCACCTCACCGAGCTCAGGTAGAGAGAACATTTTCTTTTTTGACCAATTGAGAGCCTGATTAGGTAGGAGTAAGAGGGGAGGATGGCTTTCTTTTCCTAAAGGAAGCTGCCATGCCAGAGAGGATTAAATCCTCCCTAAATAAATCAACAGGGAAGGGTGGAAGCAGAAGACAAATCTGCTGAGAAGTCAGATTTATTATCGTGTAGTTCTTCCCAGGGGGGTGAACTCGGGTCATGTTTGGGATAATGCAGAACTGGTTTGGTTCTACAGCACATCACAAACTAATTCTTTGGTGTCTGTTTTTCTAGAACTGGCCAATGTTGAGGAGGATCCAAAATCTGCTGGCGTGGCCACTTTTGTGCTGCAGGAGGAGTTTGACAGATACACTGGCTACTGGTGGTGCCCAAGGGCACACCCAAGTAAGTGTGGTGGATCCAGGCACGAGTAGTGACTTCTCTCCTCTGCTGTCCAGGGCAGAGTTGTTTTTTTTTCTGTTACTTGTCTCTATGCAAGATGGAAACTTTATAATTTCTTTTGATCTGTCAGCACTGGGTATGTTACAGGGGCCTTGTGAGCACTGGAAGAATAGACTTCCCTTCTCACAACAGAGGTGGGAGTTGTAAGAGTCTCAGAGTTTTGCTTAATGAAACATGAATCACAGGCTTTGTTGGATTTTTCTTCTTCCTTCCAATCTGCTTGTGCTCCTGAGATAATTGATGCCTGCAATAACTGATAACGAGAGCTGTCCTGTTAATTCTGCAATGTTAATTCATTTACAGCACTGGATGGGGGTAAAGTCCTTCGAATTCTTTATGAAGAAAACGATGAGTCAGAGGTGGAAATTATCCATGTCACATCCCCCATGCTGGAGACAAGAAGAACAGATTCCTTCCGGTACCCCAAAACTGGTGAGAGCCTGAAGCTTTACATCCCTGTGTCTGGGAGATGTGGAATTTCATTCCATGTACCTGACAGCAGTGACTCTCCAAGCCTAGAGCAGGGATGTGTTGGAGTGGTGGAAACATGTTTGGGGAAGCTGCTCTAGAGCTTACATGGGTCACTGGTGACTGTGCTGATGCTGCAGCCATGGGGTTACTGAGGGCTCTGTCTGGGTGTCAGGAGTTGGCAGAAACTCTCTCTGATGGTCACTATTTTGGAGCTGCTCTCTCAGATCCTGGCAGATCTGAGTTGTTGAGGAGCTGGTTCTCGTTACAGCCCCGTTTCCTGAGGGAACAGCTGCAGAATGACACCTTTTGGTTTTTTGGGAGGGTTTCTGTTTAGCTGCTGGCAGTGCCCTTGCAGTTCAAGTTCTGAAGGAGTCAGTTCTCCAGGATTGCTCTTGGACTTTGAACAGCAAACTCAGCATGTTGCAGCCTGCCAGGAAAAACTCATGTGGTCATATTTTTGAAAAAATGTATGATCTGGAGGCTTCAGCGAAAAGAGGTGAGGGCAGGCTTGAAGCACATAAACTGGAGTGTCACTGGAAGCAGGGAAGTGGGATTTAAGCAGACCTGCTGAAGTCTGATTCAGTCAGGTGTGAAGAGTTTGACCCTTCTGAGATGTCCCTGCTGTCACAGCAGGGCATGTGGCTCACAGATAACAGTGCTTTGCTCTCTTTCCTCACTGCTGAAATCTTCATTTTTTGGACAAATATCTTCTGTTTGGGTGACCTTTCCAAGCTGCAGAATTCATTCAGATCTTGCAGATGCCCTGATCCACTGGGAAAAGTCTTCTATTTTTCCTCATTTACTACTTGTTTGGAGGAGAGGGAAAGGTTCACTTTGAGCCTGGGAAGCAAGAGGTGACTCCTTGTGGTTTTTGTGGTGCTTGTGGACACCCAGATTTCTGAAATTATTCAATGCAAAGAAACTGAGCTAACCAAAACCCAAATAAAGGTTTTAGTCTGTGGGTCTCAGCTTCTAATGTGAGCTGCAGGGACAACACCCCTTTCCTGTGGAATGTTATGAGGGTAAAGCTTGAGGAAGTGGAGAACATTCTTCCCTGGGAGAAGTAAGGACTTAAATAGGTTGGCACTGTGATCCAAGGCAAGTAGTTTCACCTCAGTGCATCAGGTTTGGTGAAGTGGGAGCACTTCACAGCAGCATTGAGAATATTCAGAGTACATGGAATTGCCATGTGACTCCTTGTGGATCAACTGGCAGTGGATTTATTCTTTAAAGTCCCTCTTCCCTGTGTGGAACAGGGCAGGGGCTGTACAGCAGGATGAGTTACTTCTTTGTGGAAAGAGTTAACTTTAGATTTTCACTGATCAACAGAAATATGGAACTTTATTATCTTAATGGCACTAGTGATGGCAGTAGGCTTTTAGGTTTAATTTTCACAGTTAATTTTCACAGATGCTTTTTAGCACTGGGTCATTTTCTATGTACTACCTTGAGAATAAGAGCCAAACAGGGAACCAAAGCTTGCTTTGCTGTACTGATCACTCCTGAGCATTTACTTCCAACTAGTATCTGCATCCATTGACTGTGAGAGAGAAGGCTGACTGTGACAGTAGCATGTTTGCAGGATTACAATCCACTAAATCTCCTCATGTTTACAGTTCCCTACCTGGTTCTGTGCTGTCTCACACAGGCATGGAGGTTATGTGATCAAAGAGCATTCTGCTGTTTGCCTTTTCCAGTTCTGTGTGAGTAAGACCACAATAATCCCAGCAAACAACTGGTGCCTGACTGGTCACATCTGTTTTTACAGGTACAGCAAATCCAAAGGTCACTTTCAAGATCTCTGAGGTGACAATCAATGCAGAAGGCAGAGTAAGTCTTTGTTCTGTTTGTTTGCCAAATACATAGAATTGCTGTGATTCTTCTTTGGTAACATTCATTTTCCAGTTCAGTACAAAGGCACTTTCTTGGTTGTGATGGCTTACTGGCTTCTCTGGAGGCAGTGCCCTTGGCTCATTCCTGGTGTCTGTGTGCAGCAGTGTTTCTCAAGGCTGTGCTTTCCTTCCCTACCACTGGTGTAAAAACCCAGCTGCAGAGCAGAGCATTTTAGGTGTGGGTGGTTAGACCTTCTGTGACTGATCTCTTGATTGGCTGCAGATATTGGGAAAATTTGATTGCAAAGACAATATATCACCTTACAAAACCATATGGAAAGAGATGAACTTTGCTGTTGCCCTGGGATTTTTTAACAGATGCAGAAATTTCCATAGCCCAGTCCAAGACCTTTGGACAGCTGGGAAATCAATCTTACCAAACAGATACAGTAACAGCCATAAATTATGGGGATTCTTCTACTCTTGAGCTCCTTCAGCCATCAGCAGTCACCTGTTGGGATAGTGATGCTGGTGTCAGCCAGCAAAGGCAGGGAAAGCCTTCAGGACCCTTTGAGTACCACTGGAACTTGTTCCCAGTCCCAGCAGGAACAGACTGCAGCACGTTAATAACTGGAGGTCATGCAGGATGTTCAGCACCTGCCCATAAAAGCACCCTCAGTACAAACCACCTCCCCTTCCCAGAGGGGAACTGAGAGTTCCAGTGAGTTGTCCGAGATGAAGGATGGATTTGTGAGCAGCATCCAGGCTCCCTGATCCCAGCCCTGGCTGTACTGGTAGAGTGCAGCTCTCCTGCTGTGCTGCAAAGGCTGAACAATCTCAATTGCATGAGCTGCACAGAAAAAGTCTTCTGTGTCCAGACTCTCATCGTGCATGAAAAAACTGGTTGTGGGGGTTCATCTCAGTGTCACTGAATTGCTGCTTTGTCAACAGATTGCAGATGTTGTGGATAAAGAGCTAGTTCAGCCCTTCGAGATCCTCTTTGAAGGAGTAGAGTACATTGCTAGAGCTGGGTGGACGCCAGAAGGAAAATAGTGCGTATGTTACTCCTGTCTCTGCTCAGAGGGTTTGGGGTGATACAGTCAGAAGCAGATTGTAGCGGTCTCTCTCTTCTTCCAGCTTAAGCCTGCTTTCACTTTTACATTACTACCAACTCGTTTGTGCAAAGGGGACCATTTTTCCAAAAGCCAAACCAGGCTCCTCGCTGTCTCTCTCCCTGGTCCCTGGCCCCGCTGCTTTGGTTTTGGGCACTCGCAGCCTTTGGTGTGTGTGTCCTCTCAGCGTCCCTGTGAGAGAGAGTGCAGTGCTATTGTCCCCATTTTACAGATGGGGAACTGAAGCCCAGAGAGGTTAAGTGAGAGGTCACGCAGGAAGTCTGTGGCTGAGGAGAGAAATGAGCCCAGTCCCCCAGGCCCTAGGCTAGAGCCCTAACCACTGGACCATCCCTGCTGACCAGACTTACTGATCAGAAAACCTGCTGTAAGTGCTACTTACATTTGCATGTCATTTTAACCCTGTAGATGATGTAGTACAGCGTTTCTAACTCACCAGAAGCTTCTCCAAAAGGGTTTTTCACCAAAAGGGTTGTCCAGCCCTGGCACAGCTGCCCAGGGCAGTGGTGGAGTCCCCATCCCTGGAGAGAGTTAAAGGCCATGTAGATGTGGCACTTGGGGACATGGTTTAGTGGTGGGCTTGGCAGTGCTGGGGGAACGGTTGGACTCGATGATCTTCAAGGTCTTTTCCAACCTAAATGATTCCATGATTTTCCAGAATTGCACTCCTCCAGTTTTTGAATCTAAAGATGGCTTTCACATTTTTAGGTTTTTCCCCCCCTCAAATGTGGAAGGAATCCAGGGACACATTTGCTACATTATCCTGCTTTTTGCAGGATAATTGTTAGAGCTACATGCAAAACCATCAGAATATGGCAGGGGCTGCTGCCAATCCATTGAGGTGCCAGTGTTATTCTCTGCCAGGTGTAGGTTTAAAGCAATAGTATTTTTACAAGCATCCTGAAATTTCAATTCAGATTTTTCTGCTTCATTATTCCCTCTGATTTTTCTCTTCTCTTTCTCCCTTGAAGCACAATTCAAATCAGGGAGAATGGAACGAATTAAACTTTTGAACCTGCAGTGCTTATGCAATATTGAAATGAAGTGAAATAGGTTCTCGTGTTGTGGAAGAAATTTGTTTATGTGGGTGAAATTTTGCACGTGACTTTGTGCTTAATTTGCAGTCGAACATTCCTGGCTCCCCCAAAATGCCTGGTGCTAGTGAGTGTCTGCTGAGATTTTCAGGCCTGTGTCATACTCATGGTTGCATGTTATTTTCTCTAATATCTGTCTCCCCAACAGCATCTGGTCTATCCTGCTGGATCGCTCCCAAACTCGGCTGCAGATAGTCCTGATCCCTCCTGCATTATTCATCCCCACAGAAGATGATGCAATGGAAAGGCAGAAACTCATCGATGCTGTCCCAGATTCTGTTACACCTTTCATTATTTATGAAGAAACAACAGACATCTGGATAAATGTAAGAATTTGAATTTCAACCTTCTCTGACAGTTTGTAGCACTTGAGCAGCGCTGGTGTTTTTTGTGCTGCCTAAGAGAGGGATCCCACTGTGCAAGTTCTGTGCATATTCTGTGCTTCCTGCTGTTAAAAACAGTATGTAGAGAACAGGAAGATTTGGGATGTGAAAACAAGAGCTGCTTTGCTTGAGGCTGCACAGTGTTCAGAGGCAGGAGCAGAGCCCAGGGCTCTGGGGGTCCTGAGCACCCCCTTGCCCACAGTGTTACTGCCACTCTGCAGCTTCTTGGTGCTGGTCCTTCACCACCAGATTAAATATTCTTCAGCCAACAAAGATGTAGCAAGATGATAGTGGGTGAACAAGTCCTGAGAGTCTGCTGACAGGCACTAACTCCCTCCTGAACTACTGTTTTTGGTGAAATAGATTGGGGTGTGATGTTGCGGCAGGTGAACAGCAGGGCCTGTGCTGTGACCAGACACTGGTGTGCCTGGTTACTGCTGCAAAAATGTGCCCCTCCTCACACTGCTGCAGATACAGATCCAAGGATCAAAGGGAATGCCATTGGAGGTGTACCTGGAGCATCAATCACTGGCAGGTGGCTGGATCTTTCAGCAGAGAGCACTTGCACAAAGCCTTCCAGTGAATGGTCCCTATACAGTGACTGCCCTCTATGATACCAAGTTTTCTCCTTAGCAGTGGTGTCGTGGTTTCAGGATGGTGCAGTGAGTTTTCCTTCCTCCAGTATTTTTACTGGCTGGAGTGGTTTTTGACTGGCAGCTCATCCTGTGCAGATAAATGCTTCCAAGTCCCTCAAAGGGTTTTCCCTTGAAGGAAGAGTTCTTGATGAGTGGGAAGATGACGTGAGCTCATCTTTCTTAAAATAACCCTTCAGTTGAGGGCTTGCAGACAGCACAGGACAGAGGTCTGCAGGGCTGGACCCACCCCTGTGACCAAGCTAGAAAGGCAGGTGCAGAAAAACTTCATTAGTTTGGTGACCACCATATAGAGTTAGACTGGCAACAAGCTGGAACTGTAAGGATGCGGCACTGGCTGCAGATCCCCCAGCTCAAAGTGTAACTGGTTCTCCCAGTAAGGGACAGTGCTGCACCCAGTTAGCCTGGACTGTGTGGTGTGTGTTGAGCACCAAGAGGAAGGTGTTTTGTGTGACTAATTACAATAACCCACTGCTCTGTCTCCACAGATCCACGATATCTTCCATGTTTTCCCCCAAACCCAGGAAGATGAGATAGAGTTCATCTTTGCCTCCGAGTGTAAAACAGGATTCCGGCACCTGTACAAAGTCACCTCGGTGCTGAAGGAGAGCAAATACAAACGGTCCTGTGGAGGCCTCCCTGCCCCCAGTAAGGGAAATTATCCTTTTGCTTTAGTTGGGCATTTGCTGCTGCCTGGTGAGGAAATAAATGTCCTTCCAGCTGGCAGGAATTACTATCTTATTGGAAACTTCTGCTGTTGTCCAGGAAAGCTCTTCCCTGTACAGTCATTCCTCTTGAACAGAAATTCTCCTGTTTTCAGCATGCATTAGTTTTAACCCTGACCCTTCCTTATGGACTAGAGGGAAAACTTTCCAAAAACCAGATGGGGGAAAAAAGCTCCCTGTGATACTGTGAGACTTAGTTGGCTTTTCCTTGTCACTGCTGGGGTTTGGTCTTGCTCAGATGCAGGATGTCACTGTGTGCAGAGCTCCCAGAGTGACTTTTCCACAGCATGTGTCCTTTAATTTGCAGTTTCATGCTGGGATACTTAATTTACTTGGTGTGTGTTAAACTGAACTCTGCATGCACAAAAAATACACCTAATTTTCCTAGAGGTCCTAGTTTCATGCAACTGTTGGTGGGTTGTTTTTTCCCAGGTAGCCTTATATCCTGGGTGGGTTGGATTTCTCTGAATGCATACGAGTTTTTTTCTTGTTATATCTCCCTCGTTCTAAGGGAAATTAGACTATCTTAGAAAAGCAGAGTTGTTCCTGTTGCAAAATTGCCCATTTTTTGACACTTCACGTTCCCTTTACCCACCCATTTTTTAAGTGTAAAACCTTTATTTCTATGCAAGTGACAAAATACTTTAAAAAATATAAAAGTAAGTCCTGTGAATCCTTTCACATATATTTCACAGAATGTTAAGTAACCCCAGACCTGACATTGTCTGGGGAGCTGGCAGAGCTGGGGATCTGCTGCAGAGACAGGTTGCTCTTGGGCTTAGTTCTAGGAAAAAAGCTTGGGAAGAGGAAGAATTATTGTGACTGTGTTTTGTAAAAATTTAAAGTGTAAAATCTCTTTATGTTTGTTATTTGCAGGTGACTTCAAGTGCCTCATCAAAGAGGAGATAGCGATTACCAGTGGGGAATGGGAAGTGCTTGGCAGACATGGATCCAACGTAAGCCCTGCTCTTCCTGCACAGATATCCTGCCACACACACTGCAGGGAGATGGTCTCTTGGAGGGATCACCATAATCCATTAATCCTGTCTGGTTTTAGCCAGAATACACAGTGTTTCTGTTCAATATAACTTGTCAGCTTGCACAAGGAGGGAAGGAATGCTCCCCAAACTGCTGCTCTTCTAACTCTGAGCTGGGTGAATTCTTTGATCATTTGAATCAAACAGCAGCTCACATAGAAGTGTTTTACTGGTTTGGTCTTTGTAAAGGACTTGGAAATCCTTCCTAGTAATTAGAAATGGGATTGGGGAATGAGATGTACAAGTTGACCTGAGTTTGAATCTGTTCTGCTGTCTGCTGTCCCTCCAAAAGAAGGGACAACTGAGGAATATTTAATATAGCAGGGAGCTGCTGCCTTGATTTCCTTCTGGGATGGTTTATATCCTACATGATTTGGGAAAGGATCTGAAGAGTGTGGAGGTGACAAAGAATGGGAGACAGTTATTTAGCACAGCAAACAATAGGGGAGACTGGGAACAGCAAAGAATTTATGTGAGAGAGCTGATCAACTAGGTGTGAAATGCAAACTGTGACAGAGTTGTGGACAGTGAGAACTGTCATTTGGCTTTTATTCCCTGCGGGTTGCTGGGCTCCAACTCAGCACTATGGAAGTGGGCCTGAGGGGAGACCTGGAGGCAGAAGAACTGGGTATTACTTTGATAAGGAACAATCTTGAGGGATGTGTTGTCTGTTTTGCTTCTGGCAGATCTATGTGGATGAAACCAAGAAACTGGTGTACTTTCAAGGCACAAAAGACTCACCTCTGGAGCATCACTTGTACGTTGTGAACTACGAGAATCCCGGGGAAGTGAAGCGACTGACAGAACGTGGATACTCCCACGCCTGCTGTGTCAGCCAGGTCTGCCTGGGGGTGCTCTGCCTTGTCACCAGGCTTATCCTTCATCAGTCAGCAGCCAAGGCAGTAATTATGTATAACAAAAGCACATTTTTTGCCGTGTTGTGGGCTCCTGTACGTTGTACAGTCGGTGTGTAAAACCACCCTGGAAACCAGATTTGACCTTCCAGTTCATTGCTCTCCAGGTCACTTCAGGCAAGAGGAGACAGGATGAATTGTTGGAAACTCTTTGAGCCTGACTCTTTTTCTGAAGTGGATTAGAGAGCAGTGACCAGAGGAGATAAGCCTGGGATAGCACTGGCTGGAGTTCCAGGCATCCAGCTGGGAATTCATTACCCAGAGGGAGGTGTGTGACCAGGTCCTCCTGCCACTGTTGGCTTTGCAGGTGTATCTTTGGCTTTGTAGTGTTAATATGAGCCTTGCCAAGGACTGTAGCGTTTCAGAGTCAAAAGTGCTCAGACTTCCTGCTTTAATTTGGTCCATAAGCACCTTCTGAAAGATGTAGATACAGAAAGAAATGTTCAGTTTTACTTGTGCCTCTGCACTGAGGAGTTCAGGGCATGCTCTTTTTCTCCCCAGGACTGTGACATGTTCATCAGCAAGTACAGTAATCAGAAGAACCCCCACTGTGTGTCACTGTACCGGCTCACAGGGTCAGAAGATGATGCAGCTCACAGGACAAAGGAATTCTGGGCTACCATTTTGGATTCAGCAGGTAATGGCATGCATGAGGAACAGGAAAAGGACAAGCAGGGTCACAGGATGAAAGATAACCCCAGCATATGCTTGCTTGAGATTTGCTCTTGTTGTGGGTGACTGGACTTTTGTCTGAAACGCAGCCTTGTGTGAGGAGTTCTTGGAATTACAGGAGGGACATTTTCAACTCAGCAACAAATGGGCGTAAACAGACCATGAAGGAATTTATATGGAAAATACTAAGTTTTAGCTCAGGGAGGGATTTAAGTGCACTCCTTTATGCTGTGCAATGTGTCTTTTCATGGGTGTGCTCCTGGGGAGGGGTGTGCACTTCTTAAACAGTGTGTGCTGCTGCCTGCTCCTGGGATTGTGGGACAGCTCTTGGGCTTTGTTTTCTGTTGTGTTTCTGTTCCCTTTCATCTCACTTTCCCTAAGGCATGCTCCATATCCTGTGCTTTCCACATACTAATGTGTGAGTCCTAAAAGGGGGTAGGAAGGGACAGGACATCTGTAATGGCTGTCAGGGGAGAAGAGTTACTGTTGTTAGCAGGAGAGCAGGGATGGGAATGTGATAGGGCTGAGAAAGCTCACCTAGGGCTGGGGCATTCCCTGTCTCTGTCTATACCCAGCCACATCCACTGGAAAGCATGGGAGAGCTCTGCTGGGATTACAGTGAGGCTGGTGACAGGGCAGGGCTGAAGCAGAACTGCATTATTCATCCATGCCCTGTTAAAGCAGGCTCCCTGTTCCCTCCCATGGCAGGCCCTCTTCCCGATTACATTCCTCCTGAAGTGTTCTCCTTCGAGAGCTCCACGGGGTTCACGCTGTACGGAATGATGTACAAACCTCACAACCTGCAGCCTGGGAAGAAGTACCCCACTGTGCTCTTCATCTATGGAGGCCCTCAGGTGAGTGGTGAGCAGGGGGTGGGCTGGCTGGCCCTCTCCTGCAGGAGCAGTTCCTGCTCCATGCTGAGGGCAGCATGTGGTATTTTACCTGTTTGGTGCGTGGCTGCTTGGCCAAAGGTGCTGTAAGGAGTCAGGATTTCCAGGTCTTGGATTGAGGCACTTCCCTTGTCTGAGAACAGCAGCAGAGATGGAACTGGGGCAAAGGGGAGTCAGGTAGTCCCTGTTCCCAGTTCTATCTCCCTTTCCTCTCCAGGTGCCTCACTGGAGCTCAGTTCAGCTCTTCATACCTGTGACACAGAATGGGGGAGGAGAGGAATTCAGCAGGGAGTAGGGGTCTTAAAAACTTTACATTATAAAAATATAAACCATTTAAAGGAAGGGAAATAGAAATAAAATCAGAAGTTGGATTAAGAGGTGACCTCTGGATTCTGATTCACGTGTGGTTGTGCTGCTCTTGTACTCCAGGTACAGCTGGTGAACAACCGGTTCAAAGGAATCAAGTATTTCCGACTGAACACTTTGGCCTCCTTAGGCTACGTTGTGGTTGTCATTGACAACAGGGGCTCCTGCCACCGAGGGCTCAAGTTTGAAGGAGCCTTTAAATACAAAATGGTAAGTGGAGCTCTGAGTCTGGCTCTGTGCTCAGCCAGAGGTGGGTCTGAGTCCCAGTGTTACCTGAGCTGAAGCACTGGTTTGGTGCAGGTGCCCAGCACTGCCTGGGTTTGGGGACAGGAACTGGGTATAGGTGAGATTTGAGGGAGGAAAGGTGCTCAGTGTGGGAAAGACAAAATGTCTGTGAGGTGTGAGGCAGCTCCAGCTTGGCAGCCCTGACACACAGTGGTGCCTAAGGGGGGCTGTGACTCCCACCAGCTGCGATTTGCAGGACGCTTCCATTCTCAGCATGGGTTACTCTTTGGCAGCAAAGCTCTGGAGGTGGTTTCCTTGGGAAATCCTGGGAATGAAACTGTTTCCTGTAACTAGCAGAACTTGCCTCTGCCTGTGCCTCGCAGGGGCAGATAGAGATCGATGACCAGGTGGAAGGGCTGCAGTACTTGGCGTCGCAGTACGACTTCATCGACCTGGACCGTGTCGGCATCCACGGCTGGTCCTACGGAGGATACCTCTCCCTCATGGCTTTAACACAGAGGTCAGATATCTTCAGGGTATGTTCATGCATTGAGTACTTACTCTGGTGGTGCAGACAGAATTTTTCCTTTAATTGTGTGACCTCCCATGAGTGTTCACAGCACAAAGACCTCGGAGCTTGCTCTGGACACGTGAGGGCACAGTGCAGTTTCTTCAAGGCTCTTCTATTTGGGTGACTTCAGAGAGAAGTTGCTTTTCTATTTATTCATTCTGTGGTGTTTCTAATTAGGCTTCCAGGCTTTGGTTATTTTTTTGGTATTTCACAGACAGCAGATCTAGAAATCCGTGCACTCTACCTTTGGGCAGAACACATTTACCATTCAAGAAGCCTGGCATGGCAGAGGAGTGGGGAGTTGTTGGGGTAGGCCAGTTTTTCTGGAATATCTGAGTCTGTTCTCATGAGCTGGGGTGAGGAGGAGCAACTGTTTCCCCCCAGTCAGCTGAGCACAGATGGATGTTCCCTCTCTGGGTCTGTGTAAGAGAGCTTGAAACTGTTGGACTGTTGAGCTCTCAGTGACTTAGCTGTGCTGGTGTAGCTCCACCAGTCTCAGGTCACCTGTGCTGAAGGTGCCTTAGTCTCAGCTGCTGCCCACTTTGTGCCAGCTGAGCTCTTTGTGTTGTGAACCAGGTAAGAGAAACCATCCTGCTGAAAAACAACACCTCCTTCTCATCCTCCCTCTTTCCTGCCCTGAGAGAGTAGTTCCTTTGCAGACAGATCTATTCTCAGATCAAATTGCCTGTGGTGCTTCGTAGCAGTGTGCTCTGAAGCAGCCAGGAGGGCAGGCTGGGGATGAGGAGAGGTGCTGAAATTCTTGTGATTGCCTGACTTTAGACCACTGTAATAAATGTCCAGACTGCCTTTGGGCACGTCTCAAAGGCAGAGGTGTGGGAAGAACTGGATATTGCTCTCGGGGTGTGCTTTGTACTTTGTGGCTGCTCTTGCTTTCTCCAAGTCCGACCTTAATATTACTGGGAGGTTTAATGATTATTTGTCTCAATCCATAATGATTGTTATATTTTTACTTTTAAAAACGCTTACCTTGCAAAGGGGAGGGTTTGGGTCTTTTTTTCCACAAACCTCTCTACAAGCTGGTGGTAGCTGAGTCCTAGGGAGCCGTCATTCCCAGTTTCTGTTAGATATTCAAATGAACCTAAAAGCACAAAAATCCACAAAATCCATGTCCCTCAGCAGCCCTTGCAGGTGATTTTGTTTCTGATTTATCTGTAGGATCTCCCTGTGTTCAGCACATGTGGGTCATAGCCCAGCCGTGCCACGTGTGAACTAGGGGAGGGAGGGTGGGCAGTGCTTTGTTTTTTCCACAGTTAAAGCAGGATAAAGCTGGGGGAGGGAGGGACATGCCTGGTCAGGGGTTGGTGTTGTCATTGCCCTCTCCTGTGGAATTCCCAGGTGGCTGTAGCTGGAGCCCCCGTCACGCTGTGGATTTTCTACGACACGGGATACACGGAGCGTTACATGGGCCACCCGGAGCACAACGAGCAGGGCTATTACCTGGGATCCGTGGCCATGCAGGCTGAGAAGTTCCCTTCTGAGTGAGTTTGGTTCTGCCTCTTGCCTTCTGCTTTTCCCACCAGGAAAGTTCAAGCCCCACGGACACATTTTTATCTCCCTGTTCATGGCAGTTGGGTCCTGGAATCACAAATGCTCGCATTAAATAATAATTAAAAAAAACCCACCAGTACCCGACACTAATAATACTGGAATGAACATTTGTATAATTACAGGCCATTCCATGTAATCCTTTTCATAGTAGCTATAATTAAAGAGTATCTTTTATGTCTAAAGAAATGACAAACATATCTTCAGCTGTGATTAGCACTTCAGAGCCACATTAAGTGGAACAAAAATTAGTTGATCAGGATGTTTTCTGCCTGTTCTGAGGCTATGTCAGCACAGCAGAGCAGGCTGGGACCAGGAGCTTTCTCACCAAAGAGCTGACAATCAGCAGTGTTAAGCAAGGTTTAAGTCCTTGCATTGTCCAAGCCAGGAAATATTGCTGAGAATAAATAAGATAAACAGATAAAAGGTCTGACTGTGATATGCACGTGCAGGAAGAACTTTCAGAGGAAGAAGGAATAAGTTTGGTCCATCCAGAGCAATTAACAGCAGTGAAGTCACTGCCTTTAATGGAAACGTTTTTTTTCCAAGGAGTGTTTTTGAATGGATGTGTGTGGACTGTGAAATGGCTGGGATGCTGCCTAGAACTGTTTGCCTCTTGCTTTTCCCAGACCAAACCGCTTGCTGCTGCTGCACGGGTTCCTGGATGAGAACGTTCACTTCGCACACACCAGTATTCTGCTCAGCTTTTTGGTGAGAGCTGGGAAACCCTATGACTTACAGGTAAGGCCAGAACCAGGGTGTAAAGGTGATGTGTCTGTCTTTGGGGAGTCCAGAACTAGAACTTGCAGCATGGCTGTGCAGGGCAGCTTGGAATTCTAGGATAAAAATGTAGCATTTGAGCCCAGCATTTGTTTAAAAGTAAGATTTTACAAATAAACAAAAAAAAATGGGCAAATGAGCAGCTAAGGCTGCTCCCAAGGAGGTCTCAGTTGGGAGGCAGTGCAGGAGTGTTCATGCAGTGTGGAACAGGGTTATGAATTTGATTAAACCCTGCTAGTCAGGCAGGTGCAGCCCAGGTATCCCACACCACACTGGGAACTGGGAATGCCCTGATTGACGGGATGGCTCTGGGCAGGAGCTACCTCTTCTCAGCCAGGCTCAGCCCTGGATCAGGGGGTGCAGTGGGTTCTCTCTGGGTTCAGGCAGTGGAGGATGAGGTGTGTTAGCTCAGAGTTAATGCAGGGGGATTCCACGGACATTTGGAATGTGGCTCTGGGACGGGTTTAGACGTTGGTGCCCGCAACTCTTGTGGATATCTACAACTTTTTTTTCCATTTTTAGATCTACCCTCAGGAGAGACACAGCATCAGGGTGCCTGAGTCAGGAGAGCACTATGAACTGCACCTGCTGTATTACCTGCAGGAGAACCTGGGCTCTCACATCGCTGCCCTGAAGGCCCTGTGACCAACCCCTCCACTCCGCTCCACGGGCTGTGCTCCGGACGAGGAGGTGCAGGGAAGGAGAGCAAACAGGATGGAACGTTGCATTCTGGTGCCTGCCACACGTACACACATGTACACACACTCACAGACACTTTTTTTAGAGAAGTAAATTTGGTGCCATACAGGAAATTAAAGTACGGTGATTTAATAACTTCGAAGTTTAAGCTGTAAATAAAATCCACTGTCTGTGGTATAACACAGTACCATGGGTGTTCTCTGGGGGGAGGAGCTGAAACTGAAAATAATGTCCTTCTGCAGCACCAGAGCTTCACTTTTTAAAAGCATTATGACATAATTGATGTATTTTTACAGTGTGTTCCTTGGTATCTTATTACATAATACTGGATGATTTGCTCACTACACAGCAGGATTTTGTTTACCTGAATGGTTACAACTTGTATTAATTTTAAATGCTATCATATAGCTTTTATGCTTCATGAGGGGGATGTGTCTCACTCCTTAGAAGCTGGTCACAAGTTGGACACATCACCTCTCTAGATGTTAATTGTTTTTTAAGAAGAAAGACTTTTAAGCTGCCTCCTAATGAATTTAAAGTTTGGATTCAGTTCAGTTGATACCAGGTTCTTTGATTCCTTCTCCCCCAGGATAAATCATTCTCTTTTTCTTCCAGCAACTTGAGATCCTATCCTGATTGTACTTGATTTCAATGGGGAAGTGAGTTGATATTTTACTGTGATATGGACATAACAATCTTTTATTCTGAGGTGCAAACTAACTTAAGTCAAAGAGCTGAAACTCTGTAAATTTTAAAACAAGCTTCAAAGTGCATCCCACTGACATTTTTCCCTGATGTTCACTGTGGAGCTGGGTTTGCAATACTCTTTCCTTACCCTCACATCAGCATGATATAGGCATCTGCATCCTGTTAGGATTTTAAAATTCAATACTCTTAATTCTGCAGAGGATGTGGGGCAATATGAACTGTTACATAGAATTTCCTGCTGTATGAGGGACTTTTTCCCAGGCTCGTGCTCTGTCCAGTCCCCTGTTCCTGGGTCTTTTCTAGCACTGCTCTGTAGCATGATAATGATGCTGATGCTGTCTCTGAGAACCCCTTTCCGTGCAGCTTCAGGTAACCCCACAAATCCTGGAGGGATTGCAGTCCCAGTGGCTTTGCTGGTGAGGTTTTAACTACACAGCAGGCTTGGCTGAAAAGCATAAGGGTGTGAGGGCACTTTTAACTGGCAACAGATCGTTTAGGATAGAAATCCATAGCAAAATGATTCTCTTTAATCCAGGAAATTCCACCCCTGGGACTTGCCTCTGAGACTCCAATAAGTTTTAATGGTTTTCTTAGAAACCCAAGAACTTCCTTTTCTTCCTCGTTTGGTGCTAGAGAGGAGCAGAGCACGATTTTCTTTTCATCTGCTGAAAATCTGGAATCACTCTTGGTGTTTACACTCTTAGTACTCCACATGTTGTAACCTTGTACTTCCCTTGATTTTTGTGCTGTTCAGCTCGATCCCGAAACTGGGGGATTGAACAGAGTCTGGCTGTGTCGGATCAAACCGCATCGTTTTCCAGTTAAACTGCTGGCCTTGGGCACCGAAGCAGTGGGAGCTGGTGCACTTACACGGTTGTAAAATCCCTGTGTGAGAACAGGATCTGGGATTTGGGCCACACAAAAGAGCCAAAGCCAACAGGCCTGCAGTGAGGGCGCGTTCCCTCCGCAGCGGGGAGGTTCGGTTTGGGCTGTTTGCTGGTTTTCAGACCACAGTGATTGCAAGTGGATCAGTTAAAATGCCACTGGCAGGTCAATAACGGGTTTATTTTGGGAAGGGCGTGGCAGGGAAGGAGCCTAGCTCCTGGAATGTCTTTTCTCAGTGGTTAATTGTGGCTGAGGCAAAGGCAGCATCCCACTGGTGTGTGCTACAGTCAGCACTGAGAGAGGAGAAACACAACAGTGAGTGGAGACAAGAATAAGCTGTTCCTCTGGAATTCCACTGTGTTCCCAATGTGTTTATGCTGTATTATATATACATATATCTATATCTGTTCATATATACATATATGTATAAAATTACACGTGGATGGTATCACCTTTTCCAAGGTTGTTTATATTTTGTTCAATATTAAATTAACTTGCTTTTTTGGGGTGTTTTTGTTCTTTTTCTAGAGGTGATTACCCTTGAATGTAAATGTATATGATTTTTAAGATGAAATCGATCCTTTTGTTTAAAAAAACAGAACAAAAATGGCCTTCATCAAACAGTGCTTTTTTTGGGGAACTGAAGAACTGAATGTTATGCAAGTAAACCAGGCTGGGTTTGGATTTGAGGCAGGATGTGATTATAAGCGCTGACATATAACTTTTAATAATGCATCCTTCCCCTGTTTTAAATATACACATCGAAAAGCTATTAAAGTACAACGTACTGTAACTGCTCTGTTTTGCAACATAAATTATGGATTCTTCCTTTCCCACCATTTTCTTTCCTTTTTACCGTAGTTAAGCACTTTAAGACCCCGTGCTCTCTTATCCTGTGGAAGTGCTGGAGGATTTATCACCAGAGTTTTGTAGTTCTTGCAGAAGAGATGCCTTAGATGAAGTCTGATTCCAGCTAAATTCCCAGTGAAGAAGGGCAAAGCCTGTTGTGATCGAGACTGCAGAGGTAGGAAGGTGGTGTCAGTGCTGAGGGACTGTTGTATCCATATTTTTAGGGGGAGTGGTATTCCTGCACCTCCTATGGTGAGGTGCTGACCTTACAGTCCTGGAGATGGGAATGTTGCTCGAGGAGGTTTCCAGCCTGTTTGATATTTGGGATTATACTTTGTCACTTTCTGCATGTTAAAAAAAATCTCTTGGTTAATGTGAGTTTTCAGCAGAACTAGTGAGATCCTGGGGGAGCACGTGCAAGGGAGGTTGGAGGAGGAAACCATCCCTATGGCTCCCAAACCAGAGGCTGGAATGTCCAACAGGACACCTGCCCTGAGCAGGGGCAGGACTGAGCCTTCCTTGGTGGTGGCACAGGTGTCTTTGAGATGAATGTTTTCATATATTTAAGGGTATATGTGAAATATGGGGATCTGAGTGCTGAGATACTGAATTGTTGAGTGTTGGTGCCAGCAGTTCCCCCCCTTTTGAGGTGCTTGGGATGGGTTGTGCTTGTTTCTGGTGGAAGCACGTTCTTTCACCCCATTTTAATGCAGCTTCCAGTGATGCCTCGTGAGTGTGGGATGTGCAGAGCTGTTGGGTTTCACCCCCACCCCCTTTGTTTCTCATGGTCTCTTTTTATTCAGAACAAAGTAAAATTAGTACCTACCTACAACTGCTTATTTTTTACAAACTCAATGGAATAACGAGCTCAAAGCACTGAGTAAAGCTTTGAAAATAACTAACTTCATTGTATTAGAATGGAAAATGCATTCCCTACTTATTAGTGGTGTTTGGGAATAGGCTATGGAAAAACTTTCTGAGTGGGATGGTGTGGTAATGCTTGAACCCTGGAGCACCTACGTCTGAGACTGGGTGGGAAATCATGGAGAACTCACAAACTCCCATCCCGGGGGTCCCAACCCGTATTCCCTGCCAGGAGAAGTGGGTTGTGTTCCTGCTGGGTGTCTGTGTGTCAGACAGGCTGCTGGCATGTGACACCCAACTTCTGCCAAGGCAATAACCGAGTCTCAGTAACTGAAGCATCAGCCAGATGAGGACACTGCCTTGAGCTGCCTGTTTGAGTACCAGGGCCCTGTAGGGCCTTCCCGTGTGCCCCTTTGGAGGGGGAAGAGAGATCTCCCTGTTTTTACTTGGCTGTTGTGCACAGTAGAAGTTCAGGTGTTTAATTTGAGAACATGAAGTGCCTGCTGTTTGCATTAACAAAATTGCATGTCTCACTCCAGTGGGTTTATTGGGCTCCCTCCCTCCCACCCTCCCGAGCTCCATGGCTTTTAATCATGTAAAGTGGAGACATTAGTTTTGCTGCATTTTATTACGAAACCTTTGTTGCAATAAAGATGCTGCTAAATAAATTGAATTAAATGTTGGGTTTCTTCCTACCCTATTTTCAACTGTCTCTCTCCTTGATTTAGTAGAGTTTGTGTGTAATTAAATCTCCCTCCTCATTGTGGGAAGGCAGCAGCGATGTGTGTTCGGTGCACGTCGGGTGTTCCGCAGAAGCATCTGCCATGTCTCCTGTCCCTTGTGGTTTGGGAGATGGATACCGTTAGGATACCATCAGGAAGATCAGGCATTTCCTTGGCATAACTCCGTTCCCTCTCCTGAGTGTTTCCATGGGAGTGCTGTTTCCAGCCCTCGGCAGCCACCAGCCGGAGCTGTCGTACCGGGGATGGCACGTCACAGGAGGTGACCCTGGAGTCAAGGCTGGGGGACACAGGGACCTGTGTGTATGGAATGGACTCCCCAAGAGAGGAGATGTCCCTTGCTCCAGTCAGCTTGTGCTCGGCCTCCTCTGTGTCTCTGTGAGCAGAATGGGCTTGGCAGGCACCCCAGTTCCATGTAGTGCTGTCCCAGGAGGTCTGGGGTAGCTCAGCACAGTCACAACTCATGTTTTCACTCATTTCTGATTTTTCACCCATGGGGAAGCACCCCCTGTTTCAGTGGGAGGGAAGCACTGGCGTGTGCTCATTCCTACACGAGGCTCCCAGTTTGCAATCCTTAGTGTGTTTATCCATGGAGGTTTTTGAGCCCCAGGGGAAAGGAGTGAAGATTTAGCCTTTCAGGGCTGAAGTCATGGTTTATTTTTAGTGTTTGGGGTCGCAGTGCTGGTCTGGGAGGGGGTAAAGGGAAAATCTTTCCTGGGAGAACTTATGGCCTGGGCACAATTAACCTTCTCTTCAGTTTATGGGATTAGTAACAAAACTGCAAATGGTAGCTGGGATTAAAGGGCTGCATTTTCCTCCCCAGCATCAAGTCTTTTCTCAGGCTGATCATCCTCTGGGCTGCTCCTGCCAACAGACCTGTGGACAACCTGTGCTGGTTCACCTGAGCTCCTCGGCACAGGCACGAGCATTGGCCCCACTGGGCTGCACGTTTCCCAGGGAATTCCCAGTGCCAGGATTTCCTCTCTTGAAAGCAAACAGCAAAGGACTGCTCCAAGGTGAAAACCAACAGCAAGAAAATGATGACCCAAAAGCAGCAAGGTAAGAACCTGTGGGAGGAAGGAGCAGGGCTGGGGCTGCATCCTGCTCCCTCAGCACCTGGTGCTGTGCTGTTTGCATCCTGTGTTGGGTTTTCATGCCGGGAAAAAAAGCCCTTTTGCTCTTCCAACAAGGATATTTTGGCCAAGACACTTTCACCGTTGCCCTCCCTCTTTTCCTTTTCTCTTCTCCTTGAGATTTTGTTGCAAATAGATGAGTAAATACCGTGTACGTTCGTGTGGGAGCAGCGGTGGCTTGTGGTTTTATGATTTTCCCCCAAGCTGTGATTCATTGCTTTTTACATTTTTTAATCTATTCCCCGCACCCCCTCCTGCTCTCCCTGTCTCTGTGCAGCCCAGCAGCTGTCGTTATCAGTGAAATGACTTGACATTATTTTGCTGTACTTTGTTTCTATTCATTGATTTGTTGAATGAAAACTATTTATCTGGCACTGACACGCGAGATTGGAGCCTTTCAAGGAGAGGCAACTCTGCGGTATAATTTTGCTCCGAAATGAGCAGAACGGGAGCTCCACATTAAACCAGCCCAGCTGAAATCCCTGGCCCCGTGGTGGTGGAGGAGAAGCAGCAGCTGCACAACCTGCAGGGCTGGTTTATGGGAAAAGCATCTTTCCTTTTCCTGCCTGCCCCTGGGCAGCCCTGCTGGGGAAATTGGGGGTTGCTCTGGGGTGGGGATGCCGGGAGGTGCAGGTGGGGAGGCAGGGGCTAGGCAGCAGGTATGTGGTGTCTGACGCTGGGGGCCCCAACACCTGAAGGATGTGGTCCTACTGCAGTGAGTCTGGAGGAGGCCATGGAGATACTCTGAGGGGTGGAGCCCCTCTGCTCTGGAGCCAGGCTGGGAGAGCTGGAGGGGTTCAGCTGGAGAAGAGAAGGCTCCAAGGAGACCTCAGAACCCCTTCCAGGGCCTAAAGGGGCTCCAAGAGAGCTGGAGAGGGACTTGGGACAAGCGATGGAGGGACAGGACACAGGGAATGGCTTCCCACTGCCAGAGGGCAGGGTTAGATGGGATAGTGGGAAGGAATTCTTCCCTGTGAGGGTGGGGAGGCCCTGGCACAGTTTTCACAGGGAAGCTGTGGCTGCCTCATTCCTGGAAGTGTCCAAGGCCAGGTTGGACAGGGCTTGGAGCAACCTGGGCTAGTGGAAGGTGTCCCTGCCCATGGCAGGGGGTGGACAAGATGATCGTTATGGTTCCTTCCAACCCAAACAGTGTCTGGTTCTGTGATTCCATGATTCTTTCTGGGTGCAGGTGAGTCATTCCTCTTGGCGTGATGAACACAGCAGCGTTGGAGCAGTCTGGCCCTGCTTCTTTGCCTCCCATGTTCTCCATCCCTGTAAGTTCATCCCCTCTTTAATATCAGTCATCCAGCAAAACTCACCCTCTGGATCCCTCCTGGGACTCAGGAAGTCTGGAGAGAGGGTTGCATCTCTCTAAAAACAGGGGACAGTGGCTGCTGTGATTTTAGTTAAAAAAAAAAAAAAAACCAGACCTGGGCACTGCCACCTCAAATGCCAGAAGATGGTTCCCTGCCAGCGCTGCTCAGAAAAATCCCACCTCCTTGGCGCCATCAATCCCATCCGCACAGCTTGAAGGACACGTTTTGCCTGGGGAATACGGTCTTGTTTGAGGGATTCAGGATCCCTTTTTCCCACAGAGCCCTGGCTCCTTTCTTCCCGGCACAATCAGCCCTCTCGCCGCTTTTCTTGCCTTTTCTTCCACCGCTTTCCCACATTCTGTTCACACCTTCATGAATATTCAGAGGCCATTGGCCATATGAAGCTATTGAGGGCTCTTGTTAACACTCCTCCTAATGACATGCACCTTCAATAGAAAACAAAAACACAGATAAGAGCTTGTTAGCGCAGACCCTTGTTCCCCACCTAACAAGGTTTCCATTGACTCGGACACTTGTGGTGACACATTGCTTGCTCTCACTGTTGCCTCTTTTGATTTGCGACTGGCTTTTACCGAGGGGTGGGTTTTTTCCTTCTATTTTTTCCCTTCTTTTTTTTTCTCCCCCCCCCCTTTTTTTTTTTTTATTGTGCAGTTTTAAGCTAATTAAGAAGGAGGTCAGGTCTCCCCGAACAAAGGGCTGCAGCGGTACAATGCGCCTCGGGAGCGGCGTGCGGCGCGGCCCCGAGCCGCCCGTGGGCTCTGGGAAAGCTGCGCCGCGAGTGGCACAGGAAGAGCCGCAGTTGGGTCAAGAGGTGATTAAAGCTCTGAAAAGGGGCTCAGACCACCCGCCGCGGTTCCCAAGGGCTCCCCGGGTCCCAGCCCGGCTGGACATCCGCGGCGGCCAAAGCACCGTGGGGTGACTCTTCCACACTCGGCTTCTGCGAGGTGCTCCCAGTGATGCTGCCCTCAATTTATGACTGTACCCAGAGAGCAGAGCCCCGCAGCCACATCCCCAGCGGCACCGACTGCCACCGGGCTTTTCCCTGGGACAGGAATCCCGTCGGGCTCCGGCAACTCTTCTTTTCCCTCCTCCGGTTGTGCTTTGCCTCCCTCCCGCCGTCACGGCTCTGCTTTCATTAGCCGGGCCCACCCATTCGATAGCGAGAGATTCCTGGATTGTTGTTGTTGGGTGTTTTTTTTTTTTGGCCACACCTCATTATTCCTGCTATTATTAGGCTCTCGCGGCGTTGTTTGTCATCTTGTCAAGGCCCCGGAGTTTCTATGGATACTGGTCCCCTAAGTGGCCATGCTATCAATTAAGACAGCTCCGTGTCTGAACCCTTCCCGGGGACTTTGCGAAGATCCAGAGATAATTTCCCTGCAGTGCTCTGCTCCTGACGGAGCTGCATTTTCCATAACGACCGCTGGGTCAGAGCTCAGTGTATTCGGGTTTTCCAAGCCTCAGAGGCAGGAGCCACCTGCTTGGCCAATCGAATCAGCTTGAGGGTGATGAGGTGAATAATAAACCACCCAATAACATATATATATATATGTATATGGCAGGCTGTAATAAATAAGCAATAATGAGATAACCGTCACAGTGATGGAAGTAGGAGACCAGTGAAAATAACTGCCATGGAATAACAGGATGTATGCTTTATTTTGCTTTTCTGAGGCTCTCTGGGAGGAGGGAAAAGCCTCCTTTTTCCTTCTTCATGCTCAGCTTGAGGGCAAACAACTGCGGAAAGGCGAGAGGATGGCAGGTGTTCCTTCTGAAAATGAGACTGCTGAAAGTTTCCAAGTAGAGCAATCGAAACTTGTTTTCCTTATGGAAAGCACCATAAGCAAGCAAAATGAAAAGCACATTATTTCCAGTGGGAAAAGCAGGCAGAGGAAAATTATACTGGGTTGGTCGGGACTGGGAACAGGCTGAGCACAAGGAGTAGCACAGCAGTTTCTCACTCTCACCATTCCTTGCACACCCAGTATGTTTCCACAGACAAACTGGCGTCACGCAGATATTTTGTCTCTGTGCCTGTACCAGCTTGGTTTTGCCCTCCCTGTCCAGGTGAGCCCGACAGAGGCACATTGCTGGAGCTCCCCAGCTCCCAGCCACTTCATTTTCCTATTCCCATCTGCAACCGTAAAATGTAGATATTTAATGATTTCTCAGAACTATCAGGAGGTTTGCAGCCTTTCAGCCAGAGAGAGACTGTTTGCATTTACTCTCTGGTGAGAATTAGTATCTGGGGGCAGGAGGCAGCAGGGGAAAAGGCTTTGATTTGGATTTGAGTTTTGGCTGGTGATTACGATTCTTTATATGCTCTAAACCAGTTTATCTCTCCCTAGGTGGACGTGTGCTGCCAGCAGGGCGATAATATCCATCGAGGGCTGCCCAGAGGTCCAAGGAATAAACTCATCTGTTATTAGCTAATACAAGGAAGTGATTCGATATGGGTCTCAGAAGCTGCAGTAGATAAATAGGATGATAAATGTTGGCATTAGCAGACGTGACTGACTCCTCTGTCTCTGTGATTTGGTAGTGCCCAGTAATTAAATAGTTGGAGTCTAATGTATTTTAAACTAGAGCCGCAGCCTGTAAATCACGGAGATTATGCTCTTCCCTGCTGTGCGCTCTCCGGGTCAGAGGAATTCCCACTCCTGAGCTGCAGCTGTCCACAGCCCCAGATGGGTATCGCATCAGTCAGGACCAGGAAAGGCAGCACTGCTGGGCCTGGGCTGTAAACCCATTCCCAGAGCCTTTCCATCCCAGCAGGGCATCGTCTCCAGCCCCAGAAGGATCCCAACCCATGTCCTTTCCATCTTGGGTTGACTCCTCAGTTGTGGCTGGAGCAGCTTCACGTCCACAGGCACCTGAGGTCACTGCAGATCCTAAAATACAGGGGGCAAAGCATCCCAGGGGGGTGATTTCCTCCCAGACCCTGTGCTATGCTGTGTGGCTGTGGGAGCATTGGCCCCTTGGGCTGGTTTTGCCTTCAGACATGATTTTTCAGGGCTGTTGTTTTCAGTGATCACCAAGGTTTAGTTTTCTTTGCAGCCAGACCTTCTGCTAAATTAAAATGGTTTGTCTCTTTTTTTTTTTTTTAATAGAGGTTGTCCAAGAAGGAAACCCAACTCTTCCCAGAGCAGCTTGAAGCCGTGGTTGAATTAAAAGTGACTTTTTCTCTTTATGCAGAACTAATTTTTTTCTCACCTTTTAGTGGCCAAAGCTGACTCTTCTGCTGGAGGTTAGTTGTATTACGCAGAATTTCTCCATTAGCAGGGGATGGATTTAAACATTTCCATGCTATTCAGCCATTTTATACCTTTTAACACCATTCCTGGATTAAAAAGGAATGAAAAGCTCAGGCTTTCACTGGGAAATTTCTCTGTGATAACTGGCCACACATTCAGCAGACATGGCTTTACCAGAGCCCTGCTATGATGACTCTGAAATGCTGTCTGGACCCATAGCTGGGATAAAACCTGTCCCCACTCTTCCTGCATATAATTATTTTTAATAAAATCTATTTGTACCTCAAATTCTTTCCTCTTCCAAGTGTTTTATACTAAAAAATTCTGCTGTATGTTATGGTTATGGTCTCTGAGCTCCTCCTGCTGCTCTGCACTCAGCAGCCACGAGAAACTTTCCTCTGAGGGGAAAGATAAAGATGAGTTCTCCTGTTTTAGCTAAAATAGACGTTTCTTTACTCTTTTGATTAGCAGAAGGTGATGATTTTCACCCCACAGCCTGAAGCCACCACTAAGGTTGCTTTCGGCAAGATCAGCAGCAGTTTAACGACTGGTGAGCAGGAGTTATTGGAGAGGAGTTGTGTTTTGGAAAGCATAAGGTATAACCTTCCCCACTGGGCTTTGCAGGGAGTTGGATTATCTGTAAATCATCCTGTGGCTCGATTTTTTTTCCATAGGCTGTTGCTGTTTTGCCTTCCAGGTTATTTTTAGCCCATCTGTTCCAGGTACTGCTGTGACACATGGCCCACACAAACCCGAGGGACTTCACCCTGGGAAGGGTCAGGTATTGGCTGCCATCGGAAATCAAAGGACACGGGGACCTTCAGACTCTCCTGGCTCAGTGGTGGACTGTGGTAGGGTTAAGGATCATCCCCCTTTCCAGGTCCCACTATAAGTCCCTTCTTTCCATGCTGTTGTGCCTGTCTGTGCTCCATCCTTTGAACAGAGGCTGCTCCTTACCTTGCACATGGGGCATCGTGGGTGGGATACTCTGCAGGCTGTGCACAAACCAAAGGGATAAAGTTTTCCAAGCTGTTGCTGAGGGTTTGAATGAAGGAACAAGTGAGCTCGTGGCTGTTGGACCAGAGAGGCTGTTTGGTTCTGAGCATGGAGCCACGGAAAAAAGGTACTGGGAAGTGTTGGTGTAGAGCTGGCAGAGCTGCCCAACGGCAGCTGGAAGCTTTTCCCATGATGAAACATCTCTGGAAGAAATTAATTCCCAGTCCTGGATGACCTAAAGTCCTAAGAGTTGAAGAAGAATGAAAATGCCCAAATCCCTGAAGCTGGAAGTTTAGGTTTCCTCCAGCCTGGTCCCCTCCTAACCAGAGCCCCACCTCCTGCAGCAAATGGTGCCTCTGGTTGCTAAATGCTGAGAAGTAACTCAAAGCAGAGTGGTGTGTGGAAAGCAGTAGAAGCCACCTGATCTGATTCCAGAGGGATTGGGATGTTTTTAGCCAAGTGAGGTGATAAATGGAAAATGCAGCTGGATGTAGATGAACACAAAATGATAAATTGTGGCAGTGAATGGAAAGGGTGGAAAATAGCAGGGGCACATCAAAGGTGGAACAGCCAGAAGGGAGGCAGGGGTTGCAAAAAATCTTTGGAGTAGTGCAGATAAGACTGGATGAATGGAATAAAGTACCCCCAGACCCTGCTGTACATCAGCACAGGGCTGAAAGGGTTGCAGAGGTTTCCCACATACACAGCCAGCCCAGGGCTTTGCAGCAGGGACAGGGACTGTGTCCCAGGAATTGCTCCTTACAGCCCCTTTGCTCTGCCACCTCTTTTAAAATAGGAATGATGGGTCATTACTGCAAATGTGCCGAGTTAATTCATTGGGTTTGTGTGTGTGGAGTGGCAAACAGGAAAGCAAAAGGGTTCAGGTTTGCCTGCAGCCACCTTTTATGGTCCAAGCAGCCAATTTTCTGTGTAGCTATAATAAATCACGGCGACAGACACACAGGATGGTGTTGTCTTTATGTAATTATTCCATAAATCGCCCCATTTTCTCCCCTAGAAAGCCCTCCCAGTCCATTCTCTTTTATTTGCTGGAGTTGGTTGGTATCCTGAACACAATACAATGAATGCATTTGAAGAACTTACTTTGTAAGCAAAGGGTGAGGAGAGGGAGCCTGCTGCTGTTTCCATCACGGCTGTTTGCTCCAAGGGGGATTTGCAAAGCAAGGGAAACAACCTTACAGCTCGGGAAATCGAGCGTGAACTCCAGGGCTGAAGGGAAAGCATCTCCCTGAAAAGCCAGTCAACACAGAGCCGAGCTGCCAAAGGCAGGATGGGTGAGGGCACGGGGAGAGGGGCTCTCCTCCTCCTCCTCCTCCTTCACTCAGCTCTTCGTTTCACGGGGCTGTGGGTTGAAGGTGCCTCCTGTGCTCCCTGTATTTAGCTCCCACCCTGAATTTTGAAATCCCTCACCATAGTGACAAAGGGAAATTTTTGCATCTCTGAGTTGTCCCTGTGCAAGTGACATTTTAGGGCCCTTTGGCTTTCCAGCTGCTGCAGGCGGTGCCATCGCTCAGCCCGGCAAAGTCACCTCTCTGAGCGGCATCTCCAAACCATCTCAGCTCCCTCCTGCCCAGATTTGCTCTTAATTCTCTTATTCCTTTCCCATTCCCATCCCCTGGCTAACTACAGTTCCAGGCTGCTTAGCTGGAAGCTCACAGACCAGGGCAGGTTCTGCCTGCAAGGAGCCAGATAAACTATTCTCCTGTGGGCACTCGCAGCTTTAAAACCCCAACAATTTGTGTACAGCGACACTTTGGGGACCTCTTGGCTTGGCTGGTGTTTTGATAACTGAGCTTGTGCTGTTTCTCTCTCCCCCTGCCCTGTAGAAGATAGTTTTTTTAACAATACAGCAAGTGGGAAGGAAAAAAACAAGACCTTTTCTCAACAAGGATATAAAACTTCCATCAAACTGGCTGTGTCACTAGAGACCCAAAGGTAATAAGTTGATCTTACAGATGTATAATAAACCCATTTATTAGGTTTTTATTTTAAGAGTTGGTGGTATTAATTAGATTGATATGGCCCATAAATCACTTGATTTGGCTGAGCCCTCAGATACTTGTAATTTAAATTAATACAAGTGCAGTTTAATTAATCTGATTAAATCCTGGGACAAGCAAGGCACTGTTTGCAGCATCCAGGAGTATATCCTGGGGAAAAGGAGTATTTTAAGTTAAAGCAGCTTCTTCATCAGAGGGCCAGGTTGGCTCAGCTGGTGAATCAAGGTACAAGAGTGGAGCTGCAGAAGATGCAACACAAAAAACAGCTACTCTGGCTCTGCCCTGAGACCTGGCAAAACTCAACACAGCTTCAGGGCCAGGAGGGGCTTGAACTTCATGAACTCATGGCAGCCACTCTGGTTTTGGGGAGTCCTGATCATCTTTCTTCCTTTGGCACCAATAAATGAATTCTCAGAAGGTGAGTTTGAAGCATTGGTGAGCATAAACCACGACCTGATCTCCTTTGTGGTCACTAGCTTGATTTTTTTTCTCCCTTCAGTGCTGCTGAAAGGAGATAACGTTTCTTTCCAGGAGGGAATAATCCATGAATTGGTTCTTCCTTGCCCAGAGGACTGGGTCCCTGCCAGGGAGCTGCCGTGTTCCCCAGGCCATGAGCAGACCTGGACAGGGGACAGAGCGTGCTGAGGTGGAGGTGAGTTGGTGTGTCCCATCCAAGACATGCCTGCTCTGCTGTTTCCTTCCCATCCCCAGTATTTCCCCCTGGTGATGTTTCTGGGTACAGGATGGGGGTAGTGTGGATTTCATTGTGGATGGAATGCACCCTCCTGTGGGATACACACTGCAGGGTGCTCTTACAGCAGTGCACCCGTCTGCTTCCCAGCCTCGAGGGTTCCTAAACCTTCTCCAGGTGGGTAACACCAGCTACACCACTGGTCTTTCCATCTAGTTTTTCCCATAATGCTCTTGCCTGACAGCTCCCAAAATTGATGTTCCCTGCCTGCACAGCCCAGACAGCTGCCATGTAGCCTTCTCCCCATGATTTTGCTAATTTGCCTTAATCTCGAGTTTAAGTGAGCTCCTCTATGGATAAGAGTGGAATTCAGACCCTGTGGTCTGCCCTAGTTTTCTCTGTTGCCCACAAGCTGTCCATGTGGGATGGTGGTGCAGGTCTGGTGTTTACACTAGCTCCCCAGAATCCAGATGGAAACCCTTTCCAAGGATACCATGGTATGTTCAGCAGCAAAGCACCAGCCCAGGGCTCGTGCAGCCGCAGGTTATTTCTGTTCGAGTATGGACGCCATAAAATATGTTTTCTTTGAAAGCAGGAGATAATGCTATTACAGCACTTGGATTAATCTAATATTCTCCTTCATCTTCAAAAGAGAATTGCCTAAATTGCCAGAGAGAGGCACATTTTATGAGCCCTTCTTAAGGGCTATCAATCAAACCCTCCAAGAAAGGGCACTGATGCCCTTTTGCTCGCGAGAGGGGAATCGGATTCCCCACGGCTTTGCTTCCAGCCCGCTGCAGCCTTCCCGTGTAATCGCTGCCTCACAAATGGTCTGGCCATCATTTTCTGCTACTGGTCCAGAGAAAAAACCCACATGGAGGAAACCTGTAAGAAGAGAGGGAAAACAGCCCAATTAAAGGCAATGATCTCTTAGCTCTCTGCCCTCTCTCCCGCCTGGATGAGGCAGATGTAAAACAATAGCTTTATTTGTGCAAGTTTTAATTGGGTAGTTCAAAGGAAGCAGCAGAGGCTCTTTTGATCTCTCGGTGTGTTTGAATGCCACGTTGCAATGGTGCCTGCTGGCCACGGCAGTGACCTCTGGTGTTAATTAGTGTTTATCTGAAATCGAATTAGCCCACAATCGGGAGAAAGCAGAGCGAAAAGCAGGGGATAAGCAGAGACTGGTGCGGTTCTCAGTTAGAGGTAAAAGCAGGTCTGCTGGAGCTGACGTTAAAATAACTCTGAGAACATTAGGTTTTCACTTTGTTTTTCTAGCACTCTTGGTCAGATGGTCCCATTTCTCTTCCTAATACCCCGTGCTGCCTTCATCTTTGCTGAGTCTGCTGGTCCGCACCGCTCGTTGGAACTTAAACCATAAACCAACACCGAACAATGATGCATTATTTATAGCAGACCGAAGGCTGCAGGGTTGACAATAGTGCAAAGCTTCTCTTTCTTGTGGTCAGTAATCCATAAATAAATACATCATCTATTTAGGTTTGCAGAGCTGTCTGATGGATGGGAATAGCCTGCATTATACAACGAGGGTACTGAGGACGCTGTGAAAGCCACCACCTGCTTTTGGGGCAAACTGGGTATTTCTGAGTACCAGCAGTGAAACTCCTGAGGGAGGCAGGGGTGCAAGAGCTGCCCAGTTGCCTTCCTGGTGCTCATCTCTGGGGCTCCCTCAGGTAAAGGGCAAGGGGGTTCAGAAATACATAAAAATATCAGGTTCTCTGCATGAAATATTAGCAAAGACAGGATTTTGTAGCTAAAACCACCTCAAGAGACAGTTATACTGTGCTGGTTTCTGAGTGGAGAATAGCCAGGGTTGTGGAAGTCAAACATCTGTCCACCACAAACATCTGCAGGCCTTCAGTGTGTTGGACTGGATGAAATCCCATCCTCAGATCAGATCCAGATCTCAAAGTTTCCAAAGTGCAGGAATGGTTTTTTTCCAACCTTACTTTTCCCTCCTAAGCCTGTTTCAAGTGGACACCAAGCTGGACTTTGCTGCTTTGCACCAACAGCGAGCTGGCTGGCGTGGAGCAAGTCCCCCCCAAAATATCCTGGTGACACTGACTTCATGTCCTTGGGCAAACAGCTCTATATTTTCTGGGATTAGCCACAAGAGGGTGGCATGAGGATGTGCACCAGGCAGCCTCCCTGCTTCGCTGCATGGCATTTTATAGCCAGCTCTGTAGATTCAATAAAACTTCAGAACAGATCCTTATTTTTGGCATATGAACACATTTCCCACTACAAAGGAGTCTGATGGGTGTTTCTGATGGCAGCACTGGCTGTTCCTTGATGTTACATGTGCTCTTTATACTTAAAACCAGGCTTAGTTAGTAGGTACCACAGCAGCACATAAAATTTAGACTATTTAGGAATCCAAACTTTTATTGGTCCTTGGTAACTGCTGTAGGGAGAAGTCCACAGATGTTGTTTATAAACTAATATTATTTTTCATGGTCCTGCACGTTTATAAGACAGTGATGTTCCACACAACTGCTCTGTAACACGTCGGGATGGTTCTTGTAAGGTTTTATTTGGTTGTAGCTGACAGTGAACAAGCCCATTAAAAAATATGCACAAAAAAGACTCAGTGACAGGAAGAGAGACTGACTGAAATGGAGCAGACTCATTTCATTTGAAACCTGCCCAGCCTGGATTGCCTTGACATGTTTTTTTCTGAATCAGACTGTCAGTAACCTAACCCAGGTCACTCATCTTGAATAATCACAGAATCAAAGAATGGTTTGGGTTGGAAGGGACCTTAAAGATCATCTTGTTCCCACCCCCTGCCCTAGGAAGGGAGACCTTCCACTATCCCAGGTTGCTCCAAGCCTTGTCCAACCCGGGATGGGGCAGCCACAGCTTCTCTGGGCAACCTGTGCCAGGGCCTCATCACCCTCACAGGGAAGAATTTTTTCTTAATATCCCATCTAAACCAACTCTCACTTTGAAGCCATTTCCCCTTGTTCTGGCACTCCATGCTCTTGTAAAGAGTCCCTCTCCACCTTTCTTGTAGGTTCCCTTCAGCATCAGTCGTTGTGTCTCTGTGTAAGGCACATTCACATTTGATTTTCCAAAGCCTCATTGGGGTGTCCCAGGAAGAGCAAGGAACAGGGCACTGTCCAGGTAACAACACAAATCAAGGAGCAAAAAACCCCACTCCCAGTTTGATGTGCAAAGCTTTGTAAATGCTGGAACTTTTTTACCTTACTTTAACATGATAGTTTTCCATGTGCAGGCAGAGAGGTGATGCTGGTGCTCAGAATCCACCCTCCCCTCGCTCCTGCTCCATAGCCTGGCACTCTCTGCATCAGAACTCCACATCTTTGATTCTTCTGCAGGGTTTGAGTCTCTGCTCCCCCGTGGCTCTGGCTGTAGGACCAGGGCCCTTGAATGCAGAAATCCCTTTTGCCATGAACGTATTTTAAATACAAGCTTCCGAATCTCATTACGTGCTGCCTTTTCCTCTTCCATTCATTTTCCTCCTAACAATGCACCTGCCAATATCTGCCCCTGAGCTCCATTTTAAGCAGCGTTTTCCATAGTTAATGTCACACTCTTGCTCCCAATCTATCTTTGGCAACTGCTGACTGCCTGCAGCAGGACCAGAGGAAGAGGGAAAGCCCTCCCTGGGTATAACAATAACACAACACCCATTCCTGGAAGAATGATGAGATAGGCTGTGTCATAAATATTTATAAGAGCGAGTGTAATGAAATGGATGTGTGGGATGCTGAGTCTCCCTTAGGGTTTGGTCATCACATGTTTTTCCCCTCTTTTCTTTCTTCTCTGTGATACAGAATTGTCCTGATGTCCCCGGGTTGTCGAGCAAATTGCTCATTGTGTTGCTCACTTACACAATGCATGTTATTATGTGCAGCCAGCTGCTCCTGTTTGGCATTGCTGGCGCATACGGAACAGGAGGCTACCGCCACTTTCCTCGTCTGGAAGTCAACGTTCCCTCCAGCGCCAAAGTTGCTGCCAGACCAGAAGAAGTCTGAGAACAAAGCGAGTCCTGGTGGTGAAGTTCCCCGAGAGACTCCCTTTCTGGGAATACCAAGGTTGCAGTTTTGCAATGAGTTTGAGCAGATCCAGCTTTGTGCTGCTGTTGAAAGCTTCCTCCTGCCTCTGTCTGTATATTCCTGTGGCTTTCCTTGTGTTGGCACTAACTCCTGGGTGATTGCATGGGGAGCTGGAGCAGGGGACTGATTTTGTTGTTATTGTTGTCGCCAATTAAGTTTTCAGCACCATCCTTTCCTCTGTCCAGCTCCAGGCTCATTCAAGCACTAATGCTGTCACAAAGGAAAGAGCAGTCAACTCTTCTGGTAATTAGAGCAGCTTAAATCAGTCATAAAATGTCAATCTCAGCTCTGCAGCCCTGTCTGGAGTCAGGGATAGGCAGAAACCAGAGCAAGGCTGTGTTTGAGACTGGGAAGTTTAATCCTGCTTGGGAGAGAAAGTACCTAAGCTGTGAATCTTCTTGCTCCTCACTGCTCTCTGAAACAGCTTTCCCGCTGTTGTTCTTTTATTTTAGGGGGTCTTTTTGTTTAGCAAGCCTTGGTTTTTACCTGTGTTTGTTTAGTATCTTCCACAATTAGATTCAAGTATTCTGAATCCTGCATGGAAGTGGACATGGGCTGCTTAGTGTGGGTTTGGATTCAGAGCCTGGAGAAATTCTGGTTCAGATCTCTCTGTAACACATGCTGCTGGGCTCCGAGGCCTCTTGCACTAGATCAGCCTTTCAAAAGCATAGATACCCCCTTGGCTACAGGCTGGATGAATGGGAAAACCCTAAAAATGAGGGGTTTGGCCCTTGAAATGGGACTTTACGCCCTAAAAATGTGTCTCTGGATGTTCAAAATGCCTGCTGAGCTAAACAAATTTATAGCAGCTTTTGCTGGACTTCTCTAGTTAGCTGTTATTCCTGGGATCTCAAACAGAGATATGTACTGTCCATACACCTAACTCACAAAAAGTTTTTGGAGCACAGAAATAATGTCTCTTAAAGGAGGAACAAAAGGCTGAACTACAAACACCTGCCACTTACTGCTGCTGCTCTGCCTGTCACACTTTCTTCTCTCAAAGTATCAGAGGTTTGCAGCTACTGAAAGGCAGAAAGAAACTCCTCATGGGCAGGAATGGGAACGCTGGGGAGTCTGTAGCACATAAATGGGGGCTTTTGCTGCTCTAAGTATTGGGGCAGAAATGCCATTATCCAGGGAAGGAATGTCCCTTCTGTTGGCAGGGCTGCTGTCACTTTGTTCTTTACAGACTGACAGCCAGGGAGTTATCCACTCCTTCCCAAATCTACAAAGTGACTCCTTCTTCAGGCTCTCCCTCCTGTGTGAGTGCCACGGGAAGTGATTTCACCTCTGTGAGCAGACCTGGTGTCACTCCTGCAGAGCACAGGTGTTGTCAGTGTGAAGGAGCTGGTGCTCCGGGTGATGTTACTGCTGCTTTCTCAGCTCAGGGGCTCTTTGCCAAGTCATCTTATTTTTCTTTTCCCCAGGGATAGATATTCAAGGAATATATGTTGCAAGCTTGGGTTTGTCGAAATGCTGGTTTCGTTCCTGTTTCCACAGACATGCAAGAAGACAGAGAGGTGCCACAGAGGAATCAAGTAACACTAATATCAGAGAGCTAACGCAGGAGTTAGACCTGGGTCTTTCAAAGCTGGTGGCTGATTCTAACCCCCACCTGTTGACACGGAGCTGGATCAATGCCTTAACACAGGCAGGTGGCCTTAGCCAGAGCGTGCAGTATCTTGCAGACCATTAGCAATTTTATTATTTATATTACCCCAGACTTGCCTGACTGCAAGGTAAAGTCTTCCTTGTTTAAAGGGAGGGAGAAATGTCTGAGATTTGAGGAAAAAAAGAGCAGAGCTGTGTCTGAAAGAAACCCCTGACAGGCACAAGGAGATATTCCTTTACAGCCTACTTAAAGCAATTTGACAGCAGCCTTAAAACCACCTCACACAGAAAGGAGCAAGTGGGAAAGGCCCAGAGAGAAAGGAGGGTTTGTGGGTATTGTTAATCTTTACCTCCACGCTGGCGTAGGGCAGAAGGGAGTGTGGATATTGCTATCCCCTTTTCTTTCCACAGGGGAGGTGAGCAAATGGATGGTGCAGGAATGGGGTTGGGGGATTTGCTGTGTCCTTTCTACCCTCCTTCCCAGCAAGGTGTGCTGTGAGTGTCCACCTGATGCTGGGCAAAGCCTCCCTGTACATCTGTCCAGAACAGGGGGCTGCTGCCTCTCAGGGCTTGTCTGTGCTGACAGTGCCAAGTACAAACTTAGAGTTGCATCACTCACAGGAAACCTGCTTCCCTCCACGCAGCCTTTCTGGTTTCATTTAAGTTTTTATAGCTCATTATATAAGCTAATAAATAGGAGGATCAGGATTAAGAAGGTTTCTTTTTTAATATTCCGCATAGCTGGAGCCCTCTCCACATTCCACCCTGCTGTGATAAAACATCCTGGTGTGCGAGGCAGCTTCATCTCCCTTTGGAGGCCAAAGCAGACCTGCTCCAAATGCGGCTGCCCTGGTGTTCGGTGCCACGTGCCAAAAGAAAGGTCTTGGTGTCACTTTCTCTCAGGACCAGACCTGCACTTGTGGCTTTACGGGTGTGTGGAGCTCGTGTCTGGGACCCAGCCAAGCCAGGGGCAGCAACTTTGGGCTCCATCTCTCATCTCCCTGCCTCATGGAGATGAGCTGGGCTGGTGGAGGGGTCCTGCCTCTCTCTGCAGTGATGGGCTGCACACGTGCCACACCGTGGATTTTATTTGCTTTATTTTTGCAGAACAGGCTAGGCTTTGACGCCCAATGAACAACACCCGGAGAGCTGTGCCCCGAGACCGAGCCCCAGCAAAGCGATGGCGATGCGGTCTCTGGTGTCCGATTCCCTCCGCTGCCCAGCCCGGTGGTCAGCGCGGGAAGACCCGGCAGCACCGACGGGCAGCGGGGCCGCTGAGGCGGCACCGTGAGGGGAGCGCGGCGGCTGCGGGCGGCGCAGTGCCCTCCGCGCTCACCCGTACCCGAACTGGAAAAAAACCTAAAGAGTTTGAGGGAAATATTAATTAAAACCCCCACATAAAATGTTATAAATGCTTGTGGCTTGTGGAGCCGCCGTCGGAGCTCCGCACCTGCCGTGCCCTCCTCCCTCAGGGAGCGGGACCGGCCGAGGCGTCCCCGGGCAGCACCGTGCGGGGAGCGCGGCGGCTGCGTGCTGCGCGGTGCCCTCCACACTCGCGCGTGGCAAAACCGGGGGAAAAAAACCTGAAGAGATGTGTGTGTGTGTGAAATTAATTAGAACACACACATAAAATGTTATAAATGTTTGCGGCTGGCGGAGCTGCCGGCGGGCGGAGGAGCCCCGCACCTGCCGTCCACCCACCCCCCCCCCCCGCCCCTCAGCGAGCGGGGCCGCTCCCCCCGCCCGGGCTGGCAGCAACCTGTTGGTGCGGGCGCTGCCGGGCGGCGGGAGGAGCCCCTCGGAGGGGCGGCCGGGCCGCTGACAAAGGCGGAGCAGCGGCAGCCCAGGGCCGCCCCCGGCAGCGGGGCCCGGCGGGCAGCGCGGGGCTGGGGCTGGGGCCGGGGCGCTCGCACAAGATGGCGGTGGGGCGGCGGGAGAGCGCGCTCCCCTCGTAGATGCGGCCGCGGCGGCCCCTGCTCCCGGCGCCCGGCGGGGCTTACATGGCGCTGGAGGACCTGCTGCTTTGTCTCTGCTTCTCCGCCCTCACCGTCCTGGCCGTGCAAGGTAGGTGAGGAGGGGAAGAAAGGAGGCTGGGAGGGAGAGAGGGAAGGAAGGGGTCGGTGCCCCCCAGCCCGCGGGCGGTTGCGGTGCCACCTGCCCTCGCTCGGGCAGCGGGCGGTTCCGCGGGGTGGGCTGCCCGGACGGGACCCTCGCACCGCCGGTTCTCACCCCCTGTACGAGCCCTCTCTCCCGCTTAGTGACTATTCTGCCCCAGTCACCCTTTCCCCCCTTCAGTGGCCGTCCCGTCCCTCCGTGGCCATTCCCCCCTCTCTCCCCCATCCCCTTCTTCCCTCCCGAGTCGGGCGACAGCTGCGCCCGTGGCCTCAACCCGTGCCTGGACGGTGCCTCCTTTGGGGTCACCTTTGGAGGGTGACCCTGGGGGTGACACCCTCTCATTTGGAGGGTGACACTCCGCACAGGGCCCCCCCTCAGTGGCGGGGGCAGCGGACCGGCAGCAGCGTTCCCCGGTCTGTGCCTGGACAGTGGCAAGTGCCCTCCGGAGGGTCAGTGGCCGTGCCAGGCTGGCCGGGGATGAAGCGCTTGGCCGGCGTGGCCAGAGCAGGCCCAGGTGTGTATAATGGGGACCCTCGCTGCCCTTCGCTTCGCTGCCGCCGGCACGGAACGTGTGGCCAGGCAGATGTCCCGTTGGGCAAGGAAGTGACCCACACTCCTCGTGCCCGAGTTTTGCAATGGTTACGCAAAGGGCTCCGTGCGGGGACACACGTACACGGCCGCCGGGCGCGTTTGGGACTTTCTGCGGTTGCTGTCGAAGTTTGCACCGAGGGTCAGTCAAACTGTGGACCTCGGTGTGCACAGTTCATTCCCTGTGCATGCACGAAGGTGTAGGCTGGCAGAGTCACTCTGAAAAATGTGAGATGTCCCTCCTAAATGGGTTACTTATGGTGGAGAAACCATCCCTATGTCATTGTACATTTTTATTCCTTTTATGATGCATTCAGGTTCGGCAGAGCATAATAACAGCACGTGGATGACTGCAGGGTTGTTTTCTTTCTTTTTCTTCCGAACATTGTGAGCTGCTGTGAAAGGAGTAGGTTATGAGTCGACATAGGTGCTGTGGTAGAAGTGAATAACGGTACATGTAAATGGGCCGTTGTCACCAGTGCCTGTGGGTTTTCCTGGATGGATGGCAAGCTCTGACCCCACCAGCAGCTGGGCTGGGTGGGAGCTGCATCTCCAGCTAAGTGGATCCCGAGGCTTGTAATCGAGAACAATGATCTTTAAAAAAAAAACAACAGAAAAAATGGGGGAGAGTGGAGTGGATGTTGTTTTTCCAAACCCACTTCAACAAGAAAAGTTCAAATGCTTTGCGGGAATTTACAGTTGTGGCTTCTTGGCGTTTTTTGCAAGCAATTAGGCAACGAGTGAAAATTGTTTCTGTTTGTTTTCTAACAATGGGCCACATCTTGTGTAGGGAGGCAGGGAGTGCGTCCGTGCAGTCCCTGGACGTGCGGCTTGGTACATGCTGATGTGCTTTCCAACAGGTGGGTTTGATTCTGAAAAGAAAAACATGGACTTGTTTCAATGTGAAATTAATTTGGCAGAGAGTTGAAATGGTTTTGGGAAAGTCTGTGTTTGATCCCAAAGCCCATGTGTTTTCATCCAAAGTTCAAACCTCGCTGGGTATGGAGTACCTAAGAGAGAAGTAGAGTGGAAAACCTTCCTCCCCTCTGGACTCGATGGAAGCAGTGGCACTTGCTGCGGATGTGATCCAGTGTTTTTGAAAGCCTTCTGCTGTCTGACTTTGAGCCTGTTTTCCCTGCAGTAGCAGGAAAGTATTTAAGGAAAAAAAACAACCACAAAACAACCCCTCTCCAGTTGACTCCGGCAAGGGGGTTGTGCTGGTGCCATTCCTTGGGGCTCTCTGCAGCGAATGTGTTGATGGGAAGTGGGCTGAGCTTTCCATCTGAGGGATTAGCTGAAATCCATCTGGGTTTGTGTCATTTGGGTTTGTGGTTGAGTCCTTTTGCTATGGAACAGATTTCCTTTTTCGACATCACCTTGCTTGAGCCGTGATTTGTTTTATCCTTCCTGTTACGTTCTCCTTGGCAGCATGACCCCGCTGCCTGCTGAGTGCCTGTGCCGGGGAAGTCGGCATTCCCATTGTTTGGGAATCACTGTCACCCGCCTGCGGATCCGCCGGCCCCGTGCCTGTGGTGTTGCAGTGTCACTGGTCTGAGGGATGGGAGATGCAGGGATGACATGTTTCCTATGGCCCCCAAGAAATGGGGGGCACTGACAGTGCCAAACCTTGTGTGCACAGCGAGGGTTTGCCTGTATCCCATTTCCAGGGGCAGGTCTCTCCCACCAGAGCTTGCTGCCGCTGTGCCAGAGCTGTTGTGACAGGCTGCTCCAAAGTGGGGAATGTTCCTGCTGGCATTTCACTGTTTCTCTTCTGGCGTGTGAGCCTGGAGGAGAAACAGCTCAGGCTTGGTTCTGGTTTTGTTTTCCCTAGCTTTTCCTTCTTTTTTTTTTTTAATGCCCTCTCCTTTCACTACCTTGAAGTCCAGAGTGAAGCAGGACCTGCTCGTTTTCAGGCATCTCCTCCCTCTTTTGCAGCAGAGTTTCTCCCGGCAGCTGCAGCAGGTTTGATGTGCTGCAGGGGCCCCACGGGGGTGGGTGACTACTGGTGGTGCCTGAGCCACCTCGGGTGCAAGTAAGAATGGAAAATAAAATGTCTTGCAATCTGCCTTTCCTGCAATGAAGGGAGACAATTCTCCCTGTGTGCAGCCTGGTTTGGAGCTGGCAGCAGCTTCTGTGGGACAGCACAGAGGCACCAGGGCTACATGATTTCGGGAACAGCTGAGCTGGGCTGGGGGTTGCATCCAGGACATCTCACCTGAGTGCCCACTGTGATGCTGGGCCAGTGGCTTCACCTGCCCTGGAATCCTCATGGCCCATCTTTAGACAAATGTAGAGATGTTCCTCTCTGTCAGAGGTGTGGAGAGGATGAAATCCATCCCTGGGGATGTAATCCATCAATAAATGCTCAGCATATATGTGATCTTTGTCACTCTAGTGTACAGCTATCCTGAGGACAGGGTGCTGGGCTGTCCCATGGATTTCTGACTCCTGGTCCCATGTTGCTTGCCAGATGATTTGAATTCTTACCTCCCTCGGGGCTGCTTTCCCAAAGGCTGGCTGTTCTCCTAGGGAAAAAATCCAGGTGCCTGTGAACCAGTCTGGGCATTTGCAGCATAAGAGATGTTGCTTTGCACCATTTACACGCTCCTCTCCTGTTTAAATGGCTGCAAGGCCATTAAGCCTAGTCATGGTTATATAATTAAGATGGGAATTAATATTTAATCTGATTGTAATTTGTTGCTGGAATCCATCCCAAACTGTATCTCTGCATGAGGTGAGTGGGTACCTGAGGGAAAACTGAGGCCAGTGTTACACATAGGGGATTTTTTGCTTGGACACTGGCAATTACAGGCCTGCCTTGGGTGACAGAGAAACCCTAACCTTTACAAACCCTGAGTGATCATAGTCATTTTGTTATCAGTAGGAAGCAAATGTTTGTTTTATAGTCAGCTGTAATACTAGAGGGGATATGGTAAATCCCTGTTATCAGTATTTGCCAAGTGCATGTTGGGCCAAAATCAACTCTGGTGCAATTTTGTTACTTTCTGGAGAAGAACTGGACCTGCTTTTCTACAGTATTTTTAGCCTGGTTTTTGAAGGGGAAGAGCTGTCGTTGTGCCATCTGGTTGTCTGTCCATCTCCCTTTCCTTTTTCCAGTAATTCTGGATGTGCTGGTCAGTCACAACTGGTTTGAATATGGAGAACTTAGGGTTTTTGCAAATAAGCAACCAAATAGAGGAAAGAAATGCAGTTTCTGCATGGACTGAAGGAGAGGCACCAGCAAACCTACCTGGGAAGGAACCTGAAGTGCCTCAGCTGCTGGTAGAGCTTTGAGCAGGTCGTGCACCTTGTTTGGGTGGGACAGGGCAATCCACTCACAGCACACAAAGCTGCAGGAAATCACCATCTCAAGTCTTGTAGACACTTGTTTATTTTTGGAGTCTTTTCTGCTGTAAAACACGCTGTTGTTTTATGATTACACCAGTGTTCATGTCACAAGGCTTGGTGACTCTTTTGCTTTCCTCTCTTCTTGGGAAAGCACTTCCCAAACACAGGACTTGGAGCTGCTGTGACTTTGACTCTTTCCAATGTCTTTGTGATGGTCACTTGCTGTCTCTGCCTCAGTTTCCCCATTTGTTCTGCTGGGCAGGAGATGCTGTTGCACACTGTAAACACGAAGAACACCATCACTCTAAGTGCCCTTCTTGCATGTATTAAATCCCATGAGTAGGGGACCTCCAAGTTCTGCTTGTGCTTTTCTGACTTAACAGCTTGTTGGTGAGAGGATCCACAGTTGCTAACCCTGAATCTGCCATCTTCACAGAAAGCAGGATTGAGCTGTGTTTTCACATAGCCCCTACAGAGCTGCTAAACCCCCACCAGATGTGGGGGGAAGTCTGAAGAGCTTCTAGTTTGTCTGGCTTTGAATATGCTGAAGTCATCCTTGAAGCATGGTTGAATCTCCTAGTTCTGAAAAGTAATGGAGCCTTCAAGGGAGAGGAAGAGCTGATGAGTGTTTCCTTGCAGAAGGGCAAATATCTGCTGGAACTGCAGCTGCTGAGAAGGGAAATTCCCTGGGAGGGCCCAGCCAGGTGCCATCAGCCTTGTTTGAGCTAACACTGTCCTGTGTGTGGGTGTCAGGACACTTTGTGAGCGTGGAGGTTGTGGAGCTTCTCTCCTGGACGTGTTTTCCTTCATGTCACTGATGCCCTTTGGTGTCTGTGTTTCACTCAGATCCTCTCCTGCTCCTAATCCATGGAATCCTGCTGCTCTGATATGGGCTTGCTTTATCTGAGAAGTCCAGCAGCTGCTGTGTCTTATCTCCGTGGGTAATAAACATACTTTGTGGTGGTTATGATAAGCAATTACTGTATTCCAGGGAAACTTTCATATCAGATGTTCTGAAATAATTTAAAAATCTTTATCAGCATTTTAAACGCAATTGCCTGTTAGTGCCATATTAAATCCAGCTGAGCTGTTGAATAACCTGGTTTTTTCTATCCTTTCCTTTATTTTTCATATTTTAATTTTTTTTTCCAGATCTCTCATGGATTTCTGGAGGACAGGTCGTTAATATTTAAGGTGTGTTAATGAAATGTGAGCATCCCCAAGGCTTGCTCTCAGCCCAAATTGGTAGGAGAATTAAAATCTAGTGTGTGAAGTGTTGCATTTGTGCACAGTCTGCTGTGGCCCTTTCCCTTGTTCTGAGTGACTTCCCTGTTCCCATTTCCTGCTCTGGTCTTTGAACCACATTCCTTTTGGAGTTGGGATGGCTTAGCACCTTGTTAAATGCAAGACTTTGAGAAATTAAACTGTTAAAATGGTGCTGGGATGGCAGAACTTGCAGAGATGTGGAGCAAACTGGGATGCAGAAGCTATGCCAGGCTGGCATCAGGATGTGATAAGGTCCTGCTTTCTGTTTCACTGTCTGTGCTGGGAAATGTGCATCCTTGATCGTTTCTAAATTGACTGTCAATAGATGATCAAGTTAATTGGTGTGACCAAAAGGTCATTACTTAATGGGATGGATTTCTCGTGCCCTGTTGTGCGGATACACTGAGGGTTTTGGCAAAACCTCTCTGTTCATGCACTCAGAGATTTGATAAATCTTCTTTTTCAGAAGCATCATCAGTGCTTACACATTCTAAAATTACCTCAAATTTTGCTCTTAAGGCAGGACTGTCTTCTCTGTGGCTCTTGGCTGGCTGTTGGATATGACTGCAGAATGGGTACCTGTATTTTCCAGACAAGGGCGGAATTTTCTCTGATTTTATAAGAAAACTAGTCATATATTCACTAAGTCCCCCCCATTTGTTCGTTTGTTATTGCAATATTTGTTTGTTTGTTGTTGCAACTGAGAAAGCTTTTATGTTCTTTTGGAAGTCTTTGTCCCTTTTTTGTGCCTTTTTTTGGCTCATGGTCTAGCGAAAAATTCCACTGTGCTCCTTGTAGTGGTGATGTGATGTGCTCTTACCTTTCTGGAAATACCAGTGCTGCCTTAAAGGAATGATAACCATAGTCCTTTTCACCATGTTGACCCAGAGGGACTGGGCCAGTTGCAGCCCATTTCTGTGTCCTACCAGTCCCACTTTTCTGTTTTACTCCTGGCAAAGCCTTGGGAGAGCTTGTAAGTAAGAGACAGGGAGCCAAAAAAAAAACCCAAACCAAAAAAAACAGAACAAGGATTGGGGAGGGCAGAGAATTAGCAGATGTTCAGGCTGATGGGAGGGGTTTAGCACATGGTTTGGGGATGGGACCTGCCCCTGTATGGGAGATAAGGGTTGTGTAGGAGGTTCTGGGGCTTGTTTGGGGTTATCTTCAGCAGGGGGTACAAGTGTGGCATGGGGTGGAGGAGCGGGGACTGCAGGCTTGGCTCCCTTGTTTCCTACTTGATAGGTATTTCCCCTTGTCACAGAGGCTCAGGCAGCCCTGCTGCTGGAGAATTCAGGCTGTCACAGGAGGGTGGTCATGTGCTCCACAGGTCTGTGTGGCCTGAGAAGATGCTTATGAAGGCATAAGCATCCCTTTTTATCTTATCCGAGTGCAATTTGCCAGGATAAGATAAAAAGGGAAAAAGAATCTCAGCATCTGATCCAACACCAGCTCCTTTGCTGGGTTGGCAAAAATTGTTTAGATTCTCCCTCCCAAGAATGGTTCTGTAAACATAATACTGCCTATTAGCCATGTAAATTACTGTCATTGGTGGCAATTGTGATGGAAAGATAAGTATCTTCAAATTCTGGTTTGATTTACCCCTGGTGCCCCCCCAGCTTGCTAAGCAGTTGTTTGTGTCAGTGCTGATTGCTGCTTTTGTCAGAGAAATCAAAATATTGATCAAAATTATTTAGCTCTGTGTCCCCTAGGTCACAGTAAATGCAACTTTTCTTTCTTTCCCTTTGTACTCTTCTCTCTGTACGGAAAACAAAGGGAACCTTTCCTCGAGAAGATGAGCCATACGTTCCCAAAGTCAAATGTCAGCCGCTTGAAGAGGGTCCTCAGGAGCAGACTTCGTATCTGGAGGCTTTCCTCAAGAGTCTGTCAGTGGAAAATCTGGCTGGCAGCACCACCACAAGTGCTATTGTGGGGTTTTCTTTACGTGCAGAGTGGGGAGAGAAGGAAGTTTCTCCCAGCTGCTGGCAGAGAAGAGCTTCCCATTTACTTCACGCTTGTGGCTGCTGCCAGGATTTGCTGTTTAGCAGCAGAGGAGTTAAGTGAGGGGTGAAAGGCTTCAGCAACACTTCAGCTTCCAGGCACGAGGCTGAGCTGTCAGATAATTCTTCTCACTCTTTGTTTTTTACACCAGTCAAGGCACTTGGGTAGTTCTGAATGTTTTAAGGCCAGCGAGGCTGTGCTGCTGTCGTGTGTGCTGTGGGAAGCTGAGCATGTTCCTTGTTCCAGGTTTAATAGTTGTGCTTGAACAAGAGCATCTCTTAAAAAGCAACATCCACTTCTGACTCAAACATTTCCTGTGGGTGCTTGTCCATCTCAGCCCCTCGGGAAGCTGGTTTGGTGTCCTTGCTCAGTGCTGGGCACCTTCAGTCTGAGTTTACCTTGCTGGGGTTTAGAGGGGTGTGTGAAGACAGGTTCAGGTATGAAAAGCCTCCCTGTGAGGATGTGTACACTGACCACGTTTCCTGTAACCTGCTCTTTACTAAGCCAAGTACATGCAGGTCCTTGATTTTTTCACCTGTTTTTCATCCCTAATCTCACCCTTCTGTAGCTGACACTAGTAAGTAAGCCCTGCTTTTCCCAGAATTGGGTGTTTGCTCAGCTGGGGAAATCTCTTCCTACTTCAATTCAGAGCCTGATTTCTTGGATTTAGACCCTGCAATTCCCTGGGGGCACCTGTTCCCTCACAGCTCAGTGCAGAGCTGCTGTTCAGCTCAGGCAGCAAGTGCTGGATGTGGGTTTCCAGATGTGGTGGGATCAGAGCCAAGCAGAGGGAAAAATAAAGAAACCTTTAAGCTCTGAGAGTGTCTCTTTGCTGAGCAGCCAGGCTGTTACTGAGGCAGATTTTGGGTGTTGCAGCAGGACCCTCACACACAGGAAACCAGAGGAAGCATCAGGATGGGGCACGTGTGTGTAACTTCCATAGGGATTTTAAAGAGAAAGGCTAAACTGGTATATGGTATGTGCAGGCCTGTAAATGAAAATTCCTGAATATTTATTTGTGTATTTTAAAGTTTGTGAGGTTTAAAAAATGCTGCCCTCCTAGGGAATATTTTCTTCTCACCAGAAACTTGTTAGACTAGAAATTTGACAGAACTAGTTTTTATGACATTTCCTGAGCTGAACTAACTGTGTGTTTTGGAAGGGGGAAGACAACGATGTGGATGTGTGTTTTTATGTAGATTTCATTAAAAATGTGACTGGGATTATCCTGCGAGCTATCTGAGCGATGTGAAGGTCTCTGCTGGAAAATGCAAGTGATTATAGGCTGGTGACTAACAAATAATCCCTGGCTAATACAGGGTGGGCTCAGTTAATGTTAATCCCTGCTCAACAGTAGTAAAAGTTAGATCAAGGAGATTTTGCAAGGCTGTTACTGACCTGAATGTGAGAATGATCACACAGCCTTCCCTAAAATGAAACTGGCTCTCTGGAAGAGGCATCGTTCTCATCATTTGCCTCTTACACTGGAGAAGGAGCTGCTCAGAGACCCAAAATTGCCTGGTTATGAAGATGAGGATTTCTCCTGTGCTGGTGTTACATGCTGAGGCACAACAGATCTCATTAAAAGAGGAGCAGCAGTAATTAGTCTAGATTAATGGAATAAATCTAGTTTTAGTAATAAATTGAGGCTGGATTCCTTGGTCCAGAACAGCCACCATCTCTAGTGCTAATCTAGCAGTTGGATACACAGAGGCAAAACTCTCCTCACTGTGGAGAGAAGTGGGTGATCTGGGGTGTTTTTGCTGAAATCTCAGTGTAAATCCAGGTGTTGTTTTTAGGTGTGTTTTGGTGAAATAAACAGAAGCCCAGAGACAGGCAGGGAAAAGCATCCCAGCCAAGCCTGGACCCCACTTGATCCATGAGGGCCCCAAAGTGGTGTGACAGTCCCCACAGGAATTCTGCTGCTCGGATACTGTGCGTGGAAAGTGTGTCCTTCACCATTTGGAAGCAGACCCAGGGCTTTTACTGCTTTGTCCTCAAACTGTCAGGTTTCAGCTGGCTGCAGCTTTGGAAAAAGGAAAGATTTATGTGCTCTGAAGAGAAACTTGGGCTGACAGTGGGTAAATGCACTGTAGATGCTGGGAAATTAAACAGCCAAGTAGGTGTGAGGGGTTTTTGAAATAGGCAATGAAATATATTTTCCCTGTGTTGTTATGAGAGATGTAAGTTTAAGTTTGGAAGTGGGAGGGCAGATTTCCACCCATTCTGACCCTCAGTTCTAACCATGTTCAAAAGGTGGTACTGCTCCTTGTTTTCCTCCACCTGCATGTGCATCCCCATAGCCAAGGATCTGGGCGTTATGTTGCTGTTTTTCCTGACACGATCCCTGAGCTGTAAGAGCTCACTGCATTTTCAGTGATAACTGAGTTTGCAGATTACAACCAGATCCTGTCTTTTAAAACTGGACTAGGTAAGAAGTTAGGCCAGGAGGATCAAAGTCCCAAGGTGATCAGGTCCTGGGTAAGATCAGTGAATTGTGTAGCTGTGGGCACTCCTTAGACATAATAGTTTAGCATCTCCTTTTATTATTTTCTGTGTCAAACCTGCCCTCTTATCTGGTGTTGTCCAGGCGAGGCTGGCTGGCTGTGTTGATAAGGTACCTGTGGGGGTTAGGTGATAACAGGAAGGAGCAGAACATGGCCAGATAAAGCCAGGGGTGGTCCACACCGGTGGAGGGAGCTGGTGTCAGACACTGCAGGCCAGACAGTGAAGCCCAGAGGGTTTTGTGACCCTGCAGTGAATGGTGACAGGGCTGTGCCTGGACAGTTATGCTCTGTCTGGACTGCCCACGCTGTCTGTGCTCTGCAAAATTAACTCCTGGCCTCAGCTCCCCTCACCTTTTTCCCTTTTGTTCCTGTGCTGTGTGGGTGGTGTGTGTGTCCTTGTCCTCCCAGGGAACGACTCCTCTCTCGGGGTAATGTGGGCTTGCAGTGACAGTGGGCCTGCAGTGACAGTGTCTGCACTGAGCTATTAAACATATTTGCCCATTAGTTCTCTTTGTTGCTGTTCTGAATTGTCTTCTCTTCCCCTGTGTGCTGGCTCATTATTTCTCATTAATTCATGGTTTGTGCAATTACCTGGGAAATGCAGGAGAGTTGGCAGGGGTTTGATGAGCCTGACTTATCTTTTTGGGGGTAGATGAGTTTGTACCAATACAGCGTGGAAGAGTTGGTTCTTGTCTTTTCAGAGTGACAAGTTGCACACCCTGGCCTTGCTGCAGGAGCTCTGTGGGACAGGGTGGCTGTTTGGAGAGAGCTGGAAAGCACAAGGAGCAGGAAGAGGGTCTATATGTGTATTTTCTTGGGTACCTGGTACGATTGAAACTAGAGCTGTTCTTGCCATTCTGTGTCTTCTCTGTACTGTGGCACTTTACACCCTGCCCTGAGGAGATTCTCCAGACTTCAACCCCAGCCTATCAAGAAAATGTGAGCAAACAAGGGAGGCTCTTTGCTTGACTTTAAAAAACCAGAAATGTACAATAAATAGTTCCAAATACATGCCAGGGGATTTTGTTTATTGTGAGAGCTTTCAGCTCAGAGGAGTGCGTGTGTCTTGGGATGTCACCAAAGTGACACCCCTGCAGAAGGGTTCTCTGCCCTTTTTCTTTGAAGATAGCATTTCAGGTAAGAACAGAGGTGTGATCTGGTCCCTTTTTGTGAGGAAAAAGCCAGCACACAGCAAGATAAAAGAGCTGTCACTGGGTAAAATGTGGTAGTTTGGCTGCTTGTACCTTATGTTTTACTGACAAATATGTTGTGCCACTGGTTTTCCCATGTGAATGCTCCCAATTTTTAAGGGTTGTATTCATACGTGGACTTCCCAGCTGCTTGGAAGGACCTCTTGATGGAAGCTGGACTAATCTGTTTGCTGGATGGCTTCCCAGCTAGACTTCAGGCTGTTGGTGAAGGAGCTTTACCTGCCCTCCTCCTCCCATTTTTGTGTTCAGGTGAACTGCAGAATCTCATTACCCATGGCAGTGGCAGGGCTTTGAAGATTTCTGACCTAATTATCTCATTTGCGCTGTGAGTAGCAGTAATATCCATGTGCTGTCAGGGAGACTTTGCTATTGTGGCAGCTGTACAGTGGTGGGAGAAAAAGGCCTCGTGAAAGGGCTCATGCAGAGGGTTTGCTTCCCACAGCAATGGGCTGGCTCAGGCTTCCTGCACATTCCAAGATGAACAGGTGCTTTCCTGCAAGATCTAGGTGGGGTGAATGTGGTGTAAGTGAGAAGGTACCATTTTATGGACTCCATCCATGGCCTTGCAAATGCATTTTTGGGGTTATGTTTGTGAGGGTCCAGCTTCCAAGGTTAAGTTATTTCTTTGTCAGGACTCTAAAAGCAGATTAATGTTGTGTAGAATCTGCCATTTGACTAAACAGCATCTGTGGAGGGGCTCTTTGGTTGTGGCATAGTTTTGTGTTCTCTTGTTCTCTGGTGGGTAATTAATTACAAAGGAGGTGGGTTAAATATAGGAAGTTTCAGTGGTGTGTGAGGGCTGAGATAGAGCCGTGTGCTTGCACATCATTTGTGAGTCTCTCCTAGAGGCACCTTTCCTGTATTTATTCTTGGATACAAGGAATCTTCTGCTGTTTGAGTGAAACAGGTCTGTTATTAACTCTAGCTATTCCCACCCTGAAACTTTATCAAAGTGTTGCCACATCTCTTGTAGGTAATGAACTTCTGAGGCAGGCATGGTCTAAGTAATACTAAACTGTGTGTAGCAAGAGGGGAAGGAAAAGGAGTGTGGGAATATTTGAGGCCTTGATCATCAGTTGAAGGAGGAGGAATAAGAAAGATCTTTGATGATTAAGATCTTTGATCTTGAAGATGATGAAAAATTCAGAGATATTAGAGTGTACTCTATCCTGGTATAATTTCTTGGGTCTTTTTGGATCAGTATCTCTGTGCTGCCCCTGTGTTAAGGAAACAGCCACAACCACGGCCAAGAAGGATGGAGGATGGTAGTCACCTGATGCTACAGGTGACTGGTCCCCTGAGGGGCCTGTAAGAGCTGTTTTCTTTGGCCTTCTCTCCAAGCTGTTGGTTCAGAGTCATCTTCCAAGTGTCTGTGTGGTTGTGGCTGGGTGGAAGGCAGTGGGTCGGCTCTGGTGGCACAGGAGCTGTCACAAAAGCTTGGCAAAATGCTGGTTCTCCCTTCCATGGTCTGAGAGGTCTGATCTGTTGTGAAGCCAACCAGTCTCTCCAAGGCTATTCTCACTCCCAGTAACCCTCCCTTTGGCTTGTATATCCAGAACACTGATTGCTGAGTAAAACAAGTGTGCAAAGTCAAGTAATCCTTGCACATCTTGAGTATTGCTTTCCCTTTCTGTGGTTCCACATAGCAGCTGGGAGAAAGTTGGTTTGGAAAACAAAGCTGTTAGGAACTGTTTGTTTAGACACAAGGCAAAATGAAAGTGGAAAACATAATCTGTCTGTCCCCCTCCGCCTCCCACCTTCTTTTTGTTTAAAATGTCCACATGCCATTTACTTTCAATAAACAAAAGATGTTTCTTATAAGCTGGTGTTTACTTGTAGGGGAATGTGATTTATTAGGGAACAGAAATCCCTGCTCACGCCTATGTTTTCAAACTGGAGCAAGAGTTCATAATTTTATAGACCTTTCAAGAAAAGATTTCCTAAAGCAAACAGTGAGGAACTGTTAAATTACAGTCACGTAAAACAACAGTGTAATAGTGTGATTGCTCAGGACTAATGGCTTTATTATTCTCTAACAAATAGGAGTGGTTTGGGCTTGTGGGAGATAATGTAACTAACTTCAGATTCCTCTAGTCCTCTTAACAAAGGAGATAAGGACTGGATGGGTGTTTAACTCCAGCTTTCATCCAGGATCATGTGGGAAAGAGCAGCTTTCAGAAAAGCCATGTAGAGTTTCTCTCTAGAGCCTGAGAGCCACTGGAGTCTCACAGTGCCCCTCTGAGTTAGACAGGGTCTCACTCCCCCAGCATTTGCTTGGGGTGTCTCTGTGACTCGTTTTCTCTTTCGAGGGAGTGAGAGAGTGATACAGCTCTGTCCAGAGTCACAGGTGGTGGGTGGGGGCTGTATTGGGGCCTCTCCTCACCCTGTCAGCTCACAAGTCCTGCAGGACTCCCAGGCAGTCAGAATGCAGTGTTCAGGCCAGGACTTCAGGAGTGAGCTGCTGTGGGTTCTGCTGAATTGTTCAAATCCCTGGATGTGAGCAGCAATGTCCTTGCAGTGCCTGGCACTGTCATATCTGAATCCCACTGAGCCCCAGGTTTGGACCTCATCTACTCTTTGCTTTCCACAGCTGCTCACATGGGGCTTACGTGAGTTGAGGTGCCAGATGCCTGGCCTTGCCTCTGCCTTGTGTGTGTGTCACCTCCAGGTGCTGATGGTGGTGAAAACGGCTCCTTGAGGATGGTCTGTGCTCCCTCTGCAGCTCTGCCAGCTGTGCAGGACACTTTGTCACTGCAGGTAGTGAGAGCTGTGACAGTTTGGGTGGTCTCAGCTGCAGCTCCTGCTTCCTACAGCCTTGTGGTTCACATGTGTCTGAGGATTCCTGCCTGGAGCCTGGGTGGGATCCCTGACAGATGCACAGTGCCCTGGCTCTCCTCCAGCTCCAAGTCGTTGCAATGACCTCTGCTGAGACATGTGTGTTGAGAGGGACCCATCTCCTTTGCTTATGGGTTTTTTTTTCTCCTAGTTCTCAGCTTTTTCCTGTATATCAGGCTCATTTCTGGCTACCCTACATGAGGCACTGGATTATATTATTGGGTTGGACCCCCCGGCACTGGGGTGTTACACCTACACATGAGCTGCTGAAAAACCTTGTACCAGCATAGCTGGTACAAAGATTATTTCTTCACTTAGAAGAAATAATCTTTGCGAAGAGAGCTGTGGCTTGTAATGAAATAGCTTTACAGTGACATAGTTTCAGTGCTGCAGTGTGTCTCTGCTGGTTTTCAGGTTATTCCTGGCTAAAAATATTGCCCATTAAGTCTTCTGGAACAGGATGTAACCGTATTTTAAAGGTATTTTATTCCTGTGTGTTATTGCTAAGTGGTTTAACTGATACTGCATTTGGAGACCTACTTTGTAGGATCTTTTGTCTGAGGTGGAAGTTGAGGAGAGAATTAAGTGAGCGTTTCCGATGGTGAGGATGTGGTGCTGGCATGGAAGGCTGGGGGGGCTGGGAACTGGGAGCCAGGACTCGAGATCCACACTGGTGCCTGGCTCTGACTGATCGGAGCTGCTGGACCAGCAATTTCCATTTCTGGTCTTCCCTACCCCCAGACAACGAGAGAGACAGAACTGCATGGAAAAGAGTTTTACCACCTACTTCATTTGAAGCTGGATGCACTTGAGATGTGTTGAACAAATGGACAGTAGCCTTCCTTCTCCCTGGGGACAGCTTTTACATGGATGGGAAGCTACAGATGGGGCCCAAGGCAGAAATGCAAATAGGCAGGGCTGTGATACGAAGCATTTGGCAGCATCGCAGGCTTAAAAGCGTCGTCCCCACGGCTGCTTGATCCTGCTTTCTCAGTTGTGCTGACACAGCTGGTTGTGGGCTGTACTGTGAACTGTGCGAGTGGAGCTTTGACCTCCAAACTGTGGGATTAGCAGCCTTTGCTGCTGGCACCGTGGAGCTGGCCAAGCCCATTCCATCCCAGAGCTGCTGGTGAGAAGCCCTCAGAGATGTCCTCGCTGCGGTCACAGCTTTGCGGAGAAGAGCAGTAGTGAGCACAAACAGCTAATTAGTTTTTATAACCCTCTTTTGTTTACTTTTGGAGACACGAGTCCCTCGCTCGCTGGCTGGCTCCCACTCAGTGTGGTGACAATGTCAGCGCGGGTGTGGGAGGCTCAGGTTACACGGGGAGAGTTCACACAGGTTTGGTTTCAGCGCAGGTCTTGTCCCCGAGCTGTTCCAGCACTTTCCTGGCAGGAGGCAATCGGTGTCAGAACAGGTTTGGCCCTGAGACTGTGGAAAAACCCCCAGTTTTGAGGGACAGATCTCCCGCAGTAATGAGTTCAGTGATGGGCTGAGTGTTTTTTGTAGATGATGAAAAGGTCAGATCTGTTGCCTGGGTTATGTAGAAAGGTTTTGTTCTGGAACAGGCTGCTCCTGATCAGCTCCTGTCTCTACTGAGCTGCCAGGCACTGCTCTAAACTGTTTTTCCTGTATTTTCCCCATCAGTGAGTGTTGGAGAGGTCACTTTTTCCTACGTTTTCCTCATTGCTGAGTGCTGGAGAGTTTACTTTTTATGTTACTATGGTTTTTTAAGGCTGGAAAGTTTTGAGTTCAGATCAGCAACTTTAAAATATCCCTGGGTTTGGAACCTGCCCTACTTGGAGTTTGGTTTTAATCACAAGTTTTAACAAATTGAGTCTATTGAAAACATTCTCAGTGAAACACCCTCATTTTTTTTGTTCTCAGAACCCCTTAGCTATCTTGGAAGAAACAATATTTTAATTGAAGCCATGATAAAAGCAGAGCGGCAGCAGTTGTTGTAAAGCTTAATTTATTAAACAGCCTTATTTTTAATGCAAAAAAAAATCTGTAAAGAAAAAAAAAACTGTACGCTTTAAAACTGTCAAAATAAAACCTACAACTTTGAAGTCTTAAAATACTTTGGGAAATGCTGAATGTTTTTGACTGGTTATATGGAACAGCTGAACTGACTTAACTGGAACAAAATTAGAGGAACAAAGAGGTTTTGTTTCCAGAGTGTATTCTTTGCCCTTTGACAGCGCTGTCTGGCTCACGCTCCAAGTTAGATACACGGAGCAGGTCGCTGTCAGCTTCCCCCCCTGTCCTTAGACTTCCCACATAACCAACCCACTGGAACAACAATAATATGCTTATAAAAGGGCAAAAATTACAGGGAGATTGGGGGCAAGAGCAGAACTTGAACCTCCTGTAACTGTTGGGTTGGTTTTTTTTGAAGGAGTCTTGTATTGATGGTGCCACATGTCGGTGTGGGGGTACCACAGGCTATCAGGGCTTTTCCTGGCTGGTTGTTGATGTTGCATCCTGCACAACTGGACCTTCTCAACATGATCTTGAAGTAAGAGCCTTGCTGTCCATAAAGATGCTCTGAAAGTCTCCCAGTGTTCTCTTCCCATGTACCCACATCGTGCTTTCATCACCAAGAGGGTGAGATGGTTCCTATGCACATGGGGTATCCCTGGCATGGTAGCTGGCACCCCGGTGCTCACGTGCTCTGTTCTTCTGTCATTCAGGGCTATTTGCATGAAAACAGCCTCTCAGAAAAGTCAGTCTTCTGTTGGGGAAGGGTAGACAGCAGGAGGAGATGAGCAGCTGAGAAACGGGTCTCTTGTTTCCATGCAAATATCCTATAAAGAACAAAAGAGGGGGAGAAGCGTGCTCAGAGATGGGGTCTGCCAGCAGAAAGGCTCCAGAGTTGTTTTCCATGAGTGGCATCAGGTCCATGTGAATGTAATTTTTACACTGTTGTGGCTGTGGGTCTCCTGGGTGAGTCACAGATGCTGCTTTTGTTTTGGACTTCTCGAGGGCTAAATCCTCTGTCTGTGGGAATTTTACTGCTGACTTCACTACCAGAGAATTAGGGCTTTTGGGGTCTGCTGCTGGAATGAGTTGCCTCTTGTTCCCAAATCTCAGCTTGTATAAGAGGTAGGATGCAAATTAACACAGCAGTTGCCTTGTGTGCCCCTGGTTATATCACTGTGCCTGGCTCTGAGTGTCCTGGGGGTGGATTTCACTGGCTTTAATGACTGCACTGTGGTTTCTTTCCCAGTGCATAGGAAAGTGCTTATTTCCCTTTCCTTGGCACCTGAGTGTGTTGGGAAGGTGTCAGAGGGTGGGAAACCCTGCATGCCAGCTAAAGCCACTATCAAAGCAGGGCTGTGAGCAGCAGCCTTGCTGGAGTTGACTTTGAATGTCTTGGAGAGAAAGTGGGTCTGGAGATAGGGACAGTGCTGTGATGTGCTCCAATCGATGTGTCAGTGACAAAGAGCTCTTGGGGACTGGCTGGCATTCACTGCAGCAGGAGCTGGGCTGGGTTAAGGCTTGGCTGCTCAGAGCTGCCTGTAGTAGAGGGAACCAGCTTGATAATAAAGGTAAGAGGAGTATCTGCACGTCTCCCTCTTCCATCACTGCCCCAGCAAGGCACAAACCTCCGTTCATCAGCATTCACGTCCTTTGCACCCATGGGTATGGAGTGAGTTGCAAGCCAGGGCTCTGCTGGAGCAAATGCACATGGAATTTAGTAGCTTCCTTAGAAATAAGTATCAGCAAGATGTCAGAGAGGTTAGGCTCATTACGAGATCTCATTAATTCTGTGGAATACCCTGTAGAGAATATATTAATATTCTTATTCTGTTGACATATATTAACATATATAATAGTTGTATAATTGTTACTAATAATTATGATAATAATAAGCTTCTTCTCGTAGACATGTCAGAATGGATATTCAGAAGTCCCTGTAGGTACTTTTAAATCACAGTTGATGGACAGAGGTGCTGGTGTTCTGAGAAGTGCCAGTTTTTTGCCTGCTCCTGGCTGGGAGCAGTGTGAACCTGGAGGCCAGATTTCACAGGAACAGTTGATAGTGTTTATCAGCACTGGTTGGCTGGCTCAGGCAGTTTGGGTGAGGATGTTCTTATGCTTTTAGCTGGAAATTACCATTCCCTACCCTGATGTTTGCTGCCATTCAGCAGAAGCACCTTAATTTGAGGTGTGCCTGCTCCTGTGCCATTGCAGGGCTGCAAAAGTAAAAGTCACCCTCAGCCTAAAGCACCAGTTTGGAGAAGCCCATTCTGCTTTGCCTTACAAGAAGATCACTGTCAGTGACACTCTCATCCGGGGGTGTCCTTTCTTACCAACTCCAGGCTTTTCAGATCCTGCCCCAGATGAGATAAAGGTCTTGGTTGTGTGTGTTACGTGTGCACAGTTGCTACCCTACTAGGCCAAGTCTTGACACTGGTTGTAATAGAAAACCAGAGGGTGCCCTGATTTTTAAATCATTAAAAGAACTTGAAGACATTCAAGAAGCTTGGAGCTTGAAAGGTTCTGGATTTAAAATGTCTTCTCCTGTTTTCTTAAATATGAAACCTGCTAACAAGCACACGGAGACCCACAGCGACTACAATGCAAAGCTTGGTTCAAAGGGTACAGCTCTTCTTGATTTATTGGAGAACATTACCCTGTGGCATATCTGAAAGCCAGATACAGGGTGACAAAGCAGCATGCCTATGGCAAAGCAGTAATATTCACAGTTGTCCAAAGAAAGATTTAACTTTTCCAACCAGCTTTTACTGATGCAAATTGTCACCCGCTGTGTTGCAATAAAGAGCAGAAATAACTAAATATGAAATGCTGACTCCTAAAGGGGAGTCATCTGAAGTGCTTTGTGTTGCAAGATTTCATGAAAATGGTTTTGAAATGTTCTGCTGCCTTTACCTTGCAGAGAGGCCAGTGGTGCCAGCTGGCAGGTGCTCTCAGCAGTGCATCATCCCGGGGGTGTTCGGGGTGGAGCGTGAGCGCTGGAACATCCCGTCCGGCTCACAGGGGTCAGAACAGGATTGTTCCAGCAGTACCTTTTTTTTTTTTTCCTTTTTAAAAATAAATAAATTAAAAAAGGCTTTGTCCAGTGCAGGTATAAAAGTCTCCAGCTTGGTTTCAGTCTCTTTTTTTTCCTGGCAGCAGTTCCAAATCACTCCCTTCCCTGGCAGGGGATGGCTCTCTAAAGTACATCTTAGGGTTCCTGCTCTGTAGGATCAATGCAGGATGTGTTCAGTGAAGGTCTCTTTCATTAAGTTCATATTATACAATATAAAGGGCATTTTTGTTCCTAGTGTGACCCCTTTGCTCTGTGTTGTAGGTAACTTGCATCCTGGTGCCCAGTGTTATAGCTCCTGCTTCCTTTATGAATTGCTCTTTCTGCTGCTCCCATTGTTATCCTTGCCTGGTTTGGGGTTTTGTGGTGTGTTTTGGGGTTTTTTTCTGTTTTTTTTTCTTTATTTTTTTAATAGCCTGCATTAAAGTTGTATGGTCTTTACAGCAGATATCTTGGGCTTGGTTTTATTTTATGTTTATGAAGCATCCAGTACAGTTTTGTCTTGATCTTCAAGCAAGACCACCCCAAGCTAAACACTCCAGCCTGTAGTCCTTATCCTGCTGAAGCTCAGATGCTCTGGTTTCCCGGGGTTTTGCCAAGACCCTGCTGGGCCAGGTCCAAAAGGTGAATTCAGACACCACCCAGCTTCTCTAGAACTTTGTTTCCAGCTTCAATCCTTGCATCCTCTCCCCTCAGTCTAATTAAAACCTGCTGTAACGAATGCTGTGAAACCAGCTGCCATGCCTTGGCAGGTAGCAAAGCCAGGGCAGCGAAACCTCCAGCTAATCCATCCATGCTATGAAGTCATAAGAATCTTGTTAATTTTTAAAAAGCCCTTGATGCCCACTAATCCAAATCAATTTTCATTTCTTTCATAAAGTCGTGCTTCCATTTAGGCTTCAGCTAAGAATTACAGCTAATTTGTTCGATTTTATAACAGTATAATTGAAAAAGTGATTTTAATGTCCTGGCAACCATATTCCCTTTCTTTGGTTGTTAATGAAAGAATCCATTAAAGTTAAATGATTTGGGCACAGATTCAAGTTGAATCGCCTGAATATTCTAGGGGAGTGTTTCTGACCATCTGCTGCTCTGTCATTGGCGTTTGTGTTGTAAATGGGACTGAGAGAAGGACTTCACAGGTCTTGTTCGAACCATTAAGCATAAAATATCATTTTAATTTTCTGATCTCAATGTAAATAGTGGAAATGCTCAGGAGAGTTGGGTCTGCTCTGGTCATAAAATCGCTGCTGGGCCGTGCTTCCACGTCCTTTTTCGGGGATCTCATGGCTGTTTGTATTGATTGCAGCACATCATTCAGGGTTGTGAGTTCCTTTTAATGACAGGCACGACAACTGGAAGTGGAGCCTGTGAAGGGGAAAGCACACGTGATGGAGAAGTGTTTTTCCTGCTGCCTGGAGTCAGGGTCGCCGTGTCCGTCTGGTTGCAAAGGGAGCAGTGAGTCCTACACCGGGCTGGGAGCGGGAACAGGGACAACTAATACATGGGAGCAGCTGTTGTCATCGCCTGCTCCTTTGCATATTGCCCTGGTGGGTGAGTTAGGGCTCTTGGGCCAAGCTGGCACTCAAAGCACAAGCCTTGTTTGCCCAAGCAAGGGCAGAGTCAGAGGGCTCATGTCCTTTCCCTGTATCACACTCTTCCTCTTTCCTTTGCTGCCAGGCTTTCTTGCTGTGCTTGGTGACATGGGACATGCCTGACCTGCTGGAAAGCAGGATGGACAATGAACCACACCATGGAATCCACTGGAGCTGGCTCTGACTCTCATTGGAAGTAGATGAGTCTTTGGGTGTTCTGTTAAAGCTGGAAGTGTGCTTGTCTTGCAGCGTGAAAAAAAAAGAAAATAAAATCACATGCAGTGTGTTTATTTGGAAATGTTGAAGTGCAGCCCAAGTTTCTGGAGGCCTTTGAAATGAGGGAGAGGCAGGGTGGGCTCTGTCCGTTTGCTCCAGAGCTTTACACTGCATTTTGCATCTAAAAGTTTGAGTTGCAAAGGGTGAAGAATTGTCTGGTAGAGAGGATGGGACTTGTTGGTTGGGAAGTTTGGCTGCAGGATTCAGACCTGCAGTGGGGACAGTTGCATTCCTCTGGGCATTGACTTTTCCCAATGTTTGAAGTTGGGTATGATGCTTTTTCTTTTTTTTTCTTCAATTTCTGTAGGGTGGTGAGATCTCGACTGATAAAATATTCACTGTTGGAACTGAGCATTTTTCGATTGAATGTATTTATATTTGTATCTTTGGAATATACAAAGCCATTAACCCAGGGGAAAAGAGCTACAAAATACACTTAGAGTTTTAACTGTAGCCCAGAGGTGAAGGATCTTTGTGTATTTTATTTGGCAATATTGGCTTCTGGTTAAGTGACTATTCTCAAGAGGGATAATACTGGAGCTTGTATCATACTGCATACTTTTAGTTTTCTGAGGCATGGAGAGATGAAAGTATATCCTAAAAATATGCTAAACTGAAATAGTTGAAGTGTAAAAATAGGTAACATAACAGATCTTGTTTCAGACTCCTCTGTGTTGTTTGCAGATCAAATGTGTGTGCGATGAAGTAAAATCAGGAACTTGTGCATCTCACAAAAGCAAAATGACTGGGTTTCCTTTCAACATCAGTGAAAAATGCAGGAAGTCGTTATGTGTTTAAATGTTTTCCGTGAAGTCATGCAAATCTAAGGCAGTCATTTTAGCCTGATGTGGTCCTTTAAACCAGCAAATCTCAGGCTTATTCAGCTCGGACCAGTGCTCAGCAGCACAATTACAGTCACTGCAGCAAATGGGCCTTCTGATGTTAACACCAGCAGATAACAAAAATAGCATTTAATAACTTTCATTAGAGTTAGTGTTTCTAGGGCTTTGGGGCTTTGCTCTTTCAAATCATTTACATAATTTGCAGGTACAAGCTGCTGTGCCAGACTGTCCATCTGATTCTCTCTCTGATCAGAGCATATTAATGCACTTGTTTGATGGTCTGTTACCAGTAATTACCTTGGATTGCATTAGGAGCATTTCCAACATTGCAGCTGGTCTGTATTTTTCACTAAGTGTATTTCAGGGCCCAATTACAGGACTCTGATGTGTTATTGTTCCAGTGTGCTTGTTCAAGCTTGTAATTTTAATGTGCCTCCACACTGTAAATCTCTGGATGCAAACCCAGGGCTCTGTCCTGAGTTCCCCACGCATCCCGTGCCTGCAGCAGCTTCTGTAGGGATTGTCTCAGCTGTTCCTCACTGAATTTTTGAGAAGGGAAGGACTAGAGCCAGGAGGTGGAGGCTGCCTTGGAGATGTTTGTTTATAGAGTGAAGCCTCAAGGTTGGTGTGTGGTGTGCTTGGTGTGGAGCAGGTGGGAAAGGCACAGGAACAGCTCAGCTCTCCCTGCCTCGGGCAGTGTGGGGATTGCAAAGAGGTTTTCAGTGATTTTAGTGTTTAAGTCACTTTGGCACTTTAATAATCATCCTTCAGCGCAAGGGAGGCTTACACTGATAGTCCTGTACACGGGGACAGCCCTCCCTGTTCTGCTGTCAGCACTGTGAGGCACCCTGGGGAGAAGACCTGAAAAAGGCTGAGTTCAGCAAATCTAGATTTCAGCCTGTTCTAGACTTATCTGCCTTCAGAAACCTTTCTGGGGTCAGAGAGGAGAAATACGAAGGCTTAACCTTTGTGAAAGTCAAGCACTTTACCGTTATAATTGCCGTTGACAATTCAACATGATGAATAAATTATTACTGCTATTGATTTGTTTCATCTTTCTGGACCATTTGTTTGCAGGGGATACATCAGAATAACACACATCTCGATGAGAATGAGCTTGATTTTGAGAGCTGGTGTGGTGTTTGTCCCTGTCTGCAAGGCATCATCCAGATATTTGGGCAAACCTGATGCTTCTATAGGAGCATGAGAGCATTTAGTCCTTTCTAGAAATCAGTTGATACTTTATTAAGTTGGAGTTTCCAGGGTTACACGAGCCACGGATTGGTGGCTTTGATAGTCTTGAGTGGCTGAAATGAGCAGCTACAGTTGACTTTAGCATTGGGAGCACCTTTAAAACTACTTAGATGGGGACGTTTTCAACTGTTTTATTTCCCTGATATTTTCCTTGATGTATGTTATATTTATACACAAAGATATTCACTTACCTATGTGAAAAAAATGAACTCAATCCCAGCCTAAACCAGCACATATTTACTGTAATTACAGCTTTAGATGGTATCATTCTTTACAGGTACGACCTATAAACAGCAATGCAGCATTGCTTGTGTTTCAGATAATGTTTCTTCCATGCCATCCCTTCTGCTCTCTTGTTTTTAACTGGGGATTTGAAGAGGGCAAAGCCCAGAGGCTCTTGCCCAGTATCGTTCTTCAGGGAGATGCTCCACCTTGCCCTGCCAGTGCTCATTCTGGGTACCAGTGTGTGGTGCCAGGACAAACCTGAGCTGGGGACTGACCAGGACACTGCACACCATGACCTGCAGCAGGATCTGTGCAGGGTGTGAGGGGACTGCTCCTGGCATGGCCTCATACCCGGCCCCCTGACGTGGGGATGGTGACACTCTCCGTGTGCTGTCTCCTGCTGCCTGCAGTGCTGGGCTGGCACCCAGCTGCTCCTGAAAGGCTGGGATCAGCTTAGTGACAGGGGATGATCTGAGAGTCCCTGGCTGCCAGCTGGATAAATACTCCTGCAGCAGTGGGAGATGATGCATTATTAAATAAACCATCTAGGTTGCTTATATGCAGAATTAGGATAAGGCTGAATTCCCACTGGTGAGCACTGCTCTGCTGTGGCTGGATATCAAGTGTTAATAAAATGGTCTTTCCAGCAGCTCTGGATATAGCTTTTAGGAGCCTTCTGTTCCAGAGAGGCTAAATGGGCGGTGCAGGTATAACTTTCTTGTTTGTGTTGCCATTACAAGGTGGAAAGTTCCAATAACATCTGGTCATTGGAAAGGGAATGTAGGGATCTTGACCCTTCCATCTCATAGGCCTTGTTATGGTTGAATGGAAGAATGTTTTCTGTTTTACTGTGCCATGGGGAGGCTGAAGAAGTGATGCATGAGGGGATTTAGGTGCCCAGCTCCTCTTGCAGCCTCCCATTCTGCAGAGATCATGGGAGTGGGGTGCTCCAAGCCCAGAGCTCCTCCGGCTCTGCTCTCAGGGCTGATGTTGCTGAGCTCCCAGCATGCAGACTCTGTTGAGACCTCCGTCCAGATTGCTTTCTGGGTCACCACTTGCAAAGTGCAATTGCCCTAAAAACAGACTGAGACCAAGCTATTGACTTGTAATTGTCAATGCATAAAGTTTCCAAGAAGAAAGAGGGCTTTGTGTTGCTTTAATGGGGACACACTGAAGTATAGAAGCTCTTTGAATTAGACAATGGGAACGTAAAGATTTTCTACAGCTCTAAGAGTGTCTGAAGAGCATCGGCAGAAGGTTGCATTAAGCAGAACAATGGCACAGTAGTTGGCTTGCTGAGAGGTAGGAAAACCCTTTGGAAGTAGTAACTTCACTTTTCTTCGGTGCCGTTCACTCCCAATTAAATAAGATTAATTGTGCTGTTGAGTTCCACGGGTTCAACATCCAAAATAAATACATAAATTAAGGCAGGCGACAGTGCAGAGGCTCAAATGCAGTTTGAATTCCTGCCACCTCCTGCGGGATGTGGAGGAGAGAGAGGAGCCCTTTCCTCTCGCTGCCTGATCTCCCACAGAACACACACGACGGCCGAGTGCTCTGCTCGCCTTGCCTGAGCCGCTTTCCTTGTTCCTGGGAAGGTTTTCTTTGGCTGGAGCTCTGCAAGGTGCACAAGCCAGTTCCAAAGTGCCAGATGTGTGTGGAATAGGAAACATGCTGGCCAGGCTCCAGGCTGTGGGACCTGCAGCACAACAGCGGCTCCCCAGGAAAGTCTCTGACTGCCAAGAACTAGAAGTGATGTCAGCTCTGGAAGTGTGTCAGATTAGAAACCCTTGTACTTTGCTCCCTGTGAAGTATTAATCTCCCAAGGCCTGTGCTGTAATGGGTCCTGTCTGGCTCTGTGCAGCTCTCTTTGTTTTGGGCTGGAAGTGTTGGAGGGGGTTTCGTGGGAAGGCACTGGAAGCTGTCATTCCTTGGCTGCTTTGGGCTGTGTGTCCTTGAGCTGCTCCCTGGGCCTCACTCAGCTGTGCTAAAGATGGGCCTCCCCTGCCTTGAAGTGAAGGTCTGAGCCTTGGAATTGCTGAGTGGGGGTTGTAGGAGTGGGCTGGGGGTTCTAGGAGTGGTTGTGCCTTGGGATCTTGTGTGTGCCTAAACCTCTTTGACTTCCCCCAGCTTGACGAGTTTGTTCAAGAGAAGATAGAACATCTCAACCAAATACTGCCTTTCTGTCTGCCTTAGGGACCTTACTCAGGGATTGTGGATCAGGTGATTCCAGCTATGTCAGGTGCTGTCCAAAAACACAGAAGCACAGATATGCCAGTGCACAGAATCACATCCCTTTGGGTTTATGCCTGTATGTTTTGTTTTTACAGTAATTACTAAACCACAACTCGTTCTCCTCTGCACAAAGCCATTTGTCCCCTGTTGAACAGTAACCTTTTATTTGCTCATGCTGTGTAGCAGAGCTCAAGGACATCTTTACTGCCGATAGCCAAAATTTCACCAGGACAAGCATCTCCCTTGTCTGGATTTTTCCACCTTGATTTAAGTGGTTAAACCTCAGGGAAGGAGAATAGCCCTGTGTGCAAGGAGACAAGTGGGAGTTTGTGCTGTTCTTAGCCATGGAGAGAAAGCTCCCATCTCCATGGGCTTGGAGTATTGCACGTCCTGGATGTGCAAAACACTGCTGTGAGGGTCTCACCTCTGCCCAAGTAATTGCATTGTCAGGGATCTGTCGGACCTCGCTGTGTTTCTCGCTCACACTTCACCTGCTTAGTTACAGATTTGAAATTGCAAACCCAACAGAATCCATTCTTTTTCCCCTTTGCTCAGTGGTAAGTTTGGCTATTCCTGCCTCCCTTTGATGCTGAGGAGAGGAGGTGACAGGAGTGGAGTTTGGCTGTATGCTGAGATGTGTGATTGGGGAAGTGATGTTGGCTGGTTTAATGCGGGTTTTCAGATGCCTGCCTTGGCTCTGAAATCAGGCTGGCAGGGGCTGTGCTCCCACGGAGGGCAGAGGACAGCTTTGTGCCTTGAAGATTTGACGACCTTTGTTCATTTGAAACGCCTTGTTTTTTTATGCCACTCAACAGGAGACTTTTTAATTTACTTCACTGGGCCTGGACGCTGGAGGTGGATGGATGGCTGATGGAAGTGAGGAAATAGATGGAAGAAAAAGAACATTTTTCTCCTGGGCTGTTTTTATGCACATTATAGCCTAGGGGTTTGCAACATGGGGGAGAGTAAAAAAACCCTGCAGAGCCTGGGTCAGAAAATATAATTCTCGTGGGAACAAAATGCTTTTAACTTGCTGCATCAAAGACCCTCCCTTCCAGGGCATGCTCTGTGTTTGAATACATCTGCATTCCTCCAGAACTCTGTGTGTGAATGCACATGTATGTTGTGTATATCTATGTGTAAGTGTGTACTTTTACATGATTTATAATCTCGAAGCCGTTCCTATCTGCCTTGGAATAGCTCAACAGTTGAACCTACTTTCCGGAGGAGTCAAAAGCAAAAAGCTCTCCAGGTCCAAAGCCCAGGTCTGTAGCTGGAACACCTGCCTGGAACTGAGGTGTGAAAAGCCCTCCTGGCTCCTGCCCTGGAAGCCCCCCTTGACTCCGTTCACCACAGCATCACCTCGGGCAGGGCAGAGGGTGAAGGTGAGCAGGAGGCTGCACGAGCACGTGGCTCTGTGCTTTAGCAGGGCCCTGCCCATTCCTGTCACTACAGGGTGAAGAATGGAGGTTGGAAATAGTCAGGAGCTTCTGTAAGCACTTAACATTCCTCATTTCATTTGTCTTTGATCTCACTTGGACTAATTTTACTCTCTTCTGATCCTTTCCCTTTAAGGGGCTTTTATCTCATTGTCAGGCTTGCTAATTTAGTGCAGTGTTTTGAACCAGACCTCCTCCTACATTTCCAGAGCCTGGAAGGTATTTTTTCCTTAATCAGGGGGTGTTTATGCAGTTCTTTGAACATCTCAGGACAAGACTCATAGTGGGGCTTTTTGCAATGCCCCGTTTGGGTCCTGGACCCTGCTGCTCAACCTCTGTATGCTCAGTGGCCTGTCCCCCAAAACTGCAGTATTTTGGGGCTAAAAGGGCAGGAAGGAGGGCTGGATGATTTGGGACAGGTCAGAGCAGCCTGATGTTGGATTGGAAACTTCATTTGCCTAGCAGGAGGCCTTTCCAGGCTGAGCTAAATAACAAATAACACTGGGTTGTCACATGTGTTTGACCAACCAACTTGGATCCAGGTAGGTTTTGACTTTGTGGAAAAGAGCTGGGTGATTTGGGGATATAGAAACTTCACCACTTGTTTTTGAAAAGCAAATACTACTTCTTGCTGTGATGGAAAGTATGGAGCTGTTTGTTCTTACTCTGCTGAAAGCAGGTTGAGTGAATTTTTTAAGGAATTGAAGTTTGAGAGGCTGATAATTGCTTATTAGCATGGGAAGCTGCACTGCAGATCCCTGCTCTATTCCTGGCTGCCTGAGCCAGCCAGCTGTCCCCTTGTGCTTCACCTTTGGAAGAGGAGGAATGTTTCCAGCAAAATGCCATTCTAATTACTGTCTGAAGAAAATAGAAAATAGGACAGATATATGGGCCGTTCCCCAAGCGATGAACAGGAGCTTCTAAGGACAACAAATGTAAGGGAAAGCAAAGAATGAGGACTTTGGAGAAATGTCTGGATCGTTGCTTCTCCATGGATGAGGGTTCTCATGTGGATGGGAGTTCTCATGACAGCATTTGAGTTGCCTCCTGTCCTTAGCTCAGCTGAGTTCTCCCTGGCCACAGACTGTTAACCCTCCCCTGTGTTTGGCCTTGTCACCTGCACAGGTATTTGGGGGGCTTGATTTCTCCCTATTTCATACAGCGTTTTGGTGCTGGCTGTCTTAGAGGGAAGGCTTCCAGGGGCAATGTCTTTCCAGTACGTTTGGAGCAGCCTTTCAGGTTCATGTTCCCTTGCTTCTGCCCTCCTGTGGAGCCACTGAGTGAGTTCTGTAGCTTGCTGTGATCCTCGGAGGACTAATCTGCTCCAGGAGAATGAGTGGGCAGAACTGCCCTTGCGGGAGGGGTTTGGTGGCAGTCCCTGTGTAGTGGCCTGGATCTGCCAGGGCTGTGCTGGCTGACAAATCCAGAAATTACATTGTGGTGTGTGCATGTGGGGAGCTCAGTGGCTGCTGCTTCTGGCTGTGCCTTCTTTCCACACAGTGTGAGTCAGCAGTATGGTGGAAGCATCCATGCGGGAAAACCCTAAATCCAGGGACTTGCAAGCAGCTCTGTGTTGGCAGTGGCTGCCCCTTTGTCCTGGAGTACAGCACCTGGCTGTTGTGCTGACTGTGACATGGGCATCTCTGCATCCTGCTGGAGTTTGGCTTTGGGAACTGGGAGATTGCCCCCTGGACCAGCTAGTGAAGGTGACAGTGCTTGGGGCGGGGTCTGTTCTCTCCCATAATGATGGCAATCAACAGCCAGCAGGCAAGTAGGGACTTGTGGAGCCTCCTCATCACTGAAGGGACAGAACTGGCCAACTCCAACTCTTGGTGGTTGTTCTACCACTCAGCAGCGATGGCAAACCCGACAAGTTCCCATCCCATGGGCACCGAATTGGCCCCGCACGTGGGCAGGGTTGAACCCTTCCTTCCAGGGGCACCTGCGGTTTCTGGCACACGCCTTGAAATAATTCCATCTCCCTGCACGTGTAATTTTGCGTGTCATTGCCCCTAATTGCATGCTTAACACACACTCTTTTAAAGTGCAGCCCTTTTATCAGCAGTAGGTAGTAGCAGGTTTAATAGGGTGTTTGAATTCCTATAAAATTAATCTGTAGCCTTCTGCGATAGGAGACGGGCAGGGAGCCATGTGGTTCATATCCAGTGTTGATAAACTTGTTATAGAGGCAGGAAACATTTCTGATTGGAGCAGTGACAAAATAATTTGGAGCGGAGCCATAAAAAGAGTGGATGGTGATGGTTTGAGCACAGCAGAGATTGAAATTGCTGGTGTGTGGAAGCAGCGCTGCCAGCTAACATTGACTTAGTGTCTCTGGAGGACTCTAACGGCAAATGCATTTTATTAATGGCAATATTCTTTTAGGAAATGCTGAGCATTGTTTCAGAGGTGGAGCTCCCCTTGAGTACGTGGGTTTGGAAGTTGGCCAGACCAAGATCTGCTCAGCTGAGCTTGCTGCTGGTCACTGCTCCGGCCTCAGGCTGCAGCAGGAAGGTTGCCTAAGGGCATGTGCTGGGTACTGTCTGCTAGCAATTGGAATATCCTTTTCTAGTGGGAAAAATGCACCCATCCATTCTCATTCTGGCTTCACCTATAAGGGGTAAAATGCTCAGAGACAGCAGGTCATGTTTTTAGCCATTCTTTTGTTGTCTTTGCTTTGAAACGAGTTTCCCAGTCGGTGAAAGTCAGTGGGAGTTTGCTGTCTTAATGGATTCCCAGCTGGACTTGAGCTCTTACTGCCACTGAGAGGGGGACCTGCTCCAACCAAGTTGTGGTCACTGTTATGGGGATGCCATGCTGGGCCTGGATACCCGTGCAACTTAGTTGTCCTGTGGGGGTTGATCAGCCTTGGAGGAGGCTCTGGTGTGCAGGTGAAGGGGAGCCTTTGCTTGTAATGGGCAGTCATGGCAGGTTGGGCCCTTACTGCATCTTCTGTGCTTGCTCTTGCTGTTGCCATCACTTCACTGTCTTCCAGCTGTTTTCTGCTTGAATCTAGCCTGGAAAAAGCAAGTGTGGATAGGAGGGTTGGCTGCTGGACCCAGTGGAGGGTGGCAGAAATGGTGCAGGTTGTGCAGCCACAGGGGTGTGTGATGGAGAATGCAGGGTGCAAGTGTCATGGGAGGTGCTGGCCACCTCGCAGGGCTGAATTTCACCTGGTGTCTCCAGCCATGCTTCCTTTGCTGTGTAAAACTGGGATGTGATTAACCAAGGAAAGCAAACCCTTCTGCAACACTGTCTTCTCTTTGCAGGGAGCCTGTTGGAAGGGGATTCTCTGGACCTGAGCTGTAGTGCTGGTCCTGCAAAGGTGATACTGGAGCCAAACCAAGAAGTGGTTTTGGACTGTAACCTGACCCCTGCTGAGCAAGTGATCAACATCACATGGAAGAAGAATGGGTTTCCATTAGTGGAGCAGGAACATCTCCACGTGCTTCCGAATGGATCGCTCTTCATCTCATCCCAGGCTGTGGCAAAGGACAGTAAAAATCCCAGTGCTGAGGGGAATTATTCCTGTGTGTCTCACAGCTCCCTAGGGACTGTCACCAGTCAGACGGCTGCAGTCAGGTTTTCAAGTAAGTGTTCTGGGTTTTTTTGTTGACCTTCCTTCCCCTCCTGGTATTTATACAGAGCACCTGCTTCCCTGAGAGTTTGAGATAAAATGTCTATGAAGTCAAGTTCTATTAATGATATATAGGGGATTAGGGATAGTCCACAAATAAGCAGCGTTGACTTCCTGTTATCCCACTGTGAGCACCCTGTGTAACTCTCCCAGGTAAGTGCCATCAGCCATGAATTAAAAACAGGACCCTCCTCACTCTCCAAAGGCAGGGCTTGTTTTTGCAGGGAACTTCACAGCCCCGAGGGCAGCACCTTGTGCCTGGGGAGGTGACTGGGGGGGGTCTGGCTGTGACAGCTTGTGAGGTGAATCTCTCTTGGTAATGGAGGAGATGAGGGAAAGGGCTCTTCCAGGTGGTTTCTGTTTGGATCTCTGAGAAGGACATTCCAAAGTCTGAACCACTGAATCTTTGCATGGTGTTCAAGAATAAAATTCCTTTGTGTTCAGGGCTGGTTCCTGGAGCTATTTTAAGGCTGTGAGTGCCGATAAGTGATTCCTTGATGTACAAAACAGATGAGGTTAGAAAATAATGCAGATACAGCAACACTTCTCTCTAGTGCAGTGACTTATGGAAACATTGCTGAATGCAGGTGCACAGGACACCATCAGGGCACTTGATCAGAGCTGTGGTGGGTGAAGATGCAGAGTGGATGTTCTGACACCCTCTTTACACTGGGATGTTTTCAGCCTCTGGTAGCCCAGGCAGGGCTGTCCAGGTTTGGCCAAGTGGGTGTTTCAGGCTGTGAGTGCTTTGCTGTAGAAACCAGCATTGTTGATGAAGCTTTGCCAGATCAGGGGGAAAGTCTTTTACCTTTGCAAATGTCCTGCTTTTCTGCTCAGAAAATGTTTAGCATGCAGCAGCCACAGATTGCTGGTCACCCATCCCTCCTGTTCCCTCCTTTCTGTGATTTGTGGTGCCAGGTAAATAGCTGGTTCCAGCATTTTGTTAAGTGAAAGGACCCTGAGGGCTGTGGGGATGAGTCAGGGATCCTGCATGGAGGTATTTTCTGGGGAGGTGGAGGTTGGAGTCCTGGAGTAGAAAAGCTGTCAGGAGGACAGGAGGATTTATTCAGCTGCTCCTGCCCTGGTTCCAGACAGCCAGAATCAGGATATATTCCCTTTTAGGAGTGATTTGTGTTGAAGTTTGCACTGTGCCTCTTGCCTGGTTGCAATGATTTGTGTCTCTCTTATGGTCCTGGGTTTGGTGTTTGATTTCTCATGAGTGAGAACAGTGGAGACACCTCAAAACCAGGAGACTGATTTAAATTGCCCTTCCTTCCCCCTGGATTTTTCCAGAGGAGCCTACATAGGTGATGCCTCTTTCCATCTAATTCTGGGTTTCTCCCAGAAATGGGGAACTTCAGGTGAACTCTCTTTCCTTGTGTGTACTCATGTGTCTCATTTTATTACCATCTGCACAGGGAAAGTGCTGCCTCTGTGGCACACACATGCACCTGACATACCATAATAGCCACTGCTGAGCAGAGAGCAGTGAGGGGATTGATTAATGAAATGCATCTCTGCTTCAATTTGTTCTGTGGGCTGGGCAGGAGCCCTTGCTCTCTGAACATTCAGCTGGAGCAGGTGAGGATTGTAAAAGCTGTTTGCTTGTGGATGGAGTTATTCTTTGTGCTGATTGCCCTGGGCGCTGCTGATCAGGACAGGGCAGTAGAAGAAAACCTGTTCAGCAGGTGGGATGTGTTATTCCTGCCATCAGCTTGTCCTTCTGGCCTGGAGGGCCTTTGCTTCCCTGGGATGGCGATCCCATGTGGGGATGTGGGTCACTCTGTGTGTCACCGAGTCTTGCAGTGACAGGTAGGAGGGGTTCAGAATACCTGTCTTTCTCTGCACTGCTTTGGTGCTGTTAGTGTGTCTGCCATGTTTCAGGGAGTCCCCTTCTCCTCCCTGGCAGCCCCAGAGCAGCTCTGGCACCTCTGTGTAAGGGCTGCCAGCTTCCAGGTGGAGGGAGGGGACGCTCCAGGCAGCAGTGAGCCTGGAGCTGGAAGAGGCTCTTTGGAGCAGTCAGGCTGGAGTGATGAAGGTTGCATGGTGTGTGCAGGTTGTGGCACTGACGACTTCCATCCTTCCACCGTGGCCCAGGAGTTCAGTTTGTTGGCATTCTGTTGGATAAACATGTGGCTCAGAAGTGCCCAGTGTTCCCTGGCACTCTGTGTGCCACCGAGGGAGATCTGTGCCATGGTCCCCATCCACAGCTTGTGGCAGCGGTGGCCGTGGCAAATGGGGAGGAGCAAGGCTGTGAGAAACGTGGTGGGAGTGTGTCTGTTAAATGAGCAGCTGCTCAGGCTGATGAATCAGGTTGGTGGGTTTCTCAGATCCCTGAGTGTTCCCACATGGAAATACCAGGGGCGTTGTTGTAGCTGTGGGAAGGTGTAGCTTTCTACCTGTTAATAACTACATTGGTGGAGATTTGTTAAAGCTTTTAATTTAGCTTAAACATTTTGTGCGAAGGGAGGTTGTAGAAAATTACAGTAATTGTGACTGTCAGATGAAGACGTTTGCTGTGCCTGGAGGGAACGAGCCAGCGCCTGTGGCTGCTGGCAGCGAGCTTGGGAGGGGTTTGGAGTGTTCCTGCACCTGGAGGCCAGGCCAAAGCAGGAATCAACCCACATGGGCTCTCATGATCCTCTCTCCACACGCACAGCGTCTCTCCTCTGCGGTGCACGGTGTGTATGGGATTTGAGGAACAGCAGGCTGGGATTTGCTCTTACTTTAAGGATTTATTTTATGGATTTTATCCTATTTATTGTGTGGATTAGGTGCCTAGGTGAGTGAAGGCTGATGACTGTAGGCAGAGCCAGGCTGGGCAGGGTGAATGCACAGGCTCTGGACCATCCGTGGATGTGCTGCTTTGAGTAGGTAGGGAGCTGGTGGCTGTGGAGAGCAGGAGCAATCCTGTGCCTCCGTGTGGCCCCTCAGGCCGAGCCTGTGCTGGCTCTGCCCTGGGGCCCTGGCAAATCACTCCCATGGCTTTCTGTGCATGTCCCCCTTCCACCCCCGGCCTGTTCAGAGGTGAGTGGCTCAGGGATGGGTGATCTGGGTGGTGTATGTGATCTCAGTGGGGGCTGAAGCCGCCCCCGTCTTGGAAACACCTACTAATAATTACAGAAGGTACAAAGAGGACGAGCACACAGAGTCTGGGGGCAAAGCGCTGTGGGAGAGAGCAGCGAGCCCCTTTCAGAAGGCTGAATTCCTTGCATAGACTGCATTTTCTGCCTAGGGTGTAGTGTTGCTGGCTGGCAGTCTTTCCAAGCTCACAGCCTCCTGCATGGATCATGCTGCTGGGAGAGGGGGAGGGTGCTGTGTTTCACCATTCTGCAGTCACCCCTGGGCTCAGGGCTAAAAGCCTTGGCACACACGGCTTGGCTCCAGCTGGGTTTAACATGTCAGCGGGGAGGGAGCTGCTGCTCCACTCCTGGAGGCGCAGAGCCCGCAGAGCCCGGCACTTTGGCATGTCACCGAGGGCAATTTGCTGTAATGCTCTTCACCTTCTCACCTGCAGTGGGTAATTTTTACAGAGTGGCCTATTAAGGTGTTCAGGATAATCAGTGTAAGGGGCGAGGAGGTGTTTTGTGGCTCGGGATGGCTTTGCAAGCTAAACCTTAGCCGAGGAGTGGAAAATAATGTTGAGTGTGTATTGTCTTTGTTTGCCTCTTCCCCTCAAGCATCTTCTTTCCCTGCCTCCCTACGTGAAAACCTCTCACTTTGCAGCACTTCTGCAGCAGCCCCTTCCATCAGAACGTGTTTGTGGGGGGAGAACAGCCCCTCCAAGGATCCCTGTGGCCCCGGGGTGAGCAGTGTGTTGGAGCCTGTCCTGCACTCACTGTGACTCCTCTGTGCAGTGCATTGGAGTAGCAGGACCTGCTCTCCAGTGCTCTCCTCCCACAGCAGCCTTGCCTGGTTCTTTTTCCTCCCAGCACCAGCTGTTACCACCACAGCTCTGAGCCTGGGTTTGGTAGCACTGGAGGTGCTGGACATGTTCTGCCTCTTCCATTTCACCCTGGTGCCCCTTGGGATGAGAGAGGGATCACAGCTTTGATCCCAGTGTTGGCCTCAGTCTGATGCAGATGCTTGTGGAGCAGTGATGAGCCTGACCAGCACGATTGTGCCTGAGCCTTGCAGGGCTGAGATCCAGAGGTCTTGTTCAGTCCTGCATCAGAGGAACCTTTTCACTGTTCTTACCTTGGTTTGGTGTTGCTTTCTGTGCACAAAAGATCCCTGTTTGTGTTCCTGTCCTCTCCTTCACCAGGGAGGCTTCAGGCTGCTGCTTGCAGAGGCGATTTTTTCCAGTCTATCCCTACCCCCACTATCCTCATCCTGTCAATGGAATGTGACGGAGCAGCTCAGCTTCTGAGTTCTCCCTGCAAGAGTTATCACAAGAAGGTACTAACAGCCAAACCAGTTTGCTGGGCATTGCCAGGGCTGAAGCTTTGGCACCCACAGAGCTCCCAGCTCTGCCGGGAAGCTGTGACTCTGCTTGGGAAGCCTGGCTGTTCCTGCTGCTCCGAGCAGAGGGACACTCCCTAATCAGGGGCGCTGTTTAGTCACGCTCCTCCACATCCTAATGAGGAATCTGTCACGGGCACATTTCTTGGCTCTTTGCTTTTGAAGAGCCATTCCAGAGCCCAGCACAGCAGGCAGATGGGGCTGTGGATGGAGGTGAAGGGCAGGATTCGGTTCTCAGCAGGGAATTTCAAGCTTGCAGGCACAGGTCTGGCAGCTGATGGGCAGGAATAGCCAGGACAGGTTATTGCCTGGTAACCCGGGTAGCCCAGGAGGCTCTGTCACCTTTTGTACACCACTATGATGCCACTTAATAATGAACAGCAGAGAGGCAGGTGACCCAACATGAAGCAGAGGAAACAGAGATGCCTACAGATTTCTTCTTTTTAGAAGGATTCCTCCCTCCCATCGTGACCTTCCCAGGTACATGACCCTCCAGAGCCTGCCAAAATACTATCATTTATACCTGTGGGATGAAAAGAGAATAATGGGAAAGATGATTAAGGATATTTGCTGCCAGGAGAAGCTTGTTTTGATGGTACCATCCTGAACATGTGCTGGCACTTGATGAATTTTCTTTAAACTCTTGGGTTCAGCAAGTTTTATTAACATGAGCTTAAAAGATCTTGTAATCTGTAGAAATGACTCTGTGTTACGGGGGGCTGCAGTGTATATTTGAGCATACTAAAGCAGTTGGCTGAATTTAGGCCTTACATATTAATGTCTTTTTCAGGTTTTTTTTCCCAGAAAAATATTTTTCATTGCCATTTGTATGGAATTGGAAAAGTAGACTTGGTGGACAGCTGGTGGGAGAATTTGGTCTGTAGCTGCTGCGGAGAGCAATGAGTTCCTTGAAACATGTGATAACTATTTAAATTAAAGAAAAACACTAATGACAGCTGAGAATATGCCGAGGTTAAAATGGGTCATGTAAAAGTATTTCATTTTCAAAACTCTACATACTTTCTCAAACTAGCACCGCAATAAAGCGTGTTTGTGTGTGCATGGATGTTTGTGTGTGTGTGAGTGCAAAGAAAACTTCAAGTTTGGAGTCCTACAAAATCCAGAGCAATGATGGATGTTCTTGGAAAGCGGTGGTGGGACAAGCACATGATTGTTTTGGAGGGCCAGAAGGTCACTTGGGGTCCTTATGAGCACAGTGCTGTGCTTGGCCCAGCAGTCAAGTGTGTTTTCTGGCTGAAATTGATGTCTATTGTGCCACGTTGAGGGTTTCTGGCACCGTGTTCCAGCATTGCTGGATGGTTTGTGCGGCAGGGTGGGTTTCACAGCAAGGGCGGTTTAACAGAGACGTATTGAAAGCAGGAGCCAGTTCTTGTGGTGGAGAAGAATACAGGCTTTCTGCCCCCATCCAGGAGCCTGCATGAATATTCAACTCTCCACCGTGTGACTGAGATGCCTTGAGGTTATGCCATTGATAGGACAGATGCTGACAGCCCCGGGGGAGGATTTCTGCTCCCAGAGTCAGCAGGGTTTTGCTCTGTGCATGGAAGGGGGGGAAGATGAGGCAGCTTCGTGTGAAGGATGGACAGGGTGCGGTCCAAGAGCAATCCCAAACCTTAGTGCTTTATCTCCAAAACAAGTTCACCCTATAGTAAAGACACATGCAGACAGGGGTGAGCCTTGGAGAGCAAGCAAGTGTCCTGGCATTTATGAAATCCATCGTCCTCCTCTTAGCAAGGTGTCTTTGTCCCCTTGGCTGCATCCCGTCTGCTTGAGTAGGATAAGGTTGGTTTTTGCAGGTAGGAGAAGGAGGGTCATAGCCCTTTCAGCCTCTGCCCCTGGTCTCCAGTACTGCCAGCCTGTTGGCAGTTGTTTCGTGTAAATAACTTGCCATCTGGCTTTATTCTTCCTCTTGCCTTGCTTTAATTTCCTGTGGCTGCAGGAATGCTACAAGACAAGGGGAAACTCTCATCTCTCCGGCTGTGGCATTTCCCTTCTGTTTCTCATTGTGCATGTCCTTCCCAAACTGAGCAAGGGAAAAGACAAGGAAGCAATTTAGGAAGGTAGCTGCTGAAACCAGCTAATTGCCTGCCTTTCTCTCACGCTGTTGCCTTGAGGGAGAAAATAAGGCAAGAAGCAAATTTGCAAATTGAAACCTTTCGGTTACTGTTGCTCGGACTGCTGAGGGTCTGCAGGGCACAGGAAAGGGAGGAATTGCGCTTCAGGTTATCTTTGGGAGAGAAAAGCCTTCCTCATAGCTCATACATCATAGCAGGTTTGCATTGCTCAGCAGAAGCACTGAGTTATTAACTTTCCTTCCCTTTTTCTTTCCCCAGCATTGTCACGCTTTTTCCAGCAGCCAGAGTCGCAGACGGTGGAAGAAAATGGCATGGCCCGGTTTGAGTGTCGGATCGAAGGGCTGCCCTCCCCTGTCATCACGTGGGAGAAGGACCATGAAGCTGTTCCAGCAGAACCCAGGTGATTCCCTGGTTGCTTTCCTGGGTTAGCTAGAAAAAGAGCAAAACAGAACCTGACTGTTCAGGATGTGGAAATCCTTTCTAAGAAGGTAGAAATGATCAGGTTTGGGCCTGTTAATTAAGTGATTTAAGAGGAGGTATTCGAGGGACCCATGCAACATATAAAACACCTAAATAAAATTAACTTTCCCCCAAAGATCCAAACCACAGAAGACAAAAACTCAACTTGATATTGTGCTGTGTTACAGCACAGGACCTGTGTGTGCCTGGGACAGGGCACAGCAGCTGCAGCGTGGACTGCCCTTGGCTCATCCTCTGGTACAAAGTGAGGTGGAATTCTTTGGGGGACTGGGACCTGGCATGAGCGATATTTCTCCATTTGACCATGGGGTACTGGGTGTACCCAACTGAACTCCATGATGTGGTTTTTCTTTTTCTGGTTGTGGCTTTAGAGGCAGTTGTTTTCTTCACCAGTTTCCCACACGGATTTATCTCAGGGTTAATGACTCTTCTAGAGCACAGTGTGTGCTCAGTAACCTGGGAGGTCTTTCTCTTTGTTTTACTCCCACGTTGGGAGGGCATCTAATAAAAGACCCTGAATTTTCCTTTTTTTTATTTTTTTGGAAAAGATGAGAGTCCTGCAGCATGATACCTTTTCCTTAATGAAAGTCAGTTAAAGGCATGAGAAGGGGATAAACTATTAGTTGGCTGTTAGTTGGTCTGTAGACATGACTTCTACAGGGGATCAGTCACTGAATTGTCCTTTTGTTCTTAAAAACTCCTTTTCTTTTCTGCAGAAGGAGCTGTTTCCTTCCCAGGGAAGTTAATCCAAGAGGCAGGAGAGGAAAGAAAGGGGTGGGGTAAGGTTTAGGAATACTTTTGCAGCAGTGGCTTTCTGTAAGAATAACCACTTATATCCTTGAGTCCGAAGTGTGGCATCTAAAGGTTTATAGGAGGCTGTTGCTTTGTAAGGAGAAGAAAATTAATTAATAAAAAAGGAAGGGGAAAAAAAACCCAAAAAACAAAAAAGAAGGGATTGCAGGGAGAAGTGTGCCATAGATAGGGCAATGGCTTTTTAATGAGACAGCTCGATGGATATTGTGAAATTACTTGCTCAGGGATTGCTTTCATCACAGGCAGCCTGAAAATTGTTTTCCTTGTAAAAGCCAGGCCATAATCTCTGGCTGCAAATCTTGCTTTTTAAATCATGTTCTAGCTAATATGCTTTTTCAGAAGGATTTGCTTTTTTTTGTTGTTGTCTAGTTGTTGTTGGATTTAATATAACCGGCTTTCGAAGGAATTAAGTGAATTCCAGGAAACGCTGGCTGCCAACCAGAGCTCTGTGTTATCCTCCCTGCATCGTGCCTGAGGACCGGATCTGAGGCTGCCCTGGTTGCTGTGGGCTCCCTCCTGTGCACACAGGGATGAGCCTGTGCAGATGCAATCCTGTGGCTGGGCAGGGGTGGGGGGGATGATTTCATAGTCCAGAATAGCAAGGTTGGGAGGGGTGCAAAATCAGGCTCTGAGGCTGGAGATACAACCCTGGAGTAGTGCTGTTACACCAGGGCTTGGGATTCCTTTTAAGACAGAGAGAATAATCGTGGAAAACTCACATTGCTTCCCCCTCTTCTTTTTCTGTTTCCCCTTTTCTCTCTCCCCCTCTCCCCCTCTCCCCCTCTCCCCCTCTCCCCCTGTGGGCACTCATTACAGCCTTTGCCCCTGGGTGCAGGTTCTAACATGGTGCCACCTCAAAGATACTGAAGGCTAAGCTTAAAAATTAGTTAGACACCCTAAAGGGTAGTAAAGTGCTGATTGGTGTTTTTGGAATACCTTTCCTGTCCCTGTTCAGGACGAAATCTAAACTCTGTGCGTGAGTAAGGCACAGAAGTATTTTGCAATTCTGGCTCTGAATTATGTTGAAAAAACACAGTCTTAAATCTGCAGCAGCTGCTGAGAGGTGGCTCGCAGGATTTCTCTAGACTGCAGTTGCTCTGGGGTGTGTGCAGCATCTCTTGGCGTGATCTCTTCTCTCTTTAGATGCTGGCTGGGTTTCATATCAGGCTCCAAATTGCCGTTTATTTTCTCTAGAGCCAAGATGAGCACTTGCTATGAACCAGAGGCCTTTGGAGGTCTGCACAGCACATTCATAACCTCCAGATCACATGCTCTGCAATCACAGTATATTTTTCCACATTTTGGCTAAGGGAGGGTTTTATCTGTGTGAAGAGTTTATTTCTGTGCAGTGTCAGGAGAGCCTTAATATGGCTCATGTTCAAATAGGGCTCTTGAGCTGTGAGAAAAAGGACTTGCAGACTTTGAGTCTGCAACAGAGCTGCAGGTTCCTCACTGTCCTGAGGATTGGTGCTTTGGTCTCTTCTGGACACCTTCAAAAGGCTGCAGGAAGGGTGTGCTGGCAGTTTACTGGGGAGAACATAGGAGAGGGAATTGGACTGTTAGTGCTGGAGTGTTCTGTGAGCTGTAGGGTTGCAGGTTTTGGACACAAGGCAGCAGTGCTTGATTTCAGTTCTTAAGCACTGCCCTGATGAGCAGCTGTGAGCCCCTCTGTGCTCTCAGGTACAGTCTGCTCAGGGAGGGGAACAGCTACATGTGCGTTCCCTGTTGCTCTTGCTCTGTGTCCGTGGTAGTTGTGCCCTGGTCTGAGTGTGCTGCCCTTCAACCTGCTCCAGGTGGGGCACTTGCCTTTCACTGCCCTTCAAGGCTGGCTCCTGTGAGATCCTGACACTGCAGCTGTCAACAGCAGAACTCTTGAGACTGCCAAGGTTCCGGTGTGTCTGTCTGTCCTTTGGTTTTTGTGTTCTGCTTAATCCACAAAGAAGGTGAGCAGACAGAAAGCTCTGCCCTTTGCGTGGAAGAAAAGCCCTCGCCAACTGTCTGCTCTGAGTCATCAGGGAAACTTCCTTGCAGAGAGCCTGGGGATGGAGCAAGTGCCCTTTCAGGCTGCCTGGAGGCTTCTAGTTCAGGGCTGCTGGGGTCCTGAAGAGCTGGAGGCTTTGTGAGCAGCTAGGAGAAATGATAGATAGAGAAATCCTGCCTTTCTTCCCTGCTCGCTTCCCCAGCAGAGCAATCCTTACCTCTGCCGTGCTTTCCCAACAGGATGTACTGCATTAAATAGACCTCTACCTTGCTGAAGGGATCATCTGAAGCTCTGTGTTGATGGAGTCTTCCCACTCACCCCCCTTGTCTCCAGCTCCTGCTCACTTTAGAAACACAGTGGCTTGTTTTCTGCCCTCAAGAGAAGCTGAGAGTGTTGGGCATGACTGTGGGCACGGTTCTGACCCCACTCTGAGAGAAGAAAAGCCACAGGCAATTTCCAGAGGTCCTTCCTAGCCTTGTTGAATCTGTGATACATAATTGGAGTGTCTTTTTGTGGCTGGGAGATGCCTTGCCTGGTGTTTGAAATATGTTGATATTAATTACAGACTCAAATAGCAGATGCACGACAAAAATAAATATTATCGCAGTGGGAGGCTTTCCCTCCACAGAGCTGAGGGGATGCAAATATTTGTCATCTTTCTCCCAAGTCCTGATGAGGCATCCTGATGAGGGCTTTTGGGTGCTGCCTCCTCTGAGGTCTCTGGAGCTTGATCATGAGCAAAGTGTCTTTGTAAGTAGCGGGATCGTGGCTTTAGGGATGTAAAGCATTGTGGCATTGGGTTTGTGTACATGGGAAGCTTCAGCTGGTCTGTGTCCATGAATCAGGCTGTAGGATTGTGCCAGTAGAGGCAGAATGGTCACTGGAGGAGCTCTGGTATCTCTTGAGGACAAGATGTGATGAGCTCAACTGCAGCAGCTGAGGTCCAGGATTGATGCTAGACTTGTAGCAGGGACATTTGTCTCTAGAACAGACTGCTTAGGGTAAGGGATGTGTTTCCATTACTGCAGATTTAGGAAAAATGTTTGCAGGAGCAGATGTGTGTTTGGGGATCGTGGTTTGAACGCAGGATGAGTGATCTCTTAAGGTCTTCCTGGCTCCATGACCCTTGTTCATGGCACTCCAGCTGTCTCAGCACCTGGAGAACCCCAGTTTTACTGACTGTGATCTTTGTGGATGGCAGGACTGGCATTCGTGGTTATAACTTGTCTTTGTGCTGTTCCCGTGGAATAGCTGCTATCCCTGCCCTCAGCAATTGCCTTTGAATGTGTCCTCTTCATAATGAAGACTGATAACCCAGAGCTGCCTGTCAAACCTCAGCAGCTCTGTTTATATAGAGACTTGCAATTAAAAATGGATCTCATATATAATTAAAAAGGATCACGTAGGCTTTGCGCCTTGCGTTCAAGAATAAAGAGGCTGCCATCTAGGAATCCAGGCAGAAAATGGAGATGCTGACAGCCAGCTCCTACTTTTATGCTAATTGCTAATCATCAGCTTTGTTCAGTGTAATGCAGCAAGGATTGTGTTCATGTCGTGAGCCTTGTAGCCATTTCACTCCGTGGAAGTGTTGCTCAGTAGCACCCCATGGGCAAATGGGGGGATTCTGAGTGCCCAGCTGTAAGTTTGTCAGCTTGTGAAAAGCCAGAAACTTGTGGAAGGAGGAAAGGAATCACCACAGCCTGGGAATGGTGCAGATTCAGATGGCTGTGCCGCGGCTGCTTTGGCCCATGAAGGTGCAGCCGTGTATCAGTTGGTCCCTTCGTGCACTTGAGGTGCAGCAGGAAAAGGATGATGTTCAGACTTCTTTGCAATGTGTTTTTTTCTCTGGCAGCCAAATCTTTGTGAAAAGCAAGTGCTGAAACTGGCTGTAGTGTGTGTTCAAGCACCTGTGTGCTTGGAGACATTACAAGTGTGTACGTAGATGTGTGTGTGTGTATGGATTTGATTTGTCCTGTCAGATGGTTTGTGTCAGCAAAGCCCTCTTAACCTGGTCTCTCAAACACAGATTCTGTATTGTGAAGACTCCAAGGTGATGGATAGGTCTGTATCTGCTGCTTTTGAAGAACCACAGGTTGGGTTGCTCAGAGGTTTCTTGATCCCACTCTGCCGTCATTACCAAGACACGAGACATTTGGCAGGGAAAAGGAAAGGATAAAAGGGCTTTGAGGGATCAATAGCTTGGATAAGGCACAGCCTGTCTCACACTCTTCCTTTTGCTCACTCAGGTTTATAACTCTTCCCAATGGTGTCCTCCAAATCGTGGATGTGCAGGAGAGTGATGCCGGGGCTTATCACTGCGTGGCCACCAACGCCGCCCGAAAGCGCTACAGCAACGATGCCACCCTGAGCGTGGTGAAAGGTAAGGAGCTGGCAGGAACCTGCTGGGCTGGGCACAGGTCTGCCAGGTACTCACTGTATGTGGTGGCAAGCTGGGCTGAAACACCCGTGGCCATCCCTCCTGCTGGCGTGGCTCTGCACGTGGCCAGATTTGGCTAAAACTTGCAGAGAAGGCGTTTTGTGAAAGGTTTCTCTCTTTACTCTGATGGGATAAGCAGGCTGGGTTGGGAGGACTCCTTTGTGCTCTGGGGCCATTAGAAGGGCTCCCTGTTTGCACCTTAGGAAGTGCAGCATTGTTGCAACTCCAGTGGCCTTGGATGGCAAGACAAGCGAAGGCTAGTATGGACAGAGGAAGGTGTTTCTCAAGTGAGCAAGAGAAGGAGTTGGAGGCTGGAGTAGTTGGCAGGACTGTGTCTGCCCGGATTGCCTAGCACAGGCCAGAGGAGGTTGAGCACAGTTACATCTGACTTGCATGCTGTGTCCATATTGCTGGCTCTTTGCTGGTGCTGGGTAGGCTCCAGGGATCTTTGTGTGGTATTTGGGAACAGCCTCAGCTGGATTTCCTCTAGTGACACAGGCCTTTGGAGCAAGGCTCTGGGTGTGAGCTGTCCTTCGCCTCCCAGTCTGGGCCTCAGTCTCTGAGTGCATTTTTCTTTGTAAACCAAGAGTGCAGTGGGCAAGTCTGGACATGAGAACGTAGCTGAGATCATGAGTGCAGTGGGGGTCTCCAGACTCCAGCATCCTTCCCAGCACGCCTGGCTGCCTCCCCAGCATTGTATAATCCCCTTCTGCGAGTGGACAAACTCAACAGGGCTGGGAGTCTGGCTGAGCTGTCCCTTCTCTCAGGACAGTGTCCCCCTGCCACGTCTGTCCCCTGTTTGTGATGACCCCGGTGTATTTTGCTGGCAGCTTTAACCTTGAAAGCTCCAAAATCCTTCCCAGCCCCTTTTGTCTTTGTTTGGGATTGTGTTGCTTGGCATTCTGCTCCCAGTGTAATTTCACAGCGATGGCTTTGCTGTTCATCCATCAGCAGGGAGTGTAATTAACTGTGGAGCCTGAGAACACACCTCTGATCAATGGATTGTGTCGTGGAGGTAATCTGGGAGGAATCTGCAGTGAATTCGTGAGCAGTTGAAAGCTCTGTATCTAATTGCCAGCCCCTGCCAGATCCTCTGTGTGTTTAATGAAGCACAGAGCCGAGGGGAGTGCTTCCCGTGGGCAGTTCCACACTCCAGAGACAGCTCCCGTGTTGGGCACGGTTTGCCATCGATAACTGATATTGATCGAGCTGCAAAGGTGAATTCGCTGTCCTTGGCATCATAACTCGTTCTGCATAATTGCATCTTGTAGCTCTGCAATGTTTAATCTGCTTTGCAAATGGAGGCAGTGGAAGAGGTTAAATGGGAAGCGTTCCTTCTGGAGCACCAGCCGGCCCAAGCAGATTTCTGCCTGGAGTTCTCACCCAAATCTCTCTTCTGCAGCACCACACCACCCGCTGGCTGCTAAAACAAATATGCGAGGTTGAGTTTTTCACCAGATTGAGCTGATAGTGATGAAAAACATGCCTGTTAAATCTCTGGGGTTTTTTATAATTGGGGAGAAGTATCTCCAAGACAGATGGGACACTGCAGTGACCTGTGCAGGCTTCAAACTCCTCCACCAGTGACTGGCATGATATTGATCCTTTTCTGTTTCATCACTTCACCATCAGAGGCACATTTTTGGATGCCTGGACTGGCTTGAGGAGTCTTTCCTCCCTGTTCAGAAGCAGCTGATAGTAGTTAGAGTGATGTGGTCAGGCAGAAATCCTTTGCCAGTTTCGAAAAAACTAAACCAAAACAAACAAAGAATTCCAGGAAAAATAAAAACACAAAACAAACTGAAAAACAAAGAAAAAGGAACAATAGCCTGAAATTACAGCTATTTAGTGTTGCTTGAGTTGCTTGTTTGGAAATATCAGGGACCAAACTCTTATGTGTCTGCAGGCAGGAGCCACTAAACTATTTCCCTCCCTGCTGATGGCTGGGGAGTCCTTTGTGCTGAGGTAAGATGATAATCCAGCTTTTAATTCCTGCTGCACTGCCAAAGGCCCTGGAAAAGGTTTGTGCAGTGGGACCATGTGTCTCCTTACCAGCTGTCCTCTGCTTTGGTGTCCCTCTGGCAGCACTGGCAGTGCTGTGTGATGATGATCCAGTCTGTGCTCGGGGCAGATTTTGGGGTCTTGCTAGTGATGATACAAATGCTTCCAGCACTCAGGCCTGGGAACATCTCGTGTTCATGCCCCTTCCCCTGCCAGACAGGGCTGATTTGAACGGGCTGTGCATAGCAAAAGAATCTGTTTCCCTATAACTCTTCTGCCCAGTTGTCCTGTTCCCGTTCCCCCTGTTGCCGATGTGATGGCTGGGAATTGTTCCATCTCCCTTATTAAAGGCCTTTTCCCAGTAAAGGCAGCAATTAGCATGACACCTCCTTCTGTCATATCTGCACGACCTAAAACCCCCAAAAGTATTGTTTCCCTGGACAGCATGACTTCCCCCTCCTAGGGGGAATTCCAGCTGTGCTGTGTGTCCATGCTGGCCTTCCCCAGGCAGGGCAGGGAGCGGCGGTGCTGCAGATGTTTCGGCTGTGCAGACTTCATGGTGCAAATTTCCAGACCTTCCCTGGGGAAGCTGGAAGGGAAAAGAGAGCAGACGGGACAGCAGGATACAGTCACGCAGGCCTGCTGTCGAAATAGGGATAGCTTGGATTTTCCCCTTGGATCTGCACCGCTCCCCAGCGGACACAGTGCCAAACACAGCTGGTAGCTCCGTCCCTTCACCCCTCACCTGGATAGGTGATGAATGCCCAGCCTTCTCTGCCAAAAAGGGCATTAGGAGCTGCCTGTGGGATGCTTTTCCCAGGCTCTGGGTGTGCGTGCTGCTTTTCCCTGGGGTCAGCTGTGTCTTGTTTCTTGTAGCAACTTTTTCTGGAGGCAGGCTCTGGAGCCCTGCTCTGAACTTGTATATAAAGAACAAATTCCCTGTGTGTCTTGATTGTGTTCCCAGTCCCTGACATGCACATGGAAGTGTTGCCACGCTTCATAAAGCAGCTCTCAAAGAGGAGTAGCAGAAAGTCTTGGGGAACATGACGTGTGGTCTCAGTAGGTCACTTTACCTGTCACTTCACTTTTCCCCTCCGTGTCATGCACACGCTTGCTCTCTGTGTGTTTTCATGGGAATAGGGACTCCCTCTTGCTGTGTGTTTGCCCCACCACTGGCACAATGGGGCACAAATAACAGTCAGAAGCTCTGCTTCTGCTGGAACAGTAGATTTTTGCAAGGACTTTATCCCTTCTGTTTTTAAATGACACAAGGAGTGGGACTCCCCCTAACTGGCATTGCATCATCCCCATTGAATGAATACTGGGATCTTTCTTCTCCACAACAAAGCTCAATTTCACTTTCCTGCAGTTCATCCTATTAGTTGTGGTTGCACAGTGTTGGGAATCAAAAAATTCTTGTTCCTCCTTGGTTTTTAATCTCTTTGAGTATGTACAAACAGTGTGGTGTCCCCTAAATGACCTAAAGAAAGGATCTTGGCAATTTTAGAATCTAATAGAGATTCTAGGGTGAGAGAGGTACCAGACGTTCAAACAAGACCATCCATTTTGAGATCCCAACCCCACAGCTCCTTCCTGTAGATCTCAGTGTTGGTGTCTTTTCATATTTACTGGTTATTGCAGAGGAGTCGTCAAAGTATGGTTCTGGGAGCTCCTGGGTTCTACTTCCCTCTCTGTTGTCGGGCTGCAGAGGAGAATCAGTTCCTCAGCACTTTAATTTCGGTAAATAGGGATAATGTAATAAATAGCCTTGGAGTTGCCCTTTTGGAAGGGAGTCAATCTGGAGAGTGATTATGGGCATTTGTTGGCAGAGGGCTTTGAGGGGCACGTGCAGAGGGATGTGCAGACATAGACCTCAGTGTGAATGTGGGATTTCTGTTCCTCCTGCCCTCTGCACCCTATTCCTGGTCTGTGTGTGTGGGGTGGCCGTGGTTGCTGTTACGCATATGGGGAAAGACCTTTGCCTCAGACAAGGCTGGCAAGAAGCAGGATGTGCAACAGCTTTCCCCCAGTATCAACAGAACCTCTCTCAGGGGTGATGTTTGTGCAGTGCTGCTCCAAATGATCCTCTCCCTGTTCTGCAGTAATGCAGAGACAGGAGAACAGAGTGGGGCGATGGGTGGGGGTCTGGGCTGAGCCACTGAGGAGTCTTGCAGCAGCTGAGCACGTCCCCTGTGAGCTGGGATTTAGTGCCGTGTTATTAGAGATGACACTGTGAGATTGCCGTTGGCAGAACATCATTTACGCTGACAGTTGTAGCAGCTCGCTGCAGCAGTGTCCCAGGAAATGGATTTTTCAGCCAAATATGTGTATGAAATACAATAACAGGGACAGAGCTTGGAGGCAGCGAAACACCTTCAGGTTGTTTTTGTTCTTTTGGTGTTTGCATTGCAGTGGCTTGCAGGAACCAAGGGAGAGCCTTGGTGGTTCCTGCTCCAAAGGGCTGTAGGAAAACAGAGCCGTTGACTGGGCTGAGCTTTGGGGATGGAGGGGAAGGTGCTGATGAAGTGAGCAGCGCTCGCAGTTGGCCACCACCTCGCGCAAACAGACGTACTGTTACCACAAGTGGATTTTCAGTCCCTGCATGTGCGAATGACGTGCTGGATGCTGCCTTGGCGCTCAGCCTGAGCCCTAGCACCACGTGCTGGGCTTCTCTCGCGGCTTCCTGCACAGGTACCGTGCAGTCAGGGGACAGGGAAGATTGGATTTGGGTCAGTGCTGCTCTGGTGTGACCTCCCTGAGTGCTGCCGGGCATTGATCCCGTGTGTGCTGCCCTTGGTGGAGAAGGGCAGCGTTATCCAAGAGTGGAGGGATGGTCCTACCTGGACAAGGGTGGTCTTCCTTCAGCAGGAACCCATATGGCAGAGGCAGCAAGATCCTGCAATGCCGTGGGGACACAGCTATCCACAGCTGTTTGTGGGCATGGGACACTGCTTCTGGGAGGCAAGAGTCATGGGAATGTTTAGGAAGAGAAAGCACAGGGTGGGATAAGGCAGAGTCATGGGAATGTGTAGGGAGAGAAAGCACTGGTTGGAATAAGGCAGCTGCATTTTTGCTCCAAATGGTTTGCATAATCATCAAGTGATGGAGAAGGAAACATCCCAGTTCCAGCCTGGAATTGCCACGTTCCTGTTCCCTGCGCCTCGTCTGCTGGGTACAGACCTGTCACTTTTCCCCCCTCTCCTTTTAGCATCCTGTTTTTCTTTGCCCTCTGGTCTCTCACTTCACTAGCAGTTAAGCAGGGAACTGCTCTGCACTTGGCATCCCAAAAGCTCAGCCATGAGGACTCTGTTTACGTGTGTTTCACAGCTCGGGTTTCCTGGGAAGCAGGTATCTGAAGCTGTTTGCATAATGCATGTGATGGATTCTGTAAAATGCTCTTGATCCTGTCTGAGGCAGAAGGTGCTAAGCAAGCCATGGTAAGTGTGAATTCAGAGGAGATACACAGCATTTCTATCTTAATAAATAGATCATTAAAGCTAAAAGTGCCCTTTTGCCCAACAGGAGCTGTAAACTTTCACTCTGTCTCCCTTTTGCTGAGCCTGGCAGTGCTGGTGATTTCAAGCACCCATGGAACAGGGTTGGGACCACAGATTTTGGGTGAAACTTGTGAAGGGCTGGTGCAGGTGTGCATCAGGTACCCACCCAAACACACAGCTCTGCTTGGCTGGGATTTGTAGGAGGCCAGCATGGATCCCACCCCTCACATCACTGAGGGAAAGCTGCTCAGAGCTCAAGTGTCAGCAGCTTGTTCTGGGAGCCCAAGGGGGAGTTCCAGCTCAGCTGTCTGTGAAGTTTGGTGGGGCTCTGATATGCCACACTCCTGACAGCTCCAGCAGCCTGCAGTGACAGAGGGTTTGATACAAAATGCAGAGCCCTCACCTCCCATTAAGCACAACAGCTAAGCCCGAATGGCGCTGAAGTGAGTGGCAACAGACGTGTCAAGGATAATAGAGCAGAACAAGGGATGTACAGCTGGGAATAGGTGAGCTGTTTCCAGGTCCTGAGGGGAAACTGGTCTCTTCCACACGCGGCATTAGCTTGAGCTGTCAGATGTGGCCAGCTCTGCCTCCAACTCCTGAAGAGGAGGGATGGCTGCATTCAGGGGTGGTTTGTGGTCCTCTGGTGTTCTTCATCTTACTAATCCAAGTCTGCTGTGCTTTTGAGGCCTACTGGAATAAGAGCTGGTGTTTGGTAAGGCTCAGACTTAAGCAGGGTGTAAGCAGCAGGCTCCATTCAGTTGTCCTTGGAGAGCCTTTTGATGGTGGCGTTATCTTGTAGTGCATCAGCACATCTACACTACAAGGATCACACCTGGCCTCTCTTGGAGGGTGTGGGACAGGCTGTGCCTTCGTGGTGGGGCTGGAAGGGAGCTAAGAATAGAGACCATAATTAGGTCAGCAGCTTGCAGTGGGCTGTGGGACAGGAAGGTTGATGGGTTGTGGTTGGGCTCCTGATGACACTTGTTAATTATTAATCGCTGGTGTTACAGCAGCGCCTCAGTATCTCTCTGAGGTCAAGGGCTAGCGGTGCCCTGCGGCAGTGACAGCATCCAACAGCTGGAGTGAGGATGTTGGAAGTGTCTGGGGGCAGAGCAAAGCTCATGGTCCTGTTGCTTTAGACATGAGACAGACACATGGAGCAGCCTTGTCCCTGTTTCCACGACCCTCCAATGTCTTCAGGCCCGGTGGTGCTGAGGAACAGGAATGGGGTGAGTGGGCCCAGCTCGTGGGAGAGGTTGAGTCAGAAGCTGAGCTGTGCTGCTCTGAGTGCTGCCTTGGATATCTTGGATGCCAGGGATCACTCAGAACACAGCTGGGAGTTTGCCTTCAGTAGCTGAGAGATGTTCTTGCCCAACTCTGTTTCCAGTGCAGCTGAGGGGCAATGCCACAGGGATTGTGGATGAGAATGAGAAGCAGGAAGAGAGGAAGGATGGGATAAGGAAGACTCTGTGTCTTCAGGCACAACCTTAGACAGATCAGGGCTCTCTGTGGCACTCAAAAAGTGTCCGGCCGAAGGGCTTTGACAGAATCTGTGGGTATCAGTAATGATCTTTCTCCATGGAAAGCCAGCTTTTCTTCCAGACTTTTCCTAGAAAAACAGATTTGCATTGTCCTGAGTGAATGCAGATGCATCCATCTGCTTTTAGTTCTCCCTTCCAAGTTGGCAGTCTCCGTTTGCTGCCAGACTGTGTTACTGTGGGCTCCCAGTGTGTTGTGTGTTCACAGCGTAGCTTGTGGGAAGCATTCTGTGTACCTGGCACCAGGGAGACCCCACCACGAGATGCCTCCCCAAAATGTTCCTCTTTTCAAAGCTGTGCATGGTAGCAACATGAGGGGCCGCCTCTGACAGAGGGAGTGGGACAGAGCACAAGCTGTGGTCACAAGGAAAGCAGGTTGTGTCCTCCTGCACGGACCAGGGCCTCCAGCCTGATCCCTCTCTGCCTCCAGCCTGGTCCTTCTCTGCTGTCACTGGATGTACGTGAATTGCAAATGGATCTGATGTTGCAAATAAATCTGAATTGCAAATAGATCTGATGAAATAGGTGTCAGCCCCTGGGAAACATCAGCCTCAGAGCACAAGGAGGAAGTGACTGGAGTGAAATGTCTCCGGTCACTGAGGCAAGGTGAGTAAGGAGGAGTTTCAGGGGGACTTGTGAGCCAGAAGGGCCTCCTGTTGACCATGTCCCCATTTCACTTCTGTGTAAGAGGCAACAAAAAAAAAAAACCTTACAGGTTTTTTCCTTGGAAATTTCTCCTGCATCATCCTGGAAGGTGATGTGCTGGCCTAGGAAAATGACAAAGAGCTGGTGTAATGATGGTTAAAAATGACATGAAGATGTTCCCACTGAATACAAGAGGCTGGCAAGTTTATGTCCTCAGGCCCAGTTGGTGTTTACTGATTTGGACGGGTGTCTATATTTAAAGCACTGATACTGTGGCTTTTGTTAGGGATCTTCTGATGCTCTCTGGCTGTTACTTTTGCATCTTCACTTCTGTGAAAAGCTGTGTTATGAACTCTGAGCAGATGGAGTCACAGAGATGCTGAGATGTGCCCAGAGCAGCACAGTGAGTTAGTGGCAGAGACCAGGGGAGACTTTCCCTTGAACCACTGGAGCAGAGCCTGGCCCTGCTGGGAAGCTGGGACATCATCCTGGCTGGTTACCAGCCATGGGACATTCCTGCTGCACTGTGGAGGTTCCTGTTGTGGTGGTAACTTTGCAAAGCAGCCTCTTGCAGCCCTTGTTTTTCTAGACTGTTTCTGGCAGCTGCTTGGGAATGGCTGGGGCTTGCAGTGCTTTAAGGGCTCAGCTTGAGTAACATAAGCTGTCTGGGTCTTAGGGTTAGGGCAGGGAGACTGCTCTGCTGTTCTTCAGACTGGAGATAGACACTCAGGGACACTGAGGTACCTCTGCTTTTTTCTTCACTTCTCTTTCTTGCTCACCTGATCTAAGGCTCAACTCTCACTGTACACCGAGGGATTTTTTTATAAGCAGTTTGTTTACAATAAGGTCTGTGATGTGCCAAGAAATGCTTATCGATTAGTAGTTATTATCTAAAACATTATCAGTGCTGCTCCAACACTGTCTTTCAGGCAGCTCTCAGCGTCCACTGTGCCCTGAGTTTGGGTTTCCTATTCCATTTGCCACGTTCCAGCCCATGGTCCACTTCTTCTGCCTCCTGCAAACTCTCCGTGATGTATCTTTAAGCTTCCAAGGATTCTTCAACCCTTTAGCTGACTTGGGCTGTGGCAGAAACCAGGAATTCCCAATTCTCAGCAGCTCTGTGTGCAGTGGGGCTGCAGGGCCGGCGTGGCCCCTCCTGTTTATTTTGCCTGGCTCCGGCTCGGGGCGGTGCAAATGGAGGCGCTTCCAAGCGCTCTGGGGAAGCGAGCAGGAATTCGTCGTGCAGTCTGGCTGGCTCCCGTCCCTCTTGGCGTGGTGAAGAGCAGTTCCAAATGCGTGTACGCAAACAGAGAGCCAATGTTGACAGCTTTTCAGGAGCTGGAGTGGTGGGCAAAGCACACCCCGGCTGCTCTGCGGCAGAGCTAAACGAGCCCTGGACGTGCAAAACTCCGTAGCCTGAGGGACCAAGGGTTTGGGGGGTGGGGGAAGAGCACCCCTAAAAGTCCACGGCGATTCCTGGAAACCTGCCACTGCTCAGCCTCTTCCTGGGCTTCTGGTTACAGAGAGTTCAAGGTGTCAGCTTGTGGCTGAGCCAGTACATTAAAGGATTTAATTTCCGAGCTGAAATTTGTCAGCTGTATAATGAAATGGAGAGGAATGAAAGAGGGCTGCCTGATGGCCCCTCTGCCTGTCTGGACTGAGATCCATGTGCTCCCAGGGCTTCCAGACACAGGACATGGAGCTGGGCAAAATGTTGAACAGGCTGTTTCTCCAGCCAAGAGAGAAGCCATTCCTAGAGCAGCCTCTCCTGCCACACTCGTGGAGAGACCCCAGAAGCTGTGACAGGTGCTGGTCTGAGGAGTGTGCCCAGGTAGTAAATGGACACTCCTCATCCAAACTCATTAACCTGTCTCCATATCTTTTTTTAATCATAGAAGTGTATTTAATCTATTAAATTCTCCATTTTGCATGTTTATGCAAACATGAGAGGAGTGGATTTTGTGAAGTGTAGGTTGGACCATACATTTTGGGATCTATTTGCTGACTTCTTTGTTGGGGATTTTATGACAGTAGTTTGAGATACAAGTGCTGCATGTGGAGATCTCTTAATAGCACTAAGAAAGTGATTGAACTTCTGTGTTTTAATCATTTATTCATGTTTCTTTGTGTGCTGCTTTAAATGCAACAGGATACGCCACTGCACCGCTGCAGCAACAACTTAGTAAGGAGGAAGAGAGACTGTCCTCGTTCCAAAACATGAACATAAATTCTTCCCTGTTCAGCTTTTCAGTTCAATGTTTGCATTGACAAATGCATAACTGCTTACAAAATGTTTGGAAGACGTGAGGTAAAAAGACAATACAAAACTGATTTACTGTGCTCATAGGTATTATTGGACAGAAATAACCTGTTATGACAATACAGTGACACTGTGCAGCAGAAACCGAGTTCCTTTTCAGCCTCCCTTCCCAGGCGACTCCTGTGGTGACCCAGACACTCCACAACTGCCTGGAAAGGGAAAGGAAAGGAACATTTCTATGGGCAGTGCTGCTGCCACATTGCACTGGGACAAGTTCTGCTGTCCCAGTACCAAAGCATTGTCCGTGCTGGAGTTTCTGCTGTGGCACAACACCTAAAGCTCCTGCAAGGCTTGGGAATCAAAGGCTGCAGAGGAATTTTCAAGGCTGAGAACCATCAAAGAAGAACCAAGTGTTTGGTGAATTGAGTCCATAATCTTGTAACTAAAAGTCACCCCTTCAGTGTCAGGAAAACAGAACTTGGATCCAAACTGCCACAGGCACTGGTATAGCAAACGTGGAAGAAAAAGCCAAAAAAGGAAATGGTAAATTTTGGAAAGGATATGTGGTTGCAAGAGCTGTGTTTGAGGAGGAAAGGAGGCAGTGTTTGACTTGTGATACTTTGGAGAGGCCTGATTTAGGGTGTCAAAAGGGCAGCACTCAGCTTCTGTAGTCACTTATGAAAAATCCCTGGTGCCAGTCCTCTCTTGGCTGCTTTGCTTTCCTGTTTGCAAAGCTGTGCCTTGCTGTGTTTGGGTGAGAACGGTTCAAAAAGAAGAAATGCCTGTTGCTAAGGGTGCTCAGGTGTGAGATCTGATGTTATTTATATTGCCCCCAGAGCAGATATTCTGTAGTGTTCAGATACAGTTGGGCAAGTGTCTTGCCTAGAGATTTTATTTGCTAATTATATCCTGTCCTGGGTCTAGTCCAGAAGTAGAAATAAATTACAAATAAATTTCCAGGACAGTGTAAAGGGAGGAGGAAGGCAGGTCTGGAGGATGTTTTTTCTCCTCCATAGCTGCTGTCAGCTTTCTTCCTGAACAGTCTAGGAGGTCTGTGAGTTATCCCAGAAAAGGGAGAGAGCTCAGGAGTGGGAGTAGGACACGCTCTGCAAACACAGCACCCGCATTTTTGAAGGTGTGTGCTTTGCAATGGGTAATTTGCCCCTTTATTGTCTGCAGAGTAACAGCAGTGACAGCATTGACTTTCTCTAATGAACAGCTGCTCAGTGCTAGGATCTATTCCCGGAGGAGGCTCGCAGGGCTGAATAAGGTTTCATGCTCCTCCTCCAGAGAGGGTGAGAAAGTTCGTGGAACAGAGGTTGTTGCTTGATTGTTGGATATCTCCAAATCTTGACCTGCTGACAGCTGAGAGCTGAATGTGTCGCCATGCAAGTCGTGTTTGACCTTCCAGCACTTTTACGGAGGCAGGGTGTTTATGGAGTCGGGAGAGAGGTGTTAGTTCCCAACCAAGAAGTCATCCTCTTGTCACTGCAAACGACCATCACAAATTGGCTGAACAAAAAGCATTTTCCTCCTGTTGCACTGCCTGAATTCTTCGCTGATGCTCTGCACTAACGAGAGCAGGGAGGCGGGAGAGGATCGCTCTTGAATTATGGATGCATTAGAGGCAGAGCCAAGTTATGAACTCTTGGAGTTGGAAATCACTGATGTATGTTATAACTTAAGCCATGACCTCAAATAAACATTCTGAGCTTTGTCCCAAGCAGCTCCCTGTTGACATCCCTGCTCATCGTTCGCCTTCGCTGTGAAACGACGCAGCTTGGATTTGTGGAGGTCAGGCAGGAGGTCTGTGTGCTGAGAATCTGTCTGGCTCACTCACTTGCTGTCTCCAGGTTCCCTGTGCTCCCCTCCCCACCTCATTTTGCTTTTATAACACATGATCATAAATGATGTGTTGTATTTCCTCTGTGCCTGCCCTGAGCCCAGCTCCAGGCACTGAGAGATGCCTGTGAGAGCAAGGGTACAACGAATGGAGCACCCAAATTTGGCCTGACTCTCCTATCTCATGACAGGCAACTGAGAAGTCCTCTGTGGTGAGTCGCTCAGAAACAGTAAAACTGAGGAGAATATTTTGAAATATTTCTGCAGGTGATCAGTGAGTCTCTTGTTCTGTGGTAGCACCTTTGGTGTCTCCCTGTGCAGTCACAAGCGTGTGCACAGGTTAACAAACTGTGCAGGAAAAGAGCCGCATTCTCCAACTTTCAGTGCCCAGAGGATTTCCCTCAGTCCTATGCAACAGTCCCAGTCACCCCAGAGCCATTCCTGGCACCCCATAGGTGGGCTTTTTTCAGTAAAAGAGTGTAAAATCGATCCACCCGATTCAGAAGGGCAAAAAGTCCACAAAGGCCATCAGTGATGGTGAGTTTTGATGTGAATCCATGGGCTCTGCCTTGGGCTGTGCAAAGCTTTTGCCTGGAGCAGCTCTGCCGCTTGGAGAGGCAAAACAAAGCTGGGAGAGGGGGGAGAGATCTCAAAGCCCAAGTTTTAAATAGCAGCACTGTGAAAGCTTTTAATACCCCAGAGCGGCCAGCACGGCGCAGGTGCATTCAGTGACCTGTTTTGTTCAGGCAGTGAAAGATGGCTTGGAAACTGCAGCTCTTTTTTTCCTTTGGTTCTGACAATATTCCCTCTTGACCTGAAATGGTCTTAACGGCAGTGGAGACAAAAAACCTCACGTTGGTTTTACTCTTTGCTGCGTGTTGGAATCCCCTGTGTGGAGGTTTTCCGGGTCAGCTTGGTGCTGTTCTTGGGAACTCCTCAAACCAAATGAAACCCTGTTTGTGCCAGTGAACCTGTGGTCCGTTATGTCCAATGGATGGCAAGGGAAAAATGCGCTCCAAAGGGGTTCAGTTTAAAGAGGAGCTTGGCTTGTGGACTTGCTCTGAGAGACCCACGGTGGAATACAAAGCTGGAGAGAGATGTGTTTGTGTGTGCAACCTGTGTAAGGGGCATTCATCCATGCACACGCCCAGGAATGCACTGGGAAAGCAAGCAGAACTGTTTGGGTTTATAATATAATTTCAGTAATAATCAGATGTGAGGTCTGGACTAATATGTTTTCCCAATAGCTTTTCAAGGCTGAAACTGTGGTAAAATCCCTCTTCTGGTGACTGGCAGCACTACCAGGCAGCTGAGGGACCAAGTGGTACAGGACAAGTGCCTTCAGGTGAAGTTTCTACAACCTGTAAGTGCTTTTGCCAGTCAGCACCTGGGGCTGTGCACCTGAATGCAACAGATGAGTGTTAAAGTCAGGTTTGAGGAGCTTTCTCTCTTCCTCTGCCCTAAGCTCGGTAGAGAAAGCTGCTTGGAAATCTGGCAGGGAATATATTGCCATCTGGCTGGTGTTATTTTTTCACTCTAGATTTATTTTTTTCCCCCAGCACTGCAGAAAAAGACAGCTTTGTGCACACAGACGTGTTTCAGCCATGTCCTGCCCAGCAGGTACGCGGCAGCCGGTGGTGTTGGGTAAAGAATCTCACTCCCGTGGTAGGCTGAAGTCCTGCCATGTATATTCCTGCTTCCAGGATGTGGGTTGTTGGCTGCTGCCCTGCTTGTTTTCATCAAAAGCTGCCGTGGCCCTGCAGTCTGATGCAGGACTAGTGACTACTTGTGGATATTAGTGCTTTGTTGAAAGCTGCTGTTGCAGAGAGCCTTGCATTTCCTTTATCCTTCAGCTTGGGTCCCTGGTGTGAGAGCTCTCATGTCTGTTTTTACATTAAGCCCATTTTTTGTCTCAGTAGTTCTCAGGCCCAGCCTTGGCACCACAGCGACCAGGACTTTGATCTGTTTATCAGTGAGACCTCAGAATCCTTGTGTGATGTGTTTCCTTCTTGTCCCTGTGCTGTCCCCCAAATTGTCTTGCTGCAGCTGGGTTTGATGGCTGTGAGGTTGCAAGTGTCCATGGACAGAATGATGGGAGCAGGTAATGATGTGGTGGAGCAAAGCCCTGGCCAGCCCAGGAGACTGTGTGTGCCTGCCCACTCCAGCCCCTCTGTGCAGGGTGCTTGTTCCACTGGAAGGAGGACAACTGGCCTGGCTCTTCCTTTGTGCCCCAGGCCAGCTCCTATTGCTGGTGTTTGGCCAGGGCTGGGGTTGCAGGTCAGCCTGGTCCGACCACTGCCCCAGGTCAGGGTCCAGGGGTACTCCTTGGTCTCTGCTTCCATCTGCTGGACAAGCACTGGCTCCTGCTCGCTCCCGGTCTCCCTTGGTGCCTCAGGGATTCTGCTGCTCCTTTTGACTGTGCTCATGCAATACTGCAGATGGAAATCCCTTTCACGCACGTACGGACTGGGAGAACATTTCAGTGTTGAACCAACTCTTTGGCAAGACTGCCCTGCTTAGAGTGAATGGCAGTGAGCCTGGGGATGGGCTGAGCACAGCACATTCAGTGCAGCCCTCTGTGGCCTCCTGCCATGCAGGCAGCTCTGCCTGCTGAGGCCAAAGCTCCTCTGCTTTGTATCCACAAGGAATTCAAATATGGGTTGTTTGAATGCTGCATGAATGGCCAGGGATGGTCAGGCCAGACGTCCAGCAGTGCCATCTCCAGAAGTGACCACAGCAGATGCTGGAGGACAGCATGTGAAAAAACTGGGCAGAAAGAACATGGTGCTTTCCTTGGACAACTCCCTCAGCATCTGACAGTCAGGATCCCTGTCAGACAGAGTATCCCAGTGAGGACCATTTTGGGCTGGGGACTGCAGTGATACCATATTTAACAGTCCCAATAAATGTGTCTGTCATGAACTTGTCTGAACCTCTTGGGTTTTGAACTCTAGAGCATCCTGAGAGTTTGCACTGTGCAGAAAGGTCCTGCTTTTATTTGTTTGAGACCTACTGCCAACAACTTTCTCTGCAGGCCTAAGAGTTACTGGTGCTACGTGACTCCTCTGCATTTACTTCTCCCTTCAACAACAAAAGTGTCCCTCAGAGTTAGAGGTATTTGAGAGAGCTGGAAGAACAGGGCTGCTACTGTTGAGGGTCAGGAACAGTCTGGTCTGCTCAAGAGTGCTCCGGTTGTTTTCATCTGACAACAGAAATTTGGCTGCTGCAAAGGCATTTCCTTAACCTTCCCTTAACCTCTGCTCAGCAGTGGGCAGACACAGGCAGAAGGTTGATTTCAAGCAGAATATCCCATTCTCAAGACATTGTGCAATGCAGCCTGGAGACCTTCCTGTAAACCTCGCTCGATTTAAGTGTTGGCTGTAGGTCTGTGCACGTACAAGCTGCTCGGGGCTCTCTCCTCCAGATGTGTGATGGCTGATCAGTCTTTGTGCTGTCAGGTGAAGGCTGGGACACAGCCCTGACCTTTCCTTGCTGCAGTTTACAGTCCAACATCTGGCTGTTAGGATTTCAGTAACCAAGATACTGGATTCTTCCCAAGCTGTTCCAATGCCTTGGCGAAAGCTGTGAGTGTTGGTGTTGCTCTGAGGACAGCAGTGACTTTTTCTGTCTAGAGAACAAACATCCACGTGGCAACAGTTTATGAAGGTGCTGGGTTGAAACTACTAATTTTCCTTGGGAAATCATGATATTAATTTTTACTAAGGCCAGCATGATTAGAGTAAATCTGCAGGGCAGATTCTTCATTGCTTTAGTAAAAATATCATAGTCATGTAAAAGCAAGACCTGCTTTTCTCCTCCAAGTGGGCCTGAGCTGTTTCCACACGTGAGACAGCCCAGGGAAGCATGGCCAGGGAGCCTGGGCTCTGCCTTCTCTGTTTCTCTAGGGACTTTGCAACTTGTAAGGACAGACTTCTCTTTTTGTTTTTGCCATTAGGTCCCCAGCCAGCAGGAGGAGATGTCACCATCGTGGCCGCTCCGGAGAACACCACGGTGGTGGCCGGGGAGAGCGTGGTGATGGAGTGTATGGCAGCTGCTGATCCCACCCCCTTCGTGTCCTGGATACGACAGGGTGAGTATGAGGGAGAGGGTTAAGTTTGTGTTGTCAAGGGGAACCTGTGGATACTTTATTTTAAAAATCTATTACAAGGTGAAAAAATCTGTGGGACGGGAAGGGTGCTCTCTATATTGGTACCTAATGACGTAGGTGTAGGGTGTCCTTGCTGAAGTGGAATTATTAATTAAATCTTGAAGGTTACAGAGCACACAGTTCAATTTATAGTTGTTTGACCTGTGAAATACATGATGTTCCAGTTCCTGGATGCCTTTTGATCTAAATTAGTCTTCCTTGTTGTATGAACTTGGGCAGTGAAGGTCATGAAGATGGGGTCAGGTGCATGTCACTCCTCCGGGGACTCAGAGGTTACTGAGGATACTGCAGAATCTGCCATTGCACTGGAGAAATAACTTGTATTATCCTGCAGCATTTTAAGAGTTGATAAGATCTGTTAATCCTTGGAGTGACTGGGACTGTTGCAGGGAGGTTTTTGTTGAGTGGAAGGATCGAGGAGCTGCTGAGGTCTCGTCAGAGGTGTACGAGTGAGCTGGGATGGCAGATGTTACCCAGGGCTGATAGCCAGAGCCACGAGGAGGATGCCAGTGTCACTTCACTGAGAGTCACATCCATCAGATGTGTTTCAGAGGCTCTGACTGAAGATATTCTCAACTCAGAGGTTGATTATCTCCCAGAAAAGGCTCTCAGTCATTTTCATAAATCCGGGTCACAATTAAAGACTCCTCTCCCCTGTAACTGTTAATCGTGGTTGGTTTTCAGCCCAGATTTGTCCACGGGCAGTGATTTTAGCATATAAAAATATTTCCTCTTCCCCACAAAAAAGGAACAAAAAAATCTCAGAGGATACAACTTTGGAAATCAAAGCAGCAAGGATTAAATGTTCTGGCAGAAATATTCCTGGTTTATCCCGTGCACTTCACAATTATAAATGCTCAGCGTTCCTGTGCTGATCACTTACTCACTGCTTTACTGAGAGCTGCTGATGCCCATAGCAGAGTAGATATTATTAGAGTTAATTATCATTGTGAAAGTTTTTTGGAAGGAGGGAAGACAAGTGGGAAGTAGGGAAAGGTTGGTGTACCAGTTCTTTCCATGCTTTATTTCAAGTGTTTGCTTGGTCCCAATCTGCCTCCTGGTGTGGACTCTTCAATTAAAAAAGATGGATTAACAGTGCTAGTCGTTCTGTGTCACACAAGCATGTTTCTTTCCAAGCCTTCATTAAGGAGCAGGCTGGGTTACTGGACCATTAGTCATGCAGGGAACACCAAGGATGTACCTCCAGCTTGCCAGTTTGGCTCTTGCCAGCCTTGGTGGTGTCAACTAATTGCTACCATCTGGAGTCAGGTTTTCCAACCACTCGAGTGCAGACGGGGTGTGCAGATTGTCTCCTCCTGAGTGTGCAGCCACTGAACTGTGAGGCCATGTGAAGCCCCCCAAAATGGAGGGAGGGGGCAGAGGGTCTGCTCTCAGCCACATTCCCTGCTGATGGTGCTAAGCTAGTGCAGCTGCTCGCAGTGGAGGTGGGAAGTTTTCTTCTGTGTGAGATCCAGGCTCAGCTGAAGCTGTGAGAGGTAAGGGCAGGCAGTGCTGAGGTTGTGCTGCTGCAGGTGGAGAAGAACAAGGTCTGGTGGTGCACAGGTAGGTTTTGGCAGGTTTTCCCAGGCTGCTGACTTGTGCCAGCCCTCCCATCCAGGCCTTTCCTCAGCTTGTCCCCAGCTCTGGGCTTTGTCTCCTGCATCATTCAGAGGTACCAACACCACATCCTTGTGTTTCTCAGACCAGATCGATGCTGAGAATATGCAGTGCCCAGCACCAGCCTCTGCACTGTCCATGATGCTGAGAAGCCCAGGGCTAGTTGAAGTTGTAGAAGGGCCACTTACAGGCAGGGATACGGAGCCATCCTGTCCTCCTTCCCTACTCAGCAGTGCTGAGCACCTGGCCAGGAGAACGGGGAGAGGGCAGCTCACAGCCCATGTCTCTGACATGAACACTGGAGCCCCAAGGAGAATCAAGTGCCTTCCTGATATCTCACAGCCAAGATGGGGACAAGGAATGAATCAGGAAGCTCAGTAAATTTGGGATGCAGAGGAGGGAGGAACCCCTGAGTTGTCAGTGACTCAGCACTCTTGCTGACACTGCATTAACGAGTGAGGGGAGGTGTGTGTGTTTGTGATGGGGGTCAGCAGGCAGATCCAGCAGCTTTTCCAAAACATGTGTTAGCATGGCCTTCCCTTGAATGTGCTGTTCCTGGGGGCTCTCATTGCAGGCACACCCAAGGCATCAGAGACTATTTTGATCCAAAACAGAACTTCAGTTATTACAGGCTAAACTAAACCTTGTGCTGGTGTTGGCTTGAGCTGTCAGTCAAGCACTGAGGCGTGTCCCAGTGGGAACCCTCCTCTGGGATGGAGTTTGGGATCTGGGGGTCTCTCCACTTCCCAGCTGCGATCCTGGTGTCGTTTACAAGCGCTCATAAAGGGCAGCCTGGGGCTCCCTCCCACATTTGTGCACGTTTCTTCCTGCAGATGGAAAGCCTGTTTCCACAGATGTGATTGTGCTGGGCAGGACCAATCTCCTCATTCCCTCCAGCCAGCCCCATCACTCCGGGGTGTACGTCTGCCGGGCCAACAAACCCCAAACCAGGCAGTTCGTTACCGCCGCCGCCGAGCTCCGGGTCCTTGGTGAGTAGAGAGCAGGGAAACGCTCCAGGTAGAAATGCTGACCGGGTAGAAATGCTGACCGTGTAGCTGTGGATTGTGTGGACCAACATCCAGGAGATCCCCAAGGAAGTGCATTTGTGGCCTGCGCTGGGTAAGATGGGAGCCAGGTTAGAGCCATCAGGCCCTGGATTGGGATAGCTCTCAGTGGGAGTGTCACCTCTTTAACTTGGGGTTTAGTTCCTGCTATTTACTGAACCGTTTTATGCCTTGTTCTCCAGGGTTCTCCCATGGAAATCTCCATCAGCAATTAACTTTCAGTATCGTGGAAGCCAACAGGGAGAACAGCCTAGGATCAGGGAACGCAGCACATGATTGATACAGAATTTATTTTTTCCTTTTGGACAGAGTCTAAATTAAGCCTCTAGAGTCTGCCTGGCAAATCCTATCTTGTAAGCAAAGCTGCTGCTGAATAAAACATAGCACCGAGTGGGGAGGAGAAGGGATTTGCTCTGCTATCTTTTCCTCCTCCTTCCCGCATTAATTTACCCTCTCTCCTCCCAGCTACTCCCAGCATCTCCCAGGCTCCTGAAACCATCTCCCGCACCCGAGCCAGCACGGCCAGGTTTGTGTGCAAGGCGGAGGGGGAGCCAGCTCCCACCATCCACTGGCTGAAGAACGGGGAGCCCATCCTGTCCAACGGGCGCGTGAAGGTGCAGAGCAGCGGGAGCCTGGTCATCAACCAGATCGGCCTGGAGGACGCCGGCTACTACCAGTGCGTGGCTGAGAACAGCCTGGGCACGGCCTGTGCCACGGCCAAGCTCTCGGTGATCGTGCGGGAGGGTTTGCCCAGCGCTCCCAAGAAGGTGTCGGCCGTGTCCCTCTCCAGCACCACAGTGCTCGTGTCCTGGGAGCGCCCGGAGCACAACAGCGAGCAGATCATCGGCTTCTCCTTGCACTACCAGCGGGCTGTGGGTGGGTGTCACTGCCTGTGACCTCGTTAAAGGCACAAGGCACAGGTTGACTTTCCCTCCCAGCAATTCCAGTTGGTTTAGCTCTTTTCATTGCAGGTAAAGGAGTTTTCTCTTGGAGTCAGCACCAGCCTGTGGCAGTGCCTGCGGATTAGCCAACATATTCTGACTTGTTGAATGGCAGTAGCATGTCCACATAGCTGAGTTGTCTGGATTCTTATGGGACTAGGCACTTCTGATTTTATACACATTGATTTTATATGCAAAGGCTGTGATTGCTAGGGGAGATATTAACCAGCTACATTGTGTACAAGGGCAATCACTAAATTGTTCACACCCAGAATCTAAAGTGAGATACTTGGATCTCTTGGTGTCTGTCTTCCCAAAGAGCCAGCAAGCCAATATTCTTGCTGAACTGCTGCCAGAGCTCCTCTGGAAATTAAACTGGTATCTGCAGCTACCTCAGCATGGAGCTCGAGTCAAAATGGAGGTGTTAACATTGAGGCATTGGATGTTTCTGCTCAAAGAACTCATATAAGAGGTGGGGTTTGTGCAGGTGCTGGGGGAATTGGAGAATACATTGATTTTTAAAGTGTATTTACACTGTGGACCTTGTGAGTTAAGTGATTTTTTTTTTTAAGAGTGTCTTGGCAGTTCACTGACCTGCTCATCAGTGTTTCCTTGGCTCTAGGAACAGATAATGTGGAATACCAGTTTGCTGTCAATAATGACACCACTGAGCTTCAAGTCAAGGACCTGGAACCCAATACCAACTATGTCTTCTACGTGGTCGCATATTCCCAGCTTGGAGCCAGCCGGACATCCTCTTCCATCATTGTCCAGACCCTGGAGGACGGTGCGTTGAGTTAGATGGGCACTGGTGCCTAAAAAATATTCCTGGCAGTAGCAGCTCCTAGAAACCCAAACCTGCACCTTGGTCTGATCATCACTTGGGTGATTAAGGGCATGAAAATGACCTGGCTGACAGTGGGGCCCATGAGAATCCTTTGGGAAGTGCAGTCAGCTCCTCAAGGCTTTCACCCAGCTCATACGATATTGCTCCAGGCTTGACTCTGGGCCAGACTTGATTTCAACTCAGAAGAAACATCTATTGCAATTTGTAGGGGTGGGAGCAGCCTTGAGGTCAGCTTCCTTAAGAGCCAGTAGTTTGTGTTGATTTTGCCATTTATCACATAGCATTTTGTGAGCAGTAGAGGCAGAGTGCCAGGAGGACAGCTGCCCAACGGGAGGACATGCACAGCTTTCCACAGGCTGCAGGACAGAGGCAAACAGTGATGGTTTTGGCAGACCTCATGTGCTTTATGTGCTTTTAATGCTCCCGACAGTGACCTGCGTGGTCCCGTGTGTGTGTGTGTCTGAAGCCTGAAAGCATGAAAGCTGCTGCAGCCAGAGCTGTTGTTCTTGAGGGAATGAGGATTCCCAGGCTGCAGTCTGGATCTGTGAGCCATTTCCTTCAGTGTCTCCTTCATGCTGCACATACAGCACAGGCTGATAGCTGGTGTGTGCCAGCATGCCCAGTCTACAGGGGATATGGATCCTTGGGAGCAGTGTGGCTGGGCAGGCTCTGCTCAGCCTGGAAGTGGAGCAACCCACCATCTCCCCTCCCCAGACACCCCTCGGATGCTCTGAGGGGTATTGGTTCCCCTGGGACAGACGCTGTGTCACCAGTGGCTGTGGCAGGGCCAAGATCAGGTAGTGGCCTCCAGCCAACTCAGAGACCTGGCAGAGATGTGTTGAGGTCTTGCTCTTTGCTGACTTCTCGTGGTTGATTCCACCCAGTTCCCAGTGCTGCCCCTCAGCTGTCCCTGTCCAGCATGACTCCTGGTGACATCCGTGTGACGTGGCTGCCCCCTCCTCCAGAGCTGAGCAATGGCAAGATAACCAAGTACAAGATCGACTACTGCACCCTCAAGGAAGGTGAGGGGAACACCATCTGGGGGGTTGAGCCTTCTGCTCCAGGGGTGTTAACAGTGTGTCATGGGGAGGGGAGGAGGTCCAAGGCTGGAAATGGGGGGACCCCTCTTACCCAAGGCAGAGCAGCTCCCTTGTAGCCTGGCCCTGCTGGTCATGGCAATGCCCCGTGCTACTTCACACGACTTCAAGGTGCCTTTTCCTGTGACTGTGAAGGAGCTGTGTCCCCAGGGGAATGGCCTGACCCATGTTTGTGCTGCTCCGGGAATGTCTGCATAGGCAACCTTTCACTGCCGTCTGAACTGTGTGTTTTGGGGGAAGAGCTTTACGCTGCTTGGGGACGAGGGGTAAATGCTTTCACTTTCCTTAAAATGGAGTCTAATCAAAGTGATCCCTGTGGAAAAAAACAGAACCACAAGTAATCCTGTCCAGGCTGTGTTGCTCTATTGCTGAGTGTTTTCCAGTTTTATTTACACTGTCAGGTACTCTAAGCAGCGTTCAGCAGGGATGGTAACATTTACCTACACTGGATGTGGCTGTTCCAATTCCATGTGTGCTTGCTTTGCAAATCCTTCTGGGTATTTGCTCTCATAACCGTCAAAGCTCTGCAGCTTCTCACTTGCCAGGGTCATGATTCTTCCTGAGAGAAGGATGGGGAGTGTGAGGTGCTGGACGTGTTCCCATTTATTTGAACTGGGTTAGTAGTCTGTGCTGTGATTCCTGGCTCTTGTTCTTTGCCTTGAGCCTGCACATGGCTCTGTGGCGTTGTAAAACCTTGGAAACACTTGCAATCCAGGGATCACACTCAGCAGTACTCTGTTACATAGCAGAGACAGCGCTCCCGGCTGAGTTAATGCCAGGGGAAGCTGAAATTAAGACCTCTGCATTCTCCAAACAGGCAACATGAATCTTCAGCAAGACCAGTTAGTTGTTACAGTGAAAATCCCAGGCCATTCTCAGCTTAAATTTCCTGTTATCCCCCTTATGAACTTGGGTGGGCTGAAGAGGGAGTGATAAAACCTTCGTCTGGCTTGGGTGAAGGTGTGAATTTTGCAGAAAGCAGGGCTGCTGGACAGTTCTGGTTCAAATTAAGGTGAGGATTTAAATACAGCAGTGAGAAGCAGTGGAACATACCATCAGCTCCCATCAGCTGTGCTCATGTTCTGCCGTCATGTCAGCAGCAGGGTTTCTGACAGCTCCCTCCGGGCAGGCTTCGTGTGCTGAAGGCAACCTGCAGTTTGGAATGTGATGAAGGGAGTTGTCAGTCAGGATATCAGCTCTGCCCAGCCTTCAGTTCTGGTTTTTCTCGGTGGTGTGAGATTGCACTGGGCGAAGCCAAGCCAGCCCAGGGCATTCAGACCACGTGGGACAGCAAGGCTTGTGGCTGCTCAGCTGTACTTCCCTTTGGCTGGGAAATCCCTGTTTTCAGTGGTGTCCCCTTGGTTCCAGCAGATCAGGTCACCTCCATCGAAGTGGGTGGAAATGAGACCCAGATCACGCTCTACTCGCTCCATCCCAACAAAGTGTACAAGGTCCGGATCGCAGCCAGCACCAGTGTGGGATACGGGGCCCCCTCCGAGTGGACCCAGCACCGGACTCCTGACAGAGACAACCAGACACATGGTAGGAGCCTGGGAATGCCTGGGATTTGGGGCAGGGTGTGGGGAACTTCAGGCATTGTCAGAGATTCTTGCTTTGCTTTGGGAATTACGACCATTGGTTTTGGTTAGAGCAAAGTGCTCACATTTATCTTGCTGCTCAGCAGCCCCTGTACCTCTCCCTGCTTGCCTGGGCAGTGGGTCTTTCCTCCCTCCATGTGCAACTGGGAAAATTCATAGAAAAGAAAGAAAGAAATAAAACCCCAGACCCCAATGTTATGACATTTGGGAGGGAATAGACAATTCTGCCAGGCAGAGCTGAGCCCACACCAGACTCTAGCAGTGGTTAAAGACGGGAATATCTCAGAATACATTGGAGAACCCCCATAGTGGCTTTGTGACATGGTTGTATCACCCAGCTGGGAATGTAACTATCCCACTCTCCACTGTCAGGCAGTGGAGACATCCCACTCAGCACAGCCTTTCCTCGCATCCTTCCCTCGCTACTGAGGACAGGGAGGATTCAGTAGAGCAGGGAAATGGAGACAAGTGGCTGAACATTTTTCTCCTGTTCTTTTTCTCAGTTCCCTTTGCCCCAACGGAATTGAAAGTCCGAGCGAAGATGGAGTCTCTCCTGATAACGTGGCAGCCCCCAGCCAACCATGCCCAGATATCTGGCTACAAGCTCTACTACCGAGAAGTGGGCCCAGAGGAGTCCAGCAATGAGAGCCCCTTGGATGGTGCTGAAGATGAGAGCTGGGACGTAGGACCCATAAAACTCAAGAAGAAAGTGAAGCAGTACGAGCTGACTCGACTAGGTTAGCTGGTCCCATCTTCCTAGCAGTTGGTGTGGAAACCCAGGGCCTGTCTCTTGCACTTTGCAGCATCCCAGGGTGCTCCCAGGAGGCTCAGTTGTTTGCTTGGCTGGAGATACACAGGGCCAGGGCCATGTGGGCTGTTTTAAGAGCACTCAAAATCCTTTCTGGAGCGGGGCTCTGAGCAGAGTTTAAGCCATGGAAATTTCTGATGCCAGTGTAGCAGGGCTTGTATTTTTAACCAAGGGTTACCAATATACTTAGTGTATGCTAATAAGTGGTTCTTAATCAATTAGTGTTTTTAATGTGTCAAGAGTGCCAAGATTGAAATCTCCAGTCAGGACAATGATCTCTCCTTCCCTGTGTGTTTCTCAGGAGCTCCATAATTGCATCCTGTTTGAAATCTCTCTGTATTACAATGCAGAGATGGGATAATTCACAGCATGCTAATTTTGGGCCAGTATTCCCCTGTACCTCCCCCATAAAGGAAGAGGGATGGAAGAGTGAGTGTCCATGGCTGGAGAACATCTGCAGAGCAGTCAGATCTGCCTGCCTGGCTCACTGCGCTCGGTGTTTCCCATAAGGAGTTATGTCCCTAACATCTGATTGTATTAATTAATTGATTTGCCCGTTGATACAGGATGGACAGAGAGAGGGGAGAGTCATGGAAGATGAAAGTGGAGTTGTTCTGTCCCCCACTTCATGCTTCATCCCTGTTTCTGCCCAGTGAGCCGAGCCTGCAGGGTGCATGTGTGGTGTGCTGGTTCATCTTACACTTGTAGCATATTTATTATGCACGGTGGGAAGGCCAGGCTGCAGCACCTGGAAGGACTGGTCGTGCCATCACTAAGTGGGTTCCCAGCTCTGCCACAGCCATCCTGCTGCTGAGAGGGTGTTAACAGTGATGAGCTTCTCTGAAGAACTTTGGTCTGTAATTATTGCACTGGGGGAACCACATGTGAACATCATCACGCGCTGCTCTAACCACTGGCAAGGCAGTCAGCAGAGGGGCTCAGAGTGGGCTGAATTGGTTCCAAATGCTCTGGCACAGTGATGCTGAGAGGGCTGCTTGTTCTCCTGTAATTACTTCCTTAAATTTGGGCATCCGTCAAGCCCTAATGGTTTCCTTATGACCTGGCGGTTGTGTGTCGGCTCTTGCTGTGTCAGGAACGGAGTCTCGGGTTTCTCCCCGCCATGGATGTTCCCTTTTCTCCCCTTGTGCTGTTGAATGATGTGCTCCTGCACGCGTCCAATAAAGGAAGGGTCAGGAATCTGGTTGTGCTGAGGAAGGCAGGGGGTCTGGATATGAAACAAGGAGGAGCGGTTGGGATTTAGAAGGGTTTAGTTTTACGGCGCTGAGCTACTCTGTGCTGGTACTTAGGTCTGCATCTTGTAGGCAGAGCTGGTAGTGGTCTCAAGAAAGGTTGGCAGCCCTAATGGGATCTGCATGTGGGCTGATGGAGAATCAGCTGGGGGGATTTCCCAGCTCATGGATGTCTGCCAGGGAAGCACAGCACTGGAAACCTCTCCTGTGATTCTCCTGTAAAAACAGAGAAAACACCCAACACTGTGTCTTGGGAGTACCTACAACAATCATCAAGTCCAACTGCTTGACTGCTGACCAAAAGTTAAAGCAGATTCTGTCTAAATGCCTTTTAAACACTGACAGGCTTGGGGCATCGACCACCTCTCTAGGAAGCCTGTTCCAGTGTTAGCAATGGTGTCAGGAAATCCCAGGCTGGGCACTGGGAAAACCAGGCTGTGGCTCAGATGTGGTCACATACTATGTCAGTGCAGGCAAGGTCCAGCACAGTGCCTACATGTCCCCTGACTGAAGGCAGCACTCTGCCCCTTGTCTTGGTTTGAGGTGTGGCCTGAAGGACAAAACTCCTGTCCCACTCCTTGTTTCTGCATAGCTCCTGATTGTCCTTGGGGTTTTTTTTCCAGGACACAGCAGGGCAAGAAAGGAAGCACTTTGTGGGGTGAGAGGTCCCTTCGAGACACACCCCAGGCAGAGGTGGATGGGGATGCAGAAACAGCTTTGGCCAGAGCTTCTGGAGCACAGTTACTGTTACTACCATCTCATGCTAATCTGTGGAGCAAACGGTGTCTCCTTAGAGTGGTATCACTAATGTCACACCTTGTGTATGCTGAAGTCCTGGTGAGAGATGGGCAGCTATTTAAGGGCACATAAGAAATCCAGCAATTTCGTGAGCCCACAGAATCAAAAGGAAGCTGTCCTGAATCACCAGCAGGGTGAATCACCTCAGGGCTTTTCCCTGAGGAATTCTTACTGATTTCCATCTTACTCTCTGTACTGGTGTACAACTACCAGGACCATAATTTATTCGAAAAATAAACGGTAAGGATCTGATCCTGTCTTCCACATTCCCATGAAGGAAGACTGCATTCCTCTGGGAGTCTGGAAGTTAGGGTATTTTCCCACTTAAAGGAAAGTATGGTTGGCACCTGGCCAATATGAGCACCTTGAAACGCTGAGTGAAGCAACATATTTAGCATATTGGATATATTATGCAGTCATTCAGATTAGTGATTTGAAATGATCTGGACTAGATTATTCTGCTTATATTTAATGTATGATGGAATGCAGTGAAATACATCTGTTTTCATGCTGCCTACTAGCTTCTTGACAGCTTGATAGAGCTTTATGTCTGTCTGTTCTAAGAGCTTGAACATCTGGGACTGTGTATAAAAATTGAAGCTAAGCCTCTGACTGAGAAATCCAAAATACCCCTATTTTCAGGATGTGAGGTGCTCGATCTTGTAGTTGAGCTCCCCTGGCTTCATGTGTAAGTGGCTGCTGTGTCCATCCTGCCCGGGGATGGAGATGGAGGACTTGTCCTTTCCTTCACTTCATTCCCCAACAGGAGCTTCCCACAGCTGCATCACATCTGTGAGCTCTTCCTCATCCTTTGGATCACATCATCCACAAAGAGCTCGTGTCCTAGCAAAGCCCAGCCAAAGGCTGGGGCAGGAGGAGGAGTGCCTGTGCTGGTGAGAGACGGGCTGTGGGGCTCTTTGTTCCAGCCCTTTGGAAGTTGAGTGCCCTTTGGTCTCATCCCCCTTGTGTGGGTTTGAAACGTTTTTTCTGTGGCTGGAGAGTGTGGAAATGCAGATCAGGCTGTCTTGGAGGCAGACAAAACTCTGTTTGCTTTTGGGATTCTTTAGGGAAGAAAAATGTGGCTGAACTGTTTTTATATTCTGAGCGCGAACGTGTGTTGTGGAGCAGAGAAAGCCTTTGGTAATTGGTACCATCAGCCTCTGGGAGCGTAATCAGGGCAGTAATAATAAAATTGGCATCAATAGGAAAGGTTTTATTCTGCTTACGTTGTCTGGCAAAGAGAGCAGTGATCTATGAGGGCAGGGAATGAAGAGGCATGTCCCAAATTAACAAACTTCATCAATGCACTGCAGCCAAGGCAACCAAAGGCGGTGGTGGACTGCTCTGGCTGGGCTCCTGAAGGAGTGGCTGCTGCAGGGAGTGTCTTCTTTGAGAACTTTGTATCTCCCAAGTTGTTTCCTTGATTAAATATCTCCATTAAAAAAACCCTCAGATGTTACAGCAGAAGAGTATTTCAACTGATGAAAGGCTGGAGGAAAAAGAAGTGAATTTTGGACCTCACTGCTGGGACACAGAGCACCCTGTCCAGCAGCTCAGTTTGGGTCCAAGTGTGAGATTCCCCACAGTTCAAGGCTCTCTGATGGGAGGAGTGTGTAATGAGGCCTCTCGGGTTTCTGGTGTGGGTTTTCTGTGCACTGTTGCTTTTCTAATTGCAAATCAAGAAACTGCAGTGGAGTCAAAATAGTCACAATACAACAAAAGCTGCCAGTGACTTAACAGGGCTTGTGAGGACTCGCTGGAAGGAAGGTCCTCACAGCAGTGAGTAAATCAGAAAGAACCATGGAAATGAGAGGTGCATTTGGGAGAGGAGAGAACATCCTCACTCCTCAAGAATAAGCAGTGCAGTGCATTCTCCTCCATGGGGGAGAGAGGAGTCACTGTGCAGGTTTCTTTAGCAGTTTGCAAGGGAGAAAGATCAGGAGATCTTGAGATGATGTGCTACAAACCAGGACACTGGTTAACCCTTGGGGGCTGGGGCAAGTCCATTTCCAGCTGATAATTTCTGTAAAAAGTGAGGGGAGAACTAGAGAGCAGCTGTGCTGATACATGCACCAGCTGTGAGACAGTGTTTGTATGTGGGAAGCCTGTAAGTGGAAGGGGGACTCCCTGCTGTAATTTAGGTATTAGGTGATATTTATTTAGGTATTAGTTAATAAAAACATATTTATTACGTTCAGGCTACTTTCTTGGATGATGAGAAAAGCTGGTCTGATCAAAGAAAACATGTCTAACTGGGGAGGGTTGGTGACAAAAATAACCCCAGACAAACCCTGATTGATTTTTTTTTTTTCCCCAGTTCCTGGGAAACTCTACGAGGTGAAGCTGGTGGCATTCAACAAACACGAGGATGGTTATGCAGCTGTTTGGAAGGGCAAAACAGAGAAGGCACCGGCGACAGCAGTAGGTGAGCAATCCTCTTTGTTGTCTTTCTCCTCTGCTCGGCATGTGGCTTCAAAGGAAGGGTAGGGGGAAAACTACACAAGATGAGCTTCAAGAAGGACAATATCAAAATGGGGAAGGTCCCAATATAAGGCAACGTCCACTGACAGTCATTGCAAAATGCATTGGAGGAATTGGGAAGGAGAGAAAGGAGCAAAATATCCCCCTTCTCATTAGGGTTGTTCTTACGCTGCGTGTAAGGTTTGCACCACCCCCAACCGAAGGGGAGGAGGAGAGTTTTGGGATGTGTGGTGGGGGAATTACTGTCACGTACATCTCCACATCTCTTTTCTTTTTGTTTTGCACCACAGATCCTCCTGTACAGAAGGGTCCTCCTCTGCCTCCAGTCCAAGTCTATGCAGAGTCCAACAGCTCGACTTCCATATGGCTCAGGTGGAAGAAGCCTGACTTCACAACAGTCAAAATTGTCAACTACACCGTGCGCTTCAGCCCCTGGGGCCTGAAGAACGCCTCTCTCGTGACATACTACACCAGGTAAAGAGGGATGCCAAGGGTTCATCTGCCTTGGATTGCTCATGTCAGCCATGAACACAGGGCAGGAGCAACCTGCATGGAATTTCCAGTACTTAGCAAAATCCTGGGTGCTGGAACATCTACCGTGGTCACAGATAAGATGGGAGAACCATCAGGTGTTCATGACCTTGTGCTGTGTCCTCTCTCACCAGCTCTGACGAAGACATTCTCATCAGTGGGCTGAAGCCCTACACCAGGTATGAGTTTGCCGTGCAGTCCAACGGCGTCGGCATCGATGGCCCCTTCGGCAGCGTGGTGGAGCGCTTCACCCTTCCCGACCGTGAGTAGTGACGGGAACTGAGCCCTGACTTATCCTGCTTTTCCCTGAACCTCTGTCAGTTCCCTCCTGATGTACCCTGAGAGATGTGGTCTCAGACCCCCTCTGAGCTCTGTCCCTGGGGGCGAACGCTCTCCCCCTCTTCCTGCTGCTCAGGATGGGTCTTGTCTCTGCCAGGCCCCTCCACTCCTCCGTCTGACCTGCGGCTGCACCCGCTCAACCCCTACGCTGTGCAGGTGCACTGGTGCCCACCTGTGGAGCCCAACGGCATCATTGTGGAGTATCTCATCCTGTACAACGCCAACAACACGCAGCCAGATGACATGTGGACCTTGCTGACGCGAGAAGGTGAGCCTCCTCCAGGTGCTGCAGTACCCCACCACTCCTCCTCCTGCCTCCTTCCCTGCCTCTGGAGCGCTGGTCACTCAGTGCTGCTGCCCTGATTTTTGCCTCACCAAATACTGAAGAGCTCCTGGTGCCAGCTTTCCTGGAGCGCCTGCTGGGCCTTGCTCCTGGTCACATCAGAGAGTCCAGGGACATGACTACTGAGAGACATGAAATCAAACATGTCTAGGGCTGAAACAGCCATTGTCACCCAGGAAACATCCTGCAGATACAGGCTGGCAGCCAGTAATTCCTAGAAAAACGTGTGCCAGCAGCACCATGTGCAGTCTGTATCATCAGCTCTGTGAACAGCAAGTTCATTAATACTGAAGAGGTGTATGAAATGCCTCTTGGAGCTCATGTCACAAAATCCCTCACTTCTGAGGGTCCAAGCAGAATTTTGTTTCTGCTTTGCTGTAGCCTCTGAATGTTCTTGAAACTGCACATTTTAAATTTCTTTTGACTTGCTTTTGGTCAGGAAATATCTTCAGCACTGAAGTGCATGGCCTGGAAAGTGATACGAGATACTTTTTCAAGATGGGAGCAAAGACAGTCGTGGGATCTGGTCCCTATTCCAACGTTAAGGATGTGCACACCCTCCGGGAGAAGTTGTCTGGTATGAATTCCCCCCTTGTCCCGGGGCAGGAAGTGAGAGCTGTGTTGCTGAAGGCCATGATTTGTCAGGAGTGACATTTCTGATTGCCAAGCCATTGCCTGATGTCACTGTGTAGGATGTGAGATATAATTCTGTGCAGGCCAGAGCAGAGGATCACAGCAGAGCCGTAAGATGTGCAGCTCCAGAACCCATCCCACAGCCAAACTTCATCCCTCTTCCCCGTCCCAGTTCCTCTGGAAGGGCACGTGCAACCTTTCTGTAGTGTGAGATTAATTAATGTGCACAGATGCCAGTTTGCTTTAAATTATCACTGCCAAGAAATCTTCCTCTATGTGTATAGAATCATAGAACCATGGAATAGTTTGGGTTGGAAGGGACTTTTAAAGGCATGGCCTGTTGGGTGTAGTACAGCAGGTGCTTCTTTGAACATGAGAGACTTTGTACCTTCTTCCTGCTAGCAGCCGAAATAGTGTATCCATCCTTCCTTCCCCTCCTAGATGTCCTGGATATTCACTCTGTCACGGGGATCATCGTGGGGGTCTGCCTGGGGCTGCTCTGCATCCTCTTCTGCATGTGTGCCAGCTTCCGAAACAGCAAGCACAGGTGGGTGTCACCTCACCTGGGCAGCAGGGAAAGGAGGCTGCTGTGGAAGGAGACAAATACACTGGGAGCTGCATCCCCTGTCCAGCTGCGCTGCCTGGGATACAGTGTAGGACACAGTTAATGCACAGATTGAATCTTGGGAGTGCTCACTGGATAAGGAGCATATTTAGTATAATCTTTTCACTGATTTATTTTCTCAGTAATTTCTCTTCAATTTGTATTCTCAGACTAGTAGGAGTTTTTTTTTCAGAGAAAGAAAAAGCCCCAAGAAAATGGAAGAACCAGATTATTACCTGTGTCTGTTAGTGTGGGCAGTATTTTGCTTCTGAGGTTGGACAGCTCTAAGGATGTTTGGAAATGGTTTGTTAACTTCCAGCTGGGAAAATAATGAAAGACTTCCCAGTGAGTGACAGGCTGGTTTAAGGAGGATTGGATGCAGCCCAAAGCCCCCTGCTATCCCAGGGGTCTGAATCCAGCCACAAGCATTTGGAAAGACCATGAGCCGAAAACAGCTCAGTTGTTGAGAAGAGCTCTGAGCTTACAGCAGATCTCAGGACTAGGGACAGGCAGCTTCTGGAGTCTTGTCCTAATGTGGCCACTGAACTTCCCTGTCCTGTTGCATCTCTTACCTGTAAAGCAGAGGTGACAGGAGTGACGCAGCTCCCCGTGGGCCAGGGTTAGTGAGTGTCCTGCTCCAGTGCTGGGACTCATGGTGTCTGATGGCCTTAGGATCTGCAAGGAGAGCTTTGCATCCCTCACTGGGATTTGTCTGAGCTTTGGGATTAGCAAAGGTGGTGGAGATGCATCTGTGGTGAAAGCTGTTACAGTGGGATGTGGACAGAGGATCCCCTTCCTCTAGAGGGGCAGGGCAGGGCTTGGGCCGTGGGCTTCCACAAGGACCAGCTGAGATGTCAACTCTTGCTTGTTTTCCCTCAGGGAGGCCCTGCCAGGCCTGGATTCCCAGGCTGCTGGCAACCACACGTACTACCACCGGAACAGGCAGGGGATGGCTGCTCCCAGTGCCACCCTGGACTCACATGAGCTTGAGTCCCTCATGTCCCCACTCCCAGAGGATGCACCTGTGCCCCTGGGGGACATCACAGAGCTGACAGAGGTGCACAGCCTCATCCACACGAGCCTCCCTGAGGATATTCTCCATGGGAAGAGGAAGGTAAGGACACATATGCACATGGCCACTGGGCTCCCACCCTGGGCAAGAGCCTTTGTTTGGTGTGTGGTACTGGGAAGCCAGAGTTGGATCCTGTCCTGGCTCTGCAGTGCTGGCAGAGCTGGTGCTGGGCAGCCACACATTTCCCTCTTTGTAAAACTGACTGACTCAGCCTTGGCTGTCAGATCTAATTTGGGATCCCTGTGCCATCTACTACTGCTTTTTACTTCCTGAGACAGCGATCCCTCATCCCAAGAAGCTGCTGCCAAACTTGGTGCTGCAGAAAGCTGCACTTTTCCTTTTGCTGTGCCATGTGGATGGTGTGAGGAAATGTGATGGCTAGAGCAGACACTCAGCCTTTTGCTTGGAGTAAAAAGAGCTCTGTCCATGAAGAGTGTATCCACTGGAATGCCCTAGAAGATAAACAAGAGGTGAAACTGTGGGGTTTTCGTGAACCTTATTTTTTAAGTTTTTTCCGGCCCTTCTTGGTTTGCCTGACATTGCACTGTCTTTCATTCCTCCCTGCCCATTTTGTCTTTCAAGCTTGCCTGAAACATTTCATTCCATTAGGGAACCTTTAATTGGCCTAATTTAGTTAATCTGTTTATGTCTCTCTTTGTAGCCCTGGGAGAGCATGTAAAGTAATTAGGAGGTTCAGTAAAACAAATGTGTTGTGAGCACGTGGGATTTCAGGTTTGCATCAGCGATGCGCTCGTGGGTCACCGGAGGGAAGGTGAGTTCAGGTACCTGGCTGACCATGAGCTCTCACTGGCTGTGAGAGGCAGTGCAGGTGTGATCTTTTGGAACCTCAAAGTCTTCTGCTGAGCTAGAAGACACCTTTAGTATCCCTGCAAGCTGAAGCTGTGCCCGTGGCCATCCCCGCCTGCCGTGTCAGATCAGCGCTCAGCTGAAGGAGAGGCTGTTTGTTTGCAGCCAAGCCACATCCAGGGATTGTGGTGGAATGTAGCTGCCTGTCTGGATCCAAGCCGAAGAGTGTGAGGAATTTCCTACAGCTCTTTCTGTTAAATAAGGAACAAATGTTTTCAGGGATGGGGACTTACCCTTGAGAACAGGTCGGGGGGGGGGAAGTTCCCTTCTTCGTGAGGCCTTTCTGGGGGCAGCATATCCAGATCTCTCTTCCAAAGCAGCAATCCTGTCTGCAAGGGTTTAAACCGAGATGTGAATGTGTGCAGAGCAGGGGCTGGAGAGGGCAGTGCCAAGGGCAGTGCCAAGGCCTGGCTGCTCAGGGCTCAGCCTGAGAGCTGGGGCCCTCAGAGGCTGCCAGTGACCAGCAGTGAGTTATGGCCAGAGACCAGAGCTTTGGGGAGGGGGACAGTTCTGGCTGCAGGGTCTGTGCCTTCATAATTAGATGGGAAAAGGCTACTGCGAGTTAAATTCAGTGAGGATTTTTTTTTTCATGGATGTGGATAGGCAAGCAAGGGTCACTGGGAAGCAGCTGCAGGCAGCCACCTGGAGAGCAGAGTTGTCACCAGTGCTGAGCAGGGAGGTGACCTGGCAGGTGGTGTGGTGGCCAGGAGCAACAGGCTGTTGTTGCTGGGAGTGGGCACTGGAGGGAGATGTGCTCCCACGCAGGAGACCCCGCTCCCTCCACTGCCCAGCTCCTGCTGGAAGTGTCAACTGAGCACACTGCATCCTGTCTGTACTCTGTATAATGTACAGAGTATAATCCAGGGTGAAAAGACTCAGAAACACATTTATGCTGCAGTTGCCCAGAGCCCTATGTCTGGAGGGGGCTGTGATGTTCCCTTGCTGGGTGATCAAGGAGTTGGGCAGTTCTCCTCTCATGGCTGGAGCAGTGCACACCTGCCCAGTGCCCACAACAATATAAATCATGTCTGAGCAGCTGAGAGTGTGTGCATCTCCCTGCTTGTACACAAAGTGCCTCTAGTCGAGTCCCTGGAGTGGGTGTGGGTTCCTTGGGTTGTCTTGTGTGCTGCAAATAGCTCCCTCCAGCAGCCATTGAGTCTGGAAACCCTCAGGGACCCTGCCTGGAACAGAGTGTTGTGGGAGCTTTGCACCCTGCAGTGACCAGCTGCCTTTGTTGCCTTCTCTTTTCTTCTCTCATGCTGTGTGTGGTTGGGATTGTGAAAATCCATGGCAAGGAATATGATAGAGCCACAGAAAAGAGAAAATCCTTGTGGAAGGAAATTCCTGGTCCAGCCTGGCAAGGGGAAATTCCCCAGGGTGCTCTAGGTTGGATAGTATGACTGGCAGTCTTAGACAAAAAAGAGAGGAAGTGAGAAATGTCGGAAGGATCCCTTAAATAACAGTGTATCATGTCACCACAGAGCTCAGGATGTTGGCTGGGGCTGACTCTTGGTGCAGTGCTGCTGCCACTGCCAGGCAGGTTTGTGTGGCTGTGACCTCCAGTTGCCTCCTTGTCTCCCTGTCCTCAGGTTACACGCTTCCAAAACCTGGTTTGTGTTGTCTGGATGGCACTTGCCATTGGTGGTGGCAGTGATTGCTGCTCTGTGTCTGCAGGCTGCTCACATCCTGGCTTTTACTTGGCATTCTATGGATTATTCTTTCTTGGTTTTATTCTTGTGGCAGCCCGAGGTTCCAGTGGAGGTTGGAGGCTCCACGTTAGGAGGTGTACAGACACAAAGAGGGGACTGTCCCCATGCCATAAGGAGTCAGAAGTGAGCAAATGTCACTTTGCAGGTGTGAGGCCAAAGGGCAGAAAGTCTTTAAAAACACTGAGATTGGAAGAGACTTCTGCAAAGAATTTCAGGAAAGGGTTTTGAGATGTCCCCTTGGTTGTTTTCAAGAGCACCAGTCCCTTCGAACTTACGGCTGTGATTCCTCTTGAGCTCTTACACATAATGCTGGGGGTGCAGGACGGTGCAAGTGGAAGGTGGGACAGTCCCAGAGGAGTCTCCTGGCCCCTCATGTCCCTGCCTGCAGGACAAGAAGGTGCTACTGCAGCCGAGCTGTCAGCACAGGGCCCCTCTGGATGCTGGCAGCTCCATTGGGCAGGAGAACACAGCCATTTAGTGGCCCATTTTCCTTCCTTTCTGTATGTTTCCCAGTGGTCACAGGGAAGGATTTGTAAAGACAATGACAAGTGATTTTCCTCTCTTACTGTCTTCCCCTTGCAAGTGACCCCTCCCTGATGCCCTGGGTATCCCTGTTAGAACTGACACTGTGGAGCACAGGCTGTGGAGATGCAGCTCTGTCTCCCCTGACAGATGGACTGAGGCTGATAAAATGGCTCTGCTCCAGACAGCTCTGTCACTGCTGCTTGTGGGCCAAGCAATTTAGGGGGTGGGGGAGAATGTTAAAAAGCATCTGCTTTCCGTGGAAGACTTCAGCTTTTCATTGAGTGAAACCAAACCCAAGCGTTTTGGCTTGGAAGTGTTTGCTGTTGTGCTTCTTTGCGAGCTGGAACCTTCCTTGCTTGCTACCCTGCTCCTTCCCTGAGGGCCTCCTTCCCGCAGGACTGTGTTTCCCATGAAGCATCCCTGGGACTCGGAGAGCAAAAGCTGTAACACATCAGGGAACTTGGATCTACCCGGGTTGTTTGTCATTTTCGTGTTGAAATTTTTGTGTGTGGAAAAGAAGTCCCAGTGTTTTCTGAGAAGTCTCAGATGAGAGCTGTGATCCTGGTGACAGCGAGCAGAGACTCTCCTTTATCTGCTAGGGAAGAGGTCTGTGTTCTGTTGCATCCCAGCTGTGGGCAGGGATGTTGGTATGTTTGCGTGACACGGAGCTTTCCCGCTCCCACCGGCTGTTCAGCAATCCTTTCCCTCTGCTATGACACTCTCAAAAGCTGAGCACATCTGAAATGCCCCCAGCCTTGTTTTGCACAGGACTTCAAGATCCTTTAAATAACCATCCACATAAAACAGGGGAGGTTTCAAGTTGAACTTTTCCTACGTGTTCATTCTCAGCTCATATATTTGCATGAAATCATGACTTGTCACTGAGAAGGTAACACGATCTAGGCACGTTTATACTAGCCAGAGTTTCTATAAAAAGGCTAAAATGAGAAGGCTTGTTTGCTTTGATAAGGATTTAGCTGTAATGGGAATGCCTTTTATTGGAAGATGTTTTTATTAGTTTTCATTCTTGTGTTTGCAGTGAACTGACAAAGGGATTTTTCCCTCGTTAAATTAGTGTTAGACTGACACTCCTTGCTCTTTGCCTTCGTTACTCTGTTGTAAAAACCGAGAGAACATTTCCTTCCATCACCCACTCACTAGCCTCCCTCAAGTAAAGAAATCAGTATCATTTATTACACCAAAAAATGCTACTTAAAAAAGCAGCAAAGCTTTCAGACACTCAAGATTTGTTCAGGTCGGTGATGAAAACAGACCTACAGTTAATTGCCGCTGCCCAACCTTAGAGCCTAAGCCCCAACAGGGATTTGATTTTTGCCTTTTTTTTTCCCCTCTCAAACATAATGTGCTCGAACAACATGTGGGACACAGGCCATGTTGTGTGGCTGATGGTTTTTTCTGTTTGTTGAAAGTTGCAAACTGGTACAAAACAAGTTTGTTCTTCGTTGCAGCCAATTTCAGCCAGAGCTGAACAGGCTGTTCCCAGAGTCATCAAAACCTATGTAAACATGGCAGATTGACATTTCCGCTAACAGATGGTCCATGGGGGATTGCAGTAGAGCTGCCTGTTTCTTTCCACGTTTTTTGGTATTCACAAGATGCCTGCAAGAAGGTTTTCGAGTTTGCTCTGTGTGTGTGTCTGCGCACGATGCTCAGATCTCTCTGATGGCAAATATGCATGCAGGCATCTCTAACAGGACACACATTTGGTGCATGTGTGCAGATTTGTGTAGGTTCGGCGCTGAAATCTCCAGGCAGTATTTGCTCAGTAACGTATGTTCCTTGGAAGAGGCACAGAAGCCATCAGTCAGGGATGGAGCTGCAGAAAGCCTTTCAGATGGCAGCAGAAGCAAATTGAACACGCTCCTCGAGCACTCGCATGTGGAGATATTCCTTATTGTGAGCTCTCTGGGATCGCTTGGTTGATTTCTTGCTATTAAAGTGTAGTTTAATGATTGTCCACTTAGAAAGGGAGCAATTAGGGAATGCTTTTGGCTCAGAATATATTGCTGAGGATTGCAGAGAGAGAAATGGCAAAGACACTGCCTCAAGCATCCACGTCTAAATTAGCAAACGCTTGATAGCCACTGCACTGGGCTTGGACGTCACTGTTCTGCAGGGTGCTGGCATATCAATGAGGCCTTTCACTATTTGTCTGCTAAAAATTACATCCAGAGGCAGCAGCAAAGCTGCTGTGACTTGGGAGTCGTGCTGGGATGTAACGCAGCTCTGCCTCCCCCAAGGTGTTGAGCCCCTTGGGTGCCTGGATGAGGGTGGACAGAGGGCTCACGCAGGAGCACTTCAGTGTCCTCTGGCCAGCCCCGACAGCACAAAGTAGCATTTGCTTCTTGCTAAATAGCTGACTTAGGAATGCCTGGCTCACACACAACATCTGGTCATGTATTTCTACCTAATTTCCAGCCAGATGGACCGAGGCACAAGGAGGTCAAATGACTCACACAAGGTCAGGCTGATGTCAGAAATCTCCTCGCTATCTCGGCTGGACTCACGCTACGTTGGCGTGAGTTGGGACAGATTTGGCCTAAGGAGCAGATTTGGGACAGATTTGGCCTAAGGAGCAGCCACATGTGCAGAGCAGGAACCTGGGCTTCTCCTGCTGACAGTGAGCGATAGGTGGTCAGTGGGTTTGAAGAGACGTGCTGTACATCTTCCCCCTGCACAGCCGTCCTGCTCACACCACCAATATGTCATGTGCATGTGCACACTCGCTGTTGTCAGGGCAGGATTTTCTCCTCTTCATCCCTGCATCAACCTCTCTTCTACCCAGGCAATGTGTAACATCTGTGGAACAAGGCCAGAGATAATAGGCCTGTGTGGTCCCTAAATCTGAGAGTGTGTCTGTATATGTATGTGTAGTAGCAAGGCTGAACTCAGGTACATGCAGGACAGCCCAATAAAATCAAAAGCTGGAAAGAAAATACTGTTCTGCCTGTCAACTAATAGTCTGAGCTGTTAAATAACTTCAGCTCTTAAAGACACACATTTCCCATACACAGAGGTGTGCATTCAACAGTTTATTGCAAGGGGAAGCTGAGAGAACCCAGAACAAATTGCGTTCAGCCCATATAATTTAATTAGATCTACAAACAAGGTAACACTGGTTGCCCAGGGGACTTAAAGCTGAGCTAAGAATTGCTTGGTGGTCTGTTGCAAAAAAAAAAAAATAAATTAAATGAAATAAGGCCCCCAGTTTTGTGTCTCTGTGTTGATGGGTAATGTCAGAGTGTTCACCCAAGCCCTGGCTTGGAGAAGGAATTCTGTGCAGAGTACCATTGTCTCCAGCTCTTACTGGAGCACACAGGCCAGTGCCCACAGGTGAGGGTCCTTCTTGCTGGTGCCAAAGCAAATGCTGTGATCGTTCAGCTCCAGATTTCCCCATCCCTTTCCCTTCCCAGCTCTGCTCTGTTTCTCAGTGGGCTCGTTCTGCTCTGGGCTGTTTGTAGTTCTGCAGGGAGCTGATTTCAGGGGACCTCTAAATGATGTCTGTGCCATGATATACCTGTTGGTCTTGCAATTTAAGAGTCAGTGGAAAGACCCTTTTACAACCATCTGGCATCTTTTATCCCCATGCTCTGCATCAGCCCACGTACCAGCAATAAAGCCACTTCTAAGGCAGCGACTGTGTGAGTCCACTGCAGAGCATTTTCATTTTGATGCCATCACAAGTGTCCTCCACGTTTGTTGTATTTTCCCAACCTGCACTCTCCTTTTTCAAGCTGCTTCTCACATCTCTTGTATGAGGCTAAGAATCTGTGTCTGTGATAATTGGATCTTTTCTCCTCCCACTTTTCTCCTGCAGTCTTCATGGAACAAGTCGACCACCCAGCCCTGGACAAACAGCATTGCCAGATATGGGGACACCATCACTAAGGAGCCCCTCTCTGCTGTGAACGGGTCACTCAAGCTCCCCTCCAGCACAGGGCAGAAGCTTCTGTTACAAGCTCTGGTTTATGATGCTGTGATGGTGGGTGTTTGAATTATTGACTTATGTATTCTGATGTGGGCTTCCTATTTATGTTCCCCATCTCTGTTTCTCCTTTTTGCAGCCCCTTTTTGTGGGCTTGTTCTTCTGGTGATGGTCAGGTGGGCTCAGAAGCTCGGTTGTCAGTGGGGCTGTGGCATTCCTGGTCACTGAGGCCCTGGATCCAGGCACCAGCAGTCTGCTTGGAGTCTTTGCTGTGGCCATGCAGCACTCAGCCCCTTGAATGAGTTAGGAGCTGCAGAGCTCAGCACAGTCATTAAGATATACAGCCTGATGGAGGGATTGCATTTTTGGCTGTAAAAGGAGTCAAAGATCAAGGGTTGATTTAAACTCCCTTCTCCAGATAGGGCAGAGCAATTTCCACTGCACTTGTGTTCTTTATGTGGGTGCACAGACTGGGAGGAAATCCTATTTCTGATATTGCTTCATTGGAATAAACATGCACTCCCGTGTTTGGGAGAATTTGTGCAAGGATTGGGATGTCTGTGCCACAGTCTCAGCAAAGCAAGCTGGCACCTGCTCAGGCTGACTCTGTACCAGAAGATTTCTTTGGTTATTGTTTTAAAAAGTTCGTCCTCCACCCCCTGCAACTACTTCTAAGTAACCCACCTATGTTTCCTTCCTAGACAGTGGTGTGAAAATCAATTATACACAGGATGTAATTAACATTGTGGATAGAGTTAAGACAATGTTTTACAGCCCAATTACAGGGCACCGTTTACAGCACAGCTTACCCAGCAGAGTTTGTCAACAAAAGGAGAAAAGTGTTAAAATATGTAAATGATGCTCAAAGTTGGCTTCAACAGAAAGAGCAAATTACACGTGGGATGTCACTTCCATACCCTGAATTGTCTTCTTGCTGCTACATCACACTCAGCCCAGAATTCGAGCGTTGATTGCCTAGAGAGCTCTTTGTGAGCTTCCACAATAATTTGTCTGTTAAATTATTGAGTGATAATCTCATGGAATGACCTGCTTGTCAGCCAGATTTGTGGAGTTCTGTAGCCTGAGCTCTGCTTAAAACACTGCAGAGCAGAACTTACTGTTTTCTTTCTGAATTCAAGTGCTTGAATTTACACAGACTTTTGCAGGCTGTGACCAGGGCTCTAAGGAACACACACTTTGTGATATGTAGCCAAAATTAAAGCAGGAAATTGAAGGGAGCCCTGCTATCTCTCTCTGAAGCTGGTTTCCTAGAGTGCTGCCCACTCAGCCTTTTGAAATCTGGCCCTTAATATGGAAACAGACTGGTGAGTTTTGAAAACTGTGGGACAGAGACTTGGAGGAATGGTTGCTCCAGCCTGCCAAGAAACTGTGGGCAAATCACTTTGCTCCCTTGGGACTTGCTTTCTCAAGTGTAAAATAGGAATAATGATCCTGAGGTGATTTGAGATGTTTCTTAAGACTTCAGCTCTGAGAAGCACATCAAGATAATGTTTAATAGAGGCGTGTGTACATCTCATTGCACTCTGTGGGATTAAAAAGAAATACATTTCAGTGCTTGGTTGGGTTACAGCCTCAATTATCAGACTCTCACTTACCTTACCTTCTTTTTTTTTATTTCCCCTCTGCTTAATAACAGAATGAAACAAAGAAAAGCCACCCACCAGCCAACCTCCACCAAGTGGAAGCAGAGGTCATTGTCCATTCTGATTTTTCAGCCTCTGACAGAGACTATGACTCCCAGCTGCACACCCTGGAGAGTGAAGAGACAGAAATCGAGGACCAGGAGCCTGCAGAGCTCCCCTCAGGAGAGCTGGTTCTTCCTGGCTCTCCCAGCTCCCAGCAGGACACAGGCCAAGTGTTGGTGGACTGCACAGGGAATTTGGAGGCTCAGGCCCAGGCTGACACAAAGACTAACAAACCAGAGGCTATTTGCATCCCTGGGCTCACCAACGGCTTCCACAGCCATGGAGAAAGTCTGGATTCAGTGGAGAGTGGAGACTCGGACTCCATCCAGGAGGGCGGGCGGGATGTGCAGCCAGTCAAGGGCCAGTTGCTTTCCACGGCCCCAGAGGAAGCCCCGCTCTGCAGTAACTCTGGTTTAACCAGTCCATCCTCAGCATCTGAGAACATGGCATGTGTCCACAGCCACAGAGAGTGACCTGACCCGGTGCTGATCACGGCAGAGCTGTGAGGTGCTGCCTGCCCTCGGCTCATGGAGCCCAGCAGGAGCTGAGCGGGCACAGCACCTCCCAGAGCGGGGCTCGGACCCCTCAGCTGGGCACACGCCTGCAGGAAACCAGGAGGTACCTTGGGCAGGGCCGTCTCCTTCCTGCTGAAGCTGGTGAGTAGCTGGGTGTTGGTGGGAGCAGGATCGAGCCGTCTGCCAAAGCCTGACGCAGAGAACCAGGATGGAACGGAGCCTTTTCGCGCTAGACCGGGGCTGTCACTTCTCTGGAGTCCTCCAGGCGACTGGCAAGACGTGGTGTAATGCTGGGAAGTGGCAGAGCACACTGAGTGATCCTCCTCAACTGCCTCTGCACTGGGAGTGCCTTGGCACTGCCGACTGTGCCGGGATGGATCCTGTCCCGGGAGTCCCGGGAGGGGGTGGAAGCCGACGGAAACAAACGCAGTGAGCTGCAACCACCAGCCTTTTCTGCCCTCCCGTGGTTAGAAGGATTCCCAGGCTCTCTGTAACTTCTGCTAGCAGGCTGATGTAGTGGCCTTTTATTACACACTCTACGAGTGCCTCTAACAACTTGTACTAAATAGAACCTTCTGCAGCGTCTGGGTCATTTCACCAGCCTGGACTTTGTTTTATGTAGGTTCTTGTACCTAATATTTTAGGTACACATCTGTCCTTTTAATGTACAACATGTATTTTTATTTCCTTGGAACATCTTTATATTATTTAATTTTATAAAGTGGAATAGTGTGTGGTATAGAGTAGCATTTTTACTACTTCTCTCTTTCTTTATTTTTTCCTCCCTAACAACACAACTACCTCATGTCTGTTGGAGAAAAAAAAAGAAAGCAGTAGATCTACTCTTTTGTTATAGTCCATTATAGGTTTTAACTTATTCTTATACTGCCTTTTTCTAAAGAATATGTTTGCACTGGTTGTTGACTCTTTTTTAACACATAGTGCTGCAGATCTGATGTCTCTTGCTTTGTTTCTTTGACACCTTCCCTACAACCTGAGAGTTGGGTTGTGTCTCTCTGTAGGACTGTGTTTTGCAGCAACTGCCAAAGGAGACTGCTCCAGCTGGTGGGATGTCGATCCATCTCTCATTAAAAAGCTTATACTAATGAAGAGAAAGAAGAACCAACAATTGCAAAAGTAACTTGTGATCTTGGGGAAATCTATTTCATTTTTTGTGTGTGCCCAAGAGGAGACATCTCAGATGGTTTTGATTTCCAGAAAGCAGCACTCAGCCTTCTGTAAGCAGTGGACTTGCTGAAGGCTTTGGATGAACAAGTGAAATTTTCCAGTCACTTCTGAGAGTCCTGGCCAAAGTGCTTTTGTGTGGATTTTTTTTTTTCTTGAAGAGCAGAGCACTACCAGAGCCTTTAAAATGAAAATCAAATCCTTGGTCTCATACCAGTCAGTCTAGTTTGAAAATCATCTGGTGACTCTTCCTGATGATGCTGTTTGCTTACTGCTGACACGTCTCTCAGCCTGGCCCTGCCTGGAGTGGACTTTTCTCCACCTTTTCTTTAGCCCTGCTCCAGGCCTGCAGAGTTCAACTGCAAATGGTACCAGTTGGACCAGCTCCGCAGAGGTAACAAGCATTGGTAACTCTGGTCATGAGTGTTTGGTAAATGTTTTGCCTTCCTGGAGGATTCAGAGATCTGGCCATTTGTTTATTTAAAAAATGAAGGAAAATATGCCCGTCTCCCTCATTTCTTTTTGGAATTCCCCCAAAGCTCTATGGGGGAGCCATGTGCTGACCTGAGATCCTGTAGAAGACTTCAGATTTTGTTTTTTGTGGTGAAATCTGGATGGAGGTACCACTGCTTGCAGCAAGGAGAACTTCACTCTGCTGTCACCCTGTCCCTGCATCTGTTGTGAGGAGCCATGTCACAGTGTGCCCTGTGTGTGGAGCTGAGCTGCACCAGCCCGTGTCCCTGCAATCCATCACACCCTGAGCTCCAGCTCTTCAGCAGAGGAGAACCTCCAAGCCTCCATGTACCCTGTTGGGAAGGATATTGGAGCTTCCACCTCTCCCCAGCCTGCAGCCTGTCCTCCCAGCACCACACACTGCTCTGGTAACTGGCTGGATTTCAAGTCATTGCGCTCACTCTGTTTGCTCCAGCTGCTGCTTGGTGTCTTGAGGAGTCTCAGAAATGCTGTTCCATGCTCTGAAGAGCCATAACTCTGGAATGCTGTGGGACAGAGACTGGAAATCGGTGCCGGCGAGCAGGTGAGGCAGGAGTTAGTGTGTGTGTGCTACCAGAGCGAGGAGCTAGAAAGGCAGAGGATAATAACCTCCAGACCCCACTGCCACAAGACTTTGAAACTCATGACTTAGCAGGCTACAGCTAAGGCAGTGCAGTGTTATTGCAGGCAATAGGGGCAATTCACATTCTATGGGAGTGGAGGCAGAGGCACAAACCCTCCAGCTGGGCAGTGTCGGGCACTCACTGCAGAGGGTGGGGGGATGTTCTGCAGGTGGGTCTCAGTTCCCAGTTATTTCCCTGGAACAGTCCTTGCCCTTCCCCAGTGACAGAACAGGCCCTGCACAAGCCATGTTGCCACTGCTGGGGTGCAGAAAGGGAGGAGGACACTTTTCCAAAATGCTCACTCTAGGGAACCACTCCAGGGGAGCCCTTGGTCACTTCCTTTCACCTCCCAAACCAGTTCCTCTGCCCTCACACACGTCAGGGTGCCGAAGGACCGCTCCTGCTGAGCATCCTGGCTATCAGAGGGCAGTGCCAGGAGCAGTTTGGCCAGCAGCAGGTATGACCAGGGCACCAGAGTTCTCCTCCCAGCTCCCTGTCAGGACACAGTACCTGGGGCAGGTCATGGACCAGCCCTGAGCTTTCCATCCACGGGATGGAAGGGGATGGAGGCTTAGTCCAGTGGCTGATATAGAAATGTGCCACAGTTTTCGGGAAGCTCCCTTTTACATGCACCCTCTGCTTTGTCTGTACTGACTTTAGCAATCCCACAGCCATGAGCTGAGCTGCCTGAAGCTGTCCCTGCCTGTCACTGAAGGCAGGCACCGTTCCCCTGGATCACCTTGGGCCAACCACCAAACCACCACAGTAGCTATGTGCCCCGAGAGCTTTGGGGGAGATGCAGGAGAGCACAAACAATTCTGCTTACACATCCCAAAAATACTTTGTCTCCTCATGCTGAGGCTTGTTCTGGTCTCATTACACCTCACCAAATTGTACCAGGATGTGAGACTGGCAGCGTTTGGATGTCCAAGAACTGTGGTGGCCTTGGGCTCATAGGCCAAACCTCAGCTACAGAAATCCAGGCCGTTCCCCTGGAGCCAGGAGTCAGCCCTGGCCGGCAGCAGCGGAGCTGTCCCTGGACCAACACTTGTCCCCAGGGAGTGCTGGGTGTCCGTGTCCAACTCAGCTGTGCTCCAGGTCTCTCCTGCCCAGAACACATGGGGACCTTTCAGCCCCAGCTAGAAATGAATTGAAGAAGACACATAATACACACTTGATGTGTAAAGCTGAAACAACCAGTGCATATATTTTTTTATCATGGAATAAGTAGCTTTCTTGCAGATTTCTCACAGGCACACAAACTGTTGATACCTTTAATTACCCATCATGCTTAATATCTGTTCCTGCACACCAGGCTCCTTTCTCCCTTTTCTTCCTTTCAGTAACACTAAAGATTATTGCTGTTCAACTTTTTTGCTGGTGTATATTGTTTTACATTGTTAAAATGTCAGGTTTGTCTCACTGGCATAATTTTGTAGTATTAATGTTACTGTTTGGCTACACAACTGTATATTCCCCATGCTGCTGTGAGAGTCACAATTCTCAACCTTTCATTTCTTTTCTTTCCTTGTTACATGAAAAACATGACTCAGAAAACCCTCTATCAGCTTTTTATTGATTTGATTTCTTACTTAACAGACAGCAAAGTTCTGGTTTAAATAGTTCAAATGAGATAACTTATAATTTAGGGTTTGAGAATCTTTTTACATTACTAGTTAACAGTCCTGAGATCAGCCCATGAAATATGCTGTGTAAGAAAACAACCATTTTACTAGAGCACTGTATATGTTTTTGGTCTCATTAGTAATAGATGTTTTGAAGGGATCATTGTGTCTTTTCTAATCAATACTTTTGTTAGAAAAGCAGTGTTTAGTCCAGCAGAAATCTACCATCTATTTCTGTTATTGCTTGTATTTTCAAGTTAAATTTCATTTAATTTTCTGCACAGTGCATAAGGATGTATAACCAGAACTTGATCTTGTTTGAAGGTTGTGTCTGTGTTTGGTTCCATGCTGTACTTTATTATAACTTTCTTTCTTCAGAGACTGTTCTTACTCCACAAATACTCTTTAGTGTTAAAAGTGTAAGAAGACATTGTCCTTATATTCCTTAACTAATGGGTTATTAATAAAATGTTTTAAAAAAAAGAGTGGAATTCATCTCACAATTCAGAGTGTTACAGCTGTGCAAGGCTGTACCTTGCTGGGGGAAGCAGTGGTGGGAGCAGGATCCAGGATTCACACTCAGTTCAGTGCCTGAGCTCATCACCATGAAGGCTGGGAATGTGGGATGATAATGGATGCCTGGTTTCTTAGGGGTTCTTCTGGAATTTCAGACAGGGGCAGAGTTTGAGTTCATTAGGCATTTCTGGATGCTTGCTCATTTCTCAGTTTTGAACCAATTCCTATAAGGAAAAAGAAAAATTATTTGTCCAGTTTCATGCTTCATCTTGCTGTGGAATTTCTTAATGGGAAAAATAAGCAGAGGCATCTAGCAAATGAGTGGTGAGACTTCTCTTGGATGGCACACTGGGCTGAATGCTCAGTGGCTTCTGTCCACGGAGATTGGCGAGAGGATATCTGGCGGTGCCCGAGGACATGCTGTTAACCTCCCGTGCATCTCCCTTCCTTCCTGGGATGCATTCCCTACTTCGGTAGATAGTTTCCATTATTACTTTACGCTGCCAGGACTACAGAGCCATAAAATCTCATTTTATCTGCATTACAGAGGTAATAAATCTGCGCTTAGCACAGTGTTCTCTGATAGTGGTTAAAAGGGAACTCTGTCAGATGGTGTAACTCTGATGAGTCTTTCTCCTAATGACAGGTAACCCCACAAACGAGCAAGGAAGCACCTTGGGGGAGGGGGTGATGGGCAACTCAACAGGATCCTCAATAGACACACAGAAAACAGTTTCTGCTGGGGAATACAGCTTCCAGAAGCAGGTCCCAGGGTTGTCCCACCACTGCTGGCACAGCTCTCGGCTCAGTACCTTGAGGTGGGTGCCATGATTTTGGCTCCTGCTCCCTATTGCTCACTGACCACAAAACAGATGCTAAAACCCCGTGTGTACGTATGTAAGTGAAAAGCTCCCAGGCTGTTTGCAGGCAGGGAAACCACAATTACACATAGAATAATAAATGGAGTGAATTCAGACAAGTTAATCTCCCACTTCATCCGCTGAAACTACTAATGGTGTCTTGGGGACCTCAGTTTGCAGTTAATTGGCATAAATCAGGAGCACAACTGGAGCTGATGGAAATTTGCTGTGCAGGGAGTGAGGGGTGAGTGATGCCCTCTGAGGGCAGCTCTCTTGGAGGATAACCTCGTGTAGAGGGAGGACAGATGGGTCAGCAGACCCTGTGCCACTCTGCAGGAGGGAGGACAGAGGAACAGACCCTAGGACTGCTCTGCAGGGTAGGGTTTGGAGCCTCAGTTCAGGCTGGACACTGTCACTTCTATAACCCTGCTGCTTTTCCAAAGGCTCCAATTTCTGCTTGCAGTGTGATAAGCAAATTCCTGCCTCCAATACAAAGCAACTTTTCTAAGCCCTCATGGTTACAGGGCATAGAAAAACGAGTGCTCTGAATTCCCGCTCTCAGTTGGCTGCAAAAGCCCCAAACCTGCCTTTTTCCTAAAAAATCTCATTTTTTTTCACACAAGTCCTGTTGTTTGGGGGGACTGCCCACTCTTCCAGTTTTTGAATGTGCCACCAGCACTATCACCAGTGTCATTTGCAGATGCAGGGCTGAACTTGGTGATGCCATAAACAGGTACCTACCTCCCCCAGCTCCTGGGTCCTGCCAGTGTGCACGGCAGCAAAAGCACCCAAAATCTGTGGTTTCTGGGGAAAACAGCTCTGTGAAGCACATGGTGCTTTATTTCTCTTGGAATTATTAATTCCCACGAGCTATCCTCAGTGACAGTGGCGTCCTGGAAGCTGCCACAAGCCCACGATGGCTGCGAGCATTATAAAAATGCTGGTGGGGCCCCATGGCAGGAGCCAGGGAGTCGGAGCAAGAGCACGGCTAGTGCCAAAAGGTCAGGGACAGCGCAGAAATTCAGATGTTACCGAGAGGCTGGCGGAGCCAGAGCAAATACTTCCCCAGCTGAAAGCAACCTCGTACAGCTCAGCCCTCCACTAAACGAGGGAAGCTTTAATGTGGAGCAGATGTAGTGACGTTTTCCTTCCTCGTTAGCTGATTCCGACACGCTCAGGGTGCACCATCCAGGGGAGCCTAACATTGCTCTTCTTCACAAAGGGGTTTTCACCAGATTTCTGGGAATGGTTACATGGTTTAGAACAGTCCATCAAGATCTGATTTTAGTCTGAAAAAATAAATTAATTAGGGTCCACTTTTATTTCTTCTTAGTTGTTTTCTCGCCAAGCAAACACCACAAGAGACACTGAGCTGTCCTTGCAGAGATGGCTTTTGCTGCTGACAGTGATGATGGGAGTTATGTTTGTGGAGAATGTGGGCCAAGGGACAGGGCAGGATCAGTTGGAAGGCACAAAATATTGTGTTGGTGCTGGGGCCGAGAGCTATATAGGGACACATTATTCTCATTTCATGCCAGGAGAGCAGACAAATTATCCTGCTGTGGCAGCATTTAGGAGCAACTCATCCCTTACTGGGTCCTTCCTCACCCTTCCAGGGTGAGCAGGCTAGTCCAACATCTGCTCGAGCCACCCGGGTAAGTCACCTTAGGATAGCGTTAAAATCAGAAGCACTGAGGTGGGACAAGCCAAGCACTTCTTCGTTCCTGTGAGCTTGCCCCAGTGAGGGGAGCCCTGTGAAGGGAGCCCCGGAGAGCGGAACTGGTGAGGGGAGGCCCTCGAGGGGGCTCTGATGAGAGGGGTCCTGTGAGGGGAGAAGCGCGAGGGGTCCCCGGTGAGGGAGACCTGTGAGGGGAGACTCGTGAGGGGGCTCCGGTGAGGGGAGACCTGTGGAGCTGCTCGAGGGACGGGAGATCCGTGAGGTGGAGACCCGTCAGGTAGCACTGGTGAGAAAAGCTCTGTGAAGGGAGCCCCGTGAGGCGGAACCACTGAGGGGAGAGCCGTGAAGGGGGTCTGAGAGCTCTGTGATGGGAGCCCCGTGAGGGGGCTCCGGTGACGGGAGACCCCTGAGGGTCCCTGCACGCTCCCCGCAGGTCCTGGGCGCGGAGCGGCCCCTCACGGGGGCCGCCCCCCGACCCCTCAGCCCCTCGTCCCCTCAGCCCCTCGTCCCCTCAGCCCCTCGTCCCCTCAGCCCGGCCGGCGCTGGCGGCGCCCCGGCGAATGCGCAAGATGGCGCAAGGCGCTGCCCGCCCGCCCCCCGCCCGCCGGCGGCCCCGCTCCCTCAGCGCCGCCCCCCGCCCGCCCGGCGCGGCGGCGTGTTCGCGCCGAGGGCAGCACCGCCGAGAGCCGCTTTTCCCCTTTTTTTCCCCTTTCCTTCCCCCCTTCCTCACCCCTCCCGCCCCGCAGCTGGGGGTGGTTCTCGCCTGCCCGCCCTCCCTCCTCCCCTCCCTCCCTGCCGGCGGGCTGCTCCCTCCCCGTGGGGCGCAGGGAGGCGAGCCCGCCCGCCCGGGATGCCATGGCTCCGCCGGGCTCCGCGCTGCCCGCCTGCCTGCTGGGGCTGCTGCTGCTCGTGTGCCGCGGAGGTAAGAGCCGGGCTGGGCTGGGGGAGCGGGCGGGGGCGCGGACACGGACCGCGGACCTGCCGCCGCGCCCGGCGCCGCTCCCGCCCCGCGGCCGCTCCGTCCGTCGGTCTCTCCCGCACTTCGCGTCCCCTCGTCACCCCCGAGGTGGCCGGGGCAGTGCTCGTCCGCGCTCCCCTTGTCCCTCCCCATTCCCGCTGCCGCTCCCGGTCCCTCTCGCTTGCCCGCGGTCACCGGCAGCCCCGCGGCACCGGGGCCGAGCAGCCGCGCGGTGTCCGCCCGTGAGGCGCGGGGGTCCCCGCGGGGCAGTGGGGTCGTATCTTGGGGCTACAGAGTCCCACACCAGCCCATCCAGCGCCTTCATCGGCGGAGGTCCCGAGGTGCTCCCCCCGGAGCGGTGCTTCCAGTTGGAAACCCCGTGTGCGGGGGGCTCTGGGGAGGGATGGTGGAGTTTGTGGAGCCCGAGCCCCCGCCGCTGGCGCTGGGGAGGGATGGGGTGGCTGCCGGGGCAGTGGCGTGGCGGGGCATCCACCCGTGCCGGGAGGGCAGAGCCGGGATCGTCACGGCGATGGGAGCGGGAGGCAGCGCCCGGCGGGCGCGTCGCGTTCGTCAGGAAAGGAGATGAGAGACAGAGATGTTGGGTGACAAGTTGCAGGGATGAGGGCGAGCAACTTCAAACCTACGAGTATATTGTGCTCTCCTGTAACGCTCAGCTCTGTCCGCTCCGGTAACACAGTCCATCGGACCAGGGCTAGACGACAAAACATCAAAGGGAGCTTTCCCGGCACCTCCTGTGATAAATGGCAATATATTCCTTCTACTGGTGATACTGTTTAAGCGGGGGGCTAATCTGAGAAAGATGCTGTTCTGCAGCAAAATACTCGTGTGCATCCTGCTCTTGTCTCGCTTAGCAGCCTTAAAGATAAGGAAAAGTAGGAACTCAGCAACGTGCTCTAGTGGAAGGTGTCCCTGCCCATGGCAGAGCGGTTGGAGCAAGATGGTCCTTAAAGTCTCTTCCAACTCAAACCATTCTATGATTATTCTATGAGCTGTTTAAAAAGAAAACCCTGCAAGCATGGTCTGACCCAGCATGATCAGAGAGAAAAAAGTGTGTTAGATTTATCAGAGATAGCTGCTGGGGTGTTTAGGAAACAAGGCTGTGGACTAAGTCCCATCATAAATCTCGCCACGTGGTCCGTAGCAGCCACGGCGAGGAGGAGAAGCCAGTGTAACTCGCATAAAATAGACGTGATCTGTGAAGTGGATGTAATGAAGCAGGTCTCGTTATTCTGTTGAGATTCCTGGATAGTGCAATGAGGATGGTTGAAAAAGTACTTTTTTTTGTTTGTTTGTTTGGAGGGAGGAAGGTAAAAGAAGTGAATACTTGAAAGCAAAACTTTAGCAAGTTGAGTTCGTGTCTGGGTTATCGCCTGCTGCTGTCCAAATTGCTCTGTGTGTTTGTTTATGCTGCGCATTGGCGGGTCAGTGGCTCCTGACTTTGGGGTGTGTTTTGCTGGCCCCGCTGAGGAGCGTTTGGCAGCACTTTCAAAGTTTCTCTGTTCTGAGTTTTTTTTCCCCCTTCGGAGGGTTTAGTCGCTCTCTGTGGTCAGCAGCGAGGTAAGGCGTTTCTGCGCTCCGCTGAGTTTACCAAACCCTCCCGTGCCGGTGTCAGCGAGCGCGGAGCAGCCTGGCCGCGGGGACGGACCGTGTGTCGGAGCTGTGCGGGACACGATGCTCCGCTGCCAGCCCCGAGGTTTTCAAACTCCCCAAAATGCTGGTCTGGCAACTATGAACGAGGTGCTGGGAGCTGCTGGTCAGCGTGGAATGGGCTCAGCAGCGAGACAGTATTTTCTTTCTTTTTTTCTTTTTTTTCTTTTTCTTTTTCTTTTTTTTTTTTTAATTTCCTGGAGCTCTTTGTTCTGGGTAGTGGACAGCTTTTGTCTGTTATTGCTGAGCCCGGGATTCAAAGGCAGGCATAGGATACGAGAGGCTCCCCAGCTCTGCTCAGTAACAGCCTTGGAATTAAACATCGTCATTTATATTTAAGTAGGCTTAACTTCTAAATTATTGAAGCTATAAGCTTTCACTAATTTCTGCTCTGTATGGCTTTGTTGGTGTTTTTTTTTTCTTTTTTTTCCAGATGTAAAAAAAGGATTGCTTTCTCCTAAATTGGTGTAATACCCTGTCTTTTTTCTTAATATACACAGAGAGTATCAGGTATCATTTCCCCAATAACACTCAGAGACTGTATGAAATTCAAGCCCACATTTGGGCTTCATCTCTCTTGGGAGGCTCAACAGGAGAGTCTTGGGACGTGGTTTTCCCACGTGGTGGAGGCAGCAGCAAGCTGTGAAATGGGTGGGTGTCTCACAGCCGTATCCTCGTGTACCATGTTTGGGAGCTGTGCTGGGGACGAAGCTGATGGGTGTGAGTATGCAGCCAGCTGTGCCCGTGGCACTGAGATGCCTGCTGGGACCATCAGGGTGCCATGATTAAACTTTGGAAGTTTATAAAGCAAAGTGAGAGAGAGGACAACAGGGCAGGTCGGTCCCCTCCTCATCTGCCCTGCCACTCCTCCCACAGGGCGTAGAAATCCTAAACTAGTCTAATTGCACCTTTTCTTATTACTTATCAGGCTCTGGACCTTGCACAGGTCAAGCTCCTATGCTTGCTTAGAAGCTGGCAGAGGGTCTCAGATCCAGGATTAGAACCCAATTCCCTGTTCCTCTCCATCCTGCTCATTCTCAGTTTTGGCCCATGTGCTATCTGCCTGGCATGGGCCAGTAAGGAGCAGCTCAGCAGCAGCACTGCCTGGCAGAGAGCTGCAAAACTGCTCCCGTTTATGTCTGCAAATGGAAAGGTTTTTCTCCCTCTTTTCTGTCTGCCTGAACTTTTTCTTTCTCTGATTCCCTTGTTTCTGGAGGGTCCTGTGTCACAGTGTGTGAAGTGCTAAGCAGTGATCCCATGCAATGCCAGCCCCTTGCTTCACAAACCCTGGGACTCTGCTCCAAACCCATGGGATGAGCAGATCATGTGCTTAATTTTGCAGCCTGCACCAGATCTGGGACAGAAGATGTTTTTTCCCCACTGTATTTCATGCTTTGCACTCCTGGGCTTCTGACCCTGGATATCGTCCTTTTATTTGTCTGACAAAACAATGCAGGAATCCCCTTCTGCAGTTTAAGAATTCCCATTTAAATCAACCGAATAACATTAGGCAGGAAGAGGAATAGTCCATTCAGAATTACTTTGAAATCACAAACTTATTTGAACTTTACTGGAGCTTTTAGTTTTACAGAGTTTAGAAACTAATAAATTATGTAGCAGGGCTCATGAAAATCTACCCGAGTCTGCTTATCCAAAAGAATATCCAACATTTTGGTTTTGCAAGAAAATAAAAATAATTGTTTACACATGTTCAGGAGTCATTGGCAAGCATATAAAACTGATGGTTAAGGAGGTGACCATGTCAATAATTACAGTTTAAGAGAAGAGAGTGGGAAATAGGTGAGAGATGAGGAAAGCACAGAGCACACTGATCTGGCCTTGCTGTTATATCGGGTGTCACCGTTGTATCGCACCCTCCACTTGAGAGCAGCCCAGTCACTTTAACAACCCAGACCTGCTCCACGCAGGTAATTTAAAACCAGAGTTTCAGAGCAGAGTCAAGGATTTGCTGCCTGGCTTTTTTTGTTGTTCTTGCACATGTGATTATGAAGCTGATGGCAAGTCAGGGGATGCGGGTTGTGGCGGGTGGTTCTGCTGGGTTGGGGAGATGCTTTTGCAAAAGGATCGTTTCTACTGAAACCTGAGAGCACATGAAAAGGGAGAGAAGAGCTCGTGTTTCAAGATGCTGGATTTGGAGTGGGCAGGGATCGGTGCAGTGCTCTGCTCCTTGGCAGGAGCGAGGCGATGCTTTCCTGCATCCTTAATTTCAGCGTGGGAGGTGATAAGGCAGAGGGGATGGCAGAGAGGAGGGAGCGCTGGGTTTGCTTTGATATAATTTTGTTTGCTGGACTCAATTAAGAGTTTCAAATGTTTTGATGTGCACAGAAACTTCTCCTCCTCCAGAAACACCTTTCCTTCCTTTTCTTTGCATGCCACCCAGTCCTGCCTGAATGGAAGGACTCAAGCTGAAGTTCAGGGGCTTTGTTTTGGCACTGTGATGCCAAGTTGCTTGTGGCTCTTTTGGCAGCCTTGTGCCATCCTCCCAGCCACCATGTCTCTGATCCACAGGCACCATCACCCACCGTGTGGCCAGTCCATCCCCTGCTGGGTCTGTGCAAGGGGCTGGCTGTGGGGACAGCCACCTACCTCCCTGATGCTTTCCTGCGGGGTCAGGGAATGAAACTGGCTGTTGTCCCGTTCTGCATTAGAGCAGCCTCGGGGGCTGAAGCCTGTGGGGACCCCGGCTCTGGCACAGCATTTCCCATCTTGGCCGCTGCCTTTGCTGTGCTCTCCTTTGCTGCACGGTTGTTTCTGCTCCATGTTTGTGTCGCTGATGCCCTCTGTGGTGAAGCTGTGATCTGGTCAGGGCTGTGAAACACGTGGGGAATGCAAATAACAGCGCATCCTACGCTCGGCTTGCTGCCATGCTCTCGAGATCCTCGCTGTGGATGGAGCTACCGTGGGTAATTAGCTCAGGAAAGGTCTTTGCCCTTTCCAGCTATACCAACAGGTTTTATCCTGCCTTCATCAGGATGGGGGAGCCCGCAAGGGCTCAGAGCTCGTCCTGGAAAGGCTCTTTGTGCTGTGAATGCTTCCAGCTTCCACAGCGTTCAACAAGTGACCTCCTGGGATTTGCCCAGTCCGGTCTCAAACATATGAAAATTATTTGGGGCAACTTCTCCAGCTCTTTGGGCTGCGCTTGCCTTCCTCAGCTAAAATCTGTGTCCTCACTGAGGGCAGTGATCCTGGATGTTTCTGAGTTCTGCATGAGGTGGCTGAGAGGTTGTGTTGTCCCCGACAGAGACCTCCTGCAATTGCTTAACGAGTGGATGTGGTTTATGCTCCCTGATGGAAAAATCGCTTTATATAACCTCCTGTCCTAAAGGAAAGGGAATAAAAAATTCTGAGCTAGTAAACTTTACTGCCAGCAAGATGTGGGGCCTGTTACAGCCTATTCTCCTCTTCTTTAAATGTAAATTTTTCTGGATGCCCTAAAGAGCCAATTTGCACTTTACTACAGTGCAGTGCTTTTCTCCTTAGGGTCTGGGTCAGCCTCAAGGAGATTTAAGAGCGCACCAGCTGGATTTTTAGGCTGCCAATTTCATCAGCCTGAACCTTGTTATAATCTGTTGGAGAACATCTTTCAGGTCCATATATCTCTTGCTTCCATATCCTCCCATTTGCAGGATTTGAATAAAAAACAACCCACCGCTGAAAAAAACAGGAGCCATTTTTCATAGGGCTGGCCCAAACTGCACCCAGGTTTTTGGCCCTAATACTAACCTGCATCCCACTATAAAATCCTCTTGTCCTGGGCATCTTCTTTTGGCTTTATTGAAGCAGGGCTGGAGTGGTTATCCATGGGGGTGGTAATGCTGCTGGTATGTGCTGTGTTATGCTGGGAACAGAGTAAATCAGAAGGGGGCAAATTTCTGCTTGTGAAAGGCAGTTTGCAGGTGGATGTCGTGCTGTTGGTGTGATGAGAGAGGAGCTGGGGCTGCCTTGGTCTCCCCACCAGTGCTCCTGATGATGCAGTGCCAGGAAGAACTGGGTGGACTCAACTGCTCCCGCAATATCTCGCCTTGCCACGAGCTCAGCCCCGGCTCTTGGCAGCTCATTTCATCTCTCTGTGATTAATGTTCCCTGTCTAGAACAGGAGTAATAATACGGGCTTCATCTGTCGGGACCGTGTGCTCTCAGGGCAGGGATGGCCCTGCTGGCTGCAGGTCTGGATGGGGTCCAGGGGGATGAGCCAGGATGTGACTGAGGTCCTTGGCAGTGGATGTCACCGCTAATTAGAGCAGTGAGATTAGCTGCTGAGGCACAGGAGGGAAAGCCAAAATCGTGTTTCCCAAATCGAAAAGGACAATGCTAGGGTATGAGCAAGTTCTTTTGAAGCTTTGAATGTGAATCACAGTGTCAAGTAAAAAATAATTAAACTTATTTTTTTTTAAATGTACTTCAAAGTGTCTTTTAAGCTTCCCATTAATTCGAAGTTCTTTCTCTCAGCACTAAATAAATCTCTTGGTTCAAAAGCACAAGTGCTAATTGGTTTCTCTGAGTATGCCTGTCTGCTTGATCAATAGGGGAAGTAGTTTTTGTTAAATATTTGCACATATAGTCACATATTGTATTGCTCAGGGAGATGGTAAATGTTTCTCAAAAGGAGACTTGTAGAGTGAGGATTCCAGTAATTTTCTTATGGCCTTTATGTCAGAGCTAATCAGACTTCCTTCCTCCACCCCTTTGCAGAAAGCAAAGCGGTTTTCCCTCGCGTGCTGCCGGTGTGGAGACGAGCGGGGTTGTGCAGCTCCCTGCCTGACACCCCTGCTCTGACTGCAGACCCTGCCACTGTACTGCAGAGCTCACAGTTTGTGCCTCAAGCAGGGAGTGGCTGGGAGCCACGCTGCCTCGCAGATCCTTTCGGGAGTTACCTGGGATGGTGTGTGGGATGAGCTGGGTTTGGATACGAAGCCAGCTGTTGGAGATGGATGGGGCTTTCAAACTCCCTGAGTGAGCATGCACGGCCTTGGCAATTTCCTCACTGTCTCTCAATTAATTGCACTTTTACTGTTTCCATGTGCTTGCAGACTGCCGTTTACTTCCAACTTTGCAGCATTGTTGCTGTGCCCTGTTGGTGACTGCAATCAGTTATTTATGCTGACTGAGTTGGGTCCCTCTCTCCCCTTGCTCCACTGCTTCCTTGCTCTGCCTGTGCTCTCTCTCTGGCCCATCTGAGCTGGTCTCTAGAGCAAACACCAGGAGCCTTCTTGTCTCACCATGGAGATTCCTCTGTGAGTGTCTCTGTCCCTTTATCTCTCATCATGAGCATCCCGGGAAGGCAGTGCTCTGTGTTCTGAGTCCACCTTTGTGACAGGTGAAAGACAAAGGTTGGTTTCTCCCAAATCCCCAGATGGGATGGGCTTGCTTTTCCATGTGTCTGGTTAGTTGGTCAACTGTCCCTGAAGCCCCAGGAAAGAGTCAGTGGGATTTCTTCAAGGTCTAATAAGCATTCCATGAGAAAAGCATAAATTGAGGTGGAATTTGGGTGCTCCTGGACACTGCACAGTGTCTGCAGATTACAAACCAGTTGCACATTGTCACACCTCAAGGCACAGTTCCAGTCCCAAATACAGCCTGAGGAGATCCCAGGACCAGCCGTCCCCACTCCAGCATGTGCCTGAGGACACCAGTCCTAATTATGAGTGCCATCACTCCTGCAGCTCCAGCAGCCTGGAGTGAGGATGCAGACCGAATGTTTATGGAGGTAAACATGATTATCTCCAATCACAGACCTTAATGATGGTTGTTATAATGACAGCAGTTGTGGGAAGGGCATGTAATTATGTTGATTCTTCCTTTTATTGTACATATAATAATAAGCTGTTTTATCTTAAGAGTACAGGGGGAAGATGGGGCATTTATTTCATTAGGGATTTTTTCTGATTGCCTGTTAGGCTAAATCCTGAAATTTTCAATCTTTCTGGAGTCAGAAGTCCCCTTCGGTTCAGTGTCAGAATGTGAGGGTCCTTATCCTGCCTAACTGCCAGGAGCACCCACACAGGGAATGGGGCCCCAGCATGGTGTTGAGGCTCTGGCCACTTTGCAGAAAAATGCAGAGCATTCAACTAATTTCTTAATTTTCACCAAAAAAAGAGTAATTGATGGGTTTGTGCTGGCTGCAGTCTGATTTGCTGAGAGGACCCCAGGGCTATCTCATAAAAAAGAAGTCACAGTGAGCGATAGATCACCGAGATGGCTGGAGCTAGCCTGACATTTTAAGACTTAATGGGTTAATAAAGTGTGTGTTTTAGGTGTCTGTCACTAAGTAGGGTTTGTCCATTCCCTGCACACACTCATACCTTGTTGGCAGTACCTTTGGCCTGCCCTGCACTACCACTGCTGCCTTTGTCTGCTCCGTCCATCTGCCTCAGCTCAGGTTGCACTCAATGTTTATCCCCCGTAATCCAATTTAAGTTGCTGTAGAAAGCAATGGGGATTTACAGAAAGAAAGAAAAAAAATCTCACTGGTTTTGCAGAGCAGAAAAGACAGACTTTTTTCCCCTTCTCTTTCTTTAGTGTAACTGCCTCTTCTCATCTCTGTTATTCTTACCATGCATTAACAGTCTGCCCTCCACCCTGGTTTTGAGCCTAGTGTGGGGGATCCTGTCCTTGGTGGGGTCTGTATGAGGGGCAGGCATTACAAAGACTGTGCCGTGGCTGATGTTTGCCAAGAGATACTGCCTTGTGAGTCCCAATTCTGTGAGCAGCTGTGGAGTTGGTCCCCTGGAGCCCATGAAAGAGGGGAGAAGCTGTATCCCAGGTTGGGAAACCACCCACGGAGGGGCTGATGCACAAGTGAACTGTTAGAAAGGCTTTCTCCACACTCAGATGAAATTGTAGTTTTCTTACTCTCTCCTTTAAAAAGAATTGCCTCCATCCTGCGTTTACACCCTTCAGATATCTCTGTAACTGCTCTTTCTTGGTTGCTTTTTATCTCTCATGTCAGCCGGTATTTTGGACCAATCTTTAAGCAATAGCTCTATTTCTGTCATCTTCTGTAGCGTCTGATCATGACTATAGGGCAGATTATACCCTCAAAAGGTGTACTGGACCAAGTGAAGCATAGCATGCCAAAGACACAGCGTTTAAACGTTCTGTTGGCAAAAGAAGTAAATTAGGACGTATCTGTGTGATGGGAAGCGAGGGTTTGCCTATTGTTGTTACAAATTCTGCAGTAACTTATCTCTCGCGGACATCGTTTAGCGTAATTGCTTTGCAAGAAACCTTTTGTGTGGCTGAGCCAGAACATTGTGCATTTGTATTTCGGTGCTTAACTTGCTCTTCATTAAGGGCTGAATAGCACCATCCTTCGGCTGTTACAGTGTGAGAGAGACCAAAGCGACAGAAGGGCATGGTGTTGTGTGCGAGAGGCAAACAGCCTCCTGCTCTGCCAAGCGGGAGAAGTGTCGGGAAGACGCCGGTGGCAATATGGTCTGAATCGGGAGATGCCGATCCTCCCTTCACCCCCGCCGACTGTGCTGCAAACGGGTCTGGGGCACGGCGCAGCCCCACTCTGCCTGGTCGCGTGGGGAGAGGGATGGATTTCCAGAACTGGTGTGAACTTCTGCTCCTGGGCTGGGAATGGCTGACACTCTGTGCTTGTGCAATTCTTTTTGTGCAAGAGACAATTTCCGGGGGGGCTATGGCGTGGGACTGGGGTTTGGCAAGCCACTGGAGGGGTGTGCCTGGCCATCCCCTTCACTGGAGCCTCCAAAGGCAACCTCGAAGGACCATGCCTGTGGTTACGCCTTTGGAAATCGCACCCCGAGATTTTGAGAGCAAAGCCTTGGGAGGCACAGCATGCCCAAGGGTTTGTTGTTTCTCCTAAACACTTGCACCCTGTAGCCCATCCAAAATGTTTCCATCATCCTCCATTTGCTGCAGTAGCAGTTGACTCTTGCTGCTCCTCATGGTCACGCTGCTGACTCTGTTGTTCTCTCTTCACTTCAGATTTTGGCCGTTCCTCCGAGCTGGCATTCGTTGTGGAGCCCAGCGATGACATAGCCGTTCAGGAGCAACCCTTGATCCTGTACTGCCAGGTGGAGGGCATCCAGCCCATCACCATCACGTGGAGGAAGAACGGTGTGATGATCGTGGACAGTGAGAATGCCTTCATGTTGGCCAACGGGTCGCTCTACGTCTCCCGCTTCCAGAGGGTCCGGGGAGACGGCTCTTCGGACGAGGGCGAGTACGATTGCATGGCACAGAACCACTACGGGCTGGTCGTGAGCCGGAAGGCCAAGATCCAGGCAGCGAGTAAGTGCAGGCAATCCCACAAGGGGCACTAGCTTTGTTGGGAAGCAGGAGGGCAGCATGGTGGGTGCTGGGTGTTCAGGGAGGGAGGGAGCACTAAAGACAGGGAAGAGAAAATGAACATGGAACTGGTATGGATGTCTGACTGGTATCTGATCTGTGTAGCTGTCCAAGTGTGAAAGAAGAGCTAATCAGCTTTCTTGGGTAGAAAGCTAAAAACCACCTTCCAGCAGTAAATTCCCTATGTTGGAGGGATAAGGTACTCTAAACACACACAGTGAAGTCCTCTGTGGTTTGTGTATCTCCTGTGGTGAGTTTGGAAGCCCCTTTGCTGTGCGGCACAGCTGGGCTCTGCTTGGCAGGCAGTGCTTCCCAAATCATAGGCAAAGACCTTCTGAAGGTCATGGTGTCTTTCATTTTGTTATTTAATGCTGGCAGTGTGGAGGCAGCAAGGTCTTATTTACTACCCGGCGTGGCAGCGCCTTTGGGGGCAAGGCTAACAACACCAGACAGATTGTCTGGTGGGGGAGCCTGGAGGAGGAGACAGATGAAAATGTCAGTGAGGGAATGAAATTTAAAGGTGGGGGAGGAAGAATTCCAGGGCAGGCTGTGACTCCAGCCCTGCACACTACCCAGCTTAGCCCCTTACATTGCCCTGGCTGGAGCGGTTGGGTCCTGTTGGGTTTCCTGGTTCTGCCCTGCCAGCTCTGGTTGCTGGTTTGTGTCTATCCCAGGACTGATAGCGGAGCTGGAGGGTCATGGTGGTTTCTGTCCCTGTTGTGTTGGTGGCCAGCTTTGCCCACAGACTGTAGGCCCCGGGGGTGCAGCCACTGATCTTTTTGCATTCAACCAGGAGTTGCTGCTGGGTGTAATTTCTATGTGAATGTGAGGACAGGTGTCTGGTACAGCCCTGAGCCCTGTCCAAACACTGGTTTGTTAAGTAAGTTCTACTGCAGGTTCTCCGACTTGCGTGGGAGATGGCTACTGCTCTTCTTTCAGTGCAAGCCACTTACCACTGCTTCTGTTGCGTTCACAAATCACACCATGACTTTTTTGTGCAAAGCTGGAAAGGTCTGCAGCAAAGTCTGGGGCCGAGGTCCCCCATCTGCACTCCCCAAACCGGGGGGCCTTTCGGAGCGCGGCCGCCCGCTCCCCACAGCGCTGGGGCCGGCTGGCAGCCCACCAAGGGAACACTTCAGCCCTTGTGTATAACAATCCCCGAGTGCGTGAAGTGGCCATCTGCAAACCTAGCTTTTCAGGAGTGTAAGAAGTGACATTGTCCAGGAGCCAAGGGCTTTGGGTCTGTGCCAGATTAGCAGCTGGATCTCAAACTTGTCAGTCTTGTGGTGCTAAACCTTGGAGCACTTTTGGTGAATGGCTCTGGCATTTATAAACTGGAAGCCAGCTGACACACAAGCACAATGTCAAACTTCTTGGACCTGTAAACAGGAGATGTGAGAGCCAGAGGAATTACCTTTGGGATTGTGGATTGTCAATAAACACTGTTATCTCAGCTCTTGCATCAATATGTATGTGATGTGCTGTGTGTCCCTGAATAGTGTTTCCTTTTGTAGCCATAGTTTCATGTGAATCAAAATGAAAAAGGGATCGTGTTGAAAATGCTCTGGACTCTCTTCTTGCTTCGGGCTTGGTTGCTTGCCAGCCTTCAGAAGAGGTCTGGGTGAAGCTAGCACAAAACAGGGGGCCCCTGGCCTTGATGCCACAGGTGCCTGCAGATAATGGGAATAAAACAGGATGTTGTGGGCAAATGTAACCTGCTGCTCAGGGCGAGCTCCCCTGCTGTGCCTGAGCCGAAGGAACATGCACTTACACTCAGGACTCGACTTAATCGTAGATGAAATCTCCTAAGAATGAATCTTAGTTGTACCCCGAGCCCCCGTGTCTCACGGTGGTTACACACAAGCGACAGTGATTTTCCTTGCCCCAAGTCCCAATAAGCCAGTCAGAGGAGAAGGGTAATTATCCCCATTTGAGAGATGATGGGACCACTGCATCGAAGGAATGGGTGCTGGCTGCCTGGGAGGGGAAAAATCCCTAGCGCTAAGCAGACCTTGGCAGAGCAGAGTAAATACTGCCGGTGGGTAAAACCTCATCCCAGTGCTGATCTCACCTTCCCTCTGAGCCTGACATCTGAACACAAAAGCAAAGGAGAAATAAAAACCTTTCACAAACAAAAATCTTGAAAGTTGATCAAGGCCGTGCTACTGAGGAATAAAAGAGATCTGACAGAGCAGAGCCCCTCGAGAGCTCTGTTGCACTTTTCGCTGTCTTCAAAGGCAGGCTGTTAGTCTCATATCACCGTTACAGACCCTGGCTTTGTATTATTGCTTGGAATATAATCTTCTTGGCTCGGAGGAATGTACATATTTGCATTCAGGAAATGTGGGCTGGATATCATATTTTTATGTTTCAAAATTACTTCAACGCTTGGCATTGAGTAAAATTTAACTGGAAGAGTATGCTGCTCTCAGCCGCTGCGCGTGCGGCCCCAGTGGGCTCAAGGTACCGGCAGTTTCCCCACAGGGTGGGCGCTTCTTAAAACCTTCCTCCTTAAAAATTGACTCATTAAATTAATTTAATTAAAATTCAGGGGTATTTCTGTATGTCGTCATTCTTAATGGAAGATACTCAGAGGAGGGAAATGGACCTTGGCTGGTTTGTGGATTGGCAGGTCAGGTGCTAAACACACTGATAATATTTTTGTAGTGTAACCTTCTTTTGAACAAGCATGAGTGTGTAAGAAGCCTACGCGTGACTGAGCTGAGGGAGGCCCTCAGCATTTCCACCCTCTGCCTGACACCCCGGTTGGAATTCTTTCAGTTGCTGTTTCTGTGTCTGTTCAAACCCTAGTGTGTTAGTTTAAAAGGTTGTGGAATGCAACATGTTTTTATAATCTGATCAGGTTATTGAATACAGATCTTTTCTGTCTCCTAATGACAGTTTCATAATTTCACATGACTCCGAGCTGTCTTAATTAAAATCAGTTTCATAGGCAGAGTGTTCTCTGGAGGCACTGCTTGGCTGTGTCCTCGTGGGTCTCTCTGAGGAGCTGGATTTCCCTTGTGCATGTCAGAAGCTGAGCATGCCTTTGCTCCCTGTGGATGGAGATACCCTGTGGGCAGTAGTACCATCCAGAGTCCACTCCTCTGGAAGGTGGGCTCCCCAAAACACAGCCACCTTTCTTCTCATCACCACCCTTTGCTTAACTTGGCCTGACTTGACTCTGATCGTGTTGTCTCATGGCATTTCCAGCCCTTTTTGCCGATACTGTAATTTGATGGACCTGGCTCCACATCATCATAAATCACAGCCCAGCCGGTGGAGTAAGACCCATTGATTATATCACTCAATAACAAGCAGTTACCACTAATTGGAAATCACCATCAAACTGGGTATCAGATCAGGCTCTGCACGTACCCAGCCTGAGAGTAGCAATTTTCCCTGTTTGATCTGATGCTTAAAAAAAAAAAATCAACAAAAAAAGGAGAGAGGGGGAGTAAGTCGATGGTGCAATTTAGAGCCAAAGAGGTTTCTTGAAGTTTGGTGAAATGGACCTGCCCAGTATTTGAAGTACTGTGGTACCTGATAATAACTCAGGAAGCTTTTCCTTCCAAGCTGCCTGGCTAAGAGAGGAGGTTGGGAATCACAGCGTTGTTAAAGCAGCAAAGATCTTCCCATCGTTTCAGCTCCTCTGCACAGAATATATTCAGGGTTTAACCTGCAGCCCCCTTTCCAGGCTCTGGGGTGGTGGGAAGAGCTGCTGAGCCCAAATAATGGCAGCATTTATAAGAGTGTAGAGACAAGAAGGAAGTCTAAAAGGATTAGGGAGAGACAAAGGGGGCTGATTATTTTATGGGTCACAATACAAGGCATTAGAGTGAGATCACAAAGGGATGTAATTACAAAAGAAGGCCATACTGGGGGGGATCAAACCAGGATTAGAGTGGGAAATGTTTTTACACAGTTTTGTTCCACTCATTATGAAGTTAGCATTTTAAATTAAGGTTTAAATAAGGTGGCACCAAAGTTGTCACCAAGGTATTTCCTGGGCAATGCCACTGTTTGGATGCAGATTGTGAGTCTCAGTTCAAAACACCAAGGCAGACCTTAAGCACGTGGATTTGCTGTTGGTTTTTCTTGTGCCTGTACAATATCTGTGTTGTCAGCAGAGCCCTACCTATGGCTTATGCTTGGCACAAGTGAACCTGTTTCTGCAGTTGGAAGGGAGATACTTTTGTGATGACTTGTTTTAGTGGTGCAAAACGTGCTGGAGGTAAAGGTGTGCCCTGGTGTCGGTTTATGGTTCTGGAGACATAGTCCTGTTACTTCCAGAACTTTTAGCTAATGCTTTCTATTTTTATTTTTAAACTGCATTTTATTGCAGTTTAACCCCTAGTGCTACATGCCAAGTTTCCTCCATCCATAAATGAGATTTTTTTTTCCATGTTGTGGCTCCGCTCCCATTTAATGCTCTTTCTTCTCCAATGCTGAGCAGAAGGGCTCAGTCCTGATGCCAGTGATGTTTCTTTATTGCCTGTGCTTTGAATGCTTATGGTAAGCCCAGAGCAAGTTCTGGGCTTGTAGCAGTGGGTCTCGGGGGAAAAATACCCATGAGGAATTACTAAAGGAAAAAAAAAAGGAAAGAAAAAGAAATTAAGCAAAGCAGAAAGACTGTGAGAGGTTTCCAGAGGATGGATGTGATGGGTGAGTGGGTTATTTCCCTCCATCAGCTCTTTTGGCTGCCCCTAGGACATGCTGGCTCACGTGATGCTGCCTCTCACATCTGTACTGTAGCAGTGCTTGGCCCTGTGTGTGCTGCAAAACAAATGTACAAATATCAGAGTCACCAGGGGAAGATTGGAGAGATTTGACTGGGAATTTCAGTAGATTTGCAGGATTAAAAGAGTTTGTCACTTACCACCCACAGCATTTCAGCGTCTGCATGTAGCAGCCAGGATTCATCCTGAGACTTGAGCATATTATAAGACCATATTTCTTTTGGCTGCTCATTTCTTAGCAGTGTGATAGTTATTTAAATATCATCTTGCACTTCTTCGCGAGGCTTCTAAAGTGGATGCGCCAACCTCAGCTCCGGCAGCGTTATCTCTCATACAGGGGGGCTGCACTGCAGGCAGTAATGTCACTTAGTCATTTATAGAAAGCTCAGGGGAAATATATCAGAAGAATTTCATTAATGGCAGCACTGTTGAGTTATTTGTCTCAATTAACTCTTGGAGCACAGCTGAGGAAGTTCTGACATCTCCACAGCCACACCTGCAGCACGAGGCAGTTTCTGCCTGCTTTCTTAACGCGGGCTGAAGCTCTGGGGAACCTGCACGGGCAGTTCTGTGGGGACAGCACAGTGCCCAGCCCTATGTGCATTTATCCTGATTATCCTCTGCCTGCTGCTCTGCTCCAGCCTCTCCTCGAAGCATGAGGTTATTTAATTTGTGAGGGCAGGTCTCTGCTACCTTAGTCTTCTCCTTGGCATCATAACCCCCCTCCCAATCCCAATGCTGTCACCCAGAGCAGCTCTTTACCTAATCTTAGTTTAAGGATTTGTAATGCCACTAGTTATATGGTTGTTTTGCCAGCAGGCTGGGGGTAACCTGATGGTTATATACAGGTTTCACTCTCATTTTGCCCTATAGGAGTCCCAGCTGGCTATGATGTGGCCAATAACATCCATGCACCAACTGTGCCTCAGTTTTCCTTCTCTGAACCCAGGATAGGTTTACTGTCAGTGCCATCATTTGCACACCCCTGTGAACACCTTGGGGGGGCCAAGCTGATGTTTTGTGTTTATCAGGGACCCAGGTTAGCTGGATGTGGTTTTGCTTCCCTGTAAGGGGTGTGCAGTCCTGGGGCCAGGCTAGGGCTCAGGGGAGAGATGGGCTGCTTTTCTGCCACTGTTCATTGGCAAAACTGTGAGTAGGAATCAATTTTTGGAGGCATTTGACCAGAACAATCTTGATCTATCTGAGTACCCCTTGTGACTGGGATTTGAGGACCCTGCTTTGAATGGTTGGGGCCTTTGGGTGCAGTAGGGACATGAGCAAGGGCAGACCTCACAAATCCCTTCATATGGGTGCGTCCCTGCACAGGGGCCAAAGCTGCTTTCCTGGGCTGGCAAGATGGGACCTGGGAGAGATGTTGACCAGAACTCCTTGATGTCAAGGGGTGCTGGATCCCCACTCCATGCACCTCCTCTTCCACTCCAGTTTTGGCTCTACCCACCATCCCGACCCTGTTGCTGGGAGGGGTGTCTGCTCCCACTCCTCTTAGGCACAGCATATGGTTTTCAGAGAGGTTCTTGCTTTAAACCCAATTTTACAGTTGGGTTGACTGAGGCAAAAGGAGGTCAAACGATTCGCCTGAGGTCACCCAATAAGTGGCTCAGATTAAATCTCAACCCATGACGCTGCCCGTTCCCAGCGCTGGCTGTGCTGGCCAGACCAGATGGCCTTCTGAATGCAGCGTCAAGATCCTCGGCTTTTTCTCTACCTCATTGTTCTCCATTGTGGGCTTCTGAATGCAGGACCTTGAAAAGTGAGAGTCATTTGGATTTGCTGAGTCCAAGTTATTCTGTCTAATGACATGGATTTGCAGGAGAGGGTTTAAACACACTGTTTGCTACAGAGGTTGGAATTTTTTAAAACTCTCTCTGGCTGACCAGCTGAAATTGGTCCCTTACCCTTTCAGCTGCTGTGCTGCTGGTTCACTGACTGCAGGGCTGCCCTGGCTTTGTATCTGTACACGTTTGTCCGTAGGGCTCTCAGGTCCTGATTCATGGGATAATTCCCCAGCACTGCACACTCTGGTCTGTTTGTGCAGTTTGTGTCTTCCCCCTTAGCTTGGTCCTGGGATTGCACAAGGGGGTCAGTGCAAGGTGGTCCTGGATGTACAGTGTTGTGTTTGCCTCTGGGAATCTGCAGACTCTTGTATTAGCTCTGGAAATGCAGATGGGATGCTGATATCTCCCTCCAGATCTGGTGTGTCCTGTGTCCATACATCACCCCTGACCCAGCAGGGGCTACAGGTGAGGTTAAAGCAGAGCATCGGGTATCACAAGATGAGCTCCATCCTTGTTCTCTAAAATAAGGAGCTGCCTGGAAAAGTGCTGCTCTCTTTTGGAAAGCAGGTGTGCAAATCCTTTGGACTTGCAGAGCAGAGACCATCTGCCCATGAAGCAGCAACCCCTGGGTGCCTGGGGCAGGCTGAGGTCCTTGGGCAGTGGGGGGGTCTCCTGCACCCACACATCCTTCTGCATTCTCCCCCGTGGGAGGGCCCACACTCTGACCTTAGCCACTCACATGCCTCAGTAAGTTGGCACCTCTTGAGCATGCCTTGATTAATGGTGTTTTTTTGTCAGTCCTAAGAGGCCCCATTATGTCCCTTTGATGCTGCATTTCGCACTTACCACTGTCACTGAGCTCAATGACTAATTTTCACAGGTCATGGGAGAGGGACAATGGACCAGGCCACATTTGGAAGAAACAAATGAAATTTTGCTGCAACTGAGAGCACTAATTAAGAGTGAGGATCAATTTGGGTGTACAAAAGAGATAGTTTTAGGCTGGTGGTGTGTAAATGAGTGGCGGTGTTGGGGAGCGGAAAAGGTTCAGTGTGTGCATACTTGAGCTGCAGCATTGTACTGTGCTGCATTTCATCGATTCTTCTGTGCTCATTCATCGAGGAAAAACCAAGTGTTTTCCTGCCTGCTGTGCCCGGGGAGGGCAGGGACAGCAAACCTGCCAGATCAAGTCATGGTTGATCCCTGTGAGATGTTTTTGGCCAGGAGCAGGAGATTGTGTTTCTTCAATCTCATTGCTCATCTTTGAGCATGACACTGCAGGTTGGCTGTTGGCTTTTGAGCACAATGCATGGCACTCCCTGCCCAGATGTGTGGGCAGGATGATGACCATCCTCATCCCAAGCCATAGCTCGCCCTACCAACGATTGCACTGTTTGCTGAGACTCAGAGGAACACTGATTTGGAAGAGGTGTCAGAGAGGGAAGGGGCACAGTGAACTTCCATCAAGGAGGATGTCATGGATGCAGCAGAAAAGACAAGGAAAAGCCAGGACTACACAAGCTGGATTCATGGCTTCACTGAAGCCACTGAAGCATTGCAGAAGTGTGATTCAGGTTAACCCTGAGTCAGGGTTAATGTGTGTTTAGGATGAGCTGATTTCAAGTGTCCAGGTGCCCAGGCTGTGGCAGTTAAAATCAGTTTGCAGATGGTTTTGGTAAAATCATGTCTGGTTTTGATTGGATTTGCCTTGGGCAGAAAGGTAGGAGCATCAACTGTAGCATCCTTTTGCCAAGAGCGTCCTCCAGGGCCTGTGGGGTTCCCATGAAGCAAAGGCTAAATGGATTTGAACCCAAACACATTTATGGTACTGAGCAAATCTCCAAAATGGTCAGGTGGAAACAGCAGTTTCATTTTCCCTGTTGCTTGGTGTTGTTTGCCCACAACCATTTTTTCCCCTGCAGCTCAGCAGAGAACGATGGGACGTTCTGCCTCAGCCCAGGGAGTTGCTCCTGGGCTCTATGTGGTGTCATTGCCCTAAATATTCAAGCAATGCAGCCCCATCCCTTTGGTCCCCAGCATGGCAGCTCTGTCTGAGGTGAGGGTGCTTCCCAAGGCACTTTGTTGGCTTGGAGCAGCATCCATGTCCAGCTCACCATAGTTTCCCACGGCAATGTGTAAAGGGGCGGGAGGAAAGTCCTGACTGCATCTTTCATTAGTGATCCTAATGCTCAGGGGGGGAGAGGGCAGGCAGGGCCCCAAGGGGGTCAGCTTGAACTCTCTCTAAAAAAAGGAGGGGATAGAGAAGAAAAAGTCTTTGCGTGCTTGACTGGCCATTGGAAAGATGACAACAAAAATTATTGTTTTTTTAAAAAAAATTTTTTTGATGGCCAAAGAGAAAACAGCTTCCTTGTCCCTTGAGACATCTATGGGTGCTCTAGACCTTCTCGAGGGCTCAGGCTCTGCAGGCACCCTGCACCTCTAAATGACAGGGACTGGGCAACATCCTAAATACAGAGCCTGGGATACTCTTAAAGATCCAGACTTGACTGTTTTGGCCAAAGCAGTGGGGGAGTTGATGCCTTGGGAAGCCTGGCTCTGCTACTGCCATCCCATGTGACTTTGGGCAACTCTCCCCGTGCCCTCGTATCTCCAGGAATTGGGATGGTGACATTAGTCCTCCCCAGCTCCCCCTATCCCCGGTTTGGGGGTCCATCGCTCGCCAAGCTGGTCTGGGGGGCCCTGACCCTGCTTGAAGCTGTCAGAGCTCGTTATCAGCACGGGCAGCTCCTTCCCACCGCAGTGGGTCTGGGGAGGCGGGTCCCCTCCGGGCACAGTGCTCAGCGCTGATTGCACCGTGGCTAATCGGGGTTGAGGAGCTGGGGTGCTGCGTGGCCCTCACGGTGCTGCCAGCTGTCCATTTTCATGAGGCTCCTGCCTCTGACTTTTCTGAGACCTTTGAGCTTGTACCCAACCACCCGGGAACCAGCCAGAGGGTTCAGAAGTTCTTTTATGGGAAGACAGAAGTCTGTGCATCATATATTTGTATGCAAAAGCCTCTTAGACGAGGCGTTGTAAAAGCCTCTTAGACAAGATGTTTTAAAAGCCAGCGTGGCATAGGTGCACAGGAGGTGTTTGTGTTGCTGTGCTGGGGAACATGTATGAGCCCTTCTGGTTTAAAGCGTGGTTTGCATGCGTTTGAAGCACCTCTGTGATTCACACTGCTGCATCCCGCGGGGAAAACGGGATTTGTTCTCCTACAGCTCCCTGCCCAAGGGGAGCCTGCTTAATTTTTCTTTTACTAAGTTCCCCCAAGAATGAGAGAGTACCTGATCTTCCAAAAGCATTTCCAATGTTCGGAGAAGTCTGGATGACTCACAACTTTTAATTAGCTCTCCTGACCGAGGCAAGGATCCCTCCCTTCCTCCCTCCCTCCCTAACAGAGAGGTGGTGATTAGAATTACAATGAAGATAATCCAAACTGTATGTGTAGGGTTTTCAGTAAGCGGAGAACAAAGCAGGACATCCATCTGGTGAGTGTGAGCCCATAATACCTTTCTGCTCATTTCTCCAGTGCAACAGGAGCTGCTTGGGACGGAAGCGGGCTCATTATTTTGGAAAGGCTTGCTGACACGCAGAGTGGGGCTGGCTTGTAATCTCTGAGGCACTGAAACCGCTGCTCAGGAAGGAGCATTGCTTTTAATTTTAAGTCTACCTTTGTATTTCTCCTTGTTAAAATCTGCAGCGATGAGGGATACCAGCCTCTTCTGAGCCTGCCGTTAATTAGTGTGTGAATGAGAGATGCCCTTAGTTTTAGCAAGGCTAATCAAAGCTGTAAGGGAGTTTTAAAAGGCAGCCCAGCTAAGCCTGTCCTATGCAAACATCCCAGCAGCAGTGAGGAAATGCATTAGCTGGGGACAACCTCCTTTCAGAGTGATGCTATTTCCCCTCGCTTAAAATCTCCTCTGTGTCAGAGCTCCTGCCTCAAAACTTGGGCGTCCCTTCATACCCTGTCTTTGCAGCGGGAGAGTCACCTGTGCCATAGGATCAGCTTTCCCATGCCGTGCCCTGCAGCAGCAGGAAAGAGGCAGAGTTTGCAGCAAAGCCATGTTGGGCCCTCAGCCACACTGTGCTTTATGGCCAGCTGGCTTTTGCCAGGCTGCTCCAGCCCTGAAGAGGACAGGCACATTGTGGGACAGGGACAACAAAAAGCTGTTGTGGAGGAGCTGTGGAGGAGCAGCCGGAGGAGCAGCCGCCGCTCGCAGCCATGCCGGCGGTGCAGCGCATGCCTCGAGTCCTGCCATGGCAACAAGTTCATCCCTAGGCCAGCACAGTGCTCGCACAGGAGCCAGCCCAGCCTGCAGCATCCCCGGCAGGACCCAGGGAGGCAGGGGGGATGGCTTGAGGTTTCATGCCTGTGAGATGCTCTGCCAGCTTCAATACTCATGCTGGTGGTTTCCTGCCCCAAAAGGAGAGGAGAGCTGCAGGGAGATACTTCTGGAGTCATGAGCTGGGCAGTGCTGGTGTGCACAGTCGTGGTGGCTCTTGCCTTCCAACACAAAGAGCTCAGGAAGGATGATGGAGAGCTCGGGTCCAAGGGAATGTTGGTCAAACACGAGGAATCCATACCTCTTATGAGCGTTTCAAGCACCAGAAAGATCCCCCCTGCGTATCAGAGCTAGGTGCAGCCTTTGCTTGGAAGGAACTGTCTTTCCAAGCCGGGATCCCGGTGCTGAACTTGCCGCCGGCAGCCCTGGCGTGCTGGTGGAGTGCAGCTGGTGCAGCTCAAAGGGAAAATATGATCAGCTGTTGAATGGCAGAGATTTGAGATGTCACGCCAAGGCTTCGCATTTCCATTTTGCGAGGCGTGCTGTGAAATTCATAGGTGGAGTATTTCTAGGAAGCTGCTTTTCTTCCACTAGGAAAAAGTGAGGGGAAAAGCAAAAAAATAAATAATGCGCTGGATTGACAGCTTCCAGCATTAAAAGCCTGATTTGAGCTGTCTCTCCCCTCCCAAAATCATGACACTTTTTCTGAGTTCTTGATATTAAAAAATAAGAAATTATTATTTCCTTTAGGTTGCCTATTGGCTTTTAGCTGTTATGATGCACTTAAGTCATGTTTCCAGCATTTGTGAGTCGTGAGGGGAAAAAAAAAAGCTCGAAAACATCTCGGTTTTAGCATAACGAGAGCTAAGGTTGACAGAACTGTGAAATCCTGAAAGTTGGGGCTTCACGGCATTGCCAGACATCAGAAGGTCCTTGATGACATGATGAGAGCTGGGAAAGCTGAATAAACTGATGAGCTTCTTCCATTCTCGTCCCTTGTCATGTAAATAGGCTCCAATCTGCATGTCAGATCCCTTGGGGAAGGAGTGTAATAACATTAAAAATAAGGCAGCAAGCCTCCAAAGTGAGTGTGTGAGTGTGTGTGTGTGTGTGTTAGCAATCTTTAAACAGGCAGAAAATATGCTTGGAGCAGTTTGGAAGGGGTGAGAGGGCTCCTCGTTACCGCTCTGCTTCGGATGCAAAAAGGTAACTGCCGGGGCTTTAAAGAAAGTACTTTAATGCCACATAAATATAATTGCTTCGATGAAATGTCTTTAGCCTCCTGAGGGAAGTTGTAGTCTGTGAGCCTTTAGATATGAATGGACGACTCTGTAATTGCTATTGTTTCGGAGACACATTAGGAAGGCCTAACGCTGATCGCTCCTGGCGTGCTGTGGAAGCGGAGTCGTGGCAGTCCCAGGCAGCGGGCAGGGAGAGGGGATTAGTATGCACTTTGCAGGATGAAAAACTGACAAACGCTTCAGGACTGGAAGTTTTTCTCCTAATTAGATTGTGGGCTTGTGAATTGTATTTGATTTTTTTTTTTCCCCCCTTCTCCTTTTCTGGCTGATATGCAGAGTGAAGGTATCTAATTCTTGGCAATTTAGGCTTTCGATAATGAGCTTGAAGGCAGCATCTCAGAGGAGTGCAGAATTGATGGGTTAGTACATCAGCTCGGTTAATGCAGTCTCCTGACTCTGGCAGGGTCCAAACCTGCTGGTTCAGAGGAAAAAAGCAAGACAAGGGTATCGAGAAAAAGTATTTTTTTACTTTGTTAATGCTGATTAGTAAAACACGGGATATTCTGGTACGTGGGATGTGCTTCTGTCTTTGGATTGGGAGCAGCTATGTGTAAAAATCAGAACCTGGGCTTGGAGATCATTCCTAAGAGATAATTTGGGTTGTCTCCTGGTTTTGGAGATCGTAAGCATCCTGTTTTCCAGCTCTTCTTCCATGGCATAGGGCCCAGAAAGGCTTGCAGGCTGGTCTGGCATAGTAGCTACTAGGCAGGAGCTGGAACACCTTAGCCCATCCTAGCAATTCTGGCATTTTTCCTGAAAACAAGTGAACCCATGGTCCTGAGAGGCAGCAGTTGGATGTTTCTTCTTGCAAGAATATCTGTCAGGTAGAAGCCAAAAAGGAGATGAATTCTTTCCTTGGGCTGTGTGTTCGTCTACCCTGCAATGCTGGTCTCCTCACACCATCCCCTGTGCAGCTCCAGCTTGTTTGATGAAGTTGGTTCCAAAATGTGTGGGAGCTGCTACACAAAAGGCCTGGAGATGGAGCCTGGAAGGAGCTGTTCTGGGGACAAACCAGAAGAGATGGGGTGAGGTCCTTCCTGATTGCTCTGTCCTCGCAAAGGGATTGATACAAACACACCCCATCTGCTGCACCGTGAGCATCCTGTTACAGAATGAAAAGTAGTAGTAGTAGTTTACTTTTTTACCAGTAGTAACTGGTGCTGTCCCCTGATTGTTGAGCCTCAAGTGGTAAATCTTGGTCTTACTTGGAATCTGTTTTCATTCTGAAGATTTTTACTGCCTTCAGAAGCTTCACTTAGAAGAGCAGGATTTTATGGCTCTAAACTGTTTGATTTTAAAGAATTGGTTTCTTTTCCTCATGGGCTTTTTTAAAATGAAAATGAGAGGAGTCATGTAATCCTTAATGTACATTGTCCCAGATTAATAACACTACTTTTCACAGTGAACATGATCCTGGCCCGCTGTAATTTACTCTCCATCCTGGCTTGCTCTTAATTAGGATGAACACTTCTGTGAAAACTCCACATATGGCCAGTGCCAGCTTCCATAATAAGTTGCCCCCAAAAAACGTGTGGGACGAGGGGTAGTGAGTCAATGAAAATCCCAACATAAATTGACTTTTTGTGTCCTGGCAGTGCTTGGCTGAGAGCCAACAACAATAAGAGCCCGGCATGCCAGAATTCACAGGCAAATAACACTTTTCCATTAGAGCATCCTTACGAGACACCCTCCCAGCAGCCGTCCTTCCTTCCTGCCACTCATTCCCTTGTGTCCAAGGAGGCTGTCGAGGCGGTGAGCGAAACATCTCGGTGTTGTGACGGGGTGCGATGAAAACATGAGTGACAGAGTGACATTTTGACAGCCTGACTTCAGGTTCCTACTGCAAATGTAAATACGCTCATTTGAATCCAATTTACACAACCAGGATTTTTTTAACAGAAAGTAAACGGAGGATTGCTTAAAGGTGACTTTTGGGGGGTTTATTTCTTAATCCGGGTTATTTGTGCGTTTTTTAATGGGTTCAGCTGCAAATTTCTATGGTATTGTGGAGGTCCAGCCCACTTTGCTCCAGTCACGTGTTTTTCCATCAAATTGCTTTGTTTTCTCCCAGTTTAATGCTAATCCCTGTCTGAGTTGAGAGACCGCCAGCAATGTAGTTCATTAAATGTACCTATTGAGCAGCTGATAAAATTGAACTGCAATCCCATCCTCCTCAAATCAAGGACTCTTAAACAGCCAATAGTCCATTTTATCTTTTTCCTAAGGAGTCTAATGTGTTGCTCTTTCTCACTTGGAGACTTGCTGTGTTTTCACTGGAGAAGAGTCACTGAGTGTCTTGTCAGGTGGGAACACGAATGGCTGAATCGCTCTTCGAAGTATGATTTATTTAGACAGTCTTGGCACCTTGGGGATTTCTCATTCCTCCTTAGTGCTCCTTGTAGTAAATCCTCCCTGAGGTTGGGTTGAGTAGTGCTGGAAGGTAAGGTGCAAGTTCTCATCTCGGGAGCAATACAGCTCTGGCTCAGTAGCAGGTGGTGTGAGATGGTCCCTCACAGCATGGGGATCCACCTTGGATGCAGATCTCCTGTCCTTCTGGGATCTGACTGCAGCACTGTCCAAGTGCCTTCCTTCCCAGGTTCATTTTCCTCCTGGTTTTCTCAGAGGGCTATTTTTGTCTCTTCTGTGTTCCTTGGAGCAGCTGAGTAGCTCTTGATGGCTGCAGTATTTCGGATAAAGCAAGTTGACCAAAGAGACCAATGAGATGGACCATGGCCAGATATGGCAAAACTGTAGGTAAATGAAGCTCACTTGAGGCTGGACCCTTATCCCAAGATCCTTAACCAGAGCAGGATGTGGTGCCTGTTACCCCACAAATGGGGGTCACAGTGGGCAAACAGACTGGGCTCAGCACCAGTTCCCAAAGGGACCGTTTACTAAGGAGAGTTTAAATAATATTAGAAAAAATTTCTTCACAGGAAGGGTTATCAAGCATTGGAACAGGCTGTCCGGGAAGTGATGGAGTCACCATCCCTGGAGGGGTCTAAAAGACATGTAGATGTGGCACCTGGGGATATGGTTTAGTGGTGGCTTTGGCAGTGCTGTGTTAGTGGTAAGATTTGATGGTCTTAAAGGTCTTTTCCAATCTAAATGATTCTGTGATTTCCCCGAGTGCTGCAAAATGTCGGGAAGGCACAAGGGATGTGAAAAGAGTGTATAGGAATCTGGCTTTTCATGTGGTTGTATCCTTGGGCCAAACTAGATTAAGTGCAAGCTGCTTCCCTCTGGTTGCCTTCTAGCTGAGAATCTGCGTCTCTCCCACAGGGAGAAGGACCAGGGGAGCTCATGTGTGTGTTAAATCCGACTTGTCCTTGTGGGATTGACTGGAACTTTCCACTAGTTGTATACACATGGTTTATCCTTTGGGTCCTATGGGTTGTATGAGAATTACCTTGTAGCTGCTGGTCCTCAAACATAACCCTGAGTATTTAAAAAGTTTTGAAAACAGATCTGGGGGTTTCAATGGGGCTTTCTGTTTATTTGGCTTTTGTTTGTTTGTTTGTTTGGGGGTTTTGTTTGGTTTTTTGTTTGTTTTTTGTTTGGTTTTTTTTTTACTGCACATCTGTTAGTGTATGGGGGGTTTTGTCTGTACAATGCTCTGTTCCTGGGTCTGTAGCTGAAGTGGAGGAGTTACCTTGGCTAAGATCTAGCAAATCTTTAATTTTACCCACAGATACAGAGATCACAGAGGCCTTGTAGCTGTAGATGTTTGACTTGGGCTGCCTTGGGACATGGAGGTGAGAGATGGGCCCCTAGCAAAGCCCAGGTTTCACACCCAGAGTTTTGTCCCTCCAGGGATTTCAGCAGCGTGTGTCGCTGCCGGTGCACAGAGATGTCACCCAGGATTTCAGTGAAGGAGTAGCAGATTGCTTCCTCCTTACACTGAGACCTGTGAACACCCATGAGGGATGCTAATTAAGCATCTGCTTCCTTCTCAGTTTTAAGTGAAAGGGTGGCAAGTTAAAGTGACAGTCAGACCTCATTTATCTTAATGAGGAGGGTCAGGAGTTTAATGGAGTTTTGCTTAGTGAGGGTGTTTCAGCCTGCCTTGTGTTTGTTTGGGAGATGTCTCTACTTTGTAAGTCTACAGGGCTTTTTAGCTCAGGTGGTGTGGCTGCCTGGGATTTAATGCTGATGGCCTCTGGAGTTGTTCCTAGGGAGAGGGTTTAGGAGAAATCCAGGAGGCTTTCTGGTGTGTCTGCTGTGATGTGGTAAATGATTGGGATAATGATATAGTGGACTTTGCAGATGACTTTTCCCTGGCCAGCGTGGGGCTGTGTTGCCTCCATCTGAGATGTGCTGTGCTGAGAGACGGTCACTTTGAAGCTCTTTCCTATAACAGTTTAGACATTTAACCAATGTACTTAGCAGATACCAGCAAAAAGGGGGGGGTTGTTTTTACATTCCAGAGTCTCACCTTGTACTTACCACTTCTGAGGTCTGTTTGACACCATGCTGACATATTTACAGTGTAGCCTTACTGTATATAGATGGAGTAATCAGCCAGTCACTCAGGGCTGCAGCAACTAGGCAGAAGTAAAGCTGTTTTTACTAGTTCACGTGCAGCACCACGCTGTGTGCATAACCTCATTTCTCAAGCCTGTTTCCTAGGTATTGAGCACAGACCTGAGCAACACCTACCCCTTAATGGGACAGAGCTCCAGCTAGTCTGTATCAGCACAGCACCAGCCAAGAACAGCCCTCCATCTACAAAGGGCTGTGCCAAGATTGGCGAGGGAATTCATGCAGGGCCAGCAGAGCAGGTGAACTGCATCACTGTCATTTTTCAGAGGGGACACTAAGGAATAGAAGGGGTGGGATGCTGCTGAGAAAGTCCAGAACTCTGCTGCAGAGCTGGCGTGGAGTGTGAAAGCCTTCAGTCTCTTGGGGCTGCGTGCCCTGCCCGGAGAGGAATTCAGACCTGCTCTGCTGGAGTCATTCGTGCTCATTCAAAGCCAACATCAAAAGGTCCCATTCTAATTCGATGCTTTTTAACGCACAAATGGCAGTAAGATCATTAATTATTGCACTTAACCAGCTTCAGTGATTAAACACTGTGTGTTTGTGAGTGTCAAAAGCTGGCAAAATCTTTCTGGCGCTCTAAGGGAGGAGGAGGGCTCTTGCCTCCTGTTGAAGTTGGATGATGCTGCAAGGAGGCAAGGGCTACTTGCTCTCCAGAGTCACATCTCTGCTGGGGTATAAACTCCCTTTGACCCAGAATTTTCACGTCATGCTTGTTGACCTGTGAGTGCTCTCTGCTCCTGCCTTGCTGCCTGGGTGGGGAGGCAGGATCATGTCTTTGGAACAGGGAAGCAGTGGTGTGGGTGCTGTGGGAGTGTGGAGCACCTTGTCTCATCCAGACAAATATCTCTCAGGTCTCCTGTAGATAAACATCCGTTGGCTTGATTTCTGAGGTGTCCAGCAACTGTAAGTGTTACTTCTGCTCCACCAAGTGCAATGCAGTGGGGCTGGAGTGGGGACCATTCCCTCCACCTTGGGAGATGTTGGCTTGAGATAGAGATGCGTTGGCCTGAGCTCTTCACAAGCTGAGGAATTCTGCTTTGAGCTGTTTTTGTAGAACATGGCTGGTGGGCTGCAGGAGAGCCAGGCAGTTGTTTTCCATCCAGCCAGGTTTTGTCACCTACCGCTACCCATGGGGAGAGAATTTCCCCCCTTCCTTCACAGTGCAGAGATCTCATTGTTCCCAGCACCTGAGGCATGCAAAATCCCCCTTGCCATCCTGGAGGAAGGGTCCAAGGGTAACCATGACTGATTAGTGAGCCCTGAGCAAAATACAGGCCAAAAATCTCACACACGTTACTGTGCAGGGAGAGAAGGTGGACCCTGAAAAGAGGGTACAGCTCCTGCCCTGGAAATCAGCAGCTACAGCAGCCTTGCTCCCATGGGCTGTGACCACCCAGCAGAGCTGGGCTCTGTGAAGGGTGACACTGGGAGGCTTGAATTGGACCTGAAATAATCAAACTCTCTGTCTGAGTTTGTGTTTGGTACGCGAGGGGGGCACATCTCTTGCTGGACTAATGAGAGGAGGCCTATGTGACATTTTTATGACTCCTTCCCAAGCTATTTCCTCCAAGTTTTAGTGTTAAATTGGATTCCTTTCCCCAGCCCCCTGGTGCGGTTGGGAAGGCCATCTGCAGACAGAAGAGTGATGCAGAGATAACACTCCTGGGGTGGGTCTGTCTTGACTTTATGGCTCTTATATCTTTCTTCTAGGGTTCCCTGACTTTTTGCCAGGCACAGACACATCTCTGAGCATTTCCTGTGGCCCTGCATTAAGATCTGCCCAGCCTGGCACATCCTGGACCTCACAGCCCTCCCAAGGCTTTGTTGCAAGAGGTGTTTTAGAGCAGATGTCCCAAATGAGCATTTCCCAAGTTCTCAGCCCACTAGAGATATTCTCAAGAGAAACATGCTTCAGTTTTATAATGTAGATGAGCCTCTCTTTCTTTCTTTTTTTTTTTTTTCCCCCTCCAGTTTCCAGCCCCAAAAGTAGGCGGTGAATTCTAAGGCTTGAGGGAAGCAACTGCACAAAAGCCCATTACAATCCAGTCGCATTGTGCAAGGTGAGGATTTGCAATTTTAAGCAGAGGGAGAGGGAGTCGTCACGATAATTACATATAATACCTAAAGTACCTATAAATACAGATGTATATTTATATAAAGCCTCTCCCAGCACACGAGTTCTCTGTCTGGCTGGGGTTGCCAGACCACCCTGTCCTGCACAAACAAATGAGTTAGAAAGTCCGAAATTCCATCCCTGCCTTTCGGGGCTCGTCTGGGGAATTCCTGAGTAATGGAGGTTGAATTGGGTCACAAGGGCAGTGGGGAATAAATCTTCAAAGGTTAGCTCTGGCATGAAGTCTCCTTTTTTAGGCATGTGAGGGATTCTTTTGTTTTGCTTTGTTTTCCACAGGCCCCCCCCGGCAGGGGAACAATACCTCGCTGGGGCCAAGCCTGGCCGGGCACAGCCCTGCAGCATTGTCCGGGGGGCCGGGGAGGGGGCCGTGGGGAGAAATGACATCTTAAAGAATGGTGCTTCTTCTTATGGACACTTAGTAGATCAGTGTGCATTCAATTAACCCTATAAACCGTGCAAGGTCCAAGGAAAGAGCCTTTCAGGCATTATGGATTGAAAGTATTAAGGGGGGTGGGGGGAGAGCTGTTGGTGAGTCCAGTTTAAATAAAGCCCATTAGGCAGGGGCAGTGTGGTGGGGGTGGAGAAAGGGGATGTTTTTCTTCTGAAAATGAAATTCAAGCACAGTCTCACGTACTGGTCTGGATTTTCTTTCAACAAAGTTAGGAAATCCTTGCACAGCTCAGGCTGGGTTCTTGGTTAGGCATTTGGTCCAGCTGTCTTCGGGTTTGCTGGCTTGGGAGTGAAGGGATCCTGTAGACTGGAAGGTGGAAAAAACATCTTACAGGAGTATTTTCTTCCTCCTCAAATTTCTGCTCAACCCTGCATTGTGTCCTGAGCCTCGGCTGTAATAGCCTGTGGGACATCCCTGACCTTCCTGAGTGCAAGTTTGATGGTCCCCTGGGTATGAAAACATCTAAATGCTTCTGTGAAGGACCAAAACATCTTGGTTTTTCCAGTTGAGGGTCTGATATTTTGCAGGATCACTGCAAGGCAGTGCTGTATATTGAAAATAGGATATTTATTTCTGTTAATACTGGGAGGACAGTCAAATTTTGAAACTTTTATGTGCTCCATCATTCACCCCAACCCCCCAGTGCCAGTAAGGGCTGATTAGCCCCTCCAGGATGAGAGCAATATTGTGAGAAGAGAGATGGAAACAGCCAAATTTCTTTCCCTGCATATGGCTAATATTCACCTGGAGAAATCCAACCCATTTGTAGATATTAAACTAGACATAGTAATAAGTTCAGTATGTATTTCAATTTACTTTGCTGCAAATAGATTTAATTTACCAACTGCAGAGTTTTAGATGGAACTGCCTATATTCCTGCCATTTTATGTGACGTTCTGAATATATTGTACGTAAAGCTGTAAATTAATAGGCCTGTTTCTGATTTGTTGCACATATGACATGGACGTGCAACTAAATTAACAGTGAAGTCTTAGTGTTGCAGGGTTTAATTGTATTTGCAGATGAATTAGCATCTAATTCCTCTGTCCCTTCCTTAGTGTGAAGTACACTGGAAATGGTTTTTTCCCTGAAGACATGGGTATTTTGTATTGTTTGAGAGAAGATCCATGAGATCTGCTGGATCTTGGATAGCACAGCGTTGTGGGCTGAAGAGCCTCTAAATCCAAGCTGAGCCTGTTAGTTGGCTGTTCTTAGGTGGGATGTTTCATGAATTGGGCCTGGGCAATGTCAGCTGTGCTAATTCACTCTCGTGGAGGTGCCTCCACATTAGTGAGCCAGGAGTGTGGACTTCTGAAGCTGCTCTGCTGGTAGTTGGTAACGTAAAACTCAACCTGATTTTGAGCAAAAAAACAGGCAAATAAAAGCAGCTGTGGTTTTGCCTGCTAATGAAGTTTGGTAGTGCCAAATTAGGAGAGCATCCTCCCTTACTCCCTCTGCTCTGTATTGGTTTCCTAAGGAAATAGCACCTGTGTAGCCTCTTTATCTTGGGAAGTGGTGCAGAGCTTGGTGAGAAGAGCTTTGTGCCCTGTGCTCCTGAAGATCTGCCAAACTGTTGGGCTTTTCAGAGGAAAAGAGCTGATGATGTGGGGCTCAAAGTACTGCCCCAAATTCTTCCCTAAAATGCACTGTTCCCTCAGAGGACAGGTGAACATTACTTTCAGCTGTAAATTGTGTGGGTGCTTTACTGCTCTTCTGGATTGAGGGCTCTTTGCACAACACCTTTGGAAGCTGCCTCCATCCTTGGCAACTTAGTAGCATCTGTTGACCTTTTTTGACCAGCAGGGATGAGATAATGGAGTCTTGCTTTATTACCTCTTTTAATAATTATTCTGACCAAAGTAATGGTTTGCTTTCTGTTACGCTGATTCGCTTTTACACAGCACTGAGCCCTTCCCTTGATTTAGAAGTAGCTTTTAAGTCCATCATAGTGCAGATCACATTCTAGGAATAAATACTTCTTCTTTCCTGAACAAATATAGACAGAGTCAGCAAATATGAAGCATCTCTTTTTCCTGTTGTCACAAAACTGTGGCGCTCCTGAGATTGATCTGTGCTTGCTCGAGGGTGTGCTTTAACGGGAGCACATTTGGGATATAAAGTGGGGAAGGCTCTCAACAGCTTTTAATTGGAGTTGTTGCTTTTGATGGGGCTGCACTAATTTCCAGTGGCTTCAAAGCTGGCGGGGAGTGAGGAAGGCTGGTGAAATCCCAGCTCCATCCACGGGCAGTGGCAGGTCCGCTGTTGCCTCAGAGGGATGTGGTGCAACACTGCTGCACTTTGGGGAAAAACAAGAATTAAATCCAAACGACACCGATCCACGCACCGGGGCTGTGTGTATGAGCTGGAATTTAAATTTGTGTCTGTCACTGCCTAAGAAAGAAATCTGGGCCACGATGAGAGTTTGTAAGGGGAAACCAAGCTATTCCCCCCAGAGCCACTTTCCTAAGCCATGCCTGGTTGCCAGTAGCTTCCTGTCTGTTGTTAGTTTTTCTTTTCAAATACAATTTAGTTTCTGCAGACCAGTGGCTTTTAATGATTTCCTTTGAGTCCATGCATCCTCTGGAGCAGCCCTCTTCTCCCTTGACATTTGATGTGGGAATGTGTACATCAGTATTGTTACTTAAACAATACCCTTCAGGCACCGATGCTGGGCCCTCAGATAAATCACAGATGAAAATGAAGCAGAATTGCTTGATAAAAAGTCTGCAGAGTGCTGGCATGCAGGGAACAAACTGCACAGAGTCCAGGTAATGGGAAATTCGGTGTGTTATCTGAAGACCCATGTAATTAATGAACAAGAAACCTGTTTACTCTGAAAATAGATGGCAGAGTTGCTATAATGCCTTTCTGCTTTGAATGCTGAATGAGCATCTCTGGAGGAATAAAAGCTTTAGCAGCTCGAAGTTGCATCTCAACCAGAAAGACGGGTTGGAGACGGCGCTGAGCATCAGAGCTGTTTTGCTTTTATGAAGAATATGAAACCAGCCTTCCTTCTAATAAACACCTCATTTATTTTCTCTTGGCTCCTAAGCGATCTCGTTTGCAAATCGTGGTGCGGGCAGAACAATTAGTGGATTCGATTCAGTGCACATGCCATTGCCAAGCAGGAAACAAGCACACTGAGCATGAATAGCATCAATCTGATTTTCAGGCATGTGCAAGTATCTGGCACTTCAGAGAGCTTTGCAAACAGGCTGTATTTCTGATTTTCCCCTCTCTTTCCATCCTGATCATTCCGCTGCCGTAGTTGTGTGTCTTACAAAGGGCCCACAGCTTCCCCGTTAGGGCTGCTGGAGGCCTGGTAGGCTTTTACCATGCTCAGTATTTTATCCCAGCTATTTTCCACGTGTGGAATCCACCTTGGCATTGCAGCGTGCGCTGGGAAGGGGAGAGCTGTCCCTTTAACCGCGCAGAGCATGTGGCTGTTTTTAGTTAGAGCTCTTTTAGCGAGTTGTCTCAGCACATCAGGGCCCCACTTTCATCATGCCTGGCTTTTTTTTTTTTCCTTCTCTTTGAGTCCTAGAAGTCAGAGGCCACAGGAGGGGTGACAGAAAGCAGTGACCTCTGCATAAGCGGGGGACCAGATGGCCACTCCTCTTCCTCTGAGCCTTTCTCCCCTGGCCCCAGGGCACAGATCTGTGACCTTCGCTTTAACTGAATGCCCAGACTCTGTGACTGGGGCTTTGACATGCTCTTTAATAGGCATACATTATCCCTCCGTTGCTAAAAGCCCAGAAAACTGGGTTCATTTAGATGGAATTTAAGTAAAACTGTTTGGATTGGTCTTGCTATCCCCTGGCTGCCTCCTGTTAAATTGTTGATCTTAGTGCTAATGAAGGGAAATGCACTTACAGACGGGCTGGGAAGCATTTTATTTTCAAAGTTTAGCAAAAGCCAGTGTTTTCTGACAAACGAGGTGTGCCTTCACGGTGTAAGCTCTCTTGTGTGCCCACCCACGGCAGGAGTGATGCTCTGGTACCCCGACCACATCAAAGTCTTACCCTTTGCTGGTGGACTGGGCTTGGTTTTGCTCCAAGGTCTGTCTCTCCGAGTTAAAGAAAACTTCTGATGTTAAACAGTGGCAGAACTTGGGTTTGTAGCCTCTTGCAGTGTTTGCAGGCACAAGGGGGAGATGTAATCACTAATAGTTAATAATTCTCAGTTCAAGCCTTACATGTTGATTTCTGAGTGTGAGCCAAACTAGAGTATTGCAATGTGGTAACACCTCATGGTATCGAGCTCAGGGTTGTTGAGAATGGGCAAAAATAGCCCTGAGGAGAAAAGACTTTATTCTCTGTGAATCTGAAGTCACTGTGTTTTTCCCCAGTACCCCAGTAATTGAGAAGTTCATCTGATATTTCTGCCTGGTCCTGTAGCTGTTATTAGAGGAGGCCAGGCTTTCCTTAGAGCAATTTGTGAAATGGTAGCTGTGCTCTTCAGGAATGTCTCCTCGGGAGAGACTGGAAATATGCTGTTTTCCAGCCGAATGGAAATGCAGAGGTGTGTTTTTCTGCTAATGACCAGCAAACATCTCTGCTGATCGGTCGTGGATGGCCTCCAACCTCTGCCAGGCAAGCGGATGCTGAGGAGGGGCTTTATTAATGCCTACCATTTCCGAGGGGTTAAGCACATGAAAGTTATTCCAGGAATTTCCTTTCCAGGGCAGACCTAGGGAGGTAGGTATAAGCAAAGGCCAGTTCAGCCCTGCTGAAAGTGATGGATGCAATTCTCTTTGAAGTTCCTGGGAGCTGCATTTCCTCGCTGTGCGGCTGAATTGAATCCAGAGATCTTCAACTGTGAATCCGTAGGCACAAAACACGGTTATGTGACATCTGCTGTGGTTCATCAGCTACTGGAGGTGGGAAGGGGAGAGCAAAGAAACTACCAGGAATGCTGGATGATACCGGAGGTTTGACTGCTCGCAGCTCGTGTTCCTGTTTTCAATTAAATTAGAAAGTATTTGTGGATGAAGTGACCCATTAGTTGGATAATAACACTGCCTTATCACGCCTGCTTATCAGTATTAGTTATGCACTATAAAGCCCATCCCAAAGCCCTTGGGGGAATCAATTAAAGTGAAGGGGGCAGCTTTGTGTACGTGTGCGATGGAGCTGCCGTGAGATCCATGGGGTACATCCGTGCTCCAAACTGTTGCACGTTTGGGGCAGAGAGTATTCCTGAGCTTGCACACCAGCCCTGCCTGCAAGCTGTCAGCATCACACATCTTTGTTGCCTCCACCAATTCCTCTCTGAGCAAAAGAAACAGGCCATAAATTTGCTGATTATGTGCATTTAGGCAGAGTAGCTCCCTTAATGGCCTTTACGATGGCTGCAGCCGCCAGTGATGGAGTTTTTGCATCCCCAGCTTCTAATAGTAGATGGTTGCTTTTTCATGCTGTACATCCCGTTAAATAAATCTGAGCCAGTGCTAACGGATTGCTGATATTAAACTGCAGAGGGAGAGATTAAAAATATTTTCCCTGTCTGCTTGGAAAGCCTGGGAGGGTTTGTTCAAGTGTGGTGGGGTTTTTTTAAAGAGAAGTTAGGAAACGCTGTTAAAAATAGTCTCATCTGTCTTCACCAGAGTCTGAGCTGAGAGGCAGGTAAGGGGAGCCTGATTTAATGACATATTAAATAGAGAGCCAGCTCTCATCTGATCCCTCTTTGAAACGCTGCCGAGGAGCGATCGGTGCCCGTCTGCATCAATAATTAGACCTTATAAAGTATTTAGAGTCGGGTGGCACAAGTTGCTGTGGTGGCCAATCGCCTGGAAAAGGCTTGATTTCCAGGTAAAATCTCCCAGTGTAGTGATTGAATCTGCTAACGTTTCAGCTGGCCAAAAGGAGCCAGGGAAAATCAGCCTTGCCCAGAGTCTTTCAGGGCCGCAGTGCAAGGAAAAACGTGGTGAGTTGCAAGGTCCATTAGAGCTGTTGCCCCTGGGGCTGCAAAATGGCCGTGTTGCTCTTGGCCAGCAGCGAGGAGGGGTCGGAGGGGAGAGCTGAAGTGTGGGGTGATGTGGGGCTCCTCACCACAGCCCCTTCATCCCCCCACCCCAACCTCCCCGGCGCTCAGCTCCAAGCATCCTCTCCTTGCTTTGAACTCGAGGAGCTGTCACACCTTAAGGTCAGGCAAGGGGGCCCCGCTGGAGGGCAGGGGGAGGTGGAGGGAGCAGGATGTCATTTTGTCATTAGCCAGGCTTCAAAGGCAGGCAGGCACCGGGGAGGGGGGAGAGGAGCTGCGGGGTCACGGGGGGTTGCAAGCCCCTTGCCCAGCCTCCCTGCCGGCCGCCTCACCTGGTGCACAGCTGCTCCGGGAGGAAGGAGCCCAGGGATGGAGGGATGGAGGAGGCAGTGTGGGGAAAGCCTTTTGCCCTGTAGCCTGCCAAATTTGCTGCGAAAGTTTCAGGCTGGGGCAGATCTTCAGCGGTGCTGGGATGGTGGTGAGAATCCCTGCCTGTGTCAGGGCGGCTGTTTGAAGCGTAGCCCCCTTGGAGCTGTGGTGCCCAGAATGATTTAGTGGGGTCTTGGAGACTCTGGAACATGATTTTGGCTTGCTGAGGGTGCTCGTATTGGAGGCTGGTCAGAAGGCTCTGTGCCCTTGTGTTCATACATCATGCTTTGGATAGCCTTAGACTTTCCTGAGTCAGCTTCAACATCAAAAAATCTGCAGAGTTGGTTTAAAATGACAGGATTGCCAAAGGATAAGAAAATCCCCCTCATTTTGCAGTTCTGTGAATTTGTGCTCTGGCTATCTTGAGCACAAGATATCTTGATATCTTCCTTTGGGGTCCTCTGTCAAGACTTTTCTCTGCAGCCACTGGGGAAGGGTTTGTTTATTCCAGCTTAAGCCGGGGTTCTCCTGCAGGTCCCCTCAAGCAGGGCTGGAGAGAAACACTAGCCACTGCAGAGCTGGAGATCAAAGCACATGTGTTGGCAGTGCTGGGAGGCTTCTGGTATCAGATGCTCTTTGACCTGTCCCTAAAAGAGCTGAGGGCCCTGATGCACATCGGGAGCCGATGGAGGAGCTGGGCGATGGGATGAGGAGCAGCAGCTCCAAGAGCAGCTGGGCAGCGCATGGAGCAGCCAGAGCCAGCAGAAACATGGCACAGCTCTGCTTCACAAGCTCCTTCCATCCCACAGCCTCATCAGGCTTGTGTGCTGGTAATTAGGATGTTTGCTGTCATTTCTATGGGCATGACAATGCATATTCATCAAATATGTAAATTAACACATTAAGCTATTTGCATAAATCTTCTGGATCCAGGAGGACGATGGAGATGAATTGCTGTGAGAGCAGCTCTGTAAACGATTCCCTGGTACCCACAGTGTGTCATGCTGGGTCCTGCACGCTCTCTGTGGGTGCTCTGGTGATGCAGAGCAGGAACTCGCTTGGGTTAATTACTGCGAGAAATCCAGGCATCTTTACCTCTGGAGCGGGATTGCAGCTGCCTTTGCCTGGCAGCTCTCAGGTGGCCTTTCCTCCCAGGGGAGGATGGGTTGGAGGGGTGGGCAGGCAGGTGAAGAGTTATCCATGGAAAAAGCAAGGCTGCCTGTGCACTAAATGTGCCAGAGGTCTCCAGTGAACAGTAACACGTGGAAGTTCGTTGGGCTTGCTCTGAGCAGTGAAATTCCCAACAAACCCCCGGCACAGCCACTGCCTCCAACACATCTGGTACAACCAAGAGGAAAATACATAAGACCTGTAACCCTTGCCTGCAGTAGCTTAACAGTACCTCTGAGTATTGCTTCAAATACATATAATAAGTCTGAACTAATAAAGTAACGAGTTTATGAGCTTTTTAAAGATTTTACTAGATGAATGGAGGGCCTAATAACACGATTCAATTTCTTAATATAAACAACGTATTTGCTGCGGCCTCTTAAAATATTCCTGAGTTTAACTGCAGAAAATCCAGCGTATGATTTATATTTCTGGCTGCTGGAAGCTCTGGCTTTCATTATCTGTGTATGCTGCAAATCCAATTATGTAATATCACTGAGATAAGGCGTGTAATGTTTCACGTCTAATTGTTCTAACATGCAAATTTTTTCCAAGGCTGGTGTATGTTGGGATAAAAGGAAGGCAGGGGCTGTGTTTCATGGGTGTAGGTTATGTGGGTGGAATCGGGCTCTCTGCAGGCTGTTGGATGTGTTGACTCGGGTGTGTTGTATGCAGGGTCTCTGGGGAGCTCTCCAGGAATCACAGGTTTTTGGGTGAATAAAGTGTTGGCTAAATGCAACCAAAAAGCACTCCCTTTCCTGGATGGGGAGATCTGTGTATGCTGCAGAATATTTCACTGATCCAAGCATTGCAACTCATTTTTTCCCTACGAGGCCCCTTCCATGGGTTTGATAATCCCTTTGGTGTGAACGGAACAGCTTGAATCTAGAGCCTCCCCAGCTGTGAAATCAGGGTGTGTGCTGAATGCAGCCCCGGCAAACAGACTGTGCCTGCCTGGCTGACAGTCCAGGGCACTTGTTGAATCACTGTATTGGATCAAATTAACATTAATTTTCTAGGTAGGTAGTTTTCATCTGTAGGTAGGAAAGAGACTACGGACCTAAAGAAGTTCTGGTACATCTTGTTAAAGAGCAGCTTATGTGCTTTTCCCTTTCTTTTAGGCCTTAGGTGTTATATCACTGTCTGAACACCTGTGGACACGTGTGTGCTCATCCACGAGTGCACGGACTTAACTTTTGAGCTGGCTGTATCCCTGTCCCATCCCCTGGTGGGATCCCATCTGACCTGCACACCCGGCGCAGGCAAGAAGGCAGGGAGGGTTGGACAAAGCTCAAATCTTCCCTGTTGCATCCTCAGAATGCAACCAAGGAGCATGTCCTGACATGGGAAGAGGATGCCATGGAAAGAGGCAAATGGATGTCACTTGGGAGACCCAAATCTTCATTTTTGGCACTAGCACAGACACTTATATTAATACCTGCCCATGTTAGTGAAACAACAGGTAGCAGCATGCTGTAAGTCAGGGGGCTTTGTGCAGTCTGCTGGTCTTTGCCTTCTGCTTGAGGCGTGCTTGTTTTCTCTGGAAGGGACTGGAATAGGGGTGCATATGAGGTTGGTGGCTTTGATGGCCTTGCTTGTTGACCACAGCACAGGAGCACATGGAGAGGTATCAAAAACCTAGCTTTTCTGTCCAGCTTTCTATTGCCTGTGGTGAGCTGGCCGGGGGAATTTAAAGGAATAGTTTTAAGCAGAATGTTAGGGTTTTTTGGCCCCATCCACTTGCATACATGACACATTGATTGGGAAGTGCAGGCAGAGCTTCTCAGCCCTTGCTCTTCCTTTTGGGCACACACACCATCCCTGACAGGTTTTGGTGCTGCTGTGGTGTTGGTGACACTGTCCAGCTGGTGATTCTGGTCCTGGTATTTGACTCCTCTGAGGAAGTTTTCCACTAGTGATCTTACAACCACTGGGCATTGTGCTCTGGATGTGAATAGGTTCCTTTCAACCTTGTTTTATTCATCATCAGCAAAGCATGAAATTACAGTGGAAATGCTAATAGATTTCCTAACAACTTGCTATCTACTTTGGTGAAACAGTTATTTGTTGACTAATTAGTAAGTTAATTGTTTTATACTTCATTGAGGTCAGGTTGCTGTTTTAATGTAGAGGGAGGAGGTGTGGGCTCTTCTAAATAAGATGCTGCTTTAATGAGCAGTTACTATCATCACTTGGGCTAAAGTGTAGGGAAATGGTAATGGTATCTCCAAAGGAGATACTTGGAGCCAAAGGGTTGAGCTGTCCCCAGGAGCTGGGACAAATCCTGCAGGGGTACTTGGCTTTCTCTGAGCCCATGAGCAGGACAGGCTTCTCAGCTCCCAGAGCTGCTCACAAGCTTTGGGCACGCTAATTAAAACCATTCCTGACATAAAGAAAAGCATCTTGCAGAAAGAAAGGAAAGACCTCTCCTTCCTGCAGTTTATGATTGAATGTATGAGTAACCTGGCCTTGGGTTTCTGGGGCATGAAGTCTTTTCACTGACTTGATTTATGTGATTTAAAAAAGAAAAAAAAGTTTCCTGCTCTCCTCCTTAGTAACTTTCTTCCCCCTTTCTTCCCCCTCCTGACCCCGTGCTCGTGGCCAGGAGAAGTTTTCTGGATTTAGAAACAACCTTTAAAAGATATCCATGTATGGATGGAGGCAGTCGGGAAAGACTCCTCTGGGATGGTTAAGCCATATTGCTTTGGATATTTTTTAACTCTTCCTTGTTCTTCCTCTCCCTCCTCCTAATTAGGGCTTTGTTGTAATTACCTGCCTTAGCCAACCTTGTCCTTTCCCAGTTAAATAACCCTAGGACTGTGATGTGAGTCAGTGGGTTTGTGCCTCTTCTCATTCTTCCTGCTGGGCTTATCTCCCATGTGGGGAGGGATTTTAAGATGAAGGAGGGCAAGTTTAGATTAGATATTAGGAAGAAATTGTTCCATGTGAGGGTGGGGAGGCCCTGGCACAGGTTGCCCAGAGAAGCTGTGGCTGCCCCATCCCTGGAAGTGTCCAAGGCCATGTTGGATGGTGCTTGGAGCAACCTGGGCTAGTGGAAGGTGTCCCTGCCCTTGGCAGAGGAGTGGAAATCGATGATTTTTAAGGTGCCTTCCAACCCAAACCATTCTATGATTCTATGATGGTAATTAGTTGCCTTAATTTTTCTAGTTGCCCTAATTTTTTTAGTTGCCTTTATTTTTTTTCCTGGAGTGGCCAGGTAGCTCTTAAGTCTTGGTAGTGGGACTTTCGATGTGCTTTGTCCAATAAAGCCTTCTACATGGATTGCCTGGCAGGAACAATCCCTGGAGAGCCAGGAAATGGGAGTATTTTTGCAGCCTGCATCCAGGTGCGACTCCGACATTTCATGCTAGGACGGGCTGTGAATACAGATCACACCACTGCTTCCCATCCTTATCCCAGGCTTCTCACTGGGAAAAGGGCCCTTGCTCAGAGGCCACCAGGGAAGTGGGTTATAAAAGTTTTATTGGTGAGGCAGAAAGATGTTTCCAGCCTTATTGTTCCTTGGGAAATAAGAGAAGAAAAGACAGATAATGTTTTGTCACTTTATTAGATTGGGAAATCATCTATAAAGCAGAGGTGTATTTCAGACTGAGCCCCCATGTCTCTTGTTAATGCCAAGTCAGCAGCATCCAGCTGGTTGGATGGAGGGTTTGGATGATGTGAGACTTTAAAGGGGTCCTGTTTCAGTGGGATGAGAGCCCCAAAGGAGCCAGATGTGTGGTGAGAAGACAAGAGCTACCAGCCTGGGCATCCTGCACTCAGCCCTTGCAGTTTCTTGCAGCAATGCAACCAAGTGCTAATATGCATCTGTGACAATCTGCAGGCTTGAAAACTCATCCTTGGGGGAAACTACCTGCCTGGTGGGTAGATGAGAGCTTGTACATGCTCAGGGTTGTTGGTAGGGCACTGAGGGAGAGCACTGAACCATAAAACGGCCTTAAAAGTGGCAAGTCCAAGTGAAGTTATGCGACTTAAAATGTTTTATCGTGTCGTATGCCAGGGCTATTAGTCCCCTTCTGTGCTTCCATCAGGCAGCATGGCAACCAGCATTGAAGTTTTATCAGATATTAAAACCTGCTTTTGAAATTTCTCCTAGAGCAGAATGCTAAATCAACCTCTTCACGGTGATAATTTTTTTTTTCTTCTTCTCCTTTTGCTGTTTCCTGCCCGGCAGCTTTACCTTTGCTTCCATTTCTCTCTCTCATTTTCCATCAGCTCTATCTGTAACCATTTTGTGTTTTATTGAGCATGAATGAATGGTGATGCCTTTTAGATGAGTGATATTTTCATCTGAAGATGCTTGTTTAATATAAGCCTCTACTCAGCTGTTATCCCAGTGGTGCTTTGTGTTTACCAACAGATTATTTCAACTAGCTTGAATTTGGAAGCAAATTAATTGCATGGAGATGTTATCTGCCCTTCTCCTACCCCAGCAAAAATTCTGCTTCCCTTCTAGTGGGATGTTACGGACCTGAAACACCATTCAGAGGCAGTGTGAGCTGTGCAAGGGCTCCAGCTTTGCTCCTGGGGCTGAGTGTAACCTACGCTCACCATATGCTCCCACCCTCCCCTTTAGGTAAATGGGGGGTGTTTCTGCCTCCCTGCAAATGATAGCAGAGACCGTAATCACTCAAGCTGCCGCCGTGTGGGTCTCGGTGCATTTGGGAGTAAAATTCTCCATCTGTGGGAATAGGTTATGAATCCAAAGTCATTAGAAAGGGTCTGGGTTTACCCTTGGTGCTGTAAGCGGGAGCTCAGCTGTCAGTGACAGTGATGGATCCCCAAATACCTGCTTGTTGCAAGGCATTGCTGCCACCCCCAGAGGTTCCCTGGGCTGTGCAACAGCAGCTGGACCTGGGGATGCTGAAATGTGCCTCAGTTGTTAAAGGTTTGGGTTTTGCTTGGTCTGAGGTTTGTTTTAATGATTCCCTGGAGGTCTCTGCTGGTTGAGTTCACCCTGGGGGAGGTATGTGGCTATTTTTTGGCACTGGTGACGAGTGGTGCTCCTTTCAGGAACTGGGTTCCCATCAGTTCTCTGAAGCTGGTGACAAAGAGGAGAAACAAAATCCCTTCCTGAAGGCTGACTTTTCCATTTGCCCCCAGATGGAGGGGGCAGATCTTTGTGCATGCTCCAAGCCAGAGCTGAGTCCCTTCAGGGAGATCAGACCTGCATCAGACATGGTTCAGCATCCAGCCATCCCCAGAGTAGCACCCGGGAGCTTTTGGAGGCACAGCTGTGTTAGAGCAGGGAAGGAGGAAGGATTGCATATCCCTCTGGGCTGGAGATGGGCTCTTCAACACACATTTCCATGCCTTGGGAGCATTGTACATCCGTAGTCCCTTGTGGTTCTCTTCTCGATCCTCATCCAACAACTGGCAAGGGAAGGGCTGGAGCTGAACCTCGTGTCCTTGACAAGGTGCTCAGCCAGCCCTTTGCTGCACCAGGACAGCACTGAATTTTCCCTTGTGATCCAGTGCCGGGCTCTGCATCCTTATTCAGTCCCTAGTGTTTAGGGAAATCAGACATTCGTGGCAGTAAATTTTCCTTTGGGACATGAGTCCTCTGGGCTCCACCCTGCCAAAGCCAGCGGGGCTGCTCGTGGGCAGAGGTGCCGCTGTCGAACCTGCTCCTGAGCACTGCTATCGACATCTCCATCCCCTCCTCTGCGCGTCCCCGTGCACAGCAGTTTCCCGGCCGATGCTCCATTAGGGCATTCCAGGGACATTAGTTAACGAGGCTGGTTCTGAGCGCGCCGTCGGTGTTAATCTGGGCCGTCCCCGCCGCTGCAGAATTTGCATCTGGCCGGGATTGTGCATCTCTCAGCCCAGCTGCCTGCGCTGGATGAAAAGGGCAGCGCTTCCAGCTCCCGTCGCCAGCAATTCCTCTCGCAGTGACCGAGGGTGGCTCTCGCAGCTCCAGCCCCGCTGGACACGGCGCTGGGCTGTGGCTCCGGGTCCGTGCTGCCTCTCAGCGCTCCCCTGGCCGCCCTTCACCCGCACAAGTTCTCGCGAGCAGGCCACGCATCTGCATTAATTTAGATGGCTTAATGTGGGGAGCTCATCAGCTTGATTTCCCCCGTGGCTCTGGGAGTCAGCTGGGGCGCCGGGGCCTCCCATTAGCGGCCCAGCCCCGGTGCCAGATGGCGGGTGATGGCTTGCGGAGGCTCCGGAGCTGACGGGCCCCATTGTGTGAGAACACAAAAGCGAGCTAGCTGGGCTGGATGTTTTTTTCTTACCCCCTTTCTGCTTTCATTTTCCTTCAGCGCTGTCACCCTCACAGCTAATTCCTGCAGCTCTCTTTATTTATTTATTTTGTTTCGTGGTGGGGAGGGCTGTGAAGTTGCTGACGATGTTTTCCATGAGGATGCTCCTGCCTGGTGCCATATCTCACAGACTTTGCTATTCTCCTGTCTTTTACTCTGTGCCTGAATGTGCACGTGGGGTACACAGTCCCATGAGCACGCACACCCACGTGGAGTATCCTCTTGGACAATTTGGTCACATAAACAAGTCGTTAGGGTATCACAGTGGGTCTCCTGAGGGGCCATTATGTGCCACAAGGTTTTGTTAAGCTAGATTTAATCACCATCCTGAATATTTCACGTGTCCCAGCAGTTTTTTGGGTCTCTAACAGTCTGTGCTATGATCACCTGTTTGTTACCAAGTTGTCATCTCTCTAGTTAGTGCCAGAAAAGTGCCTGTTTTGGGGTGGAAGTGTTTTTTCTGGTGAAAATGCACATTTCAGGAGGAGGGAGAGGACTGATGCCCCAGGCTTGGTCCAGGATGGCCTGAGCATCCCTGCGGGGGCACCCTGAAGATCAGCCTTACAGAGCTTTGGCTCTGGTTTCCCCAATGTGCTGGGAAAACCGGGGCAGAGCTTGAGTTCAGAGCTCAAAGTCACTAAAAATGCCTCCCTGCAACCCCTCCATTCAGGTGCAGAGTTTGACCTCTACCTGCTCCCTAAAACCCACATTGCTTTTGCAGCGCCGCCACTCCTTAATATTTAGCATCACTCCAGTCCAGGCAGATTTCCACACTCATGTGTGCAGCCCAAACACTTAACAAACTGGAATTAAAATGAAATTTAATGCTGTTGGGGAGCGTAGGTGGCTAAATGTTGTTAACCCTGGCATCTGGATGGGGAATGCATCCGGGAAGCAAATGAGAACAGCAAGTGGATGAGCAGGGATAGGGACAGAGGAGTCCCAGGTAGTTGCAGGTCTGTCTGGCTGTCCCATCACTGAGAGTCTTTAAAGGCAAATAGTGATATTTAAATTTGGATTGTGTGGCTGCTTGAGAGTCCAGCCCGCCCTCTAACTCTTCCTCCTTCAGCAGGAGGTGCAGCACTGAGCCCTTCTCCAGGCTGGGCATCGGGTGCTGGGTTTCTTTTCAGCATCTCCTGTTGTCTTTTGTCCATAATGCTGAATTTTGCTGCCAGGGGTTGTTTGGTAGGATAGGTGGAGAAAGGTGGAGGGCGCAGGGGCTTGGTGCATTTGCAGAGGGCTTAGGTGGTGGGAGTCACAGGAGAATCTGTATCTCCTCATCAGGGAACCACTGCTTTGGGAGTCTGGCAGCCTGCCCACCTGACCTGCCCAAGTGCATTTCAGGATGCACAAACACAGGCAGAAGCACAAACATTTGGGTAAAATATTTTCAGATTCCGCAGTAGGAAATAACTCAGGGTCTTCCCACCTCTTCTCCTCCTGACAGATCGATAGAGCCCCTCCTTGTAGCCCTGCAAGCTGATAGTTATCCCATCCGGGAGCATCCCTCAGGAATTACGTTCTTCAAAGGCTTCCTGAGCCTCTCGGCCCTCGCCTCATGTTACCCAGGGTTTCTCGTCGTATCCTATTCCCATAAACAGTACCAATGGTCTTTGCAAAGAGAGGACAGACACCACCTGAGGTGACTGGTGTTTATCTAACCCATGATAAAAAAGCGAAAAAAAAAACCCCAAAACTGAAGCATATATCTGAATGCCTTAGCAAAGTGCTCCAAGCTGAAATTTTATTTTTCTTGACTGTTTGTTTTAACAATTCCCCACAGAAAGGACTTGGGTGTTTCTCCTTGCCAGTAAGAGATGCATATGCAAAATTCTGTATTTGGTTGTGGCACAGGACAGGACAGAGGTTGGATGATGGCACATCGCAATCCATGGGCACAGTGAGGTTGTCTTTCTACCACACAGAAACCTGCTCTTGTAAACCATCTCGTGCAGAAATGACGCCAGTGCAGCCTAATGTGGTGAGACTGTGGGTGCAGTAAAGTGCAGAGCCATGTGATGACCTCTCAAGAACTCAGTGTGCCTCCTCTTCCTGACAGTTTGCTTCCCTGACGTGATGCTCTGGGATGGTTTAGTGCTGGTGGTGATTGCACAGGCAGTGTTGTCCCACCAGCCACCACTTCCCGGCACGTGCCCGTGAGGATGTGCTGAGCCAGGAGCAGCACCACGGGGTGACAGGAGCGTTGTCTCCTTGACCCACCACTCTTCTCCTGCCACCTCTTTTCAACAAATCCTCAGAGGTAATGAGTTTAATTTGATAAACCAGGCCTGGGGTGAGGTGTCACGGTGGGTTTGGAAGATAAGCCTCGCTGCTTCTTATCAACAAGAAGCCAGTGCTCCCTGGAGAGCTGTGTTTTCTGGAATGTGTCCCTGCTCCTTGGGTTCAGTGATGGTCTGGTGATAGTGAGGAAGATAAAGATGGTGAGATTGGTGGTAACTATGGTATTACTTCCTTCCTCTGCGTGACCATCCTCCACATCCTTCTTATTTTTAACCATTCTCCTGTGTCCCCGCTTGTGTTTGTCTGTCAGTATGGTGACGTGTCTCCCAGTCGTATTTAGGATGCTGTGAGGTGTGGAGGGAGGAGAGAGGACTCTCTGTGGGTGCAGAGGTGCTTTTGGATAGAGGGGCTGCTTCACATGGACCCGGCATGGAATGTAAGCTCTCACCTTGTTGTGGGAGTGAGTATCTGGCTCACGGAATCCAGCCTATGTTACCACCTGTGCTGTATTATAGAATCATAGAATCCTAGAATGGCTTGGGTTGGAAGGGACCTTAAAGATCGTCTACTTCCACCCCTTTCCACCTTCTACTAGACCAGGTTGCTCCAAGCACCATCCAACCTGGCTTTGGACACTTCCAGGGATGGGACAGCCACAGCTTCTCTGGGCAACCTGTGCCAGGGCCTCCCCACCCTCCCAGGGAAGAGTTTCTTCCTATCATACGTGCACACGTACACACCCCACTGTGTGTACACTGACAGGCGATGCTGGGGTACAGACCCAAGTAGAACCATCCCAGCGGAGGCGCAGCAAAGGAGTTAACACTCGCTGGCTCGTGCACAGAAACACAATCCCCGTCTCCTCCGAGCTCCCGGAGAGAAATCGGTGAAAACATCAAACCGCACGTCCTGTACCGTGGGGCCGATTCGCCGGAGCTCTGAACTTTCTCTTTGAGGTGGTAATGGCTTGGCTGGCAGCCAGGAGCGGCAGCCGCCAACGGAAAGCGGGGACTTCCAGAGATAAGCTATTTTCAGCCAACGGGGCTTCTCGCCACGAAATAAATAGAAAAAAAGGACGAGCTCTACGTCTGCGGTCATGTGTCCCGCTTTCGTGGATTTGGCCTATTTTCTGAAGAATGGCTGTAATTCAGCTTGAATTTCCCCTGGATTGCTGCCAGCAAAATAGGAAGCTGTTGCTATTGCCAAGGAGCGAACAGGAGTTTATATATGTAACTCAGCCACAGGGATGGGATGACAGCTAACGGCTTAGCTGCTGCTAGGAGGAAAAGCAGACCTGGCAGGAACCTGGATTTTCTCAGGATCACGGTGGTTCAGTCCTTCCTACGTCTTTTATAGTAACACCTTCAATCTGGATTGGACAACGTCGGAACACAGTATCTGTGCTCAACACCAAGGGGATAGAAGCAGAGGAGCTTTCAGCATTTGGGAAATCCACCTGTATTTGAGTGAAAATCAGAGTTGAAATGGACAGAAAGGAGCTTTAAAGCAGTCCTTTGTAATGCTAACTCTGTGCCCCACTTGTTACAGGTCTATGCTGCAATCCTTTGGTTTCTTCTGTCTCCTTCCCCTGTGCACAGGCTGTGTTTTTCTCTTGCAATGGTGTGAGGCAGCTCCTCTGTGTCAGCAGATGGAAATCCACCTTTTTGTGATTACTTTTCTATTTGTGTAACTTCTTTAGTCAGCATAAGCACCATTCCCACCTCTATTTCATTCCTTAATATAGAAGGAGAGCAGTTTATCATGCTCGGCACAGAGTATGGACGTGGTGAAAGGCAGACTGTTCTGAAGGATTTGAACTTAATTTCCATCGGACAGAGAGACCGTTGTTTGGGGTACTCCCACAGCCGCCTTTCCCCCGTGCTCTGGCTGCCGTGGGCCCACAGGGAGCCTTTGCTTTGTGTCTTTGGGCAGCTCTTCCCCCTGTCTGGACTGTGTGTGCTGGGAGCTCTGCAAGTCTGTGATGTTTTAGAGTCTGAGGAATACAGCTGGGACTCAGACCTGCTGTGGGATGGGACACAATGCAGAGGTGTGTCTGGGTACCACAGAGTCCATCATCTCTGCCTGTTCTGTCACAAAGACCAGAGTGTCTCTCTGTGCTGTGCTTGGGTTTTTGCCAAGATACTTCGTGCCACACGTTGGACCACCAGATTTCACAGAATCACAGCTCAATTTTCCATGGACTTGGCTGTCCCAGCCATGCAGGAGCAGCGTGGTGATCGTGGCTCAGCAGCACTGAGTGCTCACTGAGCTCCCTTGCCCAGGCAAAGCTCTGACCGTGGCAGGGCTGACCCTGCTGCAGCAGAAGGGAAAATGAAGAGTGAATTACTGGCACTGGGGCTGTTTGCTGTCGGCCTGATAAAAATGGCACCTTGCCCAAGTCTTCTATAAATCACAGGTTCCATTCGGAAAGGAGTTTTCTGTGGTAATTAATGAGCCAGTATAAAGACATTAAATGGAGAATGTGTAGTGATAGAAAGGCTTGTCATTCACTGAGCCATCTTCCCCCATGTGAATAACCACGAGGGAACAAAGGCCAAACTCCTTATAGACTGAAGTGCACTATCTCTGATAGCTGGGAATGAAGTAATTCTCTGAAAATAACAAAGGCGCAATGAAATACATTAGTAAACTAATTACAAGAGAGCTGGTAAAAACAGATGCTGAAAATTTAAAGCTATTACTGGAATGATTGCTGGCAGAAAAATGGGGGCTGACAACAAAAAATTAAAAAATGCATCTCATTTAAAATTCATTAGCCTGTAAATCAGGACAGCTCCCTGTCTGAGAGCGAGGCTGATGGCATTTCCGTGGGCAGACGTGATGAAAAGCTTCCTTGCCTTCACCTTTTTTTCTGGATTCCACTGGTGCCTCCGGAGATGCCGAAACAAAGTGCGCGCTCGTTGGTGAGCACAGAAAAGCAGGGAAGCCGCTGGCTTTGCTCAGGGAGGTCTGAGCAGGGATGGTTCTACCCAGAGGCGTTGCGAGGGCTGTGGTGGAGCAGGATAACGCCTCGTGCTTGGTTGGCTCGCTGCCTCTCCGAGCTGATAAAAAGCAGGATTGCTCGTCCAGGCTCGATATCGGAAGGAGTTGGCTGCAAACAAAGTGGTCCAGGGCCAAAACCAGCTGTGTGGGAGCTTCCTCTTGTACCGTCTCCATCAATATTTGGGAGAGAGATGGAAAACATCGTTATTGTGCAACAAATCAAAATGGTAACTATGTAATTTGTCTTAATTGTGTGTGTCGGAGTAGGAAAAACACGAGGAGCTCTGGATGGGAATCTGGCAGGAGAGACCTGCCTGCTGGCAGTGTGCTGCATGCTTTGCTCTGCCCTCACCGAGCCAGCCTCTCCCAGAGGCTTGCGGGCAGCTTGCCCTTCATTTTCTCATTATTTCAGGGGTCTGCAGGGGCACTTGAGTGGGATAAATCATCAGCATTTTGCAAAGAGCGAACATGTGCTTCGGAGGAAAGTCCTGAAGAAGCTGTTGCTGTGGATGCAACAGGAGGGAACATCTTCTTGTGATGCTGGAGGGTGCCCTGCTTTGGGGGGGGGAGCCTTGTGTGATGCTGGGGTTTCTTAAAAAGTCACCCCACAAAACCAGAGGAGCCCTCTGTGGTGACTTACACCTCTGGGCAGGTGTCACAGCAGCCAGTGTTGCCCAGCCAAGATCACCCTCGGTGCTGGAACACTGTGCTGTTGACAGATAACTTCCTCCTGCACTACAGAATCACCAGCCCCATGTGCAGCCTGCCCAGGCAAATTAAGAGTTGTTTATGACATTTAATACTCCCCCTTCCCTCCAGCAGCAGGGCGGCAGGACCACAGGTTTGCCTTCACAAATGGTCGCCTCAGGATACACTAAATGCTGTCACGAGCCAGGGAGCAATTTCGTCTTGAAAAATTACTGCAATAGAGCTCCCTGATAAAGGTCTCTCCCAGCAATGCCTCCCTCTTCACCAGAAACTTCTTCTCTCCCTGAAACCAATTTGAGAGCGCTAAAGGGGCTGTTTATTAGTCAATTCCCCTGCAAAACAAGAGGGTGCTGGAAGATGAATAACCACCCTGGGCTGCCTGTTGTGCTGCTCTGCGTAGCAGGTGACACAGTGGGATGCTGCTGCCTGCTCTGAGCATGGAGGGAAGTGGTAAATTTGATCCATGGGATTGCCAAGATCCATCTTTCAAAGTGGTTTATAAGGAGCAGCGTTGCCTCGTGTGTAAAGTGTGCCACTGGTACTCCAGGGATGATGTTGGATTTGGGTTGTGACCATGGGTATCATTTTTTGCCTGCCTCTGAAGTGACCAGTAGGTTTGTTGGAAATGTCTGAGGATGCCCTGGTGGCTCCCATCGAGGGCGTTAGTGCCAATGCACGGGAACTCACTGCTCTTACTTCCAGGCTGGGATGATTTCTGGCTGCAGCCACATTGCAGGAGGTCTTGGATCTGAGCAGGCAACATTTGGGCAGTGCTGCTGCATGAGGGAGAGTGTGGTGAAGGCTAGATGCTCTCAGGGGTTTGTTCTGGCATTGGCAGCTCTGTCCCCCCCAAGTCATGACAACAACTGTGATAGGGTGTCAGATATTGGGGACACTCCCTGGCATGCTCTACTGGGACAGTGTGAGCACAGTCTCTCTCCAGCAGAGCAGCATTTTGTGAGCTTTATAGAAATTGTGAGGTTTTTCAGTATAAAGCAGCCTTTGGAGTTTTTAGCTCCTGTTCTTTTCCATGCATGATGTGGAGGCTGCATTTATCCGGACAAAAATCTTTCCCACTCATGGCAGAGTACCCCTGCATCAGCAACCGATGGTGCTGTAGTTATTTTTCCAATAAGTGAGCTATAATCAATACCATGAATATGCTAAATGTTCTTTAGGACTGGGAGATGGGCTTGGAGGTGTGTGATTGTGCAGGAGAGGCTGGGTGTGCTGGTGATGTGGAGCACATTCAATGGAGCCTCAGGAAGAGGAGTGGAGCTGCAGCACAGGCATTCAAAGATTTTCCAGGTGCCACACCAAGTCCCTGCAGGGACTATATCCATTGTCCTCCTCCCAGCCCTGGTCCTTTGCTTGTGCAGGGCGGGTAGAGCAACCAGGGACCCCTGAGGATGTTTCCTCCGACCCCTGCTCTGCGTGCAGTGGAGATGTGTTCATTACTTTCACAGGATATTTATCGTCTCCACACAGAAGCAGCCCCCACAGGGCTCTGTGCTTTTTTCTGTTTCTCAAAGCAACAAACCCAACAGTAAATCATGGGTCAGCAGCGTCCATCGGGGCCGTTCATTGCTGTGAGGTGGGGAGGTGACCTGGGCTGGATTTGGCTCACAGACATCTCACATGTTATGCAAAAAATTGAGAAGCCATAGTCCCAGATCAGGCAGCAATTTGCCTCCTGGTGGACTTGAGTCATAAGGTAGTAGATTTTTTTTTCCACTCTCCTCTTGTAAAATATCTGTTGCATGTTCCCTTCTGTGGGCAGCTGCTGTGTCCCACTGCAAGGCATTATCTTGGTTGTCTCTCTTTCATCCCTGTCCCAGGGGCATAGGGCAAGGGAAAACAACAGGCCAGGTGGAGATAGACTTTGTTCCTCAACCAGAGAAGTCCATCTGATGTGATATCTTCTCAACCTTGTTTAAATTATTCCACTCAACTTGGATTGCATGTGAAAACTAGAGACATGAGGATACAAAATGCAGAGAGGGCAGAGAGCCTGGGTCATCCTCCATCCTTGCTCTGAGTGATCCTGTCAGCTCCAGGGGGAGAAAACAACAGCCAAAGCAAAAGAGGAATGAGCATTTGTTTGCAAATATTCCAAATAAAAAGTGTGCAAGACTGACCTTCTTTCCCTGTTCATCTGTACACAGAGCGAGGTTGGGTTGTCCTCCCTCTCTCATCTCACCATGTATTTTGGTTCCTCTTAAATGAGCTGCATTCCTCCAAAAGGTTTTCCTTGCTTCAAACTCTCCTGAGTCTTGCAGCCCATTTTCTTTTGAGATCTGAGGCCCAGCGTGGACAATAGAGATTTGGGATTTTCCCCTGCTATGATTAGTGGGCAGGGGCAGGGAGGATTTTCTTCTGTGCTGGGAGAGGCACGGCTGCTCTTTAATATTTTCCCTCCTTTTCCAAAGCTGAGAGAAAGGCGATTTTTCTTCCCTTTAGATGTGAGCGGAGGGCCCCGCTCCTGCTACTCCTGGAGAATTAAATAGATAAATGGGCGGCGCTGTTGTTCACGCTTCACTATGCACAAAGCAACTTGCATTCAAAATTGGGCTCATGGCAGTTCAGCAACAACCTCGCACAAAAGCGTCATTAGACACGCAGGGCCGGCTCGCAGGCGCAGAGGCTGCTCTGCAGCTGGAGTAGCCACCGGGCTGGCGTGACGTGGCCTTTTATTTTAGCTTCATAAAAATGCAATTTTTAAAATTTAAAGGGAAAAAAAAATGTAGAGAAGGAAGATGCGGTGTCTTTTTTCTGAGAGACTTGGGAAGGCGCCGCTGTTGGAAGGCAGGGGGGAGAGAGGAGAGAGGATGGGATTTGTGGTGTCTACACGCCCCCCATCTTTTGTGCTGGCTCTTTCTTGCAGGAGAATCCTCCATTTCCAGAGTGTGGAAGGGACAAATGAGGGACCTGTGTTGGCAGAGCCTTCACCTGCTGACTTCTTTGAAAATATTCCCTGGCTGGTTACTAACTTAATGGTGAAGGTCTCCTAAGACAAGAGGGAATGGAAAATTTAATCCCTCTGCTTACCTTGGTGCTGGTGGCTCGCAGGGAAAACATTTGGGAAGGAGTTAGGTGCTCAGTAAATCTCACAGATCGTGAAGGTTGGTTCTGCTGGAGCTCTCAGCCTGATTTGAGAGTGGTTCAAGTTTGGGTTTAATTGACATGGTAGTCATGTTTTAGAAACAACTCTGACTTCTGGTCACCCGAGGGGAAATTCAATTTTTTAGTAAATAGGGAAATTCAGTATGAAAATCAACAGCTGTCGCCATCACTGGGGTGAAGCCAATCTTGGAAGGGGTCTACTTGCCTGTGGCTTGTTCTCTTGCACTGGGCAAATCATTTGCCTCCCAGATTTTCACTTTCCTCAGCTGTAAAGGAGCTAACAAAGCCTGCCCTTGGCAGGGGCATCTGGAGGCCCAGGTACTGGAGACACATCTCATAAAGCTCTTCTTCCTTATACCATATTAACTTTGAGGCATTTTAAGGTTTGAATTATACAGGTTGGTGGCAGAAACGTGAAGAAAGGGTCTTCACTTGAGGGCTGCTGTTTGTGGACTGTGTGTCATCCATGGTGGTGAGGATGCTCAGCTGTCCCCAGCATCCTTCTGTGTCAGAACCAACCTGGGTCTCTGTTTCCCCATAAGTAATTTAAAAGCAAAAGGCAATGTGATTGCAGAACTAGCTGGGCTTCCCAAAAGCTCTCCTAACACCATGCTTGGCACTGAACCTTTCAAGCGTTCCTCCTCTCCTTGTGCCTGCACAATGTTTGTGTTTTAATGATTCTAAAGGCCTGGGATTTGCTTTGACATACCAAGTTAATGTTTTCTTTTTCTATATCAAATCTGGGTCAATCTCTGGCTTAACACTGATGCTGTACTGAGCAAAAAAGGATTGGCCACTAATGGTTTCAATTTAGTTTTTTATGGAGTAGAGAAAATTTCACTCAATACTTATTTTCATTTTTATTCAGTTGGCCTTTCCACAGGGTCTGTTGGGATGGAGAGAGTGTTTGTGCTTTGATTAGAGCAGACCCCAGAATGAAACCTCTGTGAATATGGATGAGCTGTAAGAACTCACCTACACTGCATCCATAGGATGTGTCATCAGGGACTGCGTCCCAGTGGGGGTTAGGTGGTGGATGATCCCAAGCATGGGGTTCTTTTTAGGGAAGAGCCTCACTCTGATCCAGTCTCCTCCTAGGTCAGGATCCTATAACATGAGGGAAGAAGGGATGAGGAGTAACTCCTCTACCTCATGTGTCAGTGTGGTTGTAGACAGCTCAATCTGAACCTAGCCTTGGCCAACATCTTTTGGGAGGAGGCTCTCCCATGCCTGCAGTGTAGGAAGGCTACCAGGACCATTCCTCATCTGCTGTGAGCCCTTTTTTTTTCTCCCTGCCCTGTGCCAATCTCTGTGTACCGTGAGGTGAGGTGGAAGCAAAAGCACCAAGACACCACAGCTTGGAGTGTCAGTGTGGAGCAGTGAGTGTGCTTGTGATTTATGTTGTTTTTATGGCTTGATGACACCTGGAGATGGCAGAGGGAAGTTTGATGGGAACAGGGTGGCATTCACCCCCTCTGATGATGGTGAAAAGGGCCTGGGGCAGCACCAGTCCTGCCATTGGCACGTGGATGCTGTCTTGCTGGATAGCGGAGACCGCGGGCAGATGGATTAGAGAGAGCCTCCCCTCTTAGGAGCTCGCGGGTGAACATTGTGATTGCATGTATTTATTTTTAAAATTATTATGGCCATTAGCATAGAAATGAGCTGCAGCTCCCTGGCTGCTGGCCAACCCCACTCGGGCTGGCGCAGCTCCTCTCCATGGCAGCTGGAACAATAGTGCCCAGCGGATAACAGAGGTCCTGGCTCTCGCTGGGGAAAGACAAGTGACAAACAGGAGCAAAGCACTCTGCTCCATGAGTTTGTTACAATCAGGTGGGAGGCGTATAAAAACCTCACCTGGGTGGGCAGAGACTTAGCCTCTCCAAGCAATGCCCTGTAAAGCAGTTGAACTCCTATCCCTCTCCTCTCCTTCCACCTGGTGATTTATTCCCAGGCTGAAAACACCAGCTGATCACTTACGTGGAAGTTTTGTTGCTGTTTTACAAGGGACACTCCAAAAGTCTTTTGTTTCTGCAACTGTAAATAAACTCGTAAGCCTGTTTTAAAAATAGCATTTTGTAGCTCGGTGCATGAATTTTTAATGCATCTTCTGCAAACCAGCTGGTCTTGGCAAGGGTCACAGTGTTTCCTAGGCATTTAACATAAAACTGTGCTTCAAAGCCACATTATAGGGTCGTTGAAGAGTAATATTTTACTTAACATCCTCATAACTGAATTATTTATAACTTGCCATGTTTTATTCATGATAAATATTAATACTGGTGTCTTTAAGAGTAGAGGTTATTGCTGCAGTTTTACCTATAAGAGGTGATATTATTGAAATAAAGGAACGGCAGTGAATTCTGTAGCCAGCAGAGCGAAGTCTGTGCCGGGGTTGTTCTCATTCACACCTCCCTCTTCTTATCAACCCTGTCAGCCACTGAAAAACCTCAGCACTGAGCATCTGTACATTTGAAAGGAATTTTCCTGCAGGCATTTGAATCCCTCTTTTTTTTTTTTCTTTATTAAAGAAAATTTGCATCATTCTCATTAATTCTTGGATTCATTTTTTGGTGAGGGTTCATATGCTTTGGCTGCAAGACGCTCACCCTGGCCTGGGTCTTCTTGCAGGCTTCCTTGAGCTCTCCTGCTGCAAGCACCCCTGGATCCCCCATTTTTTGAAGCATCCCTTGCCACCTTGGAAGAGGGATCACCTGGTATGGGAGACCCCCACAGCAGCCTTTGGGCTCCTTCCCACATGGCTGAGTGCTCTGGGACATGATCAGTCTCATTTCAAGGCTAAATTTATGTGAATTGGGTAAATTGCCATTGCACCATTGGGCTCCATCTTTTACCAGAGAGGATAATTGCATTAGCTTTCATCCTGGGAAAGGGAAATACAATTTTCTCTGATCTTTCGCCTTGTGCTGGTGTGTTCCCATCTGGCCGGAGCATCGCGCAGCCACCCCTGATCCTGCTCCCATTGGTGCATCCCAATGTGGGGCTGGCTGCCCATCCCACCCTCATGGCTACAAACCCATCCCAACCCTATGGCCGTGCAGGACCAGGGCTTTGCTCCGTGTTGCTCCATCAGCTTAACAAATCTGCCGTCAGAGGGTGGAGAGCGGTGGTTGCGGGAGCAGCGCAGGTTAATGCAACACATATTTAATGTATGATTGCTAATGGCCATCTCCCATCTGCCTGAGCCCAACTGCAGTTTGCAGATGAATGATTAAGCTGCCCTGACACACAGGCAGCTTGTACCTTAGCAGAGCTACAGTCATTACACTTGATACATGTAAAAGGGGACGAGGCTTTCTTGATTGGGAGAAGGGTGTCATCGGGCTGGGGCGGTGAAGCAGAATCTCTCTTGGACTTTATTTTCTAGGATAATGTGAGAGATCTCCCCGTGGATGCAGCACTTTAAATGAATCATGAGCTAAAGAACCACTGGGATGTTTATTAGCTTCGAATATGTTTATTGCGGAGTCAACAGGCAGCACCTTCCAATTAATTAATAGTAATAATTATGGTATTATTTATGTAGCTCTAACAGCATGCCAGAGTCTTTCCACATGATGGTTGCAGCTGTGGCTGTGCTGGAGCAGGCTGGTCTGTATTTATCCTGCGTGGTGGGGTGTGTCATTCGCTGTTGGGTGGTCCCAACCCCAGAAGCCTCGCTTTGCTGAGCTCTTGGCAGCTGCTCTCTCTGTCAGCTGAACCCTGTTGCTCCACATCGAAGGGATGTGGCTGTTCCTTCTGCGGTACTGGAAGGCAGAGCATGCAATGAATGGGAGCACGTGCAAAGAGAGATGGAAATCAAGGGCTGTAGGTTTTACCAGGGTGTTGGAGAGCTCTCCTGGTCAAGGTATTTAAACAAAGTGAGTTCAGGAATCAAGCTGTGCACATCAGAAGGATATTTACAATGTACCTAAGACACTGGCAGCAACATAAAGAATGTACGTCTCTTTTCTGATGTAGGTCCAAAACCTGCTCAAGCTGTTGAGAATGACCTCTGATGCGTGCCAGTGCAGTGGCTGTGTATCTTGCTGGTCCCATAGACCTCACTGAGAACCATGTGGGTCATGGAGCATGGCCTCCTGTTCTGGTTGTGCAGAGGCAGGCAGATATCAAGAACTTGCCACTAGTCCTGTTTGTCCATGCAGAAGGTTAAGCTACAAACCAGCCTTCTGCTCTTGCATTACAATCCCATTTGCTAGCTCTGGGAAATTAGGGTGTTTCTAGGTCATGTGAAGGTGTTGACATCTTCCGGTTGTGGATCTCTCTTCACATGTGAATAATTTTGTCTCTCTTTTTGCCTTCCAGCGATGTCCGACTTCCACATCCACCCTCAGAACGCAGTGGTGGAGGAAGGTGGTGTAGCAAGATTCCAGTGCCAGATCCATGGCTTGCCTGAGCCGGTCATCCTATGGCATAAGAACAGCATGCCGGTCAACACAGACAACGAAAGGTAGGACATGTCCAGGCCATGTGCTGCTGGCCTTCTCCAGGTGCAAGGCAGTGGCCAGGCTTGCTATTGCTTTCACAGCTGTGCCCAGAGACAACTAACCTGGGCTGAGGATCTTGGCCAGTGTTTCTGCCGTGGAAGACTCTTTCCCTTAGTGTTGTGGCTTTTCTGGGCTTGCTCTGACCAAATACCATGCAGAAGTACTGGTATCTCCCAGGAGAGGTAGATAAAGCCCATTAGCTGATTTTGAAGATCTTGCACTGATCCTCCATGATCAACCCTCCTTCAGATTTGTTTTCCAGCTTGAAGAACCTGCCCAGCAGTCCTCAAAGAGCTGAGTAGCTTTGGCATCCATCATCCCTCCGTGGCTCCATTTTATGTAACTCATTCTGAGCCAGATCCATGACTTAGGACCTTCCATGTACTAAACTCTTGCAAGTGCTGAATTTCACTGTGGCTATTAGACTTTCCTTCCCAGGTGGACTCCCTTGTGTGTGGCAACTGCAGAGAGCATTCCATGGAACCATGGGCTGCCATATCCAAAGCAGTTCTCCTAAAGAGAAACTCCAGCTGCCTCCCTTCCCAGCCTAGACCCGGAGCAGCACGTCGCCACATCCTGTGTTTGACAGGCTCTCCCTTCGCATCGGAAACATCCCTCGTCAGGGTTTGATCCTCGGAGCGGCGTGGGACAGGTGGCAGGAAACGCGTGCTCTGTGCCGGCAGCCTCCAGGAATCCCAGCTGGAGCTCGGGAGCCGCACACCCGATGGCGGGAGACAATCGGTCACCGCACACCTCGATCGCGGATTGACGCCCGTGCCTTGGGAACAGGCAAAACCAGGAAACTGTAAATACTTTCCTGAAAGCCCCTATTCTTAAAAATGTCAGTTCTGCAACCAAATGTGTTTGGGTTCTTTGGAGGCAGGAGAAAACACGAGGGCTGGAACAATGCCTGACCTTTTCAGCGTGGCGGTGAACTTACAGTAGAAGGACCCAAGAGGCCCAAATCTGCTGTGGAAAACTGCAACTGTCAGGTTTTGTTTTTCCTTGCGTTTTTCATCTGAGTTTTTTTTAGCCCGGCACAGGGTTGATTTGTTAAGCTTGATCTCCTCTGAAGGATTCTTACTCATACAGGTGCTGAGCTGGGGATGTGGTAGAGCAGGATGACTGATCCGAGGTGGCATCAGCAGAAGTAAGGGTCAGAGAACAGGACCTGATGCCTTGTGGCATCCTGATGAGATGTAGCAGGACAGATGAAGTCCTCCATGCACCATTGATCCTTTGCATTTGATCTCGGGGACACAGATGTGGAGATGGTCAGAGATGTGGCAGGGACTTGAATGTGACTAGGACTTCTTTAATCCAAGGCTGAGTAACCCCAAGGCTGAGGAGCTCCAAGACCAAGAAGTCAAGACTTTTCTCCAACCCAGAGAGCTCCAAGCTGATCTCATCCCTGCTGGTTCTCCTCCAGGACAGGGACCTTGCCCAGGCCCTGGGGCTCATGGACTAGGAGCAGTTTTGCTACATTCGTGTCCTGATTTTGAACAGATTTGGCTTTTCGAAGGAGTAAAGTTACTGGGGAGGTTTTTTATTGTCAGCTCAGTAGATTAATCTCTGACACCAGAGCCTGGGTGATGAGAGTTGCTTCTCTAACTGAATTGGATTTCTGCATTAATCATGCCTGGTGCATTTCTGCGTATAAAGTGTATATAAATTTGTATGCCGAGTCTTGCACTCGGAGGCTTTGAAGGCAGGATAATAGCTTTGGAATTGAATCTTCTAATGCTGTGGGCAGATTGTTAACAAAAATGAGGGCTTCTTGTGGTATAATTCATCCAAAACAATGGGCATTTTAAAGTCCCAGAGAGATTGCAATCAACTTCGGGCCGTGTAAAACTGATTGCTGTCACGCCGCCACCGACACGGAGCCGCACGTTTGGAACCCGGCACGGGGAGCAGGTTATAGGCACTTAACCATATGCTGATATGGAAAAGATATTCTGCATCTTCCAGACGGAAATGGATTATTAACTCATCACGGTGTAATGGCTTACTACCAGCCAATTTAAACACGTGGTTGCCAAGCAACCTGTAATGTATGTGTACATGTATGTGTGTATGCACGCGTGATTTAAATGTACCCGTGTCTTAAAGATATGAAATATTTATTGATGTTTACATTTGCCCGCTCAGTGTTTATTTTAAACACGCCTTTTAATGCCTGTGAGGTTTCAAGGTCATGTGGATTTGAGAGCTGGACCTGGAGTGGGGAGTGTGGAGCACAGACTTCTCCTGATGCTTGTCCATGGTCTCTGTGCTGCAGCTGATGAGTGATAATTCCCACGTCATGATAAATCCCATGTCACCTGTGTTCATGTGAAAATGCACTGCCAGAGCTTTTCCACAGGTTAAATAGGAAGCATTTACTTTGTAGCCTCCCAGCAAAAGTCATCATTTCTCAAGGATGCAGCAGGAGATAAAGAAAGGGAACATACCCCCCTTAAAGAAGACCAGAGGCTCATGTATCTATAAAAGTACTGATGCAGTGACAGGCATGGGCTTGACCTGCGGGGACCACATGCCTTGGTGTGTTGGCACCTCCGCACTGGGATGTGGGAGCCAGCCTGCCTCACCTGGATGGGAGTGCAGCCTGCTGTCACATCGTGCCCTGCTTTGCAAGCTTTTGTTTCTGCTTTTCTCCTCCCACAGGTACACACTGCTTCCCAAGGGGGTTCTCCAGATAACGGGACTGAGAGCAGAAGACAGTGGGATATTTCACTGCGTTGCCACCAATATCGCTAATGTGAAGTTCAGCCGGGAGGCCCGACTCACCGTGTCAGGTTAGTACCAACTACACTGTCCTGGCTGCCTCTCTGTCTTCTTTCCGCTGCTGTTCTGAACCAGGACAGTCTGGGAGAGCTGCAGGCTGACAGCACTGAGAGGCATTCCTCTGTCCAGTCGTAACACCTCCTGTGTTCTGGATTGTCATTAGTTCCTGCCAGATCAGTCCATTTGATAGCAGATAAATCTGTCTCTTTGCCTGTAAATTAGTGCCAGTTTCTGGATAGAAGGAGGACAGTGAGGAAATTGAGTTACAGCAACTTTACATTAAATAAATTCTTTTGGAAACATGGACGATTCATCATTTCCTTATGAGACCTGCCCACTCTGGAAGTAATTGCAGCACACAGGGTGATCAATTCTTTATCTAATGAGGGAATTGTAGGCTATTAGCATTGCATGGACTGAAGCAGCCTAACCTTCCGTTGGAAGATGAGAAGGAGAAATCCTGAGCACCCCAGGCTGAGTTTTGACTTGGTTCTTTATCCGCATTTGAAGTCAGTGAATGAAATAGGTTTTCACCTCAGAAAGCTTCAGCTGAGGAAATACTGGTGCCTTATGGTCTCCTCCCCGCAAAAAAGGCCAAAATCACATACTTGCTGTTTGGCTTCTTGCTGCCCAAGGTGGGGTGTGACGATCAAGCAACCAGGAGTGAATGACACCTTTGTGCCCTGTTAGAAATGCCTTTCATCTGTTCAACATCCTTGTATGAAAACAGGACAACTTCCTTCTCCTGGATGTCAGGGCACTTGGGAGGTACCTTCAGGGAAGATAAAAGTGCCAAAGAAGTAGTCACTGCAAATTGTGGCTGTGTCCTGCTGGCAGGGTGAGCTCTGAGATACAGGACTCCAAGTCAGAACCCCCCTAAGATTCTGGGTACCCACTGTGCTCCCCTGTGACAACAGTGGTGACACATCCGTGGCTCTCCAGTGGGAGACATTCCAAATTCCCTGTGGAAATGTAGATTACATCTTTGGAGATAAGAGGCAAGGGAAATCTGCACAGGACTGGTTGGGTGTGTGCTTCTCTTTGAGCTTGTTTTATGTGCAGCAAAAGGTCTTTCCCTCGAGCTGCAATCCTCCTGTCCATCAGATATACATAATTGCTGATACCCAGGCTTGTCAGCCTACAGTCACATCTCACAGCTCCCCATCACCCTCCAAAACGCTGCCTGGCCAGTGGTTCTGGAGCAGAGACTTAACACCTCTACTGAGTGTCGGATGAGCCTCTGCCAGCAGTGAAAAAGCTGCATGTGTGAAATGGGGTGAAGCTGAGGGAAGAGTGATGCTGTGTGTATCAACTCTGACGGGCAAAGAAAGCAGGTTAACTGGTTCTGAAAGACCTGGGAGCTTTTGGTGCCTGTTACTTATCTGTTTTCTTGATCTATTTGAACAGTAGCCACGTGGAGGGAAAAAAGAACAGTAAATTATCGACGTGGTGAAGTTCTTTGTGTCAGTTTACTGGCCTGAGTTATTATTTCTCGCAGGGCAGAAAGCACTAGTTGTTCTCATCTGACCATCCCTCATTTCAGATGGATATTTTCCAGGTTTCCTGTCTGTGAAACATTTGTGGTTTTTTTTCTCTTCCTTAAAGCAGTTGGATGATGGATACAGGCACCATGTATAAGTGTCTGTTGAAGGGTTTGGATCATGCTTCAATGCCTGCATGTCAGCAGAGCTGCTGTAATGGGACATTTGCATGAAAAACCCGTTGCAGTGGGTTAAACCTCCATGGAAAAGGTTTGTGCTCTGCGGTGTTTGCTAAGAGCACACAAATATCTGTTAGACCAGGACAGCAGGTATGTGTTAGCATGTGAACCCCAGGCTTTGGCACAGCAGCAGAGGCTGTGGTGAACCACAGAGGTGGCACAGAGACGTTGTTTCACTGGTGTGGGTGTTGTGTCAGTAAATACTGAGCTAATGGGTGCTGTGCATGTGGAGTTTGACATGGTGGGGTAAACCAGTATTCTTGCAAATCTTTGTGTCACCTCCCACTTGTGTCACGGGGTGAAGGGAATGGTTCTCTCTGCTCTTCATCACGGCAGGAGGGCTCCCTCTTTTCCTAAGAGGGCAGCAACTTCAGCCATTGCTTCACCCAGAGAGAAGCACTAAGTCTGCCTGCCTGGGGTTTCCAACCAAGCCCTGACTGGGGAGAGAGGAGGGAGAGGATGAAGATGGGCTCTGGAAGGCTGTGTGCCCTGCAGGGCACTGCCACACCCTGGTTGGAGAGGAAGAGGAGGGTGGCTGCCTGTGGGGGATGAAGGAGCCTGCTTGAAGTGCTTTCCCTCCTCTCCCTGGTTGCAGGGCTGCTGGCAGCGAGTGATGTGGGGATGTCTTCCAGTCCTGCTGATTGATTATTTTCAAGTGCCTGCTTAGCAGAGCTGCTCCCGAGGGGCTGCCTGCCTCTCTGTGCTGACACCTTCCCAGTGTGAGCTGCATCTCTCTCTGCTGCTGTCCTTTTGATCAAGATCTGGCAGGCGACGCTCCCGTCCCTGCTGGAGTGCCTGTCACTGCTGGCGGTGCCGGGGACCTCCCAGTCCTCACCTCGATTGCTGCTGGTGGAGTCCCTGGGGACCACGGGCATCATTAGAGCCTTTTTCCCTTTCAGAATAAATCCCCCCTGGGCTGCCCTGACCCCTGTTGTGCTCCAGCAGCGCTCCCCTGCCACGAGTCCCTCGTTTTGTCACTCCTTCCTCCCCAACCCTGCATCAAAGGGCTGTTCTGGTTGTAGAAGGAAACCTCCTCCTTGATGGTGGGGCATGGTCGGCCCCTGTGCATGGTGCTGATGTCTGACTGCAGCATCCCTGCTGGATCACTGTCCCATCTGCCCCTGGAACTGGCACTGTCATAGGCATTGGGCTCAGCAGCAAAGCTACAGAATCATTCCATGGCCTTTGCAGGAGAAGGTGAGCAGCAGTGCCACTTCCAGAGCTGGGCAGGGTTTGCCCAGACTCAGGGAGCTGAGCCCACACCCCAAAACCTGAATGTCTGCTTAGGACTCAGAGTATAAATCAGAGTGAGATTATTAAAACACTTTATTGTCAGAATAGTGTGTTTTATAAATTCTTCTTTGATCTCAACTCCCGTTTGCTGATATTCTTGGGTGACCTTGGACAATTCATTTCATTTCTCTGTGTTTTGAAATATTGAAATCGCTATATAATACGCTGATAATACCGTATTATTCTAAGCGTGAACATTTAGTATTGTGATTTAGAACAATAAATCTACATGGGTTTTAAAGGCACTCTGAGGTACTGAGGGGAAGGTATTGTTTTTCGGATCTCTCGGGGTTAACCAGCCGGTCATATGAATTTATTGTGCATTCTGGTTCTCATCAAAAAATCTGCATTTTATGGCTTGCAGTGAAATGCATTTAGTGAGAAAGTCAGCTCTTAAGTCACACTGACACGGTGATTTTTCTTGGATTTTACCCATTTACACACAAGCTCGGAGTCACTTTATCGCTCCCTGTTTAGCTCCTGTAGGAACAATTAACAGACGAGGTGCTCTGATCCATGTTTGCCCTTGGACCACTGTGAAATCCCCCTGCTACACCCTGAGCTGCTGAGAAATGATAACACTCGGAAGTGCAGGAAGAAAAGAATGTTTTTCTTGGAGAAAAGCCCCTGCAGATATTTTTTGGTGGATCACTTCTCTTTAACAAGCTTTTTGGACATTGGAAAGTCCACGGAGAGGAGTCAGTGTGAGATGATCCCTACGGCAGAGCCCAGTCAGGGGCTGTGCTCCCCAGCCCTCCCTGTTTCCCTCTCCTGCTTGGGGGCACACGACCAGCACAAGTATTTCTCTCCACAGGTGTACAGAGCTTTCTTGCCAGCAGCAGCTGTCAGATTGATGGAATTCCTTAAACACTGCTTGACCTCAGCATTTCTGGAGTGTAACCCAGCTCTCATCGGAGATGGGGAGAAAGACTAATGCACAGGTTTTCAGTGTTCCTGTTTGCTGATGGAGAACTGAGAATATCCATTGGTTTTCCTGCTCTCGTGCTCCCAACAAATGGGAGTAAAGGCTGCAGGGACATTTGGCCCAGGGATAAGGCACTTTTTAAGGACTCAGAAGATTTGGGTTCAGCTGTGGTATTCCTGACACAGGATGGTGGTTTTGTCCCATTGTCTTGTCCTGTCTAGTGAAAAGTCCTGTACCTGGATTTTATTTTATTATAAATCTGTGCATCATCTTGTGTGATGGGTTTCATTCTTGGTTGCTGCCACTTGGTGCTACTGTAGTGCAAATAAATGATTAGTCATTGTGTTGTGAGCAGTGAATGTGTCACAGTTAGAGGAATGGGATGCATCCTCTCCCTGCAGGAAAATGGCAGGGAAATAACAGCCCCATGGGCTGCAAGCATCAGAGGAGCATCACCTCTCAAAAAGATCCTCAGCAGGAGTCAGGGACTGGCACCTCCATCACTCTGTGTCCCAGGACAGGGCTTTTGGAGCAAATGACAGCCAGCAGCAAGAGAGGCTGCTCACAGAGACAGATTTAGGCATTGTGGACTGCATGGATTACTTTATGGCTTGAGATGCTGAAAGATAAAGCAATTCTTTCATTTATTTGCATTCCTGCTGTCCTGTATCTTGTGTCCTCCCTATATACCATGGTTTTCCTGCACATCTGCTCTCTGCAGTTCACAGTGCAGTCCCTTCTTTACTCTGCTGATATCCCTGTGTTAACAGGGCTGTTTGTGGCTGGTCAGTTGGCTCAGGGGTTTCCCCAGGAATATCAATGCACACTTAAAACATGTTCAGACTGTCATGCAAACATCGTGCTCCTTTTGTTTCAGGTGCATCTCAAATTTATTGAGGATTACACCAGCCACATCATTTACAGTTCTAGAGTGGTTTGGGTTGGAAAGGACCTTAAAGATAATCTTGTTCCAGCCCCCTGTCATGGGCAGGGACACCTTCCACTATCCCAGGTTGCTCCAACCCCCATCCAATCTGGCCTTGGACGCATCCAGGGGTGGGGCAGCCACAGCTTCTCTGGGCAGCTTGTGCCAGTGCCTCACCACCTTCACAGCAAAGAATTTCTTATGTATATCTAACCCAAATTTCCCCTCTTTCAATTTGATCCCATTACTCCTTGTCCTTTCACTGCACTTCCTGATGGAAGAGGATGTGTGCTTAGAAGAGATGTACTTAAAGGATGCGTGAAGTCCTCTATGTTTCCTTTAAACAAGAGATAATCAGATGCCTTTTAACAATGATTCTGTCCTTGCAGGCTCTCACTCCACCGTTTACAAGGACCCGATGATTCTCGTGGGGCCGGAGAACCTCACGCTGACAGTGCACCAGACCGCTGTGCTGGAGTGCATCGCCACGGGCAACCCCCGGCCCATCGTCTCCTGGAGCCGCCTCGGTAAGCCCTGGGGTCACTGGGATTTCCTCCTGCTCCTCCTCCCCAGAGCCATCATGTGGGAAATAGGTAGATGCCACTGACTATTTTATACAACAAGTGATTCACCCTCTCCCTTCCCGCTAAAGCTAATTGTAGGCTTGAAGTGCTTTTTATCCTCATGTCTACACTGGTTTTTCTCTCTGCCAAGATCCTGTTTTCAGCTGTTACAGAAGTGGGTTGGTTAAACCTGTAAATGTTTCTTGAAAGGTGATAATTTTATCTTTTCTCAAGTGACAGCATCTTCTGCTGCTGCATCAAAAACATCACCACTGTTGGCCTAGAGAAGCAAAATCATACACAAACACATATTTCACGTAAAAAGAGACTTGAAAGAAACTTGCTACCTGTTCAGGGAGTTTTAAAACCATTTTGAGGGAAAGAGAGTGTTTAAAGTAGTGTGTCTGAAGCTCTGAAAAAAACAAATGCTTGCTGCTGGGGTCCGTGATATGTTTTTAAATCAGTGTGGAAACCAGAGATAGCGTCAGATGGCATCATGCAAACGATGAAGAGCAAAGGGCTGTGTTTCTCCAAGGGTTGTTTTAGGTTCTAACTTTGTGATAGTAGCTTGGAACCTATTTTGCTCGGAGCAGCACTTCCATTGCCCTACAGAAACCTGTGCTGAGCAAAGAGCTGATAGATTTTGCTTTATCTTCCAGAGCTTGTAACTCTGCCTGTGCGCGCGGTATTGGGTTGGGTTCACTTAGTGTTTCCCAAGCCCTCGTGGTCCACAAGTGATGTTGTTTTTGGGATGCTCATCTCCCCTTGTTCCCCAAGGTGGCTGTGAAGCACGAACAGGGTAATTCTGTCTTGTGCTGCTGTGCTGGATGTGGGACTTCACCTCTGTGGCTCTCCAAGGGCCAGGGTCCAGCTCATGGGCAGGGTGACTTCCCACTCCAGACTTGCCTGACAGGGAATGAGGACATGTATCCAGAATCAATTGCATGATTTTTCTGTGTTTGCCCTTCTGCTTGCATCCTCTGATGGCATGTAAAATCAGCCTGTCTCTGCCACTAGCTGCTTTTTTTGCCTCTGGAACCATAAGTATCAGATTGATGCTGTTTTAAAGATTCCCCAGACACGCTGTATCACTGGTTTGGTTCTCTTGGACACAAGGCAGCTCTACGTTAGCGCTCAACTATAATAAACTACTTTATAATTGCCTTAATTATAAGTGCTTATTACCTTCTTCAAAACACTTGTCTCCATAGAGCAGTGCAATAATGAAGATGTAATAGCACTGTGTGATGTTTGTCTGGATGGTCTGAGCTCAGCCTTGCCTTCCACCAAAAATAAATACCCACTCCACGCAGCACTGGGGCAGAATGAGAGCTACTGAATGGGAAACAGATCCTGTTATTTTCCCTCCCCTTCAGCAGGAATGGTTCCTGTCCAAAGCATCACGAGGTCTTGTTAATATGACACAGATCTCGACAGTGATGTGGCACATGAACAGGCTCTCTGATGACTCGGTGGGTTTGTCATCTCTTTGTAGCCATTTCGGAAGCACTTTCATGTCTCTGTGTCTGTGTGATCAGGAGGACGGAGAGGGGTTTATTCTGGACAGGGAGATCCTAAGAGTATCTGTCATCTCTGGCTTCCTCCCATGGGGAGGTCTTCCTGAAGTTCCTCCTACAGAGCCAGTTTAGCTCTAGATAACCAGTTAATTGCACAGAATCGTTAGGGTTGGAAGAGATCTCTGGAGATCACCTAGTCCAAGCCCCCTGCCAAGGCAGGAATTTACTCAGCTTAGGAAAAAACCCACTTTTAATCCGTTCCCAGGATTAAAAAAATCCATGGCCACGAAGTCTTAGAGAGATGCAGCTGATTTAGCAATAGACCTGACTTAATTTAAACCAAAAAAGTCAATTCTATGTGAACACCTTTCTTGCCTGGTCAAAGTAAAGAAGAGCTGTGGCATTGCCATTGTGCTGGGCTTTGCACAGGGCACGCTGCTGTTTTGGAGTCTCTCTCTGATCTCCTTTGCTCACAGTTTTGACATTGTGGCATTTCTGTCAAAAAGGAGCAAAAGAACAATTTTGCTTTCACAGCTTTCTGGTACAGGGGAAAGCAAGCCATAAACACCATTTGCACTTTTTGCTTTGGCTTTGCTAAAAAACCTGGCTGGTTTTCAGTGGGAAAGGCAGCTATATTTTGCTTGAAGGGAATCATTCAAATTCTGGGCCAGTTTTTGAGTGTCGCACAATCAATTTTGAATTTAATTTCCTTGGGAATATGTTGTAGCCCCCTGACCACAAACAGAATTCCTGTGTCTTGCCGTGCATGAAATGTCAACATTCGTTAGAGAGCAGGCTCTGAGAAAGATGTAAAATCATTAAGGGTTTGTTCAGGGAAGATAGGGCTTTTCCTTTCAGAGCTAAGCACTTCAGGCTTGGACCTGTATGTGTGCACAAATGAATATCCTGGGCACTTACTGCAAAGCCTTTTGAATGAACGACGATTTTAATGTATCCTTACCCTTTAACTGACAGGCCACTGAGCTGGCCTCCATAAAAGGTACCAAGGCAGAATAATAAACTATTTAGAGAGATATAGAAAAGTGAGGCGAGAAAGAAAGGACAGTGATTATCTGATAGCGTTATACAGAAGTTGTCAGAAAGGGCCGCACAATGGGAAGGAAATTACTAAAGAGGGAGCCATTCAAGAAGTAAACTATACAACAATTGTAGGAGCCAATTAATTGGTAACTTATTGGACACAGAAGCTTGCAATAGATGGCTGACTGGTTGACAGGAGCACCGTTCCCGTAAGTGTTTAGAAATAATAGAGTAAATTTCACCACTTCACACACTGAATAGTCAACTGTTGCAATGTACTCTAAATATGCTAATCCACAGTGCCCAGTGTCCGCCCGAGCAGGAGACCCATGTGTCTAAAAAGTGGAAGGCTACTATGACACAATACAAAGAATTCACAAAAGACCTAAATGATCAACATTAGAAAGTTGTTACTTTCTTTCTACTTGCTACTTATCAAAGAAAGGCGTTCGTGTTGTTGCATATTCATATCGCCTGGCACGTTTTAAGGGGGCTCTGTAATTGGTGCCGGTGTGCCAATCACCCGGCTAGCAGGCGGAGAATGGGCTCCAGAAAGCATCACATACACCTTGGAAAAATAAATAATGCGGCTCCCAAACCGCAGGCGTCTTTCATCCAGACTCCATCCCACCAGGAAACATGGAAGTACCTAAAGGAAGGCCTGGAGAGGGAGATTTTGCAAGGGTGTGTGGTGATAGGACAAGGGAGAATGGCTTTAAGCTGAAAGAGAGTAGATTTATTTTGGATATCAGGAAGAAATTCTTCCCTCTGAGGGCGGGGAGGGCCTGGCACAGATTACCCAGAGAAGCTGTGGCTGCCCCATCCCTGGAAGTGTCCAAGGCCAGGTTGGACAGGGCTCGGAGCAACCTGGGATAGTGGAAGGTGTCCCTGCCCATGGCAGAGAGGTTGGAACTGGATGGTCTTTAAGGTCCCTTCCAACCCAAACCATTTTATGATTCTGTGAAGTCTCTGCTAGGCTGTAGTTGGAACATCTTTTGCAAGCATCTCCCATTTGGAGAATGGTCTCCTTTATTGGGGTCTGTCTGCTCTTCCCAACAGCTGAACCTCCCCCTTCTGTCCTCATCAACTGAGCATCGACAGAGAGAATCTGTGTGACATTTCCACACAGACTGGCTTTTTTTCAGCCCTCAAATTTTCTGCTTTTGACTTCATAAAAAGAAGTAGAAGGTCACATTAAATGAGCAGTGGTTTCAAGCCTTCATGGGTCCCGAGAGCTTTGGGAACTGAGCGAGTGTTAGCTTTTGCAGTCTTTCAGCTCTCCTCCATGGAGACATGACTTGGTGATGGCAAGTGATGCTGGGATTCACAGGGTTGGGATTGGTTGATCCAAGCCACTCTTCAGGTCTCTGTGGAAAGAAAACAGGGTTAAAATAAATAACAACCTTTGCAAAGCAGGTGTGAGATTAAGTCCCTCAGCACAGCAGTTCTGCAAAGTGCTGAGCTTTCAGGATGCAAGGAATTTCTTGGGTAAACACTCTGTATTATTTATATGTGTTGTCACTGTTGCTAAGTTGGACTAGATATTAGCTGAAGACTTTCTAACTGACTGCAGGACAGCTCAGGCTGAGTGAGGCACAGTAGAGTGAGAAGGATGGAGTAGGCTGGGAAAGTAGAAGTATTTCTGCAGAAGCCCTTTTCAGTGCTCTTTGGAAGGGAGGAGTTGAGTGAGAGGTGTCTGGGATGATCTGGCAGTGGTCTTTGCTGGCTGTTAGAGGTGGTCACACTCTCTGACCCAAATGGCAGATCCCTGAGGTTTCTGAGCTTGGAGAGCTTTGTCCTTCAGGGAAATAAAAGGTTCTTGGTTTACAGGAGATGTTTCTTCAGACCACCACACCTCTAGTTAATAGCTGGAGCTAGAGAGAGAACTGAGGACATACTAATGCTGGTATTTGGACTGTGGGGAGTACCTGCTGCAGGCTGGGTCTTTGCATGCTTAATTTATGGAGCACATTATAAATAATACAGTAAAACTACTGACATTCAAGTCACATTTCTGTGGTATTTGTCAAGGCAATGATGTGATGAAGGATCCAGGTACGGCCACTTTGCATCTTTCACTGGTGTCATCCCTCCCTCAAGAGAGAGATTTGATTTTTATGCCTATTGTAAATACAGACTTCCAAAAGGTCTAATTTAAAAGATGAAATCAAGTTCAATTTGAATTTAATTCAGACCTCTCTACACTTCAGTTCAAGTGCTGGTTGGAAGGAATGGTTCCTTGTTACTGCTCATTAAATGTGGGACAGGTCATGTTTTACTGTCCTATTAATGACTGAGCCATTTACTGCAGCAGTGGCTTGGCCAGCTATGTGATCATGTAATCATTTAATGGCATTGTTTTTCTCTCTCTAAAAGACCTGGGCTTTTTTCTTTGCAATGCAAATAATGAAGGGGTCTGGCATTGCCTTCCTAATGAAGCAAGGAAGCCTTTAAGTTTTGAAATTTCCTGAAAAACAATATGTAAAGAGCGTGGCATGAGATGGATTTGGGAAGTGCTTTGTAGCTCTCTGTCCATGCTTTGCTGGTGTTTCCTAATGTGATATTGCTGTTAATCCAAAATGAGATCCCTTGCTTTTGTGGTTGTATTGGGTTTGCATGGCAAGGTTTTGGTAGTGTGAAGGTTAGAGGGGTGGCTTCTATGAGAAGGTGCTGGAAGCTTCCCCCATATCCAATGGAGCTAATGTCGACTGACTCCCAGATGGATCTGCCACTGGCCAAGCTACCAGTGACAGGGGTAGTGCCTCTGGGAGAACAGATTTAAGAAGGGGAAAAAACCCAAAAACTGTGCATTTGCAGCTGGAGAGAGGAGTGAGAATATATGAGAGGAACAGCCCTGCAGACCCCAAGGTCAGTGAGGAAGGAGGGGCAGGAGGCGCTCCTGGCTCTGGAGCAGATTCCTGTGCAGCCCATGGTAAGGCAGCTGTGCCCCTGCAGCCCATGGAGTTCCACAGGGGAGCAGAGATCCACCTGCAGCCCATGGAGGACCCCAGACTGGAGCAGGTGGATGCCCAAAGGAGTCTATGACCCCCTGGGAAGCCCACACTGGAGCAGGGTCCTGGCAGGGCCTGTGGAGAGAGGAGCACCCATTGGCCGAGGCTTGCGAGGTGATGATCACCTGTGCTGCCCTCACTGATGCTGCAGGGACATGACTCTCTGTCCCATCACCTGCCTTTCCATGAGGACCCAAGCACTGGCTGGGCAGCAGGTTACAAAGTGGCATTTCTTGGTTGATGGTTGGTTTGTCCTTCTCCTTGAGCACTGCTTTGCCTTCATCTTTTCCCAGTCTATTCCAGAACCTGTTGGTTATGAATGGCCCAAATCCTCATAATACTCTTTATTATGCAAAGCATGATATTACATCTAAAACGTGGTTGCAGGATAACTTTTAACTAGCCCTGCATGCTGTCTGTGTTGGAGCATGAAGCTCAGGGCAAGATTATGGCACATTCCAACAGAGCTTCCAGGAGGAATTTTTCAGATGAATTTTTCCTTCTACTAACCACAACTTTGAAGCACAAGACACAGATTTTTCTGCTGTAACAGAGCACACAAGTGTGGCTCTTGGGATGGTCAGGTGGGGACATCACCCGGGCTGGTTCTTGCTTCTCCCATTTCTGTAGGTTCTCCATGAGCAAACTTGAGATAAGAACTGAATTCCCATTTCCCATCTGATGAAAGTGTGCTCCCTTAAGCTGCTCCTCCAGTAAAATTCCTCCCCTTGCCCTCTGCTCAGACACCCTGACACGTGCTAGGCCTGATTTAGAGCTGCCTTTGTCAGACAGTGCCTTAAAACACAAATCAATGAAACAATAAAAAGCAATAGCCTGATACTAATGAAACACGTTGTAATTAGAGCTGGCTGGGAATTTTCCAGAGAAAACAAGCTTTGTTGGAAAAAAAAGTGAATTCCATGATACTGAACTATGTCACATGCCTCAGATCCATCATTCAGGATGGAGGCAGCCCTTTCCAATTTCCCTTCCAAGCCAAAGCATCTGAGGAGATGTAACCACCAGCTCAGAGTCTGGCTTCTTGACCCTGAGCTGCTGTATGCTCAAGAGCTAAAGAGTTGAAAATCCATTCTTCATGTATTTTTCAAGGCCACAAAAAATCTGTCAAGGGTTAGCAGGCAAAAAAGTGTCACTTCTGGTCAGGAAGTCCCCAGGTCATAAATTGCTGATGACTGGGAGAGTGCATCAGGGAAGCACTGCTGCAGGCTCACTGGACTTCTTCTTGGAGCCTTTCCATTGGAAACAGGCTGTTGAGCTGGTTGGATCCTTGTCAGTCTAATATAAGAACCCAGGCAATGGTTTGCAGAAGCTGAGATGATTTACCTTGGTTTAGCCTCCTTATTGAACTGTGTCCTGCAAAGAACATCAGCTGAATCCCACTGACCTTACTTGGTAAATCCCAGTAACAGAACATGGCACCACTCTGTAAGTGCCTGGACTGGACCTCACTGAGGGCTCTGTCCTGGGGAACCTCACACAAAGGTCCAGCATGTGACTGTTGTCCTTCTCCCCTCCTTTCAGATGGTCGCCCAATTGGTGTGGAGGGGATCCAGGTGCTGGGGACAGGAAACCTCATGATCTCAGACCTCACCGTGCAGCACTCTGGAATCTACGTGTGCGCCGCCAACAAACCCGGCACCCGCGTGCGCAGGACGGCCCAGGGCAGCCTCGTGGTACAAGGTGAGCAAACCCTCCTCACGGCCCCTGGGCACTGTCATGGGGTGGGTTGGACAGCTGGTGACTGCACTCCTCTGATGGTACCAGACACGTGGTTTCCCAAGTGGGTGGGTGTGTCTGTGTCCCACACAGGTGAGTAGCAACCAGGTATCATTCTATTGTGGCCTCAGCTGCAAGAGTTGCAGTGGTTTCCCACCCCATCACAGGCATTTATTTGGCTTAGCAGACTTCAGTTTTTTGTTGTTAATATACTTTTACATCTCAGCAGGAAGCACAGGCTGAATTAACCAACCAAATTTGTCTCATGGTCCTTAGTGATACAAGGACATGGTCACTGTTCTCATATTGGACACCTCTGAGTGACAGATACCACTCCTGCAGAGATATCCAGCAGTAGATACCACTCATGGAGTATTGCTCTCCAACTGAAACAGCACCATTAAGTCTAAAACCATTTCCAAAAAGTCTGCAGGACTGTTTTCTTCAGCAGTAGATGCTGTGTCTGAGCCTGTTGCTGTGACCTGAGTGAAGCACCCTTTGGGGCCATGCCCATGGATTGCAGGTTTCTCCTCTATCCACAGCAACTGTCCTGAAATGCTAAAGGACAGTTCAGCCCAGAGTAGAGATCAGCACTGAAGAAACCACACAAATCCCCTCCACATGCTCCGTGCAACCAGTCTCCATGGTGAGGGGAGCCAGGCAAGTATTTGAGAAGGCAAACCCAGCTGGCAGCGAGCTCTGAATGGCAGCAATCCGCCCCTGATTACAGGCACTCACCTCCTCTTCAAGCTCGTCCACTTAAAGCATCTCGTGCTCTCATCAGTTCACTCATTAACTATTGACTGATGATATCCTGAATCTAAAATTACACACCTCCTGCTGGAGCTGCTAATTGAACCTTTCATGCTGGTGATGGGCAAAGTGCCCTGCTCCAGCCCCGATGCTCACCTGACAGATCCCAGGAGCTGGTGGTGATCCAGCCAGCCAGGGAGGAGCAATGTAGAAAGGGTGCTTTACAGGGTTGCTCATGCCCCCTGAGCCCCAGGTGCTGATCAGACATGAGAGGAGGTGAAAACTCTGGATTTCTGGGTGAGCAGAGCAACCAGAGGGCCTCCCAGCTGGCACGACTATGAGTCTTCTTATTAATAAACACCAACCCAGGCATGAAGAGCAAGTTTGCTGTAGATAAAACCCTTTGGAGCTGCTACAGGACAGCTCTGCACATGGGACGTGTAGCAGAGGCTTCCTAAGTCCAAATGTCAAGCTGATGTCCAGGAGGAAGGGAGGCAGAGCCAAAAGAAGGTACTTGGAAAATCTATGAAATTTTAAAAATACAGCTATTGAATACTGTTGACTGCTCCTGTTAGCAACTGAATAAGATGGTGAAATGTAACACAGCTTCTCATTGCTACACATCAGTAGCTTTTTGGAGAGTTGAACATCACTTCCTGGTGCTGGAGTTCAGCTAGGGTAGAATTACTATGTATTTTTGTCCAGGGAACCAAGATGAGAATTTGTCCCTAAAATGTTGATCACAGGCTGTTGGAGCCCAGCCTTGCTGTGGGGGAGGGATGCTCTTGCGTTCAGCATCAGCAGAGAAGTTGGCAGTGGTGTGGAGGAGTGTGGCCAGTGTGTCCTTGGTGTAGCCCTTAGACATGAGCTGCAGTGTCCAGGACCCCAACCTGTGTTGCCCATCCTTAAAATGCTTCATGTTTTTTGGGGGACTGTTGTTGCCCAGGCAGGGTAATGGCAGACCCTGGCCAGGCAGCTGAGCTCATCCCAGGTTTGCTCACCCTCCCTCTGGAAGCAGCTTTTCCTTCCTGTGCATCTCATTTTGCCTGAATTTTCCAGCTGAGAGGTACAAATGATTGCTGTTCAGGTTTGTCTGGGAAGAAAACAGCGATAATGACTGACATGGGAGACTGTGGGTTTTATCTTTGTCAAGATGTCAGCGATGCAAATTACATCCGCAAAGAGAAGAAAAGCAAAGAGCGGGCTATCAAAAGCCTGGTTGGAGAGGAAGTTAGCACAGGGCTAGGACAATACAGCGTCCTCAAAGCACGCCAGGCCAGGTACTTGCTGCCTTTATTCAGGGGCCCTTGAAGTGCCCGGAGGCACAAATTAACTTGCCCCTCGCCTTTTGAAGGAGGCACGTTTTATAGGTGGGAAACGCGGGGAGAAAGGGCGATGTTTCCTGTTGTAAGGGGAGAAGCTGGCGGGAAGCTGGGGCTGAGACCGTGTCCTCCCTCCTGCTGCCAGCAGTGGTCCTTGTCCCATCACAGCAGCTGCATGAGCAGAGGTGTCCCAGCGCAGGGCTCTGCTCTTCCTCCTGCAGTAATGTCCTTTCCCAATGCAGGCTTTCCTTCAGATCATCTAACGCCGTCTTATTATCTTCCTGGGAATTCCTCCTCCCTCCAGAGGAGAAGGCGTCAATCCCCCGCTCCCTCCCTCCCTGCCCTCCCCTGGCCATTTAGGCTCCTTTGATCTCTTTTGTAAGGTTCTCACACAAGAAAGTTTCCATTTTCCCTTCAGATCCCGGCGCAGCCATTTGAATATTGCTTTGTGCCGAGCTGCCAGTGAAAGTCTCACGGGGGGAGTTGTGGAAGGGCCGAATGCGGCGCCGGCTGAAGCGGAGGGTGTGTGTGCATGTGGGGCGAGGGAAGAGCAGGCTTCGGTGGAAAGGGAAAAAAATATATCAAAGCGCTTTCCCTCTACCTCCTGTGCAATCTTTTGTGCTTTATTATGTGTTTGGTGTCATAACAAACTGATGGGCTGTGAATGGCCAGATGGTCACCAGTGTTCTCCACTCCACGCTTCATTTCCTCCTGAAAGCTATGCAGAAAAATGAGATCCCATCTCATAAATGAGGGCCCATCTTAAGGACATGGGTTTGAAGGCTCTGCTGACAATGACTGCCTTGTTTGCCTTGCTTTCTGCTGGCAGGACCGGGCAGTGCTCCTTGGTCCAGCAGATCCGGCCACCGCTGCGCTTCCTGATGTTTCTTCCATCGTTCTTGCTCACTGGCATCATGAGCCATGGCTGGGGGGGGTGGAATTCAGAAGCAGATGTATTGCAGTTGCTGTGGCTTAGGCTTGGCTCTGTACTTGGTTTGTCCTTTGAGTTTAGCCCTAAGTTCATGCTGCAAACTAGTTTCAGTATGTGCTGCTTGAGTCAGTGTCCCCCATGGACAGTTCCCTCAGTTCTCTTCCTGACCACATTTTCCTTCTCAAAAAGAGCCACCATCTAGGGACAGGTGGGTACTCAAATCTTGTCCATCAGGATGCTGGAGTAAGATGGGGTGTCTGAGCCCTCTGGAGCACTCTCCCAGGACTACACCAGTAGGTGATGTGGGAACATATCCCACTGCTGTGGAGCTCCAGCCTGCACCTTGCTGGGACAAGAATGTCATGAGGGCTGAAGGACAGCCTCCATGACAGCCTTCATGAGTGGTCTCTGCCTATTTTCCAGGGAACATGAGCACAGGTTCCATTTTTGGCCCTTGCAGTCCCATCACTGCTACTTACATCACTCACATAAGCATCTGGGCATCCTCTGTAGTCAACAGAGAGAAGCCAAGTGAGCAGCAGTTGTCTTAAATCTCCTGTCACTGGTTGCTATGCTCGACTGACTTCCCTGTTGACCTGCCTTCTGCTTGATGCCCTTATTGTAGGTGCCACTAGCCTAATTTATGAGGTTTTGTTGTTTCCATGTTATTCTTCCTTCTCCTTACCTCAGCCTCCCTCCCTCCCCCCCGCCACAGGCTACTTGAGAATTATTGACCCTTCATACTGAGGTGCAGTATGGATCCGTTTGGCACTGGAGCATTGTCTCCATGCTCTCTAATCCTTAGGCTCTTCTCAGTGACCTGTCAGTGCTCCCTGATCCTTGGGACCTTCTCTGAGCCATCAGGTGCTGCAATAAGCAGCAACCTCATGGCAAGGAGAGTGAAGCTCCCTGGTGTCTTGGGGGACACACTGGTGTCCCTGCTGACATGAGATGTCCCCAGAGAGAGGGAGCCCATCTGGGTCTCCCGTTTCAAGCCGCTGTGACAGTGCATCTCCATTGCTATCACAGTTTGCTGAGCACAGTAAAAGCTATTGAATCACTTCGTTAATGATTCTGGGGATGGTTTGAAGCGTTATTGCTTTTGGATACCAATGTCACGCCTTTAAATATTCATTACAACTGCATGATCCCCTCCCTCCCATTAAGTCTTGAATAATCAATGCTCTGTTTTCTTCATACTTCACAAGCCAGGGCTGGATCCTGCCCACTCCTCCTTGCCAGGTGTGAATCCTCTGCTCTTAACAGTGATCTCCATTAGTACCTTTGTTAAGATCTTGGTGGAGGGCTGAGAAACGCTTCCTCTGGCTGCCTGCAATGGCCTTTTGGCATTTAGTGTGGAAGAGGAAGAGGGGTTCAGGCCACTGCATGTCCATGCAGGGTGGGATGAGCCCTGACAAGATGCTCTATTAATTATGAATGACGAGGGCTGGGGGCCTGGCAGCAGGCAGGGCTTGGCTCCAGGCAGGGCTGGCAACAGGCAGAGCTTGGCTTCTGCTCCCTTTCCACTAATCCAGGGACAGAGATGGCAAATTCTTGGTTCCTGTTGAAATTGTTTGGAAGGATAGGGAGAGGACTCGGGAAGAGGAGAGCAGACATTCTTCTGACCAGGAAAGGAGCCATTTGCCCCAAGACATGCACCAGCAGCTGCCTGAGGGCACTCTGCCTGAGGACACTGGTATGGACACCAGGTCCAGGGTACCAGAGGAGCATCTCCTTGGAGCAATGTCCATGTTAGGACCCTCGTGGCGTTCAGACCACTTCTTTTTAACTCCATGGATTTCCAGACCATGGGTTTCTGCTTCGACGACCTGGGCCGTTTTGCCACTACAGCTCCACTCTACTGCTCCTTCTGCACCAAAAGGAGTAGGGTGAGACCTGAAAGGGACAGAGCAATGCCTGGGAAAAGCCAGGAGCAGCAGGAACAGCAGAAGGGCATCCAAGTCTTGCAGCGAGGGATGCCATGGAGCAGGGACAGCTCAGCACAGCAGAGGTGGGAGCCATTCCAAGGAGCCTGCTCCCCAGAGAGTTTAAGCAAGTTAAACTGGAGCTGGGGTTTTGCTTTGGTGGTGTTGAGTGGGGCAGCGAAGAGGAGGGGGAACAGGGACCCGAGGAACCTGCGGGGCCATGGCACTGAACAGCACCGCTGGCGCCGAGCCAGCGGCCGCAGCTGCACGTTCGTTACCCCGAGTCACACGCGACACCGCTCCAATTACTCCCTCTTGACACGGGCTAATAAGGGAGGATAAGGAGAGCCGGCGCTTCCAGGAGGGTTATGCCGGATGCTTCTTTCCATATTTAAACTTTGTTTCTGCTGGAACAAACGGTGGGTTTGAGATTTGATGGAGCGAGGGGGAGGCGGAGGCAGAGAGCCAAGTGGGACCTTTAATGAATCTGCATCGAGGAGCTGGAAGGTGGCTGTGCCCTTCCTTGGCATCGTGGGTTTGCACCTGCGAGGACTGCGGGTGCAGCTCGTGAGCCCAGATGAAAACAGGGAGGTGCACAGCCACTTGCAAAATAATTGCTCCCACAAAACCACGCCAGCACAAAGCAGGGGGCGGGAGGATGAGGGAAATCAAGTCTCTAATGTTCTCGCTGCACGCCACAAAGGGACCATTCACTGCAGGGAAGAGGGATTTTCCCCTTGTTTATCCTTGCTCTCAACTTTTATTGAACCTGTGTCCTGAATTTTATTTTAAACTATAGGTCTAGAGGAGTTAAAACACAGGAGGGAAGTAAAAGGACAAGAGGTTGATTGGCACCTGGGAAGTTTAGTGGGAGGTTCTGGAAATATGTGTCCATTTGATTGCTGAGATAAGGTCCATTAGTAGACCAGAGTGCCAGCTGCAGTGGCCTGACAATAAACTCTGTTGGCAGACACCAACGTAAGTGCCATGCTCCACTTCCCTATGATTATTAAAAATGAAGGGGGGGGGTTCCTTTGAGGGGGACGGGCTCTGTGATGAATTTCTGTGTCTTCCTGCTTGCAGGACTTCCAACATGCATGACTTCACTCACACACACAAACCCCTTTCGCTGCAGTTGGGCCATGTTGCAGCAGCAGCAGCGCTCTTCTCTTGCCTGCACGCAGCTGGGGAAGAGCTTTATCCCCCTGAACTGCTACAGCAAACCTGAGGGCTGTCTTGGCCATGAACCACAAGGCTCTGCTCTTGCATCCTGCCTGCAGCCTGGCCACTCCTCAACACGTTTGCTGGACCAGTTTGCTCCCTTCTCCCATCCCTACATCTCTGCTGGTGGCAGAGCCCCCCAGCCTCATGCTTGGAAAATGCCGGTGAGTGGCACTGAGTGGGTCTCCCTGGATAATCTTGCTTTTGTCCAAAAAATTTAACACCAACCATCAGTTATGTGATGTTAGTCAGTGAATTTATTATGGGCCTGTGCCTCGTATCTGTCTTCATTGTGGCTGCTGGTGGTTCCACCTGATTTTGGGTTTCAGTAGCAACATGGAGTATATTTATCACTTTGCCCTTTGAAGCAGAACTGCTTGAATAATCTCACCTCTTTGGCTGTGTCTGTCAGGCCCTGTTTTCTGTAGGCTGATATGCTGGTTTATTCTGATAAATGATTTTAAATCTAATTTGAGCTGCTGGAAGGGGGGAATCACTTTCTGTTTAAGAATGTTATTGTCAAAGGTGAAAGCATTTGGTGACAAGGTGAGCAGCAGCTACAGGCATGGTGGAGTCTCTTGCCAGGCTTGGCAGGACTCCAGCGGTCCCAGGCTGCAGATCTGGGGTAAAAAAGGTTCCCCAATCTCTTGGTGCCAGGAGATTTGCAGAAAATCTGATATTTACTGTGGAGAGAACTCCCTGACAGGTTGCTGTACCACATCCATACATTTCTTTCCATTTGGAGCAGTTTGCTGATGCTATACGGGTCCTTTGGGCAAAGCTAGGGTGTTGATCTCACTCTGCCATTGATGAAACAGCACATCTTCCCAATTTCATCATTGGGGTTGCTTTCAGTGGAAGACTGGGGAGAGGTAAGGGGGCTTAAACCTTGCTGCTCTTTGTCTGAACCCTGCAGGACTCACCTCAGCTCTCCATCAGTTCTGAGCTGGCCTTCAGATGCCTTCTATGAAGCTGTGACTGCCAGGATGGGCAACCAAATAGCACTGATCACAGACACACCATCCAAACCAGTTATCTGCTGCCTATGCTGTGACTTGGCCAAGTATCCCATGTTCCCAGTCAGACAAGGCTTACTTGCAAGGTTACTCTTTGTAGCAGGATAAAGAGGGATCATCATGACTTTTCTCACCCTCCTTCTCCTTCCTCCTCACAGCCCCTGCAGAGTTTGTGCAGCATCCCCAGTCCATTTCCAGGCCAGTGGGGACCACTGCCATCTTCACGTGTGTGGCCCAAGGGGAACCCCCTCCCCAGATCACTTGGCTGAGGAACGGGCAGATCCTGGAGACCAGTGACCACATCAAGCTGAAGAATAACAACAGGTAAGTCCTGCTGGCACTGCAGTGCAAAGGGATGCTGGATTGCTTTCTGCATAGCAAAGAGATGATCTGAAGGTGGAAAGTTCAGAAGGAGATCTGTGGCTTCAATTTGGGCTTTGATACAGTAAAGCACTGCTCCTGCTACCTGCATCTTGTAGGCTTATATTTCAGTGCTCTGTGGTTTTTTTGTGCCAGGACATCAGCATTAGATTTTGACTGTTGATACATGAACCTAGTAAAAGTTATTCTTTTGTCCTGGTCATCATTTGGGTATTTCTGGAAGGACTAAATGTTGTCCCTGGAGCTGACAGGAACCACACTCACTCTGCACTGGAGAAACTGTGTTTAACCCCTGAACATTGACCTGCCTGGTTGTGCAAATGCAAATACATTAGAAATAATATTTGCACGGAACCTGACTTTCACTAAACTTCAGCCTTTTATCTCACCAGGGAAGAGTGTTTTCTCTGAGTACTAAATAACTGCATTTTCCTGTGAGGGGATGAGGATGTTTGTACTGAGGAAATGATACAGTGGGATGCACTTAGTGGGAAAATTACAAGTCGACGATGTAGTTTCTATGGAAATAGCATGGAACAATATACTACAAAATAATAGCACCTGTGTTGTAAACCTGAATTATTGGTAGAGGTTTGTACTCTGTGGTGTCATATAGCTGCTCTCTATATTAACAAATGTGTCTCATGAAAGCAGCTACCCAACCTCGCTGGAGGTCAGTTTAGACAGTTGGGAAGTGCTGTGCAGGCACCATGACTTGTTCCTCCGGGGAGAAGAGTGAGTTTATTTTTCTAAGTTTCTATATAATACGGCTTTTTGTTTTCAGGTTTGAGGGGTTTTTAAAGCTTTGTTATGTGAAGGATGGAAGAAGGATAAGGTGTGAGTTATGATAAAATCTCTGTCAGTGGAGGTTTTCTCTGAGCTGGGAGTTTTTAGAGCTTCAGGGAGCTTTGTGTGTGCACATACAGATGCCACTCACAGCAGGCTTGTGATCTTCTAGTTCATTACATGGGTTTCTGAGGCATGTCTGCCCTTGTGATACGTACAGAGCGGAGATGGGAGAAGGGAAATTAGTGCATCCCCTTTTATTGATGAGGAAGCAGAGTCAGAAGTGACCAAAGATTTCCAAACTGACACTGAATCCAGCTCTGCGTCGTACCCAGATACCTTGCTTGTGAAATCATTCCTTTTCACTGTTGGAGGGAAGTAGAAGTCGGATCTTTGGTCATGGTTCTGTCTTCTGGCCAGGTCCCTGTGCCTGGAGCTGCTCTACATGTGCATGTGAGCTGCGACTTGGTGAACGTCACTGGAACCATTTCTTATGGGAATCATTTAATGCAATTTAGCATCAGTCTTTTCCACAGCGATCTAAATGATCAGATTACAGCATCTGGCACAGGCTGAGGGAGCTCAGCCCGTTCCTGGGGCTCAGCTGACACGTGGCATCTTCTCAAGCCATAGTAACACGATTGTAAAGCTGAGCCCTAAGGCCGCTGTACTCGACAGTGTTGAACTTTTATTTTCTTTCGCACTAGTCTTGGTCTACTCCAACCCCCAGCCTCAGGCAAGTGGCCATGCCTGGTGTTTCCAAAGCTGTCAGTCTGGAAAATGCCCTCGCTGGTGCAGCAGGTCTGGGAGCTCCATGAATTGGAGGAGACACATCAATGGATGGGGGGGGGGGTTGAGCTTTTTCAAGTTGTCCTTTGTTTCACTCTCACGGGCATGACAAAGTGCTGTAACTCACTTAGTTCCAGGCAGAATCAGTTTGTGGTTATGCCTTGGATTTGTCAGTCTATTGCACTTGGAAAATATATGTCTGTGTAAAGATGGATCTCGAATCTACTAGTAATGAAGCTACTAAACTGCACTATGAGCTTTTTAATTAGATTACATGGTTTCCTAGAAAATTCATTTGGATTAAAACTCTGCTTAATATTGCCATAGAGGTCTGAATGCCCCTGAAGGGATCCTTAGGAAAAAAAAGGATGAGTGAATCATCCCAAAACATATCATGTGCTAATTGATTGCAAAATGTGTCTTTAGGAGCAACTTCATTTTTGTAAATTAACACAACCAGAAGTGAGATCCAGACCTGCAGAAGATGGTGGATTTGAGATGCTGCTTTGCTTCTGCAGCTTTAGACCTACTTCTGTGTGTAGCAGCATGACTGCACAAACCCACAGCTGATGGATCCCTTGGACTGTTGCTTCCCAAAGTTGGGAAGGGCCCTTGGGCATCTCCCTCACCCACACGTGCAGTAGCTCCAAACCCAACCACAGCAAACCCACAAGGTGAGGGGACTCCAGAAGCCCATCATTGCTGGGGTGGGACAGCAGCTTCAGGACAGGGTTGACTGGAAATTGGATGTGGCTGCTGATGCGACACCAGAGAGTCACTTGCTAAGTGATTTCCAGCCTTATAGCACAGTAAAATCAGCCTCACAGGCTGCGTCCGATAAATACCTCCTCCCTCGTGGTCCCTCAGATGTGAATTCCCATCACCTGATGTGTTGACGGTTTCTGGGCACATTAGCATTAAAGATCAGCCTTCTGCTGTGCCCTCTCCAGAGGTGGTTGTTATGTTTTGAAAATGCCAGCTGTGTGGGAACAAAATAGCCAATCGATGATTAGCAAAAAATCAAAAGCAGTTCTGGGATAGCGGATAATTGTTAATGAAAAATGCATGAAGGCTCAGGCGTGGGGAATTGTGGGGTTTTCCATTAAAAGCTGTGAATAAAAATGACTGAAGGAGCTGACAGTGGGGCTGCCTTGCCACACTGGGGATGGAGCTGATAGCTGTGGGCTGATGCTGCACTGAACCAAGCTCTCAAATGGAGAAGCTGATGGAGCTTTTTGGACTTTGATGGAGCCATCCCTGTGTCCAGGGTCTATCCCTGTCTGGAGATCTGAGATGCCTGTATTGCTCCTGGAGTGATTTGGGTTGATCACAATCCAAATGCCTGAGAGGTGTAATGGGCATTTCTAGCAAAATTCCCACCTGGCATCACCAGCCATCCCAAAAGCAGGAGTATCACTGCAGGAGGAAGGGGTGGTTACTGGCCAAGCTAACCATGGGCATGTTTAAAAATCATGCTTCTATGTTATTGCTTCAAAAATTACAAGGAAGCATGAAATAGTCCCTGAATCATCACTCTGAAAGGTTTATTGCTTTTCTACCTTTGACCCAATGAGGTTTGGGGAGGTAATTTTCAGCCCAGAAGTATATCACACTATAGGGTTTATGTTGCCATAATAGCAAGGAACAAAGGCCAACGTCTTCAGAGGAGGCGGGCTCTAAATATTGATTTTTCAAGAAGATTTTATTTACAAAATGGTAATTAAGGGACTTCATTTGTTCCACCAGAACAAATGCTTTGTTAGCATCCAGGCTCAGGTGGCGTTTGCTCTCCTTGGTGACCTTTGCTGGTAAACTGTCTCCTTTTTAAATTCCTCCTCACTGGTCTGCACTTGGTTTAGTGCTCTGGGAATGTCTCACTTCAAGGGCTGTGAATGTTCAAGGTTCGTCAGGGAAAATATTTCTTCTTAAATGAACTTAAGGACAACTTTGCTCTTCTTGAACTCGTCATGCTGCTTAATCTCAGCAGTGATACAGAGAGGGGCCTTCAAGCACAAACATCCAAGCACTTGGGACCAGACAACCTTTTTGGTACCAAACCCAGGGAGACCAGAGCCTGTCCTTCACAGAGTGGCTTTTTTCTGTAAAACCCACATTAGCTGGGTGCAGAGAGATGCAGATGGGTTTGTACATCCCTTTGTGGTGCACACACCCCACAAACTCTTGGATTTGTAGGGATTTGGAACCCCTTAAGGGAGGATAGAGCAGCCTGCAGGTTCTTTATGCCGTGCGTTTGAAAGCTGTTGTGATTGTGGGAAGGGTACCATATAGCAAATCATATTTCAGTTCCCATGACAAATAAGTATGTGGAGGACTGGGATGTGAACCAGCTGCTCCTTATTTAAGAATAATTTATGGGTTTGACTTTGGAAGACATATGGAAATGGCCTTTGCAAGGAGTCTCTGCACGAGCATCCAAAGCCTCGCTAAGCAGTAGGGCATCAGTGTGATCCTGAGGTGTTTTGTGCTTCCCCATGGTCCTGCAGAGGACTTTTCTGTTCCCTCCCTGGGAAAGGATTCAGTTAAGTCTGAGATTGCACTCTCTGGTTCATGAAAACAGAGTGAGTGGCTGGGACCAGCAACACCCCTCCAGAAGCTGTGCTTGGGTGAGTCTGTAACGGCAGAATCGGGCTGTGATCCTGGCCAGGGGGCTGCAGTACCTGCTGAATATAAACCAGTTGGAAAGAGTTCCTTCTCCTGCATAACCCGACCCAATTTCACCTACGATGCCCTATGTGATATTTAATTTCTGGATGTGAAAGGACATGCTTCTGAAGGACTGGGGGTGATATAAAGTGTCCCTCTGAGCTGCTGAGTGTCACTCTTCAAGGTTTGCATCTTATTCTCAGCCTGTATGAGGGAATCTTCAGAATACAGGGCATTTCTGCAAAGCTGCCAAGAGCCAGCACAGCGGAGGGCAAAGGCTCCTTTCCCCCCAGCTGGCAGCCCAGGGATGGATCATCCAGTGCAGTACAGCACAACACAGTCCATAACAAACAGAGCAGGGATGGGGCATCCCAGTGTGGCACTGGTGGCTTTCTGTAGGTGCTGGCACTTAAACCGCTGTCCCTGCTGGCCACAGCCTGTGCTCTGCATTAATTTCACCACACTCCCTCCTTTGTGCCTGTGCATGCACAGGCCGATGCCCTTCCAGATGGGCCCCTCTTCTTTGTGCTGCTGAATCGATGGAGAGGGTTCCTTCAGCTCACAGACTTTTTCAGAGGAGCCTTTGGAAAGCCAATCTCCGGTCACCGGCCTGGACCCCTGACCCGAGCCAGATCAGTCATCCTGATTGCCTATGAGCTGGGAAGACAGCTTGGGAATACCGCGGCTTTGGAGCAGCGGAGGCCTCTCGTTTCAGCTCAGCCGGGTGTGAATCTGCAGCAGCTCCTCTCCCCACTTCCATCAATGCCTGTCAGGGCATTGTACGGGGATGTGATGGAGCCCTGGGCTCGCCGAGCAGCTCTGGTGACCAGCAGAAAGCCTTCTGGCATCTCGCCTCGTCTGACGTGCTCACGGCGCTGCCAGTCTGGCACTCGCGGGAAAGTTTTCCCGCAGCAGATGTCCCAGAGTGACAGATCTTTTTTCCTGTTGACGGGAAGAAATAAAAGGACACTGCATATTTCAGATGGTTGACTCACAGAGACGCTCTGCACCTCCTCACGGAGCAACTACATATTTTCCTTTTGTTTGAGCTTCCTTAAAAAAAAAAAGAAGAAGACAAAAAGCAGCGAAACCTGGTACTGAGCACTGGCCCTGCTGCACCTCATCCTCCACATCCTGGGAGGTGATGCAGTGGGTGAAGGCAGGGAGAATTTGGCTGTAGCTGAGGTGGAAATGGATGCACGGATATCAGCTGGGGTGATGCTGGGGTTCATGTAACTCACTGCCAGCCCCTGCCCTCCTCAGGGCAGCTGCCAGTTTCCGAGGTCACGCCTGGGCTTGCAGGAAGCCTCCTTTGGAGGTCTGCCCGTGGGTGCCAGAGGGTCCCACAGAGAGAGAAAACCCTTTTTCTTACAAAGATGATGTTTAGATGCTGGGCATTCTGCTCATCAACTTCTCCACACTCGCACAGCCAAAAATCCAGCTGTGTTACTGCCCCCTTGCCTGCACATCATTCCAGGTAATGTGGGCTCCAGGTGGCCAAGACTCTCATTTCACAGCTCATCCAAACACAGCTGAGTAAATCTCAATGAAAATGACCTTTTTGAAGCCTGAAGCAAGTTTCCAGCTACCTGCCATGTCAGCTTTGCATAGAATGTTTTATTTATTCCTTCTGACTCGACTGTGCATGACAGAGGCTCTGCTCAGCTCTGGGTCCCACTGACCAAGTGCTGTCCTTCCCAGGACCACTGGCATCCTGCACATCATCTGTGTCATGTGTGAAGAGCTTTGCTCACTCCCCAATCCTCCCAGGAGAGAGAAATCTTTGGCCTCAGAATCGCACCATTGTCATCGGGTTCCTTGCACTGCTTTCCAGCCTCTTCCCTCCTCTGCGTCTTTTCTTCTCCCCACGTAAAAGAAATTAAATACACTTGGAGGCAGCAGAGCCTAAAAACTCCTTATTCCAGGGCTGCTTTGTGCCTGGGAAGCTGAGGGCTGCTCTTGACTCGTGTGCCAGCCCGGCCTGGCCACTCCTGGGTGCCCAGATGCGCAGCAGCCACATGGAAATAATCCCTGCACTGACGGGGCAGAGGGAAGTGCTGCTGCTCCTTCCACACATCTGCTTTGTGCAGGGCTGGGAGTGCAGCTCTGGGATGGCGTAATCCTGCCTTCTGCCATCTGTCCTCGAAGGAGTCAGCCCTTGTTGACACAGCTGAGCCACACATCGGGTCCTTCCTCCCTGCACCCCCTCCCAGCTCTGCCTTTCTCCTTCCATTTAATCAGATACGTTGAGCCCATGGCTATGAGAGGAGCTTAGGGCTGATTCTCGAAAATCACCATATCAGCTGAAACCATCACATTTGATATTCCATTTACAATGTTTCCAAGGAAACAAAGGTACAGGACATAAATAGATGACTGTTAAACATTTGCTCACTCACCATGGCCCTCGATAATTTGCAAGGCAGAAATAAGAATATTAAATCAACAGCAATAATAAATTTTAATACAGGAAGGCCAATATTTTGCTGCAATTAGAAGAAGCATTTGTTCTGACGTACAGGCAGGCAGTGGCAGGTTATTTATCATCTCCACTTCCAATGTTCAATTTTTCATTTACATAAAAGGCAACTTTGATTATGATTCCCAAAAAGCCATGAAGTGCTCCTTGCATCAGCAGGAATGCTTGGGATTTACTTCTGTGCAGCCAAGTCCCACGTCCACCTGGAATTCACTGCAGGAGAAGAAAGTAATTTATTTCTCCCTAGAAGCAAGCAGTGGGTGTGGATTTGGTTAGTTTTGGGTCATTTCTTACAGAAAAACAGCAAAAAGCTCATGTGAGCTTTGACCTAAACCAAGAAGATAATGCTGGAGCTTGGAGGCCTTGTGGTCTCCAAAGCATTCATGTGGAGCCAGAAGTAAACCACAGTGCAAAGGAATTGGACAGGACTGGAAATATGGATGCAGAAACAGGGATTAATCCAGAGTGGGGCACATATGGGTGACTTAAGGGCATTGTAAGCATATTTTATCACAACCTGAGCTGCTGCCTCGGGGTTGGGTAGAAACATCTTCAATGTCAAAGGCTGCCTTTCCAGTTCCAGCTCAGAGCTGGAGACTGTGTGACATTCCCCACCCCATGTCTTGGAAGGGAGAGACACTGGGTATTTATTTATTTATTTAAGTGGCCTCGTGTCTGATAGATAGATAGTTGCAGGTCTTAGACTCATAGAATCATTAAGGTTGGAAGAGACCTCCAGGACTGGATCACGTTGTTCCTGGCTTAGTTCTGAGCAGAGCTTTCACTGATAGATCCCTGTTTGTGAACAGATGTTATTAAGAAAAGCTGCTTTGCACGTTCAATGACAAGACAGAGCTAATCTGTCACACAACTCTTTCTGAGTCAGTATTTGCTGGTGGTGCAACCCTTGAGCTGGTCTTGAACTTGCTCTGGTTTTCCACAGCCATTGCTAGAGTCACACAGTGCAGGAAGGGCCTCCAGCTCATGCGGCCACGTGTACAAGGACTCTGGTTGTCCCTGTGCCCATCAAGCCACTAAACACCTCTGCTGGAGGTGGTGCAGAGGTGGGCACCGTGCTCAGGAATGCACTTGTTTGGGAGGCTGATAAACGGCTGGCTTTCCCCCTTCCTTTAGGAATGTTTTCCACCAGTGTAGCCAGTGCCTGTCTTTACCTTGGACAGTGAAAACGGCATCTAAGCCTGATGTGGAGGCACCCAAAAGCAGGCTGGCATAACTGTTCTGGTTGTTTCACTGGGAGAGAGCAAGCTTTGATGCACCAGCATCAAAAACACGCTCAGAGGCCTTGCAGACAAAACCTGTGATTTTCTGGTAAGCTTTGGGTTTTGGCTCGTGGTGATAGTGTTTCTGGAAGTGCAGAAGCCAGAGCTGAGTCTGTAACCCTGTTGGATAAGTCAGCTAATCCCAGTGTTACCCTAAGACAGCTCTAATGTGCTATAATGCAATTAGAGCATCACCAGAGGGCTTTCTGGCTGCATTTGATTAAACTTGGCTTAGGAACCATGTGCAGTGCCTGGATGGGTCTCACTGGTGTGTACTGGAACTAAGCCAGTTAAAGCTGATTTAGGTGTGTGGATGCACTTCCCAGAATCTCAGAATGTTCTGAGTTGGAAGGGACCCATGAGGATCTTCAAGTCCAACTCTGAAGTGAATGGCCCATACAGGGATTGAACCCACAACCTTGGCATTATTAACAGCAGGCTGTAACCAACTGAGCTAGTCTCAGGGTCACTTGCCAGAGAGTCATCTCTGTGGTGTGGCTGGGATCCTCCTGAATCCAGGGCTTCAGATCCTGCTGTTCCCATCCCACCCTGTGGGATATCCACATCTGGCTGTACTTGAACCACAGTATCTGCAGGCTGAGAAAATCTGCCCAGTCATGGGTTCCAGGGAATGACACATCCACCTCCTGGGCTTTTCCTTCCCCAAAATAACCACCCCACAGCTTCCTGGGAGCTTTCTGTGGAAGCAGAGGCTGGGGGGTGCCCTGCCATTGGAACCAGCGTGGATGTGCTGCAGAGCAGTCAGTGAGATGCTTGTCCCTCTCGTGTCCCCCCACAGCACTCTGTCCATCTACGGGATCAACCAGACGGACGAGGCCATCTACCAGTGCCTGGCGGAGAACAGCGCGGGCTCCACGCAGGCCAGCGCCCGCCTCACCGTGCTCTGGGCCGACGGGCTGCCCAGCCCCCCACAGGCCGTCAGGGCCGAGACCGTCTCTGCCACCACCATCCAGGTGTCCTGGGAGAAGCCCCTGCAGAACACCAAGGAGATCATCGGCTACGTGCTGCACATTCGGAAAGCCGCAGGTACGGGGCTGCAGCCGCTGCCCACAGCGTCCCCAGCCTTCCCTTGATTTACCCACTAGGTAAAACCAGGGAGTCTGTGCTGCTATCTGTGTCCTCCATCACCTCCCTGTTTCTGAAGGATGGAGATGAGGCTGTAGTGCTTCTGTAAATACCAAAAACATGGAGAGGGTGAAGCCATGTAGTCAAATCTTGCTGCCCATGTAGGTCTCTGGCAAAGCACACAGAAATCATTGAATCAGGGAATCATAGAATGGTTTGGAAGGGACTTAAAGATCATCCAGTTCCAATGCCCTGCCATGGGCAGGGACACCTTCCACTAGACCGGGTTGATCCAAGCCCCATCCAACCCGGACTTGAAATGTAAGCAGAAAAGTGTGTGGGCAGGTGCATGTCCCCCCAGGGACCACAATTACCACTTGCAAGATCTGTTCAGTCTCTTCACCTCTGGCAAAGCCTGACGCCGCTCTGTTCTCTGTCCCTTTGCCTTTCAGATCCCGTCGAGATGGAGTACCAGGAGGCTGTTAGCAAGAGCACCTTCCAGCAGCTGGTGACTGATTTGGAGCCCTCGACCAGCTACAGCTTTTATATAAAGGCTTACACCTCCCGGGGTGCCAGCAAAGCCTCAGAAGTCACGGTGGTGAGCACGCTGGGGGAAGGTAAGGAACGCTTTGCGCTTGGACCATCAGATGCTGACACCCGCTGTGCGTAACCACCGCGCGGGCACCCCGACACCACCCGCAGCGCTTTGGCACACAGCCTGGGGTGGTGAAGCTCCTTGTTTCCGCTCTTCCTCACTCTCTGGGATACTGTGTAAAACTCACTTGTATCGTTACAGGGGGGTTGACTGATTAAAGCGCAGCATCGCCTCTCACAGCTGATGTTGTAGCAGGGGGTGAGTGCAAACCTGCCTGGTCTCTGCATTGCAGCTGCTCTGGGCTGTTCCTAAACTCCTTGCTAAATGCAAATTTCCTGCTCAAGCAGCATCTTCCAGCAGTTCTGGTACTCACAGCTCTTACTTGATAGGTGATACACTTTTTAAGGTTTGATTATTTTTCACTCTACTCTGAACAATTCACACTAGAGCTGAGCTGTCCTGACCTACAAACACCTGCCTTGTAACAGCCTTCTGTTTCAGTGGGACATTAGGGTGACCTCCAAGGCTTTTTGGCTGACTTGGCCACCAGTTAGCTTCCCCAGTAAGAAAGTGGGTGCTCTAATGCAGGACTCTTGCACACAGAAACCACAGCCCCAGTGTGATCTGTCAGCTGGCATTTTAGGAACGTTTTCCTAGAGACTCATCTGCCTCTCCAGCCCCTCTGAATCCTGGCTTGTCTCACATGGAGACTAATTTCTTAAGAACATCATTCTCATGAGTGCTCAGGAATTATGACTTTGCAGTGCAGAGGGCCTTGGGTGTGAGGATGTTATTTAGGATCAAATGAAAGAGTGTGTTGACTTCCAGGTGGGGGATCCAGTTCTCATTCTGCTCTGAGCCCTTGCAGATATTTATTACAGAATTTAAGCAGCACCACCAATAAATCCTCGCCCTGCTGGGTTGTTGCCCTGCAAGTTTATTTTCCTTGGTACTCTGCAGGGAATCAGTCACCCTTGGAGTTTGTTTTTCCTTCCAATTTAAAGGCAGAAGGATGCACTAAGGCAAAGCTTGAAACTCCTTGACCCGGGGCTCTGAGTTCAGTCACAGGAGCTACAAGCCAGCCATGCTCCATAGAACTCGGTGGCTCTGCAGAAGTCTGGGTCAAGGGAGAAAGGACTTTTTGTCATGATTACCTTCAATCACAAGAGAAATAGTTAGGGATCTGGTAATGGGATCATAAATTTCCTGGCTCTCTGAACTTTCAAGGCATGACTGTCCTGCTTTGCTGTCCTTTAAAAAGGGCTTGTCCTGTGTAATGAAGCTTCAGCAATTAGCTCTCTGATCAGGAGGGACAAGCTGGCTTGGTTCAGATCACTCAACCCCAGCCTGTGTTTGACTTGTAGGAAGGTAAAAAGAGATTTAAATGCCTCAGTTGGCTTCATTTGCTCACATTTCTTCACTTGGGTACCTGTTGCCTTCTGCTCACAGAGGAGAGAGTCAGTCAGAGAGCCAGGATCTGGTGGCTTTTGTCACCAGGTTAAGGTTTCGCTGCAGATTTGCCTCTTCTCACAGCCAAGATGTTTCACCCTGTGCCGTCCCAAGGTGCACAGGAGAGCTGTGACCCTGCTGGGCTCAAGGAGCCCCTGGATCTGTGCTGACAACCTCAGAAAGGGATGGGTTTTCCAAGACATGCTGTACTGGCAGCCAGGGATGGGTAGATCTGGCAGCCAGGGGTGGCTCGGTGGAGCCCAGATAGCACTTGTTGGAGTGGCCAGCAGGGATGCTGCCAACTGGAGACTGGTTTGAGTGAATGTGTTCAACTGGTATTGTCTGGAGTAGGAATATGAAATCTTCCTGAGAAATACTGAGGAGCAGGGCTGCTTTTGGCTTGGGGCCATCAGCTTTTCAGGGGTAGCAATACGCTGAGAGCACGCTTGGCTGAAGCCTCCAATGCTTTCTAGATGCTCCTTCCTGTGTGCCAGTGCTAATTCTGGATGGAAAGTAGAAGGGATGACACTGTAGAGAAACAACCCAAGTGAACCTTGTCCTCCAGAAACTTCACTCACTGGGAAGGTCCTCCTGCCTCCTCCCTGTCGTTCTCCTTTACGCCGTTTCACAAATGCTGTGGTATTTTAAACCTCAAACGCTCTCCGCTTCATTAAGCAGCACACACTCCTTGTTCTTGTCTTTTAATGCTTTTTAGGGTTTTCTCCAGGACTTTTTGACATTTCTCTAGGATGAAGACTGTTCCTTTAGTCATCTTCGGCTAAAGACGCCTTCAAGAAGAAAGTTGAAATGACCTGGGGAAAATTCCAAACAGCACGGAAGAGGAAAACAAGTATCCCAGCCCTTAGCATGAGGGAGATGCCTCACTTATAGTAGCTCCATATTATGTCTTATATATACTTCTGTGAAGCACCTATCTGCTGGTGTGTGTACCTATATTTACACACACACAGATATACTCCATTGTATACACTTATTTGTGTAATCACATTATAAACAGCACGTGCATTCTGCAAGTGCATCTACCTATAATCAGTATTATACATATATATATATATATATACTCAAAGTTTGAATAAATACGATATATTTCATACTTTGAAGGAGAGATATTCTTGTGGTTTTTATTAAATGTAAGGCTCTGCAACCGTAAAATAAAGCCAACTCTTCGCAAATCAGGATGGCCCACATCAGTGTTTCTTTGTCCATGGGATAATATGATAATTTCCCTTTCTGTGGTGTTTTCACCCGTGGTTTGGAAAATGATGCTTTAAGCAAGAGTCTAACTTCTCAGAGCGGGGATTTTGCCCTAGAGGGAATTGGGAGAACGAGAAAAAAGGAGCATTTAATTGGATTGCAAAAATTCTCAGCCTCGGGAGGAATGGTACCTTCTGGTATAAATAGAATTTACTCTGTGTTTTGCTCCCAGGAATTGCTAAGTTCAGCCTTCCCAGCAATGAAATGGACCTCAGAATAAATCCTAGCAAGAAGAAGTACTTCAGCCCATTTTTTTTCCATTGGCAACTCTCAGGCAGGATGGGATCTCATTAACCTGACCCAGGATACTGGGTCTTTCCTCCAGAATCCACGTGGAGATGCTCAGCAGTCAGCAGGGACTTTTTTATCTCCGTGTGCTTATTTGGAGGGCATCAGGCAAAGCCCCTGCAGCCTGAAGTGGGGCATCACTTTGGGAAGAGAGAGGGTTGTGCAGATCCTCCTGCTCACCTGGAGAGATGTCCTTCCTTTAAATCTCCTTGTGGAAAAACTTGAGCTCTCGGTGCCTGGGAAAAGGCAAATGGTTGTGCTGTGCAGTTTTACTTTTACCAGTAAATTGAGGAAATGCCCTTTTTAGCTCTCATCAGTCTCAGATTGACACGGCCACGTTCCATCTGCTCTTCACCATCGCTCACTAATGGTCGTGCTGAACTCTCTGCCAAGGGCTGGGTTTGCTTGTCCTTAGAGACCATTTGGGGAAAATCAAGCCAGAAAGCAGCTTCAGTCCAGTGCAATCCCAGCAATCCTTACAGTTGGGAACTGCTGAGCTTGTAATCATGTGGAATTGGAAAAATAGCTCTGCCTCAAAGCCTGGAGGCTGCTGGAGAAGCAGGGCTGTCCTGCTGGATAGTTCTGCTGTGGGATGTAGCCAGGCTCACTGCCTGGTGCACAAAAACCCTTTTCCCTCCTGGTGCTGGAGCAGAGCCCTGGGCAGGGCAGAGCCTGCAGCACCTGGTGCTTTGCACCTTCTGGATGGTGCCAAAGGCTGGGGAGGTGATGGGAGCGTTTGGCCTGAGGATGTTTTGTGGAAATGAGGGTAAAAAAAATCATTGGTGAAATGTCCAAAATACCCTGCTGAGACACATCTTGGTGTTGGTGTGATCAGTATAGGAGAAATGGAGGGTGGGGGAAGCGTGGGTCTGTGCCCTAGTGCTGCAGAAGGCTCGGGGCAGGGCTTGGTGCAGAACCAGCTTTGGAAAACCCAGATATATCTGCATCCTAAGGAAATTGGCTTTGGTTTGCAAACCTTTGCCTCTCGGCCCAGGCTGATGGGGTGGGGCTGGGCAGCTTTTTGGGGACCTGGGGAAGGAATGACCTGTCCCCCTCTACAGCACACCCCAAGAACCAGGGCAGGGTTTTGGGGTACTGAGCAGAGCAAAAGGTGTCCTGGTGGACTTTGAATCAGTTGCAGCAGCAGGGACATCCTCCCAGCTAACCCCCCATGCACCCCTAAGGCCAGGTAAGTGCCTGCCTCCCAAAACAAGCCATCCCCAGCTGCGCAGGGATCTCAGGCTGCTCAGGTGTTTAGGGCTGTTGATGAAGATGACCCTGTTCTCTCTTGAATCCCCAGCACAGAATCACAAACCTCTGTCCTAAAGCCGATGGGGAGAGCAAGCCCCCTGCACCCTGCAAGCCAGTGCAGGTACCTGGCACGCTTATAAGATGGATGTCTCCAGCTCCATCCCTTCTGGTTCCTTCCTCCCTGGGGGATTAATCACTGTGAAAGGTTCTTGCCTCAGGGTGAGGGCAAAAAAGTGGAATTTGAGAACGCCTTGCCAAAGTTGCTGCATTCCTGCCTTGACCCGACTGGGCCGAGCATCAGATTGCAACTGAAGTGTAAAAGTAGCTTCTGCTTGCTGGTCTGAGCAGAGGAAACCCTTGGAAACTCCTTCAGCTCCATGAAGAAGTTCAAAACTGTTAAACCAGATTCTGGTGTGCTCTGATTTTTCTCAGTCTCAGCTGGCACATTCTTTGGTGCAGTGACCGCAGGGAAAGGCTGCTGGGGAATTTCTCATTATGCAGACTGAAAAGCACATGCAACCCACTGTCTTTCTCTCTCTGTTTCAGTCCCAGCCATGCCATCCCTCTTTATTAAAGTCATTAACAGCACCGCCGTGCAGGCGACGTGGGAGCCCTCCATCAAACTGGGCCAGCACGAAGGCTTCAAGCTGTACTACCGCAAGGTCCACCTGGCCCAGTACACAGGCCCAGTGCTACTGGCCAGCAACGTCACAGCCTACAACATTACCCACCTGGGTGAGTATGGTGACACCCTGTTCCGTGTTCCCGCCCCGGGAGGGTCTGTCCTAAACAGCAGGAGAGAGCTGGCATGTGTTGCCCAACCACTAAATGAGAAATGCAGGAGCTCTCCCCCAGGTTTTGGAATGCTTTCCCATGAACAGGTAGTTCTTTGCAGCATCCTGTGTGTATTTGGTAAGATGTTCGTTTCCCAAACAAGCCTCACTCGTGGTGACACCTGGACTGTCCTTGTGTCTCCCCCGGCAGACGCGTCGGTGGTGTACGAGGTCAAGCTCCTCGCCTACAACCAGCACGGGGATGGAGACTCCACTGTCCGCTTCGTGTCCCTGAGGGAAACCGTGGAGAGGACAGGTGAGGCAGGATGTGGGTCTTGGTGGTGGTTTGGGAAACTGCTCTGCAGGAAGGTGGTGAGGCCAGACACATCCCCCAGACCCCTGTGGCTCTCACCTTTAGCCACTCGTTTATTTTCAGCATCACAAGTAGTGCTGAAGCAAAACCCTGCAGGGCTGGGACCACCTGGTGCTGGCCCTGGGGTGGCTTCCTGACCATGTGGCTTGTACCATCCCCATTGGCCAGTCCAACCTGATGACTTTTGGGGATAAAACTAACCCAATGTTCCTGTAATTGCCAGTTTTGTCCCATAAGCTTGAGCTAGAGGCGAAGCCATGAACATGAACAAGCCCCCATGCCTAGGCTAAGAGCTGCCATCCTCAGGTGAGATGTGATGCACTGAGCATCTCCACTCTCCTGGAGCTCTCCTGGATGTTTTGACCTTCACTAGTCAAAAGGGAGGGCACGTGGCTTTGGAATGGGGAACGGATGCAGAGCACAAGTGCTGCTTTATGTGGCAGCAGAGGGGAAACCTCTAGAGGGAATCTCTTAACTGATCACACCTTTCATATTCATCTATGTGTAAAAAACATCCTGCTGCTCTTGGAAGCCTTTTAAGCCTTCCAGTGGGAATATCTTCAAGAGATAGTTATAACTCCTCTGTCTGTATTGGAGTAAATACTAATCTCACTGGCATCTGCCTGCTCAGTGCTTTCCATCAGGTCTCAGCCTGCTCTGGCATGGTCACCACCTCTCATCTCCCACCTTGGGCACAGGGGATGGCAAAAATTAACATCAGAGTCTTTTCTGTTCATTAATTGTGTCTAATGACAGCAGCCAGGTAATGGGGCTGGCTCACTATGGAATTCCAGTCCTGTGCTTGCTCTGAGTGTCTTCTTGGAGTGCCAGGAGCAGGGAAGCTCCTTCAGCAGGCAGTGACCCCCCTGCCAGCTCTGCATCTTTATCTCCTCTTCCCATACACACAGCCCAGGCTCCAGCTTTGGCTCTGGGCTCCCCAAAAGCTGGAGGAACAATAGGAGAGAAACACCACTGACTCCCCAATCCCCCTTTTTTCTGACAGTATTGAATCCCCCCTGTGATTGCATGAAGGACGAGCAGAACAATAAAACCTCCACGACCGGCATCATCATCGGGATCCACATCGGCGTCACCTGCATCATATTCTGCATCCTCTTCCTCATGTTCGGGTACCGAGGAAGGTAGGGATGCTCATGTCACTGCTCAAAAGAGGTGATGGTCCCTAATGCCATGTGGGTGTCGCACCCTCAGTGCAATGCTGGACTTTATAGGATGGATTGAAGGATGAAGGAACGTAGCATAGGGATAAGGCAGACTCAGGCTTGGGGGAGGGAATGGGGGAGGAACCATCTTTCTCACCCTCAGGCTCCATCTCTTTATTTTTCAGGCTGCTGATGTGCAAAAACGTGCAGGAGCAGCTCGCAACCCCACAGATCCCCAGGAGCCAGCGGAGCGCCGCAAGCTTCGTCCTGAACGGGGCCGCTCGCAGGGACAGGGACGACCGGGACTTGAACGGAAAGCAGCTGGATATGAACGAGCTGGAGAGGTTATTCCCAGCATCCCCATCCCAGGAGCAGCAGGATAAGGGAATGACGGTAAGTCCAGCGGGATGGGAGCTCACCTGGCTGCATGGCTGAGCGCATCAGACGTTGTCACTGCACTGTCCCCTTCTCTCTCCTCAGTCGGCTCACAGCCCGCCGGCCCCCCACGACGACACCCAGATCTCCACACTCCCTCTGGACGAGTTCAGCATCATCGAGGAGCAGCCAGACCCCCTCCCAAAACCCTCCCGTGGCAGCAGCCCCCCTGCTCCAGCTCCCGACCACGGTCCCGCCAATGAAGGATAAAACTGCCAAGACTCGAAGCCTCTTGTGGGAGTTACCAGAAACCAAACCCGCGGCTGGTGATGTCTTTACGAGTTGTCAATCTCAGGTCAATTGAAGATTTCTACGGTCTGATTGTTATTTTTTTGTTTTGCTTTATTTTTATATATATATATAAATATATATATATGTATACAGCCTTTTGGAAACTCTGTGAAGTTTTATCTTTCTGACCTCTCCTTCGAGCCTCTCGGTGTGTTTCTTCCGATGACGGCTTCGTGGAGACTGGTCACGATGAATTTTCCCCTCAGCTGCTAAGTAACAGACTCCTTGGCAGAGTTTGACAAACTCTCCCGTCTCTGACAGACTGGGAATATGGTGGAGCATCTCCTGGCATCCCAGACTTTTTCCTGATCAGCAGCTTTAGGACTACTTTTTGGATCTATTTTTTATTTCCAGAAGACTGGATTTGGAGAAATCCTTCTAACTTGACTCCAAAAATCGAGGCCCAGGAAGGCTGTCTCTCCGTGGATTTGATGACTTTGTACACTTTTGCTATTTCTCAGGATACTTTTTTTGCTGATTGACTCTAAATAATATGAAAAAAAAAAGGCAGAAAAATAAAAAAAAAAGAGTGTGTGTGTCAAAGGATGCCTGAGGGCTACTGAAAGACTTGGACAGACAACCCGAGTGAACTCAGAACCTACCTCAACCGGAATGAATGTCTTCTGGGAAGCAGAAATGCCTGCGTCTTCCTTCGTGTTCAAAAAGCAAGTAGCATAGCACTTGGTCAGTACAAGCATGGTCCTACCTCAGCAGTCACGCTCTGTACCTGCCGCCCCGGCGGCTTCGTCGTCGTCGTTCCCGTGTAAAGCACTTCCAAACCTTTGAAAGCAATGTTCTACCTCAAGCATGAGAGAAGCTCGTGTGTGAGAGTGTGAGAGTGAGTGTGAGTGTCTGTGTGTGTGTGTCTGTGTGTGTGTGTCCTCTCCTCTCCCCCAGTTCCTGCCTCTCCCACCCTGCCCCTCATGAAGCACGATGCTTCACTAGTGTTATGAGCTTTACTTTTAGGGGCTCCGGTGTGATTTTGGAGATTCCTGTCGTGGTTTTTTTACTTTAAAGATTGTTGGGGCTGTCACAGACAAGCAGTGTGGTGCTCTCTGGTTTTCCCTGGCATTGCTGCCCTCCCAGGGCTGATTTGGGTGCTGGTGGTGGCTGCCTCAGTCCATTTTGGGTGTATAGAGATGGAGTACTCAGCTGCCAGCATTGGAGCCAGGGCACCTTCCTGCCTTGTCACTGTGCTGATTCCCAGCAGGATGATTTATGGCACGTGCCAGCATAAGCACCATAACACACCCCTGGGGGGTGGCAACCTGGATGTCAACATCTAGTCCCAAAGCCCACCCTGCCGTAGGAGCGCCCACGGGCAAACAAACCCTGAGACAGTACTTCCAGAACCCCCTGAGAGGCTACTGAGCTGCTCCCAGCTCTTCCAGCGCATTTCCAGCCACAGGAGAACATCCAAAGGATGAGTGGAGCCAAAAAGGGCTCAGTTCCCTGGGAAGGACAAGGCGAGGAGGATGCTGGGGGCTGCCGGCAGCTGCCCCTTCCCGATGCCCAGGGTGGGCAGAGGAGCTCCTGACACCAAAGAGAGGGTTTGTCCCCTCCAGGGATCAACCACCAAACTGCCACTGTGGGGTTTGGGTTGTCCTGGCGTGGTGCAGCCTCGTGAGTCGGTGTGTGACCGGCATCATCCGTGGGGTGAGATGGGGGCAGGGACGGTGCCTGTTCCCTGCCACGTGGGTTGGTTCAATCCAGGCGAATGTGAAGGTTTGAACTCTCTGTGTAAGTGGTGGTAAATCAAATGTTGCCGTATCTGCAAGGACAGTGAAAGGAATCAGGAAAGGAAATGAGTTTTAAGTTTTAAAAAAGGTATTAATTGTATTTTTTTAAATGGTACCAGTGGGAGAGTCCCTTGTGTGAGAAACATCCCCATCACTTGCCCAGCTGGCAGTGGGATGCTGCCCATGGCCATGCAAATAATACCACACACAGGAGGATGAGCAAACGCCTCTTCCCTGTGCTGGGCCGGGTTAGCTGGGAGCAGGACTCTGCCCTTCCACATCATCTGCCTTGGCCCTAGCAGATTGAATGGCACCAACCTCGAGAGCAAGGAGCTCTTGAGGCTTGGTGTTCCTAGCCCCCTCCCATTATAATTCCTCTTCCTGTTGACATCAGGCAGGACAAAAAAGATGTGAAAGGTTAAACTTTGCCGTTAAGCCCCCAAACAGCCTCTCCCCACCCCACCAAAGAGGCTAGATGGGCCATCAGACCGATCCCTGCTCCCAAGGACATGGGGGGATGTTCCCTTTTGTGACGCTGGACCTGGAGACAGCCTGGGAAGGGACTGTGGGGGGACAGCGCCATGTGAGTCTGACAGCACAGCCCATCACAAGAGATGGAGGATGGAAAGGGCAGGAGGGAGGAGGAGACACCAAACAGTTCAAGTTATAACCTCATATCAAAGACAACCCGATCCTCTCCTGCCATCCCACTCCCACCCCAGCCCAGCTTTTGTTATTGTTTTTTTTGGTGTGTGTAACGTCACCGTTCACATTGAATAAGTACCGTTGCCAAAGTGAACACAAAACCTAGAGTAGCGTTCAGCTCAGACTTCCTGAAGCTGTGAACATGCTATTAATTTAATATCATATTATTGTGATATTGTAATAGTAACAAGTATTTGTCACTACTTCCTTTTATTAAAGGGAAATGCTGTGCCATTTGACTAGTTGGAATACGATAGTGTGTCAAGAGTAGAGCTTTTTCTTTTGGTTTTTTTTTTTTAATTATGCAGAAATGTGGTGGCTTAAACTAATGCAGATTCTGTGTTGGTTTGAGACAGTTGAAGATGGATGTAAATCTTTAAAGACTATTTTTTAGAAGTCTAGCTTTTCCTCTTTTTTGGGGTTTCTTTTCCACTCTTTTCAATCCGTACCATTGGGACGTAATGTAGATGGTTGCGGCAACTCAGCCCACGAAGGGCTGGGGCTGGTCTGGTGATCCATCAGGAGGGCATGGTCTTCCCTGACTTATCCAAGTGCACAAAACTGGGCAAAAAGACCACTCAAAATGGCACATTCTGGCTTTGTGCCTCTCAGCTGGAGAAGTGACACATAACAGCCCCTCTTGCTGTACATCAGTGCCTGAGCCAGGCTGGACACAAAGCTGTGACAACCAAAAACTTGGGAAAGTGTCACTTAGAGTATGTCTGGCCTTGAATCTGTGAAATGAGAAGGAAAAAAAGAACAAAAAAGAGCCTGTGTTTGGTTTCAGCCTGAGGGACAGCCTGTCCTTGATTCATCCAAACTGCTGCCCAGAGATAAAACCGCTGGGTAATGGGCAAGTGTTGGATCCAGTGCAAACTGCTGGCAACCACCCATGTTTGGGGTAGGAATCTCATCCTTTATTATTTTTCCAAGCAAATAGTTCCACTAATTCAACCCTCTCAGCTGATCCCAAAAACCCTCTTATTTTCTGGCTGTGGTGAGATGAAATTATGGGAAGGAATAAATATCCAAAAGCTGATTTTTTTTTTTTAATTTTTGGTAACCCATAATGGGCACAACCTATTCTTGGAGCTCTCAAGTTGACCAGAGATGGCTGCTACCTCAGGGATAGTATCCACATTGTCTTTAGTTGAACAGGGAATAGTTTTATGCTGTGACAGGGTATTTTCACACTGTTGGATTCGGGTATTTATTTGTCTACCATTATCTTTCTTCTTTCTTGTTTTGTAAAGGTGCTGATATATTTAAGTGCTGGTCCAGTTTGGGAGTTTTAAATCTTCCACCTCAGATTATAACAAGGGACTGTAGATTTTAAGTTGGCAATAAAAGAGGAGAGAAGCTACAAAGCAATGTTGCTTCTGGATGGTGAAGGGAAGCTGAGTGACAGCACTGAAGTCTGAGAAGATCAGTTATAAAAAAGGAAATTAAAAGCTTATGAAAACAAACGGGGGGAGCTACTTACTCACTTCATCTGTGCAAACAGTGTGTGGAAATCTATCCCTCCCTGTGCGTGCCAGAGCGGGCAGGTTACAGATCCCATCTAGCAACTTGACGCCAGCTCATTTATTTCCCTCCCCACCAAACTAAAAAAAGGGAAAGAAAAGTTGATGGCCAGCTCCCAGTTGGTGTCCAGTCACTAGCAGTGTCCCCCAGGGATCAATGTCAGACCCAGTCCTGTTTAATATCCTTACTGATGATCTGGATGAGGGGATTGAGTCCACCATTAGCAAATTTGCAGATGACACCAAGATGGGGGGGGAGTGTCCATCAGCTGGAAGGCAGGAGGGCTCTGCAGAGGGACCTGGACAGGCTGGATCCATGGGCTGATTCCAACGGTGTGAGGTTCAAGGCCAAGTGCCAGGTCCTGCCCTTGGGCCACAACAACCCCTGCAGCTCCAGACTGGGACAGAGGGGCTGGAGAGCAGCCAGGTAGGAAGGGACCTGGGGGTCCCTGATGGCAGCTGGACATGAGCCAGCAGTGTGCCCAGGTGGCCAGGAAGGCCAGTGGATCCTGGCCTGGATCAGGAACAGTGTGGCAGCAGGACCAGGGAGGTGATTCTGCCCCTGGACTCGGCGCTGGCGAGGCCACCCCTGGAGTGCTGTGTCCAGTTGTGGGCCCCTCAGCTCAGGAAGGACATGGAGGGGCTGGAGCAGGTCCAAAGAAGGGCAACAGAGCTGGTTAAGGGACTGGAGCACAGGTGCTGTGAGGAGCAGCTGAGGGAGCTGGGGGGGCTCAGCCTGGAGAGGAGGAGGCTCAGGGGAGACCTTCTCACTCTACAACTCCCTGACAGCAGGGGGGAGCCAGGTAGGGGTTGGTCTCTTCTCCCAGGTAACCAGCAGTAGGACAAGAGGACACAGCCTTGAGATGTGCCAGGGGAGGTTTAGGTTGGACATCAGGAAGAATTTCTTCACAGAAGGGGTGATTGGGCATTGGAAGGGGCTGCCCAGGGAGGCGGTGGAGTCTCTGTCCCTGGAGGTGTTTAAGGACAGACTGGATGTGGCATCAGTGCCATGGTCTGGGTGACAAGGTGGGGTTGGGTCAGAGGTTGGACTTGATGATCTCAGAGGTCTTTTCTGACCCAGCTGATTCTGTGATTCTATGAAAGGGAAGGTGCCTGGGCTGGAGATGGGGATGAGGGAAGAACCAGCACCCCCAGCCAAAAGTGCTGCTGGCACAGGGCCATGGCACTGAAGCCCACTGGGAATCAGGGAAACAGCTCCAGGTTTACTCCACGGGCAGAGCCTGGGCTTTGGCATCATGTGGGAAGAAGGGACAGGGCCAGTGTGAAGCCCAGCAAGTCAGGGACAAGCCTAATTTCACAGGGCTTTGGATCAGGGTCTGACTTAACAAGTGAAGAGGGATTTGTACTTTGATCGTATTTCCATCATTTAAACTTGCAGTATCTTTACATTTGTAAGAAAGTCATAATAAAACTGATGCTAAACCTTTGTCCCAGTCCTTTTTGGGAATCAACTGTTAGGAGTAATACTAAAAATCCAAATTGCAAAGCACTTTTCTACTGTTTATTTTCTACCTTTCTTACTTTGAACTGTCTTGATATTGAAATCCCACTGATCCCATGATTGTTAGCTCTGTATTAAAAAAAAAAATAATAAAATAAAACCCAGGTTTTTTGTAGTTTGCTCTGTTTAGATTTTAGCCTGTGGCTACTTGTACAAGGAAAATAAAGCTAGAGTAAATGAGTCTGAGTGGGGCTTTTCTTTTCACACGTGGGGTTGTGGTGTGCGGGTTGTGCAGGGGAACTCAGGGCATCACCACTTCACAGGGACGGATGGTGACTTTATGTCCTCTCAAAGAGCAGCTTCCAAAATGCAGCATTTAAGGACTGGGTGGGTTTTATTTTGATGTTTTGCTCATAAAACTCCAGCCAAGCCATCAGCAGAAACCTGCTGGAGAAGGGGGGCTCTTTGGGAGGTGGGTGAGATGAGACCTCCAGGGTCACAGTATGACACCTGTGCTTGGAAATGCAAATCAGATTCCAGTTAATCCTGGCTCCTGCTCAGTTATCCCTGTGTCTGCTTTTCCCGCTGCTTCGGGCGCTGACGGGGCAGCACCTGTGAGGGTGGGGAGGCCCTGGCACAGGTTGCCCAGAGAAGCTGTGGCTGCCCCATCCCTGGAAGTGTCCAAGGCCAGGTTGGATGGGGCTTGGAGCAACCTGGGATAGTGGAAGGTGTCCCTGCCCATGGCAGGGGTTGGAACTGGATGATCATTAAGGTCTCTTCCAGCCCAAACCATTCTGGGATTCTAAGGTGTGTCCTTGCCCCAAAACAGGGGCTGTGAACCATGGGCCACCCTCCTGCAACTGCCCCACGTGCTGCAGCACTGCACAGAGGAACAGCCCCATCCCCTCCTCCTGGAGCTGCCCCCAAAGCCAAAGAACAGTCACAGTGAAGGCCACAGGGAATAAATCAGTGAGACTGAGCCCAGCACTTTGTAAAGAGGGTTTCAATAAGCAGGTGAGTGAAAAGTCCCTTCAAACAACTCCCTGAAGCTCTTGGAACTACTAAATTGCAGCATGGATTGTCCAAATATATACTTCATAATAAATACCAGCATATAAACTGATTTTATTTCCCAGTGGCAACACAAGAGGTGAAAAAAAGATCAGAGTGGGCTCACTCTGGGGATTTCCATGTAAGTTCAGTGGAATCTGGTGCTTCAGATAGCATTGTGGAGTCAAGGTATTGCATAGAGCTTGTGGCTTTCATTAAAAAGGACTTTCCCTGACTTCATGGCAATAAAAGAAAGGTTTGACAATATTAATCTGAAGTCTTAGAAACTAAAGAAATAAAAAAACCCCAAGCGATAGGTTTAAATTGCTTTGATTTTTGGCTGTTGGAAATATTAGGAGCCTCAAAAAAACCCTGAGTGCTCAAAACTTATCTTTAGGAGGAGAAATCTCCTTTTGACCGTGCGCATTCAAATAGAAACATCTCGAATCAACTCTTCAGCTCCAGAAATATTATAAAAAAATTGAGTTGGGCATTTTCAGCTCCGAACGCTGCATTCCTGCCTCGGATATTGCTGGAGAAGATGTTACTGCTAATGTCCCAGTTATAACCCTGCCAACACAGGGAGAATTTATAATATCCCATAAAGCCCTAACTATGGAAAGGTCATTTTGGCGTTAATACCACTCGGGCATCACCGCTTCATTTGCTGACACTTTTACAGAGCCACGCTTGATTCCAGCAGGGCAGCTGTAAAACCTTTATAGTGACATCCTCAGCCTCCAAAAATCATCTTAAAAATCAAGAGCTGGAACATCTTCATCAGCAGGTGCAAGTGGCTCCAAAAGGATCTGCTTGCTCTCAGTGTGGGGTCTCCCAAAACCCAGGGTGAGCACCCCAACACACCGCTCTGGGGGGGATTTTATCCTCAGATCTGGTCTCCAGCCCTGTTATTCCCAGCACCCTCAGAGCCCACCAAAATTAAAAGTCTCCTAATTTCATACAAAATTATCAACCCCTCGCCTTGCCCAGAAAGCCATTTCCTTAGTGCTAAAATAGCTAAATTAGTCTTGCTCAGCATCGTAACAGAGCTTGTCTTGTTTATTGAGCGATAAATATAAAGGTACAGTAACTAAATTCATCAGTCCCTAAACGCAGCCGTTGGGAATGGCCATTTCCATCATCCAATCTACGGCTGCATGAATATTTCAGAGTCCTCTTTCCCTTGGGTGCTCGCCTTATCTCTGGAGCCTGGATATTATTTTCTGCTTTTCAGCTTTTTGGATGTATTGGAGGAAATGTCATTATTTGGACCTGGGTGGATTACAGTTGACTTTCCTAAGCCAATTTATATTGGCAAGCTGCTGTTTTTAAAAACCCCTATAAATCACTGCCATGAATTTTAATAATATAACGTGGTTTCAAACATGCTCCCTTAATACATGACACACTATTACAGCCAGCAATCGCTCCCCGGGTCGTGAACTCCGCTGTACCGTCACCTTCGGCGAGCGCCGTGCCGGGACGAGCGATGCCTCGGCCAGAGTCATGGAAACACCCGTTCCTGCCCCAAATATCTCGGTGTTGTGGTGATTGTGGTTTAACAGCGTGACAAGAATGCTCCTGTGCTTACTCTGACCCACTGCACTCGACCTTATCTGACTACCCAAAGCCTAAACGGCAGAATTAAATCTTGAAACACGCATTTAGGGACTTATCCCATGAGCCCCAAACGCTCCTCAAGACAGCCCTCTGGGGGCTTTGGGTACTGGTCATGTCATGGTCACCACCATCAATGTGTGTTTGAGGCCATTTAATTAATTTCTTTATCTGAACTTTGCTTAAAGATCAGGGGTTCCCTCCCTCCCTGCCAAGACCTATTCCCAAGGCAGAGCTTGGAGTGAGACCTTAGAAGACGCTGGTGTAGAAATCATGAGGATTAGGATTATTTGCTGATACTTCCCTTAATAAAGATATAAGATGCACATCCAGAATGTGACTCCGAGCTGGAGGCCAGCTGGATTCACAGCTCCAACTGGTCCAGAAACTGCCTCATGTCAGGAGACGAGGCCAGACCTCCTTATCCCCTGTTCACTTACTTTGATGATCTCTATCTTCATCTTGTGCAAATTATATTGATTTTCTTCCCATCCCCATTGCAAGGACCCCACGATGTCTGCCAGCTCTCAAGGGCAGACATGCGGTGGGGAGTGGTCTCCTGGTCAGAAGAGAAAGGGCTAAGAGGGATGGGGAATAAAAGCCAAGGCAGAGAGGAGACTTGGGAGACCTTCTTCAAGGAACCAGGTCATGGAGTGTCTCCTGTGGATCCTGGAGCTGATGATGGGGTTTGGTGCTCCAGTGGTGGCACTGGTGATGTCCCCACTGGAGAGTTGCTTGTTGCCCCATTTTAATTGCACAGAACCAAAGGATAAGAATATTCCATCCCTGGAAATGTCCAAGGCCAGGTTGAAGGGGGGTTGGAGCAACCTGGGATAGGGGTGGAACTGGATTATCATTAATGTCCCTTCCCACCCAAACCAGTCTGTGACTCTGTGAATATAATAAGCACATCTGAAGGAAAGAGGGTCGTTAAGGGACAGACTAATTGCAGGCAGGAAAAAAATAACGAGCCAGACTTTGCTCTTTGGCTTCCAAAGGCACCGAGGGCTCCTCAGCGTGGGCAAAGGGGTTGCCAGGACCTCCCCAGACGTTGCCACTGCCTGCTCAGCACCATTGAGCCCTGAAGCAATCACTGGTTTAATGTTCTTGGGTGAAAAAAAAATAAAAATCCCGTTTGTGCAGGGAGCAAAGAGGCTTTTCAAAGGCTTTCGCTGTGATGATTTACCCTGAAATGTTGTCATGTTCATCATTAATCTATTTTTTCCCTTTTCTGTAACTTAACCTGCGACAAGCCGACATTGTAAGTGCTTGATTTTCCAAGAATAAATTACAGTTTCATAAATGGTATTTTGCTTCGCTGCTCAATTTGCAAGTGAAATGATGCCAATTGCTTTGTTCACAGGGTTTTATCTAGCACGAACAATACCATCCTCGAGATTTATTTATTTTTTAACCCTCAAGTTATTTTCAGAGCCTATATAACAGGAATACATGGAGAAGTACACGACAGCCCATATGTTTTGGCATTATCGACTAACCACGAGCAGATACAAGGGCCCACGTGCCTATAAAACATCGATCTAGGAATGAGATGTCACACACAGAGTGAGCCACTGCCCAAAAAGAAAATAATCCCTTACATCAGAAATATTTGCAGTTGCCCCACACTGGGTTAGACAGTGCCCTGAGTGACTTTTTAGATATGTGATTTATGATTTGGGGCTGGCAAATCAACCCCCCTAGAGCTTTCCCCAGGGATGCCCAAGCTGCCCCATGGACCAGCACATCCCCAGTGGAATCTCCAGCACATGGGGTACCCCAGCCCCACTGAAAATATTGTGGGGTTTACACCAGCTATAATTTTTTTTCCTATCATGATAAAATTATGAGAAAAAGAAAAAAAAAAAGTAAGTTTGAGCTATTTACATTTTTGAAATGCAGAGGGGTCCTCCCTGCTGGGGATACCAGGCTCTGTCCAGGGACAGCCAGGGCCACACAGGTTGGGATGTGCCACCATTAAACCTGGTCAATCCTCTTTCACCACAGGAAGGAAAAGAGGGGAAAAGTCCCTAATTTGGTTAATAGACTCTGGTTTCTCCTGAGATTTTTTTAACCTGCACTTTTTGGAGAGACCTTGTAAGAGATGCCTTCTTTGGGGAATGTTTTGGATGTTAATTCACTTTTGGTATAAGACAAAAAGTGAATGGTAATGGTTGTATTTGGAATGGAAACCTGGTGTTTGTGCTCACCAGTACATTAGGATGAGTTTGTGAAGAGCCTGGATCTTCATCTCCACCCTTGAACTGAGCAACCCCACCAGAGCTGGTTTGTTATTTGGGTTAATAAACCATTCAAGCCAAACCATTGAGTTCTGAATCTGCAGGTGACATGGGCAGTAGAGGCAATACTCACATTTCCAACAGAGAAACTGAGACACAGAGAAAATATTTTTCTCTCCCCCTTCAGATATGAAAATGTATTTGTTCTCATCCTCTCTGCTTCTTACCCTGCTTCCCTCACCCCTCTGGAGGAGACCTCAGGAAACGTTTTTCCTTTTCCCTTGCAAGTGAATGTTTCAAGACCTTCATGAAGTTTGGATTTGGCACTGAACAAGGGACAAATTTCCAGCAAGAAACCCCATCACAAAACAGAATTGTCACCTTTTGGCCAACCCCAAGAGGCAACGTGGAAACTCCAGCGAAATGAAACATTCACAGACAGACAAAGCATGTCCCGGAGTCCCTGCTGAGGACATCACCAGATTTTTACGATGAGAAAAACCAGATTAAAATGGAATTTAAAAGAAGTGAGGAGCTGCAGGTACCGTGAGGACGGGTCCCTCCATGCACAGAGCTGTGGCCATGAGCTCCAGGCTACAGGGGCTGGGCTGCTAATGGCTTTAAGCGGCGCTAATTGATCCAAGCAGTCACTGTAATTACGGAGCGGGATATGGTGGCAAAACACTGGCAGAGCATTAACTGCTGCGAGAGGAGAAATCCAACTCGCTGGCGAATCGATCCTCGGGCAGCCGGCACTGACAGCCCCCGCCCCAGCGCTGAGGGTTTTCCATTGCGCTGAGGTTTTCTGCAGGAACGTGCTGATTTCAGGAATATTTGACGGGAGGGAGAGTGGCTGTTAGCTCTTTTAATCCATTTCTTTGCATTTTGCCTTCAAGCCCAGGCTGAGTCACTGCACAGCTCCCTGGCTTTGCCCAAGCCATGGCAGCCCCTAATCCAAAGGTTCCCGAACAAAAGCACTGGATATCTTGGTAATTAATTAGTCTTAATGACAACCTCCAGCAGCATCAGTGCAGGGTGTCATAAGAGCCACCATGAAGAGCTGTGCCGTGTGTGCAACAGGGACCTGCTCTGGTCCTCTTCCTAGTGCAACTCATTAATTATTCTAATTAAAACACACGTTAGTAGGTACTTCTGATGGCAAGGGGCTGTGTGGGGCTGAGGGGGAGTGGAATCAGCCCCCAGTTCCTGCCTGAGGCCATGGGCTCCCAGCAAGAGCCTGAGGATGAAGAAGAGAATGAGTGGGGGAAGGAGAGGGGGACAGCACTGGGAAGTGAAAAGGTGTAGGGAGATGACATTGTTTTGCAATAACCTCCCAACCTTCCTTAATGCTGCTGTCACAGCGCCGATGTGCCGCGTTAATTAAAACGAATGGTACATGACAGAGCAATAATTCCATTATTTCTCCATGCTTGCACCTCCCTGTGCTTCATCCTCGAAGAGCGGGGCAGGGGACCGGGATGTCAGGACTGGGGGTCCCTGAGCAGCCAAAGGTCCCTGACCTGCTGCCTCCTGTCAGGGACCTGGTGCCACAGCAACAAAGGCACTCGGGGCTCTGCGGCTCCTGATCCCCTGCACATCCCACGCCACTGCTGCAGCAAATCCCTGCCTCCCCAGCCATGAGGGTCCACATGCCACAACCACACAGGGGCACACTGAGGGCAAGGAGGCCCCTGGAGCCATGGAGAGCATCCAGTAAAGAGACGAACCCTTCTCTCCCACAATTAACAGCTGCAAGCAACAGACAGGGATGGATTGGTGGTGAATCCACGGTTTTGCTAAAATGCCTCCTCTGCAGAGGCTGTTCTCCCCCCTTCCCACACCTCTCCCTGCCTCTGTCCAACAGCATTCCCAAAAGACTAAACACCTTTGGTTTCCATGGCAGCCTGATTTTCAATGAGCATCCTTCAAGTCCTAACTGGAAAGAAAGTGTTTCATTAATGCATACAGGACACACTGGCATCTCCCCGGGGCGACAGTATCCTTCCCCCAAAACTAGAGTCTTCTGCCCATGGCTTTTTTATTTTAGTGGATTGATGGATTGACAGAGCCAAGGGAAAGGGCTGGTCAGGCTCTGCCACTGACTCCTGAAGCTTGCTTAGAGAGGAAATTGGGCTGCTTTTTCTTGGATGAGATTAAATAAGTAAAGTGATGTTGAGCATCAGGAGGTGGCACATGGAGCTTCCCTCTGGAGCAACTTCCTCTCCTCCAGCCCATGGGGAGGGGACATTGACACCTCCTGAGATGTCCCAGATACCAATCTCCTGGTTTAAATTTGCCCATTTCCATCAGGGTCTGCTTCTCTCTCCTGTTTAACACAAGCTGAGCAGTTTGCACACTCACAATTTGCCATTTCTTTTGAATTTAACCCCATTTAATGGCTCTGCCAGGCAGAAAGTGCCCAGAGCTGGGGAATGGGCAACTAATGAACTAAAGATTTGAAGCACAGCACTTCAGTCCTGCTGGATTTCATCAGAAAGCGCCCAGAAATCATAAAGAGTCCAAGGACAATCCCCAAAGCCCAGGGGTGCCGGGGCAAAGCGGGGTGTGTTTGCTACGCCACGTCCAAATAAAGAAACCATTAAGCAGAACGAGTGAAATTTTTTAGCAGAGGATGCCCGGGGGAGGATGCAGAGCAACCCAACCTTCGCTAGCCTGGGACCCTTCAAAGGTTTTTTAAGAGACCTCAGGTCACGGCCCAGCCTCGGCCCTGGCTTTTCCCAGCCCGGAGGATAATTGCCGTCCAGCCGTGACGTACCCTTTCGCTGACCCCGCCGGGGTCCCAGCCACCCTCCAGGATTTGGCAAGGACAGATATACGGCTGGACCTCAGGGGGCTCCTAAAAGCAGGTCACGCCGAAACAATAAAGCTTTGTTGGAGGCAAAGAGGGAGCGAAGCCGCGGTCAGCCCCGACCGCTGCCGCGGGATTTACTGCCCGCAGATGGGGTGGGGGCTGTGGATGATGCGCCGAGCACCGCGCCGGGGCAGCCAGGGAATGGGGAGCTGGGAGAGTGTCCCCACACTCGGTGTGGTGTTTGGTTTGTATGTGCAGCAGCATCTTTAGCTGCAGTAGAGGCTGCTCTCCAGAGACCAGGATTTGGGAGCGCTCAGGTAGGGAAGAGAGGGGTCCAATTCTTTTGGATGCCTCCCTCTTCCTGGTGGGATGACTAAATCTGGATCTCGCTGAGCTGAGTCCCAGAGCAGGGTTTGCCCCCAGGGAGGTTTGCTCTGCTTTACACATCACCTGACCTTGTGATGAGCCTGGCCGTGTGGATCCAAGCATTTCAGAGGGATCTGAACCTCAGTACTCCAACCCTGAAAGGAAAGCAGGATGTTGCCACACATTTATCCATCGTATTTATCCAGGAGGTTAGGAGGGAGCTAGAGGGACATGATAAACAGCCTGTCCATGCACAGAAGGGTGGTCAAAGACCATCAAATGTAAATGCAGATAAAGAGGTTGCATAGGACACCAAGGTTGAGATAAAAGGTATTAGTTTTTAGGTGATTACCTAACAAAGTTAATTTTAGCATATAATGATCATCCACCTTAGTGCCTCCTTATCCACTTTCTTTGAGAGGACACACAGTTCTCCATTAAGACTCAAAAGCTTCATGCACCAAAAAAAAGCTAAACACATGTTCACTTGTCCAATAATGCTGCCTGCACTGCATGGGGCTTTTTAACAGAGAAAAGCATCTTTTCCTTAATCCTTCTACAAAAACAGGGCAGTTATCAGAGCCAGATTTCAGACCAGCCTTGTAGTTTTCTGACCATCCTTGTCCCACAAGCCCTGATGCATTTCCATGGCACAGGGCAGCCCATGAGCCCCCACAGCAAAGCCTGTGGTGCTTCCACGAGGCAGCTCTCTGCCAGGAGAGAAAAACCATTAGAGCTCCCAAGAGCAGAAACAGGTTGGAAGCCGCCAATGTCATTAAATGAATATTCATAAATTAGTTTGCTACATAAACAATATTAATATCACACCTTCCACCTTCAAAAGCCCGTCGCAGGCAGGGACTCATTAAGACCCCAGACTCCCAGCAAAGGCCACTTGCAGACTTTTGGTTACATGGAAACTCAGAGACTTTATTAAACACGAGCAATATATTTATTTTAATAGAGTACAAAGCCTGGATTTGGCCACCCTAAAACACCACTCAGAGCTCCGATTCTTCGAACAACCCGATCAAACAAGGCTAATGTGTGCAATATATCTTGGGTGAGTAATATACAGCCACATTTCCTGCTCCATTTACCCAGTTTTAACTACACCTGACCTACTCTTATCCTAATAGAAAACGGCTGCTCTTCTCATTGCCTGTCCTCCGCACATGTTTTTCTGATAATGACCAAACCTAAATCACTTCCCTTTCTCCTAAGTGCTGGGCACCAGCTGTCTTGTGACATTTAACTACAACAAGTCCTTTTGCAGGACCTCCAGGACCTTCCTGGGGCCCTGGCCCTCCGTCCCTGTGTCCTGTCTCCATCCTGCATCCGGGCATCGGAACTAAGGCATTAAGTGAAGTGGCGGGTCCTGACTTCAGTCACAACAACCCCATGTGATGCTACAGGCTGGGGGAAGAGTGGCTGGAAAGCTGCCCAGTGGAAAAGGACCTGGAGATGCTGGTTGACAGCGGCAGAACATGAGATGCAGTGTGCCCAGGTGGCCAAGAAGGCCAGTGCCACCTGGCTTGTGTCAGCAATAATGTGGCCAGCAGGACCAGGGCAGTGCCCATCCCCCTGTACTGGGCACGGGTGAGGCATCTCAGATCCTGGGGTCAGTTTTGGGCCCCTCATTGCAAGAAAGACATTGAAGTGCTGGAGTCTGTCCAGAGAAGGGAATAGAGCCGGGGAAGGGTCTTTGAGCACCAGGAGCAGCTGAGAGAGCTGGAGGGGCTCAGCCTGGAGAAAAGGAGGCTCAAGGGGGATCTTATCACTCTCTACAACTCCCTGACAGGAGGTTGTAGCAAGGTGGGGGTTGGTCTCTTCTCTCAAGTAACAAGCAACAGGACCAGAGTAACAGCCTCAAGTTGCACCAGGGGAGGTTTAGATTGCATATTGGGAACAACTTATTCACCAAAAGGGTTGTCCAGCCCTGGCACAGCTGCCCAGGGCAGTGGTGGAGTCATCACCCTTGGAGAGATTTAAAAGACACTTAGATGTGTCACTTAAGGACACGATTTAGTGATGGTGCTTGGCAGAGCTGGGTTAACAGTTGGACTCAATGATCTTAAAGGTCTTTTCCAACATAAATGATTCCATGATTCTATAATCCCAGCCCCATGGGATGTCCCTGTTCAGCCTCACCCAGGAGGCACGTGGAGGAAAACCTGGGAGCTGCCTCAGCTCTTGCTGCCACTTGCTTTGCAAGCCAAGGTCCCTGCATCAGTGAGGATGCTCTTGTGAGCAAGCATCACACATCACTTCATGCCAGGGTGAGAGGTTCCCCCAAACCCAGCAGCATTGCCTCACAGAGCAGGTTCAGCTTTGTCAGGGAAAAAAATCTGCTTCCAGTGGTGTTCCCCCCCCATGGAGCTTAGCTCGGAGTGTTCCATCGAGGTGGATTTAAAGCTTCCTGAGCAGCGTGTTTAAATGGCCAATTTGACCAGAAAATGTGCTTGATTCACAAGCGCTGGCTGCGTTTTCTCCGGCGCTGAGAAATCACAGCTATATTTCATTATTGTTACTAATTGCTATAAAGTATTATGGGGAGGCAATGGCACAGGCAGAAAGAAATATAAACCATTTGCAGTCTATTGACCCCAGAGAACATTTCCCGAGCTTGCTTAGGGGTGCAGAAATCGGTGCTCGGTGCAAATAAATGAGCAAAAACCATTTTCTGAAGGAATTAGCACAAGGCACAAGCAAATTGCAGCAATTGTCTCTCTTCTTTCTAAGTGCTGAATTGCCTCTATAATTCCCCATCATTTAGTTGCATAAATCTTGCACAAATAAACCGGCAATTTGCATATGCACAGAAAAGAAATTATAGAAACACGAGGAAAGAAGTTATATTTTTCCTTCATGAGCTGGAAATAAATATGCATTGCTTACTGCCTAAGCTGTGTTTGGCCCAGCTCAGAAATAAAAATTTAGGAAACCCTTTAATTTTCAATAATAAATACATATCAGAGGATGAAAAAAAAAATAATGTGCGGCATGTGGAAGCCGATAGTTTCTGGGTTGTTGCATCATGAAGTGAGATGGCTGCAGCAGCAGAGTTGTGCATGTTCAGGCAGAGGATGAAACGTGATCACAGAATCATAAAAGCCTAGAATGGTTTGGGTTGGAAGGGACCTAAAGTATCACCTGATTCCAACTCCCTGCCACGGGCAGGGACACCTTCCACTAGGCCAGGTTGCTCTAGACAATCCATGGATGATGCTGATGCCTTCACAACCACGGCCAAGGGATGCAGCTTGCCACGGCTGCTGGGAAAAGCGATGCTGAGGGGTCAACGCAGCTGCCTCTGGTGTGGTTCGATCCAGCCCTTACTGAAATTAATGCAGAGGCTTTTGGGGAAGCAAACATCTCTTGAAGGCAACACCCCTTTATGAATCGTGTCCGCCTTCAGCCATGAAATGCCTGTTTGTTTGTTGTGATTTCTACACAGTGCTCTGAGGTTTCAGTACTACAGAAAACCCAGGGTCAAGCCCAGAAGCGATTAAATTATCTCTCTAAATTACTGAGCCATAACGCACCGTCTGGCCACAGACCCCACGGGTCTGTGGGACGGAGGCACCAGTGGGCAGCAGGCGGTGGGAGCGACTCCGGCTGCTCGTCATGCTGGTGGAGGCTTCCCAGAGGAGCAGAATAGCTGTTTCCGATTAACTCCCCGTGTGACTGATCTCATTCTGGAATAAGAGGGTGTTATTCCAAAACACCATAATCCTCTTCCAAATGACTTAATCGCATTTGGAATAACGTGCTTTTCTTCCAAAACATTCATATAGGAAAAAAAAATCAGTGGAGAAAAGAATCAATCAGAAACAGCCCTTTGGAATAACACCTCATGCAGAAGAGCTCTCAGAGGGGATGTGCAATACTGCACTGGTTTACAAAGATTTAATACATCACTATCTGCAGTAATTCCTGAAGGCTGAGAAAGCAGCACGACTGAGGCCTGTGGCATCTCCTCCTTCCTCATTTTGTCTTCAAAGATGTGGAGCTCCACAATGATCCCACTACATGCTGGTGCTTCAAGCACCCACACTGTCCCCTGTGGTCCCTATGGACCATATGTGGCACCTCCCCATGTCACATGGCTGGAGTGTTGCTGCAAAACCACTGCTCAGGGATTTGTCAGTCAGGCCAAACTGGAAAGCTAAAAGAACGTAGGACGACCCAGGCTGTGTCCCCAGGAGAAGGTGCCACCAACATCCACCAGCTCCCATCCCACAACCCTTCTCTTTCTCTCCTCTGCATCCTCCACACCACGGGGGCAGGAAGACCCTCGTGTCAAGGAGGAAGCAGCAGCAGCAACCTGGGATGAAAGCAAGAGCTCTCACATCTTTCATCCATTAACTAATCATTCCTCCTGCACAACACATGTGTCGATTCATCATAGGTGATCAATACCTTCCTTGAGGCCCCAGGATGATGAACGTCTCTGCTGATATTCAAATGACCTTGAGAGAACAGGGGCAGCTCCCTCGGGCACAGGTCAAAGAGCCAGGACAGAAGCGCTCTGTAAGATGATACGTGGTCCCAAGACGTCTCTGTAAGGCACAGAGAAATGTTTTTTGCTAGAAAGCTTCTCCAACAAGGGAAGATTTTAAATCATGCAGAAGCTGGAAGATGATGCTGGACCAAGAGGATGTGGATTTTGTGTGCAAGGCTGGAGCAGAAGGATGTGACACCTGCCTGCAAAACGTGATTCCCCATCCCATGCTCTTGCTCTGGGATTAGGGTCCTCATGGCATCTCTGTGTGTGCAGTCAGAGATGGATCAGAGACTGTGATCTCCATTCTTGATGGAGACCATGAGTCTCATGTGCTCCTGCGTGGCTCCTCTCTCAGGTGCAGTCCCTCGCTCCATCCTTAAGATCTGTGGCAGGGTAAGGACCAACATTCACCCTCTCCAAACCACCGTTCATCTCACCAACCCAGCAGGACCCAGAAGCTGCTGTTCTTCTGCGTGAGGAATTTCTGTATTCAGCCACAGGTCTTCCCTTTGTCCACTTCCAGCAATGCCAGTGGGAAAATAAACCCCAGTCTTCCTCCACGTGCAATGCAAACCAGGCTCAGCCCTGTGGGCTGCCCATGGACTACAATGTGTGTGGTTTCCCTTTCTCAGAAGAGTAAAAGAGAAAAATAACTAAAGATAACTAAAGTAGTTCCCCACCTTCAGAGAAAGTGAAAAACAATCCTTTAAGACAGCTGTTTGTCCTGCAAAGCTCCACGTTTTGCCCCAAAAACTAGAACTGAAAGAAATTCTGAGAACTGGCAAAGCTCCTACAGCAGTTGTTTGCGTGATTTAGGTTAAAAATAATTGCTGTCCAGGCTTATCTGCCTGACATAAGTAATTAGATCACAGAGTACTTATAAGCTGCCATTTCCTATGAGCATATTTTAACATGGCCTTTATCATTTGACCTTTATATGTGCAGTGGCTCCATCCGCTCCCTGCTCCTGTGATGGATTTATTTTTGAAGATTGGGCTCAGGCTCGCCCGTCCTCGGGCAAGGATGTGGCACAGGAGACATATTACAGCCCCAGCAGCTTCTGCAGTGAGGAGAGATCCTCCCTTCACAAGGAGGAAATGAGCCAGACCCAGACCCTGCTGCAGCTCCACCAGAATTAATCTGCAGGGTTAAATTTATGGGTTGCACCAAGGGAAGTTACTGATGGGCTCTAGAAAGGGTTGGCACTGTAGAACTAGTGGGACATGGCAACACACCACTGGAAGAGAATGGTCCTTATTATATGAGATATATTCATATATCTCACATGTTCATACTTTCCCCAAAAATATTCACACTTTTCTCCCCAAAAAATGGAGAAGCCTGAAGATTCTTTCTTGTACGTCTGAAAAGCAGAAGATGTGCTTCTCAGCTCATGGAGGAAGCAACTCCCTGACTCCCAAAGCCCAGAGGAGGCCAAAAGCAAAATGCCAAGAAGGAAAAGGACTCAAGAGATTCAGTTCGCTGTCAGTATTTTCAGACACAAAAACAGCCATAGGGAGACTCCGATCCCATGCACAACAAACCCTACAGATGCACAGCAGGTGCTGGAATCCTTCACAGCTGAACAGCTCTGAGTAAATAAAAAAAAACCAAAATCTAAGACAACATCAACTATTTCCTTTCTGTTTTTATGAATCTCAGACTTGAGTAGGCTCCCTCTTCCCAATGATATCCCTTGAGAAGCAATTTGACTTTGCTGGAGCTGTCAGATTTGCAAAATAAGAGATTTCCTTTTTTACACCTCACTCAACTTTTTTATGAAATCTTCTTTCCTTCTAAAAAACATTTTCCAACTCCCCTCACTACTGATGGATTTGTTTTTCTTTTATTGTCAGAACCTTCTTAGTAACATAGAGACCCTAAATTTGAAGAGTAAGCAGGGACTGCTAATAAGTTGGAGTGTGTATTTATTGCAGTGACATCTGAGAGACTGCTTCTAAGACAATATTTCAGAGCACCAGCTCAACTCCCATCCAGCTCATCCAGCACTCCACACCTTTGGAGTATGTAGAAAAGCCAATGAGGCAATTCATCTCTTGCCACAGATAGGACATGACACGGATTGAAAAGATGCTGTATCACCCACTCAAGCAGGCTTTCCACCAAGGGCTGCCTTCCCACCACATCTTGAGCAAGCCCCCAGTCCATTTGCCCTGGTTTCCTGCTGGTAGCTCATGGTGGATTTGATGAGCTGAGAAGGACTATCAGTCCTATATAAAAGCCAAGGCTGTGTTAGAACAATTGCTTTCAGAAGTGGTGCAGATGGGAATAGCTGCTGCAAACCAGAGCTGTTTCCCATCAGGTAGGCAAAGCCAAGGGTCTCTTCTGAGTCCCACAGAAGTTTGTTTCATCGGTAAGTTTGTCTCCTTTAAGGGGAGGTAGAATAGCTCTTAATAGGATTTCAGGACTGATTTATCTATCAAGGACAAAACCCCACAATGAGACAACATCATGGGGAGATTATCCCGTGTTCTCTGAAGGAGAGAGCACAAGATTATCCCAAAACAAGGCTTGTTTTGGGATAATGACAGATAATTGGTAACCCCCTTTCAATAGCTGGGTGATCCAGCGAGTACTCCCAAAGTAGAAAAGCAGCAGCATTTCCAAAGGGAAGGAATCCAAGGTCTGATGTGGACTCAGTCTGAAAGAAAAACTTCTGGAAAGGATCAGGGCAAGGCCATGAATTTATGAAGTAGTTGTTCGGCTGACTCTAATTTTTAAAGCATTATTATCCTTTTAGCAGGGCTGTCGGGTAGATGGAAGCCAGAGCCAGTGTGATGAAGAGCAGCTGAATAGCAATTTGCAGCAGTTCCTCCTGCCTTCCACACTTTTTTTCTGCAGAGCAGCGAGCCAAATTGCTTGTAACCAGCTTACTGCAGCCCGAAATGCTGCAAAAAGGGAAACTTCTGGGCTGGTGGTGTGAGGAATGAAGAGGGAGAATGAAAAGAAGAGGAATGAGAAATGAAGAGGAAGAGAAACACTAATGGCAAGTCTGGAGACCCACCGACATTCCAAAGCCCAAAGCCAGGCAGGTGATGGGAACATTTGCTTCAAATCCTTGGAGATTTTTTCTAGACTGACCCAAAGGGAGCAAACCAAAGAGGCATTTCTGCAGATTTAAGTGCCTTTTGGTTGCCATTGCAGCAAATCCTCACCTTGCTCACAGTCACATTCTCTGCATTTCTCCAGCAAAAGCAGCTCAGTCGGATGCAGCACCTCTCTAACCTTCCAGGTGCTCACATGCCACCTCCCAAGTAATGCAATCAAAACAATCCAGCTAAAAGCATTTCATCTGGCCTAGGCTGAAATGAATTGTTTCTAATAAAACTAATGCTCTTTGGGACAACTAATGGGTGCTTATTAGTACAGGCAATGGACTATTCAATCAACCATACAGGGAAACTAATGGGGATTGATGGCCAAAATACAAGATGAGGGCTTACCTCTTTAAATAAACAGCTGATGGGCTGGTGATCAGACTAATCTTAGGTATTTGTGGGGAGAGTTCATACCTAACTAATAAAGAGACAAACAAAATATGTGGAAAATAGCCTCACTGGGTCCCTGGGGGTTTTAATGTTATTGCCATGGCAGCAGGTGGGTTTCCCAGAGATGCTTGTCTTTCCAAACAGGACAGGTTTGGGAAAGTGTCCAAAACCCAAGATACTTATACCTTTTTCCTTTAGCAGGCAGAGGAATGGAGTGATTTTCAGAGCTGAAAGAAGGGCACATGCACCTCTGGGGCTTCCAAGTCACTCTTCCCTGCAGCAAACCCTTCCTTGATCTCCACCCTCCCATTCCTTCCCTTTGAAAGGCCTCTGACCGGATCACAGATGGCAATTCCTATGTGACAGATCCTAATGTCATTATTGACGACAGACCAGATGTCCAGGGAGGCATATTGCTCCTTTTAATCCAAAATTCATCAAGAGCCTCACCTTTGTAGTTTAGGGTGAGTGTAAAGGTATCTTCATGGGAAAGGGTTGGGGCCACACATTTTTTTCCCTCTTGCTTCATTTTCCCTTGGAGGAGGGGAGAGCTTTGCACAGCTTGGCTGGGAGTGACTAAACCAGACACCAAAGGGGTCCTGTTCTTAATAGCAGCAACATTAAAATGTTAAAAAAATCTCTCTTGAACTTTAAAAGGTTCTGGGAAGGGACATGCTTCATGTGACAGCGTGTGTATGAGCCTCAAGCCGTTACAAAGTGCTGCTCCTGGTCCCTGCTGCATTTTAGGTGCATAATTCCTAGTCGAGAGAAAGAAATAATTCCTATTTTGGGTTATGGAGCAATCCTGACTCCTAATGTATCAGTTTGTCTCCTGCCTGTCAGCTTAATATGACATCTTTTTCCATAGATTAAGTGCTGTATAGCTCTCCTGCCATAAGGCACAGCAGCTGGATGAAAAGGGAATGACACGGGATCAGCGTACGCGGGAGATGCGGTGTGGACCACAGCTAGTTAGCACCAGGTAAAAATCCACAGGTGACTTGTTCCCACGAATATTTTAAAGCAAGAGCTCTCATGCTCATTATCTCTCTTGGAGACAGGGAAAAAATCCCAACAGCCTTTGTGGCTGGGAAGACAAAGCTTTGCTCGGTGGGAGATGTTCTATACGGCATAATGTATGCCGGGAGCAATCCCGGTGTTTTATGGGCCCGGTTAGTGTGAAGTGCAAAACAGGCTTGGGGCTGAGGCTGCATTATTCATGGGGGACCTTAAATATTTCAGTGCGAGACTGAGGTAGGGAACAACATAACAATGGTGTACTGTCCTCTTTCTTCCCCTAAAACCACAGTTTGTGTTTAAGAAGGCAAGCGGGTAATCTTTTCCTTTCAGTGTAATGCCATGCACTGACACATCCCAGGGAAAAGCAGGATAACCAGCCAGGCAAACCCCACAGTCCCTCCAAGGGAGGGGGAATTGTCCCGTCCAAAAGATCAGTCCTGTCTTCGGAAGAGGAACAACTCAGTGCCTGACATTTATATTTGGAGATGATTCACCAGTGCTGCTGTGCGTGAAGGGACACATCAGCAGGTGGGTGTGCAGGCAAGGAAAGTTTCTGGCAGTTTTTCCCCTCCGAAGCAGCGGGATTATTTCCACACCACTCTCCAATCCCTCTCCTGTGTATGACTTACTTATCAGAGGCAGTGGCTGGGTCACAGCAGGGCAGTGGGAAGCTGCATTCTAACCTGAAATTGCAATATTTGGGCTAATGTGGTCAGAGCAGTGAAGGGCAGAGGCAGGTGAGGAGGCAGAGCTGCCTCTGTGCAGATCCACTGCTGCCATCAGCTGGCAACTGGAAACCAGCACAGGGCACATCCTCTCCCTGGGACAAGAGCTAAACCAGGCACAACACACACCACTTATGCCAAACACTCCACTGGCTGTTTCCACTCCAAAGAGGCATTTTGGGGCACAAAAAAGAGCAATGCAGCAGATGGGATGCTCAGACACGGGGGAAGGCTGGACCTCTCCAGGCAAAACTTGCCTTTAAGTGCTGCTTTATCCTCTCCAGTGCCATGGAGCTGAGAATCACTGAAGCTTAGGGACGGAGTGAGGGTGTGGACAGGGTTGGGTATTTTGGAGCTCAGCAGCAGTGGGATCACTCAGGCAGCTTCCTACACACTGTTCACACAGTGCTGAAGTTGGACCAGAGCTCTGGTGAGCAGTTCCCCTGCAGACAGCCTGGGTCTTGCTCTTTATTCCTACAGCTCTAGTGTGGTGTTGAGACTTGTGCAAAGTGAGGTTTGGCCGAGCTTCAGATAACCTGTTATTTAAGATAACATGATTCTGGCCAGACCTACATGAGATTCCAGACCTTTCTCACTCCTGTTTCCTTTCCTGCAAAAGACCCTGCAAAGATAAATCTTGGCAGCTGTCTCTTGCACGAGATAAAACAGAACCAGCTCTCCAGATCTGACACAGCTGAACTGCACCAAAATCCATGTCTGCTCTTTCTAGAACCATCAGAAAGAAACTTAAGTGGCTTCCCCAACAGTAAGAAACCCTGAGATTTTAGTTCTGATGATTAATTTCTCTCTCATGTTCCTTCTCAGCTTAGATCACAGTTCATAGAGAGAAATTCAGATTTCATAGCCAGAAAACCTTATACTAGTCCATTGTATCAGTTTATTTCTGACCTGTTACATGTTCTGTGTTTCCTACGTGGAGTCATTTGCATCCAGCCCCTTTCAAAACAAAGCTGCACAACTTTTCTTTTGAAATCAGCCCTCCAAAGGTGAGGAGACACAGGGCTCAAATATTTCTGAGATAACAGCCCTTTATTTGCCAGGAGATGTTGCTGCCCCTGGGACAACTGGTGTACATCCACAGGTCTCTTTCTACAGGACTGATAGGACCACTTTAAACACTGTTCTTTTTTTTTAGATTAACTGATAATTAACAGGCACAGCTGTTGCATCTTTGAGAAGATGAAGAACACAGAGACTGCAGTGAAGGGGTGGGCATGACCTGCACATGTCCCATGCCAGAGCACTTGACTTCCTCCAGCAAGAGCATTCCCGAGAGCCAAATCCTGATGCAGCCCCTGCACTGCCCTGGGTATCCCCACATAATTTATCTCCTTGGAAAAGCTGCAAAGCTCTCATCTGGAAGGTGGGGAAGAAGCAATAGGTCCCCCCTTGCTGCAGGGGTGTCCCTGCAGACTCTCCCTGTGCCACCAGGCAGGTGCAGCGCAGACATTCGGGTGCTGCCATTCCCAGCTCCTGCCAAAGCTGACCCAGAGGATCACTCCTGACCCAGCTTGCATTGGAGCCCGTGACCTAGAGGTGAACTGCTCTATATCCCATATCCAGTCTCCCACTGAGTTTATTTTCTGGTGTGGCAGATCAAAGACTGCTGTAAGGAGAAAATCTATCAAAGGCTCAGCACCCTAAGATAGATCCAGCTTGCTTTTATGTTTACTTTTAACAAGCATGCTCCTTCCTATTGTTCAGCAATCGCTTTAAAATGGATAATTATCAGATTTCCCTATTAATGGGAAAAATCAGGCAGCCATAAATCTTAAAATGTGCTACTATCTGCACACTGCATGTATCACATTAGGGAAAAAACAATCTGTGGAGAAAAGCTATTACAGAGTGACCACGGCTCGGCTCAGCAGCTGGTTTTAATTTCAGCAGAGGATCCCCTCTGCTTCCCAGCATCCACCAGCCCTGCTCTTCCCACTGCTTCCCTGTAAGCACTGCAAAATTCCAGTGTCAGCCTTGCACATCACACACCACAGCAACTCTCTGCATCTGAGACAATGACTGCCAGCTCCTCACTGCATCTGCCTTGTCCTTCATCCAATCCTAGAATCGTTTGGGTTGGAAGGGATCTTAAAAATCATTTCCTTCCACCCCCCTGCCATGGACAGGAACACCTTCCACTAGACCAGGTTGCTCAAAACACCATCCAATGTGTTTGAAAGAAGTGAAAAGTTCTTTTATTCCCTCTACACAGTGACCCACACAAAGCTGAACATGGACTCAAATGACTGGTGGACACACTGCCTTTCAAGTCCTGGTATCTCCCTCACTGCACAGAGAGCAAAAGAATAAGGGCACATGGGCCAAAAGGTACAGGTTGGTCTCGTGGTTAAAGCAACAGACTGGCACTCAGGAAATTCCAGGTGGGACTCTGGTTCTCTCCCTCAAAAAGGGTTGGAATCTAAAGTAGCCATGAGGACTAGTCTGACTTTTTCTACAGATTTTGAGTGGCTTTGGGTAAATTGCTTTCTCACCCTCAGTTCCCATTCCCTGTGCTTGCTGGGATACTCATGCCCATTTTGCTGGGATGCTGCAAGGATTATCTGGTGTTTGGAAAGCTCTTAAATCCATGTAATTCACAAGTAACAATTAAATATGCTCCTGCTTTTAGATCAGAACTACAATAATTGAGAGCTGAGCACATTTTGTTTCGATTTTCCTATGACTGTCTGAGTTCACTGAGACAAGTGACAGAGAAACGTGATTCATCAAATTCATGACTATTTCCAAAACAGTTTACTTTAATCTGAGCAATGGGAAAAACGCTAAAGGCAAGACTATTTTACCCAGCTGACTTAAGAAGGCAGTTTTATTCCATATTTCTGTTCTCAATAAACATCCCAGGACAAACACATTCCCTGTAGCAGATCTATGCAAAGGACAAAAAGCCGTTAAATCCTAAGGGGGGGGGGGGGCAAGGGGAAGAGATAAATAGTTTACTTCTATTATCTTTACCATATGTTCTATTCCAACTGGATACACATAAACAGCATGTAATCTTCAAGCTCAGCTTTAGACTCTTTGAAGTGACCTGACCATACTACTGATTTATTTCAAACTAACCTTTCTCTTTGAACCCTAGGTCAAGGTTAATTCTATAATAAAACATACCTTATACAGCTGGCTGTTCCAGTGGTGCTAGCAAGGAATGAAGCCCTCAGTCACAAGCATTTGTTTCACTGAGTGTGGTATTGTATTTCTATTTTCCCTTCCCTGTATTAATTTCCTTCACAGACCCTAGTTAAGGGGAAAAAAACCTCTTTTCCGGTCCATGAGATCAATTTTAAACACACTGGAATTAAATGAAGACATTTAAGCCACATTTCTTTGCTGAAATGCATCCGCCAACACCAGAAACTATTTTTATTACGGTCTATGTTTAATAATCAGATCTTCAATTTCATAAGAAGCCGTACAGCCACGTTATTCAAACTCCTGCACTGGCAACGACCCTTTCAGTATCTTTTACAAAACCATCTTTGCACTGAATCACAGCAAATCACCAAGGATAGCTTTTCTATCTAGGAAAATAAAATGGGAAAATGGAAATACATTTGAAAGGCACTTCTCAGAAAAGCAGAAGAGAGCTCCTTGCCAGTGCCCCTGCCAGTCTTGCCTGTCTGTAGGTATTAAAGGTAGAAGCCCTCCAAGCAGGGGTACAAAGATGTGGGAGAAAGCTTGGGATGTGGGATGCAGTCACTGGGAGATACTGAGGTGCACAACATACTGCTGAAGGGTTGCTCACCAAATTGTTTTTAAAAGGACTGGAAAGATGCTTTTGAATCTCAGCCTCCAGCCCACAGAATGCACTTGCAGCACTTAAAAAGCCACAGCTCCAAAGCTGAACCAAAGCTGTTCCATATTTCTCCTGACTCCAAAGCCTTGCCAACATGGTGCCTCCTGGAGCTATCGGGAGAGGGATGAATAGAATTCTTCTAGGTCTGGGGCTTCTGCAAGGCACAGGCTGGAAAATCTTATGTGCTGCAGGTAACACCAGGGGGAATTGTGCTTCCCCTCCAAAGGAACAATGACTTTATCCTCACACGTTTTGCAGGCCTGAGTCTACAATGGTTGATGTTCAGCATCAACAGCACACAAAAGGTGCACCAACCTTAAAACCGGCCCAAAAAGCTTTCAGTGCTTCATCTCTGCCTTAGGGGCTGCTTTGTAAAACAGGGTTTAGATGAGTTTGAGCAGACAGCACTCTCGGGCAGCATCAATGCAGCAAACTTGTTATCTCATCAATATCTGTCACTGTCGAATGCAGCTGAGCTTGCCGTAATGGAAGCACCATCCATTTGGAATCCCAAAGGTAGGCATCAGTTTTGGATCAATGCTCTCAGAATCTCCATTAACTATTATGATGCCAGTGATGTTTTAGATCTATTTTGGGTTAATTTCTTTATGCCAGGACAAGGCCACAAAAGGTCTTCACTGCACTCTTAAAACACACAAGAAGTAGTGGCACTGTAAGCCCAGCATCCCCAGAACCGACGCGGTTCCAAGGAAACCCTTTTCCTTCCAGCTCTCCACTCCCAAATCACCATGCTGTCTTTCTCTTCCAGCTTCTCCTCAGGGACTATTGCCTGTCCCCACTCCTTAGTCACATGCCAAGATGTCCCCCATAGCAGAGCCCCAGCTGACAGTGCCCTCCACACCCCGCTCTGTCCAAAATGACAGCCCCGGGCATGCTGGGAGGTAAAAGATACAGCATGCAGAAATTCCTGAACAGGAGAGTCTTTACCTGTCACAGGGGTATCAGCAGTACTCCTTCTCTCTCCTCTACCACAGTGAGTGGTATCTTAAATGAGATCACTGGAATTATATCAGCTCAAGAGCTAAAAATAAAAACGTAAAATTCCATCCAAATGTCTTGAAAGAGACACCTCTACCATTTTCTAATCTTCTTAAACAGGCATCAAAAATTATTACACCTAATGATTTATTAGTGAATGAAATCAGCCAATTAGACAGCCAAGAACTGATTTTTCAAAAGGACCACACAGAACAATTTAATATCATGGGAGATAATAAACATGTCCTGAGCTGGATCATTGAATGATGTCGCTAACAGCCTGTCAGAGATAGCAGATATTTACAGCAGAATAAGGCACCACATCAGATAAAGTAAAATACATCCTCTCAAGGATATAGAAATACGGAAAGGAATTGCTCCAGCTGCATTTTAAGTCTGGGTAATTTCCATAACTCCTGAGAAAAAGCTTTGTGTGGTGCTAGACCTCTTCTTAAGTCACCCATCCATGCTCCTGGTATGCAGGAGACCCTCTGGAGCAAGCAAGGGAAAAATAGCACAGACCTCACAGGCTGGATGCTGTTTTAAAGAAAAAACAATATCCAGACAACTAGTAAATTGGGTAACCTAAAACAAAGGTACCTTTAAAATCCTTTTATCTACACGTTGCCACTAGATGTGAGACCTAAGCAAGTATTTGTGCTGTTCTAGGACTGATGGCTTCCTATTGAAGCCTTGTTCATGCAGCTGTTACTGAAAGACTCTTTTTTGATAAACTCATAAAAAGCAAGTAAATAAACCTGTAAAAGGCAAGTAAATAAACCTATAACTCAACTTGATTTATATACATCATTGTGAAATACTTTGCAATTTAATGTAACTGTGCACAGCCTATGATCTATCTGGTCCTATCCAGAATTTAGAAACCTCCTTATATCCCCAAGCCATTTGAGTGGGTGAGTAAGAACAGGAACTCTGCACTTGAATGAAGTCCACATTTTGTTTGCTTTGATACCAGTTTGCCCTTAGACAGGATGTAATACAGCTGGTGTTCCTGTTTACTCTGAGGAAGGCTGCAAATTGCACCTCCACCAATCTCTGGAGATCCAGCTGTGAGACAAGAGCCCAGTAACAGGTATCCACAACTGACCTTAACATTTTTCTGAGTATCTGCAATAGTCCGTGTGTCACCTGCATCAGTTATTCCATGGATATGTGCAATATTCCTCCTGAATGAAGAAATCAAGAAAGGTGTTAGAAGATATCCCACATAGCGAAATATTTCCAAAATTGTACTCAGGAGACCAACAGTATTTGGGTTGAGGAGACCTCCATCCTGATGATGGTGATTTCTAAAACATTTTGGAACCGGAGAGATGCTTCTCAGCACTAACACTGCATCAGGGAGGAACACTGAGCCCCAATCTCAGGCAACACAGTGAACGCCACCTGGTGAAACCAATGGTAAGAGGTTCAACTAAAATGTAAATTCCTCTCCCTTAATCCTGCAACACCAGCTTGCAGAGATGACTCAAACAAACATGGATTCATTCACAAGGCTACAAGTTTGGATGATAAAGGGAGCTGTTGAGGAGTAATGACATCTACATGTTTTTGACATAAGGAAGCCTGCTAAAATTAGAGCCACATAAAACCAAAAAGCAGTCTCCCTGGATGACCTTTCTGGCTGATCTGCGTTGCTGTTTCACATGAATGCAGTGCCCAAGTTGTGAGTTTGCATCTGCCATGCCCCAGCCTGGGATGCTGTGCAGGGGATGGGGCATGAGCCATCTGACATGGTCATGGTGCAACTCATCCCAGTACACTGCCATCATCTCCCCACTGTCCCCTGCCTTGGGGTCCTGATGCTCTGGTGTCACGGGTACGGAGAGCTGGGCTCCCCTCCACATCCTCCCTGCCCCATGGGCCTGTCCTAGTCTATACCTGAGGGGAAGGTGACACTTATCTCCCCTGACCCATAACCCCTTTCAGTCTCTATCTGAGAGGAGGATGCAAGTGCCTCCTTTACCCCTCTCCTATCTGAGGGGAAGGCACCTAAACTCTCCCAGTCTCTACCTGAGAAGAAGACGTCATTTCCCCTCTGTACCCCTTTCATGGTCTCTACCTGAGGGCAAGGGGCCATTTCTCCCCAAGGCCCTTCTCCAGGTCTTCACCTGAGGGGAAAGCACCATTTTCCCACTGCACCCCTCTCACAGACTCTACCTGAGGGGAAGGTGCCATTTCCATCTACACTTTTCTACTGGTCGATACCTGAGGGGAAGGTGCCATTTTCCCACTGTATCCCCCTCCCAGTGTCCATCTGAGGCAAAGGTGCCATTACCCTCCGTATCCTTCTCCCAGTCTTTGCCTAAGAGGCAGGTGCCATTCCCCCCTGAACCCTCTCCCAGTCCCTACCTGAGGCGAAGGTGCCATTGTCTTCTTTACCCCTCTCCTGGTGTCTAATTGAGGGGAAGATGCCATTGCCCCCTGTACCCCTCTCCTGATCAATACCTGAGGGGATGGCGCCATTTTCCCACTGCACCCCCCTCACAGTCTCTACCTGAGGGGAAAGCACCACGCCCTCCTCGTACCCCTCTTCAGATCTTTACCTGAGGCGAAGGCACCATTCCCTTACTCTGTACCACCTTCCTGCTCTCTACCTGAGAGGAAGACGCTATTGTCCCCTGTACTCCTATCGTCATCTCTACCTGAACTGAAAGTGCCATTTTCCCCATGAGCTGCTCTCCTGGTCTATACCCGAGGGGAAGGCGTTATTGCCCTCTGTACCCCTCTCCCAGCCTCTACCCGAGGGGAAGATGCCATCGTCCCCTGTACCCCTCTCTGGTCTCTACCTGAGGCGAAGGCGCCATTCCGCCCGCACCTCCCTCCTCCCCGTCCCCGACGAACGGCCACAGCGGCCGCCCGCCCTCGCTCCCTCCCAGCCGTGCGGGCACCGGCAGCGGCCGAGCGGCGCGGGGCGGGCGGCGAAGGCAGCGGGGCGGCGCGGGGCGGAGCAGCGGGGCCATGGAGCGGCCCCGGCGGCGGAAGGGGCGACGCCTGCGGGGCGGGCGCTGCCGCCGTGTCGGAGCGGCCGGCGCTCGGCAGCCGCCGCCGGGCATGTCACCGCCCGGCCCCGGGCCCGGCGAGGCGGCCGCGGGCGCCGGGGAGGCGGCGCGGCGGGACCCGCTGGCCGCCGACCTGCGGTGCAGCCTGTTCGCCGCCGCGCTGCAGAGCTACAAGCGAGACTCGGCGCTGAGGCCCTTCCCGGGCCGCTACGCCAGCGGCGACACCAAGGACTTCGAGGGGCTGGTGAGCGCCGAGGAGCAGCCGCTCCATGGGCGAGTCCGGGCTGCCCGCTGAGGGGAGGGCGGCGGCGCCTCGGGGGCGTGGATGAGGCTGGATGAAGGGTTTATGTAGTCACAGGATCCAGGTTTGAAAGCACAGTTGGGTTTCTGAGCGATAAACCCGCGCTTGGAAGCGCCAGCGTGGGGGTGTGAAGTAGCGAGCGATGGGTAACAGGTAACGAGAGGACGAGGGGAAGCGGCCTCAAGCTGCCTCAGGAAGCTTTGGATTGGATATTAGGGGAAATTTCTTCGCTGAATGGGTGGGCCAGCACTGGAACAGGCTGCCCAGGGAAGCGGTTGAATCACTGTTTCTGGAAGCGTTCGGAAAACTTGTACATCTGGCGCCTGGGGACGTGGTTTAGTGGTGGGCTTGGCGTTGCTGGGGTAGTGGTTGGTCTCAATAATCTTAGACTTAGTGTCTCTGTGATTCTAAGAAGTGTTAGAAGAGCTTGCCCCTACATAAAATTCAATTAGTATCAAAGAGTTTGCATATTACATGGCCTGAACACCCCATATCAGTCCTGCTGTACATACTGCCCTGTGACAGCTTGTCTTCTCTCAAGAGTGTGTTTGCTTGTTCCTGTACATACTCTACAGATACTGCCGGTAAATAGAAATATTTGTAACTTCTCTGGTATTTGCTTTCAGAGCAATTGACAAACTTTCCCACAAACTGGATAGAAATGTTTATATCTCAGAACAGAACCTGTTTTTCAGTTTGTTGGGGTGAAATATTGTTTTGTTTTCACTAGAGGTCCCTGTTTAATCACAATGGAATGAAGGAGCTTGTGCTAAATGCCTCTGTTGTTAGCGTGCAGATATCGATGCTCTACCAAGCCTGAAAGAACTTCTGGAGTCTGTTCCAAACACAGAAAAAAGGACCTGGGATCTGTTCAGTTGGATTCTATCATCTAAAGTGTTCACGATACAAAGTACTAAGAAACATGAGGTAAATTTTGAATTCTTAAAGTCTAGATTAGAGTTTGTTATTTTAAGACAAACCTGCACTTCAGAGAGTATTTCCTCCTGCCAGAATTGGTTATTGTGAGAGCTTGTATATACAGAGGTGGTTGTTTTGTATGCAAATAAAATTTTCAGGAACACTGGTTGGAAGAATTAGTTATCACTGTCAGTTGTTGATGATGGACAGTGATTGTAGTTGGTTACTTGCATTAATGTAGTATGTATGTGAATGTTCTAGACCAAGATAGCCCAAGTTGTGTGTCACTGAGAAAGACAACTCTGCCTTCTGCCCCCAAAATGGAAAGGTTCAGCACCACTGAGGTACTTCTGTAATAGGGATCAAAATAGTTGTAGAGATTAGCAGCAAGATGAAAACAACTTCTGTTTTCACTTTTTTTTCTCTTCCAAGATCAGCTGATGAATGTATCATCTGAGTAGCCAAAGTAGAATTGTGATATCGTCCTTACATCATCAAATAATTTATAATCACAGTTCAGGGTTGTTTGGTTTTTTTTGGAAAGAAGAATTAGGGTTTAACTTTGATAGCAAGAAACTGTCAGAATTTTTACTGCCTGCTTACTCCTTCTGAATTGTGACAGTGTTGAATTCTAACTTGTAAAAGCATAATCAGAATACATCAAGCAATGCGAAGGGACAGGAAGCAGAATTTCCACTGAGTAATCTGACCCCATAAACCAACACTCATATTCCTTCCTGTTTTTAAGTACGAGAAGATCCAGGAGCTTACAGGGATGTCTGGGACTGCAGTTCCTGCTCCAGACTATCTCTTTGAAGTTGTATATTGTGATCAAATGAATACCAAGTTTGCTGAGACCAAGGGAGAGCGGGACCTCATCTATGCCTTCCATGGGAGCCGCCTGGAGAACTTCCATTCCATCCTGCACAACGGCCTGCACTGCCATCTGAACAGGGTGAGGCTCCTGCTATTGGCAGTGTCTTCTCTTTGTCACTTGCAGATAGGGACACTTTTTAAAAATAGGCCCAGAATCCTTCTGGGGGTGTGAAATGCGCTGATGATCTTGTGCTGCTGTTTTCACTTCAGCTTAGGCCTTAGTGGATGGTTGTGTTGGATTTTCTAGTGCAGCCCAAGGGTAAAAACTGGAAGTGGTGTGAAACCCTTTTCTCCAGCGTGACAAATTATGACTGTCCTTTGCTGCTTTGTAAGCAAGTGTGATTCCTCTGAAAGTATTGGCTTGTCTGACAGCCTGCAGCTGGACAGTGCCTGTCCAAAAGGGTGGAGGAGGATAGTGGCCCAGGCATTGTAGAGATTCTCTCTTTCTGCATGGCCTCGTGTTTAGGTCAGCAAAGTTTTAGGTGCTACTCACAAGTGGAGCCTTCTTTAAATGGCCTGGTTTAGGGAGACATCCCGTAGGATTTGCACCTCTTCTGATTTCAGTGGAAAGGCAGTTGGAACTCCTGGCTTTTTGTGTCAGCTGTAAGTCAGCTTTGACACAGCACCTGCTTGACCTTCCAGTCAACCTGGACTATGCCTTTTCCCCACATTCTAGATGAGTAATGGCTTACAGGGTACAATGGACTTACTGGATTAACAATTTTAGCTAGTATGGCAAATCCTCTGATTCCAAGTTATTAAAACACTTTTATATGAAAGGCATTCATAACTGAAAAGTACTTCCCTCTTTTCTAGTAAAGCATGGATTTAATCCAAGTAAGGCCTTGCCTTGTTTGGGGAGGCTGGATTATTTAGATGATGACAATCTCAATAAATCAATGAAATGCCTTTTAACAGCAGGGCAGTCATGTTGATGTAAAATACTTATGCTGGCAAATGAAATCCAAATCTGGGAAAGCATGAATCTGTCCACACCAGGGGCTGTGCCAGACAGATAATTTGAGGGATAGGAGAGGGCAGCAGCCCCACCCCGAGGAAGCTGTGCCAGGACAAAAACAGTGCATGTTTTTGTTTGGCCTTTCTGACCAGGCCCAAGGCGGGTCAGAAAAGCCTTTTGTAATTTACCTTCAGAAGCAGAACTGTCAGTCTGAAAGCAAAGAACACTTGTATGTTGTCTGAGGTTTGCACTAGAGGATTTTAGGACAGATTTCTGCTCCGTTTCAGACATCCCTGTTTGGTGAAGGCACCTATCTGACCAGTGACCTGAGCCTGGCTCTGCTCTACAGCCCTCACGGTCTCGGCTGGCAGCGAAGCGCACTGGGCTCTGTCCTCAGCTGTGTGGCTGTTTGTGAGATCATTGACCACCCAGATGTGAAGTGCCAGGTGAAGAAGAAAGGTGAGTCTACCGCAGTAATAACTCTGTGTAGTAACTACATCTGTGCTTCATGTTGTTTTTCTTTCCCTGTTAATATTAGCAGCTCCTTGAGCACTGGGTGGGAGACCCACCTCCTTGTCACCCTGGTCTGGGCCATAATGTCATCCATACCAAAGATGACTAGGAGTGGTATAGCCTCAGGCAAACTTCTCAGTCTATTCTTGGATGCTGAGGGATTCAGGGGAATACCAAGACTAGATCTTTGGTTATCTCATTCCCATTCTTCTGGTGGGTGTGTATGTGTGTGTTGGTTGCTTGCTTTTTTCACAGTTGCTTGAAGTTCTGTGTATTTTGTTTGCTTTTCTGTTCCCCCTAAACCCTCTTTTCTCCTCCCAATTCAGATTCAGAAGAAATAGACAGAAAAAGAGCAAGAGTGAAGAACAGCGAAGGGGGGGATGTACCACAGAAATACTTTGTTGTCACAAACAACCAGCTTTTACGAGTTAAATACTTGCTAGTGTATTCACAGAAACAGCATAGGAGGTAAGAGTTCAGCTGTCTAGAGTGATGAGTGTGCTATAACAGCCAGATAAACACTTCTCATTGTTGAAAAGCAACACAAAACAAGCAAAAAAATACACTGCACTGCCAGAATTTGTTTTCAGCCTGTTTCCTATGGAATTGAGGCTTACAGCATCATGTTGCCTCTGTCTCACTCTTTGACGTTCTCAGGCTCAGCTAAATTTCCTTTTTCACCAGACCTGTAAGCACTTACTATCTTTGAGAGCTCTAATAATCTGTTTGTGGCAGGAGACCAAGAATGAAAGTCTGGTGAGTGTAGCTCTTAAAACTGGGGCAGGTTTAATTCAGCTCTTATCTATCCTGAGTGGCAGCATTCACTCGGCTAATCAACACATGCCTGAGGGCCAGGCAGCTACAGCTCCAAACCACAGAGAAAGGTGTGAACATGGGGAGAAAAGATAGGATTGTGCACGGAGACTTAGGGAAAAGGGATGTGGTGAAAATCAGGCTTTGTTAGTTACAGGGATTGTGGAACAACTTCCTGTTTTTATTGCATTCTCTTAACCACTTAATGAAATCTAAGGTACTCTTTGCCAAGGTATCCATGGATCTCTGACAGAATCCATGCACTTTTCCCTTTTCAGGCCTTCTAGTCAATCTTCCTGGTTCTACACCCACCGTTTTGCCATAATGATGATGCTGTACCTGCTGTTGTTGATAGTGATTGGGGCCAGCAACTCGCCAACCTTCATCTACTACTGGCACAGAATGTTTGACTCGGAGAGATGAATCACCCGAGATAATAAACTGTTGTTTTCACCATGTGCCTTAAGAACAGCTGATCTGCAATGCACTGCATCTGTTCCAGAGCTCTGGAAGTCGAGGTGCCTGGAGCTTTCCAGTTCTGTCACCCATGTATTAAATCCTCACGGCATCTCTTCATTTTTTTCTTATTTCTGTGTTCCTGTGATTCATGAGGATGCCTGGTACAGCTGAAAAGGATCATAGTGGTGCAGCCTAGCATGAACCAATTGTTAAGGGTCCATAGGAAAAAAGGATATTTAAGATTAATAAAAACAGTGTGAAAACACTCAAGTGTAACTTATTTTCTGTCAAGCTGAGGTATGTTTGCACAACTGGGAAAAGAGAAATTTTCTGTATGTCAGGCAAAGCAACCTGTTAGGAGTCTTATCAGTATGTCCTCAGAAAGTGAATTTGGTGTTTAGAATGTATCTGTGCAGATGGGATCACTTTTTAAACTAACTTTGGCCAGGAACTTTTATATTTGAGCATAATGATTGTAAGAAAACAAAACCAACAAACCAATGAGAAATAAAACAACTGCCAAAATGGAAGAAGTTAAATGGTTTCTAGTATGTTTTTTTTCCCCTCTGTAGAACATTGTTGTGTTTTAATCCCAGCTGGCAGCTAAGCAGAAATCCAAAGCATAGTCCCTACACTACCTGCTAGGAGGAAAATTCTCTCTACCCTGGACAAAGCCAGCACAAACATCTACAAGGCTTGTGCTCTCAGCCATGATGTGTCTTGTCCTTGGTTAGTGTGCAAATCAGACAAACTCAAGCTGTTCATCATTAATGCTGAGTAAGGATTATTCTTATCAAACTGGGGATTTGTTAGAGAACACATACACAGGTATGCACAAGTTGTGCAACAGACACAGAGCAACACCTTCCACCTCCTCACCAAGTCATTTGTTACATAGCAAACTACAACTACCAGAAACAGAGAAAGGAGCAAAGAACGATCCTCTGATTATTGCCTGGGCATGGGATAACCCCATGAAGACCCAGGGAAGTTGTAGGCAAGGAAAAGCCAGATAATGTGCCACAGTTCGGTCTTGATAAACACAAGTTTTCATTGCACAGTGAACCCTAACCACAAAAAAGAAAAAAAATCTCATCACATTTCCAGCAAATGAGTCTGTGATTGCTCCCTTATTCATTAAATATTTCAAAGAAAATCTCTTCTTCTTCTGATGCTGTTCTGGTACCTAACTGCCAGAAATAATGTCCTGGTAATCAGGTTTTCTTAACTCAAGGCTGAGAACAAGTTGATTTCCAGAAACCCCTCTTCTTGGTGGCTGGAGCTAGACATATTTATCCCAGTTAATTGTGCTGCCAGAACAAATTTATTTATTCACCATACAACTTGCAAAACAAGAACATTATAATCCAATTCCCCATTGCCTTTTACAGCCCGTTAATAATGCTCAGTGTCAAAGCATGTTGTGGCGCCTCAGCCCAAGAAGTGTCCATGCTAATTATAGCAGTGATTTGCAATTAAAATATACGTGAACTTAATAATTTATTGTGCAACAGATTCAACTACTTTATAGTAGTTTACTCCTTGGTATTTCAATGCAGAAACTTGGGGTTTGAGACACGTGGGTCCTGGGAATAGGTGCCCATTTTTGGTCCACCTCAGCATGTTATATTAAATGTTGTGCCATATAAATATGCAAGTTTAGGGGAGGTAATGTGCCAGCCAGAAAACCTAGAGTATTTGATGCTGGGTAGCTAAAAGCTAGGTACTGGGTAGCTAAAAGCCTTATATGTCTGAAAAAAAACCCATCTTTTGGAACAGATGGGCTATTTGGGGCCCTTTGGAAAAGGTGGAGGTTCGGCAACAGTTGTGGGATGGCTGTCTTCTGGCACTGCAGGGAAAGGCACAAACCTGGGAGCTCCTGAGCCAGATGACAGGAACACAGCAAGCATTTGAAGCTCTTTTCTTAGGGTTTCTTTGCATAGGAAAGTTTCTGAGAATAAGCAAAAGGAGTAATAATAGCTTCAGGCCATATCCCCGGAGAGAAAAAGCATTGTGGGGGCTCATGGCAGACATGCACAGTCCAGCTCTGCAATGAGATCAGCAGGTATTAAAGGAAAAAACCCAGCCTTTTCTGTCTTTATCAGTTTGAACAGACTTAAAAAAAAATAAATAAATAAGGGGGGCTGCAGGTAGAGGCAGAGTCCTGATATAGTGTCTGGAGTGTCCCTTGGAGGGCTCATAGCCCCATTCCTTGCTCCCAGGCCTGCAGGGATGCTGGGCACAGCCTCCTCCGTGCCCCAGCTCCACAGCTGCAGAGCAAGGCAACGGGAAAATATTTTAAATACATCTAAGATGCTCACATTCTACCTAGTGGGCTGGCAAAATACTTAACATCCTACTCCCACGCTTGTTTTCTGTGCTCCCTGCTGATTTCAGCATGTGTTTCCCAACGTGGCGAGGTGCAGTCAGCTGGATTAATGTGGGTATTGTGCTGAGTAACTAACAGTATTATGAATTAACCCCAAGGTTTGTGTTAGCCTCTTAAGCCACTTGCGTGGCTCTTTGAACATGCACAGTGCTATGAAAACACTAACAGGGAATGAATCAGAATTTCCTCCCGAACAAAGGGCTGCTGTGTCTGAAACGGGCGGCCCAGGGTGAGGAGTTGTAAAATATAGAGCTACCTGTGCTTATTAATGTGTTTGTTACATTACTGTGGTGAATATTAAAGAACTGTTACTGAATCAGACAAACTTGATCCTGCTGGGACTGCAAGGAGGAGCATGGCAGCTGGTGCTTTCTGGTGGGGACGAGCAGGTTTCGTGGGAGGATTTTCCTCCCATAAGGGGAAATATATAATATACACATAAATATAAGGGTTTTTTTTCACTATATATATGTATGGAGATCTCAGGAGCCAGCTGAGGAGAAGGGCTGTTGGAAATCAGGGGTTTGAGGCAATACGGGCAGAGAGGGAACCTCTGAAGAAAGGATCACCCCCAGGGTGGGGAGAAGCAAGGGTCTGGGATTCATGCTCCTGGTAAGTGATGCAAAAATCATGTGCTCTCTGCAGTATGAGGAAATTTAAGAAAAGCAGAACCAGAAATAGAGGAATATCCAAACCAGGCCTAGCTTTGGTCCACCTATGGCAGGACCCAAACCCAGGTCGATCCCAGCTCCCCCAGGGAGGTGCTGCCCACCTGCTCACTCCCCCTTCCCACATGTGGAGGGCACACGGCTTGGCAGCACACTCTTCCAGTGACATTTTCCTTCTGTCATGAAAACTGTCACTTTGGGCACCTTGCCCACTCTCCAGGCTTCCCAAAATGTCCATTTTAGCACCAGCAACAGGAGGGAAGGTATCAAAGAGGTGGGCAAAAGGAATAGCACTGGAGTGCCCACAAGCATCCCAAGGGATGTGCCATGCTTCCCCTAAGGACCAAGGTATGTATACTAGCCAGCATCCCAGTTTTCCTGCTCTTCATAGAGGTCTTTTCCAACCTAAAGGATTCTAAGATCATTGAGTCCACCTCAAGCCAAACCTGCTTCAGCCCTCTCACTGTACCCATGGGATGTAAAAATGGTGGATCCCTCACAGAAGAGAAAAAGTGCTTTTTGCTCCTCAGAGAAGATCTCCAAGCTCTCCTGCTGCTGGGCAAGAGAGGACATGTGGTCTTAAGTGCATGAGCAATGCCAGACCTGTTCCCTCTCACTCAGCAAGAAGTGGATGAAGAAAGTTTTCAGTAGATTAAAGACACTTTCCTGCTTATTGAAGGCTTGCCAGAAAAACCAACACACCTTCAAGTTCTGCCTCCCATCAGCCATCATAAACAACATATACAGAGAGACCAAAGGAGTGTTGATGAGTATAGCTTCTTCTACTGTCAGCCATATCCACCACCTTACAAGAGGCCCATTTTTGCCAGCCTGGCATCAGCCAACTCCTGCATTGTGTAATTAACCTTGAGCAGGACGAGCCCAGGAAAGTCATACTGTGATTACTCATCTTGTTGGAGTTTGGATGCTTCCTAAATGGCTCACACTAATCTCCACCAGTTGGTCTGGGCTCCTGCAGTTCTAATTGATTTTTTTTTTCTCCTTGGGCAGCATGTTTAGCATAAATTGTTAGCATAGGGAAAGGCAAGTGCCCAACATCAGACTACAGCTCATCTTGAGTGCTCTGGCTTCCCGTGTCCTCCTTGCCCACCCTCAGCCAGCCTGCAAGGACTGCTTACCACCCCTCCACCTTTAATAATTTGTTATCTGGGGCACTGGGAGACCAGTGCAGATCCTTTTTGACTGATGGGGAGCCATCCCCTCTTAGAGACAAGATGGAGAAAAGGCCCCCTCAATGCCCAAGGGAAATTTGCTTTCTTGGGCAGAGACATCTTCCAGCTCCCTACACATGCAACCACAGCAAGCCAAGAGTTGTTTTTAAAACAAAGCTCTTTCATCCTGATAAAGTCCAGATGCATGTTCAAAGCTGAGGTGGCCACAAAAATAGCCAAGGAAGTGCTTCCTGCCAAGTCCAGAGCTCCTGACTGCCCAAAGTTTCACAAAACTAAAAAAAAAAAAACACAACCCACCTGGCTCAAAACTAAATTTCTCTTCAAAAGGAAAAAACCACATTTAATAACAATCATCAGAGAATGAAAAAAGAAATAATCCACTATTTTCTAATTACCTGGAAAGGACAACACAATTGAAAAACCCCATCTCTTCAATGCATACCCTCCACGTTCTCAAGCAACCTTTGGCACTGTGGTAGAAAGCAAATAACCCATTTTACTCACCACAGCTCGACCGACTCCTCCAGAAGCCTCCTTTGCCCTCACAGTGCAGCCAAAGACTGTCAGCCCCCACCTGGCACTGATAACTACTGATGGGCCCCTCCATCCACCAGCTGTTTCCCATCACCTTCCCTGTTGGGACACTTCTGGCATCACCTGTGGGGTGTCTGCACCTGCCCTGCTTGGGCAAAGCCAAGGGGCTGGCACTGGGCTGGCATTGGGCAAAGCAAATGTGTCCAGCAAGTGGTCTGCAACCTGCCAGCTCGTGCCCTGGGACATGGGGACAGAGAGGTCCAGAGGGGTCCTGGGCAGGGTCATGTCTGGTTATCACTCTCTGATTACCCCAAACACCCTCCCTCCTGGTCAGCCCTGTGTCCCAAACTGCTGTGTAAGGATGCGTCCATACCATCCCCTGCACACCAGAACATGGAGCAGGGACTGTTTTCCCTTCTGGTTATCTCCAAAAGGGAGAAGAACCCCCACCTTATACCTATCCACTGTGGTTCTTTGTACCCTTCTTGTCGAAGTCAATCCATCCCCACAGAACTAATGCCCTTCCATTAGTCAACTCTCAGATATTTAGATCTTTCCCAGGGCTTGTCACACAGCCATGGGAGAACCAGGCAGGCTCTGAGCCAGGAGATCCGAAATTTCCAGGGAGCTTTTCCTACAATGGGTGGAGTAAAAGCCTGTGATTGCACCTTTGCAGCCTCAGGGTGACACCATCCATGCATCTCCACACCGGGGTGTAGCTGCAAGGGGCACTTGAAGACTGGACACCCCACAGACATGGCCCTGGACCACAGAGGACATGGCGAGTCTCCTCCCAGGGGTGGATGCTGGAAGTGTGCAGAAGCTTGACCCCAGAATCAGGGATAGAGCATGCATAGGGTACAAAAAGGATGTTTTTCTAGTTGTCACAGGGCTGCCAAAATATGGCAGAATGACCATAAATACCCCCAAATATTTTTCACCCTGAGTACAGGCAGGAGATGCATTCCCTGTTCCTGGCCAGAGACCCTCACCCACCAAAGCTGGGTGGCAAACCTCCTTAGAACAGTCTGCAGAATGATCCTACGGGACAAAGCAGCCCCAAAGCTGTGCCTCCCTTCTCCTTGTGGGTACATCTCTCCATCAGACTGCACTGGCAGTTGTCCCATTGGAGCCCCCTGAGGCCACTCCACCATTTACAGCACCATCCTTGATGTTCTTCTCTGAGGCTGAGATGGGTTTGTGTCTCTTGTGCCTGGTGATAGCTGTTTCGATGCCCCTGAGACACAACTGCACATCCTCCCGAAAGGAGGGGGTGTAGAGTCCATAAATGACAGGGTCTGTGCAGGTGTGCAGCAAGCCAAAGAGGAAGAAGCTGTGGTTGACATACTCTGGCATCTTCTGAATCATGGCTGGCTGGAACCAGTACCACAGACCCAGGAGGTAGTATGGGGTCCAGCAGATGATGAAGGTGGCAACAATCACTACGGTCATCTTGAGAGTCTTCATGCGTGCCTTGGAGATGTGGTCATTCTGACTTCTTGTCAAACCTGCCAGGGAGAGTCAAAGGGATAGTTGGAGATGGGGGGAAACCAGGAGAACACAACCATCTTTGCTTGTGCTTTATCAGAGTGGGGAGACCATCTCGTGGTCCAGTCCATGGCCCACAGGAAACAGAAGACAGCAAGGAACAAGGTCAATTAGTTTGTGTAAAACCCCTTAACTGGTTTTCCTTCAAAGGGTGTGGGGACAGACCAAACAACAACTCCAGGCTGGAGCAGGTTCAGTCACGGAGTCATGATGGACACTAAAGGGCTGGGACCTGCTTACCTTTATTGATCTTTAGCTGCCTACTGATCTCCCAAAGGATCCTGATGTAGCAAACAACCATGACGCTCAGGGGGGTGATGTAGAGGGTGGTGAAGGTGAACATGTTGTAGACAGTTTCCTCCCAGTGTGCCCGGAAGCTCCCGTGCGTGACACACTGGGTGAAGTTCCCTCCCGGAATCGTGTGCAAGTGGAAGAGGAAAAGCTGAAATGGAGAACCAAAGAATTACTCAGAGAGGATTTGGAACAGGGCCTATGTCCTGTGCATGGAGAGCAACTGGGAGAGGGGCTCTGGGCACCTAACTCATGGTTTGGTCAGGATGGATGGGATCTAACAGCTGAGAAATCTTGTTTTCTCACCATAAAGAATGTTATTATGGTCAGGAACTGTTCGGATTCATCTTGGTCTGCTCCAACATGTTTTGCAGTGGTGCAGTGTGGATTTTTAGGAGAAGATTACCATGTGCACAAGGAATTAAAACATAGTGGACACTGTTTTTCCCCAGCCCTGATGGTGGCACTGAACAGGTGCTGTGAGGAAGGTGCAAAGCAGCCCTGACCACCCAGCACACAACCACGCTGCTTCCCTCAGGCAGAGCCAATCCGGTGGTAGTGGAGTCCATGGATTGGGATGGACTGGCTGGGAATCCCTTCTCCAAAACCACCCCAGCCTGGGCAGACTCCACAGGGTAGGCACAGAGCCCTACCTGGGGCAAAGCCAGGAGCACGCTGCCGGCCCAGGCGGCGCGGAGCAGCATCCCATTGCGGCGGTGAGCGCGGGAGAAGGGATGGAGCACAGCTGCGTGCCGGTCCAGGCTGATGACCACCAGCACCAGGGCAGCCGCATACATGGCAAAGAGCTTGAGGAAGTTGAGGACCTTGCAGGAGATGTCCCCTCCATACCACTGCACCGTCACATTCCACGCCGCGTCCAGGGGCATCACTGTCACCGTCACCAGCAGGTCGGCCAGAGCCAGGCTGAGGATCAGCGGCTGCACGTGGGATTTCCTCCTCTTCCTCAGCAGGCTGCCCAGCACCGCCGCGTTGCTGCCCGCCGCCAGCAGGAAGAAGATGGCTGTGATGATCACACGGACCTTCGCTGCTCGCGTGAACCGCGGCTCGACCCAGTACTGGGGGTAGGCAGAGGCTGAGACATTGGTGTCCTCCCGCGTGGTGGGGCAGTGGGCAGATGCAGGGAGCTGCTCCTCGCTCATCCCCTGCCGAAATGCGAGTGGCAAAGTGAAGCCCTTCTTAGGGGCTGTGTAGCTTGCTGCAGCTTCAGTGTAAGGAGAAATGGGGACAGGGTGGGATCTGCACTGGAGGCACCAGCAACAACCTGCCAGTCCTGTCCCATCCCGTCTTGTCCTGTCCCCTCTGTGTTGCTCATTTTGCCAAGGCACCACATCCCCCAGGTCCGGCCACCCTCCCTGGCTCACACTTGCTGTAGCTATAGTGACTGCTCACACAGACATATATTTTTAGCTCCTTGCGAGGCAGTTGAGCAGCTGGGAAGCAGGAGTGGTGGCCAGGACCATGGGACCAGTTGCTGTCTGCCAGCATCCTGCTGGGAATGGGTCACGCCAGAGCTGGCTGAGCCTGTGCTGGGGCAGCTGTGCTCGGTTCAAGGACTCATCCTTCCTAAGGGGGTTTGCAAGCAGGGATCATCTTTTCAGAAACCCCACAGCCCTTTCCATTAATGTGTTAAATCTTAATGGTCCACCTCTGGTGCTGGATCTGGGGCCATTGGTGGGAGCAGACAGGGGTGGCCAGGAGGGGAAAATGGGGATTCCACACTGTTCAGGGACTGACAGTGGCTCTTGGGAGAGGATCACAGTGGAATTTAGGAGCCTGGACTTTCACAGGACCCTGGCAGAACAAGCTCAACATCTCTGTACCTTTATCTTCATAAGGCAAAGCAGGAGGAGGAGGGGAAGATAGAACCCCCCTACACAGGGGTGGCAGGGGGGTGATTAGCAGCATGGTGGTCCCCCGTGCTTGATTTGATTTCCCTTTTTTTCCTGAGCAGACCTCCCATTTAAAGGGCTAATTCTTCCAGCTCTTGGGGATATGAGCTCTTAACAGTCTCAGCTGCAGGCACAGTACATCTCTTACTGTTTCAAGCACCTTCCTGTTTGCTGATCCCAAAATAAAGCATTCCCCACCTTTGCGCGGATAACAGGAGCAGCAGAGATCAAATCTATCTCCCCAGCTCTGCAGGATGTTGATGCCAACACCTTGCAGCAAACCACCCTCCTCCAGCCCCACCACCCGCACCCTGAGCCCCCATTCCCTCGCTACCTTCACCCTCTCCCTCCCCAAAGACCAGCCCAAAAAACAACAAACTGCAAAAATAAAAGGCAGTTAAAAAGTACCAAGTTGCTTTCTGTCTGTCTAGAAGAAATAAGGAAAAGCCCACGTCCAGGTCAGGATTTATCCTGGCTGATGGGAACATACCTGGCATATGCATGCCCTGATGCCAAGAGAAGACGCTCCGTGTCTTTCCCACGGGTCTCCCACTGCTGCGGTGCTGAGTCAGGATGTTCCAGTGTTTCTTTGCATCACCTCCCTGCAACAAACCTTGAAGCAGTAAAATCTCCCCTTGCCAGCGGCCAAGCCGGGAGCGACGCTGCTGTTAGCACAGACGTATGCAGGCATCTGGAGATGGGAATGCTGCTGCAAACATTCCCTGCACCGGCAAACCGAGAGTGGGGCACGCTGAGGTGGGCACCCACGGGCAGCCTGGCTCAGGCAGCCACCACCACCCCTGCCCTCATCAGCTTAACGAGCTGCCCTATTAATGAGCAGGCAGTGGGGATGATGACAAAGCTGCCGTAATGCAAGAAATGGCCAAAATTCAAAATATTGTGGCCAAATGTGGCCCTGTGAGGGATAAGTGCCAATACTCCCTGCACTGGTTTGCTATAAATACAGGAAAATGAGTTAATTATCCCTGGAGTTGGTGATGAATGTCCCGTTGCTCAGACAACCGGGAGACTCACAGACACACACACACACACACACCCCCTCAGCGATGCTCCTGGACCACACGGGTCCGTGGGAGCATCACAGGTATGTGCCTGGACTGGAAATGCTGCAAGGAGGGGATTAGTAAGAAGAAACTCGGGGCATTTTGCCACTATAATGAATACACTTTTTTTTTTCTGCACTCTATCAGTTCCCATCTTCTTCTTTCTATGTTTCTTGCAGCATAAGGCAGTGAGAGGGAAGGACCTTGAGAGGGACAAAGAGCTCACAAGAGCTTAAAAAATATGATATGCAATGCAAGGGTAGGGAGGGAAACTAAGGACACTGTGCTCCTCTGGCCAGCAAAAGAGCTGTAGGGGTGACAGAGGGCCAGCCCCAAGCCCTACTGGGGCCAGCACCAGCAAACACATTCCCAGTGGCACCTTGGGGACTTTAATGACATGCGAATAGACCTTCACATCTCCTAGGCTATTAAATTAAGGAGTACATGGTGTACAGATCCCTGCAGGTCCCAGGCTGGCAGTGGTGGCTCTGCATTTTTCCCCAGGAGGAGGAGATTCACTTTCTGGGATAGGTTTTCCATCAATAAACCCCTTCCCACTTATTTTCAGGAGGAAATGCCCAAGTTCTGAGTGGGGTTGCACCATCTCTGAAATTACTCTGCTGGCAGGAGTGCTCCTGGGCACAAGCAGAAAAGGATTTTTTCCCCTTTGTGGGTTTAAGAGTCAAACTGTGTGGCAGTGGGAGCAGCTCCTGAGAGCAAGAGATGCTGCAGGCACCGGACCATGTTCACCCCAGAGTCCCCTAAAACCTCCATCACTTCTGCATGGAACTGCCAAAAGGGATCAGGCTGGAAACTCTCTGCTTGAAGCCACAGAGGGAAATTCCTGCATTCAAAGTGCTTTACATCCAAGAGGAAAGAAAAAAACAAACCCCCCATTAGCACTGCCCATGAGCACCAGCCACTCCTGCAACGTGGGAGGGGACTGTCCCCATCACTTCCTTACCTGGCAGGGGCATTGCCCCTCAGTGCCACAGGAACCAGCCTGGTCCCTGGGAGAAAAATAGCAGAAAACCCACAAAGAAGTTGGGTGGAAGCCTGTTTGTTACAGCAGCCACCTCCTCCAGGCGTTGGGCTCCTGCTTAAAGTCGAGATCCGGCCCCACACACTCATCCTTATTTTTGCTTTCGTTTAGCCCTTTGCACCTGCATGAAAGCAATTAAATAGCGAGTCAGGAATGTATTCTGTGTTTGTCCTTCGTTCTGGCTGCTGGCCTTTTTGTCTAGAAATGTCCTCCTCATCCCCGACTGTATGATGCAAGAGAGGGACAGGATTTTTCTTGGGAACTGTAAGTCTTGCTCATGACACAACAAAGCCTTTAGTCCTTGTTCAGAGAGGATTTTTGTAGCATACCATCATGCAGAAATGTCCTGGGCATGCATTAGCAATAAGTCTTATTTTAAGGGTGGGGTCCCTAATTGAAATGACTATTTTTCTCCAGCGTTTGGACAGTAACCCCCTTGTGTTTTCTCCCTCTTTTTTTTGTTCATCTCCTCAAAGGTCAGCTTGGATGTTGTCTGCTCAGCAGCCTTCAGCCGAATCTCTGAACACTGGTTTAACAATCAGAGTGGTTTGGTCTCCAGGATTAGGAAACAGTGCTGGCAGGAAGGGCTTGTTTCCATACATCCCAGCTTGGCTCTTCCCAAAACCCTCTCCTTTTGGGATGGTGCCCCAGTACATCCCCAGAATTACAGCCCAGCACTGGGTCATGAGGGGACAGAGCATCCCCCAGCATCCCCAAATAGGACTTATCTCCCCAGATCCCCACAGATCATCCCAGGATGCTGGAGAAAACAGAAACCAGAAAGCCACACTGGGTAGCACAGACTCAGTGGCAATTTCTGCACGAGCAGACCTTAAATAAAAGTGTTGTGTTTTTCCATCGGACATCCCATATAAACTGGGATCTTATCCAGGGAAAACAGCGTGGGATATAGTTTCCATTAACCTACTGCAAATGCGGGGCAGGGAACCTGCTGCTGTTTATCCTGACAAATCACTGCCAGGGTCTTGGCTTCCCAAAAAAAGAAAAACTTTTGTTTTCCCCTCTGAGAGAAACTCCAGCTGCTGGGAATTATGGGGGAGTAACAATGGGTGATTCTTTGGCTGGACCCATCACCTGCACCCTCACTCCCTGCACCCTCACCCCAGGCAGGTGCTTCTGCCAGGCTGTCTGCCAAAAACTCCCCTATGCTCAGAAAAACCTCACCATTTCAGGGTTTTTTTAAATTCCGATATTTTTTCCCCCTCCAATTCTTCTCCTCCTCCTCCAAACCTTGAATTGTCTCGTCCAAGGAAATTTTTGTCTCATACTGGACTCGAAACAGAAAGTCTAGTCAGGGACATCTGACATGCAGTGTTTTTGTGAGTAAATACCAGCGTCCATGAAGTCATTTCCCGGGGTTAGAAATGAGCTCACCTTTGGAACGGCTTCTCTTCTTACCCAAAGTTCACAAGTCAAGCAGTTGGGAAGCTCCCAGTTTTCTACCTTCTCATTAAATAACAGCATCATAAAAACCAGCACGGTGCCCCCTCTGGCTGTATGCTACAAACAGGTCCTGAGCAGGGCATCACCCAAAATTCCCTAAAATCTTTGCAGCAAAAGGCAGAGGCTCAGTGGTCACCGGGGATAAACCAGCACCTCATTCTGCCTGCTCAGCCGGCCCTGGCCACTCTGCCGAGCCTGCCAGGGCGGATGGTAATTACTGCTCCTCTGGGGGATAATCTGGGTCATCCCATCCTCCTCCTAAAAACCTTTGTTTAAAGCAGAGGGAGGGATCTCTCCTGCCCTCTGGGCTCAATTACTTGGTATATTGTGTCTTTAGACCATTTCTTGGTGAAACAATGCGCTGTTTCTCATTCAGCTTCCTACATTGAAGCCTCGCTGATAAAAGCCCTTCTCCAGCAGAGATCGCACCATCTGACAGCGGTGCTGAGGAAATCATGCTCAAACCTGCTGCAATTCCCACCTTTTAAGACCCTAGCTGGTGCTTCTGGTGCTGCTGAGCCCAGATGTCCAGAGCATCAATCCCAGGGGTTCCCCAAATTCATATTTTCCCATGAGGAGCAGCAGCCCTCAGGGTCTTTCCTCCATCTTTCACCAGGATATTTTGACCAGAGCAACATCCCCTTTCCTCATCTTTAAACTGGGCAAGAGAGAGGAGAGAATTTATCACCCCAAACCAAACCCTGTGGTCAAGCTCCAGGAAAAATGTTGGGATTTGGTGCCAAGTCCCATCTGCTCACCACCAAGTGATAAAACCTGGTTTTGTGCATGCATTGCCACTACACCCACAGCTTTGCTTCCCTGCCCGAGCTGGAATTTATTTGTGGGGAGAATTATTGGGGAACTTTCACCTGGCACCTCAGTCCCATGATGGTCCAGTACCCAGTAAAGCAAGAAAATGATCCATGGGGTGGATGGAGGGGCCATGGGTCCCTTTCAGCTCTGGCACAAACTGATCTGGCCACAGCTCCCACTACCCTAACTGGGTATTTTTCTTGAGTTGGAAGAAATTATGAAATTCCAATGTTTTCGTTGTGACTAACCATGGAAGTGAACAATTTTGCCCTTGTTTTTGGACTGGGTTTAGTTGCTCTTCTTGCCTTTGCCTTCTGCACCCTCTTTTATCCTCCTCTTTTTCTACTCCCTTTGGGACCTGTCCATCACATTGCTCGGAATATTCTCCTCCCTCCAAGCTCCTAGATTGGATTGTGTGTCTCCAGGCCATATTTCAGTGCTCCTTCTGGATGCTCCTTCCCAAACATGTGCCAGATTCAAGGGCTGGTCTGCTTTGTTGCACTGGGGGAGAGGTGAGATGTGGGGAAAGCCAACATCCCTGAGGGACCCTCGGCAGTGTTACCCGGGGCTTGCAGTAGCAAGAAGCAGGGAACACTTCCCCTGACAACTCTTTCCCATGCACTTCATATCTCCAAGCAGTTTTCAAGGCTTAAACCCACCCCTGGGTCAATTTTATGCAGGGACATGATTCTTTCCTAGGCATTTTGGAAAGGATCAGTGGCTTGGTGGGGCAGATGCCATCAATGCTGAATTTAATGAGCCAGAGAGATATAATTTCTGCTCTCTGTGTTTACCCTTCTGCAAAAAACCTGCTCTGAGCCAAACTCTGGGGCCGCAAGACTCAAGTATCCCTTGAGATGAGCATCAGTGCTGACATCTCCTCCCATCTGGGAGGCAGCGCTCAATCCAGTGCCAGGAGTACCGCAGTGAGTTTCTCTCCGGAAGGGCTCATCTCCCATGCTGCCTTCCCAACCTGCTCCTGGCAGGTTTCATCTCAGCCAGGCCAAGGTCCTCACACTGGGAGCTTCCAGTCCTTCCTTCAGCAGCACTTGGAACCCACCAAACCCTCTGGTGTGCTCCCGGCAAACACACATTCACCCTCAGGCGAAAGCTGATATGGCCACGTATTCCAGGGGGAATCCCAGCAGTGCTGGAATTAGCTCGGCAGAGACCAGCTTTTCCGAGCATGCCCTTGGCACGACGCATAAGGTCGTGAGATGTTTTACATCTCCGGTCGCCCCCATGACCGCAGGCACTCTGGGAAGGGGAGGCATTTCCATGCTGTCTCCTGCCAGTGCAGATGGATGTTGGCAAACTCTTTCGGAGCTGAAACCCGGGGGTGGATCGGCACCAATTATCCCAGCCCAGGCTCAGCTCCACGTTGCTCAGTGCAACAATTGCCCCGAAATAAATTCCCAAATGGTTCAATGAGGAGTGCCCACCACCCACTCAGCTCCATCACCTCCACCTTCTGCCCATTCCAGGTAGAGGTTCATCTACACACTAAAAAAGCCCTTTTAACCTGAAGCTCTATTTTCATTGCCGTCGCTGTTGCCTCTGGTTCAGCTTGCACAGCCTACACCTCTTCCATGTGCTCCCACTTGATCCCTGCAGAGCAGGAGAAAGACAAACTGGAAGATCCAAGCCCTCCCCTGCACACTCATGGATCACACAGGATTTTGCTGTTTTTTAGGAAAAACTGACTGATGTTTTGCTGCTGTAAATCACTGTGAATCTGCCCACCTCGACCTGGTTTATAGCAAGAAAACCAAGGAGGAAAAGGCACAGATGAGACAAGGGATCGCCATCCCATGGGTGGGAGGCTGTGCTCCATGGCAGCACGGGTGCCCAGCCTGGAATGCATCCCAATCCAAAGCCAATGCCCGTAAATAAGAGTAATAAATCAAGGATTTCTTCAGGAGCAACTAATTACCCAAATCAACATGGGCTTTGACACAGGATGGTCTTTGTCCACCAAACCCTGTCCAGAGCTAAAGCAAACAGCCAGCAGGCTGTGGGTTGAAGCTCTGCTCCTGCCCTTCCTTCATGGTGTAAATGTCCCCATTGAGGTGCTGCCCTGGCTTGGACCTGACCACATTCCCATCACACCCGTTCCCATCCCGCGACTGCTTTTCCATCATTGATCTGAGGTTGTGCAACAGCTCAGGCCCTGCCACAAGCTCACATTTGACAGCAAAATGTTCCCAGCAAATACTGGTGTCATTTCAGCACATGGCACCACGATGCTGCCCTGCAAGTGTCCCCGAGCAGTTAATGCTCCAGGGAAAGGTTGGGATGTGCATAACTCATTGAGGGCTTGAAAATAATGGCCTCCTCCATCTTGCAGAGAGCTTTTAAATGAGCCAGGGATTCTTACCTTAATTTCCCCAGCTCAGCAATGTAATTAAAAAGGGATTTACTATTGAGACACTTCCAGTGCTTTCACAGTATCACCCGTCTCTGCTCTTCCAAGCTGTGACGGGGAAAGAAAGACTGCAAATATGGACATGGCATCCAGTAGGGAAATCCAAATGGAACTCTGCAGTCCAGAATATCCCAGTGACCAGCAAAGCTCTCCCTAGTGAATGTGGGTCTGGGAGTGGGGCTGTATGTATGAGGCGGCAATGCAGGTGACAGTCCCTGGGCACTCGGATAGCAGACATGCCCTGCAAAAGCACTACAAAAAGTCCTTTTCCTTGACAGATGGAATCATGGAGGAGAGGACACCCCCTTTTATACATCAGGGGGTCAGTTGTGTTGTTCTTGTGCCAGCAGACATCTGGGGGCTCACCCTGTAGCCAGACCTCATGACCAGCACAGCCACATCCACTCGTTCTCCCCTCACTCCTGGCTCTTTCATCACTCCAGAAAAAGCCTTCCTGACCTCCACAGCTAAAATCAGTCTTTCCCTTGCTCCTGGCTCTCCTGGTGTCACCACTCTGCACTGCCTTTTGTATCTGTTCCATGAATGAGTACGTGAGATGAGCACTGCTGAGCCATGGTTGAAGCTTTAGCTCCTAAGCAAGGCCTTCCAGAGGGGGTAAAGGTCCTCTCACTCCTTTTCTCCCAGTCACAGCCTGTAAATCCTCATCCGCACAGTGAAAACAAACTCCAGTAGTTCATTTTTTTGGCTCTTTTCCAAAGCTTTTAGGCAACTGGAGTGTGATTTTGTGCTGATGAAGCAGTGGAGGAGGGCTTAAGTGAAACAATATTGTGGTGGCTGCACGGTTTGCTCCTGGTTCGGAGCTCAGAGTGAGCCCCAGGGACTCCCCACATCTCCAAGTCCTCCTTCAAACCATGGAAATCGCCAGTCCGGCTCCTGGGACAGCAAAACAGGATTTCAAAAACAACATTAGCCACCCCTGGAGCATGGCTGGAGAAGTGCTGGGAGCCAAGTGCTTAATGAAATCCCAGCTCCCAGCTCTCCCTCCTAAACCGCGCAAACTTCCCCAAAGTGTTTGGGATGGAACAAAGTCATCAATCAGTTATTTTAACTCCCAGCTCCGTAAACAGAAGCAAGCCCAGAAACATGCAGCAGGGGAAAATAACCGTCAGCTCCCTTCGGTGGAGCAGAGAGGGCAGGGAGGGAGGATGAGGGCAGCTGGCTGGGAACTGAGCATAGCCTTGGGTCCCAAAGCACATTTCATGGGCCCTACAGAGCATTTTACAGACCCCACAGCCTGTATTTTACAGACCCCACCATCCCTACCACCCTCCTGGCACAGCTGGCTTTTGATGATGGTCGCTCAGGCGATGCTCTATTGGAAAGGGTGAGAGGCACGAAGAGCCAGGATGGGCATCACTAGCCAGTTTTCCCCTAGATTATTAGATGAACACAATAAAAGTTATGGATATAGCCACGAAGGAGCGTGGGGAGGGAGATGCTGCTGCACCATCTGCTGTGACGCTCCTCTGACACTGCCCCAGCCTCAGCACTAGTCAGGGGGGCAGCATAAAGCATAGCAGTGTTCACATAAATACATTATAGATTTGTAATTACACATTAGTGATGAAACCATGGAAAAACCCAGGAGATCTGAGGAGGCTCCTCAGGGTCAATCTGGGAGGGGAATGAGCCCAAGAGGCTGTGGCTTTGCTGCTTTCTGATGGGAAGCACCAGCCTTAGGCAGCTGAACTCACTGATGATGGGCAGAAAGGAGTAGTTTGGTCTGGGATACATCCTTCCCGCCAGCCATGGGTGCTACAGCCCTACAGAGTGACCACCTGCCTGACCCCTCCACCCCATGGATCAGGGAATTATTCACCTCCAGGCATGGAGAGCAGCTGAGCACCTCCTGGAGCCACAGTGCTGCCAGTGGTGCTCAGCACTGGGAACACATGGGGATCTTCTCATGCTGCTCCATCCAATGTCAACCACATGTTGGAGCTGCAGAGAGGGATGGCCAAGCCAAGAGAGATTGTGCAAACAGACTTTTCTAGAGACTTAGGTTTTGCATGAATTCACGTGTCCCAGATCTGCTCCTGAAGACACACACGTGTCTCCAGAGCTTGTCTTGAAGGAGACGCACTGGAGAGGAGACACCCATGCTGAGGGAGCTGCAAAATGGCCTGCAGAAATGCCTGCACCTGTTTCCATAACATAACGAATAATATTTCATTCCTTTTGCAGAACAGAACATTTCCTCACCCAGCAGTGATGGAAATTAATGGAAATTAATGGAAATTCATGCCAGGATATGGGCAAGCAGCTGGTGGGACCAGAGGTGCCTTCCCAAGGCACTGATGTTGTGTTAGGGGTTGGTCAGCCATGGTGGGAGGTAGGTGCCATCCAGGAAAGATGAATTCCTTGCTCTCCACCTCAGCACTTTTCCCACATCTTGTCCTCATCACAGCGGGGAAACACAGCTGAGCTCCGTGTTTATCTCAGAGGTCTGAAGCTCCCAGTTCACTGTGTGCTCCTTGCCCACCGCATAAACATTCTGCCATTTTTTGGCACATCTCAGGTGTTTTTTCCTTTTCCCTCGTAAACATAAACAGGAGCGGGTGTAGGTCACCACCGATTATTTTACGTGACATCTTGATCCATGTTCCTCCTGCACCACTCCCTCTGGCAGCGGGGCCGGCAAGGATTACTAGGAGGCAGCTCAGGACACCACTGGCACATCCCACATGCCACTGGCTGCCCCAACACCCATCCCCATTCTTGGGGGATGGCTCCTGACACATAAAGCTTTCACACCACACTCCTGCAGCAACTGGCAGCACAGTGCCACAGTGCCAGGGCTGCGTGCATGGGTGGCAGTCACTTGCACCAGGCCGCATGCCTTGTCAACACTCAGAAGCCCCAAATCCACAGACCAGCTGCCACAAGTTACATGGGAAAAAACATAGCTGCAGAAAGAGGAAAGACCTGAGGGGTTGAAGCCAGCCTGGGGCAAGCAGGCAGCTCTGGTTAGGGGTTATTGCTGGATCTCCCCATGGCTCGAGGGAGATGCAGTAACATTTATTTGCAAGGATGGTCCTGCCTCTGCAGCTCTGTGCTACTGCTGGTGTAGTAGCACAAACCAATCCCTCTGGCTTTGTCCCACATCCTCACATCCCCACAGCAACCTCATTTGACCCCTGCTAGAGCCAGTGCAGGGGCAGAGGTGAGCAGGCAGTGCAGGGAATGGTGCCCAGCTGAGCCATACCCCAATGGAAGGGGGGAACAACAAGGGCAACGCTGGGTGGGCACCGCGTTTGTCACAGACCACGTAAAGCCAAAAAAGCATCCCCAAAACTCATTGCCTGTTTTCTGTATCTCCACCTTGAACTGTCGGCAGCATCTGTTTTAGATCCAGACCCCAGGTGAACCCCTGACAGTGACGGTGCTGTGCCAGGATGCAGTGTCCACACTGGGACGTGATACCCACTCCGTGCCCTGCCCCGCCACGCCGTGGCACCGCTGCCAGCCCCGGCGGCTGCCGCTTCGCCGCAAGTTTTTGTTTACCATCACCTTATTAAGGGATTATTCAGGCTGCGGTTTCCTCGCGCGTCCGATCTGTTTGTGCTCGCGGTCCGTGGCTCGCTGCCATCCTCTAAGCTACACGCCGGGCTATATAAGCGACCCCGCCGCCTGGGCGGCAGGGAGCCTCGCACACAGCCCGGCTCGGCACGGCGCAGGAGAGTTTCGGTAAGCTGCAACTTTCTCTTCTTCCCAACCGCCTGCAAATCCCTAAACCCGCAGCTGACAAGCCTTCGCCTCGCCCCCGGATCTCGGCTCGACTGGCGGCTCTGTGGCGAGAGGACGGGACTCTCCTTAATTGGGGTTTTTATGTTTTTTTAGGTAAGAGAAAAAACGCAACCCAACCCTGCTAAATTTTTCCCCTCCGTGGCAGACAGCGATTATATAATTCTGCTATGTTATTAAAGCGGCGTAATTAACAGTGGCTGTGATTGAAGGCGAGGTGGAAATTAATTAATGGGTAGATGAAAGCATGGAGGCTGAAAAACATTGATGAGGTCTCCTGCTTTCCGCTTCTCCCTTCCCCATCCCAGCTAATGCGTTACGGGGACAGCGGGAGCGGGGATTCGGACAGTGCTTTACTCACACAGGGCTTTTGATCTCCCGCGGCTCTGTCCCGCACCGGCTCCCTCAGCTCCCTGCCGTGGGGGGACGCAGGCAATTCCAAACCTTCCCTGCCGCCAAGATCCAGCCGCTTGAACCCCCCCTTTCCCAGCATCCCGTGTCCCGGGGACAGAGGGACGTATCCCATCCCAAACCCAGCGCTGAACAAGTCACAGTCAGCTCCAAAAATAGGCGCCGAGTGGGAAACAGGGTTAATTTTTCCTGGTTATTGTCTGGCTGCAAGTTCACGGCCCCACCGTAAGCCCACAAAACACCTCTCATGTGTTGCTTGTTATTTTTGCTTGATTGGGATTTGCTGAGCCATAATCAAAGTATTTCTTAGTCCCACATTCCCCAGTCTCAGAGGGGATGGTTAGTACCACTTACGAATAACAGTGTTCTTACTGCTGGCTGCCCTTTGTCCGGCACATTTTATGGGGAAACTGAGGCACTGAAAGGCTGAGGCAACATTTCCTCTCCCCTGGTTCACTAATTTTGGATGCATAAAATAAAGCACCAGCTGGTTTCACTTGGGATAACACCAGCTCCATGGGTACCTTCAGAAATTAAATACTCAAATTCTTGATGCCACAGGGCAAAGGGAGTCACAAGGTCTAAAGTGGCTGAGTTGGGAAAGAGTGATACAAAGCCTCAGTCCCACATCTCTGCCTGCAGGAAAAGGAAAATATTGAGCTACTTGCTCACACTTGCAGCAAAGACTTGGCTTGTGCACGGGGTTTTCCACTTTCAGAAGTGCTTAGGAGCCGTCCCCTTCCCCACGTTCTGGGATGTACTGGGATAAGATGCTATCCTTGCACTACACAGTTTGCAGGCAGAGGGATGGAGACATGGAGATGTCCCTGTTCCTGCAGGGAGCAGAGTGGGGTGTCAGGGGGCCTGTGGTGCCGTGTGGGCTGTGAGAGATCCCTGTAGAAGTATTTAAGCTGTTCCAAGGCACGTTAAGGAGATGTCATTACAAAGCAGTGCTCTGCAGAATAGATTTGGGCTCAAGATGTGACAGTGAGAAGCAGAGGGGATGCGAGCACAGATGTGGAGCCCCTGCTGCTCCTCCCTGGGGGGAAAAATGAGGAGCTGCTGGGGTTGGGTGGGTGGGCATGGTTTATAAGCTGCCTCATGGCATGCTTTGAACTGGTTCAGCTTGGGAGAAGCTTCCCAAAAGCAGCAGGACCTGGCTGAGCCTCAACCTGGCTGGACTTGTCTCTGCAGGACTGGGGAAGGCGTGGGACGGCTGTGGAAACTCCAAGAAGCCCCTGGTCATCTCTGGAGACCACAATGGTCACTGTGAAAGGCTGGATCCTCCTCCTTCTCCTCCTGGGAGCCACATCCATTCTAGGTGAAGGTTATACGTTCCTGTTGCAGTCCCCGCACTGTCCCTGCCAGCGCAGGCGCGTCTGTGGCACCGCTGAGCCAGCAGACACAGCCTGACATCCATGCGGGGTCCTGGTCTGGGTCAGAGCGGCATTTGCCCGGCCAAACAACTTCCAGACGAGGACTGGCTCCCATCCAGCCCCCAGAGCATGTCTGTGAGTCAGCCAGGCTCAGCCAGCCTCTGGTTGACCAGGGATGAGCTCACTAGCCCACTGGCAATGCTGGGATCATCCCTGCCTGCCATCCCCAAGACCCCACATTGTCCAGTCCTCACCCATGGGAGCTGGGCACAGGGGAGAGCTGGTGCTGGGGCTTTGCTCCCCAGTTTAAATAGGACTGGTCCCAGCAAGTACCACAGGAACCAGCCACAACCACCAGCTCCTTTCAGGCATGCAGGTGGCCAGCAAGCGCAGAAACCAGTCCATGTCCCATCACAACATCCAACCTCATCCACCTCAGGTTTGTTTCTCCCTGTGCAGGGAGAGGCAAGATATATTTTATCACTACAGGTATAGAAAGATGAATTGATCTGAGCTGTTCCAACACAGGAAGTACAAAAAATTTTCCTTTGGTGATAAGGGAAATAGAAAGTTTTTATCATGCCTGAGCTGCAGTGATGCTTCACTCGGCATCTCCTGCACTGCAACCCAAAGAGAAAGCAGTAATACTGAGCATAAGGATGCCTGGTCCTTTGAATCTAATTAATAAGTTTTATCTTTTGTATTCATCTGATTTATTCTTTCATTTATCAACCCTTAGGACAAAGGATTCTGAAACCAGCCCTCAGCAGGGTCCAGATAGGACAGAAAACCTTCAGCCCGCTGGTAATGCTCAGCTTGGAGAGTAAGTTAATTCCCACCTTGGGTGGATTTCCCTTGCTGGGACAATTTTCCCAACAATTTACAACCAGCCAATCTTATTTGAGTAGATGAGGACATTTAGGGTTAGAATCATTCTATGATTCTGTGATTTAAGCAATGGAATAAATGTTAATAATCCATGACCTCCTGTAGGGTTTTGGCTATTGCTGACACGCTGTTGGCTCCTCTCCTGGAAAAGGGAAGGTCACCATGTGACCATAGCCCCGACTCCTGTGGGAGGCATGCGGGGCTGGGAGGGTGAGAAGAGCCCAGGGATGGGCCAGCACATGCTCTGACCTGCCTTTCCCTTGCCCAGCCTGTCCCCATGCTCAGGGCAGTTTGTGACACCATTCCTTTAGAAGTAAAGCCTGTGAGGCATTAAAGACCTGCAGAGCCCACTCTGCTCATTAATTCCTAGGAGATGCCTCAACCACTCAATCTTTACTGCCCAGCACTTGCAATTTAAATTCCAGCAGGCACTGAAAGGGCTGGACATGCTGATGCCATATCCAAAGGATTCATGTCCTAGCCTTTTGTCTGGCTCCCAGCAGCAATCTTAGCCATTGGGAAGAATCAAAGCACCAAACCCCTGGAGTCCCAGAGGTCCCCTTCACTTGCTAAGAGTTATTTTTAGGAAAACTACCAGGAGAATTGTTTTCCCCTCGAAGTGGATGACACAGGGCAGTGGTGCTGAGGCTGGCTCCATGGCTGGAAAACCCTGCTCAAATCACCCCCAGTGTCCTCTGCCCGCAGGTACGAGGAGCAGCTCTCGCCGGGGAGACCCGACCTTCACCTACGTCAGACGCAGTAGGTTCCTGCCGGCGGTGCCATGGGGTATCCCTGTCCCTACCTCCCCACATCCCTGCCAGAGCTCTACACCTCAGCTTCTCCCTCTTCTTCCACTTTCTGCTTTCTCTGCTGTTGAGGTGCTACGCAGAGCCATATAATGCTTTTCCTCCACTGCACTCCCTTCTCCATATCCTATTATCAATAGCCCTGCAGATTAAAGCAGCTGATCCCAAATGAGCTTAGGATCTTGCTGAGACCCAACTTTACTCTGCTACACATTAAATTTTTGCTAGGAGAGAGCACAAATGGCCATTTATCCATGGGATGGGACCATGTTTCCAAGCCCACCTCCTCCTGCATCCCTCAAATTACTAAATAAGGTCATGGATGTGCTACTCGGGGTGCTGAAATGGAGGTGCTGATGTGCCAGCACATTAAAAACTTGCCCATCTAAGCCAAGCATTCACTCTAAACCAGACATGCTGCTCCCACGGCTGCTCTCATTTAAAGGGTCTTTTACACCCACATGCTTTGTTTTTGGCCATCACTATAGGAACAGTCCAGCCCTGTGCCTGTCTGCCTTTCTAGGAAATAACCCAACCTGCTTTATTACAAATTAGGTGGAAGAGTAGGTACAGGAGATGACACAGCACACATCTCCAAGAAACCCCATTTTTAGAAACTTTAGTCACAAGCTCATCCTTGCAAACATTATTAGAACATTGTCATTTAAAAACAAGCCCAAACCTCATACTTGGAGTGGATCTCATCCATTCAAAGTAGCTTAAATTAATAACATCTAGTAGCCCCGTTAAAGAAACTCTTTAAAAATCTAACCCCATATTAAAGTCTCAAATGTCTTTTGCAAACTCTCTCCGTGTTTTACCAGTCAGCTGGTCCCTGACGTGCTCAGGCTGCTCAGTAGCATCTCAGGCTTCTGGTTTGCACACAGTAAAAGTGGTGCTCACAACAGGACACACGCTGCCCCTATAGAAAACATATGTTGAAGTTTGGTTAAAGCCATTCAACATGGTCATACCAAAAATTTTACCCTTTTTTTTTCCCCCCCTATTTAACCACATTTGAAACACAGGCAAGTGTTGCCCTTCAGACAGCATTGAAATGACAATGTGTGTTTGATTTCCTTTAAGCCAAAGTTATTCAACACTAAGCATGAGCTGCCTGCACTTTGCTCCCTTCGAGTTTATCTTAATCATCCTGAATTCGGTAGCCTGCGGGGAATTAAGTCAGAAGCCTTCAGACGCCTTCTTGTGCTTTATTTCTCAGCTCCCTGAAATGCTTTGAGTCTGTTTAATCCATGTGGTGCATAATATCCAAATGTATAGTCTGAGCTACATAGAAGCTGCTAAGAAAACAACTGCCCAGTTTTGGGGCAGCTGTGCGTGTAATGTGCGTCTCAGTAACACACCACTGATGTTATTCAAGGTCCACTGGTGCAAGATTCAAAAAGGTTTTTGTCTCCATGGTCGAAATGGAGCGAGTGCTCAGCAAAGTGTGGCCAAACCGGGGTGCAGAAGCGTACCAGATCCTGCCTAGCTGAGCGCCTCTGGGGCGTGCACTGTAATGAAGCAACTGAGGAAGGGCGGCTCTGCATTGGACATGTTTGCTCAGGTGCTCCTATAACCTCACTTACGGGCAGGGGAGGATGTCCTGGTCTCACCACCACGAAGGCGTTGTGTTCCCTTCGCTGTCATTTTACCATCTTTCTCTCCTTTACCAGAATTCTGTGATTCCCAAGCAAGTCTGGAGAACAGAGCACAGGGAGTTTATAGCCAAATAGCAAGATAACGGGGATCCAGATATGGGGAATCATCAGGGACTCACAAAGATCTTGTCAATATAGAAAAACATCCCATTAATCTCATTATAACAGCAGCTCTCAGGGTAGAGTTAGTTGCAGGCAGATGCCTCCATGCAATCTCCAAGAAGGAGAAGTGTTGGGAATATCAAATTGCCACAGCTCCTGCTAAAGGGGCTTGTAATCAATTATGTTATTCTTATAATCCGCTTTTAACAAATAATTCTGAAAACAGTCAATGTTTTCTGCAGGAAAGTTGTTTCAGGTTTTCTCTGATTTCTTACATTTATTTCCAGCTTTGAAAAAAATTATCAGGTAGTTGCTGCACAGGGATGGCCTGTGATTATAAAAGGAATGACCTGAGCTTTAGAAAGATTATTATTCAGGACTAATCACTATAGGTAATGAATATGTTTCAGAATCACTGGGAGACCAATTGTTAAACCCATTGGGTAATGCTCACTTGGCAATTACCCCACATCCTGCCCAAGCCAGGATACCACTGAATAAGGGCAGACAGCTTTTGGTATAGGCTACAGTCACAACTTTTGGGCATGAATTGGTAACAGAAACCTAGAAAGTTTAAGGCATTTGAATTTGTAATTTTGCCAGGGTTGAGCTAAGAGCTCACAGTGCTGAGCTGGATTCAAATTTCCCCGGAATTCAGCCCTTTGGGGAAGGTAAATAACAGTTCCTAGCTGTAATTATATCCACGTGGCTGCTTTCTACTAATTGTCAGGTTCAGAATGACATCGTCCCTGTGTTTCTAATGCACAGCTGTGGATAATCAGGAAAAATATGCTTTGGATACAATTTATTCCTTACGCAGTATCTGCCTTATTGCATCTAAATTAAAAGCAGACACGAGATCATGCTGTGAGCATCGTGGGGCTGTTTTTTGACCTGCCTGCCTCTCCTCCAGGCTGCAACATCACCTGCCCCATGGGCCGTGTCAATGCTGACTGTGACTCCTGCATGTGTGAGGATGCCACTCTGCACGGGAAGGTGTCTCTCGAGGATGGGTCGCCCGCTGACGATGCCCGGGTCTACCTGCAAGCCAAGAAACTCAAGCTGCTGACAATGGCCGACAACAGAGGCATGTTTAGGATCCCAGGGATTTGTCCTGATGGCAAAAACACCCTTAAAATAAAGAAAGCCAAATATGCAACAGCGACTGTCACCGTGCCTGAGAGCACCCGGAGAAACCTGGCGATCCAAGTGCAGCTGCATCGATCAGGTAGCCCCAAAGAGGGGGGGATGCAGGAGGCTTTATGCAGTAATCAGAAATAAATTGTGATTTTAGGAGGGGAAGAGTAACGAGATGACCTTTTCCTTGTCCTGCAGGAAAACCCTACATTTTCAGGAGCCCTGAGGACAAAGCCAGGAGAGTGGGACAGAGTGTGTCATTCTGCTGCGACGCCCGCGGGAGCCCAGCCCCTGACCGCTACCTCTGGTAAGGAACTCGAGTTCGATCTGCCAAAAGTCTTAGCTGTCCCATGGATTCCAGTTTTGCCTCCTTACTCTCTCCATAAGGGTGGGGTTATAGGTATAAACCAGCTGAATATGCTGAGAACTGATTGCTGCAAGTGATGGCTTCCTCAAGACGTGCAGACCTGGCACAGCAATGTCATCTGCTGAGGGATTCACTGGAAAAACACACCAAATCAAAAGAGTTTAAAAACCTCAGCAGAAAGACTGGCAGCTCTGCCTGCCCACCAGCTGCCCAGCAGCCACATCTCAGTACTGCTAGGGCAAGGAGAATAATTTTTAGGTGATGCCACATAACCAACCTAAAAACAGGGAAACTGAGGCAGAAGGTCTGGCAGAATCCACGTGGCACGATGCAGGATTAGGCCATCGCTCTGCTCTAGCCAGGCAGTCAGACTCTGTCCCCTTAACTGTTCCTGGCAGGTACCACAATGGCTCACTGCTGGATCCCTCCTTGTACAAATATAAAAACAACCTGATTCTGAAGAACCTGAACAGAGAACAGTCAGGAGAGTATTTCTGCAAGGCCAGCAGCGCCGGGGGGTCGGCCAAGTCCCAAGTTGCCAAGCTGGATGTCATAGGTAAGAGAAAATGTGCCTGATGCTCTTCAAGCAGCTGGGGAGGCGTTGGTGTTGCAGGAACCAAAACTGTGATACATGTGGGAAAGAAAAGTTACAGGAAAAATACTTGAGTTTGTTTCATGCATCAATTTGCAGACAAGCTTGTGTGAGCTGGTCATGAACCAGATGCCCTCTACAAACTGGAGTTCTGGACTGCAGATGACCTGCCAAGCTCAATCTGCTGTTTTCAGTTGGTTTCCCACTGTACTTGCTGCCTGACATGGGAATATTGCTGTTTGTTTAGGGGTCTTTTAAAACTGTAGGACACATTTTATTCTGGCCATAGTCAAAAAGCCAGGCAGCAGCAGCTGGGATGCCCCCTGCAAACAGCTCTTAATCAGGGACCTAATCCTAAAGCTGAGCTACCTGCTTCACTGAAACCAGGCCAGATGAATTCAGCTAACCAGAATCCTGCAAAAACCTCACTCTTATTAGGAGAAATGTTTAGCTGAAAGGGTTTCAGACCATATAACAATGTCTGTACAACTATATCATGCTGCTCATTAAGAAATCCTATTCAACAGGAAGAGAAGAGGCACCCTGTGACCCTCAGCCCCAAAGCCACCTCATCCGACTTCCTCATGACTGCTTCCAAAAAGCAACAGACTCCTTCTACTATGATGTGGGCAAGTGCCCAGCAAAGACCTGTGTGGGGAAGCTGGATAAGGGACTCCGGTGTAAGGACAATGTCTCCTACTGCTGTGGGGTATCCAAAATGGAAACCAGGGACATATCCTGCAATGGGTACACACTCCCCACTAAAGTCATCGTGGAATGTGGCTGCAAAAAATGCACTGAGACCAAAATAATGGTTCGAGGCAGAGCCACAGCAGCAGATAATGGAGAGCCACTGAGGTTTGGCCACATCTACATGGGGAACAAGAGAGTGAGTATGACTGGCTACAAGGGAACCTTTTCCGTCCATGTCCCAGCAGACATGGAGAGACTGGTTTTAACTTTTGTGGATCGGCTGCAGAAGTTTGTGAACACAACAAAAGTTCTGCCCTTCAAGGAAAACGGAGGTGCTGTGTTTCATGACATCAAGCTACTAAGAAAGAACCCCCCCGTTACGCTGGAATCCACTGAAACCAATGTGATCTCTTTGGGAGAAATGGAAGAAGATGACCCAATTGCTGAATTAGAAATTCCTCCCAATGCATTTTATAGGAAAAATGGAGAGGCCTACAGAGGCAAAGTGAAAGCCAGCGTGACATTTCTGGACCCAAGAAACATCTCCACAGCCCCTGTGACACAAAGTGACCTGAACTTTGTAGATGAGGAAGGAGATGTATTTCCGCTCCGCACGTATGGCATGTTTTCCGTGGACTTCACTGATGAACGGGGCACTGAGTCCCTTAATGCAGAAGATGTGAAGGTTCATTTGGATGCTGCTCAGGTCAAGATGTCAGAGCACCTGCAAGAGATGAAGCTTTGGTCCCTGAACCCAGAGACAGGGTTGTGGGAGGAAGAAGGGGACTTCAACGTTGAGAAAAGCAGACGGCACAAAAGGGAGGAGAGAACTTTTTTGGTTGGGAACATGGAGATCAAAGAAAGGCGGCTTTTTAACCTGGATGTTCCGGAGAGCAGACGGTGCTACGTCAAAGTCCGAGCCTACAGAAGTGAGAGATTCCTGCAAAGTGAGCAGATCCAAGGGGTTGTGATTTCTATTATAAATATGGAGCCAGAACCAGGGTTCTCCTCCAACCCCAGAGCATGGGGCCGTTTTGACAGTGTAGTCACTGGTCCCAATGGTGCTTGTGTGCCCGCCTTCTGCGACGAGCAAAACCCTGAGGCCTATGGAGCTTATATCTTGGCAAGCATGGGGGGCGAAGAGCTTGAAGCTGTGCCCTCTGCTCCCAAACTCAACCCTGCTGCTATTGGGGTCCCACAGCCATACCTCAACAAGCTCAACTACAGGAGGACAGACCACGAGGACTCCAACACTAAGAAAACAGCATTCAGCATCAACATGGCCAAGCCAAGCCCCAATTCCCCAGAAGAGAACAATGGCCCTATTTATGCCTATGAAAACCTTAGTGAATGTGAGGAAGCTCCTCACAGCGCTGCGCACTTCAGGTTTTACAGGATAGAGGGAGACCGGTACGACTTCAACACCGTTCCCTTCAGTGAAGATGACCTCATGAGCTGGACTGATGACTACCTGGCGTGGTGGCCCAAGCCCATGGAATTCAGGGCCTGCTACATTAAAGTGAAAATAAACGGACCCCAAGAGGTGAACGTAAGATCTCGTAACATGGGTGGGACGCACCCGCGCACCATTGGCAGGCTCTATGGGATCAGGGACGTCCGCAGCACCCGCGACCCCCAGCAGCGGGACGTGTCGGCAGCCTGCGTGGAGTTCAAGTGCAGTGGAATGCTCTTTGACCAAGACCGCGTGGACCGCACGCTCGTCAAGGTGGTGCCACAGGGCAGCTGCCGCCGAGTGAGTGTCAACAGCATGCTCCACGAGTACCTGGTGAACCACCTGCCCATGGCCACCAACAACGACACCAGTGAGTACACCATGCTGGCGCCTCTTGACCCACTGGGACACAACTACGGTATCTACACCGTCACCGACCAAGACCCGAGGATCGCCAAGGAAATCGCCCTGGGCAGGTGTTTCGACGGCTCATCTGATGGCACCTCCAGAACCATGAAGAGCGATGTGGGCGTTGGGTTGACTTTCACCTGTTCGGAGAGGAGTGCAACGGAGCAAAGCATCTTCCAGTCTCAGAGGAACTCGGGCCAGCAGTCCATGCTGGTTCAGCCAGGGCAGAGCCCCGCGTACCGGAGGCCGCCAGCAAGCCGCCGAAACAACCAAGTCAGGATCCCCATGAGAGGTCAACGTCCCGTCTCCTAGAGCTGTAGAGAAGCATTGGTAAAGTCACTCATGCTCAATTAAATACAATTTGAAAGTAACATCAACCTGCTAATAACCTAATCAAAAGCTGGTAGGTGTCATTATTTGTGAGACATAATTAAGGTGCCACTTTTTTTTTTCCCCACCAGAAAGACATCAGGCAAAAATTGGGGGCCAGCAGCAGTAGTGAGTTCATGTCTTATTAAATGCATCCATAAAAATCTTCTTTCTGCCTGACATTAAACAGCTTCACATGATAGCCTAAAGGGAAGACTAAACACATGATTCAATTAAGTCACGTACATAAAACATTCTTCTGTTCTGCAGCTGCAGACTTTGCCAGCCCAAGTACCTGTACAGTAGTTGGTAACATGAAAAGGAATAAACTGATTTCCTCATACTGAATTCAACTGCAAGGTTTCGTACTTGAAATGTAAGTATTTTATTTATTTCTAGCTTGTTTTAGAATGACTGTACTCAAGCTAAACTACTGGCAGCTGCATTTCTAAGAACTCATATGCTCAATAGCACAGAGAAGCCATATGGATTTGTAGGCTCCACGTGGATAAAGCTAGAGTTTTCTCTTGCTTCTTGCATTATTTGACAAGAAAATCCATGCTCTACGGTAGGGTAGGTTAATAAAAAAAGTAATTTTGTAACTCTGACAACGCTGTGTCACTTCTGTGTTTGAAATGCCCAAGTAAATAAACCACATGTAGAGCAGAGCAAGGAATAACCTGCAGGATTTCACCTTTCTGTTCAGAAACAGGTCAGCTTTATCAGTGTGAGACTGATCCCGGGTATGGGTGAGGGGTTTGGTGGGTGCCTGGTGCTCCCCCAGGTCCAGGGTTTGGCCATGGCATGCTGCAGTCAGGGAATCTGTGCCCAGCTTGAGATGTGGAGAGTCAGCAACAGTGCTGGGAGAAGCAGAGCAGCAGGTCTGGGCAGAGATGAATTAAAGAATAAAACAAAATGGAGGGAAGAACCTGTGCTTTAAGGATTATAGGAAACCAGGCAATATAGAGCAGGGCTGGGTGAAGGGACAGGGAGAAGACAGGCTTCCCTCACACTCAGCAGCGGGACACTGCTGGGCAAGAAGCTGCTCTTAGCTGAAGACACAGCTGGCCACAGCAGGGGTCAGGCAGTGATCCCTCAAGTGACCTATTCCATTTCCCTCACTACTTCTAGAGCAACAAGGACCTCACCAGCACAGAAGACATCCTGTGTTTGTTTACTCCCAAACACTGGCAATAAATTTTTAGGGTGCAGACAAGCCAGCAAGCCTCCAACAGCGAAATTCCCACTGAGAGAGATCACAAATAGGTGGGCAGCGCTACTGGGTGCAAACTGGAATTCAAACATTTCCTTCTCCTCCCAGTCCCCTGCGATGGATATGAAGCCAGTTCTAGGTCTATGCTGTCACACCTACAGCCCATCAAGGGCAGGGGGAATCTTTCAATAGCATTTAGCAAGCTTCAGAACAGGTTCACAGGTCTGACACAGGGCAGCCTGAAATATGCTTAAAAAGGTAAAAAAAACCCCTAATAATCCAGGTTTTTAGGCAAATCGACAGTTATCAAAGACAAGCAGAAAAGGAAGAGCTGTGGAATACTCTGGCACATCCCCTTCATACCAGTCAATTTAGACTCTGTGTATTTTCTTTTGTGTCTAGTCTGCTGCAAGGGCTTGGCTCGAGCCGGAGCCAAGGCAGCCAGTGGGGAGCATTAGCTTGGACCTTCCCACAGAGCTCTTGGCTTGCACAGAGAAACGTCTCTTCCCTCTGCTCCCCTCCTCCTCTGCAGACAGATAGCCAAATCCCAAACTTAGTTTCATCACTTTGAGGGTGAAGTAACACAAATGACTTTCACAGACCAACCCAGGAGATAAAGGGATGAAAGCAGGCTCAGGAGACGATCCCTGTGCCGCATGTGGGCTCGCCAGTCAAACACAGCAGAGTACAGGGCTCTTCCTCCTGGGGAGAGATGTCTGTTTAACAGCACTGAAACGGTCACAGCCCTACAGCCTGGAACAGCCAGGAGCTCTCCAAGTTTCCCCAGACTGTCCCCCTCTGCAGCTTAGCACTAACTTGGAGGAACAAACTAATCTGTGCACTCACTGAGTCCCTGAGCTCTCCGAGGCTGCTGGCAGAGCGTGTTGGACACAGAGCAAGACAGAGGTTTCAAACACGGGTGCTCAAGCACTACCACCAGAAAACAACCTTGGTCCCACAAGCACCACTCAGTGCTAACACTTCACCATCATTCCAAATACATTAAGCAAGTTTATATAGAAGAAAAGCTGCACCAGGTCCTGGCATCCCCCACTCACACAGGTTTTATGCTACAGTTCAGTGTCAGTTCTGACTTCTCCAGCTTGTGTTTATGGTCAGTGTATGGCAATGTCCTTTCTGCAACCTGAAACCTAACCCACACTCCCACATATCAAAGAAGAGGATCAGCTGGAGGAATGCAGGGAGGCTGGGACTCAGCTCCTCCCTCAGCCTTAGCCTTCGGACCACCAACCTTGAGGAACAGGCTGAAGCAGGAGACCTGGCTCCTAAACAGCAGCAGGTTTGTGGCTGATGGCAAAGCATCTTCCATTAAGGTCACTTAGTTTCCAACCCTCAGATAAATCCAGTGACCTATCCCTCCATTCTGTTTCTAAAAAAAGGAAACTATTGCTTCCCAGAAGCTACCAGGATGTCAGCAGTTGGGATAAACAAAAGGCGAGATGTTCTTGTCTAGCCTCAACTTTCAAAATTATTTGGGGGTTTTGCATGTAACTTTATAAAAAGACTCAAGTATTCCTCTGATTAGTCACTTACATTTTTTGTAATTTATTCAGAGAACAGGAATAAAAAGGTTTCCTAGGAAGCAGGGGAAGTGGGAAGCTCACGGAACACGAAACAGATGCATCTAACTGCAGAGTCACCAGTATCCTGGGAAATATCACTCCCTCTAACACTTGTTTGAATTCCATAATGAAATCATCCCTATCCAACACCAGAGCCCTTCTGGTGCCCAAACATTCTGCAGTTCTGCCAGTAATTTGGCCTCAGTGATGTTAAACTGAGCTATGGTGGAGCCTGGGTCTGTGAATACCTCTGCTACTTTCCCTCTGTCCCCTGAGAGGAGAACAGCTGTTTTATTTTGCTAGGATCCCCTTCCAATGGCCAGAGTGGCTGTACTCAACTTCAGCAGCAGTGCTGGGGATTGAATCACTGTGACTTGTGTTCCAGAGTCAACCCTGACATGCCATTCCACACTTCATCAGTGAAAGCCCTTTTTTTGTTTTGTCCGTTCTGCAAAAATAATCAGATTTTCATTACCTACTGAGTCAAATCCCAACAGAGCCAGGTGAAAGCAAAGTTTCCAAAGAGACATTTTGGCTAACAGCTGCCTGGGGAACACCAATTCCCTTTAAAGCTTCCCCATATGCCAAAAATAGCATGCCAAAGATTTCCTCCATAAAAAAAAAATAAATTAATCTTACCTTCTTTTGCACAACTGGGGTAAAGTTGTGCATATTCAGAGCTAAGATATAAACTGTTAAGCGACACAGAACTGTCCAATATTTTATAACTTCTTGTGTAGAAAGCAAGTGAAGCCTTAAAGCAAACTGCAGAGATCAAAAGATTAAGTTACAAGTACAGGTACCCTGGCTGCAATATGGTTTAGACATTACTTGCTATTAAACAACTCACTGAAGACATTCTGTACCAGATTTTCACCATCTTCTGTCCAGCTGACCTGGGGTTTTGCCCAAAAGAGATGCAGCGAGCTCCATCTACAGGGATCCTGGGCACATGCCACCTCCAACTTCCCAAAAACGCAGGGAAACTCCTCCCTGTTGCTCTATGCTTTAGTGAGAACTGTAATTGCTGCCAGCCAGCAATACCTGACAGCAATAGGTCTCACACGAGGCTCCATCTAAAACTGACAAAAAACCATACACAAATAAATTAAAGAACTTTTAAAGAGTTTTCTTCAAGTCATTCGTAGGAACAAAGTGGTTCATTTAAGAGTTTGGTTATCTAAGAACTTTTAATCTTGACTTTTGTGCCTGAACTTTTGACACTGTATTCTTTCTGTGGGAGTCACACCTCACTGTTCGTTTTGTTCAGGTCATAAATGAATCACAATTCATTTTCCAGTGCCCAGGGACCTGGGACACCAGAAAAGTTGGGTCCTGAAATACTAAAATTGTTGATTCCCAGTTAACTAAAATACTTCTCATAAATCCAAAATTCTTTATCATTAGTGCTTAAAATTATCTCTAAATTGTGGTGGTGGGTTTTTGGGTGGGATTTTATTTTGGTAGACTAATTTCTCTGCTAATTCAAATTCTGATACAATCCATGCCTGAGGCCAGAGCCCCATCATGCAGCTGATTAGTGTCAAAAACCTGTCTGTGGGGAAAGAGAAAAAACGTTCTTATCCTCAGCAAACACTGAATATTTGAATTCCAATGATGCCTATGAATGTTCTTTAAAAATAACTGATGAAAAATTCCCAGAAGCTCCAGCAGGGAAAACACAAGGCAAGCAGCCATGCAGTTATGACCACTGATGTAGTAAAACACAGAAAACTCCCAAAACCACCACTTTCCCGAAAACCACCAAAAAAATCACTCACTCACCCAACCTTTCTACTGGCATAAGGCAATAACTAACCTGTCACAGACTGATCTAAACAGACTAAAAGCAAAATGACTCCACAACCTTCACTTCCAAGGAGTGGGTAGGAGCAAAACACAAAAATACATCATTTGCTCGGAAATTAACTTGCCAGATTTAGATCTTCTGCAGCACAGACTGCACTGAGTCTGCAGCCAGAGGCAACAGGAATTCTCCACAGCAGCCTGACTTCCACCTTGCTGCTGTTTCCAGTTTCTGACTCTGATTCATAGGCTTGGATTTCTTGGAGGACCGTGTGTTTTGGAAAACCTGTCAGAGGCAGATTAATGTCGGACCAATGGCAATTAAAGAAAAATACAGCAGCATCTGCTTTAACAGATGCTTCTTCAGAAACATTTTAATCCTTGTCATGTAACACATTCTTCTAGATTTTTTGCTTTTACTTCAGTAGAACTCAGAAAAAAACAGGAAAATGTTGAGCAAATAACATCAGAGCAGCTCCTAAGATGTGGCCAGTCTTCATTTTGCCGTTATCCTCACAGTGCTACCTTACTTTTAAGAAAAGAAAGTTTAAAAGGGTCACCAATTTTGGGGTTCTTCACATGAAATACTCATATATATCATTAACCAAAGGCTGAGGAAAAGCCTGGATTAGATTAACTCCTCATCATGGAGAAAGTACCATAGCAGAATGTAAACTTTCTGGATGGATGGAACACAAATATTAAAGGGGATGTATCCAAAGATATGAAAACAGAAAGGAGAAGGAAGAAAATTATCATGGGCAAGAAAAGATTCTCTAGACCTTCACAGCTAAGTTATTAATCTCAATGTGGGGATATAAAGGGCGTTTTAGGGTCCACAAGAAAATCAAACTAGATAGTCTAAGTCTCAGTGAGCACTAAACTCTGAATTAGAGAAGCACTGGACTTTAATATTTTCATATCAAAGTAACTGTGCAAAATTTATCCCTGAGGAAGATTATACCAAAAGTCCTCAAAGAGAAATTGAAAACGTTGTATAAAAATAAATTTATTTCTCAGCAGAGGAAATGGGGATTTTATTTACCACCTTCAGCATTCAGAGACTCTCCTCCTTCATGGGGAAAGAGGAGGAATCAGGAACCCACGATGAAAATATGCAGATGACAGTAGAATCAAACACTTTGGGAGGAAACCCTTAATTAAGCTGAATGTTATAGGTGGGCTTTGAAATATTTTATATTTCTATTAACTTACAGACATTTTAAAATACATCTATTGTTTTATATCCTGTGCCAGTAGTACCCTCTCTTTCAGAGTCTTTTTTTGCCGTGCTAAGTTTGAGTGTTTGAAATCTGCATTCCTGATGAACTGTCCGTGGATTCTGTTGGAACCAAAAGTGCATATATCCGTTGTAGAAGTCAACTGCTGTAAGCTTCTTCTTTAATATGACTGTTTTGATTCCAACCCAGCCTTCCTAGAAATAAAAACAAATAAAAATGGCATAAGTTTCTTCCACGTTTTAAAATTATCTTTAGCTCTTATTGGTTGGCTTACAGAATACATTTTGTTTAATGTCATCAGGTTTACAAGTCAAAATTCTTGCTTGCACGTGCAAAGCCTGTTAGTGGAAATTAAAAGTTTAAGGTAACAAACAAAAAGTCTTGTGCTAATGTAAAGTAGTAGAGAGAATAAAAATGGACAATTAAAACAAAAGTTACGCAATACACGAATACTAAAAACCTCATCTTGGCAGTGAATATAAAACAAATGGGAAAAGCCTACCTTGCATCGAACTATCAGTGTTTGGGACACTTTATGGAACAGCAGTGAACCAGGAACAGCCTCACAGTCATTTAGTATTTGATCTAAAAACAAAGCAAGATCATCTTGCATTTTTATGCCAACGAGCGCAGAGAAAGTTTGAAACAATTCTGTCTCTTTGAAGCATGATAACAATCTTGTGTCAATATTTTGCTCAAAAATATTTTATTGTATTCTGTGTTTTATTATAACCAAATGAGCAGAACAGTCACCCTCTGGCACTGCATCTGATCCATGAACACTCACTAACTGTTTGCTCTGGCACATCCCTCAGCCAACATAGCGCTCAGATTCCTGCAGAAAATGGTTATAAAATTTAACTTAACAGATTAATTTAAAAGTAAATACCAGCAAAACCAGGGATATTATCCACTTCCACAAAATCCAGAAGTTTAACAGCAGTGCCCTTCCAGAGCGTCTGCAAAGGAAACTGGAAACAGAAGACACAGTGAGAATATATTCACAATTTCCAGGCAACTGTCTAGTGGGTTTTTTTCTTATGCAAAATACCTATGATTATAACATTAGGGGAAAATTTATATATATGTCTAGATAGGAGACTTTCCTTGTTCTTCCTTATCTCTAACTATTATCATATGCAGGACTGAGTTAAGCAATTAGCTACAACAGCCCTTTCACTGTAGCTGTTTGCAGTGTTTACTCTCATGCAGAAATGTCACTGTAGTGTTTTAAACCCTCTCAAACACATCAGGGGAAATCTCAGAGCTAAGGGAACAATATAAAATTACTGAGCTGATTTCACACTTGGCATCATGTTCACAGGAATTCTCCTTCACATTAATTCCACCTCCAGTGCTAAACTATCAGGATTTTAAAACACATGCTAAAATTACAGAGGCTAAAATAACCAAATCTGAGGTTCAGTCATCAGTTAAAATATCTACACCAATGTCAGCCATGCTAGAGGTCAGAAAAGGGTTCAAAAAAATCCACTGTCTTACCATACTTCCTATTGCACGATGTAGTTGAATTATTTGTTTAGCTGTTTGCTCCTCCCATTTTATACAACTCTTTGCTATAGAGATTTTAGGAGCTAAGGAGGGGAAAGAGAAATCAGAAGATTTAGAAGTTTGTTTTGCATCTTTTTGCAAAAACAAACAGCTGTGCTACTTTATCCTATTTTAAACCTCAGTTTATCCTGACCAATGGCAGGTTTACCATCCAGCCACAGGTACCTCAGACAACAACTGGAGAAAAGGTTTTGTAAAAAGCTCAGTTTGGATTATTTATATTTTAATCCCAGTTGTTCTCCTATTTACCCACTGCACTGCAAACTGACACCATGTTTACAAACACAGCTGTAACCCTTTTGTCTGCATTACAACCGAAGAGTAACAAACTCAGATTTTGTGACATCACCACTGATTTTGATATTGACAAAGCCACTCTGAAAAAATAAATATAATGTAGTATGTCTGGAGATTTCTGAAGCATTTTTAAGACAGAGAAGGCAGTGAAGAGACCATACTGAGAAAGGAATTTAAACAAAAATACAACTCAGTACAGCAGGAAACTTAGTTTTCCAGCTGATAAAAAAAAAATTACCAAGTCACATTAAACAGTATGCATACCTACCAAATGTTACTCCTTCTTTTGGCTGCTCTTTTTTGTTTTTTAAGCTTTCAGGCAAGTTTTTCAAAACTGCCAACAGCTGCAAAATAAATTTTGAACAGGGTATTAGCCAAGCTAAGTTTAAGCAATAATAAACAAAGTAAAACTCAATTTTTCAATAGTGAAACTTTCTTGTGAGCTTTTAGAAAACTGGGTAAGTATATAAGAAGTATATAAGACTTGCATCATACACACAGATACACTAAAGGCATTCTTCCCACTGAATTACAATTAAAAAAACCACAAGTATTTTTTAATGGATTATATCCTCTCAGATATTTATTCCAGAACAGGACAGAAGCTGATTATTAAGATGAAAAAGTTGATATTCACTTCAATGAAAGAAGAACCTGCACCGTTTCCAAACACAGCACCAAGTTTCAGATCATTCTCCTTTTAAAGCTGCAGTTAACTCAGAACAAGATTGATAAGAATTCTGTTTGCACATGTTCAAAGCGAGGTACTAATTAGAAGTGACAGAGTTGGCAGGACTTTACCATGTTTGCACCCATCTTTGCTAACATCCCTTCCAGCTCCTGTGCTGTACAGTGGGGAGGAACAGCAACCTCTTCTTGCTTAATAATTGGACCTACATCAAACCTGCGAGGAAGAAAACACATGAGTTTACTGGAGGAGCTGAAACTCAATTAAGCAGTTCAAAACCCTACATTCAGTACATTAACTCAGTTACTAATTACCCCTTTTTCTCCCTATGAAAGTACTTTCCAGGTGTCATTTTCACATTATGAAATGTTTGGTTTGCAAGACAACACAGGGAAGAAAGTATTAGATCTATCTCAGCAACAAGATTCACCTCAGCAAGCTTGGGCTGATATAACACACAATTCACAGTTCAGAACATGAGATCTCAGAAGAAACAACCTGAAGTACTCAGAGGAAATTTTTTTTGCACTTTCCTAAGATCTATTATCAGACAAGCATGTAAGAAAGAAAAGGTAACTAAGATAAGGTGTTTCCACAAGCCTTTTAAGCCAGATTTTGGGCTGAAACTAAACTATATAAACTGTCTCATGCCTAGACAGACAATTGCTTGTCCTCTGTTCACTTACAGGTGAACAGAGGACAAGCAACAGGTGACTCTGAAGTCTGAAAACCAGATCTTTTATGTCCTGTCATACCAAGTCTATTGATAGAGCTGTGTGTCTGTTGTCTGCTCCCTGTAATAATGCTAATGATTAGAGAACAGGTTTGGAGTGCAAATTACACACTCACTAAAATACTGTATTTGTGACAAATCTCATATGGTCAGATGAACATTTTTAAGTGTTTCTAATTTTAATATTAAACACACATATTAAATAATAGTCATTATATAGACTGATTTAAATTATTATTTCAGTGGTGATGATTTAAAGTCCTGAGAGGCAATAACAGCAGTGAGTTGCTTGAAAGGCACATCAAACCTACCTTTTTGGTCTTATTTCCATAATTGTCACTCCAGTCACCCTATCACCATGAAGCACAGTGTGGACTACGGGTGCAGGACCACGCCATCGTGGGAGACAGCTGGGATGGATGTTCAGAACACCACTAAAATGAAATTCAAAGTTAGAATAGGAACAGTACTTGGAGCACACATAAATGGGTGTGCAACACACGTGACAGTAAAACTACTTTCAGAATTATCTGCTCAGACCATCTTAAGTGTTACTGGTTTAAATATACACCTAAAGGAAAATTCACACTATAAACTTCAGTTTCTCAGCAAATACAGAGAGATGAGAGGAATAAAGGTAAACACATTCTGCTGCACCATTTGCATAAATTTGCATCAATGTGTTAAAAGAGAATGAACCTCACATCCCAGGTATGTTGACCTAACCTGCTACAAGTCACAGGTGCTGACTCAAAACCAGAGTACAGTGACAGATGTCCTGTCCACTCACTTACTATGGGAACTGCAGAATCAGGTCCTCACTCAGGAGGCGTCCGAATGATGCCACCACCCCCACATCGAACTGCCCCGCGGGCCCCGTGTGCGGCCACTCGTGCACAGGCAGCTGGAGCTCCCGGGCACAGCTCCTCACGGGCAGGTCCCCGGGCAGGCGGGACGGCAGGGTCACCACCTCCAGCCGCGACACGAGCGGGTCCTCGCTGGGCTCTCTGGAGGGACAAGGAGTTGAAGCCTTGTAATGGCAGAGCAAGGGAGAGGCGAGGGCTGGGTCACCTCCACCCCTCGCTGTGCCCCTGTGCCCTTCCACAGCACCTGCCTCTCCACCTCCCACCCCCTCCCCGGTCCCCCTTCCCTGACCCTGCCCTCAGCCCCCTCACCACCCTTGAACCCCACACCTCCTCACAACCCCCACAGTCTCTGTGATCCTGGTGCATGGACCGACTAATACCGCCGCGGTCCCTGTCCCACCCTCAGGCTCCTTCCCCTCCTCTTCCCTACCACCCTCTGCTCATCCCACGGTCCCGACCCCTCCTCATGCCCCAGTGACCCCCGAGCCCCATCACCGGCCTCATCTCCCATCCCTCAGTGCTCAGCCCTCCCTCACCCTCCCCAGCCCCTCAGGCTCCGCGCCCCTCAGAGCCCGACTCCCCCTGAGGCCCCTCTCACTGCCCCGTGTCCCCTCAGGCCCGTCCTCCCCCAGGCCCGTCCCCCCTCTGGCGGCGGTACCCGGCGGCCCGCAGCGCTCGCAGGGCGGTGACGGCGAAGCGGTCCGTGCCAAAGAACAGGACCCGCCATGGCGGCCCCTCGCGCCAGGCGCGCAGCAGCCGGGCCCGCATCGCGGGGCTCCCCGCGCGGAGCGATGACGCGCCGGGACCCGCCCCGGGGCGGGGCCGCCCCTCAGCGCTGGGGGGCCGCGGGCACCGGCGGTGCACTGTGCACTTATGGAATATCCCGAGCTGCGAGGGACACGACAGGGGCATCGGGTCCCACTCCTGGCCCTGCGCAGGGCACTCCAGCAATCCCATCATGTTGTCCAAACGCTTCTTGAACTCGGGCTCGGTGCTGTGAGCACTGCCCTGGGGGAGCCTGTTCCAGTGCCCGGCCACTCTTTGGGTGAAAAGCCTCCTCCTGATATCCAGCCTAAACACCCCCTGACTCAGCTTCATGCCGTTCCCTCGGGTCCTGTTACTGTTCACGAGGGTGAACAGATCGGTACCTGCCCCTGCGCTGCCCCTCGTGAGGGTGCTGGAGACCCCCATGAGGTGGCCCCTCGGTCTCCTCCAGGCTGAACAAGCCAAATGGCCTCAGCCACTCCTCACGTGGCTTCCCCTCCAGACCCTTTACCATCCTTGTGGCTCTCCTTTGGATGCTCTCCAATAGCTTATATGTCTTTTTGATTTTCTGGTGCCCAAAGCTGCCCCTAGTCTCAGACTCCTTTCGATAGTGCACAGTGACAAGACAAGGAGCAATGGCCATAAACAAAAACACAACAAGTTCCACCTCAACATGAGGAAAAACTTCTTTACATTGAGGGTGGCAGAGCACTGGAACAGGCTGCCCAGGAAGGGTGCGGAGTCTCCCTCTCTGCAGACATCCCAAACCCACCTGGACACGTTCCTGTGTCACCTGCTCTGGGTGAGCCTGCCTTGGCAGGGAGGTTGGACTGGACATCTCTGTGGTTCCAACCCTGACATCTCTGTGGTTCTGTGAATGTGGTGTGGGGTGGTGGGGCTGTCAGGGCAGCCCTTGGGGTCTGTGCAGCTCTGACAGCTCCAGCCCCCCAGTGTCGGTGCTCCCAAGCAGTGTCACTGTGGCCACAGCCCTGTAACCCTGACCATGAATTGTCTGTGCTGCCTCAGTGCAAAGATAATGTGGAAAAACATTGTGGGCAGAAAGGGGTGTTGACCCCACAGCCACTGCTCTGACAGCATTTGAAAAGCTGATTTCATTGTCTGCCTCCATGGACAGCTTCATTTTAACAGTGACAATAACTCAAAGAATGTTTTCTTGTAAACTATGGGGTCAGAATCACCACTTAAAGAACTGTCTTCTCCCATAACATAAGTATGAAAATATTTTATCATTCTGCTAAGAACATTCTTTCCCCGCATGGGAAGATGGTTTATTTGTGTAGCTATTAATGTAAATCACATACAGAGATTCCCTTGTGCATCTAAATCACAGTTTATCCTACAGTCTTTGCCACTAGGAATTTCTGCAGCAGGGAGTGTGAGAATCTGGAAACATTTCCTATATGCCAGTGAAAACATGTAAATTACTTGGAAAAGGAATAGTAGAATTTTATGTTGGATACACGAGAGAAGGATCAAAAAGGAAAGTGAAATTTTGTGCCACACTAAGCAATGCTGTGCATATTCATTCCCTTTTTCATGTCTGTATGCCCATCATTATGGTTTTCTTCTCTCAAACATTGAAGACGCCACCATTTTCAGTGGTAGAAACACAGGGAAACTAATGAGAAAGGGCTGTTACATGTTAGGAAAAAAATGAGCCAGGCTATCCTAACGGAGGTTCTTCCGTTCCTGCACACTGAGAAAAGGAGAATATGCTACCAAATACAGAGGTAATTTCCTAATCAATATGTAAAAATCAATTGCTCAAAAGAATTTATAATTTTCTATTACTTTGGAAATCCCATAAAAATCCTCAGCTCGGTTGTGTACAGTCTTCAATTCCACAATCCAGCTGCTTCATCTCAGTGCATAAATGAAAGGATATAGTTAAAAAATGTAAACAAGAGGGTAGCAAGGATGAAGGAATGGCTTCTGCTTGAGAAGAGAGTAAAGCTCCCAGCATGGTTCATCTTGGAAAGAAGATGGGGAAGAAGGGCAGGTGAGCAGTGTGACTTATCATAAACAGGGGACAATTAGTTGTTGCACAGTGACCAAGTGATTACAGACACTTATGGGTATCGGGCCCTTAAAGAGAGGAAGCAGTGTTCTGCACAGCGTGTAATTTCAGCCCTTATATCAGATGCTGAAAAATTTGATCACATAATACCTCAGATGCTGGAAAATACTCATGGCTTCCAGGGGTGTGCTGCACAGTCGCTGGCTGGAAGGCTGGAAGGAGACATCTTGTGTGGTGACAGCGAATACCAGTTCTCTGAGGTCTTGGGCAAAGCCCTGGATTTATTACCAGCACTTCAGAAAGGCCAGGGATGTACCTGTGTGTCTGGATGGCCCAAATGCCACCCGAAAGCTGGGAGTCTGAACCCAGAATCCAGGTGCTGCTCGGTGTTCATTTCCAGGTATCAGATCCAGGCACTGAATGTGTCCTCAGCACCATGTGTGAAGCTTCACCTGCTGCTCCTCCGGGACTTAAACCCTGGAGATGAATTCTCACTTCTGGCAGTAGTTAAGGCTCCTGGAAATATTGTAACTCCATACTGAACTTTTGCCAGACTTACACATGAAGTAATTAATGTTACATTTGTAGTGAGTTTATGAGGTGGACTTAAATTCCCCCAAGTACACTTTCTCCCAAGTGATTCATCCTCGGCTCTGATACTACTGCACAGTTCAAACAGATTATGCCTGTTATTCAGTATTATGCCTTGGACACAGTGTACGTGTATTTTAACTGAAGATTTATCTTGATATAAATTTTTTTCAAAATGAAAGCAATTATCTGATTGTTTCACACACAAAAAAAAAATCTAGCTTTTCTGCTGCATTTGAACTCTGCTTTTGTACATGGAATGGAAAAAAAAAAACCACAACCCTGCATGTTTAGTTGTTCTGTAACCAGGCATTTCAGGTCAAAGACACTGAAGGGATCAAAAAAGATAAGCAAAATTAAAACACCAAGGTCAGACAAGCTCTTCCCAAGAGTAGTGAAGACAGATCCGAGGAGGAAGCAGAACACAAATCAACATCTTATCTGCACTTTGCTTCCTGGCCAAGACAATGAAAGTGTCTCCAAGAAGTAAAAAGATATTGCCCATTAACCTGTGCCAGTGTTGTCAGGGGAGACAAAAAATCAAACACTCACAGCCTTGCTGAAGAGGTTTCTCCTGAAGCCATTCACGGTTCTCTGGAAAAGGAGAGGATTACTGGGCACAAGAGCCAACTCTAACCAGTGGGAAACTGTTTTTGTTTCCATGTACATCACGCTGAGTCCAGCTCAGCCACTTACCTGCATCCTGACACTATTTTTGGGGGGTTATCATGGGTGGAACAGGATTTGCTGTGCTGGTGCACCGAGGCTTGTCCCTGAGCCACACCACTCCACCCCAGGGATGCAAGTGGAGGCCACCCATGGCTTCACTACTGCCTGGGGGACACTGGTCTTGCAAGGGCTGCAGGAGGGATGTGGGGTCTCCCATATGGGAGGAGCTGTTGGACACCTTTCCTACAAACAGCCCAAGGCAGGACTGGAACCAGGTGGTCACTGTGGAGCTGCAGAGGTGCCTGTGATGTCCCAGGAGCCACAGGTACTCTGTGTCCTCTGATCAGGCTTCTCCACCTGGTTTTGGTTAGGAAAATGTGGATTATACCATCATGCCCAGCTTCCACACAGCACTTGGGGAAATGATTTTTTTGTAATTAAAACATAGATACATAAATCAAGCCATGTAGAAAATTGGGATGAAAAGGAACCTTCTGGGGCTTTGAGGTCACCATCCACCCGTTACAGTCACCTCTTCACCATGGGCAGCATCTCTATCCTTCTACTCTGAGATTACTCTGGGACCAGGTGTCTTCTCTGCACCTTTCCCAAAGCCAGAGGATTTGGTTGTGCAGCTTGTGAGACCTCTTTTGCTGGCCTGTTCCTCTACCCCTTCCCTGGCACTGCAAAGATCACAAGGGCACTGGAAAAGCCTTCCCTACTCTGATGGCACTTTCTAAATGATCCTGTTTGAAATGAAGAGGAAAGACAGCACAATTTGCAGTGTGGTGGGATGTCCCAGCTGGAACTGCCTCCCCCAGCAAGAGCAGCTCTTGTTTCCTGGAGGATGCATTTCTGAGCTCCCATCTGATTGCTGCTAGGCTGAGGCTGAGCAGTGAAACATCTGTTTGGGACTATACATGTCTGCTGGATGAGATTTCACAGGGGCAGCCAGGGAAGCTCTGATGCAGATGTGAGATAGGATTCAAAGGATTAATTGCACCGGAGCAAAACTTCAATGCCAAAGATCACAGAATCATAAAATGGTTTGGGTTGGAAGGGACCTTAAAGATAATCTAATTCCAAACCCTTGCCAGGGGCAGGGACACCTTCCCCTAGACGAGGTTGCTCCAAGCCCCATCTGACCTGGCCTTGAACACTTTATTTCAAGGAAAGCACTGAGAACAGGACAAATATAAGGACACTGTGCCCATCTCCAGTTAAGCTGGAGCTAACCAGTGCTAGCTGTGTGCCCCAAGCACATCACTGAGAGGCATCTCGCGTGGTTCGCAGTGTGCAGCTCCATCCATGAACCAGGTAGTTCAGGGAGGAGCAATCCTCCTTTCCCAGCGTGGCTGCCACAAAAAGCAGCACATCAGCCTGCAGAGCCTCTTAGCAGACTATTGACTTAGCCAGGTGTTGCCAGTACTTGTGAAACAGGGATGGCAGAATCTCTGGTAGGTGCATCGTGCTTTGCCTGCAAAGTTGATTGCTCTGGTAAGATACTCTGAGAGCCTTAGAATAACCATTCACTAAAAAAAAAAAAAAAAAAAAAAAGGGTAATATCTGCTTTATCAGGACATGCTTCCTGTATGCAATGAGGACAGAGGCAGGCAGAGTGAACATTATCTTTAACTCCAGGGTAACTTATTACTGAGTGTCATTCTGCTCAGTGTGCTCTTTTAATACTGATTGTGCCAATAGCTTCAGCAAATAGGCTGGAAGTTCCTACAGTTCATTCTTTGGGAAAAGGTCATTCACCTCACACTGTAAATGCTCCCACTAAAGAGGTGTGTTTTCTTCAGGGGTTGGAGTGTACCTCACCTGTTGGACTGGCCTTCACACATGACTCAGGAGCAGAATGAATCACAGCTCGTAGCACATCCAGAGCAGGAGGACAGGGAACCTTGCCACTGCATTGCCACAGGGACATTACCACTGATGGGAGCTCGGAGGAGACGTCTTGGGATGACAGGGCTGAAAGAAGAAATGTAGCTTCCTCCCTGCTGGGAACTGCCTGTTTCTGGTGAGTTAGTGGAGATTAACGGGCATTCCTGCTGCACCAGCTGCTGGGTTAATTTATAGCTATCTGTAAAGAAAGGTTTATTTATTTATTTATTCCAGCTAGAAAGCTCAAATCCTTGGAAATTTTAAGTGAAGGCTGTTTAAGGAGAGACTGGATAGCAAGTGAGAAGCAGGCTGGGATAACTCCTGCATATAAAAGCCTGGGAAGCAGTCAAAGGAAAATTTATAATATAACTCAGATTTGCTCTTTAACTTTTGGCTTCACAATGGTTAACAAAGAGGACAAACTGCCTTCTTGCTTTAATATTTTAAATATTAGACATTTTTTCTTGTGTTCTGTAATGGAACTCAGTGCTTAATGTACTTCTATAAACCAACCCATCCATTTGCATCTCCGTGATGTGCCATTGTATATCCTCCATGAATCCCAAAGACAGAGCATCCCACTTTTATACTGCATTTGGAATAACTGACGCATTTTAATGCCATCAGTTAAGATAAGATAATCACCAGAGAGAGTCTGGATGAGAAGAGGAGACTGTTTTTGGAAAGACTGATGATATGTTCTAAATACATCGTCCCATATTGTGTAGTGAGTATTGAGCAGGGAGTCCAGAGGGACATTATCATCTTAACAGAAGCTGTGCTTGATGGTCTTTCCAGAAGATTATTCCCCATCTTTACTTATATCAATATAGCATAAAATGCACCAGCTCTCTCTCATTTGAGCTTCCCATGTTGTACCTGAGCTGGGAAGCAACCTCAGAAGGGTCTTAGATGTCTCCAGAGGGATAGAAGACCGAAGTCTGCAGCTTGGAGTTGCAAAGACCTGGATCCAAGGGCTCATCCCCATCCATCAGCAGCCAGAGTCACTGCTGAGATGTGCAGGCTGGGCAGCGATGGAGAAGAACATCCCCCACGCTCTCCCAGCATGTCTGGTGGAGCAGTGCTCCCCCACACTGGGGTGTGGGCAGCAGGATGGAGCAGCTGTGTGGGGGAGGCTGGAGGAGATGGCTTTAAAAATCTCTCTTTCAGACTGGAAGATCCAAACTCATCAGAATTGTGAGACTCTCTGTTTCCTTGCTGGGGAAACTGGTGTTGCAGGCAGAGTTCTGGATTGTGCTCAAGCTCTCCTCTGGGGTAGATGCACTGGCCTGAGAACACTGTTTTGGAGCTTTGATGAATGAAACTAGTTTGGTTAGTGTGATGTACAGGTAAAAGATCGGTAAAATAACAGGAGTTTCCTTTAAGGTATTTTACCTAAATTTCCTGTTAACGCACAATAAATATCCGTTCTGCTGCTGTGTTGTACCTGAGAAGTTCTGGCCTCCCACCTCTGGGGAGACTTGGCAGTTGGTCACTACTTTATGAAGTAGTGAAGTACTTCCAGCAGCTTTCCAGCATCCCTGCTGTGCACGGACACCGGGAGGTGGCCCACAAGTTATGAAACACCTTAGGAGAAAATCAGCAACATGCTTGTCAAATATTTCTGTTTGGGCAAATGATTAGTCAGAAGCCTTGCACAGCAAGATTTAACACATTCAAGTGCCACTTCTCATTAGGGTGTAGCTGAGTTGTAACTTATTTTCATTGGCACCAAGACTTTATTTCCTCCTTTGTGAGGGGTGATCCATGTGAACAAGCTAAAGGTTACCTGGATGGGAAGGTAATTGGCACACTTCACTGCAGGGAGCAGGTTTACCCACATTTTCCGAAATACAAAGTGGACCACGTATGTACTTGAGAGTCCCCTCCTCAAAGAATTGCTAGCAGGTGGTTTTCTGGCAGCAGGGAGCAAGCCTGCATGCCTGGCTGGCTATAAAATGTGAACTTTGAATTGTGAAGACATTGAGAATGGGGGCTAAATAGTAGCAATCATTAGGTCTATAACCGAGGGGACAAATGCTTCCCCGAGGAGTCAGCAGCAGCATTGTTGACACGCCTGGCGCAGTGGAATGTGGCCATGAGCAGTTTCCAGGGAACAGTTTCAGACAGCTCCAGGCCACACGACAAAGGCAGGTGAAAGTTGAGAGTATCAGACTGCCATAAAAGTATTCATATAATAATTAATGGCCTGTGGGGCCAGAGTGCCTGAGGGACGCACGTGTGTTGTGGTGTCATTGACCTGCCAGTGGGTGATGGTTCAGGTGAGGCCAGTGAGCCGTGGGCTGGGGAGAGCCACCTAAACATCTCACCAGCTCACAGTGGACAGCCAGGAACCCCTGCTCAGGGCAGGTCCCTCCAAAGGAGGCTTAAGAAATAATTTGGACCAGCAGCCATAAAAGCTGGATTGATGCCATTGGCAAATGAGGGACTAAAGGTCAAGGAGGAGCTTTCTGCTTCCCTGAGGGATGGGAGACACCCTAACCTCAATGGCAAGCTGGCCTTGCCTTGTCTTGAAGCTCAGCCCTCCACTTCCTCGTCTCCACACCCTTATTCTACCATCCATGGATTGGCAGCAGGTAGGCACTGTCCAAAGTATGTGCTCTCTATGGATCATGTCAGGGGAGCAAGGAGGGAAGCTTAGAGAGTTTGTGGAGGGGCTGGCTCACAGCAGCTGAGCTCACAGCTCGTGGGATCACTTCGGCAAGGGGCCCAACCCCAGGCAGCAGATCCTGTGCCACACCCACTCCCTGTCACCTCAGTGGCTCCCAGATTTCTGCACCCTGTCCTGGCAGCTCAGACTCATGTTCATAGAAGAAAACATGCCACAGCTGCAGGGGTGCATGAGGTCCCCTCTCTGGATACAGAGCTGGAGCAGAGAGGGGAATCAGGTTATCCCTCAGCTCAGTTTCTTTGTCTCTTTCCCAGGCATCTGCACCACTGAAGAGACACTGGTGAAGGTGTGATCCATTCCAGCTGCATATACAAATATGAAGATCTTCTGGTTAATACCATTTTTCCTGCTGCAAGGTAGAGTCCTGGCTTAGAGGATAATGGTGTGGGTGAAGTAGGTCACATGTGCAAAGACCTTAACTTTCTGGAAATATTGTTTCTTCTCTCTCTGGGCCCATTTTCCTTGGTTTACACCAGCAGCAGCCTGGCTCAGCCATGGGAAAAGTTGCCCCCAGTTCCCGAACTGGGTGTCATTCCCATTTGCACTCTGTGTGTGTGTGTGTCCTGTGCTTTGGGGTTGGCCGCACTCATATGTTGTTTTCTTTGCAGACACTGAAGCTTTTCTGATAAAAAATGCTAAATTCAACCTGTGTTTACAAGCCAGTCCAACAAATAGGAATTTATTACTGGAGAACTGTAATCCAGAGTCAGATTTCCAGAACTGGTCTTGGCAAGGCGACTCTTTGGTGAATCATGGCACGCAGAGCTGCCTCTCTGTGTCAGGGGCTGACAGAGTGCAGACAGGTCTCTGTGCCAGCACGGGCTACACAAGCTGGGACTGCTCCAACTCTCTGCTCTCACCTCTGGGCACCAGCCAGAGCTACCTGGTGGCAAACAGGAAAGGAGTCACTCTCGGTGACGTGAGAGGCCTCAAGGCCCAGTGGCAGGATGCTGCGGACAGGAGCGTGTGCGAGGAGAAAACCGGTGAGTGCTGCTCACCCAGGGACCAGTGGTAGAGACACCTGCACTGTTGGGGAATGTGAACAGGCCCTCTCAGCATCCTGGGGTCTTTCCAACCCTGGTGCTCCACCATAATGGGGTCTGCGCCAAAAATGCTCTCCAGTTCTCAGTGCGTGATGAGGTCAGGCTGTGCCCTCAGGGCTGCATTCTGCCTGATTGGAGAGACGGGCTGGGCAACCCTGGGAGCGAAGGGGAAGGTCATCTCCTGTCTGAAGGGCTGCAGTGAGTGACTGTTGCATCTTTCTGCTCTCTCCTCCCCAGCCAAGGCGGGGCACAACAGGTACTTCCCAGCTGCCCTGACCAGCCCACAGGTGCATGAGCACACAGCAGGCAATGCCGCCCTTCTGCTGGGCATGGACCAGGAACAGCTGGAGGAGCTGCTCTGGTTCTTCCGCAGAGAAGACCGTAAGTGCCATTGGTGTTCCTGTGCTGAGACACAGCCCTTGGCTGTTAACTGTCCTGCCTAACACAGATGCCTGAGGGAATTACCGGAGGAGGGGATTTACCCCGGACATACAAAGCCTCAGTCTCACCTCTGGTGAGAAGAAGCAGGCCATGGGTGAAGACAGGCAGGAAGCTTTGCCGAGATAATGTCTCCTCCCAGAGAGGGATTCAGCCTCTCTCCAGGCAGAGCCTGCCAAGAGAGCAAAAGTCTGGGATGACCAGTGATTTTGGCAGGGTGGAGGGGGCAGATTGATATGAGGAGGTCAGTGCCATGAGGATCAACGTCAAAGGCACAACAATCAAGGGTGAAGTCAAGGATGGATCATCCTGGGTGTCCTCAGGAAATTCCTGGCTGTGCTTTGTGGGTCACTTTTTGCTGTGCCTGCTAATGCTGCCTCTCTGCTTTCCCCAGCCTCAACATGGAATTACTCTGTCCTTGCTCTGTCCCTCGCAACCTTCATTTTGGGTCTTGCTCTCCTGACCGTTAACATTGTGCGAAACAGGTGAGATGGGAAAATCTGGGGACCTTTTGGTGTGTGATGGTGTGCTGAACCCCCCCAGGCAGACAGACACAGGGGTTTGGAAGGACAGGACAAGCCCTGATTGATAGGGAGAAAAGCAAAGACAAACTCCCTTTGAACGGTATTTTCTTATAAAATTGTGCCTGATCCCTGCTCTCCCGATGTGTCACTTGGAACAAGCCACTTCTCTTCTCCTGACCCTGGATCCTCAGCAGTGAAGGGTCTGCACAGCTCTGCCCAGCCTAACAGGGCTGCTGGGAGGGAAGTGACCATAACTGTGTGGTGTGAGATGCCCTCCCGTAAGTGCAGAGGCTCTGGAGCAGGACTCCCAGCCTTTCCCCGTCAGCATTCCATGCTGTTCCCCTGTTGCTGCACAACAACCCTGCAGCTGAGGAGCAACTCAGTGTTTGTTACAGCATGAAAACTTACCTCTGGGTCAGAGCTGTCACCTTCAGAGGAGAGAAGAGCTAATGCTCTGAGCCTGCCAAGCTCTCCCTCTAGTGCTGGCTGGGTGCTGCTCCTGGCATCGGGAGCACTGTGCTCTCCAAGTGGGAATCCCACAGCTGTGTGTGCTCCAGCACTTCAGAGCACTTACCTGGCACGGTGCAGCTGGTGGGGTTTGCCCTGGTGTGTTCCAGGGACACAGTGCAAATTGAAGGCTGTGACCATCACCAGGGTCCTTGCCCCCAGAAGTGGGCTGGGCTTGCTGCTTCACTCCACATGGCCCTGTTGTGCCTTCCCTGCAGGAAAAGGAAGATCTTCATGAGCAGAAACGCAGAGCAAACCCCGCTGCAGGCTGAGCTGGATGCCACGAAAGCCCTGATACCTGTGCAGGAATACAGTCCAGCTCAGCCACAAAAACAGGAGCCAGTGCCCCAGAACCAGAGACCAGGGGAAGTGGTGGTCCAGTGGAAGGACGGGACCCTCACGTCCCTGTACATGAATTTGCCTGAGGAAGCCATATAGCAGCAGCTGAAGTCAGACCATGTAGGCCCTGAGGAAGGTATTGGAATATCTCATTTTGCAGAGATGGAAGTTTAAAAATGCAGTTTAGCCTGGGGAAAGAAAAGACAAAAAGAAGAAAGCAGCAGAGTTGCACCCAGAGGAGAGGCCCTGGCCTCAAGGCAACCCCTGCCTCTCCAGCTCAGCTCTTGCCTGGCTGATGTTCCCCTGCAGGTTTTGGCTGCCTCCAGCCTTCCCTCTGGCACCAGCTTCACCCCTTCCCTCAGGTGCTGCAAACAGCTGGGAGCTAAGCCAGGGCAGGAGGTAGGAGGTGGGAGGCTTGTCCTGCAGTCAGCCACTTCCCATCAAGAAAACAGCCACACTGTATTCTTTTCAGAAATCATCTTTATTAAAATACTTTCCAAAGTGGTGGATCAAAATCCCATATTGAATCTCTCTCTATCAGTAAGGTCATATATATATATATATATATATGGATATATGTACAAATATACACATGGATATTTTACTCTGCAGAGTAACTGAAACTCCAGGGAGAAGCAAAACATTTAACCTGATAGAGCACCTGAAACCAAACACCCAGCCTTTGGCCCTGGCTCGGGCACAGGCAGACCCTGGTGTGCTCCAGGATTACTTTCATGCCCTTCACTGGGCACACGTAGAAGCCATGAAATAATTTAGGACATTTTTGGAGATACATCAGTCTTTTAAACAAAGGCTTTTCAGACCATGTCCTTGTCAGTGAAGCGTCTCCTTGCAAAGCCTTTGGAAAGGGACACTACAGTGTAAAAAGTTGATTAAAAAAGCAGCAGTTTTGGTGTGACATAGGTCGCTGTGTGGGAATCAGTTTCGGGCCACCTGAGGCCTTCAGTCAGCTGAAACAGTATCTGCACCTTTTTTATTTGGATTTAAAATAAAATAAAAATTCCTCCTACTTATTGCTCAGTCAGGGACCCGTGGGATGAACGAGAAGGGTTCCTCCATGCTGGATTAATGATTAATTGTCCCCTCCTGGGCTCCTGTCGCTGTGTGCCAGGTGCCCAAGCTGGCTGGGGGCCCTGGGGACGCCCTTGCCCTCCCAGTGGTGCCCATGGCTCCGGCTCCTCCAGGAGCTGTTGGATCTTCATGGAAAACCGAGCTGGCCCCGGTGCCAGTGGCAGGACAGGGTACAAACACCACAGCAGTGCTGGGCAGGGGCAGGCAGAGCAATGCAACATGTTGGACTCTTGGCACCCTCCTGCTTGCCAAGTTGCCACCGCTGGCTCTGCACTGGCACAGAGACCAGGGCCACCCCCTGCCAGCAGCTGCTGAGATGCCCGTGAGTCCATCACAGAAGGTCTCAGCCCTTGCAGAGCCAGGAGGATGGGTGAGGGTCTCTCACCTCCCTCTCCACAGCCCACAGGGACGTGTCCTAAAATATCTTGAAGCCTTTCAACAAGGTGAGCGTGGGAGCCTTCCTCTTGCTCTGAGCCCGCGAGGACTTGACGGTGACCAGCTTGGCCTGGGCCACCGAGGGGATCTCCTTGTAGTTGACGGTGGAGAGGGTGTTGAAGGTGGCCAAGCCGTGGTGGGTGGGCAGGGCCAGGGCCGCGGCCACCGGCGGGCAGGGCCGGTCCTCGGTGATGAGGAGCGGCCGGGCGGGCGGGTTCCACTCCGCCTGGCGCCGCACCGCCCGCACGGCCTCGTGGAAGACGTGCTGCACCCCCGTGAAGTCCTGGCACGCCGACACCTCGTGGAAGAGGCACCCGAACCTGCTGGCCAGGGACATCCCTTCGGCTGAGGGCACCTGCCTGGCGAGAGCGGAGGGGAATGGCTGCAGGATCCCTTGGGGCACTGCAGCCTCCTGAAAAGGGTGCAGGCAGTGGACCCTGCATCCCATGCCTGCTTCCCGGTGGGCACAAGGGTAGCACTCACTTGTGACCCTCTGAGACAAGCAGGGTATGTGAGTCCAAAAGAGTTCAGCCTTTCCTGAAATCCCATAGTAATGAGCTGTGTGGGTCCCTGGGGAATCACACAGATTCCTGTGCTGGGGATGTGTGCCAGGGACATGGGGGTGGGTGTGATGGCAGTGCACTGGGAAGTGGGGAGGAGACCCCTCTATGGGGAGACACCTCTGTGCTGGGAACACAGGGGGTTCAGCAACGCATCTGACTCAGGGACCTGAGGGACCACAGAGAGGCACAAAAGGCCAGAAAAACACATCGGGCACATCCAGTCCAGGACTAGAAGGCTGCAGAGAAAGGAAGGGCATGTCCAGAGGGGCTCCTCTGGCTCAAGCCCTGCCAGGGGTGCTGACGCTGCCTCACCACGCAGCTGAAAAACATCCCACTGAAAAATACCAACAGGCTCAAAATAAACACATCATTCCCTGGGCAGGAGAGCAGGAACCTCGGAGATGTGGGAGGACGTGGCAAATACTAACAGGGGTGGAAATACCCTTAAAAAAAATCAGATTTGGGTTTTGCATCCCAGCCGGAGGATGGGAGGATCTGTGAGCTCTGTCCCATCGGGAGCAGCCCCATACCTGTACTGGTCCATGTCCAGCTTGTTTCCCAGCAGGAGCACGGGGCAGTGGCGCTGGCAGCCCCGCGCGTGCAGGGCGAGCACCTCGAGGTAGCGCTGGCAGCCCTCAAAACTCCTCCTGTCCTCGATGCTGTAGACGACCAGGAAGGCGCTGGCCCAGCACAGGTATCGCTCGCAGTTCTCGGGACCATCCTGGGGGTGAGAGTTGCGGCTGAGCTGTGGTCCAGCCATGATCCAGCCATAATCCAGATGGATCACGCGAGCAGTGCCTCACCTGGTCAGCCGTGTCCATCACCTTCAGCAGCACAGGCTGCTGGTCCACCAGCTCCTCCGAGGTGTAGGTGTCCTCTGCAAGGAGAAGGGTGGTTGTGAGGATGAGCTGGGATGCCCCATCTTCTCCAAAGCCAAGCAAAGCCCTGGATGCTTGGGATGCTGTGGAACAATCTCAGCCCTGATGAGGAGCATCCTCCACTAATGCCTCGCACTTTGCTCCTTCCTGAGACAATGTGATTTTGGGAGACTGGTGGTGATGCTGCTGGGCAAGCCCAGCTAGGAGTGCTCATTTCCCCCTGTGTGCTACAAGCGTGGGCTCCAGCAGGAGAAGGAGAGAGAAGAAGGAGCCCAGCACAACAGGCGCCCAGCACTCAGCCCTTATCTAAAAGCCTCAGCCTGAAGAGATAAAGCAAGATGGGGGCTTGACATGGGGCTGTTTCCCAATAAATCAGGCGAGAGGAACGGCCCTTTCTTTTGGAAGCAGGACAGGCAGGGAGAGCCGTTCAGCCATTCCCCCGGGAGAAAGATGCTTTCTCTGGGCCAGCTCCTAATGGATGTGTTTCGGAAAGGTTTTGACGTGGGAAGATGAAAACACATTCCCAAAAATATTCGAGTAGGAAAGGATTTATCCTTCTTTCCTAAGAGTCACTGAATTATTAGGGGCCAGAGTTGGTTCCTGGACAAGGTCCATATCTCTCTAATGTCCCCGATAAATCATTTATGGTTCTTCCCTGTGACCTGGAGTCAGGCCCAGAAAAATAGTTATTAATTACTCAAATGAGTGGAAAAAAAATGCCCAGAACTGCTTGCTGCAAAACTCAGCCCCCAGGGTCGCTCCCTCTGCACCCTCCTCATTCCCCCAGCCCTTCCCTTGCCTGACACCCCTGGGGTGAGCAGGAGGCACCAGAAGCTCCCCAAGGAGCCCCAAGAATTCAGCTTTTGGTTTCTTCAGGGCAATGAGAGGAGCCAATGTTCCCCTGTGGGACTTGCCCACAGAGAGAGAGGGCGCTGCTTTCACCTCTGTTTTTACAAGTGGGTTTGGATCAAATCCAGCCCTTCTTGTTGTTTTTCATATAATTTTGAGTAGGTTGGGGTTTTTCCCCCCTAAATGCCATATTTGTGGGAAACACGGGAGATGGGAAGGGTACTCCATGGGGCGACAAAGAGTCTTACCCAAGTTGGGATCATATTCGCTGATGAACCTCTTGGTTAGAAACTTGACAGTCAGGGCTGCAAGGAGGTGAAAGAGGCAGGTGAGGAAGGTGTCCCCCCGTGGCACTGCCGCCCCCGCAGCCCCCCCTGTGCCCGGCCATCCCCGTGGTGGTGGGTGCCTGTCTCACCTGACTTGCCGGCCCCTCGGCACCCCAGGATGGCCACATTGCACTCGGGGAGGGGGGTCTGGGGCGGCCGCTCGGCGCTGACTCGGGGTTTGCCGAACATCGAGGACATCCTCGGTCCTGCGGGAGAGAGCGAGGGGGGACATGGGGCACCCGCTGCCGTGCCAGGTGGGTACCTTCTCACTGCCTGGCTCGTGGGGCGCCCCAGCCTGGGCAAAAGGGGGCTCAGCAGCACGAGGGAAGAAAATCCCCCCTTCTCCATCCGCCTCCTGGAGCCGGGGTGGCCGGCATCCCCATCCTACGCTGGTGTCCAGCACCCCACCGAAATACAGGGACCACTCCCCAGCCCTCTGCCCACCCTTCACACCCCAGAGAGAGAAGAGAAACGCAGCCTCCCACCTCAAAAGCCAGGGCCGGAGGGGACGCGGGGCTGGCCGGGGGCGATGGCGGGGCCGGGGGAGCAGCGGCCCCTGCACGGCCGGGGCTGCGATGAATGAGGCGGGAGGAGGCGAGCGCGGCTCCCCCGCTCGGGCTCCGGCCAAACTCCTTGTAAGGAAAGCGGCCCCGCCGCGGGGCTGGACACGCTGCCCCGGCCACCCCGAGGACGGTCCCCCCGGCAGGGCACTCCGACCCCCCGAGCTGCCGGGGCTTCGGGCAGGGACCCCCGGGCCACCACACCGTGTCCCGGCACCTCGATGTGTCCCGGCATCTTCCTGAGCCCCTAACACTTCGCTGTGTCCCCAGCTCCTCGATATGTCCCCAGCAAACCCAAGCCTGGTCCCGCTGCCCTGGCCGAGGCCAGTGCACTCATCACACCTCCGGCAGGCAGAAGCAGCACCCCGGAGCTATGCTGCCTGTCCAGCCACCCTGCTCACCACCTGCCCGGCTCCTTCGGATGCAGTTAAGCACAGACACCTTCTGCTGCCAGCAGAGGCTTTGCAGGGGGAAAAAAATACCCTTTTCCCACCCAAAAGACTCGATCCCAAGGGGAAAAGAGAGCCCAGGAAATACTCACCAGTGCCCGCACCAATCCATCAGCCAGCACCCAGTGTCTCTGAGCCTGAGTAGGTGGCAGAGGCTGAAGTCAGCGTTGTCATGGCGATCAGAACCATTTGGGATGGGGCTCAGTGCCCGGGACCGCAGGATACAGCCCCTGGGCCGGCCCTGAGGGGCTTCTGGGGGGGGCATATCCGAGGCTGGGGGGCGAGGGCTGCTCCGTGTCCACCCAGGGCTGCTGCGCCATTGGGAATATTGCCCATTAATGCAGGCAGGATATTTTTAAACCCTCCCAAAATAGTCTGGGAGTGTAGAAGTCCCTGCAAGATCCAGGGATGGGGAGGATGGGGATTATGGGGATCACTCCCCTGCAGGAAGCAGAGCCCCTCTGGGGACCCCCAGCTCCCAGACCGCCTTTGGACACAGGTCAAAGAGACTTAAAAGCAATCAGAGCTAAATGTGGTATTTTAAGCTGGGTATCCATGAGGATCAATGACAGCAGCACAAGTGCAAAGCTCTTCCCTTCTCCTCTAAACTGAGATTTTTGGGGAACCTGCTGGTGCCATGACCCTGGGGCAGTGACTTTGCCATCCTGTGCTGCCCTGAGAGTTCCTGGGGGCTTGGATGAGGGGCTAAGGAGGGAGGAAAAAATAGACCTTCAACAGTGTTGGGCTTCTCAGGTTCAATTATTCACCAAAACTAAAGACCAGGTGCAGCTGGTAATGGGGAGACCTGGGGAGCAGCCCCTCAGGTGAGCCCTGTTGTTGGCCCTCTCCTTGGCACCCCATGGCAGAGGTGAAATGGGATTTCTAGCCATGAAAAGCTGTGAATAGCACACAAATCAGCAATGTGCCACAAATGACACTTTTCTTCACTGCCAACCTCTATGTCAGTCACAGGGGTTTATCTCTGCCCACAGCCAAGCATCACAGGGAGTAGGTGAGCCCTGAGGCCAGAGGGGAGTTTTTTGCTGAAAAAGGGTCACTGCACTTCATTTTCCTCACCATGAGATCCCCACATGAAGCACAGCCTGGCTTATGGCTCCTTGTGCCTGGGCTGGATGTTGCCTGGGTTGCTGATGCCTCCTGCCTGGGGAGGGTCACAAAGGAAGGTCTCTCCCTGCCTGTGGCAGGCAAGGCCCTTTCCCACAGCCAGGCTGGATGACAGCAAGGTTTGCTGATGTTGTTTACCTCCCTGTGGCCGTAAACTCCACTTTTTAAGGGAAAATAAAATAGGATACTGTGATAATGTGCTCTTCCCAGCTGTGCAGATATGTTGCCCTCCCTAGGATGGGGAACCATCTCTTTAGGGCATTGCAACGAGGATGCCCGAAAGTGAGGAGAGCAAAACCCAGTTTCCCAGGAGTGGCTGGGCACACTCCATGGGATAATCTGGGCACTTCTGCAGTGCCCAGCCCTGGCCGGTGATGCTGGAGCCCTGCCTGAGTTTGGGTGGGCAGCTGAGCCCGGCGGATGCCTTTGAAGGGCCCCGGTCACGAGCTCAGCTATCTTTAGACCAAGGTATTTATGTTACAAGGCCATCGGGCAGCGCAGCAAAGGCATCAAAGGGTGGAGGAGGCAGGAGGGGGCTGTGCTGGGGCACGGCACAGAGGGGCATTGGCTGCTCCCCCACCCTCAAGAGCCACTGACCCCTGGGTGAGGATGACCCCGGAGGAGGAAGGCTCCCGGGCAGGGCCCCCAGAGCGGGTGCGTATCCGGGTGGAGGAGCAGTCGTTCTGTGTGGAGAAGACCCTGCTGGTGGAGAGCAGTGAGTACTTCCGTGCCCTCTTCCGCTCGGGCATGAGGGAGAGCACGCAGGAGGAGATCGGGCTGGGGGAGCTGAGTGCGGCCGGGTTCCTCGCCATGCTGCGGGTGCTGGAGGGCGAGAGGCCCATCCTTGGCAGCGAGGAGACCCTCCAGGCAGTGGAGTGTGCTGCCTTCCTGCAGGTAAAACCCTTGGCCAAGTACCTGATCCACTCCATCAACTCCGACAACTGCATCCTGCTGTACCAAGCTGCTGCCATATTCGGCCTCCTGGATCTCTTCCACTGCGCCGCTCTCTATATCAGGGACAGCTATGCCGAGCTGGAGGAGTACCTGGACTGCCTCTCTGATGACCTGTTGGCCTATGTGGAAGCCCTCCTGCCCAGCACCTTTGTGGCAGTGGGAGCCCACACACCCACCTTCGAGTTCTTGGAGGACCTGTCCAGGACCATCTGCTACCTGGACGAGGAGACCAACACGTGGAGGACCCTCTCCTGCCTTCCACTGAGCGCCAGCACATTCCTAGCCGGCATGGCAACCATGGATAATAAGATCTACATCGTGGGTGGCGTCTACGGGGCCAACAAGCAGGTGGTGGAGAGCAGCTTCTGCTATGACGCTGACGCCAACGCCTGGAGCGAGTTCCCCAGCCCTCACCAGCTGCGCTACGACGTCAGGCTGGTGGGCCACGAGGGCTTCCTCTATGCCATTGGGGGGGAGTACGAGAAGATCTCACTCAAGTCCGTGGAGAGGTACGATGTGGCCTCCAGCACTTGGACGTTCGTCTCCGACCTGCCGCAGCCCAGCACGGCGGCGCCCTGTGCCCAAGCCCTCGGGCAGATCTTTGTTTGCCTGTGGCAGCCACTGGACACCACCGTCATCTACGAGTACGAGACCCAGCAGGACGAGTGGCTTCCCGTCACCGAGCTCAAGCGGCACCAGAGCTACGGGCACTGCATGGTGGCCCACCGTGACAACCTCTATGTCATGCGCAACGGCCCCTACGACGACTTCTTGCGCTGTGTCATCGACTGCTTCAACCTGACGTCGCGGCAGTGGACGGCCCTGCCTGGGCAGTTCCTGAACAGCAAGGGAGCCCTGTTCACTGCTGTTGTCAGGGGGGACACCATCTACACTGTCAACAAGATGCTGACACTCCTCTATTCCGTGGAAGAGGAGACCTGGAAGCAGAAGAAGGAGCGAGCAGGTTTCCCGCGCAGTGGCTCCCTGCAGACCTTCCTCCTGCGGCTGCCGAGACGTGACCATGACATCGCGACGTAGGTGGTCCCCCATCCCATGTCAGGATGCACATGGCTCTGCACTTGCTGCTCCCCTGGGCTCCTCTCCTCCTCCATGGAGTTGTGCTCAGGTCCAGGGATGCCTCATGTTGGATCCTGGAGGTGACACTAGACCCTGCCAGAGGGGAAGGGACTGCAGGCAGTTGCTGCTGTGCCTGCCTGCCCTGCACGAGTGCAAAGTCCTGCCAGACGTGGGCTCATGAGCCAACTGTGTGCGTGGCTTCGTGGCTTCTGCAGAGAACAGGTACCAGAGAGGTGCAAACAGGGGGTTTATTTATTCTGACTACACTCTGAGGGTGTGCAGGACTCCACCTCCTCTCTTCCCTGATGGGGAATCATTCATTATATCTCAGAATTAAAAGGAAACCTATAGAAAAGCTTCTCATTACAGAATTTTCATTACTCTTGGGTTTGGTTCCCCCCCCCCCCCTTCTGAAGGATAATACCTCCTAACAGAGATCCATGTCAGGACTCACTCCTGCCCCTGAATGCTTTTTCAGCTGCAGCTCCATTTCAGAGCCGTATGTGGGAGTGTGGTTCCCACACAGCCCTGTGCTCCCCTGGGATATCTCCATGGCCACAGCAGGGTCCTGGGAGGAGGAGGGGAGATGGGCGGTAAAGAAAAGCAGCTCCTGGGCATTGGTGCTTAATGCACTGAGGGTTTTCTGGGACCTGGGAACCATCCATCATCCTCCCAAGCCTCAGCAAGACTCAAAGGGGTGGCAAGTGCTGGCTCTCGTCAGAGGCTTGTTTGAACCAAGTCAGGGTCTTTTGAGGACATGGCAAAACTTGGAAGTACAGAGGGTACAAAAAGGGAGGGAGCACCACCATTGCATGGTGATGCCAGGCTTGCAGAGCTCCAAAGCCAGAGGAGCTGTTCCCATGAGATCCCACTGCCTGGAGTGGAAGGTTGCTGACCCTCAGCACCAGCTCTGGGGGTGGCTGGAGAGCACAGAGCCTGTGACTGCAGTGCTGGGGGACCAGGGCAGCAGCAAACCCAGACTGTGGTCAGCTGGTCTTCCATCCATGGGTCAGGCTTTGGGCTGCTGTGCTGTCCCGGCTGGGATGGAGCTGAAGGGAATACCAGCCAGGATGCCTCAAATACCTCTGTGCTGACCCTCGCCAAGTTCTCAGCATTTTCAAAACAGTTCCCTCATTTGAGAATAAACCCACTCAATGCAACCACAAACCAAAACAAACCAGAAAACCCCAATTTGCAACCATGGCCAGATGGATGTGCCTTGTCCTCATTTGTTCCCTGCCACTGGGCCAGGCTACCACTCTGCTGTCACCTGTGATGGGACCACAGCCCTTGGAGGTGCAGGTCTGGCAGTGGCACAGGGGAGGCAGAGGTCACCGAGGGACCTCCCCCACCTCTGCACCATGGGCAGCATAAGAGGAATTGTGTTGGTGTCCCTGGGAGGACGTTACAGGAACCCATCATGTCAAATCCTCGCTCCCCTCCCAGATAAAGCCAATTAACATTTCAGGTTGTCTTCTCCTAACTGAGAGCAGCATATGGAAACATGCTGCTTTAAAATCATTTCAGATTGAACAAACAGCTTAAACCTCCATTAAAATAAAGTTAAAATAATTCTGTTAGTAAAATATTTATGTTGGGCTCCTGTGGCCAACCCTGGACTGCTGAACTTGGCAGGCTCTCCCCTTCCCTCCAACTCCAACACCAAGTGATACAACCTCCTCCCCACCTCCACACGCTGTTTTTTCGACAGTTCAGAGGTTTACAAAGATATCTGTAGACAAAATGCAGAAGATTTTAAGTGCAGCACTTAGGGGAAAGTGCAGGTCTTGGCAGGCTGTTGAGTATGGCATGGATAACCCAAGAGAGGAGTCATTTGTTGCATCTATCAATCCGGACCGTGATACAGAGAGTAACACAAGATAATTTTAGGTGCAAAGGGAGCACAAAAGATACAGCTCTTACCTCGGCAAGAAATGATGAGCCAGGGTCAAGGAGGCTCCTCTAAGGAGGGTGAGAGGCTGCTCAGCCTTTGTGGGCACGACGCTGCCACCAGAATTCAGCCCTCAACGTTTCACGCTGCTGGCACCAGCTCAGCACCTTTATCTCCCCCTCTCCATCCTCAGGGGTTCGTTCCGCCAAAGATCACAGTTCCAGGCGACACGATCGTCCTAATCACAGTTTAACCTTTTTCAAGTTTCTTTTTTAAGGTGACATCATCTTGGCAAGAGAGGACGTAAGGAAAAGCTGTCTGTAGAACGGACTTGCCTTATAAGGGCCACATCAAAAATAAAAGCTTGTATAACCAAGGGAAAGCTGGAGCAAAAACAGGGCTGGGAGATTCAGGAGGAGCCTGTGAGCTCCTCGGGGATATCTCCCTTGGTCACACAAGGTACCACATTTTCTGTTTCAATGCCATTAAAGAAGGGCAGGAAAAAAGCTTCCTTGGAAATGAATGGGTCAAGTCCCCCAAAACTTGGATGCCAAGTTTCCTTGTCCATCCAGGCAAGAATGAAGGCAGCTGTGGAGAGATGTACCTTCCTGCTGGTGTTTGGCATCCACCTGGAGATCCAGGGAGAAGGGACACAGTGTTTTACCTCAATGGTAGTATGTTAGACTGAGAGATTATTTGGAAGGATACAATGGAAAAATGGTACTAATGCAACTAACGAAGGATTTTCTCTGCTGGGTTGTGCCAGTTGGCATCCTGACAGGAAAAGACACAAACACATTGCAGAAGAACCCCCCAAGCATCTTTACTCAAAGAAATTACATCTGTATCTAATTCACAGGAAAATAACATACTTTATGTGAAAACACTGTCCACTGTTCCAGTGCCAAACCAAGACACACATCCCATTCTCTGTCCTTCAGTTGCATACAGAAATTCCCCCGAGCATCCAGATGTTCCCGATGCTGACTTTCATGCTTAACTTCAGTTGGAGCCACTGTCTTCACAGTTTAGGGAAACATCCCCTGAATTTTCCTGATTTGGGCAGAGCATGAGGCCAGTGAGCAGTTCCCCATCTCTCTGTTCTGATTTCAGGAAGTTCCCTGAGGACAAACTCTTACCTCCACCATTTTGCATTCAACCTCATGTATTTCAGAGCAAGGGCAGCCTGTTTTTTTTCCTTACCTTCATGGAATTGTGTATTTTTATCACATTTCTGGTTTAAAAGGAGAAGCTAATGTGATCAAATTGGATTTCAATTACAATATTCAATCATGACTAAGTCAGCTGAGACTCTTACCAAGCCAGGACCAACACATGTTCCTTCAGATTTTAGGAAAACAATTTCTTCTGATGATTTATATAATCTCTTAAGAATCCACATTTGATTGTAGCTGAAAACATGACACCCATCACCCCAGGTGGAGGGAGAACACTGTGGTTTGGGTTTTGCAAAAATCTAAGCCGAAGGCGGTTTGGATCTTATTTCATCTAATCTGAACAGCTGAGATGATCAGGGTGGGGATGTGTGGGTGAGGAGATAAATATTCCTCCTATGAAGTCGGTGCCTGAATGATAAACACTCTTATGATGGATGTCCATAAAATGAGATGAGACACCAAGGAAGAGCTGTGAAGGTCCGTGATGGGTTGTTTCCAGGGGTGGGGATGGAGCAGCAGAACCACCTGAGTGCTTCTGGTGCAGTCTGGAGAGGGGAAGCTGTGATGGGTCCAGGGTGCTGCTCAGTGGGTTTTCATCACGAGCTCTTCCAGTGCCCTCTCCCTCTGATTCCCACAGAGCAAAAGAACTTCTTTGATTTCATTTTGCTGGAAACCCATATCGTTAAACTGAGCCAACAGATGCAAGAATTCAGCTGCCTGGAGGAAGAAGGAAGAGAGGGGAATGATGTTATCATGGATGGATCCATCGTGGGGTTGCAGCAGAAGCAGTGCTGTGGGACAAGGCAGCAGCCAGACGCCCTGGCTGGGTTTTGTCACCGCCAAAGGGCACCACAACAGCAGCCCGAGGACACACACACCCCTGGTAGCATTTCAACTTCTTAAATAAGAAATATTTAATAAAGTCAGCCTCCAGCTTCACTTATTCCTTATAAAGTTTGTATCAATTCCATGCAGTGTTTGTCTGCATTATAAAGAGGGCAGGGAGAGGCAGTGAGCACAAGCTGGAATTCATTTGTCCTGCTTCCCTCCTTGCTCAGGCTGGGCCCCAGTGCCATGACATCACCTAGAGCTGTGTCCTCAATAAATAAACCTTCCCTGACACTGACACCTGGGCAGCCCCCACTGTCACTGCCCTAATGAGCAGTGACACGACAATCCTATGGGTTGTTGGCATCCCAGCAAACACTGCCAGCCCAGACTTCAAGCAGTTTCACCTCCCCAGGCTCTTCATTACCCGGGAAGAGACTGATGATGGAGACCAATTCCCAGTGTGTCACCACAGTTTTTCTCCCTGGAGGAGAGCTGGGAGAGAGGGAGCAAGAGCAGCTGTTGGTGGGCTTGGGACAGGATTCCCTGCACAGCAGGTGAACAAGCATCATGCTGCACAACAGGGTGAGAGGATGGATGGAAATGGGGATGGAGCAGGTGTCCTTTCCCAGAGGGTCCTTATGGGGGTCCCGCTGGTGGCAGGGCAGTGGGTCTGACCCCCATGAGGGGCAGTGGAAGTGGAGGGAAGGGTACAGCCCGCTGGAAAAGCGAGCCCGGAGGACACAGCACAAAGGGCTGGGTTCTGCCATCCCACTCTGACCTTTTTCTCCGAGTACTGGAACATTTCCATGGCCTCCTCCACCTGCCCTTCCTCGTAGCCCTGCTTCAGCAGCCGGTCACAGGCACCCAGGTAGCTCAGGAACTGCAGAGGAAGACAACCAGGTTAATCCAGCCTTGCTGGCACAGGGAGTGAGGGCAAACAGGAGCCCACCTTGACACCAACCAGGCACACACCATGGGGAGGACATGAGCAACCCACCATTGCTGGTTCCCATCTGATGCTCAGCCAGGGTGGTCTGTCTGTCCACATGATTCCCAGTGGGAGATGACAACATCTTGGTCCCCCTCACCCTCCCAGGGTGGGAATGGGAACAAGGCAGAGGGAGGATGAGGAGCAAACCAAACATCTGAACCTCTGAGATACAGAGCAATGGCCTCTAGGCTGTGGGTGAGGCAGAGCCTGTCCCCGTGGGATGTCCCCCCTCAGCCAACCCCACATCCCTTTGATGCTCCGGGGTTCAGGCACCCCTGGGTTTGCTCCAGGGTCCGAGCGCAAAACCTACCCCAGGGGAGACCCGTGTGCTGCCATTACTGAAAGTAAACAGTTATTTTTGGCTTTCCTCGTTGTTCTTGGAGTGCTGACAGCACAATTCCCAGCAGTATCTTTTAAATACCGCGAGAACCACTCACTGTCCAAAAACATATGGGACAGACAATAATAAATGAGCTATACAATAGCAGGGGGAATAAAAACATCCCATGGGTCTCCCCAGAGCTGTGCCATCTTCATCCAAGGACAAACTGATTCATATCTTCCCCAGATCCACCAGTGCATAGACCTCCACCCTCCCCAGCACTGCCCTAGCCAAGGGGAAGGACTCAGTAAAAGACCACAAAACACATGAAAAAGGCAAAAAAGTCCCTCAAATGTTGAGCTGATCTAGTTTGGCTGAACAGCAGAGTAAGGATTTTTAGAAATGTCAGCCTTAAGGAGCAGCTCAGGGAGGAGACAGTCACTGGTCACTGGCATTCCTAACCTGATTTTATTTCCCTCGTTACCTGACCAGTGACAACCCCAACTCATTGCTGTATTTTCTTGCTCTGTTGTGGCAGGAATAGCTGCTCACTCATGGCACAACACAGACAGTCCTGGCAGCCTGGTCAAGCCCAGCATGAAATCGATGCCATTGTCAACTCAATGTTTTTTATAATTTTCTCCTCAAGAAGTTTTTTAACGCTGTTGCCCTGTGCCTACAGCTGCCTGGGGAGATGGGTGCTGAGCAGCTGCAGCCTCTGTCATGTCTCAGCTCACAGGTACATCGAGGGCTCCATGGATCAAGGATGCATTTTGAATTGATCAATGATCGTTGAGCAAAATGCAATGCTGCATTTTTGGTTTAGCCCTTGGCCATAACATGATGAACCTCTGGCACGTCAGGGCAACTAACCCTGCTTGAGCCTTTCAGAAAAGTTCTTTCACCAAAACTGAGAAGGAATCGCCTCTTTAAGGCCACAAACTTGCCTTCTCTATCAAGGTGGGCTTTGCTAGTTTTGAGTTGACACTGCAAAGAAGTTGAGCAATTTTTGTCTACCATCTGGTACTACAATCAATCCTCAGAGTTGAAGCTGTTGTCATCACACACTGAAACCCTGCGTGACACAGCAAGCAATGAAGAGCACCTACAGCTCTTCTTTTTAACTTCAGTTGGAACACATTTTGCAGGAAGGTTTAGCCTAATTTGGTAGTTTTGTACTTGTAAGAGATGCACAAAAGGTCAGGCTTTACGTTTTATCTTGGTTGCATTGGGCATAAATGGGAAAGATGGAATCTGCTGGTGAAGCAGGCACAGGATATAAGGCAGACCTTGTATTTTGGTGCAGGAATCTCTTCTCCCAGGGAATGGGAGTCCCAGTGTTTATACAGAAGGGAGCAGGCTGTACCCACTTCCATCCTTAAAAAGATGCACTGTTTCTGCATTTTGAAGCCACAAGACACCCTCTCACGGCTCTGTGCAAAGAATGTGGGCTGGGCTCTGTCCATCTCCCTCTGCCTGCATGAAACCTCCATGAATTGAGGACACAATCTTCCCTTCCCACCTCGGCTCTCCTGAAACACCAGCGAGGTCTGGAGGGCTGGTCCAGCCGGGGTGACTCAGGAGGGAGAGGGGAGCTGCAGAATGACTCAGCCACAGAGTAGCTTCGTGCACCGACCAGGCGGGTGGGAGCTGGCCCACACAGCACAGGCAGTTCCCAGGGGAATGGGAAGGAGACTGGCACCCAGCACAGGCTGCTTGGCACTGTGCCTGCTCGTGCCTCTGCCAGGATCTGCTCCTGCTCCCTGGCATGACAGCTTCATGGACATCCCTCTTGCTGAGTTTCAATTAAGCCCCTTCTCTTTCTGCAAGAGTTACTTGGGTAATTTAGCCCTAAAATCCTCTGCTGGGATGGGCAGGTCCAGCTCCAAGCTTGGCCAAGGGAGTCAGAGCCAGCATCATCCCTCATGTCATAGATGCTCCAAGGCCCCCTTGGACCACTGTGGACCACTATCTGCACAAGCAGAGACCTCAGGAATGGAGATGCAGCACTGCAGGCAAGGATGTACTCAGACACCAGGGGTAGGAAGAGTCTGTATGTTAATTGTTTTCAATAAATTCCAGGTTATTATAGAGGGTTCCTCAGGAAAAAAGTTCTGGGACCCCGTTGCAATGCTTGCATGGATTCCCTGCTTGCTGCAAGGCAGGGAGTTGTGTTTTGGAGAGAGCCCAGCCAAATCTTTGCGGTATTCGTACAGTCCTGCTCTGACAGGATAAACCATGGTAATCATCACACAAATCCAACAGCCGGGAAAAAATGATATGCAAAAAGTTTCCATGTATGGGGGCAAAATTTGTACCTCAGAAGGACATGAAGCTCCACACAACAGATTGAACAGATAACGAAACCAGCCGTGATTACATGCTGAAAAGCTGAGGGCGACTCATTGCTATTTTATTACAGCAAAAGTGTGATCTCATGGAAAAGCCTGTCAGCTGTGGTCTGACACCAAAGTGGGAGAGCCAAGGCAATCAGAAATCCACCTCAAACAAGACAGCCATTCCTTTCTCCAGGAAAATCAAGTTTTCCTTTACCCAAGGTTTCCCGCGGTGCCGCACCAGCTCCACCAACCTGACTTAAGCTTTGCCTTCCCGTCTTCTGGAGGGTGAGGATGGCTTTGTGCGTGGGGTAGCCCAGGGCTATGACGGGCTCGATGAGGTCTCGCTCCTCTTGGCTCAGAGCGGAGAGCAGGTCAGCCGAGGAATCCGGCTGGGATCTGAGGGAGCTGAGGGGTCTCCCAGGCGTGCAGGCAGGGGGGAGGCAGGTGTAGGGGCTGAGGGACTGCAAGGAAAAAACAGAAGAGAGTCTTATTGCTCCAGCTCATGGGATGATGTCAAACACCCAGGCTGAAGCAACGCTTTTGAACACCGGCAGTTACCTTGCTGTCTCCAGAAGAGGAAAATTCCTATACATGAAACATCCAATGGGCATCAAAGGAGACTGGATTTAATTAAATCCAGGCTCAGCTATAGATACAGATCAGATCAAAGAGTGCTCAGGCTGGGTGATGTACAAATACACACAGGCATTTAATCTTTCCTTAATTACCCCATGTCTAGTACAACTGCCTATAAATAACCTGGTCATTCATGTGTCCAATGGTTTTAATTGTAGCTTTTCAGTAATTCATCTCCTAAAATCTCTCAAGTAGCTGGATGAGATGTGATTTCTCAAAAAACATGGTGCAATTCAGATTCAAGGTGACAGAGTGATATTTACTCCATCTTGTCATATCACTCTTTCACCAATGATTTGTATTTTTAATAGGACTATGAAGTCCAAAGTTTCCTAGAAAAGATATGATGGCTGTAAAGGAGCATTTCCCTATAAACCCCACCTACATCTGTAAGAGGGGGGTAATAGAGAGAAAAGAGGGGAAAACCTCTGTTATTTCACTCTTTTTTTTTTTTAGTGTTTCAATTGATAATCAAATAAGATCCTGCTTGTTTGGAAAAACAGGGGTGTTTTGACTAGGACAGAGCAAGTAAACATGCACAACCTCAGAGGAAAAAAGAAACCCTGCCTTCACTTCTTATGAAAACTCATCAGTAATTTCTCATGGGTCCAGTGTTCCTGAAGTCTCATTTTGAGTCCATTTTGCTGCCCAAATGAGACCAATTCAATGCCCTCCGCCTCCCTCCTCTCTCAGCACCAAGCAAAGGCAGCAGCTCACCGGCACTGTGGGTTTGTGCCGCTTGATGGGTGGGATTGGTGCAGGTGTGGCTGGAGGAGTTGGCACCAAGGTCCCCAGCTGGGACACGTCCTGGGCTGGCCCGTACTTGACACCACGGTTGGTGCCGGGACACTGTGGGAGCAGCCGTGGCACCGGGATGCCCCTGCCCCCCGTGGCAGCTCTGTTCAAAGGATGCACCAGAGCAGCCAGCTTCCTCCTGGCTGCCTCCAGCTCATTCTTCATGTTGTTAAATATCACCATGGATCTTCTCTGCTTGCTAGGGTCCGGGCTGGCTGGGCTGTGGACATTGTTCTCTGGTGAGGGCTCCAGCAAGCCAGGTGATGTCTTTGGTCGAGTCTGGTAAAAGCTGAGACGTGAAGCCACACTTCTCCCAGAGCTTCTCCTCCTGGAGAGGAGCTTTTCATCCTTGTCATTCTCCTCCAGGGAGGTCGAGGAGTACTCATCGTCCGAGTAGTCGCCCTCCTCCGAGTGCCAGGTCTCGCTCTCGGTGTCGGACAGGCCCGCCCTGCCCCTGGCGTGCCCGTAGGAGGTGTCGGCGGCGCTCATGCTGATGGATCGCCGCACCGCCGCGTCCCGCGCCCGGCCCCCGTAGCTGTGGGCGGGGTCCACCAGCAGCAGCCAGCACGGCGGGGCCGTGGGGACGACCTCGGAGGTGACCCGGTGCCGGCAGGTTTGCTGCTGAGAGGCCACTTCGACCCAGTAAAGCACTTTCCTTTCCAGGGAGAAGTCGTGCTGTGGAAGAGCGAGAGGCAGCTGGTGAGGACACCTGAAACCAGACCACCTGGCACCGAGCAAACCACTCACTCTGCAAGGCAGCTTAAGGGCTGCAGCCTTCTCATATCAGATCCTACTTCCCTGATCAGGGCTGGCTGTAGGATTGGGCTGTGCCAGCCTCATCCCTATAGGGAATCCCCAAATTTACACTTGAAAAAAGTCCCTGTATAAAGTTATTACTATTGTGAGTTGTACCTACAATTCTTTTGAGAAGTGTTTTATACTTAGAGGTGGTTTTGTGTCACTTTGACTGCTGTGGAAGGTGGGAGGGTGCAGACAGGGGATGTGGGCATCCCAATTTTAGGCAGCTGCAGAGAGGCACTGCATCCAGCCACAGGCTGCCCTCAGGGTGGTGGCAGAGTTTGTTTGTGGCTCTCATTAGTGGCACTTCAAGCACAGGGGCTCTGGAGCCACCAAGGAGGGTGATGCCACCTCAGGCAGCAGCAGGACCAGCCATGGGAGTCTCTTGTGGCGCCAGGGGCTCGGCTGGTCCCCAAACAGAGTTGTCATTTCCACATAGTCTGTCTTAAAATATAAGCTTGTTTGTGACTGAAATCTGAGGATTTTCCTGGAACAAACAAGCCTTGCCCGTCCCAGAGCTCTCCAAACAAGGTCTCCTCCGGACAGGCAGGCAAGTACATTCACAGCCCAGGAATGCTGTTTTTACTGCTCCTGCCACTTGGGTCATCTGTGGACCCAAAACAGCCTCCCTAAGGAAAACACCCCCACGTCCCTCCAGAAGGATCAGCCTGAAGCAGCAGCACAATCTTGCTTGGCCTTGGCGGGGAGCATCAATGCATCCCAACTAGGGAGAAACACGGGATACTTTATATACATATATATATAAAAATTTATATACATGTATAAATATGTGTATATATATAAAAACTTACATACATATATAAATTTTGCATATGCTGTCAGTACAGGTAATGTTGCCTGCTTATATCTGTTAAAATTATTGATATTTAATAAATATTATTAATAAATGAGACAGTGATAATTCCAAAGTAGAAAACAACCCCAGAGCAGAAGTTTGTCCTCCTATGCCAGAAAGACCCAAGCCTCCTGCTTGGACAGGATTTTTAAAAGATAACCCCAAAACAACTCCTTCCTCAGTTCCACATATCACAAATCATCCTCTCCTCCCAATACTGCTGCAAACCAGTCGAGTAAGAGGAGATCAACTAGGATGTGCCCCTTCTCTCCTAAGAAAAGGAAAGCACCACTGACATCCCTCTGAGCATCCCCCAGCAGTGATCTGGGTGTGGACTCACCATGGTGCTCATGAGGATGTCGGTGCAGTCGGGGACCTCGATGTCCGGGGTGGTGATTAAGGGGATTTCTCCCCCTGAGTCCCCGTCGAGGCTCAGGGCCATCCTGAAGGGAACTTCATCCAGGTAGCTCATCACTCCTGCCTGATTTCTTGCTGCTGGAGGAAGGGAGGAAACAGAACTGTAAAAGGCGGGACTCGCACCTCTTAACTTGGGTGGAAGGAGAGGAAGATGAGCTTTTTCAAGAGCCAGCCAAGTAAAAACCACTGTGTGCATTGCCCAGATGAGCAAAATCTTATTTATTGACACTGGGAAGATTTGTCTGAACTAACCTTTGCTATTCTCAGCTTGAGCCAGCAGGACCTGACCAAGCTTACAGCTTTCTTTGGCAGAGATCCTGAGCATTTTTCTTCACTTCCACCTCCATGCATGCCCTGCTGTTTCCCATCCCTCCTGCCTCTCCCTCCCTCTGCTGCCCTTTGCATGATCCCTTCTCTGAGCTGGGGACACACTGAGCACTTTTTCCAGTTACAGAGGGAGAAACCACAGCCAAGGAGAACACCTTGCAGGTCTCCTCTCCCTGTGTAACCTGTGGTGACAGAGCTCATGCACACAGCCATGTGCTGCTAAGCCATCACAGGGAGCATCCTGAGGGAGGAGGGAGCTGCAGTGAGGACATCCTCTCTGGCACCACAGCAGCTTATCAGGAGCCAGGCCAGGAGGCTGGTGCATGAGGCAAACTTAACAGTTAGGGGGATGTCAAACAAGCCATTTTAAGGCCAGATTAGCTTTTAGGAACCATCTACTCATTTTAAGTGTGGTGATGGTTTTAGAGCAGGGGAGACAAAAATTTCTGATGAATTGGGAATGGTGGCACGGAAAATATTACTGCAATAGTGTAACCATCAGCTCTCTACAGATGTCTCAATTTAGTAAAAAGCCTCTACTTGCTGCATGAAGCCTTGAGCTTCCCAGTGATGACAGCCTGCAAAATTATTTCTTTTACAGATTATCAACTGCTAAGAGTTGGTGGCTCATCTCCCCACGAGTCCTGGCACCCACAGCCTGTGCCTGCTCATCCCAAAGTCCTCAGCAGTCATCCTCAGGACACACAGTAAATACTTGTGTGACATCCCATCCTCAGGACACACTGTAAATATGTGTGTGACATCCCTAAGTGCTTCTCACAGTCCTTTTTTCCTTTTAAAACAGCTTTTTTGACAACGAGGATAAACACTCCACAAAAAGGAAATATTTAGATGAATGTATACAAGGATGAAAAAACCACATGTTTAATGCAAAAATAAGAGTCTATAAGGGGAAATGGGATTCAAAGTAGTTTCTTATGTTGGCAGAGGACTAACAAATTGTTTCCAGACCACAAACAGACATGAGTGACACACACAATCACTCAGTGCAACTCAGCTGGTCATTATCAGAATGACAACAGGGTTGTCTCTTGCCTGCTTACGCCAGGAGCCTTTAATACCTCTGCCCAAGCAGAGCCCCTAACGAGCTTTGTGCTCCTGCACATGTCCTGCCACTAACACACGACACAGGCAACGTGTGGGGAGCCCTCACGGAGCCAGACCATCTGCTCCAGCCTAAGAGGGTTCAGCCTAAGGGACAATCCACGTCAGCGCGGACAAAGACAACACATGAAAAGACCTGCAGGCAAAACCACCTTCCCCAGCTTTCTGCAGCTCCGAGCACGGCCCCTGTGTGCAAGGGTGACAGACCCTCTCTGCAGCTTATGCTGTAAACTGACTCTTTCCAAAATCCCTGTGTACACGGTGCAAAGGAAAGTTGTGTCTCGACATCTGTTACCCAGAATGGCTTCACTTGGGTTCAAATGCCACTTTCAGGTATGAGGATGAAGAAAATATGAAGATGGTACCTGCTGTATTTCACTGCATAAATACTGTTCTCTAAGAAAGGCACCCACAAGTGTTAATTCCCAGTTTAGAAAACAAGAAGTCCTTTGGGGTGGGTGTGATGACAAGAAAACCGCTACTAGACAAGAATAAAAGATGGTCAGTCCTAAACACCAACTCACACCAGAAGGCAACTCCTAGAAGGTCTCTGAGCTTGTACCCCACACCAGCCCTGCCCACTTTCACATCACAGACACTGGCCAGTGCATGAATCAGCTCACATCAGGAAGAGGATGTGCCTTAACATGAGAAACCTGAACTGCAGCGGGACCAGCGGAGGAATAGGATGCAAAGGAGTCTTGGAAACACACAGCCAACCCCTGTCTTCTTCTGGACTATAGTAATTTTTTAAAACTTAAAGACAGTAGGAAATACCATACTCAGACAAATCTGACTCTTCAACATGAAGACAACAATTTTTAAGAATACTCTGTCTCCACATATTTTATGAGTTGAGATTTTAAACATTCCTCTCTATCTTCCCCACTAAAGATATAAAATATTTTAATGCATACATTGCTAGACAAGAACAAATACACAAAGCAAACCACAGAAAGTTTGAGGGATGGAAATATACCTAAAGGTAGATCATCCCCTGGCATTTTCACCCCCTGTGTTTATTAATAAGATGAAGTTATCCTTACCGTCAGACGAACTCATGGAGCTCTCCTCGCAGGGCAGGGAGAACAGGGCTGCTGCTCCACTGCCTGCTTATCTACTGCTCAGCTCTTTAAATTCCTGCAGTGTCAGACAAGCAGCTGACTTGGACAGTTTTAAGATAATCGTAGCTTAAGTGGTTGGCTTGTCCCTCAGACGCACTGACGGGATAAGGAGCCTAATTGTTTAAGCAGAGCATCCTCCGGTCACTAAGCTTCCTGAACTGGAAGTGTTGGAGTTGTATTGTTTTCATGCAATTGTTTTTATTTTTGAACTTGTGCATTTTCATCAGGGAAGACTCCCCAGGATCTGACTCAGCCTTGGGTCTGGAATACCGAGATGCTGGAAGTGACAGGGGGATGTATGGAGGAGGAAATCAGAACTCCACCTCCAAAGGACTTCCTGGTAATCTGTATTTTGGGGTGCTGCAGGTGAGCAAGAACTGCAAACTTCTGCACTCACAGTAATTCTGTTAAAAACTACTAGGTTGTGTGCTCTTACTAACAGAAACCAGTGCAAAGCTTCAGCCAATAAACTATTAACATATCACATAAGGCCCAGGTGTGGAATTTAGGCCATGACGTCGCCTCCTCCATGGATGACGCGCTGTTGTGACGCCAAGGGGAAAAGCACTGGAGAGATTAACTCGATTCCCACACACTGGGGCTAAGCAAGAATCAGGTCTGCAGCTCTGGAAAGGTGCCACGACCATCTGCATAGCCCAGCAAAGCCCCAAATCCATATGGCCCATCACTGTCACAAGCAAACTGTCCAGAACACGGATGGCTTTGATGTCGGATGCCTCTGTCACCTTGCAGGAGGGTTCCTTCACACAAACCTTTTCCCAGCAATTCTCTCTATGTTGGAGTCGTATTTGATGCCAAGTATTCAAACAAATCTCTCCCTCGTTGTAAAAGTGCTTCAAATGGAAAAAAAAAAATCCATTTTTCTCTATTTATTCTGCACAAAAAAAACAACTTACAAAATAGAGCTGTGTTTTGTAATCAAATATTACAGACATGATGTGTCCTTATACAAAAATAGCTATATAGGCAAAACAATTACAGTAGGACAGACTTCAGATTTTATTGGTTTTTTTTCCAGCAGGCTTATTCATCAAATTTGTGTCTATTCACATGGCTGTCTGACCTATTTCACCACAGCTGGGAATTTTTTCCATGTTGTGGTACCAGTTTTAGTCCACAAAAGTAAAATGTCAACAGCTGCTTTAATCAACCTTGAAAAACCTTGTCTTGTTTGTACTTCAAACTTGTAATAGAGTTGTTTCTACACCCAAAAATACAGGAACTATTTTGACAGTGATACTTGACATGCTTCATTTAAGAAGAATAATATGTTTACTAATGGGGTAGATATATATTTTAGTATTTCTTTATTTCTGGAGATTTCATCATCTTCTATAAAGATAAAAGCCACTAAAAATAGGATGTTAATACTGGCACAAATACCACTGTCAGCAATGTTCCTTTATTAAGACTCAGATTTAACAAAAACTCGCAGCGGGACTGTAATTCCACACCACGAGAGCCCTGGCAGCTCTGGGCTTGCTCAGATATCTCCCTGCACAGTCAGACAGCAAAAACAGTTCTTAAAACTTTTCTTCAAGACATTCCAGTAAAGACTTTCCAGTACCTGGCTGCTGAAAGAGAGGATGAGACTTCCTCTTCGGGCCCTCTCATATTTAACACATGTAATTTTAATGAAACAATCCTCCAACGTTAACACAATTTATTACTAAATCATCTGACAGCAGTGGCCCAAGTGTCATTGGTGGGGAGACTGGGGAGAACCCATCCTGGAGGGATGCAGCTTCCTTCGGGGTGGTCAGCTGGCACCAAGTACTGATCCCATTCATGCCTTTAACAGAGAGTGTTGAGAGGACAGCTGGTAAGATTTATAATATACCCACAGAAGTGTTTTTCCACACTGATCGATACACAAACCACTATAAATTGTACTCTGAAACTTGTCTGTCAAAAGACAAACGTAAAAATCAACTGTACTGCTGTTAAATGCAATAGGTATGCATGAAGTGCACTCTGTCTCACATGGGCATCTGTTGGATATGACTCAAGCAAAAAGCTTGAAAAAAACCAGTACAAACTATTGCATAACCAAATTTGGAAGTTGACAAACCAAAAGGGATGCTGATTTTACAATCTCAACAAACAGTATTTGTCATCTTTGACAAAAAAATAAAGATTTTTACCTGATCTGGATAAGAGCTGCTACAGAATGCTCAGCTTGTAAGTAGTAGTCTCTGAAGGGCTGCAACAGATGGGCGAGTGGGAATTCAGCTGTGAAAACACAGAAACAGAAATTGTTCAATAATCCAGAAAAACCTTTGATTCTAGTGAGTCTTAGAAGCCCCAAATTTGCTAAGTCATTTGCTAGTGCCCAGCTGTAACTTGAAATCAGGTCCCTATGTAATATATTAGGGACTAGTTACATGTTACTCGTCTCCTGGTCTGTACCAGAGCTGTCAGAGGAAAGCCAAGACTATCAAAACTTTTCCTGCCTCTATCTTCTAAAGAAAGGGAACAAATGGACACTGAATCTATACAGATTACCTGAGTTGCACTGAATCACCAGACTAAAGCATCTGTTGGGTGCTGAAAGTCTTCAATCTATTCTATTTAGCCTCTATTCAGCTTAATCTACAACCCCCTCTTGCAAAACAGTATGAAATCAGCTTGAGATGTGCTGCAGTCTACACTGATCAGCTGAGCTGTTCCTCTTACACCACAGGTGTTAAGAGCACACTATGTTTATTCCACCTTCTTCTCAGACCATAAATTACTCCAGTGGATGATTTCTTTCTCAACTAGTTCTGTGCCTACATTTCAAACCTCAGTGTCTGTGAGATGCGGGTGTGGTGTGGAAAAACACTTCTAAGTATGGCACGTAGAATTTACCTGGATCCCCAAACAGCTTGGAATCCATTTCCAGTTTCTGCTGTAGTAGTTTTTCCCTTTCCTTCTTCTGTTTCTTTTCCATTTCCCTCTTTCTTTCCTCCTCCTGTTCTCCTTCTAGCATAACCCTTAATGCTCTCTCCTCAGCCTCATACAGCTCTGTGCGAGTTTTGAGCAACGTTTTCAGACTCTCCACCTGAGTTTCAAATGCTTCATCTGCTGAGGGGGGTGGACAAACACCTGAAGAGAAAGAGAAGTGATTTTAAGTTTTCAGATTCAGAAGAGGATTAGTTATCAGACTTGAGAGCAGAGCTGGCAAAATCTCAGAGAAACATGAGCTTAACCTTGTTAACAGCTGGAATTCTTATTGGAATAATTGTTCTATCGAGAGCAAGCTTGGAAAAACAGGAACACAACCACTTGTGAATTCAGCATTTTACAGCTATTCTCGTAACTAAAATCCACTACAAAGACACAGCTTTTTGAAGCTGCACCTTGCTAGTCAGCACAGGGCACCCTCAACATCTTATTTCCTGGGTGTGCAATAAAAAAAGTTGGGTGAAAATCTTGTAATTCACCTTTTCTGGCAGCAGCCTCTTTTCTCAGTTTCCGAAGCTTTTCCAGCCCACACAGGACATCCACCATCCTCTTGGTGTCTGCTTGTTTCTTCCGTACTTCAGACAAGACACTGTCAGCAGCGGCCTTAAGCTCTCGTTCCTGTGAGAGACAAAAACAGACATCATGTGTGAAATATCCCCTTGAGGACAAGAATCAAGTGGTATTTTCCAAGAGATGATTGAAGCACTGGAGATCAGTTACTTCTCAGCAACAGCTACGAGTCAACCATCCAGCCTTGCCTTTTTAAGAAAAACAGGCTAAAACACCACAGTTTTCAGAAAACAAAAAAGAGTGCTGTGGGACTCATAAATTTGGACCAAATCATGGGATCACGGAATCTTTAAGGTTGGGAAAGACCTTTAAGGTCAGCGAGTCCAACTGTCAAATCAGCACCACCACCATGCTCACCACTAAACCATGTCCTCAAGTGCCACATCCATGTTTTTGAACACTTCCAGGATGGCTAATGAACTCATAAAGCCTGATAGCCTTTAACCACATAAGTTTAGGGAAAACATTAACAATGAACAGAAACAACCTCAATTCCACAGCTCTGCAATTAAAGACCATTAACCTGCCACAATCTGACCACAAACCCTTCCTCAGCAGCTGCTCTGGACCATCCCAGCAGCAGACCAGCAGAATGGGAGCTCTTTGGCCAAAAACCAACACAAAAACCAACCGAAGTGCCTACAGCACTTCCCAGGAAGGCTAATTTAAGGTGGTTTTATTGCTTTGGAGACATTTTACTTCTGGGTGAGACCCAAAAGCTTGCAAACAACAAGCTTTAGAAGGATGAGAGCAGCAGGCAAGGCTGATGGATACTGAAATGGTGCTGAGCACCACAGGGCAGCTGTGAGCAGCGTGGGCAGGCTGACACTTGGGACCAGAAAGGAAAACCTCCAGCAGTTCAGAAACAACTTAAATCTCAACTGTCAAGGGCTAGGACATGAGCATGGCAAAGCTGAGATGCCCACCAAGGCTCTCAAGGAAGAAGCAGGGCTGCAGACCTTGGAAAGGGCATGTCTCCAAGAAAGCTGAAGTCATGCAGCACCCCGGTGGCACCCACTGACCCGCGGGGCCCTAAGCCGGGTGTGGGGCAGGCACAGACCACTGCGACCCCATTACTGGCTGGTCATCCCACCCTGCAAACGGAGCGACACTCAGGAGCCCCCGGGGCAGGCAGGACCAGGCGCTCGGGGCCGTACCCGGTTCTTCTCCTCCACCTCCTGGATGCACTTGGCCCGCCATTGGTCGATCTTGGCCTCCCGCTCGGCGGCCCGGGCCACCGCCTCCTCCTTGGCCGCCCTGGCCTCGAGCTTCCTCCGCTGCAGGCGCAGCCTCCTCTTCCTCGCCCTCTCTGCCTTCCTGCGCAGCTCCTCGCGGTATCCGGGCTCCCGCAGGGGCCGCACGACCTCCCGCAGCTCCCGCAGCGCCGCCTCCGCCTCCTCCCGCGCCCGGGCCCAGCCCGGCCCGTCGCCCTCGGCCTCGCTCCGCCGCAGGGCCCGGCACAGCGCGGCCACCCGGGCCACCCGCCCCAGCGCCGCTACCGCCACGGCCCGGGCGCTGCTGGGGTTGGCGGCGGTGGGCGGCGGCGGCGGAGGGGGAGCGGCGCGCCGGCGGCCCAGGAACTGCGACAGCCACAGCTCGTCCTGCTGCCGCTGCGCCGCCGCCTCCTCCTCGGCCCCGACCCGCGGCGGGGCCGCCGCCAAGTAGGGGCCGCCCGGCGGGAAGCGCGGCCCGGCCTCAACTACAGGGCCGGCGGGCGGCGGCAGGAGGAAGGGCGGGGGCGCCGCCGGCCCCACCGGGAAGGGCGCGGGGCGGGCAGGGGGGCCGGGGAAGGGCGGCGGGAAGGCGCGGAAAGGCGGCGGGAGGCGGGCGGGGAACGGCGGGGGCTGCGCCATGATCCCCTCAGCGCTCAGCGCGCCGCCATAACGCCGCCTCAGCGCCCCCTCAGCCCGGCGCCGCAGCGCCGCCTGGCGGCCCGGAGGACCCGCCGCCGCCCGCCTCTAGCTCCGCCTAATTAAAAAAAATTAACCTTCAAAAACTACCCCTAAAACTTCAAGTATCTGGGGATGGCGTAAGGGATGACAACTCTCTCGCTGCTTGAATATTCGCTTTTATTCAAACGCCAGAGGTGAAGTACAAACTGTAGTTACACGGCATTTTTGTTTTCCTTAAAAACAGTTCTTGGGTTACAGAATTCCAAACAACTTTCAAAACTAAGTTGTTGAACAGTTTCACCTAAAATGTCGTGGGTTGTTTTTGTTTGTTTGTTTCGTTGTTTTTTTTTTCAATCTGTTTAAAAAAGGATTTGAGTTAAAGGATTCAGAATTAAAAGCTGTTATATTTTTTCACTCTACAAAAAGGAAAGTGAGGATGCAGTTACAGATAGTTCACCACAGACTCCCATTTTGGGGGGACTAAGCTTCTAGAAATATCCTCAAATCCAAATGCAGCTTTTTCTGAACCATTAGTGGGTCATTTAACCTAAAAAACCCGGAAATCCTAAGGGAAGTATGTGTTGCACCTGGCTACAGCTGCATGTCACACTGCTGCTAGGGAAGAACGAGCAGTACATAAAATTTACATGACAAAAATTAACAACAAAAATAGGGTCAATAGATTTTCGGTATCCTTTCCTGTCCTAAACCATTCACTAGACTGAAAAGAAGGATGAAAGTTTTATTTGAATAGTGTGAGTTAAAATTTTAGGGAAACTCAAGTCCACGTTATCACCAAAGGACAAAACAAAGTTGTAAGCGACAATTTTAATTCCTGAAACAAATCAAAAACATACAGGTCCTTTAGTGTTTTTACAAAGACTTTCCTAAAGGATTGAATTCATTTTGGTGGAGAACAGAAGAGGGAGAATCTCTTTGCTGTGAGACTAAAAATCAAAGACAAACCCACAAGATGCAATACTAGCATTTGAGAATATAACTTAAAAAGCACTGTATCCTGTGAACAATCACTACTGATTACAGCAAAAATATTATACATTTACTTTTTTCATCTCTTAACATTATAAGATAGGTTGGGCAAATAGCTGGCACCAAAAAATTGATGCATGATAGTTCCAATACGTTAAACAAAATGTACTATATTAGAACATTAATATTTAAAAATTTATGGCGACTTCTCGTCCAAATTCAGATGGTTTTACTGCTTGTTCCGAGGAACCTCGTTGACCCCTCTGGAGAATTAGCAAATTACTGACTTCACCTTCTCTCACAGTATCCAAGGTGACTAAAGCTTAACTCCCAATGGAGACGTGAACGGTATTATTGGATATTTAAATTACTGTAACAAACCAGTGTCACATTTTAGCAGAATCTCCCAGCAGTGTCATAAAGTGTGTCCCAGTTTTTCCAAAAGGGCTTCCTCCCCCACCAATGTAACAAGTCACTCCAGCACCCGTTGGGTTTCAAACACCAGCAGGAATCTAACACTGACCCAAACAAACCCCTGTGAGCCGTACGAGGAGCTAAGATAGTTTACTCACCCTCTACTAATTATTAATTTTGATTTCCCATTTGTAGAGTAACATTATTGTAAAATCTAAGTATTGGCAGCACCTGTGCTGCTGGTTTAGTTTCTGCCAAGAGCAGTGCAGGTGCTGCTGTATTTGCTATACATTTTAATTGAACAAGTGTAATATACAATTCATATTTGAGCATTATGCCATCCCAGTCCACACTGTCCATCAAATCAAGGTGATGCTGCAATAAGATACACGATCTGATTTAGCTGATAAAGTTCCTCATCACGTATCGTATCTGAGACAGATCCAGTCCTTTAGGATCAGCCTGAATCCAGAGGCAATCATAAGGAAAGAACCCAGTGAGCTTTATGCAGGTGACCATTCTGACAGCGTTTAATGGTTTGCAGCATCTGCCTGTCGGGGCCAGCCTTCCTCCTCTACGCCAGAGTCGTATTCCTCCTCGGATGACTCTTTAGTGGGAGCCCTGGAATTCAAACATTAGAAACTGAGGGAAAAACAGTTTCCAGAAGTTCTGGAAAAAGTTCAGACCTTCTGATCTGGAAGTGGTACTGTGCACATTTACAGTACCACCAGTACACAGTCTCACTGAATTCAATTAACCTTCTGATTTTCAGTAAGCTGTTTGATTTAATCAATAAATTTAATACTTCTGGTCCTCTACAAAAAATCACTTAAAGCATCAGTGTAATACTTTCCACTGCCACCATGCTCTGAGACACCAGGTGTGCTGAGCCAAGCTTCAGCACAGACAGATGAGTACCTGTACCTCAGAGGAGAAAGTCACTCAAAAAACACTGTCAGGGTAGAAAGCAAGACAGAATTACTGGATTTGAGAACTGAAATTTAGGAACTAATTTTTTAACCTGTTTTTAACCTGACCCATTCTCTCTCTGCTCCATCCGCTCTTCACGAAAATTGTTTCCTTTTAATCCAGATTTGTCCAGTGCTTTCAGCATTCCACATCATTACCATAACATGATCTTTACAACATAAAATTGATTGTTTTAACAAGAGTTCAGCAAATCAATAGATGTGCCTTTGTGGCTCTCCACTGCTGCAAGAGTAATGCAGAAAACGGCAGCAACCTGGAGCTTGTATCAAAAAACCACTTTGGTGGTAAAAACTAGGGGGAAGGAAACAGTTCGATTTAAGAAATGTCAGTACAGTCACAATTATAATTTACTGCTATTTCTACAGGTATACACACATAAAAGCCTTAAAGTAACTTCATATATGTTATTTTTAAATTTCTGTTTAAAAACTAAAGCATGACAAACCCAAGGTCTCTAGGACAGAATGGGCACTAATTCAGCTGTGTACAATATACAGAGCATTGGCTCTTTTTTAGGTTGTGTGCATGGATTTGTGTTATCCCATCAGAATACCTGTCTAGTTGTATTACTGGTCTGTTCTGCTACTTCTGTCATGGTTTTACCTAATGTATCCTGGCTCTTTTTTGCCTTCTACAACATCTTTGTCAACTTCCACACAAACGATGTCAGAATTGGGCACTTCGAACATGGGCTCCAGCAGCAGCTTTTCCTACAAAGAAAACAGAGGGAAAATATTTCTGTACACCTTCTTCTATGTGACAATATGGCCAGCAAATGATTTTCAGAGGTAAAGATTCTTCTTGGAAGAACTCTGAAAATCCAGTTTTAGAAAGACTTATTGTAGCCATATAAGAGTTAGAGTTAAATGAAGTTTTGACTGAAAATTGGCACACAAATCCAGGGAGTTTAATTTACTCTATGTAAGACTTAATTTACTCACCATTATAGATCGAAGACCTCTGGCACCAGTTTTTCTGTCCAGGGCCAGTCTGGCTATAGCCTTCAGTGCATCCTCAGTTACATTTAATTCACACTACAAAGAGAAAAACGGTAAGTTCAGTTAATAATTTCATTTATAACTCAGTGTGTTGAGTGCAAGCATTACTGGAAACACCACTGTATTTATAAACACGAATTCTGAAGAGTCATCAAATAAAGATTCCAACCTTGTCCATGCTGAACAGAGCCTGGTACTGAGGGACCACAGCGTTCCGGGGCTCCGTGAGAATCCGTACGAGGGTTTTCTCATCCAGGCTGTGCAGAGGAACCACCACAGGCAAACGTCCCACAAATTCAGGAATCATGCCAAACTCTATGAGATCTCTGGCTTCCACATGGCGCAGCAGGCGATCCTTCTCCTCAATATCTTCCTGTGGATCCGACTCCCCACTTATGTTGGCAAGATCAGCCGCTGCTGCAGCCCTTCTGCCTTTCCCCATGTTAGATGGTGTCCCAAATCCTAGATACTGCAAAACAAACATGGTTCTGCTACAGAACTGCATTAACTGAGTTTTCTTGATGTAAATAAATCACTTTCCATGTGTACTAAAAAATCTGCACTGACTGATGCCATTACATATTCATTCAAGCTCAAGAAATCACTTGTAGTAAAATTAGACCCCCTGCACACAGTTTCTTATAACATTGACTCTCAGTGAAGGATCAATACTTGAGCCTAAGAGCAAGCTTTTCTTAAAATAAAGAAGGTTAGTAATGTGTCCTGGTCAGTTTACAAATACCAGTGACACTTCATAAGTGAAGGAAATGCAGGCAAATATGTTTATGTGAAAACCTACATTAATGTGAACAATATTTCAGTCAAATTAGAAACAGGGTCCACATTCTTCCAGAAAGCTGCAGCCAGAACTCTGTCTCCAGACACCAAAATATGAAAGAGTGAACTGCATGACAAGGTATTTTAAGATAATGACAGTTTTTAGCACCATTTGCTCAAACAAACAAATCCAGTGTGTCTACAAATATAGCAAGACCTTTAGAAGTCAGTACTGTGAACGGTAATTAAGATGATGATCTTTCAGCTCAGGTACAGCCTGATGCACTCACTTTTTCATTTTTCCTCCTGCTGATAATTCTGTCAAGACCATTAAAAGCACCAGAAGCTACAAAGAGGATGTTCGTTGTGTCGACCTGCACCGTTTCTCCGCGGAGTTTACGAGAATTCTTTTCTGGAACATTTACTATTGTGCCTTCGAGTAATTTTAACAAGCCCTAAGAAGGAGAGAAGAAATAAGCAATGAAAAATTCCTCTGTGTAGCATCATGTAAGAGGGCACACAATGCTGTGCTTACTTTCATGGATGTATTTACATTTTTTGTTCCCTTATGCCTTTATAGTAACAGTAAGTGTCTAAAGAAACGACTTTTCCACATGAGAATCCCAGTCAAGGACAAAAATCTTCCTTTAACGTGACTCCTATTGTGACATTATGAGCTGCACGTAGTGATGAGTTGCTCTAAGAGTTATGTTAAAATGAGAAATGTTATCTGATCTTGCCTACATTATGCAACTTGCTGTCTGAATGCTGCCAAGATGTTTTTCAATTAAAGCATTTCAATGAAGCCACTCTCAGATTGCTTTTATTTTCTTGAATGAAGTCAAGAGGAAAGATGAGGGATTCAAAGGTGATAACTAAGGAACTGAGGAATTATGACTATAAATACCCATGCTGTTTGACATATGACAGGATATGTCCACTCTATGGGCTGTTCACTTATGAAGTAAAAATCACTCCAGGGAAGTATTTACCTGTTGAACACCTTCTCCTCCAACATCTCGTAACTGATGAATACCAGGGACGCTGCCAATCTTATCTACTTCATCCAGAAAGACAATTCCTGCAGTTACAGAGAATGGATTTAAGGAAGACCCCACTTTTTAACAGAAGCAAGAATTTACAGGGAATAACAGCAGCAGACTGTTCTACTTCCCTACTGCAGACTGTAAAAACATGGGCATTTTGTCCAACTATGGACAAGGACAAAAGTACAAGATGGAATAAACCTGAGAAGAGCTCTAAGTCTGTCTGATTTAAAGTGTTAAAATTTAGGTACATGCAAGAGGAATATAAATTACTGAAATACTGGTGGTCTTAAAAGTTTTGAGCACTTAGGCAAAATTAACACAGAGTAAAAGTTTACCCTGCTGGGCTTTTTCTACGTTGTAGTTGGCATCCTGCAGGAGTTTTGCAATGACAGATTCAATGTCTTCCCCAACATAGCCAGCCTGGGTCAAGGTAGTACAATCACAGATAGCAAAGGGTACATCCAGGCATTTAGCCAGAGTCTGAGCCAGCAAGGTTTTACCTGGTAAAATAAAAGCTGCATGTTACAACTGCCATTTATTTCTCAAGAGCACACAAACCCAAATATTTGCAGAGAGACTTTTAACAAGGGCATGTAGTGATAGGACAAGGGGGAATGGCTTTAAATAGAAAGAGGGTGGGTTTAGATGAGATATTAGGAAGAAACTCTTCCCTGTGAGCGTGGTGAGGCCCTGGCACAGGTTGCCCAGAGAAGCTGTGGCTGCCCCATTCTTGGAAGTCCTCAAGGGTTTGGAGCACCCTGGGCTAGTGAAAGGTGCCCCTGCCCATGAGCATGGCATGCTCATGGAATGAGATAGGCTTTAAGGTCCCTTCCAACCCAAACCACTCTAGGATTTACCATAGGATCATCATTGTAATTATCAGACATTCTGAACAATGCCAGCATGTTCATATATTCACATAAGAATATTTTACAAGGGAGATAGTTTTCATAATCAGTGTTTTCTACATTGGCAAGCTGTATTTCTGATTTTAGTTGAACAGTGCACATTTAAGGCAGCTTGAAATGCATACAGTGTCACAAATAAAACGCCACACAATATAAAAACCAGAACACATGTACTTGCAGAGTTTAAAGATTAAATAAATCAGTAGTCCTTTGCAGACACTCAGGGTGCAGTGCAAAGTCCAATTGCTCCTGCTTTGAAGTTGGGAAGAAACAGAATTAAAATATTATTTAGTGAATGTTCTCCCAAACAGTCTGCAAAATGCCATCACTTCAGCACAAACACTCCCACTTCTTATGAACACACAATATAATTTCTCTTTACAACCCCCTGCAGCTGATCTGTCCCAGAGGTGAAACAACTCTTTCTAACTGCAGCATCTCAGCTTGCCAGCAAAAGCAGAGAAACTATAAATGCATTTTATTCCAGCTTCGTCAAAGTGGCATCTTTTATTTGGTCAGTAAATATAGGCATTAAAAATAGAAAAAAAAAGAAAACCACGACTACAGCTCCTTCCTTTTTAAGGCCACTTAGCTCAGTGTGTTAACGTGGCACGAAAGCAGTGAAATCTCAGCTTGAAATTCACAGGTTAGTTTTTTTATACACCAAATTGGAATTATCACAGGAGATTTTGCTCAATTAAGAGCAAATTCCATGAAAAATGTGACATCTATAAAAACATGCAGCTGGGTACCTGATCCAGTTGGTCCAAGTAGCAAAATATTACTTTTTTCAAGTTTTATGTCGTCGTTGGGTGAATCTAGTACTTCTCCTCCCCGTTTTTCCTGAGGTATCTGCTGGTTCATTTGTTGCTGCATTGATGCTCCCAAAGCATTCCCATGGGGACTGATTCCAGCAATCTGCAGCAGTTCTGAAGAGAACAATCACAGCACTGTTTGAGCACCAGCAAGGTCTGTCATTACCTTAAATACACAATAACAGCTTGGTCTGTTCTGCAAATCTCTAATTCTCTATGTACAGAAGTTTACAGATAGGACTGCAACAGAAATATGGCACAGTTATTACAAAAACATGAGTTCCAATCATGTTTTTGCACAGGCATATATGAAAAGAATTTCTAATGGTAGAGTGGATTACCTAAAAATACTCCTCTATATTTAAAGACAAGACAAAATTTTCAGTCCTTACAAATTAACTCATTTTAACTGTAATTTTTTTTATTTTTTTTAACATATGAGAAGAAATAAACCCAAATTGTTGATCTCCATGATGAAAAAAGTACAAGAATTGGATTTTACCCAGCATTTCAAACTAGTCACTAGAGACTATTCTACAGTAACATCAAGAGGAGGTATTGCAGAGGAGGACACGAGGAGAGAGTTCACTTACTTGTAAATCTGTACTCATCCTCCCGTCTTCTGATTTCTAATTCTAAGAGAGAGGATGAAAACAGTAATAAAAAAAAATAAGTTTATAAAGACTTATAAATTCTCCACCTCTTGCCCTCTTCTGAATACATCTCATCACTATCTATGAGTGTATTTCTAGCAAGAAATCCCCACATGAACTAGTTTTTATTGTTGTCAAAATTAACCCAAAACCCAATTTGCATGTTTTTAAAATGACACCAAGCTTTCTACTTCTTAAAACAGTAATGATCTGTTACCTCTGATTAGATTTTCACTTTAAAATCACCTATAGAAGGGAAAAAAATGCAATAATATAATTTTGTTTGAAAAGGCTTCCTTAAACTCTCCCATTTATATCTGAGTGCTACAATGTAAGGCTTTACATATTTCAAAGTACTATTTGTTATAAACATTCATTATCAGTCTCTCTGGGTATGCACCATGTTATCTCCCTGTGGAGGGTCAGGAACTTCCTGGTGCCAGGTACACAGCTGCTCTCCTAAAATCACCTGAACACTGCTACTAATATTCCCTCCTCAGTTTAAAGTCTTATTTATATAAATTTAAAAAAATTAAAGATTTCTGTTTGCCTAACATGGTTTTTTTTTGCAACACAGAATAAAACATCTTAAAAAAACCTCACCAAGGCACACTTTGAGTCAGAGATGGTAACTTAATCCTACTTCTAAAAATAAATTAGATCAACATAGCTACACACTTACTCAGTAGGAAAAGTACAGCCAAGAGTAACTCCATCTATACCTGCTAGATATGGAACAATACTATGGTGACCACTGGATGCTGCCAGCAGCAGCAGTTGAGGTTAGAAATCTAAGTACTCACCAATTTACCTATTCAAAATATCACCTTCCTGACCTGCATTGTTGCTTGCAGCTTAAGCAGCAGATTTACTGTTAAGCAGTAAATGAGATTAGAAAGAAGAATTTAGGAGGCTCGCCTTAGAAAGTTAAAGGAGAATACCTAATAATATGTATCAAAGAAAAGGGCTAAACATTTAATATAGTAGGCAATACCCCAGGCACCATAAACCTTCTGGATTACCATTTAAATACATCACAGGAGTTCACAGTGAAAATTAAATTTAACAGAAATTCTTTTAGATCATCTCACTTACAGAACATCTAGTGTCAAGGTAAAACCTTTCTCAGATTTATTAAGTTAGGGTCCTTAAATGATAAGTTTTATTTGACCCGAAAAATACCAAACATCATACAAACCTCTTGGAGTTAAAGAAGTCTGCTTTTCAACTTCTGCTTGCTGCCTCAGGTTAGCTGGGATATTATTGTAGATCCTCTTGTAATGATTATACACAGCAACTGAAAGCACCTTCTTGGCAAAACACTGACCAACAACGTATTTGTCGAGGTAGTTGTAAATCTGAAAAATAACTCAATCTTAGCAACACTTCTAAATCACCTTGCAGAGAAACAAAAAAACCAGTATATTGTGCCAAAGAGGGACTTTGATCTAAACCAACCATTACAGACCTGAGAAATAGAAACTTAATATCTAAAAAACCAAAATATATTCTCTGTTGATAAGTTTACTTAAAAAACATGGCTCTTACACAATCACATTGTGTCTGTCAGTTCTGCCCTAATAATACACAGACACAGTCATTTTCCCCTGAATTTGTAAGAGGAACAGAAATTTCAAGAATACTTAATTTCTTAAAAGAGGCCTCTCAAGGAGCTTCAGAGACCATGACAGTCCACCAGGAACTGAGAAACAGCAAAAGCTGCCTCACTAATCAGGAGAGGGAAACCAAAGGACTTCAGATGGGTCATGGCCACAAGCTAAGCAGCCACAGCTCTCACCCCAAATCAGGCCAAATAAAAGGCTCTGCAACTACAGGAGGAAGCTGATAAAATAAGGATGCAGAACGTGAGGCCGTAGCAGGAAATCAAAGATACTCTGGTTGGTGAGGGATGAGGTTACTCTCAGGGTCCCAGGAGGAAATCAAGGTACTGGACTTCAGTCACAAGACAAAGGTAGAGGGAAACAAGCCCAAATACTTTTATTGGATCTACTTGTTCCCTTTATCAGTGCTCTGCTGGGTCACACAGCTCTCACAGGTTTAACCTTGAGCTAATCATCTTTATTGTTTGTTGCTCTGTCACAGCAGCCCTTTACACACCTGATGAGGGTTAAGTGCAGCATTTCACCCTGCTGGAGTACAAGGGGACAAGAATTAAGAAGGAATTAAGAAGGTACCTTTTTCGGTGGGGGTGGTGGCTTCTGCTGGAATGCCAATTTCACAGCTTCTGCTGCTGACTCAGGCTCTTTGATGATGCTCTTTTTTGTGTCTGCCTCTGACAGTACAACAAAAAAGTGGTGACACTTCTCACACTTCACAAAACGGGTGGAAGCTGCAGAAAAAGTGAAACAAAATGGTGAGAGGAATTGCTTTGACAGCATTCACTGAACTGCCCGAGTTCCTCACACAGGACAAACACCTGTAAGACAGCACAGCCACTTCCCCTTCCTTCACCTTAGAAGATTTAAAAGCAATTACTGGCCTGTGAAATTTGACACAGAAGGAATACAGTTTGCCCCCAAAAGTCACAACATAGACAGCAACCAAACAAGGGATTAAAAAGCAAAAATCTGTTTGATATTTCTCCAGTAGCATTACACTTGATAGGAAACTCTGCACCTCAGAGAGGCAAAATTAACGAGGGCTTTTTGCAGAAATTGTTTCTAACTCTCCAACTAACAGCAAAAGAAACATTGTGGTTAGGGACAGACTAAGGTGAGGTGAAGCTAATTTAGATATCAAAGACTGCTTTGGCAGCTCCTGGTCCTGCATCCCACTGGCTTTGGAACACTGTGGGTCAGGCTCGAGTCACCCGAGCCCAGGACAGAGAGCGCAGTGGGGTCACACAAAGGGCTCCACAGAGGCAGCTGTGGTATGCAACAGACCCTCAGGACTTGGATGTTTTCTAAGATCTTCTGCTTATTTATTTTTATTGACAACACTGGAACAAATTTCTTTCAAATTCCAAAAGTTAAACCCTCCTACTGCTGACTTTGTGAACTATGTCTCAAGAAATCATGTTACCTGCAAAGAGTGGTTTCAAAAGCCTGAAAACTAGAACCTGCACTGCTTCTCTTTTACTTTGGAAAAGCAAAGTTGAAATAATAAAAATAGTCAGCAGAGAAGAATAATAAAATATATTTGCAATTCAGATTAGGTCCTTTCTAACTGTATTACTGTGCTATTAAATGCAAATCACATACAATGGCACTGGTTTAAAGTAAATATATTTGTAAATGCATTCAATTAAAAGCAAAGTAAATGTAGCAAAACAACCACATGAAACATTTCAATGTCCAAAGTTCCGAAATCATAAAAGGCTTTTAGAAAATGGCCTGAACACTGTAGCACCAGCTGATTACAATAACACCCTCTAGCAATAAACAAGCTGCTTATTTATAACTTGTTGTTGCCTTCATGGAGCTGGCATCAGCAAAAGAGGAGTGGGTGGGGTTTTTCTTACTATTAATCCCACCTTATACCTGGATAAGCAGGGACAATGGATTATTTTAAGAATGAAGCACCTAATACTGTGACCATCACAGCTTTATCAACTCTAGTCCAAAGAAAATTTGTGTAACAGCCTGAAAGTTCTCCTGGCAACCTTCCAAATGATTTATCTGCCTGGATGGAGAACCACTTGCATGCAGCCACTCCTCTTACATAACTACTATTTAGCTACAATATTGTAGGAAAAAAACCCAAACAACCCAGCCTTTCTCCCAGTGCTCACCCCAAACACCTCTGATATTCTTGATGGCTACAGAGCCACGAGGCTGTTGTGCTTCTTTATATAATGCTTTATTTAGGGTGGAATAGCCAGAGGAACAGCTGCTCCCTTTACAGACCCACAGGAATGGTTAAAAAAATAGAAAATAAAGAGCAGGCCATAACAGCACTGCTGTGCATCTTTAAAACATCATCCACTAAAAAAACTGAGTACACTTATCAATTATTTCAAGCAGCACAAAGGAAGGTTATTATAAACTTGCTAATTTTCAGCAAGACCAATAGGGTCTGTAGAGAAACTGATGTATGGGGTGCCTTGGGGAGGAGACTGTTATCAAACACATGAGACTGGGCAGTTTCTATCACCTACACAGCAGTCTGGGGGAAAAGCATCAATATGTGCTTTAACAGAACAAAAAAAATTGAGAAATTGGCTCTGAAATGTAAGGACACCAAGTTTAAGCACTGTTACCTCCCTAAATCTGGGCATCCAAAATTGCAGGCAACTTTGCTAATCTTAAATACTGCCACGTTTTTATATTTTCTTCTAGCAAACACTTCAAAGCACAGCAAAGAACCTTCACATAAAATTACCACCTTGTCATAAAGAGGTCTGCAAATATTTACAGTGTGCCAAAATGCAAGTCGAGTGCTGTTTTCAAATCAGGCAACATTACCCCAGAGGCTGCATTTGCAGAGGGATTTCTAAAGTCTGTGTGAGCTGACCTTGCTGAAGAGAAAGGCTGGGTTTTTACAGCACAGGAAACCAAAACAATTGGAAGATTAATCTTAAACATACTCGTAGGGTTGAGATAATGGGCCACTATCAAACTGCTGTAAGGTAAAAAATCATCAGGAAAATGAAAGCAGGGGAACTAATTCCCTACTGATGTACAGTGGCAGGGAAGTCTTGCTTTGGAGGATGGAGTCCTGATGGCATCAGGTGGAGACAGTAAAAGCAGCATCTAAATAAAGCTTCTTATGCCAATCAGCTTTTCTGCTATTGGATTTCACTCTACATCTGAGCTCACGTCTTATTTCACTGATCACAAACTCCTTACAGACTTTCACAACCCAAAACAATACAGGAACTGCTGAGAAAAGAGGTCAAAGAAAAATGATTTTGTTGTTTGCATCACATTTTCCCTTCATTGTTAATCACTGGAAAACCATTGCCAAGCAATTCCCTGGGCAAGATTTGCAGATACAAAGTGAAGCCCCATCAAAAACAAACTCCACTGGACGACCAGCCTGTCACACTGCCACTCAATGGCAATTAATTTGCTAATGAATGTGGCTTTTATTCAATATTTTGTCTCCCTACTTCTCTCAAAAATCTAATACTTATACTGAAACAAATGCTAATTGCATGTTTTCCTTTGGCTTTAGATATTTACTTAAGCCTCAGCAGGTTGGTAATTCAAACCAGAACTGAGCAAATTCATCATTTTTTCCTGACTAAGCAACATCAAAAGCTTATCCAAAAAAATCAAGTTACAGTAGGTTTAATACAACCTGCAACTCAGTCATTTGGGGTAGAACAGGACAGATATTTGTTTTCCTTATTCGTTTCTGGTTTATTTTTTTTCAAATAGTTTTTAAGATAATTAGAACTTAGCTCTTCTGTTTTCCAGCTGCTTTATGCAGTTTGCCTGGAAAGCAGTGTGCTCAAATTAATAGACTAAACCAGAAAGATACAGGACCTGAGAAAACTTCACCATGAGTCACAGGAATTTTGGAGAAAAGTGGGTTTTCAGTCCCAAGCTCTTTACAGAACCTGTGCCATTCTGATACTGCAATTCAAATGGATTTTAGACTGTATATATCAGACCTTTTCTCCCATAATGTTAGTATGAATAAATCCTCTTCCTAAGAAAGTTTTAAGCATGCTTAAATATTCCCAGCAACACTGACAATATAATAAACCACATCTCTGCTTTCCAGGGACACGCAGTGATCGTTCCAGGGCGATGCCTGAATGGTATTTCCAGATAAAAGCACGAACTCCAGCACCAAGGGCAACACACCAGGGAAGTGAGAGAGTTTCAAAATGACTCTGCCTGTTCATGAATCATAGAAGGTAAATGAGCTTAAAAATCCTTCCACTGTTTCCAACCACACCTAGTCCAGGGGGAGACCAGCATATTGAACAGCAGACAGGATTGTATTTCTAGTTCCATGGACTAGGCCCAGACTTTGCAGAGCACATTGTTGCCTATAGTTTCAAACAAACCAGGAAAACAACTTTGTTTCTGGGGGGAAAAAAAAAAAAAGAAACTGAGGCCTGATCCTTTAAGATAAATAAATACATTGCTGTTATTACAGAATTGCCGTGTGATTCATGATTTTAGATCATTTTAAATGAGTAGCAGCAAATAACAGCACATCCCCTCATTGTTTTCACCAGCTGTGATATGAACAACTGCTGAACACGTTTATGCTGACCTTGTCTTAAGCTTCTTAGTGCACAAGTCTGATTATGACTTGGTACTTCCTCCTTGAGCCCCACCAACTAACAATGGGTGTTTGCTTTCTGACAGCTGTTTTCTAAGCTGGTCTCAGCAGTGCTGAAATAAGGTGAAATGTCTTCAAGCCTGACAGACCCTAAAGCATAACTGGCATTAATTTGGATTATACTTCCAAAAAAAGCGTAGCTATTGCTGCTGGAGAACAGGCATTTTGGATTTTCTAGTTTGCCTTCTGTTTGGAATGTTTGCCTTCTGTATGGATCTGACTTTGCCATAGAAGACTGTTCTAGTAAGCCATCTGTCAGATACTAATTCCTCTGCTGGATAAGCACTTTGGTTATAGTACATGCAGGATTAAAGTTTTATTATTTAGGAAAGAAAGGACAGACATTACAAATGTACATATATACAAGTATATATTTATAGAATAGACAGAGACAAGTATTAGTAGTTCAAATGGTATTGTTTATGCAGCAGCAAACTATTTTAGAACTGCACATTCACAGTTACAATCTGAATTCCACCATAATATTCCCACATATCATAGGAATAACACAAATGTACCCACAGAGACAATAAATGATTACACCAACAGAGCCAAACTAAGCATAACAAGATTTCTGACATCATATAATTAGGTAGGATAAAACTTAGACTTACACACAAAGGTCTCCACATGTGTGCACAAGTCACCACATTTCGGGCAGCGCAGCTGGTTCCCTCCTTTCCCAGAGTTTCCAGAGCTTGACTTTTTACTCCCACCCTCTCCAACAGATTTCTAAAAGAGATTTCCAGACAATTATCCCCAAAACAATGGAGCTGGTACAGCAGGCATTTCACATGGTGCTTATGGAATCAAATAACCTGAATACTGCAATTGCTGAATGATGAAATAACTGTTGTCAGGATGGTTTAAAGGCTTTGAAAACTCAGAGGAACATGACATAAACACCTTGAAGTGTGAACACATCTGAATTTCCCAGGTCTGCCAGTTTTGGATGCCCAAGAAAAAGGTATCCCATACCTACATCAGAACTGCTCGACTGGCACTAGAGCAATAACAAGGTAAACTGTGCCAAGAATGTTTTAATAGTGTATTTTAATGTTTTAATGCCAGAGAAGAAAACAAATCTCATTTAAAGAGTAATTTTATTATCTCAACTGTGTTGATTCTAAGGGTTTCTGAAGCCACAGCTCTTCTCACACCCTCGACAGGTGTAGCCATGCTACATCTGTGCTAAAACGAGCATCTCAAATTGCTTGGAAATATTGTATTTTTTACTTCTAAGGCAGAATCCTACTTGTCTTTCTGCATGTTACCCTGTTTAGTGGTGTTCAAGGTTATAATTTCTTAAAATCTACATCTGTTCTATGCCTTCATACTTTGATTCTTGAAAGTTATTATATTTTAGGAAACAGCAAAGATCTCTCTTCCCTTTTCTAAGGCAGTTCCCCATTGTTTAAACCTTGCTTGCCTACTCATTTCTCCTCACAACCCTTTGCAAGAAAAAAATACAATTAAAATTTTTTTATCTTCTTTATTTGTTTTTTTGAATCTAAACCTTCAGAACACAACTGTGCCATCTGGACAATTCCTCAGGTATCACAACACGCCATACTAAGGCAAAGTTATTGTCTGTGAACTCTCAAAATGTTATTTGCTGACTAAAGAGCAGTTTTATTCTCAGGTAATCATTTATCTAAAGAAGCTGTTTATTAACTATAATTATAGAGAACAACTAGGATGAAAACAGACTATAATTGACTAACAAGAATAGAGCTCATGTCCTCACAGACTTGTCTTGCTTAACACAACTCCCAAATCGGTGCTAAAAAAACACAAACATTTTAAAGTGTACTTACTTTAAAAAGCCTACTTGGGAGTAGCAGGTTTTTGAAGGAGAATAATTCTGATGGCTACTCTTTCCTGAGATCCTGAAACCCGTTGTGGATTTAAAACATCCTATAAAGTTTTCAAGTGTCTCTTTACACTGGGTAAAAAGATTTATAAAACTGGGAAAAGCGTTGTGGGATGTTTATAAGGTTTTTCTGCTAAAAAATTCACAGCACAATTTATCTTTTCTTCACTGCCAGTTGTAGCATTTTGAAGGACTGGAAATGTCAAGAGCTGGCAAAAATGTCATGATAATTCTAAGTAAAAAAATCAATTAAAAAAATGTAAGGAACGTTTTACATAAACTATTGAAAAACTCAATTTGTGAAGGTTACCTTGTTTCCATCTCCAGAACCATCTTTGCTCGCACCATCCTTTGAAGCAAAATATGCTGGTGTTTCTGAAAAGTTCCTAAGAGGAATTCGTTTTAGGGAACAAGTTTCAAAAGTCCCAAGTTTTCCTAAAACAGGGATGCGTGTACGACCACACGTAATACCTGAAAAAGAAACGTAGAAGTTAAACATTAAAAAACCCTCCAGTTCTAATCCCGATGCCACCCAATCCCAGAACGTATTTACATTAAATGCAGCTCAAAGGTTTTGGCAACACAACACTCACATTTCAATTATCCAAAATAAATCCTCTTCGCCACCTTAATGTTCATCTCAATTAAAGCTGCCTGGATTGTCCAAAAATGACCCAAAAGTAATTTTAGGTCCTCTAACGTCAGACAATGGAGAGTCCCGTTGTGGCATGAAATAGGGAACATCCCAGTTATGAAACTGATCCTCAGAATGATAAACACGATCAACTCACAGCATTTATTGTGAAATAATTCAACCCCTGAAGTCAGACAGAGACCTTTGAAGTGTCTCTTTATTATGCAAAAATTGCCAAAAGGGTGTCTCGGACTCGGTGAACGCATGTCTGGATTTGGCTTTTGCTTGGGAACTCTCCTAAAAACTCGTTTCCAGGAATCTGAGGCACCACTTGACAACAAACTGGTCCCGAAGAAAACTGAGAGGCCATGTCCTACTTGGCAAAGGCAAAGTTGGCATAATCTTAACTTTGCTGAGATACCTTACAGTCAACATGAAAAAACAAAAACCTCATTGAGAAACTAAACAGCCTTTTCCTCCTCTTGCAACACAGGCAGGATTGCATTTCATGGCTGTGACGTGAACCAACATATGTTGTGCTTGTGATTTCAACACCAACAACAGCCTGGAATCCATATCTCACCTCTCTCATTTAAAGAGGCAAATTTTCACTTGCTCTCTGGTTTTGATAAGGACTCTGTGCCCTACTGACAGCAGAGCTGTACAGCAACAACGATAATTACAGACCTGCTGATTATACGTGGTGTTACTGCTACAGAGATGAGAGAAGCCTATTGAAAACTCCAAAACTATTCTAAAAAAATAATAAAAAGAATGGCAAGAAGAGTACAGTTAATTTGCTCTGAAAGAGGCAACAATGACAACAAAGAGGTGGAAACTTAGCTGGAAGAGGACACTTAAAAAAATTCACCTACTGTAAGAGGAAAATAAAGTTACCAGAAAAACTCTCACAGGCCTCTGAAAAGTCACAACCAAAACAGCAGCACCAAATGAGATTTGAAGCTGGTTTATTAACTTAGATGCTGCTTAAGATTCCTGAACCTGAGGAGGACTGGCAGCTATTTTTAACGTGACTAAAAATGAATCTTTTAAAGATGTCTAACAGCATTTCTGTAAACGTGAGGGAGGAACAACAATCAGTCTGCTTTCCCATCCCTAATTCCCCTTGCTGAGTGCCACTGCAACACATTCCAGATTACACAGGATAAACTATGAAAACATCACAGAAACTTAAAAATATTGGCTCTCTTCCCCAAGCAGTTGTGTCTTTCAACTGAATCTGCAGAGAACTCCGAAGGCTCCCTGTGCCAAGTGCACTTGTCAGGAAAGAATAAGCTTTGGAGAGTGTTTACAATGCAAGAGCTGTTCTTGTCTTGGAGGCTTATTCCTCATAGATGGTTCCTTTAGTGAGAGTTGGTTTAGAAATTGAGAAAAGACCCCTTAAAATAAAACAACCACCACCACCTCACCTCTCCTGAACAAAACTTGAAGTCACCCAACTTTCCTGCAACACAGGGAGATTTGGCCTGTGGAGAAAAGATGAAGCACTAACACAGAAGCTCAAACAGCTTAAAGAGACCTGATTTTAATTCATAGAGCTCCTGTGAGACAGAAAATGCACTGAGAACTGTATGAACTATGAAGCCATGTCCAGTGTCGAGTGCTGAGCTGGGAAGGCTAAACCAGGGGGAAAAAAAAAATCATATTACTGCTACATCAGCTTGTGGCTGAAAAGCCACGTCCCTGTGCTTGTTGTGAGGTCTGAGTGGTGTTTTTTTGACAAAATATCATTGTGTAATTACAGAATGAAGCAGAAAGAAAATTATCACAACTACTTTCTTGCATAAATAAGCCCAGAGGCAGATTTTCAGGAGAAATCAACATTCCAGCCTGGCAGCTTCCACTGAATGATCCAGATACTGGTAAATATTCCAACGTGTAACAGCTGCCAACATTCACTCACACACCTGGCAGTGGCTCAGGTGGTTCTTTGGAGCAGTAAATTTAAAGAATGTGTCTCTAAAGCTGGAATCAATCCAGGGTGTTCGGATTAGTGCCTTAAGAAGTGACGGGAAGCTCCTTGACACCTTATTAACCTTTAATTGATATTTGATGAAATAAATACTGACTTTCGGGCCAAGTTTCAGATATCTTGGAAGAATCTATTGCTCAAGAAAGCAAGGGGGAGACTGTGACAGAAGTGAAGGCTCATCTGTCCCACACATTCTGAACACTCTCAAGTTTGTACCAACCAGCAACAGCAAATAAAGTGCTGACACCTAAAATCTTTCTGACACAATAAAGCACCTGGCAGAAGACACAATTCGTTACAAGAAATGCACCAAAATAAAACTTACTTATTTTTAAACAACTTCCAAAGAAAGCTGATACAAAAACAATTGTATTACTCTCTACCTGTGTTTTAGTCTCATCTGTTTTTTTGCACAACCCTCTTAAATCTTAGATCCGACAAAAAAAAAAAAGCAAATTTAAAAAAATATAATTCTGAAGCAAAACCAGAACATTACTTGTTTTAAAGTTTACTTTTTGGTGGGTTTACATAAGGACAAGCTGGGGTTGAAAGTATTGTTTTAAACCTTCCAGCACAGGTGATGTCTTGAGATGTAAAGTCAACTACAACGACTTAACCCACCTCTCAAAGGCAACAAATCATCTCTGACTCACCCAGGACATTGCCAAGGGTCCAATAATTCAAAATATTGACGCAAATGTGGCCACAGTTTTGGGGGGGGTGCCTGCCTTTCACCCAAAGCATCTCATGGTTTGTCAACTCTCAGTACCCACAAGAACGCCAGGAATAGGACAAAAACAGTAAAAAAGCAACAGCCTCCCACCACTTCAACAGAAAAAGGACAAAACCAATAAAAAACCAACATCCTCCCACCACTTCAGCTTCCAGCGAGTGGTCTGCACAGTCTCTCTTCTACAAAGCTGGAACTAAACAAATACTTTCCGCCCATCGAAACCAAGTTTTTATGAGAAACATTTCAAGTTCAGGCTGCGGAAAAGGTAGGCTTTTAACCAATTAAGCTAATAAAGCGATTTTAAGCTCATTAAATTCCTTTACTCGCACCACGGGGTAACACACTCCACCCGACAGCTGCCGAGCATCACTTCTGTCGATACAAACTCTATTCTAGAACGCATTTTCCCACAGCGAGGGCAACCCCCCAGGAGCTTCGCATCGCACAACGCAGGCATTTGCATCAGCAAACGATTAACAGGAGGGACTACGAGTCGCCCCGCGGTGCCGCCAGGGCGCGATAAGGGCAGCGGCGGGGCCGGGGCTGCCCCTCAGGGCCGCGGGGCCGGCGGGCCCGGGCTGGACGGGCGCGGCGCGGGCGGGTCGGGGCGGCGGGTGGCCGTTACCTCTGCGGGCGGAGGGCAGCGTGGAGCCGAGCAGGCGGGCGGCGGCGGCGCAGCTGTGGCAGGACATGGCGAGCGGCCGCGCTCCCCCCGCCGCCGACAAGGCCTCGCTGGCGGCGCCGCCCGCCCCGGTAACTCCCCCCCCTCCCGCCTCCGTGACACGGCCTAGCGCGTCACCGCGGGACTGCAGCTCCCAGCGGCCATCGCGCGCCGCGGAGGCCCGCAGGCAGCCGGCCTGGCGCGCGCGGCATCATGGGAGATGTAGTCCAGGCGGTGAGTGGGCGCGGGCGCGCCGCGGGGTGTCATGGGAGATGTAGTCTGCGAGCGACTGCCTCGGTCTGCCCGCGGCTCCCTCTATCGTCCCAAAACACCTATTATTTCAGGTGATTCCTGGTTTTTATTCTTCTTCCTATACACTACATGAGAGGAGTATTTCCCTTGGACCGCAGAAGTAATTTTTTAAAAAACCTTTCGTGGAAATATCAAGCTGAGACGGAGAGTGGAAAACTTCAGGCAAAACGAAGCGATTTTAGGAGTGGATAGAAAATGATGCACTGTGTCGTGGGGTGATTTTCAAGCAGGGTATATAAATACATATAAATATATATTGTCTAATGAAGCGCATCCTTTGGGCACGTCTCACGGAGAGCGCACCTTTAACCGGCAGGTCACTATAGGTCTGTTTCAGCTCACCTGTTTATCACATACCAGTTAAACGGAGCTAATTGACCCCCGCCCGGTCATTAAGAAGAATGACTCAGTATCACCTGTCAGAGAACAGGTTGCCCGTAGAAGCCGTGGCTGCCCCGTCCCTGAGAGCGTCCAAGGCCAGCTCGGAGCAACCTGGGATAGCGTCAGGCGCCCCTGGGGGCGGAATGATTAAGTTTTACAGCCCCTTCCCCCTCACCACTGGAATTACAGGGCGGGCACGTGACTCCCACCCCGGCGGCGATGGCGACGCGAGAGCCCCAGGCCCCGCCTCCGCCCCGCCCACCGGGAGTCACGTGGGGGGCGCGGGCGCAGCACCCGGAAGCGGCGGCCGGCGCGTGCCCCCGGCCGGGCGCGCGGGGCTGGGGGGGGAAATCCCGGTCCTCATCCTGCTCTTCATCTTCATCCTCATCCCTGTCCTGCGCCTCGTCCGGCATCCTTCACCAGGCCCTGCCAGCCCGTGAGCGCCCAGCACCGACCGGGCAAGGTGGGGGTCTGCCGCTGTCGCTGTGGAGACGGGCCTGCTGCCCCTGATTCTCAGGGGGGCTCTGAGGAGCCGGGCGGGCCCTGAGGTGCCGCGGGCACCTCTCTCATTGTTTGGGACGGTGTTACTCCCTGAGGGGCTGTGCCGGGGGCGTCGCGGGGCTCTGCAGGGGCAGGGGGTGTGTTTTAAGCTCTGGAGGGACCCCTGAGGGAGAGTATTGGGCCTCGGCCCGTCAACCCCGCCCTGGGGTTCATTTTCCGGGGGTCTCTCAGGGTTCTGCGGGGGGGAGAAGCCCACGCTGAGGGTGCTGAGTGGGCAGTTGTCTCCTTTCCCCTGCAAAGCTGGGGGGGGGAAGTGTGACTGAGATGGGGATGGAGCAGAGGATGGGAGTGTTGCTGAGGGAGAGGAGAAGGTGCTGCGGCCGTGCCCCAGTTACCCGTAAATCTTTTCTCATTGCCTTTCTAAATCAGTAATGAAAGGAGCATGTCATTGGTGTGGTGAGGTAACTCACAAGGAGAGCATTCCCAACTGCTTGTCATTCCTGTAGGGGAGTTGTTTTTAGGAGATAAGATTTCTTCGGGTTGTTTGGTTTTCCTAAAAATGAAAATTGGGTCTTCAGAGCCTGGTCGGTTCTTTGTGGTCTGAGTTACCTTTAGTGGCCGAGTTTGTGGTTCAGCTTTTCTGCAGCTGGAAAGCATGTGTTGCTGTTGACATGAGTGTTTGTGTGTGCAAATTTAATGCTGCATTTCTGTGGCAAAGGAAAAAAAAACCAAACAACATTTCAATAACAGGATATCAGCAAAAACTTCTTTAATCAAAGACAAACTATTTCCTCTTTCCTGAAAAGAGGGGCAGCCCTTAGGAGTGGGGGGCACAGATGCATCTTTATAAGGAACCTGGGGAAAATCAGCCCAAGTGTTATAGGCCAATGGTTCACTTCTACAAGTGATAGCAGGTGAGCTGCGAAGCTCAAAATTTAGATTTCAGGTGGACTCTAAACTCACTATGGCATGAGACGAGGTGCAGGTGCAGGACAAAGTTCACCTGCATTGGAGCCTTTCCTTACCCAGTGTAATGACACAGCTTTGTGCTTCCAACCCACAAGAATCACCTTAATGGTGCTGAAGGACTGAGGGGGCAGAAGCAGGGAGGTGATCACAACGGGGAGAGATTTGCCAACCCTTTCTGGCAGGCAGAATTATCAGTAGAAAGTCTCCCTCTCCGGCGCCTCCGTGTCCAGGCAGTCCCTGGCGGTGACTTTTGCTTCTTGGCCCTGTCAATATAACACTCCCAAGATAATGTGTGTTTTAAGGCATTTCCTGTAATTTATGTCTGCCACAACTTTGTCACGCTGTTGTTTGCTAAACAGCTTTTAGAAAGCCACTGGTGTGTGGTTATGGAGAGGAATTAGTCTGAACCGCTGCTTCCTTTCTCCAGTGATCCGCTGTCCCCCAGTCCAGTAATGCGTCCTTGCACCTGCTCCACTTTGGAAATAGGTATTTCTCACTTTTGCTGTACTTTTACCTGCTGCCAGACTGTGATAGAGAGCAAAATAATTGGAGCAAGCACCAAAATGAAACTACAAATTCGCCACACAGGTGAACTCCCCACCTGAAACCCTTGGACATGAGAGGTGTAGCTCGTGCTCTGTGGAAGGTGTGTGTTGTCTTGCAATTCAGAAGGTACTTCCCCTTTTAAAATTCATGTTTTCTGCACCTGGAACGTGGCAAATGAAGACTGAAAGATGAGGAAATTGTAACTAACTGTTAATCCAGCTGTAACCCTGTAAGCTGGTTAAGCTGCCCACCGGCAGCTCTCCTGCAGGGAGAAATGAATTGCAGTGACTCATAGAACACAACAAGGTCTTATTTTATGAAGAATTAAGAAACAAAACCTATTGATTTAGGCTTGGCAACTGTTAAGTAACAAGAGCAAAAGTTTCTTTGTTTTGTTATGCTCAGTGCTGTGTGTGAATGCATGAAAATAATTTCCTGAGGCAGTTGGCTTTCAGGGTGAAGCTATTGAGTCTCCAAGCTTCAAAATGTTTGATGCTATTTGTTGTATAAATGGAAGCTAATGGTCTCTTTTAAGCTGCTTTAAAAAAAAGAGTTAAATCTTGGAGTTACCTCAGTGTTTATTACTAATTAATGGAGTATTATAAGATGCTCATTATGTGTGCTTGGACATTCTGACTGGGGAGTGAATTAGTAGCATTCCTGTGTGGCCCCAACTCTGAATCAGTTTGTTCCAAATGTATTAATTGTTGCGTTTCAAAGGTCTCTTCATTGGTAACTCCTGACAAGAGTCTGCTTCTGTGTGGATAGAATTGAAATTTCAGGAACCTTCTGTAAATTAAGCCTCGGATCAGATGATGTTCCTGATGTGCTCTGGGACTCCTCTGGGTCAGTTATACTCAGATGGAAGGACGTGATCTGAATACTGAGACATGAAATAATGTCTGTGGTGTGAGCTGCTGAGTGAATTGGATGAATATTTATTAGCTATAAATCTGGAGTGCTTTATCAATTTAAAACAAATCAAAAACCTGCTTTAAGGCCTTAAGCCACTTACAGCCTGCAACACAATTGAGTTTCTCTGCAGCTGTCCCAGGGGGATGCTGTTACAAAAGCGTCATCATTTTACAGTTAGGGTGGTGCAGTAAGGCAGTCAGGTGACTGCCTCTTGGGGGAATAATTACATGGTTTGTGATGAAAACTGAGCAAAAGTAAACTTGGTGTGAGTCAGAGGTAGTGCCATCAACTGATAAGAGCAAATCCCCCTGCAATGCTTTATATCCACAGCACAGCTTTCAAGTGCTGCCCACGGGAAAGCTGCTGTATTGATTTCTCACTTTCTCTTTTGCAGGCTGACCCAGACTGAGGTTTTTCTAAACATCATGGGAGAGATTAAAGTCTCTCCTGACTACAACTGGTTCAGAAGTACAGTTCCTCTTAAAAAGGTATGTACAGCTGGAATTGTCTTATGGGTGAAGTCTCCTTGTTTTGTAGTGGGGGGAAGCCAAACTGTGTGGTTAATGCAGGGCAGCTGTGGCTATGCTACTGACCTGCTTTATCTCCTGAACTGTTGCCCCACGTGTCATGTGAGTGCATGAAAGCACACCCGTAATTTTCATGTATTTCTTAAAGGTCACTTCTGCAATGTTGGGGAGCAGAGACTCTCCCAGCTGTGACCCACAGCAGCAGTACCTACTGTCCTGACCCCAACCATGCCTGAGGAGGAGACTCCAAGGAAATAGTGTGTGCTGGGGATCACATGTGGCCTCTCAGAGCTGCCTGTGTGCACTGCACCGAGGCAGGGCACTGACCCTGTGCTGCCAGAGCCACCTCCACCGTCCCTACACGTCATCCTCAGGCCAAAGCAGCATCTAAAGGCAACTTCTCAGCAGTTGGACTTCACACAGGGTTACTGAGAAGGGGAAGATCCTTAACCATGGTGGAAAACCCCAAATGGTTTCTTCTGCTTTGTGTCCTTTAGATGTCTTTTACTTAATCACACTGTCCAACAACTTTCTCCTCTCTCTTGGATTTCTCCACTTCCTTTCACTGAACCCCAGGGCAGTGTTGGAGGTGTGCAGTCCCCAGGGCAGTGTTGGAGGTGTGCAGTCCCCAGGGCAGTGTTGGAGGTGTGCAGTCCCCAGGGCAGTGTTGGAGGTGTGCAGTGCTCCAGCTCCCGCTCTGTACATGCTGAGGACAGAGAAGGCACAGGGTGCAGCACTAGGACGTGGCTCCTGACCGGGTCAAGCTCTCACGTGTGCCTTTTGCAGGTCAGGCTTGCTGAGGCTGTGGTTACAGCCTGACCTGCAGCAGCAGCCCAGGCTCCTGCCAGACTGAAGGACAGTGCTGCCTTTCCCCCCAGCCTGCTTCTGCAAGCACAGTCTCTGATGGGGCCGTACATGCTGAGCAGAGTCAGTGGCCTGCTTAGCTTGGGGTGTGTTATAGTTTGGTTTTGGGCTAAGCCGACTTCCAGTCGGTTTGGTTCCCTAATCTGGATGGCAGTGTTGGCTGCAAGAACACCTCTAAGGCTGTAGGATTTTCATTCACTTTGCCAGTTTGTGTGTTCTGCAATAAGAAAGATCTGTTGCTGTTGACTACACGTGCTCTGTTTGTCCCTGGCTGTCCAGCTGTTTCTGGGCAGTACCGGACCTGCTGGGTCTGTTTGTGTCACGCTGTTGCCTTCAGGCAGTACCTCACCAGGTCAGCAAAGCCAGGAGAAAGTGTTTCAGTGGAAAGAGGTGTGAGTGCTCTGAGGCTCTGTTTTATGGGATGCAATATAGTGAGCTGGAGGTTGTGGTTACAACGGTGCTGCTGCCATGGGGATGTTGTGACACTGCAGCTCACTGCCAGCAGCCACTGCCTCCAGCTGCTGCGAGTGCTCAGGGTTTCATAACTGGGGACATGTGTAAACTGAAGCTGATGGTGCCCTGGTGACCTTCAGACCAGGGAGTGCCTCACCCTCATGAGTGATTCCGTCTGCTCAAAATCGAGAGATGCCACAGTGGTGAATGTGGGGTGTGAAGAAGATAGAAATAAACAAACCAGTCCTGGTTACTGGAGAGAGAAGAAAAAAAAAAAGCCCAATTTGAAGATGTAATTAATATCTGAAGCTCTTTGGGAATACATTTGCATGCATTATTCCCCCCAGAAGTGCAGGAAGGAATGACCAGCCTTGGTGACTGCTGTCAGATCAACCTAAGGAAGCAGAGCCACAGCAGTTTGTTGGAGAACGGGCTGAGATGTTTCTCCTGACAGGCTCAGGAAATGCACAGCTCCATCACCCTTCCTGCCCTGGCCACATATAGGAAGTACAGCTCAGAAAATAACATTTCTTGACTGAATCTCTGGCTTTGGCTGTGAATCTCCATTTACATACACTGCTCCCTGTCTTAGATAAGTCATTCTTAAAAGTCTTCAGCAAGGGACACCCTGGCCTTGCAAAACTCAAGGGAGCCACCCTGAACAGGTCCAATGTTACTGATGGGAGGACAGCTGAGAATGGCAAGGCCTGGAGCCCAGGAGTTGTGTTCAAAGGGTAGTTTTGGGGGGAGTTGGAAGAGCTTTTATAGAAAGTTTATGTTTGAATGGTTTCAATGATCTGGAAGCTCTGGTATGCAGTCTTCCTTTTTTTATAAAGACTTTAGAAAACAACAGTATCATGTGATTCCTCATATGCCCCCAGAGCCTGAAATACTGGCTTTATTAGGAGCAGATTTGTTAGTCAAGCAAATCTGATTTGTGTTACACTGTTCTCTGATTGCTGAGAAGCTTAACTGCTGGGTTGGAAATGTAAATTGTGCTTGTATATAACTGTTCAAAAAGCTGTAAAATCTTGATGCAGAGGAGATGAATTCCCACTGTGTGACATGGGCTTTCCCCAGAGGTTTGTGCTTGTTATCTGGTACAAGCCACATGCTTCTGCTGGGTTGTGAAGTTGAAAGGAAATGTTAATAAACAAAACAGTTTGCTGGTAGAACAGGCCCTGTCAAAACAAGTCAGGCTTTAGCACTGCTAGAAAAAAAGACCCAATTCTTGTACTTTTGAAGATATTGATGAATATGAGGAGCTGCTTATTAATGGTAGCACCTCATGTGAGAATAATCTGCCTCAACCAACCGTGTGTCCTGGGCACTCCAGATGCTCCTGAGATGATGCCAGATGATGGAAGTGTTTTTCCTCCCAGCTCAGCTTTGCAGTGCTGTCCTGGGAGCTGCGTGTGTCTCTGTTTCTGGCAGGCAGCTCTAAGCATTTCAGATCAATAACTTGTGTTAGCTGCTTAATTCAGCAGGTCTGCATGGATCCAGACCTGTAACATCTTCTGTCCATGGATGCAAATGTTGATGATTGTTTAAAAGGCTGTCCCTGGGGCAGTGCTGGCTCTTCCAGCCTCCAGCTGCTGCTCTTGGTACCCTGAACTGACCTCCTGGGTCTCTCCTGAGCATGGAAGTTCCTTCCCTGAGGTGCAGTTCCTTGTCCAGCTTATCTCAGGGTGCACAAAGCATTTGGTCTGATGGTGCATGGCTGCAATTCTGCTCCAGCTATGCCCACACAATGATTGTCATTCCAGTTAGAAAACAACCTTAGAGAAGAAAGTTATTGTGAGGAAGAATAAAAGATGGTTGTGAGTATGATAACATTTACTAGATGATGGAAATTTCTAGAAGTAATCCTGGAAGCTGGCTGAAGAACCTCACTTGTCTTGTGTTTCTTGTCCCTCCTGTGCCTCTCCTTCCAGATAATAGTAGATGATGATGACAGTAAAGTCTGGTCACTGTATGATGCAGGACCGAGGAGCATTCGCTGCCCACTCATATTTCTCCCTCCTGTAAGTGGAACTGCAGATGTGTTTTTCCAGCAAATTTTGGCACTGACTGGATGGGGCTACAGAGTTATTGCTGTGAGTATCCTCAGTCCTGTGTCCGAGTTGGTGTGCTCGTGCTTGTTGCTCTAATTAGAAGTTGGATAATGAACTTCTTAGTTTTGACTAAGGGAATCCACCAAAAACTTGCTGCTAAGTTGCACTCTGGAGTAGGTAGCGTGTAGATCCAGGCTGGAATCTGCTGTGTGTTCACAGCAGCATTTAACCAAAACCTTGTGCATGCACACAATTAATTTCTCGACCTATTTTTCCCCTTGTGTGTCCTGGACACAAGTCATTTTTGCCTCCAGCTGGATCTTTAGTAGTGCTGAGGCAAACACAGGAGTTAGTTCAAGGTTTCTGTGTTTTCCTTTTGGATGGTGGATAATGTGGTTCTTAGCCCATATAATACCTGCAAATGCTATGTCACTCCTTCAAACCCAGCCTGCTCTTCTGTGGCTTCCCAGCTCCTGAGCTGAACTGAAATGGTTGATTTGTACAATATTAAACAGCCTGGTTTTAGGAGTCCTGCTCTGTCTCTTGCAGCAGTTAATGATTTCTGTAGCTGTTACGTACTACAAAACTATTGAAGAACAGTTACAGCCTCCCTTCCCACTGACTACAGGATGAGGCAATGCTGCACTTTCCCCAGCAAACTTGCTCTGCAGCACTTTGTGTGTTTTTGTGTAAGTGAGGGGGAGGTGTTTGCACCCTTGGACTGTGGGGACCTTGCTGAGGAGCCTCACCCTGCAGGAGAGGCAGGTTGATGTCCCTAAACCTTTAATGTGAGAACCGGTATGACTTTGAAGCAGATTGATCTGAGACCAGCTTTTCCTAACTTTGTATAATTTTAGTTGCAGTATCCAGTGTACTGGGATCACCTCGAGTTCTGTGATGGATTCAGGAAACTGTTAGACCACCTTCAGCTGGATAAAGTGAGTGCCTGGAGATGGGGAAGTGCATGTATCCTTGCAGTAAAAACCTGATGTTTGAAAGGGTCTTGTTTGAGAGCCAGGGTATAAAATAGGACACAAAAATGCAGGCTATAAATAAAGAGGCTGTGTTGCAATTTCACATTTGAAACTAGTTTATTTTTGAAGGTGAATGCCCTTGGAAATTGTAACACTTGGCCTAAATTCAACTGCTACTCTATGCTTATTAAAATGTATGGGTTGACTTCAGTTTTTCATGAGATCCCATGGAAGTTATCATTCCTAACTCACATAGTACAGAACACCACAGTCAAGTACCTTGGGTTGGAATAGTTATGGAGAACAAAGTGAAATGTTTGGGGTTTTTCTTAAGCTTGATGAACACAAAGAAGTTTGCACTGTGATTCTGTGTGGAACATTTCCTTCTGTCAGTATTTATCACATTTATGTCACTCATAAAACCAGAAGATGAATGGAATAGTGATTGTTTCAAAAAATGGGTTATGGGGACAGGGTAAACTTGAAAGACCTATTTTTGTCATCAAGCACTGTGGCTCAGAGGTTACATTTCACAAGTGTAACGTCATCTGTTTTTTGGGTTTTTTCCTTGTATTAGGTTCACCTTTTTGGAGCTTCTTTGGGAGGCTTTCTGGCTCAAAAATTTGCTGAATACACACACAAATCTCCCAGAGTTCAGTCTCTGATCTTGTGTAATGCCTTTAGTGACACTTCTATCTTCAATCAGACATGGACAGCAAACAGGTAAGGAAGACTGGGACAAGCAAGCAGACTTATGGCATTAATTTTTTGCAATGAAATGTCCCACTGATTGGGTTGGACTTGTGTCTGATCTCATTCAACTGGGTAAGGGAGGTGTGGGATGGAATGCTTATGACTTTTAAAGCTATACCACAAGGGGAGTGGAAATTTTCACAACTGAGAGTGTGGAATTAGACAAGTTGTTCTGTGATCCTCTGTGGATGTGTGGTCAGATTTAAAAACTCTGCCTGTTTTCTAACAAAAGTTCAGGGCAAGAAAAGTGTTCTTCAGTGTGTTTAAAATACCCTTTTGCCATGTAAGATTAAAAGCCTCCCAGAACATTTCAAGCACCAAGCTGCCATGTTTTCCATCTCTCTGCTCTTTAAGCTTTTTCAGGATTTCATTTGAAGTTAAGGCACAAAGTCTGTGCAAGGAAAGGGAGCGTTTACAACAAAACATCTCAGTGCTGGAGTCCTTGGTGATTGAAGATTGTTACATCTTGTTTCTGTTCTAGCTTTTGGCTGATGCCTGCTTTTATGCTGAAAAAAATTGTCCTTGGCAACTTTGCATCTGGTCCTCTAGATCCTGAGATGGCAGATGGGATTGATTTCATGGTGGACAGGGTAGGTATCCGTGTGCTCCAATGGCTGTGGTGTCACTGTAGATTTACTGAGCCAGGAGGGTGTAGGGATTTCTGTGCTTTCTTCGTTCCCTGGCCCAGGAGGGAGGAGTGAGGAATGGATCTTTAGCAGGTGCTGCCTGTCACAGCCCCAGCAGTTTAACTGGTGTGGTGACTTTACCTTAGTTGTGTTTATTTATGTAGATCAAAAGAGAGGAAGTTAAGGAACTAAGATGAAAGAGGAGAAAGTACTGGGATACATCTGTAGGCCATTCCCTGGGGGCAGGAGCAACTAATGGAACATGCTCTAAGTGTTTGTCTCATGCAGACTAATACTGAGTTGGAATTATAACCTTCATCCATTTAAAACTATCTTCTCTTTGACTTTATTGTTCACATTACATTAACTTTCTGCAGTGAAATATGTTATTAAATCAGTGTTTCTCTCTCCTGCAAGCTGGAGAGCCTGGGGCAGAGCGAGCTTGCCTCAAGACTCACCCTCAACTGCCAGAACTCCTATGTAGAACCTCACAAAATCCGAGACATCCCTGTAACCATTATGGATGTAAGTTCACGTCAACTAAATTTTTTTCTTAAGCACTGTTTTCTCCCCTTGGCAGATGGGCTTGATATTCCGTTAGCAAGTTAGTAAGCACTTGCAGCATGTAACTTTGTGTTTAGGGAAGCCTTGTGCTGACTGGGCAACACTGTGACTCTTCTCTGCTACACTGAGTTGGATATTGGGTGCAGTAACTCTGCCATATGTTCCAGTACTCCAGCCTTGGCTTTCTATAGCTGTCAGTGCCCAACAAGTTTGCTTGTTTTCATTTCATTACACTGTTCCACAAAGAAGCTGAGAGGCACTTCTAGGAGCAACACAGAGCCAGTCTGATGTAACAACAACATCTGAGATTCAGAGCTGACTGCTGGGACTTGTTCTGTAGGTGTTCGACCAAAGCGCGCTTTCGACGGAAGCGAAAGAAGAAATGTATAAACTTTACCCCAATGCCAGGAGAGCTCACCTCAAAACAGGAGGCAACTTCCCCTATCTCTGCAGGAGTGCTGAGGTCAACCTGTATATTCAGGTGAGTCTCTGAATTCAAACTCAATCTAAAAATGTGTTTAGCCACAAGAGCAGCAGGAAACTCCTGCTCTGTGCTTGTTTTGTTTCCTGACTTCCCTGAGCTCTGTGTGCTTGGAGATCTCTGATACCAAAGGGCAGGGTTGGAGCAGCCACATTCATGGAGGAGCAGCTTTTGGGGGTTTTCTGTTGTACTCCTGAGCCATGGTTTCATCCTCACAAAAATTACTTGGAAGGAATGTTTCTCCTCTATCAAAACAGTGTCCTTCTACAGCTGTTCCCGTGTTATTCCCGTGTCCCACAGATCCACTTGCTGCAGTTCCACGGTACCCGGTACGCAGCCATCGATCCCTCCATGGTCAGTGCAGAGGAGCTGGAAGTCCAGAAGATCAGTCTTCACACCAGCAACGAGCAAGAAGAGCAGTAGGCTTGGGAGTGCCAGTGAAGCAGAGGCATCACTTTGGTGGTCTTCCTGTGTACAATCAACTGTTCCCACTCTGCCTTTTCCCTTGTGTTAGCCGATTATCACTGTGTGATTCCTACAGGATCAGCAATCAGTGAACTACCCACGGACAGAAACCTCCAGCAGTGTAATAGGATAGATCTCTTTAATTTTTAGTCTTTGGATTCAAGGAAGCATCTTTGAAGACTACACTTTTAAACAATAAAGACATTTTTTCTACCAAAGTCTTCACTGTCATGTTCTTAAGCAGAACAGTATATTTCTTTTTATATTTTTCACTTGGCTGTATATATTACCACATGCAGATTGTGTCCTTATAAGCTGACATATATTTTTGTTGAATGTTTGATTTAAAAAATGTTTAAGTGACCATGTTGCCATCACTTATTTGCTTCATATGTTGTGTTGTAAGTTAGTTTGTTTCTATTTGAAATAAAGCATTTGAATTTTTAACTTTCTTGCTGCTTAAAAATGGTTTTCAATAAAACTTCACTTTCAGCAAGTGTCTCTTGTTTTGACTCCAAGAGAACAGCAGTGGAGTTCAATACAGTCCTGGTTTGCCTCTACAGACACCTCTGGAAATGAAGAAAACCAGCACTTTCTGCTTGAATTCCCCAAGGTTGCACTAAGTAAGAATGTTGTACTGTTTTTTAAATAAAGATGACAAGATATAACTTGCAAATTTGAGGGTACGATCTAGATTTATTGAAATACAGACATTATTTTCCCCTTGCAATGCTGTAAAAAAGAAACATGAAGTATTAGATGATGAATTGGTATGTAAGGAAACTATATGTCCTTGCCAGAGGTTGTGTAGTTAACTGATCTCTTGAAAAGATACAGTTTGAAAAGGTAAGAGGGGTCATTAGTCACCTATTTGATTTATAAACAGTACACCTCTGTTAATGTAAACTTATAAACACTATATATGTTAATGTTGTTCTCAGAAACTTTTTGTGAAGAGTCAAAGCATTAAAGATCACAACCCCTAAGGTTCCAAAAGGACAAAATGGTATCTTTGATTTTGCTTCTTAAATTCCCACCATAAGAGGGAAGTGACAGACACCCCCCAATACGGTAAGTAAAGAACACTCCTTAAAACAAAGGCTTTTTACCCTCATTAACTTAAAAAACTGACAAAAATTTCTGTACAAACGTGCTGTAAATAAGTTACAGTAAAACAGTGTAATATTTCCTGATACAGTGTGACAAGTGAGGCTTGCTCACTGAACTCCCTTTACAGTACCCAGACCATAGGAAATTGCTGATAAAAATCTCCCTTCTGTGTAAAGAGGCATTTTTGACCACAAGCATTTGTTTTACCCTTGTCATTCCAGAGCCAGAAGGGTGCAGCAGTGCCAGCTGTTTCTGACAAGAAGCCCTTAAGTTGCAGCTGCCTTTGAGCAGCAGCAGAGAAGTGTTTCTCCTGTAGCTCTGAGACCAGCAGAGGCTGCTCGCGGTGTTACATCGCTGTGCACTTCCGTGGAGAGGTGGAGTCTGCGTTGGCTTTTTTCCGGATACTTTCTGAAAGAGAGAATGTTCTGCTGCACGGAAGTATGGAGCCATGGCAGGAAGAGGAAAGAAATGACATGTAATGGAAGCAAGGGGGAAGGGCAGGTGCTTTCAGCTTGTGTGAATTGGCTTCACTGAAGTTTTCCTCTGTGTGTGTTGTGTAACCCCAGAGTTCAGATAAATTGATTTAAATAATGCTGAGTGAAGGAAGACAAAAGTATTACCTGCTAAATCTCTTCTTCCAATCCCCACAAGGCCTTCGTACAGCCCCTTGATTGGATTTTCTCCTGCAGTATTCACGCCATGGAGCCAGATCAGCAACATCCTGTGGCCGTGTTCCCTGTAGCTTTTAGTGCCTGGCAAGATCAGACCAGAAATGGAATCCCACCCTTGGAGTGCATGGCCCTGACTAGAGCAGATTTCTGAACTGGTGGGTCTGGACACCCCTTCCTTTGGATTTTACTAGGAGGCTCCAAAGTATAGTTTAATTTCCTGGTTGTGGTCTGATTGCTGGATTCATGTGAAACTTAATGGAGTGGCCCTGCATGAGCTTGGACTTGTTGGCCAACCTTTCATGGCAATACAGAATTTCTGCCTTCAGAGCACAGCTTGGCCCCTTGCTCACGTTATCCAAACTACAGAGTCCTGACAGGAGCCAAACCAGACCCTCAGACCCTGCTTCTGTTAATGTATCTCTTAAACTCTAAATGGAACTTCACTGCCTTCTTGGTTCATATTCTTCAAAGAAAAAAAATAAAACTAGCAAGTTTCTCCTGTCCTATAGAACAAGAATTGTAGCATGAACCCACCAGCCTGGTAAGTGCCTCATAAGGAATGAGCTATGAACCACTAATCCCCCTGCTTGTGTGCTTTACTCCTAGACAAATTCCAGTGTGTAGGTAAGTCCACAGTCATTAAAAGCAGAATTTTTAACCTAATCTTTAGGTTGTTTCAAATAAACCAACAGGTTTCCTTCCTGCTTTGCTCTTACTGCAGCTGAATCTCCGAGAAGCACAGTTCAAGTGAAGGAAGGAAAATACCTGGGAAATTTTTATACCTGTCCATTGTTGCTCAATGGCCCTAACGTGAGCATCTGTGAATTTCCAATAATGTGCCAGCTTCTTCCATTCCCCAGGTTTGAGGTACTTAGTGGCTAATCTCCACATGACTGAGCGAATGTGCTGTGTTTCCAGCCTGTGATCTTGCTTAAAGGTCAAGTGCTTTGCCACCCATGAGTCGGAGTCGCTGTTCAGGTTGTCCTGCAAAGCCAGAACAGGGGTTTCAGTCAGGGTGCTGCAAGGGTGCCTGTCATTCTGCAGCCTCCCACACCCTCAGCTCTGCAGGTCGCTGCAAGTTCATTCTGGCACAGCACTTTTTTTTTTACTCTCTTTATTCCTGTTTTGCTCTGTACTAACCAGGCACTTTAACAAAAAACATTAAAAGCCGCTTTGCTGGAAAAACCCATGGATTGTGATTTCCATTTCTATACTGCTTTTTATCTGGCCTTGGTGCAGGATCATTTAATTAAATCTCCTGCTTCCCTGCAACACAGGCTTGTGCTCACAGCCTTTACATGCCCTGCTGCAAAGAGGCTGGATGACATTCCCTAGGGCTGCATGGGAAGCCCATGAAGGGCCTGATCTACACAGCATTACTCCTGAAGCTGTGCCTGAGCCACAGGTGTGTGCCCTCCTTTCCTTCCTTTTCTTCTCCCTCTAGAGTCCTGGTATGGGAAAATGCCCAAAATCTTAAGACACAAGGGATGTGGCATTTGGCTGTACTTTCCACATGCTCTGCTCAGCTTGGTTTGGGCACAGGCCTGGGGAAAGCAGGGTTTCAGGTGGCAGACTGGGGCTGAGCAGCTGCAGTTTGAGAGGAAAGCTGGTTGTATGACTCCAACAAGAACTGATCACTGCTCTCAGGAGGAGTTCTCTTCCACTGCTGAAAAACTCACCATGTCCCATTTGGTGACATTAGGCCAAGCATTTTCCTGCTCAGTCCTTCAGTTTTTCCTCGAAAAAGGAACAAATGCTATCCAACCCCCTTCTACAGGGCTTTGGGAACAGCTGTCAAAGAACCTTTGAAAACTTCTATTCCTGGCAGCACAGCCTGGGATTTCTAACAACAGGGGCCTTTTTAAATAAGGAAAGCCTTAAGTTGATGCTGTTGGCACCATGAAGACTTCTGTTTTTGTTAAGTAAGGGGATGAAAGTCGAGGTCAGGCTGCCACAGGATGCCCTGTATTTCTTTTCCTTTGACAGCTGGTATGTGGAGTCTCAATGGAGTAGATGAAGCTCCACCTGCCCTGGAAAGGGCAGGGGATGGTGTGTGAGCTGCTCACCTTTTCCCATTTGTAAAACCTATCAGCTTTGATAATCATGTCCACCAGGTTGATGTGATTGCCTCGGGCAGCGACATCCAGAGACGTTTTCCCCTGCTGAAATTAGAAGGGGAAAATGAGCTGGAAAAGACCTTTCACCTTAGGAGGTACAAGCTCTCTGTTACAGCAGCAGGACTACTGAGTAATGCACCCAGCCAGGACCTATTCTCCACCTATAAGCAGCAGATGTGAGCAGAAACCAAATTTCACACAGAGAAGTGTGAATGTGTTCCCTGACTGAGTGTTACTGTAGTTCCACAGAGTGCTGGTGGGTGGCAAGTTCAGCCAGGTGGCTTCAGGTCTGCATGTGCTCTAACCCACTGAAGATGGCAAACACTGCTTTGCTCTCTGCCCAAGCCTCTTCAGCATTTTCTGGGCACATACCACACTTTCAAGCCACACCACACTTTCAGGCCACATGCAATTTACCTGATGCTTCTAGAATTCTGTTGATATTTAATTAGAGGGCAAAAGCCCTGGAAACAATGCCAGATCTAGATCAGATACTTTATCCTATTAAAATATGTGTGCTCTGATTCTTAGGGTATTATTGCTTATCATTATTTGAGATCTTTGATATTAATGTGTGCAATAGCACAAGTAGAAGCAGAAGAAACGAGATCAACTGTGAGAAAGAAAAGGTTGCTCATTGTGTGAACTGTTGTCTACCTGCCTTTCTCTCCTGGAAAACACAACAAAATAACCTATTCAGCAGTGTTTTAAGGCCTTATCCCTGGAAATATCCTGATTTTAATATTACTAGCCTTCCTTGGAAATTATGAAAGACAGTGGCAAAGACTATCTATATTTTTCCTCCATACTCCCACAGGACCTATTCAACCCATGGAGACTTTACCTTGTCTGTCAGCTTCAGGTTAACTCCTGCAATGAGAATCATCTCGGCGATGTCCTGCCTGCCGTGCTCTGCAGCGATGTGGAGTGAGGTCTGCTGCCTCTGCACAGGGAGGGAGAAAGGACTACATTTCAGAGAAGGACAAGTGTGAAGCTGGAAGGACAAGGCAGAACATTACCAGGAGGAAATGCTGTAAGAATGCTGTCAGCTCTGCCCTCCTTTCCCCTCTACCCCTTTTCAAGCTGCGGGTTAAACACCCTCCTACCTCCAACTAGAGTTGGTTTCCTCTGGCTGAGCAGAACTGGTCTGTCCCTGTCCCAGGACCAGCATTAAGAAGCCTCCCTGATCTAATCCTCTAGGCTTCAGTCTAGATAAGGAACATCTTCAGCTCCATAAGGCTCTCTAGGGTCACTTAGAGGATTATATTATTTCCTATTATTTAAACAATTTCTTTGGGCAGGTAGTTTGGCCATGGCAGGGAAGGACCTGTGCCAGTTCTTTGTTCCTGGGACACAGGGCTGGGTTAATGTCCCCCCTTGGGATTGTTTAATGGAAACAAGTAAAATCAAACACAAAATGTGGCAATTTCATGGTGTCGTCAGGAGGGAACATTGCTACAAGAATGAACATTAACTGAAACAAGCTCTACACAAAGCCCTTCATTCAGAAAATTACAACTTGGTGAGACAACCAGCTATCTGCAGGCTTGCCTCCCTTTCTCAGCCCTCCAAATGTTTTGCAGAATATCTTCCAGTTTCTCCCACTTGCTTCCAACAAGGAGGAGAGAGCTGACTGCAGTGCTGCTGTGCACAGGTCCCAGGGATGTGGCACAGCCCATGTGTTGAATGCCATCAAGCAATTATCTCACTGCAACACTCAGAATCATTTCACTGGTTTCACATTTCCTAAGTTGCGCTTCCGGGTTTTCCACATTTTAAAGCACTTCTCTTTAACCCTGTCCCCAAGGTAATCAAATCCCCCCAGAAACTGGTTGACATTTCAAAGACAAAGAACAGGAGCTGCAGTCTTACATTATCTGGAATGTCAAGGTCACAGCCTGCCTCGATGAAGAGCTTCACCATGGCTGGGAAGTTCTGCAGGACCGCGATGTGTGTTGCTGATGCATTTTGCTGTTGAAAGAAGACCCTGTGCTTAGGAAGAGCTCAGCTCATGGCACTGAAAGGACCATGCTGTGCCCAGCATGTCTTATTCTATCACAGCTGCCACTCAGCACTGGGGGCTGACTGGGGATATTGCAGCACTGGTCCTTGCAGAGTTGCTTGGTGCTCTCGAGCAGCTCCACAGACTTCGCCTATTTTAAGTGGTAAGAGCGTTGAGAAGGACTTACATGATTAACAGCATCAGTGTGGATTCCTGCATCCATGAGGATCCTGGCTATCTCCTCATAGCCATGCAGAGCTGCGTAATGAAGGCAGTTCATCTTCTTCTGAGAGGCACCTCAGAAGAGAGGGGTGTTAGTCAGGGCTTCTTCTCAGAGGCTGCAATTGGTACAGACTGCCCACAGAAAGCTCTCTGCTTCCCTCCTGCAAGAGCCCCATGGCCCCACACTGACAAATTCATGGATTGTCTCCACAGCCAAACCAGTCCCAGGGAGCTTCACCTGCCCATTTGTACAAAACCATGTCTACCTTCCTCTGGTCTCCCTGCGCTGTTCCTTAATGCTGGGCTTCACAAGGCCCAACCTGGGAAGCCAGGCATAAATCCACAAAGTAGTGCTTGGAAATGGAATGACCTCCATGGAGCTAACCTGGGTCTGGGCATTGACATCAGCTCCTGCTTCCACGAGCAGCTTCACAGAGTCCCTGTGACCCCCCTCAGCAGCCAAGTGCAGAGCTGTAAGGCCTTCCTGGACAAGGCAGAAAAGGACATAGGTAGCATTTCTGTAGGCAAGGCCAAGACAGAGCAGCAGAATGAGCAAGACTCTATCCCATCTGAATCCATGACATGGTAAGGTACCAATTCTGAGGGTCAGGGATCTGGAACTGGAAACCCATGACCCTCAACCAGATTCTCTCTTCTGAGGGTTGTAGCTCATTTCTTTACAAGAAAATAGAAACAAGCAGAATTCTTAAGTGATTTAATCTGGTTTTATTACTGCTCTTTGAACAACGGGCAGCTCATCTGGGGGGAGACAAATGCTACCGGTTACCACAGAAGGTGGCTTCCCCTTTGTTTCAGATCTTAATTACAATCAAATACACTTTTCAAAGACAGTAATGAAACAAGACTAAAAAAAAAAAATGCTGATAAACTTAATTGAGAGTGTGCCCTGGAATAAATAACAGTGATACTAAGCCAATATTTGCCATCTAAATCATTAGCTGTGTTCCAGCCATGTAATTTTCCAGAGCAGACCTGTCAAAAGGGAGATCTCAAACAGAAGGTCCATATGTTCAGTGACTAAGTCAATACTATAAAGCATGGTGCAGTTTAGTTTAAAACACATTCAAAAACCATTTAGGCACTTGAATGTCCAAGGGTCAGGGAGAAAAAGGGAGATTAAATGGAGTGATAAGGCAGGTCAGCACATACAGCAGGAAGAGAAGGCAACACTTTAGAGCTGGAAATCGGTCCAAGACGGATGTTGCCTTTCACTGATACTCTTCAAGTGGCACCTGGATTTACCCACACAGGCTTCAGATAAAATCAGCTATTTTCTTGACCTCTCCTGTCAATACTGACTATTCAGCCTGGTGACTGTGGCAAGAATGTATTTCTAGGGAGGAAAAGGGCGAAACTGATGTGGTTACTATTTCATTTAAATGTACTTACTGAGTTTTTTTCATCAAGGTCCACTCCAACACCTATAATCTTCTGCAGCACAGAGAGGTGTCCATTTTTAGCAGCTAAATGCAATGCTGTATTTGCTTCCTGAAAGTAAACATTACTTCGTAAATATATGTATCACAGGACTGTGTGTTCATACACCACAACCTTGCACAGAGTATATGCAGTGTATCTGAGAAGGAGGTTGTAACCAGTAGCACAAGACTGAAGCAATCTTCTAATAGTTGCAGCAGGGAGGGAAGAAGCCCAGCTACCTTAAACTGGAGCATGGTACACCAGGCTTGCTGCATGTCCTGTTTGAAAAGCCCTGGAGAGAAAGCCAACATGGACTGAGGTGCAAATGGCTTGAAGGTGGATAGGGGAGAAAAGCTCTGACATACCACAACCATAGTTAAAACTGTGGAAACTCGCCTTCATGAGCCTTTTGGTATCCTGTTCCCTGATTTTCATATCCATATCATTGGACCTCACTTCCCTTGTGTGTCATTTTATGCCCATACCTTGTCTTTGGCACTGCAAGAACAACCCAGTCGAATGAGGAACTCCACCACCTCTAGTCTCCCATACTCTGCAGCCAGGTGAAATGCTGTCCTGTCCATCTGGGAAAGGAAACAAGGAAACACAGTCCAAAGAGGCTCAGGAAGCAAAAGATCAGATCATCTGCTGCAAGAAATACAATGATGCCTTGGGTAATAACCCATTCCACAAAGGGCAGAAGTGCTGCAGTTATCTTTTATTCTGCTGCTTTTATTCTGCATTATATTTGGGATGACCCTAATAAAACTAGGTGAACAGAACTACCCACTGGGGCAAACAAGCATATTGGTCTCACCAAACACTGGAAGAGGTCTAGAGGTCTTTTCAGTGGTTATTTCCTATAAGTGGAGCATAATAAATAATTTATTAAAAACAACTAAGGATTAAAAAATTGACTTCATATGTAAGCCCCCAGTTATAGGGTGAGCGAGGACCCCTTTTGGGGAAAGGCAAATATCTTGTTGCTTCATTTAACTCCCAAGCATCAGAGTGGGGATCACTCTTGAAAACATGAAGGCCATGGAGCAGAAAAGAATGTGCACTAGCTCCTGTATGTTCTTATGCCATCTCCAGGAACAGATCAGCCAGTGCTGGAACATGCTGAATGAGGTTCACCCTTGGTTATTACTTACCTACAACACACTCAGGAGCATCATCAGCAAGAGAGTATGACACTGAAATTCCTGAATTTATTCTGCAAAAGTCCTGGCTGCTAGAAGTTTGACCAGAGCCAGAATCACCATGATCCCTAAGCCCACTCTGCAGGAAGACTTCTGGGAATAGCATCTGACTCCAAGTCTCTTCCCAAGACCAACAGCAACATCCCTGCTAAACTCAGCAGAGCAATATCAGACCTCAAGAAACAAAGCAGTGATGAGCTGTCCTACCTTGTCTGTCTCATCCACACACACATCCTCCAGGACCTCCATGATGAACTCTATGACCTGGACGTGTCCTCTCTGAGCAGCACAGTGGAGTAAGTTCCTGCCATTCTGGAGAGGAGATAAAGGACAAGTTCAACTCTGTGAGACAATCTCTTTTGACAACCTGATCCTTTTAGCAGACCCATTCCACGCCTCCCTGCACCTCTAGGGCTACACTTCCTTCTGCTGCAGACAGCAAGTTATGACTGGAGTATTAATGCTGCTTTTCCCAACCAAGGTCTGTCTTAGAATACACAGACTGCTGACCCACTAAACCCATTTCCCACTTCTGTAACACTTTCCACATCAGCACTGCACAAACATGAGCTGAGGATGCTGTGTGCATCTCTGTAGCTACAATTATTGGATTACAGCTGTTTTAGGAATAAGCCAGAGTGCAGATGGCATTCCCCAGAGTAGGTGCTGTCACACAGGACTACCTAACCACAGGTAAGTCTCTCTCCATCCCTCAGCACCATCTAGAGCCGTATGATGGACCCACACAGGGAGACTCTCACCCTGTTGACACGGTTAGTCTTGGCCCCAGCATTGATGAGGATCTGCAGGACACGGAGGTGGCCAAACCAGGCAGATAGGAGAAGAGCATTCATTCCAAACTGGGCAGAAGAGATACTCACAGTTAAACTGCAGCCACCACCATCCCCACCGTGGAGGAAAGCTGTACCTTTAGCTTCATGCAGTTTCCCAAATCTATTTGTTTCTCACTGTTGTTTTTTCTAGCCTCACTTTGTCCAGTTATTACTATTCCTGCCACAGATATTCACAGCAGCTCACACCTGCCTCCAGACTGCTGCTTCCTAGTTAATGGTGTGTTTTTGCCTGGTTGTTATGGGGGAGAGAGAATTTGCTGACTGTCCCTGTCGTCCCACAAGCCCCAATAATATGACCAGAAGAAGCCAAGCATCCCCATGCTCTACAGAAAACCTCACAGATTCCACCAGCCTACTCCCAGTCACTGTGCATGCAAGGAAAAGGCCAAAAGACACCTCTGAAAACAAGTCTCGCTCCAGCCCCTTGCTCAGCAGGTGCCATGTGCCACTCTGTGCCACCCACCCAGGGCTAAGGTGAAGTCTGTCACTGCTGGCCCAGCACCCAGTCCCTGGCACTCCCCCAACACTGAACACATTTGCAGGACATGCAAGGGAGAGTCGCCTCTGTACACTGTCTTCGTCATCCACGGGGACATCGTGACCCAGGAGCAGCCGCACAGCATCCACATTCCCTGCTCCCGCGGCCCAGTGCAGGGCACTCCGGTCTGTCTGGAAGGGAAGGATAGAGAAGGAAGGCTCATGTATGCAGAGTGTGTGTGTGTATCCACCAGCCTTCCTGAAGCCCAAAATCTCCTTGGCCAACCATGGAGCCAGAATTTCTCACACCGTGCAGGGTCTTCTTTGGACACAACCCTCTGTCTCTCTCCTCTCCTGTCGGGCAGGTGTTAGTCACCTTCTGCTGAGGAACTGCAGGTCTGGGCTATAACAACAGCACAGGAGTGAAGAACATTGCTGCCCATCAAGGGACAGACTGAAACAGTAGGGATGTGTGTAATCCCATATTTCCATGAAGATATTGGTCAACAAGGAGAGAACTGCACTGGGGACTGAGTTTGTCCCACAGCCTTGGCATGCAGAGATAGCAAAATCAAAGCCTTTCATACTGTCTGTATCTGGCACAGAGGTTACAAGAGGAACCATAAATGATCACCCTCCCTCAGCACCTGCAGCTTTCCAGTGTGGTCAGGATGATAGTGGGGGTCTCAGTGTGTTGAGGAACTGCTTGGTTGCCACAGGCTCTATTTAGCACAGGGTGGTGTATTTTAAAGCTTTGACCAATTAAGCAGCTAATGAGAAGAGCAGCGTTAAGGAGCTGCAGTTCTGAAACATGCCCTCAGCACTTCCTGCAGCTTAGAGGTGGAAAAACCCAGGACTTACATTGTTTTTGGCTTTGATGTCAACCCCTCTCCTGATGAGCTCCTCCATCCTGGCCGTGTCATTCCGCTTGGCTGCGTCATGGAACTCCTTCTCTGACTGAAGCACTGCAGTAGAGCAGAAGAGTGAGCATTAAAACAGGGCTGGCAAGGAGCACAGGGCAGCATGCCCCAACAAACCTCCTCTTCATCTCACTGGCCCCTGTGGCTTCAGGGAAGGGTGACTGTGGAAAGATTCTTCCAGCAAGAATCCCAGTCCTGCAGATGTTGGCATGTTTGCTGGATTTGTCCTCTCCCACTGTCTCTCCTTCCATGAGTATCCCTGTGCCACATCAGTGCTCTTCCAATCCTACTCACTTCTCTTCTAATTCAGTCTCTTTCTCTTCATGGATTTGCTCTAGCTACAAAATCTCTTGGTCTATGAGGTCCATGTTCTCTGGGCCATGTCCTCTGGGCACCTCTAAGGCCCAGAGCCTGTGTAAAGGCTCTGACACATCACCCTTTCCTCCATCCTTCCACCTACATCCCACCACTCGACAAGGAGGCCTTTGCACATGGTCCTGCCGTCCCCCTCCAGGCAACCTGAACCATCCAAGCAGCACAGAACTGCCAGCCTGGCCTGTGATTAGTGTTGCATCTCTTAATAAACCGTGGCAGTTCTGCATATAATTTACCACGACTGGCAGTATTTGTCCTGCACAGTTAGGCACAATTTAAGAGTGTTTACTCTCCATGCTGGGCCTTGCCCCAGCAATCTTCTCCTTGATCGAACAAACCTTCCTGCCAAGAAACAAGAGTAAAGCTGTGACTCTGGGGCTGCCACAGCCCCACAGGGAGGCTCTGAAAGTTTTTGGCACGGCTGGTGTCAGTCTTTTTTGGACTCGGTCTCTGCCCTACTGCTTTTGGGAAATTCTTTCAAGAAGTGCTTGACTCAGATCCTCAGCCTATAATATTCCACTGGAGAGCTGGCCCAGAGGCTTTGCTTTCTCCTATGCTGCTGCAGAGCTCAGGCTGCAGTTTGAGCATCTCAATGCTACTTCAGGGGCTCAATGCAACTTCAGTTGGTTTCAACTTATCAACTAGACACTAACCACATGCCAAACAAGAGGTGTCAAAACATATTGTTCCCATTCCACCACACTGAGGAGATAAATAGGAGATTTGCTGCCTAAATAGCACTACCCCATTTTTCTGTTCAGAGGACACAGAAGAAAGGCAACCCTACTGTGGACTCTTAGAGCAACAGAGGTATAATCTCATCCTCCAATTTCGATTCCCCTTACCTTCAAACAAAAAAACTTTAGCTCAAGAAAAGCACAAATAATACAACAGGATCATTCAATAGTGTGTTCATCCACTTAACACCAGACACAATCATCTGAGAGTGTACATTCCACAGTGTTGAACCTGCTGCTACAATTGAACCTGCTGTCCAGGATTTGGACACTGATTTCTGCAGAAGCAGGATTTCCTGTACTGTATATTAAGACTCTGTTATCATGTCGTCAAGGATGTTAACAGGATTGCATTTCCACACTACATGGACCCTTGATTTGAGAGGAAATATCAGGAGAACTTATGAAAAACACGTGGAGTTTTTGTTAATTATCAACACCAAGGGCGACATACACACACACCTCCTTGTAAATGCTACTCTTTCAGTGGAGTAAATTCTATGTTTCAGCTAAGAAAATGCTGCTGCCTCTGCTCTCCAAGTGACAGAAATGTGTTGTTACATTTTATGGTCACACAAAGCATCATTGCCAAGAGATGCCAAAGCACCCTTTGCCTTATTTATTCTCTCTTCTACCTGTAAAGATGCAGTAACAAACCCGGCATCACCAAGCCACAATTTATCTATTTTCAGCAACACATGGAAAAACCATTTGGTGGTCTGAGTTTTCTGTTTAGGATCCACACGACTCTGCTAGCTCTGTAAATGTAAATGCACTCCTCATCATGGCATAAACCCATCCAAGAGAAGCATTTTGGTGGATATTTAGCAGTTTTACTTCTCTTTCAAGCTCAGATTCCAGAGTGTTTTGTAATTTGTGTTACTGAATATGAATTCAGTTATCCCAAAAAGCGTGGAACACATTTTAAATTATTTACCCTCAGTCCAATGCACCAACTCGTGGGCAATTTATTATGCAAGAGATGTAAAAAAGCAGCAAAGGAGATGAAAGACATGTAAAGAAATGTGATAAAACCATCCACAGGGCTCTAGCTGGAGCTGCAGGACACAAAGACAACCCAGGATGGGGACCAGGGGATAAAGGGGGCCAAAACCCCCAAGTGGGGGGTACTGGAGTTATATGCAGCATCTCATGGGTACAGGATGCTTTGAGGCAAAACAACTCTTAATTCACGCGTAGGTTTATACACCTGCTTTGTTTCTGAACGCATTTTCATGCATCTGGTTATTCCTTGGAGCATCGCCGCTCTGTCCCTGACTCCCCCCGGCGCCCGCCCGGCCCCGCTACACGAATCCCCCGCCACGGCCCGGCGCCCCCCGCCTCGGCCCCACTCACGGGTGTCGCCCTCCGACGCCAAGTCGTCACCCATGTCGCGACACAGCGGCCCCGCCGCGGCCGCCTCAGGGCGGGCTGACAGGCGCGTCCCCGCCTCCTCACGGGCCGCCCCGCCGCCGCAGAGCGCCTCTGTAGCTTCTCTTTAAAGCAAAATATCATAAAACAAGCTCTGCTCCCGACAAACGCGGTTTTCTCGGGCCGTTTTGGCGTGATTGGAGGGGGTACGTGGAGCTGCCGCCATTCCGGCCGGGTGCCGCCCCTCACCTCAGCGCGGCTCTGCTGAGCGCTGCTGCTTGGAGGTGGTGGGTGGTTTAATTTAAAATTAATCTAACTCTCTTTCCGAAGCAATTTAGGAGGAGAGGGATTTCTGTTCTGTGAGAAATAGGGGGTGAGTTGTTGCTTTTTTTCCCCTGAAAGCAGGGGTCAGAATTTGGTGTTCTCAGGGAATGAGGTGCTCTCATTACCACAGGTCCGACAGCGAGTGCAGGAGGGGGCAAAAGGGCTTTTCCCTCAGAGTTTTAGTGAATTCTCCATTTTCAGCATCTGTGAGTGGTTTTGTATTTTATTTCTTCTCCATTTTGGTAGTATGATGAGGAAGGAACCAGGTTGAGCTGAGGCTGGGGGGAGAATCAGACCTGTTTCTGTGGGTCCCCCAGACTAATCCCCCCTGGAATACTGCATGTGGCTCTGGAGCTCCCCAGCATAAGAAGGATGTGGGACTGATGGAGTGAAGTCAGAGGAGGCCACAGAGATGTTCCAAGGTCTGGAGCACCTCTGCTATGGAGACAGGCTGAGAGAGTTGGCATTGTTCACTCTGGAGAGGAGAAGGCTCTAGGGAGACATTATTGTAGACCTTCCACTACCTAAAGAGGCTCCAAAAGAGCTGGAGAGAGACTTGACACAGGCCTGGAGTGATGGGACAAGAGGGAATGGCTTCAAACTGACAGAGAGCAGCATTAGATGAGATTTTGGGAAGGATTCTTTCCTGTGAGGGTGGGAAGGACCTGGCACAGGTTGCCCAGAGAAGCTGTGGCTGCCCCTGGATCCCTGGAATTGTCCAAGGCCATGTCGGGTTTTGGAGCAATCTCCTCTAGTGGAAGGTGTCCCTGCCCATGGCAGTGAGGTGGAACGAGATGAGCTTTACGGTCCTTTCCAACCCAAACCAGTCTATGGTTCTTTGCTGGTGGTCTCAGGATAGGAGAGGTGACATCAGGTTTGTATTCCCTCCCTGTACCATGCTGGTCCACAGACCTGGTCCTTGTCAGAACTCCCTGGAGGAGTCTCTTGCAGCCCTCCCTCCTCTCTGTACCGCTGATTTTGGCTGGGAGCACATGCTGATCCCGGTCACCACATGAGGGTGCCAGTGCTGTTCACCTGCCACGATTTGCTGCTCGAGCAGCGAACTCCAGGGTGCAGATGGGGCTGTTCCCTGGCCTAAGGCCAGTTTTGGGGGACACCTCTGTCCCGGGGACCTTTATGAGGGTCTGTGATGCTCCTGCGAGAGAGCACGGGGCATTTGGTGCAGTGGGAGATGTGGGGAGGCAAACAATGTCCTGGAGGGATGCAGAGATGCAGAGATCCTCTGCTGCTCCAGACACATCCCTCTGTGGCCACAGTTACACCAGAGCTGTCTGCAGGGTAGGGAGATGGTGTTTTCCGACTCACTAAAGCCCAGCACTGAGGGTCTCGGTAGCCAAAGCACTTCACTGATGCAGTGGGACCACGAGCCTGCCTGATTGTGAAATGGAGAGGTGGAACCTAAGCTCTTGAGCAAACACAGAATGTGTGGGGGTTTATGGGTAGCTCTCAGAGCTTTGGATTTGTGTTTTGTTTGCCTTTTATTCAAATTGAATTAAAAAAAAAAAAAAGACCCTCTCTCTGGTAGGAAAAGCGAACATAAGGTCTGTCTAGATAAAGGGGAAGCCCTTCTTTTGTACAATAGCTCAGCGGGTAGGGCATCCTCCCCAAGGAAGGGGGAAAGCTGGGCTTGATCCTTGCTTCTGCCAGAGGGGAGATACAAACCCTGGGCCACACGAGACCCCAGAGAGCACCGTAAACAGCAGGCTGTGAGCATGTCTGGTGTGGAGAGTTTTCCTTGCTCTTTCCTGCTATTTTAAATAATTAATGATTTGATGGATCAGGGAGTGGAGAAGGCAGGTGTCCTGTCTCCCTGGAGAGCAGTCTGTGCACCCGGCGAGACGGAGCCTTGCTCTTTCTCGATGAATATTTAAGTGTCTTCAGACAAACTGGAACGGTGCCAGCAGGAATGGCTGAGAAGGGCTGAGCCCTTCCCACTGGGTATCCTAGTGCCTGGGGGCTGGGGATACAGCCCTGAATAGGGCAGGGAATAAGAATAATCCCTGCTTGTACGGACTATGGAAGCACCAGGCATCCCAGCCTTAGGTGGAACCTCCGGCTCTTGCTCGTCTTTTGTTATGCTGTGAGGCATCCTTGGATGGAAAGCTGTCTGGATTTAACCTGCCAATGTTAATGTCATTGTCATTGTCTTCCAGAGCCTGAGTCAGCCAGGACTGATCATCCACAGCTCTTCTGCTGCTTAATGCTGACCTTGGGAGAGAAGTAGTGCAGATGTACGGAAAGTTCACATCTGTTTGTGAGCTTGGGTGTTTCCAGCAGGCAGAAAAAAGCTATGTAGGCAGTTCCTTCTGTCCTTCCTGAAGAGGTATGTGTTCAGGGGTGGAAGGGACCAAGCCTTTCTGCTGATACCGAGTACAGAATGCTGTGACAATTTATTAACGACACTGAACACTTGCCTGGTGATCCATTTATTAGCTAACAGACCTAAAAGAGCTTCTGGATTTTTCCACTAAGGTTGTAGCATAACAAATGATAGGGGGAGGTGGTAATTTGATCTCTTTTTACAATATATTCCAGACATTGACCCCATCTTCAGAATGGTGTTAAGGTCTTTGACTTTCTTTCACTTGAAGAATAATTTTAGGTGAGCCAGCTACGTGCTCTTTGTCACTTAGAAGTGAAGCTCTCCAACAGAGCATTCTGTGCTCTAACCTTGCATGCACAATTTTTATGTACTGGTTTAGGATAATCATTATTTTCAATCACATTCAAAAATCATCAGCTAGGCTGCTTAAATCCATGTCATTTTAAAATGTGCCTCTGTTAGCTCTCTGGTTTAGGTGTATACACCGTGATTTTAAAGTCGGTCAGATTTGCAGTTAGCCATGTAATGCAGCCCACAAACCAGTATGTGTTTATGCAGAAACAGTTGCTTACCTAAAGGTTTAGCAAATTGGACTTTAATTTATAATCTTCCTTTGGAAGCAAAACTGGAAGGTGACTCCTCCTGCCTGCAGCTGCCTGTAGTTTGGGAAGCCAAGCCTCTGCTTTCCTGGAGCTGCCCACAGCAGGGGAACCTGGCTGGGGAGCAGCCTCCATCCCTGGAGGATTGTCTTTTCTGACATATGCTGCCACAGCCAGGGCATTGAATTTTGCATGGGAGAGGGGATAACCACGTTCCTCTTTCACTGCTGATGGTCTGTTTTTACATGACAGGGTGTCAAACAGCCCAGCGTGCTGAGGTAGCAACCATGGGCTCTGCCTGGCAGCACCTAAACCAGATCTCTGGGCTCTGTGGTACACAGCTGCCATTGATGCCATGAGGAATTGTATGTTTGTGCTGCTTAATGTCCCTGCTGTGGCTATGAAAGGGACTAACCATACCAGTTCTGTGTTCTGGCTTGCAAACTGTGCTTCCAGATATGTCCCATTAGAATGGAATACACGTTACAGCTCTGGCTACATGGCTTCATGTGTGGCTCCAGTTTATTTATTTTTGTCTGTGCTAGGCTTTTAGTTGTTCTGTAGACTAGGTTATTTTTGGTGCTTTCTTTGATAACTCTGTTCCTGTGACATGCTGTGGAGCCAGAACTCCTCTGGGAACATACCAGCAATGCACACAAACATCAGCCCTGTAGCTTCTAACTGTCAACATATGGAGCTTTCAGAAGGCCTGGATACCTAATGGGACTCCACAAACCCACTCTGGAAGCTTGAGAAGCCATCCAGCATTTTCCTCAAAGGCTGCATTCATTTCCTTGCAAGGCTTCCACAGAGGAGCAGCTTGTTAGAGGGACCTGTGGAGCTTGGAAGCTTTGCCAGTAATAATTCAGGCCCAATTTTGAAGTCAAATATTTAGCTAAACAGAGACTGTCTGATGACTGGATTAAACACAGACTGCATCTGAGTGAGCTCAACACTTCAGGTTTTTGTCAGTGTCCATTTCACGAACCTATAATTCCATTTTTCCTGTCTTCCCAGACTCTGCTCATCCTGTGTCGTGTTTCAGACATCACAGAATGAGGTATTTCAGCAGAGCTGTTGCTCCTAGCTCAGAAAGCAGCCTGAATCACAAAGTGATGTTCTCTGCTTTAGGCTTAGGAGTAATCCAGTATTATGGGATTGGGAGGAAATCACATTGGAGAAATTGAAGGGTTTGTTTGTTTGTTTGCAAGAAAAAGTCTGAAGGAAGTCAGAGTTGTCAGAGAGAGTTGGTGAGTGAGCCTTGCCCTGGGAGACTCTGCTGCATGGTGTTGACACAGATAATTCAGTGCATGTAACTGGAGGTTTCAGCTGGTGATTTTGCACTTCCCTCTCCAGTCACTCTCGCTTCCCAAAGCCGATAGGCCTTTAAATCCCTTGAAAAGATAAATGGGCTTAAGCTTCTATGTAGCTTTGAAAGTGAGGCTTACACATAATTAGCACTGTGACCGGGGTTGTTCCTGTCGATCAGGTCACTCCTGTTGATCCCTGACCTCCACACAGAGCTTACTGACACTATATCTTCCAACTTGGTGTATCCTTCCAGCTGGGAAGAGCTGGGCTCACATCTATCCTGCAGGAATACATGAGAAGCAAAAAAATACCTGCCCAGTACCATTTGTGCCTGAATGATATCTTAGAAAACACTGTAAGGGGGGAAAATTTATTATTTCTGTGATGCTTTGCTGAAGGAGGTCAATATTAGCCCATTGTGTTCAAACCTTCTTAATGCCTGAGTCCCAGGTTTGACCAATGGTTGGGAGATTACTGGTGTGACAACCTCTGTCTCATGGTGATGATCAGTTCACAGTGGTCATTCAGTGTTTTGAACTACTTCCTCTATTGGAATCATGGAGGCTGGTCTTTCAAAGCTGGGAATAAACCCCCAGTATGCTCTTAAAAATCTACTGTGTGACCAAAAGTAAACATATCAAGGAAAGATCTAAAGGGCAAAATATTCTTTCTTGAATTTAGGAAGAGAAGTGGTGCGATGGAGCTGGGGTCCTGGCCCTCCCTGGTTCAGATCTGATGGATAACTGAGCAAGTGTTTGGTTATGGGAGGTGGGAATGGCTGCCTTGTATAAACCAAGCAATAATCAGACACTGAATCCTAATCTCCTCGCTGACATGCCTGCAGGCAATGTTTTTATTCTCACTTCCCTGCATGTGTAAAAAGAGGGAGGATCCTCTGCTTCCTGGGCCTCTGAGGACCGTCTGGCTCCTAAAGGCAGTCTCTTCCCTGCTCTTTACAGGACAAAAGTGCAGCTGAAATGCAGGATCTTATAACCATAAACCCAAAGTGCTGAAACTACTGCCAGAGGCACAGCCCCGGGCTGCTCTTATGCCACACCACAGGACTTGATGCAAAACTTGAAGCAAAACAGAAAATTGTGTTTGAGGATTTAATAAAAGCAAAGTGGAAGCAAAGGGTTGCTCAGCTGTGATGCCATCACTCCTTTCTTCTCTGACCCTATGGAAAACCATGGAGTGCAATAGGAGCAGGCAAGCACACTGTTAGGAGGCAGCAGTGCAGCTTTGGAAGTGTTTCATTTCTCTCTCTCAGCAATTTTCTTCCAGAGCCCAAAACATCTGTCTCTGCCTCCAGCCACATGCAAGTGCACCAAGAGCATTTTGTTCCAAGCCTAATGAGTAATTTTATGGTCTTGGAATTTGAGAGGAGAGGGGGCTGGGACAGCAGACGGAGTCATGTGCTCTGTAAGGAGTTCTGCTGATGTCGAATCACAGCCTGATGACTTTTGTTTTATTGCAGCCCACCAGGCTTCCCTTTAAAGTCTGCTGCTAGAGTTGCTGGTGATCAGTGCAGGAACAGCTCCAACACAGGCTGCTGCATTCCAGGGGCTTCCTCACTGCTGGGCACAACAAGCAACAGGGAAAATAATGACATCAGTGGAGAGGAGGTGGGGGAGCTCAGCTGGGCGTCAGCTCTGCTCTGTGTGCAGAGGGAGCACACGTGAATGCAGAAAGCACTTTGCCTGTCCCGCCTCTGCCTTCAGTGCTCAGGAGGGGTGGGAGAACAAACAACCCCAGGCAGATGTGTAATCACACCACCTGAGTGTCGAGCAGATGGTGCTGAAATGTGGGGAGGCACGTGGTCTGAGAACAGGTATAGAATGAGTTGATTCCAGTTGTCGCTGGTCTCCAGTGTTTTAAAAGCACAACCCCAGCTTTCCCTTTGAGAAGGACAGTTATCTGTGGGGAGAGATAATCTCTACACAGCACAGGAAACAGAAGGCAGATGCTGTCATATGTTTATCATATGTTTCCACCACAGGGTCTTCCTTTGGGACAGGCTTGCAGATCCCGGGCCCTGAAGCAGGACTTGGCACAGCTCCATGGACACACCATGCTGTGTTTGTCAGGGGCAGAAGAATATACAGAGCTCTTCCTCCACCTGCCTAGGTTCTCCTGGTCTGAAGAGCAAGTTTATATTCACTCACTGTGACTCAGCTATAGAGTCTGACTCATTTTCTTGCTGTTACTCATAGAAAAGGAAAGCCAAATGGCAACCAGTCTGTGCCTGTAGCCACCTGTAATTCTCCAGCTTTCTGCTGTTAATCTTTGGATGAGTTTGTCGGCACTAACACACTTATCCAGCTGAAACTTTTAATACTTCTCTCTACAGAGAAAGACTGATTAGAAAATAAAGTTTTCTACCCCTAAAGCTAAGAGGAGGTGTACTAAATCTCCATGGCTGCTTGTGGAGGTCCTCAAATGGGACTCTTTCAAGCAGACACTTCACAGGGGTAGCAACGGGCTGAGACCAGATGAAGCAACCATCAGGCAGAACTGGGAACGGCTGCAGAGTTTCTGCAGCTCCTGAGCTGACCTCTGTGGTCTGAAGGAGGTTGCTGGTGGTCTGTCTCTTAAAGGTGCTCAGTGCTAGGAGATTCTGCTTCCAGTGACATTGGCTTGTTGGTGACCATAAATCTGTCTCACCCACTCTCTTCCCACTTGAGCTGTTTGGAGTTCTGTGGGCTGCCAGTCCTCAGAGGAGGGGATGATGTTTTACTTTGTATAGGCCTTTGTTGCACTGCCAGCTCAGGAGTCTCTGCTCCCTTCAGACCTGGGTGTTGCTCACTTGAACGTAGTTTGTCTGCTCATCAGGGTACAGGGAAACACCAGGCCCTGGTTCCTTCTCTTGCAGTATGATGGGTGGCTTACTCTGTGCTAGACACTGCAGGAGCATGAGTCAGAGCTGAAAACCTCACCTAAGATCGGGATAGGGAGGCTTTAGCTGTGAGGTGGGAACCAGTGCCTGCCACCACAGCTGGGCCAAACCCAGCCTTTCCCATTTCAGCCTCATTCCATGTCAAAACCACAGTGCAGCCCTTCCTGCACTGCACAGGAGAGCACAGAGCAAAATCCAGGTGGGTGGGCTGTCCAGAGGACAAGGAGGATCTTGAGTCTGGAGCAGGGCCGTGTTAAAGCTGAGGCAGTTTCCTCTTGGCTATGGGAAGCTGAGGTTCAAGTCACAGGGCTGAGTTTTCCAAAAGGGAGTTTGGCCTTAAACCTGGCTCTGCCTTCTCAGCAGCCTGCTGCTGGGTGAGAGGCCACCCTAGGGTTCTGCCCTGTCATCATTCTCCTTGATCCATCTAAAGAGCTTTGATAACAATTGTTCCACTGACTCTCATGAAAAGCTGGGGTTTTGGTTATTTTCTGGTGGAAAAATATTTAATTGGAAAAATTCCTGCATGGCCTTGGCATGCTTTCAGCTGGCATGCTGCCTGCTCCTCTCTGAAAATACTGCTGGTTTTGACTGCAAACACTTCTTGTGAGTCTGGTTTCTTTGGTTGTGATCCCTCACTTGGGTTTCTTTTCACCTCGAGCAGATGGTAGGAGTTGGCCTCTCATTACGTGGCACTGAAGTGACCTCCTGGGGCTGCCTGCGTGTCCTGCTGCCCTTCATGGCCAGGCTTGGCTGAGAGAGGCTGGAGTGGTTCTGTAGGATTTAAGGAGCAGGCACTGCCCTGCTGCTCCTGCCTGTCTGCTGTTAATACCCAACACCGCCCCCAGCTCTGGCAGCCGTGCTTGCGAAAAGCTCTGCGGGCAGTGGAAGCGAGCTGGTTTCATCATGACAATGTAGTTATCCTTTTAAGGGAAAATTCCCTCTGGGAGCCAACCCTCAGTTACCTCCTGCTCCAGTGCCTTCTTGCTGGAGATGGCTTGTAACACAGCTGAGTTACAGACACAGGAACTCAGTCGAGTGCCCAACCGCTTGGAAAAAAAATAATAATTAAACTCTGTTGGCCTCCGTTGTTTGCTGAATCTAGAAATTGGGGTCAAAACCCAGTGGCTGGCTCCCCTCATCAGTGCATTTGTGCAGAACCAATCCGTGGACATTACATCTTCAAACCCAGATGCTATTCCCACGGTATTTATGGCGTGTGCAGACCCCTATGTGCATGTTCTTCCCTAGAGCAGTTTGTTGCAGTATTTGGGAGCTCTAGATAGGACGGGCCTGGTGACAATTAGCCAATGCAAGCGTCTGCAAAATGCCAGGAAACTGGGGTAGGCAGTGGCTGCATTTCAATTTGCTGTTATTCACTGTGGTGAATGGGGAGGGTCCTCCAAGGGCCCTGATTCGGAGGCTGAAAAATTCCTTCTATTCTGCTGACATGTCTCATAGTCCACGGGAACGATGTCTAACCAGGATGGGGCTGTTGTGGAGGTTGCCCTCTGTCTCTGCCACAGCAAGCAGAACAGGAGCTGTAGAGAACAGCCTGTGATCTTTCTATTCTATAGGAATGGTGGCCTTGGCTCCAAGCCCCCAAATTTACATCTCTTGTGTTTAGCACTGAAAATACTTTAATTCCAAACAAGCAGCTTACCAGAAGAACATGACAATCTTGAATTCAAACTTTTCACAGGAATGAGACCCAACTCCTTACAGTCTTCCTAGGGACTCCTTCTTTTGATGTCTGCAAATTTACTGGGATTGTGTGAGAAAATGGCAGTTTCTCTCATTTAAAAAAAGAACCCTGTACCTGTTGTCTTGAGCCAAAATAAATGGACCACAGCTCATGGCCTGACTGGATAATCTGTGAATGAAACAATGCTCCTTGGAGAAGCAGAGGAGCCAGGCTGGAACCCTGTGCCATATTTTGAATTAAAAGCACAGGCATCCTACTTTGTCTGCCTAGGCTGAAAGAGCTTTCACATCTTCTCAGCCTTCCCAAGGATTTAATTCTCTTCCCTTTATCTAGAGCAAGGGGAAAAAATTTAAAATTTTAAAACTACTGTGAGCAAACAGGAAACAATTACATGAGCTCCATCAAAATATGTGATTTTGTACTTTTAAATAAAACTCTTTGGGTTAAATACTTAAAAAATTGTAAATTAACTAAAGTGTTGAAATTGTGTTTTCGAGCTGCAGAGCAAAACTGTCCCCTTTTGAAATGTAAACTTTTCAAAACTAATTTTTATGCTTTTTTTTTTTGACCATTGCACTTTTACACAGCAGCAGCCCTCTGTTAGCAGCTTTGTGTTGCTGTTTTGACCTGAAAATGTTTTGCCAGAAAATTTTTCACCAGCAGTTCATGTGAGGCCCCAGTTCCACCCTCTGAGGTGGGTGGTTTTGAACCCACCTGGATGGAACAGCAGAAGGGTGGCTAAGCTGAGAGCAGTCCTGCCATTTGAATACATAACTATTGTTTGCACTGATGACCTTTCAGAAATTCATTAGTTCTTGGCAGTTGAAAACGAGTGGAATTTATTTGCCTCGCTCAGGAAATTCAACCCATGCTGTTGAAAATTCAGTGTTGCTCCAGAGAAAGAGCTGATCAGAGGCTCTGTGGTTGGGCAGGAAGGTTATCCCTGGGATGTGGACTGGCAGTGGAGAAGGTGGGTGCAAATCTCTATCTCCTGTGATCTCCCATATGACATCTGGCCATGTTTTTTCCTTTGAGCTTCATTTCCCCTTCACCACAGTTTCTTGCAAAGCCCTACAGTACAAGAAGAGCTGGGCAGTGCTTTGCTGTCATGGTGATGTGGTCTAAACAAACCAGGAGGATTTTGCCAGTGTTTCAAAACTCACTTCTCATCGAGAATGAAATAGCAGAGGAACTTGCAGTTTTGTTTTGCACAGATCCTTGCCCAGTTAGTCATGCTGGCTTTGCATTATCTGCTGGGCTTTTGGAAATCTTATCATGTTTTATAAATTTCGGTGTTAAATATCCCAGTGTAGGGTGTTGTACTAGATAACTTGTATCTAAAGCAGATAAGCATTTCACCTGGAAGAAGCAGGTTTTTTCTGTGCAAGGTAGGTTTTTCTGGAAGGAAAAAACGGCTATCCTCCAAAACTACTCAAGTTTTTGTGGAAGGGAGGGAAAAATATTAATATAGTTAAAACCTTCACCAAGCATCTGAAACTATTTAGAGACCAAGAGGGAATTAAATATTTCAATAAAGGGTAAAGGAAAGCCAGTAACCAGCTTTCAAATATCCTGATTTCTGGATATGGCTCTGCTGTGTACTTCTGAAGGAAAGGAGACTTTGGATCTGTTTGCATTTAATAAATGTCATATCCTTGTGTGAGAATGGGAGCCAGATCTTGGCATTGCATTCCCATGTCTTGCCCTCTTCCTGTCTCTGACCTCTTCTCCTTACAGTCTCTGCTCCAGATGGCTTTTTCTTTTCCCCCCCAAAACATTTCCAAAATATTTCAAGTTCTTATTTATTATTTTAAATGAACAATATGTCAGCTATAACAGAGCTATATAGTATTTTCCTACTATGTCTTGTCCACTTATGGGCTACGAATACAAGTTCTTTAACTGTGATATTGGCCAAAACAAGCAGGATTTGGAGGTCCATTCCCATCCCTGCTAAGGGTTAGAAAAGTCATCAAAGGACGAATTCTCAGAATTGGCTTTTTGTTTGTTTGTTTGTTTGTTTGTTTGTGGTGGTTTTTTCTGGTTTTTGGAGCACTTCATGTGGTCATCTAATGTTCTGGTTATCTAATGTTTACTGGAACATGTCACTAGTTCACCAATTAAAAATAAAAGTTAGGCAAAAAAAATGGAGGTAGTTCCAGCTAGGATTCCCTGCATTTTGACTTCTTTCATTTATTGATTTTGGGTTAATAATTATAAAATTAATTGCCAGCCTTCGGAAAACGCCCATGTTCTAAAGCATAAACTTACCTCTCATGGGGGGGAGGATGTGGGGAATATAAAAGTGGGGATTGTAGATGTAGGGGATGTAGAAAATGGCTTGTGAATGCAATGAGGGTGAGGAGTAAGGGTTTTCTTGGCAGCAGCACAACTAAAACTTATGGAAAGTTTCTATCAACACAGCGCTGAGCTTTCTAAAGATCAGTTGTTCTGGCAGACAAGGGGCATGAGATAAGAAGGTGGGTAGAGATGAGAACTGAAATCTGGAGCAGGAGAAGAGGATAAATTTGAGGAGAGCCATCCAGGCTGCAGAGGTTTGAGCACGGTCTGCAGGGGATTTCTAGGGCACATTTATCATCTCACAGCTCCTCAGCGAGAGGAAAACCAGGGTTAAAGACCTGAATAGCCTGTGAGGTTTATCATTCCCTGAGTCTGGTTGCTGAGGCTTCTTCCAGTGTTCTGTGGAAACCCTATGGCTGAGAAGGACCTCAGGCAACAGTTTGATCCACCTTTCTATGTGAAAGAAGGTGAGATACATTGTCCTTCTCTGCACATCTGCTCCTAAGAAATCCCAGTGATGGAGGTCCCTCTGTGGATCCCACTCTGGAATACATCCACCCTGGGCCTGGAAGGCTGTTCTAATTAGAAGTCTCCAATGTTTTTTTGCAGTAAATTAAGCCAGCTTTGTTTTTGTCCTTTACCTAGTCACTGTGATGAGCTGTCGACAGCCATTCCTGTTGCAATAATGTCTTACAAATGGCATTTTGCAATATTCCAGTTTTCTTTTTTTTTCTATAGGTGTTAAGACGTGCTTTATGTATCATCTTTAGTAAAGATGCACTAAGGTAGGATTCTTTCACCATTTCTTCATATGTTGTGTTTACAACCTCTAAACTGCCAAGCTGGGTTAGCTCAGGAAGAGGGGACTGACGCTGCAGAGCTGAAGGGAAGCTGGTGGGACTGGATCCCTGATATTCAGGAGGGGATGAAAATAATGTGGCTTAAAGTACCTCACATTGATCTCAGACATCAGGATTGCTGCTGAGAACGAAACTGTTAATGTTTTGTGGCATCACCTACCACTGGTTGCCACAGGAATACTGTGGGTTGCTCAGGCGTGAGGTAAGGGCTAGGAGAACACAGTGACTAAGTTTTCTGGAATAAATCAAGCGCTGGCTTTTTGAAGCGTGTAAATTTTCAAAGCACAACAAAACAGGGATCTCCATTCTCTAAACACAGCAGGTACCTTCTGTGTCTACAGATTTTCTGACTCTTAAACTGGAAAGAGGAAATCTTGGAGAACTTCACTGTTGATGACTCACATTTAAGATAAAACATGCGTTTTTTAATAGCAAGAATAATTAGTCATCAGTGTAGGCTAGCCAAGGCTGTAGTAAATGTTTTGGCCCCCTGGGACTGGAAGAGCTCTTTCTGCTCCTTTTCAGTTGCAAATTATTGAGTTCTGTAGGATCACTGTAAGGAATCTAGGACCTGCATTTTCTATTTCAGATTACACGAGACAGTCTCTTCAAACCACTAACCCACAACTATCCACTGAATTAAAAGCAAATCAGGCAAATGATTCATATGCCAATACTATGAATATTTTCTTTTGTAACTTACATTGTTTCACATAGTGCTAGGTGCTTCCCTTCCTTACAAACATTAATTTAAGGCCAAAATAAGATGTGCTGTGTGTTTTCTTAGTGCAAGAAGAGAGTGCCCTTCCTCTACAGCATATCTGTAGAAATCAGCCCCATGCCTTGGAGATTCCTATAAGGAAGAGCCCCCTTCCCACCAAAGGGTTAGAGGGTCTGCTGACCACATTTTTTTAGCCAAATGAACATTCTTATTATGCAATAATATTGCATACTTGCACTCTTTTCCTTGCTTCCTTGTAACTTTTGGACCTACTGACCAGTTTGTGCCCAGTTTTCACAGAAAGAAAGCAGTCACTGTGATACCAGCTCCTTCTCTTCCTGCAGCTTCCTGGCATCCGAGCAGAGGAACAAGGCTCTGGTGTTGCTCTGGTGTTGCTCTCCGTCACTGCTGAGTGAGCTCCACATTCTGTAGACACCCAAGAGTCCACATGAAGATGTTAAGGGCAGCCCAGCCAGCACTGCTGGAGACTGCACTTGGTGAGGTGATGCTTCCCACTGCTTTCCAGAGGGAGATCCTGGCCTTGGCTGTGCTTTCTGGCCAGGGCAGCCAAGCTGGCAGGCAGGGATGAGTCAAGAACTGCTCTGTGTGCAGCAGCAGTTCCAGCTCTGTGCCAGCCACAGCCCCCAGTGCTTCTCCTTCCTCCCATGTTGTGGTTAGCACAGCATCACCCCAGCCTGACCACAGCCTGTGCAACGTTCCCTCCTCCAGGGCAAAGCCTTAACGTGCTGCTCCTGGTGGCTCTTCCTTGCTCCTCTTTAGGACGAATAGCTCTGAAACAGCAGATTTTTAAAAGGAGGTTTTATTGCCAAATCTCAAAGCTCTTTACAAGCAGGAGACAAAGTGCTGCCTTTCCACGGGCTGCAGCAGCTGCTTTTCAGATCGTCATCCACACTTGCTCGCTTGCAAACTCACTTCCTTCCTGTCACAGACCTGTACCCTGGTGGCACAGCCCGAAACACACTCACACCCCAGCACTCCATGCCCAGAGGGCTTTCAGGCACAAAAAAAAAAAACCAAAAAAAAACCCCAAATAAACCCCCAGCCTTAGTGCAGCCAGGAATTAGATGCAAGTTTAAATGTAAGTTTAAAGGAAGATTAAAAAAAAAGTGCATGGTGGCTGGCAGGATGTTCGCTGAAGATGCGAGTTGCTGTAGGAGACTGAAAGTTTTAGGATGAAACTGTTAAACCTATTAGAAAATATAGTTAAAACCAAGAGTCTCAGAAGGAGAGTTACTGAGTGCTACAGAGATTCCACTTAAGTTATACCTATTTACAAGACATAATACAAATCTAGTATGTTCTGTTAGTACAGCATATACAGTAATTAGCTGTAGCTTGTAAAATGATTTAACTTGCCCATTTCCTAACAGATATAGGGTATTTACCTGTTAGGATTCCTACTGATGGGTATTCAGTAAAATGTCAGACATTTATTCATTAGAATATTCAGTATAATATAAAAATATACAGTAAATATAAGCACATCCTCTAGGTTTGGCTGTAACAGATAGGGATGTCTGGGTATTTTCATCAGCACTTTGCCAGATGAGTATCCACAGTACACACTGCCACAAGAAAACACTTGTGAGAGCAAAAAGCATTTGTATATAAATTAGGGGACTGAGCTACCCCATAAGCTGTTGGCATTCTCCTGGATTTCAGTCCCAGCCTTTGATTTGCCAACCCTGGAGTTTACGACTGGCTTCAGCTTTGGGATATGAACCTGTACCCAGAGTTTGCCCTGGTTTGTGTATATTCCTGTTAGTGTGAACTGGTTTTTTTCCCATCTAATTTATCTCGTTATAGAACAGCATCTTGCAAAAGCCTGCCCGCTCTCTGGAGCTGATGTCCCTCGACTTCCAGTGCACACCAGGTTCTGACAGCTCACATTCATACCACACAGTGTTCGGTAAACAAAAGTGCACATGCAGAAAAATACATTTAGATAGCAGATAGGCACTGAATTATTGTCTGTGTTCTTAGCCCTTGTCCTAAGTGTGTCTGGAAAGGTGAATATGACCCACAGTTCACATTGACTCTACAGCAGCAAATGACACAGATCCAGAGCTTGCTCCAGGCTGTGTGCCTGGGGGTGGGCTTAGGACATAGGAAACTTTTTTGTCTCAAAGCAAAGCTTTTTGGCACCCGAGCCCTGAGTGTTTGACTATGTAGAATTTTCCACTAGATAGAATAACAAGTGAATTCCCATGTGACATCTCTGCCTGTCTTGAGAGGGGGACAGACCACTAAAACCAAGGCCGTTTTAATCAAAAGAGACAGAAGCATGGGTTGTAGTCACTACCTGTCTTACTGGCTCCAGATGGTGAAAAGTAGGATGTTTGGAAGCCCAAAGCCAATATTTCTGTGCTCAGACCTGAAGAGCCCACTGCCCAGCCTAAGAGGAGGCTCAGATGAAGCTTTACAGCTGCTGTGGGGGTGTTTGCAGCCCACTGCAGCCTTGTGGGACCTGGGAAATTAGAAGAAGAAGAAATGGATGAACTAAGAGGGAAGTGCTGGCAAATGAGAGAAAAGAGTTTAGGTAGCGTGTCACTCCTTAGAACCAGACTGGGAAGGTCAGCCTTGCCTTTGCTTTCAGAGTCTGGCTCAAGCAAAGGAGAAGCCCTTTGGGCTGTCACATTCTCCTAAGAGCAACTCTAGAGAACAGGGGAGGGGACCCAGCTCAGGTCTCTACAGCAGTAGTGCAAAGACATGATTTTGTCACTGCTGTAATCAATAAAGACCACAGGAACTGTGGTTGCTTTCAGCAGGTGGACAGGGAAGCTGTGGGAATTGTGCTGAAGCCTTCTGCAATTCCTTCCTCAGATCCTTCTGCAGCGATGCATTTTAATGTACTTCAGCAACTGGGACCAGCCCCGAAGTTGTGCGTGCACAATGCCTTTTCCTCCATGTCTGCCAGTTACAGAGGTCTGGGCCAAACCCTGGCTCTCAGGCTGGCCAGGACACTGCAGGTAGAGACATGTTCCATGGGAAGAGGGATCTCATCCAGACCCGCTGCCTGATGTGCCTGCTCCTGTCAGTTACTTCCCAAGACAACACTAAGGGAACGCACATCCCCAAAGCTCCCTAGTGACAGCTCTCCTGGGGATCTCCCAGAGTCAAGTTCTCCAAATGCCTGGCTAATTGTTCCCAACAGTGCTGAGGGGATTCAGAGTTACCAGATGGGTATGGTCCTCAATAATAAACGTGTCGTGCTGCTAGAAGACACCTTCACAGGCCAAGTGTAACCTCAATTTCCCTATTAATTTAAGAGGAAAAATCAATACCTGCCTGGTAATGATGCCTTGAGACTTGTGCTCACGCAGGCAGTCCTTAGCACACCTAAAACTCTGCAGGACCAGACTCAGAGTGCCTTCATACAGCTGCTCCAGATCAGGGACACTACTTGGAGCCAGGAATTGGCCAGTTTGGTTTGCCTCTGTGTGAGGTCACTTTTTAACTGTGGATGTGGTTTTGAGAGTGTCTTTGGAGAAGATTAAACCGTTTATCTTTACATTCCTAAATGTCACTGGGCCAGGTGGTCTGGGAAACCTTGCCAGCAAGTGAACAAACACTGTCTACATTTATCCTTAGATGATTTAACTGGGCAAACCAGATAGGTGCCAGTGTAATCTGGTATCTGCTTGTCTGTAAATACAGAGAGACAGGGGCTTTTGCTAGAATAGCCTTTCTGCTCCTTTCAAAAAATCTGGCTTGGTCGGATTACCAGTAATTTTTAAGGCCTGATCCATTGAAAGGACTTTGGACAGAGTCCTGGAAGAGCATTCACATTTTTGAAACTGTTCACTGTCCTGTAACCTTCTGCTGTGCTAAGAGGATTAGAACCAGACTGGTATGTACAACATGAAGAAAGAAAGATGCTATAACTGAAAGTTCAATTCTGCCCCACAAACATGGTGTGTGCACAGCGAAAGACCACCTTTAAACACTGGCCTAGCAATGGTACAAATCATAAATGGCAAATGTTTAGCTTTGATTTTGAGAAAGAAGTCTCTGCAGAGTATGTCAAGGAGCACTTCTCCTATAAAGAGTCACTAGATCCTTTTGCTTTTCTTTCTGTTTCTGTGTTGCTTCTTTTTTCAGTTCTCCAAGACCTTTAATTTCTTGCAAAACTTGTGTAGCTTGACGAAGTTGTTCTACTGCCTCATTGAGCAACGTCTCTGCCATCACTGGGGGTCCGTTCCCCTCCTGAGCCTGCTCCAACCCTTCACGTAAAACCTTCTGCAGAAGTTTTTCTGCCTTTTCCCTTTCATTAGCAACTTTCTCCTCCATTTTAGCTAAGCATTGATGGGAATCCTTCAGGAAACCTTGGCCTGCAAGTGCTCTCTGTTTATTTTTGGAATCAGACAGCAAGTCTCCCAGAGAAGAACTGCGAAGCTTGAGACCTGAAGTGCATTCTGTAGAATCTTTCTTCTCAATAGTTGCTTTTACACTTTCGTGGTCTGCTTCTGTAGCTAAGGAAGTCTCTGTCTCTTCTGCTGAAGTTTGCTGTTCCTTCTCAGCAGCAGTTCTCCCATTTCCTTCTTCTGTTTCAGTTGCTGGGGATGTGAACTCTGCTCCCTCGCTGGCAGAGATCCCGTTCACCGGGGGCTTGGAGCTGCCAGACTCCAGCTCTTCCCCAGCTTCCAGGTCACCATGGCTGGAGTTCACTGTGGCAAGCATTTTCTCTGACAGAACCTTAGGAGGAACAGGAGGCTTTGCAACATCTGCAGCAGCAACCTCAGCCAGGTTGTCTTTGCTGTCATCTCCTGATGATTCCAAGTCTTCTGCCTTTTTAGGCTCAATGGTTGGTTGGTCCCAAGCTACTTTTAGCTTGTCTGATACATTCTTAGGAAGTGGAACTGGAGGTTTTGCTATAACCCTGTTGCTGACCTCAATGAGGTTCTCCTTGTTTTCCTCACTTGGTGCTTGGGATCCTTCTGCACTCTTCTCTGGGCTTACAGAGTCCTCATCCTTGACATTTACACTGTCCTTTGATGTGACGCCTTCTTTAAGCTTCTTATCTGGAGGCACTGGAGGAGACAGAGCTTTTTTATGTTCCTGGTCAGGAACACTGTTGTCTGCATCTTGATTTTCTCTTGTGCCAGTGGGTTTTATAGGTGGCATAGGTGGCTTTGGAGTTTCTTTCTGAGGTGGCTCATTGTCACTTTCGCTGACAGTGGAATCAAAGGTCGGCGGTCCGTTGTCTACTACATCCAGATCCAGTCGCAGGATTCCATCGGATGTACACTTGGCAGCCTGAAGTACAAGAGAGAAAGCTTTCAATATCTCTCCCATCATCAGTCCTGTGCTCCATCCTTTAACTTCAAGTTAAAGTGCAAAACCCTCACAACCAGCATGGCAAGTGAGGCATTGCTGCTTCAAGCTGAGAGAGTTGAGAAGAGAAGGCTTCGGGAAGACCTTAGAGCCCCCTCCAGTGCCTAAGGGGAGCTTCCAAGAGAGCTGGAGAGGGACTTTTCACAAGGGCATGTAGTGATAGGACAAGGGGGAATGGCTTTAAACTTATTAGGATTAGATATTAGGAAGAAATTCTTTATTATAAGGGTAGTGAGGCCCTGGCACAGGTTGCCCAGAGAGGCTGTGGCCTCCCCATCCCCGGAAGTGTTCAAGGCCAGGCTGGATGGGGCTCTGAGTAACCTGGTCTAGTGGAAGGTTTCCTGCCATGGCAGGGGTATGAGATGAATTTTAAGGTCCCTTCCCACACAAACCAGCCCTTGATTCTATAAAAAGCACAGAACTTATTTTACTACTTCCTTTGAGAACGTCTCAAAGCCTGTTCCACCATAACTGTATTTCTTAGTTTTCCTGAGGGTGCTAGTGTTAAGATTTGCCATATTTTTATCCCTTGTCCTGTGGTGGCTGTATCCCTCTGCCCCCTTCATTTACAACGTGCCTACCCAAAGGCTCACCTGCTTTCTGCTTTTGAGACTGTCATATTTTTACTTGAACAGATAAACCAAGTTGATCTTTAGATTGCATGGCCAGGGATACTATTGTAATCCTGTTGCCTTCTGCTTGCTTCCTCCAACCTGATGTCATCCCCATCTTACCAGGGCCAAGCCTCAGCTGGTTAAACCTCCTTCAGACCACAGGCTGTGTGCAAATAGCTCTAGTAGGGAGGTTTTCCTAAAAAGGATGGACTTAACAAAGACATTGCAGTGTGTAAGCTCAGTGGCCCAGAGGGAGAAATGCGGTGACAGTTCCTGTGTGAGGGAACCCAAAACCACACAAAGGCATAGCTGCAGCCAGGGCCAGGCTCCTGCAGTGCAGGGAATTTAGTTAAAGTCTCTCTTTGCATTTCCAGCCCATCAGAGAGACAGAGACAAGCTGCATCCTGGCCCTGACCTGTCCTCACCTGGCCTGCTTTGACACTGAAAATAATCTTTCATCCCATTTCCTTCACGGATCTGCAGCCAGCAGTTTTGATACACATCTTTCTGCAGGCTCTATTCCCTCCCTTTCCCCTCATTCCTGCTTCTGAATTTGTAAGCCAGTTTCCCCTGATTTTGGCTGAAGGTGAGAGGTCTTACAGGTATTAACCTTGGAGATATCTTGTGAAAATAGTGATCTGAGCAGAGAGATGTCTTTAGTGCCTAGGGAAGGGCTTCCCACCTTACCCAACCCATATTAGGCAACAGAGAATCCACACTTCACTGTTGCTGTGACTATTGTCATGTTTTCTTCTGCAGTTTTATGGAGGAGTGGATGAGAATCTATGATTCATTCCCATGCATTTCTCTGGAAGAGACATTCTCCCTCCATTTCTATGCAAAGTAAAAAGTCTCAAGGCATCTCATTTTCTGCACAAGGGTCATCTGAGTGCTGTGCAGGCACATAAGTCAGAGTTTTGGAAGTTTGAAGAGAGAAGGTTTGATTTAAAAACCTTTCTTGGTTGAGATTAATGCTCTGCTCAATTATCAATCTGTCTGTGGAAACTTTTTCATAAATCACAGGAATCAAACATTAGTAAGAACCTTTCCCATGGAAATGAACTGCAGGTTTATTTTGTGGTTTTGCTTTTTTTTTTTAAGTGACAGATCCAGAAAATCAGTTAAGAGTAGACAGGCTAGTCCATAAAACTGCCTGGGAGAATAATGAATTGTGTTTCAGACCTCAGGAAGGGCTTGTAAGCTTGAAAGCTCATCTGCTTTCTCCAGTTAGCTTAATAAAAATACAACTTCTCCCCACAGACTGTGCAGTTCTTCTACCTTTAGACCACTGTGGCTACAAAACTGTCATGTCTTAGAAAATAAATACAGGAGCTTCGGTCTCTTCTGATGAAAATGAAACTATAATGGTTCTCAACAGATGGTGAAGCAGCTTATGAGTTATGGAAAGCTAAATATATGGTAACTTGTCACAGAAGATACAGATCTATGGGAACCTGGAGCTTCGTTAGGGAGGTGTTGGCACAGTCTTTCCCAGAGGAAGTTGTTTCCCTCATCAGCTTTCTCTGGGCTGCACCTGGGGTTTTCCCTGGGGTTTTCTACCTAAGTGGAAGGAGCAGCTCTTGGTGATTCCAGCTGGTGGGATGGCTCACTGCAGGAGGCTGCACTTACCTCCTTTAGGTGACTTCTTGTGGGTGGTCTGCGCCCGTGGGACACCTTCACCCTGTCCCGAGTTACATGGTCCAAGGAAAGGCTCTCGTCTACTTTCACCTTCACCAGGGAAAGAAAAAAGCAAGAGGATCATTAATTTCTCAAGATATGTCTATACTAACTGTCACACATGAAGGGATGTGGGTGAATCACCACTAGTCTCTGCCTCAGAGCTCAGTTACAGCCTGCCTGCAAAGCCCTGCATGTACATGACAGATATTTAAGGTCTCACAGGTTTGCAATGGCTGAGCTCCCCTCCACCTAAGGAGCAGGAAAGGCTGGACACAAGGAGCTTTGTTGTCCTCGCTGCTTGGACTGGGTCCTGCATGTGGCAGAGCACAGCACCAAAACTGCTGCTGCCATCTTAGAGGTGAAAGCTCATTAATAACCATGACCTGACGGTGAACTGTATCAGCAGTGCTTTGTTACAGCCCTTCCCTTCCACAGCTCTAATGACTGCAGGATGCTGAGGAGAAGGTGTGAGCAGTGACCTGGATTAATTGCAACTCCAGCTGAATTAACAAATTTATTTCCTGGAATCAGATGAGAAATCCACTGCCTCACACATATAGGGAGGGAGGTCCCAGCGCCCTGACAGGTAGCTCTCTGTGACCACCCACCCACCCACACTGCAATGGCCGAGGGCTGGAATCTGCTCCATGCAGAGGGACTTCAGTGGCTGCGGATGGTGAAACATCTGCACGTTCCTGGTACCACAAGTTTGTACAATAGGAAAGCTGGCAAGGGTGAAACAGGAATTTAAAGGGAAAAATGGGTCCCAACCCCTGGCTGATATGGCAGAGTGGTTTTACAGCTCTTTTAGCACAGAACAGCTAATCCAAGCCAGCTGAGGGCTTGACTCATTAGCCTGTGCCTGGCCTGTGTAGAAACACTTTAAATCTGAGGTTTGATCCTTACTGGAATGAATGAGAATTAGAGGCTGTATCCCTCTGTAAGGAGGATAACCCCAAGTCACCAGGCAGGAAGGTGACCTGAGATCCCACCTTGCTGTGCTGCTGAGGGGTGTGCAGAGTTCACTGCCCCCTGTACCCACCTGCTTTTGCCCTCTGCTGAACAAAAGTAAAGCCCAAGCTCTCAGAGTTCACACCTCTCATTGTATGTACAGCACTTAACCCTTTTCTCAAAACTTTTACTCATTGCTTTGGTTTCCTTTGCTGAACAGATGTTGCTGATTGTTTTGCCCCTCCTTACCCTGCTTGTTTCATTCTTGTGTCATTCCCGTGGTTTTGGTTTTGTGCACTTCCTTTCAGTTACTGAAACAACTGCAGAAGAGATGCTGCCCCTTTGGTTTAGCACAGGGCTGATTCACAAGCTAACAGGGAGCAGGGCAAGGTTGAACAGCCTCTAGGATGTGCAGTCTTCATCCTTCCCTCTGTGCAGCAGGATGGGAGGAGAATTAAGGAGTGCAGGTGTGCTGGGGCCAGCTGAGAGACAGGCAGGTTTGGCTGGGGCCATGGAGTAACTTTCCACCAGACTTGTCTCTAGACTGCAGGCAGAATAGCTGGTGGACTGAGTCACTTCAGATTTTTCCAGCCTTGAAGACTGGGCTATGTCCTAACCAAATACCTCCATTTCTAAGCTGCTTGGTGCTGAGGATCATGGCAGCATGGGGAAGATATGTCTCTCCAGGCTGCATCCCAGCTCTACACAACTCAGCATTGCAGCTGCTTCTCTGCACCAGCTGCTTCCATTGGGAGAGGGGAACTCCCATGAATTCTCTGATCCCAAACCCACTGAAGCCACCAAACCACCTCCCACCAACTTTAGTGAGCTCTTGTGTCCATGGGCCTCCTGATGTCAGCTCTTAGCAGCACAGGCCATCCCTCTGGCACACCATCTACTCATCCAGCTGCTCCTGCCTCCCTGCATCTAACCCTGTCAGAACAGAGGGAAAGGCAGCAAAGTGTAGGAGGGTACAAATGGCTCTTTCACATGTTCTGCCTTCTTGAGCTGGGAACTGAAGAGGCTAAAAGCTCCCAGCCTGAAGGGAAGGAACTTGCCTGGCTTTGCACACTGTCTTTCTCTTCCCTTGGACCATGGCTAGAACGCAGGGAGGACAGGGAGAACGAGGGTTCAGGCAAGTTCTGCTTTTAGCTAAAGGAGCTGTGGATGAGGACTGACACAGAAACACAGGAGTTTGAAAACTATTTCTCTTACCTCATCAAATATTTTGTTTTTGCCTCTGTTGATCCCCTCATTAAGAGCTTTTATCCATGATTCCTTTTCTTCCAAAGTTGGAGCTTGAAATTTGATATCATGAACCTGCAAGAGCAGAGAGACAATTTTTCCCTGAGCGTTCCTTGTCAGGACCAGAGGTAGCTCTGAATCACTTCAGTTTCTATATAACTTCCAGTTCCAGCCTGTGTTTAAACTGCAGATTCCTTTGTGCTTTGGCATAGCTCCCATGAACAGGATTTTGTTATGCTGAACAGCCTGTTGCTGTAGTTTTATTTTGGTAACTAGTAACTAAAGTAGTAAGAAAGTAAATTTCTTCCTTCTGCAAAACACTTGGAATAGCTCTTAAAGCAGCAGTGAGTGGTACAGCAAATGTTTACACTGTGCACAGTCTCAGACTGAAAGTCCAAGTCATCTTGGGCTGGTTCAGATGGAATAAAATACTTTATCTCCCACTTCCCCCAGGCTGCAAGGAACAGAAAGAAAGGCTGCATGCAGTGGGCTCTGCCTGCTTCCCTGTTCCTGAGGCTCTGCAGAACAGAGCTGATATGGGAATCCAGGGCACTGACCTTGGCTGCACTAATCCTGGCTCAGCTGAGCAGGGACACAATGAGGCACAAGGGCGATGTAAGTGAAAAAATTCACTGTATCTTTTTCTGTTTGCAAATGAAATCCGGCAGTGAACGCTACAGAAATGAGCGCTCTGGGGGGCTGAAGAGCTGTCCTAGGGAGAAGGGAAGAGCTGGCCATACAAAAGGGAGCTGGCAAGATGCATGGGTCACAAACAAGGAGGGAGGACGGATGATTGCATGGCCTGTCCTCCAGCCAGCCAGCTCTTCCCTTCTTCTAGGGCAGCCCCATGGCTTTGCTCAGTGTTTACAATCTCTTCTTGACCACAGCAGGGACAACAGATAGGATGTTATTTACTTCACTGCTGTTTTCTCTGAGCACCTCACCAGAATTGTGTAGCTTTGCCCCAGAGTACACTTCAGGTGAGGGAAATATCATCTTCACATTATAGGTGGCTCCATGGCAGACCAGCTGGAATCCAAACAGCTCCATGTGGTGCCCTAATCCACACTGCCCAGGCACACAGGAATGCTCCCGTGCTAAAGAACATCAGCAACGTTGCAAAATCAAGCCCTTAAAAATGAGACACTCCCAGTGTTTCTGGGGCTGTAGGGATTGTCAGCCTGCTGTGTGTGTTCCTCCCAGCACCATCCCTAATGACAGGATGGCACTTCTTCCTGAGTTATCCCATTGTGTGTTTTATCCTCATGGGTCAATATATCTTACTGATTGCACTCTGCTCCGGCCCTGCCCTGAGAACAGGATTCCTGATTCCCCCATCAATCTTTTTCCTTTCCTGCTTATCACTAAAATATCTGGGGGCTTCACAAGTTCCTTTTCAGAGCAACTGAAATAATCCACCTCTTACAGGTGTGGAAGTGAGATACAGAGAGGCTCATTCAAAACATACTGGTAGGGTCTTGTTTGGAATAGTTTTTTCATTCAAAATATACTGGTGGGGTCTTGTCTGGAATAGTTTTTTTTCAGGTATTTAACATCCTATAGGTATTCTTAACCTTCCCACTGCCTTCTACAGCAGTTGTAGTCTCAGTCTTTTTGTCAATGAGGCCCCACATTCTGAAATCATGGCAGTGTCTATATAAAACAGGGACTATATTAAATGAGAGGGACAAAGCTAATGGGTGACTGACAGTCGAAGGCTCTTAGCAGCTCCTTGTTCATGGCACAACAAAGCCCCAACTGTTCTGGGTCTCAGCAACTTCTGAAGGGACCATCAGAAATTCTGCAGAACTAAAGCCTGATCTCCTCACAGCCACTCCTGCTGCTAGAAACCAACTGTTCTTCCTTATGTATTTATTCCTGGTGTTAATGCCGTGGATTTACATCTGCATAGCCACAAAGTGCCAGACCCTCCCAACACGACAAGCAGGGAGTTAAGGAGCAATTTGAGGAAAGATGATTTATTTGACGAGTTTGCATAGAAGGTAACAGGACCACATCCCTTCCTGAGAGTTCAGAGGAGAGGATAGGGCTTGACCCACAGCCCTCTGGAAAAAGAGCCCTTTGTCTGGGGTGCAGAAGGGCCACTCTAACCAGGGAACTTAAGGGAAGGCAAGGCTCCAAAATGGAGTGACGGCCAGATTTTGTTTTAGTCCGAGCTGGCCTGGTTTTGTGTGTGCTTAAAAACTTTTTTTGTTTGGAAACGATTTTGCCCCAAAGCTTTGTGATTATAAAAGCTTATGAGAAAGCTCTACTTGTGAGCAGCTGAGCTGCTGCACTGCCTGGCAAAGACCTGGCAGCCTGCACCAGGGTTTACAAAATCTCTGTACATGTTGTTCAAGGGAAGGATTCCTGCCTCTCTTCAAGCTTCCTCTTCCAATGCCACTTTCTGTGCCTCATTCCAAATAAAGCCTCCCAGACTGTGACTAAGCGCTGGTGTCAGCAACTCTGTGGCAGAGCAGAGAGAACCTCGGGAGGGGGTGGCTCATCGTTAATGAGAAGCTGAGATGTCCCTCTGGCATGCAACCCTTTGCCATCAAATGCAAATCCAATGGATAGTGAGACAAGGCAGGAAGGAGCCGGGGGGGATCTGGTCTCAGTCGTGCCTGTAACTGGGGCTCTCTGCACTACTCTGAGACTCCCAGGTTCCTTACAAACAAGGAATAAATGAATTTATCTTTTCTCATTTGAGTATTTACAAATATCAGCAGATGCACCTGAAGATGGATATTTCCCACAAAATGTTAAGCTGGGTCTGTTCTCCAGCAGGAATTTAAAGCAGAGAGTCAGTGACACCAATATAAGAGGGCAGCAGGCAGGGTAACACATTTACACTCCTTCTTGCTAAGCCAGCTGAGACTGAGTCATGCCATAAACAACAGGCTGGTGTGCCAGGAAAAGCTGTCATGGCCAAACCTAGTGACCATTGTAAGCCCTGAATACAGGCTACGCAATTTACTGTCAGTTGCTCAGAGCACAGCACGGCCAGTCAGCTCCTGCTGAATCACTGCCGAGATGTCATGAAACAAGAGCTCCCACACGGATCACTGTCCGTGACGGCAGCGGGCACAGGCTCCCTGACTGCTCCTTGTCTTCCTCAAGACATCAGTCTCCTCAAGCACTGACAGTCTGATGGCTGTGCTGAGCCTGCTTTCCAGGAAAGAGAAGTGTTCCCGGGGTCAGGCTGTTGTACTTGCACTGAATGATTTAACAGACAAGCTCTGGAGAACTGTGTAGCTGCAGTTTAAGGCCTTTACCAGCACTTGCTCTTTGCTGAGCAATTCTGCTGATCTGCAGCAGAGGTGGGCGACAGAGACCTGTGCTTGCTCCTCACCTGTTCCAGTGCAAAGCCTGGTGTTGGGGCTGGGCTAAGCTGGACTGTGAACTGCTTGTGAACTGCTGTGGGGATGCTGACTGCTGACTTTTGCTACAGGGTGGTCACCTCCAGCAGAAGCTGACCAGAGCTGGGTCAGTAATGACTTAAACCACCAAGAGTGCAGCAGAGTCTCTCTCCCAAATGTGAGGTCATTTCCTGCCTTCTTCTAAATGAATTCATCTGGTTAGATCATGGAGGGAAAAGTGGAAGCCAAGGGACTCCCTGCCCGTGGCAGGGGAGTCGGAACTAGGTGATCTTTAAGGTCCCTTCCAACCCAAACCATTCCATGATTCTGTGAGATGATTGTCAGAGTATTCTGGTGGTTTTCTGCAGCTGAACCAAGAGCTACCTCATCCCTGGGAATAACACAGCATCTCTGCCAGACCCCAGGAGCAGACTCCTCCATGCCTCACTGCATTCTACTGCAGCTTCCAGGCTGAGCCCCTGGTGAAGGCAGTTCCAGGTACCTAACAAAGGGAAAAGTAAGCAATGGAAGTTTGCACCCCTGACTGCAGGTGTCTGGCCGTGCTAGGGAGGAGCTGCAGGGCTTGCTGGTGGACTCTTTCCCTTACTATCACCACCCTCTTCCCGATGTTAAGACTTCCCTGCAGCTGAAGGCTTTCAGACCCACTGAGTACCAGACTTGTGCCAGTCTCTTGTGCCAGTCTCCAGGCACTTTACACCAAGCATCATTTACACTGCTTTTTGCATGGTGAGTACGTTTTAAAGTCCCCAGGCCAAGGCTGGTGCCCTTTCTTAGAAGGCCAGCTCTCTGCATCCAGCAGTTTTCATTTAATTGCTATGGGTGGAATGAGGCATTTGATATTTCTAAGCAGAACAGGGCTTTTCAATACTGCCAGCTTCCCTCCCTGAAGAATCGAAGCTCAGGGGGCAATGCTTTCTTTCAGTTCCATACCAGTGCAGGCGTGTGACATGCTCATATTGTCACAGCCTGACACAAATGTCATCCTTGTGAACAGGGCAAGCAGAATCTGGGGTACATCCATCAAAGGCCAGCCTTTAGCAGGGCAGTTTATTTATTCAGGTGAAACTTTAGCAGCCGAGTAGTTTTAACTGACATTCATCTCTGCTCTTCAAGAATATCCCATCCAAGATTTAAACTGGGCTCTCTGTATTCAAGAGGGAGACTCTTATTGTGCAGAGAATGGCCTTTCCTAGCTTGTTCCTAAGTCCCAAAAACTCACTGGATTTCTACCTTCCTCAGCATTATATTCAGGAGATGGAGGGGGAAAAAAAAAAACAACCTAGCAAGATGTGGTGGCTCACAGGGTGATTTTAAACTGTGGATGGCAGCAAGCCTCCCAAATGGAAAATGTTTAGCTGATATATATCGCCACAGCTGCAATTTCAAAACAGAAGAAGGACAGTTGTGTACGTTGGCCCCCTAATTGAAGCCTGTACTAACATCTGCCAAAGTATGTTGTGTGTCAACACCCTCACCAGATTCCCAGCCAAAAGGAGGGTGGGAGGGGAGCTACAAACAGGGAACTTTTCATTTATAAAAGCCCTTCCTTTCACCAAAAGAGCCTTATAAAAAGTAGCCTCTATCTAGGTCTCCATTGAATCAGTGGCATGAAAAACAGGGGAACTGTAAACTTGCCAGCATGCCAAAGGGATGAAGTTACCCTTTCGGGCACAATTTGGGCATATTTTTCCCATAGCAAGAAATAAAAGGTTTAGGAACAGTCTCTCACCCTGTGTTGATTCATGGAGCAGTACAGAGACATATGCAGCTATTACACACTTCTCTCTCAGTGACATACTTGCAGATAATACTGACTCCTACCATGCTGCCCATCTCTGAACACACAGGGTTTAATTGGCCTTCCTATGAATAGGTGTGCACTTGGAATTACAGAATCCTGTAATGATTTGGGTTGGAAGGGACCTTAAAGACATCTAGTTCCAGCCCTTCTTCCATAGGCAAGGATACCTTCCACCAGCCCTGTCCAACATGGCCTTGGACACTTCCAGGGATGGGGCAGCCAAAGTTTCTCTGGGCAACCCGTGCCAGGGCCTCCCCACCTTCACAGGGAAGGGTTTTTCTGTGATGTGCTCTGGGCTCTGGTTCTGCACCAGAGCTCACCAGCCCAGGGTGTGGATTTCCAACCTTCCATCACTTTGGTGCATGGTGCTTAATATCACTTCTCTCCCTGATACAGACTGTGGCTACTTGCAAAACAAACATTGTTCACCTTCTCTCTCCATCCCCACCCTGGTCCGCGGGAGTGTTTTGGGGCAGGACAGTCCTTGTTTTGTTGTTTTGAATGAAGTTGAGCACAATGATGCCCTGAACTCAGCTGGGGTCTTATTGTATGAATAAACACTAAGTGACTGAAGTGAAAGAATAAGCAACAATGACAACAAGGACTAAACAATCTCCATTTATTTAAACAAAATAGAGATGGGGGAATGCAGCAAGTCAGTATTTTTGCCTACTCATGTTCTTATGGAAATGAATGTGTTTTGTCCCTCACAACCTCTCAGATTTGCAGGGGGAGATTTGGTAAGATTTCTTAGGGCAATAAAATCACACTGAAATTAGAAATAAGTCATAGTGTGATGCCCCAAAGCAACAGTGAAGCATCCTAGACCATAACAATGCTGAAATGGATAGCATGTAAGTAGGAACTAAGGAGAACTTCCAAGGATATGCAGTGATGATGAACCTGGATAGGAAGCAAGGCAGGGTGTCCTTGCATACAGCCAGTGCTCCTGTGGATGTACAATCTCATTGCAACACCAGCCTTGGTTTTAGGTTCAGGATCTAACTAGATGCTGTGCAGGAAGCTAAAGAGGTGGAGTTTCATGAATTCTGCAAAATAAATCTTTTTTCCTAGGAACTGTTTGGCTGCAAGTAACTTTGCACTGGAATTTCTCAGATCACCAGTTCCAACTTCAGGAACTATCTCGCTACATGGATTGGGATTACTGATTTAACTGGAAACTGGGCAAAGCTGCAGCACCTACAGCTGGGACAGGGACACATCCTCACCCAGAGCACATGGGGGAACCACAGGGAACGGTCATTCTCCACTGCACAGGGAGTACTGGAAGAAAGAAAGTGACAAGGCAGGAAAAATACCAAGAGGAAAAAGTTGAGCCATGGCAAGACCCCTTTCCCCATGACAACAACAAAGTCTGCATGACAGTGTTGTTCCTCCTTACACACTCCCAGCTGCCAAGGACCTAAATCTCAGAGCCCTTCTGCTCTGGGCACAGCTGCCTGGGAACTCATTTTGGAGTTAGCAGACTGGAGGGTGATGAGAAAGGCAATCCTACCTTCTTACCCGGGGAGCGGATTAAAATGAAACGGTTTTTCCTTTTTAGTAGTGCACGCAGCTCCTGGCACTTGTCATAACTCTCCAGTTCCACTGTTTCTATGCACTTCTGTTCATCCTGCAGAGAGGGAATGAAACATCATTATGAATAGGAGGCACTGAAATCAATCATATACCAGCAAACTCTGCACGTCTTCCCCTTGCATCTATCTAAAAGCTCTTCTGCCTTAAAAATAACCTGCATGCAGACAGCAAACCCCATAAATCAGGCTGGCACCTCACTAAGAAAACACCCTGGTCTTTAAGCTACAGTCCTAGTGGTCCACAGTGGCTGAGCAAATAACAGGTTATGGACAGTAACACCAGCTTCTGCCATAGCTGTTGGCCTCATCCAGGGATCTGCAGCCAGAAGTGACACTACTTCCTCCCCACAATGAAAGGAGGAGATGTGATCCTGCTTCTTCACAGGGAAGATGACACAAGCGTCACCATGGTCCAAGCAGCCCCCCAGGAAGCCCAAGGCAGAGCAGGGATAAGAGGGGAGCCCGGCTGCCACACTGAGCTGGGGCGGCTGCTCCTCATGTCAAAGAGGTCAGTGGGAGCCACGTGCGATGGACAGAGTCCTCTCACAGCCACGCTCCGAGCTGTCAAAACGCTTAGGGTTGGAAATACGGTCCCACAGAGCCAGCAGAACTGTCTGGGCCAGTGTCTCAGCAGGGAATATTTATCTCTGGAGTATCTCCACTGATGACTGCAGGCCACGATCTTGGCTCATTTTTCCCAGTAACATAACTAAGATTCCACACGTGGTGCGTGGCTCGGTTCAGCTGTGGAGCACCATCCCTAATAGGAATCGCAGCGTAACGCTGGGCAGATAATATTCTTCATGTCTCAGTAGCCCAGCAGAGACCAGAGCTCCCTTTAGCTAAGCACAAATGAGCAGTGAGAATCTCTGAGCAGCTCTTGCCGGTGAAGTGCTACAGTCAGCACAGCCCATGAACCTCTCTGGTACCATCCCAAATTAAAACTGCTGGCCATAACCAGCCCCAGCTCAGGCTCTGCTCCCAGGGCAGTTCCTTGCACCCGTATGACTTTGTATTTAGCAATTCCTGTAGCGGAGAGGGGGTGTGGGATGAGGAAACATGTCGTAGCCAGGAAGCTGCTGCGTGGCTGGAGGCAGGGAATGGAGAGTTCAGAGGGAAGTGGGCTGCGGGGAATTTCCTCCTTTTACCACTTGACATTTAAGTTGCTGTGCAGAGCCCAGGCTGTGTTTCAGTTTTCTTAACCCTCCTACCTGGGGATGGGGGCCCGGCAGAGCCGATGCCGATACACAGAGCAAGGTCTGAGCCACCGAGGGATGTCTGGATCTAATTTAGGTTTATTATTTTAATGACATTACTGTTTATGTCATTTAACACTGAGTAGGTGAATGTGAACTGGGAAAATGCATACTAGGAGGAGGAGATTAATCCTGCCCAAACCTAAAACCCAGCCGATAAAATCCTGCTGACGCTACTGAGCCCTTTGAAGGCTCCTGCTGCAATCCTGTATTGCAATGTCACTGCAAAAGGACAGGGATGGAAATAATAACCCCTCAGCGGCCCACAAATGACAGAGAAGGGTGAGGTCAGGAATACATGCCTCGGGGATGGGTGATCTCATCCTGGCCTTGGGTGGATGACCGCCCACGTTCCAGCCCTGCCGCGGCCGGTGCAGCTCCAGCTCCTTCTCTGGAGCTCAGGATGTGGAGGGCTTGGCAGCGCTCCGACCGGAGACCAGCACCACGGCTCCTGCCCACCCTCCCCACTCTCAAGAGCAGCACTGTCCCCAGCAGAGCCCAGTGGCTCCCTATCACCCTCCTTGTCCACGCCATCCTTCCTGCCTTTTGGAACTTTGATCCCGTGCAAGCCGTCCTCCACTTTTTAAGGACTGTGGAGCACTGAGCTGGGGAGCAAGGAGGACCTGGCAGGGTGGAGAGCTGTGGTTTCACTATGAAATTGCCTCTTGCCTTCCAGCTGCCCCTCTCCTCCCTGGGGAGGCCCTGGGGACTGTGGTCTGACCAGGGAACAAGGGCAGAGAGGACAGGGACATGCAGGACCCTGTCTCCCAGGGACACCGATTTGAGTGTGCAAGCTATGGCTCCTTCCTCTCAGGGACCTGAACTTCCCAAGTGAATTATCCTCTTCAGGGAGGGAGGGGAAGAAAGCAGCCAGAGAAATATAAAAACTCCAAGTCTGAGGCAAAGGCAAAGCATCTGAGTTCAGGGAGCACCAGAATAGGGCTTTTGTCTCTGTTTTACCCTTGGCAAGCAGCCATCCCCTCTCCGTGAGCCTACCTGGGTCACAAAGAGATCCTTTATGTCTGTCCTGCACCACCAAGATGAAGAATGAAGAATGAAATACCCAACCCTGTCGCAGGTCTCCAGGTCCCTTCAACCTCCTGGGATGTGCAGGACACTCAGCATCACAGAGGTCACTTCCAGAGTCCTGCCCCAGCCTACAGGTGTCAGACACAGGCTCTGGACAAGCTCAGTCCTGGTACAGGAACCCCTACATTCCTGATTTAATGCAGAAAGACTATTCCATTAGCTATTCATGGAGCAGATCCTGTGACTTAAACATGTCTGTGTCTGTTGGTTTGGCCCTTAAGAAGAAAATTACTGAACACCTGGACACATTAATGCATGTGCTTAACCTAAGAATCACACTTGGCAAAGCTCCTTAATGAAAAGTTGATAAAAAGGGCGGAAAAAGACTCCTTGAAATTTTTATTTATATGAAGGTATAATGCTCAGCAAAGATCTCCTCACTGACACACATTCACGGGCTGGGACCCTCCATTCAGTGTAAAATGTCTAGATCTGAAATAATAATTTATTTCTGTACCTGAGGCTCTCAAAGTGTTTTAATAAATCACTTTTGGGTATACCTTGCTATCGCTTTACCAGAGGCAAAATACAGATGATAACTGCCTGACTGTTGAATGCCAAGTGGATCCTTTGACCTCTAAAAGACTTTGTCTAGTAGGATTTTTCCCTGTCAAATAATACACTTACAAAAAACCCCTAAAACAGCAAGAAAACAACTCCAACCACTAGCTACACTGTTTAGGGAAAAAAATCAAACCCAAGACTGATGCTTTCTAATCCATGGAGCGATGATATTGATCTGTTTAGTCTCTCTATATAGCATTGCCTGGTCTTCAGATGCTCTCTGTAGGTTTTTTTATTCTGGCAAGAATATGTAGAGACAAGAAGACACGAAATCCCATTAGAAAATAACCTGCTTGGTTCTCTGTGGACCTGCACAGTAGTTTCTCATGATCCCAGTATTTGCATCAGTGCCTCCTTTCCTGAGATTTGGATATGTAATTATTATACAAATATTTTCCTTAAATGAGTCTTCATTTAGGTGAGGGTACAGATGTAGGGTGCTGTAGATGGAGGCACAGAGACAACAAGACATCCATTTCCCTTCATTTCCCACCCGCTGAAAGAAACCTGAAGCCGGGTGGGATGACTTTCACCCCATCTGCTCCAGGGAACACAATAACCATTGGCCATTTGCCTTTAGGAGGTGGCTCTGCTTTAAACCAAACCCAAAGCCTGACTAACAGATACAACATGGGGAACACGCTCCCATGGCAGGTCAGGAGCTCATTCCAGGAGATTGCTATTGATGATGATAAATACAGAATTTGTGTGCTGCTCAGACTGTACTTTCCGGTGACACAGTACAACATTCCTTCCTGTATCTTGTGTTGCCCGCCCCCTCTGCTCTTGTTTTGCACCTAAACCTCAGCTACAAGTGCAGCCAGTCTCATGCAACTGCACCAACAGGGTGGCCTGCACAGGCAACAACTGCTAAAGGCAACATCAGCACCTCTTGGTGAAGGGCTGGACACGGGAGGGGCTGATAAAAGCACAGTGAGTCCAAGGCACTAGCAGTTCCTGGAAATCTGATGGGCTCAGACCAGCTAAAATATTCAGCCTCTAAACCTGCCCGCCCACATGGAAGCTGACCTCCCTCCCATTTAACCCATCTAATTTAGGATACATATGGAAATACGCCTGTATTTCTGTTGCCTGAGGTTTTATCTCCTCTCTTCTTCCAGGGCTCCAAGTCAGGAAGAACTGAACAACCACATTTTAAAATGTTTCAGCCTGAGGATGGCCTGGGATGCTGTGTCCTTCTCCAGGGTCACACAAAGCAGGTATTTGGAGAAGATCCAGGGGGGGAAATGGCACCTTGAGCTCCAAAAATACAAACCACCACAGCACACTGCACTGCAGACTCTGCTTACATGCTGGCCCTTCTCATCTCAAAAACTTAGTTCCCCAATTGTAAGATGGAGACAACCACACTGCCCTGACTCACGATAAAGGAAGATAAATACAGTAATAAACATGAACTGCCTCGATTCTGTGGCAACAAGACCCCTCCTGAGTGCAGAAAATTGCCATTTCCTTTGGTTCCCCTGTAGTAAGTCTGCACAATCACATGCTATCCTATTGTGCTACCAGATAATTTTGCAGCAATTTCCTCTCCCAAGACATCTGACTTCACTGTAAGCCAGTTTAATAGCCTATAGATATTAACATGATCCCTTATTTACAATAATGGGACCTTGCAGCTACTGTAGCTTACAGATGCAATTTATTACAGGATGTTACCACAATCCGCAGGCTACCAGAAAACATTATGCCTGGTTGTTACAAATGCCATTTTCCTTGTTTAGATAATAAAATAACCTTTTAAATGATTGGGATTTTTCCTTCTTCTGATTGTCTGTGAAAATTAATCTTACTTTAAAAGCCTCCTTTTCCCTTGTGGTAATGAGAGCCCCCATGTATCTTGTTTTTAAAGGCATGCCCTTTCCAAAAAACCTACGTCATATTCATAGATTTTGAATCTGCAAGTTCCTGAAGCTTCAGCAGGAGTCAACAGGTGTCCAGAGCACTGGAAAATGGTCTGCAGAGAGTCAACAGTTTGCAGGACCAGGCTGCATCCCTCTCTGTATGAGAACCCCTCCCGCTTTTCCTGCCTTCTGAGCTGTTCATCACCTGACATCGACTTCTCCTGTCATTATTCTCGTACTCTCCATGACATTTCATAGCTAAGAACAAACGCCTCCGGAAAGCTTTGGGATTTGGGAAGAGCAGGAGGGTTCGGCATAAGGGAGGAGGTAATACCCTTTCACCTAATCTGTTTATAACAAAATCTTCTTTATTAGGCAATAGTATGTTTTTTAAAAAAGAGAACCGAACTCACTGCTGGTCCCGTTGTTCCTGAAATCATCACAGCAATGCAGCTGCTGAGACATTTCCCCATTCTTCTTCCCTCGACACGCTGCACAAGATGCACTACGTGATTTTGCTTTTATACCATCCTGGTGCCCACACATGACCCAGACCCCCTTGGGTCAGACACCGCAGAGGCACGTGGTCCTTGTGCAGACCATGCTGCCCCATCCTGCTGCACACACAAACTTCGAGCCACCACATACCAGCAGGGCTCAGACTTATTCACCTCTCACCTCAAACCCCCCTCGGTTGAAGCTTGTGCTCTGCACTGAAATTTCTGATTTTTGGGGCAAACTCTGCTCTTGCAGAAGCTGCATCCAGCCCAGGAACTGAGGGCCTCACTCAGGAAAGAGCCACCTCTGCAGCTCGGCAAGACCAGCCCTGCACTTTTCATTCTTCTTGCCTGAAAACGCAGCACAGATTTCACTTGGCTCTTATTTCTCATTTGTCTGGAAACAGCTCTAATCGCAGCCATGAACTCAAGGCATGCAGTTTATCTGGGGAAGTCCAGGACAAGGTTCCCAGGGGTCCTTTGCTCAGAACTGGCTCAAGTAAAGGGAAAAGATGAGCCAAATCCAGACTGTGTCCCTGCTTAAGGAGGACAGCAAACACAATATCTCCCTGCATCCATCAGTGGCTAAAAGAAACCCTGAAGAGTCTGGTTAGCAACAATCTGAGCTGCTTGAGGGGTGCCAAACAGCTGCAGGGTTGCCTGCCATCCCCTCAAGCAGCAGGTGGGAAGTCAGCCTGCTACAATCCACTTTTATCCTTCAAAAGCCAAAACCACATTGCACATATCCTGCTTCCGCCCGAAGCTTTACTCCGTTCACCTTCTCACAGGATGTCCTGCCCCCCCCTTTTTTTTTTTTCTTTGGCAATGGCACTGTCAAAATATTTACTGGCTAAAATATTTATGATATATAATATACTCAGAAACACAGCTGCTGTCTCTTTTTTACAGCATTTACCCTTCCTGGAGTAAACTGAAGAAGCCCTTTTGAAAGGAATGGGCTGCAGGGAAGAGTGAAAAACACAGGGACATACATGTGTCCCCAAGGGCCTGATCCTGCCCCTCACTGAAGGCTGTTAGCTGTGACCATACCTCGTCCTCGTAGACCACGAGCTGTGTTTTCCGTAGCTGGATGTAACGATCCTTCCACAATCCCAGGAGACCCCCACTGCTTTTCTTAATCCAGCCATATTTCTCTGCAGTTGGAGCAGACTTGGGTTTCTCTGACACCTCCTCCTTTGTATCCTGCAAGGAGAGAAGGGAGAGGGAATTATATTCAAAGCACTTTTCATGATGAGAAAGCCTTCCCAGAGAAGATCTCAGCACCCACCAAACGTGGTCCCTCCCTACCACATCACAAGGGAAAAGACTGGCATCTTCCAGAGGAAAACTCAGCCAGCTCACACAGGACTGGAGAGTGGGCACAGACCCCGTCCACCCCTGGGGACACTGTTGGGATGGCAGCAAGTCCACCTTGGACTGCCTCCTCTGTGCAAGTACTCCCTGCTCACTTGTGCACCAAGTGCACCTTGAAAATGAGCACCCTCCTCTCCTCTTTGCTTCTACACCTCTCTGATGAATCCCAGCAGCATGGATCCTGCTGGCATCAGTAGCAACACTCATATTTTAGCTCAAGGCCACTTCTGCAAGTTTCTCCTCTGGGTCTACATTTGGTCATCATGCCCAAAACAACTCCCATGGGCAAATCCACAGCATGAGGGCCAGGACTTCATCCCATCTGCACTAAAATGTTCCTGGCAGGCTCCTGCGTGGGAAGGACTGGCAGAGAAGACAGCACCAAGAGTGGGGGTGGTTTTTTTGTCCTCCCTTTAGCTCCTTGCTGTTTGTCACAGCCTGCTCTCGCCTGCCTGCAGCAAGCACGGAGAGCTCCACTGTCCTGCACTGGGATGCTGCTGGTTTTCCAGATCTGGTAAAAACCAGGAGACGCAGAACTTCCCTGCATTGAAGAAACCATCAGAAAAATCCAGTATCAACATTCTCGTCAGAGACAGGAAACCTAAGACAGGGAGCAGGTGCAGTTGGGCTTATTAGCTGATGCCTTCACCAGCAGACTAGTTAAAGATGAGAGCTTTCCTCCTCTCCAGTGTGCTGGAAGAGCCTTTGCAGAGGCAGGATCCCCCCCATATCCCCTCCCTTGGAGTGCCCTGCTTCTTCCAACATCCCATGGACCTCTCAATAAGCCTCTTTCCCTCAGCAAGGTGAGGGGAATCCCTCGCTGAGCCAAATCCCCGTACACAAACACCTTGCTAACCATGTGACTTGTCAGGAGAGGCCAAGCCCAAATCCTCCAGCCTCCTCCCAGGAACCCCACTGTCCCCTAGACTCAGTTTCCTCCATGTCTTCACCTCTAATAGCAGCAATCCTGCTGCAGAAAGCCGGCACACAAAAAGAGGATGAGTGACAAAGGAGAGTCCCAGACATGCCAAAATGGCCCTCACTGCTCAAGCTGGACTGGCTGGAGCTCAGACATCTTGTTTCATAACACGAGGAAATCCCGCACGAATAGAAAGGAGTTGGAGCTGGACACTCCCATGGTCAGGACAGAGAGAGTAGAGATGGATGAGCTCCAAAAATTCGGAGGAGAGCCTTGCTGATGAATCTGTTTCCATGCACCAGACTTCCAGTGAACACACCCTTGGACAGCAGCTACCATTGGGTAAGCTGTTATTCCAAAGCGGGAGCTTGCACCCATAAAAATAGGAAAACCAACTTAAATACACCCTGCACCCACATTTATTCTGATCCCTGCTAAGGTCAGGAAGAGGCCGGGCTTTGCAGGTAGGCTCAGGTGCAGACTGGGAACAAGAAACTCAAACGAACCCTGTTTCACCTAAAAGAAAACCAGGCCAAGACCTGTAACATCCTTGTCGCATTTTGCAGAAGTTATTTCAATTGTACTGAGCCGTGTCTGAAATGTCCACAATACAGGATGACTGAGCACCAAAAAGTTTTCCGGGAAGCGAGGGGGGACTGTGTGGCGTGGGCTTTTTTTTAAACTTGACTTTTTAGGTCGCCAGGAAGTTGTATTCAGTTGAGATCTGCGACTTCAGCAAACATCAATTCCTGCACAAATATAGACCTGCTGGTTTCCTGATCGAGCACCCTTTTGATGTCATTTTTAGATAATTGGGCATGGACTTTAACCTCCCTTGTAGCAGTTTTGAATGGATGAAGAGTTTATTGTATGAAGAGTTTATTTCAGTGAGTCCAGACCAACAATCAACAAAATGCTTTTACTCTTTAAGGCTTTTCTTGCTTGGCAGATAAATTTTTGCTGTTCTTTTTCCCCACCTGGCAGAAAGGCTGAAATCACATGGTAAATATGTCTATCCATGCTCTGCTCTGCAGAGGGAAAACTGCTCTAGTCTTAAAATAAAAGTACTCCTGTGAAGACACTGCACATACCATCTACCTCTGAAAAGCAACCCATCCCAGTAGAGCTGGGGCTCATGCTGACACCTCTGCATGAGGCTGAGCTGGTTTGGGGTCTGGCTCACCAGCTCTCCAGCCTTCCAGGGACAGCACCTCCCCTCCATGACATGGAAGGGTGGCCTTGGAGCTCACCCTCTCCCCAGGCCACTCCAGAGCCCTGGTTGGAGCCACCTGTCTAAATGGAGCTGTGCGTGGGGCTCCCTCAACACCAGACAGGACTTCCCACTGTGCCAGGACCTGGGAGCATCCACATAGAGGATCCACGACTTCAAGCCCCACCTGAGCAGCCCAGGGGAGGGAAGGTGAGATGGGATGCAGATGACAGGGCATCTGCTGAGAAGCAAAGGGCTCTGCCCCTGTCGCTGTGCAGGAGTCACCTGAGCCTGAGCTGTCTCCTCCAGTCCCCACTGTCAGGCAGAAGTGAGGGGTGTGATCCTGCACTCCAGGGGGCTGCTGAGCTGCTGGGCTCTGGGTCAGCAGTTTTCCCTTCACACACCCAGCACATCCCCAGAGGGGGGGCAGGTGCTGTAATCCGTCATCTGCATTTTAAGGATGTAAAAAAATTGTGGATGCAACTTGGCTATTTGTTCCTGTGAAAGCAAGAAGAGTCCTGGAGACGGGTTGCCTGACATTTTTTGCAGATTATTTTTATGCCACTCCTACCCTGAACCAGCGAGGGGAGGTTGGCTCCACCAGGATCAGGACATTGAGTCCATCCTGCCCTCTCTGCTTGCAATTCCACAACTAAAACAGGAGCATGGCACAAAGACATCAGTTGCTGTTGTTAACTCAGCTGTATTGTGAGCATCATGCAAGAAACACTAACATATCCTTCATGGGATGTTCTTGTGCTGGATTCATTCCTGACACTGCAGTGAGAAGAACTGCATGAGAAGAACTCCTCTGACATCAGCCAAGCAAGCCAGGGTAAATGAAGGAAGAACTGAGTTATCCCAGTGCTGGATCATGCCAAAGGCATTGCTCCCAAAACCAATCCATAACCAAGCCATTTTTGCATCTTATATCACGGTGGCATTAGAAGTGAAACACAAGTTCCACTCTTCCAGCTTGGTTTAGCCTCACATTTCGCAGCTCAGCAGAGATCCCAAATCAGGGGGACAGGATGGCTTTTTACTTAAAAGTCAGGCAGTTCTTTCTCCCCTCCCTGCCCTGTATTTTACAGGCCCACAAACCCACATACTCTTCATGTCTTCCAACAAAAAAAACCCCAAGAGTTGAACCGCGGTGGTACTTCTAAAGTTACACACAGTGCACAGAAGTGCCTTAGCCAGTTACAGCAACTTCATTAAAGCAAGCACCTCACTTACCACACAGTCCTCTCTAGCAAGGAGCAAATGGACAGGAGACAACCAGCATCCCCACACCTCCACTCTTTTCCTCCCTTTCCATTTTATCTTCCAAACCTGGCTCTTAGCACTTCCACTTCTCCCCGGCTCACAGGAGCAAAACTGTCTCACTTGAAATGAACTGCTCAGATCCACGTGGAACTTGGGGAACTGCATCTGACACCCCCTTCCGCAAGTGCTACATGGAGGATCCACGTACTGGTAACAAAGAGCGGCCGGTGAGGCCCTTGGTCGATGCTGGGGTGGGTGTGAAGCCCCTTTGGCCGGTGGCCACCAGCTGGAAGCAGTTTCTCTGCCGTGGATTAATTTCATGGATGCCAGTGGATAATAACAGCTCTCAGCCATTACCAACCTGGGCTGCTTTGTCGTTTCCCTGCTGTTTTAAAAGAGCTTTCATTCTTGCCACAGAATGTTTGGAGCTGAAATAAGAGGGTGTGAGGGGGGAGAGACAACCCACAACTACTGGGATCGCATGTGCCAGAGCCTGAAGTCCTCGGGCAGTCTGTACTACCGGGAGCGAGCTTTGTGCATGACCAGCAAAACCTCATTCAAGGAAAGGAAGTAGGAATAATTGCATGGCCAGACGAGGGGAGAAAACGACTTGTTTAACTTGCTAACCAATTTGTGGCATCTTAATCAATCCGCACAGGGATGGATCACTTGGGCGTCATCCGATGGATGTGAAAAACTACGTGTGCAGGAGAAGCACTGCTGCCCTTCTCTGAGTTAACCCCGTCTCAAAGAGAGGAGAAGAACAGAAGTGGGGAAAGCTGGAGGTGCGTAGACATGTCCAAGCCGGCTGTCTGACCCAGGCCCGGCTCCAGCAGGGCAGGACAACACCCCAGCAGGAGTCACACGGGATGGCCCGAGCACGCGTGGAACCAGCGCCGGCCGAGCCCGGCAGCCCCTCCCCGGCCGGCCCGGTCCAACATCCCGAGGGCTGAGGGGATGCGCTGCCGAGGCTCTGCCCGAGCCGCTCCGGGGGCTGCTAGGTATGGGGACCCCTCTCCCCACGATCTCTATCGCTGTCCCCCGGGCGGAGCGGGGCCGGGATGTCCCAGCGCCGGCGGACATCCGAAAACACCCCGAAGTGGCCGGTGCGGTCCCTCCGCCTCGGCGGGCGCTTCTTCCGCCCGGCCCGCGGGTCCCCCAGCCCCGAACTGCCCCGGGGGTCCCCCAGCCCCGTCCCAGGGACACTCCCCTCCCGTCCCGCTCCCGGCCGGACTCACTTGCTCCATGGCTCCTCGCCGCCCGCTCAGGGGCTCGGCCGCCGCCCCGCTGCCCCGCTGGGCTCCGGGCGGACGGTCATGCCGGGGGTGCCGGGCCGGGCCCCGCCGCTCTCGCCTCCGCAACAACTTCTCGGGGAGCCGGAGCCGCGGCAGCAGCAGCACCGCCGGGTTTCCGGCGGCTCCGGCGCTGCCAGCGAGGAGGCGGGGATGCCCCCGCCGCCGGCCCCGGCCCCGCCGCCGCCGCCTGGCCCGGCCCCCCCGCCTGGCCCGGCCCCGGCCCCCCCTGCCGCGGGCGTGGGGCTGGGAGCCCCCGGGACGGGCTGGGACTGTGCCCGAGGAACGGGGGTGAACGGGATCCCTGCGCTCAGACGGCGGCTGCGGGGTGGGACATGGACTGTGGGATAGGACAGGATACCCGGGGCGGGACATGGAGCTGGGGTGGGAGAGGTCCCCAGGGTCAGATAGGGTCACTAGGCGTCAGGCCAGACCCCCGTGGTAGGGCAGTGTATTTGAAATCGAAGGGTCCCTGAAATTGGAAGGTCCCCAGGATCAGGCAGGGTCCCTCGTGTCCATCAGGGTCCCCAGGGTCCAATAGGATACCCAGGGTTGGGCAGGGTCCCTGGGGTCAGATAAGGTCCCTGCGGTCAGGCAGGGTCCCCAGGGATCAGACCAGAGCCCCGCTGTAGGGCAGTCCCTGAAATCAGCAGGTCCCACAGGTCAGGCAGGGTCCATGAGGTCTGACAGGGTCCCCAGAGATCAGATAGGGTCCCATGGGATCAGACCAGACCTCTGTAGTAGGACAGTATCCCTGAAATCAGAGACTTCTCAGGATCAGGCAGGGTCCTGGGGGTCAGAGGAGGTTCAGGGTGGGACAGTGTCCCTGGGGCTGAGGTCAAGTCAGGTCCCAGGAGCAGCAGGACAGGGAACGGGGTGCAGAGAGGCGAGAGATGCTCCACAAAGCTGGCATGGAGCAATGCCCAGGGCTCACGTGTAGCCACGTGGCTCCCACAGCCACAGCGATGGCTCCTGGCCATGGGGTGCTCTCTGGACAGTGGATTTCAGCAGAGGGGTGATGCCATTCCATTCACCCAAGAAAAACAGCTGGGGAATGGTCTTCAGTGGCAGAACTGGTTAACACAACTAGTCATGCTCAGAGCTATTGTTCTCCACTGGTATTCAGCTTTGCAGACTTCTGCAGCTATTTCAGGCCTGCTGGAGGGCTCATGTACCCAACAGCCTGCCTGGTTTTTCTTCTAATTATTTCAGTCAGTCTAAAAAAAGACATTACCTCCCTCTGCAAACCTTGCCTCCATTGTTCTCAGCAGAGAAAATAAGAGGGAAAGGAGAAGAAAAGTCTGACATCCTCTACCTCCAGGTTAAACCCTCTTCTGCATAGGTATGGCAAGCACTGGGAGGAAAAACAGGAGGCAGCTTCTGCTAACCAGAGGTAGAAGGGATAGCAGAGCATCCATCAGGGCTGGCTACCCCCATCCTGCAGGGCCAGGGGTTAATGGAGGAGCTGGGAATCACCCTGGGACACACCAGGACTTGAAATGAGAAATCCTGGTGCTGTCAAGGCGCGTTGACAGGAAAATGATTGCCATGTCAGCAGAAAGATATCCCACATGGGAGGGAGCAGCTAATAGCTGTGCTGGGTTTTGACAAGAGGCTGAGGCACCAAACACACTCAGAAAAGCAAACGGAGGACAGACAGTGTCTAACTGGCTGTCACCGGTGTGAGTGGGGAGAGAAGACCAAGAGGGGGAATCCATCATGCTGACCACCATGGTTGGGGCATTGCCCACACGCTGCACTCACCCTCCTTCTCTCACCTGCAAGATTTTGGGGCAGGACCCCCCCAGTTTGCTTTATTTGCACAGGGCTGCAGGAGCAGCGGGGGCAGAGACAGAACTAGAGCTCCTAAGAGAAACTACACACAAATAATTATTAGTGATAATTAGCAAAAGCACACTGATGACATCTCCTTCCTATCAGCTTAGCTCCGGGTTTGGCAAAGGCTCTGGTCTCGCTGAGACATCCTCTTGTTGTGTAAACACCTTCTGTGGCCTCCCCTGCTTCTCCTCCATGGTCAAGAGCCAAAGTGGGCAAAGAAAATGCTGCCATGAACGTCAGTGATGGCATAGAGGGGCCTGGCCAGTAGCCAGGAGGGTTGTGAGCATCCTTCAGATTCCTCCTTTACCCAACACAACAGGCACCTCTGAGAGATATGACAAGAAAATCATCATTCAGAGCTGTCACCAAGCCAGGGTTAGCTCTCTGCTGCCTATGACCAGATGAGAGCTGGTTTAAAAACATGTTTTCTTGTTTGATTTTCCGAGCCATCAAAATGGGGCTTTGCGTGGGGGGTGGGAGCATCCCAGCTCACCTACAGCCTTCTCAGTGGGAGTGTGAGAGCAAGACAGGGTGTCACAGTGCAGAGTTTGGCTCCAGGATGGTGCCAGACATCACAAAATGAACAACTGAAAAAAGGTGATAATTTAGCCAGGCTTTTAAAATGACCGAAAAAAGACCCAAAGTACCAGAAATGTTGTTCAGTAATCTCTGTTTTCCTGGCAGGGCTGGAGGAGGTGAGGGGAAACCTCTGGCTGCACAGATAGGGTGTGGGCTGTGGTTCCAACTCTTCTGGAAAATTTTAATCGGTCAAAAAGTGGAGAATATTTTTAGCATGCCATCAACGTGCATGTGAGGACATGTGTGCTGTAAGAGCATGTGCTGCAGAGGCCACATCCCTGGGATTTATCAGCTATCCTCACACTTGCAGGCAGACCTGGAGAGACCCACTGTGACCCCACCAGCAAGAACGCAAGAGCAGCTGCTGCAGGGAGACCTGTCATATATAAGAGGATGCTCAGTGCAGAAGAACATGGAGGTTGGTCCAAAAATGCTGCAGGGAGAGGCTTTGGGCACCTGTCTGCAGGTGGGTCGGGCTGCCCTGTTGTCTTCTTCACTGATAAGAGATGGTGGAATGCTGCTGCCACAAAGTCAAACAGAGTCACGAGTGATGCCAGGGAGGGTGGGCTGGTGAGTCACAAACTGAGGAAGTTTCCATGCAAGGGGACCCATGAGTCCTCCTGTTCCACACCTCACTGTCAGCATCTGGGGTCTGGGAAAACTTGGGAGGCAGAATGCAGAGGAGGATGGGGGTGCCGGCTGCTCTGGCCTCAGAGACACAGCTTCCCCAAAGCTGAGACAGGACTGGGATGGGTGGGGAGTCCCTCCTGCCATCCCAAACGTGGGCAAACCAGTCTCTCCAGCCACAGACACCACATGAGAAAGCTGTGGTTGCCCTCGTGTCTACCTGCCGTCCTTTCCCTGCTCCAGGCAGGGAGCTCCGGCTCCTGCATCCAACCCGAGGTCCCTCGTGACCAGGGTCAGCCACTCCACCTGCTCTCGCCTTGGTTTTCCTCCACCTCAAATGGCAATAACCCATCTCTGAGGTGCTGTGTAGCCAAGTTCATTAGTGCCTGGATTCGTTAATTGCTTTCAGCAGGGCTGGAAGAACAGAGACAGAATTATGGCAATTGCCCTGTTATCTGCTCATCTTTGGGGAGGAGGAGGTGGACATGCTGGTGAGGCTGGACGGCAGTGCTGGGCTCACTGTGGCCACAGGGCTCCTGCTCTGAGCTGGAGGAGAAATCCTCAACCCCTTCACATGCACAGCAAATTAATGTGGATGCTCTTAATTTCATCTATTTGGTTGGGGCTAAAATAAAGAGGCCCAGAAAAAGAGCTGAGTCTGAATGGATGCTCAAGGGTAGGACTGAATTCAGGCTCTTGATGCCAAGTAGAGCCTATGGCACCTTCTGCTCACAACTGCAGTGTTTGTGGGGATAAACCATTTCTCAGGTGGAGCACAGTCCTCTAAACTACATGTGCTAGACAAGAACTGTGAAGGTGGCCACATCCTTGGGTGATGCACAGGGAATTAACAGCTGCAGAGGCTAAAGGAGATGGGAGACCACAGATAAGGGGCTAGCATGGAAGAAGGGCTCTCCTCACCTCCCTGTCTGCTTTCTGGGTTTAAATGTTTTGTTTCATGGACAAACCATCTGAAAGGTTGGTGTTTACAGTCACAGTCCCTACTGCAGCAGGGTAATTGGAGTTAGCATGCCTGGGCTGGGGTTTTGCCAAAGTCCTGGTTCTACCTGTTTTCCTCTTGGCTGATACTAGTCCAAGGTTCTGCCCAAATCAAACCTGGGTTTTCCAGCCACTCGTGCTCCTTATTTTAGTTGCACGTTTGAAAGAGAAGACCCAGCTATCTGCCACAGCCATCAGCCTGCAAGTGCCTGCAGGAACTCGTGTGCTCTCCCTGCTGATCTTGCTGGTTTTGTAAGGAGAAGCAGTCCTGCAGAGGACATCTGGTGCTCACAGGAGGGACAAAGCAGATCCAAAAGTGTGGGTAAGGAGGTCACTTGCTGGGGAAAAATGGGGGAGGTGAGTGGTTTAAGTGATCTTAAAGCCATCAGTGAGTTGAAGGAACATGGCCAAGCCTTGTGGCACAATGGCAAGTGGGCCATGAGCTGCTTTGTTCTCTCTTCTTCCTTTCTGTTTTAACTCAGTGTTAGCAGTCAGCCCTGCCAAAAGGCAGCGGGTGCAGGCTGGAAGAGGTGCCCAGTGATGTCAGAAAATCGCTGCTGGTGTCCAGGTGATGTCCATGGTCTGTGCATGGGCAGGACAGGTGGGAAGAGATGAAGAACCTGGTGGGTGAGAGATCAGGATGACTGTCCTGCTCCATTGCTGCATGGAGTGAGTGGGAGCAGTGTGGGGCTGGAATTGTGTGGCTTGGATTGCCCATTCTGCCTTTAATCCTCGAGTCTTTTGCAGCCAGGGAGGTGTCCCACATACTGTAGGCAAAACCCAATCCCTGTGTAAATGGCTTGGAGCAACTTCCCACATCCCTCATCTCATCACTCTGTGCCTGGGGCAGTTGCCTCTGGGCTTTCCCAACAGCTCTGTGCTGTTCCTCGCCTTCACTGACGTTTCCAACAACGACAAAATACACCAAAAATAACCCCTGCTCTCTGGCAGGAAGGTAGGATATAAACACACTGACTGTTTGTTAGTGTTAGTGTGTGCTGGGCTTTCAAGCCAGGCTGAGCTTGAGGGGGATCGCTTCCTGCACCACAGTCCTGACCTCCTGCTGCCTCCCTACTCTGTCTAGGCCGGGGAGCTCCCCAAAACACCTCTGCTCGGTGCATGCCACTTTGAGAAGGTGAGGCTGCAGTCCTGGAGGTGCTGGAGGGACTTTTCTGGATGAGGTTAAGGTAAGGCAGCATCTCTGGGTGCATCGAAGCCACAAGCTTTCCTCTGAGAAATGCAACACTGGGGTCCTACTGGAGCCGCTGGGATATATATATATATATAAATACTATATATATATATATATGTGGTAATACCCTCAGAACCTGATATTTACTATGATAAGAAGAAAACCATCAGAGAAGTGTCATCTGGCACCCGTGGCACTGATGACACCAGGTAATATGATGCTGCTTCGTGTGCTCTTGCTCTCAGGGCCCTCCCTGACCATGTCTATTCTCACATCCCTGCCTTATTCCTGGGGACAAATCCTGCTCCTGATTATGCCCAGTGCCACCTCTGAGGCTGGCAGGTGCCCTCTGTGCTGGCAGGGGAGCAGCTGGGGACGTGCCAACTGTCCCTGGGCATGCAAGGACCTGCTGTTTTTGGGGACCGATGATTTGCACAATGAGTGGTCATGGAGCTTGGCTAAAATTATGGTCCCTGTCATTTGGATGAGCACGTGGGGAACAGAGGGAAGCCGCAGAAGGGGTTAAATCAATAGTTACATTTAAATCAATAATCTGATTTATGGTCCTGTCCCAGTGATGCTGCCTTCCTTTGTCCCCTGGTTTGAGGGCAAAAACCTCAGTGGCTGATTCTGAGCCAATGTTTCTGTTGTGAACATGGATTTTGACACACACGCTGCAGGATTTGGTCTGGTTTGTTGATTTTTAGGGGTAGACAGAAAGCAAAAATGAAGGAAAAACCTGACCATGGCTGGGAAAATCCTGTCTCCTGGAACAGGGTTTCAGGGTGATGCTTTTCCTGAAGTGCCTCGTGCAGCAGCTGCAGATATGAGCTGAGCCTTAGAGTGAGCAGGGAGGGGAGTGAGATTTATAGCCATGCCCTGGGTGTTGTGATGACTCATGAGGTAGGATTGGATCAAGTGAATTCTGTAGAATTTACAGCAAGTAAACCCTTTCACATGCAGGGCTTATCGTGTTGGCCTGTTGTGTCCAAGAGGTTCTGGAGGTATTGCCCTTGGCTGAGCAGCCAAGGTGAAGCAGGGACTGTGAAACACTCCCCTGTGGTGGGTTTTCCTCCTGCCATGGGCTCATCCCTCTTTAACCTAGCGGTAAGGTGGTACTGGGACCACGAGCACTTTGCCCCCCTCTCCCAGCGCTGTGGCCACCTCTCAACTTTTCCAGTGAGGCCAAGACCTTGGTAACCAACTGCCCAGGTCACAGCTGTGCCAGTGTCCCACCCTAGTGATGATCCAGCATGGATGAAACCAGCTGTGGGACTCAGGATAAGGTCTGGCCGAGAAGAACACGTGGGAAGTATTTCCTTTCTAAAACTGAAAAATGTAATTAATAACCACTATGAGTCTGAGAGGGGTGAAGAGAGGGGCTCAGACTTTCTGACAGCCACAACCTTTGCAATAACGCCCATCTCAGCAGCCTGATGTGCTACTGGCTCGCTTGCTGCCTCCAGCATCCCTACCGCTCAGTCTCCAGCATCCTTGCCCCATCGTCCCTTCAGCCTTTCCCTTCAGCTCCATCCCCTCATTCCCCCGCATCCCGAGCCCCCGCTGCTCCCCGGGCAGCATCGGCAGCAGCCGCTGCCCTTCCTCCCGCCCTTCCTCCTCCCCGCGGCGTGGTGCCATCCCCACCTAGTGCCGGCCCGGCGCACCGGCCGCCGGTCGGGGCGAAGACAGGGATAGGATGGAGCTCCCCGGGCTCGGGGGGCCGTGGCACATCCCCCACGCCCTCGGCTGCACCCAGACACCCGTGGCACGGCCCCGCTGGGATTTTCCTCCTCCGGGCCCGAGGGATGCTCCGGGGTAAAGGAAGAGTAGGAGAAAACGCGCTGATTATCCTCTGCACTGCTCCGGGGGATGGGTACAGGCAGAAGCCACCATGGACCCTGGGGATTTTTGCCGCTTCACGCCCCATCCCGCATCTTCGGTAAAGGGAATGTTACCCTTTCCAGCTCTGGAAGCTCACGGCAAGGGGACAAAGAACAGGGCCATGTCCCAACCCCACTCATTGAGGGCCGGGGATGAATCCCATCACCGGGGATGGACCCCCTCGGGCATCGCTCTGGGGATGCTCCTGCACATCACAGGTTCGGTGTCCTTATCAGTGGCATTTCCCAAGGACAAGTCCACATGGACCCCACATGTCTCAGCACCCAGGGAGCATCACCTCCCTTGGTGCCCCCAGACCCAGTGAGGACCAGCTGTTGATGTCCAGGAGTGAATATGAGGGCAGTGAAAGCCTTCGGCAATGCCCCCCTGTACCAAGTCTTCCCTTGCTCCTCTCCAGCCCATCAGGGACTCCCAGAGCCATGATGTTTTCAATTTTCCTTCTCTCTCTGGCTCCTCAGAACTATGAACAGCTTCACACCTGCCCCATCCCTGTGGCCAAGGGCTGTTTTGCCTAGCCACTGCCCAAACCCCACTTTCCTTGGGCTGTCCAAGCCACTCAAGGCATCCAGAGGCACCTCCTGCTCACCTGGGACAAGGTGGAGAGCAGCCATCCCCTGCTCAACCATGCCAGCCTCCCTGGGCTTGCAGCATCCTCCATCCAGTAAAATTTTGGTTGGATGGAGCCTCTACATGTTGCTGTATCCAGTCCTCAGAAGGAAGTGGCTCTTTGCACTGAAATTTTCCATAATTTTGCTCTTCTTTTTGTGCTTTCCTATCTTTTGTCTGGCTCTACCACCCCCAGGCCGTTGCACAGGCACTTTCCTCAGCTCCCTTGGATGCTGGGGCCTTGCTGTCCCAGCCCCATGGGAGATATCAGGGTATCAGCCTGATATCCCTGGCTCAGGGGTACTCAGAGGTGGGGGGGATTCTCTGCCAGGGGGATGCTCCCACTTGCCCACAGGGTGCTATGGAAAGCTGAGAACATGCTCAGAAATTTGCAAAGACCCCAGGAAAGCATGGGAAAGATGGACTGCAGGGTGGGAGAGGAGGCAGGAAGAAAGGAAGATTAAGGGGCAATGTGGCCTCCTTCATATTTCCTGATGAAACAAGGAAAAAGCCCAACACTGCCCCTATTTTGCCTTGGAAAACCCCTTGCAGCTCAACCCTGAAAGCAGGATTCAGCAGCTCAGAGTAACTCAAATGTTTCCTCTGCTGCTTTAAAGAAAATGTTGGAACAGAGCAGGCTTAAAGCCTGCTGAAGAGGCCCATTTATCTGGGAACTGAAAGAAAATATTGGGATAATATTTGGAAAAGCCTGTGAATGGGCATGGCCCAGCATGTGCCGGGCAGCAGCAACCTGCAATCTGCAGGGGGAGAAGCCACCCTCTGTGTGTGGTTAATTTTCCCCTTTTCCCTCATTTCCTTCCCATTTCCTTCCTGGCTCTTTTGCTGTGCCTAGGCGGGTCCTTGAGATGTTTCCCACAGGAGAGTGGTAGTGCTGGAAGAAAAGGGGATTTTTCATGGGCAGGATGGACACAAACCCTGCCTGGTCCGAGTATCCTGGGGGTGCTGGTGGGGAGAAGGTGTTTCTTTCCCCTGGTTAACAACCAAGGCTGATCTGCAGGACTCGCTTAATCAGATATCACTGAAAACCAGGCTGATTTCTGCCTAATTGGTCAGTAATAACCATTTAATTGGCAAAGCTACAACGAAGCTGCAGCCCCCCTCCCTTCCCAGGGCCATTAGCAGCATCTATTTTAACATTTCAAGCCTGGCTGGGATTCAATAAATGGGTTTTGATAGGGTTTTTTCACATTTAAAAACATTAATGTGTGTTCAAAATTCGATTGGACATCTCATTTGGCTTTGAAGTATAATTATGCTTGATGAGGACTAATAAGCAGCTTTCAAAATGAGACCAGGTTAGCATCTCTCCTGCCGTCTCCTGCAGGGAAACCAATATTCCCCAACAGCTGATTTTTATGGGACTAATACAGACACATCCAGCACTCCATAAAACCCTGCTTTGCCTTTGACTTTCTTTTTAAGGGTCTTTTTCCATTCAGGATGGGGTTTTATTGCTGTGGAGTTTTGCTCATTGCAGTATTTCCCTCCGCCACGGGTCTTGGGGTGCTTTTGCAGGATGCAAAGGGCAATTTGCTGAAAACAGACTTTTTTACCTCCCATTTTCCAGCCTCACGAGGAAGGAAAATAAACACTGGAAGTAGGTTTTTTTCAATGTGACAAAGGGAAAACTCTTAGCCCCAAACTGACCCCAAGACTTGGGGCTTTGGTGTTGGCTTGAAGCTTGGCTGCAGGCTGAAGCAGATGCTGCCATTCCCTGGCACAGATGATGGCTGATGGTTGAACTGGTGTCGAGGTCGGCCCTGCTCTAGCAAAGCCTGCCCTAGGTGGAGCTGCTTCTCTTCAGCATCGCGGCCGCCCAGAAAACCCTGGATCCCATCTGGCTGCCCAAATACCTCCTGCCTGCAGCTTCTGAGCAGGGCTCAGGCAAAAGAAAACCCACCCAAACTGTGGGTTTGTGTTTGTTTTCCGCTCTCCCCCATTGAAATTCCATGCCAAAGGTAAGCTTGCTTGGCGATTAGGCTTTGGCAAGTCTTGCTATGCTGCCGAAACCTCCAGGAACGCCCTTGGTGAGCCCCAAGCATGCTCTGCCACTGGGATGGGGAGTGAGTGCTGGCTTGTTGGGGATCGTGGGGACATTAGCCCACAAAAAACTCCCTTCTCTGCCAAAAATTGTCCCTTCCCAAGGGGATCTCTCCTGTCCTTTACCAACAGGGTGATCCCACCCATCACTCCCACAGTCGTCTCTCTGGCAAAGCTGCTGCTAACCAGGCTCTGAACCCCCAGATTCCCAGCTGGGTCAAAATGCTCCCAAAACCCAAAGGTGACAAAGGAGAAAACCTGTCCTGTTCTGTCCTGGCACTGCCAGGCACAGCTCTGGGGGCTGGCAGAGGGGTTAATGGCCCCCAGCCAAAAGCTGTGGGGGAAAGACCTTTAGTCAGGAGCGCTTGTTGCTTGGATAGCTCTCCTGCATTTTTTTCCAAGGCATTTTGCAGCAATTAAAGAGCTGCAGGTAAATGCCAAACCCCAGAGCTTGGTGAAGGTGCCAGCTACTCTGCAGTCAGGACAGACCCGGCCACTGACTCCAAGCTGACCATGTTCCAGTCCTAAATAGCTGCTTTTCAGGGACAGGTGGGTCACAGCAAACTTTATTTTTCTGGAAACAGCAAGTACATTGTGCAGAGCAGGCTTTCCAAGGATGCTCCCCACACCCTTTTCAGGAAATACCACGCAGCTCTCCTTCGTGCCATGCCAATTTTTTTTTTTAATTGGCATAAATGATAGCCTCGGCAGGGACACGCCGTGTTTTCCCTGGGCTGTAGGATTTTATTTTGAAATCACTGCTGGTTTGATCTTTGCATCTCTCCACCCCCAGGCTCATCTCTCTCTCTCTCTGTGTTTCTGCTCCCAGTGCTTGCTCTGGTGCAACAGGGTTTGCTGGGAAGTCAAAATGCACTGGGGGGGCTCATCCTGTGCCAGTCACAGCTGGATCCTTGGGGACATCACCCAACCTGGAGACGTGAAATCTGTGAAATAAAAGATTTGAGTTTGATCTGACAAAGCCACCACAGCAAGCAGAATGTGGTCATCCCTGTCTGGCGACCCCCAGCTCTCCCTGGAGTCCAATTTTTGATCCCAAGTCCAGCCCTGGAATCATCATTCCAACAACAATGGCTGTGCTTCCTTTGGGGGAACCCAAAATAGCCTCCCCCTGCACGGTGACAACATGTCCCCCACGCAGCGCCGGTGTAACCGGCTTTTCCAAGACCTGCTATTCCAGGGGTGGGGTTGAGTTGGCCACAGTTTATTACCAGCTCCCTCTTGGCTCCAACGCTGTTCCCTGGTATGGTGCTCTTGGATGAAACGGGATGGTGGCAGCAACCAGGAGAGGAGGAGGACGGGTTCCTACCTCACATGTGGATGTGTCATGTGAGGTGGGTGCCACCAGGGCAAATCCTTGGGGTATCCTCCCTCTCCAAGTACCCTCTCCTTGAGGATAAGCCCTTTTGCACCCCAAGTATTCCAAAACAGAGTGAGTGGGAGCCAGGACAGCTCAAGTGCAGCTCCACAGGGATGCAGCGGGAGCTGGAGCATCTCCCCATCCCACCACACCTCACTTGGGCATTTCCTTCCTTGCCCTAATTTCCAAAATAACAGTAAACCCAAAAACTATTTGAGATGGGTGAGAAGGTCTGGGTTTGTTCCCTTTCAATTCAAGACCAATCACACAGGCAATTATTTTAACTTATTGATTTTCCCACCCTGTGAATGTCTGTGCTGGGCCTGGCAGTCCCCAGAGCGCCCTTCGGCCACTGGGCTTCAATTGTTTCTAAAATTCCAGATCTATCTTTTGGATATTTTTACAGGCCTGAGTGCATAGCGGGGCCTTTCTCTTTTATTTTTTATTACTAGCGTTTTTACCAGGATGACATTTGGACTAGGCAGGAAAATCTACTTGCCTGCTACGCCAGTACCTGACAATCAAGATTTAATCTTTTGGAGAGGAAGAACGCGTCAGATGGGAGAAAAAAAAAAAAAAGAAATCCAGATATCTGTGAAATTGCAGGAAAGCAGAGCAGGAGGAGCTTGCAGGAAATCTCTAGCCCAGCCTGGAGCAGTGCAGTGACTGCGCAAGCCCCGACCTCGCCGGACAGATGTTGGTCTAATTACAGCTAAAACCTCTGGCACTGGGGATGCTCCGCTTCCCGTACCCCGAGAGTATCATCGCAGCCGGCCAGCCTCTCTAATCCCCAATTTAAATCCCTCTGGCTGCTGCCTTCAGTGCTTGGAAGAGGTGCTGGATGGTAGGAAACCATTGGCACATCCTCCTCGGTCATCCCTGTGGTTCTGAGCTCTCCCAGCCTGGCAGGAGCCCTTTTTTTCCCTGTAATTCTCCCCGTTTCTCACTGAGAGCTGCCAGGGATCAGAGATTTATAAAATGGGTGTTTCAAGCACTTGGAGATTAATTTCCCTGTGCCTGGGGTATTGTGACCAGGGCTGGGCACCAGCATGGAGCTGTCACTCATCCCCACCTCTCTGACCTTCCTCCACCTCATCCCCTCCTTCCTCCCCGTCATATTTGATGTCACCTCTTCAGTCTGAAAGCAGTCTAATCCAGATTTAGGAAGGAAAGGAAAAAGGCAGGGACAGGATTTTTCCAGTGGGCATAAATCTCCTGGGAATTCACCCAGGGTTTTCCCAGCTGCAAAGCTGGAGGTGGCTGCGTGGTGACACTGGTGGCATTGCCAGAGCCCGTGTGCTGTGTGACACATCAGCCACGGGGATGATGCTTCACAGCAGCTCCAAATCTTATTTTCCACTGGCAAGTTTCACCATCAGCTCACTCGTGTGCAGGATTTTACCATTAATACTCCCAAAACCATCTGGCCACTAGTGAGTCTGGGGTTATTTTAACACCTAAAAGGACGAGGAGAGAAAAAAAAAGTTTGTTTGAGATGAGTGAATATAAATGGAAAACTACTGATTTCTCCTTCAGATTTACAATTCCCTGGAGTGGAGCAGGGACGGCAGTCGAGAGCCCTGTGCTTTGCAGTCGCAGTGTGCCAGAGTGAGCTACGGAAAGATGTTGGAGCCATTGTGCTGCTAGACAGGTTTGAAAGCTGGTGTTAATGAACTGGTGTTAATGGGCTGGTGTTAATGGGCACTTTGATGGCAAGAAGTAAGCGCTGGAGCCGTGAAGGGGTTGGAGCTGGAGGGTTCTTCCACGTGGGCTGTCACCAGGGTGCGGAGAGTCAAGCTGCAGTAACTCCTCGGTGCAGACAAGATCCTGAACCACATTGCTTTAATTATGCCAGCGCAAATTTCGCTCATTTGGCTAAGCCTGGGAGCTACAGAAAGAGCTATTTCCAGGTGTGCTGGTTTAATTACCGCATGCCCTGGTTTGCCCACCGCGTGCAGCTGCAGGGCCGGGGTTTGTCGGCTCTCCAGGCGCACTGGGACACATTCGCAGCCATCAGCACGGTGATGGCCCCGCTCACGCCTCTGCACGTCCCTGGGACACGCACACGGGCTCCGCTTGGGTCAGATAAATGGGGTTTAACCTGATTTTTGCTGTAATCTCCATGTCGACAGGCTCTCAGCACGCACAGGATAAAACCCCAGCTCCTGTGGCTGCGGGGTTTCACTGGGCAGCTCCCGCCAGCCACGTTGGGGGTCCGGCTGGTCGATGTCCCCGAGCCAAGTGGCCGCCCTGTCCCGGCATCCCGGGGGTACCTCTGGACCGTGTGTGTTTGCAAAATAGCTTTTGTTTGCTTAACTCCTTGCACTGGAGCAGGCAGAGGCACAGTTCCCGCCGCCCTGTCCCTCCTCCGCAGGCAGGGACAGGGTGGCAGTCCCGCTGCCCAGGGCAGTGCCAGCCCCGCCATCCCACCCCTGGAAAAAATAGCACCTTTTGAGAGCCTTATTTGTACTTTCCTTTTCTGAACCTGCCTTAAAAAGAAGGGCTCGGTTTTCAAAGAAACTGCATTTAAATGACGTTCTTCCCTGCCCGTCCAGCTCTCAGCTATAATCTTATTGCCGTACGGAGCAATGAGCGTGAGTGGGACGTGGTAGGATTTTAACTGTAATTCATGGGCAGATATAAAACTGCCAGGATTATTATGAATTTTATTCAGGAGAATTTAAACGTTACTGGTTCAGCAGTGCCTCTTCCCGTGCTGCCTTTGCAGCAGCTTCTGTTTAACCTCCGGGCTGGCAAAATTTATTGCATCATTGGTGTCTCACTGTAATTCTCCAGGTTTTCAAATAATCCCAGGAAAAGAGTTAAACCGGAGCCTCTGCCTTAGTCTACATCCATTGCAAAGCATGTGGGGCCAAAGTCTGTTTTTCCTGACACCCCTGGTAAATCCCATGGGTTCATCTGGGAAAGTTGCCACTCTGAATTTCAAAATTATGCCAGTGAGAGAGGGGGCAGGAGCTGTGCAGGGACTGTAGAGCACCAAAACTGTGGCAATCAGTGCTTGGGTAAGGCTGTCACCCCCCTCACTTGCTGTTGCAGGCTGAGCTGCAGACTGCCAGACCCACAACAGGGCACAAGGTTTTATTGGTACCAGTAACTATTTCCCAGGCTGATACATTGGGAGTTGTGGTCAATGGCCTTGGGATGGAAGGTTTGGGATGCAGGATGTGGATGGGTTTTGTTTTCAATGGGCCACTGTAGTGGGGTGGGGAGTGCTCCTGGACGTGGATTCAGCCTGATTCTCCCGGGATTTGCCTATTTTTCACCACCTAACACAGAGGTGATGACGTTTCGCACCTCCTCAAGGCAACCCCTTTCCCATCTCCACTCCCTTTGCTTCAGAAAGCTTTTCCCACCATCAGACCCTAAATCTTCCCTGCTGCCCCTGGAGCCCATCCCTCCTCTGCTCCCTGTGAAGATACTTCGACCCTCCTTTGCACCCCCTGCCGACAGCAGTGACCCCCACAGATCTTACCCAGCAGAAAAAAGAGGTGGATGTTGTGAAACCAAAGGGGTTTCTTTCATCTGTTCTCACCTCTCCTGTGGCTCTGCCCCTCTGCATCTCTCTGCACGTGCGTGCGTCGCACACGTAGCACACCCGGCACCCGCCAGCCCTGCTCATCCATCTTACACACCTTAATCAATGGAAAACTCGAGGAAAAGCCCATAAACCAGATGGCAAGTGAGGATTGGATTTGCAATGTGCTGGTACTAATGGAAACCATCCTTCACCACGTAATCAGAAGGAATGGCCACACACAACCCATCACTTCTCTCAAGGGGCAGCCCTGCAAGGACATGTGGGATGATGAGCCCTGGAGGCTCCAGTGTTCCCATGTGCCATCACTGATACTCACAGTGATTTCCAACAACGGCTTATGGCGGGCACAGAGTCCCCAAATTCCTCTTTGCCCATGGCAACAAATTGGCTCATCGTTAGTGCAAGCACAACACACTCTGCACACAGAAACCCTCCAAATCCCCATTTCCTGCTATTTCTAATTTCCCATGACATGCCTGTCTGTGGCACAGGGGCTCACCTCCGTCTGCCTCTCTCCATGGACTTGCTGCCTGCAAACAGGCCAAATCCAGCCCAGCGCAGGAGCTGCCAGAGGATTTTGGCCCTGTCTGATGCAGAACAGGCTCCCTATAAATTTCTCTCGGATTAATCTCACTGCTGAGCTGGGAGCACTTCCCTATTCCCTCGGGCTGCCACTACCTTACCTGCCCACTGCCAGGGCTGCTACAAACTGATGGCAATAAGACCATGATTTTCCTCTCCAGTTCCAGTGTTGGGACATATGATGTGCCCAGTGCCCCCCTTCGCCCAGCCCGTGTCCCCTTCCTGTTGCTGGAATTGCTTTCCTGATGCTTCCTTGCCATCCCACACCCAGGTGGGATTTGCAAAGCTGTTTGGGGCTTGGGAAGGTGTTTGCATTCAGATGGATGAGGCCGAGGGCTTGTGCCCCAAATGCCACTCGAATCTATTCAGGGACTGGAAAACAGACGACACCCACTCCGGGAATCACAGCCACTCTGAGACCATCCAGGCTGGAGCCTGTGGATGCAGCTGCTCATTGCCAGAGCCCTGGAAGACCTGGGTGCATTTCCAAAGCTCCGGCTTGATTCAGGTGAAGCTCTGATGTGATGCCAGTGAAACATCCCTTCATTTAGGGCAGTTGTCAGTTTGCTGCCCGGCTCGGCTGGTGCTGGCAGGGAGGGCTGTGGAGCAGAGCATCACCCACCCACTCCCAAGCCTGGCCTTTTGTATGCATGCCACCTTCTCCAAACAAAACCCATTTTCTAATACCCCACGAGGTCTCTGCTATTCCCTGGACGGCCTCCTTGGGAGGCAGAGTCAGCACTCCAGCTCTTCTGCCCATGCCCACGGCTCCCGGAGGTGCCCCTCGGGCCCACCTCGGCCAGGCTTGCCCCAGATTCCTGCCCCAAAACCCTCCCCACCAGGCAGCCCCTCCTGGCCTTTTTCCTGAGCCCATGAGGAGCTGGCTGGGGGTCGCCTGGGGATGTAGGAGGGTGCCAGGGGCATGGGGGTAATGGGGGTGGTGGGGGTGGAGGGGAGATGTCCAGGGAATGTGGGGGGCAGTGCTGCAGGGATGCAGGGGGAAGTGCAGTGGGAGATGTCTGTGGGGGTAGCGCAGAGGGGTGGGCGAGATGCCTGGAGGGATGCTGGGGGAATGGGGGTGGGGGAGATGCCTGGGGGGATGCCGAGGGATGGGGGTGGGGGAGGTGCAGGCAGCATGCTGGGGAGGGCAGTGCCAGCGGGTTGCAGGGAAGCAAGGGAGGCTCAGGATGGCTACCCAGGGGGTGCAGTGGGCTACCTGGGGAGTGGAGCCGGGGGATGCATGATGGGATGGCTGAGGGGATGCAGCGGGAATACCGGGAATGTCTCTGGAGCTTGCAGGGGTACCTGGGGAACAGAGTTGGGAGGATGCATGGGGGGCTGCCCAGGGAGGATGCAGGGGCACAAAAGACAGTGCCGTGGGGTGCAGGGGGAAACCCGGAGGGCAGTGCTAGGGCATGCAGAGGGATGCAGAGACTCCGTCCGAAGGGTGCCACGAGTTACCTGGGGAGCAGAGCTGGGGGAATGTATGGGGAGCTGACTAGGAGGATGCAGGGTAGGTGCTCAGGGGGATGCAGAGGAGATGCCCGGGGGGAAGTTGGGACACAAAGGACGATGAAGTGGGGTGCAGGGGGAAACCCGAAGGGCAGAGCTGGGGCATGCAGAGGGATGCGGGCAGATGCAGAGGGATGCAGGAGGCTGTCCGGGGAGCAGCACCGGGGCGAGCAGAAAGGACGCAGGGGACACAGGGGGTTGTTCGGGGACATGCAGGGGGAGCCGGGGGGGGTTCCAGGTAGCAGCACCGCGGCATGCGGGGAGGATGCAGGAGGCTGTCCGGGGAGCAGCACCGGGACGCACAGGGGGGACGCAGGCGGTTACAGGGTGTTGTCCGGAGATACACGGCGGGGGGACGCAGGGCCATGCGAGGAGAGGTCCGGAGCGCTGCCGGAGGCAGGCAGGGGGTCTGCAGAGGTGCGCGGGGGGGTTTCCGGGGAGCAGCGCCGGGCACGCAGCGGGGCTGCCCGGCGGCGGGCGGGGGGGACGCGGGGGGGCCGTGCCGGGGGCCGCCCCGTCCGCCCGCTCTCCCGGGCCCTCCCCGCCCCCCCCGAGCATCCCCCCGCCCCCGCGGGCTGCGGGGCCGGTTAAAAGGCGCAGCGCCCCGCTCCGCCCAGCCCGGCCCGGCCCCGCACCATGCCCGCCGCCGGCCCCGGCGCGGGGAGCGCGGCCGCCCCGCCGCCCGCCCGCCTCTGCCTGCTGGCCCTGGCGCTGCCGCTGGCGCTGCCCGGGCGCGGGGCCGCCGCCGAGCCCGCCCGCACCGTCTACACCAACCACTGGGCCGTGCGGGTGCGGGGGGGCCCCGCCGAGGCCGCCCGCCTCGCTGCCGCCTACGGGTACATCAGCCTGGGGCAGGTAAGGGACGGCGAGGGGCAGCGGGGGGCGAGGGGCAGCGGGCAGGTGCGGGGGCACCGGGAGCGGGATGCGGGGGGGTCGCGCTGGGGGCTGGCGGGAGGGATCGGGGATCTGCCGGGGGTTTGCGGGGAGCCTGGGACCGGGGAGCTGCCCGGGATCTCACACCGCGAGTCCCGGGACCGGGAAAGCACTGGGAGGAACAGGACCAGAGAGGAGCCGGGGGTTCCGGGAAGCTACCGGGGGTCTCGGCACCAGGGAGGCGGCGGCGTCCCGGAAAGCTGCCGGGGGTTCCGGGACCGGGAGCCTGCGGCAGATGCCGGGAGCTGGGAGCTGCTGGGGCTCTCGGTGCCGGGGACCTGCCCGCGGTCTCGCACTCTGGGTCTCGGCACCGGGAAGCTGCCGAGGGTCCCGGGACCGGAGAGGCGGGGCGGGGGTCCCGCGGAGCTGCCGGCACTCCCGGGACCGGGGCGATGTCGGGAGATGGATCCCGGGCTCTCCTCGCTGCCGGGGCTCCCGCCGAGCTGCGTGGTCTCCCGGGACCGAGGCGGTGCCGGGCGTCCCAGGACTGGGAGATGAGCCCCGGGAGACCCCCGGAGCGGTCGGGATGAGGATGAGGACCATGAGGAGACGCTGGGGGAGCGCTTTGGCCTGGGGGCAGCCCCGGCCCCGCTCCCCCCCGGCTGAGTGCCCCTCCTCGAGGTGCCCTCGCCCCGCACCGCCGGGGGGGTTGCACAAGTTCCTCCCACCCCGGAAAGTTGCATTTATGGGTTTAACAAACTTTGGACTCTCTGGCCTGGGTTTATCTGAGATTTTGGGAACACGGAGAACTTTTGCTTTCAAGCCCACTCAGCACACGGGTGGCTTAAAGGCGACTTTCAGCACAGCAGCTCGTTTTCCTCTCTATTTCTTCATCCTCTGTAATCCCAGATGTGGGCTGGTGTCCTCGGAGTTTCCTCCAGAGTTTATTGCCATGGTGCTTTTTTGGCTGGGAGGCACTTCAGGTTGTCCTCCTGCCCAAGGTGTCTCCTGGACTCCAAATTATAACCTTGCTTTATATCGCAACCCTGCTTTTAACCATAATTAAAGTCACAGGGTGCTGCGTAAACAATCTTTTTTTGGGGGAAGGCTGGATTGGGGACGTTGTCTCCTGTCCCCGTGTCTGTGACCTCCCATGGGGGATAACCCCTCATGTCCCACCCTTGGTCTCCTACCTGCTGCAGTCGGCTCTAGTCCCACCAAGGAGAAAATCTCTTGTGTTATTCAAACGCTTCTGTCACAGGGCTGGGCAAAGATGGTTGTGCAACCCAAAGGGCTTTTCAGTGTTTATCCCTCTTCAGACAGAGAATATCTTGATTGAACTTCCCACTCTCCCGATTTGCATCAGCCTAACGTCAGCTCCTGGTTTGGGGTTTTGCTGTGTCCCTTCCCTGCTGGAGCATCTGTCGCTTCTCCCTCCTTCCCCAGCATCCCGGTTTTCTGAGCTCATCCTTGTGACGCTGGAGGCATTTGGCCTACGGGCACAATGTGTCTCCACTGGAGCATCCATCCCTCCCCTCTGAGCCCTTTCCCGGGGCAGCCCCGTGCAGGCTGGAGAGCAGGGGAAATATTTTTGTGCTTGCATCAGGGTGTTCCTGGCTCCCGCCTTTCCCGTGGGTACTGGGTACTGGGAGCTCGTGCACTGCTGGGGCTTCCCCCGCTGCTCTCAACGCCTTGCCTGCAGCCCTCTGGCTTCTCAAGCCCCTTTGGCTTTTCCCACTGGATCTTCTCAAGGGCAAAACCTCAAAGAACCACTTTCCCTGCGCTCGTACACTTGTGCGTGACATTTGCAGCGTTGTGCTTGGGTTTTGTGTTGTGGGGGCCTGGGTGTCCCCAGCTTCTCCTGCTGCGTCATCTGCTTGTGGAGCTGCTGGGGATGACACAGTCCCCAGTGAGATAGGCCCTCCTGGGAGGCCTGATCCTGCACAAAACCTGCTGGAAAACTCTGCCAAGGGTGTATCACCCTGCCCTGGGGAGATGTTCGGGTGGAGTCCGATGTGGTGGGGGAGGAGGACGAGAGGTGATGGTCACTGGAAGGCCCAACTAGGTGCAAGGTGACTGCAATGGTGACTGGTGAACTCTTTTCCTTTGAGATGCAGTTCTGGGGACTCCTGACAAGATACTGCCTGGGAAAGGCATTGCTGGGGTTGGCACACACAGGTTTGAGCTGTTCCTGTGCCCAAACCACGAACTGAGACACTCCAAACCCTTCTGGGTCATGACAGAGTGACATTTCCCTTGGGGAATCACTTGCGTCAACTTCTATTTGAGTGAAGCAAACAACTCAACAAAAGAAGCAGCTCTTACAGCCCCGAACGCCTGCTCATTCCTCCCCGCCGGGCTTTGTTGGCGGCTGTGCCGGGCGAGCCGGGACAGGCCTGGCCGAGGGCGCTGTGAGGGCTGAGCGTGGCCGGGGCCCTGGGCAGCCGCTGCCCGGGGGTGGTGATGAGCCTGTTCCCATCCTGGGTGCAGGGTTTATGCGGATTTTTCCTCGTGTGGTGTCCAACGCTAAGTTTTAGGAGGGCTGGCACGTCCTCAGCAGTCCCACCTGCAGTGCAGGAGGTGGATGGGATTCGTTCTGGGCTGGACTTGGAGCTTTCCTGGATTCCTGTTGTCTGGGAGATGCTGGAACTTGCAGCTCTGGGCTTGATCTTTACTGGGCTGAATACGTCCCTGACCATCTGAGAATTCCTGAAATTCAGGGGCTTGAGCCCTTGTCCATGATGGGAATGGGTGGTGTCCCCAGGAGGGGAGTGCTTGCAGCCTTCCTAACTGAAAACATCCTCCTGGAAGACACCCGTGTAGCTGCACTTCACAGAGATGGGATGGTTTGGGAAAGCTGCTGGAGGGCTTGCACTGCAGAGCCCTCACTGAGCCGACTCACCATGTGGAGAACAAATACTTTTCCATTTAAAAAAATGGCATTTTTAAATTCTTCTCCTTAGAATACCTTGGGTGGAATGGGGCCTCTGGAGGCCACTGGGACCAACCTCTGCTCAGTCTTTCAAGTTAGACCTAGCACAAGAAGGTTTTTCTTATTTTTTCCCTCTGTAAATCCCAGGAGGATAAAGAACCTGGGGCACAGGGTGCTTTCCCTGCTGCTCTGGCCATGTATCCCCAGAGCCTGTGATGGGGTCATTGCCCTCCCTGTCCTCTTGCTGATTTGCATCACATGGTAATTTTGTGTTTATTTGCAAAAAGGAAGGAAGAAATCTTTCGCTTAGGAAGGAATTGTTTACTCTGGTCATGGTGAGGCCCTGGCACAGGTTGCCCAGAGAAGCTGTGGCTGCCCTATCTCTGGAAGTGTCCAGGGCCAGGTTGGAGATGATCTTTAAGGTCTCTTCCAACCCAAGCCATTCCAGGATTCTATGGAAAGCCCTGTGCTTTCATTTCCAGGCAAAGTGAGCAAGAGACAAGGTGGCCTTGCTCAAGGTTTCCCCAAAACGTGGAGAAGCTGAAGCATTCTCCTTCCCTTTCCTAAGTATGAGTGGGTTTGATGAATGGGTTTTAAAAGGCAAAAGCAGATTGTGATGAGCAGCTGCTTTATGGGGATGTTAAAGAAAGTGCCCAGCTCTGCTGTAATGCAAAGAATACAAGGGGAGGGGGGAAGGGGGAACAGGGAGCGTTTAAAAAAACTCAAGTGGAAATAAATTACAGAAATCACACCAACAGCAGTAAAGTTGGTGAAATGACAATCTGGCATAAAAGGCAGAGCAAGACTAATTAAATATTTAATGCCTGTAAGAGGCACTGGCACATCCCAAGGTATCAAGTGTGATAAAGATGTAAGTAGTTGTCATCTGCTTTAGCATCTGATCCGGACAAACCTGTTTGCTCCCCCCTGCCCTGTTGCAGCCAGTCCTGGTCTGGCCTCAGGAATGTCACCCTGGCCCCTGGGTCACACATGGTCTTAAAGATGTCACCTCAGCTTCTGGGCCACAGATGTCTTCATGTAGCGTGGCTCTTCCTGGTCCTGCGAGCCAGACACAAGGAATGTCACTGGATCCCAGCATCCAGCTCCTGACATGGGACGTGGTTTGAGATTTTTTTGTGGGGGTTTTGGTTCTTTTTTTTTCTTTTTTTGGAAAAAAAAAAAGAAGAAAACCAACCTCAGGCAAAAGGGAATTTATAGCAGTGTCCCAATTTGTACCCAAATTGTGTGATCTGGGAGCTGCATACCAGTGAGTGTAGCTTTTGGGTCATTCCCATCCCTCTGGCTGTGAATCCCCACGGGATGTTTCACATGAGGTGCCTGCCTGAGATCCCTGACTCATTGCATAGCCCCAGGACTTTATCTGTGCTTTTGGGATGAAAAAAGAGGAGTTGTGGTGTCTCCAGATGCCAGGATGAGAGGGCCGGAGGCAGCACAGCCACCCCGGGGCTTGGCAGGGTGGTATGGCTGGCGCTGGGTTTTCCTGCAACTGCTGCTGTCCCTGACTCCAGACTGAGCACATTTATATCCCACACTTCCCAAGAGCATCCCAGGGCTATCAGGGATCCCATCACCTCTCCTTATGGGCTGTTCCTGCTGCCAGGGCGAAGCCAGAGCGCGTCGGGTGGGGAAGGCAGGAGGATGAGGCACAGCTCCCCTGGCTCCGCCGCAGCTGCTGAGCTCATTTTTAGCTCATTATTTCTGCTTGGGAGCTGATGAAAGGCAGTTTGCAAAGATGCATTTAATGGGTGAAAATTCATAAAAATGTTTTCCGGGCTCTGTTGTGCCGGTGCAGCGTCCGACCACCAACGCTGTTTGCCGCAGCGGTGGCACCGGGGTCCGTGCCAGCATCCTGAATGCCCCCTGCACCCCAGGAGCTCTGTGTGAGTGAGGGACTTGGGGTTCAGGGCACGGTGGCACCAGGGTTTGTGCCAGCATCCTGAATACTACCCTGAACCCCAGGAGCTCTGTGTGAATGAAGGATTTGGGGTGCAAGGCATGGCTGCACTGATGCACAGAGGGACGCTGCCAGTACCAAAACGGGGGACAACCACGGGAAAACACACTTTAAAAAAAAAAACCAAACCAAACAACAAAAACAAAACACAAACCCAAACGAACTCTTTTTTTTTTTTTTTTTTTTTTTTTTCAGATTGGAAGCTTAGAAAACTACTACCACTTTCACCACAGCAGGACATTTAAGCGCTCGACGCTGAGCAGCCGGGGACCGCACAACTTCCTCCGCATGGACCCCAAGGTACGGGGCTGGGCAGCCCGGGTCCCCTGACCTCTGTGGGGATGGGGGTGCCTGCTTCCCCCTGGAGGAGCCTGTTGACTTGGTATGGGTCAAGTGTGAGCCAAAGCATCTTGGGATGACATGTTATCCCTGAACCATGGCCCTGCGCATGCAAGGGGTGACTCATTGGACATGGGGACAGAGAGCGGTGAAAAATACTTAAAAGTGACTAAACACTAACATCTGCCTGAAAGCCAGGGAGAAGAAAAGGGGGAAAAAGCTTTCCAGGATAGAAAGGCTGTTGCATGCTCAGGGTGTTGATCCAGTTGCCACAACACTTGCTGCCTCAATGGTTGCTATGTGTGAAATCCTTGGCAATAGCTCTGCATTGCTTTTTCCTAGAGCAAGCATCCAAAGGGATTTTCAGTGCAGCTGAATTGACAAAAGTAATGGGGAAGGGGGGCAAGAATGCAAGGAGGGACCTGGATGAGCTGGGCTTGGGGTGGTGGGGAAGGGCTGGGGCTCTGCCTTGGCTCTTCTCACCCAAGCCCTGTGAGATGGGACTTCTGTAGAGCAGGGAAGGGTTAATGGTGGGGAAGGTCTTCTTTCTTTTGGAGAGGGGAACATAAACGAAGAAAAAACCATTTTGGTGAAGGTACCCATGCTCTAGCAAGCTGCTGGTGCTCACACCAATGCCTGGCTCACACCCAGCCACCCTTGGGATGCTCTTTCCCGAGGCATCTCCAACCCACTCTGTACCACATGTCCCATCCGCATCTCCCCAGGTGCTCAGAGCAGCCCTGCCCTTCCCAGCCAGCCAGCTTTCTGGGGAAATTTGCTGTTAAATATTTGGACAAGGTCTGTTGCACAGTTCTGAGGAGGTGCACGCGTGGCTGCGCTGCTGGCGGGGAAACCTCAGCGAGGGGAGCTGGTGCCCTGGAAGTGTGCTGGGCTTTAATTAAAGCTGTTCGCCCTCGGGGAGGTGCACAGGCATCCCAGCAAACCAAGGATTCGGCTCTGCATGTGAAATACCTCCATTTAAATGAGTCTGGTTATAATGCAAACTAAATCAATTGGCTTTTAGTCATATTAACATTTACCTTACCTTGCTCTATGGGCTGCAAGCTGGATCAATTAGCTCCTGTTCTCTTAATCCTTCCTTATCAGTTCAAGGCCTGTTGGCATGTCTTGTCTCTCCCCCTTTCCCATGTACATTTGCAAATCCTCTTGGAGATGCATTTGGATGGCACTAGCTTAGCATGAATGCAGGAAAACCTCACCTTGAGGCACGAGGACAGGAGCTGGAATAGGGAAGATGGAAACAGATCTTGCAGAAATCCCGAAGAACCAGCCCATCCAGTTGTTTGCAGATGTTGGGTGGTTCCTGCCTTCCAGGGGCTATTGTTTCTAGAGCTGTTATTTATGTTTGCTGTGGGGGTCGGTGGCACAAGGACCCACAGCCAAGCTCTCCACCCAGAGGAGGAGTCTGGGAGAGGGGAAACCCAGCACACACAGGGCAGCACCTGGCAACCTGGTCCTTGTGGGACCACGCTGCTGCACAGCTCCCCTCTTGTCCCAAGAGACCCTGCAGTTGCTTTGTTTGGGGCTGATATGAACCAAGTGATGTGGCAGGTCATGGAAAGGGATGAGGAACATGGCAAATCCAGCAATTCTGGGGGCAGGTCGTAGCAGTGAGAGTAAGAAGTGTGGAGGGACAGTGGGATGCAGAGTTGGGTCACACCATGCTGTGCCACTCCTCTTAGGGCTCCACTTGCAGCTCTTGTTGCCCTAGACTTTCCTGGCTCTCTGGGGTGCTCCTGCTGTTACATGCAGGGCTTGAACCTCCAGCTCACTGCTTCAGTCTCTTTAATCCACACCAGAGGATGCCATGGCCTCAGTCCCTGTCCCTCTGGCCACGCACCGTGGCAAAATCAACTTCACCTTAATTATCTGTGCCATGCCATGGCAAACATATGCTGGAACCAACTTGTTTATCCTGGATCTCTGCTTCAACTCACGTGCATCCACTGGTATAAGTCAAGCAATCACTTTTCTGGAGCTGCAAAGGGAGTTGCACCCTCACCCTTGCTGGTTATCGTGTTTGGTGGAGCCACCCAGGCTGGCTGGGTTGGGGCATCACCTGCTGAAAATCTCAAAGTGAGGGGGAACATATAAAACTGCTGCTCTGTTTGCAGGAAGGGCGAAGGGTTCAGCTCAGTGATACCTGAGCTGCCTCATGGGGTCCTTTGGTGCCTCTCACAGTTACCTCCTTACTGCTAATTGTACCTCAAGGTGCTACAAGAGAGCTGGAGAGGGACTTTGGACAAGGGCCTGGATTGACAGGACAAGGGGGAATGGCTTCCCACTGCCAGAGGGCAGGGTTAGATGGGATATTGTGGAGGAATTCTTCCCCATCAGAGTGGTGAGGCCCTGGCACAGGTTGCCCAGAGAAGCTGTGGCTGCCCCATCCCTGGAAGTGTCCAAGGCCAGGTTGGACAGGGCTTGTAGCAACCTGGGCTAGTGGAAGGTATCCTTGCCCATGGCAGGGGATTGAAATGAGAAGAGCTTTAAGGTTCCCTCCCGACCCAAAGTAGTCTACGATTCTGTGATAATTAGGGTTTGCAGAGGTAGAACAGGGACCCCTGGGTCTCAGGACTGTAATACCTTGGGCTAGTGCTAAAAAGACTTTCAGTTTTTTAAATTTCCAAGAAGTTTTTCCCTCACCCTGGATTAACAATAGATGTTGATCCGAGTTTCACAAGCCACAGGAACTGTTGCAGGAATGCCCCAGGCTCCTTCCTGCTTGCCTGTTTTCCCATGCCAGCCACATTGATTTATCAACTCCCCCTTGAAATCAATGCCCTTAAACTGCTGATTTCTCCATGTCCACACATACTGACTCCAGGCTGGCAGCACTGGGGCTGATCTGGAGCATGTTTGAGATGAAGACATCCCCACAAGGCATCACAGCTCTTGGCAAAAACCCTGCAAAATCCCATATCTTCCCATCATTCCTGCATCCAGCAAAGCTGCAGGGAAAGGCAGTAGCTGTGGCTTGGACAATGAGACCCATGGTAACGCTGCCAGGGAGTGGTGCTTTAAGGAAAAAACCCATAACCTCTATTTAATGTATTTTTATTTTTTTTTTTAACTAGACCATGAAGTGGTATTTTTGCTTCCAGTGCTTAAATCCATCACAGTACAAGCAAAGCAGTGCTCTGTCGTCAGCCAAGGCAGCGTGGAAACTCATTTTTCTATGATATATATTTTTTTTTCCTTTCAACAGTGTTTTTTCTTTAAAATATATATGTGTTTAAAACCCAAGCTGTAGGCAGGAAGCTGTCGGGTTTCTGACACGCAGAGCTCCCAGTCCACCTCCATCCTAGGTGCAAAGCTATAAACTGTGCGAGAACTCTGACAGTTAGACATAAATGAGCCCAACAAAAGTTGTGTTTTGGATTTTGATTCTTTTTGTTACCAACCCTTAGTCACAACAATAGAGACATCCCCATGAGCAGCTCCCAGAAGACCCAGAGCCGTCAGGAAGAAAGTGCCCAGCGAGGAGGGATGTGCCACAGAGCCCTCCCAGCTCATCAGCTGGTGCCTCTGTTCTCTCCCCAACGTGGACACCTCTAAACATTTGGTCTATAAATTATTTTGATAATCTCTTTTCACTAAACTTGGGCTTTACCTTCATGCTGAAGGCAGGAAAGCCCTTTTTTGTGGGGAATAAAAGGTTTGGGGGGTTAATGCATGCCAGGGATGGGATGTGACTGCTCCCAGATCAGCACCGTAGGCAGCTCCCACCACAGCAAACACCAGCATTTCCCAATCCTGGCCTTCTCCGGATCATTTCTTGTTTGATCTCTTTGCATGTCATGCCCTGCTGAAAAGCAAACAAATGTCAGAGTGATCGGCTCCAAGGCCACCTCGCCCTTAGCCAGTGCCAAAAACACTTCTCTGGAGCTGACCATGCCCCCCAGATCTGCTGTGGCTGTGTATGGCCATCACACATTTTTGGGAAACATGTATTGTCCTTGGGTTAATCCCCCAATTTTATTATTTCGTCAGGAGGAACGAGCTCGAAGGATGAGCAGCCCTGGAGCCAGGTGGCAAAGTCTCAAGGCTGAGCTGCTGCCTCCCAGCCGGAAGGATCAGCCCAAAGACTAAGCCAAGCACCTGAGCCTTCTCCAAAACTTTGACTAAACACTGAAATATGTTGTCTGTCTCCAGCAGGACTCCAGCATGTGCTTCTGTGCTTTGTTAAGCCAGGGGGTTTAGGCTGCACTCAGAGGCGACGTTATTTATACTCGAGGGTTTTGCTGCACCGGGAGAGGAATCTGCTCCCTGGCTCAGAGACCACAAAGAGCTGAGCTCACTCTGTCTGTCTGTCCATCCATTCTTTTCCTTCCAAATGGACCTGCTATCTCCACAGCAGGTCTGGCCAAGGAGATGAGGGTTTGCCAGAGCATAAGGTGATGCTGGGACGGCTCCAGGCTGTGGCTGGCGTCACTTCTGCATCCCATATCCCGTTTCAATGGGCAATTCTGGGCTCTGTGCCCGAGGCTGATGCTGACCCATGTCTCTGCTTGCAGGTGGACTGGCTACAGCAGCAGGAGGTGAAGCGGAGGGTGAAGAGGCAGGTCCGAGGGGAGCCACACGCTCTGCCCTTCAACGACCCGGTGTGGCCCAACATGTGGTACCTGGTGGGTATTTCCCTGCAAGGATCCCTCTGCCTTATGGGGGGCTCCTGTATTTTTAAGCAAATGCATCATCAATCTTTGTTCAGCCCAGCCAGTTGTGACATACCTTGATATCAGCAAATGTGCTTGGCAGGAGGATTTTAAAATTGTGGACTAATGCACGTGAGAGTCCAGTTTGAAGCGTTGCACCCTCGTTAGCAGCCCCTCATCATGGGCTGTGCAGCAAAGGCTTGGGAGCAGCACCACTGCATTTTACCCATCCCAGAGCTGCAGCCATCTATTTGTAATATCATTTTTCTCCTGCCTGCGTCATCGATCTGTATTTGACAGGGAAATTCATTGAAAATTAAGGGTGGAAAGGAAACGAGCTCTTCAAAACCCAAGAGCCCACAGTATTTGAAATGGAAGAGGAAAAGAATAATAGGGAGATAGCATTGCCTGGATTAACTGCTGCTGGATGGGTTTGATCTGTGGAGTAAAGTTATAACAAATCTACGAGTTATATGGCAGGGGGTGGGTTGTAAATATATTTTCTGGTTGATTAAATGGGCTCCCAGCCTGGCTGTTTGCTTAGATGGGCTGGAATGGGGTTGCAGCATTTTGCAGCTGTGTTTGTCTCTGTAGCACTGCGGCGATAAAAACAGTCGGTGCAGGTCGGAGATGAACATCTTGTCAGCCTGGCAGAGGGGCTACACGGGCAAGAACGTGGTGGTCACCATCCTGGATGACGGCATAGAGAGGAACCACCCCGACCTCCTGCAGAACTACGTGAGCTGGGGGATGGATGGGCGGGGGTGAACGGCTGCGGCTGATCCTCGCCACAAGTTGATTTATGGAGAATTTCAATGTATAAACACAGCTGAAGTCTGTGCATTGGCATATTTAGAGGAAAAGTTTTTCGGTTTTGTTGTTTTTTTGTTTGGTTTTTTTTTTGAGAAAGCTTGAGATGTTTTTAAGAAGGAAATGAGGTTTTTAGATAAGAAGGTTTGGGGGAAACTCCCTTTGCAGCTGCTTGGGAAGCAGCCGCCTCCCTCTGCTCACCAGGGCAGAGCCAAAAACCTGCATGAACGCGCTCAGCCCTAGCTCAAAAACCAAATGGCCACAGTGGAGAGAAGGGGGGTGCTGGACCCAGCAAGATTTGGGGTTCAGAGGAGCAGTTCCTGAGGTAACAGGATGTTTCCCCTGGGAAACATGCAGTACTGCAGCCTAAAACTATTTATCCTGAGGAAACAGTCAGAAACTAAGTGGAAAATGTCGTTTCCTGCCCTGCTTGGCTCCGTTGGCCACCACTCCAGCTGCTGGCCACCACAACCACCTGGTAAGTTGAATCTAATGGTGGCAACATATTTTCAGGATCCTCTTGCGAGCTACGATGTCAACGGGAACGACCACGACCCGACTCCGCGCTACGATGCCAGCAATGAGAATAAGTACGTGATGCTAATTGCCATGGGGCTGGGGTCTGTGGGGTCCTGGGAGGCTGGGTGTCCCCCCTGGGATGTCTTCCAGGTCTGTGGCCTTTCCCCATCCCCAGTGCTGCAAAGAAGGCTGCATTATGGGCTTTGCACAGTCACTGTGTTTAATGCAAGTCCAGCCAATTGCTAGTGGACCCTTGGGTCATCAAACTACAGCACTGTTGGGGGTTCCTTGCCCTGGCTGGGGATTAAACCACATGAAGTCAGGATGGGTGGCTGAGATGGCAAGCCTTGGACACACATTGTGGGCTTCAAATAAATGAAAAATAAAAGTGGGATGGGTACATGTGGAAAGGAAACAGGAGTCCGAAGAGGAGATTTTATCAAGGTGCAAGATGCAAAGAGGAAATTGCATTTAGGTGCAAAATGCAAAGAAGCAAGTTGCATTGAGGTGTAAAATGCAAACAACAGATTGGATTTAGGTGCAAAATGCAAACAGCAAATTGCTTTTGGCATTAGATTCTTGCACCCTCCAACACTTGCTGTGGGCTTTGGGTAAGGACTCTTCATCTCCTGGGGCACTTTCTTCTGCCGCTTTGGCCTCAGGGCTGGTTTTGGGGTGCTGGTTGGGGGTTGGCTGGAGGGACCCTTTGCCATGGATATCAGCTGATGGGGGATTTCTCTTTGCAGACACGGCACTCGCTGCGCGGGGGAGGTGGCGGCGGCGGCGAACAACTCGTACTGCATCGTGGGCATCGCCTACAACGCCCGCATCGGAGGTGAGGCCGCACCTCTGCACTCCCCTGCCCTTCACCGTCCCCCCGAGGCACTGTGGCCACCCTAGCCACACTGATGGGCTCCCGGGGTGGGTGGTGGGAGGCTGTTCCCCCAAATACTGCCAGGAGAGTCTCCTCCTTGATGCCTCAGCTGCAGGGAACTCCAGGGGTGTTGGGGGAGGATGGGTGATATGGCATGCAAGGGACCCTGGCTCTGCGTATTTTGGGGTGGAAACTTTCTGCTTGGGCTGCATCCTTGCTGTAAGGGTGCATGTGGATTGAGGATGTGGTGGTTTCACCCCCAAAAGTCCATAACTGCTCTCGGGGGGTCTGTCCTTGGAGTGGCTGTGTTTGCTGTGCTCCGTGGTGCTGGTTGAGCTTCAGAGCTGAAGTCACTCATTTGTGGGTGGGGTCAATATCTGCAGATGAGCTGCTTGGAGTGGGGGGTTCTGGGGAGACCCCCAAAATACTCTCATGGGCAAAACACCAGGGAGGTGTGGGGCTGGAGCTGTGTGTAGGGCAGGCACTTTTGCACAGTCCTACAAATAACAGAGTGTGCGGGAAGCAAATGAATCTTTATCACCAGATTGGATCCTGGTGGTAATTAGCATCTCAGAGTTCATTTGCATTAGCTGAGCTGATTTGACCTGGGGCAGTCCTGGCCAACCCAATGAGTATAACACCCCTGGGGAGATGAGGGTCTTAGTGGGGGTGGGAGTGCAGTGTCCCATCTACATGGCTGGTGGGACCATGCAGGGGACAAATACCTGGAGCTGGGTCCTCGCCCTGGGGGTTTCAGCCCCATCCCTGGCATGGCTGTAACAGGAGAGGGGTTTTGACTGCAGCCCCTCCTACCAGCCCAGCACTGGGAGAATTGACTATTGGGAGCATGGACCCAAGCACCATGGGGTGGATTTGGGACTTAATTACTTCTCTTGTCTTATTCATCCTGGCTGTGTAAGAAACAGCTTTTGTTAGGGTTGTGTCTGCATGGGACCAGTGCCCACAGGGATCCTGCTCCTGGCCAACCACCTCCAGTGATTGCCTGTGTGGGGAAAGTCCCCACAGGGAAGAAATAACCCCGCAGAGGGTGAATGGGGGGACTGGCAGGGGCACATCAGCCCATCCCATCTTTCTGCCTCCTGCACATGTGATGGCTTCTTGCTTCTTAGAAGTTTCTTGCCCCTAAAAACCCACCTCCAAGTGCAGACTAAGCAGCAGCTGAGCAAGGCAAAGCTCCTGGTGGGGTTTAGTGCAGTTTTGGATCCTGCAGGATCAGGCCATTCCCTTCCTGCTCCTTTTCAAGCCCATTTCTCTGCAGCTGCTGGTGGAGACGAGCTTTAGTTGTTGACTTTATGACGACCTATGGGTCTCATTTTAATTTGCTCCCTTTAACGAGTGCCTTGCCCCAGGGGTGTGCTGGGGAGGTGTTGAGTGAGACAAGGCACCTGGCAGAGGGCTGGGGGCTTCCCACAACATCAACAGGCAAAGGGGAAAAATACAGTCTGAGCCAGATGAAGTTTGGGATCATGGAGGAAAACACGCTATAGCTGCACCAAGAGTGATTCTAGATGGATTACACAAATAAAGCAGCGATTAATGAGCACAACTTGTTGGGGAAGCCTATTTGTCACACTTGGAGAGCTCCCATCTAATTTTACTGGCTGCTCTTCAGCGCCCTTGCGTTGCTTTTCATTTGCTCTGGGCAAAACACATCACTGCTCAAGCAAAGGGCTCCTGCCATTCGTCCTCCTTTTCCCTCTCCTCGAGCGCTCACTTTGGAGGTTGGTATTGCTCCCTGTGTGGCACAAAGCTCATTTATTTTGCAGCATCCATCTCTGCTCCCTCCTGCTCCCCATTATTTGACCAGGGAGCCTGGCATTGCGGGTGGTTGTCTCTGAGTTGTCTCTGGGCTGGCTTTGGGTTGGCTTTGGGCGGATTTTGGGCTTGCTGGTGAACATGCCCACATTTAGCCAGCACAGGCCCCATCCCTCTGCTGGTTTTCCTTGCTGTGCCGCAGCCAAGTGCAGCTCAGACACCAGGCTCGGCTTTTAGCCCCTTCTCCTCGTGTTTTCTTGTTGACAAAGAGGAAGTTTTTGGGAACTGCTCATCTCCCTGGTTTTACATTTCTAAGCTTGGTTTTGGCTGATCGGGGGCAGCGTCAGAAAGAGATATTTGAGTTGACTGGTGTCCAGAGTGCAGCTGCAGCTGGAATGACATCTGCCTGCATTTGTTTGCTTTAAGACAAAATACATGTGGAAGGGGAAATGCATTTTTATAAACCAGGCTATCCCTGGCTGACAAAATACGATGCTGAAATTTCCAGCATGTCTTTTCCTGCAAGGGCTGTTTCTGGGCAGCCCGTTGGGGTGCCTGGCACCCTCCACCCACTGTGCAGAGTGGAAATCCTGCAGGGGAAGGGTGATGGAGAGCAGAGCGGGCTGTACTCTCATAATTCAGCAGTTGGAGGCTAGGGGTGTGCAGCAATCCCCCATCCCATCCCACCATGGCTGAGGGGCTCTGCCTGTGAGTACCCTGGCTGGTGCCTGCTGGCATTCCCAACTGGAAGTGAGGGTTATCCCAGATGGCACTGTTCAGCCATGAGTTGGGGTCCTGGCTCCAATTTTGGCTGTGCAAAGCACAGCCTGGGGCTTCTCCCACTCCAGAGAACTGCTGGCATCAGTTGGGCAGTGATGGGATTTGGGGACTGTCACGCTCATCCCCACTCAAGGGGAGAGGCTTCACCCCGCCAATGTGCCTGAGGCTGGGCAGGCATGAGTGATCAGGAAACTCCAATATCTTCCAAGGGGAGAGACGTGTTAGCTAATGAATTAAAAGGGAGGGAAAAAAGGTTTTTAGTGGGTGGATTTTGCCACTGGGGAGTGCAGTTCCACTCCCACCACTCCCACCACCCATTCCCCACTAATGGAGGGGAAGTGAATTTTAACCTCCCCCTCTCCATCCCTAGCCATGAAGCCAGCAACACAGAAAACTTCCCAAGCAGCTCCCCAGCATCCCGCTGCCAGGCTCGTTGGCATGCAGGGCCGCGGGTTGAAGCTATTCCAGGCGCGCCTGAGCCGTGCGGTTTCCGCCGCCGCTAACAAAGCCCTTTGATTGCAATCCTCATCCACGCCATGAAGCCCTAATGTCTGATGTTTTTGTGCTTTTAGGCATTCGTATGTTAGATGGAGATGTAACAGATGTTGTTGAAGCGAAGTCGCTTGGCATCAGACCCGATTACATTGACATTTACAGCGCGAGCTGGGGGCCAGATGATGATGGGAAGACAGTTGATGGACCTGGTCTATTGGCCAAACAGGCTTTTGAGCAAGGCATTAAAAAGGTGTGGATCCCACAGCGCCCAGATGCGCTCGCCCTCCTCCTCCTGTCCCGTGGGAACGCGTGCCAGGGCCGTGGCCGGCCCGGGGTCCGGCGTGGGGATGGGCAGCTCGGCCCCCTGAGGTGATGCCAGCACTAGGGCTGGGGCGGGGGGGAAAGCCAATCATCTCTAATTTTTCCTAGTTTTCCCCGGCGTCCCTAAGAGCTCCGGTGGATTTTGCGGCCAAGGGTGGTGACGGCGGGAGGTGCCTGGTGATGGCGCGGCCCCGGTGGGACCCCTCGGCATGGCCGGCCCCGGTGGGACCACCCGGCAGCACCGGCAACCAGGCAGAGCCCTGGCAGAGCAGGGAGGCCCCAGGTTGTGTTGCGAAGCTCTGCCAGGATGAGAAACCCAGAGTAGTTCCTGGGGGGGGTGACTTTGCACCTTAAAATGTCCTCCCTGGATCCTGGCATGGGCAGAAGGGGACACGCCCACGTATCTCCAACCCCTTCCTCCACCCTCCCTAGGCCCCTGGTATCCTCTCCCAGAGGTCTCCACCACGTTAAGCATTTCCCTGGTTTTCCACCTGGAGCAATCAACTGTGTCACAGCTGGGCAGGGACACAGGTGCCACCACAGGGTCCAACAGTGGATTATTATCCTTGAAATCCTCCAGCAAGAAAGTTCAGCCAGCATCACATGTGATTGACAGCTGTCAATCAGTCCCTGCTGGGGATGCCCCGTGGCCCTTCTCTTTCTGGAAGCTTTTAAAAAATGCCCAATATTGGCTAAAAGCATCAGGAAAAAGACCTTTCTTGGCAGCTTGGTGGGTGCTGTGGATGAGTGTCACGGCAGCCCAGGGCTCCACATTGTGTGTTCCCTGGGTGCTTCAGAGAACCTGGGGTTGGAGTTTTGCCACCAGCAGCCCCAGGCTGGGCTGGGAACCCCCCCATTTTGACCCCTGCCTCCAATCCTTCCTCTGCTGCCTCTTCTCACACCGTGCTGGGATTTTGGGCGGCCACAGGCTGGGGTGAGCAGCCTGTCTCTTATCTAAAAATAGGGTGGAGTGTTTTTCCCACTGTTTACTTGATTTCCTGCTGGGGCGGTGAGCCTGCCGAGGAATCCACTGAAGTGCCGGGGAGTTCACGCCATGTAAATACGGGGGGAACAAGCTGCTTTTTAGACCTTATTTTTCCACGCAGGAGCAAATGGGTGGCAGCAGGGTCCTTGCCCAGCACAGCCCCACTGTTTTGGGATGCTTGTTTTTGTCTCCCAGGGGACAGCCCTGTCCCCCAGCTGCCACTAGTGTTTGTGGCACCCACTATCTCACGTGCACAGCTCTTAATTGCCAACTTCTTCTCCTTAAATAACAAGGAAAGCTGCAAGGAGATAGTTAACCACCACCTTTAGCCCGAGCAAACAGCTGTAACTGAGTTATAAATCCTTAAAATTGAGTTTTTAATGGAAACATTAAAATAACCTTTATCTATTAGCGATAGGACTGCGCTGGAGTAATTTACCATCTTGTTTCTTGTTCCTCCAGCCACACTTTATTAGTTCCCGAGCTAACGAGGGGAGATTTATCCTGGTGGCTCATGGAGTGCCGTTGGGCAAACACCCAGGCCCCGCAGTGCTGCAGAAGCAGGAGATGCTGTGCATCCCACAGCCAACCATGAGCAGCTGGGGTGAGCTGGATCATCCCCACCTTGGCCAGGGAGGGATTCCCTGGCTCAAATGATGTTCAGATCCACATTTTATAGCTGCAAGGAGCCCCCTCTCTAGCATGGTGTTGGCTTAAGAGGATGGCAAATGAAGAAGTTGGGTGTTTGGGGTGTGCTTGTAGGAATCTTGGTAGTTCCTTGTTTGAGAGCAAAGGGAAAGAGTGGATTTTTTCCCATCTGAGGGAGCTGCAATATGCAGTGAGCTCTCGGAATGCTGTCAGGTGTTAGATGTGTATTGTAGTGTCATTCATGTGCCTGTTCATGTCCTTCATGTGACTGTGCTGGCTCCAAACCCAGTTTCCAGCCCTGCCTGGGCCTCGTGGGGATGTGGGTTTGGATCAGGTCTGAGGAGCCTTCTCAGCTCCCATGGGGGCAACACTCGGGATGTGGGATGCAAGGGAGGTCTGGGCTCCCTGTCTTTTGATCCCAGTTGAAATCATTGCTACATCTGCACATGCTTCAGCAATCAGTGCCTGGTTTTATTTCTCTGATTAGGGATTTGGGAAGCTTGGGTTGCATGCAGTGGGACTCGTCCTTGGGGGTGTGTGGATTTTGGTATGGGCGAGCTGGACGGTCACTGTCTGTGCCAAGTGTGTGGGCTGGGATGCTGCCTCCTTGGAGATCCAGGAAACCCTGGAAAGCAGGGTGGGAGATGCCAGCAGCAGGCTTCGTGGGCTGGCAAGCTGGGTCGAGCTCTCCGTGACGTGGAGCAGGGCAATAATTCCCTTGGCATTTGCACTTTTTCTTGCAGAGCTCCAGACAGCTCTGTTAATCTTTGCTGGGGAAATACCCACCCAGTTTGGCTGGGAGGCAGCCCAGATAATGAAAACTTTCATAAAGTAAGGGAAAAGCCTGACTTAGCCTGTGTATCCAGAGGCAGGGTCAGCTCAGAAAGCCTCTGCTCCAGGAGGGGGGCGAGACAGGTAATAAACATCCCGCTCCCCCTGGTGCTTAAAACCCACAATAAATCCCAGTGAATTCCTCCAGAGCAAAGCTGCTTTATTATTATTATTTTTATCATTTTTTTGTGGAGGAAGCTGTCGCAGAGCAGTGGGAGAGAGGCAAACACCAGATCTGCCCAGGCGAGCGCCGAAAGCTCTCAGTGGCAGGAGTAGCCGCGGGGAGGATGGGGCTGCTCCGCCGTGTTCTTCCATCGCCTGCCAAGCCCGGCAGAGCGCCATCCTCCCTGGAGAACTCTGCCTTACAGGGCACGGAAGAGAACCAGCCACTTCATTTCCTGCCCCTAACCCCCTTGGATCACCAAAAATCCTCCTTTTTTGGGATGGCGGCACCTTGCTTCCAAACCCCTGCAGGGCTGGGTTATTCCTGGGCGTCCCGGTAGTGGATTGGATGGAGAACAGGGCTTGCCCCAGTGACATCAGCTTCATTAGGGGCCCCTGGTTGGCACCAGGGCTGCCACTGCCAGCTGGGATTTTCCCTGGCTCCAGGGAGGTCTGGGTGGCTGGTGCAGCCTTCCCGCCCCCCCAGTTCCCACTGGGCTCCCACAGCTGTGCCCAGTGGGGATGGCTCCATCAGATGTTCCTGCCAAGTGATGGGGATTTAAAAATTAAAAAACAAACAGAAGGAACCTAAAGAATAAGCTGGGGAAAGGTTTCTCATGGTTTGGGTGGTTGGTGAGGTGCTTTGTGGGCTTGGGAGACATGGGGTTTGAGGGGTTTCCTGCCAGTTCCTCATAGAACCAGGTGTTACTGGCTGGTCCAGGGACTCTGAGTACCCAAGATGTTTTTCCTCTGGAAAGCCTGTGGAAAATGTCAAAATCCCATTGCTGGAGGCTCTCCCATCCTCATGGGGAATTGCTGCCTGTAAACTGGGGCTGGCTGAGCTGAGGGGAGTGTGTGTGAGACTGACCCAGGGGGCTGAGCGCTGGGCAGGATGGGACCTGTCCTTCCACCCTCATCATACCCTATATCCAGATCAAAAAATCAGACTTATCCCTTCCTCCCTGTGCCAAGATGGCCTCTCATCCTGGACAAACAACTCTTCTAACCCTCCATCCTCTCTCTGCCCACAGGGTCGCAGGGGACTGGGGTCCATTTTCGTCTGGGCGTCGGGGAACGGCGGCAGAGAGGGCGATTACTGCTCTTGTGATGGCTACACCAACAGCATCTACACCATCTCCATCAGCAGCACCACTGAGAATGGCTACAAGCCCTGGTACCTGGAGGAATGTGCCTCCACCCTCGCCACCACCTACAGCAGCGGGGCTTTTTACGAGCGGAAAATAGTGAGTTTTACCCCAGCATCGAGTGGGGCAGCACCCCCTGGGTGTTTTCGGCGTGGCTGGGCTGTGGGTGATGGCCCAGTTGTAAGAGCCAGGCTTTGCCCTTAGCTCTGCGGTGGGTTTTGCTCTGGTCGTGAAATGCTCAGGGATGAGGTGTTTTCCCTGGTAAATGGGTGAAAGGGCTGGAGGTTTGCAAAAATACCCATGTAAATATTAACCTGTTCCCCAAAGGCGCTTGTTCACTGTCCCTTGTTTGAAAAAAAAAAAAGTTAATTTTGAGGATTTGTAGCCTGAGAGAGAAAAAAGAGGGAGGATGGAGGCATTTGGCAGGGATGTGGCAGCTCCAAATGGACAGCTGAGACTTTAGAGGTCAGGAATTGCCTGAAAGTGTGTGCATCTGTGGATCAGATCAGCTTTCCTACCTCCCTGCTATATTTGCCCCATCCCAAGAACTGCTGTGTTCTTGTCATACCAAGGCTGTTCATTACTGACATCCTCGTGCATCATCTGAACCTTGGGCAGTAAAGCATCACCCACTGTCACGGCACCTCATCCGAGCTGGGAAGGGAGTTTTCCACCCAAATGAGGGTTTTTTTTGACAAAAACTGTTTGGTTTTTTAACAAGTCGATTGATTTTTGCATTCAGGAGTGGGGGGTTTGGCACCTAAAAGATGAATTTCCAGCCAGAAAACAAAATCCAAATGGCATTTTCATGCCACTCAGCATTTGCATGGCTGAAGCCAGCAGAGTCCAGTGCTAGTGGAGCGTTGCTGGGAAAAAAAAGCAGATTTCAGGGGCACCTTGGGGTGGAATCACCAGATTAACCCAAAACTCAGGAGCCTGTTAAAAATGTAACTAATGGAGCATTTCTTGGCCCACTTCCTCTCTCCAAGCTTTTGGTACCCAAACACTGTGTTCTGTTCTGGAATAAAAAAGCTGAAAATGGCTTTTTTTTATCCCTATGCAAATGGAAATTCTTGCCCCAAACCAGGAGCTGGAGGCTTTAAGAAAAGCATTTAATATGGCACAGCTCAGTGTGCACCCATATATGTGTAGCCACGGCAGCTCTGCCCTGCTCACATCACTCCATCTGCCTTTCCCTCCAGCTGAACTACAACAAAATTGATGGCTTTTTTCCTTTTCAAATAGTTTTTGCCTCTTTAGAAAAGTGAAACTTAAGAAGGGTTGTTTCCTCATGCACCAAATGTACCTGCAGACCATTTTTGGGGCTCTGGGCACTGTGATGGCACGTGAGCCATGGCAAGGGTTGGGTACCACAAGGATCAGCTCCGCTCTGGCAGCATCCTGAGCAAACCTGGGGTGCTGGATGGGGTAGTGCCCATGCTGGGAGCACCTTGGGAGCTGCAGCTCCTCTCCCCACAGGTCACCACGGATCTCCGGCACCGCTGCACCGACGGCCACACCGGCACCTCCGTGTCCGCCCCCATGGTCGCGGGAATCATCGCCTTGGCTTTGGAGGCAAAGTAAGCGTTACCTCACCAGGAAAAATGTTTCCATGTTCAGTACCTGGTGAGCAAACCCAGGAAAAAACAAAGTGGTTTTTTTTTTTTTATCTTTGGAGTGATTCAAAATAGGACAAAGTTGTTCTAAATGGCTCCTTTTTGGCGAGGTTTGATACAGCGTTGTTGTTTTGCATCTTCCCGCCAGTGTTTTATTGATCTAATTCTTCATCTGTTGAACATTTGGGGTTGGTGAGATAAGTCAGGCTTTTCAGCTGGTGCATTGAAACTGCTGACAGCAGGATCCAACAGGAGTTTTATAAATCCTTCCTGTAGAAAAAAATATCGGAAAACATCACAGAAAATGGGAAATGTCCGTAGAAGTGATGGTTTTCAGCAAGTGTTGCATTTCTGGGGGTAAATGGCTACTTTTGCATAATGTCAAAAACTCACACAGCTTGACCAACAAGCGGCACGCTCCCTGGTTCAAACAAGCTGTTCTTTTCCTCTTGTCCCCATCCCGTTCTCATCCCAGTCCCATCCTGGTTCTGTTGTGGTCCCCCAGCCCAGGAACGGCCCTGGGGCATCCCTGTGTTGCTTCATGGAGCATCTTCTCATGAGCTTATTATTATTTTTATGGAGTGGAAATAAAATTAAGGCTGGGAATAAGCCTCAGGGCAGCACTGCACTCTCATCCAGGGACGGTGATTGTGGTTCCAGTCCTCCTCCTCCGGTTTAATCCCAACACCCAAGTCGGGTGAACATATTTCCGGAGATGCCGTTTTCATTACAAGTATATTAAAAGCTTTAGATGTAATTTTTGAATTGTTTAGCTGAGGCATAAAACGCAACATTAAGTACGAGAGCTTGGTGCTCAGGCACTCCATTATGACAAGAGAGAATAAATTGAATTTGTTTCCTTAAATGCTGCTCGAGAGCAATATAAATCCCAGCTCGAGATGCCGAAGAACTGACTGTAAGAAAAGCATGGAAAATTCTTCAGCAATATTTTCTGGGCTGGGGTCTTGGGAAGCACAGAGCACTTGGTGTCCTGCACTCTGGACGCACAAACCTCACGCAAACCCAGTCTGGGGGAGTGGAAACAATTTGCATTTCATTTTTCCGTTAAATGAGCAACCCAGGGATTTTTCCAGCAATTTTTGCTGTTATTGCTATAAAGGGAAGGTTTGCTCAGCATCATGTATCAATGAGCCGCTGAGCCCAGTACCCTGCCTCAGGATGTGCTTCATTCCTGATCTCCTGCATGAAAACGGGGAAAACACTCCTGATTTGCTTCATTTCTACCTCAGAGCATGAGACCTAAATTGCCTTATTCAGGAGTAAATCCTGCAATGCCTGTAGACATGTGGCATCTCTCCCTGGGGCATTGACCTCTGCTGGGGCATCCCAAGCAATGGCCAACCTCCAGGCAGGGTGTCAGCATTTAAATCATCAATTCTTTCCCGCTCAAAAAAAAAGAGCAAGAAATTTTTTGGAGGTTTTTTTAACCCAGTGGGTGTCCCTGCTGCTGCTGGGAAGACTGGGAGCAGCAGAGCCATCCCACGAGCCCTGTGTTGTTGCAGCCCCCTGCTCACCTGGAGGGATGTCCAGCACCTGCTGGTCAAAACCTCACGGCCGGGGCACCTGCGAGCGCCCGACTGGAAAACCAACGGCGCGGGGCACAAAGGTGAGAGGAGGTGGGGGTGGCACGGTGGAAACAGAAGGGAAAATAAAGGTCTCCAGAGCTTTGTTTATGGGGAGGATTCCCCGTGTGTGGCCACTGTCGGCTTCCCTGGGGGTTCCCACCATCAGGCTGTTGAGGGGAGGGAGGAGAGGGCAGTAATTCATGGGGTGAGATGCTTGGAACTCTTGCTTGGTGGAGGTTTGGAAGCCTTGTTTGGTGGAGGCTTTCCTGAGCTGGAGTGTTTCCTGTTCCTTTCCGTGGGCTGCTCCCAGCAATGGGTTTTCCATGGTGCCAATGTGGATTTGGGGTGTAACTTGAACAGGGTGATGAGCTCTGTGTGTTGAAGCAATGGAGTCAACTGTGCCTTCCTTGATAGTTGGGGGATGCTCCACCAAGCACTGAGGAGATGCTCCTGAGCCCTGCTTGGAAAGCAGTGGGTTTCTGAGTCTTCTCTCTTTCCAGTTAGCCATCTATATGGCTTTGGGCTGGTGGATGCTGACGCTATTGTGGTGGAAGCCAAGAAGTGGAAGATGGTTCCTCCCCAGCACGTCTGCGTGGGAAGCCTGGACAGGGTGCCCAAGTGAGTGTTGTGGGGTTGGGTGGAGTGGGGTGCTCTCCCAGGGCATGCAGATGCTTGGAAGGAGCATTGGTGGAGCTGGCTCTTGCTATGCAGAGGCTCAGATCCTGTCTCAACATTTGGAAAGGGAAATTAGGAGTCAGGGTGGCTGGGACAAGTCCATGGGCAGACAAGATGATGTTTATGGATTTTATGGTCAGAGTGATCCACACCATCCACTTTCACTTCCAAGATGGATGATCAGCAGGCAATTTTTGAGGGCTGACAGTGAGAGACCAAACCCAACTTTCCTGCTGGGTCCTACATGAGCAGTGATGTCTTGGTCTCTCTGCTCTCTTCCATCAAACATTTTCAATTGAAGGGACCAAAAACTGGTGCTTTGTTGCAAAGGTTTCCAAATTTCCATTGTCTGGGATCTTTGAGTTCAGCTTCGGATTCAAACCAGCTTAGGTTCACATCTCATCCTTGGTAGGTCAGTCCCTGCTAGGTTAAAGGGTGGGATCACGGATCTGACCAAATGGACCCTCCTGATTTACCACTGCCTGGCTGTAGAGTGAGAGAGTTGTTAATCAGAAAAGTCTCTGGAAGACTTGCATATGCAAAACAGGAATGAATGTGGAGCCAAGTGTGTTCATGAAGCTATTTATCTGATACAGACACTAATTACAGCCCAAAGAGGAGCACTGCACTGCTAATTATAATAAAGCAGTGCCCTTGCAGCCCATAAGGCACAGATCCTCGGAGCAGTTCAAATCCATCTCGTTACCATGCGGCAACTCAGCAAATTCCCATGCTAGGACACTGGGAATGGCAATGGAGGAGGAGATAATTTTTGCTGTGATAGCAGTAGGAGACTGGGTTCAAGTATAACTGGGTGTCCATACTGCTGGGAACTGTCCCCATCATGACTCTCTGCCCGACCCTGGCAGGTACATCCGAGCTGACCACGTGCTGCGCGCCAGCACCCTGAGCAGTGGCTGTGCTGAGCACCGTGACCAGCACGTGCTGTACCTGGAGCACGTCGTGGTGAGGCTCAGCATCTCCCACCCGCGCCGGGGAGACCTCCAGATCAGCCTCGTGTCTCCAGCAGGAACCAGGTCGCAGCTCCTCGCCAGGAGGTAAGAGCGGCCGGAGCCAGAATGTGTCCTCTGGGGGGTTGCTGCGAGTTTCCTCAGGGTTTTTTGGGAAGGTGGGGGCATGCCCAGGTCTCTGCTGCAGAAGGGCTCCATGTAAGGGTGGGCGCATGCAAGGAATCATTAATCCTAACCTTAATCCTTAATCACCTATCTACCTTTTCTGATAAAATCCAACATCCAAAGTCACATTTCTTGGTGCGTGGCATTACCATTGCAGGGTGTTCGACCACTCCAACGAGGGGTTCAAGGGCTGGGAGTTCATGACCGTCCACTGCTGGGGGGAGCGGGCGGCGGGGGAGTGGACCCTGGAGATCCACGACACGCCATCCCAAGTGCGCAACCCCGCCGTGCAAGGTGAGGACCCCCCGGAGCCCACCAGTTCCTCTTGCTCCCAAAGCTCATTGCAGGCTATTTCACTTGGCTGTATATTTTGCTGTGAGTTTTTATGGTCTCCAGCAAAACAGTATTGCCCAAATTTCTCATAAGTGGGAATAAAACATCAGCCCTGAACACAGGAGGCTGCCAGTCTGGCTGAACCATGAGTGGATTTTCTCCCAGCAGCAGCAAAACTCGCTGCACCCGAGAGCCAGGTTTCCAAAATTAAACCGTAATGAGCCAAAACAAGGAAACCCAAGAGCTGTAATTGTTGTTTGTTTGTTTTGCTTCGCTGCTGGGACATCTGGCGCGTGGGCTGGTTGTGCAACGGCGCAAGGGGACGATGTCCCTCGGGCTGCAGACAGACGGACATCCTCCCCGGGCTGCCACTGTGCTGGCAGAGGGTGGCTGGGCTCAGCCTGGCCCCTGCATGTCCCTGTGTCCCCCTCTCCCTGGCTTGGCTGCCTGCTCCCAGCAAAGGAGCCGTGCTGGCAGGATCTGGCCCCGCCAGGAAGGGGCAGCTGCCTCGCTGGCTGGTGGCAGCGGGGCATGAGGAATCCTGCCTGGGGCTGGTGTGTGTTGTGGGGGTTTTAAATCCACACAATCATTGATAGGAAGCCAGGAGCATATTAAAAAATTTCTCCCACACGATTTTCTGGCGGGAGGTGCACGTGGGGGTTCGTTCATTGAGCACAAAGTGTTTCTGTTTGCTGCCTTCACCCGAAATCTTTTGAACTCAGAGAGCAGCAGCAAAGCGCCCACGGAGCTGATTTTTCCCCAGTATTTACAGTTCATGGCGGGTGTTTCTGAGCCCCTCAAGGGCATCAGGGCTCAGCTTTACCTGTCTTGGCAAAATGAAATGAAAACGAGAGCGTTTAGGCAGCCCCTCAAAGGATCTGCACCGGGTTTGAAGCAGAGAGGGTAAAGCAGGAGGAAAAAGAGGGAAGATGCTCCCAGCTCGTAGCAGAAACTGGTATTAAATGTTAATTTAATACCACTAAATTGGTTAATCTAATACCAATTAAATAATATAGGTGTCCTGTTGCTGGCACTGCTGCATCCCCACGTGAGCCCCGTGCAGCCTGGGCTTTCTTCACATGGGATATTTTAGATTTAAAGCAAATTTAATTCTTTCAGTGAAGGCACTTCCCCAGCAGAGCTGCCTTGCAGACTCCACGCTGGCACTGCTCAGTGCAGCAGGTGGGTCCTCTCATCCCTTGGGGAGAGCCAAGGGATTTGGGTATTGGAAATTTTAAGCCCTTCCTGGAAATGCAGGGATTAGGAGTTAAAGCCGAGCACGCCATGGGCATGAAGTGACTCACGTTGATGGAGAATCGAAAGGAAAACAGCCTTGGAAAGAAACAACAGCATTTTTGGGCTCCCTCCCCAAAGCCATGTGGATCGTAGAGGGTCTTGGTGTGGGTGTAAGGCCTTGGGAGGGGGGTCCTACCAGGTGTGCCACAGTCTGGTGGCTCCCACAGTGTCTTGAGGGGTGCCAGGCTCAGACCTCTGATATATTGGGCAAAGGGATGGCTGGAACTGCAGCAGCAAGAAATAATCCAGTGTGTGCCAGGCGGCTTTTGTCAGACAGAAATAATCCTCTATTGTGTAGCTTTTAAAGTTACTGGCTCTCTCCAGTGTTGGACACGAAGTCTATGGTGTTGCTGAGGTTCGTCAGATGATTTATAGAATTAAAAATCCCTTGTAAGTGCCTTAAACAGCTGCTTCTGTGTGGGCTGGGAGCTCAGGGGCTCCTCAGCATTTCTGGGTGTTCACTGTTTGCTCTTCTGCATTGCTGTGCCAGTGGTGATGCCCTGATGGTCCAGTCCATGCTCCTCCTGCTTCCCTGAAAACTGGGTCCCGCAGGGAGGAGTGAGACAGGGAACAGGATGGATGACATTGTGCCTGCCCCACAGGGAAGCTGAAGGAGTGGAGCCTCATCTTCTATGGGACAGCTGAGCATCCCTACACTGCACTGGGTGGGCCCCAGTCCCGTGGGAGGTCGTTGGAAGTGCCAACATCGGAGATGGAGCCATCAAGAGCCGCCTTCCTGCAGAGCCAGGTGGAGGTGGCAGAGGAGGAGGAGGAGTATGCAGGTAAGTGTCAGCTTGAGCTGCCACATCCCCACCAAAGTGCCTGGGAAAATGCAAACTCTGATGAACTGGGGGAGCCACAAGGTCTGATCCTGCCTGGGGCTGAGGCAGGCTGGGAGGAGCAGTGCCTGTGGCCAGCAGGACGGTGAAATTAGAAGGTAGAAAAATGCCCCATCCCAGCACTCCTGCCACAAATTGCTGGTGCAGCTGTCTGAGGGGTAAAAAAAGCTCTGCCCACCTTCCCTCCTCTGCCTTGGGCAGGGGTGGGTGTCCCTGTTGGTCCCTGAGGAGCAGGTCACTCTTTCAAAGCTGCTTCTGCACTAGTGTTCAGGCAGAGGGTGGGTGGGTGGGATACATTTCTAGAAGGATGATCTGCAGGAGAGATGAGCACCCAGAGCCCTGCAACTCCATAGGATAGATAGGATAAAATTTATAATATAATAGGTATAGGATAAGACAGGTGAAGAGTCTCCAACCCTTTCCCAGCATCTGTCAGTTCAGGGAGGGTGTGCTCAGGGCATCCTGGCAGTGGGGTCTGGGGGATTCTCAGCTTCTCCCCCCACTGAACCAGTCTTTCCTCACCCAGGTCCGTGCCACCCCGAGTGCGGCGACCAGGGCTGTGATGGTCCCAACGCCGACCAGTGCTTGAACTGCATCCACTACAGCCTGGGCAGCATGAAAACTGGCAGGTGAGGTGGTGGGGTGTCCCTGTGGGGTCCCTGGGCAGCAGCAGCACCTTTTGCCAGGTCATGCACCTCAGTGTGGGTGATAAATGTTTGCAGAGAGAAAGATACGAGAGACAAAATGGATGGAGGAGGAGGTGTGGGGATCCCTGCCTTGGATTAGGGTACAATGGGGTGGGGGATACAAAGTTGTAGAGCCCTGAAGGACTTTGGCCATGTAATCGTGCTGGGGAAGAAGCACTGGCATCACCAGCTGGGGCCAGCCACGCCCAAGGGACAGCTAGCTAAGGAGACAAATCACTTCTGGAATTGGGGTTTCTGTTCCCCAATCTCTTGGGTTGGCACAGGGAAAGTTTACCTGTAGCTGGGACAAGAGAGTCCCTGAGTCTGTATTACAGACCCATGACTTTCAAGGCACCCTAAATCTTAAGAATAAAAACAAACGAGCCCAAATGTCCTCCAAGGCTGGGGGACACCCCAAATGCTGTGGGTGAGGGGACAGCAGCAGGCGCCTGAGGCAGGAGGTGGCACCAACGCCCGGGTGCTCTCTGTTCCTCCCCCAGGATGTGTGTGAGCTCCTGCCCCGCGGGGTTTTTTGGGGACAAAGGCGCCCGGAGGTGCCGCCGGTGCTACAAGGGCTGCGAGCGCTGCCTCGGGAGGGGACCGACCCAGTGCACGGCCTGCAAGAGGAACCTCTACCACCACCAGGAGATGAACACCTGCGTGGTGCTGTGTCCCACCGGCTTCTACGCCGAGGAACGTAAGGACGTTTTATCACTTGCAAGTTGTAGCATGAGGATGTGCAGGGGTTGCTTCTATTTTAAGCGCTATGGGTGGAGGAACACGCCTTGATTTTTGAGTATTGGCTTTGAGTTTTCCCCCTTGACACACTTTGCACACAGTGAAGGGAGGAGGCAAAACCTCTGGGTGTTCGGAGGGTGGTGCAAAGCAGAGGTGCTCAAGTCGGCTCTTAATTACAAGACTGTAATTAATGATCCTAGTTGCTTGCAAAGCATATTTCTTCTTAGCAAGCAGTGACAGATAAGGTCACCTGCAATAGCAGGGATCCATTGGGGTGGATGTGCCTCTGCTCCTTGGGGAGCTGGCACTGGGGTGCAGTGGGGTTTTACAGCTCTGACTGCTGCTTGCAAATCACTGTCCGCATTTCATTCTCCCTGCCTTGCTTTGTTTTTTGAAAGGTCAGAAACGTTGTCTGAAATGTCATCAAAGCTGTAAAAAATGTGTTGGCGAAGCAGACAAATGCACTGCATGCAAAGAGGGATTCAGGTAAAACACCAGCACGGGACGAGTTTATACCTGCAGCGTTGGTTTAAATTTGGGATTTCCGATGGCAAATTAGAGAGTGAGTTAGTTAAAGAACCAAGATCCTGCTTCCATGGTACTAGGTGGTGATTAGTGTCCCTTTCTTAGCCGAAAACTATTATTTAAATTTAATTTCCTTTTCTGCAGCTCTTGCCAGGGTGGTGGGTAAGTGCTGTGTAGGGTTGGTCCCAGGCTGAGCTGTGCCAGGCAGGCTGGGAATGATCCCTGCAAGCCCAGAAACCCTTCTCTCAGATTTATCCAAGCTGAAAATTTTATCCAATATACCTGCTGAGTGGGGATAGTAAAGGATGGTGGTTTTCCAGCAATGCTGGTGCAAGCAGGGCAGCCCTGGCCCTGTGAGGAACACTGGGTGCCCTTGCTGCTGGCCCCACAGCACCTGTGGGACAAAGAGCTCCCCTAGGGAGGAGCTGTTTCCCATCCCCAGTTGCTCATGGGAATATGATCCCATGGCACTTTGCAGTGTTCGGGCACTGTGAGTCAGAGCCACGGTGTAGCAGCGGGGCTCGCTCAGACAAAGAAATTCCCACTGCCAAAAGATTATCTACTCCCTCGGAAAAGCACAAGTGGAGGCACTTGTCAGACATAATCTGCACGGCGCTTGTTTTTTATTGTCCAATATCCTTTTAAGCCAGGACTTCAAATCATCCCTGCCATGGTGAAGCAGCACCGGCCCAGCCACGGCACTGAACCAATTTCCTTTGATTCCAGGGAGCCTTAATCGTGCAAAAGGTCTTTGGGAGAGCCTGGCTGACTGCCCATGGGAAAAAAATAATTTTATTTCCTCCCAGATAATTAATTAAAGAACCTACAGCCGTCCCTTTGGTCCAGGCAGGACTTTAATTTCTCCTGAAGCACTGGCTGGCTTTCTGACACGCTGCAGGCTGAGGCTGTTGTAGGACACGGGGGGGTGTGGAGCTGGGGATGGGCTGAGTCCCCAGAGCCCATAGCTTTGGGGGCAAACATCCTCTCTGCTTCCCTAACAGCCTGGCAGGAGAGAGCTGTGTGCCCGAGTGCCAGCCTGCTATGTACCTCAGCCGGGAGCCCCGGCGCTGCGAGACCTGCCCCGCCAGCACAGGTAAATCCTTCACCCCACAGCATCCCCATGCAAAACCCCAAATCCCTCGTGCATCAGGAGCAAATACCCACCACATCCACCCTGAGCCAAGGCAGAGCGTGCCAGAGGGGAAGCAATCCCAACTCTCCAGCACATCCCACATTGTATGTGTTCACACTGGAAAGGTTTTTAGGGAGTTTTTACATTTTTATTGGAGCCGTTTTTTACTTCCCGGTCTCCCTGAAGCCAGGTGCTTTAGTTTAATAAGGTTGTGGGGGAGGCCATAAAACTCTCTTGGAGTGATGGAAGATGGGTTTGCAGCGGATAAAAATGTCAGGCAGCTGAGGCGTGTTATCCTGACTGCCCCTCGGTGCCGGGCTGGCCGCTGCTGCCTTCCCCCAGCTGCCCAAAGCCTCTCCCGTTCCCTTTAAATCCTGCCTTTCTTGCCTCTTGCAAGTCCAATTATTTTCCATTGTTAATGTTTGCGCCTGCCCTTGAAATCATCATAGATCTGATGATAATATGATCTCTAGACAATTCATGTTCAGTGGCGTGAACCTCTTCTATCATACATGGGCAATTTCCTTAGACTAAATCCAAAATATTTATTGATCTTGTTGGCAAGCGTGGAAGGGAACAGGCTCTTAATCCCATAAGAAAATTACTTCCCTTCTAATTCTTATTCCAGTCAGTGTAAATGTACTCCACCACAATTATTTTTCCAGCCCTTTCTTGCCTCCTTTTGCTGCATAACCATTTCTCAAGTCTGGTGCGTGGAAGGCCTCTAATGATAACACCTCCATCACTGGAGTTTGCTGTCCAGCCACAACGTGCTGGCATCAGAGTGGGGTCCTCTGCTTTCCCAGCTCCTGTTCCAAGCCCTTCCCTTCTCCAGCTCCTCCACAGCCCAGTTTAGCATCTCCTTTTCCACTCTATGCAGGGTGGGAAGCCCAAACTAGTGCATGCTTGGGAGTGGTGGCTCATGGGCCTGAGGGGATTTTGATGTGCTGTTCCCCACTGAGCCCTGGTGGCCGACTCTTGGTTCTGCAAAGGGACAGACACTGAGTCTTAGCTAAGAGTTTTTGGGGTGGGAACTGGCGTTTTTGAGATGGAAGCTGAGCTTTTTGGGGTGGGAGCCAAGCAGACATGCTGGATGCTGGTGACACAACAATCACCTTGTTCATGAGCAAGGCAGAGCCAAACTGGTGCCCCCTGTCTTATGTGGGGCTGTGGCCACACTTGGACTGTCTCCAAAATCACTCACATGCCATTTTGCCCTCTTCCCTGTCCCCACAGGGCTGGGAGAGGAGGACTGCACCCCCTGCACCCCCGAGGGCCCTGCACCCCACTGGCGCTGTGTCCCCGCCTGCCGTGAGGGCTTTTACCCCGCCGACAGCCACGGGCTGCCCAACAAGGTCTGCAAGAGGTACGGAACCACCCTGGTGGTGACCAGAGCGAAGCTGGGACTGATGGGGAAGCACTGTCAGCAATGATAAAGTAATGCCAGAAACAGCTCACAGCTGGAGCTGTTTACTAGGAAGATTAAAATAGGGATGAGGGAGCCAGGGCAGCCATGGGGCTGGACCCCACACACCCCTACCCTGTGGATTTAAGAACTCCCCTGCTGGAGCCAGCCAAGGTGTCTTAGGGCTATAGTGGAAGGGGCTCAGCCCCGGCCCCAGGCTCTCTGGAGGAGGTGTGGGAGGAATGGTAATATTTGGGTAAATACTGGAGCTTTCAATTAAAGCTGCTCCGTTCGCCCTCTGGCCACGTTGAGGAGTGTTCCCCGCTCCCTGGCCCAGCAAGGGGCTGCGTGCAGGAGACAGAGAGGTGCCCGGAGGCAGCAATTTGCTCCCACTCTCCGGCATCTGCTCTTCAAGTGGGGAGTGGGAGTGGATTCAGCCTCATTAAAGCAAACACGAAAGGGAAGGATTAAAGGTGACTTGGGAACACACAACACAGTCCCTGCCTGCCTGGGGTTTCACTCACCTGTGCTTGGTCTCCATCAGGGAGGAACAAGGGACCAGCATCCCTTCCCAGGGATTTCAGGTACAGTTTCCACAAGCCACTGTCCCCAGGCAGGAGGCACAGCTGCTGGGCTCTTCTTCCTGAAGAAAAGGAGGGGAGCAGCACAGGTTCCCCTCACAGTCCTTTTCCTATCTGGGATTGCTGGGAGGAGAGGTTCATGTCTCACTAAATCTTCCCAGCAGGCAAGAGCCTTTGGGATGTCACTGGGCATTGAGCTGGCACCACTGACCCCATTTTCCCAGGGCTTCAGTAACTTTTCAAGGTTCAGATTTGCTGTTCGGTCTGGATGTCACAGTGCTGGTATGCACATTTTCTGGCTGACAGCCCATTTTAGGTGGCTGGATCGGGGTGTTAATGGTTCAGACCACAGCAGGGTCTCTGTCCCCAGGTGTGACGATCACTGCTCAGCCTGCGAGGGCTCCAGTGGGAACTGCCTTCGGTGTAAAGAAGGTTTCAGCCTCCTGGGTGGCTCCTGTGTAACAAATGAAACCTGTACCAACGGTAAGAGACAGAGCTGCTGGCACCACAGTGCCTCCCTGGTAGGAAAAATGAGGGGTTTGGGGGATTCCCTTCACCGTGTAAAGCCAAAAGTGCTGGAGCTCCTGGGCTTGCTGGGGCACAGCTGCAGCGGGCTGGGCTCCAGCTGAGGCAGGCAGGTGGCTCATCTGGCATTGCTGCCAGGATATCTGCCTGTTGCTCAAACACATCCAAGTGTTTGTATTTCGTTATACTTTAGTCTTGGGGCTAATTCTCCCACTTGCTGCAGAGCCCTTTTATTCCTTCATTAAAACCATGTGAAAGATGCCCTTAAAAAGTGACTCCTTTTCAATTCTCTCTCCCCAAACACTGGAGTGAATTGCATCGCCTGTTACGTGCAATGTTTGTTTGTTTAAAATGTTAATCTGCTCTCATTTTCTCTTGTTCCTCGCCTCGGCCTCCCAGCTGACAAGACTTTCTGTGAGATGGTGAAATCAAACAAGCTCTGTGAAAAGAAGCTGTTTGTGCAGTTCTGCTGTCAGACGTGTCTTATGGCTGGGTAAAGTTCAGCGGCTGCGTCCATCCAGGACTTCCACCGACTGCCAGCCCAGTTTTGCCAAATGTTTAGGACAAAAAGTTTATTTTTTCAGCTTTGGGAGAGTTTACATGGTGCTGTCAAGCATTTCGCTCCTAAGTTTGATAGCTTTAATATCACTGTCAGCGCGTTTCTATAGCAATATGTTAAGCAGAGATCGGATCGTACCCTGAGTGATCACGTCCTGGGAGCAGCAGACAAGCGGTGATATTAATACTCTCAAACACTCCTCGTGAGCAGGGACTGATGCATGATCCATGTACACACGCTTGGTTCTTCGCAGAAATCCTACTGACCTGCCGCTCCGAGCGGCTGGCGGGAGCCCTCGCCGCGAGGGATGCAGGACTCCACACCTGCGAGGAAAGAGCCGTTTGTGGCTCACTTTTCGGTACCCTTCTCTGCTAGGTGAGAGCTGATACAGACCTGAATTGCCAACGGCTCTGTACACAGGTAAAACGATGAACCGGGCGGTTCCGGAGCGGTGCCCTACAGCCCACTCCGGAATTCCTGTTCGGATTCGGTCAGTCGCTGTTTCCCTCTGGCCGGGGCGAGAACTGGAGGTTTGAGGACCAAAGCATGAGCTGACCCACGTGGCTCTGCAGGTGTGTCAGCCCAGCAGGGAACTGCAGGCAGGCAAAACCCGTGTGCCTACAGGGGGTCTTAGGGATTTGGTGGGGTTTGTCTGCACGGACCAGCCTTACCACGAATTGTATTTCCCTCCTGGAACTGCGAGTAAGTTGCTGATTAATTCAGTTCTGGAACGAGCTAGATCCTTCCTCTAAATGAGATGCTGTCCCAGTTAATCTCTTCTGGCATTTTGTGTCATCATCCTTCCCCTGTTTTGCTGGGTATACCCCTCTCTCTCACAAAATCCTCCTATTCACGGCAGTGATTTTTCTTGGGCATCTATTTCCCAAATGAGACATTCCGGGGATCCAGACAGGAAACTTAATTCTACAAAACCCTCCCCCGAAACAAACTTTTTCATGCTCTCTCTTAATAGTAAGTCATGTGGTGTTTATATAATTGTGTTTAAAATATCCTTGGCTATGTTGTTTTACAGATTTTTAAAAAATAACTTATACAATCCTTGTTTTTTCTCTGTGGATTATTTTTTATATGGGAGTGGGGTACCTTTTTGTGTCTTATTCCTTCTCCTTTTCTCCTCTCTGACCCTGCAAAGCCAGTCTTTGCACCAGACGTATGTAAACACTCTTTCCTACGCTGCATGTTCTGATTTTCATTGTTAATAGTTTTTATGAGTTAAACCTTTTGCCAATGAAATCCTCAGTGTGAAATGTCACTAGTCCCTCACAGAGCTGGGATAATCCCTGCTTGGTTTCAGCTGCAGTGACACGTGCCCTGCCTGGGCTTGCCCACTAGAGCTCACCTCAGCCAGGTGGAAGAGGGGAAAGCCACACTGCCACTGGTCCTCACCTGCCTGGGCCAAACCCAAGGAAAGATGGAGCTTTGGTGAACTGACCTTTTAAGTTAATAAACTATTGATCTCCCCTGACAAGTGAATCTGTGCTTTTTCCAAGTTCATGCAGCTGCCATCCCAGCCAGCAGCAGGGCAGGGATGCACCGTGAGTCTTTATCTTGCTGGACAAAGCAGCTCCTGATCAGCCCAGAGCACCTGTGGGAGAAACACTCAGGAACAGATGAGCTGCATCTGCTGAAACATCACTGTTGTTCTCATAAAGGTCTTTCACCTTTACCTGCCCTGTGCCAGGCTGGGTTGGCATCCCTGGTGAGGTTTGGGGCTGTGCTTGGGCACGGCTGGGTGTGTTCTCTGGTGTGGGGCATCCTGTGTGAGTTGGCAGGAGGGCTTGCTCCCTTTTCCCACTCATACAAGGAACATCCTGAGCCCCCTAGTTCCCCACTGCAGTTCCCAGCGCAGGGGAATTGTTCCCTGTTGGCTGTCTGGGGAAGGAGAGGAGCCGCTGGTGTGTTGGGGAATGGAGGGAGCTCTGGAGCCTTTTGTTTTTCGTGTTGGTTTTGCAATGTTTAACCATGGGCCAAGTGCCCAGGGTAGTGTCTGGATATCTGAAACTGAGCTTTTTAAGTGTGAAAAAAAGAAAAGAATGGAGCCCTCCACAAGGGAAGATCCTTTCTCCGAGATGTGCTGCTGTGGGCTCCTGTATCTTGTAGGTCTTCACATTTATCAGATGATAAATGTGAATTAATCACATGCAGGGATTCCTTCTCTTGCCTGAGGATTCCCCTTTCGGTCTTGGGCCAAAACAGAGGTCAGAACTGGGGTGAAATGCTCCTGTCTTCTGCCCCTGTGGTTGTAAAATACCAAACTTCATTTTTGTTGCTGTGTTAGTCAGAAAAAAGGAGCTGTGGCTCGGGATTACTGTGTCAGCCTTTCAGTTCTCTGGCTCACAGCAGCTTGCCTCTAAATTCTGCTTCTTGGTATATTTAGATGTACTGAAATGCTTAAAAACAAAAAAAGGAAAATGTTTACTCTTATATCCCTGACATAACTTAAAATACACACTGGGGGAAGCAATGAAATTTAAGATGACCAGTCTACGGCAGCCTCAGTTTTATCCTACTTTCTGCTGCTTTCAAGCCTGCCAGGGAAAGAGAAACAAATTCTATGCATCAAGTTTATGCAACAACATCAGCTTCCAGCCTTTCCCTCAGAAATCATTCTTGTAAAGTAATAAAATTCAGATTATTTCTCCAAGCTGTTGCAATACTTGCTTGGAGCTATTTAAGTCTGGCTCTGGTGTGCTCAGAGTATCAAAGTGGCTGTGTCTTCAAGATAAATGCATATTTAGGCAATTTATTAAAGCTCATTTCTCTATTGTCTCCTGGCACCAAAGCTAAATCTATAATAGCTGTTTTCTGGAAAATCTTAGTGCAGCCTGACTCCTCGTTTGCTGCTTGGCTGTGAGGCTGCATCCACGGCCATCTGCCATTGTGCAGTTGGCAGGTGGGGAACACACATCTTAAAAAACATTGCTTTGACTTTCCATTGCAAAGGAAGGGCTGTCGAGAGCTCTTGTGAAGCATCTGAGCCCCAGAATCCGTCTGCTCTCAATTCCAATTCCACCAAGGCTGTAGGGCCGAGGCAAACAGCTGCATTGTGCCGAGGGAGAAAGGCCCGTGTTTTCTTTGGCCTTGTCAGAGGTAGGACCTGCTTTCCAGAAGGCTGAAAAGAGTCTCCTTTTAACAACTGCCTGAAATGACTAAAGACTGTTGTCTTTCCCACTGCGTGAGTCACGTACAACAGTGCTGCTAATTCCTAGTTTTTTCTTGTGACAGCTCCCTCTTGTTCTCTAACTGCTTTTAAACAAATGCAGATGTTACCAAAGCCTGGTAACATCTACGTGCTTTCACTTGGTGAGGGGGTTTTACAGGAGGGAGCACAGGAGCTGCCTGGCCCCAGCTGACCCCTGCAACACCGCAGTCCTGGGGAAGGAGCCAGGCTCATGCTCAGGGTGATGCTCCAAATGCTCCCAAAGGAAAAGTATGAGCCATCACTCTGCAGTGCCAAGTGTGGCTGCAGTGTTTAACCTAATATCACATCCTCTGGGTTCACAGAAATGTTATGGCTTGTGAAAAACGTCCTTCCCTCGATAGCAGTGGGTACAGGAATCGTTCTTCCTCACCTCGCTCAGGGAAACCTTGAGGGATGGGGAAGGATTTCTCCAGAAGCAGTGGCTTGGTGACATTCAGCAGGTGTTGGGACTGGGGGATGGCCAGCTGCTTCTTTTCACATGTCACCTTCAGTCCAGTCATCCCTGTGGTTCACCCAACTCCAGAGCCCTCCTGCCACCAGCTGAGCCTTCCCCATGGAACCAAGTTCCTCGGCCACAGGCAGAGCCATCTCAGCTCCCCCAGCACTACTCCCAGCTCTTTCTTGCTGTTCTCTGCATTCCTAAAGCAGGTAAAGGGGATGCAGTGACATCTGAAAGCACATTTCATCTCACAGATAAAGGATGAGTGTCATGCCATAGCCTGTGTCGTGTTCCCAGCCCATCACAGCATCTCTGAGACCAGGAATTCCTGTGGAAGTGACAGAGCAACTGCTCCAAACACTGCAGGGGGAAGGTGCTTATGGGCAACACCATGTCCAAGAGCAAAGGCTGAGCTGCTGCTTGGAGGGAGAGCACCCAGAGCTGTGGCTGTTGTGGACACCGTCCTGGCTGTATGGCAGGAGGGGAGCAGCAAGTGTTGGAACACAGAATTCCACCGGCTGAGCACACAGTAGCCAGCTGTGTCTGAAGGGAAGCAGCCCACCTGCTGCCAGTCATTGTGTGAAGCAGATTCCCAGCCCACTCCACCTGATTTCTGTGGATAAATCCATGCCTGGCAACACCAGAAGTTGGGAGGGAACCTCTGGTGGCATCTTTGTGCTGCTTTAGGGCACTGTTGATGGCAAAGGCATGTCCTGACTGGGTTTGGTGATCCATGGCTCAGGTACCAGGGTGGGGGCTGGCCCCGGGAAGGAGAGGGATGCCTGAGATAGTATTTTGGGGGGTACTGGGGAGTCTGTGTCACCCCAGGGATGGTGCTTTGGGGAGTAGTGGGGGGGCCTGTGTCACCCCGTAGATGAAGGGGATGCTTGGGATGGGGCACCGTGCCAGCCCAGGGAAGGAGGAGGATACCTGGAATGGGGTTTTGAGGGGTTTGGAGGGGGTATGTGTCACCTCAGGGAGGAGGGGTATGCCTGGAATGGGGTACTGGGAGGAGGGTCTGTGTCAGCCAGGGAAGGAAGGGGAAACCCGGGATGGGGTTTTGGGGGGTACTAGAGGGCTTGTTCCAGGCCAGGTATGAGGGGGATGCCTGGGATGGGATTTTGAGGGGTTTTGGGGGGTCTGTGTCACCCCGGGGAGGAAGGGGATGCCCAGGATGAGGTTTTGAGGGGTACTGAGGGCTCTGTGTCACCCCAGAGATGAGGAGGATGCCCGAGAGGGAGTTTTGGGGGGTTCTGTGTCAGCCCGGGTAGGAGAGGAACGCCGGGCATGAGGCATTGGGGGTCTGTGCCAGCCCGGGGATGAGGGGGATGCCCGGGAAGGGGTTTGGAGGGTTTCGGTGGTTTCGTGTCAGCCCGGCGATGAGGGGGATGCCCGGGATATGGTTTTTGGGGTGTTTGGGGGGGGTCTGTCCCATCCCGGGGCGGGGCCGGGGCGGTTCCCGCCGCTCGCTGTCTCGGCGCTCGGCCGCGCGGCCTGGGCGCGCTCGGCGCTCGGCGCGGTGTCCTGAGGGGGCGCGCGCGGCCTGTGGCGGCGTGAGGGGCCTGTCGGGGCTGCGGCGATGGTGAAGCTCACGGCGGAGCTCATCGAGCAGGCGGCGCAGTACACCAACGCCGTCCGCGACAGGGAGCTCGACCTGCGCGGTGCGCGGGCCCCGGCGGGGGCTGTGCCGGGAAGGGGCCTGCGGGGGCGGGGGGCTGAGGGCTGGGGGGGGGTTCCTGGGGGAGGCCTGGGAGGGTGTTCCTGGGGGAGGCCTGGGAGGGTCTGTGGTGGATCCTGTGATGGAATCTGGGGCTTTCCGTGGGAGGAGGCGCCGCAGCAGGTTGGGGAGGTTGTTGGAGGGGCTGCAGTGAGAGAGGTTGGGGACTGGGGGGGTTAAAGAGGCTCCTGTGTCGGGGAAACGTGGGGAGAGGTGAGGAATTATAGGGTCGTTGGGGTTGGGAGGGCATTTAATTATCTCGTTCCATCCCCCAGGGAGGGGAAATTGGGGGAAATGTGGGAGGAGGGTGCGGTGGAGGGGGTGGGATTTGCCCCCAGCAGGGGGGATGTGCTGCAAAGGTGAGGGGTCACATACAGGGAGGGGCTTGGGGTGTCTGCTGAGGGAGAGGGATTGAAAAAGCCACGGGGGCTGTTGTTTGAGAGGGAAAATTTGGTCTGTGAGTGGTGTGGAGGAGTCAATCCCGAGGTGTTTTGACTGAGACTTAGCATCTTCGGTCCATCCAGACGTGCCCCCCACACGCTCTGCTTGCTCTGTTCTGCTGTGCTGTGGGCACCACCTGATCCCTGCCTTGGCCTCTCTCCCCAGGCTATAAAATCCCAGTGATTGAGAACTTGGGAGCCACTTTGGACCAGTTTGATGCCATTGATTTCTCTGACAACGAGATCCGAAAGCTGGATGGGTTCCCCCTGCTGAGGAGGCTGAAAACTCTGCTCATGAACAACAACAGGATTTGGTAAGGGGCTGTGTTTGGGCCAGGTGGGACCCTGGGGCAGAGGAGGATGCTCCTGGGAGAGAAGTGTATGTGACTGTCAGTGCTGGGTAGGTGCAGAAGTGTTTGTTTTATGGAAATAAAATAGAGGTGCTGTATAAGCCCTCTTTGATTTTCCTTCCTCTTCCAGTGCAAAAGTCAGTCTTTGTTTTTCAGCCAGGACAACGAGGTGCAGAGTTTGAAATTTGGCCAGAACTTTACATTTCTTTAATCATCCCCATAAAGAGAAGAAAACAGGGATACCTGCAAGTGCACGAATTTCAACCGATATTGCACCCAGTGCTCTGGTATTTATTGCCAGCTTTGTTAGGAAAAGTGTTGTAGTGGGTGCTCACCCAAACTTCTGCCAGTGCCAGACTGGGTTGTTTCACAGGGCAATCCTCTGTGTTGTCATGTTTCTGTGTGTGTTTTCACCACTGCTAATCCCTGGCCTAAATTAAACCTTTGTTTTTTGTTGTTCTTTAGTCGGATTGGGGAGAACCTGGAGCAGGCTCTGCCCAGCCTCACAGAGCTCATTCTCACCAACAACAACATTGCTGAACTGGTAAGCTGTGGTGCAGGATAAAGCTAAACAACCTTAAATTTGTGAGTTTTATCTTTCTAATTAACTATTTTGCTGACAGTAGTGCCATGTGCTTTAGGTAGTAGTTGGTTCTTTTTCTTTAGAGTAATATCATGTGGATTTGGTAGTAGTGGTGAACATACTTAAATGAACATGATTTGCAGCTTGCACAAAGCTTAGTAGGTTTCCTGTTAAAATACTTGCAATACTTCTAATTAATCTCTAAAATAGATAAGAGTTCAGGAACTTTGTTTTCAAATATTTGCTTTTTCACTAAATGGACTTAAGAGTTTCTTGCTGTGCTCTCGTTACCCAGGGTGAACTGGATCCATTAGCAACTATTAAATCACTGACTTACCTGAGGTATGTAATCCTAAAAAGAAAAGCTGCTCTTCCTCTGGTGTTTGAACTCTGCTGCTGGCCTGGCTCTTTGCTTTGGTCTGGAATGTTCTGCTTTTTATGAGCTGTGACAGATCCTTTATGTCTAAAAATTGAATTAATAAACAACGTTTCCACTGCGCTTCATAAACATCTGGTATTTAATGTCTGAGGCTTTATGTCACTGAGAGGCTGCTGGACCAGTGAGATGTAACATCTCTATAAACCAGCAAGGGCTGAGGTAAACTTGACCTTTAAAAACCTAAAACCAAAGGGTTTAAAGTTTTGGTTGTTCCAAAATACTTTAAAATATGTGTAAGCAAGGACTTTTCTGTAACCTTACATTTGATGTGAGGGACAAGAAGAAAAGTAGTTTGTCCTATGATTTTTCAGTTGATAAGTGTCCAGGTGAGAAATGTGATGATTCAGTTATTTATTTGGGGTTTTTATTCTTATTTTGAGGTTGTTCTTTTATGTCCTTCTTCAGTAAAATCTACTTATTGATGAAGTGCAAGTTTATACTATTGTTTCCATTATACTGAAGAACTGTCACTAGGCTTTTTTAGTGGTGTTATTTGTTGTCTGTTACAGCAAAAGCTACATGAATGCATTTCAAGTAAATTAATGTATTTCAGTACAAATGTATTTTAAAATATATTAAGGACTTCTTTATAACCCTTATTTACTTTATAGTGTTTTAAGGAATCCTGTAACAAATAAGAAGCATTACAGATTGTACCTAATCCATAAAGTTCCCCAGGTCAGAGTGCTGGATTTTCAAAAAGTGAAACTCAAAGTAAGTCTGCTTTCTTTTGATTTAGCACTTTTTTTTTTTTTTGCATTCTTGAAAATTCCTCACTAACAGAAAGCTTTTTGGCATAGCTGTAAATTTTATTGAAACTCTTTAAGTGGCTCTAAAACACGCTCCTTGTTTTCTTTCATAGTTTCATTCTGTTAAGGATATAGTCTGTTTAATTATGTGTAATTAATTTTTACTGCCTTTGTTCAGTGTTATTCTTTTCTGTCCCTCTGGTATTGGTAGAAGACAGACCTCTAGAGAAAGAAATGAGCAATCACACAGAGCCCTCAGCTCTCGGTGAAGTTGAATGTGGGAAAGAGTTTAATTTTAAGAGCATGAGGTTGATACATCTTTGAGCTTTTTGGGCAATGTTTATCTGCTTGTTCTTACATCTGGTCCCCACGTACCAATTTCAATGATGAAGATGAGCCAAAGTGTCTTTTCTTGGCAAAGGCAGGAGCTTTGCAAACTGTGATGTTCTCAAATTAACTCTGTGTGTGTGGTATCGCTGTAGGAGCGACAGGAGGCAGAGAAAATGTTCAAGGGCAAACGGGGTGCACAGCTTGCAAAGGATATTGCCAGGAGAGCAAAAACGTAAGATAAAATACACAAATTTACACTGGCATCCTCCTTCAGAAACACCACTTCCTTCGTGTGCAGTATCAGGCAGAAAACTGGAATATCAGCTGCTTGGCAGGATGCCTTAAAAGCTTTGGGAGCCAGAAGTGCCTTGTCCAAGCACCCCGAGTTTTGGATGGTGGTGAATACATCTCAGGAAAATCTTTGAAAGAGATCTTTGGTCAGGGTGGATTCATTGAAGTCAACAAGCAGGAAACATACATTTTATTTTTTCTTTTTGTTATTTAACTGTAGAGAGGTGGCCATTGTCTATTTTATGGGGTTTTTTTCCCTAGATGATTAGTAACTAAAATTTTTTATTTTGCCTGGGAATATAAACTGTAAAATGTGCTGGAGTTATGAGGATAAATGCAGATGAAAATCTTTAGTTAAGCTATTACAAGTATATGTTTATTTAGTTTAAATCTTAAGTTGTACATCGTGTGTTTTGTTTAATCTTTGATCAGCCTATTTGAAAATAAGAATTCAGATCATGTATGTCAACAGCATTTCCAAATTCATAGTTAAATAAAAAAATGTCTTGAACTTATGTAGCATTTAAAGCTATAATAGATGGACTCCAGCTGTAGTTTGTGAGTGGAAAGGAATTCATATCTGTGATGGTTTTAGAACAAGCAGCTGATTGAACTAAGTAGCTCAATAAACATGAGGAAAACCTTTCTATAGCTGCAAGAGAGGTTGCAGCACTCTGGTGCTGGGTCAGCAGTTCAGGAATTTCTTTCCAGCTCTTTCTATTTTGACATAGTACAGATTTTTCTCTTTTTTTCCTTAAAGCAGTAGCAAATAACCTTTTCCTTTGGAGTGTTAAGATGACACCCAGTCTAGCATAGGCTTTAATATATTCTGTTGCAGTATCTCATTAGACACAGGAGAACAGGAAACCCAGTTTCAGTTACTCTTTGTTCATCCACCCTGCTTTTGTAATGGCAACAGACCCTCCTGAGTGTTCAACAACATCCAAATCGAAGAGCTTTTGTCAACTGCCTAATTAATAGCTAAGTTCTGCCTCTCTTTTTGAGCAGGTGAAAAGGTGTGGGGGGGGGAATGGGACAGCAGGACAAGGTGCTGGTGTTTCTGAAGGAGGCAATTCTTCACTGTATCAGTTTGTTAACAAAGATAAGATACTACACCTGATTGAATGAAATGCTTCCAAACCCAGTTTGGAAACATTTCAAGTTAGAGAAGCACCAGTTCTTCAAAAAGTCTAAGTGGTCTTTATTTTTCCTTTGAAGCTTTAATCCAGGGGCTGGTCTGCCAACTGACAAAAAGAAAGCTGGGCCCTCCCCAGGGGACGTGGAGGCAATTAAGGTAAATGTGTCAGGAGAAAAGTGGAGGAGAAAAACTGTGGTGGATCCAAACTGAACAAATGTTTCCTTTGTTCAGACAGACAGATCGGTGTGTCCTGACTTTTGGTTAGGTGCTTTTTCTGTAATTTTTCTTCTGACTTACCTGTTTTTTGAGAACTTAAAATGAAAGTTAGTCTGAGCTTAGAGTTCTCCCAGGGGAGAGCAGTTTGTTTAATAAGGAGAGAAGCAAAATTGTACTTAGAATTTTCTAGAACTAGGATTTAGTAGAACTTTCATAGGAGCTTGGAAGAAAAACCTGTTTCTTATGTTAATTCTGGGCAGAGCGAGGTGCTGAGTGTGAAGATTCACTGTGTTCTGTGTCTGTTTTCAGGCTGCCATAGCAAATGCCACGACTCTGGCTGAGGTGGAGCGACTGAAAGGTTTGCTGCAGGCTGGGCAGATCCCTGGCAGAGAGCGAAAATCAGGTCACTTGACTTCTGTTACTCTTGTTTCCCAAACAGAATCCACCTTTCTGATGCTTTATGCAATCTCAGTAGGGACTTACTAGAAAAGGACACTTTGGGAGTTGAAAAGCTCGTTTTAGATGAGTGTAACTATCATTAGAAGGACTATGAAGCACATCCTTTACTCTTAATTGGTGTAGGATCTGCCTGGCCTCGAGTGCAGCTCAGGGCTGTTCCTGTACTCCCTCCAGAGCAGGTGCCAAACAAGGCACTTTGCTGTATTGGATAGCTCCAAAATTATTTTTTAAATACTTAAAAAATATTTTTTAAAATGAGATTAATTACAAAGTCCATCTGGACTCATGCTGAGTGTCGGTGCCTGGGGTGTGGGTGCAGCAGTGAGTCCCTGGAGCTCTCCAAGCACACACAGCCCATGGCAGGGTCCACACGTCACCTGTTTGCTGTGTGTCAGTGCTGCTTGGATTTTCCTTCCTAATGTTTTTAAGAACTCCCATTATTACTCCTTCTGTGCAGAGGGGTGGGAAAAGAACATCAACGCCTGTGACAGCTGCCCTGAAACTCTGTCATATCCTTTCAGGCCCCTCGGAGGATGGCGAGGAAGAAATGGAAGAGGACACGGTGCCCAACGGGTCGTAGCCGGCTCTGGTGCTGCCCCGGAGCCCTTTCCTGCCCCACTCGGGGCCCATCGCCCCCGTCCCTGCACATTTCGGTGTCCAATAAACCAACGGTCCCTTTTTTTCCCCGTGGTGTCGCGAACCCTTCCCGGGGCGGGCGGGACCCTCTGCGCGCCCTCATTGGCCGCCGTGCGCTGCCCCTCTGCTCTCATTGGCCGGTGCAGCCGTCATGTTACCTCAGCGCGCTGCCGCGGTGGCGCGTGGCTTCCTGGAGTTGGCTGCGGACGAGGCGGTGATTGGCGGAGCGGGGCGGCGCCCGGACGTGAGGCAGTGACGGACAGGGCGGTGATTGGCGCTGGGGCGGTGCATGGGGAGGTGGTTGGCGCAGGCGGTGACAGACGGGGCGGTGATTGGTTCAGCCGGCGGCGGACGGGGCGATGATTGGTGCAGCGGGCAGCTCCTGGACGTGAGGCCGTGACGGACGGGGCGGTGATTGGCTCAGGCGGCGGCGGACGGGGCGGTGATCGGCGCGGGGGGCGGGGCCCGGCTCAGGGGCGGTGCCGGACGTGAGGCGGCGGCGATGGCGGCAGTGCTGGAGCCAGTGCTGGAGCTCGGCGGCGATGGGGCCGCGGCGGGGCCCGGGCCGGGCCCAGGGCCGTCGTTGGGCCGGGGAGGTCTGGAGGTGCTGCAGCACACGGGTGAGGCGAGCAGGGGCCGGGGGTGCGGGCGGGGGGCGGCGGGGCAGAGGGCGGGGCCGGGCGGGCCGGTTCCCGCGCGGGCCGCGCTCACTCCCGGCCTGTCCCCTCGCAGTGGCGTCGCTGCTGTCCAGCTATGGCTGGTACATCCTCCTGGCCTCCGTCGCCGTCTATCTGCTCGTGCAGAAGGTGTCCCGGAGCCTGGCGGCGCGGTCGAGCGGCCCCGGAGCGGCTGAGGCGGCGGAGGGTGAGTAAATAGAGTAAAATAAGGCCCCGCGCCCTCCCCGGGGCGGTGTTTGTGCCCCTCCGGGTCCTGCCGGCGCTGCGCGGTCCGGGCGGGGTGTCTGACCCTGCTCGGACCCACACGCGGGTCTGGAGTCGGTTACAGCCCAGAAGAGGTTCGGTCCTGAGGGATGCCCATGGGGAGCGATGCTCGGGATAACAGCGTCAGCCCACTGTGAGGGAAGAGATCGCTGGGAAAAGCTGGACCAGGAGAAGTGTTTTTAGAAGGTTCTGAAGGAAGGGCTGTGTCCGAAGGGACGTGTTTGGGAGTGAAGGAGCAGGGCGCTGCAGGGCGGGGGAACAGCTGCCCCTTGGTGGTGCGGGAGCTGAGGGAATGGTGGCTAAAAGCTGTTGTGGTCACTTACCAGATAACTTTCAAACTTACCAAACAAAACCGAAACGTCCAAATCTAAACCCAGGGAAAAATATTAACATTCATTTTTTATTAGTATTCGTTATTTTTCTTCAAATTATTCCTTCCCAGTTCCTGCTCTGGCAGCGCTGTGTACATTTGGGGTGTAGCAGCCTCCTGTCTGTGTTATCTCAGTGAGTGTGGCACAGGTTGCAAGGCTTACACAGTCAGGAGCCTGCTGTAAAGCACAGGCTGTGCCTGTGGATCTGCCAAGTCCACGAGTGCTTGGCACTCATCCCTTTGGAACCTTGAATGCGGGGCCCCAGAAAACCTCCCTTGCGTGCCCTTATCCCACTGCTGTTCTTTTGTGGTGCTAATTAAGTCGTGGTTTAACTGCCAAAACTGCCTGTAAAGTGAAATTACTGAAAGTGCTGACATTTGTTTCACATAGTCATCACTGGATGGTGCAAACATATAAGGAGGCCAACAAATGGGGAGATACTTCAGCTGCTGGGGAAAAAAGGAGAGCAATATTTGCCTTTTTTGGGGTGTAATTTCAATTTTGATTTCTCTTAAAGGCCAGTCATGAAGAGAAGTGGTGACTCAGTGTAGGTTTTCCGAGACCTCCAGGTGTCTCTGGAGAGATGTGTCATGTTAGTAAGTGATTTCTGTGCTGGTGGGGTGTGTTAAATCCACTGCAGCACTGACACAAGCAGGACCTTTTGTGAGAAGGAGTAGGAGTGAATGTGGGCTGGTTTGCCTCATCCTTCTGCGTAAAAGAAGTTCTCTGGGTAAAAATGGGATCCCTGTCAAGCCTGGGTGATATTTCTGAATTTATCTGTATCAAACAAATGCTTCAGAAATAGAAGCAAGTACCCCAGAAGTGTGAAGTTAATTTTTTATGGGTTAGTTACATCGTTGTCCTTATTAATTAAAATCCTGCTTTAAAATGTGAAAGCATGATGAAATTTAAATCAGCATATAATTTACTGTAAAAGATTAGCTGGGAACTGGACTTAAGCTGTGATTTTCTGCAAAACAGCTGCAGGGAGAGATGTGAGCCTTTCCTTGTTATAATTCTTTAAGGAGATCATCTAGAATTTACTTTGCAAACTCCTTCCCAATTTCCTAGAGCCTGATGTGGTGGTAAGAAGGCAGGAAGCTTTGGCAGCAGCTCGCCTCAGGATGCAGGAGGAGTTGAATGCACAAGCAGAAAGATACAAAGCAAAACAAAAACAGGTAACCAGAGAGTGCTTCTTTCTTTAACTCATAAATTTGTCATCAGGTACTTTGCTGCTGTTAAAGAAATTATTATTCCATGTTAGATGCAGACAAACAGGAGACTCGTTTTCTCTGGAATGTTGATGTAATTAATCTCTGTGAACTTGCTTCTCCACAAGTGATTGTGTGCCAGGGTCACTGTGGGCCTGATGTTGATTTTTCCCCAGGTAAATCTGTACCTGCAGGGACTTAGTTGTGTGTGCAGTGAATGGCTGCAGGGGATTTACTGGCATTTAGATTAATTGTACCACTGCATACGTGTGTTGTTTGTTCTTAATGGTAAATGTGGGTGTTTGTACCTCAGCACTGCTGCAGTTTAAGGGTTTGAATTACAGTTTGAGGTAACAAAGAATAGCAGATGGCTGTGTGGGGCAGGGCAGAGGGGTGGGTGTGATCAGCAAGTTAGTCCCACCTCTTCTGTTTAGATTAGATGTTAGGAAGAAATTTCTCCCTGTGAGGGTGGGGAGGCCCTGGCACAGGTTGCCCAGAGAAGCTGTGGCTGCCCCTGGATCCCTGGAAGTGTCCAAGGCCAGGCTGGATGGGGTTTGGAGCAACCTGGTCTAGTGGAAGGTGTCCTTGTGTGGAACAAGATGAGCTTTAAGTCCCTTCCAATCCAAACCATTCTGTGATTCTTAACCATTAATTTCTTTGGTTTTGTGGAGAAATTTCTCTAGAAGAGAGCTGGGAGAGTTGTTGGTAATGAATATTGGGATGTAAATACGTAGCTGACTCTCTTCTGAGGAACCCCATGTTGAGCATTGAATTCCTGCCATAGGCAATATTCTTTACTTAGTACTTTTTATAGGCTCAGGATTTAAGCTTGCCACTTGGTTCTGTTTTACTTTCAAAATGTTTTAAAGCATCAAGTGGCCAAAAGAAGCTGCAGACACAGTCTGAGGAGGGGAACATCCAGACACAGTCTGAGGAGGGGAAGATGTGGGTGTGTATAAAAGTAAATGCTTCCATAAGCTCAGAGTTACTGCATCACATAAAGGTGGATCCCTTGGGGTTTGATGAGTCTGTTGTAGATGTTTCTGAGGATTCTGTTCTGAAATCTTGTATGTCCTGGATTTTTTTCTGTAGCTTGAAGAAGAGAAGCGGAGGCAGAAGATAGCGATGTGGGAAAGCATGCAAGAGGGGAAGAGCTACAAAGGAAACCTGAAACTGAATCAGGTAACAACCCTGTTAATCAGATCACACTTGTATTTATGTGTTTAAATTAACTGAAATTCACACTCAGTAACTTTCTGCTTCTCTGAACAGCAAGAAGCACAGTCTGGTGCCTCCACCTCAGCAGTCCCGAAATCTAAACCAAACAAAAAGCCTTTGCGAGGAGGTGGTAAGTGTGGGATCCTTGAGACACCCTGAGCTTGAAACAGAGCATTTATGCAGCTGTGTCTGTAGTCATTGCACAGACTTTTTGCCTTCTTCAGTGAGGAAACAAAATGTGCCTTACAAATGAGCTCTGTATCTCTGGTCAGCTGGTCTGCTCTGCACTTTGTGCAAAAACCTGTCAGGAAGTTTTTGTGGTGCTTTTCCCCGGGAAAACAGTGCTCCAGGTTTTTTGTTAATGCTTTTGCCATAATTTACTGAGATTTTTGTCACTCAAAATTGCAGATTTTTACAGTATTTCTGGGATGCCTCCCCCATTATTGTAAAAGCCCAATAATTTAATACCTGCTCTGTCTTTCAAGCACCCATAGCATGAGCGAAATGCTGGAAGTAAATTTGTAGATTCAGGAAGATGAAAGACTTAATTATGCAAAATCTGACCTTATTTGTCAGATACCACAGTAATGACCTATTGAATGTATAAATCCTGCAGAGTTTATCTTATCAACTGTCACAAAGCACCAGAAGGTCTCACCATTAAACTCACTGTCACCTGCTGAAATTATCTTGATGGATGAAACGCTTTCTGTGGCCTCACGTTGTCCTTGTTGGGCTCTTTGCCATACACTGGCCATGCAGGCAGTCTCCTGTCTCTCCTCTCAGCCCAACAGCCTGTGCCTTACCTGCAAATGCTGCTTTGGGTATATTTTAATTACAGTTTTCCATAGTGTAGTGGATCGTGTAGACAGCCTTAATCATAGCAGGCTGAAAGGGAAAACCCACTTAGCACTGAGTAAGTCACTTGATTAAATGTATAAAAGCTGCAGATTCTTGGTGAAACATATTAAACCTCAATAATACTGGAGTGATGAAATTTCTGCTTTGAATATTTTTTCTGACATTTGAAGGAATCAAGAAGTGTGATGTCTGATCCTGTCAGATACCTTTGATAGCTCTCACATGGGATATTTACCTCCCTGGGGGTGAGTAATGTCTGGGTAATAGCTGTGCTGAGAACCAGGATCAGGGCTGAGGCACTTTTCCAGCTTCTATCTGTCCTAGTTTAATCCTAAGCAAAATCTTTGCTTAAGTAACCAATTATAGAGTTAAAGGTCTTGGATCTTCTCATGAGGTGAAAGAACCATCTGCACTGTTCAGCTGCTGAATTAAACTAGAAAGTGAAACTTGGCTACTCTGAGAAAACAAATTTCGAAGATGAAGGTGATGCTGGGAGTTTCAGTGGAACATGGAAACCTGCCTGGTTAACAGTGCTACCAAAATGTGGGTTCTTTGCTTTGTGCAAAACAAACTGAGGACATTTGCCAGGTTGTGTCTTTCTGAGTGTGTCCTGAAATGAGGTTACCCATGGTTGCAGCATTGGGATGTTCAACTAAAGTGTATTTGCCTTACTGCCTATGCTTGCCTTTTCAAATTCTCTAAAAAAATACCTTGCACTAGTAGTGAGTGGATTTACCTTTTGACCTTCAGAGTATTCCATGCAGGTCTTATTTAAGTTCCTGACCATTAGGGCTCTTAGAAAACAGTTACACTCCCACAGTTTACTGTAAAAGCTGCTGTTACTTCTCTGTTTATCCTGCAGAGCAGCACTACAGCTTTAGTTCAGACTTAGAGAAATCAAATGGTAATTAATTTCAATTTAATTTAATCCAAATTGATCAAATTAAAACACAAGTGTTTTGCAATGGCTTTTACTGTTAGCACTACAAAAATAAGCCCTCTCAAGTCTGGATATTTTCTCTGCTTTCATTTTCCATAAAATGCTGCCTATGTAATAATTATGAACGAGGCGTAAGTAATGGTGAGATTTATTTTTGGTGTTCCTTGTGTGCTGGTGAAGGGCTGTGGAGGATGACTGTTAACACAATGGATTTCTCTTCTGTATTCCCAGGCTACAACCCACTGTCTGGAGAAGGAGGTGGAACGTGTTCCTGGAGACCAGGCCGGAGAGGCCCGTCAGCAGGTGGATGAGGTTAACCTCCCTAGTGCCCCATAGCACTAGCAGGCTTCATCTTACCCACTGTCTAACTGCCTAGAGGTTGCCTGTCACAGGAACTCCTTTGGGGCTGGTTTAGTGCTGGTGGTCACTTAAAACAACCTTTTCCAAACTGCATTGGATGGTCCTACACAAGAAAAATACCTGGTCCTCTTACAGAGGACAGAGAAACAATTCCAGCATAATCAGTTATTTTTCACTCTTCTGTAGAGAGGGAGCTTAGTCTCCAGCCAAGGTGAATCACCTGGAATTGGTAGATCTGGGCTCTCTGGCTCTTCAAAACACTGGCCTCAGGCAAATTTAATTATCTACACTCTGTTTACCTCTGTAAAATGAGGATATTAACATATGTTACCAGATCTACTGTGTTTGTCTGGAAGGTCCTTTAGAGATGAAGGATATTATCATTTGCAAACACTTTGAATTTAGGCAGAGGGACTTTCAGGAAAAACCCAGGTGATCTGACAAGCGCCACGGATTTGCACTGAAGGCCAGTTATTGCAGAAGAGTCTCTGTGACAAGTCAGCTTGAATGATGTTTTCCTCATAAATGGTAAACAAACCAGTGAGGATAACTGATGCTAGACATGCTAGACAGCAGATGGGGGGGGTTCTTGCTATTCCTTTTTTTTTTTTTTTTTTTTTTTTTTTTATTTCAACTGCTTTGTAAAAACAAGACACTGTTAATATTAAATATGATTGCAAACAAATGATAAATCTAGTACTTACAATCTCGTGGTTTTTCTACAGCATCTTTTCACAGAAGGCAGGTGTTCTAGTGCAATAAATGTGTATAAAGCAGGATGGGAGATGAGATGACCCTGCTGCCAGGTTGTGCAGCACCCAGGCTGAGGGTGGTGAGTGCTGAGCTGAGCTCTGGCCAGTGAATGTGTCACACTGGCAAGTGAGGGGCTGCAAGGAATAAGTGTGTGGTCTTTATCCTTCTGGTGTATATCCAGATAGAACTGCTCATCATAACTGAGCTTTGCAAACATCCCATCCCCTTGATTCACTCTCTAGCACAAAATGCAACAGACAGATAAAATCCAGGCTGTCTTTGGAAAAGAGTGAAACAGTCCCTGTCAGCAAATTACAAGTGTCCCTGTGTCCTGTTACTGAGCTTGTTTGTAGGCACTGGAGTGTGTACCAGTGTTCCTTGTGGCTTAGGGCTGCCTGAGCATGTTTCTAAAGACTTGCTCTTGGAATCCTTGTGTTCATCAATAGGTACAAATGCCAACTTTGAATATACTGTTCATGTGCATTAGATATTCTCTTGACTATAAATGAAACAGGAGCATGCTACCAGTGAGTTTTAAAGTTGCCAGATATTGAAATGGAAAGGTGAAGAGCCTTTTGCTTTAGACCTCAAAGTATGTGTTCAAGTGTGTGGAGATGGTGAAGTGGGAATGCTGTTGATGTTCCTATGGAAACTAATTTCCTGGCTGTTGTCCATTTTGATATGTAGACTTAAATTTCTATCATTGTAACACAGGTATGTAAGCTCAGATTTTAATCTTTAACAAGGCAAAAGAAAACTAGAGGTGGGGAAAGATATTTTCAAGGTCTGAAGATTCCTCCTCAGGAAAGAGGACTAAGTTGTAATCTCACTCCTGCCTTGGGGAACATCTTCCCCTTGTGCTGGGGAAACAGGCAACAGACTGATGTGTTGTCTTCAGAAAAACAGCTGGGGGAGGTTTTGTCTTAATGAAGCAGAAATCCTTGTGCTGATAAAATGGTTAGGATGGGTTGATTTAATTCAGTAAAAACATTTTAAGAAATAAGCAGGTCTGGACTGAGCATGTGCTAATCTTTCTCTGTGACTCAAGACTTGCTTCTGGCTAGGACTAGGGATATGGCTTTTTGCCCAATTCTGAGATTTATTAGGACATACCCAGTAAGAATGAAGTGATTTACATGTTTCTGGAAACTTCAACCTTCTCTCTCCCCTTTTTTTTTTTTTAATTTTAATCCTCAAGTTCCTAAATTTTTCTTGATCAGACACTTCTAAGCTATTAAACAGTGTGGGAGGAAGAACCTCAGTTTGTAAAACTTCTTTCTTGGCTCATAACCTGCACAAGATGGAAGGGTTTTTCCTCTGACTTCAAATGGAAAGCTCTCCCTTGATCACAAACATTATGGAAAGGTGGTTGCTTGCTGCTTTATAGCTTAAGAGTGAAGCATGCAGAAAGCATTAGGTGAAAGTGAACTATTTAATGAATCCATTGTTCCTGCTTTGGTATGAATTCCCAAGAACTTGAATTATGAAAGATCATATTAAAAAGCCTTCAGGAGATTTCTTTTTCCCCCCACTAGAGCAGTTATGCAAGAAACCTCTTGCTCTACTAATGCAGATGCTCTGGAAATACCTTTACCTGGAAGAAGCTGGGTAACAAACTTAAGAGTTAATTCAAGGCTATTAAACATCTGTATAATGGTATTTAACCACTGAAGAGTAATGTATTTTGGGTTTTGAAAAATCCTAGATCAAGCAAGTGTTCAGAGGCACAAAATTCCTGAAAATGTGCAGCTAAGTATTTTTTATTGCTTTTGGATGATTTATATGCTGGAGGAGCAGATTTTTTTGTTTTCTTTAAGTTGCAGATGAGATCTGGTTTGTGCATAGTTCTCTTAACTATTCATCAAGAGATACAGCACTGGAGTTAAAACTGAACAAAAAAACCCTGTGTTGTCACACTCATAAAATTTATTTGGCTTTATTTATGCCTTTCAAAAACACTGTGAAATGAGGGAAAGATTTTAAGAGAGATATTGTGTACTTGGGCTTTTAAAAAAATATGTTGCTTATGCTGGAAATTTTTAATAGACAGCAGAAGATGGACTTGGGGGAGTGAGGGCAATCAGGGAATCTGTCAGCAGAGTTGTTCCCAGGCATTCCAGAGTTATCTGTGTGTTAATCAAAGATCAGTGTGAATGAAAATGATAATTACACCTGTATCTGCAAGGAACAGCTGCCCTTGCAGAGTCTGAATGCAGGTGTGGGATGCCAGTACTAACAAATTTCATCTGCTGTGTTTTATGCAGGTCTGTACTATTTTGACTCAAAAAGGAGTTGGGCCGTGCTCAGACTCTGCTGATACTCAACTCAGGTGTTTAAATTAGGGTGTTTTTTCTTGGGTTTTGTCTTATTCCACTCTCTAGAAGATGACCTCACATTCCAGAGCTCTGTGAAGGAGGATGGCATCCAGCCTGACAGTCTCCTGTACATTTTACCAGCAGCCCTGTGGTTACTGGCTGCATCTAGACCCCCCTGACGCTGTTCTTTCTGCCTCCTGATCAACCAAGTTGCTCCCTTCTATGGGTGATTGTGTTTTTGCAAGCCTGGCTGCACATCAGCACACATCTCTGCATCAGATGGATGAATTTTGCCCTTGTACAGGCTCAAAAGTGGCAGCTTTTAAGGGATCAGTTTAGCCAGGAGTGGGGCTCAGTGTGTTTCTGTCCACGCTGTTGCTGAACACTGAAACTATATAATTTCCAGCTGTAAAAAAAAGCTGGTCTAGACTTGGATGGGCTGAAGCCTTGGGTTTTTCTTCCCCCCCCCCCCCCCCTTCCTTTGTGGAATGAAAGCTTGGCTTTTGAAACAGCTCTGCAACCACAAAGGAAAAGCACACGGCTGCTGGCTGGGTGGTGTCCTGGCCCGGCTGCACCGTTGTAGCTGATTTTGTGGGAGCTTCCAAGCCAGCTGTTCCACGCCTGACACACACCCTGCCCATATTCCCAGCTCCAGAGCCAGCAGCTTCAAAAACTTCCGTTATTTTTTTTATGAAAACCCGATGTCTGCAATGGGATAGGTCCCCTCAGCTCAACTTTGGGGGGGAAATGCACATTTTCGTTGCAGGTTTCTGTTGCGAGGCACTGGCAGGTGGGCAGCTGCTGTTCTCATGTATTTACTCCTGTCATCATTTGTGTTTTGAAAAGCACTTTCAGCACAGAGCAGGATCTCCACTGATACATTTTCATTCCTCCCTCTGTGTCTAGTTTACTGATAGTTTGCTGATCAAGGTTCTCTCTGTGTGCTGGTTGCCAAGCTGAGCTTCCGAGCTGGTTCTGTGAGTAACAGTCATGCAGGAATGGCAGGGAAAAGAACTTAGAAAATTATATTTAAAGAGAATGGAAGGAAAATCAATATCCTGAAATACCTGGCCTTTCAGTCTAGTTCTAGTGCTCTGCATTAAAATGGGGAGTTACCGTTAGCTTGGCCTAAAAGATGCACTTTGAAAAAGCCAAACCTGGGTCCTAAAGCTTCATCTCACACTAGAGGGGGTAACACTGCCTGTAAATTCCATTTCATGGATAATGTAATTGCCACTTCTTCAGCTGTTCTGCATTTTAGGTTATCACATCTTGATGTTTGCTTTTTAAATACACATTCTAGACTTTTCCAGTGGTTTGTTGACTCGGATCTGGTGGCAGCACGTTAAAAACAGATCACCTTCCCCTCCGTGCTGCAGAGCTCGAGTGCCTCTCCTGCCACCCGGGCGATGAGACCTGGAGGCTTGAGCAGACGCCTGAGGGGCTACGTGGGGAGCAGGAGGGGTTTCCATCACCTCCCAGAGCTCCCGAGTCCTAACTCGGCCCCGGGAAGGCGGAGGCCGGTGCGCTGCACTGCGGGGCCGGGCCGGGCGATGGCAATGTCGGGCCGGCTTGGAGCAGGAGCGAGTGGTGACAGTTCTCCCTCAGCCCCTTGAGCGGCACCTTCTGAGTCATTCGGCTGAGAGGAAAGCCTGGGTCTGGTCTGTGGCAGGACCAGAAGAGGATGGGGAGGGAGAGAAAGAAGTGGGTTCTGGAGCTGGGGAAGGAGTTTCTGCATCATTTGGGAAAATGCAACGGTACTGGAAATACTGTGACAGAGACAAATGCTGCTGGTTGCCCAGTGAGATTTTTTCCACCATGAGTCTGCTACCTTGAGTATATGAAATATGCTCATTTTCCAGTGCCTGGGCAGTTTTTACAGTATAAGTACTGGAACATTCATAATTAAAGTTTCTGGACCATTCGGGAAGTAGTTCACTTCTTTAACTATTATTTTAAAATGTGGTAAAGAGCGTATATTGTAGAAGGTACATCCTGCAAGTATTGGAGTGGGCCCATCAGAGATCAAAACCAATGAGAAAGAAGTGGTATAATATAAGATAGTCCCTTTTTCCTCTACAGGGCAGAGTTTCCTCTGTGGAAGAAATTTTTTCATTTGGTATTAAGGTTCTTTAGTCCAAAAGGATGAGATCTATTCTGTATGCACACACACACACAGACACCAACTCACCGCCTCAAGGACTTGGCTTTTTCATTGTTTAAAAATAGGATTACTGTTTTGTTAATCTGATTATGAATCTAAACCATGTGGGCCTGTCAAGTGGGCTCTTGCTGGCTGGTCCGGGTGCTAATCTCGCTGGAGTGAGTGGGATGGGAACATGGAGAATGAGCACACACAATGTGCATCCTCTGCAGATTTTGGAGAGCCCTCAGAATATTTCCTTAAGCCATCCCACATGGAATAGAAAACACGCTGCATAAAAATGTGCTTATGCTTGTATACAGTGTTAGATGAGAAAAATACCATGCCTTTAATATATAGGAGCCATAATATATAGTGTCAACTGTTTATTGAGACTAAGAGCTGTATTAATAGGGGAAGGCCCTTAAAGGTGATTATGCAGTATGACCCTTCTCTGCCATCCAGATTAAAAACATACTTAGGCAGGTAACAGCAGGGTTACATTTCCACTGGAAGAAGTAAGCTATTCTCTTCAAGTTTTCCCTTAATCTGCTTTTTTTCCTTTTTTTTTTTCCAATAGTGGAAACAGCAACTGCTGTATGCAAGAGCAGGGGAGGGGGCAGGAGCAGTAGAAGGGGCATTTGCCTGCCAGCACTTTGGAATGTGAGTTTGGCACAATAAGTGACATAAAGGGAGGCACTTGGATGTGCACCATGGTGTTCCCAGGTGCCACCCCCTCCTTATAGCTGGACATCTCGGCCTTACAGCCAGGGGTGTGATCTCGTGTGGTGACAGCATGAAGTCTGACAGTGCCTCCTCTCCAGGTGGCACCAGGAAATTGCCCCTTCCTTCTCCTGCCCCTTCCCCAAGTGTTCTCACCCCCTGCATTGAATAGCTCCAGGACTGTGATTGCTGTGGAGGTGCAGGGGGGTGGGAACACGCCGAAGGGGAGCTCGGGGCTGAGGAGGTCTAACAGGGCAGTGTGCTGCTCTGCTTCATCATTTCCATGTGTGCTGAACTTGCACGGAGTTTTCAGTTCTGATGACTAACTTCTTTTCTCTGTGGGAAGAAGCCAACTGACAGCTCCCCAGCCCCAGCCCCAACCTTTCTCTTTTTTATTGCCTTTTAGCCACGCTAGCTCTGCCTTTTCCTGTAATTCATAGGCCACAGTGGCTTTCCCTTGAATCAGGAGTTTTTTACAGCTGATTTGGAGCACGCAGAGCGTAATCCTGTTCCTGCTTATGGACTTGCCACATGTGCCTCTCTTGGAAAGGAGTGGCCTTACTTTTTATTTCAGCTTGAACGACTATTGGTGTCCTGTATTTTAGGCTTGTGGGGAGAGGGGAGCAGCAGAGTTTGGTGAAGAAGCTTTTCAAAGTGGACTAAAAGATGTGCAGAGTGACACAGGCTGAGGATAACCCCAGACTTCATGGAAAGGGATCAGGGTACCTGTAGTTAGAAATAATAGTGAAGCATTGCAAACCTTGGGAAATAGAAAGGAATTACAGTAGTGGTTGGGAAGGGGGTGGTAAGGACAGTCCAGCTGGCCTTTGCCAAGCAGTGGTGCTCCTGCCCTTCCCTCACTTGACCCATCTTGTGTATTCCAGTTTGTTCTTCCTTTCCCTCTTTCACCATATAGTTCTTCTCTTTGCCTTCCCACAAACACACATCTCAATACCTCTGTGTTCTGCTCATGGGCAACTGAAAGGAAAGCGCTCTTTTTTTCCTATTCGTTGCTTGATTTCTTATCTAGTTTCTATTTATCTTTAGTTCTATGGTTGTTTATTACCATAAATTGTGGTGGTCTTTCTGTTCTTTGTTGCTCCTGACATCAAGGGTTCGCCGGTGCTGACCTTGGTATGAGGATTGCACCATTAGAAGAGCAATAAACCCCCACAAAAGCATTGTTTTCAAGACATGTCATCGAGTTCTTTAGAAAAGCAGATTGTCTTATTACTTGCTCAATCCCAGAAGTGATACAATTACTTGTGATACATGGATCATAAAAATATTTTAGGTATGGCTTTCTTTGGCTTATTAATGTAGAGTATTAATTTGTTAACGGCTTCCTGTCTTGCAACTGTTCTTGCTCAAAAGAGCAGGCTGCCATTACACCGAGACTTTTCTTCTTCTCAGCTTGTTGTGGATGACATCATGATATAAATAAAATGCAAAATGGCAGTTGGAAATGCCGAAGTGGGCAGGAAATGGAAAAAACCCACAACGATAAGCAGGAGGTCAGTGGGTTGTACTTCTGTTAAGACTGGAGGGGTTTTTTCCTGTGAAATGTGAAGGTTTTGGGGCTGCAGTGTTTGAGGCTGAAGCGCTCTGTAGATGAAAAGCACGTGGAGAGTCAGTTTGGACAAAAGAAAAAGAAATCTTTGCTCAATAAAGTCTTCACTCTTGAGCAGTTGCTGTAGCCTGCGGATGGAAACAGACTGACCTATTTCTGGTCGAGTTAATTAGCAAGGTGGGAAAAAACGGAGGGCTGCCTGTGCCTTCACTCCCTGGCACCAGGGCATGTGCTGCAGGAATGCATCAGTGCCAGGCAAAGGGGGCTGGAAGGCTGCTCCTCCCCACCTGCCTCCCCTCCGGCTCTGCGTGTGCCATGGGGCAGGGCTGGGGCTTGGGCAGCAGGAACTCCGACCTGGTGCCTATCCTGAGTCAGGGTCCCAGTGTCCCAGTGCCTTCCCATCCTGGACTGAAGGGCTGGTGTGCCAGTCCTGGCCCCTGAGCCAGGGCTCTGCCCTGGGGTCTTGGCGGAGGGTGCTGGGATGCCTGTCCTGGGGTTATGTCCAGGGCGTCAGTCCCCATCCCCAGATTTGGGCACCCGTGTTCTTTTAGCCTCCTGTCCCAGCCTCTTGATCTGGGCAGCTGGTCTGATGTTCTGGTGTGCCAGTCCCAGGGTCCCAGTGTGGGGTACTGGATCAGGATCCCTATCCCCTGTGTGGGATGCTGGATCAGGGTCCCTATCCCCTGTGTGGGATGCTGGGTCAGGGTCCCTGTCCCCTGTGTGGGATGCTGGGGCAAGGTGTTGGCCCCTGTCATAGAACCACAGACTGGTTTGAGTCGGAAGGGACCTTAAAGTTCATGTCACCCCAACACCCCTGCCGCGGACAGGGACACCTTCCACTGGACCACGTTGCTCCAAGCCCCGTCCAACCTGGCCTGGCACACTTCCAGGGACGGGGCGGGACGTCCCGCTCCGGGGTGGGGCTTTGCGAGCCGGTTGCCGGTCCCACCGCGGCTCCCGCTCCCGCTCCCCTCCTCCTCCTCCATCCCGTCCCCTCACCGGGACCTCCTCGCGGGGTCCGGGGGCGGCCCCGGGGGCTGCACCCGCGGCGGCCCCGCCACCTCGGCGGCGTCCGGGCGGGGCCAGGGGCCGCACACGGCGCCTGTGCCGAGGGGCAGGGCCGGGGAGGCGGGCGGCCCCCCGCTCCCCTCCCTCCGCTTCCCGTCCCTGCCCCTTCCCCCATGGCGGCGCTGGGCGCCTCGGCGCGGCTGGCGGCGGCGGCGGCGCTGTGAGCAGCGGGGCCGGGCGGGCATGGCGGGCCGCGGCCGCCGCGCCTGGCTCAGCGTCCTGCTGGGGCTGGTGCTGGGCTTCGTGCTCGCATCGCGCCTCGTCCTGCCCCGCGCCTCCGAGCTGGCGGCGGCGGCGCGGCCCCACCGAGCCCGCCCGCAGGGCTGCCGCCCGCCGCCCGCCGCCGCCGCCCCGCCGCGCCGCCCCGGCCCGCCGGCTCAGAGCTTCCTCTTCGTGGGGGTCATGACGGCGCAGAAGTACCTGCGGAGCCGCGCCGTGGCCGCGCACCGGTGAGAGGGCGGGGAGGGGGCCGAGGGGCTGCGGTCGGGAGGGCTCGGCGGGGCTCGGGTCCGGCGGGCTGCCTTGGGCTGGGGTCTGTTCGGATGGGCTTGGGGTCGGGTTGGGTCGGGTTGGCTTGACTCGGCTCGGTTTGGCCACGTTGAGCTGAGCTGGGCTTGGCTCGGTTCGGTCCCATTCATCTGGGCTCGGCTCGATTCGGTTTGGCCACGTTGAGCTGAGCTGAGTTTGGCTCGGTTCGGTCCCATTCATCTGTGCTCGGCTCGGTTCGGCCGGGCTGGGCTCTGGGCACGGCCGGTCCCCCCGAGGGACGAGCCCCCGGCCCGGGATGCCCTTGCAGCCGGGATGTCCCCGCCGGCCCCGGGGACCGCTCGCCCTTGCCCGAGGCAGGTGTTCGCGATCCTCGGGGCACGCTCAGCCCCGGCTCTCCTCGCACCGTCCCGGGCGCAGGGAGGGAGCCCCGGGGCGCTGTCCGGGCGGGTGCGGGGTGCAGGAGAATCAGTGCCCCGAGCGCTCCTCCGCTGCCCGGGCAGGTCGGCGGAGATGCGAGGGATCGAGGGAGTCGCATTGCCGCTCTCACAGGGTCTGGTTCAGCCAAGTGCTGCCTGGCAGGTGGCCCCAGCGGCTTTGCCTGAGGGTCAGGATGCCCCACAACAGCGAGGGGGCACCGACCGCTGGTCACCGAAGGGGGCACGGGCGTCCAAGTGCCTCGTCCCTCAGTGCTTCTGCCTTGGCACGGCTGCGCCTCGCTGGTGCAGTCCTTGGCTGCTGCTTCTGGGGAGAGCTGACAGCCTGATGGGAACAGTAATAAAGTTTGGAGACCGTTGTGACCGTCTGCATAGGGAAGAAAAGACCACTGCACCAAGCCAAAAGCATGTGCTTGGGAATGAGACCCAGGAAAGGCATCTGGGAATAAAGAGTAAAACCCACCTTTACTCGCCATAGCTGCTGCTGAGGCTGGACCAGGTAGTGAAAGAGCTTGGATGAGGGAAGTCAGCTTGGGTGAAACACTCCAAGCGTTGGGCCGGTGGAGCTAATGCAGGAACTGGGGGCTCAGAGCCGAGTGCTTGTTACCTGAGCACACCTATTTTTGGAGCAGGGGCGATCTTTGTGCTGCTTGCTGTAGCCCGCGGCGTGGTCTCCAGCTGTAGCTGGGTATGGCCGTGAGTGCTAACAGGAATTCTGTCCAAAGCCTCGGCAGCATCAGGATAATCATCTCCTCTGTGAAAGACGTGTCTGTGGCTTTGGTGAAACACTCTGCTCTGCTGAAATATGCTGGAATATGCTTATTGCTCCGGCGTCCGCGCCAGCAGGCAGTGCTGGGAGGCTGCGCGGGAAGCCTGGCTTGGGAAATCTGAAAGAGTTAAGAGCTAAAATGTGAGCTCGGGTATAACCCCAGCTCTGGCTGAGCACTGCACAGCCAGCACCATGGGAGGAGCAGCCAGGAGCTCTGGAGAGGATCTTTAATAAAACATCCCCTTTAGTCTTGTGCTGGAACAAACCCTTCTCCGTCTCCCGCCTGCCCTGGCTGAAAAGTACTTGGCCCTGTTGGCCAATAAGTACAGGATGGCAAAACCGTGTATGATGGACCATCTCCATCTCCTTCTCTGCCCAGCTCTGGTTCCAGGAAATCTCTCTTTATATCAGCACCAAATGCAGTAAAATTGCTTAATTTGGGCAATCTGAGGTATATTGTCCACCAACTATGATTTTAATGGAAACTTAATTCCTTCTTTCAGTACTAGACCTATAATTAAGTTGCAGGGAGAGCATGATTGGTGCTTTGAAATGGGTGAAAGAATCTGTTTCTTTAGGGTTATGTTCTTTTCATCACCATGTGGGATGGAGCATTTTGGATTGCAAATCTCATGTGCTGTGTAATTTACATTTACATACAGAGAGGCTGGAGTTGTGTTGGAACATCACGTAACAGGTTTTCTGGCAGAAGAGCTTGTCTAGCATCCATCAGATTTTGCGTCAAGAATTCAAGAAAGGGAAATTTATCACAATATTGTCCAGAGATTGATGTTATTTGGGGAGGAATTCGCTTTGCTGGTGTGGGAAGGATTCTCATCCCTGGTTTTGCCCGTGCTCGCTGAGCAGTCGCGTGCTGTGGCAGAGCTGGGTTTACAGAACCAGATCTGCAACATCTGCTCACACAAAACAATGGCTAAAGATGCAACTTAACAAATCCAGCTAATGGAACCGGGCTCCTTCAGCCCTTAGAAGGAGATCTGAGTATCGCTTTTTACCACACAGCTATTTTGGTTTAACCTCTAGAGATGATGTCTGCTCTTGGAAAGGAGGATAAAGAGACACTCAGCAGTGTGTAGGGCTAAATTCGTTTTTGTCACCTCTGTCGGTGAAAGAAATCAGCTAATGTCCTGGTGACAGGAAGACATCTTCGGGGGAAGGTAGGGAGGGGGGAAGAGGAAGACAAACCTGAAATCTTAAATGGCTTTTGATTGCCATGAAGTACTCAAGCAGACAATTGCTGGGATTACTACATTGACAAAGCATCCTGGTGAGCTGAATCGCTGGCACAGCCAGTGAAATGGGAAGCTGCTAGCAAGGCATTCCCGGGGTGGCAGCGTGTGCAGAGCCTTGATACCACGCTGAAAGGAATTAGGGATTCAGAGGCTGAATACCTCCAAATTGCTGTGGCTCAAAGGCCATTTACAGACACAGCTAAAAGGGACCGGAGCGGAAAGCATTTGCTGATCCTTGCTGCTGTGAATCCAGATAGGGTCTAAAAGAGGGGAAGCAATCCACTTCCTGAACATCAATCATGAGCAAAATGACCACTGCAAGGCAAATCTCAGGCCTGCTGGATTTTCGGGAGCAGCTGGCTCTTTGAAACAGTCGTGCTTTTGTAGTGTACGAGGCAGAGAATAAGCTTTAGATCTACAGGTTTTCGCAGAGCAGGTTTGCAGCCTCAGCGGTTATTGCATCTGACAGCCAGGTTAGCAGAGCTGCCCTTCCAGGAGGCCGGTGAAGTGCAGCAGCAGGAACTGCGGTGTCACATCACAGGACAAGGAATAGTCAGGAAAAGAGCCGGGCAGGAAGGAGTTAAAGTATGGCTGGGGTTCAGGGAAAGTGCAATAATATGTGCTAATGGCTTTGCAGTTGAGGGGAGTTGTCCTAAAAGAGCTGCGGGAAGGAGAGGATGGGAATAAGCAGGCTCCCAGAAGATTTAAGTCTGCTGTCTCAGGAACAGAAATATCAGGCAGTTAACCCATTTTTTTTTTTTCCCTTTTTTTTTTTTTTTTTTTGCGTAGCAACTAGATTTCCCGGGAAACGTGGCAGGAGAGTAGTGTGAATGCAGTTAATGGCGAGATGTCAGCGGCTGGCCTTTGGCAGTATCTCTGCAGGAGCACAGCCGCAGTACTCGGTTTGGGACAGTCCCCACGGCACCCTCCAGTGCCATGAAGACCATGAGTGATGCCCAGGGCTTGTGCTGAGCCATCCCTCTCCTGTGGCAGAAGGATGCCCTTTGGAGGCTCCATTTGCTGCCACACTGGTAGTGGTGGCTTATAGAAAACAGTGTGCACTGAAATCTAAATACCTGAGTGCTTGGAAAGGCTTAAGTGAAAGGCAGCCAGAAGGATTTGGGGTCTAAAGGAGTTCATATTATCTGTCTAAGCCTGCACTAGCTGCTGCAGAAGTGTAATACAAAACACATTGTTGTGCTACTTTTGAATTCAGAGCCTGGGTGGAGGCTGTTGGGTGGCACTGGGGGTCATGTGAAGTGACTTTGAACATCGTGACATCGCAGTACGTGTTTTACTTCATGTGTGAATTGTACCAGTCTTGCAATAGCGAGGACTCGGTTCTGTCCTGCCCTTGTACCTTCCAACAGAAACATGATGTACTTGGGCTTTCCGAGCAGTAACCTAAAATTTGCGAGAATGTTTAAGGAACAGTATGAAACAAATACAGTGAGAGCAGCTGGCGTTGGTACGTGGGAGATAAGGAGCAACAAAGTCACCTACACACCCCACAATAACCACACTGCCCAAACCTCTGGGACGTTTGGGCTTTGATCTTCGCCTGACCCGTTGACTGTTGGTGTGCCTATGGGTGATAGATCCATTTCTGTCCCTGCTTCTACAAGGAAGGTGGCTGGATATCCACGGGCAGAAAACTGGTGTCACTTTAAATTGGAAGAGTTTAGTTCAAAGGACTCTTAAGAGCTATAGAAGCTGCTTGGGTTCTCTGGTCAAGCTGCCCTACAAAAACTTGACAGGAGCTTTTCCTCAAAATCTGAATTCTGTAATGCAGATCTTAATGACAAGGTCTTTTAAACCTATCTGGAGATTTTAGCAAACAGCTTTTTTTGGTGACCTCTCATGATGGTCATGTGCAGCACCATGTGCAGGAGCAGTATGCTGGTTTCCATGCTCAGTTCTCCTGGCTGAGCTGTGGTTCATTGCTTCCCGTGCAACAGGTGTTGCTGGAAAGATGGGACCTTGAAGTTATGCAAAACTAGCCCTAATACAACATGAAATTTAGCTGCATTCAAGACATAAGTCTTTTATGTCTGTTATCTTCCTGAGTTCTTCACAAATTATGATTTTCTTCAGTGTAATTATACAAGATGACTGTTTCTCAAAACTTTAAATGATTTCTCTGATCTCCTCTAAGGGATGTTCCTGAGCTGCAGACAAAAACCATTTTTTGTCGTAGTGTTCAGCTTGGGTCTCTACAAAGGGAGCTCTGTCTGCATAATACCACTGACTGTGCTTCTGCCGAGTCTGCAGAGCTGATAACAAAGCTAGGTAATACAAATAAATAATAAATACTGGAAACTCAAGAATAAAACATTCAAGATCTCTGCTTTTCCTGCTTTAAGCTATGCTTTTTGAGCTTCTTTTTGAATGAAGAAATAAACTTACGACAACATTTGATGACTGTAGTTGTGGTCACCTTTTAGAAGATATTGGGGGTTTTTAGCACACTCAGTGTGCACAAAGTTTTCTGTATTTTGTGAATACCTGTGCCAGCTGGGATAAAATCTTTTCACCCAGTTTGCTTGTGACTTGCTCAGATTAGGGTATATGTAGGGTATCCAGTGTGCAAAATCAGTTGAGGGGTGATAAAATTGACTTGGTAGCCACCAGTACTGGAGACTGATGTCCTCTGCTAAGAGCTTTCTCCTCAGGAAGCGTTACTGATTTTGTTTGTGTTTGTTTAATTTTCACTTTGTTTCTTGCCAGAAGACAAGCTTCTGCTTTGTTAGAGTTCTGTACCTCTTGCACTGAGAGAAACCAGGTCACACACTGTTGTGCAGGTGTTTTACCTCCTGGGGAAGGTAATAGAGAGCCTTGCTGTCCTGATTCATGCACATCCTCCTGTTTAGGCAGCAGATTCAGATTACACGGAGGAGATAAGGTTGGGATCTGTCAGAGCAGTTCAGTTGCTGGGTTTTTAAATGACCAGTTCAGGACATGTATCAGTTGTATTCAGAACCTGATATTTCTCCTTGGACAGAGTCAAAATGGCTTTGAGCTGACTGAGGCCACAAGCAAGTGATCACTGCAGCCAAGGTGTTCTCTGCAGATGTAGATGCAGGAGTCTGGTGGCAGAAATACTGTGTCCACATGTCCTTTAAACAGCTGAGGGTGACAGGGCAGTGCAGGGGAAAGAGAGCATCAAGTTTCAATAGAAACATTTTCCCTTGTTTTTTTTTAATTATCAAACATACAGTTCTTTTTCAGATACAACCTGCAAGTCTTATATTGGAGAACCCTTGGCCAGGAAAGCAATGTCAGTGGGTGCTGGTGGGGCCACAGAGGTGGGGAGATGTTGAGACAAGAGCTCTGTGCTAAGGAGCTGAAGGGGTCAGGTTGCTGCCCATAACCTGAGAGCAGACATGATAAACGAGACTGGAGGTGGGAGGACAGGCAAGAAATGTAGGTGTTAACACATTAATCTGTGGAGCTGCTGGTGATCGAGCCAGGTCTGATTCTTTGCAACATTGGATAAAAAAATTAAAAGCTGCTTTGATCAGAATTCATCTCCTTGCATTTACCAGCCCTCGGTTCTGCTGTTATCAGCTGGGGTCAGAAAAACGTGCTCGCAGTTCATCTTGCTGTCTGTGGTTTGGCTTCTTTGGCTGAGTGCAACATGTTTCCTGAGCAAACTGTTCTCTGTGTATTCTCTCCCCAAAAAAGGGCCGCAGCGAGCTGCGGCTCCGACGTGAGGAGCAGCCCGTGGTGACTCCATTGTTTCAGCCTCTGCCGAGCTGTGCTTGCGTTGACACAGACACTCGGGCCATTTTTCCATGTGGGAATGTGTTTTGCCTGCTTGGGTTCGAACAAATGCTCAAAGCCACAGTCACAAATAACACGTCGAGTTGTCTCATCCCAGAAATTGTGTTGTTGCAGGAAGTGAACAAAGGCTCAGTCAAGCTGTGCTGGGGCTTGATCGATGTGGTTGATGTGGTTGACGTGAGATCCCAAGGCTGAAGTAACGTTTTGGTGCCGACCCAGGTCGCACACTGGTCCTTGGGGTGTGGTTATTGTTAGGACCTGGTCTTTCTGTCTGTGTTGTGCTCCTCACATATGAGGAATATATGGTTTACTCTCTGTTTTACTCCTGCATTAATGTGAAACTTAAGTATGGCGCAGACACACGGAAAGATGGGCTCAAACTGGCTTCAATCTGAGGTTTTTAGGGCAATGAGAAGGCTGGGAATCAAACATGCCAGGGTTTATGGATGTACATGCATTTTGTTCCCTCTCCATTGAGTGGGAATTCTTCTCTTGACAACACTTTGTGGGTCCTGAGGTGAGGGTACCTAGGTGGAGAGCAGGGAGTAAATTTAAGCTGGGAACCAACAAAATGGGTGGTGGTTTAAAAAAGAATTAAAAAAAATAGTTGAAGACAAATCCTCATGAATCCATAAAGGAGCTAAAGCCTGGAGTGATAGAAAACACCCTATGTTGTCCATAGATTGTATTCATTACAAAGGCAGATCTTTCCAGGTATGGAGAGCAAGTCTGAAAATTCATTGTTTGCTTTTGAATAAAAAAATCAATAAACAGAAATTTCCATAAGACTTTAGCTAATAACTAGTCCTGGGTCCATCCAAAACTCCCTTGGGAACTGCTTGCAGTGGATGAAATTTTTCAGTAGCTTCTTCTGCCTTTTCTTTCTGTGAGATGAAAATTGAAATGCATCAAGTACTTTTAACAAAGAGAAGTCTTTTAAACTTAGATTGGGGGTTGGTATGGGAAGAGCTGTAGATGATTTGTATGTTGAGTGTGGGTGTCAGAAAATAAACAGCAGAACTTCCTTAATGATTAGTGAAAGGTCAAGATATGATCATGTCACGTTTAAAAGGGGCAGCTTTCCGTGCTTTAACAGGATATGACTTATAACCAGTAGTACTGTGCATTAATTGCATGACTGATTAAAAGCCTCATCACCTCTGCTGTGAAGTCAATGGGAATGTTCCTATTTGCTTCACTCTGTGCTCTTTGGGAAGCTGGGATCTAAACTTTTCCTACGAAACACTACCCATGGCAGTAAGAAATCCAGAAGACAAAGCTTTTAAAGTAATTGGGTGATATTAATTACACACAACTCAATTAGTGTGAAACTGTTAAGGTGTCAAAGTTGATGTTTACGTAGGTCTAATTAAATACCTTTACATTTTCTGGTGGAGCTTAAGGAACAATTCTTCTGATGAAATATATTTGTGTTTCAGACTTCGCACAACAGATAATCTGGAGATTTCAAATTTCAGATGGTCTGTGCTGCCCAAAATCTGCTCAGGTTTTGGCAAGAAACCTGTGCTGAGAGGCATCTGGTCAGAGTGACAGTGATGCATTTAGGGAATACTGTGTCCTTTACCTTGAGAGTGTTTTCAAATTCACCTTTAGGTTATATTCTGAGCATAGTCACCAAATATAATTATAAAATATTCTCCCCCTTTACAAAAAGGGGCAAAACTTGTTGGTTTACCAATGAAAATAGTTTTCTGTGAGGGATATGTGATCTCTGCTTTTTTCCCCCAGATAGAATCTCAGAAAATAGTACTGAAAGCTTAAAATTAATAATTTTTAGGGCAAGGCTGTAACAGTTACATGACTGAAAATCCTCCCTGGAGGAGACAGTGTTCTGCAGTCTGCCTTGAGGAATCATCCTGCAGCTCTTCCTGCCATATAAGTGACCCAGTTTGCCCACGCAGATGGGTTGGATTTGTCAGAGGAGCACGGAAGGTGTGGAGCAGATGTTGTCTCTGTGCTGCTTTGCGCAGAAAAAGCTCCTCTTCCGTGATGTTCCTCTTCACTAAAATCTGGAATGAAGTGTCTGGCAAGCTGCTGGAGGTGTGAGTGTTGGTAGCACCATGTTATTGTGGGAGTTACATGTTTTACAGGCATCTTTTAGGACTTGACTGGTATGGGCAAACCCGCCTGAGGTTACTGTTCCTCCATGTTCCCTGCTTTGCTTCTTCAGGCAGCATCTGGAGAAGCTGCTGTTTGGTTGCTTTTCCATGGGATACCGATTCCTTGCAAGTTCATGTGAATTTACTCTCTGGAAGTCAGTGCTTCTGAGTGCACATTTGAGCTTTTGGAGAGGCTTAGACGGAATGGAAGGTGGAAATGATGCTGAATAACTTGCAGGGAAGCTTTGGAAGTGTTAAATCCAGTTGTATGTGAACTGTTTGTCCATACTGGCTCCCCCCTGTATTTTGTGGCCAATACTAGTTAGTCCAAAACTGAATGTACATAAGAAATCCTGCCTTCCACTGGTGAACTGCTACTATCAACTACTTTTCTAACACGTGGAGGTGCAAAAATGATATTCAGATGCTTGTCATAGCAGAACTTTTTGTGTGTTGTACCAGTTACTCTGTGTGCCATGTCCTCATTTGTGTGGTAAAAAATAACCTTTCAAGGCGTTTATTTGTAAAGCAGATGAGGTACAGTCTCTGGTAGCACTCTCTGCCTGCCCTGGTTTGCATACTTAATTAGTCCTTCTTGTCTTTTTCATTCTAGAACATGGTCCAAAACCATTCCTGGCAAGGTCGAGTTCTTCTCCAGCGAGGGTTCGGACACCTCTATTCCCATCCCCATCGTGGCGCTTCCAGGTGTAGACGACACTTACCCACCCCAGAAGAAATCTTTCATGATGCTCAAATACATGCATGACCACTACTTGGACAAATACGAATGGTTTATGAGGGCTGACGACGACGTTTACATCAAAGGGGACAAACTGGAGAACTTCCTCAGGAGCCTGAACAGCAGCGAGCCGCTCTTCCTGGGACAGACCGGGCTCGGCACCACGGAGGAGATGGGGAAGCTGGCGCTGGAACCAGGCGAGAACTTCTGCATGGGGGGGCCAGGAGTGATCATGAGCCGGGAGGTGCTGCGGAGGATGGTGCCCCACATCGGCGAGTGCCTGCGGGAGATGTACACGACCCACGAGGACGTGGAGGTGGGGAGATGCGTGCGGAGGTTCGCGGGAGTGCAGTGCGTGTGGTCCTACGAGGTAAGGATGAGGAGCGTGCTTTGGGGGAGGGAGAGGGGAGGGTGGGAGAGGCTGCAGCAGGGGAGTGCTGTTGTACATAGCAGTTCCTCCAGCCCTCGCCTCCCTTTGCAGCTTGACCACCCAGCTGTACAGTTTCTACACTCTTTGTTTCCTAGAAGTGTCAGGAAAGACCTACGGAAATATGGAAGTGCAGCGCTAAGGGAAACAGAGTTGGACACGAGGCGCATGAGGGATAGGGGAGGAACATTCATCATTCGTAACAGATATGTTTATTTAGACAGAAAGGGAATAAGCTTAAATCAAAATGGCCACGACTGCCTGCAGCCCTGACTGCCCAAACCTCTTTTATCTTCTTTAGCTTGTCATGGTGCGAGCGTGGAAAATGGATGATACAATTACCGTGTTTCTTACCGCAGTGGAAATGTGTGAGGCTGACAGATGTTTGCCCTGACACTGACAGTTTTTTCCCAAACTAGAGATGTCTCCTGGTGGCTGGCACTGTCACCCTGCACGGCCCATATCTGCTGCTGCCCTGGGGACTCGCTGGCAGCCCCACCTGCTTGGCAGGTCTTTGATGTCAGCAGAGACAAACCACCACTCTTGGTGATGGCTTTGGACGAGCCAAAACTCATGGTCTGCCCACACTGATATGGCTGCAGCTTTGGCATTTGGGGGAAAAAACCCCTGAGAGTCCCAGCCTGCTTGTGGCAGAGTCTCCTGCTGCTGTTTGCTGGGGGCTGGCAGCTCCTCTCAGGAGTGAGAGGGTCTTCTCCTGCCTGGGTGTACTGGGCTTTTTGAATCGAGTCCTGGGTGTTTGCAGACTGTCTGATTGAAAACACTTACAGGGCTTGAGCTGCAGTTTCACCAGAGCGAATGCCAGTAGGTCTGTCATAGAACTAAGGGAGAAGCTGAAAGCAGAAGAGAGGGTGAACAGGTTTTGTACACAAACATTTATGACTTGACGCAACTACCACTTTGTCCTTTTATGAGATGTGGTGAAGGGGGGGATTCTTCTGCCCGTGTGACAGGAGCTGTGGTCACAAACGATGACAGATATTGCTGCTGAGCCACTCTCTCACTGGCAAAGACTTGTGTTCAACTTCTGACACCGAGTTTTTGCCCCTGAAAGCTGTTGCCTCGTTTCAGTTCACAGTTCAGTGACGGGAAAGCCTCTGAGGAAGGGGAAGGAGGTTTCCAGCTGCAGTAATTCATTCATATCTTTTGTACCTAGAGATTTTCTGGACTAACAGTGTCTCTCCACGTTCCTTGCTTTCAGACCTGGAACTAGTTTATGTATTGCCAGCATTGTGGTTAGAAGTTTGTAAGGAGTCAGTAACTTTTTCCACAGTTTTTAGCCGCATAAAATTTTTTCTCTAGACATTCAGAGTTGAAATAACTTCTGCTGTGAGTGCCTGTACCATGTGGCATTTGATTAAGTTACTGAAGGTTAACATTTTGGTTCTACTTAAACTGGCAGAGCTCTCCCAAATTCAGTATGATCAAATGTTGGATTGAAATAGCTAATGACAGCACACAACTGCACTAGGAATGCTGTCTGACAGAAATAGATGGGGCTTTTCTCAAAATCAGTTTTGTTTGATCAACTTCTGTTAAATTATCCCTAGTGCTGGATTCTCCTGAGTGCCATGAATTACTTAAAATTGGTTTGTGTGAAGTGTATAAAGTGTAGGATGTTCAGAAGTAACCCAAGAGTGTGAGATGTTAAGGCTCAGCTGTTTGGGGAGGAGGGAAGAGTTTCAGTGATGAAAGCACTCTGCTTCTGCAAGGAGTAGGTCCACTCTCATTTACTTGTGGCTTTTCAATTTAAAAACCTGTCATCTTTTCCTTTTTTTTTTTTTTCCTTTTTGATGTGGTCCTCTCATTGCCCAGACAACTAGATGAAATGTGCCTGGTATTTTATTTCAGATAAAGCAATAGCTGTGTGAAGTAACACAGCTGTCGTAACAGCTGTGTTGGGAAAGCCTGGTGTAAAAGCGACATTTTCCGTGTCTTGTACGTTCACGAACATCAAGTAACAGGCCACTGGAAGTGAATTGCAGAGTGCTGTATTTCAGCGAGCTCCTGATGGAGGAAAAGGTTTATCTGCGCCTGCTCTGCTGGGGCACAGCCACCAGATCCCTCACAATTCCCATGGAAAGGGAAGCCGCGACGGCACGAGGCTCAGCAAACAAAGCGGCGTTGGCCTCAGAAAACCCAAACCTCAAACTTCTCCTTTGCAGCCTGCGCTTCCTATTCTGGAGAGGCTCAAGTGGCAGCACAAACGAGTTGCTCAGGGCTTTTCAGTCACCCCCCAGCTCACTGGTTTTAGTCCGCAGCATCTCAAACGTGGAATGCGCTGCTGGACCTCTCTGCGGGTGGCTTTTCCCCTGCACTGTTCTTGTGGTGGGCTCCCTGCCCAGAACCGTTTTACTCATCTACATGACTGTCACTGCCCCCTTTCTCCGATTTTTAGGATCCCACAATGTCTTTACTGTGCTGCTCATCTTCCCTGGCCCTGGCCCTGGTGTTGTGCCCAAATGCATCACCAGGCCTGGCTCTGTGTGTTTTTTCTGCTCACAGCAGTCTGTCTCAAAACCCCTTTTTTCCCCCCCTTCCTGTGTTTCTGTCACTGCTCTGCTCTCCGCGGTGCCTCTTAGACCACTTCATTAGTGGCACCGGTTATTGCCCGTTTCAAGACTTGTAAGGATTTGTTCACACTCTTCCTGCCGTCAGGAGCTTTTCAGCAAATACAGTAGAGGAATTGACACCAGGATTCTTTGGACTTCCTGTGTCATCTCACCCCAGAAAAGAGGCAGCAACAGCCTGTGCAAGCTTGAGAACCGAAGCTCCCTGGACTCTGGGGAGCTTCATCTGACCCCCCAGGCTGCTGCTCCAGGAGCAGTTTGCTGCCCATGGTGGATTTTAGGCTCCTGTGACCAGGCTCGTAGCGGTTGCCCTATTTGACACAGGTCGAGTGAGTCACTGGTGAGACATGCCCGTTAAATGTGAGTTCTTTAGGGCAAGGATTATCATCATTGTAAAAACAAAGCCGAGGCTGTCGCTGCTGTTTGACAAATAGCTGTAAAACTCAGTGCTCTATAGGGTGGAGCAGCCAAGGCCAGAGGTTTCATGCAGCAAACTGAAAGAAAAAAGTAATGAAAAGAATGGAGCTGTGAAATCTCAGAAGTTTACAGAAGGGAGCTCGAGGGTCTGTGAAGCAATGTAGAGTGTGGTCATTCCTCCTAGGGAGGACCAAAGGCTTGTACTGAACTTGCTCTGGAAGTGAAGTGATTCTGCATTTCTAGTGAATGTTGGTATTTTGGACCTCTGGCGCACTTGCTGCGTGCTTTTCTCAGAAAAAATTTACATACTTAAGTCTCCTTCCTTCTCCTCTTGACTTTCACCAGTAGTTCTCCCAGTTCATCTTGCATGGATCACAGGGACATAGAAGTTTTGTTTTCTCCTACACTGCCATGTGGTGCCATGTGTGGTCTTGGCAATTCAGCCTGAGAACAAGTTTCAGTTTTGAAGACAAGCTCTCTCATTTGTGATTTAAACCATCCCAACATATTGCTGACCTCAGTTTTCATTTTGAGTCTGATATTTCCTCTAAATGCACCTGAATTACGAAGCCATCGCTGTGTAGCTTGGTTTTGTTTCAGTCTTATTTCGTAGCTTCTGCTGAGTATTGTTCTAATTTATGTTAAATATCTTCTCAACTTTAATACAAGCTCTTTGTAGCTGCTAAAAATCAAGGTAGTGCTGATATATCCCATTAATTTATTCACTAATAAAGCTCTTCTGACACACACTGCTTTTAGGTGATGCTGCTTTGTGTCCTGCAGTGCAGCAGAAAGAGCTGGATCTCACAGAGTGGCTTATTCTACCTCTAATTGCTGGTGTAAATACCCAGTTGTTTTCTCTGGTTTTTCTTCTGTTCTCATTGAGGCTGTGGGAGAAATTAGGTAAGAAGCAGCCAAATGTGTCTGTGTGGAGGTGGCACAAGTACTCTTAAATACCCTGAAATGAGACAGGATTTTTTTATGATATATATGGAAAAGAAGGTATGACAAAGGCAGCAATCACATCAGGAAACGTGAGCATCAAGGTCCAACCTTCTGGGCGTTGGTGAAGGAAAAAGTAGGGCAGTGGTGACTGGGGATAGCAGGGGGCTTCTGGGAGAAGGGGGGTTTGAATTAACATTTTGTGTGGTCTTTCATCTGGAGTAATTGAAGATAATTGCTACTGTGAAATTCACTGAAGTTAGGAAAGCCCTTAAAGTGCACATTATATCTGCCAAGTACATTGACAGTGCCAGAATGTACCATTTCTGGAATGGACTCTCCCATGGGCAAAACTGAAGTTTATGGCTTTCAGTAAGACAGCCAGAAGTCAAAAAAAGATGAAAGTCCTGCTGTGATTGATCAGATCTGAAACACTGGGAAGAGGTGCAGCTGCTAACAGCTAATGTGCAGTTCCTTTGCTTTATCCTCTGAGAAAACCTTTCTTCATTATCAAAAAAAGGAGATTAATCCTGTTGTAGGTGGCTCATGTGTGGCACACTGTGTGCAGTGGCTGCTGCAGCATCTCAGAGCAGGATGTAAAGAGGTGCTGGGCAGGGTGCTCTGAAGCACCTTGGTTCTCTGCAGACACTGAGGGCAGTGGGGTTGGACTGTGATGTTTGGTCACTCTGGCTCTGTAAACCCTCACCTTAGAGTCCAGACTTGTCTTGGTGGTGGGAGCACCCAGCAGCACTTCTGAAATCAGATGCTCTAATATATGTGTATTGTCCTGGCTTCAAAGCTTGTGCTTTTTGTCCAAGTCAGAGCATAGGAACTTGGCAAACCCTGACAGCACAGATATCTTATCTCCCTGGGTGTGCAGCCCACTGCACCTCTTCGTTCAAGAAACCTACGATACAAATCGTGTGAGAGAGGAAGGATACAAATGTGCCCAGAGTTTTGGAGTGGATGTTTATAAATCATCTTTCCTCCAGCAGTAAATTTTATCTTCAAAATGCTTCTGAGATGTCTTTTTGGCTTCAGATTAAGTTGTAAGTGGGTGGCCATGCGTTCTGGGGCTGGATGGAGATTGAGCTCCCTGAATTGAAGGTAATGAGGAATGGCATTTTGTCAGAGGACAGACAGGTAAGACTAGAGAAGAGCATTATCTGGGCAGAGCAGGTGATGTGTGGGGGTCAGTGTGAGACTGAAAATACGTGACTGATGTGACAGGGAGTCACTGTGAGGACAGTGGGAGAGGCAGCGTGGTTTGACCACTGTGGTCTAATTTTAGTGTTTGCTGAGGAGAAGGGCAGAGAGGTCAAAGGAGAGAGTAAAGGCTGCAGGCTGGGCTTGTGAAACCAGGTGTGGGTTAGGAGGGTTTGGAGTAAGGAGACTTATCTTGGGTCTGCACCCAGGTCCTGACCTGACTCTTTCAGTTCAGAAAATAGTTGAGTGTTTGAGAACCAGATATTTCAAAGAGGGAGAACTTGGCATCACTAAATTATTTCTTAGTGACTTCTGAACTCAGGTTGGTAAAGGTTTCTTCTGTGTTGCAGAACTCAAGAGCAAGTGTAACAAAACTGGATCACACTCCCTTTCTGCAGACCATCCTTTTCAAAATGGAAGGCTGTGTGGTTCATGCTTACACAGAGATGCCTTTCCAGGCTACAGAGACTGTTTTGGACTGACCTAGTTTTTATGAGCACACGGTTAATCTGTCCTTAGTTAGCTGGGTGACTTGACCTAATGCCTAAGCTGAGGGTTGCTGAAATGAAGACTTTGATGGTGTCGTGCAGACTCTTAGGAAGCTTCAGTCATGAATCCAGCAAACAGAAGTATTGCTTTTGTCCTCATTATTGTTGTTGTGAAGTGCAGTGGTTCGGTTATAAATTAGGATCTGTGCAGCCTGTTGAGTTGAGAGAGCCATCAGGATTAGTTGTTATCTTGAGGACAAGTCAGGAAAGGCTAATCCTTCATTGCATGGCAGGACAAAGAACTCTAGTAAAATAGCTCATCATCCCAGTTTCTTAATTAAGGCACTCAGAAGATAGGTGAGGATTTGAGTTTGTTCTGTTGAGCAGCAGTGGGGATAGGCAGAGGGAGGTAAGTCAGACTAGAAGCTTTCTATTGTACTTTTTTCTTTTAAACTGATGGGAAAGCCATCCCACAGGGTAGATTATTACTTTACAGCTTGCTGGAGTTGTGAGACTTGGAAGAAACAACATTGTGCTGTGATCAGAGCTGCACTGTTACTTGCAGGAGAATCCCACCTGACTGGACACCTTGGAAGGACACTGTTAAATTCCAAATCTAATCAATACCAAACCCAATAATACGTTTGTAGTCAGTTATCTCCCATGGGTCAGTTAAATCTGACCAAATTTTGAGTTGGCAAGTTTCTTTTTCCATTTTATTTAGTGCTTATTTCTGTGTATAAAATACAAGGGTGGGGGAATAAACCACTTCATGGTTTCTGTATAAACAGAATCTCTGTAAATGTCATACGTGACTCGACAGCAAAAAAGTAAATTAAAAAAAATTGTCTTTCTCACTAAAGGGGACATGAAGTGTTTTCATCTGGGGCTCTCAGTATGGAAGTTATTATCTGGTCTATATGTAGAGGGTAACTGTGACCTGGATGTTTGGGGGAGGGGGGGTTAGTTGTATTAATTTGGAGAGAGTATTTGCATTTCTCCCTTCAGTCTATTATAGCTGAGTCCTGTGAGCAGCTTAAAGCACCAGCAGCATGGAGATGTCAGAGCCTGTAAGCAGGGGAGAAAAAAGCCAGACTTGTTTGGTGATGGGAAATAGAAATGAAGTGCTGATGTGGGGAAGGGGCTTAATATAAACTTAGCTGAGGTCACCAACAGGATGGCAGGAACACACAGCTCCAATGCCTTCAGTGTAGTATACTTGGAGTATGGCTTTTTGAGAAATACTGGGATCTTTTCAGTAAAACCAACTGAATTATTACAGAGAAGGAACAAAAGTTGGATTTTGTAAATGTATGGATATGGTGGGGTATCTGTTTGTTACTTAAAAAAACCAGATTTAATGTAAAACGTTGTTTGCTTTTGAACTTTCAATGGATCAACACAAATAATTATCCAGAGTTGGTTTAGGCTGGTTGTAGCCACAGTGGTATGTAGCTTTAACCTGTTTTGAAGGGCTTTCTTAATGCTTTTGGAGCAAGTAGTTCCTATCAGGCTCACCCTCCTGAGAGAGCACTGAGCAGCTGCTCTGTGAGCGCATCCCTGGGCTGACAGTGTACCAGGGCAGTGTCTGGGGATGCATTTCTGATCCCTGCAGTCACATTTTGCCAGTTCACACTGTTGGCAGTCGCTGGTCTGCTGCTGGTGCTGGGAGAGAGACTGAAAAGAGCTGTTAACACCAGGTGACTCCTCACCCCGGCCCAGGAGTTGCCAGTTCGCCTTTCGGTTCTCCTGAAGTCACTGTCCTCGATGGATTTGTGGTCCCCTGGTGCTGACAAGGCAAAAGGCAAAAAGCATTTGGAGTGCTGGCACGTTCCTTTTTCTGTAGCTTGCACCTGCAATTACAAATGAAAACTGCATGTGTTGTCTTCCCATGCATTGTACCCAAGTGCACCTGGTGTGTCAGGAAGGAGCTTGGCTTTTTAGGCCCTGGTGGGAGAACCATTGGTTCATGGAGGGACAGGGGAGGTGGAAGATGACAACCTGCAGCAGGCAAGTAGCAGTTTAGCTCAGTGCTCTGGACTGTGTGTGATGGCCCTGTGGACCGTGTGAGTCCCTAATCTGACTGCACAGAGGATTAATTACCCTGCATTTGTCTAACCTCATTTCCTGTAGACACCTCCCAGCTGAAGAGCTGCTGTTTTGTATTCTAAAACCATCTGATTTGAAGCAGAGAACTCGATTCTACTTTGCTGGACTGTTACACCATCTTAATTGATCTTTAAAATGCTTAAAACATTTTCACACTAATTTCCTGTGTTAAAAGCTTATCTGGGCTCCTGGTGGTGTGAACTTTCATGGTTATCAGCTGGAGACCTCTTAAAATCTTGCCAGAAATCCCAATTGCCTGAAGGGTGGGGATTATCTTCCTGCATGCCCAGACCAAAATGACCTTTATGTGTCACAAAGAAGTTGGGAACTTAATTGGAAGAGTTTGGGGAACTAACTGGTTTTGTTTTCTTCAGTGCTGAAGTTTTAGCTGAAACTGGAAGTCCTTGCAAAACTGCAAGTTGAGTCCTGGTTATTTCTGGTTAGTTTCTTACATAAAAGTACCTTTCTACTGTGAAAACAAGTTAGTGTCAATGTTTTTTTTTAGTTGTGTTCTTGAGCAAGTTAAAAGTGCTGCTATAATGAAGAGGCCAAAATAAAAGTTGTGGCAGATTTTTCTCGGATGAATTCTCAAGAACCGACTGAACTTCATGTCTGTTACTTGCAGCTTGTGTGGTAATGGTGATTTCAGGAAAAGAATCAGAACCTGCATATCGTTTATATTGCTATTAAGGGCCCAAGCTATTAAGGACCATTTTTTAAGACTCTTGGAGTAGGAACTGTCCGATTATCATTTATCCTTTGTCCACACTGCAGTGTTGTGCCCTGATGTGAAGTGTTGCTGATAAGAGGACAGCCACTACAGCGAGCTCCCTTTTCCAGGTGAGCAGCCCAGCAGTTTTTCCACTTTCAGTGCAGCTGAAACTTCAGTGATCATCTTCTGTGCTTGGTGATCTGATGTCCTGGGATAGGGCAAACAGCTTCCTTTAGCGTCCTGGTTTATAGCTGAGAGCACGTCAGTGCAGGATGGGAGCCCTGAATGTTTGTGCAGAGCTGTGGGATGAGTCTCCTGGAACCAGTGCTTTAGAGTCATTAGCTTAGAAAGAGGTTTAGGGAAAGGCAAAGACTTGCTCTCCTGTAATGAAGAGAGCACAGGTAGGGTCATGCCCACTGGATCTAAAGTTCCACCCAAGTCTCTAGGTTTAATCCTTCCTACTGAATGGCTTTAGGGAGCTCCAGCTGAGTGCTGTATTTTTGTTCTTGGAAGCAGCCTTCAGAAACATCCGATACTCTTTGTGGATTAAGCACAGGTTTTTAGACAGAGGCCAGGATTAGCAACGAAATAAATGGGAACCCGTAGTTTGGACTCAGCCAGCAGTTCATCAGAAAGCAGGAAGGGGTGGTAAAAAGCTGCTTGTAGCTCCAGAAGTGCCACTGTCACCTTCTTCCAGCTGCGAAGAAAAGCGTGTTAACAGAAGAATAAAGAAGGACGTTGTCAGAAAGCTGCTCTGCCTCAGGGTTGCCCCGGCCTTGCTGAGCAGGCAGCCAGCATTTGGATGCTGTGTCCTTGCCCGCTGTCCCCGTGGCCCTGCTCAGACTGTGTGCATCCTGAAAGGCAGGCACAAGTTTGCTCATGAAAACTTGTTGCCTGCTCTTGTCCATGGTTGCCACTTCAGATTGGTGCAACTGGTTAGAAAAGTGCTCTGAGAGCAGCAGCAGGGTATTAATGAAGGTTCCTCTGCTCATGGGCCTTGAATGGGTGTAATTACTTGGCAGTAACTTCTTTAAACCTTATTTGAATTAAGGCTACATGTTTTGGCTGGTTATGTCACCACTGAATTAGCGAGGAATGCAGGAGAGAGTGCTAGTTTGTATTAACTGAGCTGCCTTAATCCTTTATAACCGTAGGTTTTATTATGTATTACTGTCTTACAGAGAGAGAAAACACTTGCCCAGGGGACAGCAGAGTTCACTCCTCAGCATCTCTGCATGAGGGCAATGTTCTTTGTCCTCAATAAGGACTGAGAAAGTTCTTAGCAGGTGGGGGTTGAAAACTAATATAATGTGTAATTCTGCACAGATATTCAGTGGGTAACTGTATCTTAGGTCTGAGTTTTTTATAAGACTTTTTTCCTCCAGTCTCCCTTAATGTATGGGTGCAGGGTGGGTTAAATGCCTGACCCAATTTTTTTAATGGTTTCCTACAGTCTTCAGACCAGATGCTTCACTAAAAACAGTCCTGTCCAACATGAGTGACTCCAGAACATTCACCTCCTGCATTCCTTGTCCAGGTCAGCAAAAATATCCTGCCCTTGCATGTGAGTCTTCCCTGTCCTGACAAAGGGGACATTTTCTTAACCTTATCACAGATGATTTATCAAGAAGCCTTACCCTCACCTTATCTTACCTTGTTTGTCTAACCTTATCACAGATAATTAACTGGCATACTTGTTTTTATAGCCTTCTCCTATTGAAGACACTTCCTAACATCTTTGGCCAAGGGCAACTTTATTAAAAAAAAAAAAAAAAGCAAACATTCAACAACAGTGAGACAATAGCAGATTTAATCTTCATAAAGCAGCAGGGCTTTTGCTTCCCTGGGAAGGTTTGCTAACTGTGGCTTTTCCAGGTTTTGGACAGGGCAATTTTTCTTTGACTTTTTCAAGTAATCTTTTTTCCCCCCCTTCTCTGACTCCCTGGAGTTGAAATGTGCACTGTAGTCACTGCAAGAGCCTTTTGCAGTTGCACTTTGTCTTGCTTGTGTTTTACTGGGCCCAAGTGGAAGCCTCCTCTGATCCTGTGGAATAATGTGTTTGGCTGAATCCTGAAGTTTGCCAGTAGTAGTATTGCTGCTGTGTGTGCTTGTACTGAGGAGAAACTGTCCACGTGGTTTCTTATCTTTTCTAGGCCAAAAATAACGCCATGGCTCCTGCAGCCTTAAATAATTAGCCTAATTTCAGAGCTGGAAACTAGGGTGAAGATGAAAAGTGTATTTTAAAATATACAAAATAGCAGCTGGGTGCTGAAGCACTGGGATGAAGAGCCTTTGTCTGGAGCTCTGGATGGTGGATCAGAGGTGTTTTGTGGTGATCTCTTGCACGGAGAAGTCTCTGCTGAATTGCGGGTTGGCTCAGGTTTAAATCAAGCCGCGCAGTTCTGATGCGGGGACTGCGAGCGGGGGAGATGGAAGCCGAGGGCAAAGCCACCTTCCTTGTGGTCGTAGGGTGGCTCCTCCAGATCCCTGAGGTGGCCCTGCAGAGCCAGCAGGTCGTTTCTCCAGCCCGCGGCGTCTGCCTTGTGCCATCTGCCCTCGCGGTTCCCGGTGCAGGGGAAGTGTGAAATGTGTAACCCCGTTTATTCTGCGAGGTGGTCAGGGCCGTCTCCCGTACAGAAAATGCCTTGTTTCTGTTCAGCCAGCACAAAGGCTCTTTTATAGCTGCTTGGCTATACATCTGTCGAGGTGCCTCAGACTGTTAGCACTGGTTGCTGTTTGAGGTATGCAGCTCTGAGGCTGTGATGTACAGTGATATGTTGTTTATATGTTGCCTCCCTTTCCTTTTGAGGATAGGGAGCTGTGCTGGGTCCTGCCCTGAACAAAGCTGGTGTTAGTTATGGGATGGACTGGTAGCCTGGAGATTTTCTCTTTAAAAACAGACTGGAATCCTTCTGTTTCACACTTCCAGTTAAACATCTGAATTTGGTGATGTGACTGCAGGACAATAGAACTTTCTCTGGGGAAAAGTGTGTTGAATTTCTGCTCCCGCGACAGACCTGGCTTGAAAGACATTGTATGCACCATCACAGAGGGACCCCTGTCCTTCACAGGGCACTTAGCTGGAAAAAAACCCTGACTTCCTAAAGTTTTTGAACTTTGTTGCAGCCTTTGGATTAATTTTCCCATTTTCTCCCTACCTCCCCTGATATTTTTTTTTTCTCCTGCACGTGTCCTCATACTCATTTCACAAAGACTTTGCTGAAACCAGTCCAGCCCAGAAATGCACACTCATCTTTTGAAATGTAGGGGAGGGAGTGAGAGGAGGCTCTGTAAGCCAACAAGGTCCTGGTGAGTTTGGAATCTCTGAGTTTGTCTCCTGTGGCCTTCAGACATCTTAAGGTTTGCCATCTCCTGCCCACTGTGTTTGGTTTTCTAAGTTGGTTTTCTTTAGCCCCGCAAAGCTATCTGACAGCTCTTCAGTTCCATTCCCAAATAGCTTTCTCATGCTGTCACTGCTGGCTTCCTGACTTAAAGTAGAGCTTGGGTGGAAAAATAACTTTTCATCAAATTACCATGAGATGGGTCTCACGGGACAGAGGAAGAGCACGAGAGGGATGTGCTCTGTTTTATGTTAAGATCTTTTGCTTCGGTGTTGATCTTCTCTTCTGTTCCATCAGGGTGGATAAATTGTGAAATCTGGTATCTGAGTGTGGCAAAAGGTGACTTGGGGTGGGTCCATGGCATGTTCCACCACAGAGTCCCTGTCCCTGGAGAGCAGCAGCTCTGCCCTGCCCAGGCCCTGGTGTCGTGCCCAGCTCTGCCTTGGATCATGTGCCTGTGCTTGCTCCCCTCTCTGGGGTGTATTTCTTGTTGAAGGTCTGCTTTGGCTTTGAAGATGCATTTAGGCTTTTTGTGGCCTCTTTCACAAGAGGGTGAGAAGTTACTTTTGAACTTAATTTTAGACTGGCTGTCGTTCTCGAGCGAACTTGAAGTGTGGTTTTGACCTTGCTCGCAGGGAAACTTGGAGGAACCTGATTTCCCAGCACACCCAGGGAACTGTTACCTCGGGTCTAGAATTTTGTGCTTCGACATCAAAGAGCTTTGCAAACCTTTCCCATGCTCCTTCCACCCTGTGGAACAACAGCTCTCCCTGCGTGGCACGGGGTTATCCCCAGGGCACATGAGGAGGTACCGTCAGGGCAAGGTGTAGAGCGTAAGAGGTCCTGACTCTGTGTCCTGCAGCCAAACCACACCTTCCCTCCCCTCTTTCACCAGTCACTTCAATTAAAATTCCACCGTCAGGGCTGAAGGGAGGTGAGGCAGGAGCAGACTTGTTTTCAGGAGGGAGAGGGAGAACCGAATTTTCTGCTGGAGTGGGCCTTTTCCCAGAGTGGGCTCAGGAAATGTCCCCTCCCCGCCAGTTTAGGTGCAGGACAGTCACAGGCAGAAATTGCAGAAATAATCAGCATGCTGTGCTTCAGCTCCCCGAGGGCATCAAAGAGGGAACGAATTGAGCTGGAAGCAAAGAACCCTGCAGACAAACCTGCAGTTCTCCATCAGCCTTTCTGAACCGTGGCCCAGAGCAATCACTGAAGATTATATCTTAATAAAACTGGGGGAGCCTGGCTTGCAGGGGTGCAGATGAGGCTCTTTGCTGGGATTGGAGGGAGAGCAAAGTGGAGGAATGGTAAAGAACCTCTTGAAGGTGAAAGGTGGCGAAAGCAAGAGAGTCAGAGTGAAACCCAGGGGGGTCTTATTCATGTGGTGGAGTCCAAGTAATTTCAAATATTCTAAACAGAGGTCCCGCGAGCAGAGAGATACGAGGGAACCAGATTCCTTTGGCATTTGCAATATCAGGCTGGCTAAAGTCAGTGCTCTTGTGCAACGCTCTGCCGAGCGGTTACTGAGCAGATGTTGCTCCTTTTGTAACTGCTGTTCAAAATGCACCAGTTTCTTGCCATGAGGGAGAGTTTGGCTGCCTGTGTAAATCAGGGAGCTGTTTTACAGGTGCTCACCTCTGCAGAGGACCAAGAGTGACAAAATTGAGGTGGGGAGTGCTGAGAGTGGAGGAGAAGCAATCACTTGCAGTTGCTGAAGAAACTGTCTCCTTAAGGAGTGAGGACAATGTGAACCTTAAATGTGCTTAACCTTTGTTGCAGTTTCTCTAAAAAGGGTATGGGAGCTGGGTATGTGGTGGGGGTGAGCAGAGAAGGACTGAGATATGCCTTCAGCAAGGAAATTATATAAATTTCTAGAATAAATGCAACTAAGCAGTAAAATGTTACAAGGTGCAAGCTAAGGAACAACCAGCTGTTTTCCCTGGCTCTCGCTATGACACAGCTCTAATCCTCAAAGCCGGAAATCATATCTGATGGGCTACAATAATCTTATTTTTCCTAGACGTAGAACTCCCCTATGCCTGTCTCCCCTAGGCAAGGTAGAACACCTGCCAAGAAGGCAACATGCTCTGAGCCTCAGCTACTTCCACATGCCAGCAAAACCATTCTGCGTGGAAGTGACAAGTGTGATGCTGATGGGACGTGTTCTGGCGTGGCATCCAAGTTAAATCCAAGTGGGGGCACTTGTGCACCTGACTGATGGCCAGCTCAGGAAAAACACTGAGCAGCCTGCATTGTGGCTGGTGTAATTTCATGCCTGGTTACCGTGCAAAGACAGTCAACCCTTTACCCAAAAACGGGGTCTGAAAGTGACTCCTCAGAGTCCAAGCGGAGAGCGTGCGGTGAAGAACAGTGGCTTGGATTTTGTTTTCTTTGGTAGCCAATATAACGTCACTGGTTGTCTTTGTGTCTGCCTCTCTTTGTGTGGTGGGACAAAAAAGCCGTGTCCAGTTTGGGATGGGTGCCAGTTTTATCAATATGATGATTATATTCAGAAGAAAGGAGCTGCAGTGGCTCTTGTGGTGCCTCGATGGTAAATAATAGTAAAATATGGCTGGCTCTTAATATTCTGGTTAGACTCCCCTGATTGCCACACACTGGAAAGCACCCCTTTTCATATTGCTGCATGCTCATGCACTCTGTGGTTAGCTAAAGTAAATGTTCACATCCTTGTATGTGCTGGAATGTGACAGAATCACTGTAAAATATTCCAGACCCTGTTCCTGAGCATTGTCACTTGGACAATGCTATTGCAGGGTTGGTGTTCTTTCTATTTATTTTTTAAATCTTCAAGTGTTTTGTAGATTTGCTGCAGTCCTTTCTACATGAGGCTTTGGGGATAAAGCCATAGCTATAACTTTGAAACTTGGAAATATCTGTACAGACTCAGTCCTGCACCTCACACCAGACAATAATGAGCACTGAAAGCTAAACTGAGCCCATTGATATGGTGATGATCAGTACTTTTTTCTTTCTGATTAATATTCAACCTGTGTCTTCTATAATGTTCCAAACAAACCGTGGGATTGTCCATTCTTCTTAGATCCAGTTGCCCGGTGGATTTGAGCCCGTCCTGCCAGAGAAGCTGCTGGCACTGTGTCCTGTTAGGGCAGTATGCATGTTGGCCTGTGTGCTGTGGTTATATGTATGATCCATTCTGGGTTGTTTTTCATTCCCTGAGAGTGATCCTGGGCTGAAGGTGACAGGCTGCAGTGTGGAGAGAGTTCCTCCTGTGTTTGATCTGCTGCGATGTGGAGTCTGTAATCCCGTAAGGGTTGCTGTATCCCTGCTGGGAGTCTGGGAGCTGTGCAGGAAGTGCAGAGCACTGTGTGCTCCAGCCTTTGCCCTGGAACGCTCACATGCCAGGAGATTTGAGAGAGGAACAGTGAGTGGCAGGGCACCACACAGTGCCATGGGCAGCATTAAGTGAGCAGAAACAGATGCAGATATTTTGAATGATGTTTTCAGTTGAAGCGAATTCAGTTTAGACAAACAACTTGGCAAAGAGAGAACTTCTTGTCTGGGCTTTAGGAGAGCTTCCTAGCTGCCCTCTTGGTCAAGCTGACTGCTTTGTATCCCCTTTAGTTCTCGTCTGCCCTGTTTTCCTCATCACTTCCAGTGTGGAGTGGCCACATTGGTTCTCCCATGGGATCAAGAGCTCCTGTAGGATCTCTGCTGGGTGTGAGCCTAGGATCACAGCCACCAAAGGAGAGCCAGCAGACTCTCAGAGGCTGGGGATAAGCCATCCTGTGGCTCTTGGACATCAGGAGAGGTTTGAACAAGGCATGTAGCATTGGGAAGGCCGGCACTTTCCGTCCCATGCCAGCTTTTGGCAAGTGTCCTTTTGGCTTTGAGAGCGGGAACTCAAATGTACAGGTTAACTAGGCTGAGATGGCAAATCTCCTGGGTGTAAACTACAGCAAATGTCACACCAACGTCCCAAAAGGGCAGGAGGATCTGTCAGGTGGCCAAACACACCCTCCCTCCTGCCCCCTGGAACCTCAGCTGAAGGTCAAGGCTGAGGTCTGCTTTTCATATCAGGGTAGCCTGGGAAGCTCATTGATGTGTAGTGTCAGTGGAAGTAGGAAATTGTGAAGATCTGAAGGAGAATTAAAACCTAAGGACATGCAGAGAGCACTGGGCCGTGCTCATCTCTGGATTGTGCACTTCAAACCCGAGCTGCTGCTGGGTACATCCCTGCTTGCCCAAACCACAGCAAATTTAGCAGGATAATACTTCACAGAGATGGTAGACCACTCTGTTTGTTTCTCTCTCTTCTATTTGTGGGGAAATGCTGGAACAAATGGAGATTTGCACATGTGCATGTGAGATATATCTATGTATATATCTCTATATATCCTTGTATGTGCAGCCCTGCTCCTTGAAGAGAGAAGGTGCTCCGCAGTCAGTGGTGGCGAGATGCTCTTCCAGCATTTCTACATCACCTCCCCCTGAGCTTTCAAGAGCTGGAGCTGTTGGGATGAGCAGGGAGGTGAGAAGGGCGAGGAGTGAAGTAACACGTGCAGCTCATCCAGGCTTCATTTCTCGCTTTGCAATAAAGACGACCTTGCTGGCTTGGTTGCTTTAGGTTTGCTGCAAATCTCATCCACTCAGCAAACTGGTGGAGGGAACTGCTGGCAGTGTCTCAAGGTACCAGTAATAAAAACCCAAGTGATTATAACATTATTTCATTTATAACTGAATGAAATACGTAGGGGATGTCTGCAGCAGAGCGGTTATTTGACAGGCAGGCAGCTCTGCTTTGTGGGGGAAGAGGGAGGCTGGGGAGCAGCTCAGGCTTCCCAGCACTCTCCATAGGCACAGCTCAGGATGTGAGCTTTTTTTCTTCCAGAAAAAAAGATTTCTAGGAAATGCAGGATGAAGTGGTCTTTGTTTGGACTGGCCACACAATCCCCTCACGAGCAAACACTTTATCATGCCAGTTAGGCTGTGATGAGTGATGTATTACAGTAGCAGGCTTGTTCCTCAGTGTAACTGCTGCTGCCTTTATGGCCAGAGAAAACCAGGCAGTGAACTTGCTTGAAGCAGTTTAGTGCTAAAATTGCTGTTAGAGTCCTTTCAGGGGAAATCCTTGTGGCGGAAGGCTTTCACATTTATTAATTAGCCTAATTTCTCTACCTTGTGAAAGACAAATCATTCCAAAAGTAAAGAATCAGGTCCAGGTAAATTTATGTTTAATGAGATAACGTTATGACAAAAGAGAACATTGTAGTTGATCCTTGCGGGTCCCTCCCAACTTGGAATACTCTGTGATTCTCTTATACAGAAATGTATTAGAAATGCCTTTTGTAGTCATAAAATGCAATGAAGATTTTTTTTTTTTTTTAGTTTGCATTTCCCTTCCTCTCCAGCAAAACCTCACTGAATACATCTGGACAATGAATGTTCTTTTTTAGGGATGAACACACAATCTCAGAGGTTAAATTTGCCCTGTAAGGTGTTTGCACTCACATAAAGCTCTTTTATGTGTGACATTTCCTGCATTATAGCAACTAGCTGTAAAAAATGAGTGTTTAAGGAAGACTTAATGTCACATAAGCAAGGCTGTACTTAGCTTGAGTTTCCTTTTTAAAATGTCAGTGTCACTCAACAAAGCCCTTAACACCTTCCTCAGGTTGCTGCCAGTCCCAACCCTGACCTGGTGCGTGGGGTATCCATGACCTCAGTGGGTCCAACTGGGTAATTCTTGCTGTTGTGAGCCTGGGAACTGCCTGTCATGCCTCTGATAAAGGTGCATCTTTATTTATTCCCCAAACTGTGTGTCCAACACCTTGGCTACCACAGAGACCTCCAGTTAGTAACTCACTGAAGCAACCTCTCAGTCCAGGAGAACTTCACCTGAGTAGAAACTCAACCCAAGGCTCTTCTCAGCACATCTCTCCCAGGAGAAGCTTATCCATATTGTAATTTTTAAAAAATTCCTTTTATCCATTCAAGACTATCACCCTCAGGACTTTACTTGCAAGGCATGAAGCAGACCCTTTGCTTAACATGAGCAGCTGTGTGTCCATTTACTGGCTCAGGTCACTCCTCTCCATGCGTTTAGTTGCCTTTTTCCTTTTTTTATTTTCCCACTTTTTCTGTTACCAATAGGTTTTGGCCACTGCTTTTAAAATGATGCAAATTTCTATCTTGACTAGAAGAGGCTGACCACTGAAGCTGCCTTGCTTTTAGTGCTATTCCGGATGTGTCTTTTTTTTAATCTCCTTTTTTTTGTTTTCCTTCTTCAGTCAAGTCTACAAAGAATACTCTGTTTTACGTGCCTTATATGTATGATTTCTTCTTAAAGGACGACTCATTTCCTCTACTTTAGAGGTATTTTCTGAAATCTGTCACTTCCTGTCTCTTTCTTGGCTGTCTGATTTGCCAGTTTTTACATTTTTTTGTGACTGTTCCGCTCATTAACTTCTCAGATCCTTTGGGAATTGTGTTTTGCCCAGGCGAGTGAAACTTCTTTTTTATTCTCTGGCAAGAAATATTTGCCGATTAATTTAATTGCTAAATTGGCTTCTAAGCAGAAGCAGGCTTGGAAAACTGAAGGGGAATTAATCATGCCCGCTTAACAGAAGGGACTTGAGAACGTGGAGGCTGCACTGAAGACGTCAGTGAAAACCAGCTAACAAGCTTTTAGTATTTTGTCATACTTTTTTTGATTTCTTGCTGGCTTTCACTGCTTTTTGCCTGCTTGTAGAACAGACTGTTCCCTCCCAGGGAGACAGGAGTCTTCTCATCTCAGGAGAACACTGACTGGCTCCAAGGGTGAAGCCGCTGCGCACCTGAAAATTCACATTACCAGCACAAAATACACACGTGGGAACCCCCACGGAGGGAGATGTGCAGGTCCTTGTGCTGCTTTCCAGTACAAAAAGCCAAAAATCCTAAACATCCTGAGTCATCAAGCAAACAAAAATGTGGTCCACAACCTCTGTGTAGGTTTGGAGAGTCAAGACACATTCCATGAGCTGGTACACGAATGAGCTGGAGGAACAGCTCAGATCCACAGGTTCATGGGCTGTATCAAGGCCTTCACCCTTCACCTGTCCTGCAGCAAAAGGAAGGGGGTTCCTCGTGCAAAAACGGCCTCACACTGACAAATGTTTCTCTTGAACTTCCTACAGACACATCTCAGTCGATTTGGATTGATCTGTCTTTGATGTATACACAATAGGAAATTAATTCTGCTCTAATAAAATGCCCAGTTCAAAACAGCCAGTGCTGTATCAGATGACATTTAAGATAATTTTGTAATTAATATATTTATACTGAAAGTGAAACACAGGTGAGTTACAGGAGCTACTTCTAAATAAGACCTGGCATAAGGTTGAATTTTCCTCTGATGTAAATGGGTGTAACTTGATCAGATACCAGGGTTATGCTGATGTACATCAGTTAAAGATTAGAGATCTTGTATGTGACTACATACAAGTACTACAATAAAATACTATGGTCTAAAGGTTGTTTTTGTTCAGCTTTTCATTAAAACAAATTGAATCTCATTTGAAAAAGCTTCTGCCTGCAAGACTACATGTCTTGAGTGAGCTCAACTTCATGGGACTCCAAAGGCATTATTACAACTTCTGTAATTACCCAAAATAGCTGTTCTGTGCATAAGATTGGCATGACATTAAAGCTCAGTGTCTTGGGCTCTTGCAGGACTAGGCTCCAGTAATGACTCTTCCATTATTGAGCTGGGAATCTCCCTTTGAAATGCATAAAGTCCTTTATAAATACTGAAGGTGTATGATGTATAAAATGTGTGATTTTTATTAACTGTGTCAGATCTGCTCTTGGTAGGAAATGTCAGTAAGGCCTTGCAGGTACTGTGTCTTGGGGAAAAAAATGGGAATTTAGGGAGCAAATTTTGTGTTTGGAGAGGTAGGAGAAGCAATTTTATTATGAGTTGTTATCTGTTTTGCCTGCTGTCTCCATTGGCAGAGGGAGGGATTAGCACTGTCATGGCAATATTAGGATATTAGGTTTGATATTTGCAGGTTAAATTAAGTGGAAGAAAGAAATGAGAAGTTATGAACATGAAAAATGCTCTTAGGTAGGTAAAATCACTGAAGTTATTCCATACATTAATAAGTGACATTTCTTATAAAATGCACATATAATACTAAATTCTCCAAGGTGCTTGTAATTTGAAGAAATACTTTCTTGCAACCCCTGGATAAAGACATTGAGTTTTTCTGCATCACTTGCCATGCGTTAATTCAGACATGCAAATAGTGACTGAAGAACCTGATTTCCATAGTGCAGGAAGTGTTTTCTGAAGAACAACCAACCCAGAATAGTGTCAGCATTATACTGAACATGGACCTATGCTTTGAAAATTTTTTTTTTTTTTTGCTGATTAAACTGGCTCCCGTTGAAAATCTTCCAGTTCTACTCAATTTTTATTATTTTTGCATTTGTTTTTCAGTAAATGTTAATAATCTGAGAACTGCAGTCCATTGATAATTTTTGAATTATTCATATAGCAGTTGAGCAGAGCAAATATAAATCTAATCAGTTTTGTTAAGTGTATCAGAGGATATAAGGCAGGTGTAAATGAAAACACACCTGTGGTTCAGGCAATATTTTGTCCAGCTGAATGGTTTGGTACTCACACAGTTGAAGAAATGAACAGTTATCTTGTGCACATTGGTGCATATATGGAGATGTAAATGTGCAGTAACTGGGTGTACAGGTTTCTGAGATACCTTCTTGCTGAGGGGTTGGTGAAGCGTTGGGTGCCTGCTAAGGGCTTTGACCTGCAGCTGGGAAAAGTAACAGGAAAATATGCAGTAAACCTGAAATCTCCTAAATGGAGGGGGGCAGGGTGTTTTTGAAGTAGATGAGATTAGTGGGACTTGAGATGATGTCTATAAACTTTACTTTTCCTCTCCCTTGAAATCTCAAGGGAGAACCCAAGACTTCTTTCTTGATCTATTTTTTGGCTTTGTTGTCACCAAGTACTGTCTTGCCTTAGGATCAGAGAAAACTACCTTAACTACACTGTTAACTGGTCCCCTCACATTTTCATTATTGCTTTACAAATCTTTGTATCATTTTAGCAGATCATACCTTGGCTCCTTTCAAACCCATGACATTACTCTTCCTTGTACACAGTCTGACATATACTTGGGTAGTTTGTTGCTGTGCTGGGTTTTTCCCTAACTCTCCTAGTTTTGCAGCCAAGTTTCTGCCAGGAACATCCTCAGAAGGTGCAGTATTGGAGTACACGAGTGATTTTTGGCTCCCCGGCCCTGAATGTGGGGATACCATTAATATATCCCAAAGCAATAGCCTTTTTGCTGCATTGGTGATTAAATGGCTTTCTAGCTCACACTGGAGGATGTTTCTCCTTTTGTGAGAAGGTCTGTCAGGGGCTGTTAAACATAATGGTCCAAATGCAATCTCCAGCTCAGGAAGCTCTTCGACTGCTGTAGCTGCAAAACAGTATGAGGGTAGGGGCCATCCTGTATCTGCCCTGCTGCTTGGACACATCCCAGAGGAATTCACAACTGCCCACTATCAGACCAGACATGATCCAGGTGGGCCTTTATTCTGGCTCAGCGTGGCTGCTCTGCATTTATATTCTTAAGTTCCTTCTGGTGCCGCCTCTGTCTTACTGAGTTGCCCAAATGGTTCTCCAGCTGGCTCACGAACTCTGGCTGTGTGTCATCTGGTTTCACTGCACCAGTGGGATGCAACGAGATTAAATACATTAACTGTTCCTCTGACCCTTCTTTTCCAGCTCTGTGAGCTTCTCTCTTCCACGAGGAATGTGAGCGAAGGCTTTTACTGGTGCGGTGTCACCTTTTGGTTTCTTCCTCCATAATTAAGTGATGGGCCCCCCTCCAGAGCTTTCCCTCCCCTGGATGGAGCCGTGTGACTGCTGCTGTTTAAGCTGTTTGTGATGTTGGTCTCTTAAAAAGCATTACTCTTGAAAAATTGTACTGCTGATGCTGGGGTCATCTTCTCCCACGTACCCATTTCTCCACAGACTTTAATTTCTGGTGCTTTTCAGTCTTTCCCTGCAACCAGATGTCTTGTGGACCATTTTTTTTTTTTTGTGGTGGATTTGCTCTGCTTCACTGCTGTGCTCTGCATTGAGAAGTAGCATTTAGTTTGCTTCAACCCGTTTCCCCCCCTCTTATTACCACCCAGAGGATCTTGTGAGCTCATTTAACAGCCTTCAGCCTCTACTCTCTACCTGTTAATATTTTTCTTTGGATTCCTACCATCCTCTGGAGCATTGCCTCTTACTAATTGAGAGCTAATGCTAAGTAGGGCAAACATTGTAAAGAGCAGCTTTTCCATGAAGAGGCTCTTTAATTGCTGGCAGGAGAAGGTAATATCTGTAGTGTTTCCTCTCCCTTTGCTAATGCAAGTTCAAGTATTGCCCTTCCTTGCTGGTACGTGAAAGCATTTTAATAAAGGTTAGTGCTTTGCATTTGTTGGTTGTGGTTAATGAAGCTTCATGGTATAGGATTATTTTTGGTATGAGGAAAAGAAACGGACATCTGACTGGGTGTATTCCAGTAATATCAACCTTAAGCTTATGCAAGTGCTTCTGAGATGTTTGCTCAGATAGGAAAGATTGCTAGGAGATAACAGACCAAAGGGACCCTCCTGTACAGGGAAATCCTAAGAAATGCCAGGGCAGTGGCTTCAGTTCTTGCCTGCTCACTGGACCTTGGCAGGTTGCACAAGCAGTGTTTGTTTGGCATGAGTGCCCAAACCTGGTACCGAGGTGGGTGAGCACGTGCTGTCTCCTGGTTCTCAGCAACAGATCTTGTGCTTTCCTCCTCGTGTCCTGGGAACACGAGCTGCTCAGTGGAAAATGTCCTTGACCAAAGTGCAGTGCTAAATCTAGTTGTCAGTTGAACTTAGAATTTATAGATGGGGTTGGGTTGCTTTTAATGAGAATGCCTTGTCTTGTTTCTCTCCTCCTCCCTGTCTTTAAATCTGCCTTGTCCTTTACAGCTCTCCAAAGGGCACTGCAGCAGAAAGGGAACACATGAACAATGCAACATGAAGCCAAGAGCTTTTTATATTTGACTTAATAGCCTTTCTTAAAGAAATTTGGCCTAGGGCTAGACGTTTGCAGGTGGGAAAGGTGGAAAGACACACCTGCTTTCTCTACTGATGTCTTATGGTTTAAGAACAGTGCCTAGGTTGTTCCTTCTTTGGGTGATCAGTAGTAGTGATGATTCAGGATTTCTGGCTCTTGGAGTTTTTATCAGGTTTCTATTTCTTCTCCCTCCTGAAGGAAAACTTTCCATGTTTTGAATAGAGTCACATGGCAGGTTAATTTGTGCCTAACCTACAGTGCTGGGTTTTGACCCGTGTGTTTGGTTGGAAAACCCCAGCTGGCCTCAGCACAGAGGCCTGGGCTGCTCCTGAACCTGAGTGGCCTTTCCACTTACCCCAAAGCAATGATGGACCTGACCTGCTGAACCAATCCAACCTGAAATGGTGGCTCATTAAAATCCAGATACCTCTTAAGCACTGGCATGGACAGGAGAGCAGAGCATTTTCACTCAGGCTCCCTGAACTTTTGATTTGTTCAGGAAGTGATTTCCTGGGTATGAGTCTGTATCAGTACTTTGTTTTAAACCAACCCCTTTAATTAGGCTTTTGACAGAGACAGTGGCTTTTGATTTGAGCACTCTTGTAGTAGCTAATTAACTTCCCAAGAATTTTGTGGACACTTGGATACCACTTATTTCAGAAGGTGAGGAGTATGTCTTTGTGGAGTCTTTTTTACCTCTGATATTCCAGTGACCTTATCTTGCCTTTGAAGCTGTAGGTATTTCCAAGGAAGTTAAGCTGGTGCTTATTCCAACCCTGCACTACTCATTCTGTTTGTGTTGTGGGTTTTTTTTGTTTCTTGTGTAGAACAAGGGGAGGATTTGGTAGTTCATCATAGCTGTTGAATTGAGGTCATGGAAATGAATATTTAAATGGAAGGCTTGTTTAGGTGAAAAACAGTATTGAAAAGTCTCTTAAAAACTTGTTGTTAATAATGATTTTTGTAGTTGGAATGTGGTATGTTTATAGTATATAACTTGATAATGTCCTTTTTCCTTTGCCTGCAACCTTTAGAATAAATAGTATTACATTAATTACGGAAAGTTAAATAGCAAAAAAACTCACCTAAATTTTACTAATATTTGCAATCCCATACACGTTTCAAAATGCTGGAGTTTTAAGGACAGAGTGAAGTTAGTCCTCGTTCTTAATCCTTTTTTCTACTCTGGGATTATGGCTCCCACAACAGAATCAGACATGAAAAAGGGATTTTTGCAGCAGGGCTTTGCCTTTGCTGTATCTTAAGCACAAAGATAAGCATGTTTATGCTTGAACATGACGACACTGTGGAAAATAATTGTTGATCTGATTAACTCCATTGAGAGGGAACTTGCCTTCCTGTGCTTTATGGGTGTTCATCTGCCCGGGGCGGCAGAGGCTGAGCCACGAGAGCTGCGGCTTCATTTCCATTCTGCAGCCACTCAGAGGATCGAACAAGTTTGGACAGCAGACAAAAGGCAGGCCTGCGAGAGTCCCTTCTGCATGTCAGACTTTGACAAGTTTGTGTGCTTAAAGAAGCTGGAAGTAATAAAGGCTGAGCAGAAGAGACTTCTCAATACCTTTAGGAAGAACCAAATATGAGGGGGTTTTAATGTTGTTTGATTCTTTTGTTGGTTTTGCTGTTGTTGTTGTCTTGGCTGAATTTATTTTTTTTTCATGAAAAAAGCGGATTTTTATTTTCACCTCTTTTTCTTTCAATCCAGGAAACCTGAAATTGAAATTGGCTTGTATTGATGGCTAGATAGAGCTGAGAAGCAGACAACTGGAATTTCTCTCTCAGAAAGCAAGTATTCAGTTAAATCAGTAAATCCCCCTATGACAGTTTAATCCTAAACTGGAGCACAAGTCTCATGCAATGAAACAAATGTCCACAATATTAGGGAGGACTCTCAGAAGCCTCATTTAACTGCTGGAAATAAAGACACACTAACATGCTGCTCATTCCATAAATATTTCCCAGTTGTAAGCCATAATGGGAAAACACATTACCTTTCACCACAGCTGTGATTAAACATGGCAGGATTGCTAAACCATCAGCATACAAAACTCTCTTAGAGTGTGCACCCACGTGAGGTGGTGTCTTTCCTCTGTCCTTAATTTTTACCACAGCTGAAATGCAAAGCTTGGGGCAACAAAGTGTGATATTGTGTCTCTGTAGGGTCAAGCTTAGGGAAATCACTTGTTCCTTACCTGAATTCCATATTTTGAACAGCAGTGTCTTGGACAGGGTCTGGACTTAACACATTCAGTCTGCAAGACCACCACAGTAAAGGATGAAGTGTGATGGAAGGATCTGTCTTTCCTTGATTAGATTTCATCTGGTTTTTGTCAGTCTGTAGCCCCATTTCCTCTGTGTGTCCTTTCCAGGTGTGTATGTTTGTACCTCACCTTTTGCTTTGTGCTCTCTGCTCTGCCTGTACTTGCCTGTTTTGTGTCACCCTACTTTTGACTTGTTAAGTTTGGAGGTCAGAGAGAGGTTGGGGTTTTTGCTGCGTATTTTTGTTGTTGTTGTTGTCTGTGTTTTCTTGGCTGCTTTTTTTTTTCTTTTCATATTGTTTCCAAGCCTCATGGGTTCTCCTCTAGGGTAAGAGAGAGCCTTTGGCCATCCCAAGACTGTAAATTATAAACAGAATTGCCTTTAACTTGCAGATTTTGAGCAAATCTTTCCTGGAGTAGCACTGGAGGTGGTGATTAGAGCCGAGGTTGGTTGTCTGTTGAGTGTGAAGTTCTCACAGCTGTCTGGCAGAGCTGTCTGCTTGCTGCAAAGCCTTGTTGTACAGTTGGCTCGGGATCCATGGCAATAAAGTATCTTCTGACAAGTTATTTTTCTTTTTTTTCTGTTAAATTTTTTTTATTTTCATTTCACCCTTTTCTGACTCTAGCACATGATTTGAGGTCCTGCCTACGTGACAGTAAAACAGGGCTTTTCTTCCTGACAGTGGGCACTTCTGGCTGCTCCCCAAATCTCCTGCTCTCCCATGGGCAGGGACATCGTGTCTGGTTGGAGACAGCTCTGCCCAGTCTGTAATACCACTTAAACAGTCTGTCATCTGGCTTATTAGATGCATGGGAAAGCAGTTTCTTATACCTGTCCAGTTTCCATTTCCAATTTCCATTCTATGGAATGGACATTTCCCATAAGTCATACAGGAATTTTATGACAAAACCTTACCTAGAGCCTATTTTGGACAATGAACCTTGTGTTTTAGTTTTCCTCTTTGTAAGGGATTGTTCATAAAATGCTGAAGACACTCATTTAAATTCATCCCAGAAGTTTTGCATGCTGAAGAGATTTCAGTTTATTCCAGACACTTATCAGGAGAAAACTTTGGAAGCAGAACTGTGCGTAATTGGATATGTGCACAGAGATCCCTGCAGGGTGTGTGTTTCAAAGTCTGTTGTCTCTGCTGTTAATAACAGCCCAAAAGACCTCAGGCATCTATTTAAGGCTTTTTTACTAAGGGGTACAGTGAAAAATATATATAATTTAATACAGTATTAAAATGCTAGTCACGTGGAAAATTGACCTTATTTGAGGTACTAGATTATCCTGTAAGTCCTCATATTTGGCCTTGGTTTTGGTTCATTTTTAAGGGAGGGATGGAGGCAGCTGGTGTTTAAAATACCTCAGTTTCTTTTCTTCATGCTTGTCTTCCAAGCATTTAACAGTGGCGAGTCTGACTGCAGATTGTCTTTACCTGGCACGGACTCCCAGCGCCGCCGGCTCTCGCTCTCCAGCTCCTTCTGAAGGGGGCATGTGAGTGCATTGGTGAGGGCCCTCAGAGGTGGTTCTCAGAGCTGGATGTGCTGCAGCTTTGGCTTTTTGTGGCCCAGCTTTCCAGGGGCTGGGCTGGAGCGCTGTGGTCCGAGCTGGCTCTGTGTGGCACGTGGGCGCGGTGCCCGGCCGGCCGCGTAACGCTGGGCAGCCTCTCCGCGTCCGGGCTTGGAATCACAAACGGCTGCTTGGCAGGGAGATCAAACCCTTCTGAGAACTGCAAGGGTGTGAGACCAGACACAAGGATGGGCACAGCCCTGGGTTTCCTTCCCAGTCCCTCAGCTGTAGCTCGCTGTGGTCGCTGCTCCTTCATCTAAGGAATCGCAGAAGCCACTTGTCACAGTGCTGATGTTTTCTTGCTGCTTGAGCTGTCCAGCCGTGCCTCACTGTTGGAGAGGATCCCCTGGCAGGACCATAATTTGCTTTTTTTGGTCAGGGTGACCAAATTCTAAGAGTAATAGACCAGTATTCCTGCCAGTCAAGCACGTCGTCACTGGTGGTGGCTGTAATGTGAAACCCTCCCAGAATATATCAGACCATAGAGGAGACAGACTGGGGGAAACCTTTTAGAAGCCTTCCAATACCAAAAGGGGGCTACAGGAAGGCTACGGAGGGACTTTCCACAAGGGTATGCAGTGATAGGACATGGAAGAAGGGCTTTCAGCTGAATGAGGGCAAGGTTTGATTAGTTATTTGGAAGAAATCCTCCCTGTGAGGGTGGTGAGGCCCTGGTACAGGTTGCCCAGAGAAGCTGTGGCTACCCCATCCCTGGAAGTGTCCAAGGTCAGGTTGGACAGGGCTTGGAGCAACCTGGGATAGTGGAAGGTGTCCCTGCTCATGGCAGGGGGTCGGAACTAGATGATCTTTAAGATCCCTTCCAACCAAAACCATTCTAGGATCCTGTGATCCTCTTAAGAGTTACCTTTGGGGGATATCCCTGTGAGCTTCTCATATCCAGCAACATCCTTAAAACAACCATTAGCTGTCCTCGGTGGTGATTAGATTACAGCATTTCAAATGTCCACAGTGATCAACCATCTCCTTTCAAAGGCTGTGCAATACACATAGAATGACTCGGAATGGTTCAGAAAGCCAGGGGCAGCTGAGATGTTCGGGGCCTTGAGCACCCTCATGGCCCTGCAGCCACGAGAAGGAGACAGTGGCTGCTCCTGCAGGCTGCAGTCCCCAGGTGCAGCAAGGAAATTCCAGAGGCACATTACACTGAGGTCATGTTTCTCCCAACTCAACTCTGAAATGACTTTTTGTGCATTCCCTCTTTTATCCTCGCTGGGGATGGCGGCGTGTTCCGGTGCGTCGTGCGTGTGGTGACAAGCTTTGTAAGAGCTGCTTCCCACAACCCAACCTCGCTGCAAGGCAGCAGAAAAAGGGCTTTTTCTGTGAAGCGTTCAGAGTCTGGAGGGATACACATCTTCTCGTGTTCCCTGGCTACTGAACTGAGAGTGGTTGGCAGTCCAGCACGTTCACAGCTTGAGGCTTGGGACGCAGCTAGTCTAACGTGCTGGTGATACTGCTGACATTGCATTGTGGGACAGGGAAGCAAAGGTTGGCAAGAGATGACATTGTTCACTTTCCATACATGGATTTAAGTTTTCTCATTGTTTAAAGAAGGGATTTGCAAACCTTTTGGTGTGTTCAAAAACACCGTCCCAAGGTATATTCGTCATTTAAAGAATTAATGTTGAAGCCTTGACAGTTCAAGTGTACAAATGAAGGGAAGTTTAGAGGAGGAGCCAAGTTTTCTGATTTTTTTTTAGTATTATTTAGTCTGAGCAGAAAGGCTTTCAGGCCAACAGCCCATCTTCAGACTGGAAAAGAAGACTTAGATCTTGAAAGCTTGTCAGTCTCTTTGCCCTCCCAGCCCCTCGGGCTCCTTGTTTGTATCTGTTGGTCTAATAAAAGGTATTACATCTCCTGAAAAATGTTTCCTCGCTAAACATTTAAACACACTGGTTTGGATTTGTCAAAACTGTCTGGACGAATTAGGCGGGTTTCCATAACACTCCTGAGCAGCCTTTAAATCATGAAGATGGATTTGGAAATGCTATCCGATTTTTTTATTAAGTGGGTGGTAAAGTAGTATGGACAGTACAGAGACCTTTAATGTTTCAGTTATTGAAAACTTCTCAGTTTGAAGTCTAGGTAGTGTCTATTTAAACACTAGTCCTGCAGCAGATGTTTGCTTTGCTTTCCTCCCTTTTAATGCAGATGGGCTTTTTGGTTTCTGCAGCCTCTGCTGCATCATCATCTCGTGTTACCTGCAGCTCAGTTATGTGTTTCTGCAGGAATCTTTGCTTTATTTACTGCTGTTGTCCACTGAACTCACCAAACTCATTATTTTCCATGAGATATCTGCACGTTCCTGTCTTTGGGAATCACTGAAATGTGTTCTTTGCCAGCAGCTCCTAATGTAACATAGCAGCAGTTACTCACCTGCTTTACGAGGTGATGTGCCTTGATGAGCATTTGCTGCCAGCAGACTTGATAATCCCTCCAGAACACATCAATAAAACAGCTCCCAAAATACCATGGACATGTTGCAAGGGATGGGAGTCCAGCCTGCACCTGGCTGCTCCAGCTTTGTTGTTCCCGGGGAGAAGGGCTGTGCCAAGGTGGTGTGCTGGGGAGAGCATCCCCTCCTTCAAAACACATGGATACAGTGCAATGTTCAGGTTCTTGGCTGAGTTCTTGGGTTTTGGTGTTAGCCGAGAAAAATTTTTAACCATTGTTTCTCAAATACTTCTGCAGATGAACCTAGAATTGCTACTTTAAGGATCATGAGACCATTAACATTCTTGTTTCAAATTCTGACCTTTAAAACAAAAAGCATTTGGTCATATTCACAACATGCAGGCAAGGGAGAACATGGAAAGGTTAGTGCAGCCCTGGGTTTGTTCCCTTCCATAACTGCACTGCAGGAGAATTAAAGACACTGTGAGGAGCTGATTCTTGTTCTTGCTGCACTGCTTTTTGTGTTAACAAGCAATCTTTGTCAAAGTGACAGTGTACCAGAATCCATGGTACATGAGACAGCCCAGCTGATCTTTTTATAAATTACATTTTTTTAACCAGCTGAATGGAGACATGTATTAACTGGGTCTGGCTACCTGGCATTCGTGAAGATCTGGCTTTTGAGCACCCAGTGCTCTGCTCTTCAGTGGCCTCGGTGACATTGCTGCCTTTTAAAATTATTTTGAGTGTTTGGCAGCCCATTGACAGACCTCACTTTTCCCCTTGAAGTGGGTAGTTACAGGCACACAGATAATGGTTCCTGTAGGTGTCTGCAGGGCGGTGTGAAAGCAGGGCCTGAGTAGGAAGGTGTAAAAAACACTTACTGTAGCTTTCTTCCCAGAGTAAAACAGCACCTGGTACCTGAGCTGAGGCATTTCAAGTCAGTCTGGGTGTTGCTGTCCCACCATCAGGGAAAAACACCCCATGACTGCAGCAATTTGCAGTATTTGAAGAAGCTGGAGGCATCTGATTTTTGTCCTGCTGCTCGTACAGACCTCTTTGAGGTGCTGCTGTTTTCCAGCAGTAGGTTTGTCCTCCAAAAGGCATTTGCTAGAATTAGGTTTAGTTATAATTCTCCAGCACTTAGTTGATTTGTTAAGTCCCCAGACCTTAAAGGAGCACTCTTTAAACTGTCACAGCCACTTCTGTTACTCATATTCTATTCTCTGTCCCGTTGACTTCCAATTTCACACAAGCTTATGAGTTAAATATAAAGGGTTTATAAACTTATCCAGCATCTCTAAGGAAAATAGAAAGTCAGTGGACTGAATTTAGCGGTGCTGAATACCTGTTTGAAGGTAGAAAATAACAGATCTCCAGAAATGTGCTCCTTTCTCTTAGGCATCTAAGAGAGGAGGGGGGTTTTTCATGGGAGCTTGAGAGCAGAGTCCTTTGGACGGTGAGGTCTTTCCTCTGAAATCATCCTGTATTTTTTTTAAGAAAAAGAGGACCTAGTCTTCAGTTTCTGAACCTCTTGACCCCCAGAGGATTTTGGCCTCTTCCATTGCCTGTAGTGGCCAGTCCTGATGCCAGCAGGCTGGGAAGGCTCCCCAGGAGATGAGTAGGACTGTCACACTCTCTCTCCAGTGCAGAGGCAGTTTCTCTTTCTGCCAGGATGGCCTTTTTATTTTGTGAGTCCCTGAACTTTGCAGGAAGAAGTGACTGTAGGAGTTCAGTGGAAATGGCAAATTTAATGGTTTCTAAAACTAGCAAACATCTCATTTCTTCACATCCTACCCTCTGTGGAGGTTTCCTGCTGGTGCTGTTGATGACATTTATAGCTGTTGCTAACAGGGAAAGGGCACAAAAAAAAAAAAAGACTTGTTATTTTTGCTGTCATAGCAGTACTCAGGACATCAGCTTTAGGAAATTGGAACTGGAGAGCTCTCTTATTAGCTATTACTCTTCCTGTCCTTTCCATGCTTGCTCCCCCAAACTTCTTTGCAGTATTCTGCAGCATGAGGTTTTGAAGAATTTGATAATTCACTTTAACCACATTATCTGATTTACATGCACTTAACCTCTGTAAGAGCTAAAAATCTTATTTCTTCTCTTGAGTGAGCTGTTTTCATCTCTCAAGGCCACCATACAACTCCAGAACTCAGACATGCCAGGGAAAAGGAAATATTCATCTTCTGTTACAAGTTGAAGGGAATAAGGTCTTCTGTGCACTGGCCTGTTCTTTAATATCCAAATGGCTGCTAAAAGGATTTTTCCACTTCTGAGCTGTCTGTGCAGGGACTAGGAGCTCTGTGCTCTTCCCCCACATGGGAGGTATTCCAAATGTTTAAAATGGTTTGAGAATGAATCTAGAAGAAACCTTGTAACAAACTGGTAGAGCAGGGAATAAATGTGTAATGTTTAGAAATGCAGCATTTGGTGTGCAGTTTTCTTTAAAAAAAAACAAAACGCAATGCAAAAGACTGAGGAAAATTGGCAGGGGAAAGGAGACTGAAGATCAGAGTTCCTGCATGGAGTGGTGTTGAAATCTGCAAGCTCTCTTGGAGTAATGGGATTTTAAGGGAGACTTAGTCTAAACCCCCACCTTTCTGGTGGTTGTGCACCTTGCATGACCTGTATTTTTAGTACATTTGCCGTGTCACAGCACTTACATAGGATTTTGTTCTATTAAAAGCAGTCGTGGAATCATAGACTGGGTTGGACTGGAAGGGACTTTAAAGATCATTTCATTCCAACCCCCCTGCCATGGGCAGGGACACCTTCCACTGTCCCAGGTTGTTCCAAGCCCCATCCAACCTGGCCTTGAACACTTCCAGGGATGGGGCAGCCACAACCTCTCTGGGCAACCTGTGCCAGTGCATCAGCACCTTCATAAGGAGGAATTCCTTCTTAATATCCCATCTAGCCCTGCCCTCTGTCATTTTGAAGCCATTCCCCCTTGTCCTGTCACTCCAGACCCTTGTCAAAAGCCCCTTCAGGGGGCCTCTTATGTCTCCTCAGAGATTTCTTCAGGCTGAACACCCCCAGCTCTCCCAACCTGTCTCCAGAGCAGAGGTATCAGGTAGGTTCACATAACACCACTACAAGCAAAACCTCTTCCCTGCTTTCACCAGCCTCTTGGTTGAAAAGAGGGATAAGTGAACTGGAGAGCTGACTAAGGCCACGTGCACTCAGCCCTGGGCAGCAGTGCTGCAGCTCCTCCTGCACACACACCCGGCTGGGTTTCATCAGCCTTGCTGCATCCTCTGAGTTCTGACTTCTGTGGCTGTTTGAGGTTTGCCCAACTTCACTTTAGAAGGTGCTGTTCGGGCTTGCTGTGAAGCAATGATCTGGAGGGGATGTCTGATATTTCTAATCTTTTTAAGCTACAGTTTTACATTTGGTCCGACACCTTCCTCCTTTTTAGGTCTTGATGCGGTGCCAAACTTTGTCTTTACTCAGAACAACCCTGCAGAATTTGGAAAGAACTCTTTTCTTCACATCTCATTGCCTTGTAATTTATATGGTTTGCTCAAGAGTGCTCTGTGTTGCTGGCGTGTATTTCCAAAAAACTGTATAGGAAGGAGTTCAGTTCTGGAAACTTGTAAAAATCTAGGTAGGCTTGGCTACTCACTCAAGAAGATGGCAAGGGAAGAAGGCAGTTCTGGTTTTGAGCTCACCCTGTTATCCAGACAGCACAATTTCCTTAGGGGTCCCAAGGTGTCTTTTTTTTCCCCTTAAGTTACAATTAGTGCATTGCAGTGAACTGCTACCACTTTCCCCCCATCATGTCTTCCAGAGTCCTTGCTTTGTTCATACTTTAAATATTAATATAAGGATTAATTCCTATGGTAACACCATGAAAGTCTTGGTAATTATTAAAGGTAACTCTTCCAGTTTTCTCACTGTGCTGCTCCTGAACCTCTCCCTAATCCCCTTTGACTCACACTGAAGGTTGCTACCAAGACCCTACCAGGATGAAAAGGTGGGAGGAAGAAGTGACCCAGCTTTAAAATTTGTTTCTTGCCAGTTTTCAGCCCAAATCCTTCCAGCACAACAAAGGAAGAATGATCTCTTTGGCTGTGCGGTCGCAGAAGAATAAAATTCTGTGTTTGAGCTTTAAATGGATTTGCTGGCGTGCACTGACAAGATGTTAAGGCTTTGACAGAGGGAGCTTTTATTGAAAGGAAGAGGAGAGATGTGGTAGTTTCTTTGGTTTACCTTCCCAATTAGGTTTTGGTAAAATTAACTTGATTTCCCCCCTCCCCTTTTAATTTTAATTTTGTTACACGTGCTGCCAGAAATCAAATAACGTGTGTGTGCAATTCGATTTCACCTCTGGGAGAGCTGCCTTTGGCTTTCCTGGTCAGCTGGTGCTCTGCACTCTGGGTGAAGGAGCTGAGCATCCCTTAAATCATGGCAGTTTATAATTTTAACTCTTTTGTGTCCAAAAACTGAGATACCTCAGGAAAGAAATGCTGCTGTGCACCTTTGTCACGGGGGCCAGCACAGTGATGTACTCTCTGGGTGTCCTACTTACTGGTGCAGCAGAAGGACCTGAATTTTTAATCATGATAATATAATTTGTCTTGCTTGCAGAGATCAAAAGGTTGTAATCATCTTCTCCGGGAGAGAGAATGCAAATTTGAAGCGAGACAATTTTAAGGTTGTTTGAGGGGTGTTTTTAATGTGCTGTCTCAAGCTTTGATTTGACCAGTTCACTCTTTGTTACCTTCCTGTTGCCTTTTAAACCTGGAAACAGTAATTGCTGTGCTAACAACTGTCATTAGATGTTGTTTTGCAGTGTTATTTCCTCACGTGCTCTTCCTTCAATGCATCAAAGTGCTTTTAATTACGCTGACTACGTTAATTACACCCATTACAAGATTAGGCTGATTTTTCTGATCCATATCTGATCTGAACTTTGTATTTGCCTCCCATCAAGAAAAGGACCTTTCAGGTGTCTGCACTGGTGGCCTTTTCTGACAGCTCAGTGCAGTGGGTGAGGCTCTGGGCAGACTTGGGGGTTTGCTGTGTGTTTGGTGAGTCAACTGTTTGCGTTTGGATTTTCTGGCTACGTGAGGGCAAATACGGACCAGGGTGGGGGGGCTGATGTGAAAGAAGTCTTGTAGATGTGAAAGAAGTCTTGTAACTTTCCTGAGTTTGTATTAACAGGGGACTGACCAGGTGGCAGCAGCACTGAAGGACAGGGACGTGGTGGGCAGAGAGTTCCACAGTGAGACATCAGTGTGTCCTTGCACAAAGATGGGCAACAGCAAAGATGTGTTGAGCAAAGGATTGCCAGGAGGTCTGTGGGCCTTTCCCTCTGCTCAGTCCTGATGTGGCACATCTGGAGTGCTGGGTCCAGTGCCGGGCTCCCCAGTACAAGTGAGACATAGACATACTGGAGTCCAGTGACACACCTTGAGAAAGGTGTGAGAGGACTGGAGCATCTGGTGTGTGGGGAGAGATGGAGAGAACTGGGGCTGCTCAACCTGGAGAAAGGAGAAGTGGGGGGATCTCATCAACATGCATAAATACCTGGTAGAGTGGTAAAGAAGACGGATCCAGTCCTTTCTCAGTGATGCTTAGTGTCTTGAGAGGCAGTGGGTCCAAACTGGCATTCAGGAAATTACATTTAAACATAGTATAGAACTTTGTTACTGTGAGGGTGGTCAGACATGGGAACTGTGTGTCCAGAGAGGCTGTGGAGAGATGTCTCCATCCCTGGAGACAGTCAACAGTCAGCCGGGCAGAGTCCTGAGGAGCTGCTTAAACCACCCTCTTGAGCAGAGTGGTGGGACTTCATGATTTCTAGGGGTCCCTCCCGGCCTGACTCATTCTGTTACACTTACTGAAGCTTCTAAAATGGCCTTGGGACTGGAGTTTGCCATTTGGTAACGGCTGAAAACGCAACCCTTTTGCAATCCTTGTGCAATCAGCCGTTGCCTGTTGGATGTGTGAATGCAACTCCAGTTGCAAATTTGAAGCGAGACACGTCACACGTATCGAGAGAAGGAGTCCAAGTTGCTTGCTCATAAAACATTTGAGACTTGGGGCTGTTGACTGCAAATTGGGCAATGCACTCAAACTGGGGCTGTGTGTGGTAAACCTCTATCTGTGTAATACAAGGGTAGGGAACCTTTTCATTGCTACTGGCCCAGTAAATGTTTTCAACACGTTTAACAGGCCACATCTTGACTCGCACTTGTTACTGTCTGTATTGTGCTATGCATAATAAACTAGAACAAATAATATGGCTGGGAGCCATATGTTCCCTGTCATTGGCTTACTAGGGCGGAGATTTTCAGTGGAGATTGGAACCTTTGGCATCCTTGTACATGATGTCTTGCTCAGTCATCTCTGTTCATGCCAAATAAAACTGCTCTTGTTCTTGGGGCTTGTGGTCTTCAGGGAGGCTGAGGCGTTAAAAGTTACAGGTTTGCCACTCTTTTAGCCCCATAAGACACACAATTTTTCCCAATCAGGCTGGGCATGTTCCACACTGACGCATGTCATGTGAGTCCATTAAAACTGACAGTCAGCACATGGACATTGAACGTTTGCAGGAGAGAGACCCAAAACCTGCCTTCATTAATTTTACATATTGCCTCAAATGCATTCATGTGCAGCTAGAGCGGTATCCAGGAGTTTGTCCTGCCATCCAGGCAAAATTGCAGCCTGCAGTAAATAGGGCTGATTGTGGGAACTGCCTTTCCTCTAAAGAGGCATCAGGATAACAAGCAACTTGATGGGTGACTTTCCTTTTTGGCCTCCTGCAGTGCTTTGAAAACCTGGGTGGTCACTTGCATTGTCAGCATCTCCCTTTTCTTTTAAAAACAGGGGGGTAAAAAGAACTTTAAACCGCTGTTTGTCCCAGAAACCATAAACGAGAACAAAGCACTTGCAGGGTACTGTGGGGTTGATGCCTGGCCCTGGTGCACGGAGCCCTCAGAGGTGACGTCCTGAGGGCACTGGGGTGAGCTTGAGGTGAAAACACATCCCTTTGGGGCACATCCAGCACGTGCTTAGGGAGCAACACACTCACTGCCCGGGAAGGTGCACCTGTCCTGGGGCTGGTGGTGCAAGGCTGACACTGGAGTTTTGCCTTCAGTGCCTGAGCCTTCCCAGCGCAGCGTCCCCTCCCTAGAAGGCAGGATGGGTGCCAGGATGATGGGGCTTACAACCTCCCAGCACAGCCAGACTCAGAACCGAGCCTGCTATGGGGAGTGGAGGAGAAGCTGCAGGGAGGAACAGGTTGCATGGTGGAGGAGGGAGAGACGTGTGTGCTCCCCACCTCCATCCCTTCTTCAATCTGCCCTCTCCAGCTGTGGGTTCCCCTGCTTTTTCAGGAGGGCTGATCCATGCATACCATTGGACTCTGCTCCTCTCCTCAACAGAACTTTGTAGGACATCAGCTGAAAGGGTTGAGCTGGGGTGTAGTGTAGGATAAAGGTGAACAATGACCCTGCTCTAGCAGGGAGGTTGGACAGGTGACCCACTGTGGTCCCTTCTAACCTGACAGATCCTGTGATTCTGTGATCCTGGTAGTGTGTACAGTAACTTTGACTCCTCTTTCTCCCCCTGCAGCTTGATTTGACACATGAATTTTTAGTTATTTAAAAGGAAACCCCAAAAAGCTCCAACCTTTCCCTGTTTTAGTTTGGTGGGGGTTATGCCTCCTTTTTCAGCAGGTGAAGTAACCCGTGAGAGCAAAGGGGCTGAGATGTTACCTGGTCCTGGCTGTGCTGCTGAGTGTGAAACTCTCCACAAAAAAGGGTGTGAGGAGGAACAGCAGCTCTTTACATCCCCCTTAAGGTGAACAACTGTTCTGAAAGAAGTCCAGTGCTTCTTTTCTTCTTTTATTTTCCTAAATTAATGCAGAAAATAAAGGAAATCAGGGCTTTGCCTGCCAAATCTGATAATTTCAGTGATTTTCCAGGATGCCATGTTTTGTCTTCTGTTGATTAAATGCCTATTTATAGGGGGAAAAAAATCATTATGGATTAAACTGCCCTGCTTTTTCTCTGATTACATGAAGGTCAATTTGTATATAGTCTAAAATTAAAATTGTTCCAAATTGAATTGTTTATAACCCTTAGGCTTTATATATATTTAATACCCTTACATTTAGCTTTAAGCAAGAAAGAGCACTGGTTCAGTGCAAGGCACTTACTAATCTTGTCATGTTACTTTTGCATTTGTAGTGACTCCCTGCCAGTAAACTTAACATTACCTTCACCTTCAAGGCAGGGAAGTGCTGTGTTACCTAGATTTTTATGCATATATCTGTGCATATTTATCACTTCTTAAATATGGAAAGCAGGTGACAGAGGAGAAATGCTTCAACCTGGTGTCAAAGGATATCACTGGGGATTTAACTGTGTGGATCCTTCAGGCCAAGGAAGGGTAGAGGGGGGATCATACAAAGAATATATTTCCAAGCAAACTGTTCTCGTTTATTGTTATCTACACTGGAAACCTGGCCAACAGGATGAGGGAAGCTCATACCACCTCAGCTTGGTACTGTTGAGATACATCTAAAATGTTATCCCCCCAACTCAAAAAGGTGGTGGAGAAACTGCAGAGGGTTTAGCAGAAGGCCACCAAGGTGGCCAAAGACCCACTAGTCACAGATGTCCTCCAAGGAGGAGATGAGTGAACTGGACTTGTTTCCTCTGGTGAAGTAGTTATGGATTCATCTCACAGTCACCTACAGCTATTTGAGTGGCAGATGTGATGGTGAGAGAACCAAACTCTTTGGGATTGCCTGTTGATACAAGGAGCAATAGCCACATAATGAAGCTCACGGGGTACAAAGCTGTGCCAGTAGCCCCACTTCCAGCAGGAGATTGGGCTGGAGCCCTTCAGAGGTCATTCCTGATCAGAGTTTCATGAGTCCTGTGAGGAACTCATTCAGACTTCAGGGGAAAAATGTGCAACAGCTGTCTACCACTGTGGTCTTGAAGCAAACAAAACCTGATCTGGCGAGCCTGAATGTGGCTTTGTTCTGATGTCTTCTGAATGACTAATGCCGTGAGGAGGTGGGTGGGAGCGAGGGAGGCACGGACAGGGAACATCTGGGTTGTCACTGCGTGGCCAAATTGCCTACAAGTTCAGCCACTTACACCTATTTAATGTGACTCTCGTTGGGATGGGTTTAATGTTGAGTTTTGTTAAAACCTGAGTTGTGGTGAGCCTTCTGGGGTTAGGTGGGATGGATTTTTTAATCATGCTCTGAAAGAATGTCAAGTAGGAGCTGGTGTGTGAGGAATGGAAGCAAGACACCTTCTCTGGGCTTGCCTGCATTGGGGACAGCTTTAGGATGTTGTTGTCTGGGCTGAATTTTTAGGCAGGAGGTGGCGAGGAAGTGAAACAGATCTTGTTGTCACATGTAACATAGATACTCCATTGCAGTCTTGGCAAAAATTCCTGGCTTGTCAGTGATACTTAGTTTGACCCTCTGTAGTGCTAGTAGGCAAAGACTGTTGTGTGTGTCAGGTTAACACCCGACAGGTTTTTAGGTTAACTCCTGTGCACATTTCTCAGCACGCCAGCAATGCGTGTGGTCAAGAAGGTGTCTGCTAAGGATGTGGTTTAGCCCTGTCAGAATATTGCCTGGGGCAAAATGGTTTCATTTAGGGTTTATCAGCTGATGTCAGGATATCTGGGGTCTGGCTTCTTTCCTGGATCAGCTGCACCTCATCAGGACACACCGACAGCTCTCTCTCCCCTTCTGTCTCTCTTCCCTCACAGGATATGACAAATTTTCATTGACTTCAGTGTGATTTTGTCATACTCTGTGGGAAGCAGTGGGCCCAGAACAGATACTGCTGCTCTTGGAATTTTCCAGCAAAGATGTGTAAATCTCTTTTGTACAGTTTCCACTGCTCGCTGTGGCCCCGGCCGTGTCATCTTGGACTCTTGGCTGCATCTTGGGTTTTCAATATGAAACTGATAAGCTGACCTTCAGGCTGAATATTTCTGGGGAGGGAAGAGGTTGCAGAGTTATTGTACATCTTGCATTAATTAAAGGTGAAGCTGTGCTTGAAAATATGCTGTTAAAGGCACTAGGGAGAATATGACTGTAGGAAGGCAGAGCTTGGATATCCACCACGCTGCTTCAGTGAGCAGTGGTGGTGAATGTCCACAGACTGTCCACTTTGGTGCTGATGGCTTAATTTAAGGCTCTGCAAATGCTTGTAAGACCTTCCTGAATGTGAAATGACACAGTGGAGCAACGTTGGCAGTGCTGTTCTGCTCTGGCTTATTTTTGACTGGTTGGCTTAAACCGTTCTATCCACTGTCGTGGCTTTTCGTGATTCATTTTTAGAAAGTACAAGCACGGAAAGCCGTCTGTCTGGCTTACTTTGCAGATTATGTCCAAGATTTTCAGTAGCTTAGATATGACCACGGTCTTACTTCCTTCTGTCTGAAGGATGGCCGCCAGATTGAGAAGGAGCAGCGTGCATCATCCCACTGACGCACATCCAGGGAAATCCGGGAGCTGTCTGCTGGAACAGCTGTTTGATTTTTTTTGAAGGAAACCAGAAAAAAAAGAAAATACAACCCAGGACAAAATTGAGCAACAGTGTGCGATACTTGAGCCACCAGTGCATAGACTGATTGTCTCCACTGCTGCTGGACTCAGACATTCGATAAGCAAGTTAGAGCAGCACTTGGGAATTTTGAATACAGTTGAGATGTCCTAGTTTGTGAGGAGTCTCAGAGCTGTGCCTGTGGGCAAATTATTCAGAATAATGATTATTCAGAATTTGAAGCTTCCAAATCAGGGAGGAAGGAAGGGATACGTACTCAGGAGCTGAATTTTTTATTAATTTTAAGTGGAAAAATTCGAGCAGCATGCTTTTAATTGCAAGTGATGCGTTTTAATGTGTTTCCTTCAGCTTGTGTGGCTGGAGAGAGTTACATCCATAGAGAGAATCCTCTATTTCTCACCACTTTGTCCAGAAGAAAGGGTTGAGTGGCTGATCATGTTAAAATGCCTTTGCTGTGTTTCTGGGGAGCAGATGACAGAAGAAAGCACAGAATGATGTGAGAGCAGCAGTGAGACCCTTTGCACTGCTGAGGTGAGGGATGTCAGTGCTGCAGGAAAGAGGGTATGTGAAATGAGTATAAAGAAATCCAGCCTGTCAGCCCCTCTGACAGCCTGTCCTGCTCTAATACAAGTCATTTATGTCAAGGTGGCAAAGCAGCATGTCCCTGTTGTGCTGTGAGTCAACATAAGGAGAGATGTTGAAGCAGATCCTCTTACTTAGCACAGTCTAAAACAAGCTAATGGGATGTGCACTCAGCATTGGATCCAAGGGAGACAAAACCCCCTGATTTCTCCAGCGTTTCTTTTCCCCTGGCACATGTTTTTGCTGGGCAGTTGTGAAAATTTTGGCTCATGAACGTTGGCACTGGACTTATTAAAAGGGAAAAAAAAAAAAACACTCCCTTCTGCTTAACCTCTTATTTCTGTCTTCTGTATCATCATTGCTTAATTATTGCTAATAAGTATCAGGGAATTTAAAGGAGAGATTTCATAAAGTCTGTAATGAAATCAGCAGTTGGACAATAGAGGAATAAAATCTCTAATTATCCAGGCTGGGAGTTTAGCTGGGATAGTTTGGCTGTGTATTCAGCAGTGTTATGTGCAAGATTACGTGTCCTTCTGGACAGATCTTTAGCTTAACTGGCTCTGTGGGAGGTGACAGGGATCAAGCCAGAATCCTATAGTATGTAGAGTAAGTCATGCTAGGAACTGCACATGCAACTTTTATTTTAAAGGGGCATTTTGTGTAGCATTTTGTGGATGGGAATGTTTGAATTGGTGGTCAGCAAGGAAATAGCACAGCAGGGAATTTCACTAGGGTTGATGCTAGAGACACGTCTATAAAATATTGCAAGTGTATAAAATACAGCGTGTATGTGTGTTCTAGCATGTGTGGTTTGAGAGGTTTATGGTCCTGGAAGGTGCATCTCAGCACTTCTTCCAGTAAAAACTCAGGTGAGGAGTCTAGACAGAGGTGACGGAGGATTTCCCTCTGAACAGGAACCCAGTAGAAGCTGGAAGCTGGAGTGAGTCTAATGGGAGAGGACAGGGCTTGGGACTCTTTTTGCCTTTTTTTGTTTTTGTTTTTTGTACTGTAGTTACCCAGCAGTCCATCCAAAAACAGTTGACTGTATTAATTCTCCCTAAGTGAAAGCTTTACATGGGTGTAACTCTTTCTTTTCTTTGGCAGCCAAAACATTTTTATTTCCAAAACCAGAAAAGTCTGGTTTTTTTTTTTTCTTTTGGTGCCATTTCTAGGTAATGGAGCTTCAGGAAACCCAGGACTTACAAACATTTTGAATTAAATTAAAAAGAAAAATGGGGGGGGAAAGGAACACAAATGCAAACCAGGGAAGAGGGACAAGGGCAGTGCAACATCTGGCTGCTGGGATGGACAGCGTGGAAAGGGCATGGCATGGGGGGGTTGTCATAACATTTGAGAAGAAACACATTTTGAAGCTTCCAAAGGCAAACTTTTTATGGAGCACCCATTAACCCCTAAACCTTGTTGCTGCAACACACTGATCTACCAGAGCCTTCCGTGGGGTTAGGAAGGATTATGGCCAGATATCAATATTAGCCTTGGCAGCCATGCTACAATAAAAAAAATGTGTATTACTTGTGAGCTTTCCTGGGCCAGGGAGTGAGTGAAGTGGGCTGAAGAGTGACCATTTCAGCATAGGGGTGATGTCAAATGGAGGTGACCATTCAGGGGATTCCTGGATCCAGGTAGATCTGGACCTCTCTGCTGCTCAGTACTCCAGGTGGGACTCTGCTGCTGATCCCTGTGTCTGTCAAGAGCTGGAAAGCAGGTTTAGAACATAGAATGGTAGAATATTTGGGGCTGGAAGGGACTCTAATGACCATCTAGTTCCAACCTCATACTGTAGGCTAGGCAGGGATGCCTTCCACTGGACCAGGTTGCTCAAATGGGGCAATAAAGGGCATCACTGGAGGTACTGGTTTAGTGCAAGCTCATGATTGACACAGAGACCCCACAGAAAGCAGAGAGCTGAGCCATGTAATAAGCAGGTTCACCTGTCCTGTCACTGCCTGCATGGCAGCAGCACAGTGGGGAAATCCTTCACATGGGCCCCTCCTCTCTATTTTCCCTCATGATTTATCTGCAAGAGCTTTCCTGGGTCAAAAGAGACTTTGGTATTAAATATATCTTCAGATCATGTCTTTCTCCTTGCCAGGTGTCGTGGTTTAGCCCCACACAGCCACTGGCTCACTCTCCTGCTGGTATGGGGGAGAGAACTGGAAGGGTAAAAGTGAGAAAACTGGAGGGCTGAGATAATGACAGTTCAGTGGGTAAAGCAAAGCCACACATGCAGACAAAGCAAGACAAGGAATTCTTCCCCACTCCCCAACACAGGCAGGTGTTCAGCCATCCCCAGGAAAGCCAGGCTCCATCGTGCCTAACAGTGACTTGGGCAGACAAATGCCAACACTCCAAAAGTCCCCTCATCCTCCTCCTTCCCCCAGCTCTGTGTGCTCAAGCATGATGCCATATGGTCTGGAATATCCCTTGGGTCAGCTGGGGTCAGCTGGCCCAGCTGTGTCCCTTCCCAACTCCTCATGCCCCCCCAGCCTCCTCGATGGTGGGATGAGGAGCAGAACAGTCCTTGACTCTCTAAGCACTGCTCCTCAGTAACTGGAACATCCCCGTGTTACCAACACTGTGCTCAGCACAGATCCAAAATACAGCCCCCTATAAACTAACTCTATCCCAGCCCAAACCAGCACAACAAGGTGGCAGGCAAGGGATTTTGTCTCCTTTGCTGAGGCTCCTCCATGAAATCTTTCCTGGCACTGTTCTCACAGTGTCACTGGGGACGTTGCACAGGTTTATGGATCCCTACCCAGATTTCCAGAAACTGGCAGTCTCCTCCTCAGCTGTGAGGTAAAAAAGTCTGGAGTTCCAAGGCAGAGCCAAACTAGCAGATCTCTTCTGAGCAACCTTCTTCATCCCAGCAGGGACAGGTTGGTTTGGTCTGCTAAAAATAAGTTTGTGCCAGCTCTGTGGGGAGTGAAGCGTTTGGGTGTGCAAACTCTCACATGGAACAGCTCATATAAAATGTGCTTTTGAAACTTCAGTGTCCTGCATTTCTCCTGTCCCCCAGTCCAAAAACATCCTCTGGGCTCAGCTGGATGCTTCCTTGTAAAAGAGGACTAAGTGCTGGAATATGACTTCACAGCTAGAGGAGGGAGGTGGTGTGGGGTTTGTGTGTTCAGCGTGGAAAACCTGCGAGCCTTTTATTATTTTTTAAAGCACCTAGAGATTTATTTTTTTTTTTTTTAATGCAGGGACCATTTCCCCCTCCTTGCTGTCCCTGGGAGCTGCAGTGGTTTCCTGCAGGGGCTCAGCCTGTCCACTGGCTCGACGGGGTTTTCGATGCTCTTTCTGCGAGGGGTATTGTGTGTGGTCGGCGGGTCTGAGATCTGAGAGCTGAAGGAAGTTGAAGTCTCTGTTTGGGAGTTGAAATACTTGAGGAGAAGTAATTGACCATAATCTGACAGCAGATCTCGCTATGCAGAGGACAGCTCATCACCATGTTAACAGTAACGGGCTTTCCAACGGAAATGGAGCTGATGGATGTTTTCTAATTATTCCCTTGTGTTGCAAATGTTAGAGAGCCAGCTTGAGATCTCTGCCCAGAATTCAGAGCCTTAATTTGTTTGACCTTTCCACTGCTGCAGACACAAGGCTCTGTGAATTGCAGTCATCTTCATTAATTTCTCTATTGTTCTGGGGATGCAAATGAGCGTGTTCTTCTGCAGATACTGTGTGGAAGATGGAGATACAGCTCGGTGTTGGGCAGCGCCTCAGCGTGTTTGAGGAGGATGTTGAGCCATGCCTTACTCTGGAGGGTGATCTCCTAGACAGGTTGAGGGACATCCTGGTGACTGGAGCTGGAGATCTGTTTAAATACACTGATGCAGGAGGGGTTTCTCTCCCTTTCCATATCTTTCTTAGAAATAACCAGATATTGCCTTTGAAAACATCCATTTGGACAAAGAATGATACATTTCACATAACATATCTCAAGGATGTATAGTGCTCCAATATCATCCTCTTGGTTTGAAAATATTATTCCAACTAATCAGCCTAAAAGTCCTTTGAAAACACGTGTTTTTTCCACTAGTTTGTCAGGGAGACTTTTTAGCCTGGCTTGCTTTCATTTTGTAATGAACAAAAGTTAGAGCTGCCAGGCATCTACTGGTTCAGATGGATGTCCTGGTACCAAACGTGTGTGCATGTGTGTCTGTGAATCACCAGTGGGTGCAGCAGTAATTTTTGGTAAGTAGGAGGCAGACAAAATTGCTGGTTATGATTTGAAGTCTTGCCCACAGCAGAGCAAGCAAAAGGGATGAATTAGAGACAGGAATAGTAGCACAGCCTTTTTTTCTTTTTGTGTGCAGGAAACCTCAAAGCATATAATAAACTATTGCCATTTTGATTACCAAAAAAAAGAAAATAAAAAAAAATCCTACCCCAAAAAGCTGAAAGCAAAGATAAAATAAGAAAACCTCAAGCCTAATGGGTTTGCCAGTAATAGAAATACATCCCAGAACAAAAGGCTGCAGGGTGGTTTTTTATATCTTGTATTCAGTACGCTGGATTGAAAAGAAATTGGCAAAAGTGTGTTTTTAAAGTCCCCACCTCGCTTGTAGCTTCTTATTTTTGCCTGGGAGGAGGAGTTGCCTTCGTGGCAGCCAGCATGAATAGTGGGGAGTATGGGAAAAGACATAATTAGGATAGCATTAATTGCCCTTATCAGAGGATTTATTTTACAATGCCCTTTAATTCAAGCTGCCCCACCATAGTTCAGTGCACTCTCCAGCGATGGCTGTTTTAGTCCTGGAAGCTGTACAGGGCCTGGCCAGGGACTGTGCAAAATCCGCTGCTTTTTGACTTCAGTGAACAAAGAGCCGTTAAATTGCACTAACACAAAGCTCCTTTGGGCTGTTCTGCACCGGTGGGACTTGTTTGAATCCTTATAAATACATTGAACTGACGTTGGCACTTTAAGTAAAGCCTTTCATGTCCTTTCCATGTAATGAGTATAGCCTCAGCCACAACCAGTAATCTGCTTCCTTCTCTCATCCCTTCCTTTCCCTTCCCCCCGGTTCCGAACCTGCTGCTTCTCATTTAGTGAGGCTCATCCCACTGTCTGCTGAACTTCCCCACATCTCAGCACAGCTCAGGCATCGTGCACTCCTGGCAGGCCTTCCAAGAGGGGGAAAAGTTGGTAGGGAATGCTGGTTTTCTCTGGATACAAATCAGGATGCATTTTAATGACAACTTGGTGAGGTTTGGAGCATTGCACCGACACAGATTCTCATTGAATGTCTCACTGAACCCCAAAAAAATTACTTGTTCCTTATCCTCTTGCTGTGGGTGTGGGAACACAGCACCTTTCTAGCACTGCTGGGATGTGGTGGGGCATAGGGAGAAAAAGCTAAAATCCTGAGTCAGCATTCCCTCTCCACTGCTCTTTTAGAATTAAAGTAGGAGTTTTTTCGTCTCCAGCGCCGACAGAACTTGGAGGATCCAGCTGTACTGCACGGCAAAGTGCCTTTCAGGGATATCTGGCCCAGCTGCTGAGCTCCACCCAGGATAATAGTCTAAGCAAAGCAAAACGCTGCTTAATCCCAAGTCACTTTTTGTGCCCACAGTTTAACTTGGAGTTCCTGCTCTCCCGTACTTATCCTTCAGGACTGAGGCTTGGCTCTCTCCAAACCAGTGTCATTACCGAAGCGGCGTAAAATGCGCCACTGGATTTGCCGGTGTCTGGAGGAATATTGTGTCCTGGCAGGTTCATGGGAGTCTCCTGTCCACGTTGATGGGGAGACTGTGACTGCAGTGGCTGATTCCTGGCAGCGTTTGGTGCCTGGCTCAATGCACTGTTTGGCAGTGGCTTTTCCACGAGGTGCGGGGCACGGCGGTGCCCGGAGCTGGCGGCCACCGCGCCATTCCTCGTAGGAAATTGGATGCTTGCAGTTGGCACCGCTGTGCCGTGTTCCCCACGGCCAGGAGGGAGGCAGAGCAACACTGCAGCCGGGACAGATCCGTGGATCTGAATCGGAGCCACAGCTCTGAATCCACTTTTCCTGCCCGGAGCGTAAGCGATTGGAAAAGCAGGTGATGTTTTCATTGAGAGTTGTAGCTTGTAGAGCACTTAGTTCATGTCCCCTCCTGGACTTTGCTTGTTTGATCTCATATGCATCACAGGCTGTTAAGTTTCACCCAGGTATGTCTGTATTAACTCAAGAATTTCAGCCTAATCCAATTTTGCTCTGGAGAGACAAAGAGAGAGGTTAATTCCTGATTGTCTCCACAGAAAATGATTGATTAGGTGAGAGATACTTAAGTGGTCCTAAGAGAGAGGCATATCCCACATTGCAGCAGGAGAGGCTCTGGGGGAAGGATTTAGTCTCCCATCTGTCCTGCATGGGAATTATTCCTGACACCAACTCTGCTGACCAGCAGTGACCTTCAGCATAGTAACTAGCCAAACCTCTTAAAAAAAAAGTCTATATCTTACATGGGACTTGATCTGGTGAGAGAGGCTCAGAAGCTTCTCAGAGCAAAGCCCCCATGTGCCCCTCTGATCTCCTCCTCCTAAATCTTTTGCTACCACAAATACATTCAACAACACCAAATCTTCCCTGATCCTGGTGGACAGTTTCTGAAGCTCTCAAATAAAAGTTCATTAATACAGGGCTGTAGTGGTGGGAACAAGTGGAGATAAAGGCAATTATAAAGTAATGACTTATAAAGAGAATTCAGTGTTTCTGGTCCAGATGGGATGGTCGCATCTATGCAAGGGGGATGCTCTGTGCAACAACTCCCAGAAACTGTATTGAAAGTATGTTTTCTCCAAAAAAAGGTTTTAAATCTAATTTTTAAGTCAGAATAGTTGGGCAGTAGTGTATTATCTTGCCGACTTTCTCCATTTTTGGCAAAACTGTTGAAAAGTTCAGCCGCTCTGACAGTGTGGTGCCCCTGTTTTCAGCTCTTGGATCTCGTTGCACCTTCAAATCAGTAATGGAGGCCTATTTCCATATTGTCAGATAGGAACTGCCCACACCTAGCGTTCAGATTGGGACTACCCTTTGTAAATGGCTTTCCCACCCCATTACTCCTGCTTCATAGTAAACCCTCCAATGGGCAGTACTGTGGTGACAATTCTTTTGTGTGCCAGGTGCTGAAGTAAATGTTTGTCTGTCAGAACGTGCCTTTTGAATGTGCTTTGCCCAAGAGAAGTCGGTGTCAATAGCCCCTGTTTCTGCTGTTTTTAGAGTTCTTGTATTTTTCCATATGCCTTTGCGTCCCTCAGTTGCAGAGGCTGATTCTGCTCTCCAGTCCTGTTCTGAGGTAGAAAAAGTGGCACATTTCAAGTGCTGAGTCAGTGGAACAGTGACACACAGCAGCACTGCTCTGCCGTGTGGTCCAAAGAGCATTTGGAATGGAATAAATCTTACAGTCCTGTTAAAACCATGCCAAAACACTTTTCAGACTGGGAAAATATTAATAGCAGGCTGAGATGAGTTTCTTGTGGGCTGTCATCTCCAGCTTTAGCCACCTTGGGCAGGAGGATCTGCAGGGGTGATTGAGCCAAAATCTGTGAGGCTCATTCTCTCCTTAGAGGGGAAAGGAACTGATGGTCAGATCTCCAAGATTTTGTTTAATATGGTCCCTTTTTAGGCCACCGACCCGGCAGCGGAAGGTCTGTGTTCCCAGATCTTTTAGAAGAGTCACAGGGTGAGGTTGCCAAGTCTTCAAGGACTCTAATTATCATGCTGTAATTCCATCTCCAACCTTAATAAACACAATGTCTTGAGGGGTGATCTGCTTTCGTCCTCCTTTTGCATACTGTGGGGTGATACAGGAATGTTTGCATTTTTGGCATTCTTGATTTTTAGGTTTTTCTCTTAAAACGAGAAGAGAGACTGCATGAAAGTCAAAGGAAGTACAGTCAGTCGTCAGTGCAGTCGGGGTAGAATTTGCACAGCTGCCAGAATGAGGTTCAGATATTTTACTGGGTGATACAATATAAATGTTTAATTCACAGTGCGTAACACTTTAAATAAATATCACTTGGCCACCCTCTAATGAGGATATGCTTGACCATTGACACCTCATATTCTGGCTATAGTTTCTCTCACTAGTTTTTATGGCAGACTGTACATGTTTTATAAAAACAACATTCAAAATACAATTTATTCAGTCTTGTCTAAAATGAGTCTTCAGTTTTGTAACGTCACATTTGAAACCCTGCATTTAAATTGCTGCTTGCAGACAGTTTTCAGGATTCAAACTGAACTTAAAACTGACTTTTATGGAGCAATAAACTGCAATGTCATATACTAGATGGTGGCAACATACAGCTACTGTCTACTTTTAACTAAAGGCCTTGATGTTTCTCCTCTATATTCCTTCCTTGAGAGACATTTCCTTATTCCCTACATCCCATGCCATACTGGATCCACCTGCATGCTGTTTCCCTAGGGGTTTTCCCTGTGCTGAAGGAGGGGAACAGTTAATTTTTGAGCCTGGCTGCATGAAGGAAGCAAAAGTTTGGTTAGTGATTATTCTTTCTTGTTGCTTTTTGTCCCATAACTGGAACTATTTCTTGGACTGACCAGTCAGAGAAAGAAGAGGGGGGAAATAATGAAGGTGCTGCGGGAGGGCTCCCCCCACTCCTTGTTGGAATAGGTGGGAGGGCAAAGGGAGCAGAAGGAAAATGCAATTGCAACCATTGTAAATAAGGATTTCCTAGGTAAACAGGGATTTGTGTAGCACAAATCCACTGGAGTGAATTATTTGTTGCAGGTGTAGCGAGTCCCTTCTGTTTTCCCCACAGCTGCTGTTTCTAACTGTGCTTTTTTCACTTTTGGTAAGAGTTGAGTATCTCTAATTTGGGTCAGTATTAGTTCTTAAGATATTGCCACGTCAGAACTGTGCCCTGTCTTTCTGGGAAGATAAGAAGTCATGGTTAGATGAAGGCAGCTGAGGGAGGAGGCAGCTCCCGACCACCAGTGAGTGCTCTGTGGGCTGTGGGCTCCTGCAGGCCCTCGGCAGCTTTTCATCCCAGCTCCCCCTGGTTTTATGTCAGCAGTGAGACCCACACAGTGCTGATAAAGGTTTGGCTATTTCAGTTTTGCTGAGGAGGGCTTGGCAAGGCATCACACCTCTCCCAGCATCTTCCTGGACTGCCTTTACACAGGGGCTGTAGCTCTTCCACGTAGTTCTTGGATGGAAAGCGTTGCCCGTTGTGCCGAGGGAAGCTGCTCCAGAAGCTCACTAGCACCACTCCCCCGTCCTCAGGCATGGCTGTTCCTGCTGCTTGTGTCGATGCCAGCACTCAAACATCAGGGAAACCAGAATGTTTGCACTGTGAGCTAATCTACTCTTTAAAGATGTTAGATAATGTAATAAAATAGCTCAGCGGTGCGTTGCAATTACCTTTCACATTTCGTCATGCTTCGAAAATTTTTGTCTTCTGAAACTGGGGCTATATTTTTAGTACAGTGCAATCAGAAATGTCTGGCCAAGAACCTGATATAGTACCTAGGAAAATGGAAATATTCCTTTAAATGTCTTCCAGAGCTGTGGTTTCCTCTGAGTATTAAACTCCATTTGTTATGTTCTGATTACATACTTTGGTCTGGGTTATATATGACTTGGTTTTATAATTCCATTTATATGGACAGTTTGATCTCTTCCTTGTATTTTTAATAACAGAAAGCAAAACTTAGACTTTTATTTTAGCCTGAGCTAAGCATAATTATTTAGTGGGCAAGAGAATCAAGATTACATTCTTGTGTTTGCCACGGAGGCTTACAGATTATTATTATTTTGTTTTTTCTTCATGGTTATGGCCAAAAGATTCATGCTATTAAAACCCAAACCATTATGTCAGGGTAATGGTTTCTGTAACTTGGAAGTGAAGAAAGAAGCTGAATCTAGAGCTGGCTAACTTACCAGTGGATTTGGAGTGTATTTGACATTAGGGTTTGGTATGATTCAGCAGTGACATGAATTAGTGCATCTCTTACAAGCCCGCATTGTGGTGAGTTCACACAGTTCACTCTTTCTGGCATTTTGCAACACTCAGGGCACAAATTATTAGGAGTGCTCTCAGCCACTCCCATAAACTATGACCCCATACTGTCTTCTGCTCTTTTCCAGTCTTCAGTACATCTCTTTTCCTGTAAGGAAATTTATGGGCTAGAACTTATTGCACCACTTCCTATGTAACATGGCAGAACTGTATGATCCCCTGCAGCTCAGAAAGCTCCAGCTGGCACCTCGAGCGAGCCATCAGCTCTTGTTACCACACACCTTCTCATGCCCATGAACCACCTGATCCCTGTCTAGTTGCTCCCCTGTGGCACACAAAGCAAAACCAGAGCAGGGCAGACCAGCTCAGGTAAATGTCCCTTCAAGACAGTTTCCAGTCTCGGTACCAGTGGGAGTTGTCTGAAGGGTGAAGAGGAGAAGGGTGTTGTGGATAGGGTTAGGTTTTGATGTGCATTTTTTGATGTTGTGGGGTTATTTTACTTTCTCTTTACTTTACGCCTTTGACAAACTGGAGAGGCTGACATTTAATGGGTTGGGTGGTTTCTCTCCCATTCAAAGTGGACAGGAGGGCCACACCACGGAAAAAATCCAACCTGCAAGAAGCCCGGGAAGCTGGACTTTCATGGTAGGGAGGGCTTTGACCTACTTCTTAGCTCGTTGCAGATATCATTCTGCATCTGCTAGGATGACGCTGTTACCCCACCAGTGGGCCACAGAACCCACAGGACACTCATCCTGTGTCAGAGGATGGGGATTTGCATAATGAGAGGGCAGCAGCAGGCAGGCCCCGGGTGTGCTGGGCCTTCAGTCCCAGCAGTAAAACCTTTTTCTTAGAAATCCTCCGAGTGTGAAATCCCAGCCCTCAAGAACAGGCAGTACTTCTGTTGAAAATCAGCGTAAAGCAGTGAGCAGTGCAGCATGTTGTGTAAATCACATGTGTTTGTCTCCTCACCCCTCCGAAGTGAGGCGAAGAAGTACCCTTGTGAGTTGATGGATTTAGTGGGGTTTGTATGTGATTTAACGTGCTTCAGATCAGTCACGGTGCTTTATTTCCTAGGCTTCATTAAGCCCATGGTCTGCCCGTGTTGTGATCGTCACTCCTCGCAGTTCTTACCAAATACCAGTTTTAATATCCGGATATAGATTTCTTCAATATCCTGCAATGCATTTTTCGGTGCTTTTCTGGGTAATTCTAATACTAAACAGTCAGTGATGCACCAGGCCCCTGGGCCACGTTTTCAGGTTAGCATAATGCTTTCCATCTTTCATCTTTGCGCAACACAGGCTGCTGTTACGTGTTGGGGTTTTTTTAGGACACACAGTACCCAAAAAGAGCTGCTTACTTAATAGCACTCTAAGACAACACAGCCCTACTGTAAGTTCACCTCTTCTGTTCTGATCCGTCCTTGTGTCTTCTCCCTTCTACTCTCCCTCTGTCTTTGCTCCTCTCTTTTTTTTATCTGTGGGAAATATCCAACGATGCACTGTTTCCATGGAGAACAGGAGATCAGCTCTGTATTATTCTGGCTTAAAGATCTGTAGAAACAAATGTCATTCCAGAGGGGAAAATAAAAGTTCTCTTCTGACAGTATGCTGAATAAAAAGATGGCAGGCTGAACAGATATGGCTAAATTTGTCACCTGTGTTCCTCTGGCACTACTGAATTAACTGTAAAAATTTCTGTGAAGGGAGGAAACAATTATTTTGCAAGTCAAGAAGTCAAACTTCTCTCAGAGACAGAGATTTGTTTTTTGCTGGTGTGTATTGAAGCACTTCTGGACCTGGTGTAGATTTGTCTTCTCCGAACAGAAAAAAAAGTGCCTTTGAACATATTATCATTGCCTTAAAAATGAAAAAGAAAATTATCCCCTCAGGCATTTGACAGGAGGCCAGACCTCAGAGGACAACTGAAGAGAGACAGACAGGTTTCTAACATCTGTTTTGGGTGGGTGGATTGTATTTGACTTTGGCGTTCACATCAAGACAAGGCAAAGGCAGCAGAGGCAGGGCTTGATGAAAAGCACAGTCCAGCAGCCATGAAGTGAGGGTGAGAATCCTGGGATACATGCAAGGCTTTCTGTAGGCTGTAGAGAAGAATCCTGTTAACGCTGGATTGGGCATCCCAAATCAGGTTGTTGCTATAGAGTGATGACTGACAGATGTCCTTGACACATGTCCTTGAGTGAAGCGAGAGCCTTCCTCCCACCCTGAGTTCTCGGGGTGCCTCCCTGCTAGATGAGTTGTGTTGAACAGTGCTGCTATTTTAAGACTCAAATGGTGTGTCAGTGCCCACTTTGTTTTCTGACACAAGGTGCAGCCCCCAGGGGTGAGTCATCAGTGGATCCCTCTGCCTCCAGCTGAGCCTGTTCCCAAAATTTGCTCTCGGTAGTGCTTTCCAAACCTGCTGCCGACTGTGAGTTGGGAGCACCTATTTGTTCATGGGGTGCACGTCAGAACCCTTATTAGCTCCAGCTCAAAACCGCAGTGAGCTCGGGAACAACCTGCAGTTCAGATGACACAAGTATATCTCAGAAGAGTACTGAGGAAAATGCAGCAGAAAGTAGTCCTGTGTGTCCTCTGAAAGCCCCATTGAAGGGCTCTGGCTCCCTCGTGGATGTGCCTTTGTGGGACAGCAGAGGAACACAGTCCCCATCCATGCACCCTGCCCTCCCGGGCTGGTGCCCGCCTGCCTCTGAACCGCGGCGATTTATAACACCCCGAGGACACGAGTGCCCATTTCAATGCAGCTTTAAGCTGTCAGGCTGTAAATTGTCTTGGTTCAGGAGCTACTTCAAAGCAGCCCAGCCTTCCTGCAGCAAGGAGAAGGCTTTTTGGCAAACCCAGCACAAGTCGTTTGCTATTCATGAGTCAAATCCCCGATATGTTCTTGATCAGCAACTAAAAATGGGTCATAAGAAGACAAGGCATTGCTGTCTGGTGAAGGAAGCTGCAAACTCCACTGGCTTTCCCCATCTGTTGGCTAAAGCTCTTCTGCTTTCTCAGCAATGGCTTTTCCTCCCTCCCTGCCATTTTCCATTGTACTCAGCAACACTGAGCACCCACAAGGTTTCCTGAAGCAACAGGACCTTGACCCAGCAGGCAAACCCACCCAGAAGATCTCCCATTGCCCCTGTCTCCCAGATGAGTGAAAAGTGTCAATGGGGTATGGGAAAGGCACTAATGAAAATGATAAATTCCTTCAAGATGCCTGGTTTACAAATCTGGAAGGGCTGCAATGGTCAAGGGAGAGGGAAAGGAAACACCAGTTGGGTGCAAGCTGAGACTTGCAGTCTGGCAGCTGAGGGATGGAGGGACCAAGCCACAGTGGCTGCAGGTAATGGGCACAAGTTTTGGAGCCAGGTCCACTCTCCCAAAACTGCACCTGCAGCAGCTTGGTTGCAGCCAGCAGAATGAAGTGTCCTCCAGGTTGGAAGCAGAGGAACAAAAAAAACCCTACTAAAGGACCGAAAAACTCCTTGTATGTATGGCTAATGTTCAGAAGAGAGTTCAGTGTGTTGTGTGAGTAGCAAATCCTTCCCCAGGCTGGAGAGTGTTTGAGGCAGTGGGTTTTTTTTCCTTTCCATTTCTAGTGGCTAATGCATTTACATTCAGCATAACTGCATTTATCAGGATCCACATCTCCTGTTTTAATTTAGAGCATTACAAAAGCAGCAGCTAAATATTCTTTTTGTCAGAGCTGGATGATGGATAGTGAACATCAGCAAGGCTTAAACACCCGTGTGGAGGTGAATCCCTCGCTCTGACAGACTGTGTGTAATGCAAGAGGCACTTGGTTACAGAGCACTGCAGAGTAACTCTGCTTGTTACTTTTCCAAACTGTGCCAGACAGCAAACTTCCAGAAAACCTCAGACCATATACAGTTAGCCAGCAACACTATGTGAAATCTTTAACCATATTTGAACGAACGGGCTGACTTGGACACGGCAAGGAGGGAAATGCCAGTCTGCCTGACAGCTCGTTTTAATAATGAGAAAGTTGTTCCACTGACAGGAGGACAATAAAAACTGTGGCTGCCTAGAAAGTTGTTGCCTTTCTTCTGGTTCGGGGTATATATGAAGCTGCAGAGGAACGGGCTGGTCCTGTGCACGTGCAGCCAGGCTTTTCCCTTCTTTCATCCCTTTTCCCTTCTTTCACCACTTTTCTTTCTGGGGTGTTGAATCTGCACCCACCCTGCCAACCCTATCCAAGTGAAGCTCTGGTTTGCATTAGTAAATCACTACTTTCTCATAAAAATTGCCTAATTTTCAATATATTATCCCCTGTGCTTCAGCTTGTAGTTAAAGCTATTAATGCACAATTTATGGGAATTTTGGCTTACAGGGCACAAAAGTCAGATTCTTAAGAGATTATCATCCCTCTGATAATCAGCACAGGGCAAACCTCCACAGCTGATCCTTCACTGATCAAGGAGCTGTATCTTTTATCACCAAACTACTGTGTATTGCACGTCATTTAGATGGCAGAACTCTGTGAGGCAGAGACCTTGTCATGGAATGGTTTTGGCAGTGCCACGTCTACACTGGGATGATGTACATATGTTTTCCAGTGATGAGACAGAGGGCAGGTTTTGCTTTTAACCTCAGGAGAGCAGGCAGGCTTGAAGTCCTGCGTGGTAGTGACACGAGCACTGGGGAAACGCTTTCGCAATCGCGGCATCTCGCTGTGGAAATTCCGTCTGTGTTACCGCACAGTGCTCGTTACCATCACTGCCTTCTGCAGCTCTGTTATCCCCGGGCCAGGGCTCAGCTGTGGATCCTCGTGGGCTGACTGAAACATGTGGCTTCTCCACATAAAACAAGGGTTTGTGACTTTATTTCCCTCCCCTCCTCTGAGCAATTACTAAACAATTCTTTTGGTGAAAAAAGAAAAAAAGTGCGCGCGGTTAATCCCCACACTTGAGAACAATGCTGTGCAGCTTTGGTGAGCCCTGGAAGCTGTCATCCTGCGCTGCTGCCCGTGTGAAAGGAGCTGGTGATTGAATCCAGGCCCTTGGAGACAGTATTCAAACCAGCTCCAGAAATGGTGGCTCTGGCTGAAAAACCATTTGGAAGATGAAGAAGCGCTCTGAGCTCGCGGGCTGGCGAGAGAGGAGGCGGAAAACCATCTGCCTGCGTCACAAACTGTTGGGCACCAGCTCTGTGGGAGTTTGTAAGGAACTCCATAGCTTGTTCTGATTTCCTACCAACGGGAATAAAAGGAGATAGATATTCTTTTAAATCCAGCTTGATTTAGGAGAACCAGCCAGAGGATCATGGAGTAAGTTCCCATTTCATTGCTGGGTGCCTTGGAGGGGTGTCCTGCTGAGGCTGGACCTGGGCAGGAAACCCAGCCTTGCCTCATGCTGCCAAATCCCCTCCTGCTGGGAGCAGGGCAGCCTTCAGCAATGGCCAACAAAGGATGTCTTCAGCATGACCCTGGAAAAAGCAGTTAGAGAGCACCATGTTGGAGCACTCATTGAAATCCAGGCGTGGAGGAGAGATGGCTGTGCCATCCAGTTGACACTGCAGAAATTCACCATCACCTTATCCCTTGTGCTGTGCCAAACCAGGTGTCACCAATGAGACACAAACAGAGCTGAGTGTGATCCAGCGAGGCCAAGTAGGCAGAATGAGCCCACTCTCAGAGTGTATTTAAGTGCTGGCTTGCTCTGTGTTTCAGATACCCTCGCCAGCAAGAAGTGGTGTGCAGCTGCCACCTCCTAGGGACAGGCCACCACCAGTTTGGAAAGGGCTAAGGTTTCAAGAGTGAATCCTAAACAACATCCCTTCTTCCAACTGCTTGCCTGGCAGAGGCACAACACAGCAGCCCCCACGGAGCGGCTGTTGTGGCAGCTGAGAGGAGGGTTCACTAGCAGAGAAATTAGAAATCCTAAATATTTCCAATTTTCTGTCAATTTTAATTAGCTGATACTAATGCAACTGGCAAAAAAAAAAAGCGCTTTTACCATCAGTTATTAGGAAAACATAAAGCAAATGGATTTATAAATGCCATTGTGGAAGAGGCTCTGTCACTTCAAGGCTGTCCTGGCACCACAGGTTTGAAGGGCTGCAGCTTTGACACAGGCTGTTCAGCAGTTGGCCTTGTCTTCGGGACTTTATTCAGCATTCCCAGCTCCCCTCTCGCCCCTTTCCAAAAGATATATTCCTGACCCAAGTCTTTTCAAGGAATCAGAAACAGCAAGCATGGCCTGTTGCCATGAAAAAGGGGGCTGTGTCCCTCCTCTTCTAAAATGGTTCTGCTTAAGCCGGAAGTGATGAACGTCTTGAAAATGAGTCTGTGTTTTAAAATACACCCCCACCTTTTTACACTCAGGGAAGAGCTGCAGTAGTTGCTATTGTGAGGCTGAATCTTTGCCTAATTAAATTCACAGTAATCTCCTGTGAAGGCTCAAGAGAGATTCAGAGCTTTGCGCTGATGTGACTGTTCCAGTCCTGTCCTTCAGTTCTGTTCCTGTGACATTGTCTCCATGTTCTCCATGGCTCCACGTTCCTCCTCGGGGATGGAGGTTCCTGAAACATCCTGCAGCTGAAGGAAGCTGTGCTGGTGGGCACATGTGGGCAAGGCTGAAAGGGATGGATCCTGGAGACAGACCCACTGGAACCAATCCTTCCCCCAAGCTTCCTGCTGAACCTGGTGTTGGCAGAGACCTGGAGACCTGGGGTGTGGTGCAGGATCACTGCTGTCCCCATGCAGTCTGGCAGAGAGGCTGCACTGCTCTGGCTTGATTTCTGATGTTGAGGTGGTGAGTGGATGCCTGGGCTGCAGCTGAAGTTTCTCCAAGCAGAGGGTTTCTTGTAAAGCAGCAGCTTGTGGTGGCCTTGCCAAGTGGACCAAAGAGGCTCATCATCCATCATGGCTCTCAACTCCTACAAAACCACTGGATATGGAAAGTAGCTCCCAAATAAGAATCTTTGAATTCCATGAACAGAAGTATTTCTAAATGATTACATTACTGCTTCTTGAAAACACATGGTGGAAAATCACACAGCAGTCCAGGAGGGGTCTTCTCTTCTGTAGTCCCTGCTCAGAGGAGACTGCAACCCTGTAACTCTGCTTTTAGCATCCAAAAAAATATTGACCAGGGTGCCAGAAGCTTTCTGCTCATCATCTCCAAGAAACTCCCCTCCAAGGGTCATGTGCTGCTCCTCTGGAATCTTAACACTTTTCGTGAGAAAGAGCAGATACAGACTTCCAAGACTGTGGCTCTGTCTTTCATGGGCCTGTTGAAATTCATAATGAAAACCAAGTTTTCTTGTACTCTGCCTGTACTGCAGAGTAAAAGTGTGGAGTTGACAGCAAGGAAAAGAAATCCTGAGACAGTATATTGGGTGGGCAAGTAATTTGGCATCATCCCTGAGTCTGGCCCTTAAAAGAACAAATCAGCGGCGAGTCACTGTATCCCTGGTTTTGTTTGGATCTGGGACAGAGGCTGAGGAGGGAAAGCTGAATCATTTGCCCCATGGGTCAAAGCCTTGAGCAAGGGGCGAGCCTTGTGCAGCACAGCAGTTTGCACCAGAACTCGTAATTTGGAAATTATGCTAGAAACAGCTTTTGAGAATCATTTCTCAGGCAATCACAATGACAATTAGTCATTAGCACCTACGATGTTCTGATTTCTTAATAGCCATAGCACAGAACATTTGTTAATATTTAGTGGTGTTTTATTTGTTTTTGTTTCTTTCAAAATCAGAACCTTTTGGAAGAAGACCTTGCCATCACATCCAGCTTTCTTAGGGTTTGCACAGTTAAATCCAAATATCCTAAACTGGCACATTCTGTTTTATCTGGTTTCTGTATCTTCATCTAGACCAGGAGGATGAAGCTCAGTTTAATGCAGGGCCAGGAGGAGAGAAGTTCTCTGCTTCCTAGCTGGAGGATCTCAGTTCCCAAGTGCCTTGGACTGCTCCCACGTGTAAGTTTTGGGTAATGAGATCGTCAAGCTCAGGGTCAGAGGCGAGGTACTCGATGCCAGTTTTGAAAACCCATTCATTTTTGCAGGTTTTCTTCTTTCTGTTGCCAAGCTGGAAATACTTTAAAGGCTACTTGGTTTGAGAAACTGTAAATGAATAAGTAATTTTTAAGCTCTTCTACTTGCTTAAACAAGAAAGGATTGGGAGAAGAACAGTTGTTTAATTAAACAGCTACTTGGTATGGTTCACAAAAGCTTGAACTCCAGCAGTAACTCTCTTAATTCACAGATTCCTTGGGAATTCAATGACCTTGAGTTTGCTGTGCTTGAAACTTGCCTTAGTGCTTGGCTTCCTTTCTGGAATACTTAGGAGAGGAGAGCTGTGCAGAAGGCACTGCGAGGCTCTTGAGCGAGACCAGCACTGCTTCACTTAGGATCATATAAGAAGAGGCATTTGTGCTGTACAAAATAAACTTCTTGCTTCAGAGCATGCCTGGAGTTATTGCACCCAGAGGTCACAGCTGGATCTGCCTCTGCTTCCCTAGTAATCTGCCATGGAAATTTTGAGTACTGGCTGCTCGGGATGATTTTCTTGCCCCTCTTCATGAAACAAAGCAAATGTGAACCAGCAGCACATGATGGATGTTGTGTGAGAAGTAACTTGTCTGAGGAATCACATCGTTTAATCGTGCTCCAGAGTTCAGGGCTTCACTTGCCAGCTGAGAGGGAAGTCTGATCTCCCAGCGCCGAGTGGCGTTTCCTGCATCCTTTCCTGTAATGGCAACTGGGGAGGTTACAGGCATGAACGAGTGGCCAAGTTCAGTGGAAATGAGTGTTTATCCATTACTTCCCTGTGTTTGTCTCCACCATAATAACTCTCTGAAGGAGTGGCTTCAGTCATGTCAGTGTTTAGCTGTGGGATCACACATAAAGTATCAGGACTTAAACAGAGAGAACCTTGAATACCCAGAGCTGTATCCAGAGGGTCTCTACAGTCTCCCCCTCCACCACAGGGATGTCACCAGTAAACAAAACCCCACTGTTCCTTCCCTTATTGATGACATAAAAACCAGGAAATAATGATCTGTTGTGATTAATAACTGCAAAGTGCCAAAGCTGCGTGAGTGCAGCTACAAGTATTTCATGAAATTCCTTGGGAAGTGGTTGCACTTCAACCAGCCAACAGGACCTGCCCCCAATACACCACCTCTGCTGCATCTGTGGAAGGAGGAGCAAGGAGAAGATAGGGGTGAGCATCTTGCCTACTTTGGGCTGCAGAGCTATGGACAGGGGCAGGGCTGTCCCAGCACCGGTGTTACTCCCGTAGGAGGACAGCTCCAAACTGGCTGTGGAGAGGGACCACATGCTCATCCCCTCCAGACAGAGGTGCTCGGCACTAGATGACATTAACCATATTTTAATTAGCTTGCCTTTGTAGTTAAAGCCCATCTTGGGCATTTCGAAACCTGCCATACAACATGTCCTGTCCATGATTGCTTTTCATGAGACTTGTGGGGCTGTGTTCTCTGGGCTTTGGTAGTACAATCTGGAGCTGTGAGAGAAAGCCCTCGGGGGCTAATCCATGGCTGCAGGCCAGTTTCTGCATAAACTGGTCTTATTTTTAAAGTCCATTTTCTCCAGTACACTTTTTTTTGGCCTGCAAAAGACTTCTTCATTTAAAACGAAGAACATAACACTCTCTCCTTTCAGTTGGTCTTTTGGACACGAGCCAGCAGTGCCCACAACAGCTGTACCACAGTTTAAACATTCAGTCTCTAATGGTTTGGGGAACATTAGGGTTTTTAAGGCTTCAACAGGTCTAGAGTAAATAGTGGTCAATAAAGAGTAGCTCTTCTTTGTATCCCTACACTCTCAGTGCTCCGCACTAGAATAAAGCATGCTTAGAATATAATCATTGCAAAATTAATATCCATGAAAGGTTCTTTTTCTGAAAAGAATCATAGAGGAACCTGTTTCACTAAAAGAAGAGTTTGCAGGAGTTCAGCTCTCAGGGCTCTGGTAACAGGCATGGGGAGGTTTGCACGTAATGTCTGTTGGAGACGTGCGTGTGCTGGGCTTGTGTCGCTCCCCACGTATGTGTTTAGTGGCTGCTACATGGGAGGAGCAAATAAATTATAGGTATTACTTTTTCTGTGGCCTTCCTGCACCCCGCTATTAATGATGTACACAAGAGTTAATTATGATTTTTTTTTGTCTTCCTTATGGCTTTCCAGTATTGTGTGGAATTGGAAGTTGGTGTGTGCTAATAGGTAGTATTTAGCATAGAGTTTTGGACCCACATAAGGTAGAAATTATGTTAGCAGTGATTTGTGATAGTTGGGCATTGCCCTTGTTAGTCATTGAACCCAATGTTAGTACTGTCTTAGTGATTTGAGCTAGTTGATGTTGGTGAGGAGCTGTCAAACAGCATGGAGGGAACTGCTCATTTCCTCCAAGTTTGTAGATGTGGGTGAGAAAATACAACCACTTCTTATTGTGCAGAAAAGCCTATGGGCATCCCAGGGCTTCTGTGGCCCTGGGTCAGTGTCCACGGGCGCCTCGGCCCAGGAAGGGTTAAATTGCTCCATTGGCCTCTGGCCACTCAGACTTTGTGTACAACACTTCATGCTGCTGTGAAAAAATAGTTTGTGAGTCCTTGTACTCTCCACAGGGAATTTATTAACCCCTTCCAATACTCTTTGTGTTTCCTGACAGTGTACCTTGGCTCCCAGATGGGCGATTGGAGCTGCAGGAAGCTGGCACATCCCGTGCCCACTGCAGCTTGCAGAATGAAGGGAGACAAGAGGGACACTGGACTAGGAGAGGGAGAGACTTCACAGGAAAAATATTGAACGTGCCAGCCTTGCAAGGCATTCTTGTGAAAAATAGGATTATGTAGAAACCTGGCTACTGTGGTGCCTCTCATTAACTGCTCTGCAGGACTGGCTGGAGTGCAGGGTTTGGGCAGTTGTCACCTTTTTGGCTGGAGCAAGGTGGCTGTTGATAGGTGCTTCGGTTGTAAATTGCTCTGTGTTGAAGCACCAGTAAAGTCTTGCTGAGATATGTTTTATTTTCGGTTCCGTTTTTGAAGCAAGGTAGTTTTTGGAAGAGGCAAGATGTAGTATTAGAAGTTCCAAAGTTAACCAGTGTACCTAAAAAGTGACTCCTGAGGGGCAAGGCACAGTTTCAAAGTATGCCTCTTAACTTTATTTAGGGCCATTTGCTAGAGGTTCCTATCTTTACTTCCATTGGGAAGTTTCATAACATTTTCCTACCCATCGGTATTCTATTAAAACTTCGTTGTGTAATCTAAAAGTCTTTCTGCTTCTCATGGTTTCCTCCTGTAGCTAATTCAGAATGCCCTAGGTAGCAATTTTGGAGTAAATGCATTCAGACTGCGTGGTCTTGATTTTGTTTTCTTATAAATTCAAAACAAGATTTGAAATTAAGTCCTATTGTCAATTTTCCTTTAAATAATGGAAATCAGATAGTGACGTGATTTAAGAACTTTTATCTAATGTCACAATACTCCTGGGAAAACCTCTGCCTTTAGTTGTAGTTAAAAGGTCAGTAAAATTATTGCCATATGCATTTAGTGCTTCTCATTATTTATATATGTAGCTCGAGAGAGGATAGATCAGTGGAGTCAGTAAAATATCCATGTGGGTCCTGCAGTGTTGGGCTGATCTTGTTCTTCCCGTGTGAGCTCTCCACTGTAATAAATTGTGCTCACAGGACTGACCCTAAGTGGGTGTGATTTGAGGTCTCCTAGAGCCCTTCACAGGAACAGCGAGGTTCAAAGTGACCAAAAAATAAAGTGTTATTAGTAGAGGAAACAATATGGGGATAGAAATGAAGAACATCTTTGGGTGAGTGGAAAAACATGCTTCGTTTGGATAACTCTGCTGAACGTAGGATTAGACCAGGCGACCTCTGCCCGTAGAGCGCTTTTAAATCTTGCATGACTTCTAAAGGGATATTATGCATCTCGACAGGCAGCTCATCTGGGGCCTGCCAAGAGGCCATGGCCAAGATGTTCTCCTTTGGCTGCATTGCTGTACAGATCCATCTATCCTCTGGCCTGGATTGCTCCCAGACAGCAGGCACGCAGCAGGGATCACTTGGGGGAGAGCGGGAAGAAGGTGAACTTGAGCAGGAAAGAAGGGGTGGGGGGCTGTGGGTGACCCATGAAATAAATGTCCTTTCTTTCTCAATCTGGCTGAAATTCCTCCCTCCCTCCTTTGCAATGAATTACATTTGTTCAGATTAAAATCCACGCTTCCAGTAGGCACAGCTTGCTCCCGAGCTGTCGGCAGCAATGCGCCGAGTGGCAGCTTTCAGCGTGCACACAGCTGGTGTGTTAAGATAGCAGCAATTAAATCCAGGTGTAGGTTTATTCCTAGCTTCAGTGTCTGTCCACAATAATGGGAAAAATGCAACCGAAGGCCTAATAAAACAGGCCTTGCACTGCCTCTGAGCAGCTGGTAAAGGGAGGGTTTCTGTTCCGGTGATTTTCCCTTTAGTGCTCGGGTTAATTGCCGTCATATTTGAGCCATTCTCGCTGGTTTTTGTTTTCAGTTTAGCTCTTTGCTAATCTTTACAGCCCTTTACAGTCCTCTGTGGTTTATTGACTGTGTTACCTGTAGCAAATTCTACTGGCAGCAACATCGATTGGGTCCAATATTGAATGAAGGTGCAGTGCCAGCTCCTCTGGCAGGTTGATGATGTTTGTGCTGTGACATAGAATCATGATCTTTTTAAATTTCCTTTACCTAAGCTGGTATATACCTTTGGCCTCTAGGGCTTTTTTCTCTTGTCTTTCTTTTTTTTTTCAGCTTATTTTCCACATTATCATCGTGATTTCTCTTTCATGCTATCAGCTACTGCCTGTGCTACTGAAAACAGGAGAGCTGGTTTGTCTGCTTTCCTAAGGCTTGTAAATCTAATCTCAGGTCTCTGTCTTCTTGTTTTGAAATAGCAGTTTCCATAAGATGTTTTTATCGTAGTGTACACATGCATCCTGTATTACCTGCCTTCTGGAACTCTAGGAATCTCAGGTACACTTTACTGACATTTTAAAATGACAGCTGTAACCTCGCATTGCAGCACTTGAAATAATGTATTTGGCATCTTGACTAAAACATTCAGCAACCTGGATTTTGAATGCCTAACCCCGGATTTTTTTTTTATTGTTCTTTATTATTATTATTATTATTAAAACAATGGGAGGCAGACAAATAGTTAAGAGTTTTGTAGTGAACACTTCATGGTGTTTTTTCCTGGTGATGGTGTGTTGTTGTGAAAAAATGAGCTTACAGTTGACTTACTGCTCAGTTGTTTGCCCGATGGTGATATCTCTAGAATGGGCTGTACTAATCCCAAATCCATGATAGATGTTTCTTTCACCAGTTTACAATGAATAATCCTCTTAATTTCCTTGAGTAGCAGCTGGTATTGCTACAACCTGTGCCTAAACCCAAGAACAGCTTACTCAGAAAGCCTTCTGGCCCTGCAAGCGAGGAGGAATTCTCTCCCAGCGGGGTTGCGTGGGCTGACTTTCACAGGGACCGCACTGCCGGGACTGTAATTTTTCCTCTCTCTCTTCTAGATGCAGCAGCTGTTCTATGAGAATTACGAGAAGAACAAAAAGGGCTACATCCGAGACCTGAGGAACAGCAAAATACACCGAGCTATAACACTGCACCCCAATAAGAACCCCCCGTACCAGTACAGGCTTCACAGCTACATATTGAGCCGCAAGATAGCGGAGCTGCGCCACCGGACTGTGCAGCTGCACCGGGAGATCGTCCTGATGAGCAAATACAGCAACACTGAAATCCACAAAGAAGACCTGCAGCTGGGGATGCCGCCCTCCTTCATGCGATTCCAGCCCCGCCACCGGGAAGAGATCTTGGAATGGGAGTTTCTTACAGGAAAATATTTGTATTCAGGTGCCGACGGGCAGCCCCCGCGGAGAGGAATGGACTCATCTCAGCGTGAAGCGTTGGATGACATCGTTATGCAGGTCATGGAAATGATCAATGCCAACGCTAAGACCCGGGGGAGGATCATAGATTTCAAGGAAATACAGTATGGCTATCGCAGGGTGAACCCCATGTACGGAGCAGAGTACGTTCTGGACTTGTTGCTCCTGTACAAGAAGCACAAGGGGAAGAAGATGACGGTCCCTGTCCGGAGGCACGCGTACCTGCAGCAGACGTTCAGCAAGATCCAGTTCATGGAGCACGAAGAGATGGACGCCAAAGAGCTGGCCAGCAAAATCAACCAGGATTCTGGATCCTTGTCTTTCCTCTCCAACTCGCTGAAGATGTTCGTTCCCTTCCAGCTCAGCAGATCCAAAGCAGAGAGGAAGGAGCTCAAAGACAAGAAGATCAACATCCTGATTCCTCTCTCTGGGCGTTTTGACATGTTTGCAAGGTTCATGGGGAATTTTGAAAAGACGTGCCTCATTCCAAACCAGAATGTCAAGCTGGTTGTCCTGATTTTCAACTCCAACTCCAACCCTGACAGAGCGAAGCAGATCGATCTGATGAGGGAGTACCGCTCCAAGTACCCCAAGGCTGACATGCAGGTTCTTCCCGTGTCGGGGGAGTTCTCGAGGGCGCTGGCTCTGGAAGTCGGATCTTCTCAGTTCCAGAACGAGTCTTTACTTTTCTTCTGTGATGTTGACTTAGTGTTTACTGCAGAATTCCTCCAGCGGTGTAGAGCCAATACAGTTTTGGGTCAACAAGTGTATTTTCCCATCATTTTTAGCCAGTATGATCCAAAGATTGTTTATAGTGGAAAGGTTCCTAGTGACAATCATTTTGCCTTCACCCAGAAAACAGGTTTCTGGAGGAACTATGGCTTTGGTATCACCTGTATTTACAAAGGTGATCTTCTTCAAGCAGGTGGCTTTGATGTCTCCATCCAAGGTTGGGGCCTTGAAGATGTAGATCTATTTAACAAAGTCATTCAATCTGGCTTAAAAATTTTCCGAAGCCAAGAAATTGGAGTAGTCCATGTGCATCACCCTGTTTTTTGTGACCCTAATCTTGATCCAAAACAATATAAAATGTGCTTGGGGTCCAAAGCTTCAACTTATGGGTCCACACAACAGCTGGCTGAAATATGGTTTGAAAAAAATGACCCAAATTTTGGGAAAAGCAGCAATACTAATGGCTCAGTGAGGACAGCCTAATGTCCAGCTATGCTGGAAAAGACTTTTTTTTTAATTATCTAATTTATTTTTGGGAAAATGTTTTTTGATAATTCACTTTTAAAAGACCACACAGGATATATTTTAGAAATCATCGTTGTTTTCTTACAAAGCGCTCGTTTCGAGAAGAACAAGGCCCTTGGGTTTTTTTTGTTGTCGTGTTTTTGGTTTTGAACAAAACTGTGATCAATATTTGCCTTCAGACAAAACAAAATAATTGTTTAAGAGTTATCTGACCAATCAGCGGAAATCTGACTTGAATTAGAATTTCCTTATGAACAAAAGATTGTTTCCTGCCGTCTTCGCTGCTGGGATTCTGTAAATTGGGACCTGAGCGTGCAAAGCCAAGTGACAAAACGCTGTGTGTCTAAATGTTTTGGTGTGACTGCTGCCGTGCAAAGATTCTGCTCCTTTGGTTCAGCATAGCCATGAATTTTCAGTTTGTGTTAGACCAAACCAAACCGCCGTGGCGATGACAAGGGTGGTAATCGCACGAGGGGGTTTTTCCTAATTATTTCCTGATTATTTCAGTTTAAAAATACACTTCCACTTACTATGGGCAGGCAACTCCAAGGGAGGGAAGGAAGTAAGCACAACCCGCGATCCGGTTAGTCCCTGTAGAAATTGTTGTGGTTTATATTTGGTCCATATATGGACGGAATGTTTTAGGAATCCGTGGTGGGTTCTGTGTATTGTCCTCAGCCGCTGTCCTAGAGCTGAGCGATGCGACCAAGAAATGCTGAGGTGTGATGTGGGAGGGGAAGAGGCTGGGAAATGGAAATCTCTTGCAGCCAAACGGCAGCACGCAGCGAACAGTCCAAGATTCCTGAAAATAACTTGGAAAACTCCTCTGCACCGAGTGTCCTGCGCCCGATCGCATCGACTTTGTTCGGTCAATTACGTGATGTTAATGGGAACAATTATTACGTTTGATTACTAGTTTTGTTTTGGGATTATTTTTTTCTGTATCTTCTAGACCGTTAATTTATTTAATATCCATTGTTTTAGATTCTTGACCTTTCCTTGAATATCTGTTAGTCATTTTAATATTTTATATATATATATATGTGTGTGTAAATATATATATATATATTAGGAATGTATTGCATCTTCTCACTGATAAGGTAGTGTACATCATACTTATAGTAAATGATCTCCAAAGATTACTTTCTAAAATATTTTTTCACGAATCTTTCTTTCCCCCCACCCCGAATTTCTTTAACATTTTTGGAATCACTTCAGTGAGCTTATGAATTTATTTGGTATTCTAAGAGGAACTGGGGATGGGGAGGCCGAATACAAGGAAAGTGTGATCCCTGTGAATGAACACCTAGTAAGGTAAGAAAAAATACACAAAATAAAGTGCCTTAAAGCCAGAAAGGGAACCCTGTACATTGACACTTAGACAGTGTATGGAAATTGTCATTGAGCAGATGATCTCTTGGGACCTACCTACCTGTAAATATCCTGCTCAGCAGAAACAAAAAATAAAAACCAGTGAACAATATATTTTTCTATCATATCCTCCAGCACCATTTCGTCTCATTGCCCTCCGTTCTACTTTGCCTGCTCTTTGGGAAGTGAAGGCGAGTGAAGGAATGGAGAAAAGCTGATGTTTAGGTGGTTGTTGCCATGTTTGAAGGGACCTTACAGAGCAATTACTATTCAAGTAGAAGAAATAACTGTTGTTCACACGTGTGGAGTACAAACTGCAGCTAGTGTAGAGTCGGTGTCTTACAATATTCATCATTTTCTGGTGACAGTCCCAAGGATGTAGGTACTTGGATGAATTCAGTGCATGGAATTTTTGTTTTCCTTCTCTCTCTCTTTTTTTTTTTTTTTTTGAGACTTGCTTCTAAGATGCAATAAAGATTTTTTTTTATTTGCAATTGGAGTTGCTCACGTGGTCAGTCCGTATCGTTTCATCCGGCGTAGGCACAGCGCAGAGGTGACATACCTTTGGGAAGTCCAGGTAAAAGGATCTCCCATCTTTCCAAGGGTTTTGACCTCTCATGTCGTGTTTTGGCCTGGAATAAACTTAATGCCACATCCTGTGGCTGTGGGGAAAGGGAGAACAAACCTCTTCATCAGACTTCGGCACACAGCGCTGTTGAGCTCTGCCATCCCCTGGTTTTGACTTTTTCCTCATGAAAAGATTCAAAGTACTTTTGCTGTCTGAAAATATCTGCAGCTATAGATTCCAAATGTGACAAGGCTGAATGATGTCATAATGTTTTGTGTATTCAAAACACAGTAAAAATAATTTTGAAGTGGGTTGAGAACTTATTTTTAATAGCTCTGCCAGTTGTTCAGTATTGGCGTGAGGCTTTTTTATGTGAAAACTAAGTCCCAAAGCAAGAATCTTAGGGATTGCAGAAGTGTTTCTTCACACAAGGAAAAGGGGAAAAAAAAGCAACTTGTATTTGTGGCTGCAGAAAAGAGCTTGAAGAATAGGAACCCTAAAGAACCGCACCAAAAGAGAGGGGGGAAAAAAAGCCCTGTATTGGTACTGTATTTATTAACATTTATGATTATGTAGGACTTTTTTTAGCCCATAACAGCTGGTAAAAGCAGAATGTATGTAACTGGAAAAAGCCATTTAATAACCAGCACCCATCTGGTATTGGGGTTTTTTTGCTCAGTTGCTGCAGTTCTAATTCTGTTACCAAATCTGTATTAAAAGTGACTTTTCCACCAAGCTTGCAGGCAGCTCTTGAGGCCCCACATTGTTCACACTGGTCATGTATTTTATGGACTCACAGCTTAAAAGGAATCAATTTTAAAGTTAAATTTCCAATTATAGCCCTCTGTGATAAAGTCTAACTGTATAAAACCCATTTTATAATAAAATAAGTGGTATTTGCTGCCCCAGTTGTAAGGAGATGGACAGGTGGAAGCCATCGGTGATCAGGTGCTAACCCAGCCTTCACAAAAATCCCTTCTGGGGCTGGAACATTTTATCTGCAATTTACTCCAGTTGTTTGGTTTAGAGAGAAGTTTCCTTCATGCTGAGAAGCCCGTTGGTGCTGGGAAACCCCAGAGGGTTTGCCTCTAGGTAGAAGAAAATGAGATGGTTCCATCCTGAAATCCTGAAGAACATGGTGACCAGTCATGTGCTGAGCATTGCTGTCTATTGAGATGCTTGTCTTCTTCATTAAAACAATTAAAAATGTGAGACACTTCTTTCCCTCATTTTTCTGGTGTAGGTAACCCGGGTTGGATGCTGTGCTGGCCACAGGCATCCTCACAGCAATAAAACTCCCACCCAAGCAGAGCTTTGCAGCCCCTCAGCACTTGGATTTAAACCCTTCACCTTCTCTGAGCACCCATGGAGGTGAACACTGTCCCACATCCCCGTGCCAAGGATGAACTTGCCCGTCAGAGCTCAGAAAAAACTTTGCCATTCCCACTTTCCTGGAGCTCACGGGAGTTTCTCACCCACGTTGGTTTGTGCTTGGCATGTTGGTGGCCCTGGAGGGCCTTGGGGGTCCCTTGTGTCTGCTGAGCCATGGGAGTGGCCACCTCCCACCAGGGACAGTGTTGTGAAAAACACTTGGGATGACCCATCACCACCCTCACCCTTCAGGGATTTTTGCTCCCTCAGTTACCAGGACGGGTCACCCCCTGAGGTGACCATCAGGGGGACCAACAAAGGGGCCTAAAGCCAACACTGGCGAGGGGGGTTGGATTTATTACCACTTTTTTAGAAGCACTTCCTTCCCAGCAGCTTTCTTTGCTCAAGGATCAGGGATGGTGAAAAGAGGCAAAGGAGACAGGGAGAGCACAGACCTGGGAAAGTGCTCACACAGTGGTTTCAGTGACCGTTGTGCTCCATGTGACACTGAAAGAGGTGAAACATTTGTCTGTAACTTTGCAGAGTCACCATCTGTGGAAGGATTTCAAGTTTTTTTACTCACAGTGGGATTTATTACCTGGAAAACTCAGTGACCAGCTCCAGGCCTGCACAGCTTCCCTGGACCAGGCTGGATGGTTCCTTTCACCAAAATCAGCAGAAAGTCCCGCTGACCCAAATCTGCTTACTCTGAGTTTCTGTGGAAGCTCTAACTTTACATTGCAAATTATTGGCCTGAGCTGTTTCGCATGAATACCTGCTAAAAATACCCTGCTTGCACAGCCAGCAGCACTTGGGAGCTCTTTGGAAAGAAAATCTTGCAGAGGCATTAAAAATGAGGAGCAGGTCAGTGCCCTGCCCGAGGCAGATGCATCCAGGTCCCACTGGGCTCCTCCTCTGCTCTGGCCATGGTGATCCCTGGGCTGGTGGGACACTGCCCCTGTGGGACCTGTTTTAAATCAATGTTTTTGTGCCCAGGTCTTCCCTCTGCCAGCGTGAGTTATTGCACTGACTGGAGCAAATTCAGGGGGTTTGATCTCAATTGGAGCTCCAAAAAAGCCACCTCCTCCCTGGGCATGGGCAGTTTGGAGACATCCTGGGCTCCCCAGGCAAAGCAGTGCAGCCACATCCCATGAGGAATCCTTTCCCAACTCTTTTACTGGATTTTACCTGGCTGCTGCTGCCAGGAGCACTTTTATTCCTCACTTCAGACCTGCTGCTGACGCTTTCCCAGGCACATGAAATGTGTCCACGCCCTTTCCAAGCTCCAAAACCCATCTCCCAGCTCTCCTCCAGCCCAGGAATCTCTATCACCTTCTAAATCACATTTATGAGCCAAGTGAAAAAAATTGAATTAACATCAAAAAAATACCAGCCCAAATACCGGGCTGGCTGTGTTTACTTTCACACTTTAATTCAATAAAAACCTCAACTTTAATTGACCTGAATCAGCTCCAACATTTCCAGCATGCTGGACTGGAGTGTCTTGGAAATCAGGGGTCCCCCCTGCATGGCTGGGGGTGCTGGGAGGACTTTGCTGGGGTCCTGCTCCGCCTCTCACTGACTGTTTTAGAACAGGAAAACAAACAAATAACAACACCTTGGTGCTTTGTTGACTTTTCACCAAGAGGGCACAGTTTAAAATAATTCCACGATAAAACAAACTTCCAAAGCAAACGGGCTGTGATAAGGGCAGATAAAGGCTGTTTGCTGTGTTGGGGTTGGCTTTGCCAGTGTTGGCTTAGCCAGGATGGTTCTGTGTGGTGGGGCAGGACCATAATGGCCCTGAGGAACCTGAATCACTGGGTGTTCCACGTCATGGGTGTTCCACCCCAGTGCAATCCCTGGCACCATCCTCATCCCAGTCCCCATCCTTATCCCCAACCCCATTCCTGGTCCCATCCTTCTCCTCGTTTTCATCCCCGTCTCCATCCCCTTCTCCATCCCCAACTCCATCCCTGGCCCCATCCTCATCTTTATCACAGTCCCCATCCTCATCCCCATCTCCATCCCCAGTCCCATCCTCATCCTCCTCAGTTAAGCCTCCAAATCCCGACGGAGCTCCCATCCCACTGCTGCCAGACGGGGTAAGCCGAGGACAGGCCAGCAGCCTGAAATAGCCACAATATTTCCTGTCCTTTTAAAGTTTGCTTAAAGAAAACTAATTTCCTCTGTCCCTTTGGTAGCAGAATACAAAGCAGCCAGTGCTGCCCCTTTCCCCACCTCCCTTAGAAATCATCTTAGTTTTAGCGTGTGGCTCCTTGCTCGCAGGAGGCAGCTGGGAGAAGGGGCAAAGCCAGGGGGGTCTGGGGCTCCAGCACTGATGGCTCAATTAATTCCTGTGCCAGTAGATCCTGTTGTTCATCTCCCTCAGCTTCCTTGATGAGCAGTTAACTGCCCTGGCACCACCACCCTCCCACTGCTGGGGCTGGTAGAGGGGGTTAATCTCGTTTGAGAGCATCCGCTTCCCTCCAGTGCCGAGCCCCGTCCATGTGCTCCCGCTGCTCCCAGACAGGGCTGAGGGAAACCTCATGTTGACAAAATAAACCCAAGCTCTTTTCTTGCCTCTCCTCGGTCAGCTGAAGGAATAACCCCCTGCCAGGCCCCTGCTCGGGCTTATTTTTAGAGGCTGAAATGAAACAGTGAGGACTGTGATAAGCACATCTCCCTGACCTGGCCGGCAAAGGGGGGCCAATAAAAAATGCCACTAGTGCAGTGTCATTTTTGGAGGAATCTGTTTATTTTAAGATACATTCTGTTTCTGAAGAAGGATATTTTAGCAGCCTGCAACAGAAATGTGAACCAGAGGGTTAACCTGCCCGTTCGGCCTTGGCCAGCCTTGCCGATGCTCACACAAGTTCCTTGGGTTAGAAAAGAAAAAAAAAGGTCCAAAATTCAAACTGTACACTTTTATACAGGGTGCATAGCCAGGCTCACTTTTTACACTGCTGTACATGCTTGGGATAACTAAGTGCAATTGGATTCAGAGCCAAAACAGCATCCCAGGCCACTAATGAAGATAAAATACAAGCTGTGGTGGGCGGAAGCTGCACAGATACACAGAGGCAAACTGAGCTTATTGTGTTCCCACTGCTCCAGAGTGCATTTCCCAAGAGAAAGAGGAGTGGAGCAGAGACAGCTTATGAACCTTCCCCATCACGGGGCTGCCTTCTCTTACACCAGAAGTATCTGTCACACCCAGTGGCTTTGCTTTCCATCAGCTCCACTGACAGTTGACTTTGCAGCAGTGCAGTGAACCAGCTCACTCACTCGAGGTGCAGCATTCCTGGCAGGTTTTTCTGGACTCCCTCACAGGAACACTGCACCACAACAGCTTTTAGGAACCAGAAACGCAGTGGCCAGCCACAGCTTACTACTGCTTCCTACACCTGGGTGTCTGTACACAGGGACTACACCTGAAGTAGCCTCTAACGGAGTTGCAGGGAGGCGGGAAGCAGCCCCACAGTGCAGGGTTTCCAGCAGATGCATTCCCCTGGGAACAGGGTGGATCAGCCCACCGTGCCCCTCACTGCCGGCCAGCGGGCAGCCAGGATTGGAACGTGCTCAGGCCCCCAGGGAAGAGCTAACGGAGCTCTCCTGGCTGACATACACATGATCAAAGCAGCAGCAGCAGCCAGGGTATGCTGAAGGCAAGGAAGGAATTTAAAATGGGGAAGAACAAACTGGAAACAGAGGCATGAGCAGAACTGCAGCCACCTCCACCTTCTGCAGGGGAGTCTGTGATGGAGCAGGAGAGCGGAGAGCTGGCTCAGCTCATCCCTGCCCTGCTCACACCCGTTTCTTCATTCCCCAAAAGCCCTGATGGGGTTCCAGCCCCGGGAACCCCGCAGTGCTCACTAGCAGCAAACCAGATGCACACTTCCCCCATCACCCCTCATCCCCTGCCTCTCTGGGCCGTGTCTCCTAGTCCGGGTGTGCTTGGAGCAGGACGCCTCCGTCTCCCGTCGAGCCTCGGGTCCCAGCTCCACCAGCACTACCTCCTCTTGCGCATGCAGGTTTCAAGCCTTCCCAGCTCCTCGTAGGCCTGGTAGAAAATGTCAAAGTCTCTGGCACTCCAGCCCCTCCAGACAGCCAGGCACCGCTCCATGTTTTCGTTCTCAAAGCAGCACACAACCGTGTCCTTTGCTACGAGAGCCGCATCCACCAGCATCCTGGGGAAGGGAGAAGAGAGCAGGGAAGGGCATTAGGGCAAAAAGCAGCTCTGCAAGTGCAGCACCAGCTCACGAGCTTCCCTTCCAGCTACCCAATCTTTTCATAAGCTGCAAATCCTTGAGCAAGGAGAACATAACAAAGGGGGATCAGAAGCTGTGTCACAGCAAAACCAAGTTATAGGGGAAGAGGTTTTTAAAGGGATTCAGATACCTAAACATTCAGGTGAGGGCTTAAGTCTGCCATGGCATTTTGAAGTTGCTGGTAATCTCCTGATTTGCTAAATCCACACACTCTCGTGCCTGCTGCCAGCTGGGCATTTTCAAAACAGCTCCATCATGCCACAGCTGACAGGCTGCTGAGAGATTCCACAGCCTGGAATACAGCATGGAAGTGGGATGGAGCCTGGCTCTGCCAGCTCAGGGTCTGAGCCCTGAGCCCAGAGCAGCAGGCATGGCTATGGTAGCAGCCAGGGATCTGTGAGGTCCATGCAGGTGTCACCCTGCATGACAGCATCATGATGTATGTGCTTCCCTTTATGGTCTTCACTGAAGCTGGTCCTGCAGATACCCCTGAGGGAGGTGGCCAGGCAGACGACGACACTTTTACCCTTGCAGAGTCCAAGGGACACAAGTCCAACCTTGCTGGGCTCTTTTTACTGCAGATGGGGAAGGCCAGCCCCAAACTGTCTCCCAAGAAAGGCCTCTGGATGGGATCACTGCCCACAACGGCTGTCCTTGGCAGCTGATTTTCATCATAAACTGCCCCTACAAAGCCCCCTCCCCTTCCTGCTGTGCTCTGCCTTTGAAGCAGTCAGGCACTATCCTGCTCTTTATCCTGCTGGTAAAACAGGGAGAGTCAATGGCCATCATGCCTGGACCAGTCAGGACAAGTGTGAGATGCTGTGTCACCTCACCTTAACTCCACACTCAATTTAGGTGAAGCAAAACAAACCTAAGAGTATCTGTGACCAATAAAGAGAATACTCCCCTCCCAACTAACTGATAAAGACTCTTATTTCCCGAGTAGAGGGAATGGCAGGAGCCTTTTGATCTCCTGTTGTTTTTGCCTGGTGGTAATAAATGACCATTTATAATCCTTAGCACTGCTTAACCTGCATTTGTTTGGACATAAATAGTACAATCCCAGACCGGTATTTAAGTGATCAGCAGGAACACCCCCACCTCTCCAGCAGTTATTTATTTACTTGGACTCTCCTTCGCTGTATGAAACATTTTAAATTAACGTATATAACTGCTCCCCCCTGTGCTCCAGGGGCCGTCCCCGGCCCGTCACTGCCCACAGCACAAAGGTGCTCATTTAGAGCCAGAACATCAACCTGACCCCCGTGAATGCAGCCACAGACAAGCACCGTGCTCTGCATAAATACACTTCTTGTTCTGAGCATGGGGCCTGAGCCTGCCAAGCTCCACCAACCTTCTGCCAGGTGCCCTCAGAGCACCGGGAGCCAGCACCAGGCAGGATCAGGCCGACCTTATCTCATTGTTCACGGTGCTGCCTGTTTCATTATGGGGGTACTTGATCTCTGTGGATTTTGGAGACTCACAGTACGTTCCTCTCACCATCTGTCACGCTGAAGAGCGTGCACGTGCCTCGATGTGCAACCAGCAAATGTGTCTCCTCCAGCTGGGAGGGCCGCTGGAAGCCAAGAGGAAGCTCCCAGGAGCCCTCAGAGCCTTCAGAGCCCCCTCCTGCCCCCCAGTCCCCTTGTGCCCCTGGAGACTGGTGTGACCCAGTCAGCCTCACCCGTAGGGAGCCAGCTCCCCAGCCTTCAGCACAGCGATCACTCTGCCCCGCTGGGTGCCCGATTCCTTCTCCAGCCCGATAACAATGATATCCCCTCCTCTCCTAGAAAAGAAACAAGGGAGATGTCACACATGCTCAGCAATAGGGATGCTGACAGCTGAGGAAAATCCATGTTGGATATCCATCCTCTGCTGCACAGTTGCCTGCAGCATGACATCTTGCGGGGAGGGGCACTGCAATGCCACAGGGACATCCTGAATCCACTGCAGTGAGAGATCCCATGACAGGCAAAATCGGCTTCCCAGTGGTTTCCAGCAGCTCCACGGGAGGCAACAGGACTTGCCAGGGTTGTGTCCGAGCAAGGAAGCTGCCTGCTCCTCTTTGTTTCCTCAGTAGCTGGGGAAACAGGGCTTTGAGTCTGACCACCCCCTTCTCATTCTGCTGAAATCAATCCAGCAAGACCAGTGGCCATTCTGCTCAACACCAAATACTTTAAAAAGGGGTAGAAAATGGATGTATCCTTGTACTGAGAACAAAGTTTCTTAATGGTAAAAACTTTCTGGCCAGGTGAATCACACTGGGAATGCAAAATATCTTGAATTAGCCTGAGTTAACCTCATGTTCAGCCCACAAGGGATTTTGATAAAGTTGCTTTGATAAGGGACCTGCTTACCTGGGGATCCATATGAGGTCTTTCACTGGAAGAATTTTGATGGCTTGGAGATGCTCCGTGTCATCACCCACAGGCATAGCATCATGATCCAGGGAAGCCTTCAGCTCATTGAATTTCTCAGACTCCTCAAAGTCTGTGGAGAATGGTGCACTGGAAGAGCTCATGGGCGAGCTGGGTAGGCTGGAGGGGCAGCGGGTTACCCTGCTGGGAGGCGAGGAGGAGTAGGAAGACACAGAGCAGTAATCCGTGAGCGAGTCCTGGTGGTTCAGGATCTGGGTGCCCACCTCTGGGCTGTACATAATGCTCATGTCCCCCACTGGGCTGTTCTCCACCGCTCCGTGGTTGATGGGGGCTGTAGCTGGGATGGCTGACGAGGGCTGCTGGATTGTAAACATGTCTCTGAGGGGGCTGCAGTCTCCACAGAAGTAGCGTGCACAGAGCTGGTAGGTGGTAGCATGGTACATCACCAGGAAGTTGCTTTTATCGTCCAGACACCACACCACCTCCTCCCCGTGACACTCGGAGTTGCAGGCGATGGATGTGATGACCGAGGGTGGGCTGAAGGGCTCCAGCCTCCTGCTGATCTCCATGGAGGAGCAGTCGATGATGAGGATGCCGGGGCCGTTGCTGTACCACACCTCTGCCCCACTGTTGGTGATCTCCATGGCCTTCACGGGGTACGGGTTCTGCCGGGGGTCGTCATCCGAAATGTTGAATTTGGACCTGTTTGCTGTGTGGGAGCACAGGTAGGAGCAGCTGTCCCCTGGCATGCCCTGGGACACTGAAAACACGGCTACAAGTCCATCTGACAAGCCAGCCAGCACCACATATGAGTTCTGCAAGAAAGAGACAGTAGGATCTCACAGAATCGCAAAATGGTTTGGGTCAGAAGGGACGTTAAAGATGATCTTGTCCCAGCCCTCCCGCTATGGGCAGGGACACCTTCCACTCGACCAGGTTGCTCCAAGCCCCGTCCAACCTGACCTTAAACACTTCCAGGGATGGGGAGTCCACAGCCTCTCTGTGCCAGTGCCTCATCACTCTTAAAGATTTTTTTCCTACTTCTCTATGTCTCTGCAATACAAGACCTTTCAATCCCAGAGGCTCTGGCTGCTTCTCGTATACTGCAAGAGCACGGGTGACTTATCCCAGAACAGTGATAACAGCAACATAAAAAGAAGTCATTACCAAGAAGCTGCTGCAGAGCCATACTCCTCTCACCCAGTATTACCTCTCTTTTACTGGCAAGGGCGGACAGACGGACCTGGCAGCCTGCCCTAAAGGTTAAGAAATTCAAGCTGGAGTATGTCCAGAGACAGCCATCATGATCCTTGGAATCCAGTTGTAGAAACCCAGCTCACTTCCAAAAAGGAGTAAAGCTATCGCTATCAGTGTAGGTAGGAGAGGAATGGAAGAAATGCAGTAAAAATGGAAAGAGGGAGCCAACATCCTCGCAAACAAGAGCATCCAGTGATTGCTCCACATCTGATGCCTGCTGCTCTGAGACCACTGCACCTCCCAGGGACGTTCTCTGGGTCTGGGATCCCTGGCAGCTCAGAGGCATCCCGGTGAAGGGCACAGCAGCAGCAGTTCAGCAGAGCCCCAGCCAAGTGCCATGAACAGTTCTGTGCATTGGTGAGAACCTGCCCCTCAGCGTGCAGACGTGCTGGCCGTGGCACTGCGGCGATGGATGCCCTCACGTCCCATGGGTGGGAGCTGCTGAGGAGGCCATGGCTCACCGACTCCTCCAGCTCATCACAGCAGTGCAAAATGCTGTTAAACAGACTGGGAAATGGATCTCTTGGGAACAAAACTCCCCGTGACCTTGGGTCTGCACCAGAAACTCCCTGATCTGTGAAGTGGATAGAACAATACCTACCTCAAAGGCCTTTCTATTTCCTCCCTGGAGAGCAGTATATTCTAAAAAAAGATCCTTTTACCCAGGACTTTTTTGCTGTTGTTTCAATCTGCCTGGATTAAGCACAGCAAACCAAATAGATCCTGACAGAGCACCACCAACTGATCCAACACAACCTCACCCCTCTGCAGCCTTGCCATGGTGGGAAGCCTGGGAGGGCAGTGAGATGGGCTGAGGGCTTGGAGTCACCCCTTGCTGCTCATAAATTCAGGGATCCTTGTGCCCTTCCAGGGATCTTGGCTCTGCCAGCCCTGGAAGAAAGCTCCTAGGCTGTTTAAACTCCCAGAGGCTGAAATCAGTATGTTGACTTGCTCCAGCTATTGAAGGGCAGATAGTGCAGGGTTATTTAAGTGTTAAATATTTAAGTGTTATTTAACTGACAGCTCTGTTTGCAAGGCTCATGGAGAGTCCTGGACAAAGAGACACTCTCTGCACACCAAGTATGAGTAAAACCACGAGAGCGCTGAGCCCTGGATGACTAATCCAAATCACAGCAGAATTTTACTGTAATGGGAAAAACTAGGGAAGCAAGTGGAAAGTTGTGAAATGGGCCTTGGACTGTAACTCAGTCCAGTCCCAATTCTCTAACCTCTAATTAAAAGAAACCCCAATGACCTGCAGTGCTCAGTGCTGTGTCCTTGCTGCCATGTGCATCTGGTGCAAAGGCTCCTGGTTATGGCTTTGCCAGGGAATTGCATCAATAGGTTGGAACATGGCATGGTGCTTTGCACAACCTGGGTCTAGGGTTACTTTTTCTTTGGAAAGGAGTTCAATTATTTAAAAATGAATAAAACAAAGCAGAAGAGCCCACATTTCTCTGGTGAAAATGGTCCAACTTTTTCAGTCCAAAGGACCCTGCACCAGAGGCATTTCTTACTAAAAATGGAAAATTTAAATTGAAATGGGAACATCCGATATTAACTGTAATGTGGGTATGTCAACCTGAACTGCTCCCAGTATGACACAGGACACTGTTAAAGTCTTCAGAGATTATAATTTTGTCTGATTTGATTTGATTTGAAAATGCTGAATTATCCAAGCATAGTCTTCATAAAAAATATTTTGATTTCTCTGATTAGTGTCAGCTACTGCAGGACAGAATCCATATTCCCTTTTGGGTTCCACAGGCCAAGTTTCCCTGGCACTGAGCAGTTGGCACCATAAGCAGGCAGAGCTGGGTCAGTGACCCCTGCCTGGTGTTGCTGGTCATACTGATGCCAAATCCTATCCTGCCTGGGATAGCACAATGGTGGAAGCAAACTGGGAAGATACTTTTTGCATTTATTACTCTCTGCCTTGGCTTTGAGGGCTCTTGGGACCTGCTTCTATCCAGCTACTGTTGTTCTCTCAGAGAGATAAGAAATGTGAAGTGGGAACTCAAATCACAGAATCACAGAATCTGTCAAGTTGGAAGGGACCCACAAGGATCATTCAGTCCAGCTCCTGGCCCTGCACAGGACCATCCCCAAGGGTCACATCATGTGCCTGAGAGGATCATCCAAGCCCTTCTTCAACTGTCAGCCTTGGTGTTGTGACCATTGCCCCAGGGAGCCTGTTCAGTGCCCAACCACCCCCTGGGGAAGAACCTTTTTCTAATATCCAACCTAAACCTCCCCTGACACAACTCCAGGACCTTCCCTCAGGTCCTGTCACTGGTCCCCACAGAGCAGAGATCAGTGCCTGCCCCTCCTCTTCCCCTCAGGAGGAAGTTGTAACTGCAGTGAGGTCTCTCCTCAGTCTCCTCTTCTCCAGCTGACCACACCAAGTGCTCTCAGCCACTCCTCTCACAGCTTCCCCTCCAGGCCCTTCTCCTCCTTGGGATGCTCCCTAATAGCTTAATATATGAGAAATGGCCTCAACCTGCCATCTCTCACGTGTCTGAGCCAAGGGAGTGACCGATTTCACGGAAGACCATGGTAAAGGTCACCACCCCACAGGTGCCACCGACTTGCCAGAGGTCATTTGTTGCTGGTGCAGGTGGTCAGGGAGGCAAAGCCCTCCTGATCAGGGTATTCCAACAGCGACCAAAGGCAGGCAGGGCCGCAGCCTCCAGAAACCTTAAGTAACTTTCTCAGAATTCATTTTCAACATTTGGGCTCCGCAAAGAGCCAACAAAAACACGCAGCAACAAAACTGCATTTGAAGGCTGGGTCCTGCCAGCAGCCCTGCTGTGCCAGGAGGAAGGCCCCAGAGCGGGGCCGTGACGGTGTGGGATGTGCAGGGATGAGCCGGCTCCAGACGTCCTGTCCTGGGGCCGGGGACAGCACAAGGCTCGGGGCCATCGGCACGGCCACTCTGAGGAGGCTGAAAAACATGATACGGCCCTTGACACCAGGGCCTGTCACCTCCTCCTCCTCCTCTGATCCCTGCGGGGTCTGGCACTGCTGGCAGCACACACAGGGCAGGCTGCAGCCTTTAAATGCAGCTTTTGTTTCCATGTGTTCCAGGTTTCTGCAAGAGGCCAGAGCCTTGCACCCATTCAGGTCTCTCTCTCCCTTCCTCATCTCTTTGTAGGACTGCTGCAAACTAAGTCAGAAAGCATCTTGGTTTGCTGTTTTTAACCTGTTTGTGCACTTATTTGGTTTTTTTTCTGAAAGGAAATTTACTGAAAATTGTATTGTTTACCAAAAAGAATGATACTGGTGACAGAAAGCACGCAACAAAAAGCTTAAATTATACAAGACTTTTTCCTGCTGGGTGAGTTTCGGATTCTGGGCCCCTCTCTGTTGCTTTTAAATTTCCATGATGCTTCCTTTGGATGAGAAACCAAGTTTTGGAAGCTATTTCTTTTGGATCAGCCTTCCCAAGGCAGTCGTAAAGAATTCCCCTTCCCAGCAACATCCCTCGGCAATTCTCTGACTAAAAGTTACCTCACATCTCATCAGCTAAAGGCTTTCTTCCCAGGGAAATGCAATTCCCTTCTCCGCTGGACAACAATGACTCTGATAACTCTGACAGAGCTTACTGGTCACACAGTGAGTGTGACAAGTGTAAGCTTTCCACTCAGATTTTTTTGGAAGAAGAGGTTGCTTTAGTTCTTGCCAATCTGGTCTGCACATCCCCATGGCTGCTGCTCTGGCCATTTCACTGCCAAACTCATTCATAGAAAGGAGAGAGGAAAAAGTAAGTCCAATAAACTAAGAAGGAGTGTGCTGAAGGGATGTGGATTTCTGGAAGGTTGGGTAGGGTCGGGGGAGGAAGGGAGGTGTCTAGACTCAATATTGCTATTGTAGGGCCTGGCATTATTTATGACATTTTCTAGGCAAGCCACAATCTGGAAATAGAAACCAGGAGACATAAAGCCACTCGTAACCCCTGAGGAATGGCTTTGCAAGCTGTGTGACAGTGGAAAAGCTGAAAGTGAAAGACTCGTTCGACTGTCCTGGACAAAACCCCAGGCAGCATGAAAAAGAAATTTGCCTTACACATCAGAAATGAGACTCCACAGCAGAGAAACGCTGCAGGTCCGGGAGCCAAAGACAGTCGACAGATGAAGCCTCCCAGCAGGAGAAATCCACCCCTGTGCCAACTTCACATCGATGCCCTACTTGAGTCCTACTTACACCATGTTTGGAAGTGAAGCAGCACACCTTACACTAACCATCTGCCTTGGATTCAGTCTGCAGGGATGTAGCAGTCTGAGTAAACTAGCCAGAAATGGACAATAGCTCAGGACCGGCCTGTGGTATAAACCAGCCCCACTGTCACTCCCAGAGCTGCTCCACGTTGAGCTTTCAGACACATACCAGTCTGCTGGCATTTGCAAAGACTACACAGTTACCAGTAATGTTGGAACATAATTATATGTTTTCACTTGAGGTGGCTGTAAGCAAACCGGAGGTAATTTAGCTCGAAAACAGTTTTTATACATCTCCCAAGACTTGCCCACAATAGGCACCCATGTCAGATTTCTCTTGCCAAAAACTGGATGCTGGCCATTCCAGAACTAGATAGACAGCATATAACTTGTGTTATTACCCATAAGAGTAATTATACATGTTATTCATAACAGTATTACCCAAAACAGCTGTATTATCTCAGTGTTCTCATTCAAAACCAAAACAGAAGTGTGGCTGAGCCTAGGTAATATTATAGATGACCGCACACAAATAACAGCACACATCCCAGGAAAACAGAGGGTACAAGAGGCAGGATATACCCACATCCTAAATTAGCACTCAACAAATCTCTATTCTAATTATTGTTTCATGCCCTCTCTACTTTGCTTGATCAGCCTAAACCTTGTCTTCCAGTGATGTGGAAACAGAGCTGGAAAATTTCCTTGCAGAGAAATTTGATCTATTTTGACTATTTTCCCAGCAGGCTTGGAAGTGACAGCTTTGGTCCCCTGACTCAGGTTCTTGCCCACACCTCTGTTTTCTGGCAGAGACACGAAGACCAGGAAACCTTCTCCTCCCGGTGCCAAAATGTTCCTGGGCTTTGCAAAGTCCTTCAACACCAGCTCAGTCTGGCAGCTTGGCCCGGGAGCAGACAGCTGAGTGTCACTAATGCCCCTTTTCCTTTAGGTTGCTCCTTACCTTTTTGACAACAGGCATCACTAGGAAGCAGCTCACAGTAGCAGGAGTGTCTAAACCCTTCAGTGGAGTCTTTAAGGGACACATGCCCTGCAACGCATACACAGAAACCTTCTGGTCCTGTGAAAGAGCACAGAAAATTCTGTAAATGCCAATCACCTTCCATGCTTTCCATATTTTGATACTTGAACGGGATCTAATTGGTTCCAAAACCAGTTTTTACTTGTATATTTTTGGGACCCAAAATCTGGATATCTGTTTTCCCTGGAGAGTCTTTGCCCTGTGGGTAGAAAGCAGGTGCTGCCCTCCCAAGAATGAGCTGTGGGCAATATACGCATTATCCAAAAGCCACTAAAAATCACCACCATAGGGGTTTTATCACCACACCTAAAAGCAGTATTTGACAATCCTGACTGCAAAAATCCCAAACAACAACTGAAGCATGTTGTGTGTTATTTTGCATTAATACGTCAGTTCAGGGAAAGCTGGTATTACATTTTATGTGGAATTACATCTGCTCCACAACTCATAAATCTACTAGATTCACCAAGAGCACCCAGTTTGGAGAATAGCAACATATTCCATTTTGATCCAAAAGGTGGAAATACAATACTTTAAGATTTTTGAATTTTAATTTTTCTATATTTACTGTTCTGAAAAAAACAACAATATTTGAAATTGATCTCTATTTAAGAAGAGAAAAACTCAAAATAATTGATTTTTCTATGTGGTAAAAAAAAGATCTTTATTCTCACCCAGTTACAGCATCCATGCCAGGGTGGAGTGAATTAACCAACACAAATTATTTATTCAGTTAGTGTGTTCTTTTTTTCCCCACTCTGAAACACTGAATTTCAGGTATGTTTCTTTTTTTTTGGCTGTTTTTCCTCTGTTTTGTGTCAAATGACCATGTCAGAATTGGCTGACACTAAACACAGCCCTTTTTGATGGGTGGATGGGGGCTCTGGGTTATAAACCAGCCCTGCTCTCTCACTCTTATCTTTTTAGCTGCAATTTTCCACGGTGAACACAAAACTTGGGTACCCATTTCCCACCAACTTTGAAATCCCTCAGGCCTCTTTCAGAACCCCACCCTTAAATGCATGGTTTCTGTCACGGCTTCCCTTTATTGCTCACAGATAAGGACATTTCCCAGATGAACCCCTGGGTACAGATTGCTCCAATCCCAAGAGTTTTCCCTCGGAAAGCCGAGGTTCCCACGATCGCTTTGAGCACCAGGAGGCAGGATTTGGTTCCAGGTATCAGCTACGTGACAGGGAGAAACAATAAACCTGGAGACAGCAGATGCAAAGTCACAGTGCTCATCTGAGAAGCCCATTGTCTCACCCACTCTTGGCTTTACTAATTTAACAGGCTCTCTCTCTTCGTTTGTGTCTCTCCTAACGAGGCCCCTCTAGAGGGGGGCTCTGAGGCCCAGGCAATGCTCACCTCTGTGGCTGCCCAGAGGGCATTCTGAAATTTTAGTTGGCAGCATAGCTTCATTCCTGGGCAGCTCATCCTCTGCACTTCCATGACTCCTTTCTCCAGATTCACCACTGTGTAGTTTCTGAAAAAGGAGCAAATAACGATTTCCTGTAGCCAACATTCAGCCTGCACAGACTACAGGACAGTACATGGCACTTGTGGCCAAGCCATAACACAACTGTCCAGATGTGGATGATGCTGCAAGGACCTACACCCCTCCAAATGGTCCTTGTAAAGAAAGAGAAATGCAGATGTGCCACAGCTCTTCCTCAGGAGGCAGATGTGCAATTGCTCCTGTGAAGATTTACACTCAGCTCTCTGATTTTGCATGGAAAGGCTCAGGGCAGTGTACATGGTCTGTTACTATAATTCAGCTGTGAGACAAACAGCTCCAGCTCAACAGCAGTAATTAATAGCTGGGAAGTCTCAGCCCATCTTGCCCATTAGGTTCTCAAGAGAATATCTGCTCCATTTCCAAGTTCACTGCCTCGCTATTATCTGGCTTCATTATTAATCCAGCACATAAACAGAAGAGCATGATTCTTCACAATAAGAGCCAAGATCTGCAACCTGATCAAATAATTTATAAATCTGACTAATTAATATTTTTTTGTAACAAAAAGGATTTTATTCGTTTGGGGAAATTTTTTGAGTTTGAGTATTTGAACAAATAACTGGATATTCACGACCACATCTGTGAGCCCCAGATGTTCTACCAACTGTGGCACAAGCAATTACACATCCTGAAATCTGTCACAAATAAGTAATTTGCTATTCAGCAGTCTCCTAAGTGGATTGTCCAGTCAGGAAGCTGATTCACTGAGATATATCGCTGCGAATATTTGGACATCATCCACGTATTCAAAATACATCTGTGAGTGCCATGTGTTCCACCAGTTTAGCAGGAAGAGTTACACTGTCTGCACTGAATGACTGACCAGGCACCACAAATAGCAAAGCAAATAATTCATGAACAAATCACGTACCCTTCCCATTAGCTTAATGGTTTCAAATAATGAACACATTATTATAAAATTCAGATCAGTTTGTGAATGTTTCCAAATAAGACTGGGGCTATAAAAATCAGTAGCATCCATAAAAACGAACCTAACTAGCCACGGGTCACATGTGGCTGAGCAAAATGCCATCATCTCAGTCACAATTTAATAACATTTTAAGCACATGCCTTCAGTACGGAATACATTTTACTGGCAGTGCACACTTGGATGCACACACAGCTCCAGGCATGTGGTTAACTCCCGATGATTGCAATAGGATTTAAGCATGTGCTTAATTGCTTTGCAGAAGAGAGATGGAACTGCAGCCTCAATTAGGAAAGGTTTAGTGTTAAATGGTCTCATTAGGAAAGGCAGAACACGTCTGTTCTCATGTGCAAATGCTTCATCCTGTGTGTGTGAATCATTACATTGCCCTAATCTTCTCCTCATATTAACTGAAGCAGAGTTAAGCTCATTAAATATCCTTTATAAAGAAACCACTGTTCCCAATTAAAAGAGTTTGGGAAAACAGTGTTCACCGTACCCTTGGCATTCACCCAAATTCACTTTCACCTTCTTTACCTCCCTCCCAGAGGCAGAAGTGAAGACGCTGAAGGATTTTTACTTAAACAGGAAAAAGAAAAAAAAGGAAATTACCAATATGAGCCATCTCACCTGGTGTCTTCCTTCCCATCCCAGAACACCACAGTGTATTCCTGTCCTTGGGAGCAGAAGAAGGAAGCCTGCTTCCCACAGGGCAGCAAGTACATGAATGTTGCAAAGGTAGGATCTTTCATCTGTCCTACCACAGAAATGGCCAGTGGACGCTGAGGGGAAAGGAAAAGAGAAAGACATATGTCAAATAAAATGAAATAGAAGAACCATAATAAACAGGAGGTTCAACAAGGCCAAGTGCGAAATCCTGCACCTGGATCAGGGCGATCCTAAGCACAAGTACAGGGAACTGGATGGCCTTTAAGGTTCCTTCCAACCCAAACAATTCTCTGATTATTTATTAAAGCTTGGTCTGTCATTCTCTTACACATTTTGCTGATTAATTTCTTCAAGTTTATGGATTTTGGGAGCTGTCATGACAGGGTGTAGCTGTTTTGAGAGACAAGCTCACCTTTGTCTGAAGGACAGCAGCTCTGAAACACCGAGCTGCAATTAACGAAAAATGCAATGTAGCATAATCCTTTTCTCATACTTTCAACCTTTTTCTTCCTCATACCTCCTTTTATAATCTCAGGGTTTTTGAAGTCTCTGTAGTTACACTCACAGCGTGATACTGGAGCTGTTTCTAGAAATTACGAGTAATGTCTTGCCCTGGTGAGATCAACAGCCTAACTGCCATTGACATCAAGGGACCTTCCAGTCACCACAGAAGTGTAAGGCCACAGATCTGTCAGCATTTCATTCAGAAAACTCCCATTTAAGTCAACAGAAGTTCTGGGCCAGATCAGCAGGAGGGGTAAACAGGCAATCGATGTGTTCTGCTGTACCAAGAGCAAGCTCAGCCCTCCTGCTTGAAGAGGGCAGCCAGATCAGAAAACACGAGTCAGGAGGGTTGTCTTGTACCTTTTCTGGCTTAGTGTCCCAACACTCCATCATGAGTGCCTGCATCCTGTAGAGCTGCACCTCCTCTGGCTGCCCCAGAACAGGACGGATCCCTTTGGACAGCTTCTTTGCAATCTGGAGTTGGTGGTGTCCCAGCACAGGCCGCTGGCCAGACAGCAGCTCGTACAGGACCATCCCATAGGAGAACATATCGACCTAGAGCCAGAAACAGAGAGGAAAATCAGGCAAAGCTCCCTTGGTGGGTGGAGAGGAGAGCAAGGAAGGCCAGAGCAGGAAAGCAGTGCTGCCCACCATCATGGACAAGGGAATGTAGCCCCAGGCATGACACCAGCCACCCACCACTGCCACAGGGCTGCCCCACAGATACCCCCAGTCACCTTCTCGTCATAGACAATGCGAGGCCTGATCTCAGGGGCCTGGTACCCTGGTGTGCCCTCCACGCCCAGCGCGCCCTCGTGGAACGACTGCCGGGAGATCCCGTAGTCGGAGAGTTTGATGTTGATGTGCTCCTTGACATCCAGGGACCACACCAAAATGTTGTCTGACTTCAGGTCGCAGAAGATGATGTTCTTCTTGTGCAGGTAGGCCAGGCCTGTCACAATCTGATACGCTATTTTGTGTGTCAGCATGTGTCCCAGCGGCACAAAGGAAGACCCTGGCACAAAGGAACAGTCTGTCTTCAGCTCCTGTAATTGCCATAACTGCCTTTTTCTCCCCCTTTCTCTTTCTCTTTTTAACTCCAGAGCAATAACTGACAACCTTTTAAAACATCACTCAATGCCACCATTTAAAATGACACTGTTTTTGTTACTATATGTGTCTGACAGTCCTACTAGATTCTTTTTTTTAAACTCTTTCACTTCTAGGCTCCTAAATCTTCTGGTGCAAATTAATGTTTGACTGAAAGTTGACACAAAGCCAAGGTGCCAAGAGGGTCAGATGGCCTCAACTTATCTTGGAATTAGCATCGTTCATTTGACAGCAACAGAAATGAAGATACTTATGAGATAATTTAGAGTGCCAGACACCCATCTGCAGGGGGAGGAACACAGCACCATCCATGCAGCGCTGAAGTGAGATGCACTTCATATTAATTTGCAGAGAAATTGAAAATCCAGGTCTCCAAAGTAGTTTTGAAAATCGTGAGCAGCAATTTTTACTAGGTTCCCAAAAGCACAGCTTAAGAACAATTCCACCCCTCCCACTTCCCCTAGTCTGGAAAAAAATCCCCTCCAGCAAATCAAGCAGTAATTTAAATATTGCTGACCATTTGTCACTTGGAGAGTGATCTCTCTCAGTGGGGAGACCCTGGCTTTACCTTTGGAGTTCTCAGACAGCACAGTGGTGAGGCTGCCCAGGGGGGCCAGCTCGAGGGCGAAGCAGAGCGGGTGGATGCTGATGCCAATGAGGGACACGATGCAGGGGTGCTGCAGGGAGTGGAGCATGCTGGCCTCCTGGCGGAACTCCGAGAAGTTCTTCATGGCATCCATGGCTCTCAGGTGCTTCAGCATGGTATCTGGCAAGACACAACTCCCTTCTCACTGCCCAGCTCTGAAACTAAGTCACAAACTCTTTGGAAGGTGCCAATCACCAAGCAAGGGCTGCAGGAGGAAGGCAGCTGGTGGGATGATACCAACAGCAAGGTTTTAAGTTGAATCCTTGTGTTGATGCATGAGCCACTAACAGACACTGACTATAAGCAGGATATATATGGTACCTCAGGAAGCAAAACCTCCCTTGGTCCTTTAACACCAGGCTCTGGTGTGTCTGGCACACGCTGATCTCATATATCACCTGATGACTTTGGAAAACTCATGCTGTGCTTCTCCAAGCAGGGACTCTGTGTGGATGTCACACTACAGACCCTTTACTGGAAGGGGTCTTTCTCTACTGTTTCCTGGCTTTCCTGCCAGATGAGAGACCCATAATGATCCTTCTGCCATGGGACCCCACAGGCTGCTCAGGAAGGTTGGGTCTTCCCAAAGGTTATTTGTCACTGGGACAGCAGCTGGCCTCCTCCACAGCTCAGGAGTTCACCACATCCTCCCCTGACAAAAATGAAGAATATAAGCCACTTTCCCCTTTCCTTTGTCCATGGACTGAGGCTCTGCTGGGATCCTGGACTTGACATGAGAGCCCATCCCTGCCTGGAGGAGTTGGCAGGCTCAGAAGGATTCCCAGTTTGCTTTCTGCAGCTGCTGGCACAGATGGGACAAAAGACTAATTCAAAGGTGGAGACTCACAAGTCCTTAGTGCAAACCCATGCAAATCCACACTTCTCATGGTCAGATAGGTTGGGAACATGAGACGAAATCTTACCTCCCACCCCAGTCCAGGGCTCTGCCTTGGCACCCTACAAATCCACCCACTGATCTGCAGGAGAGAAGCTCCTGTGTCAGTGACCTTCAAGGCTACAAGTGTTCATGCAGAACTCTAAGCTGCATCCTCCTCCTCCATTGAAACACACCAGTTTTGCTATTTATTTCAAAGCTGTATTTAAACAGGTGCTGCCAGCACTCTGGAGAGCAATGGCTCTTTGGCCCTACCTTGGGATCACAGATTGCAGGAGATGATTCCCAACACCAATTCTGTACACTGTACCTGCAGCTGAAGTGGGAGAACCCTTGCATTTTTTAATCTGAAATCTCTTCACAGCCACTGGCTTTCCTTGGTATCGTGCCCGATATATAACAGTTCCACTTCCACCCTGGCCAAGAACGTTGTTTTCATTTTCACTGCATTCCAGTTTGCTATTTTCCAGGAACAGTCTGCCAAGGAGAAATTGGGGCTTTTTAATTAAAGTTTCAAAGACAGTGTAAATTCATGTTTTTAATGTGATTTCCATTTTCACAAATGCTTGATAGATTCTTGTCTTATCTACCAAGAGGACTGGATCACCTCACCTATCTTGGTCATCTCAGTGTACTCTATGCTGGCTCGTGTTGTACAATGGATTTCTCCCAGAAAAACTTGGGCAAATAAGCAAAAAAGGTTTTTTACTAATTTATCCCACAAGAATCAAACAGATCTGGAAAGCACATAAGCTTCTTTTCCAACCAGATGACACAAATACTGATACTTGTACCATTTATCTGTATTAACGATTTTTTTTTGCTTCATTTACCTCCCATTCCTCTTCTCTCCACTGAGGCAGGACAGGATGTTTATGAACAGCCCCACACTCTGAAACCTGATTATTCAAATCAGCTTAGTGTTCCCAGGCTGTAATTCATCATTTCCCCACTCTCCCAGAGACTACTTTTACAGCTGTTCACACTTCAAACATCTCCACTCGCCTTGCACCCGTCAAATAAATCTATAGGAGATAGCAGTGTGAGGAGGGCTGTCTGACAAGCTGATGGGGTGTCTGCCCAGAAAAATGACCCCAAGAAAGCAACAGAGGCCAATGGGAGCACAGAAAGCTCTGACAGCAGCCAACAGGGCAGTTTGGTCTAGAGGTTCTGCATCGGGCACTGAAAGTTCTCAGAGAGTGTGAACCAAAAGAGACCCTGGTCTCCTGTCCTGCCTGCTGTCAGATCTCTTGTTCTACACACTAAGTAAGAAGGGGTATAAGACCAAACCCATCTGGGAATGCAGTTAAGCAGCTTAAAGATTTGGCAGTGCTGCTCTGGGTAGGGAAGAGCTGTTTCAGCTGTTCAGTACTGCCACACATCCAACACATCAGCAGCCCTCAGCCGAGCAGGAGCCTCGACTCAGTGTGAATTCTCTTGTGGTGCCTATAAATTCACTCACCTACGGCCCCTTAAAAAAGTCAGGCAATTTCAGGGCCAACCTTGTGATGCAGCAGCACTTCCTTTTGGTTTTGCCACATTAAAATCTCCTTTGTGGGATCCCAGAAAGACTCCAGCTTCAGAAAGCTCTGGCCAGAGAACTGGGCAATGCAGGACAGCTGTGGCTTGAAAAAGGGACTTTCACATTGCACCACAGTGATCTCAAAGGACCCCCGATGTGATGACTCGGTCAGCACACAGCTATTGTCTAGGCAAGTGCACTGAACACCAGGAGTGCAGTTTAGGATGAATTGCCAGAGCAGGGATTGAGAGCAGATGGATTTGTTTCTTGTGGTCAGTTATGTTCCTCTAGCAGAGATAACTTAGGAAAAGAGTCCAACTGAATTACATCGGTGCACTGAAACTTAATCAAAGGCCCTCAGAAAACATTACCTGGCAGGAAAATCAGTCATGAAAAGCTCTGGGACCAGTTCTTGGAGAGAAACGGGGATGTCAGGGTGGTTGGGACATGTGATGTAGTCCAGTTCAATGGCAGTCAGGACACAGTCCTCCATGTTAAAGTACTGGGCATCCTCCATCCTCTCACCACATTCGTTCTCCTCCGCCTTGGCAGCTGCACAGATGTGGCAGGGCACATACTGCTCCATCAGCAACGTGCCATCACTCTCCATGGCTGTGAGGGCTTCAGAGCAAGCAAGCAAACAAACAGAAAGCAACATCATTCACCCGAATCTGAGGAGGAACAACAGCTCCAAGTGCATCCGAATGTCTGCAGGCACTACCTGGATCCACTGGCTGAAAACAGTCACGCTCATGAAAGTAGCAGTGCACTGACTGGAATAGAAAATAGCTTTTTCCAAAGTATGCAGAGATAGCAGGGACAGCACTGGGGAGACAGGACTGGGGACACAACCTCACACCTCCCCTGCTTTGGGCACAGGTAATGCACGGGCTGGTGAGGAAAATATATTCAGGATCAGCAAAAATTAGAAGTATGTGAATAAAGCACTGGAGAGACCCTCCTGGGTGCTGGGTGTATCTGTCTTCCCAGACTGCAAGCTGCCAGATGGCTTCCAGTGGGGAGCAGGTATGGGAATGGGAACGGGAATGGGAATGGGAATGAGAGCAGACTGGGAGGCACAGCACGCTGAGCTCAGATTGAGCACTGCAGGTGCAGGTTCAGGGTAAACACTCGCCTGCAGCAGCCAGGTTGAGAACACAGTTACTGTGGGCTCCCTCATGGGCAACATGAGAGAAATGTGGATTGTACCAAGATTAAGCCTTTGGGAGGTTCACACCTTTCCAGTAAGTACAGAGGGATTTTGTGGTGACAGGCTCTGTTAAATGCCCACAATTAGTCAGGGTGAACACAGACTGCAACCTTTGAAGTCATGACTCTTCTCAAGCTTCAGTGATTAATGTTAGCATTATTTTAATCCAAAGGCAAATAAAATGTTCTTTTATCTTCAAAACACGTAGAACGTGAATACATGAGAGTGCACCACTGTTTCCTCCAGAGAGCCTCCAATTAAGAGACTTTGGCAGTGTTTTCTAGACCAGTGTGGGATGACAAAGAACACTTCAGATTCTGTTTTGGTTTTAAACTAAGTGATTTGGGGTTGCAAACAGCCCACTGGGTAACAGCAGGATCTGTGCTGAGCACAGAAAAAACAGCTGCAGGAGTCAAGGAAGTCACCTTGGCACAGAGTCCTTGGTACCACATTCACTCTTGCCTCTCACATCACAATTTTATAACTTGTAGGATGTTAGAAATGGTGGGCAAATTCTGATCCCAGCTGATGCCAGAATGAGGTCTATCTATTAAGAGACAATGCCAAGTTGCTTGGGCCAGATTCTGCCCCTGCTTCAAGCACTGGAAGAGTCTCTTGAACTCCTACAGGTCCTGTTTGAACTGCAGTGTTTCACCTGTGCTGCAGTGACTGGCAGACTGAAAGACACAATGTCTAGACCAAAGGGTGTTGCCAACTAACTTCAATCTGTCTGCAGGTTTATCAGTTTTTATCAAATATTACTGGGTTGAGACCGTCAGAGTCTGAGGGGTCTTCAGTTAACATACAATACTGTGCACTAGGAGAGCTCTGTTAAGGAACCTTCTGTACAAAAGACATAACACTGCACAGAAAATCAGTGATTCTCTTACCAGGAAACCACTGGTCTATCAAAGAGTTCACGTGGTCCGTGATGAACGCCATGGCTGAAAAGTCTCTCACTTCTGACTGGGAAATTATTTTAATTCCACCACTTTTTTTCTTTTTCCAGTTCACATCTGAAGACTCAACACTGTAAGAAAGCCAAAAGACAGACCTGTGAAGCCTTTGTGAAGTATCAGTGTCAACAAGTTTTCTTTCTGTCAGGAAAACTGAGTTCCATTATAACACGTTCATAAGCCATCAAAACAAAAAGCAGTCTAGCTTTTGAGGGTGATTTTCAATTCAGTCTGTTCTGCAAATGACTTTCAGAATAGAATTCCTGCACAGAAATGCCAGTTGCTCACAGAGGGTAAATGCTATAGAAGGTCAGACCTAGAGAAAACTCTGGCCTAAGTGAGCTGAGTATGATGGAGAGTTTTGACAGATGCCCCATACAGCATGATGGAAGGTTGGGAGTTTTAAAATCAGTAATGAAATTCCAGTGGAATAATAATATGAATAAGAAAGATTCCAAAAACCATTAGGAAAAGTTTATTGACATAATTTTTGCGCAATTCCTATGAAACTGTAACCCCTGAAGTATTTGGAGAAATAATAGTATGACCACTACTGTGGCCCAGAAATTGGGATTCCAGCCTGTGATTTGCAGTATCTGGGTCCAAGCCTCTACTGAGCTTTGAAACTCAGTAAAGTCTCTGTCTCCTTCTGATCTCCAGCCATGCAACAGCACCAGTGGTCCCCCCCCCATCCTGGCAGGGACTGAAAGAGCAAATGCAACCACAGTCCCCTGTTGCACAGAAGCAGCTCCATTGACCTGGATTACTGACACACGGTGGTGAAGTTTTAGGATTTAGTGGAAAACTCACTGAGATAAGGAAATCTTTGCATGTGAAAATGCATGATTTTACACTGGCAGAGTCCTGCTCTGAATATCGCTTTCTGTTCTCAGGCCTCTTTAAATTGGTGGCTGCAATAACAGATAAGGTTGATCTATTCAGAACTGGCAAACAATCAGTTATAGATCATTTTTGTCACCAGTTGTTACCAGATGAGTTATGTCCATTAAAGAGCCTCCTCTTCTCCTGCTGAGTGAGCACACAGCATGAGTCAGGCCCATTCATCTCCATTGAGCTGATGTGTTTCATACACTCTATTAGTGCCCTGTCACACATGCTGCATTAGGAACACAAATTACCTAAGATAGCCTCCATCAAAGGTAACGAACAGACCTTCCTGCCAGTAAACAGTGTGAGTCCTTTTGACTCGGAATGTGCTGCAGCGGTTCCTTTGGGTGCCTGTGAAGCTGTAGATGGTCACCTTTTTGTTCCTTGTCTTGGTGTTCTTCTTGTTTTCAAAAAGCTGAAACAGGCAGAAAACGAAGAAATCGTTAAATTGCCGAGATTTCTCTCAAGGATGTTTTAATCAAGCAATAAGGTGACTTCTTTTTTTGGCTTTCACAGGTGCTATCGTAGCTTTTCCACTAAAAGCGACTTGTGCTCATAAAAATTTTTGCAATGGAATGGAAATACATGTAGTAAAATAGGTTTTGCAGCAATGGAAATGTTTTTCGTGCCACTCAAAAAAAGAACACTTTCATATCAGTGAACAAAGTTAATTCTGTGACTGTGACATTTGTCATATTTATTGTGCATTTGCAGAAACCCGAAGAACTAAATGTTCTAGTGAGTGATAAAGTCTGCCTTCAATGCTGAGAGTTAACTTTTCCACCTGTTTCAGTGGGAGGAAGATGGCTCTTCTCCAAGACACTTCAAACCAGCACTTAGAGCAAAATGTATTTCTGTTTTAAAACCAGAAAGTTAATCTGCAGAACTCCCCTGTGCTCATTGCTCCAACATTTATTTGACTGCAGACGAGTCTGACGCCTGGGAACCTTTCCATTCCCTTCATGAGGACTGGATGAAGTTCCTAGGAAAGGTGCTCTAGGATTATGTAGTGCCCATGAGGATGTAAGCAAAGGGGTTGCCAAGAGAGCCCGTTAAAAGAGGTTATTACATGGTTTGAGAAGCCTGGAACACAGAGGACCTTCCAAAAACAGGTATCATGTTTTCCATGTTCTGTAAATCACTGACAGACCACAGGTTAATGGAGAGCTGTTAAGAAGATATCAGAGCAGTACTATAAATATTTTGCAGGTATTTATTACAGCTTCAGACAGAAGCTGCTGCAAACATATGTCTGCAATAACATCAAAATTCACTCAGCTCTCAGAACCTTCAAACACTACTTTAATGACATTCATAACACTTGCACTAACAGGGTGCCTCATTAAGGCAACAGTCCTGTAATTTTGTTCCCATTTCAACCACAGACATTCAGATAGCTGACTTTGGTGGAGCTATTCCAGATCTCCTCTGGCAAACACTGCGAGCAGAGTCTGGCCTAGTGGGATGGTCGTGGACAGGAGCCGCAGGCAAAACTCCAATTGCTTGTAATTGGAAGATGCTGGAGGTACTGAGACCTTCCCGGGGATCATGTTATAAAGAGGCTGTGGAGAACTCAGGCTTTCTTCCCCAGTGCCAATTGTTGTTCTCAATGACACCTACTGTAAAAACAGAATCAGATTTTGATTGCAGAGTCTCATCTCTCCCTATTTACTCAAATAATGCTATTGAAGTCTGTGACTAAAGCGAGCTGGATGTGAAGAGACATCCCACTTACACTGAACAACTTCAGCTGTCTGTCTTTGCTTGCAGAGAGACACAGTAACCTACCTGGAGGTCCATCTCTGCCAGGCTGATTAACATCCGGGCTATGAATCTCTGCCAAAAGCCAACAGGGACAAAACTCATCTTGAAGACCCTTTGGACTGTGTTTGTGGTCTGGTGGCAGAGCCCATGGATATCTAATGCTGGCTTGGTAGGAAGCAGATGAGGGAGGAGGTAGCTGAAACACATCAACAGCTCAGATTTTAGCTACAGCTTGTAACAGTGAGTACATTGTTACCGGATAATAAGGCGATTCAGTCTCCAAAGAGATTTTTAATGGCACGGCCCACTGCATATAAAAAAGCTTTTAGACTTAAGCACTGCAGCAATACATGAAGAAATTAATTTACACTATGGAAGCAAGCAGAGGCAAAACAGACATTACATAATCCAGCCAGGGCTATTGGACAGGGCTAAAATTGATGTAGTGAGCATTTGTGTACTCACAAATTGATGCATTAAAATACAAGAGTCATTAGAATAGCTGTGATGCTGGGACTCGTTTCTTTGGTACTACTGTGTCCTGGTAACAAGCAGGGGATTACAGCTGTGGAGCAGAAGACAAATGCAAAAAACAACCTACAGCAGCTCAGGTTCAACAAGCCCAGAAGGTGGGGAGAGGTGGTGCCCTGGGAGGTGGCAGCAATGCAGTTCCAGGCTGCAGGGACTGGGCTGCTCTGGCTGTGCCCCCAGCCCCAGAACAAGAGCACCTCATGGGTCAGCACAGCAGAGTTTCTTGCTGTTCCACACTGCAGCTGACAGATCCCTGCCACATCCCTGACAAACTCCCAAAGCAAGAGTTCACTTTGCCAGCCTGATGGCAGCAGAGAAATCCCTTGTCTTGCTCAGATTCCTCCTGCAATCAGATTATCAGGTACTTTGCCCAAGTGTGGGGGAGACTCAGTGTTATCTGCGCCTGACCAGGCATCAGGAACAGAGTTATGCTGGTGTAGGGCACCACAACAAATTATTTTCAGATCTCCCAGTAAGCCCAGAATATTCATTTGTCCTGCTCTTTAGTATTTTGGAAGCTAAAACCCCTTGGAACACCAGAACTGTTTCAAAAATTATGAGCTTTTGGCTTTCAATACCTGCCAGTTAATCTCTTGACAGTGATTCTCTTCAGTACCAAATACATCCCAGGATGCCTGTGCAATCTAAAATGTTATTTGCTTACAGGCAGACACACTGCTGTTTTACCAGTGCTGAGCCTGAGAAAATGTGTTGGCATCTGGGCTCCTCATTGACGGGCACAATGACAGCAATGAGGCACGTGGCCAAGGGACCTGACCAAAGTAACAGTGGCAGAGACCAGACACACAGCTAGAACCAAGGCTAGGTCAGAATCCAAGGCTTTAAGCCTCTCACGTTTTCTCTCTAGCAGCTGCAGTACTCTGTAAAACCTGAAATATCAGCTCAGAAAAAGCAGTCATCATTAGAAAACAGCTCTCTCCATATGTCACAGTCCATAACATCTGATGACATCTTACACCATCAAATAATCCGTTCCACGAAACATCTCTGGAATGTAAAACTACTAAAAAATTCACTTATAAATTACAATAAGAATGTTCACTTTTAACCCTAATTTAACAAGAGGAACACAGCTTAATTACGTGCACCTTAAGCACAAAAGTGGAGTGCAACAAACTAAAACTTCTTGCTCTATGAAAGTAGTGGATGTATCATAAGTCAGCCAATAAATTTTCCTCAGCACATCCAAGAAAGGGTCTAGGAGTATAGGAAGGGCCAGTGAGGCCCTTCTGGACCACAACTATATAGTGGATTATAACACAGATGGTGATTCGACGCTCTTGAGCAACAGCCAATGCAAATTTTGAAAATATGTGAAACATGCCCCCATCCACCCTTTCAGAACAGAAACTGGCAGCTGCTTTCTCTACTGACTGCACAGAAACCCTATCTGGCAATCTAGACAATAATTGCAGCAGCACAGTAACAAATAACTGCTCTGTGTCTGGCTAGTACATTAAATTAATCCAACCTGCTACAGCTACAGTTCGTCAGTGGGAAGAATATTCTGCTAATGTGGCTTGGATCGCTCAAAAAAACATTGGGCAGGCCATGAAAAAGCAGTTTCCTTGTTCCCGAGGCACAGACAATGTAATTGCCTTGGAGAAAAATGGCAGATAGTGACAAGGAGTCCAAAAGGCATTTTGGACTGAGCAGAAACATTGCTGCTTTATCTGTGTTAAGCCTGAGAAAATTTGTTGGCATCCGGGACTGGATAAGTGACAGGCATAATGACAGCACAGAGAATGCTGCACTTGTGCTGGCATTCAGAGCTCCCGAGGGGCTCAGGGCGATGCAGCCGCGCTGTCCTGGAAGGGCAAGGAAGTGAAATGCAAATGCCACATCAAAAGTGCAATACAACTCTGGTTCCACCGTCAACCCAACAACAGGCTGTCGCCAAGCAGATGGGAGAGAGAAAAATCGCAGGGAACTCTGCCCAGAGGAAAAGAGATCGGGGGGCAGAGGGGAGGAGGACTCATTAACATTTAAAGAGAATGAGGTTTCTTAGACTATTTCTAGGAAAACTATTGATCAACACCTATTGAGGATAAAAACTGAGTAAATCATGCCACTACTGAAGCTACGCTTTCCTGATTTCACTAGAAATAAAAATACTACTACTTTCAGGGCTGACGTAATAATTGATTACCCAAAGTTTTCTGCCACGCTCTGAATGGAAGAACCTTTCACTGGAAGCAGATGACTCCAGCCCATCTATATTTCAGGCCTGGCAGCCACAGGCTCACATCCTCCCTCGGCTGCAGCTGTGTCAGCTGAGCGCTCACAGCTTCCACCTGCTCATCGCCACATCCCCGGCGGTGTCACTGCCCCTCCGGGCTGGTGGCTGAGCCTGTCACCAGCCTCAATGCACCCACGGGACAAAGACCTGCTCTGTAAAGCTTTCACAGTAGCTGGTTTGGACCAAAGGATGCTCAAGCCAGGAAATACAGCCCGAATGGATGGGCGCCTTCCATTACCCTCTCAAATACTTTCTCATCACAAGATCCTTGTCCAGACAACCACTTAGAGTGGCAAAGCCTGTTAATATCCATTGATTAAATGGACATTTTTCTCCAGTCTGACTAAGTCTCTCTAATTATCAACTTACCTGTTATTGGCCACAGGCAGTGCAATTTCAAACTTGGCCAAGAACTGGAAGTACTGCTCTTCGGTCTGCTCAGTGAAGCCCGTCCCAACCAGCAGCATCCTGAGATCCTCTGCTCTGATGACTCCATTCTTAGCTACAGACTTGGAGCTCTTAATGTTGAAAATCCTCTGTAGGCACTCCGAGAGCCAGACTGGGTCAAGGAAGTAGAGGTTCCTCAGGCCGTGGCTCGTGTCTGGGAAGTGCAGTAGTGTACCTGTTTCTATGAGAAAATTAATTGCTGCAAAAAATAAAGAGTTGGAGATTAGCAATAGACCAGCATGAGGAAACCACAGTGCAGAAGAATGAGATTATGAGGCAGTTTGTGCAGTTTTATGCATTCCAGATATATCCAGCACGTAGCCAAGTCAAGAGAGTAACATTTATCTGAGGAGTGCTGCTATCTGACACTCCACTTGTAAACCCCTCATCTCACTGCTTCACAGGCAGTATTTCTGTCCCCACGATACCTCCCCTTTACCCTCCTCCTGCCATCCTCACAGGGAAGGGCTCTCCCTGCCTCCTGTGGAGCAAGGCCTCCGTAAAGATCACAAGACTGGGGCCCTACAGAGAAGTCAGCCTTGAAACTATGGCAACCCTCATTCTTCACAGAGCAGAAACGAGACAAAGCTTGTTTTAAAAAAATAAATAATAAAATCAGCAGACTCAGACCATCCTAGAAACTTCCCAGTCCCCTCCCCAAAGTCCCATTACTAATTTGCTGTCTTGCCAATTTCTAAAGTGACCTCTACACTGGTGTAGAGCACTTCATATTTACTACTTGGGGAATATTTCAGTTGGACACACATATTAATTTAGAAGAAATTATTGGTCTGATCTGACCTACCAGTCTGCAAGTCTTCGTAGTCTTTTATGTCATTTCCAGGTGTTTGCTCAATCATCAGTTCTATTTGCCTATCTGTTAGATACTGTACATCATCATTCTGACTCCTCCTGTGCTGTTCTGCAAGGACAGCTTCTTGAAGACTAAGGTAACTTCTTGGTATCTGCAAGCCACACAAGAAAAACAGCAGGATCAGTATCAGACAGCCATCACTCTGCTGGGGATGAACTGGCTGCCATCTCCCCTTCACAGGGATCTCACAGGGCTGTCTTTTCCCAAAGCCAGATTGCCATCTTTATACTTCACATGCCTCCTGCATCAGCAATAACTAACTCCTAAAGTTCACCTCCCAGCCCAACACTAAGCCTCCCAAAAGGCCCACTTTGGTAAGTATCAAAAAGAAATCCCAGTTCTCACCAATCTCCCTGCAAGTTTCTGTGAGCAAATTGAGCTGCCAACGTCCTTCATGTTGCAAGTGACATGAAAAATCAGCTGCCGGAGTCCCTCGAGGCCTTCCAGAGTCTTACACGAGAGCTCACTGCAAAAGTCATGCAAGGGCGAAGATTATCAAACCTTATCAGCACACGGGCTTCCTTTCCAGGCTCACTTTCTCTTATCAGTGGCTTTAAATTTCCTGTGTCAGCTGAATGGGAGGAAGGCTGTCAGTGAGCATTTTTAGCTCAAGTGGCCTGGAAAAGATATATTAGGCCACATCTGTATTAGGACAACCTCTGCTCTGTGTGCTGCATTCACTGTGCACTGCTGTTCTGTTCCCTGTGCTCAAGGATCTCTGGGGACGTCCCTGGCAGCCTGACCAAAGTCATCCCCCTCTGTCTCTTCAGTGCCACACACATCCTGGAAGGGATTGCAGGGAGGAGGAGAACGCTGTGCCCCAGCAATCTCTGGAGACAAGTCCAGTTCTCCCTGCCTCAGATCAAAGAGGCACAGTGATGACTACCAGACACCTTTCCCCACCCTCATTCCGGCCCTCGCTCAGCTGGATCCTGTAATCTGGGAATTGATGCTTAGATCCTAAAAGCTGGCCTTCATTATCTCTTTAACAGCTAAAAACATGCTCTCTCCAGCTCCTACTAGTTTTGGTCTTTTTATGGACTGGATAAGAACAGTTCTTTTTCACTTTTCCCAACAAAGAGTCTTTCTAACTGATCCTACATGTGTTCCCATGGCAGACAGAAAATCCTTTTCTAAAGCAGGATGTTCTATCTCAAACCTCAGCCCTCAGTGGCACTGGTAAGAGTGTTCTCACTGGGATGCTGGAGGATCTTGACCACTGATAAAAAGCACTCTGGGTCACCCACACTCCTCACACTCCTCTGGCCACATAGAGCTGCTCAGAGGAGCCCCTGAAGGTGGACAATGGGGTCCACCCAGATGGGGCATGGGAGGGAGAAGGGATGAAATCAGGCAAAACTCCAACTAGGAAAAATGCAAGGGGAAAGGAAGGTGAAGAGGAATGTGCAGGATGAGTGGCAAGGGTGTAAGAAAGTCCCCTTGAGGCAGAATGACTGAGATCATGTTAGAATGCTCTGTGGTGATGGGAAAAGAGGCTTGAGGTAACCCAAACACAAAGCTTCCTCCTTCTCACTGTGAGTCTTTGATCCTCATCTGGGGTCCCTGGTACTCATCCTAAGGGAAGAGCCAGCTGGGGTGCCTGACACAGCGCTTGGATCTGCAGAGCAGTGTGTGGGAGGTGGCTGATGACTTTGCCAGGCAGCAGATGGGAAGTGCTGGGGACATTGCAGTGCCCTTCCTCACTTGCCAGCTGCCACCTGCTCCTGCCCCAGGCAGTGGTGATTTTACCCTGTGTGGTGCCAGCCCGCTGCATCTACATTCACCCCTTGGCTGACAGACCTGCTCCTCTCCCCAAGGGCATTCTCTGTCAGCCAAAGGGAGGGAGAGGAGTCAGACTGCATGGCCTGACTGACACCCACCTTCCAGGCAGCACCAGCCCTCCATTATCACACTGGAGAACTCGGCTGGCACAGGTTTGGGCTGAGCTCAGGGGGCTGACCCACTCCTGGTCCAGCCAACGCTGCCACGTGAGCCGTGTTCTCACATCAGGTAACACCCACACAGCCTCCCCTTAGCAAACCCTGCGGCTCCCATCCTGTAACAGTCACGCTCTCACTCTTTGCAGCATTAATTAGTCAATCTGCACCTTCTCTCCTTGTGACTAATAAACTGTATCACCATTTAATGGTGACAAACCTGAGTGAAGCAGGAGCAGTAAACAGGCTGGTCAAGGTCATGACTTTGGAGCTTGCAGCTCTCAGATCGCCTTATCCGACCCTTGAGCAACACTGACCTTCTCTCTCATTATGCTACATTATCTCAGTCAAAAATAGATGAAATGCAATGCTGACGAGTCCTTAAATCGGTCCCGTTGCCAAGGAGATCGAGTATTTCAAAATTGTTTAAAGTGACATAATAGTGACTGATCTTCATAAAGGCACAAGTACTCACTGCAGGTGCTTGAAGGTGATATCTGGGAAGCCAGTTGCTCTGGATCCAGAGGGAGACCGACACAGAGCCAAGACATATGCCCTCAGAGTTGCTATCCTCTCAACACGGAATTTTGTTTCAATTAAATCAAGGTGTGTTCCTACTACGAGCACCACTGAATTTGGAGCTTTGGCCTGTAAGAGAAAACATTGTCAGTGATCTCATCCAGATTACATCGTGGTAAATGCAGTGAGGACATGTGAAAAGTATAATATTTAAGAGGAGGGAGTCACACGCATTAATAAAGTTTATATATACATATATATATATATATAAAATAGAGGCAACCTGTCATGGCAGCCTGACAACAGCAACAAGCGATCTGGGTATTACAGAAGTTCTGCAGAACACAATCATCTGCTGCTACTGCAGAGCAGGAAACTGTCAGCTTGGGTTTATTACATCAGGGTTTAACATAAAGGGAGTTGCCCTGTGGTATTAAGTTGCTGCAAGTCAGCTCAGTGATGGGAATCATGTTTGCCCAGACAAAGTTAACCCACTCTGTAGCCAGAAGATCTAACTGTGACTTCCTGTAAAAGGCTCCTTCTGCTCTGGAATGGAGACCTGGGGAAGTTACACAAACTTTTTCACTGGAGGCATATGGAAAGGTGAGATAAACTGCTAGAAAAGTCTAAATCTACTTAATACTGAATCAGAGCAAAGGAATGGATGAGATGATCTCGTGGTTTCTTCCAACCCTTCCATGACTGTATTACAACAATGGAATGTATCCAGATCTCAGGGAACGCGCTGCCAAATACAACGGCATTGCACAGGCTCAAGCAGGGATCAGACTCCCCATCCAAATGACTTTGACCACAGACAAATATTCAGATGCAGCAATATATGTTTATTTGCAGTCAGTCCATTTCTCTCTTACAATTCTTGCTGAAATCTCCCAACCAAAATGACACCAAAGTCAATAGGAGTGGTGCCTGCACCAAGCCAGACCAAAGGGCCCACTTGGCTCAATATGCTGTCTGGAGGTTAATGAGGAGTACAGGCACAGGGTCACATGCAGAGGTTTGCCCTGCTGTGCTCTCCCACTATCCAGCAGCCCACAGCTCACCGACTTCCTCAGCATGCGACAGTATCTCTGAATTAATAGCACTTGATGGATTTTTCTTCCACCAGTCTGTTTTTCCAACTTCTGACACCCACAGCACATTGTAGTTCCAGTAAATTCCACAGGTTCTGTTGTGTTTAGGATACTTCCCATTGTTTGTTTCAGTTACCATCTCATTATTTCACTTAATCTCTCCCAATTCTATTGTAAAAGACCATGAACAAAGGCTCCCTTGTGGTTTTCTCCTTACGCCACTAAGTCTACACATAGCCCTCCTCATTTTTCCATACTTTTACCTACCATGTTCATTTTTCTCTGTATTTTTTTCTGATGCTACTATGTGCTTGCTGGGATGTATTAAGGACACAGGCACATCACATATTTTTGAAATATCATAATTTTACTTTCAGATTTGTTACATAGTTTGGGTTATCGATAGCTGCCGACCATTAAGACAATATTTTTGTAATGACAAGATGTTTCTTTTCTGAGAGGCGTCAGCTTAGAGCCCATTTTTATGTATGCAATGTTAAGACAATTACCAAATAATAAACATTTACAAAAAATTATGTACATGTTATTATAAAAATCATCAACGTCAATGAATTCACTGCAGCTCTGAGTCTCAGCTGAGACCTGTCTGGGAAATACTCTCTGGCTTACCTGAATCTAAAGTGTTAAAAATATAACCTCAAGACTAATGTGTGTCTAACCCGCACAAGAAAGAAAATGCTTCAAACCCCCCTCAGAGCACAGTGTGGTCAAACACTAATTCCAAAATAAGTATGTTCAGCCTTACTTAGCGAGGGTTTATAAATCAGCTTTTGTTTCGTTCTCTGCTGTGTGTGAGGGAGAACAAAGCAAATGATAAATTTAAACCACTGAATATAGCGATACGCCTACAGCATAAAGGCAAATGAATTCCAAAAGCTGTGCAAAATTCATAGCCTGGGGACTTTTTAAAAGCAGACCAAAAAAGAATCCGTAATATCACATATCTGCATGCTGAGCTCCTACTACTTGATAAATAGATACCGCCAGAGCCCACCAGTGACTTCTTACCTCAATGTTCAGCAACCAGAACTGTAAGTTTGCCACAGCTTCTTCCCCCAGTGCCAAGTTCCAGACCACTATGTACAATGCTTTGTCTGTGAAGAAACACTGATTGACTGTAGACATGCTTGCTGGGCCTCCGATATCCCAGACATTGAACTCCACTGAATCAACCTACTTAGACAAAGAGAAGTGTTCAAATCCAACGGTGGCAGTAAATCACTGGGAGATAATAGCTGAAGTATAAACCTATGCCTGCATAATGTATGACACAAGAAGGGGTTCAATGTCCTAATTGTGCCTCCAGGAAAGATAAATCAACAAGCAATTGTTAAGCATGGCTACCACTTCCCCACAGGAAATCAAGACTAATTACTCGCTACTAAAACCATAGAGGTGCCCTTGATGCTGGTAAATCTCCAGTTAATGCTGGGGATTCTCCAGTACAAACAAGGATCTCATTCTGAGCACTGTATTTCACTGCATCTGGAATAGAAACTGTTTCATCCTTGTCTGTGCCACACTTGACAGGACTGGTGAAGCTACTTATCAGCCACTGCCATGGGGAACAGGAAACCCCTGCTGAAATCACTTCCACTGAGCTCAGACTGAACCCAGCCAAGCAGAATAGGGATGCTTAGGAGATGGGAAACTTCTCAGGCCTTTCATAAACACCTCCTACATGCTGCTTTGAGGTTTCTGACGTGTGTGCCACGCCAGAGATGGGCCAGAATTACAGTCACTGTAAACCAGACTCACTGATTTCTGGGGGAATATGTAAATGAAGGCCTCCCCAGCTCTGGCTCTCTTCCAAGTATCTCTGCATCCATTCCTCCGTGCAGCCTCACAATGGCAATAAGAGGGAGCATGGCTCTCTGCTTAAATGGCATTCAGGCTCCCAGCTGCAGTAGGAAGCACCTATATGCCTTGGAAGCTCTGTCCCTAAATCACTTGGCTCTGGGGAGGCAAGAAGCCTGTGATTGAGCAGAAAACTCAGCCACCATCCTCAGAGCATCACGTAACACTGAGTGAGCTGTTTAGGGCTCTGGGTCCAAGCACTGTCTGATCCCACACAACAAGTTACCCTATGAGGTTTCAGCAAGTGTCTCAGCAGGGCTCTGATCTCCCACCAGAGTCCCAGTGTGAAGTCTCCCAAAAACAGCTGGAAGAACTTCCATATTGTTTAAACCAAGCCCTAACTAGCACAAGGGCTGCTTTGTTCATCCAAAAGACCTTCAGCTGTGAGTGCGTGTGTGGAGAGACAGAGACTCAGAGGTAGGGACAAAAGCCTGTTCAGCATCTTGATCCCACTCCAGGTCTCTGATGCTGTCTATGTTTTTATTTTATTCAATAACTCTTCAACACAAAACACACAAATCCCTTCTCCCACCAAAGTCTTCCCTTTAAGGAGCCAGCCTGTGCTTGCTCTTTCTTTCTCTCTCTGGCCTGGCATTCTTTGCTGTAGAATAGCTGAACTCAGCAGGCTCCTTCTCCCATTCCAAAACAGTCTGGTGGTCATGGCTCTCATCTGGGAATGGAGAGCCATGCATTTGCACCCCCTCAGCTCCTACAAGATCTCAGGACCAATTCTGCAGGCTCTAATCCTTGGGCTACCATGCAGGTGGTGGACAGGGCCACCTAAAATGCTTGGATGAATTCAGTGCTCTCCAGATGAGTTCAGTATGGGTTGACACACTCCCTGAATGAGCCATCTGAGATCTGGGTGTTTAAGGTACGCCTTAGACATCCCCGGATCAGAGCAGAGGTCAGGTATCCCACCTTCCACCCACCTTCCCCACCTAGGACAGTTCTGATATCAAGGGACTCCAGCTTTAGGTACTGATGTCCCATTTTCTGGCCTCAAGTGAAAGGACAATCTTCTATTGAGAAGCTGATTTAAAACACTCTCTCAGAATTTGTGTCCAAAGGCCACCCGAGCTAGGACAGCCAGAATTTCAGCACAAGAGTCTACACACACTCTCTCTCTTCAGAATACAAAGTTGGGTGCTCAGGAAAACAGAACTGTCCTCTAGAAAAAACTGGAAATGAAACAGGAGTTGCAATGAGTCTAAAAACACATCACTTGCTAGACAATGGAAATTGTTTTTTGTAAAAGGGCTCACAATTTCAGCCCAAAAATTGGACACTGCAGGGCTCAAACATCTCCCTGAAGGATAAAGATCTCTGATTGGTTTTCACCTTTGCCTTGTGTCCCGCTGGCTTGGGGAGCTCCCATTTTGTCGTACGTATGGTGGCATCGCTGTGCATCATCTGGGGGACCTTCCCTGTCTGCAGGATCTCCACCAGCGTGGACTTTCCCTGTCGTGGAGGGCCGATGACGATCATCTTCATGAGCTTGCACTTCTCTGCCTTGCGCAGCTGCGCTCGCAAATACGCCAGCACCGTTTTGGGGCCTGTGGGGGGGAAGGGAATGGGCTTTATCTGGGGTTTGCAGTCACAAACAGCACTGCACAAAACCTGCTGCTGCAGACACATCAGCTGAGTTAATATTTTCCCTGCAGTTTCGCTGTGGGCTGAGACAACCCGGAGAATAAACAAAGAAACCTCCAGCGGACAAACCTGAGACAGAGACCCCAGAGAAAGGTCACTGCTCTGAGGCTCCACAATGGAGCACTGTAAGGAGAAACAAATGCTGGGGCTCACATGCTCCAGAAGCTGAAAGGAAACATAAAATACTAATTTAGTATTGGAAAATACTCAGTTTTTCCTTCTACTTTTATGTTTCCAGTTAAAATTAGATTTAGGCTTCAACAGTATACTGCTGGAGAAGGAATAATTCCTAATAACTTTGTTCCCACAGGACTTTCTGATTAAAAGGCACAAAAAAGAAAACAGTATTGTAATAGATCCAAAAACCTAGCAGCTAGCTCACAATACAGTCCCTTCAATGGGACTGTGACTGCTGATGCTAAACATTTCAGTCTTTAGAAAGACCATCTAAATACCCTAAAATATACACACTGAGGAAGCAAGCCACGGAATTTATCTGGCATGCATATTGCAAATGAAATATTGCATTTATAAGTCATCATTTTAACACGTGATCTATCTTAAACTGATCCTACAGCCAGAGCTTAGCACTGGTTATCAAACTTGCAAATGTGAGTAGGTTTCCCTGTGCAATTCCAGCTACCTGCAACAAGGGCTCGGGCACACACTGTCTGTTCCTGTTCTTGACCATTAAAAGGAAGAGATTTTCATTATATGTTCGGTCAGTTTAATAAAGAATACACAGGATCAGCCTTACCCTCTTTTCTGATCTCTGCAGGAACGTTACTGATATTTAGTTCCTCGATATCCAGCTGCCAGAGATTAGCCAGCTGTCCAAGTTCTGGAGGAAGCTCTCGGATACCAGGGTTACTGTACAAAAACAAATAAATCTACCAACAACCAGGCTTTGTGTGTAAGTAGCTGCTCTCACGGACTCTCACATTACACTATTCTCTCCTTGTAGAAATCTTCCATTAACATTTTAATAAGACTACTCAGCACTTTAATAGCAATTTCCATCCTAAAAGTGATGTATAACCACAATCTATCGTCTGAGGCAGACAGATGTAATCATCTTTACTGGATAGTTGAGGAAATAAAGGCAAAAATGATGAGTTATTGAATCTAACACTACAGAAACAGACAGCAAAAAGCCAGAATGAACTAGAGGCACATTAGATTCCCAGGCCTGTGTTCAAAGCATTAGATCATCTTCCCCAATTCAAAAGACCAGCCTCCTCCTTATCTAAAGCAAACGACGGGCCCAGTTCTAACAAGGGACTGACTATTTCCAGCTTTTTGATTTCAAAAGCACTGGACATCTGGGGTGGGGCTCCACAGAAGACTGGTCACTAAAACAACATGGAAATAACACTGCAAAGCTTTTCCAGGACACAGACTTACTTTCCTAAATAAAGTTCTGTTAAACCTTTCAGAAGGCAAACGGACTGCGGGACAGAGTCCAGCTGATTGTCGTTCAGATAAAGAACCTCCAGAGAATCACTCAGAAATGCTGGAAACTCCAAAAAAGGACCTGGAACAAGACAGGAAACAAATTGCACCTTCAAAAAAGCAACAAACAGGCATCAAGGCTCTGAACCAAGAGCTTCACCTGAACTTTGTAGGCAGGACATGAGGTCACGTTCATTGGCAGGGACCACCATGAAGTAAGAGCAGAAAAGCAAATGGCCTTCAGTGACAATCAAACATCAGCGTTCACATCTCAATGTTTTAATATCACGGTGATGCCTGTGTTTGAAGGTGACAGTGTCCAGGACTTCTGGGGTGTGAGAGAGGAAGTCCAAGATTGCCAAAATGACTATACATCAGGGGACAAGTGGCACTGTGGAATAGATGGTAGTATCTTGTGAACTGCCCCTGTTCCAGCCTAACAGCTGGCAGTGAAAGGGCATATGGAGGGCACAACTGGTTCTCAACATGGCACTGAAAGGGCACGCCAGTGGCACAACTGGTTCTCAACATGTTTTTTCCATATTGCCTGAGAAAAGCCAGAAGCCAGTCAGAATTTATGGTCAGGCCCCCACGTTGCATCCTGGAGTAATTTATGGTGGATCAAAGTCAACAACAACAGAGAAGAAAACCCAAGCTGCAGCTGACAGACTGATATATGCTGCCTCTAAAACACACTCGCGTTTACCCCTCTGTTCTGTTTTACTTTGCAGGGACTCAGGGCACGTCAGACTCTCTCCATGTCTGAGCAGCAGATTGCGTATTTTGGGAGCAACCCAAGTAATAACAGCAACAACTGCATGGCTGAGTTGCTGCTGCTGGAGAGGTTCAAAGGGAAGTTCAGCTGGTTCCAAAGAGCATCACTGTGCTCCACAAATTGCTCCTGGGATAGTGGCATGAAAAGCTGCCATGAATTGTGTTGCTGCATTAAGTGTCACATTTATCTACCAAGGAGCATCCTGAAGTCAAGGGAAACCAGGTAGACTTTGAGTCTGATTAGGAAAGTACAACCAGCACCACCTGCTGCCTCCATGGTCAATCAAAGCAACTCCCTGAGATGTGAGACCCTGCCTTCGTCAAGGACAGGACAGTTCCACTTCCACCAAGATCTCCTTCCCTTACAGAAAAGAGTTGAGGAACTGTAACCAGACTTAGCTGAAAAAGAAAATAAAATGGAAGAGGTTTTCTCAGGAGAAAACTCCCCAGTTCTAATATTAACAGCATTTTCAGCCTGAGCTGTGATCAGAAAAGGAGTAAGATAGAGTCCCACTGTCTGCAGGGGTGTTTCATATACATGACAGGACTGACTGGTGTGGGCAGAGTGTCACAGCCTGCCTTTGAGTTTTCAAATAAAAAATCATCTTTGGGATTATTTTAGGAGAACAGCAGGCTTATTCATGGATGCAATTCACTTCCTTTCTGGCTCATCGCTGGACTTAAACTTTTCATTGTTCCTCTTCAATATGCACCTAGGCACAGACAGATTTAGTCCCCCTTGGACACGTAGGAGCAACCACCTAAAATAGCAGCAAGAGTCTGAATTCACCAAAGAGTCCCAGGTGGAAAGGGGTGTACTATATTGGAAGCAAGCTCGAGGTGTTTATGAATTGTAATTATTTATTCATGAGTTATTTAAGATTTCTCTGGCTTGAGCTCAAATTTTCTTTTAAAGAACTGTAGAAAAATTAAAACAAATCCCATCTTGAAAATATATTTTTGGATGAGTAAACACCACCAACGCCACATGCGTGTGCAAGAAGTTATTCTGAGATTTATCAATCAAGTATAGTGAGCATCCATAAATTATTCTCTTAAAATAATCTAGACTTAAGTAAACAGCTTTGTTGGTAAATCAGATGAAAACCTGCCCCCCCCTTCCTCACCAGGAGACTTCTGTGAGCAGCTGATGTACTCCAGCTTCTGTTTTCTCTTGATGTTCTTTAAATTCTTGGCCACATCCTCTAGTCTCACCAAGCTATACTTGGCAGAGGAACAGAGAGAAGAGGATGAGCTGGCTTTGCTCTGTCTCTGTGGCTATTCAATTGTGGCACCAGCCAGGTGGGCTACTCTGTGCCCTCCTGCAACCTGAGGCCACCTGAGGCAGCTCAAAGTTGCACCAGGGTATGATGTGCCAAGGCTTTCAAATGCTACTCATGCAGAGTCCATCCTCTCCTCCTTTATGCAGGGGGTTATGCTGAGTTTGCAGCATGTAGACGTTTCCATTAGGACAGCAATTCCCTTTTTAAAGCTGGTTTTAGTTGCCTTTGCCTGCTGCTCCTGCCTTCCTCTCCCCATTTTTACATGCTGCTGTAGCACTTCACAGAGAAGCTATGGGGATATGTCAGACTGCACAGATTCACAAGATTCAGACTCCTTCTCTAGTTGTTCCATGTTCAGGACTTCACCAATGTCACAGCATTTCTATTTACATTTCCTACTTGTGACACAGAGCAGACCAACCTCTGCTCCTCCTTAGGGTGCACAAACACTTCTCTGCACAGCAGCCTCTACTTCCATGGACAGTAAAATGAGTAGGATTAGCTTTCCCTGGAGGTTCAAGTAGAGCTTCTGCCTCCCAGATGAGGAGACTGGAGGTGAGCATCTCGAGCCCTAACCTACAGCTATGGCTGTATGTGCTGCATTTACCAATTTTAATTGAGATCATACACAATTTTCAGGGGAAATGAGGAGAGTATTTGCTGCAGGAGGGTCTCCCTCCCATGAGCAGCCGAGGGCTGCTCGGATGTGTACAGGGAGGCATTGGCTCTATCCCATTCTGCAGTTGGCAAGCAATGCTTTAGAGCCAGGCATTCTGCAGGCAGCCAGAGCAAGAAAGCTCTCTAAGTGCTTTAAAGTAAAACAAATAAACAAAAGAAATGGAGACAAATCCCACAGAGATCAGGAAGCAGTGCAATATCTGAAGATATTCCTTTGTTCTCTCTGGGATTTCACGTGCACTAATCCACAGCATTTCTTCTGCTCTGCCCCAAACTGTGGGTGCAAATCACAGAGACAGGGGAAAACGTGCCATTTACAAAGTCAGCAACAGAAACAACTCTAAGAGTAACAGGGGTAATTATGGGTTAATTTCCCTTCAACATACCAGTTAGAACTCTGGCTACAAAGCATAACCTTCATGAAAAGAACAAAAGCTCTGTGAAAGAAACAGGTTTCACTCATTTTTCATCTTTCTATATTGAAGGTACCAGCCAGCTACACTATTTCTTTAGAAAAATTTTATCTAAACATATTTGGTCTCAGTTAAATGCTGTCGCACTTAAAATCCCAGATGAATTTACACTGATTTCCTTCCAACCAAACTCCACAGATTCCTGCTGCTTCCCATCTCACCTGGCACTCTCATTACTTGCCTCCCCACGTCCCCCTTACCTGCCTCTGGGCCACCACGCACCCTGTTCTTTGTGGTGAAAAAGGGAATCCGCTTCGTTTTAAATCCCTCGTCGTTCCTGTGGGACAAATTGTGAAATTTGGAGAGAAGAGCTTGGACAAGGCATTGAGTTGCATGCCCAGGATACTACATGGTGCACAGTCTGGCCCCATCAAGGCTGTTGATCCACAGGACAGCCTCTTACACATTCCCATCTGCTTTGGAGGGACGGGACTGAAACCTGCTGTGCAATCACAGAGTCAGACTCCACCAACACTCGTCCAGGCCCAATGGTTTTCTCCTGGCAAATCAACAGAGCTCCTCAAGGCAGCACTTCCAGCTCCCAGGGTGAGAGCACTTGACCCCCAGCTTTATGGGTGTCAAGGTTAAGTGGGCTGTCAGACAGCAAATTGAAGAAACTCCACAAGAAGCACTGGAGAACTGACCTGCTGCCACTCCCTGCCCTCACCAGAGGGTCTCTGACAAGATGACCCACCAACATGACTCTGGATATGCACTGAGACATTCAAAAAATGGCAATCTGTTTTTTGCAGCTGACACAGCCGCTCCTAAGGACTCCAAAAAAATGTGTTGGACAGGCACCCAAAAGAGGAGATATCAGCGTGACACGACACAGTGCAGTTTTGGAGAAGATTAGGGACCTTTAACTCTCTGTGTTAAACATCCATATTGGAATTTCTAAACAGAAGAACATCACTCTTTTACTGGATGACCTTTTTAACATCAGTCTTAGAATCATAGAATCCTTCAGGTTGGAAATCTTCTCTACGAATTTACAGCTGGTTACACTTCCATTTAAAAACCCAAGATTTTTCTTTTTTTCCAAAACAATCCTCCCACACTAACTACAAACTGCAGTCCAGCCAGATGGTTTATGGTTAAGATCTGCTCCCCACAAACTGGTTTTTGTAGTAATGAACCGCACACTGGGTTAAAGAAATTCCTACATGCTCTGAAATTAAAGTGCCATTATCAGTAATCTATCCACTTAATAAATGATATAGTGTGCTAAATGCCCAAAGAATTAGCAAAGGATAATTCATCACTGTCACAGACACACAATATACTGAGGGACATGGTATGTGGATATCAATGCCTTCTATGCAGGTGATTAATTCTCTCCTGACACCCTTTGTGTTACACGAGGGATCGGGTTTGCTATTATTTCTTCAGCTTTTGTTTTCTCAGCCAAAATCTGAAAGAAACACTTACTTCCCAAGTTGGTTTTTTGAAAGATCCAGTGATTTAAGTTGTTTGCAATTCCACTTATCCTGCGAAGGCAACGTAACTAACTGATTTCCCAGCAGCTTCAGGGACACCAAAGCCTAAAGAGAGGAACAGCCTGGAGTTAGAAGACAGAGTGCACCAAACACACAGAAAGAGCTTTTTTAGTGTGGCTATTAAATAACAGAAACACCAAGAAAGTACATCTTATTCATCAGAACATCCTGTCCGTGCTGCCCAGCATGCAAACATTTCCTTCTTGTCCCCAGCAAGCATATTCTGCACGGAGCAGCACCACTCTCAGCTCTGGGAGATTATTAGTCTACTTGCTGACAGATGCACTTGGAAACAACCCATGCAAGAGGACATTTCACTTTAAGTGAGGAAACCTTTCCAAATGGAAAAGAACAGTATGATTTACCAACACAGCATGCCACGTACGGATGAGAATATACGTATATATGTGTGTGTGTGTGTGTGTAAACTGGTGTTCAGAGCGGGCTTACACCTGTTGTGTGTGAATAAAATCAAGGTGCAAAACATGAACTGCTTCACACAAGGAAAGATTTTAATCGTTTTTTTATTACATCTCTATTAAAGTGGAAAGAATTTAAATTAGCTCTCCAAGATCTATACAAGTTACCCACCGAGTTTTTTTCCCCACTCCCGCCAGAGACAGAAATTTTAAAACCAAGTGAAGCTGACCTGACACTGTACAGTTAACACCATACAGACAGGATTCAGCTGGAAATACCACAAATAAGGTTAAATATGACGTTTCCTTTACACTTAACTGAAATATAAAAGAAAAAAAATGCAGTTCCCATTCAAATCTGTGAAGTTTATGCTCTTCCATCTGTCCTTAATAATGTTGAGGCTCAAATGATCATTTTCATTTGGTTGAAAATACAATTTTCCACTGAGAAACAGTCTTCTATGTAGAGTTTCCAACCAAGTTTACTCTGCAAGTTCCCTCCATGAAAACTGAGATAAGCAGAATGTCAGCTGAATTATCTCATGCCACAAGTACAGCACTATTAATGAATTATACCCCAAGGAAATCATGTTTTACCAGCAGAGACTTCAGCTTCAAGTATGTTAAATGTTTTATGTGCTCCACATAATAATAAAGGTTTATGCCCCTTTTCATCGAGCAGGATTAACAATGTCTCACAAAGTTTGTTGGCCTTCCTCCCCTTTTCTTAGATTGGAAAAATATGAGGTATCCACGTGACAGAGACGATGGACAACCAGCAGTTGCTGGAATGGGAATTATCATGCAAAATGCTCCCTCTAGTGATGCGAGAGGGGCCTTGCTGGGATTTGGGAAAGGTGGAGCAAAATAAAGAACTGAAGACAGGCAGAGAGAGCCACTGGAGGAAAGGGTTGGAAAACTGAGTCCTGACAGCCAATGCTTTTACCATCACTAGTCTTCCACTGGCTCAACCTCCCTTTGGAAGGAAGGCCCAGCCTGCCCTTGGCGCCTGGTGTGGAGCTCTCTCCAAGTACCAGCATGGGGCTGTGCAATGACAATGCCTCAGACTTCTCCCCAAAACATCCCTGAGCAGGGGGTGGGAGGAAAGGGAGGCCACACGTTCCAGAATTAGCACAGACTCGGTCCTGTGTGGTCTAGCTGGGGTGCTTCATTCTCAGTCAGCTGTATCCGTGTTACATGTCCCCCCAAACACTGACAAAAGCCACTCTCCAGGGAGGTGAGAGCTGGTGAGATTCTATTCAATGCTTATGTGCTGTCTCCATAGGGAAAATTAGTGATTTTCAACTGGCTCTGGTTCTTCATGACTGTAATTCTGGAGATGTCTAGTCCTTGTTTAGCAATTGCCTCTCATCTCTAACTTCTCCATTTTTGCTGCCTTACAGGATGAGAAAGGGGCCTCCAGAAGGGACACAACGGCAGTGGCAGACAAACTTCCTTCAAACCTGCTGCCACAGTTGCAAAAAGGGTGTTAGATTATACCTGAGGGAAGGAACTGCAGCATTCAGATTACGGTGCCTCAGTCAGCTCATGATGTGGAAAAGTTGACCAGAGTCCTACTGGAATAATTCCACCCACTGAGGGTCAGGTGTTTTCAAGAGAAGTAAACTAGTCTAGAGAACTAAGACCTGGTTTGGAGAACATATGGCTGGTTCCTTCAGAAGGCAACAGCCAGGAAAGCTGAGGAGGTTTCTGCTTCTCTTAACCACATATCTAGCATATATGTCATATTAGCAACTGTGAGCTGGTCCCAGTCTTAAGATTCCTCCACAAACCATGCAAAGGGCAGTGCTAAACTACAAGTCCCACCAGTCTAGGTCAGAGACATGCTTTCAAGTCACAGGCCTCCTCTGCTTTCCAGTTTTCCCAGGGAGAAGACAGTTCACTGCTGTTCCTACACAACAATAATACATTATATGTAGGAACATGTTACTGCCCATTTCTTCCCCTTCCCACATCTGCTTCTGGAGAGGGCTGGAGTGTGAGTGCAGCCCTATTCACCAGCAAAAACTCTACAACCAAGGAGTAGCCCAAGTCAGGGCTCACCTAGGCATGGACTTTCACCTTCTATTTGCTCACTGCACTCCAGCCCTCAGGGGACTGGAAATATCTGCTATTTATTTATTTTATGAAGACGTATGGACAAAAACTGACACAATTTAGGGCAGCCAAAGCTCACTAACTTTGAAAACAGACCATCAGCAGGGATGGCACTTAGGTCCCTGACCCTCTTCACTGGTGTCTTTGCACCCCTCAGTGGCCTCTGAGCAGCAGCACCCAAAAACTGTGCCCTCGAAGCACCATCTAGTGTTTAATACCCGTCATGGTGGCTCCCACCCACTGGGATGATTCTGAATGCATCCAGAAAAACCAAGTTTCGGAGACAATAGTCCATAGGATTCATTCTGTTTCAGGAGAAATGCCAATTGAAAACAAATGGTTCCCAGAGAGCAAAGCCAAATCTGCAGGGATCATTGAGGAGAAACGAGGGAGTTCAACCCTCAGTACTTTTGTTCCAGCAGGAGTAAAAGGCACCTTTTCAGAAGACTCCTGAGATCCAAACTGATCCAAACTGATCCATCATTTCTGCAACCTTCTCACAGAGGCCAGCAGTGAAAAGCATGAAACTTCTGCACAAAGATTTACCTCTGTTTCTCTCTCCACGACCCCCAGTTTCACAATCTGGAAGGGAAGCTTGGAGGCAAACCTCAAGTTCTGCCTTGTTTTCATGTCAAAACTATGTGACACCACATATTCTGACGAATTTTGATGTAAAACTATGGATCTGTGTCTCATCCACTGGCAAGAAATATTTAATCTACAAGCTGAAAGATTACAAAGGTCTCAAGTAGCATTGTTTAGGGCATTCAAACATACTGTTCTCAGCACAGAAAGACTAACTCTTAATTACACAACACTGGTGTGCCAGATGGAGAAAAAACACAACTATTTGTGAGCATTTTCAAGAACATCAATATTTCAGTGGTTGGAGCTCAAAGCTACAATGCTGTTCTGGTCCTGGTCCAAACTGTGCTCCCAGTTTCTGAAAACAACAGGCATCCAAAGAGTTCTCAGAACACCTGTGTCAAGAGCTATCACACTGGATGAGGGACTGAATGTAGTGATTCAGGTGGTTCCAGGCTGCTCAGAGACCCTCTGCAGTTGCACCAACTCAAAACTGCACGCAGTCCCCCACCTTAACCAGCAGCCACTGCTGGGACCTCAAGGTCTGAGTCAGTACTAGGAGAAATACTGTGAAGTATGAAGAAATGACACTTACCTCAAGCTGAAAGAGTCCTGGTGGAACTTCTTTCAGTGAGTTCTCAGAAAAATCCACTTCTCTCAGGTGATTTTTCCAGAAAATAGTCAATGCATCAGGTAGGAATTCCAGAGAGTTTCTAGATGCCTTACAACATTTCTAGACAATATAAAAGAAAACACACAGAGTAGTAATCATCTCTTTAAATAATGAGGCAGCTGAGCTGTCACATGTTAAAGGCATTAATAAATTCATTCTAGGTAATCACTTTTAAATATTTTGATCTAGCTAAATTATTGCTCATGCAGGCACATGGGATTTGCTACGGAGATGCACTCAACTGATGGGCAAATTCTTTGGCGGGCAAAAAGTATTTCAAAAGTTATTTTGAAAATCATCCCCATTTGCTTTTCAACCACAAACAAACACTTCACCAGAGTATACTGTTCTGTTACAATAACAAGGAATGAAATCACAGTGATGGGTCGATATAGATGTCCTACTTAGCCATGGGTTTGGGCAAAGTTAGCTTTGAATAAAGGCTGAGTGTTCTGTAAAATGATCCTAACAACAATCATGCTCATATGAACTACAGAGAAAACTAATACATCCATGTAACAAGACGTTTCTAGAAGCTTTTCACCAATGCCATCAACACGGTGAGAACAGGGTAGAACCTCAGAGAGAATTGATCTGAGACCCATAAACCAAATCAGGCAGGGGAACTTCTACAGAAACAGAACACCCTTTAAACACTTGACAGCTTTTCAAGCACCACATTACATATTTTGCATTGTTTCAACAGTTTTTTCAGCCTCTGACTGTTCAACTGAGCAGTTCAACTTACCAAGGGGCAGGCCCAGGGATCTGGAAACACTTTCAGTTGATTTCTGGAAACATTCAGTATGTTTAGGGACTTGAAGCAGTATAGAAAAACCGTTGGAAGTTCCACCAACCTGTTGTCAGAGACGTCAAACTCCTGCAGCTTCCTTAAACCAATCCAATTAGTTGCTAGAAAACATGAAACATTGTGGACTTGGTATAAGCATGACAGCACTCTGATCCAGCAAGAGTAACAACACTTACTTGCTAGATAAAAGCCAAAGGATTTCATAAGGGTTAAAGAACAACCAGGCCTTTTAATGTACTTCAGACAAAGGACTGAGAGACACTGAGCATCTCCACCTAATACTCATTTTAAGTCATTGTCATACCAGTTTGGGGTCCTCCTCTGCAACTCAGCCTTGAAATGTAAGCAAAATACTGCACTGTACGTACTGTTTTCCTCGTCAAATAACTTCTCCATATAGTTTTTGGAAGCGATGAGTTTTTTAAGGTTTTTAAGATGTAGGAATCCAGTAGGGAGAGTAGAGAGCCTGTTGCTGGATACATCGACCTCAAGTAACCTGTGAGTACAGAACATAGTCAGTCAGGCATCAATAAAATGCTAGCAAAGAGTCCTGTTGCCATAGACATCTTTTTTTTACCAGGACAGCTTTAGTTCTGAATGAAAGCAGCTGAAATGTGCCTCACCAGGCAAAGCATAAAGCCCTAATTAGAAAATTAACCCTTCCAGGGAGCGAAGTGGTCTGGATAGACAGACCAGATCATTGATATCAACCAGTAAACGTTGATCAATCTGAGTCAGCTCAGGTCTCAGTCTTAGAGGAATGGGGCTCACCAGAACTCGAGAAAAGCAGAGGCAACATGAGACAATACAGGAATGAAAGTCCCTACAATTGTCCTGATGACAACTAACTTGGAAGTACTGAGAACACAAAAGCACAAATCCTGAGATAAACCTTGCAGCAGACAGAAAACAAACCAAGAAGCTCCTGCAGTATGCTCTTCACTCACACAGTTTCACACGAGCACATGGACTCATTTGAACCTGCTCTCCATAGGGGTTCAGTCTGCTGCAGGCATCCAGTGCACACACCTTGTACATATGATTTCATCAGATGACTGTACACTGGGTAACTCCGTCAGCTGATTGTCAGCCAGGCTGAGCTTCCTGAGGTTTATCAGGCCCCATGGGATCACGGATGGAAGGGAGACCAGGCAGTTGGCAGAGAGATCAAGCTCAGTTATCTGACAGGAGATATCTATCAGCCAGTCTAGATCCACCCAGGGCAGTTTGAGGTTTGACCAGTTCACACACAAAGCCTGCATACATCAAAGACAGAAGAGAAAACCACATTAGTGAAGTCCCAGTTGCTCTCGGCCTGTCTTACAGCACTGGGAATCTGGCAGAGCAGAGCACAGACCATAAACATTTTGCTCACTTTCCAATCTGCTTCTAGGAACTAAACTGACTCAGAGATGAAATCATGGCTGGATATCAGCAGCTCCTGCTGTATCTGCTCCATGATCTCACTCCAAAGACCATAAGCACACACAAGCAGGGGATCTGGACTTCTTTCCAAGTCCATACACCAGCTCTAGCCAGCCCCTTGCCTGAGACCAGCACACCCCAGCCTCTAATGGTGAGTTTTCATGGGGCTGGATGTCCCACAGGACACATGCCACCCCACACCAGCAGCATGTTATGAACAGATCACAGAAACCATCCTGAATCCAGACTTCACTGACAGAACCTCGCTCTGCCCCTTGGACATGGTCTGCATTGCTGCCCACATCTCCAGGGGACTCTGGACACCAACAGAAGCTCCAAGAGAGTCCCGAGGAGCCCTGTGGATCAGGCAGCCTCTGACATGCCAATGGATTCCTTGTGCATCTGTAGAGAGGACAGGGACAGATCTGCTGAGGGTGGAAATGACTTTTCAGAAAGAGGCCTGTTGCTGCAGTCATTAATCTGTGCCCAGACACTGCTCTTCCACCTTAAACCTTCCAACAACAAGCAGTCAAACCGTTTTGGGAGAGGTTTGGGTTTTGCAAAGGAACACCTGGGAAAGGCAGGGGAAGGCAAATAACTCCTGTAAAGCATTGCTAAACTGAGCTAGAAATTTGCTCAGTATCATTTAGGAAGACATTTTAGTTTCTGAGAGACATGATACTGGCCATTGCCTCCTTTCTAGACAATGTTCTGCTGCTTTTGACAGTAAGACGAGGAAGTCATTTTCTCCTCTTTTGAGAAAAACCAGAAGCTGTTCTGAAAGGCATCACTACTTATATCCAGGCTTGAGCTTGGACAGAAGAAAACATGAAAATACAGTGGTCATCGATGCAAGGAAACAACCCAAGGCCTCATTTTCAAGATCACCTTATTGCATTCCAATCTATGTTCCAAAATACACATTTGTAAAATGCTATTCCCAAAACATTTTCATACACTTGGTATTTTTGACATAACTCATCCCCAAAACAGCCTCAATGGAATGATCATTAATTCTCCACCAGGAGGCAGCAAGGACCCAACAGCAAATTAATTTGCTTTCCAATGCCCAGTATTTAGCTCTGAAGACTTTAAACCCCAGATTTAAAATGAAAAAGAATATATTTTGGGAAGGGAGAGAAAAAAGAGAAACAAAGGTCTATCTCAAATGGTTATTTGAGACTCAGAACTCCAAGTAATGTAGATCAGACTGTTCAAATGTGTAGGAGAATGGAACAAAGGGTAAGCACAAACAGTTGCACTTATTGACAGCAATTGTACTTAGTGTAGACACAGTGCTTTTCAAATCTTTCCTACTGAGGCCTCAAGACAGTCCTGCAAATATGAATGGAAATATTATGCCCATTGTATCACTGGGGAAACCAAGGTAGAAAGTACAAGCTGTTTGTTTAACAGTTACATTCACCATCACACCACAAGGCATCCCTGTAAAACATTACAAGCCAGCAGCAACAAGAAATCAAATTAAGCAGAGTATCCATTGCTACTGCAAAATACACAATATCCAAAGGTAGTTACACTGCAAAGCTTCACACTGACACTAAACAGTAAAATGCTTTACCCTTGATTTTCCAAGTCTTAAAGGCTTCCTGCTTACAAACTCTTGTTTTAAATTCTGCATGCAGTTTTTGGTAAGTTCCTCTCACCTGCAACACATACCACAAATCCCCAGGCCTAGGAAAAAGTATTTGTCCTTGAGTACACGACCAAGGCAGTAATAACAAGACCTACAGCCTTTTTTTATGGGGTGCAAGCAGGACCATGTCTCTCTGCTGCTTCTCTTTGCAGACTGATACCCACCTCTATTTTGCATCTAGATTGCTGTGTATCCTTTCCCTCAAAAATGCAGAGCCATGGCCTCAGGGTATTTAACATGATAAAAAGATACCTGCAGAATTCAGACAGTGCCTCCCCAAACCACAGACAAGATTGTGAAATCCAGCACCTGCTGTGAACGCTGCAGGACTGGTGTCCTGCCTCCAAGGCAGCTTTTTGAATCTCAGCAATCAGTGCCCTCCTTCCCACTCAATCCTCCTTCCCATCCACAGCCAAGGACTGACTATGTCTCTTCCATCTGAGTGCTGCAAACTGGGGGATCGGCCCTTTCATCTGACTTAGGGAAGTGGACCAAATACATCCTGGTACCAGTGACCCGATGTCAGGGGAGTCACCTCAGCAGTTTACTTGGAACAGGACTCTGCAGTGAAAATGTAATTAAGTGAAAGAAAGCCTGGCAGCAATGCCACAGAGGGGATTTCTTCCCCAACTCATACTTAATCATCCCCACTATCTTCCTAGGAAAGCCTGTTTCTTTGATGCCAAAGGTCTATGATGCCAAATGTGCAGAACATGGTGATCAACCCCATCCTTCTCTGTTTGGAATCAGCTGGGGAGCTCTGTGCTCAAATGACAGACAGAGGATGTCAGCTCTGGGCACAGCCTGACTCCAGGCACCTCACTGCTCCTCAGAAGGGCAAGTAAAACCTCTGCAGACTCCCCTCTCTTGCCAAGGGAAGGATTTCTCAATATAACCCCTGAAGACTAAACTGAAACCTCAACAACACCAATGTCAGGGGATGCACTGAAGAAGGCAAGAGACTGGAAATTGTGCAGAAGCAGGAAACCCCGCTGCTCTTGGGCAAAGGATCAACTATAAATATGAAAAATATTTACTTAAATCTGAGACTGTCTGGTAAGGTGATTAAAAAAGGCTGTTGTGCATTTCTCCTAAATGACGTGACGTGTCCCAACAGAACCTCGCTCCTGCCATACGTGGGATATTCTGAGGATGGTGATCTGCTTCCTCCATCAATAGCACTGCTGTGAATCTTGAGTGGGACTGCTGCAGATCTGTATACTGATGGTGATGTAACCAGGATGTACCAGGCAGGGGATAAAAAAAAAATGAGAGCAGGATCCCACACATACATACACATTTGTATGCTTGTATATAAAATTATTGGTAAAATATTTCCTAGGGAAAATGCAGCAGCCCAAGCTCTGTAATGGAAAAAATAAATGTATCTCCCACTGCACACACTGGAAACTTACATTTATCTCCATGCTGACTACACCTATCAAAGTCTGGAATCTGTGCCAGGCCACTGTACTGCAGAGGGTCTTTTTGGCATTTGTTACCTGTTCCTGTAAAAATGGACCACTTCCTCTCTTTAGCAAGACTGTGGCTTGCTGTGGGGATAAATTTATGCCAGGGGGGCAAAAAAAAGGAGAAACAGATATTAGAAAAATGAGATGTAACTCCTCTTGTCTCAGCAAGGGCAGCACTGCTCAGTGCAGTGGCTGTCTGGAAGGTGTGGCAGCCAAAACGAGCTCTCCAAGCACATTTTATGCATAGCTGGAGCATTCACTACTGTGAAATCCATCGGAGGTCAACTGTGCAGTGTTTCCACTCAGAGATAGCACAGATGGGAGAAACCCTTTTGAAGTTCTGGACTCACTCTGAAATGCTCAGTGCTTGGTCTGCCTTGTCCGGGAGGAGAGGCTTTCTGACATCCAGCTCGCTGCCACACACCACAGCCCAGTCCTGCTTCCTCCCAGAGCAAAATCCATCACAGCACTGACACAAGAAGACTTGAAATCACGAACCTTCTGAGACAAGGAGAAAGCACTGGGACTGTTTGTTTGCAGCTGCTGTGAAGTTGTGTTTTAAAAGATTATCAGGGCGTGTGACTATCCCTTCCCAGAGACCTGAGCTCTGCAAACAAACTGGGACAGATCTTCCCGAATTTGTCCCAGTCTGCCAAAGTGAATTCAAAGAGAAAGCATTAAATAAGCAAACATATTAAAAATAAACAGCCACTAGAAAAAACAAGGTCAAGTTTCTGGGTTTTTTTCTTTGCTTTTTTCTTTCTTTTTAAACCTGGCCCTTCTGGCAATTAGCTGATGTTTTAAGACTGCTCTCTTCTTCTTCGCTCAGGGTGTGACAACAGCAAAGCTGAGTCATTTTTACAGCAGCTAAGTTAAATATTGCCAGCAAATTCACATGGAAAACAGACCTCTTCCCTGTGATTCAAACATTTATTCCAAGTTTATTCAAGCTGAATTATCCAGTTGGATTTTTTTCTTCTTCTAAAAGGCATGTAGTTTTATCAACTCTTATCCCACATCTAGGATTCAGCTTCCTTTTGTTTACTTGTCAACAAAATTAAGAATAGCACAGGGAGGGTTCTAAATCTGCTGATTGAACCTAACCAAGTCAAGCTTGCTTATGTGGTCTGTAGTCACTAACACTCAGAACACCATCAGCAACCCAGTGAGAGGGTTTTGGCAGGAAAACAGAGAATGGAGAACTTTGCAAAACTCTGAAAACCTCCCTGCTTATTTTTACTTAACACCAAAGCAGAATCAACAGCCTGCAATGTTACAAACTGAGCAAACAGATACTTGACTGGACTGATTAGGGACATCTTTCCACTGCAAAAAATTTTATGAACTGATGAAAACTATAACTATTGAAAGCTCAAGGCTCTGATGTTCCTATTCAGTGCTGGATAAACTACATAGTGACGAGGTGAAAATGAAAAATGCCTGATAGTAAATTGTTGGGAAACAGCATAAATAATATGAAATACTACGTGCTTCCCTATAAAGCAGTAACAGTGTGAGACATTCCTCAGTTCTGAATAAAGGACATTTGGATAATAGAGATTGAGAGTACAAAGAATATAGCCTTGTCATCAAAGACATTTAATAATAATGAAAGGTATTAATACCCTGCATGAAAACAATGCCACTCAACTGTAGATCTCAAAGCATCCATCTCAAAGTACTAAGCCTTCAACAGCTGTGGGATTTGAGGAGTTTAAATCTCCCCATTTTGCAGTGGGAGAAAAAGAGACACAAATGAATTACCAAAACGGTCAAAAGGTTGTAAGTGGCTAAATATTAGTCTTCAATATTAGTTTTCAACTGCTTTTTGTCAGCCTCTGTGTCCACCAAAAAACATTTCTGTGGGACAAGTACAGCTCAAGTAATATGATCTGATCACACACCAAGCTGCTCCAGAAAGCCACATCTGTCCTGAGCAAGTGACAGTGAAGCCTACCAGGCATGTCTTACTGGGATGAGATCCTACATGAGGATCTCAAGTAGGAAAGATGCTGATGTGAGTTTGCTCTGCTCATGCTCCATGTTGTCAAAAACCTCATGAGCCCATTTGTATGTGCTGTCCCTGAGCTATCAGACACAGGAGGGTTCACTCTGTGCCACACTGACACTCTGGGACAGCACAGAGCTTGTGGCATCAACCAGAAGGAACAACAAAAACCCAGATGAAGTGATTACCCCGCGGTCACAGAGAAAACCTGTGCTAGAAGAAGCCCAGCTTCTCCTTTGGAAGACTTTGAGATTAAAGTGGATGTTTCCTTTCCCCAGCACATGCCTGGTCCACACAGTGGTGTTTGAGTTGCCACGTGGAAGTTGTCACACACCCTGTCTTGCACAAGGTCGTTTAAAGGCCATTTAAAGGCCTAATGTTTTACATCTTGTAATTCAGCTCTGCCATCAAAGTCACTTTGACAGCTTGTTCTCTAAATGGATAGCAAACCACAAGGCTCTTAGTTGAGAAGAAGAATCACCAGTCACATGGTACACAAAGACAATTATCAACTATTAACATGATGCCCCTTTAAAATAACATCTCTTCAGACAGATAAATGGTTACTTACTGTTTTTGCTGGAGCACTACCTGGTAGTGGGCTGGTCTCAATGAAATACTTCCTCAGAAGGTGTTTGCTGGATTCAGGACTGTCCATCAGGATGTAGGAACAAAAGAAAGCTCCATTCCGTAATAAAAACACGGCTACATCTTCATTCCCTTCAGAGAAAAGCAGATTGTTTGTTCTCTTTGTCTCATGTAAATGAACCAACAAGGAGCTGAACAGAAATCCTGAGAAATAACCACTTCTGAAAAAAAAAAAACCATGGGGGTGTACAAAAAGGAAACTGAACTGTGTAAAGACTGTTCCCTCCAGTGACAGGACTCAGTTTGGTCAAACTGAGACAGCACAGACACTGTTCAAAAGCACTGGCCCAGGCTCCTTTTTCTCTTTTTCCCCTGTCTTATTAAACTGTACACACAGCTGTGCTTTGAAGTGTAAATTATTCAGCCTAATTCAAGCATGTGTGCCAGAATGTCCATAACAATAATGCTTTTACTTGCAAGGGTTCTAGTTTTAAAGGGTCCTTTCCCTAGGAGTTTATAAAGGAAAGTTCAGCCTCTCAGCATTCACAGTAATCTAACTTCAGAAGGCGCTGACTTACATTTGGCTGAGTCAGAAGGTGCAGAGCCAATTTTATTTTACTTTATCCCACTGGAAAGCCAGGCAAGCCAGTCCCCACTGCGAACAACTCAGGCCATTCTTTATAGGCACAGCAGAAAAGGGGCAAAATTCGGGAGCATGCAAATACCCACCTGCCTTTATAGCAGCATAGAGGGGCAGGCGGATGAGGACGGGGAACTCGTTCTTCCTGACGGCACAGCTCTCGGGGTCGGCACTGTACGCACGGATCAGGAGCTTCACGATGTCCAGGTGGCCCTGCTGGCAGGCTATGGCCAGCATCCAGTTCAGGAGCTGCTGGCAAGTGTTAGGGCCTACCAAAAAGACATGGCATGAGACTTAGTTAATGCCACAGGGCTGTGACGTGCAAGAAATATCCACAAGTAATGGTTGTGCAGAGGGTTTGGGTACAGGGTGAAGCCCCTGAGGACAAAGGAACAGAGTGCACTGCAAAAGTGTGATAGAGAAGAGCCCTAAGCACAAGGTTTTCAGCTTTGCTTAACTGTTTTTCATTACCTACCCAGCTAATGGGCAAATTTTTTTAATGTCCCCAGTTTAACCTAGCAACAGTAGAAGGTTCTGAGGATGCCAGCTAGAATACAGGCAGATAAATCAAACATCTGATCCCCAACAGAGGTGGCAAGGGACACCCAGGACTATCTTTGCATCCAGATCCAACAGACATTAGATCCAAACATCCAGGGTAGGCCACTTCTTCCAAGTTCATGAGAGGGGATACAAAGGATGGGGAAAACCAGATGACTTTTCACGCTATTGGGTGAATAAAACAAAAATAAATGCTTCACTCAACAAAAAATAACTGGTTTAGTTTGTTTTTCTGCAGCCTGAAGTCTGCCACAAAAAATTTCATTTCCCCTTAAAACATTTCATTTTTGGTGTACTCTTTACTAACAATTCCTAGTAAAATCAGACAAATGTCATGTAAGGCTAAAACTAAAAGACCACATTTTGACCTCTGCATGAATTTGCTGATGTTTTCTTCATTTCCAAACTGCTTTTTTTTCTGAACTAATGTTTTACCCGTCGAACACAGTTGTCCTCTAGATGTGCCTAATTCTGTGCATGCAACTAAACGCCCATGACAAGATTATTTCTGCCAACAGTAAGGAGTCCTCAAATCTCCTCTGATTCACTGCACCATTTCTGTTTGCTTTACAAACTCATGTCCCCTTCAAAACACTTACAGGAACATCCAGAAGCCCAAGTTTACATGTCAACTTTTTTTTTGCAGCTTATCCATGAGGAAATTATAGGGTTCTTTGCATTCTTAACAACTGGACTAAATCCCTCACTCTCATGCTACAAAAAACGGGCTCCACTTAATCTGTAAGCCACAAGAAGTTCTCACTGTTCCAGAGAGACTCATTGCAGTGCATCAGCCAAACTGCAAATTCATGCAATTTATTCCTAAGCCCTGTGATTGGTTTCTGTGTCATTTCCCAAGAAAACAATTGGAAAGTCCTGCACAATAATGCCTGAAAGCAAGTGTTGGAGGGAATTTGGTCAGTTCTAAACCGAGCTAAGTTTCCAGAAACTACTCAAGTCACTTTTCATTACTCAGTGTATTACATTAATATAATTTGATTTTTGCTACTAGGTTAATCAGTTTCTTTCTGGCTGAAGGAAATATTACATTTAATTGTATCCCCCAAACTGGAACATTTATTTTGCTTACCAGTGCTCTAACAGAACACCAAATAAGCAGGTTTCCCAACAGGTTATTCCCGTTCTCAGTGAGGCCACTGGCAAGTATTTAGTGAGGAGCTAGACCTATTTGCAGGTCAAACATTGCAGAAGCCAGCTTAGCTCTTGTGGTTACTGCAGTGCCTGAGGTCCAGGCAGTGACCTGCCCCAGATGCTCTGCAGGACCACTGGACCCAAAACCCATGGAGGGTCCCAGGGAGAAGCAGCTGCCAAGCCCACAGAACATTGAGAGAGCAACAGGGGACCCAAACACAGCTCCTGGCCCTGACTCAGAGCAATGCTCTGCCCCCTGCCCCTACAGCTGCCTTAAGAACTGTGTCTGAGCCTAAAAATGTCTCCGTTCTGCTGTAAAATAATTGCTGAAATAAAATTTAAGTAAAATATAAGGATGATTCTAAAGGAAGAGTTCCCCTGATAGTCAAAACAGAATGCCAAGGAAAGAACAAAGTGGGTGCCAGCTGTGCACCCAAACACCCTCATCAGCTGTGCTACTCATTCCCAGCATCCCTGGGACTGCTGGATCAGCAGTGCAATTATGCTTTTTCTCAAAAATCCCCTAATTTCTCTGTAGGGTCTGGAATGTTACCCAGCTGTGAGGGCTGATGGGAATGAACTGTCTAAACAGCATCTTCCTCCACTTCCAATTTGCAAACATGGAATATTTTTATGTATATGTTTCTTCCCCCACAGGGAAAATTTTCTTCAAGCACGGTAGAGATCAGATCCCTCCACGTACTTTCCCATGACTAAATCCCTCCCCTTTCAAGGAATGCGAAAAAACCAAATAAATGCCTGCTTGAAGCTCCAGCACACAGCTACCAAAATGCTTGAGGAGAGGCAGAGACAACCTTACCACGCAGGGAATCCAGCAGCTCTTTCACGATGTCCTTATGTCCAAAATAAGCTGCCACCACAGCTGCATTGTCATCATTAGGTTCTGTTGGCAACACCACCAACGCTTCCTTCAGCAGGTACCTCACCGCCTGCAGATCTCCATATGCTGCTGCAATTCCCAAAAGCTGACACTGGTAAAGAAAACAGAGCAAAAGAAACTCTTCTGTAAAGGCAGAGAAAGAGCATTTCCAGAGCTATGCCATTTATTTGTGCCCATGCTGATGCACGCACGCTCTCACCATGGTTAATTGAGAATGTCATAAGCACTAGTAGCCTTTAGAATCATTGGTGTGGTATATTAATTATATTGATTTATTGGGGGGTTCATTACAGTTTTTTGGTATGGCTTTGACAGAGAAGTGCCTGAGGCACAGAACAGTGAGTGTAAATCCATTTTTCATGAAGCAACAGTAAAAGCATTTGCACAGCTCAGCTACAGGGTGTAGTAGTTCCTATTTTGGAAGTGGCCTGGACTTGATGTGCAGGTGCTCTCCCAAAACACCAAGATCAGTTCTGTGCAAAGAGCAGGTTCAAAATAAGGGCTCTGAAGACAGAGCAGTGCAGAAGCTAGCCCAGAGTTTGTGATGTAGCTCCAAACACAAGCAGCAATATCTGCCCCATGGGCCATCAACCATCTTCGTACTGATGGAGGAATACATGTTTTGCTAAGTCTATAAACTGCTTCCTTTTTACGGGGAAAAATGTATTTCCCTGTTTTGGTGACCACAGCAGCAGCACCCCTCCTCACACAGCCTCCTGTTCCTACATGCAGTGTTCCCTGTGGTCTGCCTCATCTTCCAAGGGTAAACAGTGTCCCTGAGTGTGTTCCTGAAGTGCCTCACACAACCAGCTACATCTGGGACTCGCATACTGAATGGATTTTCTCCATGAAAAATGACAGCAGCTTGGCATTTGGGTTTCTTTCCCAATAAAACTTGAGGAAGAGCAGCAACCTAACCTTACCTTCTCCACCTGCAGTGCAGTCTCCTCACATGACAGCTTAATCAGCTCTTGGGCCTTGCTGGTGTCCCCAGCTTTGTAGGCATCCTGGATGCTTTCTGTCACAGGGGTCTGAATTACGGAGACTTCTCCAACTGTGGACTGTTTGCCACCCATGTCCACAGTTCCTGCAGGGAAAATAGGAAAGAGGGGTCAGGAAGAAGTACCTGCTCATTACCCACGTACAGCTGCAACGTCAGTGAATCCTGGCAATAAAAAAAAAAAAGGGCTGAATTATTTTCACTGGAATATTTACTGCACACAATTAAAAAGAGAGCCTGATAAAAGAAAGTGATAATATGTTAAAGTAATTCCCCAGAGGGACATGAAACTAAGGGGGACTGTGAGTTCCCCAAACGCTCCCAGAGGTGGTTTCCAAAGGATGGTGTGAAAACTCACACACACAGACATGTAAACTCTGCAGCTGCCTGGCACAGTCCCCCTCCTGCTGCAGGAACCAGGGAAGGGAAGGGCTTCCATGGGACTGGCACCTGCAGAACTCCTCCAACAAAGAAATCTGCACAACCTGTAAGAAAATTCTGGTATCATTGGTCTTGCTTCAGTCATATTTCACTCCTGGCAACCTAACAAAGCCCTTCCGTCCTTCTCCAGTGCTTTCAACCAGAGCTTCATACACCTCAATGAGGATGAAGGAAAAGAAATTGGGAATATTTTTACTCTGAAGATTGTGCAAGATGCCCAGTGTCACCCCAATCAATCCTGGAGAATCTCCCAGACTAGACTTTTTTTTTTCCTAAATGCCATCAGGAGCCAGAAGAGCTTTTACATGTCAAAGATTAAAAGCTGCAAGCCATTAGAGAAGATGTTTGTGGGTGGCTAAAAAAGAGGTAGCCATGAAGTCTCATACCCACCCCTCCAACTATCAGGACAGGGAAAACTGCAGGAAGATCACTGAATTCCAAGATATTCAAGTCTATTCCTGACCAAAGTGTAAGATAGAGGGAAAAAAAAACATTTTTCACTTGAAAAGAAATGGTTTCATGCTCACTTTTTCCTGTTGTGAATTATTATTGCTTATTTGCAACAGGTTAAATAAAGCCCTTAAGCCCACAGATTTTCACATATGTTAATAAGGATTTTATTTTTTAAACAGGCACATATGTCACACAGGGCTTAGTTTAATGCAGCCTGGAAAAAGAAGTAAATTTGGAGTAACCTATACATGTCAGTAAATATCTTTGAGTAATGCAGTCTGATTCACCAATAGATTCTGACTAACACTTCTCATCAATTATTTAAACGAAGCTCAAATCACTCAGACATCAGAGAAGGCTCCAGAGATTCGTGCCATTAAAAATGTGCCCACATCAATAACCTTTCTCAGATGATGCAGAACGTGTGAAGGACAAGGAGTAGAAATCAAGGCTGATGAAAGTGGGATTAAATTACAGCACAACAAACAGCATCTCAGAGTTCACTTCATGTCCATGCAGTGCCTTCATAATTCTGCAGTTTTAGGGAGCACATGGGAAAAGAAACTCATCCTGCATTTGGTCCTGTCTTTCAGAGTAGACCACACACCTGTAAGGGATCTCTGAGAATACTGCATATGATTTAATTCTCATTTTAATGACACCAAAGGTAGGAAATGCAAATGGTTCTTAGGCAAGTAACTGTTTAAAGGTTGAGAGAAGGGAGACTCTTTAAAGCTAAACAGTTCTCCAGTCAAAACAACTCAGAACTGGACTAAGTAAAATCAAAAAGTACAAATCCAAGCAAACCCTGCAGTTACTGGAACATGCAGCCTCCCTGCTTGGCGCCCTGTGATGAAATCCTGAACCTAGAGAGAAGCTCTGGAATTCCCCTTGGAGGAAAAAATGCCTCAATTCAGAGATACAAAACAGCTGGAAAACTGCTCAGCTTCCTGCTCAAGAAGCCCTGCAAACCAGGGCTGCAAGAGCACAGCAATTTAACTTGGTTCCTACAAAAATTCTGAAAGGAGGGACAAAATTTACTCTTTTCCAGCCTCAATCCTGATTTTGGGGACTGTCACTCAAGACTCACATCTCCAGCTATTCCAGATGTAAAGGCACATCCTTTCTGCTCAAGAATTTTGCAGAGCCATCTTTCTTTCTTTTTACATCATGGCCAGGCAGGGTGGAGGTACGAGTATCTCACTGAGATTCGTGATTCACTGTTCATTATTCATCCTGGTGTCACATCCTTCTCTAGTAGAGAGGTCTCCAGCCAACCTCCCATGCATCCTACACTCCAGAACTCTCCTTAAAAGAGCATTTTTCACCTCTCCTACTGGAATTGCCCCACTGTGCACAGGGGAACCACCAAACCCCTTGTCCAGGGGGCACAAGTAGGATCACGTATCATAACTGAGGGAAGGAGGAACTCTCCATGCTAGACTCTTAATCCCAAGACTACTTCTGGGTTTTACCAAACAACTACTTCACAAAACAACTTGGCTAATGTGTCATGCTTCCTCTTACAGTTTTGGCCCCCTCAAAATTTCTTAAGTCCTTTGTAGTGTAATGGCTCAGTTAAAACCATTGGTGCCACCACCACTGCTTGGAGAATGTGGGCTGGCCATCAACCAGCACAGCCTGTCCATGTGTGTCAGGTGCAGACTTCTGGGCTCTCCAGGAATAGGAAGGTTACAAACAGCTGGGTCCATGGAGTTCATATGCTCCCAGAAGAGTTTTTGGGATATTCATTTTAGTTCTTAAACTCAATTTCAGTCTTGTCAAATTTTTATTGACCTAAGCAAAACTGCTCAGCTTTGAGCATCTGAACATCCATCAAGTAGAAGTCAATAAAAGTTTCATTGAGTGCAAGAAATTTTGGCAATTCTACTGTTTGAAACCAATATATTTATATGAAATATTCCTGGCAAAAAGATAATGCTACTCATCATTCAAGTTTCTTACGTAGCTGTCATCAAAGCTTCCTTCTATGATTCCATTCTGCAGAGTAAATTCACCTCCTGCCTAAGACCTGAGGAAAGAAGCTGCCAAAAGTCTTCAGAAAAAATAGTCTTTGAGACTGAACTAATTACAAGCCTGAAAAGAGCAAAACTGGTGAGATACAAAGTGATAAAAAAGCTTGCCCTGAACCAACAGCTGTACCCACAAGATCCTGTCTAAGTTAACCTGAGCTTTCAAAGGTTAAATGAGAGAAGGTTGGCCATCCATTCCCAAGTTCCCAAAAAACACAAAAGCCATCCATTGCATCACGCCAAATAAATTACCCAATTCACAGAAGACTTCCTGGTGACTTAGTAAATGATGTATTGACTTCTGAACTACAAGTGGAAAATAAGAAACAGCATGTTTTATAATCTTAATTTACTCACCAGTAGAAGGAAAAAAAAATGAGGAAAAATATATTCTAGTGACTAAAGACTGTTTTATTTTTACAAGATACATGACTGAACTATCATCAATACTGGCATTCATGCAGGCTGGGAATAAAGTTTTGCCAAGACATGCATCAGTCATTTTTAGCAAAAATCTGGGTCAAAACCCAAAGAAATTCTGCCTCTGGTTTTAACCCTACAAATCTCAAGGTCTTTACCTGAGCTCTTCATGGCTTTCCTGGCAGAGTCACCTCACTCACACACAGCCTTGAACAACATGACATGTGAGCAGCACTGAAGCTGAATAATATTGAACCTCTGTCTTTGGACTTGATCATCAACACGTTGAGCGTTTAAGCCTGGGTGTAATAAAGTGCTTTTAATTCTTAGATTGTACAGATTTAGGAACTGGCTTCTGTACTTTGCAGAACAGGGTCTGTATTACTCACAACAATGCACATTGTTATATGCAAAGCAGCACAGTAAGTGATGATATTCTAGCAGTACTCCTTGGATATTCCTGTAATATGAAATGAAATATTCAATGAAAATGAAGCCATGGAGTTTACTCCAAATCATTCAGCCTCTGCATCTCTGCCTTGCATTTGCTTAACCTCTTCACAGATCCATGGCTTCTTTTCTTGCTTTCCACTAATGGCTGTAAGCAAACCCAGGGCTGTTTGTCAGGGGAAAATGGCAGGCATTTGCTGACACTAAAAACACATCCCTCATCTATTCCTCACACTCCTTAACAGCTTGTAACAAAATAGCCAACTATGGAAATATCTCCCACTCTTGATTTCAATGTTTTATACTTTGGAAGCACCTTTAAAGTTTGGTTTTTAACTCAGTAAAAGCCTTTTATAAAAGCTAAGGGTAAAACTACTTTTCGTTAAAAAAATATCCCAATGCAAACAGAGGTTATCAATAAAAAAAGCAGTCCTATTTCATTGCCAATAAAAGGGTACAAGGTACCACTTCTAAAGTGCAATAGACTGCTCAGAGAAACAAAATAAAAATGTCTTATTAACAATAAAGAGTACCATGAGAATTTCAGGGGTATGTGTAGTTACACCCTGTCACAGGCCTTGTTATTACAGTAGGTGAAAAAAAACCTCTAAAATTTCTAAATTGACAGTATGCCAGTATTATTAAAAGGGGAGGGTTTGCAGGTCAATGCTGTGAATCAGCAAACAGCTGCATAACAAAGCAGCACACTGTATAGATGATTATTACCTTTATTTCCCAAATCACTGCATCTCTGTCTCTAACACAGACTCACAGAGTTTGTAAATGTTACATTAGGCCCTTTTGTAAGTTCTTTGGCAACTAAGCAGGATATTCTTATTTAGCAGAGAAAGATATAAATGAGATGCTTAACCCAGGAAGCTAACTTACTCCAAAACAGAATTACAATAATAATAAAACCTTAAAACCACTACTGACCTTGTCATAATGTGTGCAGGTATTTCCAGAGACGGGAGCAAATCCAGATGATACTCTAACACAGACTCAGCAATGTAATTAAGCTATTAATTCCTTGGACTGATAACCACCCACCCCTGCTCCAGCACCAGCAGCTCCTACAGCAGCCACTGGATGGAACAGCTCTCAGCTGGCTGGCTGCTTCTTTGTCTGAATTAACTACTCCAGTTTAGCCCTGACAGTTATTTTCATCTCCATGTCCCATTACAGCGAAATCCAAGCCTCTGGTTCAGAGGATGTGGAGATGGGGGTGGGCAGGGCCTCTCCGGGCTGAGCTCAGGCATTAATTCCTCAACAGCACCAGATGGATCCAGCTAACCTTTACCAGCTTAATCTTTTGCCATTTTGACTTCTGAGTGCTGCCACAGCACAAATAAAAAATGGGACAGAGATGAGGTTTAAGATGCTCTGAATATTCAAAGCCAACACCCCCAAACACTTAAAAAAACTCACCAGTGTCGCTGAACATTTTTCAGTACTACCCTACAGCAGCTTTGCCCAGCTGGTTTGCAAAATTAATGGAAAGCCATGTTATTTCTTGAGTCTCTGCAACAGACTCGTGTATCTTCTGCTGCTTTGAAAAACTTCAGGCTAATAAACTGAACAGCAGCCCACAGGAAGCCTCTAGTGATTTCAAAGGATGATGGATCTGCCCTACACTGCACTTTCCATTCAGATGTGGAAGAAAAATTTCTCAGTCCTTTGGAAATCTTTGAGATACTGAAAAAATACCATCCCAAAACAGGAAGAAAAGACCCCAAAGCCCTGGGTTCTTCAATAAAAAAATAAAGCAATACATTTTTAAGTCAGCCCAAGTCAGTAAAAATGTTTCATGAAACAAAGATACCTTTTGTGTTCCTTCTCTAATTAGCTGACACTTCAAAGTAAAGTTTCATTTGCTTTTTTTGAAAGTTGAAAGATTTTGTTCATTCATGTCATTCATTCAGTTCTTAGAAGATAAAGTCACAGACCAAAATCTCTCCCCAGGAGGGAAGTTGTGCTCCCCACTTGCCCACACAGCCCCACAGGCAGGACCTGCCCCAGAACCATTCAAAAGAGGGTCCTGCAGCAAGAAGGCTGTGATCTGCTACACCTTGTTCTCAAATTTGGGCACAATACACACAGCTCAACCAATTCTGCAATGAAATGTCCCTGAAAGGATTAGAAAATGGTCAGAACTACTTATAAATCCCCCTGTGAGAAGATAGGATGGAAAGTTACAGTAAATCCAACTGAGAGGGAACAAGACGGTTTATCTGGGAAGTTCAGTACTCCCATTGAAGAAACTGTGCCAGATTTGGGCCATGTCCTTCTGACCCTGATTAACATCTCTCACAACAAGTGAGACGTGCCAGCTTCCCAGGACAGTGGGAACCCTCCACACACTTTTTCTGCCCATTTTCTGTGGTTCCATTTCCCCCAAACACCCATTATTTCAGCTGATTAAAGGAGTGGCTCTGCACTAAGAACTGTCTGCCAAGGCAGTGGAAAAGATGATGTACTGAGTACAAAAGCCACCCGCATCTACAACACAGCTCACAATCAATGCTCACTGCCCCTGAAAGAAACTTATAACCCTAAAAGAAACCAGATATGAAACACAGAAGAATGCCATGAAGGCAAAAGTCCAGCACTGAAGGGATTTTTTTTTTCACTGGTAACGCATATTCTGGAAGTATTTTTAAATTGTTTACATGCCAGCACCACACATACAACGTGCTGATCTGCATTGAACATTTTCCAGCAAGCACACAGGAGCTCCTAAAGGGCATGCTGACAATTTTAGGTACAGCTGTGCAAAGTGACCAATTATCACCAGAATCATTGGAAATTTTCTATTTAGAAACACTCTTAACCTGCAAGGAAAAAAAGCATTTGCTAACACCAACCTAAAAGGAAAATATTAAGTCTCGGATGGAAAAATGCTTTGGACTCCTGCCTTTTCACTGGGCTCCAGAACTGATTTATGAAAAACAGACGCCTCCAAAGGCTTCAGCTCCTCACTTACACAATCATTTTTCCCTCATCCAGGATAATGAGCGACAAGGGGACAGAAAAGCCTCAAATACTGGTAACACAGACTCAGCAGGATCAGGGGCAGTATCAGCATCTGCCAACACCAGCACTAAGCTGGGGCTGAAAAGCTCTGCCAAATCTGAGCAGGCTCAGATCTCCTGCATTTGGTGTGTGCAACTTCCAGATTCCCGGGACTCTGGGAATTATTTGTACTGTCCAAGAAGTTAAAATGAAAGCGAGCTGGTTATTCCTTGCTGAAGCACCAAAGAGGCTGCACAAAGCCATGGCAAGGCAACCAGGTCAGAGAGACCCCTTCACTAACTCTGTCATCCCATTTTCCAGCACCATGGACTGGGAGTTGCTGGTGACAGTGATGGTTTTACTCTCTCCTCTGAGTACGAGTGTCAGGTCTAAGCAGCTTCACATGCACATGTTCATTCTTTTCAAACTGAGGAGCACCAGTGGCCACAACACATTTCTCAGGGGTCAGATTGGCTCATGAAGGCACTATCCCCCCTGGCAGGCACACACCTGGCCTTTGGACAGGGAAGGAATGGGACGGGGATGACCTCCAGCAAGCACAGGGCAAAGGCTGGCTCACAGAGCAGGGGGATGCCCCACATCCCTCCAGTAATGCCCACTTTGGGGCCAAAGCATCAGCAAAGACCACAACCAGCACTGACAAGTGTTAATTTTCACCCCCAAAGCAAAGCTATTGAGGGAACCAAGAGAGCTCCAAATGGCCAGAGAGCCAGTTGCTGTATTGAAAATAAGAATGACTCAGCTCTAAGTGAAAGTTGCTATTTTTGTCTTTTGGCCTCAGTGATTTGGTTCCCATCCTACAGCTTGAATCATTCAGAAATATGCTTCTGCATGCAAGGCCAGCTATGCCACTCTTGCTTTCCAAATTTTAAATTGGAAGATATACATTAGGCATGCAGAAGTATGACTATGCTTTTGGATTTTCTTTGTGCTCGTTTCCAGGCATGGCAGCAAAGAGAGGATTATTAAATGATGAAAGGTGTCTCTAGTGAGACCATTGCTGTCCAATTGAATCAAATATTACAGCCATGAAACCAAACCAAGATTGGATTTCATTTGGAACTTCATAAAATAAAATTTCATGGCTAACTTTGGTTTCTTCTGAAACTTTCCCTTAAGTTCAAGCTTTCATCAGAAGGAGAAAAATCCCATGCATCAGCGTTTTCTCTCTTTCAAAGAAACAATTTGCTCAACGTTCTTCTAAAAAAGAAAATCATTAATTATTCACATTGGGGAGGCACCAACTCATGGCCAGCCCTGTTCTACTACAACCTCCTTAGACATGTATTTAAAGCTTGGTTTAGAAAGAAGCAAATGCTTTTAGCCCCAGCTGGGAGGAGCTCAGGAGGGACTCCCTGTATGAGTGTGAGGGGAGGATGGGCCCAAGTCTCTGCCCAGGTCTCCTCTTAGTCCAAGTCTTCCACTGGCTCCATCAAAGACACATCCAGTGACCCCACAGCTTGGCTGAGTTGGGAAAAGCAGCTCCTAAGCTTATGTTTCACTGTAATAACACATGTAAACACCCTCCTAAGTGGAAAACCCATTCACGACACTGCAACTCAACTGCTGGTCAAAAATAACAGCACAGAAGCTGCCAAAATCTGTCCCTTCAGCCCCAGGGATGCTACTGGGAATAACAAGCCTCCAAGGGGATTTCAGAGAAAGAGTTGGGACACAGGAAGATTTTGGAAAGGCTGTTCAAAGAGGAGAAAGAAGGGGAGACAATGTTAAAGAGGTATGTGAAATATCCTGCACAACACCAGTTTATCATTTTCAAGGAAGATTATGAGAATCTGAAGAGGTGGAGAAGACAAATGGAAGAAATGGAGGATTTAATTACAAGACTGGAGATGAGAAGAGCCTGGCTTGTTGAGCTTGGAAAAATGAAATCTAGATGGAGATGGGAGTCCTGTCTATAAATACATCCAGAGGGAGACACCAGGGAAGGAGAGCTATTTGTGTACAGGCTGTGAATACATTTTAGTTGACAGTTAGAAAAAAAGTATAAAATATTGGAGAAATGAGGCTTGGAACAGTCTTCTATAAAAAGCAGAAGCAACAGACAAGTCAACTTGCTTAAAGCAAGCCCTGCATAACGTTTAGGAGTGTGACACCAGGACACTGATCCACACACTCCTTCCAGTCCTACAGCCAATGTTCCCACATTAAACGTGGGCAGGAGTCAACCCAGCTACCAAGCACTGACTCCTAACACATGAAATTATAGCAGCTTCACAGTCTACTTTGAGGAAAGTTTGGAGAATGAGAGAATATTTTTCATTAAACAAACTGACAGATCTGGGAAAAGGCAGACACATCTAAAGGAAGAAGCTTTTCAGGAGATTTGAGGGGGTAAACATCCCACACAGCAAAATCCAAGTTTAGTGCATGTTAGACACAGTCCAACAAACCTCTTTAACTGTGCCTACCAGCCTAATAAAACACCTCACTCTTTGCTATCCTCACTTCTCATCACCACAACAACTCATCACCACTCTAGTCCAGTTTATGTAAAAGTGTTGCATGCAGAGGAAAAGAAAATGCAATCAAGATATTGGATATGGTTGGCATCAAAAGAGTTGAAGGGGCAATTTGGCAACAGCAGAGCCAAGGGAAGTGCAGAGCTGGGAGGATGGATATGACACTCTGGAAAAGAAAAAAAATCAACTAAACAGTGGAGAAAGTGAGGCTCCAGCCCATGATGTGACCCTGCTGCAGGTCACAGCATTTTTAGATGTCTGCTCCAAGGTAGAGACAGCAAAGTGAGGCAGAGACAGCAAAATGAGGCAAGGCACATTTCATCCCCTTCTCACCAGCCTTTGATGAACTCTGATCCATTGCACTCCTGGTCCAATCCATACAAATGGCTTTGATTTGACAGCTTTTATTCCCACCCTGCCATTGTGTAAAAGGTCCAAGGTGCAAAACATGGGAGAATTGTGACCAGGATTACAAGCTCACTTAAGGAGCCAGGTTTTTTGTTTTTCAAGCTACGGATGAGATCTGAAAAGAGATCCTGTCCATTAGTGCTACAAAAGAAAATAAAATAAAAAAATTATGTTCCTGTTTGATGCAAAAATAAAAGCAATTTCAAAGGCTCTTTGATGTGCAAGACAGAAAGACATGCAGGCAGATTCTGGAGGAGGTCTTGTCTTCAGCAATTACCAGCACTCTTTTTGAATCCTACTCCCCAGACAGAACTTTTATGTGAAGCAGATAATCACGCTGCAGAGTGTATCAGCTCTAAACCTTGTGGCTTTTCAATTAAGCAGCAGTAACCTCTAGTCCAAAAACTCCTTAACCAAGATGGGAATAAAACAAACAATCCCCCGAACCAATTAACTGCAGGTGAAGCAAATCCAAAGACACACATGCTTTTAAAAGATTGCAGTTTGAGCCCTTCTCGGGCAGCCATGCGATATTTTGATCATTAAAGCAAGTGGTGATGCAATTTCCACAGTGACCACAAACATACCAAGAATACTTGAGCTAAATTTATCCAGACTTCTTGTTTGAATCACTGCTTTGGGTCGTTATTTTTCCATGATTTTCAACCAGGCACAGAGAAGGAGTTGTGGACAGACTGGGACTGAGCTTTCCCCGGCAGTACCCGAAATGCCAACCTTTATGCTTGGGAGCCATATATTGACTATTAGAGAGGAAATAAAGCTGCTCCTCCAGCTCCCAACCCCAGGTCCCTGCTCCTTCCACCCATCTCCTTCCTCCTGCCCTTCCTGTGGCCGACTGACCCTTTCCCTCACCCTCGGGTGACACAACACAGGGCCTGACTTTGTAGACAAGAAGTTCCCAAAGCTCACCATGGATCTGTTGCCCTCTCCAACTGGAGAGGGTGAGCCAAAAAAGAGAGGATCTGCACCAGATTTCCCACTACTCTGTGCATCTCCATACTCATACCCTGTATGAGTATAAAATATTGGAGAAACGGGGCTTGTATACTCATACAGGGTGTGAACTCCTCCAGATCCCAAGTCCTGCCAGTCTGTCTGGAGCAACACAAACTGCCAACCCCCAGAGCCCCTCTGGCTGCAGGAGGGCTTTGGGAAGATTGAGAGTCTTCCCTATAACTTAAAGACTTCTTTTATAAGTTTTTTAAGTGAGGGCAAGGCACAAATTCAAAGCATGGAAACACTTCTGTTGTGAAACTATCAGCAGTTTACATAAAAGAGCTGCTGCTGTGGTGATACATAATCATGCAAATAAGCAATTCCCGACCCACTAATGAGCACACAGACTTGGATTAAAGAAAGGAATTAAATATCAGCCTGACTTGATGTCAAACCTGAAAGAGAACCTATTAAGAGACAGACTTCACGGTTGAGTCACCATCCCTGGAGGGATTTAAAAGCCCTGTGGATGTGGCACTTGGGGACATGGTTTAATGGTGGGCTTGGCAGTGCTGGGTTAATGCTTGGACTCGGTGATCTTAAAGATCTTTTCCAACTGTAAAAATTCCACGATTCTGTGATTCTACACAGCATATTGGGAGCTGAATGGTACAAAATCCATCCCCCACACCCCCATCTGCAATGCAAACAGTTCCTCCCAGCTCGCTGCCTCCTGCCAAGCAGCGCCCTGGCAGCCCCTTTATCGATCAGAGCAGTGAAAAACAAACAAATCACAGACTTAATGCTGTAAGGATCCCTGAAGATCCCATTATGTCAGCGCAAAGTCTTTAATGGGTTTTGGATAAGGCCCCCCACAGGCTTTGGGGAGGATGAAAAAACATAATTCATTGCATTTTCTTAATGCAAGTATAAAATCACACACAACATCTCTGACAAAACAATAAATCAATTACAGGCCTGGTAAGGGCTGAGTTGGTGTGAACACTATCAATTGCCTTTTTCCCACTGAAACAGAAGACAGCGGTTCTATGACCCCAGAATCAACTCTCACCTGAAAGCTGCCTTATAAATCACACCTTACTAAGGTTGTAAAAAAGTCCCTGTGTACAAGTTCTAAGGGCAAAGGGTTTTCTTTACAACCTTATCACCTTATCTTTGTTTTTTTCCCAGGCTTCTTGATAGACCTGTCGTAAGTTACATTTCAACGTAATAAACCACAAATACATTTTAACAGAAAGGTGGAAAAAGAAAGCTGTAAAGCAGCAGATAATGCCAGATCCAGCTCAGATAAAGATCAATTTTTTTACTATTGCCTGTAAATAAAACTGGCTCTCAGGTTGGAATCTCTGCTCAATTAGCTTCCCAAGGTCTTTACTGCACCAGTGGCTCTCCCAGCAGCTCTGCCCTCCTTGCTACAGCCCTCAAGTTCAAGAGTAGGCTGGCTCTGATGGTATTTATCAGGAAAACTGTAAATGCCTCAGCATTCACTGCCCTTTTTGATAATCCAGGTTCAGTTTGGAGAGATGTTGCAACACACAGCTCTGCTGTAGTCTGCACAAGAGAGCAGGTTTAACCACAGGCATGTTCTGCTGCAGACCAGCCTTCCGCATCAGCTCTTGTGAGATTGCACCACTTCTGTATGAAGAGTTTATTTAAATATTTAAAAATACAAGCCTATTACTGCTTTACTAGTGTACTTCCTATTCCTGCTGAGCATTTCCTACTTCTCCTTCTGCAGGGCACTCTGCAGTGAGACTAACTCACAGACACCTGTTCTGTTTTTTGCTTTTTTTTTTCTTTTTATCATAGGAACATTTCAGTTTGCTGTCAAATTAACTCACAGCTTAACAAGCAGGAAGAAAAACAGAAAACCTTCAAGGCTCATTTAGTCTGATTATACAGAACTTCACAAAACCAACACACTTTGCAGGTCTCTGTGTCCTCACATCACGTAACAGATGCTCTCCTTGTCCTTCTCACCCCACGCTGTCACAAAAAACTCAGGGTAATGTTACTACAGGGTAAGGTGTGGATGGAAAAAGCAGGACAGAGGCTGTGAGTACTTTTTCCCTGTTCTACAGCACAATGTGTCACAAACAAGCCTAACTCAACATACCCCAAGACTCACTGCTGGCCCCGGCTGATGTGAGGATTTTAAGGTTTACGTGGGGATTTCATGAGGAACGAAGTGGCACCAGTGGTGCTGCCAACACTGCTTTTCCCTTCCTCCTCTACTCAGCAGGAAAGATTTTTAAACAAAGCTATTCACACTATCAACTGCAAGCTCCTGCCCTTCATGTTTAAGGCAAAAAACTCAACAGCGCAGAACTGCAAGGAAATTATAGAATATGTTGAGTTGGAAAGTACCCATCAGGATCACCAAGTCCAACTCCTGGCCCTGCAAAGGACACCCCACCAAAGATCTAATCTGGAGGCCATGTCCATGCCCCCCCAGGAGTGGGCGGGCTCTGCTTGCCTTTATTGCTATAAAGAAGTCATGTTTTTCCTGTAGACTTTTATTTCTGAAGTGGGTCTCACACTGCCAGGCTGGCAGCTGGAAGGCTCGGGTTATCAGTGAGTACAGAATGGAGAGCAAAAGCAGAGTCTGTGAAAGTTTCCATCCTTTCACCTACAGTCCCATTGCCTCCCCAGACTGCTGCACCCCAAAAAGGCCTCAGCCACACCTGCACCTGTCCTGCCCTGATGCAAACAGGGAGCGAGGCTGGATGCACAAAGGGTGTCCCAGGACAAGCTGTTCCACTTGCTAAGCTCAAGTTATCACCACTCAGTCCATTGTGAAACTTTCCATATAAAATTGCACTTGCTCCTGAGAAGTCCCTCTTGTTAAAACTGCTCTTTAACTCTTCCAGTTCAACTCTTACTCGCACAGGAGGCTTTTCTCCCACTCAGGAAGCTGCTCTGCTGGCAGCAGCTTTCCCTCTGAGTCATTTCTGATCTGAGCCATGGCCCAGGAGGGGTTGCAAAGGTCACAACCATTGTGGGTTGCTTCTTTCTGATAAAACAGAATTCCCTGTGTGCTGCAGGGTCACCACAGCACTTTCAAAGCACAGCTTTAAGGGCCTCTGGTCCACTCCAAATGACAACTTGAGTCATTATATTCTGGTGACTTGTTTGCTCCCTCATTTAATATTTAGGTCTCTTTTCCAGGCATATTGCACTTGTCCATGTGTGCTTCCCTGAACAGTGGAAAGTCACCAGCTTACAACTGATTTGCCTCAAGAGAAATTGTGAAAGTTCATTTAGTTAATATCTGTAAAGCTACTATAAAATTTCAAGCAGCTATCATTGGCATCATTGTCCCTAATTATGTAATGTTAGATACATTCCAAGATAACACCCCTTTTTCAATGCTCATTTCTAGATTTAGCAGGAGAGAAGAGACACCCTCTGGCATGTTTGAAGGATAATCCAATTCCACCTCCGAGACACACACCAGTGGCACATGAACATTCTGCAACTTGGAATTAAATTCACAATAAGAGGGAGATAAGCTCTTTAACAGATGTGCCCTTACATTTCAGAAGACAATGTTTGCTCTCCTACATCTTTGAGGAACTGTCTCCTAGAAAACCATATAAAAATTAAATCCCAACGGTAAAATTTCATAAGATTCAAAGAAACCAACCAGTCTGTAGAAAGGAGATGAATCTTTACGCTTTTCTAGGCATTCACACAGTGATGTCTTTGGGCTTCCATTGTATTTCCTATAAAATTCACATTATGTCACCTCCACATATTACGCAGAGCTCTTTAACCAATTTTAAAAAAAACCAAGCCCTGTGCTTCATGAGAGACTGCAGCCACCCCCGTATCTGTGCTTAGTTTCTACCTCTTAATTAGGACAAGATGAACAAATCCAGGAGAGAGGAAGCAGGGTCTGAGGAGGGAGATGTTACTGCATCCAAACCAGAACCTTATCCTGCACTCCAGTGACAAATCTGTGCTGTGGACCAGTGGGTGCTTAATCAAGTCAAGCCCAGCACCATCTCTGGAGGGCAGACAGAGTCCAGCTCTGAAACACAGCTCACCCACTCACAGGGAAAGAGGGAATCCTGCTGGGATACAGGCAAGATCCCTGCACTGCCGGGAGGAATAGTAGAGGAGACACGAGAGTAAGGTGAGCCCTGGAATCACCAATTACATTTTCTAACTAACAGTGATGCTGTGAACATATTCTTCACATACCTTTGGCCAGGGCTTCATAGCTGTCTGGGGAAAAAAAAGCCCTAGAAATCACAGGGCTTTGAAATGCTCAAGGCAGTGGGTGCACGGGGTACCTGCTGGAAGGTGCCTCCGACGGACCCGTCACGGAGCCACCGGCACCACTGCACTGTTGGATAAACCCCTCCCAGCCACACACCTGCCCTTCCTGCCCCAGAAAACAGACTCCAGGCTCTGCAAGCACTAATGAGGTCGACAGCATTAAAGAAATGATCTGGGACCTCACTCCCCTTTCCCAGCAGTTCCCTCTGAATGGAAGCAGGAGGCTGCATCCCCATTGTTCATAAAGGCGCGTAAACAATAGGTTCAGATGTGGAGGCCGGATGAGTCACCATGTTCCTGACTCCATCCCTGTAACAGGATCCAAATGCAGAACAAGGACCAGCTAACTTAGGGAGTGGACCAGTTAGCTGATGACAATTACTCTTGGCAGGACCCAAACAATCCTGAAATAACAATGAGTTTAAGCATGTACAGTATCCTTATAAAGAGCAAATCTACCAAGGCAATACTGGTGCCTTGTATAAAGATCTTAAGCTTTTCAAGGATCCCTCTGTGAGTTTTCCAATGCTGTTTACCAAACAATATAACCCAGGCATGTCAGTATAGAAGAGTCTTCCACTAAGATCTGTATGCTCCCAGTCAACCAGTTTAACTGAATATGGTTACATAACAGCAACATGTAATAAAGTTCTCAGGAAAAAAAAACTGAACTCAGAATGCAGAAAATGTAACTATTTCACTCTTCACTTCATTATTAACTCATAAAATAATTTATTTACTGTATCTTTAAACAGTGAGAAAACTTGTCAAATCACTATTGCAGAACAAAAATGTAGCAATTTGAAACACTTTTGAATCGTTAGAGCAGATTAAAATTCTTCTCATGGTTTGTAGCTTAGTATTCAAGTGGAGATAATTTCTTCCAGAGTGAAACTCAGCGGATAGGATTCAAGAATTTTAAGAATATTCAGTAACCAAGTGTTATAGAAAGTTACAATGCTAATTAACAAAAGCAAAAGCAAACAGAAAGATCAGTATTACGGAACAAGCAGAATACATACAGAGAAAGGAAAGAGTTCCCAGAGCTCCCTGTGATGCTGGTGAGAAACGTCTTCAAACAAGACAAGGCGGCCTCTGAATAAACTATCAGGTTTTGCTTCATAGTTGCTGATAAAATCCAAAATAAGGCTGCAAAAACATTAGCTTCTGCTGAGGGCTGCTTACTCACTACAGAGCGTCAAACACACCTTCTTCCCACACTTCAAACGCAGATGCTGCCTCCTAATGAAGCACTTGCTGCAAGGGGGGAACACCGTTATACAAGAACCAGGAGGCTATTTCTTGCTGCAGAAACATAACTGGGGTTTGACTCAGAGAAACGCAGCAGTGCCTGGGAGCTGAGGGTTGCAGCGAGAGAAACCATCCAAAAATAATTTGGCTGCTCAGGGAAAAAAAAAAAAAAAAAAGAAAGAAAAAAAATTCACAGGAAGCAACCTGAAGCATATGTCCCTGCTGAAAGAGGAATTTCCACCCATGGATTTACTAGATTACATAAACACAGACCTTCTGATCCAGCCCAGCAATAAATCACTGCAAGGCACTGAATCGAAGCTGACAGTAAAACTGGAGCAGGTGAATATCTGTTCAGGCTGAGAAAGGATGCTCTGATTTTAGCAGCTTTCATACCCTGAAAACCCACTGCATCAGTGACTGGGAACATATTTGCATTCACACGCTGAAAAAGCACAGATCTTGTAAAACATATTTAGGAACTGGGGAGACATGATACATATATTGACTAAATCTGTAGCCTTTTGGAGAACATCAATCTTGAGGGGAATGCTATTCTTACCACCTGAGCAGCTGAACATCAGTCTCCTTGGAAGTAAAATTCCTTGGTAAATTTTCAAAGATTAGGGCTCAAAGATCTTTCATATCTTTAAATTTCATCAAAACCCAGTGGCTGCTGAGTTCTCTTAAAACCTTTTGCTCCCAATCTGAACAGGAAAGAAAAAAATTCTTCCTATTTACCATTTTGTGGATCCATGTTGCTCTCCCTGCAAACAGCGGATTCCTCAGTTCCCACACACCAGTACATTCTGGGTCCAGTTGTGAAGGTCCAACAGACAAACTTTCCACAGCACTTCAAACTGAACAATATTGTCAAAGCTGAACGATGTCCATCGTGCACATGCAGGAGCAGAGACAGCTAGTAAGCACCATCCAGAAGAAACATCATTTATTCTGTTTAAAAATAAATAACAAAACAGATTAACCATTGTAGTATAGAAATTGCTCATTCCCCTGCATTCTAACACAGTTGTCTAAATATTGTTTTGCAGAAATGTACTCATACTATAAATATAATTATTTGCATAATAGCTTTGTTAAGAGCATAATATGAATTAGCAGAGGGGACTAACAATTTCTCCACTATAGAAAGATAATGTTCTTAATTTTTCACCACCAAAGCAGCTCAGTCTTTGGGCAGAGGATGGTGGGCAGGGGTCACAGCTGCAGTTTCAGATTCTCCCCAAGCTGATGTAAAGGCAGAGCATTGAAACCATTCAGTGCAGCTGGAAAAATCCTAAATGCAACCTCAAAACCTCTCCCATCCGCAAAGACAACCACGGCTCTTGTAAGACTGTGAGAAATACTGCTGTGGTTACTGAGACAATCCTCTGTAGGAATGAAAAGAGGGCAAAGAGAAACACACCATCTCCTGTCCCCTCTGCCCAGTCCTCTTAGAGAGCTTTCCTACCCTGGAAGCATCAGGCTTCTTCAAACAGATTCAGGGAGGCAGATCAGGCCCTTAGGAGCTCTTAAAGGTTGGCTTCTTCTGAACTGTCTGGCACAACAGCCAGCAGAAAACTGCACAGCTCAGTCTTCCCAGGCAATTCCAACTCCCTCCCTCTTCAGAGCTGCACACCCACCTTTTAACTTCTTTTACACAGAGGTTAAAACTATGAGTGACTTTGCAGTGTGTGCCAGACCAGCATCAGTGTCCCCTCATTTTCTGCTTTCAGTTTCAGTCAGTAAATGCCTCTCAGATGTAAAATGATGCCCCTCAACCAACTCTTACTGGTTCGTCTCATGTCTGGTGTGTGATGCTGAAGTTTTGATTTGAGGCTCTAATTTGGCAAAGCTCATGACCCACCTCCTGCTTTGACCAGCAAGGCCCAAGATCATCCCTAACTCTCCCTGAGCAGAACTGGCTTCCTAAGTTGGGATCAAAAGCCAAAGAGAATACAAAAATATGCTGATCCATCACCAATCTTTGTGAAGCTTTCTGTCCTCCCTTCTTACATTGCGTTTTAACCACTAGCTAACAACACTAAAAATCACTGCATCCTACAGCAGTTGTTTCTAAGCAAATATTTCAGTTTTAGGTGCACTTAGAGGAAAACAGCTTCTGATGACCCTGACTGTGGTGCCTGGCAGCAGGAACCAAAACTCACACCCCTGTGCCCCACAGTCTAGGGTGTTGCAGGAGGCTGAGATGGAGGTGATCCTTAATGCCAGATCCAAGCCCAAAAACTGGTGAATTGGGCAATGTTGGGGGACTGGATTCTGCCCTGTAACATGCCGAGTTCCCACTGGAATCAGCTTGGCTCCTGGGCTGAGCTTCCCTCAGCCACTCTGGCAGGCACAGCTGCTGCGCTGGGATCACACATCTCTGCCATGCCAAGGGTGTGATGCCACAGGCAGAGGTGTCAGGGAGGCTCTCACACCTCCCAAAAGCTGTCCAGGTTGTTAACCCTGACCAAGGAGGGGATGAGATGCTTCCAGCCGCTGCCTCCCCTGTGCCCTCGCTGCAGACACACTGAGCAGCTCCAGCAAAAATTAACACTTCCCCCTGTACACACCAACAGACCAGCTCTCTTAGCAACTGCTCAGTTCTGAGGCATTTCCTTGCTCTACGATGGGGACAAACCATGTGCACTCACAGTGACTGTACAAGAAACACCGAACAGGGGTCAGCATAAACCATGGAGGCTTGAAAACCATCCTACTCCTGATTTTTAGCCTTCTACTCAGCTTATTCCCCAGGATGAAACTTTCCTTGTATAGAGTAAAAGGAAAAAAAAAAAAACTTTCAGGAAAAATAGTGGTGTGGTTTTGACAATCAGTTCCCTCTAACTGTAAGTAACTACATGTGTGTTACTGCCACACAGCGCCCATGTAAGCAGGATTTCTGTATTTCAGGACCTTTGTGCAATACAAAAAAACCCTGGAGAGTTTACCTTAAGCAAGGTCAACTCAACTGTAACACGTGCAAACACCATGTTTTGATTTGATTTAGAGAGAAGGAATCTATAAGATCTGCAGAATCTCATTCAGAAGGAGAAGGACCACACAGAATACACCTGAAGTGGGATTTACATCCATTTCAGACACTTCCAGTTTCTCTCCCAAGAGCTGCTACTGCCAGCTGTCAGACAGTGCCCCAGCACATCTGACTGTGCTTGTACCATTCACCTCCTCTCCCCTTCACCAGCCTGCCTGGTCTCATCCCGTGTATTGTGCCTAAACCCAGCCAGGCTCCCAGAAACACCGCGGTTTGCCCGAGATCACTTCCCAATTCATGAGAAATCTGCCGAAACTTCAGTTCTTCGCTCAAAACACCTGTTGTTTTTAAGAATCCCTCCTGTGATGGGAACAGCACGGATCTGAGAGGCCCAAGGGCACAGTCCGGGTGGGAATGCACAGACCCGCCTGCCGTCACACCGGGCAGGGTGATGGTGAACCTGGGGCTGAAGTGGCCGGCTCGGTGCCAGCACAGGGACCCCCTGCCCTCCTGGGGACCCCCTTCCCGCCGGGACCCGCATCCTTCATCCTTGGGTGAGCTCTGCGCGGCGAGTCAGCCCCTTTCTCCCACACCACTCTCGACTGGGGAGAGCCCAGGCACTACACCGCGATTCGGGGGGGTCTCACAAGCCTTTCAAGGCACTTTCCAGTGGCCGAAGCGAGTCCCGGGTGCGAGCGGTGCCCGCCGGGCCGGGCGGGACGGCCGGGGAGGGCGGACCGGCAGCGCCCGCCGCCGCCCTGCGCCTGCAAACTTCCCTCCCAACTTTCGTTTTCTTTCTAAAAAAGCTACTTTCCCCCTCCCTCCACCCCGCTCTCCACCTGAACCGCCCCGGCGAGCCCCAGCAGCCTCCCCTCGCCGCCGGGCAGGTGGCCGAGGGGGCACCGAAGCCGCGGTACCTCCAGCGTCCCGGGCCGGCGGTCGCTGCGCCGCTGCCGCCTCCTCCTCCTCCTTCTTTTTCTCCTCCTCCTCCTCCGGCGCCCGCCCGCCCCGCTCAGCGGAGGGAGGCGGCAGGAAAGGGAGCGGGGCAGCGGCGCCTCCCCCGCCGCGGTGAGGGGCGAGTCCTGCGGGCCGGGCCCTCGCCTGCCCCCGCGGGCAGGGCTGGCCCGGAGCGCTGAGGGAGGGAGGGAGGGCACAGGGCGGCACCGGCCCCGACCCGCGCGCCCGCCCCCACACGGCCCCGCGGGCCCTGCCGAGTGGGTTTGTTTTTTTTTTTTTTTAGGAAAAACCAGACTGGGAATTGCGGGGGCCGGAGCGGGACCCCCAAGCTCCGGCGTGGCCCTCCCGCCCCCCGGCCGTGTGGCTCCCCGGGCACCGCTGCCCATCGGCCCGGCACGGCCCGGCCTTACCGGGCTGCTCCGAGATCTCCGACTTCCGAAGTTGGTCCTTCCCCGGACGCGCCGAGTTTGCTCCCCGTTGGAAGAGCAGAACGAGATTGCTCTCTCTCTTCGGAAGGAGTCAGCCGGGCTGCGCTCCAGCGCTGGGCTGGTGTGCGCAGTCCTTCCCCATCACTGACCCGTTCCTCTCCGGGAGCCTCTGACAAGCCTGGAACTTTCCTGGACAAGCCTGGAATTTTCCCCACCCATTGGACCTACTAAGAAAAGACCATTTCTGCGTGCCTTTTGCTCTGCTACTCCCAGGGATTCTGTAACTTAAATACAGAGGATGTTTTTTCTTCCCTGGTCCGTACTTAGCAATGGGTCTCTGATGGTCATTTAAGGATGGAAAAAGCCGTGCCGACTCACTGAATGACTGTGGCAGCCTGAGATATGCCTGGGATGCTTCTTTGGAGTGATTATGGAAACAGAGAGGTGCTTTTACCTGTGTTTGGGTCCCCATCAATCAGTCTCAAGCTGCAGCCATAGACAAGAGAGTGAGAACACACCTATACCATCATCTTTTAACTTTTAACACAGCTAAAAACCGTGTTACCCTTTACACCTCTTAATCAGCCTGCTGCCTTTTACGCCTCACAGCCCAGCTCTTACCCAGACATTTCTTACAGCTTTTTTTTTTAAGCACAATTGTTTGAAAATGCACTAAAATAACTTTTCCCTTTATTATGACGGAAACTCTAACTTCCCCAGGCAATAATTCATCCACACATTCAAGCTAACTTTTCCCTTTTTCCCTCCCCAAATCTCATCCCACTCTTCCTTTAGTATCCATTGATTGTGTCACTCACAGTAATTCCTTTGTATCTCCAGTCTTCCCCTTTCTAGAGTCTAAAAGCTTCTGAGCGATGCTGTTAGCAAGTGGAAAATTCAAGGAGTTTGGCTTGGCCTGTGTAGGGAGCTGAGAGGTATTTCTCACACATCAGATGGGAAGAGAATAGAAAGACAATGGAATGTTCTTGCTCTCTATCTACATCACAGATGAGGGAAATAAGACAGGAATGAGAATGCATTTAGCAGAGTCACATTAGTGGTGGATGAGTCTCAAAGGGGTCTAGGAGCAGACAGACCAAGGCAGGAAGCCCCATCTGTCTGCATGATCTCTTCAAATACTTCCATTTTGGGTCTCACCTCAGAAGGAAAAGAGGATCCTTCTGACTTTGTGCTTGCCCCTGCCAGCTGCAGCTCCACTCTCCTCCTCCCTCCACTCACAGTAAACGGCACAACTCACACAAGTGGCTGTTTGCAGGGTGAGCTGCACACCCACACTCCAGCTTTTATGTGCAGAGCACTGACCACACTTAGCACTTTACTCTTTTAAAACAGGCCAATTCTTCACAAATTGTAGAAATTAATCCAAGTGCAGATTCCCTCACAGTTTCCCGGTGAGATACTGAATCCTCAGACACACCCGTTTCACAAAGTTAAACATTTATTAGGAACAAGAACTATTACAAAAAAAGATACCCATAGTCTAAATATATACATGAGGTTTAAACATAGCATTTTCATGTACCTTTAGCTATAAAAATACATTAGATTAACTGTATCCTAATTTATAAATATAGTTTTTTTTCTTTTAAAAAAACAACTAGTATTTCATATGAAAGCCTTAACTGTGCAATGAAAGAAATATATATACCCTCTAAGGGGTTATTTTAGTTAGTGTCTAGTGTTATATAACTTAGAAAATTCAGTGTGTAGAGTCAAACCCTGATTTATACAATAAGAGATAAATTGAAAAATGTAAAATTTTTAAAATACATGATTTTAAAAACATGATAAGGGAAAAAAGTGAAATATATATCATACACATAAAGTCAGAATAGTAGGATTTAAAGAATTTTAGATGATTTCAGTTTCCACCACTGTTTATCAAAAATACATCAGAGATACATCAAGATAACCAGCCTTTTACTGTTTGCCTCACCTCCCTACTGTCTGGCTGCAGCCCAAGAAAACCCTCAGGTAGGCAAGAGTAAAATGTTTGTCTGAAAAGATGTTTGCACTCTAAGTGTTTTACAAAAATAAAAACTTATGTACAATGTTCCCATTTGGCCTTTCACGGGGAAGGGAGGACATTTTCGTCACTGGATGGGGAGATTTACCTGTCTCACATCCCATGGAAGGACAGGCACCTCGTTACAACTGTTGGAGGTATGTCATGTAAGAAGTTAAGTGGTGTTGAAGTGCAATTTCAACGTTCACTAACTAATAAGGAAGTTTAGGCTCATGCAAACATTTTCCTTACTTATTGCCACCCACCTTCCTTCCTCCTCCAAAAAAAGCTCCACTCATGCAACAGAACTTGTTACTGACTATCTCCGAGCAAAGGAAGGTACTGGTTAAATCCTTGCTTGCAGCAGAGAAGAGAGGTTAGACCTGCATTTCTGCTTCAAGCGCTGACAATTGGAAAACTCCAGGCAGGAATCTTTATGAGTGTTCCCTGGAGATCTGTTGATACGCCATAAGGAACCTCCATGGGTTTGTTCTCAGAGGACAATCCCAGTGGGATCACCTGAACTTCCTAACAAGCTGTCACCACTAACTCCTGCACACTCACAGCTCCTGCAGACTGGGACTTGCCGTCCTTTTGCCAGTGGTTCTCCAGTAGAGTCAGGAGGAGGAGGAGGGAAAGCAGTGAACCCAGGAACTGAAGACAGTGTGTGGCCTGTCATTAATCCCCTAATAATGTCTGGGCATGCAAAGCAGTTACTGCAGGAGGTACTAAGATATGAACTTGGTGTGACAGCCACTCCATGGACAGCTGTGAGCAAGAGACAATCCAACACAGTTGGTTGCTCAGTGAAGGATCAACTACTCCATGTGGCTACGAGATGACAGCACTCACAGGGATAACCACTGCAAAGCTCTGGCACATTTAGGTCCAGCCATAGCTTATCCATAGTAATTGGCTTGTACACCCACCTCTTTAGCACTTGGTGGTGCTTGGGAGCACCTGCCTTTTCATACTGCACTTCCAGTATGTATTTTTAAGCTACATTCACACAGGATAAAGAAGCAGTGAGAAGAGCTTATAGTTTTATGCTCACAACAATAGCCCTGGCTCAAAAAATATAGAGATGTTCACAAAGCCTGAAAGTTACAGAGAAAGAGAGAGCAGGACAGCTTCCTGCAGCTCTTCTGCTCTCTCCCCCAGGTCAGAAAGACTGGTGTAGGGTGTTTTCTGTGGGGTATCTGCCATGCTACGTGCTCAGCATCCAACCTGGTGTCATCAAGGTAAGTACAGTGCAAAATCCTCCTGCAAAAAGTGCTGTAGTGAAGGTTTGAGATACAACTGTGACTCACTCGGAGCCAGAAGGGTCAGCAAGTCAGTGACTTGCATTTGCAGCATGTGTAGTGTGTGCACACCAAAACATCAGGTTCCAAAGATACTTGGAAGTCTAGTTCTGTTAGGTGAAATACTGGCCCCAAAGGAGTCCTCTAGGAAACTCCCACAAATCTCATTCAGGGCTAGAATATCACCAGTATGGAGAATGCATGTATCTTTACAGAGACTAAGATAGCTCTTTCAAAGAGAAGTTCATTACAGATCCTTCCATGAAAGCTTGCACTCAGATTCCAAACTCCAGCTGCAATGTCCACGCAAACTCCACCAACTCCAGCCAAGTTGTACTAACCCTACCACTCGAGTCCATCTATGCCAAGTGAAACCCAAATGCCTCTGAAGTTGTCTGCCAGCCCGTGCTAATGGTACCAGCAATCTCTCTAACATGCCAGGCATGTCCACGTCCTTCAGGGTACAATTTGAAAGCAGATGTCCTGCAAACACCATGACTGACCATCATTTTAGCCACAGGTAGCAGGCAGACGAACGGCCAGGGAATTGCACAGTACAAGAGTGTACTGCCAGTAGGGTCAGGAAAATCAGTTTTTGAAGAGCCAGTTGATAAAATGGAGTCCAGTAGATTCAGTGTTTCTAGAGGAATAAAGACAGGTGTTTCCATTTTCCTTCCTACCCCTCCCCTCCCCCTTGCTCTGAACACATCCCCCGTGTGTCACATTCAGAGTGTCAGCATTTTAGGCCTTCTGTTCTCATGGACTCTTCTGGGAGAGTTTGATGGTGACTGTTTTCACTTCAGTATACTCTGCCAAAGCATATTCACCACTGGAAAAGAAGAGAGAGGAGGGAGAGGGACAAACAGTTGTAGCATGTTAATGTGTACTTCCCTAAGAGAAGAGAGTTCTACATGTCTGCACTTTAACTTCTCATTGCCAGCTGCTGTAGAGACATCAGGCCATTAAAACCAGTTCTGAACCAACTTAGACCAGCTATTGATTTGTCCCACCACTTCTAATAACTGCTAAGTGCACACAAGGACATACAACTTTTGTAAAAGAAACATGGAATGCTTCTGGTCACTGTAACCCACAAGGTGACACCTTGTGACTCTGCCTAACGAAAACTGAGTGCTGCAATGAGCAGCCACAGAAGAGTCAGCCACATACATGCAGTAATCAGTGCTTAGTCAGTAATTAAAAGTTAATTTTTCACTGAAAGGAAGCTTCTATCTACAAGTTACCATGGCATTTGTTCCAGAAACATACTGATAAGAGAGCCCACCACTGCATTAAATGGTTGGTGGAAACTGGCTCTATTCCCATGCCTTGCCCAAGGGATAAAGCCCTGACATCCTTTAATTAGCCAGGCAGTCAGGCAAAGTAAACCATAAGGTCTCAATATATCTATGTCCCATTTGAGGATTCATTCATTTGCTGTGCTTAGCAAGTGAGGCACCTGAATGTCCCAGAGCAGCAGATGCACCAAGAACAGCTACTGGGAGTGGTTCCTGGACTTAAATCTGGCTTGTGAAAGAAAAAGTGCTCTAGATTCCTCTAAAGAGTCTGCTGAATGGTGTAAGAAAATCTGTCTCCCTCCTATACAAGAAAAAAATTAGGATTTAAGAAAATTTCTCAGCTCACCTCTAACTTATGGGATGACCTTGGTTTAAAAATTTCAGCTTTAGTAACTAATTAGAGCTGAAATGTCTGGTATTCCCACTGCAACAGGTCAGGTTGGGGAAGAGGGACAGAGGGTCCTTCTGTAATTTAGCAGCAAGTTTGGAAGGTGGGATGTAGAATGATTTTGGAGATCATTCATTCCCACTGGAAGAGGTCCAACTAGGAGCAATGATACAACAGCCAAGGGAGGCCCAGATACCACCAGAGAAAGGTGGAGAAGGTTTGGGGTAAATGCCAGTGTCCCCAGCCAAGGTGTCACACTTCTCTCTTGATCTAAAAACCTAACCACTATAGAAAAACGCTTCCAAGTGGACTTGCTTGAACTGGAGTTATTAAAAGTTTATAAAACATATGAAGGTACTCCTGAAGGAATGCTTTACATACACGCTGTACTGGCTTAGCACCTCCCACTGCAGCCTGCTGCAAGCCTGATAGTTTAAAAGCAAATTCAACAGTGTTTTCACAGTCACAATTGTTATTGCATTCACCACCCACATATAAACAAAATATTGAGTAAAACTTACAGTTCTCTGCCATTGCCTGACATTTTAAAGCCACCGAAAGGAGCCTGTGCATAGAGCGCGTTGTAACAGTTGATCCTACAATAAAAACATCAATTTTTAAAAAGACAATTCAATACCAAAGAGAAGCAAGATGATAACAACAACAACAATACAAAAAAGGGCTGAAATCTGTCAGTTTTTTCTTTATACAATTCGGTCACTTGAGAAATCAGATTTTAGCAATTAAACCTTATTTTGTTGCAGAAACACAAAACTTTTGAGTGGTACTCAGACTGACCCACATCTCACTTCATAGTCTCCAGTGGCAAAGACTTTCATGCTAGAGTGGGAATTTAGTCCTTGTTCAGAGCTGTGATTAAAATAAATAGTCCAGCCTATTCCCTAGTTTATGAAGCACATTCTGAAATGAACATGTTTACTCCAAAAGCTGTCTAAACACCCACAACCAGGCCCAGCATCCGCTTCCAGGTATAGAAAAAGATTTGGACTGTATTAAACAATTGTGTTGCAGTAAAATGAAAGCACTGTGCCCATTTCTATAGACATGTGGGAGAAAAAGCTAATGCAGACACTTCCTCAGCACCTCAGTAAGATCAAGTGACTGAAAAGGGACAGCTATGGCTTGTGCTGTAGGTCTGCAGCTCCATGTACAGCACATGTATCCTTCAAAGCCCAACATCCCATTTTTACTTAAATATTTGAGGCAGATTCTTCAAGTGCCAGCTCTTGAAATCAATCCTTTGTGTGCATCAAAATCAGACATCAGATCAAATTCCTATATTGAGTGGGAAAAAAAAAATCAAGATTCCATCTTTAAAATGATTCTAATATAAAATAAGGAATTCTGTAAGCAATAATAGCTGCTCTTTGTGACAGTGGTGTGTTGCCATCTACTGTCCACACTGGTTTGTGCAGCAAAGACCCAGCTGGTGGTGCCTGAAGATCACGACACACACACACATAGGATTTGAAAGGCATCATGTCTGGTGGAATTTACTACAGTTCCGACATTTCCAGGGTTGTTCAGACAAAGAACTACATCAACTGAAGGAAAAACCAATTCATTTCTCGACAGACTGTCGATTCCTCACCACCTTATTTTGAGGAATGGATGTTGTTTCTGAGCAGCATAAAGAATTAAACAGGTTACTAATACATCTCACCTCCAGCATTTATACGTGATTGCAAGTCATAAAGCCCTCTCCCCTCCCAGGAAACCAACTCCCAGCCCACACTCCATTCCCACACTGCTCACCAGACCGTTCCTGACTGCAGAGCTGAAGCCAGAGTTAAGGCTCTGTCCAGGTTCTTTGTGAACACCGCGGCCGTGAGTCCGTACTCGGTACTATTGGCTCTCCTTATCACCTCTTCTATATTCTTGAACTTCATAATTGGCTGAACTGGCCCAAAAATCTGCATATATCGATTAAACTTTAGTACAGGAAAGCCTTTGGTAATCACGGTAATTCTGAAGTAATTGGAGTCAGATGCTTTGTTTGGATAATACATTTAAAATGTTACATCCTAGCCTTCTAGAAAGTCACTGATAGAGTCTCTTAAAAACTACTAATGAAACTTCAAAGGAAGCACAGTGATGTGCTGTATACAGTGCTAAGATCCAACAACTAATGGATCATTTCTAACAATCAAAACAAGCAGAATTAGATCTGGACAAGTTTCAAATGCTTCATCCTTACTCCTTGACAACTCTCCTTTTGAACTCTAAAGCTGAGTGTACTCAATTAGCAATTAACATATTTCAAGGACTGCAAGTTTCCTTCCTTGATTTTAACTCTGGTTTTGTCACTGTGTGCACTTTATTTGCATGCACTGCATTTACCACGTCTGTGTTTGACCACAAACTTGGCTTCCCAGGCCTCACAGCACAATGAACCCCACTGAAGGTGAGATGGAGACTCCCTTGTCACTTGGGCTACCTTTAGGGTCACAGAAGGGTTTCTAAATGTCTGTTTTGGGATATCCAGGTATTTAACTGGAGCCTCAATCCTAGGCAAAGGGTGAACATGCATTTGCAACAAAACTGCAAATGAATGAAACTGGATAAGCTTCATGAATCATGACTTGGGATTTGGAGTCAGTTCATTAAGAAAAGGCCTGTCATGGGATTTTCAGCTTTTTCCCTCTATTTTTAGAATGTAACTCATGCCCTGAGTGACTGATATCTTTCCCAAGTTCCTTAGAGATTCTGTGGCAGATCTGAGACATTTAAACATCCTGCCAGGAGTGAGCAGCAAGCAGCCCCATAAAAAGCACTAGGCTAAACTATAAAATACAAGTGCCAGTTAGACTTTGGCAACTACTTCTTTTCCATTGGGGAACACGATGAAAAGTAGATTAACTTCTATTTCAAAGGAATATCACAGGATCTAATCACATGCAGCTTGTTCAACATTTCTGCAGATGAATAATGAAAGCCAGAGTATTAGATCTGCACTTTGCTGGCTTTGAGCATGTTTTCATATAGGAAAGAAATGGTCAGCCTCAGGGGATTTTGCCATGAGAATGGAATCTGGGATTGTTTGAGACACTAAGGCTACTTGAGAGAAGTTCTTCAGTGGCCATTCCTTCCCTCCTCACCAGCTGCAGGCCCCAGAGTTCTTTTCCCATAAAGCTTAACTCTGTCTTTAGAAAAACCTTCAAACTTTAGGACAAAGAATAAATAGAACTGCTCCATCCTGCCACAGTTTCTATTACTTTTACTCAGTTATTTATATTTAAAATCAAGGATTCAGACAGAAACCCCTCCATGACCGTTACTACTAAAGAGGTATTTATCCAGGTAAGGCATGTGCTCATATTTTGCATTATATCAAATTCTCCTGAAATGAGAACTAAAAACTCTAGAGTAGTGTTAACTACTGTGTTTGTATCTGGGTTTGTTCTTGTCCAGTGAGTACACTCACAGAGCTAATTCTCTTTTGGAAAACCAAAGAAAATGAGGGAAAGCAGCAAGGCATTAGGAAGGAATGGCAAACAGACACTTATAAATTGCATAAAAAATGCTGCTAAAACATTTTGACAGTTTTTTCTGTTCTGCTTTTTCCCTTCTCCTCTTACAACTCACACACAGAGTCCAACCTGAAGCTCATCTTGCAGATACTTCATCAGTAGAACAGATTACTTCTACCCTCCTCTCAAGTTTTGATTTCAAACCACAACCATACCTCTTTCTTTCCCATTTACAGTGGTAAATGCAGATGAAATTCCAGTGACTTGTACTGTACCTCTTCTTTGGCGATCCGCATGTTGTCAGTGACCTCTGAAAACACAGTGGGTTTTATGAACAGGCCTCTGTCCTCAATGGCAAGACCCCCACACTCCAGCTTAGCCCCTTCTTTCTTCCCACTTTCTATCAGCTCCAGGATTTTATCAAACTGTTTTTGGTCAATCTGTCAGACACAAAAGGAAAAGAAACAGCAGCGCCTTTATTATCGTGGTTCCAGAGACCAAGTCAAGGAACGTGGCCCAGGGGCAGGTTTGCAGGGCACTGTCAAACCAGGTCAGTTAACACCTCAGTTTAGGATAGGACAGTCAGGTAACAAACAGGGTGAGAGACAAGACATGGGCACAGCCCTGAGCCACAGGAAACAGAAGGTGAAGTTGCATGTGATTGTGTAATCTGATCTAACAGTTTGCTGCCACATGGAGGGGTCTCCCCACTTTCCCTCCCTCTGTGTCCTGGATATGCACTCCCACAGCTCACCTCACTCGAGCTCTAGGACTTACAGACCTTCTTCAACCACTGATTTATCTCAGTAGCAGCATGAGAACAGCCTGAGATGGGTTTTGCTGGGCTCAGCAAAGGGATCTGACCAACAGAATTGCTGCAAGGGAGGGAGAATCAGGGTAAAATTCTTACAGAGGTGTTTTAAAAAGAGTAAAACTAACAAAAAGCTTGACAAATGTATTGAGGTGGTTAAATAAAGGACTCCACCCACTGGTTTGAGGTGCCCTGGCAGCCTGGGGGGTTATTCTGAATGCCAGGTATCTCCAGATGCTTGTGCTGTTCAATCCCCCTCCCTCAGCATCTGTTTTTATTTCAGCAGGGACAGTTGCCAGTTGGGACTGTTTACATGGAGTGTTCCACACTTGACTCCTCCAGATTACAGACTATATCCTGTCCCTAGTTAATCCTGGCCACACACAATCCAAGTTTTCATGCTTTTAGACAAATATCAAAGCTGCAGGAGGGTGTCCTTGGGGTACTTCTGCTACACAGAGAAAACAGAGAACAGCACATCTGCTGCCACACAGATGTGTGTGTCTCTCATGCACTGTGGACAGCTTGTACCAAGTGCTTGTGTTCTCTCCAGTGTTAAGGTGCTACCCAAGGACACACTTCATACATGCTACTGCACGAGGAAATGTGTGTCCTCATGTAGGATACAGTGTCACACAGTGAGCTTGGCAGGTGTCAGACACGTTGTCTATTTGCCTGGTTGCTTAGTTGCCAAGTGTAAATAATTTGAAAATATCTGCAAGTGCTTTCCATCCCGGCATGTCTGTGATCCAGACCAATCCAGTCCATCCACTTCACATCACAGAAAACAAAACAAGGATATTTATACAGCTGTAACTTGTTGCAAGGCAAACTACAGTTAGATGAAAAGACACTGGGGAAAGAAAACATTTGTAAAAATGACATGCAAGGGTGGAACTGTTTGTCATTGTAACTAGAGCTTGCAAGGCTTGTTTAAATTCTGTCCCCTACTCCACTATTATTTATGGTTCAAGCATTGACTTCTATTAAAAACACATGATCTGGTAAAGCAAATTCTACTATTTATTCATCTAATTCAATAGAGAAGGAGGTTTCTAAGGATGACTGCAATGCCGAAAATCTGAGAACCCCCAAATCTTCATCTCTTGCTTCATTTAAGTCAAGACCACAAGAAGTTTTTCCTTTTCAAATTCTAGCATTTGTAATCCTGCAAAATAACCCACAACTGGGTCCAACAGTATTGGAAACAGACCCTTTCTACTTACATATTTTACTTTCACACTTTAATCCTGAGGTGCATGTATACAGTCAAAGGAAAATATTCACCATCTTATAAATCAAATGATATGTTTTAGGCTGAATAACTCCTGGCTAACAATTGCCATGATTAGTGTTAATTTTATTCCTGTAGACTAGGTCTTACAGTCCACAAATGCCAGTATTTGGGGTTCTAAAATAGCAAAAGTAGTGTAGTCTTGTTCTAATCTAATCCCTGTTCTAGTCCACCAGGACATTAGTCTCATCTAATGCAGTTTGCTGTTCCCAGTTGTATGATGCCCTGGTTAACCAGTTTGCCATCTGTGCAGATTTACTTTATTGCTTCCTGTGATACAGCTCCCAGGAATCCAAAATTAAAAATTGCCCTTGGTCTGGATTTGGGGTTGGCACTCTGCTCAAACAGTCCTGATCACCCCACAGGTTCCTTGTGGTGTCCTTTGAATTCCAGCCAGTCAGCACTGCCAGACACATGTGAGTTTTGGAGAGGTCTCATCAGAAGCATGCCTCATTTCTGTCTAAATTTAATACTGTTTAAAGCTGACCTAATTTTGATCAGAGCAGTACAGTTTATATCAGCATAACCCAATCCTGCAGCTGACAGAGTCTTTTCCCCACATCCATGCAATGAGCACCCATGCCAGTGCCCAGTAATGCACATCAGGGAACTGACCTGAGTAAAACATTTCTTCCTCACTTCCAAAAAGGCTGCATTAGACCTGAATCAGCCCATTCCCCAAACCAGTTCAGTGCAATGTAGGAAGAAACAGCTGCACATGGGACCACTTTTCCAGGACTAGCTTACATCAACTTCTTGTGGAACAGGATTGTCATCACCTACAGATGATGTAGGACCAAAAAGATCATGGGCTACAAACCCTGTCAGCCTAAAGGTTGGCTCCAACTCCTTCCCACTGTTGCCTTCTAAGTGACCATCCCAAAGTGGGATCTATGCAGCAGCATGTGGCCATTTTTGTGATGCTGTTGTGTATGTTCCCCCTGACCTACACAAAAGGAGAATGAAAGCAACAGGCTGGATCTGAAGCACCTGATGGGGAGAGATGAAGAAGAGGAAGACAGATTATTTTTTCCTGGTGATTCTTCCCTTATCCATCAGTTCAAGATAAAAAAACCCCTCACAGCCAAGCAGGTTACTTCAGGAACAGGGAAAAAAACTGGAAACTTCACAATTGAACAGTAACTTGTGGGCAGGTGTGAATCTTTGCTACTTTAGAAGGTATTTTAAGTCCTTGTGACACTGCATCATTTCTCTCCTCTGCTGAAGATCCTGTGTGTGCCCACAGCATAGGCTCCAGAGAGCAAGGAACCAGAGCTGAAGAGGAAGAGGTTGTTCCTTTGCACTGGTAACCACATAAAAGCTTTGGGATTTACAGTTTCCTCCCCCTCTCAACACCTTCCCATCTTGGGCTTTGACAGTTGCATGCACAGGAGTTCAGGTGTGTGGGGGTGTGCTATCTCCCCTAGCTACAAGTGTAACAGGTAAGCCAGAGCAGGGAAAGAAGACAGATGGGCCATATTTAAAATCTGACCAGACACTGCTGACTGGACTCACTGTTACCCTTAATTACAGCTCTGTATGCAAGGAGTCTCCCTTAAGCCACAGTGATCCCAGAGGATGGTGCTGTGCCATAGTTGTGCCCTGAGGAGTGCTCTGGCAAGAGCTGGGAGCACAGATGAACTGAAATAAGCAGCCCAGTTCTATGTGTTCCAGTCACTGCAGGGTGTTTCACCCTTTAAAACCTCACTTCCTGTGAATTTAGGGGCTGTTCTCATGAACTCAGTGGTCTCTGTCAGCACAGCCAGGTGAACATGGTCCTGATGGGACCAATAACTGCAGCTCACTTACTGCTTCTGCTGGATAAGGTTTAGGATGATGTCATATTAAAAAATACCAAACAACAAACAAATGCCCAAAGCTGGCAGCCCTTAACAGAAGGTAAGAGTAGACCTTGAAACAGCTTGAGGGTCAGCTCATCTCTGCAGACAAGTCTCAGCATGGGAGTATTTTTCTCAGACTTCTGAGCAGTTTGAAATCTCTTTCTAGGCAAGTTACAGGGCTGGATGCAGCCTCAGCATGAACAGGGGGTGTACATCATCTTATTCCCCATGCAGGAGGACATGCCATGCATGATTCATGTGCAGATTCAGGTCCAGATAAGGGGAGGCAGATGTCCCCAGAGCCATCTGTTCTCTGAGGGATCCTACACAGCATCAAGGAAATTAAACTCACAATGCAGTGCTGAGAACAAGAGGCCTTGGCTAGAGATTTCTGGGAATTCTGCTTTATTTTTGGTAGCAAACAGTGGGCCTGTTAGAAGATCTGACCCAAGGATCACCTTCCTCCAGAGCTCTCCAGCACAGCTCAGATTGCGTCAAATGCAAAAACTAAGAGGAAGGCTCTGGAAGCATTGAGGAGGCCAGTCCTGACAGCAGCTTGGCATGGTTCTTCCTCCTAATTCAGCTGAAACTTTTCCAAAGGAAGGGAGCAGAGAAGGAAACTGAGGACTCAGGAGTCCCTGGGCTCTAACTACTTGTCATCACCAGCACAGCCAAGAAGCTGAATGGCCATTCGGCTGAACTCTTCTGAGCAGTGCTATGGCTCAGTGCAACGTGCTTTGTGTTACTGGACCAGGAAGACAGCCCCTTCCTTAGAGTTGGATAAGAACTGAATTAAATACATTTGTGTTTTTAAAAAAAAAAAATTACAACATAACATTTCAACAGTTGTGATTAATTGATATTTAAAATGGAGAGGAAAAATAAAGCCATGATACATTACTCACCCCTCGGCACTTCTGCTGGGACCGTATTCGTAAAGATAATATTTACACAAGGAAAATTAAACAAAACCACAACCAAAAACCAAACAATAAACTGTTCTCAGGCACACAGTTACCTGGGGCCCTTGTTCAGTTCTGGCATCAAAGGGGTCTCCAACGAGTCTCTTCTTGGCAAACTCCACGCTGCGCTTGACGAACTCCGGGTAGATCTGCTCCTCCACGAACACCCGCGAGGCCGCCGTGCAGCACTGCCCCTGGTTGAAGAACACGCCTTGGTGGGCACATTCCACTGCCAAGTCCACTGCAAGATGGCCCAGGAGGAGGGAGAAGTGTTACCACATGCACAGTTTCGACCCTTCCAGTGTTTCTTTTCTCTTTGGAAAAACTCCTCAAAAAAAGGCTGACGGGTGGTCTACACCCAGTGGAGGCACTCACAGGGCCTCCCACTGCCCCCAAACCAGATCTCTTATTGTACCCACCCCCCCTTCCTGCCTTTTGTCTCAAGGTCTAGTTTGCCATAGTTCCTGATACCTTGTTCCACAAGGACTCACTGAAGGCACTGACCAGCTTTTCTTGCTGTGGGAATTCAAATGTGGATTCCTGGATACCATGCATTGATTCCTAAAGACTAGTTTCAGTAGTGATTATTCAGAAAGCAGTGTGCCAGCTTTGGCCAGGTCCTTGCAAGGCTCCCTATTAGCAACTGGCACAAATACCTCTGATTCCAACCTCTGCTGTGCTGAGCAGGAGAGTGGAGAATATTTTCCTGATGCCCAAATACAATTTTCCAACTATTTTCATGGTCACAGGTTACACGTATCTCCTAGTGTAACAAAATCACAACAAAACTTGTTAAATGAGCCCTGTAGACCTCCAGGATAGAGGTGAAGGCTGGATTAGATCAGGTCCTACAAAACTCTCCTGTCACAGGAATGCCTGCACAGGGGCTGCTTTCTAGAAAACTGCTTTCCCCCGTGCTTGGCTGAGGCTCTGCAGCACTGCCAACCAAAAAGAAAGCATACAAACAGCAGAAATACAAATGCAAGATTTATCTGCAACTGCAGCCATCCCCAGAGAAGGCAACACCAGCCATGGGAATGATCCCTGCCCCGGGGAAGAGCTCCAGCGATGCAGAACTGTACCCTGCTCTAAGACAGAGGTTTTCTCCAGGCTTTGGGGTGGATGTGGTGGCAAACCCCAGCCCTGTGAGCTGCCAAAGGACAGCAGAGACACACAAACCCCACCATGCTCAGCCTCTTACAGCAAACCCAGCAGCCCATACTCACAGTCTGCGTCTGCACACACGATGCAGGGGTTTTTCCCTCCCAGCTCTAATGTCACCCTTTTGAGGTTGCTTTTAGAAGCAGCTTCCTTGATCAGTTTGCCAACCTGCATCAGTGAGACACAAAGAAGATATGAGTTTTTTCCCCTGAAAATCTCAACTCAGTGTGCCAAATGTGATGCTGACAAGGGTGGAAGAGCCCAGCAGGAGGCTGAAGCAGGTAGAAGTCAAGGAGTCTGAGTTTCCTACTGCTGTGCCAGAATTAAGGTTTGGTTTAGGCAGATCTGAAAGGGTGAGCTATGTGAGAGAGCTACAGGATCTGTACCCTGAAGTTATCTGCTACTCAGAGCTGTAGAACAAGGCATTTCCCACCCAGTGCAACCCAGCCAGCAACACTGGCAGTCAACTGGCTCCAAGGGCTACAAGTTTTACTTTTAAAAATTGCAAATTTAAACTTCTTAAGAGTAAATCTTGCCAAGTCAATGATAGGAACTCACTGTTCCTATCTGATAGCACTCCCACACCAAAAAGCCATGCAGTGATTTTGACATTTAGGAGAAAACTAATACTTTCTGACAGTTTAGGCTGAGGTGCTCCACACACAAGAGTAGCTGAGACATGTTCCATCCGAGGCAACACCTGAGGATGTCAACAGAGAAACTCCAACTAGTCTGCCATGGCACTTTCTGCTCAGGAATCTGCTCTGACCACCTATTGGCATTTATCTGGCCACCCTCTCCTGAAGGGGAGGATTTACTCTGCTTCCAGAGTTTAGTCATCTAATTTTGTTAGAAAGAGTAGGAATTAAAGTTATTTGGAAGCTTTAGTTGTTAGGACAGGTTAACTTCTTAAGAGTGACCTTATATTTGAATTTGTTTCTATTATAACTGATTTTCTTGTATTTTACCTTTGCACATGGAAACCTTATTACTGCCTAAAAATACTGTTTCCCTGGAATGGAACTGTGAGCAAGGAAAGCATGGGGCAGCTGGCTGGCAGTTACAGGTCTGTATTTCTCATGTAACTTTGTAACTCGAGCATGACTCCGAACTTCGCAGTACAGATCATCTCTAGTCACTCAGAGCTTAGTCCTGGAGACAGCAGAAATAAGTGATACATCATAGCTTTGCAAGAGGCATTACTACAAGCTAGCTGGCCAAAGAGGAGTAAGTTAATAAAGTAAGAGAAAAGAAGAAATCTAGATGGGAAAATTCTCATGGAGTTTAAGATCAGTATTTCCAACCTGGCACTGAGCCTGAGCTGGGGCTTAAAAACTAAGTCAAAATATATTTTGAATTAGCTTCACTTCCTGGCTCAGAAACAGTAGCATTGTGCTGCAAATACTGCAGAGATGCAGCTGAACTCACAGATGGGTGGAGGGGGAAGAGAACACTTCTAAATTACACATGCATTAGCAAAGAATCTGTCTCCCTCGGTGTTTCCTGCACACCCATGGATTAGGAGACAAGCACAGTGTCCACAGGAGTTTTTTTGCCTACAGGCTCCAGCAGCTGAGATTTTCCTTCTGCCACTAATCCACTGGATACTTCTTTTTCATTAAAAACCCAAACAGATCCATGTGGGCTGGATGAGTCTATAAGCTCCATTGTTTTCACACAGCCAGAGTCTCATCTGGGCTAAAAGTTTCTGATCTAGGATTTGGAGAGAAGCATAACACTGAGTAAACTCTGAGATTAGACCAACTATCAAGAGAGTAAAAGCTTATTGTTAACTTTTACTTTATTGCATTTGTGTTTGTTGCCATGATCCCAGTAGAGAAACAGAGGCTTAACACACCTTTTCCTATGGGATATGCACAGCAGTTTGGATGTACACAAAGCCACTAGATGGTAGTGTTGGTAAATGCAGCAGCTTTTGAGTGTTTAGAGTTACCTTTACCGGCCAAGAACACCTTTCAAGGTAATTTGTCATCATTATACATTCAGATTACACTCTGCAGTTATGAGGACAGACATAAGAATGGATGAACTCAGCAAATGCTCAACAAGAACAATGTTCCTCAAAGAAATAAAGAAGAGACTATATTTGCCTCAACTGCCTCCACTGGTGTCAGCATTTCCATTCTTTGGACACTGCCTCTCTTCAGGGGGTGTGGATATGCAAGAAACATTTAAAGCAGTCAGTGGAAAAACATTCACATTTCTAAGCAATCTTTTGTTTGAGAATTTTCAGCAGTGATTACTGGAGGCAATTTTTTTTGCATGTCTCAGCTGTGCTCAATTCCATGGACTTGGCCAGGCCATGTGCACTTTCCCCCATGTAGGTACAGAAGAGGATGGCTGTAGGGGACTAAGAGTGCAGAGGTCTCACTTCCACCCCTCTAATAAACAAGTCAGATGCACCTATTTACAGGAAAAAACTGAATAGAAGGTGCTTTACTGTGCAGGTCTCAGAAGAGGCTGAAATGTTAATCCCCTCCACGTCAGCAGAGGAAGCCTTGGGCACGGGGCCATGTTTTTGTTTAAGTCCTAAGTTCCTCAGAGGTAACTAAAGCCAAGGAAGAATTGTTCAGGGCTCTGACTGACATGTTTTCCAGTTGCAGGGCAGGACTGGCAGGAAAACTTGCCCAGAAGCTCCATCAGGTCAATGACATGGTGTTAAGTCACTGCCAGCCTGCCCTGTACACTGTCTTGTATCAGAGCACCTATTCAGTTCTGACAAAAATATGGTGGTTTGGCAAAACTCAGCTTACAGAGATGTGGGATCAGCACAAGGACCTGAATTAGACAAATACCAAACACTTCTGAGAAGTCCTGTCCCACAGAATGTGATGGAAAAAGGTGTTGGCTATACAGAAATCACCAACATTTCATTGGTCCAGTCCTATGGGAATGACAGTTTAGAAGAGAATGCAAAGAGGGACAGCAGGTGTCCTATGAGAAATCCATCACCTACCTTGGTTGATCCAGTAAAAGCAATTTTATCAATATTGTCATGGGTAGAAATTGCAGCTCCAGCTGTGGGGCCATAGCCTGGCACAATGTTCACCACACCAGGAGGGAAACCCACCTGAAACAGAGGTTAAATACAGATCTGTAGAGATTTTGAGAGCACAGTTCGTTTCTCAGGGAGCTTGAATTAGTTGTACTGTACTCCTTGGAGCTCTTACCAGATACATCCCTGTTTTCCAGACTTTCCAGTAACATGGCTGGGTGCTACCAGCTGGAGTAGACGTGGGTGAAACTCACAGCCATGCTTAGGAAATGCCAAGTTTCAGTAAGAATTCTTGGAGAAATCCCAGTTTCAAGTCTAAAGAGAGTGAGTCTTTTGGCCAAACTTGGCCCCCAGCTACTGCAGTGCAGCTGGAGCCAAGGGGTAACTGAATGAAAGTTTGCTTTGAACAAAGGTTGATGTTTGTGGTTCTTCAGGGGCCAGAGGGATTAAGAAGTCAGTAAAACCTCACTAGATGATGGGGCTAATAAAACAGGAATACAAAAGCAGATGGTAACAGACTTATGCAAGTTTCCACCACATTTACAACCTAGATTAGCCAACTAGTAATTTTGCCAAAAGAGACAAATAGCAAAACTTTAGGTGAAATTCTAGTGCAAGGAGAACTGAGAGATTTACTGGAGTTTCAAGGATTATGCTCTTCTAGGTTAGTCCTTCCCTACTACTGATAGCACAAGGTTGTTTTTCCTGCAATTTCCAATGATGGAATTGCAGAATGTAACACATTTGCTTTGTTTCTTATGACTTTTTAGTATAAAAATCTCAATAAATGCAGTTTCTCCTTTTAAATAAAAAAGGAAGCAATTGCTCATGTACTATCTTGCAAAAAGTTATCCTCATAAGACCTTTTTTCCCCAGTTTTCCCTTCATAAATTGAAAGGGCAGTCTCATTTCTTCTCTAGATGTGACAATGACAAAAGTGCACTTAATAGAGTTTGTGTCTTGGCTAATGAGTTTTCAAGCAAACACTGCGTGTCAAACTGTGCAAGTAATGGTGTTTGGAGTAAGCAGCAAAGCCACAAGGAAGCAAAAAATTGGTTCAGGACATCCTGAGCCAAAAAGTTTTTTCTGTTTTTCAGCAAAAATGAAAGCCAAAATATTTTGGTTGGCCTGAAATTATTTCATTGAACCCAACACGTAGCTTTACTTGTGTGGTAACATCTTCTGCATCCTTTTAAAGATGAAAACCAAAAAAGTTTAACTTATTCTTCTGAAAAACTGCAAAGAATTTAGCTAATTTTGGGTGGAGAAAGGAGCATCTCCAAATAAAATTATTCTGCTCTAATTACACTTCTGCCTTGAAGATCAACTGTGAGAAACAGCGAGCTTAGAATTCCAGCTCAAAACATTAATTTTACCAGAACTGAATGGGTTTTTTTGGGGGGGAAGATGCTATGCCTGTGTTTGGGGAGCTGCATGTCAGAGTGAAAAAAGCAGTGGTGTGGCAGGGCTCACTAAAAGCCATGACAACTGCACTCACCTTGTGTGATCTTATTAAGTCAAGCAATTGTAGGAAATATTTCACTGGTATTATTTTTCCCCACTTCCTTTCCTGATGGAGAAGCCCTAAGTGTCAATTATCAACATATCCTTCTGTTTTCTCCCAGGCTAAGCCAAGAACAGACAAAATCATCAGCATCATTTGACTGAGCCTAACAAACAGACTTCCAGCTGAGAGGAAAAAGCATACCCACAACTCCTTTGGTTTCCCTCAGTGAGTCACATCTGTAGCCATAGGAAGCTGATGTTCTGACCAGTGCTGGAAGGTTCTGTGCACCTCCCACCCCCTCTGTATGATGAACAGGGCACAACAGATCATACCTGACAAGCCCTAAGGCAACATTTTTAAACCCCCAACCTACAATCTTCCCTTTATTTCAGTTGACTTTACAGGCCAGACATAGCTAAATTGTTCTATGAACCACAGAAATGACAAAGAATTGTTTCCCAGGACACTCTGTCTTGGTTGAATTATCCCACTTAAAAACAACAAACACAACACTGCTGTCTAATCACACTCTTTTTTGTCCCATTGTCTAATAAAACTGAGTTGTTGTTTTTCCCTCATTTGGGAGAAGGGAAGACAAGGCAGAGGAATAAAAGCACCATTTTTTCTCTCTGCAGTTTCCTGAGAAAGGAGAAAAATGTACAGGTTTTGTGATCTTTGCTCCCAGCCAGTCACTGTCAGTCACGAAGGTCTTTGTGAAGAAACACTGAATACAGAGTTTGTTCTCACTTTCCCTTGTGAGGCTTTAATATCTTTAAAATTTAAAACTCTGGACAGCCAATTCAAAAATTCTGCTTACAACCTTAAGAGAACCTCGACAGGGTGTTGAGATTTCCTCACCTCCTTGACCAGAGAGCCGATGTACAACGACGTGAGGGGAGTTTGTTCAGCTGGCTTGATAACCAGAGTGTTCCCACAGCACAGGGCTGGTGCCATCTTCCAAACCAGCATCAGCAAGGGGAAGTTCCACTGCAAGAACACAAGTCACGGGTCAGACCAGCCTGGCACAGTCACCTACTCACTTCCACACAGTGTTTTCCCCACCTTCTCACAGCTCAGGGAGAAAAAGAACTGGGAGGAAAGCCATGAAGAGAAGTATCTGCTTACAATACTGTGTTTGCCTGGACTACAGAGCATAACTTCCTTGATTTCCCCCTGAGATCCCTAATATTGCTGGCAGTCCTCACGCTAATCCTGTAAGTTGGACAAATTTCTGTATGATGTGACCTCATTCTTTACGGGAGTTTGATCACACTTCGTGTAGGATTTTGGCTGTTCACAGAAACTGTGTTGGAGGCAGTTTCCTGATGTATCACTTTTGCACAGCATCCGTATGTGGGGAATCGCAGGGTGCAACTACTCATTGAAAAAAACCTCATTTTTGTCTGTTAGGCATTGGCTGAGTAGTCAGGAGTTACACAATACCATTCAGTTCCAGGTTTATAACTAGGAATCTGCAGTGGGTTGTTCAGTCATGGAAATCTAGGGGAGTTCTTATCCTCCCTTCAAATTGTAAATTGTTCCTTTCCAATTAGTTTTCTAATTTAGAATTAGGAACCAGTCCACATCAGTTTACTCTGTGCTAATCTCTTTCATGGTCATGTGTATTTGTAGATTTTGGAGCCTAAGCAAGAAGTGGAAAATGTAGCTCACAATGAATCTCAAAAAGGTCATTTGGCAGTAGAAAGGATTTCTTCATTAAAAATAATTAATGCTGCTTCAGGGATGATGGAAGCAGGCCAACAGTAAGGGGACTTCTTGTCAAGACTCAAGCCAAGGGCTTTAACTATCAACAAAGAAGCCAAATATGTTAGGAATCCACAGATTCACACTTACAAAGAAATTAGCAGTGTAACTTTTAAGCAATGAGTTCCGTTCTAACCCAGCAGCCTGAGACAAAGCAGAATTTAGTCTCAAGTGCTATTCTTTAACATGTTTCACTCTTTTTCCCAGGTCTGTTCCATTTCAGTGATCCTCTCCAATGGCCACATCCCATAATTTGCCCATTTGTCTTTTTCTCCTAAGCCTTCTTAGAGGCCTGACTTTGCATCTTGAGCCATTCACACCCACACTGCTTTTCTACACTTTCAGAGCATGACATAGCTCCATTAGGAGTTTTCTGCTGCAGAGTGACTGGTGAAAATAACAGTAAAGGACTCCAGGGCTGCCTCATGATATCACCTTGGGATAAAAATCAGCCATATGCTGCACTTTCTTAGAACCTCCCTTGCTAAGAACACTGGTTTAAATATAGTCAAGCCACAGGAAAAAGGGAGGACTGTTAATTGGTCTAGGGAGACATATACAGAACAGTGACAGAATCTTTTTCAGTCAAGTAGGAAGATAGAAACCCACGGACTGTTGGTGTTACTGAGATCGAATTGGGAAAAAAAAACTGGAGAAGATTTGTTCTGAGTAAACTGAAGACAGATGTGGTTTTGTTGACCCCAATCATCCTTTTTACAAACACAGTGTTGAACTTGAGTCAAATTTGGTTCTGTATTTTCTATTGTATTTATTGCTGATCTAGGGTCAACCTGAGATCTTACAAGTCCCACTGTGTTCCCGTACAGTGGCCTTCCAAAGCATCCTACATCATGTAGGTTTTTCAAAGGATAGTTTCCAAAGCACTGTTGAGTGCCAAAGGTGGACAAGTGTGACCTTTTAATTGATGATTGGTGTGAGGAACCTGAGGTTTTGATCTTAAGTCATAAATTCTGCTCACAAGCAGTCACATTTGTTGCTCAGCCAGGAAAGCTGTGCAAAAGTTACCAAGACAAATGTCTGATAAATCCTACTGACCATCTCCCACTCTGCCTCACCCTCACATTGCCAAATAGACCATGTCCTCTTATCACTGGCAATTTAGATTCAATCCTGCTGAAAGAAAAAGCAGAATTTTCCCAGACATCTTTGGGAAGTAGTCTAGACCTGGTATTCCCAGGGTCCACATGCATTCAACACCCTACATGCATTTCTTTCAGTCTCTCCTTATCCCAAAGGTCAAAATCCTCTGTGGACTCTTATTGATCCAAGTATATAATCATAGAATACCCTGAGTGGGAAGGGACCCATTAGGATCACCAAACTCCAACTCCTGGCCCCGTATAGGACAGCCCCAAGAATCCCACCATGGGCCTGAGACCATTGTCCAAAGGTTTCCTGAACTCTGGCAGGCTTGGTGCTGTATCCAAACAGAGAATCTTGACACAACACCATTTACCTCATGACTTACAGGATACCACATTCAAAGCATTTTACAACCAGACAGGAACAAACTATGTCTTCCATGTAGCTGTAAAGTCTTCCTGGCTGTCTGTTTAAAGAGAGCAAGCAACACATGGTAACACTGGAGGTATTCCAAGAACTAGCCACACTGTCCCCTCAGCAAAGAACGAGACCTCAAGGAAAAGAAAACTCTATTCAGTGAGATGTAATCCCAGAAAGCTCAGAGAACAGCCAGGCTTTATTAATAATGGATATGATTTAAAACTCAAAACTATGCATCAGCACGAGGCAGCAAAGAGCCAGCAGACGTAATGACGAGATGGGTGTCCCAGCAGTGTGAGAGTCAGAGAGCTCTGACTGGTCTCTGGTGACTGGTGTCAGCCTCAGAGAGGAACAGAGCGTCTGATTAGGAGACCCACCCTTCCATTGCAGGGGATTTCTGCTGCCAAGAGCAATTGGCATGGGGGTAAAACAAGAAACTACATCAGGCCACTGAGATGGGAGTTCCCTGCAGAACAGCTGGGCTTAACCAGGGAGCAGGAGGCTGCAGTGTAGGATGGGAGTGCACATGGACTTTCCCAGTTCTGTGGGAGATGCAGGGCAGCATCACTGGTACTTACTGGGGTTATGGCTCCACAGACACCCATCGGCTCGTGCCGGGTGAAACACACAAAGTTTTCATCTGCAAGACAGAGGATAAAAAGACAACAAAACAGTCAAAATCCTCACCTGCACAGAAAATGTGTAAGACAACTGCACCTAAAAGGCTGGGGACAGAACTAAACCTGTGTTAGACAAAGAACCCCATATCTGTTCCTCTTAACTCGTGCCTCTGGGACATCCCAGATGGATGGAGATGTCTCTGGGTAAAGGTCTTGTGTCAGCTCCAAAGCCAAACACTGCTCATGGTTACAGTGGAGCCTTTCAAAACCAGGGATTCAATTCCTTCTGATAAATCCCTGCATTGAGGTTGAGCTCTTCACCACACTGAAGAGCAAGCACAAATTTCATTCATGTTGTGTCTCACTGAAGGAAGCAAAGAAGTTGTCTCCCTGAGGGGGAGTGTTTTTAAACCCATTTTGTACAGGAATCATGTTCAGTGTAACAGGAATTGCACTTCTGGTAAGAACTCTGGGATTAAAGTAACACCATTCATCTTAAAATACTGCTGTTACTCTTTCAAAAAGAAAGCAGGAAGGACATTTGCCTTTCAAATTCATTCTTGCTGAACACCCAGTTTTATTGGGAAGATCTGAGAGAGAACATGAACACTTCTAATGAGAGTTTTTGGAAGTGATCTCAAATCAGGACAAACAAGCAGTGTCCAGGCAAGCAAAGCTTTACACTACTTTGAATAAGGGTGACATCTCTATTTATAAGGCTGACATGACTCCCTTTGCTGCCTGCAGAGACTGAACCAGTCAGCCCTTCAGAGTCCTTCTCCTGGTGAATAATTTTTGTCTGCAGTGCCTGTCATTTTTACAGCCTCAGTGATCACCTGCACACAGGGACAAAAAAAGGCTGAATTTGAAAATACACCACTTTGCCCATTGTGCCACATGGATATTCATTGTCTTGATTTGTTCTCCCCAAAACCATACTTCAACTTATATAGCTGAACCAAAGCCTTCTTTCTGTGTGACTGCGCTGACTCTGCAGCCTAGGAAACGTTTTGAAAACCTCTTTTAAGTGTCAGAAAACTTGACAAGGTCCCCCAAAGAGCTCAGTGCTTTGACTCCTGAGAGGAGTCAACAACTCAGACCTCCTCTTCAATAAAAGTTAAGAAAAAGCACCACATGATCTCTCTGAACATCTGAGCCAGCAATACCATGGATGCAGGAATGTCAGTGAGGTGGGAGACACTGGTGGATTCCACATCAACCCTCTGCCACATCCCTGTGGCACCTGCAATGGCACAAGCTCTGCTGCCTTCATACAATTCTCCCCAGAAAACTCTGTCCTTACACTCTCTGGTATCTTAATTTATTTCAGTGGTCCCTACAAATAATTTCCCCTATAACATGTGGGGTGTTTTCCTTAAGAATTAATCTGGATTCAAAACCAAAAAAGTTTCTCTGTCAAAAAAGCAGCAGAAGAGCTCATCCATTATTTTTCTGAGATCCATACAGGCCTTGACATAGTTCTTCCATTAGTTTAAATATTGAAACACCTCTGCTTAAAATGCATCCTGGGATAGCAAGGAAGAGCAGGTTATTTTTGCAGGTTTTCAGAAGCCAGCCTTTCCACGGATCTCCCTCCCACCCCCTAAAGCCCAATCCCATCCCAGCTCTAAAACTGGGTCTGAAGGAACTCACAACTCACCCACTGGGATAGTTCTGCCCTGAATTTTATCAGCCCATCCAGCATAATACCGAAGTGTTTTTATACAGCCTTCCAGGTCAATGAAATAAGCCTGAAGAAAAGGTTTTCCTGTATCCATTGTTTCCAGAGTCTGAAAAAAACAAGTTAAAAAGACAAATTAATGGGTTTTTTCTTGGGAAAAAAAAAGCTTTTAGAGTAACTCTTTCTCAGCTTTATTTTGTCTTATTCTGAAGACACAGGGTGTTCTTCCCTCCTCTTATATTTAAGGAATGAGCTTGTAACACAAATTAGGCAGAAGGGAGACTAGACCAGATAACCCTGATCCATGCAGGAGTTGCTTTGTCCAGTGGCTGTGATGAAAGGTCACCTTCCAGAAGCCCCCAGAAGGTGAGTGTGGGTGGGATACAGGGGGTCTGGGGCACTGGTCAGAAACAAAGCCAGTCATGACTTCACCATAACTGACCCTCCAACGCAGATGTTCTGCATTCCAGATGGTGTCACTGAAATCAGTCAGACCCACTTGCCTTTTATGTGAAAAAAAAAAAAAAAAAAATCTATTTTTTCTACTTCATAACCCTAAACCCAACCTCTGAAAAGCCTCTTTTGTCCAGTGATAGAAAACACATTTTTTACAGAGTTCTGGTGAAGTAACCTCTGGGCTCAGATCTGTGCTGAGACCAAGGCAAGGCAGAAGTTGCTCCACTGAAGCTGCACCGGTGTTGAGCAGCCCTAAACAAAGTCCAGGCTCAGCCTGTGTCCTTTGCACTGTTCTGGACATTAGCTCAGGGAATGCTTTGTTCTCCACTCAGGTCATTAAATGGGATATTGGTACAAATGGCCAGCACATCCATAAAGGAAGTACTATCCCTTGGTAGATTGGAACATCTTTGTTTACACATGAAGTCATACCCTGTCATCTTCCACAGACATTAGGGTCCAAACAGCACTTGAACAGACATTCCCCTTGGAATGACTGGGATTGTTATCCACTGAATGTCTGCTAAAACAACTGATTTTTATAAGTCATTACTTAGCACACAGCCAAGGCAGCTAAGGGCTGGTGTTCTGCAGTGCAAACAGCAATGCCAAACAAGCCCTCCCAGACTAGAAGGACAGAGAAAGCTTGAAGTGAGTGCTCTGGTTATGGAAAAAGCAGGATCCTCTAAAGTCACATCAAAAAGTGAGCAAAAATGAACAGGGTTTATTCTCACACACATTTTTTTCCCCACTTTTATTTGCTGGCCAGAACTGCCTTTAGATCCAAATAGTTTGGTTTTGTCCTGCTGAAACTGAAAGCTGTCATGTGGTTGAGAGACACTGTGATGGGGAAAGAAACTCAGCTCAAAGCAGTCATGCAAGTACAGGCTCCTAAGCACATCCCACATGTGTAATTCCTACTGACCTCAGCAGGACCCTGGCTCAGGAACCTGCACCTCTGACAGCACAGAATGTCATAAATGCCATTCCCATGAAGCTAAAAGTGCAGCATTGAACTGGAGAGTGCTCAGATCCAAGAGCTTGGGTATGGAGGGACAGCAGCCCTAAGCTGAGGATCTGGGAGTGTGATTTGGAAAGATGTGCAATGCCCATGGAGTCTAAAGGTTCCTACCAACTGCAGTGTGTTTTAGCTCAGGTTCTCATCCCCTTGTTCTGCACCAGCAGGACTCCTCCAGGACAGGACCATGGAACCATTAGCAATAGTTTTTCAGTGCAGATGTCCAAGTTAACACAGCTTCACAGCTATAGACAGATTTTCCTGAGCCAATACATTCAGTAGGGAAAGGAACGGTTCCCACTTACACACATTTTAAACTTTGGATGATATTCAGCAAGAGAAAAATTCTCTTTCCAGCTCCCCATTTTAGGGGAAGAAATTTGCACAAGTGTTAAACTGGCCCTGCATTTTTGTAATAAAGACTGAGTCAGCTGTGGTGGTTTGGGGTTGTTTTGGTTCATTGGTTTTCTTTCATTGTTTTAGTATGTTTTTTTAAAAGATAAGAGCTGGACAGCTGTGAACATTAATGACTGTTAAGCTAAGAAAAAGTGTGTTTATTGCTTTGAAAATTTGAGTACTAATATCTGTAATCACTTCAATAACTAGCTAAAGTTTTGAAGAAGTCAACTATATAAAGTCAACTTGCAGAAAGAGGAAGAAAGTCATGATTCCTATATAGACTCTTCTGCCCCTCATAAAAAGGAGAAAAAGAAAAATATCAGGTATATGCGGATGCATCAGAGGGATGGAGCTGAATTATCAGCCAACTGTTGCTGGTCTCTCAGTGCTCCCAGTACTTACTGCCAGGATGACTCTGTCTCGCTCCAGAAGATCAGCCAGTTTGTGCAGGAGTCGTCCTCTGCTTGGGGCACCCATCTGTCTCCATGGAGAGCCCCTCTGGAATGCTGCCTTGGCTGCCTCCACTGCATTATCCACATCAGGCTGCAGCACCACATACACAAGAAAACCTCAGGTTACAAGGAAGGAGCTGGACAATGGCACAGAAACCCCACTCAGGCTGGTTCCTTATTGATGCTGTGATGGCTAAAACCAAGTTGTCCGACAAAACCACTCCCATTTTACTCCTGGATTTGAATCCAAGCCTGGAATATGTTTCAGGTTTGGCCTGGGCTGGTAAACAACCTTGAGGTCAAAGTACCAACAGGGTCTTGCAAGGGCAATTTAATGTAACTGATTTGTTTATAAAATAATCCAGAATCGTGTTCCTGCCAATAGAGGATGTGACACTGGGGGAGTTGGAGAAACAAGCATGACAGGCCACTGGCCCACATGAATCAGCCTCCTCTAAACAAGTGTGGGCAGGAAAGTCCCCCAGTGAGATCAAGGTTTTATCTAGGGGAACAATCACAGCTCAGATCCCACCACTCAGTCCCCCTGGAACTCATGCCAATGGCAGTTAACACACTAAAAAGCTCCCTTAGATCCTAAAACACTTACAGAACATCTCTACCAGATGGGAAAGGGTTTGCTCTTCAGTAACATGACAAAGGCATTTCACCTACACATACTTGGTTCCATTCTCCCTTCATCTCCCTACAGTTTTACCATCCTCTCAACCAAATCTAACTCTGTTTACCCAAGTGACTACTCAAGTGGGCAGCAAGTTCCCTCTCTTTTCACAGCACCACTTCCCCAAAGCTTCATGCATTTGGTCTGGCCACAATAGACCCTCAACTCCTCCCTTCATCTCACATACATTGATTAAAAAACCAAAGCCAAGGGCAACCTCACAATCCAATGGAATCAACAGGAACATTGCCACCAGCATCCACGAGGCCAAGGCTGTAGCCCAAGCACACATAAAGCTTTGGACAGGCTCCTGCTGTATGTAATGTCTGGCACAGCCTGTGCCTCACTTCAGCTGATGGAGAGCTTGCACCTCACTGCAATATATGGCTCAAAAGGGTGGGAAAGGAGCCTTGATTGTTCCTCACAGAACTTCACCAGTTGCTCTCACCTACGTCTAATGCCAGGTCTTGTCTGGACACAATTAGGAAATAAGCCTCTGCACTGATCCAGCAAGGTCTGGCCACTCTCCCCTCATGGGGAGATGTGTGGTGCTCAACCAAGAAAAAATGTTATAGGGAGACATGTTGCCACCTCAAAAAGTTCTTGGTCAAAACAGCAAGTCATCACCCAAGGCAATGGCACCTTAGATTAAAGTTGGCTCCTTTTCTTTACAAACACATTACACAGCTTTGAAATAACCTGATTTATACTGAAGAAATCCACCCTTTTGGAAGAACACTGCTGGGGAATTATTGGAGGAAACCTGTGCTGCTAAGGAACGGCTCTGGTCTAGCAAAGGATGCTGGTAAGGCAGAGTGGTGAGGAGCCACTGAGTGCAGACAGGCACATCCTGCCTGGAGCCCGTCACCTCCAGGCACAACAGGCCTTCAAAACTGCTCACTCCACTTGAGTTGATCTGGATTCAAACTGGCACATCATGAAATCTGGAAGGCACCACCAGCCACTGCACACTCAGGTACTCCCCATCCTGCCTGCTGGAATGAAGGCTCAAGCTGAAAGGCAGCAATATTTTACATGACAAAGCAGGCAAAGGAACATAAAAAGCCTGTCAGGTTTAAACAAGTCTTCCCTTAGCAGTAATTAATTAGTTCTGTACCAGCCTGGGAGCACTGACATGCAGGGAACTGGGTCTGCAGTGGCACAATGCCTTTGCTACTGAGGGTCTCAGAGAACAGGGGTGAGATGGCTGTGTGGGCAGAGGACTGCAGTGCATGCCCAGATCTTCCCCATCCTCGAAACATGAGAGCACAAGTCCTGCTGCAATTCCTGTAGATGGTTGTCTTCATTCTTGTCTCTTTTCTCAGACATGATGGGTACAAATAGCAGCTCAGGGACTGCAGTCACTGTCACACAAACAAACAGGCTTTCCCTAAACACCCTCAGGGTAGCACCACCAAGTGAGATCCTGAGAGCCTGCACAGCCTCAATAGGGCTGAGAGACCAGCAAAAACAAGGAAATTCTTCAGGAAGGCCAAAATGCCATTCTTAATCCATCCTGTTATGACTAGGCATTAGGGGAGTCTGAATGGCATGTTCATTGCAGGCATGTTGCAATAGGTAGGCACAAGGCGTGACAAAGGGACTCGTAACTGTCAAGGTGCCAGGAACACATTGTGGTGCACAAAACCACAGGAGGAGGAGATCCTGTGCATCCTGGTGCTCAGTCTGGATCTATAACACATTGAGTATTACACAAAAAGCTCCACTAAGAGAATATTAGGATTGCAAAGTCAAGCACTGCAACCCTGGAAGTGCCTGCAAACCTTCATATCCACCTTGGTGTTTGCATTATGATACAACCCCCAGTTACACAACCACATACCTTTCCCCCCTGGATAAAAATCACACTGTTCTTTGTTCTAAGCTACCTCCTCCACTTCCATTTTCCACCTCAAGTCTTGCTCATTGCTGCTCCCTTTTTCTCCCCTGCCCTTTTTTTCTCTCTCCTGTGTCTTCCTCACAGTGAAGATCCAGTGGCTCCGTGAGTGGGAAAAACACCTGCAAGAAAGCCTCACTCTGCTTCAGTCCCACAGTGCTTCATTGTGGTCACTAAGGAGAACAAGGGTGGAGCACAACCAGTGGAGACCATCTTTGTTCAATTCAACTACAACTCCTTCAAAAAGCCTCCACTGTGCACATCTTTGGAAAGGCACTTTTCTGACATGGGGCACGAGCATGTCACAGTTTGTCAATTAAAAGAGGTTCCCTGATCTGCTCCCCTGCAAACACATTGCATTGCTTAACTTCTGAACGTGAGTTCAAAACAGCCACAAAGAGCATCTCAACAGCCCCAAGTATCCAAAATCATTCTTGAGGGCATTGGAGTCTGCTGGACTCTTACCTCAGCCTACCACTACAGTCTGAGGGAGACAGGCTGACTGTGGACAAATCCCTCTCACAACCCTTCAAAGATCCATGTGTGGCAGTGAACTGTTTAGAAGTGACCATGGCAGACACTCCATAATGAGTCTGCTCGACAGTCACAGCTGTGGACCTGCTGCCCGTGCTCTGAGGCCACCAGCTGAGCTGGGCACTCTGAGGAAGGAGCACCTTTCCCCTGCCTTTGATGGATGTCAGCAAGCTGCTGGAAGGAAAAAGCCTGTCTCCAGTTGTTATTGGCAGCACCAACGACATTAAAATGGCACAAGTATTCCTGATTTTACATCAAGACAGAGTGGAAGTTCTGGGGCTTCACCACTCCCATGAGGCAGAAGTCTAATGAAGAAAGTTATTCCTTTTCTGTTATCAACCTGGCAAACAGTTGGACACTAAGACACTTTTTGGGAGGTAAAAAGCCTCCCAACATCCAGTGAAGACATCTGCCATTTTATTTCCAGGGCTTCTTTTTCCACACAGACTTTTCTTTATCCCTCAACTGTCCCATCAAGGACAATTCTGTAACTAAAGAACAAACAACAAAACTTTTCCTTCGAGGCTCATAAAGCATTGGCCAAGTTTCAACACCAGACTGAACTGTCATCACTGAGATATCGGCTGCCAAACTCCCACCCCTCACGTGCAGCCTAAACAAAACACTCTGCAAGGCCAGGGAGGGGCAGGTTTCTGTTGAGGGCTTGGAAAGTGGAGTTCTGCTCCCAGCCTGTTGTGAAGGCAGAGCCAAACCTGGCACAGCACAGCTGAAGCCAGAGCCAGTACCAGGAACTGACATCCCTGGGGTGGCACTGAGCAGCACAACAAGTGTGGTGGCACTTACGGACACTGGCAAACACCACCAAATACAACTCACCACTTCCTGAAGAGAGCCCAGCAGACTGGAGTTACATCCGGGGGGAAGTCCAACCAGGGCAAATGAAGCCTCAGAGGACTTAGCTTGACCACATCCCACTGTCCTATGGCAAGTGTCACCAGAAGCCAAACAGCTATTTGGGGATTGTTCTCACCCACAATTGTTTTCTAAGTAATCCAGATCCAGGTCTAACCCGACTCAGTTCCTTGGAAAAACCTACTTACAGCAAACAATTATTGTTTTATTTTTTTAAAAGTATGATATAAAGGGGTGGAAGAGGCTTTCAGTAACTAAACCAGAGTTACCCTACATTCTTTCCTGCAATTTCCATGCACAAAGGAGTCAGCCTCCCATGCTGAGTATCCAGGGACAGGAATCCACTGATTGACCCCAAGGAAAGGTTTACAGTGATTCTCCTGCAAGCTAAAAGCCAAATCCAGGCAGGGACAAATCTCAAGGAGGTAAGCTGCAAAACTGGGCTTTTAGTTCTGCATAACAATTTTCTTTAAGTCAGTAAGAGGCAACATGAAACGCTCCTCTGTAGGTGCTTGAGGAGACACTTAGCTCAGGGAACAATAACAATGTCATGGTTTGTGCCTATCAAAATACAGTTGCATCAGAGCTTCAACTCCACTGTTTACATGCCACTGCAATTAAACACAGTTGTGTCCTACCCAGTCAGTATAAAGAAATTACACATAATGTTTGGTTCTGCCTGGATCTGTTAATTGCCCTATGGATACACAAATCCCCCATGGCAATGAATCCTGGAGGCTGCTTTAGTGCCATCCAAAAAAGCACAGCTACCTTACACAACACTGCATTGCATTCCCAAGCAAGTTTGCTCCCATCTCCAGAGGGTCAGGCTTTATACTCTACATAGTACAATACCAGAAAACACACTGCCCCTGCTCAGCTAGTCTCAGTCCTACTAGGAAAGGATCTCCAAGGCAGCTACCTTGCTGGAAACCAGGCATTGGGCCTCACAAGTGTTGGACAAGCTTAGGCACAAAGAAAAAGATCTCAGAAATGGCCACACTGCCCATAGCAATGAGCTGCCAAAGCCTTGGTACAGCACAGCAGTTGAGTCACCTTTCCATGACACCCTGTAAGAAGCCAGCTCTTGGGCCAGCCCTCTTCCATAGGTCAGACCAGTTGGCCCCTACGTTTTGGACAAAAAGTGTCACATTTGATTGTTCCTCACCTCAAACTGTCACAAATCCTCTTACAGCCCAGGCTGACTTACAGCAAACCAGGGCTAGCCAAAGACTGCTAGAGCTCTTGAGATACTGGTTTGGTTTTAACTGGGAGTTGCCACATTTGTGCAGGAGGCCAGAACCCACAATACCAGTTGGAAAAGCAGCACCACATCTCCAGCAGTAAGTGGTCAGTGTTTGCACGACTGACCTCAAATTCCCCCAAGCACTCAGGTTATTTGTTGACTATGTTTATAAAGAGACAAGTTTCAGTTCAGTGTGTCCAACATGCTGCTGTGCAGCTGGTTTATAAACCACTCCCAACACAAGGCCCAAGTCCTGTCAGGGATGTGCATACACCATCATTACTATTTCCTCAGGCTGGCTGCTCCCTTCCAGTCCATGCCACAAGAATGATGCTCAATCTCATTCCTCTGACAGGGCTCAGCAGCCAGTTCCTACCAGGGAAAGTGCCTCTGACGAGTTGGACAGGATTGATCCCACCCAGCCCATGTAATTCTTGAGCAGCACATTCAGTGCCCCAGACCTTCAAATCAGTCTGGCCAGATGGATGTTGTTGTTAAAAGTCAGCTTTTCCCCTGTGTGCTTCCCTAGAAGCACTTCCAAAGAAGTGCTTTGGAAATTGTCTTCTGCACTGCTTTTCTACCAACACTCACCTTATCTCCTTCCTCAATGTCACAAATCTTCTCCAGCGTTGAAGGGTTGTAGGTGGGGAACTTCTTTCCACTTGTAGACTCGTGCCATTCATTGTTAATAAATATCTGAAGAGAGAGAGCAAGGGAAGTGGGATGGGCAGGAGAAAGAAAACACTGATGTAGACAAAAAAAACCCACAAGTGCTTTTCAAAGGTCCCAGAGCTCTCTGATTTCCATTGGTGGCGAGTCAAGTGCGCTCAGTCTCTCTGCCAGGGAGACTGTAATACAGAAGCATTTATCCAAACTTTGTGCACCCAGTTGGTTTTGAGCAAGAGGAAGGCAGAGGATGGGGCTCACACAACACACCATCATGATCTGGCAATGAGAAACAGGTGGGTTTTGAAATACATCTCCATGGGAACACCAAGCAGACACCAAGAGAAGCTTGCATGGTTCAAGCAAAAGGAGCCCCTTGTTACATGTCAGTGCACAATATTCCTTGGCCGTTTGTATCCTCCCTGAGCTACTTCCACATCTTGCTCCCCCCTCTGGCAGCACCCAGAGGAGGGTGGGGACTGGCTCAGTTCTACCCCACCATGCCTTGTCACAGGCTGGATCAAGCCTCCCACGTCACTTGGAGTCATCTGTGACAAGATTTAAGTGTTTCAAAATATTGCATTTCCAGAGCAAGAACAAACAGTCCCAGCATTGCGTAACTGAAAATGCATTAAATACTGGAGTGTTGTTACTCACTGTAAACAGAACATGAATACCTATATACAATTAATTGATTCAACATGCATCTTATCCACGCTGTGATCTAACTTGGCAGTGTTATATTTTATAAATATACTTCAAGTAAGATTAGATGAAGTAATCTTTATTAGTAGCCTGCTAGTGGCTGTAAGCTAGTACTTTTTTTTGGAAGTCATCCACATTTGCAATCTTGTTTATGAGTCTCTACACACCACCAGGAGATTAATGTTGCATCTCTTACGTTCGGAATTCCCACTGCTTTGGGTCATAATTTTCTTTCCTTGGGCAGTTTTTTCTTCCTGAAAGGGCTTTTTTCTTACTATTTCTTCACAAAGCACGCAAAATGTAACTGGTGTAGAAGCTGCACAGTTGGACCCACCTGTTTCACACAGGCCAAGAAAGAGACCATTTTGCCAAAGATGTTGCCAAGGGAAGTCACAAGAAAAGATACAATGTTAGAAATATTAACTCCAGTTTAAGACACCAATGCTCCTGAACTACCTTTGTTATCCAAGTGCTCCATTTTAACATTCACACATTTTAAATTCAGTTTTTCTTCGTTTCACTAATGAAGAAGAGTCACATTATAAATACGAGAGATATGACAGGAACTGTAAAATTAAAGCATCAGGTATATGCTCATAAACTGAGGACTGGGGAAGGACACCGTCTTTCCTTCACATTCAACATGAATTCTGTGGGAAAATGATGTTCCTACAAGTAGTAAAACATGAGAGTGACAGGATCAGACTGTTTTAAATGTAACATATACACTGGCATCATTCTGGGAATTGCACCACATATCCCGAGTCTTTGGTGCCAGGAGTTGAAATCAAATCGAATAATTTATCATCTGTTCATGCTGCATACCCAGGATTTGAGACAAGGAACTGTGGACAGATCACTTCCATCACACATCCATGACAAGCACTAAGCTGCTTTATAAGAAAGATCTTTGTTGAAAATTTTTTCCTCTCCCCCAACCCCATAACTGGTAGAACCAAAAATAAAAAAATCTCCTCTAAGCAGAGGAAAACATGCTGTCAGCTGTAAACATCTGGTGAAACTCAGAGCTTGTACAAAACCCCTCGAAGTTTTATGAAAATTGACTGCTGCTCATTATTTACTCAGATGCACCAGCAGCATCAGATCAAACATCAAACTCCCACTTTTAATTTACATTGGTTTCCACTTTTAAGAGACTACCTTGTTACTTCCAGCACACAGAGTCTCTGGCAAAACTCTGGAGAACAAAACTGCATGTATTAAAACACACACGGCTGCAGGATAAGATCCCTAAGGAGTGTTTAAAAGTGTTCACAACAATAAAAATAACAAAAACCAGAACATTTGGATGTTTAAGAAGAACTCGAATGGCCGTGTCCATTTTGGACGCGGGAAAGAGCTGTTTGTGCAGCATTACGCCATTCTGCAATCAGCAGCTGCAGATCCAATTTGCTGCTAAATGACAAGTTTATCTCACAAATAAAGGGCAGATAAACTTGGGATGTTAAAAATTAATCTAGTCCAGTGATTACTACTAATTGCTAATCTGTTTCACTACTTCGGATGCATAATTCAAATCAACACCTCGCCGGACAAGCTATTGCTGTTTACTTCTTCTCACTGCAAGGGAATAATCTTCAAATGCTCCTTTTTTTTTTTTTTTTTAAATACTTAACACAAAAATGCAACAGTAACACACTAATTCAGCCCCTCCAGTTCTTTTAGTCCAGCCACAAAGTTGAAATTACAGCAGCTGAGGCTCCTCAGCAGCATAACCAGCCGGGACATTTTCCTCACTGCGCAAGGCAGAGGGTCAGGCTGTTGTGGAACAAAAAGCGACCCGGCGATCGCAGAGCTACAGCTGTGTTGGGAGCAGGGATTTCTGCAGCCCTGCTCAGCTCCACGCCAGCCTCACCTCTGAGGGATGGAGTTATCGAGCTCAGGAGCCTTTGGTTTAATCCAAAAGGTCAGGAACAACCGTTTAAAGGGAAGCTCAATGAAGAGTGGAGAGGTGAGGGTTTGTGTGGGTTCGATGCCTGACTCCTCATCCCACAGAGAGGCCATAGAGGAGCTCTGTTGGGACAGAGAGAGTCACCAACAAGACTCACATGAACACCACTTCTAGAGCTGCAGGATGGCTCCAGTCTCATGGCAAAGCTCTTCCATAAGGCCCAGTCCTGCTGGACACTGGTCCTTCTCAAGGCTTGCCAGAACCCAAATCCACCCCTGGCACTGAGCCCCCTCCCAGCAGAGGAGCTGCAGACCGGGTCAAGGACAGTTGAACACAACTCCAACAAGCAGCTTCCTGAGGGATAAAACCCCCTCCTCACCCTGCCCGGGCTCACCCCATCCAAATCGGATTGCACTGAGCACCACTGCAGGGCTGGAGGCGTTCAAGAGTGGGTTGGGAGGGAAGATGGTGCCAGGCACCACAGGAGCACAGAGCACCTGGGGCAGCACAACAGCTTCAGCGGGGCCATTTTATTTAAAAAAAAAAAAAAAAAAAAGTTAGTTTTTGGGCTTTAGGGATTGGGGCAACAGCTGCTCCATTGGAAATGCCACTGTCACCTGCTCGTTCAACCTCAAATCCCCATAAACCTACTGTCTCAGGCACCAGGAAGAGCAAAAGAGTTTAAGAAAAACAACACCGAGGGTGAAAACTCTGTATTAAAAACCTAACACCTCGCCGCCACAGGGACTCCACCAAGCCCCGGCCCCGCCGCCCACCTCCCCACGGCTGGCGAGCGGGCTCACCTTGGTGTACTTCACCTCCAGGCTGCGCAGGGGCCGCGGTAGCGGCGGCGGCACTTTCCTGTCGGGCTGCCCGTTCTCCACGGCGCCGTTGAGGGCGGCCATGGCGGCGCCGTCGAGCCCGCGCGCCGTCTGCCCGCTGACAGTGCCCGCGCCGCCTTAAGAGCGCCGCGTGCGCCGCCCGCCCGCCCCCCATTGGCCGCCGCCCCCGCCCCGCGCCCCGCCCCGCCCCGGCCCCTCGCGCGGCCGCAGGTGACGGGCGGCGCCGCCCCGCCGAGGCAGCGCGGCCGCCGCGCGGGGAACGGGGGCGCCCGCGCGCCGCGCGCGCGACAGCGGGAACCCCTCAGGGCTGTCGAAGGGCTCCCCTCAGGGTCCCTCACGGTTGTCAAAGGGCTTCCAAAGGGCTCCCCTTTGCTCCCCTCAGGGTCCCTCACGGTTGTCAAAGGGCTTCCAAAGGGCTCCCCTTTGCTCCCCTCAGGGTCCCAAAGGGCTCCCTCGAGACTTCCAAAGGGCTCCCCTCAGCGTTTCCACAGGGTCCCAAAGGGCTCCCCAAAGGGCTTCCACAGGACTTCCCTCAGTCCCAAATGGTTCCCCAAACGGCTTCCCACAGGGTCCTTTGCAGCTTCCCAAAAGGTTTCCAAAGAGTTTCCGAAGGGTCTGCAAGGGGTCCCCAGAGGGCTCCCCAGAGGGCTTCTGCAGGGCTCTGACATTGCTCCCTCCGGGCTCTCCACAGGATCTCTTGGGGCTCCCACAGGGCTCCTTTTGGGGAGCAGAGCAGTCACCATGGCTTCTAAAGTGTGGCAGCGGGATGGGTCTGGGGAGGAAGGGCCCTCTCTGCTGCCTTCGCATCCCACTCAAATGCACCCAGAAGTCAGTCACGGGAGGACCGTTGTAGGGTCTCCATGGGAATACCACCACCCTCCCCAGGCACGGTGTTGGACTGTCCAGACAGTTGTCCCCTAAGTTGTCATGTTACACCTTCTACCTCCAGAACAAGGGCCTTTCTCTGCTCTTCCTGGTGCCCTGACATCCTCACCCCAACCTGCTACACCCCATCCTTCACACAGAGCCTCTGGAGAGGTTCCCAGGACTGATAGTAAGAGAAGAACATTACATCAAATGTCTGACGTGCAACGTCTGACAGCATCCTGCGTGTGTACAGGAGTCTGGGACCAGTTTGACCACCCCAGTCTGACTATCCCATTTGAAGGACTTCAGCCCGCCAGGGCAGGACCAGGCCCTTCCACAGAAATGTCTTACACTGATAACCAACATATTTGTGTCCCACCCAGCCAATCTCCAGTGTGGTGTTCATAGTAGCATACTTGGAACGTCGAGAAAGATGCTGTCTTTCGAGAAGTCCTACAGGATATGGAACATGTCTGAAGTGACAGATCTAGGCTCTGCGCCTGAACAAGTTCATCATGTATTGCTTAACTTCATTCTGAATAAAATATGTGTAAGTCTCTGCAGGCTGGGGGCCAGGACACTAGGAGCACCCTTACACCCCCACACACATGGAAGATAATCCAACATATTTTCCATATAACAAGTGGCAAGATGCCAGAAGTTATCTTACAAAATGTTTCACAGAATCGGTAATCCCCAGCAATAGTCAGCACTTTGCTGTTAGAATACTCAAAAATACTGGCGCTTCCAAAGGCAGATAGCCTGTGATATCACAGTGGCGTAGAGCTAGTGCTGATTCAGAAGGGAAAGTACCCTGCTGAATCAAACCCTGCTCCCTGCAGCGCGATGTCCTTGGTGGTCGTCTGCCCAGATTAAAACCTATCTGATGATGATTGGTGCAGAAATGTTCCTTCCATTTTTAACTATTGCTATTTCTCACAAAAGCATCAAAGAATCCCTTAAACAAATACCAACATGTTCCTAGTCCCAATGAAGAGGAGTTTGGATTCAAGCTATGCTTAGGTGTAATCTGTACGAGGTGACTGAGAGGATGTGCAAGTTGAAGTCTAAGATGGAAAATATTTCTCTCTGTTATCTCTGGAAAAGATGTGGCCACTGATCCATTTTAGGGCTTATTGGCAACAGAACTTCTTTGGGCCTCTAGTAACTCACCATTTCTATTTTTACCAGAATGTATCACAACCCTATAGGCAACAATTTGATAGTTCAAAGGAGCAAATCATTACAGAGGTGACACATTATTAATAGAATTTATCCATTTCTATCTGTATTTTGCCTACAGAAACCCTCAGCTGAAGTGGAGAATACTCTTGCAATTAGAAGACAAAATATGTGGATGAGGAGAAGGATGAATAAGAAGTTCCGGGACAAGCAGTGTCTAAAGAGTCATTCCAGTGGGCCGTCTCATGTGAAATGACCTTGTTTCTTATCTCTCATGAGGAAGATTTTATACAGGACTTTGCTGGGAAAACTATTGCTCCTTTGAGTCAATGTTGGTGCAGTATGAGATATACCTAAGGCAGAAATTCCATATACAGGGTTTGGGGATGTGTAAGACCTTTAAAAGGTTGTCCGAAGCTAACGAATGGTGAGTCAGTGACATATGAAAGAGCTGAAATAATAAACTTTAACTGATATATGTAGCATATGCAGTGCTTCCACTAGTAGTGTCACAAGGAGAGTAGTGAAATGTTTCATTGTCAGTTTTGTGGACACTGACTGGTCTCTTGTTAGGCAAACTCAATCCTGTCATAAACGGGAACTCCACCAACCCCAGGAAAGATGTGTCTTTTGTCACTGGTGCTTATGCCAGGTCCACAGAGGTGGAAATACTCACATCTCCAGACTGCTGAGTGGGAGATGCCCTAAAAGCAACAATAGAGCCCTGATAAGAACAAATGCAAGACATTTCACATTCATTCCCGTGCTCCTGGAGGGCCATGCCACCACTCAGATAGAAGCACTGAAAAAATGGGATTTACCTGAGTTTGCAGCAGTTGATAACTGTGTCAGAAACAAGAGGAAAAGCATCTGCTGATGAAAGGTCACATTACTACTGAGTCACCCTGTTGTGTTCTCCTGTTGCAGAGATCTCTGCAGTATGTGTCCTTAACCTGCTGAAGGGATGGTGATGGCTGTGAACTCCTTGGAGCTGTGCTGCTCTGCAGAGCTGTATCTCACATAAGTTCCTAAACTGAGTAGACAGGGTGTCCTCTTCCATCCAGAAGAAAGATTGCCTTCCCTCTGTTGGATCAGACACATACACTCCTAAATCTGATGCCAGTAATGAGACCTGACCACAGTTCCCTGTGCTGGTCTGTCTCTCGGTGCCAAGGGCAATTACAGGACGTGTTCTTGCATCTGAGAGTGACTCTACAAACTGATCAGTTGACAATTCAATGATTTTTTTGCATCTAGACCTCAGCCTGTGCTTCCAGTTGACCAGCAGTCCCTTTGCTGTGTAGAGCAGTTAACCTGGCACAGAGCCAAAGCTTATCCTGCTTATTTTCCATATACCCCGAAGCCCATGCACACACAAACATAAATACGTGTGTGAAACAATATACTCTGAAAGGCTACTGAGGCTGTGCACTCCAGCATTCAACAGCCTGCAGTGTCCAGAGTTTGCCTGGCTTTCCTCATCCAGATGAACTGTAATTGAGTTATCCACACCCTTTTCCTACAGGCATCCCCTCACTCCACATTGGCAATGGTTGCTGCTCCTGAGGGAGCAGCTCCCCCCATGATTTATTCTCCTCTTGTTTAACGTGCAGCGATGGGGCTTTTTACTGCCTGTTATTCAAATTGGGCTTTGGGCACAAAATTATTCATTTCCGTGTGGTTTTTCCACGGTGCTCATGACAGCAGTGTCTGAGTGTTTCACATGCACCATTTCCTTTTCCAGCAATTCTGAGAGGATGCTGACCCTGTATTATCAGTGAGGAAAGAAGACAGGCAGCGATGAATTAAAGAAAGGGTCTTCATAATTCTGGATTCTCCATGTGAGTCACCTACAGCCCGAGAACTGTGATGACAGACACACAGAGCTCAGCTCCCACTGAGCTCAGCTCCCACTGAGCTCAGCTCCAGCAGTCATTGTGCAACAAACTGGATCTAAAGATCTCCCACCTAAACACCCAGGCAAGGCAGAGCACGCAGGTGAGTGGGCATTGCTCTCCAGCGACTTCAATCTGAGAATTTTCTTAATTTTCTTAAACCTAATATTCCTGTAACTTTTTTTTCTGTGGGTAGTTTTCTTGGGTTTGAGTTCATTTTTCTCAGTAAACTTAAAATTCATAAATTTCATCCCTGTTGAGCAAATTTTCCACGATATGGGTTGGCGGCAGAATGGATCGGTTTCAATTGTGATATGACTGGCATTTTATGGACTCCCTGGTAGCAGTAGTGACTGTTTAATTGATATGTAAAGGCAGTGAGATGTGCTTTGCCAGTGCATTTTGATTTGCTTTGTTTTCCCAAATATTTTCTGGCTGCAAAATAGTGATAACTGAAGTGCTGCCTTCAGTTGTGAAAGACATCACATCAAATTCTATACCAAGACAAGTCTATGCAGTTTATCAAAGTATACACGTGCAATTCAAAAGGATTTGAATTCAGAGAGGTGCCATAAAAAATAAAAATTAAAATAAAAATTAAAAAAATCAGACTGTTCAGACGATACTTTGCAATTTGTATGTATTACAAATTTTTTTGTAATACATTACAAGTTTTTTTGAGTCAACCCAACCTTACTTGGGCTATTCTGATGCCTACAATCCCTCCCCATTGGTAGTAGTGGAGGAGGGTTGTAGGCATTGGATATATATTGGAATTTGAAGCAGCCTTACCCTGTGAACTCAGCACTCTCCAGGTATTTGTATCACCCTTCTTGTGCCCTGCGGGTTAAAGCTTCCATTTTAACACATCTGAGGCTAAAGACTTTCTTTCCCTGTTCCTCTCCACCTCCACAAATCCTGTCAATAAAGGTGAGGAGAAGTGATGTGAGACTCTGTGAGATGCGATTTGTGCAAACATTTGTAATCTTAAACATGACCTCATGATGCAAACCAGGACTTTGGCGGCTCAAGAGAAAACACAGCCTTTTTATGTATTGCACTGTAATTACTTCATGAAGCAAAATCCTCAGTCAAATTAATTTTCTTCATGCATATCATAGGTATTAAACTGTGGCTAGGACTGGCTTTTCCTTTAGCTTGCCTGGCTCCAAAAGTAAATCGGAAAAGTAAGTGGCAGGGAAATAACAAACAGCTGAACGATTTGAAGCCTTTTCTATTAAAACAACATCTATTTCCTCTCACCTTCACCTCTCCCTGCCAGGCCAAGCACTGGAAGATGAGGAGAGTGGGAGCAGGAACAGAAGCAAGTGCATGATAACCTACTAAGATAGTGTCTGTGCTGTGAAGTTCAAGGGCCTGTTTCCTTACAAACCACTCAGTGTGTCTGGCACCACAGAACTGATGGGAACCACTCCCTGCATTGATCCAGCCATGCAGACCTGAGGATTATTTGCCTACAAACAGCTATTGTTTGCAGGATTGGAAAACTAAAAAAAAACAAATATGTTTGTTTTCTCCACAGATCATGTTGCTTCCCACTTTCTCCTGATAAGACGCATCTGGGGCCAGTGCCCAGGTTTCCAAAGCCGCGGTTGTCCAGGCAGGAATAGAGGAGCCTAAAATGTGCTTTCTTCTCCTGCTTCTTCCTCAGTGTCTCTTTGCTCTCACTCATCCTCGCATCTGTTCTGGGCCCAGTGCCCAACAGTTCTGCATTAACGCCTCAGTACACACAGGCTCGCACAGCTGAACAGTTTGCAATGCAACGTACCCGGTGCCGTCATGTCTTCCCGAATCAAGCTCCTGCAAACAATTTTTGTTTACGGGAAGAATCACTTGCCCTCATAATGCTACTTGTGAGCTGTGCCCAGCTGACTCGAGCCATTCCAGGTCTTCCCAGAGAAATGGTTTTGCAGAGCACAGTCACGAATCTAGGAAACACAGAACAGAGCAGGTAAACAAACATCTTTAAAGATGATCCTGTCTCAGACCTTGATCCTGCAAACCCGCACGGGCTTAATGTTAAGCATATGAGCAGTCCCAGATGACTTCAGCAGAGCTACTCACATTCTCACAGAGCAGAGTTTGCCAGATCAGAGTCTTTATGTCTAATTGCAAAATAAAAGGCAACTCTCCCAGTTCTATCAACTGTAATGAATTGCTATTAACAGCACAATTTAAAATAGCCGTGGGGCAGATCCCTGGCAGACCCACTGGGGATAAAGGGATGTGGACTTGTTGCAACAGAACCTGGAAATACTTTTTCTTGGACAAAGCCCTGTGCCAGTCATATGAAACACTAACACTGATGAGGTTGTTTTTGTAGGCTTCGACCTGTGCAAAGCTTTTTTTTGTGGTTATTCTCTGCACAGTTCCTCCCTTTTCTACCTTCTGGGTTGAATTCTGCTGTTTGAACCAGAAGCTGGAAGCTCTGCTTGGGGGTACTTTCTATAAGGATTTGATGATGTTCCAACGTCCAAAGGTACCTTTACAAGTCAAAGTGGGAAAAAAAACAAACCACGGCCCCTGTCCACCAGGCTTTTGGCACCAGGTCAGCATCCACGACCCTGGGCTGCGCGCGGGGTCCCATCCGTGTCCCCTCGGGTGAGCACAATAGGCGACATTGTGTCCCGTCGCTTCCACTAACGGCGAGGCGGGGGGACAGGCGAATCTGGGGGCACAGAGAGCAAAACCCACCCATGCCTGTTAATGAAGGGCCAGCCCCGGGCCCTCATTAGGAGCCCGCCGGGCCGTGCCCCGGCCCCGCCGCCCGCCAGTGCCGGGGCCGAGCGCGGAGCGGCCGCCGCGCTCAGCGGGCGCGGAAGGTGGCGCGGCCCCTCCGGGCTGGCGTTTGCACCTGGGGCTGCCGCGGTTTAATGGACTTTAACACATGCAAACAAGAGCTTTTGTGTGCGGGCACAAAGGCTGCCCCGGCGCGGGGCTCTCCCCAACACTGCCGCATTGTTTCCCCTCCGCTGCTTCTTGTCACCCTCCTTGTCAGAGTTTAATGAGGACAACGAGGTTTCGCAGGCTCATTTCGCACTTCAGCAACTTTCTAACACTTCCCTAACGAGGGAGAAGGGGCCGGAGCGATCGGGGGCGCAGGGGAGGAGCCGCCCCGGCAGAGACCCGCAGCCCCGGGGTCGGGGCAGGTGCGCCCGGGGTCGAGCCGAGATGCGGGACCGAGCCGGGATGCGGGGGCTCGGCCCCTTCCAGCCCATCTCCGGCATCTAGACGTGGCTCCATTTTAAGAAAAACGATTCGCCGAGTTTAAGCTCGGCCGGGGGTGTCCCCGGGGTGCTCGGAGGAGCAGCGATGCTGCCGGGGAGGCGGTGGCCGCTGGCACCGCGGTGGCAGCGGCAGGGACCGGCCCCGTGGCTCGGAGCGAGGCGCTTCCCCGGAGCAGGAAGTTTTCCCGGGAGCAGGTAGCGTTCCCCGGGCTCTCCGGGCCGGTGATCTGCAGTTTTCTCACCTCCCGCCGTCCCCGCCGAAGCCGAGCATCCCTCCCAGAGGCCAGGAGGGAGCGGGGTGGATGCTCGGCTCCTCTGCCCCCATCCCGGGGCGGTTTCTCCCCAGCCCGAGAGTGCGTTCTCCCGGCACCGCTCGGCGCGTTCCGCTGCTCCGGGGCAGGACGGGGGGTCGCGGGGACCGACGGGCGGGAGATGCCGAGCGGGGTCGGCAAAGCCGCCCAAAGTCCGCATTTGCACCGTTCAAAGCCCTCGAGGTGCTGTAACCGCTCTGGGCTTTGGGGGGGTGTCCCCCAACCCACCCAACGCAGCCATCCCCCCTGGGAAGGCTTTATTTCCCCCTCTCCAGCCAGCCAGACCGTAGCTGCGGTTTTCGATGGAGATTTCGGGGAGGATTTGCCTTTAGCCTTTGAAAATCCTCGTCTCTGCCTCCTGTTCCCACGACCGAAATCTCCCCTCCGCTTTTTTCCTTACTTCCCTCTCCTGTGCGTGTGAGAACTTTGGAAAGCTCGAGAAGTCGTTTAATGCAAAGGGATTTTAAAACACAGAAGTATGCGGTGAAAGAAAAAAAAAAAAACAACAACACCCCAACCGCTTAATTAGATACTTACCGAAGGAGCCATTAGAGCCTGCTGGGTATAACACGGTTTATAAGTTCTCTGGCCACAAAGAAATTCAGTAATTACTATTTTTTCCTCCCTTACAATGGGATGGGTTAAGGACGGAGTGTGATAAACTTAACTCTGTTCCCGGGGTTTTTGCAGATTAGTCTTTGGCATTCGCTGGTAAATACCAAGTGAATAGAGACTGTGTGACCACAGTCCCTTGAATTAGGGACAAACATTTCCTCTGTGCATTTTAAATAATGCTACTGCCAAATATTTTGTTACCAGAGATCATTATCCTTTTGAATGAAAAGTCGAGGAGTAAAGGCATTGGTTTTGTCTTTGCTGGTGTGGAACAGACTATATGATATCTAGAACAGCAACAAGCTTTCACAAATTGCTATATGATTTCTACTGCCAGGTTCTGTGATATTGGATACGACATAAAAATAAAAAAGCCGGGCAGATAGACACAGAAACTCACAGAAACCACCTGTATATTTTGTTTCAAAGGGAAATCTCAGCTATTGTCTTACTGGCTCTGGTTCTGTTAGGCCTTGGATCTGCTTAATCTTTAAAGCTATTCAAACAAATTGAATGATACAAGGCAAGTCTTCTATAATTAATCCGGATTCTTGAATTTTGATACAAACTTTTATGTAACCGAGAAGTTTCTCCCTTTTCCTTGCAAAGACACTAAATAGACACTAAGTCCTTCTGTCAAGAGCGCTACCACGAACAAAGTTAAAAGGAACAAACCTGGAAATTTTCCCTTTGCGAGGAAGAAAGAGATGCGAACATAAAGTCATGGGAGAGCTAGTAGTGGTGCCTGGACAGAGACCAAGGTTTAAAGTGGCCCCTACGCTACAAACCGCAGGAACAGGGACACAGAAATGGTGGTTTGTCCCAGGCAAAGCTTCTGCAGGATGTTAATTTGCCTGTTTATCTGAACCTCCCAAGGACTCAACGCTGGCACTCAAAGGTCTCATTTGAACCTTCTGAGATGTTTGTTCTTTCACTGCTCCAGTCCAAAGAAAATGAAAACGATGCCACAGGGTATGGAAGAACTTGTGACGTCCACGCTGAACTGCCACTGCGGATGCTGAAGGTTCAGCTGTGGTCTGCTCCTTCTCACGTTATGCAATTTTCTCTTGGTATTTGGCAGAACTGCCCCAGAACAGATACTTTGCAGAGCTGTGCATCCTGCAATGAGGCATTGCTGAAATCCCCCAATGTATGACTCCCTTGTAGGAGTCAAAATTTTATCCAGGTTATGAGGAAAGGAAGAATTATGTTGTGGGTTTGGGGGTTTTGGGGGGGGTTGTTGTTTGTTTTTGTTTTTTTTTATTTGGGCTGCCTCACCTGTGACTTCAGTGGAAAATCAATACACTGAGAAAGGTCTGTAGATCTGGACCTGCTAAATAACTCACAGGTTGCAGATACAGTTCCCCCTGAGGCCACTGGTAAAACCCTCACAGACCCAGGATGGACTCAGCTGGTGCCAGCAGCTTCCAGCTTACCCCACAGAACATCCACTGACAGCCTCTGCTTTCTGACTCTCAAGTTTCCCTCACCCTGTGCAGATTTTTCTTTTTGTCACGTAAATGCAGCAAAAGAATTAAAAACTTTTGATTTTGAAGTTGACATCTATGGAAGTGATGGTTTATACAGTGCAGTGTATGGAAAAGCACCCTCTGCCTTCAGGGAATTACCTGATGGGCCAAATGAATTGGGTTTCCTTGAGTTTCTGAGCAGCTGTGGCTGACTGTCTTTTCACAGACACAAACAGAAGTGGTGCTGACTGTATGGACAGAGCAGAAAGCTGTGCCCAGAGTCACATCAGCTGCTGTGCAATCTTGTCCTCAGTCATATCAGGTGATTCCCTCTCTGCTGGATGTCCCACCCCTCATGCCAGGCAACAGTTCCACCTTGTACTCATCGAGGTGTAGTTTCAAACCCTGTGCCCAGGACACCAGTGCTCTGAGTCAGCCCTTCACCCCTCGCATTACCAGCTTCTCCAGAACGGTGACGCCCAAGTCTTGTTCTCCATTCCCCACAGAGGTGTCACATCCTTGAGGTTGTCTAAAGACCATCTGGAGTGAGGCTGTTCCTTTTAGGATGGAAAAAGAAGGAAAATACAGACCAGACTAGTTTCCCCAGTCCCCACAGAAGAGGGGAACCACCCAGAGTTACCCATGCAATGGCTCAAAAGGATGTTTTTTGGGTGCCAGCAGCTCCCAGATGCTGCTACCGATCCCAATGCCAATGCCACTGGCTCTTGTCACAGCTGCTCAGTGCGCCAGGCCACTGCTGATAACACTCTCCAGGTGTTCAACCCGAGAACAAAGGCCCTTTTCAGTGGCTGCTGAGAAGGAAGAAGCCTCCTTGCTGGATGGAAAATGGCTTTCCTGCATGGCAATATTTGGTTACAGTACGATCTGTTACTTCAGAAGAAGCCCCGCAGAAGGGAAGGTAATTTGACTCGGGCATGTAAAAAACCATTGTGGGGGCTCTTGTCTGCCTCCTTCCTCTCCCCAAAGAACTGAAACAACGTTGAGCTGTGATGTTTCATCCAAGCAAAGGAAAAGTGGAGTCTGGGATCATAATGTCTTGCTATGCCCATTGACATCAGGGTGAGCTGGTTCATCATCCTGGAGAAACCAGGCTCCCTGCAGAGTCCCAGTCACTTACCTGCCTGTTTAGCACAGAAATCAGTGTCTTCTGAGCACAAAACTGAGCTGAGAAAATCTATGTGCTGGTGAGAGTACAAGCCAGGGGAGGTTTTCCCTCAATCCATGGACCTGAATTTCAGTGCTTGTGTTGGAACATCTTAATCAAACATTTCCACAGCAAAACTCACACTCTTTGCACAGGGATACCCGAAAGATAATTTGGTCCTGCGGGTGAGGGTGAGGAGGTGGGTCTGGGTATATTTGGGTTTATTTCCCAATGAGATTAGCCTTGGTCCATGCACTCTGTGTACTCTGGCACTGGAGGGATTTCCATGAGGTGGTGTGCGACCACCGACCGCAGCCGTCTAGAGGTGGCGCATTCCCCCTTTCCCACACAACCAGCTGCCAAGGGAAGGAGCATCCCTTGTACAAGCACTGCCGTGATGTTGCCCGTATATTTTCAAAACCAGTGGTCCCAGCACCAGCTGAAGGCTTTCGTGCTCTCCTACAGCCCTCCAGGGTTATAATCTCCATAAGATAATCCCAGGATGTTCCTTTGCCATGTTCAGTCTCCCCCTACATTATCCCCACACCCTGTAAGCTGTTCTTCATCCAGTGGGGAGGTGGTGCCCTCTGATATGCAGGAGGTGACTTATCTGAAATTATTTTGCCTGCTTCCTTCAGATAGAAGTGAGAAGGACAATCCAAGGAAACACTGAGGAGGCATTTCCCATCTCTGAAAGAAAACCAGAGGGATGCTGTGCTCGCCCCAAATGCACATGCTTAAGGGAAGAGCAAGAACATGAAACTTCTTTTAAAATATCTGCCATTCTTACATAAATTATCTATACATAAAGCTGAACATCTCCTTTTAATTAAGCAGAAGGACAGTAGCTTAGACATTGCACTTTTCAATCAAGCAGTACTATTTCCTATTAAAAAAATAAGCTTCCTTAATTCTTGCAGTGCACTAGCTAGCATCTATACAAACAATGGGATTTGGCTGACTACAGTTAAAATATATTTGATTACTTCCCTTTTATCTAGTTCTAGGTTTACTGTACTTTTCCTTGGATGGCAAATAAGAAGCTCTTTTCTTCTAAGTGACAGCAGGGAAAAGAATCAGGTTGCTAATTTACCTGAGACCCAGGAGTGTGTAATGATAGATGTGTGCTGGAAACTACAGAGTGGGCTTTCTAATTTTGGGGGGAGGAGAGAGGGAAAGCGTGAGATTCGTTAATCTTTCAAATTGATGTTGCCTTTGCTGATGGACTTTCCTGGTTGTAATTACACACACATCAGGAAACAAATGCAGTGAGGAGGAGAGCTGACAGGAAGCTGGGATCTAAGGAAATGTGCCATACAGGAAACAATTAAAATGGGAAATCACCGTTCTCCAGGCAAACAAGGATACAACATGCTTGTGGGTACTCACAGGATCTCTCTCAAAGCAAAGGTTACACTTACCTGTAGTGGTTTAAGAACACATATATGGTCCAGGAGCAGCTTGGTTAAATAATCAGAAATCCCTGTGTGGATGTTCAGACCAGCAGACCTGCAGAGCTTCCAAGAGCACGTGTCACCTGGGTCCTTCCACGGAGCCTCTCCATCAAAGTCTTCTTGGAGAGATGTGAAGGAAAGGGGCAGGTGGGGAGGGAGAAGGGAGCATGGATTGCAGGCAGGCAAGAAGGGTTGCACCTATGGTTTAGGTTTTTTTCAAAATTAGTTTTCTGCCCAAGGGAAAGCAAAACCCCGTGCATGCCCACATTCCCATGATGGCCAAATAAAATGGGCTAAAGCATGAACAGCTTTGGGTGAAAAGTTATTCTCTAGATGGGAAAAGGAATCTGAGCCCAAGTTAAGTTTGCAGTGAAGATCTGCTGTCAGTCTGACTTAGGAAATGTTTATTTCCTCCTCTCCTGGAATTCCTTTGCCTTCTGGAATCCTGTGAGCAGGTCAAGTTCAAGCCAGGCTTTCCCCTGGAGAGGCACATTCACACCAGCCAGGAGAGGAGCTGTGCTGGAGAGTGAGGATGAGTCACAACACAGGTGAGTGCCAGGGACAGTTCAGGTGATCTGAAGCAAAATCATATAATTTTTTAAAAGATTTTAATATTCTAATAAATGATACCTTCTTTTTGTTCCCTAGAAGATTCAACCTACTGGTTCTTCCCCAGTTCTACTTTAACTTGTTCAGATATAAAGTTGGTTATACAGAAAAGCAGAAAGATGCCATAATTCCCTGTAGGCATGTTTGTGTGTATTCTGCATTTCCAGCAGGCCCTAAAATATCTACAGGATCACCAAGCAAGCAGATTTTGTCTGTCTTTGTTGTTTCATAGAAAAAAATCCTATCATGACTTTCAAGTAGAAAAAAAAATTAGAGAAATAATAACATGACCCAACTGCGAAAATATTTTTTTTCATGAACTATACCAATGAATTGGAAATGCAAGTAGTAAAATGAATTGCCAAAAGTATCAAATATATGCTTTCAATAACTTTTTTTTTTTTTGTTACCTAGTAAAATATTTTCCTGGAGAAGGGTTGTTAAACCCCTTGGTGCAATATAAAGGTGCAGTGATGTATTGTCTCAGAAGTGGTTTAATGGAGTTTTGGGGTTCCATTTTCTTGTACATATTTTCAACACACGCGGTGCGTGATCAATTTGGATTTATAAAATGCTCTATATTTCTTTTTAAGCAATGATCTTAACTTTTAAAGAATGCTGCTTAGTTGGGAGAGCATGTGTGTGTGTTTGCATTTTGGCAAGGCAGCAAATCACATACGATATTTATGTCATTTGAGAAAAGTATTTTGTGTGTTTGCCAAAACCAGCCCTTTCTAAGAACCTAAAGGTATTTGATCTGCCCTAAAACACAGTTTTAGAGGAGGATTAGGTGTGCAGGAGCAGTGAGCAGAGGGAAGGTCTGTCCGATCTTTGTGGTGTGAAAGGGCAAGATTTTAGACAAACAAGCCAGATCCTGTTTCAGTTCAACCTCTTTGACTCTGTTTTTGTGAAAATCAGTTTCAGACTTACCTGTGGCTTTGCTGCCAGTGAGCTGGACTTTTGCAACAAGTTTAGTGATCCACTGTGGCATCGGGTAGAAGAAGTCTGATGCCAGCTCTCCTGCCACAGCTCCTGTGAACAGTCCAGGGAGGTCAATTATTAAATGTGCAGAGCAACGATGGCAAAAGGATGGTGTCTTGTGTTACACCAGTGAATCCCCCTCGGGACTGACCCACTTCAGCCATTTAACTGGGCAAAACCAACCAGGAGCTGAGTGTTTGGAGACGGGGAAAATGTGGGGGTTGTACGATCATGATTTAGCCGTGCCCCGGTCTCTGTTCCTCCTGCTTCCTTTATCACAGAATCATGTAATATGCTGAGTTAGAAGGGACTCACAAAGATCATCGAAGTTCTACTCCTTACCACTGATGTGACAAGGATCAGGATCTGTCCTTGGTCACCTGATATCAGCTGCTGCTGATTTGTTTCAGAAGTGAAAGCCCAGTGCCCTGCTCACACCCCAGCTGGCCGTGCAGACCCGCTGCACTGACATCTTTGTGCCAAATCCAACGATATAACCTTTCATCCAGAGAATTTCTCCATTCCCCCTCCCTTCTTTTTTTGCTTTATCTCTCCCTTCTATCTTCAGCCTGTCGGGACTTTCACATACCTGCAGCTGACAGCTAAGAGATCAGGAACTTTGATGTTGTAAGGGATATTTTATCTCGGGTAATTCTCACCAATTCCTACCTTATTGTGTAGGATATCCAAGGACTCCGAGAGTGAGCAACGCCTTTGTCTGGTAAGATCAGAGCAATTTGCAAGCTTTTCTGGGAACAAGGTCCAATAAAGGAACTTTAGAGATATAATCTGTCAACCCCATTGAGCAGCACTGTGACAGCAGCCTCAGGATTATTGACAGTTTAAGCATCGCCTAGGACAGAACAAGGCTGGGGGTTCGAAGCTACTTGCAGTAAGATTGTTTGCTGAGGAAGCAGAAGAAAGCCTTTATACCCAAATTCACCAAGTTTTTATCTGATTTCTCCCTCACGCAAACAATAGACCCTGCAGGGAGCTGCTGCTTTTTGGTAGGAGTCTGGGGGGAAAAAACCCACCCTTGGAGGTGCAACAACCTCTAATTCACAAAGTTGACCTGATTTTGGGGCTCTAATTTCAAAGGGTCACCTGGTAGAGCCAATCCTGAGCCTGCAGCCACTGGGAAGAGGGTGAACTGCCACTCCAGTGCCCCAGACTGGTGAGTTTGTCACCTGTGCTGTGTGGCTTTGGCATCACATGCAGCTGTGAGGACATGCAAAGCCTTTTCTGTTGCCAGCCCTGTGGTAAGCACCCTGTGGGGCAGTGGTAGCAAGGGTTGTGATGCTCTGAGCTCTATTCCTTTAAACCTCTTCATTCCTGATGAGTCACATTGAGCTGGTAGAGGTTTTACCTCAGATCAGCCATTCATCATTTCTTCAAGCAGCTGTGGCATGGAGGTCCCTAGGAAGTGTCTGATGGGAAATGCTCAGCAGTCTGTCCTCTGTTGCCTTCACTACCCACGAGCTGGCTCACTTCAGCAGGGTTTCACTGTCATGTTTCCTCACCATATTTGATTTTTGAGGATTTTCACCATTACTCAACATATTTCTGAACCATTGTTTTCCCTTTCTGGGCAAACATTTGCTTATTTTATTTGCAAGGACTTCTTTTTCAGCAAACACCCAGGCCTTACATCTTTATGAACATACTAGCAAAGACCCCAGCTCACCTTCAGTGGCCACAGCTTGATCTCTCCCAGCAGTAATTTTGGGATAACACCTTTCTGCAGAGGCAAGGAACAGTCCTGGATCCATCCACTCCGGTCTCTATCCCTACCCTCGTTTCCTTAGTCATCAAGCTGATGTTAATTTGCACTCCTGGTAGGTGTTGAAGCTTCCTGAGTAATTGATCTCTGCTGATTGTTGATCAGACATGTCAGTGTCTGAGTGCCAACTTGCAATCAAGCCTTGGATTGCTCCCCAAGTTCCTTTTCTCTTGCTGCTCACTCAAACCTTTCTCATCCTTCACACCACGTTCTCTTCCCTCCTCAAGGATGTTGCTGTTCATCCAGCATTTTGAAGCCAACACTTTGTGACCTTGGGGTAGAAATCCTGTGGCTCAGTGGCAGCTCCACAGAACGAGGTGTAGCCCAAACACGGATGATCCCAGCAGTGTGGTTTTGTTGGGTTTCCAACAAAATGCTGAACTCTGTACAAAAGAGGAAGCAATTTGCAGGTAACCCCTTTCCAGCCCCTCCACTACACCTCAAAATCACATGTCAAAAATGCTTTTGCTGATGGCAGAAGAGCCTCACCCAGCAGAGCTGTGCCAACAACAGCAGCAACAGGCAGTGAGCAGGGCAGGCAGATATCCATCCCTCCAGCTGGAGCAAAGGGGCTGCCAGCAGCTGGACACCAGAGGAGAGAGTGCTGTGACTGCTGGCAGAGGCTGAGGCTGCTCCCGAGGTTGCACCCAGGATTGCATGGGAGCAAATTTCACCATTTCAGTGTCTCCCCCTGCCCCAGGCCAGTTTATTCCTGTAACAGGTGTCCTGGGGAAAGCAGATGGCAGGAGGCAGCAGGAAGCAGCTGTGGGTGGTATAAGAGGACAATCCTGCCAGCCCACGCTGGACATGGATCCTGTAGATCTCAGCTCCTGCCACCGAGGGCAGAGCAGTGCTGGGCCCCAGGAGTGAGGCTCTGGCCGTGCCTCCGAGCACCCGACACTCGACAGGAGGCCCTTGCAACAGCTCCAGCGCGTTTCCTCAGTAATGAATCCCGACTTGTTTTCCCAAATCTCCTCATAATGACTCAGTCTGAATCTAATGATGCAATCCTGAAGGGAATCATTAGCTCCCAGCTAGGAGGGTCGGCCACTCTCCAGCTCCAGCCCACGTGGCTGCTGACTGGGGTGTTGTGTCGTGCAGCTCTACATACCCGTCCCGGCGCGTGCCAGCTCCTGGGTGGACGTTCTTTCTAGGGATACCTCACCCCATCCGTCCCATCACGGCTCATGCCAGCACTTCCCTCCCAGTCACCAGGTTTGGGATAGAAAGGGACAGTGTGTTTTCAGTCAGGTGAGATCCCAGTGGTGGTGTTACCTCCTTGCTGAGCTGGCATTTGCAGTTCAGACCCTTCCTCCCTGCAGCTCGAGGACCAGATGGAGAAGTGACTCGGGGGGAGATTTGCAGAGCAAACACCCTTTGTGCTGCCTGTCACTCATGTGGACAGAAAATCTGACCAAATCTCAGCAGAAAAAAACCAAAACAAACCAGAATTTTCCAGCCACCGCTGGCATTGTGTCTACACTGGGTGACACACAAGAGGCATCACCACGCCAGATCCAGTCCCAAATTAAAAGATCTCCCACCAACAGCCTTTCCCACAACAGTCTGAAGCAAACTGTGCATGGGCTGCTGAAATGCCACTAATTCCACTTTCCACTTCAAACTCCATGACCCTGCTAAGGCAGAAGCCTGTCAGTGACATCTTTACTGAGGGTCACACACTGATGTCATTTGTACATTTGTTCACTGCAGTTTGATTTTCCAGCTTGTGCTGAGATTCCAGCACAGGGTGTAAAATGATTTACTGCAGAGAGACAGTGGCGAGGCCAAGAGTAAACTCCAGGTATTGTTAGTCCCAGGATACTATGACAACCAAAGAGTGTTGGAAAACACTCCCTGCCACTGCCACACACTTCTATTTATCAACAAAACCAGATTTACTTTGTTTTAGTCTTAGCAAGACACTGTTTCACTGGAGACCACTTAAAATGAGATTTATCTTCCTTGGAATAACTACAGACTCTTGCATTTGTAATTCATTCCCCTCCTATTTCTAATCTCATTTCTATTGAATGCATTGTTTTTCTTTCCATTATTTATAAAATGAGATCATTAAAATGAATATTGGAACTCAACAGGTTTGGGGCAGAAAGAGACTTCCCTGCAGACGCATCCCAAACAGAATTCCTTGGATTGCTGCAGAGCCTTTCTCAGCTAAATAGCAGAGAAGAGCTAGTTTTATGCCACAATTCATGCCTCTGTTTTGACATTTTGGGGGGTCCCCACTCTGCTCCCAACCCAAGCAGTTACAAACCTCTTTCAAGTTCTTAAAAAGCAGCCATTTTTCATCTCAAGTGGGATGGGTGAAGCAGCTGATGGAAAGAACTGGGAGGTCCTCAAGGATGCTCTGTAATGCAGGTTGTTATATGACCCTTGGGAATACACCAGTAGGTTCTGGATGCAAAGAAGAGATCTGTGGAGAAGGGTTTTAAGGGAATTCTTTTCTTCATTAAACTTCTACACTTAAAAATATAGGAAAAAAGGAGCAAATTCTGATCTAAAAAATAAAGGAGAAGAAAGAGCAATTATCATCTAACCAGGCTTAAATCTGGAGTAAATCCACTGCAAACTACAGCTTTATTCTGGATTAGTACTGGTATAAATTAGTCTAGGAGCTGCAAATCCCAGCTCTCTCCTCATTCCCAAAAGACACAGCCGTGAAGGTCTAAGCATCTACAGTTATGTATTGCATGAAATATTTCCTGGCTGGGAAAATCTCATGGGACAATGATCAGGAGCAAGATGGTGCAAATAATTAGTTCGATTGAAAGTAAAGGCACACTACTAAAAATAAAGAGATGAAAGTGGCTTTCCCTTTGCCAGTTTTAATACAAGCAATATTAGTAGCAGCTGCATTTCAACCCATTTTGCAGATAACTGTGAGGGGCATTCTGGAAGCTAAACAGTTTAATTGCACAGGCTACCCTTTAATTTAGGGTGGTGAGAATGATATGAAGGACTCATTAAACTGGGGCATTAACCATGGCAGAAAATAAAGTAGTTTCTTTGTTGGAGAAGATCTCACTGCCCTCCAATCACTACAGTAAATTGTTCCTGGGAACGGCGGCGGGGCAGGATGGGGAGATAGAGACACGTTGAGATAGAGGGAAGTGAATGAAAAATAATTGGTACAGTGCTCTGCAGATTGTATGTCACTGCAGACAGTTATTTAATAACTCTCCAATTATTGCTGCCAGCTGGGGTATATTAAGACACTGCAAGAAGCCAGGCCAAAATCCCCCAGGCATGACCGCTGACCTGGCCCTGCGCTTCCTTCCTCCCCGAGGATGAGGAGGGGGCATGCTGGGGACAGGCCGTGGCTGCTGGGCAGCCCAGGGGGTGTGCTCCCCTTTTCCCAAGGGATTACAGAGCTTTGCCCATCCCTCTTGCCCCCAGCTCTAAAGATGAGGTGGTATAAAGCCAGTTTGGGTTCTCCCTCCCGCGGGACACAGGGCGACTCTGGGCAAGCGTTTCCTTCAGCTTAAGCATAATTAAGTGTGGTGTGATGGGCAGTTCATTTAGCAGCAGCTCTGGTTTGAGCCAAGAGCATTTCCCCGTTGCCCCCGGAGCTGGCTCAGCTCTCACAGCTCTGGGCTTGTACTTACAAAGTCTGGGCAAGGTCCATCCTCTGTGGCTGGGGGACAGGAGCTCTCTGAACCATCTTGCCTTGTTTCTCCTCTCAGCAGGGATATGGTGTTTGGAATGTTTTCCTTTCTTTGATTTCACTGTCCCCACTTTCTACCCACTGCAAAAACTCCACATCACCCAATTCATCAGTTTATTGGGTGATATCGAGTTGTAGAATCACTGAATGGTTTAGGTTGGGAGAGACCTTAAAGATCATCTCATTTCAACTCCTCTGCCCCAGGCAGGGACACCTTCTCCTAGGCCAGGAGCTCATGAGCAAACCACAGTTGGCCACCAGACCAGAGATTGTGGCTGGTGGCCAACTAATATCGGAGTGGGCCAAAAGGAAGAGCCAAAGGCACTTCAAGCTTGGAGCCAGAGTCCAGTGGCCACTGTGACAGTGAAGCAGCCAGAGGGACACTGGGGACCCACCAGGCATTTCTGCAGTGAGCTTCACAACCTTAGGGGCTGTCACTGAAGCTCTGAAGATCAGAGCTCCGTGACTACACAGCCTTTCCATTTACTTAAGCACAACCTCAAATCCAACAGCCACCAAGATCTCTCTCTCAGAACCACAGAACAAAGCTTGACATGGTGAACCTCAAGGGCTCAAAAGCCCAGCTGGAAACTGAGAGCCCAAAATACACTGTCTGAGACCTGCTGCTGTTGGGCATCACCAACACCACAGCTTCACACAGGGCAGGTGACACCAGCCCAGTGGGGACAACTGGTGGGGCAGTCCCCAGGCCCTGGATGCCAGTCCCAAGGTGGGTGTGATGACAGAGTCACCTCGCCCTTATTTCCCAACAAACAAAGCCCTTTTAACGACTCCTTCCCCAAGCTCAGGATTGGGTCCATAAAACAGAAACTGCACTTCAATACCAAATGAAAAACATGACTCACAGACTGTAATTCCTTTCTGCAAATACCAGAGGAGAATATTTCATTTGGCAAACAATCGAGCCTTACAGTTTAGAGCCCTTAATGTGATTAGGGACAGGTTCTGCAACACATTTGTAACTCCAGGTGATTTTGCTATATCTTTTTGGACTGTGACCAGACACAAAAATGCCCTTTTGCTAGATTTGGATCCAACTAAAATTGAGGAGAATCAGATGTCGGTAAGACCTTTACAGTTTGATCTTTACCCAGGGGTATCACAACACGTTTCAGCTACGGGCTGTGTGGAGCATCTTTGCAATCTCAGGCTCTTGTTTGCATTAAGCCCATACCTCCTCTGATGAGTGATAACTCTTCTATAGCTCATCTTCTGTAAATGAGCACGTGCTTCTCCTCTGAGTTACTGTGATATGGGGAGGGAGAGAGTACAAATACTTCCACTGCCTCTATAGACACTACTTTGCTTCCTTTAAATCTTTGAGCACCCTGGTCTAGTGGAAGGTGTCCACTGTGGCAGAGGGGTTGGAACTGGGTGATCTTTAACCCTTCCAACCCAAACCATTCTGTGATTCTATGATTCCACAGTTCCTGAAGTGCTTCAGAAATACCAATCATTCTTAAAATGAGTTGAGACCAGGTACCCCCTCCAATTAGAAGAGCCCAACATTCAATCCAAAAAGCAAAAGCCCCAGCATTTTGCAGGATCAAACCCCTTCTGGGATATTTTCCAGTCTCACACTCTGTCTCTGCCAGTGTTTCTGCCTCAGCTACCAAAGGCTGGGCTGCAAACAAATTAAATTAAGAGCAAAATCTACAGGGGAAGGAGGTGGAAGGACAGCTCAGCAGAGAAAACCGACATTGTTCTGTACGTGCAGCTGAGAAACAAAAACAAGCCTGACCTTTACACTGTTGATAAGAAGAAAATCCCAAGTTTCTTGTTCGTGAGGACTCATGCACTGGCTTCACCAGCACTGGTGGTCGGGCTGTCCATCACCTTCCTCACGTCTCATTAGGAATTTTTTGTGGAAGGAATGTCCATTGCTCAACCAGAAACTGGATCAACCCCTTAACCAGCATCGTGGCAAGATGACACTATGGAATATTTATGGCATCATATTAAAAAAAAAAGAAGAAAAAAAAGAAAATACACATCCTAACAGATTTATTATTTCCTAGGAGGAGGAAAATTGGACTAAGGACAAACCCACATCCTTGTACCAAGCAGGTAGGTCAAAAAAGAGTCAGCAATGGAAAAACCAGAGCAGGTCTGTGCACATGAAAGCCTTGCTGCCACTAAATGGCCATCACAGCCACAATACAAGGTGAAGCAATATGCTTGAAGTGTTTTATGATGTTGTTGATCTCTCTGACTCCAATAGCTCTGCTTTAGTAACACCGAGGGAAGGGGAGCTGGTGTGGGACACCTGAGGTGGTGCTTTGTTGGGTGGCAGTGGCAGCCTGGGTATCCCATAACCTGGAGCTCTTCACATCCCTCAGAAACAGGAGGTCTAATGGTAGGAATCTGAAGTCAGCAGCATTCAAATCAGAGAGGAGACATCTGGTTTTGAATGAGGGCAGCCAACCACTGGAACACGTCCGGAAGGAATGCAGGGGATGCCTCTGCACTCACTGTCTTCAAAGCAAAGAGGGAATTTCTCTTCTGGAGAGGTGTGATCCAGCTACAGGTTACCAAGGCTGGGGGTAGAAATGTCTTGGTCAGAGTGAATGATGGACATCTGTAAGTGTCCAGCGTGTGCTGTGGCAGTACTGGAGCACAGTCTCGCTGAACAGGTCTGTGTATGAAAACACACACGTGTGCAGCCACATGTGGAAATCCTGGGGGAGTTACAGAAACCCTGGCACCAGCAGCAGGCAGAGACAAGCCCAGTAGCACTTGAGCAAATCTAAATAAACCAAGAATTTCAGGATTTTGTCCTTGTGTGCTTTTCCAGGTTTTTTGGGGTTTTTTTTGGTTTTTTTTTTTTTTTTAAATGCCACGGGACAAACATTAAGGCCAAAACAAGATATCTGCCCTTTGCCCACTTTCACAACCCAGGCACGAGGCCAGACTGCGAAGTGAGACTGGCCAGGATGTGGTTTGGTGCTGTGGCTGTGCCAAGGTGATGGCAGCTGGGACCCCAAGGGCCAGGCTGGATCCTCCACCAGCACCATCCCCTTCCCTTCCTCGCATAGGGCTGGAATTCTGGCCATGTAGGTCCCTGAGCAGTCTCACCCTGGGTCAGAGGGGTGATGGACCCCTGGATCAGCAAATCCCAACTACAGCAACTGCAGTGCTGGCCACGAGCACAGCCAGGCATGAGCTGCCTCTGCAGGGCATTCCCAGCCCCATCCCTTGGTCCTTATTCCTGCCACCTTCCTCCTGCCACAAGACTTGTCCAGCCACACAATAAGCTGAAAACCCATCTGGTTTTGCGTGCAAGGATATCCCAGCTGTATTTGGAGTCTCCCAAGATGGTTTGCCACCTGGGAACAGGGAGCTGTCACATATGGAGGGTTTTTCAGCACATAGGTACAAGATCAGTTATGGACAAAATGCTGCTTTTTTATAACTATTTTCCCCATTTCTATTCCCCTCCCCTTCCCCTTTTTAAAAAATATATTCAAAAAAATCATTAGTGTTGCCCCTCTGTACCATCTGCAGTTGTCAGGGCACTCAGCTGGGATGCAAAAAATGCAGGTCCAATTCCACCCTCCAGCCAAGGGAGGTTCTTTCAGCTTCTGTCAAAGCTATATCTGAATACAACAGGCACGAGAAAAAATAATAAAAAATATCATGATTCAGTAAGTTAGAAAGCAACACACACAAAAAACCCAGATCCTGTGACCTTATGGTCATTCCCAGGAAAAAACAACTGGAACAAGCTCGAAGCAGCTGCAGTGGCTGGTTTCATCTCAGCCCTGGGGCTGGATTCCCTCAGATCCCTTACAAATGCTCAGGGAACCTTCGAGCTTCTCTCTGTACTGGGGACTGGTTAAAGTCTCACAGTTCACAACAGCAGTGGAGTGAATCCAGGCATGGTCTGCAACAAGAATATGAATATCTCGGAAGGAAAACAAAAGCTCATCTTCCTCTGGTTCACTCTTTCAAAGGTTTCTTGAAACTTTCTGACATTCTTAACTGGTGTAAATCACATAGCTCCCCATAAGCCAAGAAATGGGCAACTATAACTGAGGATACTGAACCAGTTCTAAGGAGAAAAGAATCTTCTGTTCAGTACCATAAAAATAGTGATATAAACCCCCCAAACGATCTGTTTTAAAATGTATTCAATAGTTCTTGGACTGCAGTGGGCAAGAAGCTGGACTGTTTTTCCTGCCAAGAAAGAAAAAATTTCAACTTTTTCAAATATTTGCAACACCAGATGCCCCAGTAAAAATTTTCAGTCCATTTAAAAAGCCCTTATTTCTTAAAAAACCATTTTGCACAGAAAACATACCAGATGTAACCAATACTCGAGGCACTGCACAAGGACCACACGCTCCCAGCTCAGCCCCTGGGCAGGACACCCAGCACTGCAGGGATGGACAGGATCAGATGGATGTGAATAGGGAGCTTGGAGAGATGTGCTGAACCTGGACCAAATCCTGCTGGGTGCTCAGCATCCTCAGCTTGCTCTGGGAGTGACCCTGGGAAGTGCTGGAGGCTGGTAACAAATATTGGGAGAGTCTGTTCCAGAGGGAGCAAGGAAAATCTGAAGGACTTGGCTGCATGGAGATATATGGAGCAGCTGCCACATTTTCAATCACCCCTGACATCTTTTATTGCCCTGGCAATTGAAAGGTTATTTGCTGAGAGCCTGTGGAGGGAGATAAAGATGACAGAGCACCAGAGCTTGGTCCCATCTGTGGGACATCCTTCACTTTGAACCACTCCTGGCACCTTTCAAAGGGATTGGCCTCCTAAGGACAAAACCACACAACACAAACATTTCAGATGTGGAAGGAAAAAGGAAGCAAACATCCCTAAAGGCGAAGGTCCATGCTTGTGTCAAACCAACCAGCTCCAAGTGCTATTACTTTGCAATCAGTGAAGTCATTAAATTTGCTCTCTGGGGGGGTTGGTGCATGGACACAGCAGGGAGGGTGAGTGACAGGAGCAGCTCTCCTTGCACTGAGCTAAACAATCCCAGTTTTAATTAACGAAAGGTATCCCTAAAGGAGGTGATCAGAACAACAGGATGATCACACAGACTCCTTTTATTGGTTGCAGAGCACCACTTCACTTCTCAGTGGCCTGCAATTAGAAGAATCACGGAATGTGTTCCACGTCTTGCCATGGGCAGGGACACCTTCCACTAGCCCAGGTTGCTCCAAGCCCCGTCCAATCTGGCCTTGGACACTTCCAGGGATGGGGCAGCCACAGCTTCTCTGGGCAACTTGTGCCAGGGCCTCACCATGCTGAGAATCAAGAAATAATTACCATCAGCACTGACCCTGCAAACTAAATACAGAGTGAGAGCTTGGGCTCCCCTCCAGCACAGGGCTGCTCATGTGAGAGTGTGTCTGTGGCTGCAGCCTCCCCCCTCAGAGCCATCTGATGGAGGGTGAGGATGGAGGTTACACACAGCCTCCCACAAGAGACAGGTTTCAAGGAGGTGTTTTATGAGCTTTTTCCACAGCTTGGACCCTCTGAGAAGCTTCCAGGTGCACTTTCCCATTGCTCCCTTGGTCCCACGGCCGCAGGGGCTTGTACGTGGGTGTACGAGGGGGGTGACAAGTAGCAGAGGGGGCTGCTAACCTGAGAAATTCTTCCTCTGACACAGCCATTCACCAGAGCCCGAATAAAAACTGCTAGGGGTCACAAGGGAATCCCTGGATAATGCAAATAACAGCACCAACAGAGAGCTGCAAGCACTGCTAATTCCTCCTGCAGGATGTCCACAGGTGGTCACCACCCACCTGCCCAAGGGGGGCTAAAATCTGCCTAAAACCTTCCACCTGCCCTCCCCAGTCCCCACTAGCTTCTGTCTTGCAGAACCATTAATTAATAAGCTTCCCACCACTGACGTGGCATTTAAAGGGACACCATCATGTAATATCTGTTTCCAATCACAAATTTGGGAAGAATAAGGCTTTATATACCTTGAGGCCCCAGGAGGAATGGGGTGGTGATGATGATGATCCTTTAAACAGCAGCAGATGTCAAGACCCAGAGGAATCATTTTTCTTCCAAGGAAGGAAGCAGTGATGAAACAAAGGCACCTTCATTGAGCAGAACCTGCATTTCCTCCCATCACATGGGCTCTGTTGAGCCAGAGCAAGGGAAGAGCTCAGGACACCCCTTCCCATCACTGGGCAAGCCCAAGGTGGCTGTGCTAGCCATGCTGTGGGATGTCCCCAGCTGAGCAGCAGAAGGGAACCAGCTCTTGGAGCACCATAACCCTCACTTCATCTGAACATCTTCACTCCAAGACACCTTCAGCCAGGACACACAAAACCCCACCTCATCCAGGTCTTAGCAGAGCCCACATGGGCACTTCCCTGGCATTAACACAGGATTTACCTCAAGCTGATGCTTCAGTAGAGAAAAACCACCACAGAAATGTAATACTGGGTTTCTCCAGCATGACCAAGATAGATTTTCAAGAGCATCTCTGCAGGAGGTCAACGCTTAAAATCTGGACCCTGGTTCAGAGCAACTGGGCACTTGTCTCCCCGTGCTGTTGGCCTGGTCCATCTTTACCCCATGGCTCAAACCAGGTGCCACCCCCTTTTCACAGCCAGAGCAGAGGGTTCCTTGGCTTAGCAGAAGCAGCTGTGGGTATTTCCTCTAGGACATCAGTGAGGGTGGGTTTAATCATCCTGATCAGCTCAAAACTGGAGAAGCATCTCAGCAGAAGGAAAAAGAAACCAGATCACAGCCTGAGTTAACAACTTCTTTTCTTCTTCCCCAGGGAAAAACCACTACCTTCATCCAGCAGCAGAAGCAGGGCAGAGAGTGTGTGAGCTCAGAGCAACCAGAGGCACAGCTTGTGATCTGAAGCCAAAGCCTTGAGTTCATTTAAGCAACCCTGGGCTGGAATATCAGCTCCTGGAGCCCAGGACACAGAGCTGGGCTCTGCCTGCATCTGCCTTCACCCCTTTGTGGTGTCCCACAGCACCTCTCTGGTCCCAAGAGATTTCCAACTCCATTCTAGCAGGATCAGGGCACAGCCTGTGTTCCTCCCCCACCCTCACACTATATAATCAAAATGCGTTTTGTTTTGCTGGAGCTTCACTTTGAGTCTATGACTCCAAACTTATCCTTCTGGGATTGGATTTCGAACCCAATTCTATGTTGGAAACCACTAATTTTGTTAGTACCAATGTGGTAGGGCTCTGCTTTTGGGCAGAGGAAAACTGCTTATTTCCATTATTTTTAATAAAAAATATTCAAGAACAATTCAACAGATTTCATCCCTAGTGGCTCTCAACCCCAGCTCTTGTTTCGACTCAAGTACAATCCTAAAACTTGACCCTCTATTCAGCCTCAAACCCCAAACCTTTCCACAGGCTCTGGATGGAAAGTTACTGACCCTGTATCTGAGCCAATTTCCAAAAACAAAAATAACTTGCCTGATGAAATTTCTGTAGAAAAAAATAAATATACACACACACACACACACAAGCACACCATATATACCAGAAGGGATTAAATCCTCATGTTGCAAGAATTTAATTTAAAAAAGCCAAGACATTGTAGGAATGCAAAAATATCACCTCAGCCTGGTAACCTTTGGCTTAGGCATGCACTTCCACAGCTAACAAACGGGAATGTTTCCTCTCCAGCGCTGGGAGGACCGGTGCCACTCAGGAATGCCTGGCTTCAGCCCAGTTAGAAAAGGAAACCAGCAACCCTTTACTAGTGGGGCCTCTGCGGGCTCCTGGAGGCAGCCTCTCATCCCACGGGCTCGTTATGGTTCCCGCTTTCTCCATCACGCTCCGAGCGCCCCGTTCCCAAAGGCGCTGCTAAGGAGGACCAAAGAAGGGCCTCTGCAAAATGACACCACGTATTTGCCCGCTGCAAATCCAGATTATTATTGGTTTTCTTTGTCCTCTGGAGGTAATGCACAATTTTCACCCACACCCTGAGCTCCAGGGTGTTACAAGTAGATCCGTGTCCACTGCTGTCACCTCCCCGTGCGAACACCAGCGGGAAGAACACACCGGTGTCTCCAGTCAGGTTCGTTCAACCCAGAGAGAAACACCCCTTGGGAAATACCCAGTACCTGCACAGGGGCAAGAAAAAGTTCATTTCACACCAAGGTTAAGCGTTTTTTAATAGGACCCTGTGCATTAGCAGAATTCCTGGCACGTCCGAGCCTTGTTTAAAAGGTGGACGGGAAACTCTCTGCTGATCTCAAGTTAATCACAACAACCAAGGGACTGACCTGCAGGAAACAATCCTCTAGGTACTGACGTTACCCAAATAAAGCCAGCAGTTTCTCTGGTTTATTGGCTGTGTTTTTCCCCCCAGCAGGCTTAATTTATGGTAATTACTAGGAACTATGGATTAAATTAATAAAAAGGAAATTATTAAGGTTTCCTGACCCAGAGGCCAAAGGTAAATAAAAAGAAACAAACTTCTCTAGATGGAAATGCTTCCCTGCTGCTTTTGGGACCAGCAGAGAAGTCTTTCAGTGCAGCAAGAGAGAGGACAGGATTTTAGGAAGGAGCTGTCTCATCTTGGATGCTGGGATTCTGGGGAGGACCATCTCATCCAACAGCCTGGGGAGCCCTGAACTATCATGGCACGACTATTCCCTGGCAGTGGACTGGGTAGGGAACTGAGCTATGCACAGTGTACACAGCACAGAGTCATGTTAGCAAAGAAATAGAGATCTCTGTTGGATGGGAAGAGACTATAAAAATAACACACTGCAGAAATCCAGCTTAATTCAAACTACACCAAAGTCCAGGGTCCTGTTCTACATCCAGCTCTGATCAGAAGGGGTAATTCTCTCCTGCCTGGTCAGAGCACATTTATTACTGCTTATAATCCTTACATACATTTCATACTTTAAATTACCATTTTGAATGTTCTTACACTGTTGCAGAGTCAGACTGTTGGCATTTGCCAGACCTGGCCTTGCCATTCCTGTGTATAAATATGGACCGTGTTCAGCAGAGGCAGAGCAGGGTGTGCAGATGGGGAGGGCAGAGGGAATGGCTCCTGCTCTGCTTTCCCTGCAGGATCAGTGCAGAACAAAGACACCAAGTTCTGCTCTCAGCAGCAGCCCTGGAGCTCATCACCCTCTCCTCTACCAAGGCCCTCCATATGTACAGTGAGCACTTCCAGCTTCATGAGCCTTGTCCAGCACAAAGTCTGTCAATGACACAACCTGAAACCATCTCGTGCTCTGCAACCAACTTTGGGCTGTGCAAACAAGCTCATCCAATGTGGCCAATTCCATAACAAGAAGTTTCACAATTTTTAATACCACATATATCTATCTTTAAAATAGATATATGTAATATATTAAAAAAAAAAAAAAAAGATAGGCTTTGATACAAGGTTAAAAAGAACACCTGAAATCACCTCCCTCCCCTCACGGATCAAGTAAACACAGCGAGCAGGTGAACTTGTATTTAAATACACCCTGACTGTGTTTAAGAAAGAACTGTTACAAGCTCAAATCCTGAGAAAGGCAGCAAAAACCTCCTGGAAGCAGCTCTGTCAGGGCAGGCACGAAGGAGCGTAACCAACATTTACAGTGGGCAATTGTTATAGTGAAAACAAACCTGGCAGATTAGATGTCACTGGGGAGGGATATCAGCGTCTGATCTAGGTAAGGACGGGGCACAGGGGTACCTGGAGCCTTGTCAAACTCAATGCTCTTATGTAGTAGGTTGAATAACAGAACAATGTTTACATTTCCCCTTGTGCCCTAAGTAGTTTGGAAGTTGGACACCTGAAAAGCCTGAATGGTTTTCAAAGCTGCGCCAGTGTCAGGTCTTGATCACCAAAGCCTCGACTGTTCCTTACCAGTATCCAAGAAAATAAAACTAGAAAAAGCAAAATAACCTCAAGTTATTGCTGCTTCTGAACGTGGACATCCAGTAAAAGCAGTATAAATGATGGAAAATCCAGGAGGTCTCTCACACTGGAGGCACATCAACCACGTGCATGGTGAACACAGCAACTCAAAACACAACCAGCCAGCTGAGAACCTGATGAATTCCAGCCAAGAGGGAGTTTTCTTGAGCTTTTTCCATATTAACACATTGAAACTTCATATTGAAAGTTCTCTACATATACAAACAAAACTATATGCAGTTCATGGCAAAAACCACAAACTGAAGTGTGTAGGAAGGAAACATCCCGCGTGCATTGGAGAGCAATAAATGCTGTATAACAAAAGCACAAGAATCATGGAATTATAGAATATCCTGAGTTGGGAGGGACCCACAAGATTCATCCAACTCCTTGCCCTTCACAGGACAACCTGTCCCAGAAATACTGGGTGGAGGAAGTAAAAACTTTAGATCTCTAGCCAAGAGGATCAGAGGTTGTGACTGGATTTGTGTCTCGGTCCAGTGAAAGATGGGGTGACTTGTGTGATACATTTATCATTCCTCCTTACTGCTGCCCACTCTACAAAGCAGGTGACCTTCTTCCATACTCTTTAGCTCCCAGTTCACTCTGATCCTCACAGAACAGGCACCTGGGATGCCCACAACCTTGTGTGAAGAGCAATGCCCCTCCCAAGCCCACCTAAATGATGAGGTTTCCCTAGGTAGAACCCACTGAGGCCAAGGCAGAAAGGAGAATTTTTCCTCTAGGAACTGATTTCATGCTCACCTGTCTGCTGTGGACACCAGAGATGTCAGAGCCCTGAACTTATCCCACTGCACCATTAAGGTGAGCTCTCCACGTTGCACCTCCAGGCTCATTTGATGTGATTTAACAAGGTCTCCTCCAGCCTTGGTCACCACAAGACTCAGGCAGTTCTTCACCCTCATTTCCAACACAGCTGTGCTGAAGGTGGTCACAAATGCTGTGGCACAGATGCTTCAGGTGCTCCAACAGCTGTTGAACAGCCACAGTTTTCATTATTGTCAAACTGGGGTGACAACATCGTGGTGTAAAATTCTATTTTGCTATTACTGCCAGCCTGGATCCCAACACGCTTCAGAAGCCAAATTAGTGGTTCCAAAATTCAGCTTCATCATTCTCTTCTAAACTCGTGTGCTCTCCAGAAAAGTGAGTCCCACTCCAGCTTGAATTGGACCATTTCATCTCGTCCCAGGGTCAGATGATTGTCAGTCCATCAAACGCTTCTTTGAAAACTGATTTCTTGCAGATGACCATGATTGCTATAAAACAGTATTTAAAAACATTTTAATATATGAAAAGAACTTTCCTCTCCTCTTATATCAACCACATGTTTGAGAAGGGGCCTGGGGTTTACCACTGCCTGGTGAGAAAAATAGCAAAAAAGGAGAAAGGATAATGGGGTGATAATGACTGGAAATGTATGGATTGAATTTGGGCTCCATTTAAATACAAGAGGACAATTTGCAACTTGGTGGTGTAGGAAAACACAGAGAAATGTTTGTGGCTCAAGTGTGTATTTGAATATAGAAAAATGTTTTGTGGCAAACTATATTTCTTTTAGCACAGACAAGCTCTGACCAAGCTGCCAGCTGCTGAAGTTGTGGTACTCACCCAGCCCAAGCAGATGGGCTCTGTCTGCTTGGGAATTCCTCAGGAGAATCCCTATTTTGGCACTACCACTGGAGGATGGGGACTGTTTGCAACCCCATCCCGTCGCAAACCACATCCAGGAACAAAACTCCACCTCCACCTTGTGCCTCCAAACTCCTCCCTCTGTTTGACCTATCCTTAGGTGATATCTTAACTTGGCAGTAATTAGTAAAGGAGCCAACATGAAACTACACTTCAACCAGGAACTTCAATGGAATAATTTTAATTGTTGGCCTAGATGATGCAGTTGGAGTAGATGATCATTTTAAGTCCCATTCAGCTAAAAATATTCTACTCTATCCTACTGAAAGAAACCACAGAGGAATCAAGTCTGGTCCCACTTGGCTCAGGTTATCAGTGTCTTCTTGTCCTTGGAAGGCTCAGGTGTTTCTGCTGTTTTTATGGTGCTGCATTTTCAGGAGTTTGGTGACAACACTTAAACCTCAGTTGTAGTCAATGCCAGACTTCCATGAATCAGATAATTTTCATAAACAGCTTGTTGCTTGCTCTACTGGAGGCAGGCATCAAAAACCATAAAATATTTTACAAAAAATTGGCTGAAAGCAAATTGTGACTTCAGGGCTTCTGCTTTTGTGATCCCTTCCAAGGAGGGTCATTTTAAAGAGAGTTCACTTTGAGTAGGTCCTCATTAAGGACTGAATTTGTAATTCTCCGTGAAAACTGAGCCACAGGAAAATAATCATAGTTGAAAATTCACTCTCCAGAGTGCCCAGAGAAGCTGTGGCTGCCCCAGCCCTGGAAGTGTTCAAGGCCAGGTTGGACAGGACTCTGAGCAACCTGACCTGGTGGGTGGCACCGGACTCACTTTTCTTTTTCTCCTTGGTGTCCTGTTCTTCCGAAAAAAGGGTGCAGAACAAGGAACAGACCAAGCACAAAAGTACAGAAAGGCTTGTAAGAACATTCTTCCCTATTAAGCAACTGGGCTGATTTTCCCTTTGTAAAAGATGAAGCAGATTGACCAAAACACTTACCTGGACGTCTCCACTCCTGACAGAAACCCTCGATTGCCTTTGTCACTTTAGCACATGAACACAAGGCCAAATGAAACACATGTTTACAGCTATAATGAGGATTAGCTTTGCACTAAAAAAGTTGAACTACAGTCAAAATTAGATGGTGACATGGGTATTTGCCAACAGCATTAAATGAGAAATAACAGAGTATGAGGTTTCTGGAATGAATAGAAAATGTATTGTTTAGAGACCTTTTTGGCCAAGTATCAACATATGCCAATACTTAAGACTTCTTGTTCTTATTTACTTACCCCAACAATAAAACAATTGTTGTTTTGTGCCAACAGCCTGACAGACTGGTCCTGTACCTTAGGAAATACAGATTGGATATTATTTCTCTCGTATCAGCTTCAAACTACTTAAAAAAAAAAAAAAAAGAGAGATGCAAAATAATTGAGTCCAGAGGAGAGGAAATAAGTGAAGGAGGTAATCGATTTTAATAACATATAGCATCAACACACATTAGGAAAATATATAAAACAGAGGGGGGAAAAAAGCATTTTCCCATCTCAGAAGACCTGGCAGTGTTTGGATGTTCTTCCAGCCCCAGGCTGGAAGTTTATCAGTGAAGCCTCAACAACAGCAATGGTTGATCTTCACCCAGCGTCCTGCTCAGTGTGAGCCCTGAGCAGTGAGGTAACCACCCTCATTCCCACTACAAAACCAAGCAAACTGACGAGCTAAAAACCCAGGAAATGCTCTCCAAAGCAGAGAAATTGAAATGTGTTTGCAGCTGAAACATTCAGTCTCCTTCCTGGTCTAACCACTCTCTCCGTGGCGTCGCCCACTGCCAGGCCACCCCTGTGCTCAGAACCAACCACTCCTTGCAGGATTTCCCACCTGGGAATGTGCCTCTGCCCTGCTGCCGTAACACCACAGCTGGAATAGATAGAGATCCATACCAGAGCTTGGTGTGGACACCTTTCTCCCAAGGTCAAAGGGGGGGGGGGGTCTCTGCACTGGGATCTGGGCACACTCCCAGCTCATTAACGCCTGTGGCAGGAAAAGCACAAGCAGAGAAGGTACCTACAATGTCTGTAGTGTCCACACATGAACATAACATGCCTCTAGGGGTTGTGTACATTCACCTCCTCCTTTACATCATGCCATCCTTTAACAAAACATAAATAAAGGTATCAATTGTTTACCACCTGCCCTCTGGATATCCTGCGAAGGTTTTTGCTCTGGGAACACGAAGCAACACATGTCAGCATTAACTTTTCTGCCTTTTTTATACGGCTATAAACAGATCCATTGATTTTCCCCACTCCTCCCACTTTTTAATTTTGCAAAAATAAATGCTTTCCTGGACAGTCAGAGTTCATTACTCAGATGGAGCACAGCTCCCCTTGTCCTGCCCACAAGAATCGTAGAGCCATTTAGGTCAGAGAAGATCACAGAATCACAGAATTTTTAAGGTTGGAAAAGGTCTTTAAGATCTAATCCCACCATTCCCCCAGCACTGCCAAGTCCACCACTAACCCAGTGTCCCCAAGTGCCACATCTGCATGACTTTTAAATCCCTCCAGGGGTGGTGACTCCACCACTGCCCTGGGAAGGCTGTTCTGATGCTGGCCCACCCTTTTGGTGAAGACATTTTCCCAACAACCAATCTAAGCCTCCCCTGGCACAACTTGAGGCCATTTCCTTTGGTCCTGTCCTTCATTCCCTGTGAGCAGAGCCTGACCCTCACCTTGCTACAACCTCCTGTCGGGGAGTTGTAGAGAGCAAGAAGGTCCCCTCTGAGCCTCCTTTTCTCCAGGCTGAGCCCCCCCAGCTCCCTCAGCTGCTCCTCATCGGATTTATGCTCCAGACCCTTCCCCAGTTTTGTCACCCTTCTTTGGACACACTCCAGCCCCTCAGTGTCTCGGGTAACACACAGTTAAACAAGAGGTGAGTCTGAAAAGAAGCCACTGTGTCCTCCAAGAGCTGCTCTCCTCCCACACACTCACATCCTCCTTGGCTTCCACCTCGGCAGCCTCCAGAAGCCCCCGGCTTAATCCCGTTTCGTTCACATTGGGTCAGAGCACAAGCTTCCCAAAAATGTAACCGCCTGGAAAACCCAGCATCCCTGCAGCTGGGTCTCCAGGAGGGGTTTTCACACACCCCCTGGTTTTGCAGCAGGGGACGAGGACATGGGACCGGAGGAGATGGTTACACAGCGTCTCTTCCTGCTCCATTAACTCAGAGAGCCCAGAGCAAAGCTCCCCATCTGCACAGCCCGTGAGTCACCTCGGGGCTCGGGCAGTTTACTCTATATATTAGTCAACAGCAACAAACAACACAAATCCCCAGACATTAAAAAGCCTTGTAAATTTTTTTCAACTTTTTTTTTTTTTTTTTTTTAATTCCCTCCCCAAAAAATTTGGCCACGGATCTCTAATTATAATTTTCTGGAGACTTAAAAAAAAAATAAAATTAATTGTGGTTTCTATAAACATGAGGATAAATTACTACATGTAAATATTGGTTCTCAACAGTTACTAATGCCTCTCAGGGGGCTGTTTTTATTTTACTGAGACAGAAAAACGAAGTTGTAAAAGATTTTCTTTGTCCCTTTTGCTCATCATGGAGGGGAGTGGGGTTTGAAAAGATTTCTTGTATTCACCACCAAATGCTTTCTAGCTGATGACTTTTGACAGCATTATTAAGTAAATTGAAGGGAAAGATTGATTTCCAAGATGATGCATTGTAAAGTCATGAGAAACAAAACTGAAGCTTTTATTCCAGAAATGAAGAGGCAGAAAATGCAAGGAAGACACTAAGACAGACACTGTACCACCCACCAGTTCCCCTTTTAAAGCTTCCAAGCTGACTGGCAGACAGAGCAATAATGAGGAAATTATAAGAGTTGTGGGGTTTGGGTTTGGATGAGGAACACGATGTGTGTGAGCATCCCTGAGGCTGATCCAGACTGTATGAGCTGCTTGGATCCAACTCTTGGGTTACAAGATTTACAAGGACATGCCGAGGTATAACATATTTACAGCTTCTCATTGGGTTAAAAAAAAATGCCCTGAGAGCATCATCTCTTCCAGTATCGCCCTGTTACAGCTCTGGATTATCATCCAGGTATGGAGGAGGGAGAAATTGGAAAGCCAGAGGAGAACAGACCTGAGCAAACCTTCCCTGGGCCAAAGCAGCAGCGTGGGGTTGTACAGCTCCAGTTACACCTCACAGAGTCTGACCTCTCAAAGCTAAAGACAAAAAGAAGTCGCAAAAAAGGGCAAATCATGATCCAGGCTCTGAAAATACCACGAATGTGTCACCACAGCTGAAATACCACTGCTAATCCTCTGCCTCCTCTGACACAACCATTGGGGGGAAGTGTTTCTGTACCAGGGCTTGTGGCAGGTCTCCTGAGACCACACCATGGGTGGGAGCCCAGGTGAGATGCAAGTACAAGATACCCCCTCCTCAAACAACCTCTCCCCTCTTGATGCACAATATCCCATTGCCCCTCCAGCACAGCTCTGCACGAGGCCACACTCTGAACCAACCTGAGGCACTGCTCTCACTCCAAAATACAAAAAAAACCCCAAACATCTTATGTTTTGTTTATTTTAGTGCCAGATAAGTTCCCTGATCGTGGCCACAATGTCATGTACAACTGAAGAGCAGAGGCTGCAGCCTGGGAGCAGAAGCAGACAGAGAGAGGAGGAGGAGGCATCAGCACAACAAGCTGGAAGAACCACCAAACTGGACGAGAAATGAGAGCCAAGACAGAGGGATCTGGAGCAGAAGCCTTGTGAGGGAGAAGGCACTCTGGGTTCTTTAAATGAGGTCATTGGTCAAACCCAAAGTTTCTCAAGCAAGGAAAACACAGACCCTTTGGGTGAGCAACCACATCAGGGCAGGAGGTGTTTGCCCATGGAAACCCATCCACAGAGCCCCAACACTGCCAGGGAAAGCACTAAGCAGGTCAGGGAAAGAGACTGTGTTGCTTCAAACCAGTGACATTTTGCATTTGGCTCTTGTGCAAAGGCTGCAGCTTCACTGCCCTGTAATGAGTTTGCCTGGCCCCAAGAAAGCACAGCCCTTGCTGGGACAGAGCAATGAACACGGAGAGGCAGAGCCCAGTGACGGAGCTGGCAGGGAACCTCCTGGTGCTCGATCCCAAGCAGAGCCACAGCCCCAAGCTACCCTGCCCCTTCCACCAGCCCGTGGTGTGCTGAGCGCTCTCCAGACAGACACAGGGAGATGTGGTTCCCACCCAAAACAGCTTCCAGGCTCCAGCTGGGCAGAACACAGGGAGAGCACACCCCACGTACACAGCTATGCTAACCATGCATTCACAGACATGTCCCAGTAACAGAGCCCAAAAACTGCTCCCAAGTTACTCATCTTGCATGTCAAGCCAGTCCTCATGGTTTCCATAGGCATAGGGGAGAGGTGGGTGTCTTGCTTGGTTTCATAACAGCACTGCACGCTGGTGTGCAATAAATAAAGATGAAATGGAAATAATCCAACCCACTCCTCTTTGAGCACTGTTCAAGGAAAATATTGCAGCTAGAGACCATAAGCAGACCCAATAAATTTGTTCCCCCCTCAACCCCCCGCCCCGTTCCCCTTTTGTTATTAGGGTGTGACTAAAACATCACATTTGCAGCATCAACTTTAGGTCTTAATTAGAGATTCTTGCTGCGAGCTCAAGGGATATTTTAAAGTCACATTAAAAATATCATAGGAAGTCGCAGCAGGCACTCAGACACAATGCAAACCTGTGAGTTGGGCTGCATGAAACACGCAGTTGTGGTCCCAGGATTTTTCCTGTATCTTCAGCCTTGGATTCCTCTGGTAGTGTATTATCCCCTGTGGATATTGTACCAAGGGAAGGCAGAGTGGGTTTCATAGACTGCATGCAGCTGTCCCCAGAAATTTATATCTGAAGGACTGCTTGACTTTCTGGAGTCAAAAATGGAGAAAGTGGGGCTGTATGACAAGGAAAAAGCTTCTTGCCTGGGCTGCTGCTTAAGACATCATTGTCTGGCTGTGCTTTCTACCCAGCACTCGCTTCAGACGACTGAACTTGACCTATCCACCCATCATAAATTAAATTCTTTGATCTCATCTGTAACAACACAGAGCCCTAACAACAATAGATCAAACTGCAGCAGGGACAATATGCTTATTCTTTACCAACTAAATTTTAATTAGTAAACAGGGCGGGGAAAGAATCCACCTTTGCAGAACAAAAAGGGAATGAGAAAGCATTTAGTACTTGAAAGAAATCGCTGATAAAAAGCAGAGGCATCTTTCAGAGCTCTACATCCTTGTTCAGCTCCTCTGAAAAACCACATCATCCCCAAACCATTAAAACCAGGATGGATTTCACATTGTAAGGAACCGCCGTGAAAGTGAACATCAAAAGGAGCTGGGGAGGAGGAAGCAGATCAGGTGGGACAGAAAGGACACGATGCCTTTTATCCACTGTTCACACGGAACCATGTGGATGATTATCCGTCTGTATCCGTGTTTGGGCTGCCTGGTCCCTGTGGTTGGTACAGCAAAGGCACAGTCAAGGCTCCCCCACCTCGAGGGGTGTTCAGTGTTTGCAGAGCAGCCTGGAAGAACCACATGGCTCCCGCCGTTTGTTTTCTGTTTGCACAGGGTGGGTTTATTCTCACAGGGATCCTCGTGGGTTCCCCTTTACACCAAACAGCTTCAGGCAGCTCGTGATTTCCAGGTGAGCCTGTCTGCTTTTGGCAGCCTGGCTCCTTCCAGGCAAGCATAAATACTTAATCCAAGTTTTCCCATCAACAGTGGCACTTGTCAAGGTAGGGATTTCCTGCGGCTGTGCACCTCAGGTCACTTTATGCCAAAGTAGGAGCAAATCCCAAGCAAACCTTCTTTTGCTGGAGCACCCATGATGTTCTCTCCTTTCCTGCTCCCTGGTGGCTCATACAAAGGTACAGTGAGAGCTCAACTGGTTCCTTGGTGGGATGCCAGACTGCACCTCTCACCTCACCCCAGCCCATGGCTCTCACAAAACCAGCAGGTATTTTGCAGACCCTGAGGTGCAGAAAGCCTCGTTTAGGGAAAAAGAACATGGACTGCTGTAGATGACGTGCTCACATCAGGATTGTTTCCTTGGGAAAGCAGCTAAACCCCCAACATGGCTTATTAAACCTGCCTGACACAGGAAGAACACAAGCCAAAACCAACCCAAGCTGTTCCTGCGGTGTCACCACATCCCAGGCAAACAAATCCAGACCACGAGCGGGAAGCGAGCCCACGGACAGGGACACTTCACCAAACCTCCCTGAGCACTGAACTCCCCGAGTTTAACCTCGGCAAATGCCTGTTGTGCCAGCAATGCCCTCACTGGAGCTTGGAAACAGCACCACACTCCACGTGTCCTCAGGCAGGTTTGATATGAAACCAAATTCCTGTTGGGCCGAGGCACTGGGATTTCATCGGCTGCAGGCGTCTGGCTGTAAACAGCTACTACCTTGAAAAAATAGTAACAGTCCAATTTTAATCAATAATTCAATTAAAAAAAGGAAACTTCCAAGCAATGAATAAATAAACCAACTGCAAAACCTTTTTCCAGCTGGTTGTCAGTGTTTTTGAGCTATTTTACTAACTGGTGGTACCAAAACCCTCCATGGTTTGTTTACCACTGAAATGCAACCCCTCTGCAGTGCAAGGCTGTGGGAAAGGAAAAGAAAAATCTGGGTTTCAGCTGAAGTTATGGGATGAATTTCACATAGGAAAAATCTTAATGAGTAAACTGGAATTCAGACTGGGCACTGGGGCAAATACTGAGGCTTATATCAAGTGTCAAGTGACCCTAAATGACTAGAGATAGGTGAGCTGGTCTTGTTTTTGTGTCAGCTGCTGATTTCCAGGACAGAGGACACAAAGTGTGACACCCTGCAGGTCCTCCCTCCACTATGTCTGATGTGTGATGGGAACCAACACCCAGCCAGGTTCCAGGTACAGCTCCCAAACCGAAAACACTTAAGTTTCTATGTTTTACACGTCCACTCTTGAAAAGATATTTCATTTTTACAAGACAGGTCATACACAGACCAATGACAGATTTCATTAAGAGGAGAAAGACAACGGAGAGCACAACTGTGGCTCTTTTCTTTGGTGAGTTTTCAGTTTTCCCTTAGAAGTTAAAAAGTAAATAAATGGGGTAAAGTTACCCCATTGAAGTCTCTGTGAGCACTGAGAAGATGAAACCCCGCCCATGCCAAATCAAATAAAGGAGTCGGAGTTTCCGTGGCCCAGAAAGGACCTAGAAAGCACCAACCTCTCTGCCAGTTGTGCAGCCACAGCACCCAGGAATAACGTGAAAACAAATGAGCAAAATCCACCCAGAGCATGGGCAGGACCCAGCTTTCGGTTTGACCACAACCGGAAGGATAAAAAAGAGGAATCCGTCACCTCATGGATTTTCAAACTATGGTGACAACTGGCATCCATTAATTACTGATGCAGCTACGGCTGCTGGGCACTTTTGAGAACCAGCACTGGACACCCAGAAGGAGAAGGACTTGCTTCTCCTTCCCTTGCCACTGCAGACGGTGCCGAGGCCACGCAGCCCAAGCCCATTTTGTTCCTCGGTGGAATAACAGATGGTGTTGCCACCTCCCACCACTCACTGCCTCGTCAAAGCCCTGTGTCGTGTGTGTGGTCCACAGTTGGGTCATGCAACCAGCCAAAGCCCTCAACTCCATTTCCAGTTCACATCACTCTAATAGGCCCTCAGCTGGCCCGAGAAATTCCCAAACATCTCTTTCTACAAACAAGGAATTGGGTTTCCTTTGTCTTGCAATCAGGGGAGACAAATTCTCCCCTTAACCACAGCTTAATTTATTCCTTTTGGTTGCTGTTGCCTCCACCTAGTGCAGCTGTCTAGACTGGGGTGGTGGTGGTTTGCTTTCCTTTTTTCCTTTCTAGTTGGGGATTTTTGGAAGCTGCCTTTGCTTCTTTCCGAAACAAGTTTATTTTTAGTGTCACTTTTTCCATTGGCAAAAGATATTATGGCTGAGAGAGCTGCTCTCAGAGGAACAGAGCTGCTTTCAGTATGAAATGGAAAAAATCTGCCTGGTTGGAGGCAGGAGCAGGAGGAAGCAGCCGAGGTAACAGCGAGATGGTCAAAGCGAAGAGGGTCCCACGCACGCCAACGGAGGTGCTGCCCTTGGGAAGAGCACAAGTCCCTTTCAAACCCAAAACTTCTTAATCAAGGAAGGTTATGGTATCTTCTGACATCCTCTTGGACTGATCTCCCCCTTGGATGCAGCTCCACGTGGGAGGATGCCAACATGACTTGCACCTGCCCGAGCCACAGTATTCTCAACTCTTCTCCCGTTGGCTTCCAAGAACAAGTAAACACTTGTCAATGAGCCACCTGAGAGCTTTAAATAATGGATAACCTTGCCACAGGAACCTTCCTCCAGCACTAAACAGTTCCCAGGTGATTTCTCAGGAAAGGGGATCACAGGCATGGCTTAATTTTTTTTTTTTGCTCTGCTGTTTACTACCCTGCAGCCTCCTGGCTTCCTTCTCACTGTGCTGACCTTGTTTGCTCTTTCAGATTTCCCACACTTTTTCTCCAAAATATGGACCCCTCTGGTCTTCCCAGGATTTTCCTGATGTGTTTTCAGAAAGCTTCAGCTGGGAAAGGGATGGCAACTTTCAGCCCTGAGTCCCCTTCTCACCTGCAGAGCTTAATCCCACCACAGTGCTCCTCTGCTTAATTACCACTAGTTTACTACCTTGCAAAGGGTAAGGGTGTAAAAATCCAACATTTTTTTTGTAAAGGGAGAGGTGGACTTAAAATAATTGGATAAAAATAAGTCTGGTCTCTTATTTTTCCAGCACCACTTTTCAACATTCACAGCCACCAGACCAAAGAGTTCCCGACACCAGCCTGGCTTCACTGAGCTCAACACACCCCAAATACAGCAATACCAAGAGGGCTGAAGGAATGAAAGTAATATATGTTAAGGCAAACCCTGCAGGCTTTTAGATTAGGAATGAAGAGGTGGGGGAGGGCATTAAAACACACACACAAAACCCCAGAATTAAGCAAGCGAGACCATTCCAGTTGAGCTGTTTCAGCCATTGTCTTACAACAACTTTAAACCCAATTGCTTCTTTTTAATGAGGTATTTTCTTCCTCCTAACCACCCAAATCTAATCCATGATGTTAGTCCAACTCAGAGAACTTAAAATCAGAACATTGGGGTCTTTCTTAATCCTCTTAACTTGCCAAAAGGTTTTCTGATCACACACCTCTTCCTTCCTACTTAAGACTGGTTTTTTTCCACCACCCTTTGTCTTCTGTTTACAGCTGTGAGAAATTAGGATCCAGGCAGTAAAATCTCTACATAACAAATGAGCATTTAGAGATGGCTTGCATGTTTCATCGAAGGAAACCAGGCATGTTTTCTTAATTATTTCATCAAATCATATGTATCTAACTGTTGCCTGAGCTCAGATACTCAGCATTTCTTGAAGGACATTCTTTAATCCACAGTCTTTCATTCTACTGAATAATTACCTTCAAAAGATAAACCTTCTCTCATGCTATGGCCACTTGGCACCTCTCACATGATGTGGTAGGTCAATAAATCTTTTGTGGTGGGACAGGATCTCACATGAAACACAGGAATCTCACCTTACTGTCCTTACAGGCCTTCCTGCAGCCCAGTATCTCAGGAGAGGGCACAGGGCTTGACCACTGTTGTGCTCTGGTCATCCCAGGGTGATGTCAGGGCTTCTCATACGAAGAAGCTGGAAAAGCTCTGATCCAGCACTGGTTGATTCCAGGGCTCCCAACCAGAGGTGTATAAATACATCCAACATCTGCTGTCCTCTCAGAGTTGGATCTTCCATGATCCTGGTTAGACTGGCATGGGAGACTTAGACAACACTGGGCATCTAAAGGATGCTCTGCTGTGAAGAGCAGGGAACCACACTGGAGAGAAAATTGCATATCAAGCTCTAAGAGGAACCCAATTAATGAAGTTTAATGGCCAGTGAGGGCAGCAGGCATCCTCAGCATTTCTCCAAGCCAGTTCCAGTTTTCCCTTAAAACCTGTGAAGTGCTGGAGCTGCTGGCTGAGCACTGGCTCCTGCAGTCATTCCTTGCTGTTAGGCTGCATTGAACATCCCAAGCACAGCTGATGAGCCTTTCCCACCACATCAGCAACCCATGCTGATAGCAGGAGCTGCTTTCCAGCTGAGCGGCGTGGAAGGTGCTGAACAATGCAGAGCCATGAGTAAGCAACTGTCCAAGGGACAGTCCCTGCCATGTCCCCATCCAAACTACGTTTGAAAACAAAAACAAAGAGACACTTCCTTCCTGCCTCTCACTGCTTTAGTCTTCTCAGAGATATGGGTTTTACTGAGTGGGCCACTGCGTTGAGATGAACTGGGAGCCAAGCAAAGGGCTTGAACCAGAACACGACCTGGCATCTGTCCCAAGTTCCTTTCGAGTTTGGTTAACATTCCCCACCCATCATTTTTCATGTGCATGTGCCACATCACTTCCTGGTTCTGATTTGCCTGCTATTTGCCCCACGGGTAGGGTGTTACCCATCGAGACTCAAAAACCAGCAAGTAACCCCTCCTCCCCCTCCTCATAAACCCCACACCCATCTCTGAGGGATCCAAGCATCCCTAGCAGGAAGGAGTCCAAGAATTCTTTATGCACATAAGAATGTCCCCTTGCCACATCATAATCCTGTTTGCTACCAGTGCCACACACTGATGGTCTAGGTCAAACTCCAGATGTTAATAAACCTCAGTAACAACTGTTCAGAGAAAATGCAGATAATTGGTCTCCTACCTGCCATTAGGAGAAAGAAAACCTAACAAAATACATGACCAAAAAAAAAGAAGTTCAATTTAAAAAAAAAAAATGCATCTTGGTTGCCTTTAACATTCTTTTCTAAAAGCTAATTTTAGCTCTATGGCTGGAACTTAAAGGCAGCTGCACATCTGGTGGGATCTGCCAACCTCCGTGGGTCCAGCCCACAGCACTTCTGTCCTCCTCTGCTGAAAGCAAAGGTTTGGGATGCAAAAACACAAAACACAGAGGGTTAATTAACAGGGAACTCAAGATGTTTCCCTGTGCTCCCTCAGCCTTGGACAAACTTGGATGTGGATGGCCTCGCTGTGGTCAGGTGCCGACTGTAAAACAGCTCCTTCTGTTTCTGTTGCCTGTGTTGCTCAGCTATAAAAGCATTAATACTTGGCTGGTTGTCACCATTTTTTTCACTGCCTTTGCTACTACCATGAGTTGCACAAATGTGCTATACTTGGAAGAATCCATGAGCAGCAGGCAAAGACAGCGGTCTGGGATCTGGGCCGTGCTATCTGTAGGTGCAGTTCTCCTGCCTTTGAATCCCCGTCATTACCATATATGCCCTTCAAAAATAGTTTCCAGGCAGATGTTTATATTTTGCCATTGGATTGGCCGAGGTTCTGAGAGGATCAGATATGGTCAAATTCTGCTGCCAGTGCAGATAATGCAAATCCCCCCAAGATAAGAGAGGTGAATTATCTGCATAAAGTCACAGGAATTACATGCCAAGCAAGAGTTTCACAATTAATCAGGAATCAGAGTTGTATGCACTAAACTCCAGGCAAACCCAAGCAATTGGCTAAGTTATTGATCACTTATTTCCCAGGTTATTCCAGTCCTTGCTCACTTCCAGCCATGAGCAGTTCACATTATTATTTGCTTATCAAACCTTCTGCTCCATCACACACATTGCATTAACACATGGCATCAGCATCCTGCAATGATACAGGCTGCAGAACACAGGTGAACCATCTTGGATGCATGTTCCTATGTGGAAATCATCACATCCAAATACCTGAAACACAGCATCCACTTCACTACAGCTCTTGATTTCCACAGTGTGCAGAATAATTCAGCCCAGGGAGTGTTTTCTGCACAGTGGGAGCTTTGTGGGGCACCTGAAGGTGCAGTGAGCAGGTCAGAGCATCACCAGGCTTTGGTGATCTTTCCCAGTATATCCACACAATGATCCAGAATTGCCATTAGCCTTTCTGGAGGTATTTTTAAAGCTTTTTAGGACAGAAAACAGGGCTCTGGAGGAGTGCTTCTGCAGGTTTGTTACCTGTGTCCCTCCAAGGAAGGTGGGTAAGACTGAATCTTTGAAGCTTCATGTGCACCCTGCTCTCTGAGCAACACTTCATCCAGGCTTTCTCTGCCTGCCCCCACCTCATTCACCGAGTTTGAATCCCTGTCTCCTCATGGATATATATGGATACATATGGATATACATACAATGAGCACCCATGGGCCATACCACAGCCAAGGCTGCCCTGCTCTGACACTTGGGCTTTTGCCTGATCTTCCCTACAACAAAACCCATTCCTAGGTGTCCCACCTTGTGCCCTTCAATCCATCCCAATAAACTTTCTCGTTACATGCTGGGTTGTAACAGGCAGAGCTGTGAGCAGCACTTATCATGCTATTTACAGGGAGGAAATTCATAAAACATGTTCAAAACTTTACAGGGAGAGCAAGTCTTTCCAAAATAAATCAGGAGCACAGACTGAGCTGTGCCAAAATCTCTTTGCTTCACGTAAGAAACAAGGTCTCTGCAGGGCTTCCTACCTGTGAGAAAGGAACAACTCGGAGCTGAGGATGCCGCGTGTTCCCTGCGCGCACTCTTTGGCCATTAGGACTTCCTCCAAAATTTGTATTTTAATTTAGTGCCTGTTTAGGTGAGACAGGCTCACCCTAAAGAGGAGAGTCAGATGCTGGGGCAGGCAATAACTTCATTTAGAAGGAGGAAGGAGGCAGCTGGAGAAGAGGGGGAGCGGATGTGTGAAGCCCCGGACCGGGCGGTTGTTACCCCAGCATTCTTCACCAACTGCCGTGGTCTGTATAATGTGGGTAGTTTGGAGCAGTTATGCAGTAAATATTTTTTCCCCAAGCACTTTTCATGCTCGAGTTTTAAGGTTTTCAGAGGGATTTTTTTATTTAAAAAGAAAAAAAAATAATTTTTTTTTTTTTTGAAGGAAGATCAACGACTTAATGAAAAAAGCCTGAGATGCAAGAGCGAGGCTATCGCTTCAAGAGTGCTTCCAGATTTACATAAATAACATTCCTGCTGCATAAACATCTTGGCAAAGGCAGAGCATCTAACCCCCCTCCTACTCCATTGGCCTCCACTAAATTCTGCAGAATATTAAAAACCCCTTGATGGTAACGTGTTCTCGGCCAGAAACAAATCATTAGTTTGGATGAGGGCATCAAACTGCATCTGCTCTGTTCCCTGAAGTTCCAAGTGCAAGAGATTTAGGAGGGAGGGGAGAGGATTTCTTTGATAGAAGGGTTTAGAAAAACGGCAATTGATAGAATTTTTAAGCAGATACAGAGATGAGGGGATGAGCCTTTCACAAAGACACATGGGAATGGTCGGGGATAATTAAACGTGGAGATGGGCTCAAGCTGTGGAGTTTGGAGGTGGATCTGAATGCTCAAGATATCAGAGCTTTTTTCTACCCACTGCACATGGCTGAGATGGTCCATTGATCAACTTCATCAAGAGTCAGGAAGGGGTAAATCTTCATCTCTAAGTGAAAAGAAGAAAAATAAATGGTAGGAAGAGGGGAGTTATGAAATACTGCAGGAAACTCTACTCAGCTGGAACGGAGATGTGGTGAGGGAGCTTCCCTTTGTGCTGCAGGGCCATCTGAGCCCTTGGCATGGGGCAGCAGAGCCTTGAGAGTGCTCCAACACAGGGCTCTAATGGTACTGGATGTTGCCCTCTTTGCCAGAACTCCCTGTGAGAAGTCAGTGAAGAGGAATAGTACACATGGAGCCAGTTCTTAATTCACCTCTGGGTTTTCTTGCACAGAATGAATTACTTTGGGGTCAGCTCTAGTCTTTCTTGAAAGTACCACATGGCCAAAGCCACCCAAAGCAGCTCCTGCCCACCAGAGCAGCAATGATTGATCCTACCAGAGGAGGAGCTCTCCTTTACCAGCAGCATTAATGAAAATCAGGGGCAGTTGAGGGTCCTCTTTTCTTTTCAATCCAGCTTGTATCTCGTGTTTTTTCCTCTCCACATTTCTGCCTCCTCAGAGGTTCTTCTTTAAGCCCACGAGAACATCCTGCATGGATCTGCAGGATGATCTCCTGAAACTTACTGGTCTTAATCAAAGCCTAATCTTCCATGACAGGACAGAACAGCCTGGACATCTATTAGATTTAGCACAGCTACTTTGAGCAGTGCTGTTATGTCCAAATTATGCAAGCTAGGCTTTGATAGGCTTTGGGGATTTTCTCAATGGTTCCTTATGAGCCTGTTGGTGCCCCTCACATTTCAGTGACCAAAATATGAACATTAAATGTATTTCCTTTCCCACAGCTGGATACTGTCCCATCTGTTCTGACACAGCCAAAGTGTCAAGTAAGCCAGGCAAGGCAGACAATTTTTCATGCAAATCTGTTGACTTCAGGATTTTTAAATATATGTCTTTTTAATAACCCACAGATTATCTCACAAAAAAACCCCAGGTCATTTGCAAGAGTTCCTCCAGCAGTCCTTGGCATCGTTAGCCAACATTGCAATGCACATATATTATCCTCAGAGGAAAACCTGGCAAAAGGACAGAAAGAAATGCCATGTATAGTCACTCCAGTGGTTTAGCCTGGGATGTTGTATCTGACAGGGCTCGGCCTGGATGATCCAGAGGGATGCACACAACCCCCAAATAACTGCACTCTCAAAGCACTCTCCAGCTGTGCAGCACAGTACAGGTAGAAGGGACAAAAAGCAGATTTAAAGTATTGCATCAGTCTGGGATCAGGATTCCATCAGACATGGCCTCCTTCCCTGGCACCTTCAGCATCTCTGTGCCCTCCTGCACCAGGGTGGGCAAGTCCAGACAACTCTTCTGATAACACCACGTGGCTGGGAAGCTGCAGCAGCCACAGAATCAGGTCTCAAAAGGATTCACACAAAGCCAAGGAAATAACCTGCTGACCAGCCAATGTCACAGGTGGCCAGCTCAGTGCAAGCACGAGCTCACAACTAATTCAATTCCAAAATCAGCCAATCTCTCAGCCAAGGAGCAGCCTCAGCTCAGAACACACTGCAACTCACTCACTCAACTGATCTCTTGGAACAAGGTGAACAAATGAAGCGACTTGTGCCCAGGAAACACCACACCACAGTGACACAAAAGAGCTTTTCTCACCTCTTGGTTTTAAAAACCACCATTTCAATCCCCTTGCTTTTTAATGAGATGCTCCACAATAAAACAGGCTGGAAGAAACAGCTGGCAAAGCATCCTGTGATGAAAGCCTAAAATGTTAACTGCCTTCCTGCCATACTTCATATGGTAAATTTGCCATCAGTTTGGGATACCAGCCCCCCACCTGGCAGGAGAGGATGCTGCCAGGAGGAGGATGCTCACAGTGGCTTCCAGCCTCTGGATTTCATGCCCTTCTCCCAGAAAAGCCTGCTCTGGTGGGCACCCAGAACACACCTGCTCTTACCTGGGGTCTGGGAAAAGACCAAACTGAGGAGAAACAGGAGATCAGGAGGAACCAAACCCAGCCCAGACAGACACACACCTCTCACTCTTTTAAAACTTACATGGACATTTGACTTACCCAGGTGCAGGTCGTTTCTCCATATTTACAGCCTGGTTTACAGAACTGGTTTACAGAACTACACTGGGAAGCTCACACGGTGAGCTGGGACAGTGGGACACTTCCATCCTCTGGAATTACAGGAGGAATAGAGAACTTGCTTCATTGAGAACCTCCAGCTCTTCCAGCAGCTTTTCCTGGGGCAGCTCTGCAATCACAGAGAAGGTGCCTGCCATTCCAGCAGCAAAATTACCATGAAAGAGGCAGTCATGGGCTATATGTGGAGCAAGCAAGCCTCATGTAGACCCAAGGCACTGTCTTAAAAAGCAGGCCATCCCCTGTTCCCTAACACATATTTTTCCTGGGAATGGAGGAACCACAGGTCTCTGGATAACTTGGGAACTTCGCCACTTCCTCCAATTCCCTCCTTTTTTTTAAAAAAAAAAAAAAGAGAGAGAGAGAAATTAAAAGAAAACCCAGCTTATTTTCTGAAACTCTGCTTTAAAGAGCTGAGCTCCTAAACCCTGAGTGCGTGATGCAGAACAGCTGACTTTATGTAAGACTTGTTATTAGAAACAGCCCAGTGCTGAGCTGGGATTTCATGAGATGCACCTCGTTCAGACGCCCCACGAATGTCTGTCCGTCCCCACGGCCCGGCTGGGAGTGAGGAGTTTGCTGCCTTTCAGTGCCTGGGGCAGCTCCTGACTCAGAGATTCCTCCACGTTATTTTCCACGGGAGGAAGCAGGAGTTATTTTGCAGAGGGTCTGAGCAGACTAGATGCCAGCTTCTTGCTGGTAAATACCACTTCCAACCTCACTCACAGGCTCCAACAGATGTTTCTGCTTTTCGGAGTAATGGAAATTTTATGGACCATTTTCTCCTCCTTCTCCTGTTCCCTAGGATGGAGCAGCAGCTCCAAAATGCCCTGAGAAACACAGTGGTCTCCTCCTAAAATGCACTTCAGAGCAGTGTCTCCAGCAGACCAGGGAAACAGTCAAACCACTCAGCTGTGGGTTGGTTTCATCTGGAGAACCAGACACCATCTCCCACCAGGCAGCTCCACAAAGGCTTCCCTCTCCAACAGCTTTCACTGGAAAAGCTCAAAATCCTCCTGAAGGGTGAGTTGGTGGCTCTCAAGCTGGGTAGAGAGCTCAGGGGTATGCACAAAAGCAGGTTAAAAAGATTTGGGAACTGTGGTGTTATTTTTCTGCCCTTGTTTTGGTCTACATTCCAAATTTCGCTCATTGCAGCTGGGGAAACTGAGGCACAGAAAGTCATTCACTGCACTGAGTCAGAGCAGAGCTGGGACTCAATCCTCACTTCCAAGGAACTGGTGTGCTCATCACAAGACAGCACTTCCCCCAAACACAAACAGTGTGATGGGACAGACACTGGGAAAACCTTTGCCAATGTAGACAAAGTGTGGGATAACAGGGTCTGATGTACATCCTGAGAATCCCCATTTTTCCTGGCTTCACCCTCATGTCTCTGGAATCAGTCAAGTGTGTGTGAACTCCACCATTCCCCCAGACTGCTCAAATCCTGTTGTAATGCTCCTTAAGCAAAAACCAAACAAAAACTTGGGGAATCCCATTGACTCACACCCCTTTTAATTATTATTTTTTTTAAGGGCCCAGGACTTAGTGAATGAGAATATTATCCCATGGGGATTGAGAATACAATGGAAACAGGAAACTTTCAAAAAGCATTTCTGTGGAGATATTATCTCAGTGCTGTAGGACACAAGATTTACTTAATTGCAGCCAAGGAAGTTTTAGATTACGCTTTGCAATGTCTGCACGAACGTCTCAGCTATCACAGGGAAGGCTCCTTCCATGGTTATTTCCTTTAAGATATGTGCCTTTCCCTGAACACCTTAACTGGAGGGGATTTGGTGATAATGCAAGTGGGTTTGGAATACTTCAAAGCCTTAAATGAGATTCAGGGCATCACAGCCCATGATAAAGAATATAAAATTGCTTTTTTAGCAGATGACATCCTGCTTTCTCTCAGTGAAACACAAGCCTTGGAGAAGTTTGAGAGGTTAACAATCCTGTTTCTGGTTCTTTTTGTGTGCACAAATATGACCAAGACAGAGGCAATGCCTCCAGGCACCTCCCCAGCAAAATCCCTCTTGATTTTCCATGCCAGCAGTCCCTCGAAGGATTCAAATCCATAAGAAGCCAAATCTCTCTTCACTTAAATAAACTCATAACAGTAAGTCTCCGACCCTTTTATGTGACACACATCATGATTTTCAAAGATGGTCTAACTCCCCATTATCTATGCTTGATTAGCTGCACTTACTGCAAATGGCCATCCTCCTGAGCACTTCATTTTCTGCAGGGTCCCCCAGTACTTGAGCCTTTAACAGCACTTGAACCTAATCCCACACCCCGGCCCTCCAAAAAAACAGACAAAAAAAGAGGAGAAAACTGAGTGGAATACTCAGCAGTTTTACACAGCCCTGGATGGGACCAATTTCACCCTAAGGGGCATCTAAGAATCCAAGTTCCTTGTACTGCAGGAATGGCAGAAGGTTTCTGTCCTGTGCCCCCAGTTTTTACTCCTTACACTTCATATTCCTACTCCTGTTGCCCCTGGTGTTCTCAGACCTCATGGCTGTGTCACTGCAGCTTGTTCAGGGCTCCAGCATCCCAAGCTGATCAGCATTTGAAGGTTCAGGCACCAACCTGGGATCACTTGAGCTCTTCCAACCTCATCTGTGATGGAAACACCACCAGCTGCATCCCCGTTGTTCCTTCACTTGCCAGTTCTACTGAGATCTGCCGAGGATGCTGCACCTTTGGAACCTCCAACTCACAGCCATTTCAACCTTACACTGTTGAAATGGGTTAGTGGGTCCAAACATCTCGGGAGAACTGATGGACAGAAACAAGCCCATTTGAAACTGGGTTTATTTTAAGGGAAAACTCAGATCACCTCCACATGGAACAGCCACGTGCTGTTTTCTGTTCCAGCCCAAATTCTTGTTGCCACCATGAGGCTCCAGGGAAATCAGATCATCAGGGTCATTCTGGCATCCTGGAAAATGGGCAACATGGAATGAACAACCAGGTCTCTGTATACCAGGGGCTTCTCCAGCAGCCCAGGAGGATATTGGGACCTCCAGTGAAGCTGAAAGGTGTTCAAAGGCATCAGTGAAACTCTACGTTAACTTGTCAGAGTGGAAGAACTGATCCTAACACTGGGAGACTCCAACTCAGCCCTTCAGGGCCAAGACACATTGTTAACAAAACAACCCCAAACTAAGTAACCCAACTGCCCTGGATTTCTGCTAATTTAGGAAGGATGCAAGGTTACCCAGACAGAGAGATTATGGGTTCAACAGCCCCAGCTCTGTGCACACACAGGTGTGTGCTGTGACATTCCACATGCAATGGGCCAGTGGATCACCGGCACAAGGTCCCAAAATCTCCAAGGCAATCACTCCATACCTCTGGACAGAACAATTTAAAATTCAAAACACGAAAGGAAAAAAACAACAAAACAAAATACTATGTTGTACCAGAGAAAGTGAAGAGATGTTTGTGTTTACTTTGTTTTGAAGCACAAAGCAGAGCACTTGTATCCCCTGAGTGTTCCTGGGTCTATTATTACATCTGTTCTACCAGATTTTCCTGCAGCACTTCCTCTTATTTCCCAGGAACAATGAAAGCCATGAGCTCCATGCCAAGTGGCGAGTGTCCCACGACCTTCTCCAGCTACTAAGCTCGAAGCTACTGAGAGGTTTCCACAGCTACTACAAAATGATGCAACCAATTATTTCCATGTGCTGACTTTCAAGGTATCAAAAGAAGAACCATCTTTCAAGTAACACCAGAAGAGTAAATGACGACTAATTTTTAATCCTCATTACTTCTTTCCTGATGTTTCTAACAGCTTCTTCTGAAGACTTCTGTGCCTTTGAATGTGCCCTCACACCACAGTGAGGCTTGGATTGTCCCACAGAGACCTTAAAGCATTACCAGGGTTATCTGGCAGTGGTTATCCACACGTTGAGCTGTGTCCAAAGAGACACCCTTCCACGGAGCTGGAGCTCTGAGCTTGCTTTCAAAAGGTGGCACCACCAGACCCCAGCACTGGTGGTTCTGCAACTGAACAGCCCTTTAAATAAATCTACAAACAGCCAGAAAAGTGTCTCTTTTTTTTTTTCTACGACACAGCCCAGCAGGTTGTGGCTCTCACTGGCACTACAACTGGAGCCCCATGTTCACTTTAAGCTTGCCTTGTCTGCTGTCACATCCTCCCTTCTTCCAGCCAGCACCAGCTCTTGCACAGTTACTCCAAGAAAACCAAGCCTAGTGCCCACCATCCCTCTGATGACCACGTGGGTGTTGTGTGGGTTTTAGTGCCAGCACCTCCACTTGGTCCACTTGAACTGCTCACAAAACACCACCTGAGAGACTGAAGTCACCATCTGCTCCTTGCAAACTCAACTTTCTGCAAAGCTGTGCAAACAAGACTTTGAATGGAGAGCTAAGAAACAAATTTATTTTTCCAAGCCTCTAAATAAACAAAAACTTGTGGGGTTTTTTTTCCACGCTCCAAACCAAGATTGAAAAAGGATCCTCCTTCATCCATCATCCAGCTAATCCATCCTTGTTGCTAATGGGAGGAGGTATCTCCTTTGGGAAAGGCTGCCCTCAGTTGGCACAGACAGTCATTCTATTATTTTAAGAATACTGCTTTTTTACTTATTTTTAAACTGAATCAGAAATACCTGGGTGTTCCTCAGGCTTTGCTGCCCTGGCTCATTGTTTCATGGCTTCTATGAACATCCCCAGTGGCTTTAGACCAGAAACAAGACACAAAGCTATTCCCCTCACTGCTGACCACCATTCCCCAAAAGTTACCTGCTTATTTAAGCCAATTCTGATAATTTCAATGGATAACAATACTTTTCAGTTTATGCAGCAACATAAGTTTGCTCCTAAAAACAAAGGACTTTCTAGAATACCACTCACTGAAATATCTCAACACTTGAGCACACAACATCACATCCATTATTAACATAACCATCATTTAGAGCTACAATCAGAAACGGTAACAAAAATGTATCACAGTAGTTTTTCATCTGCAAATCACATGTATTTTTCCAAAATAAACAAAGTGTACTCTGCTCCCTCCCCCTTTCAGCTTCCCCTGCCACAACCCCCACAACCAACCTCAAGCAGGGAAGAACAAGCCATAATGCAGAACAAAAACAAAATAAAATTGAAACCTGATAAGGCCACATTCTCAGGGAGAAGCCATGTGTGAGATATTTCTGCTTAATTATTTCAAGCAATGTATGGCCCCTTGGCTGTCACCAAGGTTGGCCCTGTCAGGCTAATATCATGTGGAACTATTGTGCAGGGAATCACTGGATACTTCAAGTCCTTGAGACCCAGCTAATCAGCTCATGTTTCATATTCTTTTCCCAACTTTTACACTGAAATAGAGCCCGTGCTGGTTTGTGTCAAGGCCTTTTTCTTCTCTTACAGGTGTTAGAGAGATATTTGGGAGCAGAGATGTGACATTTATGGGTTTGCATGCACAGACACTGCTACTGGGTAAAAAGCAAGTTTTCAGTCTCACCAGACTGCCATAAAATGTAGTATGAAGTCAGATTGCAGATAAATAGTGATTGTTGATTATGGCTAAGGAAACAACTCAGCAGGAGGACATTCCACTGCCCGGGTTTCAGCTGGTCATGCCTCAGTGCCTCCTGTATCTGGTTGAGAAGACAGGTGCTTTCAGTCCTAAATGATACAGGATATTGAAAAAGCACCCACTGATGATACTAGAAAGGGAGCTGTTTGCTTTCCAAATAGTTCCCCTTTGAGCTGAGCTGGGGTTTAATACCTAAAGGGAATAATGACATGATTTTTCCTCCGTTACACAGTGGAGTAGATAATAGACATTGTTTAAGTAACCTGGTGTGTGATGTAACCCTGCTTCCATGAGAGTTTCAGTGCTCTTCTCATGGAGAAGGCAAAGGAAAGTGCCAAACTCAAAAGAGCCAGAACACCTTGATGTACAGAAAGCCTCCAACTAACTTTCTAAGTGCAGTAGCAGTAACAAAAAACCCCTATTGCCAAGACAGAGCTCGTTAATGAGCTTTAACATTTCTAAGAGAAGCAAATGAGAAAAGTAAGGGTAGGGGTGGTGTCCTGAGGAGGATGATACAGCAACAAATCACTTTATAGAACAGAAGCAGCTGCACAGGGTAACAGCAAGGATGAAATCCCACGAGGGAAAGCAGAAACTTCATGCAGGCAAGGAAATCTGGCAGCACTTTCAGATGGAGAAATGGAACAGCAGAACGAAGGTTTAGATGGCACAAAGACCCACCATAAGGAAAAAGGAAAACCCAGCTCGGTGCTCTCTGCAGAAGCTGGTTTCAGACAGCCCATCCTGGGGAGGAAACACTGGCAGAGGGAAGCGGGAAATGTGCAGTGTTTACAAACACGACGTGCAGAGGTGACCCAGCGGGGCGGAATGTCCCTCGCGGAAAGGGAGGGGTGGAAAAATGAAGAAATTCGGTAATTTAACTTCCTGGAATAATGCTACTTTAAATCTCTTAACGAGGCATAGATCATGCCTTGTAAAATGTGGAAATAATGCCTGTGACAGTAAAAGGAACACGAACACCAGGCCCATTCTCCCTGTGAAGCTCCGGAGCAGCTCCCGTCAGGCTGCACGCACTTGAGAACGGAGCCAAACGCAGCTGCCCTGGGTAAAAACTGCATCCTGTGTTGTATTTTCAAACCAAACACTTAAAGAGGCTGCTGGGTTTGGATGTATTTCATTTCCTCTGCAGCACAGTGGCAGTACTGGCATTTCCAACTGATACAAACAAGGAATTACAGAATCACACAACAGTTTGGGTGGGAAGGAACCTTAGGGATCACCTTGTTCCAAATCCCACTGACATGGGCAGGGTCACCTTCCACTAGATCAGGTTGCTCAAAGCCCCATCCAACTTCCCAGAGCCCCAGCTCCCAGGGATGGGACAAGCATAGCTTCTCTGGGCAACCTAAAATTAAAGATAATAAATGAATCTTGTAGCTAGAGAACAGAAGCATCTCTCAGGTAACAAGACTAAAGCTTAGCAAAAAGGGAAACCAAATCGAAGTTTAAGCAGCTGATTCAGCTCTGCCTGCGTCAGAGCATCCCTCCTGCAGGCACAGGTTCATGTGCAAGGGGAACATCCTCCATTATTTTCCAGTTAGCGGAAAATTCAAGATGTGCAATCCTCAGTCTGTTTCCTTTCCAAAAAAAAGTCTAAAAGTCTTCTGTCTGCTGAACCTTCCAGCTATTGGTCTTATTCTTACTGCCAGGAGCTGGAATATGATGATTACTTTGTCTTTTGAGACTTCTTCATCCTTTAAGTTGTGACTTTCAAACTTCTTAAATCACACAAATATTCCCATTAGAATGTTTATCTGAAACAAAGATGGATCAGTTGTTCCTTCACTTTGTTTTTAAGGCTTCTTTGACATACACTCTTGTCTACCACTATCAGCTCAAGTGGTCATCCAGAGTGGACAGGACATCCAGGCACTTACATTCCAACCTTCACTCCTTGTTACATGTACTCTTCTTGTTTACATCTCAAAAGATGAAATTCTACCCCAGCGTACATTGTGTTTGTTTATGAGGAACTGCTTCTGTCTGCATGAATTTCCCTGTAGAGGTTTAGAAGAGGTCCTGCCCTGCTGTAGCTGCTGAACTGCGAGGTTCAGAGTTCCAGAAGAAACCACCCAAACCCATTAAACTTTAACTGAATCAAAACAAAACACCCCACTGGAACAGCAGCAGTACTGCTTGAAGGAGCAGATGGAGCCCCCGGGGTCCAGAAAATATCTCAACCTTGCAGCTTTAGTGGCTGACTGTATCTGATGGAGGGAAAAGCAAACACAAAGAGCCAGGCATATTCCTCACCACAAGAGCCCATTCCCAGTAGCTGCTTGTGGATCCAGGGAAATTCCTGCAGGTCTTCTGTGCTTCCCATCCAAGCAAGTCCATTGCTCACCTGAATGCAGCCAGCTCCCAAAATAGCAACTGAAGCCACTTCTGGGGAGTCCTGTTTCTGTCCCTTTCCCCAAGAGCTGAGCATTTTTTTCTGGCTGAAAACACCTCTTTCATCCCCAGTTCCCTCCTTTATTTGCTTGCTCAGAGGTTGAAGCCCCTGCTCCACCGATTGCTCTTAATTTGGAAGCCCATTCCTTTAGCATCAATGTGCCCTTACCAAGCTGTGAGCAAAGCTCAAGTCTTGGCCTTTTCCATCCTCAGCCACCGAGGATGGGACACTGTGGATGGTCCACATTCATAAAATGGCTCATAAAAGTGAACACAAAGGCAATTAATCTTACCAACAGTGCAAAATCCCTCAGGGTATTTAAAACTGGAACCTACTGTGAAGTGTTGCAAGAACAGGCTGCCCAGGGCAGTGGTGGAGTCCCCATCCCTGGAGGGATTTAAAAGCCGTGTGGATGTGGCCCTTGGGGACATGGATTAGAGGTGGCCTTGGCAGTGCTGGGTCAATGGGTGGATGTGATGATCTTAAAGGCCTTTTCCAACCTAAATGATTGTGTGATTCCATGAAAATAATACTGTGAATTCCATCTGCCTTTGAACCACAATGGTAACACAGAGTAACATACACAGAGAAAACCATGACTGATGCCACACAGACAGCAGTGGCCATTGAATCAGCTATTGCCACCAAGAAGTCTTGCCACTACCCTGAGTAATACTTTAAAAACACTGGCACAATCTTCAACAGCTGGCACAACTGCAGAGAGAACAGAGAATCCAGCAAAATAAGTGATGCTCCTCTGCTTTGTAAATCCACAGCTCACCCACGCCCCAAGCATGACATTCAGCTCTAGAATTGCCCTTCCCTACATCTCAGGAGTTTGTAATAAAACCAGAGAAGTGATAAAAACAGGCTGTATACCAAGAAAAGTGTATATGAATGACAACCAAGAAAAGTGTATATGAATGACAACAGCATGAAGATGAACCGAATGGAAAAGCTGAAGAGAAAAAACAATTCACTTTTTTTCTGAAAACATCAAAAAATTAGGGGAAAACCAGCAAAAGAATCAGTCAGAAAAGGAAAGTATCTTTTCGTGTACAACAGTCACTTGATTGTGAAACTCATTGTCATGGGATGTTCCAGATCCCACACGATAAGGGGATTTGCAAGGAGCAGTGGAATCAGTGGGTGATGCTGCAGTGAGGGCTGGTAAAGCACTGGGATGGAGGTGCAACAGCCCAGCAAGAGCCATTCCCAGAAGGCACCAGAGAGGGGGACACCTGCCCTCTCCTTGTTTTCCTGTAAGTAACAGCCAGTAGTTATTGCCAAAATGAGATGGGTCTACTATGAATGAAAAAGAGAAACTACTGAGGAAGGAGCTTCTGGGAAGAGAACAGGATGTCCATGTCCCCTGAGCTTGATCCCAGCCCACTGCAGATGGAGTTTGAGACCAGAAAGCTCGGGGCCTCTTACTCCTACAATCACCTCCCACCTCCCTTCCAAAGGGAAAATGTACAAACTGCTGTAGATTTTCCAAGGCTCTTGGGAGACTCAGTCTCTGTGTTGCCCTGAGCAGCACAAAAGGGGGCTGCTGCCTCTTCTACACCCACTTTTGTCTATTAATCAATTTACAAGAACAAGGAGCATCCTTACAATATGTGGCTTTTCCACCAGTATTTTGCTATTACATGTCCTTGCAGTCTGAAATCTGCACAGACTGACTCACTTGAAAACTCACCGTTTTCTTCCATTTTTTTCAATACTGTGTAAGAATTCAAAAGAGCCCTATTTTAAAAACCATTAGCCCCATAATCAGGTGGTCTGGTTCTTGGCTTTCTACCTAACAGTAGTTCAGATTGTTTCAAAGGTGCTCTCCTGGAATTTAAACACCATGTACAGCCCTCCACTGCTTTTCAAAAGAGAGTTTTAAAAAAAAAGAAATATTTTAGATATTTTTGTCCCATTACAAGGTCATTAAATTGCACTAAGCCATTGCCTGACCTGAAGGATTACAGCTTTAGAGTTTTGCAAAAGACTTATTTTAAGCTCATAAAAATCAAGGTCCAGCCTTGCTACACTTTGGAGCTGCCAGAAGCCACCAGCCCCGCCAGTGACATCCCATGCCCAGCAGTTGTGCTCTTCATGGAGCCACCACATGGCAGGGCCTGCCCATCTACAGCTCCCAGAACATATTTATACATTCACTGTATGATTCCAGCCTTGTTTCCTACCTGCTGCCTGTTCCAGGGCAGCAGGAGCATTATTTACCTTGACTTTCTCCAAGGTTTTTGCCACGTCTCCTCGCTCCTCCTCAGAGTGTTGCTCTGCTCCATCCCCGCTCCTGCCTCCACCTTGTGTAACGGGAACATCACGTCATCCCATATTTCTGGATCCAAGTGAAGGCAAACCACATTTTCTAAGATCCCACATGACAACACAGCTAATTCAGTGATAATGGGGATGACGCACACGAGGTTGGAGGGGGCCAGGAGGTTCCATCTGCCAGGCAACTCCTCAGACTGACAAACAGCTGCTGCTTCAAAAGGAAGGTCTGAAAAGTTTTGGAGGGATCTGTTTTGTTCACACCTGCAGCACCTAAATAATTCCATAAAAACAGCAGAAGCAGAACATGTTACATGTACCTGCCAGCCCCAGCCAAGCTGGGGTCTCATACCCAGCACACCCCTGGGATTCTCCTGTGTGCAGCTCCCCATCCTTTGGAACTGATTTGCTTTGATATTTAGAAGACCCTCAATATGGATCACGGGGTTTCACTTTCACAAAGGTATTGATTTCCCAGAAAACAGAATATGGCTTGTATTTAGTCCCAGTCATCTCTCCATCCTCCCTGACCACCTCCCCACACACACTCCCGGGCCTCCTCTGAGGAGACAACCTGTAAACACCAAGTCAAACCAGCCCATATCAGGATAATTAGACACTTACTGTTGATCAGCTGATCTTACAAGAATGAGAAAAGACCAGCTCCTGTTTGCCAGACACGCTGAGCACAGACTGCTGTGAGCATGAGACACATCACAGGGTGTGGGGGAGCTTGTGTTTGTCTTCTAAAGATCCTCCCAAACACAATTACCTGAGAGCAGCATAGACAGGTGGGCCTATCTTAACACCCCAGCACCTTGATTTCAGAAGCTGGATGAAGCATGTACAGCCCTGGTTTATTTTTGTGGTCCTGAGGATTTTGATGGAAAGGTGTTGGATGTTACTAAGGTTCATTTATGTTGACATTGTGTATTCTTTTTGCCTCTATAATTCTAATTTTTTCTTAAGTTTCTTTAGCAGAGGAGCTCAAACCAGCTTGCCCTTATGGGACTACCTGTTTCAGCAAGAGTGGTCCAGGTGTGTCTGCTCATAGGCATCCTTATCTCAGTCTGGAGCAGTTCCTCCACTCTCTCCTCCCAAGGTATTAAACCTTGATGTGCAATTTCCTCACATTTACCACAGTGAAATAATGTACAAATTTCTTGCCCAGCTTTTACTTCATTTTGAAGTTTAAAACCAAACAGCTGGCAAGTAAAATCCCTCTTGGTCTTGAGTTGCCCACAACACCCAGAAAGTCTCTTGCTACTTTCCAGCCTCTCTCACAAGGAATCTGTCCATGTGTTATGACTGACTGAAGACATCAGACTCCACAGAGTGGGGGAAAAAAATATCTAATTCTTGTTTAGAGCTCTTCAGTCCCAAAGTGACAAAGGTAAACGACTTAAATTCTTCCCACATCTTGGCCATCTCTCTCAGCCTCCCTCTCTTTCCTCTCCTGTAATTCTTACTGTGGCCTACAGAGGAGTTACCAGAAATCTTCACTTTGAGTCATATCTCGCTGTTACTCATCCTTAATCACATTACACCTAGACTACTGAAATATGTGTTTAAAATATTCCAGGAACTCTCCAGATCACTTAAGCACTCCGGGTCTGGAATCCTTTGGCCAGAAACAACTCCTTTTCCAGGAAATGGATGATATCACCCCATTATCTGTCAGCTGCACTGCCCATCATCGCAGCCTTCACAGCTCTCTGCTGATTTAGTCTCCTCATCCACCCACTTCACTCCAACAGACGCAAGAAGTGACGACAGTCGGGATAAAATTCTGCCATTTTCAAGTATTTTGCTGAAGCCGTCAAAATATATCCTCACAGATTATCTTTGCTTTCCCTGGGGCAGAGGAAGAGTGAGCACTGACCTCCTCTGGGACTCTGGAGAGGTTGTGGCCCCCCAGCCTGTTTGACTGATTGAGCAAATCCGTCAATGAGCGTGGATTTTGCAAAGCTCCCACTTTCACCCCCACCACAGGGAGCTGATACAAGTCACAGGCACTTCCCACTGCACAAACTCCATGCAGGGTTGATGCATCCGAGAAGTTTGTGCCAAGAAGGGCTTTGCTAAGTCACCACTCACTCCTGAAAATCCCATTGTGAGAAAGGCAAGGACATGGGAACAGATCAGCGACAGCAGGAAATGGGGCTCACACTTCTTATCTCAAAAGGTTATGGTTTTTTGGGAATAACCAACTAACTGGAGTTTATTCACACTGAATTCAGGACAACTAAACCACAGTATTACTCACAAGGAAGCCAGATGTTCTGGGCTTTCCTTACCTAGTAAGAGCAGCAGCAGCTGGATTCCTGCAAATACACAAAATGACAGGGAATAGTGGGGAAACCTAAATTTTTTTTCTTTTTATTTGTAGGGGTTTTTTTCTCTACAGCAGTGTGTGTTTGTGTGTGTAGAGAAAAACATACCCTTTGATTAGGACTTGAAAGTGTGAAATGCTCAGACATCAGATCCTGAACTCTGGTTTTAGCAGAGATTAAATTAAAATACAGTAAAATATGACTGGTGTGATAAGAACAAAAGGAAGCATCAATAGGCAACCACATTGGGTCAGGGGGTCTGCTGTACCACCCCAGTGCCATACTTCCAGCAAGGCTATACAGAACAGAAGGAAAGTCTTGGGAAAGCCTTGGGAAAGGACTGGAATGGGATAATTCATTAAAAACCATATGCTGTGAGCACACAGGGATCACGTGCAGCGAGTCCCATCAGTCACTGCTGCAGTCCCTGAGAGCCAAGCACGTGCATCGGAACCACCTCCAGCACACATGGCAATGGGATCACCAGAGTGCTTCCTCACAAGTCCTGTTAAGACAACAGAACAACAACTATCAACAAACAGAGCATCACCACATTTCCCACCAGACCCAAGGCTCACATTAGGACAATCAACCCAGCAGCTGCTGTTAAGGAGAGCTTGCTTAAAACATTATTTCTGGGTGTATTGCATCCCTCAGTTGTTTGGTTGTTTTTTGTTGTTTTTTTTTTTTTTTTGTTTCACCCTTTTGGACCAAATTCCTTACTTATGCTCCTACAGTCCACAGCTTATCCGGAAAGCTCCCCTGCCACTTGAAGCCAGCTGGTGTGACTGTGAGCAAAACACAATGACTCCTATTCTGGATCAGCTTTTACAGTCCCCACCCTGGAGGTCTTTCTCTGTTATCTCCAACTCTTCCTTACTTCTTTACAACATCTGGGAAGCTCTCCTGAGGCTCCAGAAATAAGCACTCGCTATACATCCTGTTTCTCCACCCCCCATGACATATTGTAATGAATACAGAAAACACATGCTCCAGTATAATTTGTTATCTCATGCAGAGCCATTAGCATCAGCTTCCTTCCCTGGATGGACTCAAGTCAAGCTCAGAGACAAGTTTTCCAGGTTGCACATGCCACATGTCTCCTTGTTCCTTCCCTCCCTCTCCTCCCATCAGGGACTATCCTTCCTGATTACCAAGCTCAAGGAAAAAAGAACCAAACTTAGGAGATCCCTTGAGACACTGATCTGCCTGTCCTATAATGCAAAGCAGCTTATTAGAGTCATTTGAACAACTCAAAAGCCATATAAAACCAACACAGATTTCACTCATTCCCACCAGCACAACAGCACCTTGTGATTCCTGGTAATAAAAAGGTAACGGCACCGATGGGACAGAGTTTGGAAGTTCTCCAGCCTGTCTCAGCTGAGGAGCAGAGGGATTACTCAGGGCTCTCATAGCTTAGCACCAGACACTGCAGGCACGAGGGATGGGGGAGAAGGATGGAAATCACCTACTCTGCAAACTCAAGGGATAACTTCATGGTGAACCCAACAGATTCATATACTGTGCACAAAGAAACTGAGCTTTGACACGCTGGTCAACATGCTTCCTGTCCTCTTTTTTTTGACAGAAGCTACAAAAACTGCTAATCTCTTCCAGTTCTAGTTCCAGTGGCTGCTGGCTCTCTCGTGCAGGCAGAACAGGCTCAGTGCTTTCAGCTCTCAAGGTCAACAGATCAAGACAGTGGCCAGTACAGACGACAACACAAGAGTTTCCAAAGCTGGGATATCCTCTTGCTCTTGTGAGTTGGTTTTATTCAGCACACAGGAAAAGCCTTCCTAATACAGGGAAGCTCCTGGTGAAATCAGAGTGGTTGGTAACTTCCTCCTTTCCTCTCTCATCCCCAAGTCTGAAGCCCACCAGGGGTGGTGGGAGACCCACTGACCTCACCAGGCTTTGGCACAAAGTCTCAGCACAAAGGGCCGATGGGGATGGAGTTTGGGAAGCATGGAGGTGGCTAACAGATCCCAGGACATGACAAAGCACTTGGAGCATTTGCATACAAATGCTCTTTGCTTGCTTATTGCTTCATCTGCTGCTTGTAAGTCTTTTTAACACACCCTTTAATTTTGTTATTACAAAAAAGAGTGCATGCAAACAACTGCCTGAAGTGAACCCAAGCAGGGAATAATCCATTAAACCACTGTGCTTATATTCAGAAAAGTGTTAGAAACCCCCCTTTGAGGGGAAAAAGGGAAAACCTTTAGGATTCAGGGAACTGCTGCAAATACACAGCCCTGAGTTACATGAGCTGGAAGGCAGAATTCAAAATGTAAATGTTCATATTAAAACAAACTGCTAATTAAGAGCAGGCTCCATTATAGAGATTATACATCTTTAGAGACTCTACCAGACATGCACATTTTCAGCCCCATGCACAAGTTCCAGGGAAATCCTCCCAGTCTGAACCCTTTTTGTCCTTCTTGTCCTCCCTGACCCTCGTGGCCATTACACAGCTCCAATGTTTAGTCTAGAAAATTCAGGGCCAGCCTCTGAGGGGAGCCATGAGAAAGGAGCAGCCGTGGCAGGGCCAAGTGACACTGTGCCCTGTTCCCTGAGCGGGCAAGGACCTCGTGAGCAGCTCCAGCAGAGATCCAGCCCCGATTCCCAGGCCTCCGACGGGCTCCTCCGTCTATTCAGCACCATGAGAGCCACAAAAACAGCTCACTCAAAAAAATGCCCAAAGTGACCTTGTCTAAAGATTATCTGCAAAATCTCCCCCCATCTCATTTTTAACGGAATAAAAGTATTTTCAATAGTAGCAATGTCAGGGTTTGGGCCAGATAAACAAGCTACAGAGACCGAGTGCTGAGTTCCGTGGATGCAGACTGGCACGAAATTAGGAAAAAAGTGCACAAATGACCTGTCAGATTTTAACCCTAGAGAAATAAACTCCAATGTTGATGCAAGAAAAAAGTATTTCTCAAGGCATGGCCTCATATCATTCCCATTATTTGCCTTCTTATTGCCACCTGTTATTTTGAGAACTGTTTAAATAAAAGAGACACAGAACCAGACTATCATACGTGACATTATTTCTCTAGCACTAAAAATGGCTTTTAAAAATATACAGTTAATCCAGCGCAGAGCAACTTGATTTACTGAAATAACTTGACAGCCTGAGCTCTGAGAGATTTTACCAAACTTCAGAGTTTACCTTGCTGTTGAACATTGGGTCCAGACCTCTGTACTCACACCCAAAACCAGGTGGACATCTTTTAAAGACACATTGGGTTGCTCTTCAGAACTTCTCTTTCAAGACAATCTATTGAAAGGGAAAAAATAAAGACTTGCCACATTATCCTGAGTTGTATTAACTAAGAAAAACTGTTGGTATCAGCAATAGTTCAGCAGAATGAGTGATGGAGAGCAAAGTTTGAATATCCAGTGCAACCCATAAAGAGTTGGGCAGCCTGTCCTGTGTGACAGCAGCACACGACACCAGCACCAAAATGAGCAGCTCAGTGTCAAAGTTATCAGGGAAAGGGGATTTATTTAAAAATTGTTATCTTGCACAACTAAAATGACAATGTGCCAATTGTTTTCTTCTGCACTGAATCACTTCCAAAAGAAATCACAGCCCGAGCCTACTCCTAATCTCATCTCTGTCTTTCACACTGCTTAACAAGGAGGACTCGGCTTGAGACAATATTTTTTAATAATCTAAAGTCTCTGATTACCCTACAGAAGATGAAAAATACAGAAACAGCTTTTCCTTTCTAGCCCTCAGAGAAGGTGTTTTAGGATGGGAAGGGGAAGAAGAAAGCAGGGCTCAAACACCCATCGAGCCACGCACACAGACACCCTGAGGCGTGAAGTGACTTCCCTTCACACACTGATGGGTCCTCTTGGTGTATCTTACTGAGAGATTTGGGGGAAAAAAAATCTGGTTGGATTTAAAGCCTTACATTAAGGAAAACCAAAGTTTTTCAGGTGAAGGAACCAGTATCTTTGCTCTACAACATCTCTTTGCTTGCACAGTAACAAAATGCCCCAGTAACAGAGTGCAGACCACGGAGGCTCTTTGGGGTAAGACCAGATTTACGCTGAATTAAGAACAACACTTGCCAACCTGATGGTAACTTAAATGTTAACTTTCTGACAAGGGCAAGCAGAGTTTCTTCTGGCATAAAAAGCCCGGTGGTGCAATCAATGATGGTCTGTTCAGGCAGATGCACCTACTCTGCATTCATAACGTAGCCACAGAACTGCTGCTCTCGGTTTCAGCACCACACACGTTCTCACATCACACCCAGCACAGAGAACAGCCACTCTGCTCCTGAAACACAGGCAGCACAGGGCTGAACAGACACGTTTTCGTCTCTGTATCTGCTGGAGACTTTTGTTCTGAGTGATGCTGCTTCAAAGGAGAAAAAAGAAGTCTTTCTTCTGAGCACATACAAGTGCCATTGAACACACTGTCAAAAATAAAGGTTGGATGTACAAATTCTTACTTAGAAGAGCATCAGAAATTTTGTAAAGACACAAGGAAATAAGTCATCGCATTCAGCCGGTTCCTTGTTCTCTCACCTCCAAACAGAGAAAAGCAGATTTCTGCTGGCTTTTTTTTTTTTCAATTAGCTTACAGTAATTTTCCTTGTATGGTAGAGATTCCTACTATTACAGCTATTGAGGACTCGAATTCCACAGCATACCCCCAAGAATGAGTAATGGTCTCATTTTCCATCTGCAATACTGTGCAAGAGCCAAGGGCAACCCATTGACACCAGAGTATTTGGACCATGAGTTTCAGTTTTGCCTTCTGCTCTTGTCAAAGGCCACTGCTGAAAGCCTCCAAACAGAACTTTATAAAAGCAGCTTTTCAAGGTTCAATAGAAACTCAAATTAACTTATTTCCTTTGTCATGGATTTCTGAGTCATCTTTTCCAAGGGAGGGGAGAGGAAATATAATCAGAGAAGGGAATTATTCCTATTCTACAAGAGGGAGCAGATCTACACTAGTCATCCTTTATCTTGTCATCTTCCTGACCACAGTATTGTGAAAAGCCCACAAGCAGAAATGGCAACAAACATCAATGAAATACTGTGCTCTTTATATCATTAAGTCCTGCCATGAGGAGGAAGGGAACCCATCGCATCTTTCAACCCTGCCTTTGTTGCACCCACCACGCTTGCTGGAAGGGACAGCACACAAAATGTTATGCAAAACCCAAGTCATTCCTGGGAGTTTAGGAAGAAGAATTCATTACGTGGCAGAAAACTTTCATTTCAGTGTGTCTTTGTTGACTGAGCTATAAAAGCCGAAAGAATCTGCCACAAGACCACAACTGATCTGTGGAGGGGGAAACAAACAGTCCTGCTCCCCCTTCCCATCAACTTCTTCACTGAGTGCACCAAGTTCCCAAGACAGGAAAGTTGGAAGCATGGGGAGATGGGGGACGGAGTTGAGGGAAGGTTGTACCTTGTCCTGGGTCTTACCAACATGTCAAAAGGTGTTCATGCCAAAGGGTGAGGTCACAACCTCCAAACAACTTGGTGTCCCTCTCCAACAGGTGATGAAGCTGTTCTGCACTGAAACAGGACTTATCATTACAGCTTTTGAGCTTACCCATTTAAGAAACATTTTCTGGGAAACTGTGTATCTGGGACCCACCTACCATCACACCAGACATCAGAAAGGTAAAGTGCTTTCTAGTGAGAGTTCAAGCAAATACCTAAAATCCAAATCCCCCTCTTTTTTCAGCAAGTGAAAGGAAGGCCCATTCGAGTCTCTAATCTGCATTTTTCCTTCCCTTTCCATCTAAAAGAAGGAGCATTTTGCTGCAAGGGTGTCAAGCGATATGAATCATCTTTAAAGCATTCAGTTTAATTAGACAAGGATAAGGGGATTTAAACGACGTCACTGAAATCTCGTTCTCTGCATGAACCTCTGTCATGAGGCAGAGGAGTGGAATCAGTAAAAGTGAAAAAGCGATGGTTTCGTTAAGCTTATTTGTTACAGCCACTGCTCTTGAACAAAGTGGTTTTTATGGCCGTGAACCTCCGTAGGAGCAGAAGTCGAGGTCAGGATGGCAATCCATCATTTTGGGGGAAGAACTGTACTGTAACCTCACATCTGTGCACGGCAGGAATGAGAGGCAGCTGTGAGGAGCCACTTCGAGAATTAATGCTGCTTAAAATCATGATGTCTCTGTGCTGTGGGATGTTCTGGTAAGGCAGATGAGTCAGGGGAACTTCAGCGAGCGTCAGCTCATCTCCTGCCCCTGGAACAGATCCTGCTGCCAGAGATGGACAGACAGCTGTGGAGCTGTATCCAGACCTCATTTACACACTAGAATAAAACCCCGAGTTTCTTAATAGTACATAAAACAGTCATTCAGGGTTTTAATTCAAAGTGGGGTTTTTTTGATGCAGAATAGTTGACTTTGCTGATGCTGTAATTTATGTGGGAAAAGGAGATTGGAGAGGACATGGATGAGGACAGGAAACTAAGAGAGATGAAGCTTCAAGCTGTGCATTTTCCTCTGTGGGGACAGAAAATGGCAGCACCTAATTGCTGTCTCAATTCAACATCAGGCCAGCTTTATGCTTCAACCAGAGTGTTTCCCCAGCACCAGTTCTGAGTATGGCTCTAAAGCAAGGAAAAATTTATTGGGTGAGGAATTAGAGCAACCACCAAGGTTTCTGCCTGCAAGGGCACTTCTGCTCGGAGCACTTGATTCTCTCTTCACCCTGAAGGGGAAAAAAACCCCCAAGCAAACATCCAAACCCAGAGGCCACACAGTTTTTGTGCTCTCCGCTGGGCAGCCAAGTGGCATCGCTGCTTTGTTACTTCACAACCAAGAGAACCCTCCAAAGAAGGTTTGGGTTTATAGTGCCTTGTCAGAATCAGCCTCAGTAAAGAACTGGTGGGTCTGTACCATGCACATACCCAAAAAAGAGTGTGGCACGAGAGATGACAGATGACAGCAACAAAACCAGTGTGGGGACTGCGGGGAACTCTCAGGTTGATTTTAAAGAGGAAGTCTGAATAGGAATCATTTACTACTCCCATGATTACACAAGAAAATGATATCATCAGCAGGATGAAAGACTGTACAGAGAGACAGCAACATTCATTACTTCCCAGTTGAAATCAGGATTCAACCTGGAAACAAAAGCTTCGGCTCCTCTGCGGTTGGGTAATTAAACACAGAAGGGGCTGAACAGAAAAGGCTTTTCATTTGCCACTACACAGACCCTAAAGGTGCATTCAAACTTCTCCCCTGAAGCTGAACTTTCATCCAGTTATCAAGATAAATTATTTGGTTCAAGCAGATGGAAGTCTGAACTTCCCTTCTGGTCTCCATCACCCACTGGAGAAATGGGACTTGTCCACATGGAGGTCACCATTCCTGCAGTACTTCTGGCTGTTCAGAGTCAGGCTTATACCAGTTTTGGAGGTTTAGAGCAGTGTTTTTGTCTGTTCAACAGCCTTGTCCACAGCAGAAGGGGCCGGGGAGGTGAAGTGTGGCACTTTTGCTGGAGGAAAGAGCAATTCCTACTTGCTGACTCCGAGCCTTTGTAGTGCAATGTACCAAGTATTACACAGTCCAGATGCAGCTCCTAACAATGACAACCAAATTCTCACTGGAGGGATAGTTTTGCATGGCATAATTCACTACAAGTGAAAGCTGTGCGAGCCAAGAGAAAGATATAATCTAATTATTTCTGGTTTCTCAGGGCTGAAGGTGAGAGGGAAATTTAAAAGCAAACAAAGACACGTTGCTCAATATGGAATGCTGCAATATAAAGAAGTGAAAATTAAGGCCCTGCACAAAACATGTCAATTTTCAATAGATATGGCACTAACATATATTAATATTTCTGACAAGCCAAGAATGTCAGATTTCTAAGCACAATATGAATCACATTAGAATTAAGAACAGCTGAGCCTGCACAACAGATTATACAAGTATTTATGAAGCACAGGAAATACTCAAAGCCAGCAAGTTCAGCTGTATATACCAATATAACTAATAACTGTTATGCTACATCTATCTGCTAAAAAACCACTTTATTGACACGATAACTGCAAATTACTGAAGTACTGGGTAAGACATTGAACATATGGGCAAAATATAGAGGGCACTAAAAATGCCCTTTAAAACAAGGGGTCTACTCTCATTAAAAGCTGTCCTCTTACCAAGACTGAAGGAAGATCAATGAATTGTGAAAGCACTTCAAGTTTTCTTTGCTCAAAATGGCAGATTTCAAAAAATTTGGCAAAATGTCTTGAGGAGAAAAATAATCAGTGTTGTACTCAAGCTTGGGAAGAAGAAAACACAAACCACAAGGCTCAATCTGCAGCAAAGGGTATCTGAAGCTATCTATCAGATAAGATTGAAACCGCCCCTACGTGGGCATCTTTCAAAGAATCATTAAAGAGTTTTCTACTATTGAAAACAACTGATGAGACTCCTAAAAAAGCCCCTTAATTTAATTTACTTGGACATGAACAAGTTAAAAGCAGAGTTACAGGATATAGTACCAATAATGCAGGTATGTCACTACAAGATTTTGCTGTACCCTTAAACAGTTTGATTCATTAAAAGAGCAACTGGTTGTGATGATGAAGTTTGATAAGTGTTAGAGTCTTAAAAAAACATAAGATAATCAGTGATCTGGAATGAAACATCGGGACTGAAGTCAGTAAAAATGCAGGGTAAGGTATTTTGGTTTTATGAAAAAAAAAAAAAGTATCGAGTCTTTAGCCAAGTAAGCAGATTAAAATAAAATAAAAACAAAGTTTTAGGAGCCCTGAGCAGTTCCACAAAAACTCGCATTGCATTAGATCTTTTCACGTAGACACCACTACATTCACCAGGGACGGTTTCTTTTGGAGCAAGGAATGTCTCATCATTCCCTGTCCTCCTCAGTGAGCTGCTGTGGAAGACAGGTTGTGAAGAGGAAGAGCAAGTCAGCCCTGATATCAAAGACAAGAGCTGGAAGGAGGTGGGTGCCCACGGAATCACAGGATGGTTTGGGTTGGAAGGGACTTTAAAGCTCAGCTCATTCCACCCCCCCTGCCACCCAAGGCTGCTCCAAGCCCCATCCAACGTGGCCTTGGACACTTCCAAGGACGTGGCATCTAAATACAAACACACCAGAGCTGAAGGTAAGGTGCCCATGGAACCAGAAGAGGCCTGAATTAGTTTTCCCAGGTAGATTGCAGGTGAATAGGAACAAAAAAAGCCCCACGAGCTTCAGTCATTTGTTCACAAGAGCAAGAGACTGCTCTGAAGGAACCTGCTTTGAAGGACTTCCAGGGTCAGCCTGGGAGATTGTGTAACAGTTCTGTTGTGCTCTTTGTCTGTGGTACAATTTTAACACAACTGTAATCACAGCACCAAGAGGTGGGAATGCAAGTGCAAATCCCCATCCCTTAATTGCTTTGCCTGGTTCAGAGTGGGAACTTTAATTCAAGTCTTCCACTCATCAGGAGGGTGCCTGAACCATCAGAAAACACAGCAGTTTTTTTCTGGCTCACTAACCATTAAACAGCTCACACAAAGTCAAAAAGGAACAGACTCAAATACTCACACAGATTATTTTATATTAAGCATATTCAAACTTCTGAGCCCAACAACCCACATACCAAACATTTCTGTAAGATCAAAAGCCACATTTTGTGCTCTCGCACACAATCCCACACACATCTAAACTTCAGCCTCTTACCAAACATCCTGATCACTTTATTTTCAGACTGACTGCTCTCTAAAAATTATCTGGTTTTGCTTTCTAGCAGCTATATTAAAACCCATTATGAGATGAGCAACATCCAGAGAGCCAGGGGATGGATCTCAAGTTGAGCTGCTTGAGACAGGCACAGCTTGGAAGTCACATTTCCATAACCCACATCCTGCAGTTGGGCACTCTGAGGTTTAAAACTCAAGCACTTGGATGAAGCTGAATCTAAATTTCTATGATCCCTTGCAAATGCAATAGCTAGGTAGGAACAGATGAGAACCTAAAAATCACAAAGAATTGGCTTGTAACTGGTCAGGACACAGACATCTAACATTTTCCAGCATCACTTTAGGCTTTGACTTCTCATTGACAAGGGCAGCTCTGACTGTTCCAGCCCACAGATGCTACTCAAACTCACCATCTTGTATTTTAAACACATTGTGAATGCAGATTGCAAGCAAGAATCCACTCAGCAAAGAAGAACCTGTTGCTATCTTAAAATATACACAATTTAAACTCTAATGGCTTTAAAATTAATTAAGTCTTTAAAATAAAATTAATTTACATTTCATTGCAAATCTACTTTAATCTGCTGTATTAGAAAATAAGCAGATAAATTAGGTTACTCAAGATATGGAATGGACCACCAAACTGAAATGTCTCCCACCAATTCTGGACTAGATATCAAAGTATTTAAGCAACTCTATCAAACAGGCCATGCTTTTAGGGAGAAAAAAAAATTGTCTACTGGTTGCCTATAAAGTTGGCCCCAACTACAGAATCCCTCCTACTGCTCCTTCACAAAGTGTTCTGCAAATACCTTCCAAAAATACTCTCCTCATTAGGCCATAAAACAAGGAGCAGGACTGCAAGCTGGCCAACCAAATCAATTAGTTGCTCTTTCACACTAGATTAAATGTTGAGTAACCACCACCTTCAGAGGAGTTAGAACAGTGTAAGTCAGAAATGAGGACAGAATTTAGCAGAACACTTCCATTAATTTCTAGTTAATTGTGACAGAACACAAGATGATCTGATGTATTTGCAGCGTATTCAGACTGCAAATAAACCCTATTTTTGCAAGTCAGAATAGAAGAGTTATGGCCAATTTTGTGCTCTTTAACAAAGAATATATGCTCTTTGCTGCGGATCAGTTACTTACAGACCTAAATTCTCTGCTAAAAGCATTTACCCTTGTATAACCTACTGCTTATAAGCTTGATTTTCATTCACCTTTCCCAGACCTTTCAGGGGTATTCCATGGATGCTGAGGAGTCTGCAAAAGCACTGCAACAGATCCAGTCCAAGTGTGGGAAATACTGACCCTGCAGCACCATCCCTCTCACACACACTTGTTTTAAGCCTCCACAAACTGCACCACACAGAGAAACCTGCCTGGAGAAGGCACAGAAACGCTTTCAGACCCTTCACAAGCACCTCTGTGCCAAACATCCTCCTTGCAAACATGAAGACATCCCAAACTTACCTGGGACCCCACAAACAGCCGTCGGCAGCACCGGAGATCCCAGATGTGGAGGAAACAGCTGGAGCTCCGACTTCTTCACGAGACAGCTGGAGATTTCCCAATAAAAGCCAAGGCAGCTTTCCATCCCAACTTTTTGCAGTTCCAGCTGCATGTTGTGGTTCCCTGGGGAATGCACTGGCTGAAGAATTCCTGGTAGCATGGTTTCATGGAGCAATGTATATGTCTGCTTTGTTTCTTATTGCCATGGGATTAAATCACATGTTGAGCTCTACCCTGGCTAATGACATTAAGTCAAGAAGTAGAATCACAGAGAAGAGATTCAACATGCCAGTGATAAAGAACAAAATTTAGCCTTTCAGTACTATTCCAGTTTCAAAGAAACCACCTTTGAGGTGGTGGTGACTCCAACCAAAGTAGGGGGAGAGACTAGAGCAAAGAGAATTTATATGTTTCACTATAAATTTTGGGGAAAGACAGGGTAGAGCCTGTTCTTTGCTCTAATAATGTCTCTTTCAAAAGTACAAATCTTTTTCTTACTCACTGTGGTAAAAAAGCCCCCCATGTTTTGCCATATAAAATAAGTACACTTTCCTATCACCCACTTCTAGCAATATATATAGAGACTGTATATCCTAAACACATCATTTGTCAACAGCTTGTAAATCAGGTTTTTCTAAATGGGAGCATTAGTCATTAATTGTTTTAAACTTAACAAGTGAACACTCAAAACAGGAAATATGATACATAAACAGGAACAAAGTCTTTAGCACAGCATTCAGTAAATAGAGCAGCTAAACCCTGACCAGTGTGTTAGTAACAACCATCCACAGCTCTAAACACAACTGGTGGATGGACAGGGAATGTTCTCCCTGTGACGTTTGTGTAGTTTGCTACTGAGCAATGAAAAACATCATTTTTTTCCCTATTACCCTTCAGCAGCAACGTCTTTAAATCCAGTCTCCTTCCACTCCCAATTTTTAGGGTCCAAAACCTTACTGCAACTTTTGGTTGTGCATTGCTCTCATGACTAAAACCGAATGTTCCAGTTACAATTTGTGTGCCAGGAATATTCATGTGCATCCCCTTTATCTAACTTTTATAAGTAGTAAACAGACACCAAAATATGACCTCTATTTGGTCCATTTTTGTATCTTAGTACATGAGCTTGAGGAAGAAAGGTGAACCTGTCAGAAAACCCTGAAGTGGCTGAGCTGGAATCTGAACAGGGAAAACCCAACCACTCATAGTAAGGACCAGTTTGTTCCCCCTTCCAAAGCCCAGTTCTAGAGTGGGTTTTGTTTTACTGTGAGGGTGGGGAGGCCCTGGCACAGGTTGCCCAGAGAAGCTGTGGCTGCCCCAGCCCTGGAAGTGTCCAAGGCCAGGCTGGACGGGGCTTGGAGCAACCTGGGATAGTGGAAGGTGTCCCTGCCCATGGCAGGGGGTGGAACAGGATGAGCTTTAAGATCCCTCCCAACCCAAACCATTGCATGACTTTTATGCTCATATTTACTGGTAAAAAGTCACCTTACAGTTCATGAGACAACTCCCATTTGTGGGGGCAAATTTGAGTCCCAAACACCTGCCCAAAATCACGTAACACTGGGGAAGGGAACAGGAGCAGAAGAGAGAGACAAACATTGAGAGAAAAGGTGTAAAGTGGTATTATGTTATTAAAACATTACATTAGAAATAAACAGAACATAAACCAAAAATAGGTTTTAACCAGGTTTAACTTTTTTTCTTTTTTTCTTTTTTTTTTTTTAAATTCAAATTGACCCAAAGCAAAAAACTTACATTGCAAAGGAAGAACAAAATACATGATGGCATCAGTAACACAGAGTTATGGAAGCTGGACTTGTGGGCAGGTTTTTCATCCAGCCCAGCCCACCCTGGTAAACACACCACATATTTTCTTTTGCCTCTGGGTATTTATCTGATGAGTTCGTCCAGATGTGGTTCTCCTATGATTGCCAACCAGAGCCAGAAAACTGAATTTTCCACGCTATTCCAAGGAAGCCAGAGTTATTCCAAGCATGAGTGATAATGAATTTAAAAAAAAAAAAAAAAAAAAGAAAAGAAAAGAAACCCAAAACAAAACAAAACAAAAAAAACCACTCGAGCTTTTCAAACTAACAAGTATTGTCTATAATGTAAATAGTTTAGAAATATGGTAATTAAATAATCTAAAAAACACTCTTACTCTGCTGTACATTTATAAACATAAATATTTACAAAAACTTTCTGCTTTGTTTTAAAGGATGAGGTTTGCAGTTTGTTAATGATCAGAGTCTTTTACTCATATTGATTCTTTGGTGTGTTTGCCAATTTTTTAAGGTTTATTAAAAGTGTTCAACCGTGAATTTCAAGGTAACGGAACGAGGCTACATCACAAGTCCATGTTATGCACTTTTCCTTCCACATTCTAGTCCAAATGAAAAACAAAGCTCGGTTTGTCCTTCAAAACTATTTGTGCACAACATTGAAAATAATAATAATAAAAAAAAAAGACCAAATTCCCTATTACTGAAATTTGGATAGGATTATCAATGAATAATCCCACTTCCTTTGCACTTGAGCACATGGATAACTGAAGATAGAGATCAGGACTATCAGTATTTTCAGAGACACGTGTGCTGAGGTGCTTTGTAGAATTAAGGTGAGAAACCAGCTACAAGAGATGGCTTAGCATTGTAAAAAAGGGTGAGGGCTTCCCTCCACCTTGGGGAGAGGAGGGGATGAAAACTCATTTAAAAGAAAGGCTTTTTACTGGCCTGAAACATTTGTGTGTTCCCTTTAGATGTCAGTTTACTTAAAAGAAATAACAAAAAAACAAACCTCAAACAATAAATAATGGAATTACACATTTCTTCATTAAATAGCATTCTTGTTACCAACAAAGTCTTCCATAATTTTCTTCAGTCACAGCAACAGACAGAACAAATAATTTGCCTTAATATAGATTGCAACTAAAATATACTCTAGATTACCTTAGAAAATATGACTGTAAAAATTCAGTGGGGAAGAACGTTGGTTTGAGACCAACTTACAAATGTAGTGAACAATACCAAGTTCGCTTTTCGTTTCTGTTTTTAAAGAAAGCAATTTTAAGATCCTAATCTCATGTCACAAAACAGAAGATTTATGCTTTAAACCTGCCAGTGTGTCCTGTCTCAGCCCTGGAGAGCTCGATGATCAGAAGGGCTCGACCTTTTCTGCTTCAACCACCACACACAAGAGTTCTTCCACTCCACCCACACCCTCAGGTTGTCCCTGCCACGGTGCCACCACCAGAGACACAACCTGGAGGAAGCTCCACAAAGCTCTACAACCTGGTGTGTGGCTGGACTTGCTCGTTCCAGCTGCTGAGACAAGAATTTTCGGTCACTGCTCCAGCAGGCTGGACTTGAACCCACACAAGCTGGAGACAAAAAGGTTCAACATCCCATCACCAATCCTCTGAGCCATGAATCTCCAAAATCCCTTATTGTTTGGAAACCTGATGCAATGCCAGGCACAATAGGGAGGGATAATCCTCCGTGCTTGCCACAGTTCCTGTGCATCCATCAGCAGTGATGAGGTTCGTGTTCAAGGAGCTGCACTCTGGGGTTAGGAGGTGTTAAAAGGAACTAGCACAGTTAAAATAATGTGAGTATACCTGCTTCACCTTGTTTTTCCTATTTTTAATATGGAATATTTTGGAAGTGGCAGCGTGACATATAAAAGCCACCGCCGTTCCTTTCATCTCCCGCTTCCACTGGTGTAACTGGTACAAAAACACTCCTGATATTTGAGAGGCTTTTTTGGATGCCAAAAGAAAGGTAAAGGACACTGGTAAGAACCTTATGATGACTCTGGAACGCCTTGAAAATAAAGACAGTGAAACAACTGCACATCTTGGCCCAATCTTCTTTCGATCAACAAACTGATTTTTTTTTTCCTATGATCAGAAACAAAAACTCTTTAACGGCTCTTTGAATACCTTGTATGAAAACCACATTCAGCAGCCAGATTTCAGTACTCCTTTCAGATTAATTGTACAATTTAAACTTCCAATGTGAATGGGGCTTTTCTTTTTAATGCACATGTAAAATCTTAATAACTTCTGTGCACTTCCCACTCTCTAAACTCGAAACAATTTCAGAGCAACCAAAAAAAAGAAAAATCCGTCACTGCTTTTAAAACAAAAGGGTTTGGCCAATTTCTTTTTTTTTTTTTAAGTGGACACAATTTGGCTGAGAACCCGTAGATAAAATTCCAACTGAAAGTGAAATAAAGCAGGTTATACATTCATGAAATCCAGGGAGTAATAATGAACAGCAACTGCTGCATCACTTCTGTAATGTCACATCAACACTACAGTGAGGCAGCAGCTCCTGTTCTCTCAAATAATGCACTGAGACTAAATGGGGAATAGTGGGGGAATCACACATAAAGGGAAAATACATCAGAGAGATTATTGCACAGGAGGCACTCTATGAGCAACAGAATACATTGGCTTCAAAAAAATCTAAATTTGTTTCCTCTTAAGTTAATGTAAAAAATACAGAGGCTATGCCTCTCTGTAGTGTACTGTCACTGGTAAAAATAGACTTACAAACAGCCACCCATTTAACAGGGAATGTCAGCAAAGAGGGCCTGAATTTTATGGGCATCCCAAGTAGAGTAATTAGGAAAAAAATAATAAAAAAAGCCAATGTATAGACCCTCAAACTGAACAGGGTAACTGCATTTTTTCCTTCCATTTCCAAATTATATTCATACAGTACCCGAGGACACGTCGATTATAACTCTTCCCTCTGTCCTGCAAAAACATACACCTGGCAGAGACAAGGGGCCCAAGAGACAGGGCTCTGGAGGTCCTTCTGTATCCTTTTGCAGGACTGGTGCCTTGATTTCCAAACTTTTTATTTTCTTGAATCACTGCTCAGCATCCAACTCAAACCAAGCCCTTCCCTCGAGGGGCCGCCTTCCATCCCCACGGCAGGGCTGCACAGGTAAGGTGAGAACAAACAGAAAACCAACAGCAAGTTTTAAAATGCAACATTGTATAGAAAGCTTGGACCTTGTAAACCTGGACCAAGAAACCAAAAATTAAGACCTTCTAGCGTGTGGTATAAAAAACCCAAGGAAGTGTATACCTGCCTTCTGACTTCACAGAAAAATCAGAATTTGCATAGGATATACTTTGTGCAAGGCAACAAGCCTCTTCAGTATCTGGAATATAACTAAACTTGCTCAGAGTTCTTCTCTTCATGGATATCAGATATCATCAAATTTGTGTTTTAAGTAGTCTTTCATGACCTTGGCAATGGGTAGTTCATCAAGTAGTTTGAGGTTTTGAAGGCCTATACACTGACGGATTTTAATTCGGCATAGATCTTGCAAGTTCCTGGGCTGTCCTGAAAAGACAAAAGGAACACATAAAAGTGAAAGGATCGCACTTCAAACATACTTCAAGACATCAGTAAAATCACTGGGGATTGCTGTTTTCTAAGAGGGAGAGGGAAGGGAAAAATTACCAGAGAGAAAGGATGGGAGTTAAGACCTTCTAATGAACTCAGTGAAATCAGGGGATGAATCCTACAGGCATTTTTACATGCACACAATTTTACTGATGCCAGTGTAAAGTGAGATTATCCATATGAGGATTCCCACCAGGTGGCAACATATGCTTATGCACTGCAGAACAGCATAACTCCTCCATTTAACTTTCTGTGGATTTTGTTTTCTATCCTTGTAACAGGGAGAAAAACCCTGTTCCCTTGTAACTCAGGGAAAAAAAAAACCAACTCAGTCTTGCTTTTCTCTCAAACAATGAGACAAAACCTTCTAAGTTCAACTGTAACAGGACTGGGAAGTTTCCTCAGAGAGTGAGGATTTATAAAAGTTAACTCAAAGATCGCGTGGTAGAGTTTAAGACTGAGGTGGGGTTTTTTTCCCTTTTAATGAAAAGATGAAGCCTTCAGGCTTTGGATGCAGCCAAAACCTTGTCAAACAAAGAGATGAAAATGTGAGTTAAACACTGTCCACAGAGGAAAAGCTTTACTGACATCACACAAACTTCAGCATTTCTGACCAGGATTTTCCAAAACAATCCGTTCTCTTTCAAACTCTTACCAGAAAAACTACTCAAACACCTTGAAAAACAGTTGGTTTTTGGTCTCCTATGCAAAGGAACGTAAGAAAGGTTAATCTAGTCTTTTATCTGAATACACCCAGCAACGGATCCAAGGCAGAAAGAAAGACAAAAAGAGCAGAACAGACATTGAGAAATCCTGTCCCAATAAACCCTTCCAGCTTTCAGTACCGGTGCCTTTGGGCCTTCCTAACCCAGAGACTGCACACAGATCTATGTCTTTAATAGCTGTGAATAGCTTGCCCTTTGTAAATCTGCCTAATGTTTCTTGAACCCATTCATACTTTCAGTATCCAAAACATCCTGTGGCAACAAATTTCACAATATAATTAGGCGTTGGCTGGAAAACTACAAAGTAATTTTATTTATTTTAGATCTGCTTCCTGATGGCTTCGTTGCATGCCTGCCATTCTTGGAGCTACAAGAGAAATAATGAATAATTGTTCCCACGCCAGTCATGATTTACATACCTTTATATAAACCTCTGTCCTCCACTCATGCTCAGTACCTCTTCCCAAAGCTGAAAACTCCAGTTAATAACCCCCAACACGGGAACCACTCCAAATCTCTGCCTGTCTTTGTGCTTTTTCCCTCATTCTGCCATAGCTTTTTTGGAGTTATTCCAGTAACACATCAAAGCTGTGCTAATCAATATTTTGATCATCCACTTAACAGTGTAAGCCTCTTTTCTCCTTATTTTTCTTTTCTCCAAGCCATGACACAGTTATGGCACCTGATGACTTTATTTTGACTTTGTCCAAGTCAAAATACTCAGCACTGTGAGAGATGGAGGTGCTTCTGTTAGCATCAAGATAATCTGTTGTCAACAGAGCAACTTACTTTGGTTTTTTATTATCTGTATAATAAGATATCTGTATAATCTGACAAGATATCTGTATTATAATATAATATTATGGTCAATGGTAAAAGGCTGATTGCTTTTGCAGAGCCAGGCAGGTGATTTTGTTGAGCTGACTGCTTGAATCAATCATTTCTTTAAAAAGTAGCAAGAAAACCAACAAGAGAGACTTTAAATAACTCTGATGGAGTCTCCAATTAGCTTTCCTGAGCTGCCACCAATTAAGCAGGACATTTTCCAGAGGAAATGCCTTCTGGACAGGGCTTGGTGCAGGTGGGCAGTGTTTGCTGTCAGCTCCCCATCCCAAACCTGTTAGGAGGGGACAGGAGGGTTTTTTCCCCCCCCAGAGCCCGTCCCTTCTTCCATCCTCCTCCTCCTCCAGCAACAAACAATCTATCAGCTAAATAAGCACTGACATTATGGGTTTATTAAACTTTCCTGCTAAGCACAGAGTAGAGAGATTATGAAACTATTTCCTGTTTTCTACTTTGGGCATTTTGTCCAAGGTTTCAGTTACCCTTTGCAGTGAGTTCCTCCTGTTTTCCCCCCTGCGTGGGTTCTCCTATAGAAATGGGCTGACAGACAGGTACACACCGGGATTTATCTTAAGCACTAAAATTATCTGAGGTAAGCCAGCAGAAGTAATGCATGAGAACAGTCTCAGACTGCTTTTAAAGAAATTAGATTTGAAATTAAAGAACATGAAAATTTGAGTTTCCTTCACGTGACTGAAAATGCTTTTATTATAGTTATCATCACGATACCTAAATGTCAATTTATTTTTAGTTATATCCTTCATGCAAGACTCAGAATACAGACCAATAGTTATTTTGTTCACTGGTGGTTTCTTCTTAGCAATTTTTTTTTCCACCTGAAGGAAAGAATTTAGACAACTTGGACAACAGCTGAATGTTCAAGCTTAAGAAAAAAGAAAAGTTACTTTTGGCAAGAAACCAAGCAGAGGAATCTTGATGGTGATAAATAAATGGTTCTAATGCTTTAAATGTGAATGCAAACAGGGTTCATGAAAGGATTCACCACTTCAAAAGTTAAGTGCAAACAGCAGCATTAGAAGTTAAAAAGGACTAGAGATCTATGTGCATTTTTTGTAGCAGAGTACACAATAAATCAGCTATGAGACACTGATTTCTGGTTTCAGAAATAAATGCCTTTTAATTAACACCCTATGGGTTTGTTGAGAACATAAAGGAACAGACAACTTAAAACACCCAGAAGAAATTGGTCATCAGTTAATTCAAAAAGACCCGATTATCAAATGTATGACATTTTCCCCTGATAAGCCTAAAAAATATTTCCTGGGAATGTGTTAACAATGGACATTTCCAGTGTTAAGCACCAGTTGCTACATCTAGTGGCTGTTGGTGTCTTAGGTCATGCCTTGCAAATTCCAGGGTTATTAATGCATTTGTGATTTATTAGAAACGGTGTCTGGAACACTTACTCATTCTTGGTTGCATCTGAATGAAAAAGAAAAAAAATAAAGGATTACAGACCCATGTCAGTGAACCTTAGTTTGGCAAATGAAAAATGTTATTAGTAATTTGGCAAAGTTAAAGACAAGTTAAATGATGAATAAAGTTCTGTTTAAAAACGATTAGGAAGTAGCAACTTTGGTTATATCCTGCATCACAAATGTGGGGAGTTATTTAGGGCAAATAAGCTGGAAAGGAAGAGAATTAAAAGTGAAAGGGACAAAAAACCCACACAGACATGAAAAGTACCACTGACCTAATAACCACTATCATGCAAAACTGAGACATAAAACTACTGATCACCTTAAAAACACCCAACACATCCCTGAGCCATAAAGGGTCACCTTAGTCCTGTTACCCTGGTGGTTGTTGGGCTGTTACACAACCCCAGGTCCCTTCAGGGCACCCAAACACCTGCTGGAGCTGGAGATTTACTGATGTGCTCACCAGAACATAAAACACTTCAGTCAATTTATTTTGCCAGCTTTATAGCAGTAATCGAACAAATTAAGAAGTATTAATTACAGGAAAAAAGATGTAGAGTTCATCTTTTGCCTCCCTCTGTGCTCTAAGGGAAAGCTAAAATCCCCACTAGTGTAATTCTTGGGTACAGTGTCCCAAAACTGACAGAAGAGCTTCTTCCAAACAAAAGAAAGGTAAAACAGAGTTACAGACTAAAGAGGAATTGCTTTTATTTTTTCCTATCTAGATGCAGCAGACTCGAGTATGTGTAAAATTTAGATCAGTTCTTCAACTACGAGAAAAGTAAGTTCCTCATTTTTTTCCCCCACTTAAATAATTAATAATTATTTTACTCCAATAATGAAATTAGTCTTTTAAGTTATTATAATAGATTCCTTTGCTGTACTGCTGGTAAAGCAATAGAAAAAAAAATGCACATTTTAACAGCAAGGAATTATTACAATTAATCCAAATTTCCACTCAATACTTCACTCCTTTCCTTTTTGCAGTTGCAAGATTTTTCTGCTTATCCTATCTCAGAGGTTGCTGTTCTAGCCCAGAGACAGACAAAACTTCCATTTAGGATTTATTACCTGTGCAAAGAAGTCTGTCACTGCTAAAACTGCTCTGCAGCTGATGCAATTCCACCTGTGCCTGCCCGTTTTCCCTCCCCAAGAAATAAAACACTAACTCACCTCATAGGTCTAAATTTAAGGATCATTAAGGCATTTTAGACCTGACAACACTGAGTTTTGGGGACTTTCATCCAGTGCTGTAAAGGTGGAAAGGGGGGAATCCCCACCCTTTTTCTCCACTGAAAATACAGAGCAAAACACAAAGCAAAAATCACAGACTGACCTTTCTGTTACCCAAGAGAAAACTTGGGAATAACCAAAATTAATACACTGGAGGCTGCAAGAAGATCCTCTCTGATGTATTGTTCTAACTATTAAAAGAAAAGTACTTTTAAAGCAAACAATCAGTGTCATTGGTTTGAACTGGAGAGGCCATTGGTGAATAAATTAAAAAATGAAAAATAACACCAGTGACATATTTCAGAAGCCGCCCACAGTTTTCTCTACAATATTAATGCATCTCTCTCAAAAAAGCTTACAGTGGTATTTCTCAAACTGAGCCTCTGCCCCCCCTGGGAATTGTGAAAGCCTGAAAACAGTAGCAAAAAACTGTTTGGTAGTTTCTTTTTAGCTACAAAGGAAATTTAAAAATAAAAGGTTTTTTTCCAACATTTTACAAAAAACGTTGAGACCAGGCTGATGTACTCTGGCAGCAGCTCAGCCCCTCCAGAAAATCACAATATATCTGCAGCTAAATCTTAAATCCACCCCTTATTTCACAGCAGTGAAGGAACACAGCATCAAATGGAGTTTGTTAGGGTTTTTTTGGGGGGGGGGGAGGAAAATAAAACGATAATCAAACTTATCAACTAGAAACTCATATCCACCAGCCAACAAACACACACTGGGGAGGATGCACAGACAGACAGGACCACGGGCAGAGGATGGGATCACCTAGGGAATGGCTGTGGCTGAGCTGAACAGGAATTCAGCTGCTCACTGCAACAGGATAAAACCCTTTAGGAAATGCATTGGCTTGGACTCCGTAAAAAACAACAGCAGCAGAACAATATTTGGTTTTACAGCATTCCCAATGTCAGAAGAAGCTGATATCAAGAATGTATACGTCTAAAAATATTAATATAAGGCATAAAGGGGTGAATGTAGAGAGAAAGAATTTCAGAGTGTTCACTGAGAAAGTGAATGAACTCCTCGAACCCGTATCCAGCTCCACAGGGCAAACAGAGATTTAATTCTTTTAAAATGGGTTTCGTACAAGTAAAAGTTCTAATTTAATTTTGTGTTCAGTGTGCCTCTGTTAGAATGCCTGAACTTGAAGTATGTTTTCATTGCTCTCTGAAAAATAATTCCCCACAGTGAGTTTTAGAGGTCTATTGAATTTCGGTGTATCTGGCACAGAAAATACGTACTAAGGAGTGCATTTTGGACTGAAAATTTATATATGAAATAGCAGAATATCAGTAAAGCTCAGTGTTATAATTAACAGGTGTATTTAGCAATGAAGATTTGAATATGCTTGCAAAGATTATTTTTTTTAAATTTTTAACATTGCTGTGAATTCAGTGTCACTGAAATTGCTTTGGAAATTCAGCGAAGAATTTCAATATCATAATGTTCATCCATTTTTTTAGCAGACAGTAAGTAAAGTGCTCTGAACACCAAGACAGGCTTCAGATGCATTGTTATGCTATTTTTACATTATTTTTGCAGAGTACAGCACAGGTGTACAAGTGGGAGGGGAGCAAGGCTGTACCTTAAATGCCACATATAAAAACATTTATTTCACTTTTTTTCTACATAGGCCTCTCAAAAAAATTCTTTCAAACTATATAACTGTCCACAGCTACACAAAGTGATTCAACTACTTAATATGAACAGTCAACTGCACTATGAGGAGGTAGAAAACTATAAAATAATCCCTTTATCCCCGTTCCCTGTGTAACTCTGGATGACAAAGCAAACCACAATCATTACTGCAAGATTTTCAGCAGCACCCAAGGAAACAAGCAGTCAAAGCCTGTGATTCCAGTAAAGTTCTTCTACGTTACAACAAACAGGAAAATACCATTTCTTGCAATTATCCACGTAATAAAACGTGTAGAAATCTACTTAATTCACTAAGACACTTCTGTATCCATAAAAGTTTAAAGTATGCAAAGAAACTTTTTTAAATGTTCTTCCAGTTTAAGCAAGAAAATTCTAGTGAAAACTTATCTTGATTTAGCAAAGGGAGAGAGAGAAAGAATGTACAAGGATTTCCTTAACAGGACTTCTGAGTTTTTTCTGCACATTTACAGTGCTACATAAATTTAAACACAAAATTACACTCTCTAGTCAGAGTCAAAGATCTGCCCTTTGAAAAATTAAAAAAAAAAAAGGAATGCAGCTGAAATATTTGTAGCTGAATTCACTGAGTGACCTTTAGATCTTGTTCCAGATCTGAAATGAGTTCTCTGATACCTGTTACCAACGTATTACACTGCTCTGCCCCGATCCATTTTCTGAGCTCTTTGCCTTGACACAGACACACAACCCACCCAGCTCCTCACAGTCTGCCCCCTTATCTGAACAGGGATTCGATTAAAGGAGAGCTATGGAGAGAGGGAAGTTTCCAAGCTTTTTTTTAATTCCCTTTTTTAAGATCCCAACAGAATTTCTAGTACCTTAAAGCTTACTGAAGTATTTTTCTAACGCTGGCATTTTTCCTACCTCCTGCATTCTCTAAGTTTTAACATTCTCACATCCCATTCAACTTCAGCTGCAAAATATATAATTTCATCCAGGATGATTGCACATTAATTCTGTAGATACATACACTACCAACAGAAGTCTCTATGTATCTCTATTTTCATATATATTTATACATGCATCTCTATTTTAATTTGCATTAGTGCATTCCAAACTTAACCCATCAACACTCCTGAAGAGGCAGGTTCAGACCACATGAATCTGAACATTGCACTGCTCCAAACTAACCCTTTATCAGATGGTCTCAAGTGTTATACTATATATATATATATATGTATATATATATATACACACACACACATATATACAACCAACTATGGTGGTTGCCAATAAATGCTTTTTGGAGTAGAAAAGTGTAACACAGATAAGGAAAAGAAAGGTGATCCATAAAATCATTTGAGTATTTTTCATCTTCAATATTGTTTTTTTCCCCCACAGGGAGACTTTACTTATTGCTGTGTTGTAAAAAGGAGAGAAGGGGAAAAAGAAAAATACATGAGTGACTGTCTGAACACCAAGTCAACAGCAGACTCATGACCAAAAGCTTTGCTGTTCCTAAATTCCAGCTGTGTGCTTAAATACTGAAACACAACTATAGAATAACTTCCTCTTGGAATTATTCTAGGAGCAAAGGAATCTCTACCTGTAACCAGGAAGAATATCAGACCTTCAGGGTCAAACCCCAAAATCCAATATCTTCTTGCAGACTCTCAGGGCCAATACTGAGTATTTCTGAGAGCTTGGTCTCTTGCCTGTCACTCCCAACGGGGGACCTGGGCTAAAGGCTGCCCTTATTACCGATTAAATACCTACCAAAACAAAAAGAAATTCACAGATGATGTTTTCTGAGGAACTGAAACTGTACAAATACGTTTTCCATGTACAAAAAAATAGCCACTCACATCTTACATGCAGACTACTAAAGAGTATCCCATTTCTATGCAGCGTTCATCTGCTTTCACTTGAAGACAGATCAACTTTCATAATTCATATCTATTAATATTTAAGCTTAAAAACATTAATCTACTGTAAAAATAAAAACTAGTTCCTGTTTTACTATCAAATACACTCTTCAAAACTTCAAGTGCACATATAAAACTTTCAGCTATGGATTTCTATATTAAGCACTTAGTATAATGTTCAAATAAACAAACTAGAAATTCCCATTAAGCCCCATGACCCAGGCACTGTTACCAAACACAAAAGTATTTCAGGAAGAATTCCAGGGGAAGAATTCCCTAAAAACTGCATAAATTTTTCTTCTGGAAAATACATATTGCATTGACTCATAAACAAGTTTCTTCCCCAAAGTGCTACAGCACAAGATCTCAACAATTCCCTGTGCACAGTCAGGCTTAACTGGGAACTCCACTTCCAAATTCCCAGCTCGCTCTTTATCCATCTCATCTCTCATACAGCATCTTATTAAAGTAATTACTCATGAAAACCAGGGAAGACAGTGTTTGGGTATTTATAATAGGGGCAGCAGCAGAGTTTGTTTATAGCTGTTTGTAAACATATATTCATAATTATTTTGCTCAGAAGCACAGAGCTGGAGTGTTTTTGTCAGCACTGCTTTCCCAATTCTCCCTCCATTAGCACAAAACTGGGAGAGTTCCAACACTGTTACACTGGCCAGAAATTAAAGCCTCTTTTTTTTGTAGCAAAATCTACTTCTCATTTAACATTAAACCCTTAAGGTATGGAATCTGCAAACTGAAAGTTACAGTACCCCTTCCCATTAGTCTTTAGACATCAAGGAAACAGGGAAGCAGCCTAAGCCTTCACGGTTACTGATACATCCCAAGACTGGGAAAAATTTCAAGTCTGGATATTATATCATCTCTAAAATCCCTGACAGTGCTCCAAAAAGAGGCTCCCAAAAAGGAAACCTGAAAGAAATGTGTTTGAATGAGAAGGGGCAGAAAAAATTAAGGCAAAAAAATCTATTAATCACTTGCATTTCTTATTATCAACTTCCACCTTTCCAAAAATCCAATTTCACGTATGAGCAAAACCAACACCACCAATCATGAAGACAAAAATGAAATTCCAAATGCTCATTTGTGTCAGCTACTGACAACAGATCTCAGCTGATTCACTTCCAGCCCACACTGACTTTCAGTTTCTTTACAGACTATATTGTTGCCTAATTCTCATTTAAAAAAAAAAATACAACATCCAAAAAAATAGAAGGGAGTTTTAGGGGGAAAAAAGGGCTACATGAAATACCCCATCCTCTGTAGTGCAAAGATCATTCTAGTTGGATAATAATTTATCAAGCCATCTTAACATGTTTGAATTGGCAAACTCTGCTAAATGCTAATCAGCAATTCCTAAATGCTTCAGGCAGTACTGTAATTATGAAACACTATTACAGCATTCCATGTTGAGAGAGGAAGAGAAAACTTAGAGTTGATCTAGTACACCAAAAACTACTCATCAAAAGTGACCTGAATATTAGGAGTCAAATACTTATTTCTAAGTATCAGAAGCCATAACAAGTTAAAATCTCTCATATTTCAAAGACACCAACAAAATCAAATCAAAGCTACACAGCACATGAAACCCCTTCAAGTTGCAGGGATGAACTATGGCATTTTGTTGTCTGGTTTAGGGAAGGGAAGGAGAGAGAATGTGGGAGAACACAAAGCAGCCAAAGCTCTTTCCTGCCCTCCTCGTAGTGCAGAGGGAAAAGCCAGCAACTGCAGGGGATCTGTGTGGCAATAAAACAACAAAAGACACTAAAAAAAGCCTAAACAAACAAGAAAACAAACCCCAAACATCTTACGTGCTAAGGTCGTTAATAAAATGAGATTTTACAGTTCGCTCTTTTTAAAAAGAAAGCTTCCTGTAGATATTTAAACAAAAATAATTAAATGAAATATACTTAACACCAGCACCTTTGCCGAGGAAAGGATTCCCAGTATCACAATCCCTTCACCTTCCCAGAAATTTTCTAGTGCACTTAAATAGCATCAAGGGGCAGAGAGCAAGCATTTTTTTTTTTCTGGGGCTAAATTCAAAGAAGGTTTTTAAGAGGACATTGTGTCCTGTGATTAACTTCTCTTACATACATACTTGTCACTTCTTGTAAGAAATCCAGACAGGGTCGGCTACTTCCAGAAATACTTATTGAAACAGCCAGTGGGGTCTGTCCTTCATAGTTCCTTGTGTTAGTGTCTGCTCCGTAATTATACAACATTTGTGCACAAAGCACATCATCTCTAAGAGCAGACAAGTGTAAGGGTGTCTGTCCATCTTCCAAGCGACCCAAGTTTGTGTCGGCCCCTCTCTGGAGGAACATTCGGCAGTAGGAGTGATTGCTTTTGATCACAGCGTATCGCAACAGGAAACCGTTCTGAATGTCGATGTTGGCATTGTGATCCAGGAGGATTTTCACACAGCTTGACCTCTCCCGGATAATGGCCAGCTGGAGTGGGGTAGTACCTTTATCGCTGAGCGGATCAACCTCAGCCTTGAACTCCAGGAGGAGCCTGACAAAGGAGTCCCTGCCGTAGTGGGCCGCGACGTGCAGGGGAGTCCAGCCGTCGTTGCTCTTGGCGTTGATGATGTCGCTCCTGTAGTCGGATTCCAGCATGAGGCGCGCGATCCGCGCCCGGCCGTGCATGGCCGCGTAGTGCAGGGCCGTGAAGCCGCCGATCAGGTCCTTCACCGTGGGATCAGCTGAAGGGAAGAGAAAATTTAAGAGGAATCAGGAGGCGTTACGGTGATCTGGCACTGGAAAGAAAATGAAAGGAAAAAAAAAGAAGAGAAAAAGAAGGGGAAAAAAAGAAGAGGAAAAAAAGAAGAGGAAAAAAGAAGAGGAAAAAAGAAGAGGAGAAAAAGAAGAGGAGAAAAAGAAGAGGAAAAAAAGAAGAGGAAAAAAAGAAGAGGAAAAAAAGAAGAGGAAAAAAAGAAGAGGAAAAAAAGAAGAGGAAAAAAAGAAGAGGAAAAAAAGAAGAGGAAAAAAAGAAGAGGAAAAAAAGAAGAGGAAAAAAAGAAGAGGAAAAAAAGAAGAGGAAAAAAAGAAGAGGAAAAAAAGAAGAGGAAAAAAAGAAGAGGAAAAAAAGAAGAGGAAAAAAAGAAGAGGAAAAAAAGAAGAGGAAAAAAAGAAGAGGAAAAAAAGAAGAGGAAAAAAAGAAGAGGAAAAAAAGAAGAGGAAAAAAAGAAGAGGAAAAAAGAAGAGGAAAAAAGAAGAGAAAAAAAGAAGAGGAAAAAAAGAAGAGGAAAAAAAGAAGAGGAAAAAAGAAGAGGAAAAAAGAAGAGGAAAAAAAGAAGAGAAAAAAGAAGAGAAAAAAAGAAGAGAAAAAAGAGAAAAAAAAGAAGAGAAAAAGGGGGAAAAGAGAAAAAAAGAGAAGAAAGGGAAAAAAGGAAAAAAGAGAAAAAGAGAAAAAGAAGAGAAAAAAGCGAAATAAACAGAAAAGAAAAAAAAGAAAAGAAAAAGAAAAAAGGGAAATAAACAGAAAAGAAAAAAGAAAAGAAAAAGAAAAGAAAAAGGAAGAAAGAAAAGAAGACAGGAAAGAAGAAAAATAAAAGAAAAAGGAAAAAAGGAGAGAAGAAAAGAAAGGAGAGAAGAAAAGAAAGGAGAGAAGAAAAGAAAGGAGAGAAGAAAAGAAAGGAGAGAAGAAAAGAAAGGAGAGAAGAAAAGAAAGGAGAGAAGAAAAGAAAGGAGAGAAGAAAAGAAAGGAGAGAAGAAAAGAAAGGAGAGAAGAAAAAAGAAAGAAAGAAAAAAGAAAAGAAAAAAGAAAATAAAGCATATCAAACAGTAATTGTTAAATGCATTTAGAACAGACAGTACCTACTGTAAAGCTGCTCACATACAATGAACTTAAGAGTCAGTATTAGAGTGTAACACCATAGAGTGCAAATCAGAATCTTCACAATAGACTTAATGGTAATAAGCAGTCCTGCAAAAGCCCACTTGAACAAAGTTGTTTTAAATTATTCCCCTTTTAAAGCAAAAGTCTAAATGGACATGGAATGTGCAAAAGATTTAAGCAGAAGTGATTCAAATCGTTTGAGCTAGAAAAAGCAGTCCTTCATGAAATAAAGGGAATTACAAGAACACGAGGCAGAACTCTTTGCTTTTCCCTCTTTTTAGGCATAGCATGACAGGATTTTTTTGTTCTATTTTTAAGACAAAGTTAAAATTTTACTTAATATTATTTACACACACACACACACACACACAAAAGACTTTTTCTTTCATATCCATATGCTTCCTTTTCACAAATACTTTTCCACATCTTCCTCACAACTCTTAGGCTAATTACTCAAATCTCCCTGTCCATCCAGTTTTCCTCCAGCTCTACAATACTACATTTCTTTCTCAATATTCAGCTTTTTTATTTTCCCCTGTGTTGCTTCTTGGTCTTAAAAAGAAGCATGTGTAGAAACATCTGCTGTCCCAAATTGCGGATGTTTTGTGGTCTGGCAGCCCAGTATTGTTTTTAGGGTGTAATGCTGTATTAGGTAAAATGTTTCTCTGTGGTCTGCAGGATTTCCAAAGCATGTAGGATATATGTTATTTTAGATTATCTTGATAAAGTCTGTTTTTGGAGATGATGAATCTGTTCAGAATTTGTTCTGAATATACAGTTTCACAAAAATTTAAGATTTTTTTTTTTTTTACGAGAACGTAAGCACCCACTTCTGAAAGGTGTGCATATTAGTGCAGAACACAGGTAATTACACAGATTTATTTCCCCCTTAACACAGCACAAAAACTCAGAGTGATTTATGATTTTAAAAATTAAAATAAATCAATTTACTTAATTTCCTCAGGACACCCAAACTTGTACAGCAAGTAACTAATTAATTACCCAAGGCAAGGTGCCATTTCTCAGCCCAGAGAACAAGCCAGGCTGGGAGGTTTCTCCTTCCACCATCTGTAGATGCTGCTTTTGGAAGTTTGAACACCTTCCCAACCTAAGTTAGATACCATCTGCACAAGATACCAGCAGACCTGCTCTAAGATCACAACACAATATTAACTGCAGGCTACCTTAGTCTGAACACACCTGAACACACAAAGGTGCTAACACAAAACAGGAATAAGCTTCCCAACCTACTGTGATCATACCCAGATAACCCTGAGATAGACATCACACCAAAATAAAAAAGCTGGCAAGAACCAGTTGAAAATACAGCTGCAAAGGTGATCAGGCAACTTCAAGGATATTTTTAAATGTAAAGTGAAGTCTGAGGGGAAGAAAACAAACAAACAAACAAACAAACAAAATCCAACATAAATACTAATACAGCCTGACCACAGAGAGAAATAAGATGTGAGAACTGCCTCTAGTGCACAGAATAGGAATAAACACAGAAATAGCAAGAGGTAGATTAAGGAAAGTTTAGTCCTTCTCTGGTGACAGCTTTCCTAGTCTGCTGTGACAAGTCTGAGTGCCCTGTAAAGTCACACCAACCTGGGCTGCAGCAATGGATGCTGGGCAGGAAAATGCAGTCAGGGAATGAACAGGAGGTTCCTCACCTGCCCCGTGACAGTGTCCAAAGTACAGCAAAGAGTCAGCACAACCCACACACTCACTAAAGACAAGGATACTATTTCAAAGTGATGCTTGCTGCTCCCAGGGTCTCTCTCTTCACACTGCTCAGACCATCCTACATTATCTTCTGAGTGGTGATAAATAAAGGGGGTAGCATGAGCACGAGGGTTAAGGTGCAGAGGGGTAACACATTCTGAGAATTAGGGAGGAAGATGGACATAAAGGAAAGGACACAGCAGCAGTCAGGGCCATTTTCCACCAAAAAAGAAGTTTTTTAATAGAAATAATATTCATCTTGTGCCTCCTTGCTCCCGTGCAGCACAGGGTATGCAAGTCAATCATTTCTACCCCAAATGCAGGACACTGCCCCAAGTTCAGTCAATGCCATTTCCAAATTCAAGCAGATATGCCCCAACTTTTGTGTGTGCATGTAGATGCATTTTTATACCACTTGTACTCCAAGCCAAACAATCCCCTTGCAAAATAAAGATGCCCTTTACCTATTGTTTTAAGCACTTTGCACGCTCTCCCTACTCCCAAAACATCACTGGTTTTGACAATTAAAGCCAACAAACCATTGAGAGGTGTCTCAGCAAGGACAGGGGAAAAAAAGCCTCTCAGCTGGGCAACCAGGCAACGCAAACAACCTTCCAAAAACGAATCCGTTTGAAAAACCTCGTGAAAAAAATACTGTAATTCCCATTATGATTATGGACTTCTAGTGAGCCAATGCCAGCCTGCCCCGGGATTAGGGAAAGGATTTGAACAAGCTCGAAAGGGCTGTTGCTGTTCCATCAATGTCCTGCTGCCACCTCCTGGAAAACTTTCGAACTTCACAAGTTTGGACCTGCGTTAAGTTGCACACAAACTCCCTCCTTTCAGACCCTGTCTTAGTAAAAATAACACCACAAAGCTGATGTTGCCTGAAGAACCTGGATTGTTGTGGGGGGTTTTGCTGGGTTTTTTAAAAGGTATCATGTTGTAAAGTAACTCTCTCCCCCTGGAACACAAGCGAGGTAAAAATTAATTGGGAATGACTCTCATCTCACTTTTTAGAATCTGCAGAGGGGTAAAAAAATTACCTGGAATGAGTATATTTAGCTAAAAAGGGATTAAGCCAGCACTTGCCAGCATATCTGGTCTCCACCACGACTGTCAAACAATTATTTCCTTCCAAGCTTCCCATTAATTTGAGGAGAGCAGAATCTAAAACTGTATTTGGTCACTTCTAAAGTTCTTAAATATCAGACATAACACAATGGCAGAAACCTTGAACTGCTCACCAAGGGTACCAATTACTGCAATAAAGCTCACTTGAGATGGAAAATTTGCAACACTGAATGATACTCAGATTATTTTATTTCATGTTAAAGTCGGGCACCTAAACTAGTAACTTAAACTCTACTGTTAATGAAATTCTTTTCCAGTACTATAATCTAGAGGATATATAGTTTCCTAAACAAGAGTCTAATATTTTACAGTTTCAATTCCCAGCTTGGTGGGACAGTTTCCCCTCTTTCTTGACATCTTCCTGAGGTCACTCTATCCCAGTCTAATTTGGGAAGCCAAGAAAACAAAGCTCTGGCTTCATAAACTACTTTATATTATTTCAAGCTTATTTCCCCCAACTAAGGCTTACTTCTGACCACAAGGTTTAGAAACATGGCTACATGTAGCTTCTGTTTTGAATTTCCTGAGGTAACACTGATATAAAAGCTGTCCAGGAAAGCATTACTGCTCAGAGACAGAAACACTTCAGGAGCTTAGGGGGGGTGAGCATTTGCTGTTCTCTAGATCCTCCCAGATTCTGCTTGACCTCACTAAAATTTAGATACCTTGAAGCCAAGACTAAAAATAAATAAAAAGGGTTCTTAGGCTACTTCTTTCTTTTACTCTTCAATTTCCAGGAGCTTTAGTGGATCTTTTCTTCACTTTAATATGAGCAACCAGGAACTGTCCTGCTCAGGGAAAACATCACCAAGGGACAGCTCACTGCACACTTTTAACTTTAGCTTGTTGCAACATTAACAGTGGGGGTTGGGAATTAATAAAACATAGTTGTTTTCCAGTGTTTGTCTCTGTATGTCAGACTGAAAATTAAAAAATTACACTAAAGGGGGAAAAGGTTTGTTATACAAAAATCCAAGATTACTAAAAACTGTGCTCCCTACTTTTGTGTTGCTCTCCTGTTGAGGTTTGTGGCTCCAGATTGTTTCCATGGATGGGAAGAGCTGGCTTCATGGAATCTTCACTTTATTCCAATGAGACAAATACACTAAGGAAGTCAAATTCACTATTTTTCATAAGAACTAAGTTTTTCCATGGTTACGATGAACTTTCTGCATTTTATCCGTTGCTAAAGAATATTTACAATCTGACCTATCACCTCTGTATCTAGTTGGTATTTCTGCTGGCTTCATCCTTTAGTCTGGACTGGTTTTTTTTCAGCATTTTCTCCATCTATTTGTGTCTCTTTGCTCAGGAGATAATAAAAAGCTTCCTCCTGTTCCACCACCTCCACTCAAATCAGCCAATCTGATGCACAGCACTGTCCTCTGGCTCTTTTCTTTGCTGCTGAGCAGTGATGGAAGAGAAGAGAAAAAGCAAAAGCAGGAGGCAGCCAGGTCACGACTCCCATAAGAATCCACCTTTTAATTCCAGGTCAGTGACCAGATTCCTTCTCAGCCTTTATTAGCCAAACTCCATCTCCATCCCACTCCCATGCAAGGCTGTGTTGGTAACAATCTTCCAGCACCTCAGATCTGAGGCACAGCACTCCACCCTCAGCAACAACATAGAGTGGTTTTCCCAGTCCTGTCCTGTGAAAATATTCCCAGTTCTGCTAAGCTTCCCCATCCCTTTGGACATCCATAACTACCACTTCTTTCCCACTAGCACCTCAATTCTCTCTTTCTTCCAGAACTCCACACACTCCCCCTCAATAGCTATTTATTACTAATACATCGTCAGTTCAATATTCTCTTTACCATTAGATTCACACCAGAAAACTACTTTTTCCTTCACCCCAATATCTTTTTGGCAAGGGATTAAGCACCAACAGCAAAATAATCCACTTCAGAGGGAGAAAAGTAGAGGCCATGTGAGGAAAGGTAGACACAAACCTCTCCCTAATGAGGCTGGTGTGATTAACTCAGCTTGCAAGAGTCAACTCACTCACTGCTTATTAACTCATTTGTGACATGATTATGTTTTAAATACTCATTATTTTTATGCCTCTGTTTTGAGGGAAAACAAGGCAAGGCACAAAGCAGTGCCAATTTTCAGAAGTGAGGCTCAGCTACAGGAAAGCTGCTGTAGATGACTAACCCTCACACTATTTGTTACTCAACTTTCTCATCCTGGTGATTCAACTCTGTGCTGCTTCAGGACAAGGGTGTTTCATTACAGGCACTTTTCATGAGGCATCACATTCAGCTGGTGCTTCATGTAGGAGAGAGTAACAACAAAAATAACAACAAAACACTGCACAGCAGCTACGTAATATCTACACCCATAAAATGAAAATACATAGGAATATAGAAGTGTTTTTCTAATCATCTTTAAATGTACAGATAAAAAGTAAAAAAGCAAGATATCTGACTTACAGCCTTAAATTTCTGAATTATCAAACTGAAGGCTTGAGATTATCCACATATATTACAGTTAAAAAGTAGAATTTTTTCCCCCCTTTCCAATAAGGACATGAGGCTTTGCCCTTTCTATGTGGTTACAATCTGTAGTAGGTATATCCACAGGGTCCAGTTGCTCAGGCTGTATTTCACCACTGCTTTTAAGCAACACACCACTAGTTGTGTCACTACCACAGCCTATTAATGCCCCATTCCATTTTCAGGGTGATCCAAGCAGCTGACAAACACTGTGACAGAAAAAAGGGGCCCATATGGCCTCAGATACACAAAGAATCAAAGAGATAATTTCAGTTTCCTTGGGACTGAAAACACCTCAGTTCAGAATTCATTTGGTAAGAACAGTGCTGAGCTGGAGGATGCTGTTCTTTAAGAGCACTAATCAGAATGTGGAGAATATCTACTGATTTGTACCTTTCCTCTCCAGTATCACATTCAAAGATTAAAACCATCAATTTCTAAAACTTTAGCCAGCCCTGTAAGATGATAAAGCAGTAAGAAATTCTGACTGTACCACCTGAGGGATAAAAATCATCACCCACATGAGTATCACTTAAACCAATAAAACTCCACGAGTTCTTGAAATAAAGTTACAACATGGATGGATGCAGGAGATCTGTAAACTCATCTGGATGAGCTGGCACTAAAGTCCTTGCACAGAGTACTGTTTCTTTAAAGTTGAGTAAGCTCTGTTAAAAAGCATAAGGAAATTTTGTCTTTAATGCAACTTGCTAATTTGCTTTAGAATTCTGAAACAAACTTCCCTAAGATTTAATTTCAAGGATCTGCCTTCTTCTAAAAATACCCCCTACCAGAGAAGAAAAGCTTGGAGGGAGTGCTGTGAGCGCATTTAATTTTATAATGAGCCCTTCTGCCCTATTTTCATAACGCTTATTCATTCTTTTAACAATTCCTAGGCAATTCTAGAGAGGTGGGGGATAAAAAGGCAAGGTATTAAGATATAAAGCTAATCTATGGCTTCATTCAGAGTGTGCATCAGAAGTAAACAGAGATGAATCACTTCTGCAAAGAACAAAATAATTACAAGAAATAATCAGCAGTCTGGTACCTCATCAGTGCTGGGGAGTCCTGCAGTGAAAACTGGGATGGAAAGCAGTGAGTGGGACATGAAGATTTTTCTCCCCGGGGCGACTCACCTCCATGTTCAAGGAAAACACGGACACATCTCTCCTTCCCTCTTGCTGCAGAGAAATGAAGCAAAGTCCAGCCGTTGGCATCCCGACCGTTGGGAGAGTATCCCTGCTCCAGCATCTTGCGCACGGTGTGGACATCGCCGGCGGCCACCGCAGCCTGGATCTGCAACTCTTCCTGTAGCTCAGGGTTCCTCCGGCAGTGATGGTGTAACATCCTAGCTGGATCTGGCTTCTACAGGAGCCTCATGAGGGCACACTGGTCACCTTGGAGCAATAGGAGGCGTGAAGAAATTAGGATTGGGACAAGGAAAGAGGTATCTTGGAAATAAGTCAGGGCTGGGCCGAGCTCTGGGCCCCTCAGTTCAGGAAGGACATTGAGCTGCTGGAGTGTGTTCAAAGAAGGGCAACAGAGCTGGTGAAGGGACTGGAGCACAGGTGCTGTGAGGAGCAGCTGAGGGAGCTGGGGGGGCTCAGCCTGGACAAGAGGAGGCTCAGGGGAGACCTTCTCACTCTCCACAACTCCCTGACAGGAGGGTGTACCTGGATGGGGATCAGGCTCTGCTCCCAGGCAACCAGCAGTAGGACAAGAGGGCACAGCCTTAAACTGCACCAGGGGAGGTTTAGGTTGGACATCAGGAAGAAATTCTTTACAGAGGGAATGATCAGCCATTGGAATGGGCTGCCCAGGGAGGGGGTGGAGTCACCATCCCTGGAGGTGTTTAAGGACAGACTGGATGAGGCATCAGTGCCATGGGCTGGGTGACAAGGTGGTGTTGGGTCAAGGTTGGACTCGATGATCTCAGAGGTCTTTTCCAACCCAGGTGATTCTGTGACTCTGTAATAAAATGCAGTGTTAAGAATTCTCTCTGTATTCTGACCAAAGTCACGTCACACACAGGGTAAAACCCAAACAATCTGTTATTAGGAAATCACAGTAAATGGGTCACATCACCGAACTGCAAAAGAAAAGGACACTCACACATCATAAATAGTAAACATTTTCTTCAGAAATGACAGCATTTCACAGTGAAAGCACCTACAGTAACAAAAAGCACCTGCAATAACAAAATGACAAATCTCCATAAGTTAACAATCACATAAAAATCAGAACATCTGTGTCACTAACTCTAGAGATACTGGTTGAATGGATGATTCAAACTGTTGCATGAAACAGCACTCCACTGCTACTGCAACTGAACTAGGATAATCTTTATTTTTCTAGAAATGCATTCCCTCTAAGCTTCAGTGAAAATAATTTTATCTTGCTAATATAATCCTGTGACCTACTGCACGTGAATATTAGTAACATTGATGTTCAGACTGAAAACTTTAATTTTATTGTTTTCCTTTCCACCCTTCTTTTTTTTTTTTTTAATTAGAGTCTACATTCTGTATTCTGGCTTGTGCACTTCTTACTTAGTATATAAAGGCTGCAAAGAACTTCTACATTGCAAAAATCAAACACAAAGATAATAATATATGAGACCTGAAAACACCTAAGTGCAGTTACTACAGCCCTGTCAAACACCATGAGAACAGGTACCAGAACTATTCAATTTATAATTACCTTGATACAGAGCATGAGAGCTGGGCCAAAAGGTTATCTAAAATAGCCATTGTGAAAGAGCCTAGAAACAAGGACACATTGGGAAAGAGGGAAGGACTATATTCCGTGCTCTGTTTGAAAAGTCCCCACCTGCAGCTCTACTTGGGGACAAGAAAAAAACAGGTATTTAGGGATTCTTCCACAGTACACAAAGTGTTTACATTTTCACATACATTGTGTACTATATCCCATAGTCCTAGAATGGAAAGGAATATGAGAAGAGAGAATAAAAGCAAGGTATGGGAAAGGCAATGCTGAGCAATAGGAGACTCAGAGAATATTCAAGACCTGTTGCAATGGATATTAACACAGAACTAGAAGATTAAAAAGAGGAATGTATTTAAACTCCTGCAAAGTTAATCAAGATTAAACTACAAAGAAAAGTCCTGAAGACAAAACTTAAAATTTCCAGTAAGCTTGGTGTATTAGGATGTCAACCCACACCATCACCTAAACCTTCCTTTACATAAATATCCTAAGGATTTCCAGATCCTCGTGATCCACAGGTCACTCAAAAGACATTGCAATCAACTCCCCATATCCCACTGGGCACTTGTTTTCCTGGGATCCAGATATACACACAGACAAGAGAAAAGTGAAGACATCAATCACTGCCATCTCTGCAGATAAAGACACAGCTCTGGATTTGCTCTTCTATAACCTCGTTGTGCCCACAGCAGAGAAGTTATTTATCTGCTTTTTGGAGAGATATAAACTCATAATTAACAGGTAACTCCAGTGACCCTACTTACACTGCAAATATGGAAATGACACACAGCAAATGCCTGTCTTTGACATTTATAAATGCTCCAACTTACCATGTATGGCAACAATCACTACTTCAGCACAGGGTTATTAAAGAAGACTTTTCAGCTCCATATGTTATACATGGCTCAGGAACTGGCTTTGTTTTGTTTTACAGTGTGAACTTCATTATCTGAGACTGGAAGGAAAGGGGATTTACAAAGCAGCAACTGCTAACTCACCAGGTCAGCTTTTGCAGCATATTCCAAAAATCAAACTTGGTTAATCTGATGGCAATGGAAGTATTTCTATTGACTCTAATAAGCTTTTGCTAAGCTCTTTTCTAAACTCCAATTAGCACTTCAGAACACGCTCACCTACAGGACAGCAAGCTTGCCTTGATTCTGCATCACACCACTAACAGCACTGTTAATGAAATTCCAGCCATAAGAATCAGATCTTTCTTTGGATTTGCAGGTGAAAACTGACTGTAGAGCCTAACTGATAATAAGTCATAGGAAAGCCTTAAAAAATAATAATTCAGACTGTGTCCCTTTAGCCCTAATTTCTGATTATCTACAATATCTAGTTTTTCCTCAAACTGAGAATATCTGTTCAAAAGTTAATACAGACAAACTTTCTGCTGCCATTTTTACAGTCCTTTTTTGTAAAGGACTAATACTTACAAGACCTCATGTGATCCTGAAAATCAAGGTCAAGACAGTTGGACAAAATGCTACGGAAGGAGGTGGGATGACTGAAGAGATGAAGTGAAATGGGATTTCTCATTTAAGGGGGCAGCAGCATCCCCCCTGCAACTCTCCATGAAGACAGTTGGTTAAGAAAAAGCAAAGCTCTCTCTCTCTCTCTCACACTTCTCAGCTGGTGGGTATATTTGTAATGCAGCATTATAAAAAATTGGCATTGGCCCCATATGTTGCATGTGACTAGCAGAGCTTATTCAAATTAGCTGGTACTAAAGTACATAAGTACTAAAACATACAAAACAGAAGACAAAGTCAGGCAGCTCCTTTTATCACTTGCACAGTTTCTGTAAATACCCACTCTTCCATCTCACCCCTATGGCAAGCAATGAAATTCAAATTACAAGAACACTTAACCATAACATTAAAGGTTTCAGGATAGTTTTAGGTACACACCAGCTTCGAAAACATTTTCACTTCTGCTCCATAGATCATTTAAAAATCCTGTTTGCAAATCCCCATTTAAGACATCAATCTTTGGAGAAGGGAAGGAGGACTACTGGAAGTAGCCCTTTGGCATTTAATATTTAATGTTTTGCAACTGCAATCAATCTCACTCAGAACACAGCATGCATTTGGGTTGTTACACATTGGCTTTCTGCGTGGAAGTTGAAAAAAACTAAATGAAGCACAGGGGGGAAGAATGTACTTATATATTCTTGGTTATAATGATTGTACAGTGCCATGAAAATGGAGGACAACAACAGTTACTTAATTGATTTTGCAAGTACAACAGGATAAATTCAATGTGGTCCTGAATTACCTTATCAGATGTTGTTACTCTTTGATGGATGTTCCACTCTTCATTGTCTTCACTGTTCATAATCTCCTGTGCCCATGTGTGTCAAACAACCTGCTACCCCTTAAAAAAATGATATTCCTTATTAGTTGCAAAGAATAAAAGTGAGAGTTTCATTTTGTACTCGTGCTAAAATGCCCCATTTTAATGCAGTTATGTCAGAAGAGACCCTGAAGTGGGTTTTCTTCCATTATCAAGGAGTCCTCCAGAGGCTGGGGTAGGGAGAGTTTGCTTCTGCCACATGAGGAAAAGGCTGCAGAGAATATTTTTGGGAGCCAGGAGAAACAAGAGATGGGCTTCCTCTCTGGAGCAAACCTTGAAGGAATGGTCTAAACTCTTCTGTAAGGATTACATATATCTGCTCCTGGATGGAACAAGAATGGATGCAAAGGTTACAGTAGGTATTTCTGTCTGACTGCTCAACCTCTCCCTGCGGGAGTCAGATGCCAGGAAAAACATTCAGGATCCACTTAGTTCTTCCCAAACCATTTTTGTGATATTTTTGTTTGGTTTTGAGGGATTTTAGTTGTTTTGTTGGTTTTTTGGTTTTGTTTTTTTTTCTAAATGTTTTGATTTTTTTTTTTAAATCTCCACCCCATCTCTGTTTCCCTATCCAAAGAATAAAACCTGAGCACAAAGAGCATTGACTCCTGTCCTTCAGCTGGATTTTGGTGCCACCAGCCAGTGTCCTCTCCCCCACGTGACAGCTCAAGCTGACACAGCTCTGTTTCATGAACAGCTAAAGACACCTTCACCATACAAGCAAAATGCCACCACCTCAAAAATCTTCACCCTTTTCTTCATATGTAAAAACTACCCTTTTAGTATCAAGGTTTACCCAACACCAGCTATGATCCCTACCCAGATTCCTCCGTCAGACTAACCCTCCTTATCCTCCTTCCTTGTCACCTGCATTTAACAGGATCAGTCCCAGATCATTTCTCACAGCCTGGACTCGGTGTTATTTCATTAATTCTTTGTACACCTCTCTCTGACCTTTCATTTCCTTTGGCTGCAGCCTTTAGTGACAGGCCCCTTGTCCTGCGTGAGCACTGCAATATAGCAAACAATAAACCCATTAAACACTTAATTGTACAGCAGATCACACAAACCCAACTGTGACTCCTTTCTCCTGCAACCAGAACAGTTACATGAACTGTGCAGCTTTTAGCTGAAGTTAAAATTTCTGCCACTCAATGCAACATGAAATCGTGCTTTCCTGACGATGCCTCAAAGAAGGGGATGAAAAAAAGCTCTTTTCATCCCTCTTATGCGCATTTTCCAAGAGCTTTGCTTCCCAAGATAAAGCAATACAAGGTCTTCAGATATGCTCCCAGCCCTGCACAAAACTGCACTGCCATGACCTAATTTGATCACATTTCTAGCCTTGTTTTTTTCGCATAGATGATCAGTCGTTCACCTTTTTTTTTCTTCTAAATTTTTGCATGATTTTCACTTTAAAACCCACACATTTTTTATTAGCTGATGCAAATTAGAATTGCACTGACTTCACAGACTACAGACAAGGTAACAGATTGCTCCACTAAAAAAGTAACAAGCTTTTTCCCCCCAAAGGAAAATTAGCTGCATATGGCAAGAGTAAGATCTGCAACTTTAATAAAAAGAAGTCATATTTAGTAAAAGTAAAGCTCTCTGACTCAATGACTAAACAAAGTTTGCTTAAAATACTAATAATTATAGTAGAAGCAGCACTAAATAAAAATAAGACAAACATCTTCATTATCTATTGATAATGTCTCATGTTGTCAAAGAGATCTTAGACTTTTCTACATCAATGTGTCACTTCTTTAAAGTCACTGCAAACATCATGTGGAAAATTTATTCCAACATATGTATGTACTTACTTTAAAGAAAGTTAAAGGTTGCTACCAAAAGCAAGACCTTAAAGTGCAGCATTATGCTCATTGAGATGCCCTGACAGACAGACCTGACTCCTAAATCCTGAGATTACACACCCAAGAGCTGAATAAGGACCATAATTTCCTGATGTCAGCCTAACTCTGTACAACAAGGAAAGTGCACCATTACAAAGGACATTTAGTATCTGGCATAGACCTAATCAGTGTAGATCTCAGTTGCCTGTGGTTGAAGCATTCCAAGACATTTAAATCAAATAAATAAAAGGAAAAAGAAAGCCCTGTGGAACAAGGATAATCACATCAGCCTTCATTAGTCTCACAACTCACTTCTCCCACCCATTTCAAAACTTGAACAAGCTGAATGTGTTCTCACTCAAAAGGCATTTTAAAAATGGTCAATACAAGTTTGACAAAGAACCTAAACACACCTTCATCTGTCACTCAGCCTCCTATATCAGGAGCTCTTCGGACAAGAGAATAAGGCAAACAATTATGTTATTATTTGCATTCTCATATCACAATCATGAAGTTTGCAAATAACATGTGAAATATTAAAATTTCCCAGAGCCTTAAACCCCTGAATATATTTTCTATTAGATGTTCCAAGCTACACCCCAGACAGACATCAAGCGAGGTATCTGAGTGGCTGAGATGGAAATCACCAAGCAACACATGGGAATTGCTGGGTCTGAAAGCAATGAGTTAACAGTGCATGAATCCAAAACATCACAGAGGAACTACTACTTCAAAGGCAAGAAGCCTTCACTCTTCACAAGCTGTCATTAAAAGTTACACATTTCTCCTCAGAGCTCCTGTGATGCCATCTCGTAGCTTGGACACACTAAATTTAAAATAACCAGAAGAGTTAATCTGCAAGTCCCCCACCAGCTTCAGGTGTTTGCAGCAGGGTGGATGGTGGTGTTACATACTAATAAGCAGCTGTTGTGTTTTCTGCAGGTGGGTGTAACCAAAGCACAGAGGTGTCCTTTTACCAATGATTATCCATTTCACAGACAGGTTGGGAGGTCTGACTTCTGGGCCTGATGGAGAACCAGAGAAACCACCCAGCTCATGCACCTTCAGGACTGCAAACCTGAAGGAAAGCTCACCTTCAGAAAGCACACCAGCTATTAACCATCCTCACCCATACACTGGCAAGCTTCACCAGCAGCAGAGCCCAGTGAGTAAAATCCTGCAATTCCTTCCAAATCCAGGACCTCAATGCTAATGCTAAAGCAAGGCCTCAGGGATCTTTTTCAGGAGAGAATGCTGCATCGGGTTCACAAAGCCAGAGCCTCCTCCCTCAAGATGTGCACTGACAAACTGCAGGGAGCTTGGAGATCCTCTTGTAGCAAGCAAAAAATACAAATTATCCTCCAACTTACAGCGGTGTTGCTATTAAGTTTTAAACTGTAGAAGTCAGATGAAAGCTTAGCCTTAAAAATAATAATTTGTATTAAGTGCTAATGACTAAGATTTAGGTACTTTACCATGACTTTCTATCATTAAAGAACCCAAACACCAATACTGCATAGAATGACAGAGGCAGGAACCAATGGCCAGTTCAAACCACATCAAAGCAGTCACTTCAGCACTAATACTCAAAGCATGGCTGATGAACAAACTGAGAGCTGCTTACAGAGTTTGTGTCATGCAACGTTCTCTGTATTTGATATGTATTTCTATTTAATACAGCCCAGAAGAATGCAAGTGGACAAAATCTGTGGGATGTCTTCAGTGGATAAAGCAAGATTTTCACTGGGATAATATCATTCTATAAGCACTGCTGGAAGAATGGAAAACTGTCTCTCAAACATCACATCACCTTTAAGGGTTTAGAACTCAGGCAAAACAAAACCAAAATGAGCCTACAGCCTGAAGACTAAAACTTTGTCTATACTTGCAGTGTGCTGCATTTCTTCCAGAGATCAAGAGCAGGACTTCAGCATAACATCAAACTCTGAGCCTTGTTTCGACCATGTGCAAATTTCTGCCAGAAGTTAATTCCCTGATTCCTATGAACTCAGTTCCAGTCTCTGCATCTGAATCAAACTTTGCTGCACTGGCATTTCACATCAGGAAGGAGCTTCCAGAATCAAATGAAAACTTACACGTCCTTTTGTGAATAAATCCCAAAGATCTCATGACTTCTCGGCACCCTGTTGGAGAAGCTCCAGCCCTGACATGAGATGCACTGGATGGTTGTGGAGAGGGAGTTACAATAAACCAAATTCAGATGAAACAGCTGTGCCATAAATACAGTGGTGAGTTCATAGTGATGCACATCTGTCCCACCTATTAGTACAAAAATCCCTCCTGCAACCACACTGGGCATGTCCACATGTTCCACTATTACTTGTGGGTTTGTGGTGTGTTATCAAATTAACATGCAGTATTTCTTCTCTGTACTTTCACAATGCCAGAATTTTTTGCACTTGTGTTACAGAGGGATATTCTATTTAATCCTTGACACGTAGCAGCTACTTTTTGTCATATGCTAAAGACATCTCTACTGGAAAAATGATCCAGCCTTGACCACGACTGTTGGCAACAGGTCCTGCTCCTTCCCCTGCAGCTAATGCTCAAAAATAGTGTTTGCCAACAATGTCCAACGTTTTGGTACAGTCAGTGACATCTCTGAAAACACCACAAAGACCAGAGGGACCCACACAGAAGGTGTATGTGCCAAAACAACCAACTCACCTACATTTGAAACAGATTAGAGCGGATTTGATTATTCTTCTGCATTAAGAGAACGCTCAGAAACTCCACCATTTGAAGCTCACAACAGCAGGATGCAGCAAAAGGCTGACTGACATCACTCACCCCCCCACTCTCTCTCTTAGAACCCATCTCCTCATCTCACCACACAGAACAGGCAATTCTCCCAAAGAACAGCCCTCCCCCTGAAACAGAACCTTCCTCCTACCAGCAGCATTGGTTTGGATGACTCCTTCCATTATTTCCCTCAAGCACCTAACAGCATTATCTCCTTCTGTGATCTCAGCCCAAAAAAGTAACCACTGGTAAACAAGCACCACCCAATTAAATGAATTTCAATCGCTGCAGCTCCGTTACAACACACACAAAAGTGACCCAGGCAGGAGTTGGGTCTGACTAAACCAACAGAACGCAATGACCCAGCCCAAAAAAGCCTTTAGAATCAAAGCAGAAGCAAATCCACTGTTGAACCCATAAATCTGTGAAAAGGCTTTAAGAAAAGACCCTTTTAACAGCCCAGAGCGAAGTAATTTTAAGTGACGTTACCAAGATGGAGTCACAACAAAAACATTAAGTAGAAATTCATGATCAAAATAACGTTTGCAGATTAATTTTAGGAAATTACGAAGTGTTACCAGAGGAACTGTGCTTCAAATGGGCTTCAGAGCTTTCAAACTTTAAAAGGTCAACAGCAAGTAGGTTTTAAGAGAACAAAGAAATCTAATGCTACCTATTGAAATCCATAAAAACACAACAAGAGGCCCCAATCCCAGCCAAACCATGTGTCTAGGGATGACTCTGAGAGTCTAAATGAATCATCACCTTTCTGAGGGGTTTTTTTGAGTGCTGTTTTCTCTCTTCTGTCTTATTTCATTCTTTGGAGTCACAATTTTTAATTCTCCTTTAAGGCAGCTTAAACCTAAAAAAAATAAAAGTAGAGCTGAGCCACGCAATTACGTAAAAGACAGGAATGAAAAGCAGAAACGGTCAATACAAAAGCAATAGGAAGAGCCTTCAAAAATTTGGAAGGGAAACGGGTTATCCATCAAAAATCGGGATGTCTCCTGGAGAAGGAGGGCACTCTCCCGGGATGTGCGAAGGAGTTGGAGGGATAACAACGGCAGGAGCTGCCCTGTCAAGGCAGCTCCTGCGGGGAATGGAAGTACCGACAAGTGCCGGAGAATGGGACAGGAAGTAACGCAGAAAGCCGAGCTGCTGGGAAACCGAACCGCCGCCGTGCTCGCCGGAGTTCACGCTCCGGGAGCCGCCACCGCTCGCACACGACACACAAACACACAAACACACACACACAAAAACCCGGCCGAGCGCAGCCCCCAAGGCCCCGCGGCCGCCGCCGCACCGGGGGCTGGGTACGGGGACCCCCCTCCGCGGGCAGCCCCGGGGGCGGCCCGGAGCGCGCCGGGGGGGGCTCGCAGGGGCGGCGGGGCGGCCGCGCACCCCCTCACGGGGAGGGCGGCCCCTCGGAGCGGGCACGGGGGCTGCCCGCTGCGGGCGAGGGGAGGCCATGGGGTCGCGCCCCCCCACCCCCGGTCCCCGCGCCGCGAGGGGCAGCCGGGGTTACCTGCGTGACCCGTGTGGCGGCGCCGGGCGGGGCGGGGCGGGCCGGGGGGCCCGGGCGCGGCCGCCCCCCGCGCTGGCGGCGGCGGCGGGCGGGGGGTCGGGGGGGCCGAGCCGAGCAGGGACACTTCGCTCCGGGCCGCCCCCCTCGGCTCGCGGCGGGGTCGGCGGGCGGGCACTGACCCGCGCCGCGGCCAATCCGCGCCCGCCGCGCCGGCCCCGCCCCCGCCCGCGCGCCGGGCGACGCGCCCCGATTGGCCCGCCGCGCTGACGGCGGGCCCGCCCCCCCGCCGCGCGCGCCGCCGCCGCGTCCCCATTGGCCCGCCGGGCTGACGGCGGCCACGCCCACCCGAGGACCCGCCCCGCTGCCGTAAAGCCGAGGGGGAATGGGGAGGAGGTGAGGGTTTGCGACAGGGGGCGGCGGCGGTTCTGCCGCTGTGACGGAGCGGAGTTTGGGCCTTGCGGTGCCGCCGGGGGCGGGTGAGTGGCAGCCGTTGCCCGGCAGGGGTGGCGGGGCCAGGGCAGGCCCGTGCGAGCCGCGGCTCGGGGTGACTAAGTGAGACCGCGGGCGCGCGGGCTGCGGGCCTGAGGGGCAGGGCCTGGAGTGAAAAGGGCAGGGCTTGTGCGTTGTGGGCGTGGCTTAGCGCGAAAGGGGCGGGGCCCTGAGGGGGCGAGGGGCGTGAGTGGAGTGAAAGGGGCGGGGCGTGAAGGGGCGGGGCCTTGGGGCGCGAGCGGGAGGGGCTGAGGGGGAGCCCTGAGGGGAGACCGGGAGGGGCTGAGGAGGTTCCGGGCGCGTCCGCCGGGCTGAGGGTCTCGGGACTTCCTGGGGCGAGAAGCCGCGTTGTTGGAAGGGCGGGAGGGCTCAGATGCCCTCAGGAGGAGCTGTGGAGGCTCTGGAGAAGCGGCATGTCCGTGCTCGCCGGGTGTCCCCGACAGCCAGGGTTCCTCCCAGTGCCCAACCTGGCATTGCCGGTGTGAGAGATAAGGGGCCATTGAGGTCCAGATTGTTGAGAGATGAGCCTACGAAGTCACTGCAGGTAGAAGTAGTTCAAAGTGTGTTTTATTTCTTAAGTGCTTTAACCACTTCGTTATAAGGAAACGCAGAACCTGCAGACTCCCGCCCAAAAGTCACGGGCTGTGGTTTCATTTTGCCTTTTCTAATTTTTTAATGAAAAGAGAGTGGGGTTTTTGGATAGTTTGTTTTCTCCCACTTGCTACTCATGCTATTAACATTTAATAATATGTATAACAGGGGAAAAATAATACAGGCACTTGACAATAGATAATTATGCCTCTTCAGTAATATCTCTGAGTAATTGTGTGTCATCATAAGCTGTTTTGTGTTAGTAAAAAAAAAAAAAAAAAGGAAAATGTGGTATCAACAGTGTTAATCCAGTTAAATTAGGAAAGAATCACCCTGTGAGGGTGGGGAGGCCCTGGCACAGGTTGCCCAGAGAAGCTGTGGCTGTCCCATCCCTGGAAGTGTCCAAGGCCAGGTTGGACGGGGCTTGGAGCAACCTGGGCTAGTGGAAGAGGTCCCTGCCCATGGCAGGGGGTGGAATGAGATGAGCTTTAAGGTCCCTTCCAGCCCAAACCATTCTGTGATTCTGTGAAATCAGTTTGCATGACTTTCTTCTAAATTAAATATCCCGCCTTGTGGAAATACATGTATTTTATAACTCTGATTTAGGATATTCCAGAGGTGTTTGCAACCACCGTCTGAGTTTTCATCTTCAGTTCCTTATTACCTTTCCCACCAAGTTTCTTTTTTTCATTCTGTTTGCAGCCCCACTTGACTTTGGTTTTCACTTTAAAGCCTTATTAATCATGAAAATAACATAAAGCAAAATATTTATTTGGGATTTTTTTATCGTCTGTATAGTTCTCCTTTCTGTCTTTTGCCTGATCTATATATAAGGTTTTTGAACTGCTTCCTGTTGTTTATGCAGGAGTCTGGCACTGTGAGGCGTTACCTTAATTGGTTTTTAGATGCTGTCATGAATAACTCAGATAAATAATACAAGTAAGGGTTGGAGTTTGTCATCTCTTGTGTATGAATACGATTCCTTTTCTTTACTCTTCAGCTTTGAGCTTTTCACGGTGCTCCCTTGCCGTGCCTGAAACAAATTTAGTCCTTGTCTGATGTTTTCTCCCTCTTTGAAGTAAATTTCTTCAAAATAAGCCCCCTCGTTTTTCATTTCCTTTTGTGACTGATGTTTGTGAGCTGTTGTCATGTGTGAGTGAGTGAGACATCCCTTAGAGATGTTTTTATAAAGTAATTAATGGTAGAACATAAATGTGTTATGGTAGGATCAGGAAATCACAATCATTATCATGTGAAGGAAAATGTCCTAGAAAAGGTGTGAATCTCTTCTGCTTTAACCACCTGGCTGGACTGTGTGAATTTGTGCAGGAGATCTGTCCATTTACCACACAGGGTGATAATTCAAGTTGATCTTGAACACAGAAGTAAATGTGTTGAGATAATTTCATTTTATTAGGTATTAATTTAGGAAGAAATAAAACTCAAATATAGGAACAATAGCCATGTAAAATATTCACAGAGTGATTGCTGCAGAAATTTTATGAGGTTTCAAGTCATAAATTTCCACCTCAAGTAGAATTCCAAAGAGATTCTGCAAACGAAGGACGAATTTAATGCCTGAAGTATCAGATTTATCCTTAACATCTAAAATGTGGAATATGGGAAGGAATGGGGGAAGGATTCTTGGTCCTATTAGGTGAGGAACATGCTGGAACATTTTGGAGTTTTCAGCTCAGCCATTGCTGGATGTGTCTTTAAAAATACCACACCTGAGTGAATCATAGGTCACTCCTGCAGGCAACTTCATGTTCTCCAATTTTAGATTCTCTTCTGAAGGAAATGCTTCTGGATGGTGGAAGAAATGAGGAGTCTGGGTAGAATATCTTGGTCTAACTCTAATCCTTTGGGAAGCTATTTTGTCAGTATGTGCTTCAGTTGCACTTAAAAATCAGGTGGTAAAAATGCAGGTGTAATTCTCAGTGTTCGATATTCTTTTAAAAACTTGTGAAGATTATAAACTAACCCAAAATGCCTCACATACTGACTTCTGCAGTTTCATTCTTTTCTTATATTCTGCTAAGAAGAAATAGTAATTTAAAATATTTCATCTGATGATAAATAACCTTTAGAATTTCTTACAGGTTGGAAGAATGAGCTGTTTTCTTCCTTTGGTAAAAAAGGAGAAATGCTGCATTTAAATAAAAGCCAAATACAGATGGATGGCTGCAGGAGCCTGCCTGGAAGTCTCCCTGGTTGAGTATGCCAGACTAGAGATGGCAATCCAAAAATCATGCAAAAACAAAATTTCTATAAGCAGCTGAAGTCCCACTCCCAACTTCTCCACAGATGAAGGTAATGAGTTTGTTTGTTGTTTTTAATTAAAAGAGTTCTTGTTAGAGAACATGTTAAAACTACCCTAAAAAGATAAATACTACAGATGAGCATTGCTCTTAATATAGGTGAGAAAGAAACCCTGGTGTTCTTAAGCATATTTGTTTTCTGGGCAGATGGGATATCTGTCTGGCCCTTTACAGTTGTGGGTGCTCACACTTCAAGGAGAGATTTGAATTCTTAATAACTCTTCTTTCTAAGCTCTAATGAATGTCCCAGTGCTGGGATTAAAAGATATGTTCCATTGACATGGGGATAAAGACTTTTTTTTTTTTTTTACCTTTTCTGAATATGGTTAAGTATTTTTACTGGCACTTAGTGAGTTTTACACTTTGTTTTGAAAGTATTTTATAATATGCAACTTCACAGTCACTGGGCCCTTTTAAGATCAGCCCATCTTGAGCCTGAGTGCAGGGAAAATCAAGACTTGTCCTTTGGTTTTCATTTGTTTGAGAGATGTTGCCATTTCCAGCATTAATGGGGCACTGAATATTTGCAGTTTAAATTTTATGCCTGTTTTTGGAGGCACAAAAGAATTTAGGTCTTAGTAGTTTTAGCAGTGTAGAGAAAGGACTTGGTCCAAGTTCTCGTATCTTTAGCAGTAGTCCCCAGTAACAGTAACCTTTGGTTTTATTTCCAGCAGAGTCATATTGGTGTCATTAATATAATACTGGAACTGTAAACTTCTTCCCAGCATGGCAATTCTTCATCTTAATATCTCACTGGGGCAGTTTTGTGCAGCTGAATTTGCATTTTCCAAGTAAGTTTAATAATGGTAGTATTAACTCTAAAAATGTGTGTTGTGCTTGTGTTGTTTTCTAGTTGCTTGTTAAGTTCAGTAACAGCAAAATATTTTATTTCTAGGTAACTTCAAAGAGAAATACCCAGTGGTGCTTCAGTTTTTATTGCTATGAGTGGTGACACAGAGCATTTTCTGGAACGTTGCATGCCCTCATGATGAAGATCTCCCTCCTGCAGCAGATGTACAAGGATGTCCTGGCAGGAATTCCCTTAGCCAAGGAAAGCCAGCATTATTCCTCTTTACTTACTCTGAGTGTTGAGCAGCCAGCAGGAGGAGATGAATCCTGTCACCAGAGGCATCTCCCACCTCCTGCTGCTGGTGCTGGGAGCCATCAGGACACTGATGTGGTTGTCCCTGCAGCAGATGATTTATCAGACAGCTTTGCCAGCATGAGCTCCTCGCTCTGCCCCCGAGAGGTGATGCTGCTGCAGTTAACCCTGATCAAGGTGATGGTGGCCAAAGCAGAGTCCCAGCAAATCGAATCCAGCACGAGACTGAAGTACTGTGAGATCTTTGTCCTTCTTCTGAAGGAGGCAAAAACTGACTCAAAACTGGTAAGCTTGGTAAACTTGTGGAAGATTTTTGTGAGAGAAGGGAAAATAAAAAGGAACGTGCCTTAGGTGCTTTTCCTTTCCAGGTTTCTCTGCTCGGTCCCCACGATCGGCTCTTATCCCACATGGCTTCCCAAAGTTTGGCAGCTCTGGTGTATTTCCAGCTGAAGGAAGAGGTGAGTATGGCACAACTTCACAACTGAAAAAATGACTGAGCCTGCAGGTCTCTCCATTTGGCTCTAAAGCAAGTTTTTATAGTGTTATTATTTTCCAAGAAATTAAGCTGTATTAGGAGGAGCCTGGAATATGGAAAGCAAGGAGATCAGATGTGTAGCAGAAGTGTGGAATGTCTTATATATAAAAATCTGGAATTCCATGAAACTCTTTTAGGGTAAAATGTGTGTAGATGACAAGAAATACTCTCTTTAAGGTTGCAATACAGGTATTTCATTATCAGTATTTTTACAGTTCCTTGATATTTGTTAGGTGATGCAGTAGATAACAAGTGACAACCTCTTGGAAGTTAATCAAATGCTTTTTTGTATTTTCTTGTTTCAATGTTCCAATTTCTTGAGGGTTTTTTTGATGTATGTTTAGTGAATATATTTGCAGCCTCCATGGTAGCATCTCTGAACATGGATTTATCTCAGAACTATGTTTGTAATATTTCTCGCCAAGTTGTCTGGGTCTGGGAGTTATGAATTCAGATATGATCTGTTTACAGCATTATCTGATTTTGGGTGGGTCTCATGGCATGGGGAGGTTTGGTTTTTCCTTTCTGGAACATCCAGATAATTTCTGTTGCATTGCTTGTGTGACTTCATGTTTGTAACTAGAGGCCTAAGTACTTTAAAGGCATTGGACAGAGAGATTGTTTCTACCTGTGTTTTGTCTGTGCCTACGTTTGAATCTTTTTACTGTACAATTTAAAATCATTGGTATTATGATTTAATTTAATTTGCATAGCAATTGGAAACATATGCGATTTGGTTTTGAATCATTTTTCTTAGAATGCATTAAATGTCACCTGGCTCGGCTTTACTCTGAACACTCTCTTGGGATTTCCCGGGAATACCCCGGTTGCAGATTGCCTGTGGACTCTGACAGCGATTATCAAGGAGACCCTGAGAGACGCGGTTTTACCCAAAGCAGGTACTGGGGCGATTTTGTGACGGTACCGCCAGGGGGAGCGATATCACCTGGAATTCATCGGGAGCGTGGGCTCTGGAACACCCACTCCCTTCCTTTGAGAGGGGGTATAAAGTGCTATTAAGATGTACTGGTTTAAACATACTTAAAATCTGAAAGTAGTCCCAACACTTACTTTTACTCCTTATTCACTGATTTATCTGATTGTGTTACACATCAGCTCAATAATGTATTTTTTGTTGCCATAGGGGTTTTGAAGAAGTTGTTGGCTCCTCTTGATGCTGTGCTTGAAGGATTTTATAATGCCATCCTGTTCCATCATTTTGACAGTCACCACTATACTTCACCTTATTCTGAAGCTACAACCAACCTGATCAGTTTTATAGATCTACTGGAAGCACTTTTGGCCTCCAGAACTGAACTGGAATTACCACTGAGGTGCCAGAGAGTGTTGTTTTTGAAAGTTTCTTACATCCTGAACCTCATTAGCTCATCAATTCCCTATGTAATCAAGAAGAAATTCATTTTGCTCCTTAAAAAATGTGTCCTTCACAAGTCTAGAGAAGATGCTGGAAGTGGATCAGTGTCCTTACAAGCCCTGCCTCTGTGTGAGGATGTGCTTGCACTGAGCAATGCTGTTCTGCAGGTTGTGAGTTTAACTTGGCTTAATCAGATCCCACTTGATGAAAAGTCCAGCTACTTTGGAAGCAGTGAACCTGCTCCTGGAGATGATCCTCAGGGTGGTTCTGACCAAACTGTTCTCAGAGCCTTAAGTCTGGTTGTGCTTAAAGCACTGGAATTCAAGATTCACAACTCCACAGCAGAAGCAGAAATCAAAGGTAACAGTCCTTTTTTAGTTTTGCTCGTTAAGCAGAAGGTTTTAAAGCTTTCAGATTTTGTAATCACAGCTCATTAAGGCTGTAAATAATTTCAGCTGAATTAGTGGTGATGGGAGGGAGGAAGGAAAGAGAAGACCCACCCAAAGAACCTGCTGGTGCTGTGTCCTGCCTAACTGGTTGTCTCCTTGCATTTTATTCAATCCCTGCAGTTTAGGGGGGCTGGAAACAGCTGCATTTGGGATTGAAAACTTTTCCTGTTTGGAACATGTGTTAATACTTGAAATAGCTGAGCCAGATTGGGAACATCAGGCTCTTCTCCAGTTGGAAAAGAAGTGAGTCCATAGCACAAGCATCTGTTCGGGGTGGGGAACTGAAAGGAACTGCAGGTAACACTCTTCTCTCTCTAACGTGGAGGTAGAACTTTAGGTACCAAGATGTATTTATTTTATTGAAAGTACAAGGCATTACTGTCAGACAAGTAATTTAATGAGGCAAAACCAACAGTGTGATAGAAAGGTAAATAAAAATAACGAAGCTCCAAAGTAAGGCACAGGGAAATTATGGGACTTACCATGTAATTGTAGAATGGCTTAGATTGGAAGGGACCTTAAAGATGAGCCAGTTCCAAGCCCCCTGCCATGGGCAGGGACACCTTCCACTGTCCCAGATTACTCCAAGCCCTGTTCAGCCTGGCCTTGGACACTTCCAGGGATGGGGCAGCCACAACTTCTCTGGGCAATCTGTGCCAGGGCCTCCCCACCCTCACAGGGAAGAATTCCTTCCCAATATCCCATCTAACCCTGCCCTCTGGCAGTGGGAAGCCATTCCCCCTTGTCCTGTCCCTCTAGGCCCTTGTCCAAAGTTCCTCCTCAGTGCTCTTGGAGCCCCTTTAGGCACTGGAAAGGGCTCTGAGGTCTCCCTGGAGCCTTCTCTTCTCCAGGTGAACCCCCCCAGCTCTCCCAGCCTGGCTCCAGAGCAGAGGGGCTCCTGATTTTGGAGCCTTCTCCAGGCTGAACACCCCAGCTCTCCAATGTCTCTGTGTCACCCCATGTCTCCATGGCAGAGGTGTCCAGCCCTCAGAGCATCTCCATGGCCTCCTCTAGACTTGCTCCAACAGGTCCCCATCCTTCTTATGTAAAGTGGTTGTGTCCTTCACCCTGACTGATGGGTCTGTCCCTTCAATTAGTAGGTGTGAGCATACCTTGAGCATTCCTCTCATACCTCCCTACCTGAGTGTGTTTGTCCTGAGCTCACGGATCAGACTGGGAGAAGGGCAGCCCTGGCTGCTGTGCTGGGATGGCAGGGAATGTGTTCCTGGGGGGAGAGGACGCGTTGCTGTGTCACCCTGGGAGCCCGGGAGCAGCCCTTCTCCCAAGCTCTAATGAGGCAGTGGGGTGAGGCTTTTTGCCTGGGAGACCTTCCTGGAATCCCAGCTTCCCACTTGCCTTTTTCCATCTGGGAGCACACGCTTCTGATGCTGTGCTGGGTGGATGTGGACGTGCAGATTCCATGATCAAAGCAGAGTGCTGTCCTGGATTGCATGGAAAAAATGGAAAGGCAGTTTCAGCTCAGTTCTGAAGCAGTGCTTCCAGTCAGATACAAGTGAGAATGGGCACTCCTGTATTTATTAGTCATAAATTTTTTTTGCCACATATTTCTTTCTAAACAAGGATGCAATTTTACAGCGTTTTAAATGCACTGAGACATTTTAATACAAGTTCTAGATGTTATTTAAACGTGTAGCTAAAATGTTATTTTACTTTCTATATTTTTGCACTGTTTAGGAAGTTTAAAAGTCACTTTTTAATTCATCTGTGCAAAAGAGCCACAGACTTCTGTAAGACAGCTTCTGACTCTTTTTCCAGATTTTGGAAGATGTTATATTTGTGATGCCAGTAGCATTCTTAAAGTTTTTAAGTATTGTAGAGGATATTTAACTTATGATCCACCTTCTGAAAAATGTATATATTGTCTAAGAACTAGTGGAAAGAACAAATGTAGGTTATATCTATTTTAGATGTCTCTGTGAAAATTCATTCTCAAAGAAAAAAGTCTCCTTTCTTTTCCAGATTCGTGACACAAAACTGAGTTCTTTAATTAGATCCAAATACCCCAACTGTCAAGAGGAATTTCAGGTTGAGAGGGAATGGTGCTTCTATTTTAGTGACATTAATTGAAGTGGTTAAAACAAGCACCAAAATTCTTTTATATGGTAACTCCCCTTCCAGGAAGCTGGTTGATCCTTTTTTTTTTTTTTTTCAACATGAATTAAAGTGGCTTAACTTTAATTCATTTCAGTTTTGAGAGTCATTTCCTGATAGCTTTGATTTATAGGGAAGGATTTTGGTCTAAATAATAACTATTAATAACAAAGATAATTTGATGTTCCTGTTATTTGCTAGGAGGAATAGCAAATCCTAAAGTCAAACATTAAGGAAAATCATGTAGTGATGTGGTGAGTAAAACTGATTTCAAGGTTGCAGGAAGTTTTTCTGTTTTCTAAGCATTGAATGTGTGCTGTGTTACCTCAAAAACTGATATTTAGTGCCAGGATGTAGTACATTATTAGTATTGAAGATATAAGTTTTTTGACTCAAGGGAGTCTCTCTAATGATTATAAATAGTTATTTTTATGAGTAAGCTACTGCACTAAAATGGCAAGAACTAACCTAGAAAAGTTGATGCTGTGTCAAATCAGTTGAACTAAGGAAAGATAAATGCATTCATGAACTGCTATTCACTGTTAATTTGAAAAATAAAAGGTGTATATGTTGTTTAGCAACAAAAAAAAACCATATAGCAAAATTCATGGTTACTTCCTTTTTTTTTTTTTTTCCAGGAGACTTTGAGAGTTCCATGTCCCAGCTGGTGATGTTCTGGAGGAGTCACCTAAAGCCTTTCCCACAGTCTCACCCAATTGTGCACCACTGTGAATGGCTCTCCTTGATTTTCATAGAGCAAGATGATGACATGTGGGAAGCTGCTAAAGCTTTATTACTCATTTATTTAAAATTGGATAGGTTAGTGTACTTTTTTTTGAGAGAGAACTATGAAGAACTGTAATTTAGTGAGGCTGTTGTGATATAAATAACATTCCCATTGGTTACTTTTATATAAATCAAAGTTATTTTTGATAATTTAAAACCCCCAAACCTCAGGGCAACATGATAATGTGTGAGGTAAGAGCTGATGATTTGTTTAAATCTTTTTTTGGATTGAAACACAGGAGTTGTGAAACAATTTCTTACTAAATACTTTATCATATCCTGTATTTCAGGATAATTGACTTCACACCTAAAATAGTGGTTAGACAGATAAAAAGCAACACTGTTTTCTTAAAACACAGAGTTAGACAAGAATGGGATCTTAGACTTAAACTTCAAGAATTCAAGTACTTCTGACAGAGTTTCCAAGGATTGGGCCCATAGGAATTGTAGCTACTTGATAAAAACTTAATTGCTAACAACTGAAATGTGTTCTTCATGGATTTGTTCTGGACATTCAGTGCTTCATTGTTGTTTAAATTACCATACAAGATATTATCCTAATTTATACAAGTCCCTCAAGCTTCAGGTGTGAAGATATGGAAGTAATAAAAACACAAATCCTTCTTAGACACTTAACTAAAGTAGGCCACTCTTCCAATGTGCTTAACATCCTGAAAGTGTTCAGGTTTACAAAATTATTGATACAATACTATTTTATATTATGTTAAAACACAGTTGATGTGTTGTACCAGGATGTTTCCTAAGGAGTAGTGCCCTTTAAGCCCTGCTTTAAGTGCTTTGGCTTCCTGAACTGTCCAATCTCCAAGCCCCACGTGCCTTCGTTCCTTCTCGTTCTGATACAAAAACTGCTTTTTTTGGTTTTTTACTTTTTTGACAAAATTAAAAAGAGCAAGAATACCACCTTCTGGACACAGCTGTTTTTAAAAAGAAACTTGTAAACTTCCATTTCGTTGAGTGTATTTCATGCCTTGCTTTCCAGGTTACAACACGATGCTGCTGATAACTTAAGCCAAGAAGAGGAGGACTCCTGGAACATCCATACTCATGCAGGTGGATACAATCCACACTGTATCTTCTTATTTTTTCTGGAAAAGATTGCATTTGATTCCTCAGTGCTTCTAGATTTTTTGATTTCATCAGAAACTTGCTTTCTGGAGTACTTGGTAAGGTATTTAAAGCTGCTTAGGAGAGAGTGGCACCAGTTCGTAGCTGTCTGTAACCATTTTGATACCAAACACGGCGCTTTGCAGTCCGTGTCTCCTGCCAAGCCACCCCACCCAGAAGAGCAAAGCTGTGTGACTGCTGAGAGTTTGCAAAACGCTGGTTGTGAACCAGCCCCACCGATTCCGCTGTCTTTGTCTTCCTCTCCGGATCGCTGCGTGTTTGCAGCAGAGCGAGGTGCTAATGAAGCCGGGTCTGACTCACTGATAAGCGCCGATAGCGCGGCTCGGCCGGGGGCTCTGCCGGGCTCCCTTCAAAGCCTCCTTAATTACGACAGCTCAGAAGACTCCGAGTTGGAATCAGATGGAAAAGAGTGCTTGGTAAACACAAAGCAGGTGCCTGCAAACAATGAGGGGGAGAAGAGGAGAAGAGGAACTGGTTGCAGCTACACGGCTGATAACTGGAAAATCTGCACGTCTGAAGTGTTGCCTCTGAAACAGGAGGGGTCTCATCCCTCATCCTGTTGGACTCGTATGACGTCCTTGGATAACATCATTCCCTTAAGAATAATGCTTTATAAATCAACCAAGTGCTTGGAAGAGCTGCAACAAGCTATTTCTAGGTTGCAGAGAAGAAATCTTTTCCCATATAATCCGACAGCGTTGTTGAAACTACTGAGCCACATTGAGAAGATGAGGAAAAACATGAATCCACAATAATCCAAAGCATTGTGGTGGGGTTTTTTTAACTGGTACACCAGGGAATATTTCCATGAGACTAATGACTTCTGCAGCTCATGCCTCTTGCACTAGTCAGTGTATTTAACCTCAGGCAGGATAAACATGTTTTTGGTTGACACCTTAAAAATCTACAGTTGGAGCCAGTGATATGATCCGTGACCTGAGAGTCCTGGGCTTATTCATGGTATGTATGTTAGTGTACAGTATATAAGGATTAATTGTTAGGCATTCAAAATTTGATAATAAATGGCCAGTGTGAAAGCACATCAAAAATACATGATACTTAAAATATTGTCAGTTATACTTAATGTCATTCTATTTATGAATTCATGGCCAAATTGGTAGTGGGTTATGGACTACAGGGTGGAGTTAATGCAACACTTCACAGAATACTCTCAGTTGGAAGGGATCCACAAGGCTCATCGAGCCCAACTCTTACATGAATGGCCTGGACAGGGATCAGACCCCAGCCTTGGTGTTATTAACACTGTGCTCTAACCAGGTGAGCTCATCTCAGGGTCTTGACTGCTTAGAGGCTGAGCTAAATAAAAGTGAGAGTTGTGGTGTTTATACTGTGTGTTCAGCATCAGTGCTTGGCTCTAAGTGCACTTTCACATGTGTATATTACTTTAATTAAAAGAAAAGGTAGATGTGAAACTAATGCATAAATGTCTAATTATGGAACACTTCAGTGGAGGATTATATCTTAATTAAGTTTAGGTAGTGTAGAAGTGAAATTCCAACAGAATTTCCTGCATCCATTGTGCATTTCATGTAAGTATAGAATGTACACTTAGTAAATTTGTTAATTCAGAAAGATAATTAAAATTAAGTGACTCCAGTGCAGTGAGATGGATATTTAAGATACTAAATTATGGGTTTTTTTTATTAGATGTAATTTGAATAACCTGAAAAGTGAGTGTCTGAGAGTTTGCTTGAGGGGAGCAAGTTCAGAACAGGATGCAGCTCAGTGTGTGCACTTTGCAGGAAGGCACCTCATGTTGGGACATTTAAAGAGCAGCTTGTAGTGATCCTGCAAGGGTTGGGCAGAGGGAAAGTACTGACAACAGGAATGCTGGAAACATCTCAGACCTCCTCAGAACTGTAAGAAAGAGTTTTCCTTCTAGGATCTTCTCTTGAAGGTAAGTGCTTGGTTCTCAATCAGAACAGAGCGTGTCCTCTCTTCCATTTAAGTAGCTGTTTAGTGTTAAATTAAAATAAATACTGAGGTAGGACAAAAACAGTGTGTGGAGCAGGTGACTGACCCACAAATCTCTGTGGCCATCTTCTGGTCTTGAGCTCTGAACTGGTGAATCAACACTTTTGGCAGGGGAAGAAAACTGGGTGAAGCTTATGGGATAATTTAGCTGGAAATTACAGTGCTCTCCAGGATGACAGTGGTAATCACTTGGCAGTTAGATGGGAAGGAGTGATCCTCTTCACTGGCCTGAAGGAGATCTGAATATTCTGAGTGTTCACTGTACTTTGGGTTCTTCCTGAGATAACTGTTGTTGAGAGGAGTGGGTGAGAATGTCAAGGAATGGAACCCTTAGTTAAGAACTGCCCTTGCAGTTGTCCAGGGTACAGACATGCCTGGTTTCTCTCCACTGTTTGAACTCAGTTGTGCTCTGGATGCTGAGTTGCTCATTTCTATCAGGACTAAAATCCCTCTGGGCATATTCAAAGATGCAACTCCAGACAACTTGGGAACTTTTCAGTTCAAACATGGGAAGTGCCTTTGGCGAGGTGCTTGAGCAAGCGTTTCTCAAGATCACGATTGTAAAAGTAGGTAGGTATATTTCAGTGAAATCTTTTCCACTCTCCTCACTTCTTTTCTAATCTAGCCTTTGCTGACTAGTTTATTTAAACTGAGCAATTCCCTTGTTTTCACTGAACACAGGACTGTTCAGCATTTCTTGATCCAGGCTTGGCCAGTTGGAAGCACCTAAATTGCAACAGTGTTTCTCAGACACTGATACGATAAGGTCGGTGGGAAAGGTAAAATGGGGAGATAATTTTGGATGAGTCCTTGTCTTCTTGTTTATCAGTAATTACTACAACTATCTAAATGTTTTTAAAGTAAAAAGTGTAGACATCTCAGAACAGTGTGTGAAATTTAGCAAGAAACGTAGGAGCCACAGCTTGATTTTTTTTTTTTTTTTTTTAATACAACAAATTCAATTGCAGTCCAACTGCATGTAATTCTTACAGGCTGTTTGTGTGCCCAGTTGGTTATTAGTAGTGATTATTCCCACATGTTTCCCTTCTCAGAAAGCCATTGTTTTAATTCTCAGGATTTCTCAGTTGTAAAAGTGAGTAAATGTGGTTTGTATCTGGCAACTAGATACCTTAATGTGTTGATATTTTACCATTTATGAACTGTAGGACCTGAGGTGGAGTTAAATCAATGTGAGTCAAGGTTTTTTTATTGTACTATATATTTTAATTATTTTACTGTACTATATGTCAAAATGAGTGTGAGCCGTGAAGGTGGGTATTAGTTCTGTGTCTGTATTCAAAAAGCCAAGCACAAAGAAAGCACCTGGCAAAAGAAATTGTATTTTAACCCATTGAGTATATGAGGTGGGATGGTTGGGGTTTGGTTGGGGTTTTTTTACAACCTAAAATTTTTAGGCAGAGCTGTTATTTCATTGCTAGAACAAATTAATTCAGCTGCAGAACGTATTACCAATGTAAATATTAGGAATTAGGTCACTACTAGGATATTTATGTGCCTTACCTTTGGATATTGGTATCTATCAACTTTTCTTGTATTATGTTGAAGCAAGAAACAGAATAAATCAGGTGGCCTTTGTGGAGACAGTTTTCTATGTGAGGACTTACCCTGAAATGTCCACAGTCCCCATTTTTGCTGTTGTTTTGAGGATTTTACTTTAAACATCAATAGAATAAATTATGCTTTAATGAGGTAAGCAGTTGGCATTAGAAGTTGCTCACAGGATGTGCTTTTTAAAAAGAATATTTTTTTAACTTGAATGTTTCTAGAGCTTGATTGCAGCAGTTACAGCTGAATCCAGGTTGTGGTTCTTCAAACTGGATTTTCTCCAATAATTTTACGACTGCTTTCCATTCTACTTTTAAGACTTGTAGTACAAGTTTTAATCCTGTAATACAAGAGTAAAAACCAACCTTGGGAAATTCTATACTTATGATACCCTTGTAAAGCTGGGAATAAGGAGCCTTGGCTGTTCCCTGGTTTATCACTGCAGGATAAGCTTTGTTTGTACTTCTTCCAGAGTCAGTGTGGGATGGTGTCTGAAGTCACAATCAGGGATTTATCAGTGTCTGTAGGAGTGAAAATATTGTGGTTATTACAGTGTTGATTCTCTGTATTTTCCCTTAGGAGTTTGTAAATTCTTGTTGTATTTTGTACAACTCCTTTAGGCCACCTGATTCACTCTGAAGTCTTGTTAGAAGCCAGCAGTGTGTGTCAGAGTGGATAACAGGCAGGCTTTTACTGTCACCAGCTCAGCATCAGGCATGGGCCTGGACTTGGTTGAGAAACATCTCAGGGATTTAAGCTTTTCCAAGCCATTATCTTCTTAAATGTTGTGTAAATTAATTTATTGCTGTTAAGTGTCAGAGATGCTCTTTAACAGAGAGCTGGCTGGCTGCTGGCTCACAGCAAGGGTGGAAGGAATACAAGAATATATTTTATGGCAAAAATCTTGCATGGAGAATTACAATATCCTTAGTTATTGTTGGTTGCTGCTTTCCAAAACATGAGTTTTGTCAGTCAGCAGTGTCCGTTTAGGAGGAAGACTGGGGAAAAATGTGAAATGTCTGAAAGTAGCACATACAACCTCAAAAGTGAGCAGTGCTGAATGTTGGCTCCCTTAAAGTTTGTAGGGAAGGTTTCCATGTACACATCCTGAAATTCTGTCAGGAGTTGTAGCTGCCAATTGGAGTTGTCCAAGGATCTGTCCCATCTCATCCTGGTGCTAAAGAATTGAAATCTGATCACTTTTTATGGAGTTTAAAAGAAGTTCCAAATGCCCATGGCTAATTAGAAGGAAGTAATAGCTACATGTTAAAAAATGAATAATAATTTTAAGTCTATTTTGCAAAAATAGAGTATATTGATCAAGGGAGAAAGATTTGCTGTCAAATGACAAAATGCAGTGTCCTTATTTCTTTGCTTACTGATTTTTATCTCCAAATATAACCTTCAAATGGGTTTGTCAGCTCTTAGAATAACTTTGTCACTGCAGACCTTTTATGGCTCTTTGCTGTTGGGGTTTAACTGAAACAGAAATTAATGTTTTCTGGAAACTTACCTGCAGTACTTGGTTTCCTTGATGGTATTTATATACTTCAGGAAAATCATGTGTGAAAGCAGTGTTCTCTCTCTGCTGACTTTCTGTGAGAGTTGGGTGAAGATCCATTGAGCAGCAAATGTAAAACTCAACCAGTTTTTTTAAAAAATTATTTATCTCCTTGAGAGAAAATCTGGTACTTGGTCACCTTCAACAGAGCATTGGTTCCTCTAAAGGAGTATTTCTTCACCTCAGCTAAAATTATTGAGCAGCATGATGCCCATCTTTCCTGGATTTGTCATTTAGGAGCTGCTGCAGAGGTGGGAATTGCTGGGTGTGAAGCATCAAAGGAGTTGCCTTTCAGTTGCACCAAGCAAATGCTTGTGTTTTGTGTTCTCTGTGGGTGGATCAAGATTGATGCTCCGAGAGTCTCCCAGGAATGTAATCAAATGTTTGCAGCATTGTCTTACCTGCAAGTGTTACAAATTGTTGAGGTTTATTTTCATACAGTTGTTAAACCAGTGCTTCCAGCTCCAAGGATCAACAAGGCATTTTTTTTTTTAATCCTGTGTTATTTGGACTGTTGGAAATGAATTAAGAAACTCTCTGAACTGATTGGATTAATTGTTAAATCTCTTAGTTTTGCAGCCAGAAGATTGTGTGTAGTAGTCTCCTGCATCTTAACATAGGAGTGTTATTTGGGGGGAATACAGTATCTGGGGTGGAAAGGGTGAATTATATTTATATATATATATATATAATTTTTGTTTGCTTTGTAAGCACCCAAAGTTACTCTCCTTGCTAAATTTGCCTTTTCAAATATATTGGAACAAACTCAGTGCAAGTACCTTCTATAGCTGTGCAGTTATATCCAAATTGCTGTGGTGTTTCTGGTTGCTGGAAAGGGGGATTTGACAAGTATGGACAAGCTGATTGCTAAACTGAGGGGAAAGAAAAAAACCTCCTCACCAAGGATAATTTAAAGACAACAGAGGACCAGGGTTTTGCATAAAGAAAGCCAACTAAATCATGTGTACATCTCTGTGCCTCTGGGTTTGAGAGGATTGTTCCTTCCTGTCCAGGAGGGTTGTTGATACACTCTGTGTTCAGGATTTAAATTAAACACAGCCCAGGGTTTGCAGCTTGAAAGAGGGAGTATAATTGTGGTGTTCCTGCCCCTCAATTGAGTGTGTGAGAGAAGCTGGTTACAAGGCAGTCCCCAGGGAATGTCATTGTCTTTTCCTGGAGCCCTTTTCCTAAGGCACATCCAAAGCCTATGGCAGCTTGGATCAGCAGTAGAGTGTGTTGGTGTCCCTTCACTTCACTTTCTCCTCCCAGGATTGCTGCTGACATCCTCTCTTTATCCAGTTGTCATCTTCCTTCTTATTATTAAAGCCCAGATTGTCGAAGTTGTGAGTTTTCTAATTCTGACTAAAATTCACGGGAACCAAGTTCTGAAACGAGAATTTTAAAAGATTTGACAGTTCTGAAGATTTCAACCTATGTGTTCAAATCCTGTCTCCTGATTTAGTCCTGCAGTGGCATTCATGGGTGATAAATATTTATTACCTTAATGCTTGCTGTGTTCAAAATCAGGTATCTAGTCTTCAGTTATGACAGAATGCATTACTAATTACTGATTAATTAATAATGAAACCACTCCTTAGTGAACATCTTCCTGTATGGATCTGGATTATGAATCAGGTCATACTGGTAAGAAAGGGCTTGGGGAAAAAAGCTTTTTGAGAGATTGTAAATAGACTTTTTCATCCCTGTTTATGTAAGGAAAGGTTGGTCTATTAGGAGAAGGTTTGAATTCCTGTGGAGAGGAGCTTAGTTTTTAAACTGCAGATTGCAAGGTTGTGAGTTATGATATTGATGTCCTTGGAATGATTAATTTTCAGGTATTTATTGAGTCTTGAGGAGTAAAAAAATATAGGAATGTCAAGTTGTTCTGCTTTAATCTTGAAGGAATGGCAAGCAGGTGGGTTCCACTGGCGGTGAAAAGAGAATTCAGAGGCCAAATTATTAGTTTTGTATCAAATTGATTCCTGCTCTTTCTCCATGTATACATATGGCTGAGATTTGATTAACTGTCTGCTATTGAGATAATCAATTAGCAAAAACAGTTTGGCACTAATAGCAGTATATTTAGAACATTTTTTTTGGCTCCCCAGATTAATTCAAGGGTTTTTTTATATGAAAGAAAACAAAAGAAACCCTTAGGGGTTTGGGGGATGGTTTTGGTGTGGTTTTTTTCTTCTTTCCCCTTCAGGTACCACCACACACAACAGCTCTGATTGTAGAAGTTTAAGATTTAATACTGTCTCAAAGATTTGCCAACAGGGTTTTCCCTACTGAGAAATTTAACTAATACTATTAACTCTCTCATGTAACTGCTTGGAAGCTCAAAGGAGAGCTCACACCCAGTGGATTCACTGTAATTTATTGCATCTGTTTAACTGGCTGGAAAATACGGAGGTGAATTGTGACATTTTGTGAAAGAAGTGAATTTTTCTTGTTTTGTTCTAATACTCTTTTTTACTGAGAACTTATACATAATTTCTAGTGATATGTAAAATAATTGAGTCAAACCCATGCCCCCATTATCTAGTTATATTTAGTTATCTTATTATATTTGGTTATATTTAATTTTCCGGTGACTGAGTAGTTGCTCTGCTGCAAGTAAGGAGTAGTAACACTTAGATTTTTAAATTTTCTCATGGAGATGTACAGACTAAGGTGCTTTTTTGTTTCATGTCATTTTTTTTTTTTGCAGCATTCAAATTGAAGATACCTGAAGGGTGAGCACTATGAAAGTGCAGTGGTAATTGCCAGGCCAGTGGGCACTTTGATCAAGAGGGTATGGTTAGCTTGGCATTCACCATGTAGTATCTTTAATCTTGTAATAGCCTCCTTCACAGGTGGTGAGTGCTACCCAACAAATGCTCCTCAGAAAGGATGAACATGTTTTCCCATTTATTTTTTTTGGTAGCAGTCCCACACTTGCTCCAGTCAAACAAACTTGTTTTTGGTTGTTTACTGTAACAGTGAAGAAATTGTGGATTTAGGCATAAGAAAGGTGTTGCTGCCAGTTGGCTATTCCATTACTGGCACAGGATTAGCCAAGTGATATATGAATCAGCTTGCTCTAGGCTTTCCTAATTGGCAGAGGGTTCCTAAATCTTCTGCTTGGTTCACAGCAGTGGTTTGTTCAGATGTGGGAAATTATGGAGATCATTTAAAGCTACAGCAAAGCCATACTCCTTTCTGAAATAATCCTTCATGTTTGATGCTTCTCTGGTGCATCAGGTGATTGAATACTGCTCCCAGTTTTATGGAAGGACCAAAGACCTGCAATAGCTGCGAGATACAAAACCTCAAAGAAAAAAATAAACCTGTGTGAGCAAACCTACAGTTTTCTCTGGGGGGAAATAAATGAACAGGATCCAAATATTGCCTGGGTCACACATCCCCTTTCACTGCAGGCTTATAGATTGAAATGAAAGTCTCAATGTGCTCCAAAGGAGTTGTGGAAATGAAGGCCTTGGGGGGGGATACTCTCCAGAGTTATTTCCATAGACACCATCTGTGGTTTAGGAAGTCTTGGAGCCCAGACCAGTGAAGGCTGGGAACATTATCAGTTATTGTTTCATGTTTCTTCTCTTCTTGTGCTCCCATGTCATGGGTTGATGTTTGCTGACTGCAGAGCAGGAAGAAAGGGCTAATAAGAGGTTTTCTTCTCCCTTTCCAACAATATTCTGCCCACCAGAATGCAAAGTAATGCCAACCCTCCTGAAAGCTGTTATTTAGGATTTGAAATTTTTGAGAGCTGCTGAGGGGTGACTTTCATCATGATTCCTTAGTCATGGAATTAAAAAAAAAATTAAAAATCACATAGGTTAAAGTAAAACTGATGTGTTTATATGGGATCTGTAACCAAACACACACTCAGTGTGTGCTTCCCTCGGAAATTCCATTTTATATCTTCTGAGGAACTTGTAAAACATTCAGTGGATTGAGGCTGGAAATAATGCTGAGACTGGTCAATAGGAACAGAAACCTTTCTCTACCTTTATTTAAAACCCCCCTCTTCATCTAATAACACCTCTAAAAGCTGTCGGAGTGAAGGGATGCGTTTGGCGTTTCCTGCCCCCTCAGAGGCGCCGCATCCTCCCGGAGCCCGTGTGGAGCAACACAAGGTGAGACAAATTCTCAGCCTGCAACAAAACACCACGTGGCTTCAAACATTTCTTCATCTCTCCGTGTTGAAAGGAGCAGCAGGGAAGGCAGGGAGGCTCTGCTGCTCCCGGGTTTCAGGAGTGGATGGGGATGACATCAGGAATTGCCCTCAGTCAGAAATCTTGAAGCGCAGCTTTGCTGGGTGGGTCTGGGAGGAATTTGAAAGGGTTCTGGAGATAGGGCGTGTTTACCTCGGTCAGAGTAGGGAGTGTGATGCCTCTTCCCTGCTAATGTGCTTATGGTCTCTTTGGCTGCAACATCATAAAGGTAGGAATTCTTTTTTCCTTTCCTTTTTTCCTGTTCTAGTAGGTTTTGTTGGGTTGGGGTTTTCCCCTCTCCTTACATCAGGCTCTGCTCTGAATTATCAGCATGTGCTGCTATTTAACACTGTTTTATTAGAGTATATCATCTTCAGGTAAAGAATGGGGTGGCCTTAATGAGATTTATATGTTGCCACTAAGTATTCCAACCTATGAGAACTGCTTTTTGTTGGGAAAAAAAAAAGGTAATACAGGTTACAGTAGCAGTTTTGCTTTTCTACTTCTTGTATCATTATCCTGTTAAGTGCTTGTAAGAGCACTTCTTTCTGAAGTGGAAGGGAGGAATATTTATTAACAAGGAAAAAGTGTTAATTAATGAAATAGATGTGATAATGTGGAAGAAAAAACGTTGAATTTAAGGTGCTTAAAAAAGGTAGTTCTAATTTTGTTCTGTAAAATGCTAAGAAAAACAAAACGTTCTTTAAGAAATTCAGTTTAACAGAGGTTTTGTTTTTTTTCTGTAACACTTACCTGTTGAGGATCTGAAGAAGCTAGTGCTATAAATAACACATCTAAACAAGTGCCAGAAAGGGTTACTTCACAGTAATGCTACAACATTCAACTGGAGCAGCCCCAGTCACATTTTCCTCTCACTTTTTGCAGTGTATTTCTATTTTTCACTACCTTCCTAGCTCAGCCCTTCACCTGGGGTGCCACTGCTGATGAAGAGGCTTTGCTGGTGCACATTTAACTCAAGATCTCCCTTGCATTTGTTAGGACATGAAAAGGATGTCAGAGTGGTTGAAATAAGAAAGACCAGTTCCGTTCTGGCTCCTCCTCCAGTCGGGTTTGTGGGTGGGGAGTGTCTGGGCAGGTTAAGCTGCAAAGGAAGGGGGATAACCAGGAGGAGAGCTGGGAACAGTGGAGCTCACCAGCCTTGGGGTACCTGCTGGGTCAGGGGGTGTAGAGACCATCAGTGTCCAAGTGTGTGTTATTCTCGAAACTTCTGTTTCAGGAAGCTGCAAATAGAGTTTTTCAGAGCACAGATGCACCAGCCCTGTCCCCTTCCTGCCTTCCAAGGCCTAATTTAAAACCTTGAGTCATCCACCGGTGGTGGAGAAGCCTCTGCACCCTGAGGTCTCTCTTAGTTACTCACTATTCTACTGTTTTCTCATGTTTTATGGTGCTGCTGTACTTCTAATAATGCACTTATCCTGATCACTCTGTACCCCTGTGCCACTCGATTCTTCTCTGCCCTTACTTCTTTAAATAAGTGCCCATGAAGAGTCACAGTTCTGGGAAAATCTCCATTATAAAACAGCACTTTAAGCTGCACTTCAGGTTTTTATTTCAAATAGAACATTGTTAAGCTACAAAAAAAAGAAATCCCTTTTGCATCTTTCCCTAATAGTAATAATTTGAAGAAAAGTGTCATAATTTAAAAGATTTTTCCCTGCATTCTGACAAGTGGTTACCAAGTTCTTAAAGCATCAAGTGTTGTTCCTTTAGGTTTGTTCAAACTTTTCATGAATTAAGTGTCTATTAAGAACCTGTACTTTGGATAGGGTTTGGTTTTTTTCCAAGGACTACTTTCATCTCAAAATTATTGCAGATATTTGAGTTATTTCACAGCTTTTTATTCCACTCTGTCCACGTTATGGATTTTTAAAGCTTAAAAGTGGACATAGTTTGCACTGTAATTGTATAGTGAGAGAACTGTATTTCACTTTCCTCAGCAGCCTGCTGTCAGCTAAAACCATTTCAGCTGCTCAAAAATGATTTACCTTTAAGTAGAGACAGCATGGGAACTTTCACCCAGAAAATGATTCATTTCAAAGAAGTCTGGTTCACTTTTTTTTAATCTTTTTTTTCCCCAGAGAACAGGGAAAAAAATAGAAAACCCACTTGCCACCTTAATTGAGATTTATTCAAAGTGCTGTTTTAGCCTGCTCATGGTAGTACCCGAGTTACAAGGTAATGAGAAGGAGCAGTAAAAGAAGTAAAATGCTGTAATTGCCCCATAACTGGGCACTTAAACTGTTTACAGCTGAGATTTGTACAAGTGAGGGAGTAAATGTGAAGTTAAAGGTCTTGCAGCAGTCTTAATTCAGCTGCTTTATGTGGATGGAGCTCTCCAGGGTTTCACTTCAGGGTTTCACCATAAGAACCTCCAGGTCCAACAGCTCCTTTACTCCCGGCTGCCGCCGGTGGGATTTGGGGGCTGGGGGAGATGTCAGGCTCAGGTTGGGCAGAATCCAACCGGAATCATGTTTGCACATTTGGGAAGACAACACAGGAAGGGATGGCAGCATCCATCCAACATCCTTCCTTTAGCTCTTTCCTCCACAAACCACACGGCCCAACGTGCAGGACCCACGTCTGTCCACCTGTTCCATGCTGAACATGAATGTCTGTAGCAAAACACTGATCTGCTGCTAAAACTGGTGTGGTTACTCTTGGATATATTTCTGAGTCTCCAGCAAAACCCAAAACAAAGTCATGGTATGGTGCATCTGATTTTTATTTACTCTTTTACATTCTGTTTAATGTTGATGATTAACAGCCCGGAACAGCTTTGCTATCTCTTGGTATCTGAGAAACTTGATTTTTTTTTTCCCAACAGTCACTGCAGCAGCTTTACCAGTTCTGCCAAATTATGAGTGAAATAGGAGAATTATGTTATTCTTGCTTTTTGCTGATTACATTCTTTCCCTGCTACAGCTCTGGAGCCACAGAGTAGACTGATGTTTAAAAATTAAGGTTTCTTTCACTTGCACGTTCGTGTTGTTGATCCATTGTGTTTTTTCGAATTTGTTCAGTAAATAAGGATAGGAAATGCTCCCAACACATCCTGCAAACCTGGGTATCACCTTCTCTCAGTCTGGCTTTGGAAAGGCAGTTTTTGCACGCAAGAGCTTTTGTGCAGAATACAATCAAAGCTTTGGCTTTGTTTCTTTTTATTAATTCCTCAGACTGCAGCAGCCAGAAATTTCACTTCAAAGCAGCTCCTGAATTTGTTTTGCAAAATGCAGCCACATAGCTTTTGTCAAACCCAAATATACCCTTTTTTTTTCTTTTGCTTAATGGTGTTAAAAATCAGGTTTTTGGGTTCTTTTATCCAATATATCAAGGATTCAAGAATCAGGGCTTTGAAAGAAACTTCACATTGGTACTTTCCAAGTGTGTAGGCTTTTCTTTAATTATAAAGGATGCAGTTCCTGAAGCAATCATTCCTGATTTTCCTGTTTTGCACTAACCCATTTAAAACTAGATTAGGCTACAGAGGAGATCCTTCTGCAGCAAGGTGATTAGATTTTTTTACTTGGAGTATTTAATTTCTGAGATGCAGAGGAACCTCAGTTTTCTAAAATATCTTCATTTTATTGTTAGACTGAATTTTAGCCCCTTCTAGAGCAACACTTCTAGTTTTGTCAATGAATCCTGGCAGTGCTGGCGCATGGATTGGGATCTGGGAAGAGGCAGAGGTTTTTTTCAGCCTTGCCTGGGTAGAATATGAGTCACCTGCTGTTGTAATTTCTCACTCCTGATTGTTGGTGCTGCTACAAGCTCCAAGGAAAAGCTCTGAGCTCAGCACCAGCAATAGGAGGTTCAGGCTGGGTTGGCTTTAAAGCTGCTCGTTAGAGCTGGTCCCAAATCAGGCCAAGCTGGGCCTTTTCCTCCAGTGCCCATTCTTTGGAAGCAGCAGAGCAACTTGTGACACTTCATGCAAGCTAAAAAGATGAGCTGCTTTTGAAATCTGGTACTTGCAGCCTGATCCCTGGGCTGGAACTGGTGGCCACTGGTGTTCCCCACCTTTGAGGTGCTCCAGGAACCTCATGATGGGACCTCAAGGGAGACAGGAAAACAGCCCAACTACTTAACAGCTGCTGTTATGGAGATGGGAATCTGTAAGATTTCCTGGGGAATGGCCTGATTTGCTGCAGTGAAAACATTCAATTTAAGGGTAATGAAACTTAAGAATAGGCTGCAGACAGATTTGGAATCTCATCAACAGTTTTCTAGGAGTTACTTGGACAGTGTTCACCAGGGATGGTCTGACCCCCCCTCCATGTGCCAGGCAAGTCCTGGTACAAGTACAGGATTTACAGAAGGAAGAGTTTCAGAGAACCCACCTTTCAGTGAGTCATTTGGTGTTTGTGGGGAAGGATTTCTCCTGAATCTGTGAACTCCAGAGCAGACCTCAAATCCCAGAATTCCCTTAAATTTTAAGATCAAGCATGTGCTTATGAGCTTAGTTTAATAGTGCTATATTAACGAGTTTAAGAGGTAATCATATGGTGAGGCATCCGTGTGTGGAAGGAAAACATGAGCTGGTGAGATCCCAGGAATCCAATATGAAAATATGCACTGCTGGGTTTTTCTAAGGTTTCGGGTGCATGTTCTGTCCCAACCCACCTCCCCACAATCCAACTGGGAGTGCTCTTTCCACTGTGCTGTAACAGACTGACCTATTTTTATTACAGTTTGTGGTAGTTTGCAGTGCACAGCCTAGTTAAAAAATATAGATATATTAGGGAGCAGAGCTGTGTAATGAGTCTCTCCCCTGGTCTTCCAGGGCAGTTTGTCTGCCAGCCTTTCTGTCTGACCCAAATGTCCTGTTTCAAAGCCCTGCTTCACTCTGATGGCGCCTGTGAGCTGTTGTTAAGGGTCTGGGAGCAGCCCCGGGATAAATCCCCACTTCCAGGAGTTTATAATCCAGCAGTAAAAACTTGCTCTAGGCTGAAACTTGGCATATAAAGTCTGAGTGGGGGAACAACTGTGATTTCTCCCTCCTTTATTTTCGCAGTTGGTTCTACACACATGATTTATTGGGAAGGTTTTTACTGTCCCCATTTGGTGTTTAAAAAGATTAAATGGTGAGTAATTAATGGCTTAGTTCTGACTACTGGGCTTGGCCAGGAAATGGATCCACAGTGGCTGTTTGGTGGGTCCAGGTCACAGTTTCCCAGACCTGCTGCAAGGCTCCAGCTTAGTGGAAACAGAATCACAGAATGGACTGGGTCAGAAAAGACCTCTGAGATCATCGAGTCCAACCTGTGACCCAACACCACCTTGTCACCCAGCCCATGGCACTGATGCCACATCCAGTCTGTCCTTAAACACCTCCAGGGACAGTGACTCCACCCCCTCCCTGGGCAGCCCCTTCCAATGGCTGATCACTCTCTCTGTAAAGAATTTCTTCCTGATGTCCAACCTAAACCTCCCCTGGTGCAGTTTAAGGCTGTGCCCTCTTGTCCTACTGCTGGTTGCCTGGAAGAAGAACCTGCCCCCCACCTGGCTCCCCCCTGCTGTCAGGGAGTTGTAGAGTGAGGAGGTCTCCCCTGAACCTCCTCCTCTCCAGGCTGAGCCCCCCCAGCTCCCTCAGCAGCTCCTCACAGGACTTCTTTGAACACACTCCAGCACCTCAGTGTCCTTCCTAAAGGCCAGTGATGGTTCATTTGGCTGTACATTAAAGTGGGATCCATTCCAGATCCGGAATGCCAGGGTGAGTGCACTGAGCACCTGACCCAGCTCCAGGCATCACTAAAGCCCTGTGGCCCCTGCTCAGATATGGAGGGACAGGAAAAAGTCTGAACTGCTGTCTGACCTCAGCATGATTTGATCTTATCACTTGATCCCCTACAAAGATATTGCTGTTGGATCTTCCAGTGGGATGCTGGGAGGAGACCTGTTTGAAATCCTCCCAGCTCAGCTGTTTCTTCATCAAATCTGTGGTTCAATGGTATCAGCTATTTCCTCGTGTTTTTCCTGGTTTACAGAAAATCTTAGTATGGAAAAATTTATTTAAATTTATTATTCCCTGAAATGATAGAAAAATGGTGTATTTCAGCCTTATGGAAAACATTATTGTAACTTCTATTTTTCTTCAGTGTTAGGATGATCCTATTTTTATAGGATATATAACATGTTTGTACTGTGAAGTCCTTACAGCTAAATGAGTGAGAACAGAAATTTCCAAATACATAATTTTGAATGCAGAGGCTAAAAAATGAGACTTTTACAAGAATGAAATATTTTTGTTGAAGTGAAATCTTTTTTTTTCCTTCCAGAACTGGTTTTAGACATTTTGTTCTGATCACAGTTAAATCATGGTACTTCCTGCAATTCCCAGAAAAACTTGCTATGCACTGTATTTTTTTTCTACTTGTTCCTTTGCACAGGTGTCTGCAAATTCAGGATATATGGCCATTAGCATATTAAACAGTGGTAATTGAACAGCAAAATGTCCTTATTATTACAGAATTGAGTTCCCCCTGTACTTTCTCATTTCTTTTCCACTCTTCCACCCTGTTATATTTAATCTGTGAAGGCAACCAGGGGAAGATCAGTTCTCATTAGTATTGGTGTGATAGATTATAAATTGTTATTGCAAATTTGAGCAGTCCAGTGTGAGTGGCTGAAATGAGACCCCAGATTACCTCCCCTTCTGCAGATTTCAAAGGCCTGCATTGGTTTATACCAACTCAGAATTCAGCTCTATTATTTCATCTTCTGATGGGTTATGATCCCACTGAGAGAGTTTCAGCTTCCTCTGTGATTTTATTTTTTCCCCAAGCAAACTGACTTCACTGGCTCTACACAACAATATGTTTTATGTCATGCATTTTCTTTTTAGTACATGAAGAATAAATTCAATCATATCTTTTTTTTTTTTTTAACATAGCATGGCCTACATATTAAAGACACTCAACAGCTGGTTCTGGTGGGAGAATATCTGGATGCCAATCAATTGTACATGGGCAGATTTTGTAGACCGGGATGGCCTTGTCTTTCCCAAACCACATCAGTTATATGCCACAATTCCATATGCTTTTGTATTGCTGATTATCCGATTCTTCTGTGAAAGGTAAGAGACAGAAATGCAATTTGATGCTAAGGTTAATCCTCATTAATGCTAAAAATATCTTTAGATCAATGTTCTTATGTTTTTTGAAGGATGATTAGTTGGTGGTTTGCTAGAAAGATCTGGTACAGATAATATGGCAGGTGAAAAACTGGGAAATGTTTCCACTGTTAGGAATAGGTGGCTGTGCTCCAATCTAGAAGGAAAATATTTCTATCTCACTTTCTTAGAACAGTGTTTGGATACTTCTATCTCCTTTTGTTAGAGATACCATTTATTCTAAACTCTTTGGGTTTCCTTTCTCTCCCTTGGTGGAAGGGGGAAGGTATTTGTCCTCCCAACCAAACCTCTCCTCTGGTTTGGTGCTGCCCCAGAACATTTGTGTGAGGCTGATGGATCCCAGGTGTCCATCTGTGGCCAAGCTAAGCAGGCTGGAGGGGTCTCAAAGTTTCATGTGAACATTTTATGCAGATCTAGTAAAGCTGATTCCTTTTTTTCCCCCTCACTTTGGCACTGAAAGAGGGATTGCTTCTGCAGCTGGAATCTTAGGGGACAGGCAGGGGTTGACTCCACAGAAGAAAGCTACAATTATGTTAAGATTTGCAGTGCTTTGACTTATTTATTTGTGCCTTTTTTGTGAGTATTTCCTTTTTTTTCTATTTTTTTTCCCCTAAAGAATGTGATTAGTAGGTTTTTATAATTATTTCAGGATAGAATGAGGAAATTCGGAATGTCGTAAGTTGGACAGACTTAAAACAGGAGCAGATAAGATCACTCATGTTGGCAGTCTAAAGTAATTTGGATCATATGTTTCTAACCATTCCCAGTGTCTCCCGAGTAAAGGCTTGCCCAAGTGTGTCTCACTGGTGTGGATAATTAGCCCACACATCTGGCTGCAGGGAATCCAGGGAAAACTGGCCATGGCTATGAGTAATGAGGAATCAATTGCTGATATCAGCAGGGCTTTTTCACAAAGTTCTGCCCAAGCAGAAGGGAGAAGCCCCTGGCACACCCTGCAACGGTTTGGGTTGGAAAAAGGCAGAGAAGGAGAAGGCTTCAGCCTCAGGGAGTGGCCATGTGCAGGGGTGGCCCCGTGAAGTGCATTCCCAGTGACTTTGCCACCAGGGAAAGCAGCCCAGTAGCAATCCTGGAGCCCGCACGGAGAGAGCTCTGATCTCGTGCCACTCTCCCTTAACTGTTGCTGAACTCCAACATGCCTCCCAAGAACACATCCTGACTTTTGTGTCCTTTCCTTCCCTTTAGTTTTATATCATTTCATGGCCACAAACTGGAGTCCCTGGGTCTGCTTTGTTGTGTAACTGCTGATGTGCCGTGGTTCCCTCTTGGGATTAGCTGTAGGGAGATCCCTTCCTCTCCCAGAGCAGATTAAATTGCATCAGATCTATTTTCTTCAGATCCTGGCATGAGAACAGCCAAGGGCTTGTAACTGTGTTGTATTTCTGAAGTTTTTTATGGTGTGTCTTTTCAGATATGTTGCCATTCCTCTGGCAAAAGCCTTGGGTATAAAGAATGTAAGACGTGTGAAGCCACAGCCTAATCCTGTTTTAGAGAGTTATTTCCGGGAGTGCTCAAGACATCCATCCCAAGTAAGGATCCTCATTCTTTTAAACTGGGTTTGCTCTTGGAAAATCCCCCTCTTACTGTTTCAATCAGCTATCAGCAATGACATCATGGGATGAGTTCCAGCTGATTGACAGATGACTTAATTTATTTGGGTTTTCGTTGCTGTTCTGCTGACACGGGTTTATGGCATCCGAAACAGAAAATACATTTAAGATGTTTAAATTTCTGGCATGCTGTTCTAGATTACACTGTTAATAATACTTCCAGCGAAGAGCAGTGTTCTATCTTTAACTCATTTCTGCCTGGAGAAAACATCAGCTGATATCTGTTGTTGGAAAGTGGTACCATGTTTATTGCAAGCAATAATGTTGGAACGCTGGCATGGAAGCCTTTTGATCCCTTACATTGCTGCACACTTAATCCAGGCTTATGTGAGAAAGAAAAGCAATCCTTCTATTACCTTGCTGTTTGTTTTGAAAATTGAACAAGGGAAAAAAAAGAATAGCCAATGTTTGTCCTCTCCAAAAATGAGGCAACTTGATTGCTGATGGGAAGTGCAGCCTCGGAACGTTCACTGACCTGACTCCAGTTCCCAAACGACTGCAGTGCTCCTACACTGGTTTGGAAAGGAAATATGTGCTTTCTAGTAATGAGGGATGTTAATAATTATTGATACATGGAACTTTGCACTCTGTCTCTAACTCTGCCATTCTTTTATTGTGTCTTTTGCCTGATATCATCAGGAATAGGTGTATTGGTGTTCACATATGAGCTCTTCTCTGTCTGGTCAAGTATCCCGGTCTCTGTTTCACCCTTTCCTTCTGCATGGGACAGTTTGACAATGGATCTCTGAAAGGAAGCACAGCATTTTTAAACTCATGAGTGCATGGGAAGGATCCAGGCTGCCTCCTTTGGTGTCCAGCTTGGGAATCAGCGTGCCTGGGAAAGCCTGCAGAGGCCTGGCTGGCAGTTGAGGGCATTTGGTCTCTGTTGTCTGTTGACACAAAGTTGATATTCCTGCGTGGCAAGTGGAGAGCTCCCCAGCCAGCAGGATGGGCTGGACACAGGCTGTTGGCACTCCTGCCCTCCCCAGCAGCTGAGGTGCCTTAGTAGCTCACATTCCAGAGGTTTCCCTGAGGGTAGGAGACCAACTGAACTGGACTCATCTTGGTGGAGGCACTGCTGCTGCCACCCACTATTTGCATACTGGCCTTGGGAGGAAAGAACCTCCCCAGGGATGAGCCAAACACTATCTCTGAGCCCCTGGGGGGGTCATCCCACACCTCCCACACGTGGGGATGGAGGAGAGGGAGGAAGCCCCCAGGCTCTGCTGCACGTGGGGCCCTGAGCACCCTGGAGTGCAGGAGTCAGAGCACGTGCTGGGCTGGCTGTGCAGCAGGGCTGCCTCACCTCTGAGCACATGGAGCGTGGCATTCCCGTGGCACTTCCAGGCCGTGCTTCACCCCTGATTTATTTTAGGAGTTGAAGGGAGGCAGTCTGGATCCTGCTCACTGAGAGACACTGACTTGCTCTGCACCATGGAAGAGCATTGCATTTAAGAACAGAGCTCAGGTCACTTGAATTCCAGGCCACGTTTCATTTGCGAAACCCATTTAAATATAAACAAATAATTATTTATAATTAGGTAAGATATTAGATACAGTGTCCACATGTGTTGGTACAAGGCACTTCCCCCTCCAGCCCAACCTCTTGTCTAGCACTAAAATTTGCATCTCTGAAATCCTGACTCTCTCAGGAGCCACCAGAAAGACAGTAGCACAGTTTGTGGATCTGTGCATTTCATGCTTGCTTTATTTATATAAATAAACAAAATATATCAATAAAGATATGTAATTTATATTTTGTATTTATATATTTATAAAAATAAATGAAATAAACATATATATATAAATCCAGGGTTTCTGCAAGTGTTACCCAAAAATACCCCCATATATACTTAATATTGATTATATTTTTGGTATTGGGGAAGGTGTTCTGTGAACTACAAAATAAATGGAAGTGACACTGGAGTGCATCTTGCTGCTGACACTCTTCCATTTTTTTGCAGTCAGAGATTCAAGGCCTTGCCAAGAAGTGCAACTGTACTGTCCATTTGGTGGAGAAGTGGTTTAGGAGACGGCGGAACCTTGAGATCCCAACAGTCCTTCGGAAATTCCGGGAGGCTTTGTAAGACAAGACAATGCTTTTGGTTATTTTTTGCTTTACTGTTTAAAAAGAATAATAATTTGAGTACTCAGGTGCCTTTTAAGGGGGACTTGTTTCCAGAAAGCTGGGTCTGCCTGATGAGGGCTTTGGTTTGTGAATGCACAAACAAGTTGAAAGGATCTGGTAGCATTTCTCCAAACAGTGATTAAAAGATTAGGTTTACTGTTTCTCCTGAAAAAAAAAAACACAACAAACTTGAAAATATTTTACAGTTTTCCTCCTCGTGGAATAATGGATTTATTTGTAGGCTCCTGCTACAAAGTGCTGGATGAAAATATGCAGGCAATAGGAAAATATTTTCCTGTCTGCCAGTAATTATAGGGAAACAAAAATGTTTACTCTGGTTTATGTATGAGCCCACGCTGTCATTTTGGGATGGTATCATGTGTACTGAAGTGAGGTCAAGAGCAGGAAAAGTGGCATCCTGAGTAAATGACAGGTGTCACAGCTTGATCACGGGACACTGTGCAAAGCAGGAGCTCCAACACACTGATGAGAGTGGGCCAGTGAGAGTAATGAATATGGAAAGACTTACAAAACCTCTTGCATATGATTTTTCACACATCTGTGAGAACTTCCTCATACCTGAACACTTTAAATAATTAAAGTGTGGTCCAAAATCTCCTGCAAATGGCAAATCCCCAAATGGATGTGGCTTTTCTTGTGTAGCTCCTCCCTCTTGGGTACTGATGTTATCTGTACCCCTGTAAGACACTTCTCAAATGCTCTGTGTATTTGGGTTTTGACTGGTGTAACTACACTGGCAAAAATCCACCTAACTGTAATATTGAACTTCTGTTACTGTAGATCAGCCTAAGGACTCAGGGTTAAAAGTACAGCTGCAGAGCTCAAAGCTGAGTATCAAGATTATTTGCAGTGTGAATCAATGTATGATGATTTAGTCCCTCTGTGGGACATAAATCCAGTTGATAGAGGTGTGTCTCTCTGAAGTCTGACTTCAGTAAACTCTCCTGGCAAGCCAGTCTCCAAGGTTTATTTCTGCTGTTGTTTTGTGGATCAATTAACTTTGTTTCACAAGTGACAATAAGATTTCCTGCTATTGCTAAAAGACCTGCCTGCCATGGGTGTCTCTAGTAACACACAGATGAAAACTGAGATTCAAACTTGCCTGGCAGCTTGAGTGAGAATGAAGCAAACAGGTTTCTCTTGTGCAATTTGGTGAACCTTCCTCTGCTCTTTGTCAGGGAATTTAATTGAATATAATTCTCTAGGCAAAAAAATGAGGAACAGAGTTATTCCACACTAGTAGTCAGTATTATGAGCATTTTGAAATTTTTGAAAGCCTACAATCTCCAGGATCATTTTTCTGAATCACAAGGAAAATCTGATGAGCCAGATCTAAACCATACTTAGGCTATTAGTGCTCCCAGTTGAGCAACACTGGGGTTTGGAAAGCCCTTTGCATGAAACTTTCCCTGCATTGAGAGACTTACTAGCCCTTAACTTCCCCTACTAAGTTCTTTGTTGTTACCTTCAGCTCAAGAGAAAAGATTCCTGAAGTTAAATCAGAAAATCTTTTTGCATGGCTGTTGTTCAGTGCTCTCCCTGGTGGCAAAGCTCAGAGTTTAAAAGGCACTTGGGTAAAATTTGGTGAATTTGGATGAGTTTTACCTTAGGTTTTGCTCACCAGATTCATAAAGAAGCTTGGCTAAATGCAAGATGAGGTAGTGCTCTGGCAGTGTGGCAGTATAATGAGTTCATCTGAAGCACTCTTTATTGCCAAGTGTGTTCAATATATGTTTGTAGGGCTGGGGACTAATGGCACAGCCTTGTAGGTGCTCTGTGCTTTGGGTCTGATTCAGAAAACCACTTTACAGCCAACACAGAATCAGTCCTGCCATATCCACTGGACCACTCACACCTCCCTTGTGTGAAACAGGAGCCACGAGGGCAGCACCAGCCCCTGTGTAAAGTCTGTCCTGTGCCACAAGGTTGTTTTTTCTAGCATGTCTTGGTTGACTCTGAGCCAGGTATTACTTGTGGGTCCCTCTCTCCCCTTCCGTTTGCTCTCCTATTTTCCTCTGAATTTTTCCTATCTGTGCTGTGGGTGTTCTGCAGAGTTATTTCCAAATCACCTGAGGAAAGATGCTTTAAAGTTGAGAAGGAAACCAAATGTTTATCACCTGTGCATCAAGTGGCAATTTTATAATTGTTTCCCGAGCTCCTTCACAGGCGTGAGACACATCATCGTGTCTCGCCTCCGCCATCCCATGGCCTCAGCCTTTGTTTGTTGTTTTTCTCATGGAATGCTGTCTCAGTCTTTGAACATCTCATTCTTCCACCTGGGATATCACCCTCCAGGTACTGTGGGGCTCAGGAAGGAGGGGCTGCTTTTACCACCCAGGTTCTCGTCTCCTTCTCTCTTGTGGCACTTCATTAATGTTTGCCAGAGACCACAATCTCATTTTATACATCTCTCAATCTGTGAGTACAGTGTTCTTGAGGTGCTCTCTCCTTTTCATATTTAGGTTTTCTGGGAGGCCGCTCTCCTCTTGTTCTAGAACACGTTCTCAGCAGGTTTGGGGCCATGTGCCTGTCCCTGTGGTCACGACCTTTCTTTGCATGTGAAGTCCTCCAGTATTTTCCTACTAATCTTGCAGAGCTCCCCTGGGGGAAGGTCAGGCTTGTTCCTGCCAAGGGGAAGAGTGGAAAGGAAGGAGTTTTCCATCACCTGTAGAGGTAGGAGTGGGAGCACTTGGGCTGAGGCTGCAGCCACACCCAGTCCCAGGGACAATCCCTCCCACACAGGCTCCAGAGTCATTACAGGACTGCTGGCTCCAAGTCACAGTATCCTGCTCTGACACCTAGGAAAGCAGCACCACAGTTCACTGAGATGCACAAGAACTTTTTCCCCTTTGCTGACAGAGCAGATCCATGGTGCAAACCTGGAAGTTTTATCTGCCTTGCTGGATATCCATGTAATCCACAGAAAGCTTAGATCAGGCTAAATTCTGGCACACCTAGTGAAAGATTGAAGTTTATAGTTAATTCAGACCTCTGTAATAATACATAAACTAATCCAGTAGTTGCTGAAGTTTCGTAAGATCCCCCTGTTGTCAACAGCTGGTGTTGAGAGATGAAGAGAAATGAACCCAGTGACTGGAACAGGTCACTGTTGGTGCACACAGTGACTGGTCAGATTGGGAAGTGTGGGCTGAGACACCTGCAGTCAGGGAACTGTGGGGTGTTCTCAGTCCTGTGTGAATATTTTAGAGGGATTGATACCATAGAAAAGGTTGAGGTTATCAAACATGAATTTTTAGGGGATTTGTTACACTTGTGATCATTCTCTTAATCAGTTCATGCCTGGCTGGAAAATTACAGCTGTCATCACAATCCAAATATCTGTGTTGTGATCACGTAAAAGAATTTGCTACCTTAGCAATTAGTCAAAGCTTAAGTATTTAAATATTAATAATTCAGATACAGTTAATGTGTGACAACCCTTGATGTAGAGCGTGAGGCCACATTTATGTGAAGATTGTCTGTGATATACAATGATTTGCAGTAATCCTGTCTCAGGACAATATCTATACAAAATGTAATGTTTTGTTTCTCTTTTTTTCACTTTAATTTTGCAGCTGGCGTTTCTCATTCTATCTGACATCCTCCATTGTTGGATTTATATTTCTGTATGATGTAAGTTAACTTTCTGAAAGATTGATACCGTCTTTTTAACAAAATAAGGACTGATTTCTAGATTTCCTTGAAGCCCATTGAAAGAGCCAGTGATTTCAGTGGCTCTGTGTGTTCACATCCTTGGTGTGTATAATCTAGAGGATGGGCTGCAGTATGCACTGAGATTTAATTTTTAAATTAACTTTTGACCTTCTGTGATAAAGGAATTTATGAGTAATCAGTATTTGTAAGGCAAGTTTTAAGAAGTCACGCAGATGGTTTTACAACACGCCTTGTTAACACCTACAAACGCATCACATGGCCTTTGTTTTCCTCAGAGGAGGCCATAAACCCTCTTTTCTGGCAGCATTTTTGGGGGTCACAGCTATTTATCGAGGTGTTGCTGCTGAGTCAGAAGTTGGGAATAACAGGGAGAGTGCTGCTTGTAAGCGTGTGAGCCCTGCCTGGGGTGTCATTAATGCTTCCCCTGAGCAGCGGAACAGATCCCGGCGTGTCCACGTTCGTCTGGCTCCTCTCCCCTAACACTGTTGATCATCATGAACCAGTGGAGTGTGTGACTGGTAAACACAGCAAATTCAATCACTGTGGCAACGTGTCTTGAGTAATTGCAGTAATAAAACACACACCCACTGCTTTGGATGATGAAATGATGAACTGGAACGTTTCAGGTGTCCTGAAAGGAAGCCAGAAACCTGGGACCAATATAATAAATCTGAGATGTGAGATCCCTCTGGAAACTGGTGGAGAACAGTTATCAGGATTGCAGCTTCTTAGCCTGCTCCACTTGGGGAAATTTTAAGCAGTGAAGGCTCTGAGTTAAGATGGTGATTGTTGCTGAGCTGAGCAGACTCTGAATCCTGTGTCTTCCCCAGAAACCCTGGTTTTACGACATCTGGCAGACGTGGGTTGGATACCCGTTTCAGGTGAGCTTTTTGGGATCTGGCCATCAGCCTCCAGGCATTCCCGGTATTTCCCCATTGCCCCTTCCAATCTGCAGCAGCCTTTTCCCTGCCAACAGGCACCACCTGAAGAGGTGTGGCACCAGAGCCTCTTGCCTTGTTTTTGGCAAGTCCTGCTGACTGTTCCAGGGCTTCCCTGGCATCTGCCCATGCTGCAACTCACCCCTCCAGCCAGGCCACGGTTATTTCCACCCACCCCAGGATACCAGTTGCACCCTGGAGATGTTATGGGTGCTCTCAGTTTCAGTGTAGAACCCCTGCACTGCTCCAGGCCCTGCAATCCTTCAGGGCACTCTTATTTTTATAAATCTTCTTATCCCTGTCCTAGGCAGGGGCCAGGAACAAAAGGAATCCTGCCTCCCAGCTGAGTTTTTCCCAGCTCCTTGTACACACCTGCCACTTGGGCAATGTCTTGACCCAAGGGAGCAGCCAAGCCCAGCATCCTGCCAGCAAATCCATGAGATTTAAGTATAAATAACTGACATTTCACATGTGGGAAGTGTGAATATTTAATATGTTAATTGTTCACCAAAATGGAGGGGGTTTATTTGCAGTTGTTTGTAATTAAATGCAGAAGGACTCTGTATGTACTTCTCTGACAAAAACGTGGAGAAAAGCATGTTAAAATTCAGAGGTGGGGGAGGAACTGCAAAAATTGTGATTTTGGGCTGAGCAAAGGTTAAAATATTTGGCTCCCAGAACATCCTTCTTAATGAAGCCCAGAACAGGGATTCAGTTGAGTTTAATTTTTTAAGCAAGACTCAGCAGAGGAGCAGGAGAAGTCAGGGAAGGAAAAAAGAAGTAATTTCACTTGGCATTTACTGTTTGCTGTTCTCAGAGTTAACTGTGCTTGTCTTCATTACAGACCCTGCTGCCATCCCAGTACTGGTACTACATGGCTGAGATCGGGTTTTACTGGTCTCTCTTATTTACCCTTGGGATTGACATCAAAAGGAAGGCAAGTGGTCTTGCTCGTTTGTAGCTAAAACCTCCCTTTCCATGAGCAGGGAGAAAGTGTTTGCGAGGGAAATCCCCGCCTGGCTCCTGGATGAGGTGCAGCCACATGAGGGCAGCATCAGTCTGTGCCTGGCACCCTGCACACACATCCAGGATTCCTGCTGCCAGGGCATCCCTCCGGGGCCGGCAAGACGCTCGAGGGCTGTATTTGCTTGGCTTTACCTCCTCTTTTTTTTGTTTTGCCTCTCCCCGCCAGGATTTCATGGCTCACGTTGTCCATCACTTGGCAGCCATCGGGTTGATGAGTGGCTCTTGGTGTGGCAACTACGTGCGCCTCGGGACTCTGGTGATCTTTGTGCACGACACTGCAGATTTCTGGCTCGAGGTAACTCTGCTCTCCACCTTTTTTTTTTCAGTGCCATTTTAATCTTTTTTGCCACAAGTTCCACACGATCCCTTCCTGACACGGATTCACAGATTTTAGCTTGTAAGATAAAAAAGAGCTTCTAGATAATTTGATATTCTGCTGCAGAATCCATTATGAGAAAAGAGCAGAAGAGAAATCCTTCAGTACAGAACAGGGACTGGAAGTACAGCTGATTCCCTGGGTTGTTCTTGTTTCACTGTTAAAATTAGACCAGGATAATCACAGAATCAGTTGGGTTGGAAAAGATCTCCAAGACTGAGTCCAACCTTTGATCAATCACCACCTTTTCAGCTAAACCAGAGCACTGAGTGCCACATACAGTTGGTCCTTGAACAGATCCAGGGCTGGGGACTCCACCACCTCTCTGGTGATGGAAGGGACTCCACTACCTACCTGCAAATTTAGCAGCCAAAATTTTGACTAATTCTCCTATGATTCTATGACTCTCCAAATTGGCTTTACTGCTGTCATCATGCACACCCCTGTGTTGAGCCAAGGGTACCTTTGCATTAAACACTTCAGGCTGGAGACACTCAGGCTGTCCCTGAACAAGATATCACAGGTACCTACTGGCAGAAAAGTTTCTTCCCCTGTGCTGAAGGAGAAGTCCCTTCTCTGAACTAAATATCAATGTTTAGAAGTGTTTAAGTGTTCAGTTCTGCACTGTGGTCATACAGACTTACTGCTGGGTTTCTTGAAAGACAAACACAAATTATGTTTCCTTCAATAGAGTTTTCCTGAGTTTATAACATGGAGATTGAGAGCACAGTTTCATCACCTGTTTTGGTGGCAGTGCCTAAAAGCAGCCCTTTTAGTTTATTATCTGTCACTGTCTATTTTCGCTCCTCATACTCAGTCTGTTATATTGGACCAAGTAATTGTGGGGTCATAAAGTTGGGATTGGTCCAGATTAAACAAGTTTTTTTGTTGAATTACCTCTAATCTTGAATTGCTCTGTGTTCCAATTAACTGAGGGCCCTACAGACCTTTGAGCTGGAAACTGGTAGGACAGCACTTGGATGGAAACTGAGGTTGAGTACCAGCATGACTTAATCCTGCCACTCAAAAAAAGAAGGGGAAAAAATAATTAATCAGACTGCTTGTTTAAAACTTAGGCTTGGCACCTGAGGCTTTGCTCACACTTGAGAACAGCTGTTCTGCTCAGCCGTGCCCAAGGTGGTTCCTAATGGAACATGCAGAGCTCTGTAGGGTTCATTGAGGGGAGAAGCAGCAATTACAACCTTTCTGAGTGGGATAGAGACCAGCACTAAGATCTCCTGCTCTCAAAAAGGAGAAAACAGAAGCTGAATTAGGCCCAGAGGAGGGTCAGTAACAGGCATGTACCAGAACACCTGTGTGAGAGGGGCCACCACCACTCCTGAGCAGCTTCTCTTGGACTCAGCCTGTCTGGAGTCTGGTAGAAAAATGAGGAATTACCTCTGTTGGCAAGAGGACTTTGTGTTTCCACAACACTTGGATATTCTGGTTGGAGAGCTACTCTTTAGGCCTTTGATACAGAGTCCTTTCCTTTAGGATGAAAGGAGAAATATAAACAAAGCATCTGTTCTGATGCTGCTTTATTAGGTACCAGTAACATGCTTGCTTTACATGTCAAACTGGGAGGAAATTTTCTTCCTGCTTAGGTGGAAGATGAGTCTTTATTTATGAAAGCACAGAATTTATTTCAGAGAATATTTACAATACATTTGGTGGTTTCTATTCTCTGCAGGCAGCCAAAATGTTTAATTATGCTCACTGGGAGAAAACCTGCAATATACTCTTTATCATCTTCTCAATTGCATTCTTCATCACCAGGATCATCCTGTTCCCCTTCTGGTAAGCAACATTTAATGGAGTCACAGGCTTTTACTTCATTCCCACTTCCCCTGAGAGGTTACTGTTGGTTGGGATGGGAAAAGGTGAGGAATGGATTGGACTTTAAAGAGCAGAAGCAGAATTGTCATTATTGTTGGCTACTAAGGGATAGCAAGAAGAGTTGACAGAAACTGTCATTTTCTTTAAAAGTTCTTAAGTGAAAATAGTCTTAAAGGAGCCTCTTGAAGATCTGCTAACCTAAATAAAGGCTTTTATGTATTATTTAACTTGTTGTAAATCATAGTTAAATGCTATGAGCTCCTGCATTTTCAAGGGGGTTAAGCTACTTAACCAGGAGAAATCATTTTCCCTTTCATTCCACCCCTCCTGCTGTAGCTGCAAAGTCAGAGTATGTGACTGTAGTTCAATTTTTGTAGAATCTTCTTTCTGCTCCCCAGTTCTGGGCTGGTGCCTCACCTCACTCACCCACGCGAGGAGCACTCCGAGGAGTGAGGGTGAACCAATTAATTCATGGAGTCAACACAAATAAATCTTAACTTGTTAATACTTGGATGCCTTTGGAGTGCCATAATTTAATCTGCTTTGGAGTATCCACATGGGTGCTTACTGTGCTTAGTGTGTTTAGCTATTAAAAGTGTTTAATGTGTTTCACATTCACAGCCCTAATTTGCCTTCGTGCCCCTCCCTGCACGTGGACAAACCCTTAGAGGCTCAAGCTGCTTAAATTAAGGGTTCTGAACACTGATCAACACAAGGCTTTAATTTCCTGTAGTATTTTCCTTCAGAAAGGCTGATGTCTTTCACTTTATTGTGATTTTCTGATTAACTGTACAAGTGATCTCCAATCATTTTGCTTCACCGAGTTTCTTGTTCTACAGTTCTTGAGCTCAGAAGCAAAACATGAGATTAAAGGGACTCAAAAGCCCCAAATAATATGGAAGTAGTGAAGTCTGAAGATGGACAAAACATATGTTAATTAACAAAAAGCCCTGTAGCAAATCCTGTAGGATTTTCTCTGGAGTGTGGATTTCAGATTAGGGAGAATTTACATTAAAAAAGGCCTAGACAAGCTCTGAGTTGCACAGTATCCAGACCACACAGAGATGAAGATCTAAAAAACAGGGCTTTTTTTCTAACCTCATTTAGAATACTTTCATGCCAGACTCAGATTTCTCATCTTCTGAAGTCTGTATTTCAGTGGAGATGCATAATCTAGTTAAGACAGATCTTGTTAATTAATCTGCCATCTTTGCAGAGCTTTTTAATATTAATCAGTTGGGACTGTGACATTAGAAATAAGTGTAAATAGAGAAGAAATCTTGCACTGTAACAGTGACCTTTGTTTTTTAGGATTCTTCGTGCCACACTCTATCTGCCAACCTACTATTCCACGACTCCTGTCATAGCCTATTTTTTATTCAATGGGATGCTGTTGACCCTCCAAGGCCTGCATTTATACTGGGGTTACTTAATCTACAAGATTTTGAAAAGGTTCGTTTTCCTAAAGGTAAGAAATTTCTCTTCTTCATAAAGATGTGTGAAGTATCAAACAGATTATAATACTTCCAATAGATTAACTTGGAATTTATTAATATTTTCCTGAATTTTCAAGTCGACATTTTTTATAGGGATCTGCAAAGTACAGAGATGTTCAAATGTGCTTTGTCCTTTTCATTGTCAGACCTCAAGTCATAGGTCAGAATATCAAAACCTCAACTAGAACCTTTTTTTTTGTCTGCATCTGATGTTTTGCACTGATAGTAAATGAGAAATGAGCTCCCCCCAAAACTGAAGCCCAAAGGTGGTGCAGAACTTTTTAGGAGTTCCTGTGTTCCAAGTGAAAGCAATCTTTTGTCACTGGACTTTGTAGGAATGTACCAAAACAAAGGAGAGGAGAGATGAGTGATGAGATCTTTGACTACAAGTTTTCTGCAGTAGTGAAAGTTCCTCAGGTTTGTCTAAATCTGAGGTCAACTAAACTTGAACACTGGTTTTGGATTAAGAAAACCATATGAAGCTGAACTAGTATTATATTATGGCACAATTAAATACTGTGCTATTCAGCTGGAGCAAGTATGCTGCTGCATAATCTGCTTTTACCTTGGAGAGAAAACTCATGTGGGAAAAACCTCTAAAGAAAACTGCCATTTATGTCTTGTTTGACTGCCTGAGGTAGTAACATTTTTCTTGTGCCATGAAGTGGCAGTGGGGTGCAGTGTAGGTAAAACACTGAGCAAAAAACATTAAAGAGAAGGACTTGGGAGAATGTCTCTAAAATTTGGGATAAACATTGACAAGTATCTTTTTCTAGTTAAGATGAAACTTAAATCATGCTGCTGAAAAATGGTATTTCTTTTGAGGCTCAAGAAGCAAAAGTTACTTGAACTGACTCTGTCCTTTTATCTGAAGCAGTTAATGCTGTGAAGAATCTGAAGGAAATAGAAATATTACTGTCTCCTGTATTTAATTGTTGGTTTACTGCTAACAGAAACCATCCTATAATTATTGGATTCTATAAGATCTCATGCAAATAGACAGCTGGGTATCACAGGGAGACCCAGTGTCTGCCCTGGAAGAAAACTGCAGTTCCAAACTCAGCAAACAGCTGCACATAAGGGACAAATCTGTGGAAGGAATGGTTTGGGTCATTCTGCTGCTAAAACAAGCTTCTCTGTTCTCTTAGACACTGAAAAGCTTGTAAATTTTACATGTCATTTACCTCTGTTTGACTAATTACAAAATTATTTCTGGCCTGACTTATGGAGTGTGAAAGGGATTTACTTCTTGTTTTCTTTTGTGATGTTGGCCGTGTCTCTGTGCTGTTCTTGCTCAACCCCTTTGATGAAATGGAGAGACATCCCCCTGCCCTGAAGCAGAGCTCTCCATCCATGCTGCTTGAGGTTCTGAGAGTGCACAGAGGTGGCACAGAGGACATGGCCAGCCCAGCTATATAAGGCCACCCTGCCCTGCTCGTGTGCCTTTGTCAGGGGCAGAGATGGTTCATTTCCACATCGGAGCTTTGTCGTGTCCGTCACTGCTGAAAAATGGGAAAGCACCAAGCCTGCATCCCTACCGTGGATTTCTGATTCCTTATACAGCTCTCTGAGAAGAAGGCTTTCCAAATAACATTTTTACAGTGGTAGCAGCAGCAGCCTGAGCCCTTTTCAGTCTGGATGACTTCAGCTGGCTTGCATGTGCAGCCTGTTTTCCATAGCGGTGGCAAACTTGGCTGTGAAAGCAGCCAGTGCCTCCAGAGCTGGAAAGGGAACATTGACAAGAATGGTGTTGGCAAGGCAGTGTTTTTATACCAACATCTTTGTTAGAGACACACTCCACACAAATAGCTGCTGCTATTTTAGGGAAATACCAGTAGACCATCATCCTCGTGTCAGAAGGGGTTTGTCTCTCTGCCCGAGGCTCTTAAGTTTTCATTCAGAAAACAGGCAATTTTTGGTGTTTTTCTTGAAGCAACAGTTTTAGCTCCTTCAGATGGAAAAATGAAGTCATGGTGGAACTGGGAATAGAGGCTCATGTTGTTGTTTAACTGAAGGAAGCTCAGAGCAGAGGAGGGTGTAAGGAATTTTTTCAGTGCCCTCTGTACCTCGAGCCACCCTGGGGTTTTGGGGTCACTGCAGCCTTGAGGGTCGGTTCCTCCATGCAGGAGGAGATGGCTCTTGGCTGAGACTGGCTGCTCAGAAGCTCTTCATCTCAGATGTCACCTCCTCTCTGCACCAATGAAGGGCACAGTTATCCTCAGTCCTCTGGGATAGCTCAGCTGACTGATTTGCTTCAGCAAAAAGGAACTCGGACCACAAATCTTGTGGTTTTTCTCCTCCCAAACGCTGCAACCAGAGATGAATGAAAATGGGGGGAAAGGGAAGAAGGGAGATGATCTTGCTCTGTCCATCTGTGTCCTGTTTCCTCAGCCATGGGGGTCTTTGGTGGCACAGAGCAGCACTGGTGGTCTCCATGCTCACAGCACTGGTGCCACCTTTCCCTTGGCCCAGTCCTCCAGGAATTCCCCCCTAACAAGGGGGAATTCTGCACCCACAAGCTGAGCTGCACTCAGCTACTTCACATTAAGCAGCTCTTTATTTTCCATGGTGGCAAACTTGAGGGTGCAAGAAAACGAAATTTTTCAAATCCATTATTCTTACTTCTGAAAAACATAAAATATTCCCCAAATGCCCTTTCCCATATGACATTTGTGACCCTGTGGATGAGTGAGGCATGCAGGAAAATCCCCTCAAGGTCAGACCTGTAGCCGTGTATCAGTCGTGCTGTGAGAGGAAGGAGAATATTCTTCAGAGCAATTTCCTTTCAAGTTGGGTCAGGCAATTGCAACGTTTGCTGCCATCTTGATGTCCAAGGCCTTTTTGTTGCTAGGAAACTCCCCGTGTTTCTGTAATATTGTTCAATTACATGGTTAAATTACCCACTTGTATCGAGTTTCAAGCACCACTGAAACATGTCTAGTCATCATGTCTGCACATATGAGAATATTTTAGGAAAATTGAAAAAACATACAGAGGAGTATGTACATGTGCACTGATTTAAACCATCTCGCCAGGAAAATCCCATGGAGATCTAACATTTTATTTCCAAGGTCACAAAGAGGGGGTGAATGACAGCAGCTTATAGCTACGTTATTATGGCAAATTAAGATGTAAAATATATGTTAAACTCATTACACACTGAGTTAAGGTTTGGAGACTTCGGTGCTTTAAGTCTCGAAAAATATGTGTAAGTTGTAGGAAATGGGAATGGTGTCCACATGACTGGGATACCTCAGGGCTGATGCAAAGTCCATCAAAGGAGGGCAGTGACAGGTTTCTAACTGGCTGTGATGTGACCAGGAGGAGGTTTTCTTTCTCCTGTAATGGTTTTGTCACTGTCAGAGCACCTTCAAGTAACACAATGAGCTGCTCACTGGTGGTTGCTGTTATTTAGGAGTCATCAGGGTCAGTTTTGTTGGATTCCCTCTGCTTCTTTCCTCTTCCTGAAGCAGAAAAGTTCCTGCACTGCTGTAGAGCAGGACTTTGTACCTGTCACTCTTTAAAACCCTGTGTATCCTCAATATGCCTTTGGTATTTTGTACTTGGTAAGCAGTTTTTTAGAGGCTTTGGTTGGGTGTATCCTTGTCTATGGTTTGTTCATTCCTTATTTGATCCAAATTCCCAAGGAAACAGTGCAAGTTGACTAACAACAGAGTAGAGGAAGCTGTAAACGATAAGAAAATACTATTTTGGGGTTGAATTGAGAGCTGGAAGGTGCTTGTTATGACAGTTCTGCTGTTTCCAGGCATCATTATCCCACTGCAGCATTTTGTGCTTTTTCCTCTTTTTTTTTTTTTGTTTTTTTTTTTTTTTTTTTTTTTTTGTTTTGTTTTGTTTTTTTGATCTGTATCCTTTAGAATCAGGCCATGGACCCACAGTGGTTAAAAACTCCTGGTTTAGCTGAATTAAACAAGAGTCATTCATCAGTTCTCTGAGTGCTGTGAACACACCTCTCCTGTCACCTCTCAGCACTGACTCTCTCACTGAACTGTGCAGTAACTTGGGACATTTAATCCTAAACAGAAAGAAATCCTAGTTTAAAAACTACAGAGAGGGAAAAGATCTCTGTAACATGGAACAACCTTTAAAGAGATTACATTTTAAATCTCTTTTGTGGCAAAAAAAATTGCATCCTCTTAGTGGTGTGCCTGAGCTCAGGGCTGTTGGGGGAGCTCAGACACACCTTGACTGAGCTGGGCCTGACTTCTCCAGCTGATAAACTCAGCCTTAGCTTGAGCTGTGAAGGGTCATCACCAGCCATACTGTGTGTCCATACACCGTGGAGTTACTGGGATGGGAAAAGGAAGCATGGAATGAAATGCATATTCAGTTTTCACATGTACAGCAGTTTATTGGGCTCCTAAAAAGTCAGGTCTTCAGCTGATTCCTTTTTTTCCCTCCTTTTGGAAGCAATTAAAAAAAAAATCTATTTTCGGGACATTTATAATGAGAAAATGAAGTTTAATGAGAATTAGCACATTCAGTGGGAAGTCCTTCAGTTCGGAAAAATGCCATATTACAGGAGTTAAACAGAGGACAGGGTTTATTTCCTATCCTAGAGGCATCTAAGTTTTGTTTTCTTTCATTTACATGCTTTGTTAGGCCTGTGCTGCCCCATGTTGGGGTGGTGGGAAAACAGACCAAGAGGTGCACTTGCCTTAATTCCAAGTGGTTGTTTTAAAAGCAGTAACATATTTTGGAGGATAATGATCATCTAGTTAGTTACAATTTCCTGACTGTGGAACTGGGAAGTTGTGGAAAAGTTTTTACTGGAGGTTTTGTGGTTCTAGGCTGGGAAGGGCCAGTGCACACTGATGTCCTGCTTTGGAGTTCAGGTTCTGTGAGTGGAGGATTAGCACAAACACAGGGCAGGTTGAACTGGATTAGTAGGGGTTGGCCTTTCCCCATTTTAAAGAAAAACAGGTTGTGGAGAAGTTGAATTTGTTGGTTCTCAACAGATAAATACTTATAGCAGAATTTCTCATTAGGGGAACAAAATGAGGACAAATGGAAGCTTTTCCTTCTTACACATGAAAACTAGTCTGTCTGGGAGCCTTCCCAGCTGGTTACAGTTGTTGCCTTTGGAACCTGAGCTTTTCCATGGCCTGGAGAAGGAGCTGGCCAGGCAGGTCAGCAGCGTGGAGGCTCCTGCCCCAGGAAAGGGAAATCACTTCCTGCTTGGACTTTCTTTCATCTGCATATTCCCCATTCTGCTCCAGCAGTCCAGTGAAGCCCAAGGCCTGGCTGCATGTCCCACTTCCTGCTGCCAAATTCATCCGAGGGAGGAGGGTGAGAGGCAGAAGGAAGCACAGAAGAGTAGGAGGTTTTCTGGCTGGTGTTGACAGGGATGGGCAAAGAGCAGGGAAGCTGTTGGGAGCCTGGGAGTCCTTCCTGCCCTTCCAGCCTGACCTCAGCAATGGATATGGTCACAGTTGTGCAGCCCAGCAGAGTTTGGGAAAGAGGAAGAGCCACCAGTTCTTCCCTCCCTCTCTCTTCTCCTGGCCTTCAACCAGTTTTCCTGGAACTGGGAGTTAAAAGGCAGATTTCTATTTAAATCTTTACTTTTTACTCCACACTCTGAAAGGGCTCAGCAGCTGAGCAGTGACTTCCAAGGAGGTTATGTTATATGTGCTCAGTGCAATGGATGTTACACCAAACACTAAAATATACTCATCAGGTTTCAAAACAGCAACAATGTTCTTTGCTGGATTCTTGATTTTTTTTTTAAATTATTTTTTATAAACTCTGTTTAGAATGCCCATAATTCCACAACACCTTTCACTTGAATATTATATAAAAATCAGGCATAGCTTAGAAAATTCATGTTAAGGGCTGTTATGACCATTGTGGAGGAGAGAACTGATGAGAAATTGGAGAAAATAATTTCTAAGCATTCGATTGGAACGGGTGGGGGGGGTGAAGGTGTGCTGAGGTGGGAGCACTGGGCCAAAGTACCCTTCCCCAGCCCTGCTGTGCACACACAGGACTGTGCAAGAGCAGCCTCAGCCCTCTGGCCAGAGTCCAACAGCCTGGGGTGTGGGTGCTCCCTGTGGCTCCCCCGTGTCAGCCCTGCCACGAATGGGGCTGATGTGCTGCAGTCACAGTCTGCTCTGCCCAGAGCTGCTGGGTTGGGCTGGGTTGGACTGCAGCAGGAGCTGCAGGTGACCAGTGCCTCTAAGAATAGCCAGTCCCAGCTCCATGGAATTCTGAGGGCACTCCCGTGGTGCTGATCCAGGGCCAGGCTCTCGGCGGGTGGGAATGAGCTCCGTGGGGCTGGAGCAGTTTTCACCAGCAATGGATCTGCCCAAACAAGGACCCCCACCCCTCTCCACATGGGCCCTGGCACAAGGCAACTCTGCTTCGAGTGAAATCTAGTTAAATCCCTGCTCTGAATGACTCTTTTGATGTGAAAGTTCCTAATTCAGGGAAAAGACAAATGTTGGTGAAGTTTTTGCTTTAAAATTAATTGCTTTACCTTGCTGTTCACTGTCAGATTTTCTGGCTTCCCATGTTAACTGCTCGTATCTTTTCATTTTCTAGCAGGATCTTTATGAAATGTTCCATTTCTTGCTAGTTTTATATAGATACACTTATATAAAAACTATATGTCTGTAATAGTGTGCACATGCATTTATTTTTTTGAATTGCCAAAAATCAATTCACAGAGCAAACCCTAAGCCTTTACAGAGCTTGTGATGCCTTCATTTACTGTTTTTAATATAGGCTGCAGAGGCTTGAATTGTGACTTTGTTATGAGGTGAATAATTCTTATACTTTCAGAGGGAGTCACTGAACTGCAATCTGCTGAGTTGATTAAAAAAAAAGATTGGAATAAAGCCAGTTAATGATAGCTTAATATCAAATGAGAAAGAAAGTTGTTCTGAACTGTATTTAAGGAAAATATGTTTCCTAGGAGTGCTCCATAATCCTTATTACGTGGCAAGAAAGGAGGAAATCCTTAAAAGGAGTATTCTGTCCTCTGCAACACAATTCTGGTGACGTTTGAGCAGGCACAGGACACTGCAGAGTTCATCCCAACAGGAACAAAACAGGGCAGCCTGAGCAGGGTCTGTGTGACCAGGCAGGGATGGGTGTGAAGCAGGTGAGGGTGGGATTTGTCTTGTGTAGCTTAGGCTGTGCCAACCTCAAATTCCAACCTCAAATTCCAGCCTCCCTCTGTAACCAGTCAAGGAATTGTGGTGTCCCCAGTGAGAATTCTGTGTCATTGGGCTCATTAATGAAACCACATCAAACTTTGTTCATTGGGTACTACTTAAAGTGTTCTGTGTCCAGCCTGGATATCAGGGTGTTTGGAAAGGCTGTATTTAAATGATTTTAGGTATTGTGATGTGAATATGTATTTAAAAAAAGAAACACTTTACTTATTAGGTATGTGACTGAAAATTAGGTTGATGCTTAAGTATGGGCATAAAATTTAGATACATCACAACAGGAATTCAGTGGTTCCTAAGGATGGAAATAGAGAAATGGCCTTGTGGGACAGAAGTGCCTGTTGTTGCCTGGCTGTGTCCTTTGTGGTTTCAGGTTAGTCCAGCAGTGCTGTAAGGCTTCTGTAGGAATGTCCTTTAGCAGCTGTATTTCTTCAAAACATTCATTTTAAGAGCGGTATCAGACCTCAGTGAGAACAGCACGAGTGTCTGATCAGCTGTTCTGTAGCCAAAACAGCTTTTATAAGGAGTAAAAGTGCGTGTTCTGATAAAAGTTCATACCACTGAACCCCTTGGCCTCAAGTCCCGTCCTAGGGTAAAAAGAAGTTCACTACAGAGAACAGCATCAAATGCCTGTTATGTTGTTCTTTGTTTCTTTGCCAGCTGTGGATTTAGAACTGGAATAATTCAGAAAGCAGTGGGACACTGTGACTCACTCGGTACCTCCTGGGCTTTGGACATTCTCGTAAAGCCCCGAGTGCTGAGTGCGAGGTTCAGGCCCCGAGTTCAGTAACTCAGACTCTGAAACCACAGAGACCCTGATCAGCTGTAAACAATGATTTAGTTCTTCTCGACAGTCAGGGCGTTAGAGCTCCAGTTCCAGGTGTGCTGTGCTGAGTGACAACACCAGGGAGGTTTTCTGGAGGTTAAATTTATTCCTTCAGTCAAAATCGGGGACGTGTTCTGGTAGTAACATCTAGTTTTCTAAGACTGTTCTTTTCAATAATTGTGGAATTAGTGTAACTTTTCTTTTAATTCTTCATGCATCTTCTTTGAGTTCCCTCTGAAAACTGCCAGTGGAAAGCCTGGGGAATAACTATTACATAGGAGAGAAATATTAAATAAGGGGAGTCTTTGCCACAAGATGTCCACTACAATTAATGTAGAAACTCTGCATCTTCATTTAAAAGCTGCAGAAAGCAGAGTCCAAATGTGCATCTTCCGTGGAAGATGAACATTATTTATGTTGCCTGGTGTGTGTATAAGTTGAAAAGGGAAATTTATTTCCCAATAAAATCTTCCAGGCTGGAAATACAGAACAGTTTGCTTGAATCCAAATGTATATTGCTTAGTCTCCACAGGAAAGTAAAGACTTATTAAGTCATATGTCAGCTGAGTTGAATTATTGATGTTGAATTCAACATGTTGAACTCAGAGATTCATCAACTTTATAGTATTATTTGTTAGAAAAGTACCCCCTTCTATCTCTTTGGACTGACTTTTTATTATCTCTCTTATTTATTATCTCTTTTATTTGAGGCAGTGGTTGCTGACCTGACTAATAGCTTTCATCTTTGTACTTCAAGTTGTTTCCATATGTGCAGGTGCTGTGGAATTTATTGTCTTTACATTGAAAAATCAAGATCTAGTCAGTGCATTTGTAGATGTTTAAATGAAAATATTCTTAAGGTAGAATTAGGGTACAAGATTTAGGACATGCTGATTTTAATAGAACATACATTTAAGGGTCAGGAAATTCCAACTTAAGGTTAAAGTATTTGAAAAATCAAAAAAATCTAAATTTCACCAAATCAGAAAACACACAAAATTCTGGAATCAGCTGTGAATTCTTTTTATACATCTATACTTGGTAGGAGAAATCCAGTTGAATGTGTGGGTGTAAATTTTGCTTAACCCAAAAGGTTTATTGTTTTTAGTCTTGTTCAGTCAGGGACAAAATTGAAACCTTATGCTGCTGAGAAACCTGAAGTCAGTGTTGATCCCCCAGGTGAGTTAGGTCTGGAACATCTCCCAGCCCCCCTATGGACACGATAAGAATCACAGAGTGGGTTGGGTTGGAAGGGACCTTAAAGTCCATCTCCTCCCAACCATGGGCAGGGACACCTTCCACTAGCCTAGGTTGCTGCAAGCCCTGTCCAGCCTGGCCTTGGACACTTCCAGGGATCCAAGGCCAGCCACAACTTCTCTGGACAACCTGTGCCAGGGCCTCACCACCTTCACACAGAAGAATTCCTTCCCAATATCCCATCTAACCCTGCCCTCTGGCAGTTTGAAGCCATTTCCCCTTGTCCTGTCCCTCCATCCCTTGTCCAAAGTCCCTCTCCAGCTCTCTTGGAGCCCGTTTAGGCACTGGAAGGGGTGGTAAGGTGTCCCTGGAGCCTTCTCTTCTCCAGATTTTACACCCCCAGCTCTCTCAGCCTCTCTCCATAGTTGTGCCATGAGGAGGAGCTCGAACAGTCCCAGGCTGATTTTTCTCTCCTCCTGCCCATGGAAGAGCAAAGGAACATCCCCCCTCCCTGTGCCCCCAAACTCCCACCAGGAACTGGGGGAGCAGGCACTGCACTATTGCCTTCCTAATGCCCCTGCAGCACTGCAACCTCTGGGAATGCATGTGCCTTCCTCAGGGAGAGCCAGGGAGGAGCTGCACTGGAACCTGGTTCATGACAAAGACGTTGTAGTGGCTGAACTTCGCTGCAGAAGCACCTTCTGCCCAGGTCTCTCTCAGCCAGGTTCTCTTCTCTCTCTGGGCTGCCTCAATACCTGTTTCTGGTTTGGGCCCTGTCATTACAGCAACAGCTTCACGTTTGGAGACCCCCAATTGCCAATCTGCAGTAAAGCCGCACAGACCCCCCTGTCTGTTTGCCAGCAAGTGCCCTTCCCCTTCTGAGAAAGCAGGAGGCACATTCCTGAGGCTTCCTCACTGTTGGATCAATCCATGTTGCTACAATAGATTATTTTCCTTTTTTTTTCACTGCTTGGCTCTGCCTTTCCCTCTGTTCTTACACTTCCCACTGAACAGCCATGTGGCAGCTCTGGAGCCGTGGCCACACTGTGACCTCAGCGTGTGCTGGACAAAGATTCCATGTGCCCAGAGAAGGGGGGTGTCTGTCCAGCCCCCCTTCTCCACCAGTGAGGTTCCAAAGGGCAGGAAACCCACCCTTCACCTGTCTTCCTCCCAGTGTTCTCCTCAGCTGCAGCAGAGAGTGCAGGGCCAAGGGCTTCTCAAGAGGGAAGTGATCTCTGAGTGCTTTATGGAGAGACAGACTTGTACAACCAGGAGCAAATTCCCTGTTAGTTTAGATGGAGATTTGACCAGTATTTTCTGCTTACATGGGGCTGGGAGGTGGCCTGTGGAGTTTGCTCATCCCATAACTTCAAGAAGTTCATGGTGAAATCTCTTGGAAGGTCCTTTGCCGGTCATGTCGTGCTAATGACTTCAATGATACATGTTCTAACAGCAGTGAAATGCAAGAAGCCAAAACTACCTTAACAAACACGGTTCATTTAACTAAAAGAGGCAGACTGAGCAGCAGGTGGAAGGGTTAAACAAAAGGAAAAAAGATTATAAAAGTTTGCGGCTTTGGCTTCACTACAAATGGCCCTCTTGCAGCCTTTATAGCATTAGTGTTGCTTCTCATAAAGCTTGAAACCATTCATCCATTTAGAAAGATTAAATTGGTCAGTCATCCAGAACAGAAAATGTACACATCCATTTTGTCTGTTACCCTAAACCAGCTGAAGTATAATAAATGCACTTGATGCCATTAAACTAAAGCATTGAGTATTAATGATGCCTCAGCTGGGGGATTTACAGTTTGCCTGTGTTCCTGATGGTACATTCATCTGCTGCTCCTCAGGAACAGTCAGAGCAGAGCCTTTGAGTTGGAAAACACAACTATAATATATGATGTGAGGGGCTCAGAGGAAACATCTTGGTACTAAAGCAGGGAAAATCCTAGAAATGTTACAATTTTTGTTATTCTTAGAAGATCGCAGTTAAAAAGCACAAACTTCACTTAGGATATCTTAATATATTTATGATGGTCTGTTGAACAGTTTGCAAATACAGGTTTGTCTGGATTTCCAGTTGCAGATGAAGCTATTGCTATTTAAAGGCCTGTCACTTAAACAAGCCAGACAAAAATGGGCAGACTCTCCTAAAGAACGAATTTGTAGAGGCACTTGGTCAGGAAACAAGCTTATTATTAAAAATATAATAAAAATTAGATTTAATTTATCAGCATTTTTTCTTGATTAGTGTCAAGATTCAAGAAGTAGCATCAAGAAAATTTGCAATGGTTGCTTCAGAATACAAGGAAATTTAATTCCTGCTGCTTTGAAACCTGTAAGACATTCCCTCAAACGCAGGGATTTCCAGTGGGCTGGAAAAAACATGACATGTTTTTTAATTACTACATAAAGTGCCTTTAATCAGAGCATCCAACTTGACACCATTAGAACTGGGAAGTAAACTCTATCCAAGTTTCCAGTTCCATGCTGGAAATGCCAGCTCATTCCTGCAGGAAACAGGAATCAGTATCCCATATTGGCTATCACTCAAAGCAGAGCAGATTGCCAGCTGTTCTTAAGCACGGGCTCGAGCAGCAGCAACTTCAGTGGAGCACAAGGAGGGGCTCCAAATGAAATATGCACTCCCAAACTTCCCTGACTATTCCCACCGAGCCCCAAAGTGCTGCTCCCTGTCCCTGCAGCCTCAGGGAGATGAGGGCACTTCCAGGGAGTCCAGAGGGTTCAGCATCACACACTGTGCTTAGGATCTGTTTGATTTGTATTTTTTTTTTTAATTTTTGTTCTGAAACATTTCTGGTGGCAAAAAAAAAGCAACAATCCTCCCCCCTCCCCCTCAGCATTTGTGTTTTACTGCAAATACAAATGGCAACACTACCAGGAGGGAGCGAGGTGATCTGAAAGAGCCAGAACCTCATAAATTGTTTGTGTGGGAAAGCCTGCCTTGCCTTTTCTCTAACTGATGGCATGCCAAGTTTATTTTACAGTATTTACAGTAAGATTTGTTTGTTTTGATACCCTTTGTATGTTGTTAGGGAAAAGGCAGAAGAAAATCTCCAGGAAGTTTATAGTTTGTGATGAGACAGAGCTCGGGCTTTAATTTGCTTTCTAGCCCTGTACCTTTTACTGGGAGTGTAATATAGGAGGGGATATGAGATTGCAATTGGATGAGTTATTACTGAGCTGTTATTTATTTTCTCTGTATGAGTTTGGTGCTTAGGAAAGACCTCAGACCAGCATGCTGAGGAAGTGGAATTGTTGGTTCACGCCGAGAGCAGATGCAGGATGGGCAGGAACAGCCCTGGTTTCTCCTTCCTGCATCACAGTGCTCCAGGAGCAGGGACAACAGGCAGACTCTGCCTGTCCAGTTGAGGTCCAGACAGATGACATGAGCACAAAATTATCCATTATGTGGTGGTCCCAATGTGGCTGTGGGTTGTCTGTGCAAGGCCTGACATTCCTGCCAGCTCCAGCACACATGCTCTGTCAGGAGGAGAAGCCTCAGGTCTCCCTCAGGACAAGCACCCTGGGGTACAAAAAGACATAAAAAGTGGTGCCTGAGAACATTTAGGAAGTAGGAAGTGTTTTCTTGTTGTCCATCTTTAACTAGAGCATCCTGCCCTGAGTCTGCAGAGAAGGTCATCCATTGGCATGGAAAGTCTTCCAGGCAGGCAGGTGCTGCTCGTGTGAGCTTGTTGCACTGAAAGGGAAATAGAGGTGTTGAGTTCAATGCTGAAGCCTTAATTGTTTGAACCAAACTTCTGAACACGTTGTAGGGCCTTGGGTTATGGCAGGAGCAGAGAAATAGGAGACTAATGGTGTATTTTATGTGCTGTGACAAACAGAGGTGTCACCTCTCCCTGACCTTTGCTGTGAAACACTGGGGAGACACAACCACTTTTCTCTGTAGTGGGAACGTTCCATTTCCATGTTTGACTCCCTGGGATGAAGCCTGATTGCCAAATGTTAGGAGCTTTTCCTACGGAGCTGGAGAGGGATTTTCCCAAGGGCAGACTCCTTTTCATCCCCATTCTTCTGCCTGGCAGTTCCCTTAGGGACGGTATTCCAGAGATGTACACAACATGGCCTTCCCTGTGCCAGTGTTGATGTGCTGTGCACACCATGAGAGGGAAAGGGTATTTTGGGGTCAGCAAGTGTCTTGGAGCAAAGCTGGTGCCAGGAGATGCTGGCACAGCTCAGCACTGTTTGGTTTACACCTGTCAGGAGCAGGCAGCCTCTCAGCTCCTGTGTTTGGGTGAGTGTATTCATCATATTTAGCTTTTAAACAATATCCTTTTCATCTTCCCTGCACTTCACAGTTGTTAATTAATCTCACAGCACCCAGGGATTAATAGTAACACTTTACAGGGAGAAGCAGAAACGAGGAAAGAAGAGTTCAAGGTCATGGAAGCAGTTTTATCTAAGGACCATCAGGTTTTGCAAGATTAAAGTGTTCTTAACTGGCCTCTCCTTGGATGTCAGCCTCCATTTTGGAGGCAGGGGGGAAGTTTTTATATTTAATGTATTTAGAGCTCCCCTTTCATTTGTTCACTTTAGCACATATTTTTTCTGAGGCAAATGGTGAACAGAACATGCTCACAGTGCTTTCTTCTCCCTAGGACTTGAAAGATGATCGGAGTGATGAAGAGGAGGAAGATTCTGTCACAGATACTGAGGAGGAGTCCACAAAGAACGGCAGCAAGAGCAGCAGTGGGTCAAGCAAACACCTCCTCAGTGGCAGTCACCACTAGCCCTGTCCTGCCCCACCTCCTGCAGTGATTTCTGCTCTGGTTTCAGCCCAACCTACAGGATAGAATTTGAGTCAAAAGGCTTGTGAGAGACTGTGATTGATTTATTGTTGGCTACTGGACCTGGAAAAAAGCCCAGTTTAGAGGGAAGGGAGAAATTGCATCAAATGACAAAACGTGTTAACGACCCACTTTCTGAATCGTTGGGAAGTGTGTGGGAAGAGGTTTGGACACTGACAGTGCTCCACTGGGGCAGAGCTCAGGGGAGTCAAATAATTCACTGTCCCACTGGTTTTCAATGAGATATATTCCATCAAACAGTTTAAATCACAGATGTTTTGGGGTAGGTAACTTAGTGTGAACTCCATTAGGAACCAGAATTACTCAACGTGGGAAAAATCTGACAGTGCTCTGCAGGGACTGGCACTTCAGTCTTTACTCTTCAGTTGAAACCCTCATCAAAAATGATATTTTTTTAAGTTAGATTTCATTTCCTGGAGGCTGGAGGAAGCAAACATGGAGGAATTCAAATGACTTGCCTGTGAAGAGTTGGCTTCAGTGCAGAAATACAGTCCTTCTCTGAAATGTACTGTATGATAGATAGGTCAAATATTGTGTTCTAAGATTTACCTGTCAAGGAAACCACTGTTAAAACAGCAAAACTCAACCCTGACCCTCCACTGAGCTCCAGGTTTCCCAAATGTCTTTCAGTCCTTTTGGCCCAGTGTTAGAACAGAAGGGGCAGTGGGGAGAGAAGAGAGTGAGTGGAAATTGGGTCTTTTCACAGATCCTTGTGCACTTACTTGTATTCAAAATACCCCCTGTTCCCGACACATCTTCAGCCCAGAGGGTTAAAAACAAATCTCATCCAGTCCCTTCTTGTGAGGTCCTTGGATATTGTGTTCTCTGGAGCAAGTGCTAAATTCTGATTTGAGGTTGTGGAGTGTTCACTGCAGGTATCCAGGCTTTGGGGACTGGCATGGAATGTCACATTGTCTGTGCTGTGGGTTCATCTGATACCAGGATCAGTATTTCCATCTCTGCTCTGTTATAAAATGGGGAATCACATAAGTTAGAGTCAAACAGTGTGACTTTGGCCACATACTGTTGTTTATCTGTAAGCAGTGGAGGAACAGTGGATGTTTGATCAGTTCCCCAAAGTGCCTCTGTCCTAAATTTGCCCCTCTTTTCTAACCCCAGTGTGGACTGCAGCAGCATTTTCAGTCCCAGGGCTTTCCAGGGAGAGCCTGGGCCTTGTAAACAGGGTGGTGCCAGTCTCACTTCCAGCTGCATGAGCTCACAAGGCCATAAATGATTGGTGTCATAAGTTTTAGAGGCTCTGCATGTGATTCTACAGTAGCTGAGATCATCTGGGGAGCTAAATCCAGTAGCCTGATGGAGGCCAGGGGAGCAGGGCTAGAACAGCCCTGGAGCAGAGCACTTGGTTTGGGAAGGCTCTGCTTCCCTTGGGCTGCTCGGGCAGGAATTGGTGACCCACAGGAAGTGTGACATGACTGACTTGTTTTCCCAAGATTTCCTTGGCAAGGGGGATGTAATTCAGCAACTGAAGCATTTGAAAGAAGGGGAAATGTTTGGGATCTCAGATATGAAGAGAGGAGTGTTTTCTGTGCAGGTACAAGAAGCTGCAGAAGTGCTTTGTTACAGAGGCTTCATTTTTCGCAGTGTTTGATTTTTTACTTGCATTTTGGAGCAGGTAATACCCCAAATGTGCCTGTTTTACCACACAGAGAATTCCACTGAGGAAGGAGCATGGCCTACAGCTTCTGAGAAGGATGGGAGATGTGTGCTGGTGGAATGGGACCATCTAAAGCAACTGCTGAGTTTGGCAGGGGCACGGTTGCATATCAGGGCCTGTTTATTGCCTACATGAAAAACACTGGCCTTTCCTAACAAAACGTGGAAATCCAGCATCTTGGAGGCTTTACACTCCCTTGGAGAGACAACTGTGCTTTCTTTGAGATGTAAGGGAGTTTTGGGAGGTGGCCAGGGTATTATCATTTAATTTTGGTGCCAGAAGCTTTCCTCCTATGACTAGGAAAGGAATTCAGGAAAGGAAACACAAGGAATGATGTTGTCACAGGAATGAGCCTCTGAACAACTACTGATTTTTCAACTGGAATTTATAGTCTCCTTGAGGCCAAACCTTGCCCTTTCTGCTCAGGACAAGCCTCCCACTGAAGCCAATTAACTCAATTGGAGTCTTGCCTAGGAGAAATTTTGGATTGCAGTTATCCAGCCTAATTGCCAGAACCGTTGTTCTAAGTCAGTGTGAAACTGGGGTCTTCGAGGAAGAGCAGAAGGTAGATAAATACACTCAAATGTAAAGCATTGAGGCAAATTTTGGGTGAGTACAGAAGAATATGGAAGAAAACAACATCCTGAGGGTGAAGATTGTCTGGGCACAATAAACAACCAAATAAACTCCATCATGTGTCAGTGAGGGGTGACGAGGGCAGGCCGTGAGGGCCCTGCCCAGGGGTTACTGCCATGGCACACACAGGGATTAGACCTAAACATCCTGAATGTAAAGCTCTAGGAACTGGGAATAAATACCCCCAGCAGAGAAAGAAGTGGGAATGGATTGTGACAGTGAGACTGGATGTATCTCCCCTGTTAACATCAGATTGGTCATTCCTGAAGTTATGGGAGCTTCATTTTCCACTTGTTACTGATAGAAACCCAGGAACAAGAAGCTGAGCTCACAAGGACACAATTCCTGCCAAAGAAATTCATGTCATGGTGCTTCGAGATTTTCAGTCTATTCAATGCAATGCAATGAAAATTCAGCCTTAACATTTTTATGATCTTGGTGTGAAAAGAGTCTCCAAACACAGGAGCAGAAAAGCTGTAGGTGTGGCTGGGAGCACAGGCTCTGACATTTAATTGTCACCATTTCACAAAGGGTGTCCTGGTTCAATGAGGTGACACAGTGCTTCTGGCTTTGCTGTGTCAGTCTGACCATGCCAAAATATTTCTGATAGTTATAGACTGAAAATCAAATCTTAGTCCATCAGACTCAGGGCAAACTCTTCTGTTCCATTTAATTTCTCTGTCTTCAGTTCAGGTATTCTTGTCCATGTGTACTACACTGCCTCTGTACTTATTCCATACTTAGATTTACCAGCCTGCTCTGGATTTTATTTACAGCTCTCCTTTGCTCCACAGAACTCATTTTCTCAATTCATATTATTTGGTATAATTATCTTTTTTTGTTGTTCTTAACACCACTGACTTTGCCTGGTCAGTTGTGATACACATTACAAATAAATATTTTTTGAAAACAGGTGAGGATTTCCTTGTTTTCCCTGTCCATTCCCTCCCAGCTTTCCAATGAGAGCACATTCAGGAATGAATTCCTTTCCAAGTTTTTCCCTTTCCTGGAAAAGGCTGGATGACCCACAGTCTTCATAAAAGGTAGCAGCCAGGGCTGTAAATGATCTTGTGTTTTCCTGAACAATTAATGAACAGAGAGGAAGGAAAATTAATGGGGGCCTCATCCATCACTTGTCTTATTCAAGATTTATGCTTTGATTAAAGTACTTGACAGTGGTCCTGTGTACACCAGGAACTACTCCCTCTGGAATGTTGCATGAGGTTGTATCTCAGATGGGTTTTGAGGTGGGATTATCAGTGGCTTATCATAAGAACACTTGAGGCAGCGCAGACATGGATCTTCAGCTGGCAAAAGCAGGAAAGCTCTATGGAAAACAAGCTGTGCAGATTTGTATCAGCTGAAAAGCTGTTCCATATTTCTTCTTTTCCATTTGTGCCTCCCTGGTTGGGAGGATCGCAGAGGTTCTGACTTGCTGTCTCCTCCCATGGGCTAACAAACATAAGGGAAGGTGTTCCAGCCCAAATAATGAACTGGAGCAGAATGCTTTGGTTTTATTAGCTGAATTCTTTCTTTTTTTTTTTTTAAGCTTATGAGTAAGAATAAAGTAGATGGAAAGCAAATCGAGCAGGGCTGTGTGAGTTTTGGCTACAAGCAACTTGCAAACTGTGAAGAATAAAAAAAGAAGTTGCTGATTTAGGAAGAAAAACACCATCTCCACAGGCACTTCCCCCAGCTGTGGGATTGAAGAGCAGCACATCCCCAGCGGGCAGGGATGACATTCCATGCTGAGCACACGGACACGGCCCAGGAGGGAGAACTCCAGAGCCTTTTGTATGGAGCAACACATGAGCCAGGAATGTACCTGTGAGCTGATTCCATCAATCATGTTCAAAATCACTGGAAATGCCTCTGCCCTGCCAGTTTGATGGGGTCCCTCCAGCTCTGTGTCTCTGTAGAGTTTGAGCTTTGGCTGCACAATGGGCCTCGAGGAGGACAAACACCTCTGAGCTGTTGGAGGTCACACAGGACATCTGTATTCCCACTGAGAATGGCAGTTCTGCTCCAGAACGGTATGGAATCTACCTGAAGGCCATCAGGGACAGCAAGGTGGCCCTCGAGGGGCCAGCATCGCAGGGAAGAGGTGAAGCCCTGCCATCAATCCCTTGTCAAGGACTGGGATTCCCAGTCAAGGAAGGGGAGGTGATCACAGCAGTGTGAACTTCACCCAAAGAGCTTCAGCTGGGGCTCTGAGAGTTTATTTGGCTGAAAGAACCCCCTGTGGGACTACCTGAAGTTTGAGCCTTAACAGAAGACAAGGCTGAAAGCACCACTCTGAGCTTCAACAGAGGACTCTGCAAACACGAAGTCATAACAACCCACGTAGGATAATGTTGTTGATGTTCCAATAGTCCGAAGATTTATGAAAATAGCTTCTATTTACTCAGCTGGAGAGAGCCCTGTTCTCCTGAGTTTTGTTACCCCATAAAGCATTCAGAGGAGACCCCATAATCATTTCAAAGTCAGAAACATTAAGTGGAATAACAAGTATAAACCCTCTCCACAGTGACTTTGAAGTGCAAGAAGCATGGCCTTGTAGCCTGGAATATTATGGAATATTACTCTGCTTTGAGCCGGGTGGGAAGAAACAGCTCCCAGGCAGTTGTTTCAGGTGGTGAAAAGTCCGTAGTTTTCCTCCCACGGAAGAAGTTGGTATAAAAGAAGTTAAAGTTGAGCAGTAAAATAGGTGATTAAATTCCCACTGAAATTCACAGAAGCTTTTCCCATGATACCAATGAGACTTGGATCCAGACCTCCTGTGACCAGGTACAGTGATAAGGACAGCAGGGCACAGCCCCAGTGCTTTGCCTTCCTGTAGCCCAGGGCAGAATCCTCCCTGGAAAATGAGATCTTCTGTCTGCAGAACACTCACCTTCACCTCTTCCCAAACTGGGCCTGTATCCTTTGAAAGACATTCCTGGGAAAGCAGTCCTCCCTCTTTCAAGGCAGAAATCTGTCTTCCAGCAGAGAACTCTGCCTCCAGGACAACTCCTTTCCCTGAGCACTGGCTGATTCGGGTTGAGCCCAAACAATGAGTTCCCAGAGCAGGAGGGAAGGCAGGAGGATCTGGGAGAGGCTCCTTTAGAAAGATCCCAGTATGTGAGTGAGGGGACAGGGAGGGCCTCGCTGGGGCTGGGCCAGGAGCCCAGCGGAGTCCAGTGGAGCCCAGCAGACCTGCAGCTGTGGCAACAACCCCACGGGTCACCTCCAGTTGCTGGGGGAGCCTGACTCCCCTTTGGACCTCAGCGTTGGTTCTGTGCTTTTTGTGGCTGACTGAGAATCCCAGGAGTCCTAGAAGGGCTCCTGGAAGATTTGTGTGTTTGCTTTCTACAACCAAGAGCAGAAGAAAGCTGCTAAAAGGCCTTCCTAGTGCACCTCTGGGTAAGTGTCTGGGTTGTGTTGTGGGCTGTGTACAGTGCAGGAGATCTCCTGGTATTTCAGAACAAGAATCTGTAGGAAGCAGGAGCTAAATCTTATCAGGTTGTGCTAAGTCTTATCAGGCCTTGCAAATCCTACCTAGTTCCTTTGCTGTTTTAGAGGAGGAATTATTCAGCAACCAAAGAATGTTGGTTTTTTCCCTATTGCAAGGGGCAGTGAGGTCAGGTAGTGGTTGTGTTTGGAGCTTTTTTGAACCCTTTGGCTCCTGCAAGGATGGCACTTGAGCAGAACACAGGACACTGTAGCAGGAGCCCCTTTGGCCTGAAGTGAGGGCTGTTCTATACCCACACAATTCTGCAGGCATGCACAGCATTTAGTGATCCCGGGAATTGCTTCCCGCCGGTTCTGGCTGCCCTGGGAGAGCCCAGCGCTGCCGGGCTGTACCTGCTGCTCGTGGAACACCCCAATCCCTACCTGTGCCATCGCCCGCGGGGGTGACCTGGTCATTGCTGCGAGGCCCCACGAGGTGGCAATAGCAGGACACGGCTCCCGTCGGGACACGGCTCCGAGGAGCGCTGCTGTCCGTCCTTTTGCCCCTGGAAACAGAGATTCGATTGAATCACAGAATCATAGAACCAGCCAGGTTAGAAGGGACCTCTGAGATCATCAAGTCCAACCCTTGATTCACTACTGCCGTGGTTCCCAGACCATGGGCACTGAGTGCCACATCCAGTCTCATCTTAAAAACTTCCAGTGATGGAGAATTCACCACTTCCCTGGGCAGCCCATTCCAATGGCTGATTACCCTCTCTGGAAAGAATTTCTTCCTAATATCTAACCTAGACTTCCCCTGGCAGAGAATATCGGGGTGCAAAATTCTTGCAGTTGGTAATTTCCACTTGGTTGATCTCTGACTGTGAAACAAGTGTCTGGTGTGTCCCTGGTAAAAGAGCACTAACAAATTTTGCTGAGAGTGTTTGGTACCAATTCCAGTCCCGGGGTTTGGTTCCAGTCCAGAGGACCCCAAGGGTTGGTATCTACCTGGGTGTCACCAGTGCCCCTTTTCCCAGAGGTGCAGCACTCTCCTACTGACTCCCTTGGAGCTGTACCTGGCATATCTGGGATAGGGCTGGGGAAGAAAGGATGTTAAATCTGCTCTGATGCTGCTTTACTGCTTGTATTTTTTCATATTGTCTCTTTAAAGGTATTTACCAAGCAACAGAATCTGTGGCTGGTGGTAAGTGAAGCCCTGTTCTCAACCAGATCCTTAATGTCTGTAATGCAAATAAGGATGATAAATCTCAGAATAATGAGTGTTACACTGCCCTTCCAATGGTGCTGTCCCACCTCAGGAACGGACTCTCCACCCCAAACATATGAGGTGCTCTGTGTTTTGCACCATTGCCAAACAACAAAGCAAAGCTCTGAGGGTGGAAGGGTTTGGGCCAGGTCCAGCATGTGCATGTGCAAAGGGGGGAGCAGTGGGACATCACCTCCCAAACTCAAAATGTGCCCTAAAACACCTCCAAAACCCAGTGCACTGTCAGGAGGCACCACTGAGAAGTGCTCCCTGTAGAAAGCTGTTCCCAAACTTCTTCCATGCCCATAAGCAGTGGTCTCTGCAGGCCCAGGCTGAGCACCCATTAAACAGTGTTAAATGCTGGACAAATTGGGTTTTTTATAAATGCAGAGCAGAGACAAAGCAATTAAGACCAAAATCTATGAGTTCTGGGGGTTTTCCCCCAGGGATGTCTCGGGGTCTGGGGGGGCACAGTGCATATTCCTTCCTTTACAGCTGCTATGGCTGGTTTCTTCTAGGAGAAAATTCAGAGCTTGGGCTTGGGGTCCACAAAAGCTGTGACCCTGGTGGGTTCCCAGCTGTGCTGAGCCCTGGCTGCAATGGCCCCCTGACCAAGCACACACAGCCTGCACACTCCACACTCCCCGTGAGCATCAGCAGGGAAAAGGGATCCTTTGGTCTAAACAAGTTCCTTTAATCCCGTTTGGCACAGCCCTCGTGGTCAGGCTGTGCTCAGCTATGGCTGTGCAGAGAGCTGGGAACTGCTTTGCTTTGATAGCGGGATGAAAAATTTCCATGGGCTTTGTCCATGGCTGTGGATGGACAGGAGGTGCTCGGACGCTGTGGAATGTGGGTGGCAGCCTCTGTGGTTCCCATCTGAGCCCAGCTCTTCCCTAGGATTCCTGTTCAGAGCCAGGAGACAGCTGGATTTGACTTGCTGCTTGAAGCTTCGAGGTTGCCTGCTTGGCACTCTCCATGAGGGGTTTCCATGGGCTGTGCCCAGCTGTGGGTGCAGTTCCCTCCATCCCAGCTCCCAGACGGTGCCAGTGGGAATCCTCACTGCCAGCAGGTGCTCTGAAAACACCTCCTCTCCTTTCCTGCCTATGTCCAGCCCAGGAATCCCGACAGCTGGCACTGGAACAGTGCTGGAGTGACGCTGATGTTTTGCTGTTCTGAACAAACACTTGTGACTGAGCCAAAGTGAGCTGCCAGCTCTGCTGGGAGAGAGGATCCAGCATCAGAGGAGCATCTCCATTCTGCTCCTGGGTCACTGTAGGGCCTTGCAAAAAATGACAATATTGGCCCCCAGTGGGCTGGGATGAGGTATTGGTGGCTGTTGCTGATTAGGAACAGGATGTGTGTCAGACTTGAGGAGTGTTGCTCCCTCCAGACCTCGCTCTGTCCTTACCTGGTGACTCCAGGCAGGCTGTGCTGACGTGGGCAGTTGGGTTTCCTCGCTGGAGGAAAAGGCAGCCCTTGCTGTCCCTTAGGAGAGTGTGACAGACACAACCCCTGTCAAGGTGCACGGCACTGCAACTGTGGCCCTGCAGTGGTCACAGCACATCCTGCCTGCCTTGCTCCCTTATGCCCTGGGAACAAACACGCTTTTGCTGCTTCAGGGCAGCTCAAGAGCCCAAAATATGGGGCTGTTTCCCCAGATAGGTGCTCCAAGTGACCCCCAGGCTACACAGCTAACATTCATGGGCAATATCAGTTGACCAAGGCTAGGTTGGATGGGGCCCTGAGCTCCCTGGTGTCCCTGCCTGCAGCGGGGGCGTTGGACCCAGCTGATCTTCAAGGTCCTTTCCAACCCAAACCAGTCTAGGATTCTATGATCCTACAACCAGACATCCCAATTTGCATCTCCAGGCTGTGGAGCTCATAGTAAAATCTGTGGGACAGCATGTGCTGGAGGCTGAGTGCCCACAGCTCCCTCCCTGCTGGGAGGGTTTGTCCTCCTGGGACAGCATTGGGAATTTCCTGACTCACCTGGGGGTGATGGGAAGGGATTGTAAAGACCAACTGGTCCAGAAGGGAAGAACTGCAGAGCAGCCAGGAATGGGGACAGGGAATGCAAATTTAAATTTTTAAAGCTTTAATTAAATTTTTTAAATTTAAAATTAAATTTTTAAAAGCAGTCAGAGGTTTTGTGCTGTGAACTCTGCACTGCCTCTGTCAATGGCATTACAGCAAACTTCTGCACAGCTCTGCCTCCAAACTGGGAGCAATGAGGAAAATCATCACAAACCTGAGTGAAGGACTGGTTCTGTGGGGAAGAGTAACTCTGAATATTACTGGTCCAGTCACTGCTCATGGATAAAAGGTGGAGGTTTTTGATAGCTGAATTGCTGTAAGGAGGTTTTTGATTGCTGAATTGCTGTAAGGAGGTTTTTGATTGCTGAATTGCTGTAAAAGTTCAAATGGTTTGACAAAGCTTTGAGGGAAGCTTGGGAGCATCTCGAATATGAGACAAAAGAAGGGTTAGTCAGAGCCTCAGTGACCTGAGCACACAGGCTTGGGGCTGTTTGACTTCCACAAGGGAAAAAAGGTGTTTTACAGACCCAGACCCCAGCTGGGGGGCCAGAGGGGCTTGGCCTTGGGACACAGCCCTTCCCCAGCTCTGTGCCACCATCCAGCGGTACCTGTGCCTGGGGCACAGCCCTTCCCACCTTGGCCTGTCCCCCCCACAGTGCCTGGCTGTGGTCCCCCATCTCCAGGGATGGGAAGGGGCCTTCCTGGCTGGAGCAGAGCCGGCTCCCGTGCCGTGACCCACCTCGGAGCCCCCGCCTGCTGCGAGCCCCTGACCCCGGCAATCCCATCGTGGGGATATCGAGTGTTCTGTTTGTTTTGCAAGTGTAATTGGCCAAGACGCTGTGAAGGGAGGAGAGAGTGCTCCAGGGAGAGGTGTTAAAGAAATAGGAAAACATTATTAAGAGTGTTTTAAGTCAGCAGTTCCCCTTATTAGTGCTTTCATGGGGGAAAGGAGCCACTTTAGGTCTGTGCAGTTGCATTGGGCCACCGGGTCCAGGCTCTAGTAGCCATCCTTGCAGCTGGATGACCTGCCTTGTGCCTCCCCTTAGCATCACCTCTGTCCCTCTTCCAAGCCATGCACCACCTTCCTGCCTTACCAATCTCCCCCTCTGGCTCCCTGTGCCCTGCTGCAAGGAATACTCAGAGAAGGAGGAGCCTTGTATGGAATATGTGGTTTTGGGGATGATCCTTGTCCAAGGCATACAGGATCCTTGTTGGATACAAAGAGAGATGACTGAGAGGAGATGGGGGACACCAGATGTGGGATATGGCCAGATGAGGAACAGTGCAGGGACAGAGGGAGGTGGTGCCTGCATGAAGGGCTTTGCTGGTGTCAGCTCCAAGAATTCAGAACTTCTGCCTCCAAAAAAAAAATTAATCAACAGCAAAAATTTTTGAGAAAGGATTATTTTAAACAATCCCATGGTTGAGAACTTCTTAATTTGCTCCTGGGCAATAAACCTCCAGGCTTCTCACAGCTCACATTTCCCAGCCTGTCAGAGGGTCAAACGTAGAGTGATGGAGTTAAACTAGAAATCAATCTCATGATTGCAGGAGCCAAGGTCTGGAGAGGAAAAACCCAAACAAACTGTAAATCGGAACAAAAGAAAGTGCCAGCTATTCCCAGGTTCCTGATAACATCACCAGAAGTGGCAACACTGGACTTCATGAAAAGCCTGGCTGAACTTTAGGGTCAGCCCCAAACAACGAGAGCTCTTTCCTTTGTCCCCTGGTCCCCGCATGCCTGGGGAGTGACGTGTGACCGGTCGGTGTGGCCAGGGTGCTGGGATCTGTGCACAGCTCTCCCATCCCACACACACCCTGCACTGGCCCTGCCTGTGGTTAAACCCCCACCATGGCCAGGCTGGAGGTGGTGGGGCTCTGGCATTTCCATGTCTCTGCCCGAAGCGCTGCCTGTTGGAGGGAGCGGATCCTCCCTGCTCCCTGCAGGGGAGTGGCTCAGTTGTGAGCACGTTCTGTTACATCCCTGACTTTTCTCACCCACCGTGGCCTGTGTGCAGTGTCATTCTCTGCTCCTGACAGTGTTGCACCCTGATCCCTCCAAACGTGTGCCAGGGCAGCAGGGATACCTGGGAGGTTTTGTTCGGACAGGAGCAGCACCAGGGTGGGAATGTCCCAGACCTCCATGTCATGGGGGCTGGTGTGAAGCGACCCTGGGATTTCAGAGGTCTGTTCCTCAGCCCCCGTCCCACAGGAGTGTTTTTCTTCTCTTTTCTCTGTTTTCCGTGGAAATAGGGTGTTTTTCCCCATTGCTGGGAGGCCCCTGGAGATAGGCAGGGGGGAAGTGTCTGTGGGGAAGATCTTCATGGAAAACCTCATGGAATGCACTCGCTGTTTGTGAGGCAGACAGTCAATGAAACTCCCTGTGACAAAAGGGACCTTTGTCAGCCTGTGAATAAACTCCCTGCTTTACAGGGACTCCTGCCATGGACCTACCTGAGCTGAAGCAGGCTATGTGCTCCCCTGAGGACACAGGTGCCACCTCCAGTGTCACAGTCACTTTTCTTTCTGCTCTTTATCCCCAGGAGCTCATGAACAGACTGTCCATTTTCAGCCAGACTTGACAGGGATGTCCCAGAGGGAGTTTTTCTTTCTCAGGCTTGGGAGAATTCAGGCTGCTGGAAGGAAAAACCTCCTGACTGCCTCTGCTGAGGGTTGCATGAACTGTTCCAGACACTGGAGACTCCACTTAGGATCGTTTAGGTTGAAAAAGACCTTAAAGATCATTGAGACCACCTGTAAGAAGTGAGTCCAACATGAAGCAGCACAGCCTGGAATACCCTGTATCCAGGGAAGAAGCTTTAATGGAACCTCTGGCTCCCTGTGTAAAGCCAGTCTTTAAGAAACCCACTGCTGGCACCTCTGGAACTACTTGTATTTATTTGGTTGATGGTTTTAAACTACAAAAGAGCTTTTGTTGGTCCCTCCTTGTCATTAAAACTGACTTGTGGTTTTTTGGGGGGTCATTTGCACAGGTAACAGCAGCACCTGCCAGGTCCATGCCTGACCAGCCTGGCCAAGCTCTGCAGCCTCTGGAGGGGAAGAAATTCCAGATACCCAAAGACCTCAGTGAGGAGAGGAGCTGCATGGAGAGCAGGGAAGGTATTGGAGTGTCCCAGCAGGAGAGGAACTGCAGGGAGAGCAGGGAAGGTATTGGAGTGTCCCAGCAGGAGAGGAGCTGTAGGGAGAGCAGGGAAGGTATTGGAGTGTCCCAGCAGGAGAGGAGCTGTAGGGAGAGCAGGGAAGGCATCAGTGTCCCGGCAGCAGAGCAGCACCTGTGAGGTCGGGATTGCCCACTTAGGACCAGGACAGGAAGGGTTTGGAAAAGGGTGGCTGGAGAGAAGGGAGAAGGCTGAGCAGTGGCCAAGTTAACCCTTCCCATGCTGGCATTTTCCAGGCAGTGAGCCAAGTGACTGCTCGGGAAGATGGATATAACACATGTCTGCAGTCTCCAAAGGGTTATTAACTGTGCAATAATGGCCATGAAACTTGGCTTCCTCGATGTACATTTAAAATTGAAAGAAAAAAATACAACACCATTTTCAGAAGGGGGAGAGGGCTTGTTTCCTAGGAACTGCAGGGCCAAATCCACCTCTGTGATGGTGAGAGGAGAAACACCTCCCCACACACGGGCTGGGAGCAGGGGAGCAATGCAACCACCACAGCAGGACCACAGCCCCCTCCAGCCACACGAGTTTATCCTTATCAGGAACAATTTCAAGGCATTTCTGAAAAGCCCATGGTGTTCAATTAATAAAGAGAGTCTGTGTCTCACTGCAGCTTTGGGATTTGGATTCAATAAAACCACTGCTGCTCCTAAGACAGATTCCTCTTTTGTTGTGTGGGTACCTCTGGGGGCTTGTCCCTCGCTCCTGGCTCCAGCCCTTGCCAACACTGAGGTCTGCCTGGGATGTTGCCCCTGTCATGGGGCGTTGCAGCCTCTTGGGCTCCTGTCCAGATGCTCTGAAAGTCTGGGATGCTCCACAGGGAGTATCCCTACTCCAGTGCAGTCTGTGCCAGCCAGCCCAGCCACTGAGCGAGTTCTTCCATGCAGTAAGTTACAGACTTCTCTTTATTAGTGCCTCTCTTCCCCCACACTATTAAATTTATTCTTTCTCTGTATTGTTATTATTTTTTGGCAGAGGACTTTGGAAGGTGGGAGAAAGGATCTACTAGAAAGTTAAACAAATCTAAGCCCCCCCCCCCAAACCCTTCTGAGGGCAGAGACAAGGCACCAGCTCTGATCCCTCAGCAAATGAAGTCAGCTGGTGGTCTGGGTTTAAACGTGGCTGTTGAGGGCTCAGGCCAGGTTTGGCAGCTCACAAATCAAGTTGCCTCGTGGTTCTCAGGAGTGGAGGGTTGCCACGGGTGGAAGGGCTGGGGGGGAGCTGCTGCCCTGAGCTTCTGTGCCAGCCAGAGCCCTGGCCCTGGGGGGACACACGGAGATTGCTGGTTCACAGCAGGTCAGGAGGGAATTTCAGGCTCTGAGGTTTTGTTTTCCATGTTATGTTACACTATTGACATAGAGCAAGGCAGCCCCAAACTGAGTTTTTGTCTCCCTTGAACGAATCAGGGCCAGTCCCTTTGCTTTAGAAACTTCTTATTAGAGAGCAGAGCGAGCCTTGAAAGAGAGAGGGAAACAGAGAGCTGTTAAATCTCACCTGCTCACAAACTGCCTCTCTCCTTCTGCAGGAGCAGCTCTCAAGGAAAACGTGCTTCTTGCTGCCTGTCCAATGCCTGGAAGAAAGAAAAATGTATTAACACACTCATGTCCCTTGTCCTAAATTCAAACAGCCCTTTTCTCAGCACTCCCGCAGCTTCCTGCCCTCCCAGGGATGAGCATCCAAATCTAATTCCTCTTGCCTGAGACTCAGAGCCATTACCACTGTCAGTACTGCTCCGGACAACTCTTGTGGAAGTGCTGCAGGGAGATCTGCCAGAGTCATTCACACTGTTTTATGGGTCTTCCTTTGAATTCTTCTACAATTTCAGGAACAAAGTTGCAGATTTTTGCAGAAGTTTAAAGTCTAAGGCGCTGTTCTGCTGGGCCACCAAAGTTTAAAGCTGCTAACAGGTTGGGTCTTGACTGCCTTCCACGACTCAGCCATGCCAGAAGAGCAGAATCCAATCCAAAGCCCACTGACTGCAGTGGAAACCTTTTGCTCTTGGAAATCACCCTACTGCTTCCAACAGCCCCTGTCCAAGCTGGCTTTTCCTGACTCCTGCACAGCTGAGGACACGCAGGACGTGGCCCAACCAGGTGGGAAGGAGCTCTGGTGACTGCAGGACCGCAGTGAAAGTGGGAATTGGTAACAAAAATCAATTTTTATATCTCTTGACCTTTATGCACTTGTTTCTTGTTTTATCCAAGTGCTTCAGCAGTAGGTGAGATCACTGCCCAAAATCTTAGTGTGCTTATATATTGTATTCTAAGATGACTCTGCTTGAGCAGGGAAGTTGGACCAGATGCCCCAACATGACCTGTGATTCTGTGATATTGCCAACTTTGTTTTTTTCCTGGTCCTCTGAGCCCTGGGATTGATCCTGCGGATGGTGGTTGGAAAGAATAGGTGAGTTTTTCAAGTGAGCTTCCATAGCAGTGTCAAAATCGTTTTGGTGATGAAAATGGGGTAATGCAGGGGGTTGTCCTGCTCTGCTCTGCACTGGGGCAGCCTCATCTTGAATGTTGTGTTCAGTTTTAGTCACCACAATATAAGAAAGATATTAAGCAATTAGAGAGTGTCCAAAGGAGGGCACTGAAGATGTTGAAGGGCCTGGAGGGGAAGCCGTGTGAGGACACTGAGGGCTCCTGGTGTGTTCAGCTGGAGGAGACTGAGGGGAGACCTCACTGCAGGTACAGCTTCCTGGGGAGGGGAAGAGGAGGGAAGAGCACCGATTTCTGCTCTGTGGGGACCAGAGACAAGAGCTTAGGGAAGGTCCTGAAGTTGTGTCAGGTGAGGTTTAGGTTGGATATTAGAAGGCTCTTTCCCCAGAGGGTGGTTGGGCACTGAACAGGCTCCCCAGGCAGTGGTCACAGCACCAAGGCTGACAGAGCTCAAGGAGCATTTGGATGATACTCTCAGGCACATGATGTGACCCTTGGGGATGGTCTTGAGCAGGGCCAGGAGTTGGACTCTATGATCCTTGTGGGTCCCTTCCAACTCGGCAGATTCTATGATTCTGTGAAAACATGACGGGGCAGACCAGCAGCGGGCTGCCCCGTACCAGAGCCCCGTGGTGATCCGGGTGGGATGTTCCCAGCAGCTCCACGGCCGATGGGAACCTCAGAGCGGCCCCGGTTCCCGACCCGGCCGCGGGTCCCTCAGGACCGGCCGGGGCTCCCTCAGGCTCCGCGACCGGGGCAGGAGAGGGCGCCCCCTGCCGGCCGCCCTCCCGCGCACGTGCACCCTCCCCGCGCGGCCCCGCCGGCCCGCAGCCAATGGGAGCGCGCGGGGCGTGTCCCGGCGGGCGCGGCCGCCCAATGGGCGCGCGGAGCCGCGCGGGGGGGGCGTGTCCGGGCTCGCGCGGCGGCGCTGGCGGTGCCGAGGGCGGGCAGGGCGCACTCGGGCCGCGCTCCCGCCGCCGCTGCCGCGCTCCGCGCTCGGCCCCGCCGCCCGCACGACGATGTTTGACGGCTGCCTCCTGCCGCTCGTCGTGCCCTGCCTGCTGCTCTGCGGACTGGACGCCGGCACAGGTAGCACTCCCCGGGCTCCTGGCTGCCCTGACAAGGCGGCCCCGCGCCGCGGGTCCGGCCGCGGGCGGCAGCGTGCGGGCACGGGGCGCGCACCGCATCCCCTGCCTGCGGGATGAATCGCTCCAGGCTTTTCTATTTTCTTTTCCTGTCCTCCCGCTGCTGCCGCTGCTGCCGGAGCGTTCCATGTGGAAAGCTGCTGACTGTCCTTGGCCGCGTCTGCGGCTCGCTCTGCTTTTCCCCTTCTCCCTGCAGATTTTTATTGGGGTTGGTGAAATGCGATGCTTGTGTCTGAGCTATATATATATATGTATTTAATGATACAAGTAGCTTTAGCGTTTGCCTTATTGCTCTCCTCCCTGCACGTTTCTGTCTCTAATATGTATGTATGTAGAGAGAAATAAACTCTGCTGCTCTGCCGGCTCCATTGTCTCCGCAGCCCGTTCGCAGTTTCCAGCGCTGAAACCCGAGCGCGGGGCTGTCCCGGTTCGGTGCGGGGGTCCCGGGGCGCGGAACCCCCCGTTCGCCCCGTCGGGGTGCGAGCTCCTGAGCCTGTCTCCTTCTCGCCTGCAGCTGGCGGAGCGGAGCTGGAAGTGGTGATCCCGGAGCGAGTGCCGCTGGAGAAGATCCACCTGCTGCCGCCCGGAGGGGATCGCGGCGGCCCCCGGCGCCGGCGGGCGCTGCCGCGGCCGGAGGAGGAGGAGGAGGAGGAGGCTGTGCTGCTCCGCCTGCCCGCCGCCGGCGCCGAGCTGTACCTGCACCTCCGCCGCGACCTGCGATTCCTGGCCCGGGACTTCGCGGTGGAGCAGCGGCGCGGGGAGGAGCGGCGGCCCCCGCGGGAGCGGCTCTGCTTCTACACGGGACACGCGCTGAACCGCAGCGACTCCTTCGCCTCCCTCAGCACCTGCGCAGGGCTGGTACTGACACCCCGCCCCGCTCCCCTCCGCCGGGCCCGGGCCGCCATCCCTCCTCGGGGCTGGTGCTGCCGTCCCGCCCCGATCCCCCCGGTGCAGGCACCCTCCCCTCCACCGGGCTGTTCCCATCAGCCGGGTGATGAGGGATGCCCCTGCCTCACCTCCCCTCAGCGCAGGGGCTCTCCTGTCCCCTCCCCTCCCAGGCCCTGCCAAGCAGCGCTGCAGTCCCAGGGTGGGTGTTCTGCCCTGACTCTCTGCTGTTGAGCTGCCTCAGCCATCCCTGAGGAGCCTCAGCTATCGCTGGGGAGCCTCAGCCATCTCTGAGGAGTCTCAGCCATCTCTGAGGAGTCTCAGCCATCTCTGAGGAGTCTCAGCCATCTCTGAGGAGTCTCAGCCATCGCTGAGGAGCCTCAGCCATCCCTGAGCAGTCTCAGCTCCCGCGGCTCCGCTGTGGGTGGGTGGCAGGGCCTGAGGGTGCTGCAGAGGAGTGTCCTGGCAGAGGGAACATGTTTTGTCACTGTCGGACAGGTGGCTGAGTCCCACTGTGGGTGATTTGGTCCCCTGGCTCACTCCTGCAGTAGCTGTGCAGCTCTTCAGCCCTTCCCACCTGGCTCCTGCCGTCGGTGTCAGGGCACTGGGTGAGAGCAGCACTGTGAGGACACCTGGTACTCTGGTGTGGTTGGAGGAACTGTCCCACTCAGGAATGTTTTTCCTGCCACAAGCGTCAGGATTTCTCTGCCTGAGGCTGTAGGTGGCTCTGCAGGGCCTGGTTCTCCTCTGAGCATCCTGGTAGGAGCAGGTGATCTTGCCTGGGACAGAAGGTTTCTCAGGGGTGAAGACTGAGACAATGAGTAGTTTGCAATTACTGTTGATAACTTAGAAGTACTTCAGAAAGTCAGCGGGGCATTAAGCTTTAATTCCCAGCACGTGGTCCTGGGATGTGTTTCCTGGGGTGTGCTGCTCAAGACAGGCTTGTTGATAGAGGTTTAGCCTTAAACTGCAGTGAGAAGCAGTTCATGCTCTGCCCTCAGGGCTCCAGCCTTTCCTCCTGAGCCATTTGAGGGCGCTGTGCCTCAGGATTAAAAAAAACCCAACAAACTGGCTGAGGGATGCTGAGTGTCTGAGTGGCACTGGAGATTGAGCTGAGTTCCACTGAGGGAGGCTTAAAACCAATATCTCTAATTCAGGCTTTAAATCACTGACAGGTCTATGACTTTGTCACCAGGCATGTTTTGTAAATGTTGTTCATGTAGTGCTGGGCTTCCAAAGCTACCTGCTCCAACGGAGCTGGAAGGCACAAACAGGCAGAGAAGGAACCTTTAAAAAAAGAGGAATGTAGCTGTAGGCACAGTATTAACTGCCTGAGATCAAGGAATGGAGGAAGGGGGTGAAAAAGATTGGCGATATTCCCAGTAGAAAAGTTGGAAAAGAAGCAAGACTAGGTAGTCTTTGTTCATTACTCTACAAATATGAACTGCAATGTTGCAGTATCTGTTTGGGTCATAGGAACTCTAAGCAATGACTAAATTGACATAGCTGAGCTAGATCAACTTGGGATCAAAAAGGGATTGGTGTCAGAGCTGCTGGTTTGTGGCACCTCCTGGGGACCAAAGCCCAGTATTAGTGACAGTGTTGGTAAAGCTCTTTTTGCCTTTGTCTGTGCATCTGGTCCTGGGAGTGCTGAGAGTGGTGTGAGCAGCTGTGTTGTGTTTCTGCATGTTCAGATACTCCTTTCCTGTTAGAGGAATCCATTCATTTACTCTTCATTCACATAATCACCAGGAATGGGAAAGGGCTAAAAGCAGGTGCATGGTACATTCGAGTGAGTTAAGGTTCATAACACCCTTGGGAGCTCAAAACTAGAGAACAGACAACTTGAGTGTCTAGGATGAACCTGAACTTGAGATAGATGAAACTAAACTTAAATGAACCGCATTAATTTTTGAAATAGTTTCTTTAAACTGATCCACATCACATGTAGATAAACCACCTCATTCTAGTTAAGTGACCCCTTTGGCTTAAATCTGTTTTTAAACATGAAACAAATCAGATTTTAGGCTACTTTCAGTGTTCACACAGCCTTTTGCAGTGACCATGTTAACCAGCATAGCTGTGGTGAAAGCTGTGCAGTGCAGTGGTAAGATGTTTTCTGGGATCAGAGGAATCAAAGCTTTGCCTCAAATTATCCAGGAGTTGAACTAAGAGCAGGTGACTCCAGAGCCCAAATTTTTTGCCTTCTAGTCTGGCAATTTAAAATGCCAATACCATCCCTACAGTGGGTTTTGGTTTTTCCCATTGCTTCCTAAAGCCCTGTTTGCCACAGGAAGAATAAGGCTTTGCCCTCAGCAGCAGCACAGCTTCACAGATGGGGACATGGGCAAGACCTGCCTGCTGGGCTGGAAGAAAGACCTGGGTAGTGAAAACCTTGCAGCCTGTTTGTCCTGGCATTTATCTTCTGAGCAGTTCTAGTGCTGCAGTGGGAGGTTTCCTGAAAACTCCAGCATGGGAATGCTCGTTGGACTGGAACTGGGTGATCAGGACATCTCATTCAGGAAGGCTGGTTGCTGAGAGGTACAGTGGGCAGTTATCCTATATCCTGATCTCCAGCTGGCTCAGACTTTGCTGTAATTGTATTCCTCAGCCCTGCCATAAATCATAGCAAAAGTGATATAAAATGGTCGGGGCAAGTGGAGTTCTAATAAAAACAAAATCCCTGACACAGTGGCATGAAAACTGAGCTGCAGCCAGACTGAGCAATTGCTTCCTGGTGATGATATCAGATTCCCAGTGTGGCATCTGAAGGTTGGGTTCTGTTTTTTAAACTCTGCTCGCAGATGCTGCTGTTAACCAGTGTGTGGCTGCTGTAGCTTCCTGCTGCAGCTTCCAACTGCTCCTGGAAGGGTGACTGTGCTCTTGTAGCTGTGTTGGGTCTGTGTTCAGGACTGGTGTTCCCTGGGTGTCATCATTTAGGTCCAGCTAAAGTACCTCAGGTGAGGATACTCCTCCTGTTCCTCTTGCCAGTTGCAGTGTGTTCCTGAAAAGCCCTGCTGCCTTCCAGCTGGCAGGACTGTGTCCTGTGGGGAATGCAGTTGTGTAAACACTTGGATTCTGACCCCAGGACTGAACTGCCCTTCCCTGGTGCTGGGTACCCACAGGCAAAGTTCTGCAACTCCTGTGCCTACAAGAGCGTAGCCAGCAGAGCAAATTGCCCCTTTTTTTGGGAAGTTGCAGCTTTGTGAAGCCACAGCAGAGTCACTGTCACTGCTGAAGTGCTGGACTGCAGCATCAGTACCTTACAACAGGTGTAGGCTTTTCATATTTCTTGTACCTACATTTTTTAAACAGCTGCAGTTTTAAGAGGATCATGGATCTGTGTTAAAATGCACGTTAGGTTTTGACTTAGGAATGAACTGGAAAGCTCTTTTCTGTTCAGGAACTATATCTGAAAGCTGAAAATCACTGGGATGCATTTAGAGGCAGAGTTTTAATTCTGAGTAGCTTCTCTTCCATTTTAAAATCCAGAATCTCTGATTTTGGGTTCAGGACTGTTCTTTGGCCTGTTTGTAATTAAAGTGGATTGTCATTCTCAGTGGTGGTAAGAGAAGGGCTGTGGCTCCCCTCCATTCAGGCCAGTTCATATAACATTTTCACACCCCATTTTTGTCTCCTTTGAACTCAGCAAGACTTCCTTGTGCAGACTGGGTTGGTGGAAGTGGGTGATGCACATTACAAGGGTTCATGGAATGACAACAGTGAATTTTCTCTTTACAGGATGGAATAAATTAGTTGAAACTATACCTTAAGCAATGCATGCTGGAAGTTGGGAAACCCTGAACATTTTGTAGTATTGTCTCACACAATCCATGCACAGAAGAAAAGAGCTGCTTTTCTTCCAAGCTTCATGTACATTTACCTTTGTTAAACTTCAGGCAACTCCTGGTGGACAAATCTTCCAGCTCGTTAAAGTATTTCTGAGTGGTGGCTCCTCATTCCTGTGTGCCCTGTTCACTTGGGACCACCCCTAAACTTTGTGAGGGTGTAGATGTAGACAAGCTTTGGCAGGTGTGGGCAAGGAGAGATGATAAGAGCATCCATCTGGACTTCTTGTAGGGTCTCTGAGCTCCCACTGCTTTCCAGGTGGGTGTCAGTGCCTACACAGGGCCTGGGTGTCTCTGTGTGGGTTTGGATCCGGTATGGGAGGCCAGTCAGGACAAAGAGAACTGTGTAGGTTGGACTGCAGCCTCCAGGGAATGAGCAGTAACTCCAAGGACTCCTGGTGAAATGGTAAATCTCCTCTATCCTTGGGAAAATGAGGAAGAATATGGAAGAACCCGCAGCCTGTTGGTTCTATAGCCTGTCTGCTATAGAGTGAGCACTGAAGATGAGGTTCCTCCTATTTATTGGGTACTTTAGATTGGTGAATTGTCCCTCTGGAGCAGGGCTGGTTTAGAGCAGATTCCTGCAGCTCAGTCCCTGGCCAGTGGCAGGGAGTGGTTTTTGTGTGCTGTGGGGCAGTGCTGCCCCTCAGGTGACTGCAGGAGCCTCTCTGCTGTGGGAAGCAGGGCAGTGCAGGCATGCTGGGATTAGATGATGATACTATTTCCCCTGAGGAAACCTTCAGCTCTGCTGAATTCCCTTGTCTGGGAGAGGAGCTGTCTGGCATTTATCCATAGCTGGGCCATGAGCTGAAAAGTTAAACCTCTTAAAATTACCATGCTGGGTTTCTGTGTGCTGGGATTTTCTTTCCTCTTCCACAGTGGACAAAAGGGAGAACATGCTGGGATTTCCTTGTTTAGTAGACTTGGAGGCCAGGGCAGAGGTGCAGTCAGATATTCCTGGGGATGGTCTGCTCTGATAACTGAGTGTAAACCTGAAATGACATGGAACAAAACTTAAAGCTCTTCTTTTCAGTCTGCTTGAATTGCCTTGTAAATAATAACTAAAGCTGAAGTATGGTTATTAATAAGGATAGGGCTAAAACCCACATGAAGTGTATTAAACTGTGTTTGTGGGTTGTTTTGTTCTTCACTTTAAACATGAAGTTCCTTTTAACTTGGAGGAAATGGTTAAACAACGATTTACAGTGTAACAGTTGAGAAATTGAGAAGGGGATGGAATTTGTCAGATGTTTAAATCTGTTCTCTCTTCAGCGGGTTCCTGTGTATGTAACTAATGAACACTGAGGAGCAAAAGAAAAATCTGTTAAAGATTCAGCATTTCACAGATCTCCTTCAAAGATGTTGTGAAAATAAAAAGGGCTGGAAAAACAGTGTAACTGTTGAAGAGTATTAACATGTGGGAAGGTCCAGAACCATGTGCAGAGGACACTGAAGGTTTGGACCTGTTGTGGCTCCACCAGCACTACCAGGGGACAGAGACAGAGCAGTGCCAGCAAAGCAGGGCAGTGTCATTGCAAATACTCTACCCCAGCATTGCTGTTACCATTGTAATTTCAGTGATGTGGTGTGAGGACCTTCCTCCTTCCCCTGCTGTCATTTAGCCTGAGAAAAGCTCCAGTGGCAAGGAAAATGATGTGTAGAAGAGAAGTGAACTACTGGTAGTACAGGAGTAGATCAGAGAGTTTGCTTGAGTGACCACTGTGTGTATAAAACTTTGGATAAAAGCATGTGGGAATGTTTTGGTGCTTTGGAAAACAGGACCTTTGTTTTCTTGCTGGTGAGCAATGTTGAGCTGACTTCTAAATTCAGGATGTGGAATATCCTTAATGTGAAGGATATGGCCACTGTTAAGCACAGTGGTGAGTGAGGCTGCAGTGGGAAGTGTGGATTATTGTTTGTTTTAATCAACTTGTCAGTTTGCCTTGTGGGGCTGAAATCATTCCAGCCTTTCCCGTTAGCTGAGCTGCAGGATTCTGTCAGCTCCCTGGTCCAGCCATACTGGCTGTAAAATCCAGGTTAGATTATTAATGCAGATGATGATGAACTTTTACACTGAATTTTTTGGCTCCTGCTGACTCCTGGATGGTGTGGCTGGGCAGCAGCTGCTTTTCCCAAAATTCAGCAATCCTGGGGACTGGAACGGTGGTAGGTCCTGTTTCTACTCTCACAGAGGAAGAAGGATGAGAGGGAGTATCCCAGCTTTTGATGTGCATCTCCCCAAGCAAACATGAATTGGCAGATCCAAAGCATTTTATTTAATTGGAATGATTTCTGGAGATGTAGGAAAAATAGCTCTGAGAGTCACCTGGTCTGTTTTACTTCTTTATCTCCAAAATCCAGTTTTCTGCAGTCCCTGAACATCAGACTAGAGAAGAAAAGCACAGAGTATTTGCTCAGTGCTGCTGTCTGGTCTCTCATGCTGGATTAGCCCAGTGTAGGGTCTGGTAGCTGGGGAATTTGAGGGAAGCAACATGAGGAATTATTTCTAATGGAAAAAGCAAAATAAGGACCAGACTATTCAAGTTATCAGGTCCAAAAAATCTCATCTGGACCAACAGGTTTGAGGACTCTTTAGAACCCAACTGGCAAGACCAGGGAAAATTTTACCTCCCTAGGAATACTTTACAGGGCCAATCCTGCAAATGCTTCCTGCTTGAAACTCTATTTGCCTTGTCAGATTAAGTCTGAGATTGCTTCCCAACCTATTCCAGGGTGAAGACTCATGGCTCTTTCCCTCTATAGGTTTCACAATTCCGAGGCAAATGTGAAACATAAGTCCTTTCCAATGGTTTAAATTATTTTCACGCTTGATGCCAGAAAGTTGGGATAATGTCGGGTGGTGATGGAACTGACTTCTTCTTACATATTTTTGGCACCAGCTGAAATGGTTGGCAGTCTTTCAGGAGCTCTGGTGTGGCTTTTAGTACCATGGCACCAGATTTACAACCCTTCTTCTAAATAATTAAAACCTATATTAAAAAAGGGGGCTGGGGCTACCTCCCAGCTGGAAGATTGGAACAAGGAGGGGAAGTCGTGGAGAGCATCGTAAGGGAGGCTGGAAGAACAAGTCACTGGAGCTTTTGCTGTCTCTGAACCAATTCTGACGAAGCCCAGCTTGTAACTGAAATGAAAAGGCAGCCCTTTGGACACCCCAGGGCAGAGTGGGGCTTGTAAACTGGTGTGCAGTTTGCAGGGCCAAGGAATAATGTCAGTTTTTTCTGTGTAAACAGGAGCCCTTCTGGGAGGTGTCAGGGCATTTTATACTCTAAGCAGCGACCTTGCCTCAAGGGCAAAGTCTCTCTTGAAAGACCCCAAAAGAGGTGTCTCTTGTCTATTTAGACACAAGGGACAAGACTGCTGCTGTGCTTTGCAGCCGTGGCAAATGGAGACACCAACTTTTATTGCTTTATTCTTTTTCTGAGTGCACTTTTGAAATCAGTGACCCTCTCTGAGCCATCCTGGTTTCCCCTGAATTCACTCAGTCTTTGTGGCTGTCAGAAGAGGGAGAGCTCTCATTCCCGTTGGCAGGAATTCCTCCTGCTGGAAATACTGGGCCAAAGGGATTTCCTGGGTGTACGTGAGGACTGGATTTGGCAGGGAGGGGTGGAAATGTACGATATCCAGTCTGAATGTAATGTATATTATAAATCATGTTAGTACAGTCAGCTGTTGAACATACAGCCTTCGCATGTACGTGCAGAGCGTTTCTTTGGAGAGTTGCCTGGCTGGCACAGGACGTGGGGAGAGGGGACCAGAGGAGTCTGGTTTCTTTTTCTGTGTCTAGGATTGGTGTTGGGACCTCTTGGTGGGCACCTTTACCTCTCAGGTGCACCACAGGCACCTCCTGGCAGGCCCATGAGGCCTCTTGTTAGCAGAAGTTGGATCAGACCTGTGGTATTCTCTCAGGGGGCTGCATGGGAGAGATGCACTTTGAGGCTTTTAATTGCAATATAAATAATCACTGGATTAGTGCAATGAAAAGGAAGTCAGAACTCCTTGTTGTGTGCAGTGTGTCATAACCTCAGTGTTGATTACTAAACCTGGAGGCTTTGTTAAGTTTTAAGGTGATACCTTCGCTTTCACTGTCTTCTTTTTGTGCCAGAAAAGGAGTGGAAAAAGCATAAAAGGATCTTAAAAGCTCTGGGTTGGGAGCAGAGGACGGCTGTCTTGGGGCAGAACTGGCTTCCAAAGGTGCTCTTGCCAGCCCTGGTGTAAAGCCTGGACTTGGTGCAAGGAAGGCAGGGATTTAGTGCTCTGACCTGGAGCTTATGGAGTTATTGAGAGAAGGTCTTTGCCTTCCTTATGTTACTTATTTCAGGGATGGAGGAAACAATCCATTCCTGACTTGACCTCTGAACCCCAACCCATGGCTGGCAGGGAGAGCAGTGCTTATCATGTGGCCCATAATGTAGCCAAGAAGAGGCATTTGGTCCCCAAAGACTGTGTGTGGCTTTGCAGGTCCTCCCTTTGACATCGGTTCCCCTAGTGTTGTCTGCCAGAGCGACACATGGAGGTGGTCTCCTGTTTGCAGTCTCACCTCTGTGCTCCACTAAGGCAGTAAATGCCATTTGATAACAGTGCAATCCTGGCAATTGGAAAGGTGATTTTAAAGGGTTTTTTTTTATTTGTCCTCATGTGAGCTGAGCATCTCATAAGACACGTGTTTGTGCTTCCAGCTGGAGTGGGGCTGTACCTGGAGGGAGAGGGAGAAGGGATGGCAAAGGTGTTTGATAAGACCCCCCCCTTTGTACATGTACAGTGCACACTGTTTCTAAATACTCAGTGATATCAAAAATGAATATGATGAAGTTCTTTAGTCTGTATTGTACAGAGAATGTACAATGGCTGAGAATGACCATAATAATTTCCCCCCACTGTAAATAGTGATTGCAGTGGAACGGTCTGGGCTCAGAGCGGGTTGATAGACAAGGTTGGGATACCAAACTGATGGGCATTTCTGCTCTCCTCTGTGCACAGGTTGGCTACATCCAGCTTGGATCAGAGCACATGCTGATACAGCCCGTGAATTCATCTGAGACCTCGTTCAGTGGGAAGGAACATTTCATCCGGCGGAGACGATCCCCGGAATCCGGCCATCCCGGGAAGCCACACGTTCCCGACGAGCACTGCAGGGTTGTAGCAGGTGAGCTCGAAGTGGCTCAAGAGAACATCCCTGCCTGTGTCTCTAAGGTTTTGTATCCCAGTTCTTGTGTTTAACCAGGCCTGTCCTTGCTCATAAGTTGTGTCCCGCCTGGCACTGCTGTTGGCAAATCCCGTAGCCAAGACTTTAATTTTCTCCTGTGTGGAGTTGAGCTCTTAATAGTTCAGCAGGTTTATCTTTCTCAGGGGTTCAGACTAAGCCAATCTTCTCTCTTTATTCTCTGAGTATGACATCTTGGTTCTGGTTAGAGTTACAGATCCCCTTTGTCTCTTTTTAGAGAAAACCCCAGAATTCAGCACCACTCTGATTTCCCAGCCAAGTTCCATAGGTGCTGCAGCTCTGTGGTCATAGAAAATGCATTACAGTATTCTAACACTGTAAAATAAGACAGACTTTAGGTAAAAGCTGAATTGAACCAAAATGAGGGCAGGAAATCACCCTCATCCTTTTGCCATTGAACCTTTTGACCTTCTGTGTAGGGGCAGAGTGCTGCCTGTCCTTGGCAGAGCTGAAATTCCCTCCCTGGGAAGAAGGACTAAAGGAAGGAAACTGGGGAGACACTGGGTAATAAATTATACGAAATCACAAAGGGGAAGAGGAGTTGAGTGAATACAGAGATACTAAAAGGAGACACTGCAAAAAAGTATTTCCAGTAGCACCTAGTGCTTCCTGAAGGATTCTGAGGACCCACTGCTCTTTCCTGCTTTGTCCAAAGGGAATGTCCTCCTCAGGTGATGCCAGAGGTGACCATCAGAGCCTGGGGGACCTCATGGCATGGGCTGGGTGGGTACTTGGTCTGGCATGGTGTGACTGCACCTAAATCTGTGTCAGCAGAATTAATTACGTATCTGTCAGGTTCCTGATGGAACTGGGATTTCCTATTGCAAGGAAAGTTGCTGAAGTCCTTCATGTTTTTTGGGCTGAGGGCACAGTGCACACATGTACACACACGTTCATACATGCAAACACTACAACCACATCTCAGGTCATGGCAAGGCCACATGGGCTGTGTGTATCAGAGTTCTGGGGCAGAGGGAGGTTGATAGTCTGATATAAAATTTATTTAAGGCTATTCATCTTGTTCTGTGATGGATTTTTTCCAACCTGAGGCTAATTGAGGGGCTAAGGAGATCAAGGGCTTCTGACCCTTGGGTGAGACCAGGACAGCTTTAGTCCCTCCCTCAGCACTAGGTGAGCAAAATCGGAGACTGTGTCATTCCCTGCCCTGCCCTGGATCCCACAGCAGTTTGCAAACCAGTTGGGAACAGAATTCCTACCCCTTGGGTGCAGCTGGCTGTGCTAAAAAGGGAGCAAAGCCCCCTGCTGTGGGTGCACCACGGGCTGTGCTGCTCCTGCAAACAGCCCCTGCCCCGAGGAGCCCTGGCATAAAATAATGCAATTGCTCAGGGGCTCTGCCACTTAAAGGCAGACCCTGAATGTTTTCCATTGTTGCTGGAGAGAAATGTAAGTCATGGCCGTTAATAGGCTTAGCACGTTAACGACCTAATTGACTCCTGTCTGGTTTGGATTAACTTTCGTGCACAAGGAGTTTAGAAACAAAAAAAAATTAATCCTGTCTGACAGACAAAAGGCCCATTCCTAATGAAATTGTGTGGAAGTGACGACCTAGGGGGGTGCTTCCAGGGTTTCTCCTGGGAAAAGGTCTCTTTGCTGTGGCACTCACCAACGTGGGCTGAGTGAGGGACTGATCAGATTTGCACCACAGGTTGTTTTCCACTTGTAATTTGGCTCAGCCAGGCTAAAGCTTGGCAGGAAGGGATGGAGGTTGTAAATACATGGGGAATATTCCTGTGCTGGATATTTTAGATACAAATCCTATGCTGTGGAACAACGTAATAAAATACATGTCTGTGTAAATACAGTATAAACTGAGTATTTTTCTAAGGCACAGAACTGCCATGGTTGGGCATTTTCCAGTCCTTTGCTGCTGTTCTTCTGTTTTCTGAACATGCAAGAATCACCTCAGTTCATATTTTCTTCTTAAAATCTTGTAATTCAGTGGTAACCGGTATAATCTGGGGTTATTTGGGAGTCAGATGAAATACAAAGAATCAGATGCTGAATTTTTGATGTTAATTACTGATCATGTCATAAAAATTTAAACAGGGCTAAATTGCTCAATGGCAAATTTCCCCTGATGTATGACCTTAATTACTAGTAAAACAAAGATGGTTGGTGATGTAATGACTTGTGTGAGCATTTGGAGGAGGAGGAGGAGGAGGAAAACACTTTAAGAGAGCAAAATTACCTTGATCACGAAGTGCTACTGAGCTTGTGTTCCACCCAGAAATGTGGTGTTTTCCCTGGAAACCCCAGGGAAACTGAGCTGAGCAGTTCCCTGGGGCAGGGCAAGGTTTGATAAGTGGTGGTTGAAATCTCTAAAACAACTCCTTCAGTCTAAGTGGCGTAACATGTCCTACAGCACTCAGAATTATTTTTAGAGCTGCAGAAGGACTTTGTGGGAGCCAAATTTCTCCTGGAATAATCTGTGTAAGAGGATTAATCTGGCTGTAGTCAGGAATGGGAAAGTACTTAAGGTTTTGCATGACTGGATCCTTGAGATTTGAGTCTGAAAGTGTCCACTAATGGGTTAAAAAAAAAATAAATCCCAGGGCCGATGTTTTAATTCCTTTGTTTAAATTCCGAAGGGCTCCAGCGGCAGAGGAGGGATCCCATCACCACGGGCCAGGTGCTATTGTCAGTCATATGATATGTGTATTATTTTTATCACCTGTCATCCAGCAAGAGAAGGAGTTCAAGTCACAATGCACATTTCTTCCCAGGCATGAACATGAGCCCCTGTGAGGCAAACAGAAAACCCATTAAAAGGTTTCCAGGTGCGCAGGCAGCGAGGGGGAAGGAAGAAAAGGTTGGGTTTCACTTGCTCTGAAGCTTGGAGACGTGAGGAACATGGGAAATAGCTTCACACCAGTGATGTGAGACACTTCTCATCTCTAGACACTGGGCTGCATCTGGGGTGCAAACCTGCCATCACACCCTGCTCTGATTTTAAGACCCAATTTGACAACTTTCCTGTCAAAGGTCCCTGAGAAGAGGTCTCTCTGTGGGGAGAGCGGAGCCACAGGGAGTTGTGTTTGTAGGTTTTGGTACATATGAGTAAGATTTTCTTTACAGATGAGCCAGGCAGGACAGAAGGATCTCTTCTGATGCATCATTTGTAATTTTTTGCAGTGCCCAACCCCCTGTAGCTCAGAATGGGGGTAGAAACCCCCTGAGATGGGGCTTCTTTCATTGCCCTGTCTCTCTGTGATCTTGTATCATATACACTAAAACTGTTGTTAAAATATGTGACAGTATCCACCAGAACCTCAGCTGCAATAAATATAGCTATGTTAACTATCATGGAGCAACAGTAATTTAACTACTGACTGAGATTTGGACACATATTTTGCATATTTTCTATACCATCAAAGATGGGGAAAAAAATTTCATTTTTTTCTTGATTTTGAGAAAATACCAATGTTAAAGACAGAGTCAAACCATGTTGTGAAAGCACAGGAATCTCCTCTAACTGTGTCATAAAACTTTCTGTTTCTTTGGGAAAAGTAAGTTCTGTTATAACTTTTCCAAAGGTCTCCAGTGATGTATTAAAGTCTCCTTACATAGAAGGGATTTGATATAAAATACAGTCCAGGAGCATGAGAGAGAGCAGCTTGTCTTTGGAGGGAAGGTTGTTATTTCATGTTTATGATACAGACCTCATAAATTACTCTTAAATGTGGGTTTGCTTTAAACCCTTATGTCAGTTTAAATGAACCAGTTTTCCTTTCATGCAAAGGTGCTGCACATACAGTGAAACAACGGGAAGATCAGTTTTTTAATTCACAAACTAATACATTGCTTCTGTGTATAGTCGCTTTTCAACCTGTTTTAACAATTTATCAAAGCTGGTAATAATTTAAATAAGTGCTGGTGTGCAGGTATCAAATGTAGGGAAGGCTTTCCCTGAACAGGTATAAATCCTAAACACATGTTGCATTTCCCCATCCTTAATCATTGTCTCTTAGCTGTGTTTTCTCTGCAGGTTTGACTTGGCCTGAAATACCAGTTGTTATGGCCAAAAACACGTGCACTAAAAATAGAGAGATGTAATGCAACCTGTATTAGTCCATATTAGGAAGCAGCTGTTGAAGAATTAAAGCAGGATTTCAACAATGGGCTCTCCAGAAGATGTAATGTGATTAAGTGTTTGCAAGCACAGAAGGATTCCCTGTGTCAGAAATTCAGCTCTATACCCACAGGAGTGTGTCTCACTTGAGTGGATAAATCCCTTGGTTTTTCCAGGTCCTTCCCTGGAGTTCCAAATGGGGAGTCTGGTTTTTCCCTGTGAGCCTGTGATTGTTTCCTCATGGCTGATAACCAGCAGCCTTTTGGGGCAGTCTGAAGTCAGAAGTGTCCTTTTCCATCACATGTGGCAAGTGAGGGTTTATTGCTGGTCTGGATTTGTTCTGGGTGGAGCCCTCAGTGAGGGCACTGTGGATAATGTGGAGCAGGAGGGGCTCCAGGTTCTTCTTCCTCTACTGTCAAGGTGCAAAGAGACACAGGAAGAGGATGTGTAAATACACACAGTCAGTGGGTTTCTTTCCCTCCCAGAGCAGCTGTACAGCTCATTTGCTTGGTTCCCAATAAACCTTAGTGTTGGTTTCCATTGGAATCCAATGAAATCCAACCTGGTGGGCAGTGAAGAGCTCGGGTGTGCAGTGTACCCTGTCCTTTTCCTGGGATATTCATGGATATTTCAGTGGTCATTCTGGCTGGAAATGCAGGCAGGTGACTCCAAGGAGACTAAACTATATTGCTCACCTTTTAGCTGTCTTTGTTTCTTCCATATTACAATTATCCCCAGTTCAAGCCCTGCTCTCTGAGCCTGCAAAAAATTGTCTTATTTATCTGCCACGAGGGAGTCCTTGTTTCTCCCACAAGGAAAGTATCCTTTTAATAGGAGAGGAGTGCTCATAGTTCAGGACTTGGAGCATCTTTGTCACCAGGAATCTTTGAAATCCTGGTGACAAACTGAACCAGTGAGGAGACAGAGATCATGGTGCTTATCCTGTGCTGTCCCACAGACCTGCCATTGAAGACAGATGTGTTGTTTTGATGACTGAGCATGTTTTGCAGAAGAATAAGGTTTTAAGTGATGTGTCCAAGCCACAGACTAACTTGGATAACAAACCTTGCAGTAAAATCTCTGTGGTGTTTTGAGATGCAGCAGAGTTCATGACTTCTGTCTCAAATTCTTGTTTGCTGCTGTGCCAGAGAAATAGTCATGAACTTGTGATTTGTTATGAAAGTGACTGTTTGGGGAAAAAAAACACAAACCCACAAACAAAAAAACCCCAAAGCCAAACAAAACCATTTTTGGAAGGTGAATTAGGGGAGTAATGGCTCATTCTGCTGTGGAATAATTTTTCCTAGCAGTTGAGGCCTGATTTTGTCTGCCATTCCAGTCAGAGGGAAATTGGAGGTGCAATTTTGTAGGACAGGGCATTAAAAATGAGAGGACATCCCTCTCAGTCTGTGATCAGCTGTGGTTTCAGTGGGCAGCCATTTGTAATTCCTGAACTTCAGGCTGCCCCTCTGGCACCAGCTGGCTGTGGTAAACCTGAAATTCCAGGCTTTTGGTGGAGGTATAATAGGCCAGGGCACAGGGACAATTCTTGTGCTGCATCCTGGCAGAGGGAAAGGGGGCTCCATGTTTCCATGTCTGGCATTGATGGCCTTGTGAGAGGTGTTTCTATCCTACTACTGGTACCAGGGAAATTTTGTGGCATCCTGTCCCTCTGATAATTCAGCAAACTTGACATATGGTTTTAGGTTAAGCAGTAAGCATATACCCCTAGAACTTCCTTTCTTTAATTTCTAGGCTTGGTTTGTGTGCAGGATCTGCTTCGTTTTCCTTTGGAGAGGTGATGATTTTTACTTTTAGGTGAAACTAATAAAACCTGCCTAATGTGAGTACCAGGGAAAGTTTCTGTAGAAACTCCTGGGGCTTGGGGAGAACTAATTTTAGCTGTTTGCTCCACTTCTCTCCTGCTTTTTATGCTGCTGAAGTAACAATATGCAATCAAACAGAGCTTAGCCCTCCATCAGGGGTGTGTAGAGATGTTAAAGGGGTCATGGGAGGAGGGAAGTCAGCAAAGGGCTATGGAGGAAGAACTGGAGAAGATTTTTAAGGCAGCAGCAGAAAAGAGCTTCTAGAGAGAAATCTTGCAGAAAGGACTCTGCAATTTTACTTTTATTTGTGGCTTTTGTTGAACTGCATCCAGGAGCTGTCAGTGGGTTTAGCTAGAATGAGGCAGCTGAAATTACGAAGGGAAAGATTAGGGAGGGAAAAAAAGTGGAAAGGCTGTAGGAGAAGAGGTTGCTTTTCAGATGAGTCTGGGAAATACTGTTGGAAGGGAGGTAGGAGGAACAGGAAAGGACTCTGCAGTTACAGCAAGAATCTGCCAAAAGCCAGACAGTGCTAGACAGTGCTTTTGGTGTGTAATAGGAAAAGGTCATTTGGGGCGGTTGCTTTGGAATTGTACATCTGTTGAGTTGCCATAAAAAGCACTAAACATAAGGAGTTTTCTACAGAGGCCTCAGAAGAGCTCTGTTGTGCTCCTGGTCACAGTAGGGACTATGGTTCTTTCCATTCTGAGGAAGATTTCAAGGCTGCTGGGCTGCAGAACATGATGTGATCGTGTTGCTTTGCAGGTGATGAGCCAAGGGAAGGTAAGAACCTATAAATAAAAGCCAGCAAATGAACTTCGCAATGTTACAGCCATTTTACACTGAGGATATGGAGGTGTATTGCCCTTCTCTCTTCACCCACCAGGCCTGAATTTTGTGGAATTTTTGGCCAGGTGGGCTGTGTAACACACTGTCAAGGTGACTGGCAAAAGAGTCATGTCCCTTGTGCCCAGTCACCTGCAGCATAGACGTGCTGTGCTGGAGATTGACTGTTTCAGCTCATATTTCATGTGAAATTCTCTGACCTCTTAAGCAGGGAACACCTGACTCCTAAAATAGTGCTCACTTTGATTCTGTGTGCTCCCCACAATGTAAACTCCTCTGACAGGCTCCTGCCCATGGTTTATGGCCTCTTATGTCTTCACACTAACACTTAACATCTGCACCACAAAATTTGTAACATCAGTTTGTTCAAGTGAAGAATCCACCAAGCATTTAATCCCTGTTTTAATGGCCGATGTTTATTTTAGTTTGGGGTTTGATGTACTCATGGAGGGATTCTGCCCATGGTCCATAAATCTGGCAGGGCAGGAGTGAGACTTCTCTGTGCTGACTTGTTTCTGAAGTGAGGCTCTAGAGATGGGGTTTTTTTGGATACCTCCATAAAGTCGACTCACCTCAGGTATGAGCTGCAGATGCATTTTATGAGGATTTTTACTGTTGGTTTTGGATCTTTTTCTCCTCTTCACCAAATGTCTGTGGTGTGGGATGTGTGTATTTTCTTTCCTTGTGAGGGTTCATCCATGCAAATGGCTTGTCTTCTCCATGTGCTTGATTATGCTGGAAAACTGTTGGCATGTGTGGTGGGCAGGAAGGTGCAAAGAGAGACCACTGTGCAAGTGGCCCTCAGCAAGGACAGAAAGGATAAAGAAAAGTTAGCAAAGTTACCCTATGGAGGAGCTACAAATTAAAGAGGAAAAGGGAAAAGAAAGGGACACACACACTCACTCCTCTGTTCAAACAGTTGGTGTTGCTGTGCTTTCCCTGTCCTGGAAGTACCTCAGTGACCACCTGAGCTCTCTGTGGGCTCCCTGGAGCCCTTGTTGCCTGGTTGAGGGGCAGGTGAGCTTACACTGGGACAGCTGAGGGTGAGGGTCAGAGTGAGAACCCACATTCTCTCTGTCAGGTCGCTCTGGCTGTGCCCCTGCAGCCTGTGGGGTGCTGCTTTTCCACACACAGCCTCTAATCCCCACTGCTCCCTGGAAAGCTGCCAGTCCACAGCTTCAAGCAGAACTCATGGAGCAATGGGGGCCAGGGGCTTTGAGTGAACCAAGACTACCCAGCAGCCTGCCAGGAGTCCCTTCAGGCTGCTGCTCTCCAGAAGTCACACCTTGCAGAGTTCTGTGCAGCTGCCTTCTGCAAGGAGGTGCCGAGTTGGATTGGCAAAGCTGTGCCAATTCCTTCATCTACCTCTGGAGGAGGGAACCATGCCAGCAATCCCATGGCAAATGACATGGCATGACCTCCCTGGAGGGCAAGCTACAGTCAAGCATAATGGGCTCCTCCTCCTCCTCGTCTTCTGTTCCACCAAAAAGGAGATTTTTAAGTGAAAATGCAGAGTACTCCCATTTTTTCTTCCACTTAAGCCTTTTTACACAGCTCATTCAATGCCAAGCCCAGACTTAGTTGGGTCTAGGCTCAGCCCCCCCACTAAGAGCAACTTCTCTGTAGGTAGGGGGTTTACACCAGCTGTAAGCTTTAAATTTCCTGGGGAATTACCAAAATAAGAATTTGATGGGGAGGTGCTGCTCTTTCCAGGAAGGTTCTAATTTCTAGCAGCAAAACCCAAAAGGTCAGTGTTTTTACTGGAGTAATTTGCCTTCTATTCCTTTTTCTCTGCTTTCTCCCCTGGTATTTAAAAGACAACCTTGCAGACCTGTAGGTAAAGATGTGCAGCTGTGCAGAGGGAGGGATGGGTGATGAAAGGAATGAAGTGAATAAACACAAACACAGGAGCTTTTCAATAAAAGTTTGGTGAAGTCCTCTCTGTGTCATAGTTGGCAAATGAAAGGTGCCTTCAGCTTTCCTGCTTTCTCACATAGTCAGTCTTTTTTATTTTATTGCCTTTCTGAAGCACTTAGAAGCATAGAAATCCCCTGCTCTGGGGCAGTTTTGTCATGATTGTGCATTTTTCTGTAGCTGTCCTGTGATCTCTGTGTAAAAAGGCCGTGAAACTTGGTGCTGGCACGTAGCTTCCATTATTTATGATCACCCCATGTTTTCTTTTTTTTTTTTTTTTTTGCTTGTCCATAGGCTCCTGTCTGTCTCTTTAGACCCAGGGGGATATTTCCAAACTCTGTTAAGAAAAAAAATCAAATCAAATTTCACGGTTGTTTTCTCGGTTTAAAATATGTACCAAGTGTTGACAGTCAATGCCTTGGGCAGAAAAGCACGTGCAGAGCTGTGCTGGATGGCTGGGAGACAACTGGGGAGAGGGAGGTGGGATGGACACGTGCAAATGTGCACCTTGACAAGACAGAAAATGTATGAATGAGTGAAGGCAGGGGTTTAGGGGGCTTCCAGCTGATGGGGTTTATCACCCTGAATGCAGGAGGGTCACTCAGGGAAAACTGATCACCTGGGAAAGGAGGGAAATTAAAGCTGAGTTCTGTCAGGGAGCTGGTGAACAGGTGGTGGAAAATCATCAGGATGAGTGAGCGCTAACTCAGCTCTGCCTGCTGCACAGTGGGGCTTGGCTCAGAGAGGGCCTCAGGTTAAGTCTAGAGAAAATTAAAAAGTGACTCTCTGCTCTGGGAAGTGAGCAGCACGTGCTGTGTGACATAAGAGGTGTCTGATCATCCATTATGGTCCATCCCGTGTCACTTTTGCACTGACTGTTGTGTTTATGCTGTTTCAGGGCTTGTGTGTTCCCTTTTCCATAAGAAAAAGAATCAGCGTTAGTACCAGTGTGAGCATCTTACCCATCATATATCACAGGCTGAGCAGTAAGCAGAGAGAGTTTCAGTGAATCTTGGCAGATCTTTTCTTATTGCAAAAATAAATTTGTTTTCATGACTTCATTTGCTTTTCTTTCATTTTACAACTGAAAACACCAACACATTTTTTGTGACTGCAACGAAGTGAGCGGGTTCAGTTTCATATCTGAACTTAATTTCTCCTTTGTTCATGCCTCAGCTGCTTTGCACATCTGCCTCTGAGCTGTGAAACACATTTCACCTTTCAGCTTAGAAGACAAACTACTAATCCATCAGTCCCTCAGTTTGGAGGAAGGGAGGTTTTTAACTTGTGTGGTTTAATTTTTGTGTTAATGGTGGCTGATCCCTGCTTTGATTTCTAGTCCTTATATTGAGTCCTTGTCACGGGTTCTTGTGACTGAAGTTCATAACTCAGCTGGTGTAGGGAGTCCCCTGGTTTTGGGTCACACACCCCAGCAAATTGGGTCGTGAGCTCTACTCGTAGGTGGCCGTGACTGCAGCTGCTGGTGCTGCTGCTCAGGCCAACAGCAATAAATGAGCACAGAGAGCTTGAGAAGGTCTTATCTGACCTGACCTTCTGCACTCCTGAGTCTCAGCCAGAGACTTCTGCAGTTGGCCAATAACCTGTGTTCCAAAACAATCCCACTTAATTTAAAAATTGTGAGACTATCTTATGTTCTGTTACTCTGCTCTAGTAGTGCTGGTAGCAAGTAAAAATGCAGTGGATGGAAATACTGACTCCAGGAATATCTTACAACTTCCCTGGCTGTGGAGAAGCTGCAGGGTCTAGAGTGTACATTGCATCCCAAAGCATGGTTTCCTATCCTAAAGTTGTCTTCAACAGACTTTTCCTTAATTAGTACTTCCTCCATTATAGTGGAATGTTACTCCTTTCACAAACAGTTTTTCACATTTTTTGCAAGAGCGTGGCTTCTTGGTTTGAATTACAGTTAAACTCTGGCTTTTTTGAACTTCTCTTTTCCCATCCTCTTCCTTATTTGCATGTCATCTGGTGGTCTCACACACTCTGCACACAGACGTGCAGAGGGGCTTGCAATGGAACCTCTTGGTTGCTCCTTTTGACCAGCAAAGAGCACTTTAATTGAAGTGTTCTTAAAGTCTGAACATGAGAATGTTTGTTGAAAGGGGTATAAATGTTATATTATGATCTGCCAGCCTTAAGGAGTATTTTGACTTTTAGAAAAGAAGAGACAGAAGAAAATGAAATCAACCAGTGACTGGAGGGAGAGAAGGAACGCGATTCGCCTCACGAACGAGTACACGGTGGAGACTCTGGTGGTGGCAGATGCTGACATGGTCCAATACCACGGTGCAGAGGCTGCCCAGAGGTTCATCCTCACAGTCATGAATATGGTAAGTGGGCACTTTACTCTCAAAAGAACCAGCAAGAGCAAGCAGATCAGATCCAGGGTTGGTTCAAGCTGCTTTACTTGACAGCAGAAATGGGGAATTGTTCTGACCTTGAGGTGCAAGCAAGGTTTTCATGTGTTATGTGCCTCCTCTTCTCCATTTGTGTGATTCCTTGTGTTTGTCGAAGGACATCACAGTAAAAAACCTTTTTTTAAACTGGAATTGTAAGTTTTCAGTTAGAAAATAATTGTTCAGTAGTGGTGTTTTCTACCAGGTTTCTGGTGCTGCTGTGGTTTGCCTTGGAAGAGAGTGACCAGGAGTGGATAGATGGTGGTATCTGACAAGATGTTTCTTGGGTTCCTAAAGATTTCCGTGGCATACCTGTTTCATAAGAGAGATTTCTCTGTGGATCAGTGTCACAGAAAGTCCAAGTGTTACTGAAGCCAGCAGTCGTATTGATTTCCAGCAGAAAACCTGGCTTTATGTCCAGAACACTTTTTATCTCTCATTTTTACATAATGAAAATGGTGGCTTCAGTTGGAAAACTTATCACCAAACTGCCAGCTGATCCCATGCAACCTCTGGGGCTACATGAAGTGGTGCTGATCATACCTACGAGTAGTTGATGGAGTTGGGCTTTAGAAGCATTCTAGAAATTCTGCAGGGAATCTGTCGGGAGGGAGGAGAATGCTTGGAAATTGCAGGCTCCTGTGGAGTGGGGGTGTTAATTTGTTAGCTGTCCTTGTAGTAAAGCCTTCTGCTTCAGCCGATAAGGGAACACAAAGCCTCCCTCAGTGAATGCTCACTCAGCTGTTGGCAGTGCCTGTAAAGAGATAATGGCTAAATTGGATGTGGACATGGAAAACTCTGCCCAGAGACGGCAGGGGTCCTTCCAGAGGCATTTGCACAAGGAAGTCTTGGAGGAAGCTCCTATTCCTCTGCCCATGCTATTGTAATATCCAGGAACAGCTCATTCTCCTCCCTGTGTCTCTGTTGTTGTTCACGAGCAGCAAATTGGCTTGGGAAAAAATAACAGTTCTTAACAGTAATTGCCTGGTCCTGCCCAGTGAAGAGCTGAGTGATGGATGCTCAGCAGAAACCAGCTCTGGAACAACAGCTTTTTAAGAGGTCTTGTATTGCTTTATCAAGCACTGGTGTGAGGGAGCTCTCCTGCAGTGAACTGCTTTGCTGATTAAGCAGGGAGTTTGTTTAACTAGTCTTTTCCATTAACAAGCTGCTTTGCTGTGTCCCTTCCTCTCCCTTTTATTTGCTTCCACCGTGCTGTGACAATGGTCACTTAATGGGGCTTCATTGTGGCTCTGCAGTTAATTTGGTTTGTAGGAAATGTCTCCTTGCAACAAATCCATGGATGTCACCATCATTTCAGGGTCTCCTTACCCACTCTCTTGTGTTTAAGGATGTGTTTGCTGGAGGCACAAGAGCCTTATTCTTCTCAAAGCCACAGTCTTCCAACTTTATACTCTTATATCAGGTTGGCAGTGAGCAGACAGAACATAAGTTCAGCTCTGAACAAATTTGCTTCTCAAGTCACTTTTTGAACTAACAGAAATGCATATTCACATGTAACATGCCAAGGCTGAATTTCTTCCTTGTGTTGAGTGCTTGGGACCTTGGGAGGGGTGATGGAAGCTTTTTGTTTGCAGTGGCAACTCAAGGGTCCTCCTAAACTCTGTTCTGCACTAATTCATCAGGGAAATGCTAAAAATCTACCATTGTGCTCCACAGGGACATGCCATTATGGCTGTGAGAGCTTTTCAGACATGTCTAGTCATTTGTTTTGATGATCCTCATGCCAATAGGGCAGTGATTTCAGCATAACCATTGGGAATCTCTGTGTTGTGTGGCTTTATCTACACAAAGATAAAGAGGAAAATTGTTAGGGATGAGTACACTGGTAGATCAAGCCTTAAAAGGTGGCTGTGAGTCCTGCTGTCTGTCCAGGCTGAGGTGCTGCAGAACATCTCAGCAACATCATCTCGCCAGGTGTGAACACACGTGTGGAGAGGTGCTGATAGATGGGTTGGGTTCTCTAAACCCATTTATTACACAAATATTGAAGCTTAGTTTCCAATGGATTTAGCTGATGGACTTTTAAGCTTGGTTCTGATGCTGTAGTGTGAGCTCACCCCTTTATTGGACATTAGAGAGTGCACATGGAAGAGGACTCTTGGATGAGGAACACAGTTATGTGACATCTCCCAAAGTGCAAAGTCCAGCTGAAATGCTTCCCACTGTTAAGTCATTGCTCTCAGGGTCTCACTTATGTGAGTTTTTTCTCATGTCTGATAGGATTTGAATTTATGTTTTACCTTTTTAGCCTTCAGATTTGAATTTACGTTTCAGTTTTCCAGCCTTCACGGGGGCAATGGAAGAGTCTCTCTCCTTTGTCACCTACATTCCCACACTCGTAGGAACATAATTTTTCAGGCCTCTGCTTCCCTGAGGACACTGGTTGTGAGTGACTGGCAAGACCAGAAGATACTGAGGAATAAGGAGAGGCAAACACATAGATGGCATTGTTGCATAAATCCTTTATTCTGAGGCTGTAAAACAAGATAAAATCAAGGGGATTTTAATGTTCCATTTGCATAATGAAAGCTGATCTTCATCCCAGCAAAAGAAGCTGAAGAATAATGCAGAAAAACATTATTTCAGAGAGTGAGTTATGTGCTTTAGGTCGGTCTTGGCCAAGCTCTTGACTGGTTGGGATTTTTCCTGCCCTGCCTCCCTCTCAGCCTTTTGTGACTGTTAGCTGGGGGACAGGATTTGCCCCATGATGCTAGGCAGTGCTTATTCAGCTATACTGCAGGATGGCAGGCTGCCTCTAAAAGAAACCAGAATGTTAATTTTGGCTTGGGTGCTTGTATTTAAGCAAATAGAACATTACTGGTCAGGGGTATATTAACTTAACTCCTCTCTGTAAGCCATTACGTTTACTGTCAAACCACAAAACAAGCATTAAGAGGTCTTATTAATGCATTTTATATTTATGGACATTTTAAATAAAGTGATCTGCCTTAAAGTATTTAATATCTATTTATGTTACAAGAATTTCTGAAGGGGGAAAAAAAGTCAGCATTACAAAATACGGGTTTATTGCTCCCTTGTTAAATGAGAATCTTAGGGGGGAAAAAACCCACCACCCTCCTCTAGAATAACAGGTAAAAAGCACAGCAAACCCTTTTTGGAACCCAGAAATAGCAGGTAGTACTTCATGTAGCAAATGCTGTGTTTTTAATGGTATTCTGTAGTTCTGACCATGCCCCTTAACAGAGAATAGACTCACATTAGAAGTACTTGGTTTTTTGTGAATGTCACTGCAGGGGTGAAAATTCTTCCATTTACTGAACTAATATTTGAAGTTGTAAGACAGATTTTTCCAAGATCATGGAAGAATTTCCCTCCAAGGTGCTCTGTGATGTATGAGTAGGAACAAGCATGGCTCCAGGGATTTGAGTTGATTTTTTTTTAAGTCACCACTGCTAAAAAGAAACCTTTTCTTGTTTCCTGGCAAGGTGTTTGGTTCAGCTCGATTTTCCAAACAGGAGATAAAGTTGTTGTCCAATGCCACCATGGACATCTGCAGCCTTAGCAAGGCAATGAGTTTGTGGGCATGTGGAATGTAAGGACATTGTCAAGGAGAGATACCAGCAGAACTATAGAAATTCAAAACCAGCTACTTAAATAGAGGTGCTGATTTATTTTTCTAAGTTAAACTCCCTTGTTATTGAGCTTTTTCAGTGTTGCAGTGTTTACATTCCAGTTCTTGTCTCACCTGTGCATCCTTTGGCTTGAGAGCATCTCCTGTTCATGCCCTTCTGTAGTCACCAGTGTTTAGAACTTCTGTAAATTCCAAAACCAAGTGCCTTGGTGGTAAAAGATGCTTAAAAACATGCTTATTTTGCTCACCCATTCTGTTAGTCTACATCTGGCAGCTGTAATTTCTCATTGCTTTTCATCCATGTGGAGCTGTTTGGATGGATGTTCTTTCTTGCAGGAGTTTTATGCTTTTATTTCCTCTTGTGTCTTCTTCTCGTCTGAAAGAAAAAAGATTCTGTGTCCTCACAGAGAAACTGCACTGGCCTCTTCTTGGCTGGTCTTCATGGTTTAGGCTTTGAGCTTTCTGGAAAAAACTGATTCAGATGATTCTGGAGCATATGATAGATGAGGATGAGACCCTTTGGAAGGCTCTGTCCATGGCTGGAATGTTTTTAATAATGAGGAGTGACTGGTTTCAGCCAGTACCTGAACTTTGTGAATGTTGGCTCCTCACAGTTGTGCAGAGTTGACTTTGCAAACCAAGTCCCACCCAGACTGACCCTCTGAGCATTTAGGGACAGAAATGTCTGAATTTCCAAGACCACAACATAGTAATTCAACAGCTGCTTTCTATGGGTTTAAAAACATTAAAAAAAAAAAAAAAGAGTTGGGTTGGGGTTTTTTTTTCTGCCCTAAGTGCATTTTTTGGGGTTTTGGAATAAATTACAAGTGTGGCTTGGTTTTGAGCTTGCCTTTTTCTCAGAGAATCAACATGGAGGGGTAAGTTACTGCAGTGAGTGTTAGTTCTCCTGCAGCTGTTTCTAAGCCATGAGATTAGTGTGGAAGCTCTTTGCAGCAGCAAGCAGGAACTTGAAGTTAGTGATCTTTTGGATGTCATTAAAAGGGAAAATTCTTATGTTGTTCTTTAGCAGTGATACTGTTTTACTCTCTGAAGCCTGATTTTACACTTTACGGATTGTTTTTCATTTTGGATTTCCCCTGTGAGGGTTTTTTTATGTTAAAGAAGCGGATAAAATCATTTTTATCATGCACACATTGATGGATTTATATCTGTGTTCTTGGGGGCTGGCACATTGAGGCTCCAGAGCTGCCACTGATAATCAGCTCCCTTACCCTGATCTGGAATTTTCATGATGGGAACAGGGACATAAGGGAGAAGGATATAAGTGTTTGATCACTGTCTACAGATTTCTCGCTCCAGCAGCCCCAGGAGAAAGAGTTATGTCAACTGTATCTTATAAAGAGCCATGAATATGTTCTTTTTCATAATGTTTAAAGGAGTAATTTGAAAGCTTGGCTTTAGGTGGGTGTTAGAAATCCTATAGCACTTTTCAAAACAAGTGAAAGACAACCTCAGTAACCTGACTAATGCTCCTGCTGTCCAAACCTTGTCCAGCAGCCAAGGCAATGGGAAGGCTCTTGCTCGAGTGCAATGCTTAGGGAAGAAAAAGAAAAAAGTCAATTTACCCTCAGGGTTGCTGTTCTGAACTCCAGAACATCTGAAACCCACACGTCTCCCTCCCCCCGTCCACCTGCAGAGGAAGCTCTTGAGAATTATAAAAAAATTAAAATGTTGTAGTTTAGTTCCTCTCTCAGCCCAATTCCTTATGTCTGGGTTGTGCTTTATGCATGCTGGGGCAGGCCTGGACAGCTTATGGCAAAACTGCATTTATTTTGCCCCATCCACGTCAAAGTTGTAAGGAGGAAAAAAGGCAGGAGGAATGCAAACCAGGCAGGATGGTCCAGGCTTCAAGCTCTCCTCTTTTCTCTAGAGCATTCTGTTCAGTAAAGCTCTGTCAGAGAAGTGCAGATGAAGGAGGGAGATGTCAGAAACCAGCTTTATTTTTTTTCGCTTTATTTTTTTTTCGTTTTTCTGCACTTTGCCTTCCATTTTTTTCTGTCTGTTTGGATAATTTTTACCATCTCTCTGTTTTCAAAGCTCACTCTACTTTTGATGACTCCTCACAGAGAAGTCAATACAGCAAGAAGTTAGTCTGCAGCAGGGCAACCACAACACTTCAGTCACATTGACCATTTTTCCCATCCCTTCCCTTCAGCCTAGTGATCAAGAAACTCCATTTGTCTTCCAGCCAAGCTGCTTTCTGCCACTGTGGTGATGTCCTAAACCAGCAACCTTTGTATTTTGTTCCATGGCAGTGTGTTAGCGGGTTTCATGAAACCGAACTCCTGATCCCAGCTGCCTTATATTATTAGAAGTTTCTAAAATACCCCAAATATTTTTATTTTTCCCCTGCTGCAAGTGGTCACAGCAGCCTCAAGGGTGTGATGCAATTGCAGGCTTGAGGAAGGGTGGCCCATGGTATTGGGAGTGGGAAGGGAGGTGTCTGTGAGTCAGTGTCTCTGTTAATGCGTGCTGTCCGTGCAGCAGGAAATCCTGAGAACATCTGCAGTGGGAAATCCCATTCCTAATCCCCTGGTACCAGTTATCCCAGCCACCTTTCTTGCCATGGTTAGCTCACAGGGTGATGAGGGACACTTGGACACGCCAAGTCTGCGGGTGATGGTTTCCTTGTTGGCTGGGTGAGTAAGGGAAGAAGGTTGTTGCTGCCATGATGGAATCCCAATTCTGAGCAGGAAAGACCTTTGTATTTGAATTCTTTTGTTTTAAAGACAGCTGGATTCTGTGATAGTGCTTCCTTTGGGCACAGCCTACCTGGCGCGGCCTGGTTTAACGCCGGCTGTGTCCCGCCAAAATGACTGTGAACAACCTGTGCTGAATCAGGCTCTTATTTTTTTTACCAAGTAATTTAAAAGCCTGTTTTCTCACTGGGGTTCCTTCCACCTGTGATTTGAGTGTGGGTTTCCATCGGAAAGGACAGTGTGTGGGGCTCGGCTGGCAGGGGGGCTGAGGGGCTGCTCTGAGGGGACACCCAGTTCCCGCCCTCACCGGTGGAGCCCCTCAGGAGAGCCGGTGGTGCCGCCGTGAAAACATACTGAAAAAAGGGAAAAAACCCCCTATGTAGTGAAAAAAAAGTGAGGGGAAAAGTGTGAGGAAAAATCTGTGTGAGCACCCAGGTCAGAGCAGGAGGATGAGGAGCTCCAGGTGCTGGAGCAGAGTTGCCCTGCGGCCTGTGTGGGGAACCATGGTGGGGCAGGTGGCTGTTCCCTGAGGAATATTGTGACCTGAGGAGAGGAGCCTGTGCTGGAGCAGGTTCTCCTGACAGAAATTGCAGCCCATGGAGGGGATTTATACTGCAACAGGGGCAAAGTAGGAGGAGGAAGGAGCAGCAGAGAGGAGCTGTTATGAAGCCACCACAGCCGCCATTCCACATCCCCCCGCATGGCTGCAGGTGAGGGGGAAGGAGTCAGGAATGGAGGAGGGAGGTCGAGCCTAGGAAAAGCTATAGGATGCAGTGAGTTGTTCTAATTCATCTTTCTTTCTCTTTATACAAATTATTTTAGTTGGCAAATTCAGTTTTCACCAAGTCAAGTGTGTGTTGCCTGTGATGGTAATTGTTAAGTGATCTCCCTCTGGAGGGAAAGGTTAATGTTCGGTCTAGGCAACACAAACTGTCATCAATCTGGAGCTTCTTTGGGCTTCATTTAAGAAAATAAGCAAACAAAGCTTGAATAAACAAACAAAGTGAAGACTCTTTTGCATGCCTGGTGTCCTTTTGGTTTAGTATCCACTTGTTGCTGCTGCTTGGTAGGTTGAGCTCTTCTGAGATCGCTGATGGATGCAAATACAAGTGCAGTCAAAGTTATCCTTGGGACAGAGAGCACAACAGAAAAGGAAGAAGGGCTGACAGCCTTCAAGATGACATCCTAAACTCTCCAGCAGCTGGTTTTGCCATGGAAATCTACCTTTTGAAATCAGTGGTGTTTGGATGGTCTGTGCTAGGTCTGGAGGCAGACAGCTTGTCTGCTCTGATGGGAAGACAAGCACCATTAGGCTTAGTGATAAGAACGTTTGCTGTACTTACCCTCATTTCGTGAGTGGAAACTTTCTGGGAGGGTCAGAGCTAGAGCAGGTTGGGCAAACCAAAGGCATCCATCCCAGGCAAATGTTTGTCAGGCTCTGTAGTGGTACAGGAGCGATTTCAGCCTGATGCCCCATTGACCCTCCCAGCTGAACGTCCAGGTCTCCATTTACACAGGGGTCATCTGTCAGAGCCCTTCCCTGCAAGTGTCAAGTTTATCCCCCCCAGGTCTGTAGTGAGAGGCCTGAGCTGCTCTACCAACATACCCCCGAGCTAAGCAAATAGTACCAGCACTTGTGTGCATTTGTACACCAGCCCCAGGGAAGATAAATGGCTCATTGTGCTCATACTGAAGGTCAGTGGGTCAAACACTGAGTAGCTCTGTCTTGCAGTCTGTGCCTAAATTGTAGGAAACATTTACGTGTGTGCTTTAAATCCAACCCCAAACACTAAAGAGCTTAAGAACACTCTTACATTGAGCACATTCCTGAGTATTTGCACAAATAGGAAAAATACCAAGCGTTGAAAACATAATATCCAAGATGTGTTCATGTCTTGGGTTCGTTGTAGGAAGTTAGCTGGGCCTCTGTGATATTTGTTACCTGGGGCCAAATCCTGCCTCCCATTTGTCAAGAGTCTCTCTTCAGTGGTCTTGATTTTATTTTTTTGACTAAATAGCGAATGCAATATTCATCCAGTGATTTTTATGTGGTATTTTACACCTTTTTAAAATAAACCCCTCCCTCACGTTTTTTATATAGTCCAGTTAAAACATTTGTACATGGAGAAATGAGGGGAGTAAAATTCTGGCATCAATTAAAATCTTATATTCTAACCTCTGAAAATGAGGTGAAGTATCTGAGCCGGAATGCAAAATCTGGAGAAAGTAGTAAGGTAGTTTCCGGTGCTATTTTTGTATTTCCTGAGGCTTGTGTCATCATGTGCTGCCTTATTACTATTCTCTCATATAAGATATGAAAATAACAGAGGGAAATTGCTTTTCCATTCTATTTCCTGAAGTCTAAACCACACCATTAGTTCATCTTGCATTGAGATATCTCTGATATTTAAATGCCGAAGATCCATGTTGGTTGGATGCTTCATAACGTATGTCCATGTTCCTGAGACTTTCATAGAGTTCCTTTGGAATATTTTTCTCCTCTTCATTATTTTTTATCTTGTCTATTCCAGTTAAAAGTTGGGGTTCTTTTTTTTTTCAGCAACTGGCCTTGTGTATTTTTTTTTGTTTATTTTTAATGTTTTTTATCCTTGAATGCTGAATCTTGCTCAGGTTAGTCTGTGACCAATTGGTCAGGTGGGGAATCCCAGTGCAGGAGGTAGGAGCAAACCTACTCTGGTTTTGCAAGTGTTGTGGCTACCCTGTGGTATGTGGAACTATTAGAGCTGGTAACACTGTAGCTCTTAAAAATTCTTTGTTTCACTGAATGTAGTAGCACAACTCATTTGGGGTTTTTCTGTGTCAGTTTTTCAGGACAAATGTCTGACTTTAGTCGCAATTAGTTTCTTCAGTTATTACTAGGTATCGTTGCTGATATGCTGTGGATGTTTTCTTTGCATTTTGACAGGTGTACAACATGTTTCAGCATCAAAGCCTTGGAATTAAAGTCAACATTCGAGTGACCAAACTCGTCCTGCTCCACAACCGCCCTGTGAGTTCTAACTCATTTTTGCCCTGCTGCTGCAATTGTTCTGTGGTGTCTCCCAGAGCAAGGTGGGAGGGGGGAGTGGGGTCTGTCTGGCCACGGGATCACAAATTGTGAGGGTGCCTGTCACACTTCACCAGGCAGCACTAAAGGTGGGAAGTGTAGGGGGCTGGGGGAGTGAAAGGAACTAGAGTCCTTTTATTTATCCTCGCTGGTAAGTCTTTGTTTGCTTGTAGTTGTAAACCAGTCCCAGGAGTTAACTCTTACAGAGATTAAAAATGACATGGCTCTGGTATCAGATGTATAAATTCCAGACTCGGGAGGCTTTTGAATGTAGAACTGTACTAGAAACTTGTGACTGCTGAGCTGGTGGAGTTTGGTCTGTAGATCAACTGGCAGAAGTCAGTGTGAAGTCCACAGTCCTGAGTTCACTGCTCAGATGAAGCTGGTTTCACACTTTTCACTCTGTCACATCTATGTCTTTGAGTCTGTGATTTTTCATCAGAGATCTGATGCTTTATGTAAAGACTGTGGTTGATAATTGTTCTCTTGTACCTTTTTTTTCCCCCAAAAAGGCAAAGTTGTCTATCGGGCATCATGGAGAGAGATCTCTGGAGAGCTTCTGTCAGTGGCAGAATGAAGAGTATGGTGGAGCAAAATACCTTGGTAACAACCAGGTTCCTGGTGCAAGGGATGACACCCCTCCTGTGGATGCTGCTGTTTTTGTAACCAGGTATGGTAACAACACCTAAGTGTTGTCAGGGTCGTGGTCACTGCTCCATGTCACAGTCAGGATCAGGCAAGACAGGAGATGCTTTTTTTCTCACACCACCTAAGTGGAAGAAATAGATGAGGTTTTGGAGCATGAGCCCTTCTTCCTAGAAGAAAAGTGTGGGATTAAGAGCACAGCTGAGCTCAAGTGGTCTTTGTGCAATTAGGGATGAATCAACTGAACAGTCTGAGAGGAGCAGACAGTGTGTCAGCAGTGGGGAAGGTGGTGAGGGAGTTATCTCCTAAAGAAAATGAAAGATGAATACCATAAGCTGAATTAATTTCCTCTCTCTTTGCCTGAGGAGATAACCACTGTAACACCCCTCCTCTGTCAGAACTGAGATGGAGGAGGGGGTGTCAGTCCTGATTTGTTTGTGTAACTGGAAACTCCTGCATTTATTTCAGATGTGAAATAACCTTTGTATAAATACTTGAGCAAAATCCTTTGCCCCTTGGAGCTCCTCCACTTATTGATGTATCAAACACATCAGATAAAGAGAGAAAAAGGATGTTGTAGGGACAACAGTCATTTTTTCCTCTAACTACCTGAGCTCAACCTCACAGTACAATGTTCCTCACAGTTACCATAAATTTTGAGTAACAAATCCATGGTGTTTTAAGTTGTTTGCATCCTTTAAGATGTAAATGAAGAATTCACTGTTATAGAAGTGATCTCTGAATAATTGAAGTGAGCACAAAATTATAGTGTAATATGGATGCTCCTTGTGCTAGAAAAACACTACTTCCTACTCCCTTCTTCCCCAGTTTGAGACAGGAAATATCTGTGTTGCAGTTCAGTATTACCTCTTTCACCTTTTTTCTCTGCCAACAATGTAAGCAGAAATATATGTTTTTGCATAAACTGCCATCCTGACTGTAATAATCTATTTTGTTACCATTCCCAATGCAAACTATCCATGGGATTGTGGTGAGTGTTCAGTAAAATAGCTGGTGAGCTGGGCATGAGGCCAGCAGAGTCCCTAAGGATGCACCTGCACAGACAGTTCCCTCAAATCCTCCTCTCTTCTCTGTATTCACTGTAGTCCACCAAGCACTTACAGATATTTAACAGTTTAGACAGGGTGAATAGTTCCTTTGAAGTCAGTGGGCTGCATATCCTGGTTATAGTTAAGCATGTGCTTCACTGGATCAGGGCCTAAATAAATAACTAACATTTTTGTTAAACTCATCTGGGCATCCAGTTGTCCTGCCTGACAAGTGAGGCAGACAGAATCTCTTCTGATGTGCTCTGAGTGTGGGGTGTAAGGAATGAGCAGAGCATTTCATCTGTGCAGCTTTTAAAATTGAATGCATAATGTCAGGCTAAATGAGCTGGACTCAGGCATCTGAGGAAGAACTGGAGAAAGACATTTTAGGAGGAATTGTTCAATAGATTTGCAGAGTTTTGCACTCAGAATGGCTGGAGAAGTACAGGTTTGGTTGGGTTAAAAACTAGATTCAGCTTTGGTGAGAAAGTTCAGGCCAGAGAGCACATTTCTGTGCACAAGAGGAGCATTTTTCCTGTTGGATAGGCCAGCAGTGTGGACTTGTAGGGTCTCCTTCCTTCTTGCTGTGTCTTGTCATCCTTAACCCATCCTGCTTCTGCTGCACAGAGGATGCTGCATTGCTTGGAAGAGTTCTGGCCCAGCACCCGATTCCTGTGTCAGGGAAATGAATTTTTCTCCTCTTGGCTTTGGAAGTGTGTGTGTGTGTGTGTGTGTGTGTGTGTGTGTGTGTGTGTGTGTGTGTGTGTCCCTGGACCCTCCCCAGACTGTGCAGATGGACAGTGGTAGAGGAGATGGGAGCAGCAGCATGTCCAGCACAAGCAATCGAGCCAGAAAAAGCAGAAGCTGAATTTTCAGCAGCTGCAGCTGCTTTAGGGCTAGAAACAGATTCTTTGGGGTCAAGCTCTGAAGAAATCCCTCTGGTTCCAATCTGGCTGGGTTCATTTGAAGCACCAAGGCATGCTTGCCTTTTGAAACTCCACCTCGAACTGATGGTCCCCATGTCCTCTTTTGTATGCAAAAGTAGATTATTTAGGTGGCCAATATTCCTCGTTTGGGATTTTCATGGTATCCACCTGAGCTCCAGGCAAGAGACACATTGTGTCTGTGAAGTAAGATGTACCATTGTCTAGCTCAATAAATAAGTGAGACAGTGGGAATAACCTGTCACAGCCCTGAAGGTCTGAGTATAGTGCTGTGGTCTCTATAATCATTTCTTGTTCAGATTCTGTTTCTGAACCTGCAGAAACTCAGATCTCTGGCATCTATGGATAATGTACTTCATATTTTAACAGGCAGAATAACTTCTGTCTGCAGAGTCTGTATCTTAGTGATTTTAGAAGCATGTCTCATCTGAAACACATTCCCCCTCTTGATCCTCTGTGTTTTGCATTCCCTGGGGAATCTTCAGACTCACTGCTGTTGTCTCAGCTCCTGGCTGGAGGTGTTTGGGTCACCTGTTAGACCACAGGTCATGTGATAGCAGAGCAAAGAATGTCACAACACTGACAGGAACAGGATTCAGAGCTGTCATTGAGCAAAGACTTGGTTTTTCTCCTGTCATGGTGGTGTATTTATTCCTTTTGCAGCCTGCTCCTCCCTTCCACATTTCTCCATTAAATGGGCAAATGGAGCAATTCACTGTGCATGGAGGAATCTGGGCACACAGTGCTCCTGAATGTACACATGCATGTGGAAAGTTTGTTTTGGCAGGTTTTTGACTGTACCAGTTTCCTCTGTCCCTCAGCTTTATGACCCTGCAGGGTTAAAGTGGTCAAAAGATGTCATTTGAAGGATGCTGGGAATGGCCATTTAACAGAATACTTCTTATTCCTGTTGCACAGTTCAGCTACTGTCCTCCTTTCTTACAGGAAGGACTTGAATTGCAGAGTTTAGCTGAGCACAGTTAGGTATTTTTTTCCAGTTGGTGGGAGCCAGATGGAAGAGTGACTGTAGGAGGAGTTCTGAGCTCTTCTGGCTGTTTTTATTGAACAAAACAACTGACTTCTTGTCATTTTTTGAGAAGAATTGTTGTAGTTTGCTAATGGAAACCCTCTGCTCAGCTCCACATGTGATAGTGACTGAGAATTTCACAGGCCCCTGGAAGATGAGAACACGTGTCCTGCTTGATTCAGGTGGATAGAGGTGAAGAGAATTATCCAAGACTCAGTGTGATAAGGTCAGATGTTGAATTTGAACTGCAGCTCCTGGAGTCAGTTTTATTCCAGCGTAGCTCAGTAAAAGGTTCTGCTAACAAAACTATGTCTCTGTGGTAAGAGACCTTTGCACATGCAGTGAATGTTAAAGTATCTCCTTTATATCATTGTATGTCATTATAGTATCAGTCATGTCAAGCTCTCACTTCAGAAATACAGATGCAGTTGAGCTCAAGAATGTGCCAGAGAGACACCTGTGATTGAAACCCTTTTAACAGCAGATAAGCTTCAGGTGGCAGAATGGGGCCATCTGAAATCACTGCTGTGACTGGCCCACAGGTGAGACAGGTCTTTCTTAACCCCTTTCCAGGCCGTGTCTCCCATCTGATTGCCAGGGAAGGACTGTAGGAGTTTCAGGGATAGGTTCTGTGATGGAATGGCTCCTTGCCTTTGGAAGAAGACTGAGAACCCACCAGGCTCGTTTGTGACTAAAGGTTTGGATGTGCTTTTCTGTTTGGCCACAGGGTTTTGGGGTAAGGTCTGGATGATTTAAAGCCTGGCATTTTGGTACAAGGTCATTGAATATGAGGATGGGGTCCCTTGGAGTTGTGTTTATGGAGCTTTAGGGATGGGCCGAGGGGGTTTCATACTTGGAGTGCCTCATGCAATGAATTGGGCAGCTGTTTAGTTCTGCTGACGTGTTTCAAGCCCTTCCCTGACCAAACAGCATCACAGACTAGGGTTGTTCTACCTCTGTAGGAGTGTCTGCAAGTTGTGCTGGATCCTTTACAGCCCCCTCATTTATGGCACAGTGGCAATCCCTCCGTGGAGCTGCCTGGAAGTGCCAGACGCCTTTTGGTGTCGAAGAGCCTGCGAGGAGCAGAACTGCAGAACTGCAGAACTGCTGTGCGTTATTTGCAGGGCTGGATGGCCCCTGAAGAGAGAGGCTTTTTTAGCAGTGGCCTCCTGCCATCCACTAATAGTTCAGCTATCTGTTGTCACAAGAAAAGCATCTGTTTGATTTACCAGTTTATATAACATAATAAGTCCTTAAATAAACCTCCGTCAAGTTGGCTCTGGGAACTCAAGCAGGAGCTTGGTGCCAGCTCCGTCAGGAGACTGTCATTAGTCTTCCTTGGAAAGGCTGGAATGCCAAGGTGTCGAGACACAGGCTGTGGGGAAAAATGAAGGCTGGGGCCGGTGTGTGGTCGTAGCTTCCGATTTTGTTTTGTCCCTGTCTGATTTTTTTAACACTTTGATGGTTGTTATGGTTTTTCTGCACTCAAGCGTGGTTAGTTTTCAATGTCTGCTTAACAAGAGCTGGTAATGGCTGTTTGTTTCTCTCCTTCCAAGCCTTTGACAACTTGATTTGTGACTTTTAAAGGAGTTTGGTAGTGAAGGGTTTGGGTTATCAGCTGCAGTCCAGGGCCTTAAATCCCTGTTCCTATAAATCCTAGTTTCATAATTTTCTTCAAGGAAACAGTATTTTTAATATTTATCTGTTTTTATATTAAGTATTTTCTTTTTCTAAGTATTTATCTTAAAGTATTTTTGATCTTCTTCCTGCCAGACTCTTAAACTCTGAATCCCACGGGGGTTCAGGCATTTCAAAAGGCACACTCCAAATGTGCTAATAGGGTTCTTTCACCAGCCTCCCCACAGGGTGAGGAAAGCCATAATGACAGAGATTATGGTTCCTCAGCTCCCCTTGGGTTAAGGAGCTTCTGAAATGTTTTAGCACATGTGATGTTTTTCTCCAGCTCCTCTTCATAGTGGATTGCACTGCAAAGCAGGGCTGGTGAAGAGAGCTCCTGAAAGTTTAGGTCTAAGTGCTTATTGAAATGTATTCAAACCATTAATTTGGTTATAAAATACCTTTTCCCCCCACAGGTGTTTTTCTGTCATGAGGAATCTCATGTCTTCTCACGTGAAGTGCCCTTGCTTTGATGGGGAGTTTCAAGGCTTCTTATTCTGTTTCTATTTAACACAGCTCCATGGATTCCTTGTTGATTTGTGGGTGCATGTGTCATATGTAGTATCTTCTCATGCCTTGATGAGATATGGGGGAGTAGCAGAGGCCAAATGAAGCCTCTTGAACCTCTCTGTGTTGGATTCAAATCATAAAATGGCAAATCTGACTGTAGCAGGTTTAGCTGAAGCCAATTCACCTGTTACCTGGCAAATCCTGAAATTCTCTTTCTCGTTCCACATCAACATCTGTCATTCTCTGTTTAGTCTTGCTTCTTTCTTGTCCTTTTCTCTTCTAGTGGAAGAACAAGAAAAAACCTGAAGAACTGAGAATTTTGGGGTATACATTTTTAGTTCTGTGCCTTCAGGCAGTGCCCCACACATCTCCTACTCCCACTTCTGATGGTGCTGCTGCATCACCGGGTGTCTTCTTTTTGTTACAATTCTCTTGTGAAAAAGAAGAGCTTCAGTTTTAATGTGGTTGCTGAAGCAGTCTGATCTCACAGAGTGAGGCAGGGCTCTTTTAGGTGCTAAATCTTAAGTCTGTTGAATTTGACTGTGCTGTATGGAGCTGATTCACATAATTGCTTGTAATAACCTCCCCAGTAGCAATCAGAGCTGCTATCAGTGTTGTCATCCTGTAGACTGCACAGCAGCTTGAAAAAAATCCCCAAACCTCAACACCCCTGGTCTGTGAGTCATGCTCCAGTGCTTTTTCCCAGCCTGGAGTCTGGAGGCACAGGATCCATTTCACTTCTGTTCTGTTTTTCTTTCTAGGACAGATTTCTGCGTACACAAAGACGAGCCTTGTGACACTGTGGGTAAGTCAAAGGAGCAGGGGAGGGTATTTTGAGAGCCAACTCTGTGCTAAGAGGAGCTTTCTGGGCAATCTTTCATTCTTTGGTTTGCTGTAATGTTGGTTTTGCAATCTGTGTACCTCTGTGATACAAATATGGGTTAGCTGAGCAGGCTGTGAACTATGAATAAACCATTAAATTTTAACCCCTTCTAAACCCTGGAGGTCTCAGAGTTCGGGAATTAATCTTCTTTGGAGTGGATGTAGAAGAAACTGCCTGCTGGTGTGTCTGTATGATGTTCCTTTCAGTTCTCTCTCACCTAAACCAAGAATTTGCTAACTGAGGAATGTATTTCCCGTTGTGAGAACCTGTGTGACACTCCCAGATCAAACTCTGGTTCTGGGGAAGAATCCCTCATTGTGGGAAAGCCAAGTTAAATCTTCTTTTCTGCTTCCTGTTCCTCCTTCTTCCTAACTACCTTTAATCATGTTCAAACCCTGCATACACAGGGTCCTTACATGTCACACATTAAATACTTTATTTATTTCACTCAGGTAGCAGAACCTTCCCTGTATCTGTTCTCCTGGGTTTTTTTTAATCTCCACAGTAGCAGCAGTGTTTGGAGGCACAGCTCAAAATCATCTTTATGGTGACCACATGATTTTTTTTTTTTTTTTTAGTACTGCCTCAAAGTCAAATGGCCCCTTATCCCACAATTCTGTATAAACTGGGGATGGATCCTAATTTTCAGGGAGACACTTGCAGACCCAGGAGTTGCTCTGCTGACAGTGGGTGATGAAGAGCAGCATGGGGGGAAAGTACCTTCAGCAGGAGCTCTGGAACAGCCTGTGGAGGCTCCTCTTGGAATGCAGGTCCTCCCTCTCTGTGGTGTGGGGACTGATCAGGTGAAAGGAGAAAACACAGAGCTGGAATATACACACCCATGAGCGAGGACAGGCCTCCACATCCCAGGTTTTCTTTCCAGGCAGAATCCCTCACAATGCATTTATTCTGTGGAAAACAGGCTTCCACTGAGGAGGGTTTTTGTGCTGTGTACCTGCACCTGGAGATGGCTGTGGTGACATACAATAAAGAAGTTAAAAAAAAACAGAAAAGAGAGAAGCTGATGGAAGACACATGCTGACTAAAGTCAGAGCTCTTTCCATTTTCCAAGACAGTATTGTTGAAGGTCTCTATTCAGGGAATTATATTACCAGAGACAGCATGACTAAGGAAATATTTTTATGACTTCTTTTCTGTTCTTACAATACCCAAGTTATTTCTTGTGCAGTGATTTGCTGCAGGCTGTGGCTGCAGTCAAGAAAGTGAATGACCACAGAAATAAAGATTAAACTCATTTGTTGCTCTTTCCAGCATAGTTTTCCAAGATATTTAGAAGGTGAATGAAAGAAATTTAGAAGACAAAAGCAGTCTGGCCTCTTAGCTCTCTTCAGTGCTACTTTCCTTCTCCCCTGACAGTTTGATTATGTGTCAGCAAAGCACTTGTATCTTCCCTTATGCATTTTCTGTGCCCCATTTGGCCTTGTTGTGCCATTTACATTTTTTCACAGTGGAGGAAGACTAAAATAATGAATGTGCTTTTGTGACATGCACCGGTTGAGAAAGTGCTTAGTGTTGGCAGTACTAAATTTTAACCCTGTGAAGGATTCTCCAACTTCCCTCCTTAGTCAAAATAGGGAAAAACAGGTGTTGGTTGTAGAGAAATAGGTTTTTAATAGGCACTGTTTTATGCCCTGGGTATGTACCTGGGTTATCTAAGCACCAGTGTAGTGGGGTGTTTACTTGGGCTTAAAATGAGTGCAACAGTTGAGGCAGGAAGGTGCCCATTGCTACTCCATATGGCTTATGAAGGTTTATCTTTGGGTTTCAACCATCTCCACTGTTCCCAGATTCCTGTTCCTTACTCCAGCTCCCAGACAGTCCTCTCCAAATCAGCAGCACTGCCTGTGAAAGCAAGAAAACTGCTCCAGTGAGTGGCATTGTGTTTGGTCTTGATGGTGATGCTGAGGTTCCAGCACTCCCCAGAGTTCTCTACAACAGCAACTTGCTTTCATTTCTTGCCTTATACTTCACTTTTACAGGCGAAGAACATGGTCTCAGCAGATGACTGTGTGTTTTTATACCTGCTCATGGGTGAAGTTGGCCCTTGCAGTGGCAATACTGCCATCCTGTAAAGGAAGAAACATCTTTCTGGTGAGCAGGAGCTCTCTTAAACTGTGAGACTGAGGCTGCTGCTCTATATAAGGCAGAGAATCTGGGCTCTAGACTCCTGATTTCTATTCCCAGCTCTGGCACTGACTCACTCTGTGACATTTGGCAAGTCACTGACATTCTGAAAGCTTCTGTCTACCTCTCTGAAATGGGGATTTTTGAGTGCAAAGCTACAGGAGATTGCATGGCTTAGGGAGGTCTCCTGTAAAAAGAGAGTGGTGGTCTCGGGTGTGTGATGCAACACAAGTCTAGAATCTAATATTGCTCAGTCATGTTCAGGAGACTGAAAGGAACCTCTTAAATTATGTATATTGAAATAAGAGGGCTCAGAGTGCTCTAGGTAATGTGTTTGTTTTTTTTTTAATGACCATACCTTGATTTTCTTTACATTATGAGAAATCCAGGAGAACTTTTCCTGGGGGAAACACTGAGGCCCAGCTGTTGTTGGGAAGTGGGATCATGAAGTTTAAATGGCTCATAAGAGGTGTTCATTTGTAGTCTAAAAGATCCATATTGGAAAACCTGTCTGGAATCTTTGCCTGCCATGCAGACACAGAGAGAAAACAGCAGCAGGAGGTTTGTATTTGTATTCTGGCAGGGGCCCCTCACTGAAAGCAGTTGCTTTGGGGACTTGGTTCAAATTTTCTTGGCCCAGCTGCCAGGGCAGTGTGGAAGGGTTACATAATTGCTGAAACAAGCTCAAAAATGGGGGAAAATATGTAGGTATGTCTTTGTGGGGTGATACAGAGCCACATTTGTGTAAGAAATAGTTTGTTAATGCTCATGGCCCCACTTGGGTGGGTAAGTCAGCCCAGAGAAGGGATGAATTCCAAAGGAGGTGCTCCAACAGTCTCTGAGAATCTGAGCAGAAAGGTTTGCTCTGTGTGACACAGCCTTGTCCCACAGCACTCAGAATTCCAGAGGCTGCTCCAGGCTCATCCCTCGTGCTGTGACTCCAACCAGAGCTGCCGTTTCCTGCAGGAGAATCTTTGTTCCAGTGGAGCTGTCTCTGAGCAGCCAAACTGCAAGTTTAATGTCTCACTATTAATATCAGGCTGCAGTTTGGAGCCTTGCACAGTGTCAGGATCCAACCTTTCTGTGACATAAGCAGATTGAGAATGCCCCTTTCCTTCAGTATTTCCACTGCTGGTGCCAAATAAGCAGCTTTACGGTTAGTTAGGAATGATCCTGCATATTTCAAGGCAGAGCTTGGCCCTCGTTCCTCGGTGTACATGTTACCCCAGATCCAAGCTGAAGCTTCCCTGTATTCAGATAATAAAAAAAGTGGGGGCAGTGTGGAATTGGGAAATGGAAAACGAGAATGTGTCTTAAATATCCTTAAATTGCCCTGGTTAAAAATGACTTTACCTCTGCTGCAATCACATGTGCTTTTCTGTGGCTTGATGTTGGGGAAAAGAAAGCAGAGTGTGTGCACTGCAGAGGGGCAGGCTGAGCTGAAGGAGTCGCTGCCTGGAGACAACCAAGCAGAGAGTGGAGGTGATTGAGAAATGTAGTTTTCCAGACTCTTTCTACAAGTGACTCAATGTTTTGTGAAAAACATTCCCATCTCCTGGCTGTTTATCATAGTAAAGTGCTCCAAAATATACCCAGGTTTGGCAAACGAGGGTCTGGGTCTCCAGGCAGGTGATTTTATTCCATGTAAAACACCTGAATAAAGAACTGCACATTTTTACCTTTTCTTTGGCCTTTTGCCTCTGCAGTTTTTGGCCTGTCACAGCAAGGGACAGTTCTGGTTGTCCTGCCTGTACTGTGTCCTGAGCATTTGCATCTTCCTCCCTACGTCACACTGAGTCCAGTCCCCTAACTGTGTCACAGCAGAGAATTCATCCCCAAGGAAAGGGAAAAGCCTAGCTGGTTTGCTGTGAGTGGAAAAGAAAAGGAATTCTCACATTAAAAACATTTTCCATAGTGGTTGGTGTTGAATGTTTCTGTATATTCCAGGGCGGGTTTTTGTTTGATGCCAGAATAAATAGAAATACCTGCTGCTTAAAACAATTCATTAGAGCAGCAGTGCCTGGCTTTAGCAAAAGCCTTGCTGGGACTGTCCTTCAGCCCAAACCCAAACACACTTTAATACATTAAAATGAACATACTGGAGGTTAAAACGTCCCGTAAGGAAATGCTGTCGAGTGGATTTGGGGTTTGGGAAGGAAGGGGACCTTGCAGCACCACACATTCCTGTCCCTTGTGGCTCTGTAGGGCAGTGGAGTCAGGCTGCTGGATTTGGGAAGCCAAAGGGAGCTGTGGTACAGTGCAGTGGAAGAGTTTTTCCCTTGCCTTTGGGTTGCTAGGGAATAAATGCTGGGCTGCACAGCCCAGACAGTGCAGGACTGTGCTATTGGGCATGTTCATCCCTACTGTCTCCCAGGCTCCACCCTGCCCACAGGAGCCTTCCAATTCCTTTTCACCAGCTAGCAATCCCTCCTCTGCCAGATTCCCACTAAAAATCTGTGTGCCAAGTGAGTGTAATCCGAGATTGCATAAACCTCAGTAGAAGCAGTGGGATGAGCACAGCCACTCAGGTAATCAGCAATTCCTGCTGCAGTAACCCTTGCTCTTCCTCACTCCAGTGTCCTGTGTGGGCTTTTCCTTCTTTCTTGTTCTGGGGACATGGCTTCAGCCAGGCTGCCTCCCAGGTGCACTAAAGACCAGAGGAAAACCCTGGTTCCACCAGACTCAGGGAGAGTTTTGTTAGTGATTTTGGGAGGGTCAGACCCCTGATCCCGTTCTTAGGTGTTGTCTGAGACATGCAACCCTCCTGATACTATTTTATAGAGACTTATTTTGTTTTTTTTATTGTTATGGAAAGTAGAGCATTTGACTTCTATTTGCCTTTGGGTTTGTTTTGCAGCTCAGTAGTCATGTTTAGGTTTGTTTTTATTCATTCCATATACTAAGGGCACTGGTGGATTCTTGGCCTCCTCAGCTGAAAAATGTCTATCTTTCTGGAAAAGACAGAGTAGCCAAACATGAGATACTGTCTTTATTTGGGAGCTCATATTGTCCCTTTGCAAGGAGTTTTTGTAGAAAATAGGTGATTGATCCATCTGTTCTGTTCTGGAATCATATCAGTCTATGAGTGCCATCAGCTCCATTTCCAGCTATCTCAACTTTTTTTCCTTCCTTTTCTCTTTTTTTCATGTCTTGGGGGAAAGAATTACCTTGCACACTTAAAATAAATGGAAGTGTTTAGTGAAGGGAGGGTCAGTGACAGGTTTTCTGTGTGTTTGTCATTTTTCCTTTTCCATGTGTTTCCAGTCCCTGGCTGGTCTCATAGACCCTCAACTGTTCTCATGATTAACTCCTTCCCTTTCCTTTTTCCCAAGGGTCTGTTTCTCTTTGGGGTCAGTTCAGAGCTCTTAGGAGCTCTTGCTCAGTTCCTCCATCTCCTCTTTGCTCAGCTGGTGCTGGACACCAGGGTGCTGCTCTTCCCAGAGGATCCTGGCTGGTCTGTCTCTGTCGCTGCAGGACTTGCCCATCCAAGGTCACGGAATTTCCCTGCATTTATTCCACTTCAGTCTTCATCAACCTCTAGCAGTTCCTTATTAGTTCTCCTCCATACATCATTCTCCTTTTGCAGCCCCAAAATGTGTTTCAAGCACTTTTATTTTCCCATTATTTATCTGCCTGTCTGTCTTCCTAGTAAGCACCATCCCAGAAGATAAAACAGTGGTGGTGTGTTTGAAGCTGGTTCTCAGGGAATTGGAACTAAACACTATCAGTGGGGAGGAATAACACACTTCCTGCTCTGTACCTGGCCTTTCATTTCCTCCATCAAACTGCTGTTGATAATTAATGGTGAGAGATACCTAAGCTGAAATATGTACATATCATTGTCAACTCTAAGTCTTCTCAGCAGCTCACCACCCTGCTTTTGTTTGTCTTTGCTGATCCTAAATCTTGCTTTTCTTGTTGCTCACTCAAAGCCTCCAGTCAGACTTCACGACAGAGCTTTTTTTCTTCCTTATTGGGGCTCCCCCCAGAGTTGGTGCAGGATGTTTAAGCTTATCTGAGCTTGGAAGCTTTACCTTCTCCCATGGTTTTATTAATGGTTCATGGGAATGGGTTTTGATGAATATAAGGGAACACCTGTGTAGAATGCTGTGGAAAGGACCTCTATTCCTTTACCAGGCACCATGTTACTGAGTAAACATCCTTCAGGCCATCACATCTTGGTGTTGTGCAGGAGGGGTGCTGATTATTGTTTGAATGAAATAAATCTTCATAGAATCATCATAAAACCAGAGACTGGCTTGGGTTGGAAGAGACCCTAAAGATCATCTCATTCCATCCCCCTGCTATGGGCAGGGACACCTTCCACTAGACCAGGTTGCTCCAAGCCCTGTCCAACCTGGCTCTCTTCAGGAAACTCCCTGGCTACCAGAACTGTGCTGTGACACTTTCCCATCAGGCATCCAGGACTCCAGCCCAAATCCCAGCCTAATGTTCAAACTGGTGGGTAACTAAGCTCCTTTCTGTTACTTTATTAAAAGAAGTAAGTCATGAGGGAAAACATTTGCCATGACTTTGTTGATATTTATTCTGATACTCTGACTTCATTCTTTCGTTTCAACTCTGTGTCATAAATCACTTTATGTGCTAAATCATAGTGCAGTTTGACTGGTGCAGGTGCAAACATGTCCTGCATTCCACTCCAGGGCCATTTCTGTCTGTCTGAAATTATAGAGACGTGTACACAAAGCACCTGGGAATTTCTGTCTCGTAGCTTAAAGGGCAGATACCTGCATAAGATGTTCCTTTCCCCATCTTTGTACCCCTCACCCTCCTTCCTAAGTCTGGGGCTTTCACATGCAATCAAAAAGGGCTCATTGTTACTGTTTTAACTAACAGTTACCAATGAATTTATGATATTGCTTCCCTCAGAAGCCATTCAGTACATTTTCATGTTACTATGGAGTCAAAAACAAGCAGAAGCATGAGATTTTAATATATCCTTTCCTTCTGTGTGATAGGTGAGGGGTTTGATTCACTTGAATATACTGTGCTAGAACTTCTGAGTTACAGTTTTATCTCCTAGACAGTTTTCTGCCTCGATTATCTTCTAAATTAGAGATGATTTGTGGGACACTGCCTGAGAACCCAGGCTTTGCTTATGGCTAAGTAGCATTTAATGATGATTTAAAGAAATCTCTGCTGTTGATCTCAGAAAGTGGTCATTGTGTTTGCAAACAGACAGGCTGAAGGCAGGAGCCTAATTGATGTCCAGCTAAGCCTCCACTGCCAAACAACTGTCAGGAAAAGCTCTGGAACTGCTCCTGGCTACTGTGTGTGTGAGGCTGAGCAGCCTTTGAGGCAGACACGAGCAGAACAAGCTCATTATATTTGGTCTGTGGACAGAGCAGTTCTGTCTTTTGGGGTTTACAGTATTTCTGCTCTTGTCTCTTGCCTTGTGCATGGAAGTGGAGATTTTATTGCTTTCTGCACTGCTTCACACCCCAGCTCCATCACTTCCCCTTGCTGAGGGTTTGTTTCTCTGGGGGATTCTCACTACAATGATCATAAAATAAAGAAAATCGTCAGTTCTGCTTTCATGGCTCATCCTGCTTCTTCCTTTCCTTTTTATAATAAAAGGCTGTGGAAAGAGAAATAGTGTTTGTTTTCCACAGTGTCAAACCTGCTGTCAGTACACTATAAATAACCCATCTGGGCTGGAAATGCCAATCCAAGGATCTGTGCAGCTGAAAGCAGGATTTTCTGCTGTGATACAGTGGACAGGGGAAACATGGGACTCATAAAACCATTTCTCACTGGTTCTTATCCAAGAGCATGGAATGATTTTGCACATCCTGCCTTCCAGCCCAGTGCCTTCCCCGTTAACTCACGGTGCCTCCCTGACAGACCTGTGCCATTAACCAGTACAGTCAGGGGGGTTTGCATTTGATTTCATTTGTAACAAGGAATTTACTGAGAGGAGAAGGAAATGAATTTGTAAATAGGGCTTTTCCTCAGTAAAATTCACAGCTCTTTAACAAAGAGATCAGAATGGTGATCCCCATTGTAGTGGTGAGGAAATGAAGCCTGGAGATGGGAAGGGACATGCCAAGGGACAGAGCAGAGCCCAGCCTTGAGTCAGTCCAAGCCCCTCAGCTGGAGGCAAGGCTACCTCTTCCCAGGCCTTCCCAGTGGCAGCTCCACTTCCTTGGGCACCAGCCAGTTCTTCAGGTCAGTAAAATAACAACTGAACCCTTCAACAGGCCAGAGGTCTGTGTTTCTCCTTTCCACTGCCTGGGTCCCTGTTTCTCCCTGTTTTCCCACATTCCAGCCTGGTCAGTTTGCTGCTCACTGCAGCCCTTCCACAAAGCTGACGTGTTTATAACTGAGAAACCTCTGAGGTTTTTCTTCTCCTCCTGTCAGACATAGATGGCTCTTATCCAGTTGACTGCTTTACAGTGCCTTTATCCTTTGCTGGCTTGAAAACATTTCAGATAGTTCCTATTGTTTTATAGACCCTGTAGCTAAAAAACCAAGCTGTGTAAAAACATCTGTCCATAGCTGTGCAATAGGCTGCAGACATGTAGGGTAATAAGGCATGATTGCATTCATTGGAGCATTTGCTCCACTGGATAATCAAATAGGAGCATTCCAGTTGCACACAGGATATGTAAGAGTAAGGGAAGGAAATGAAGGACAGTTGCCTACTGTACTTTTACATTTCTTCTGTCGTGCAGCTGCCAAGGCTAAATGCAATTTTGAGAGCGAGTTTTAAATAACGTGGAGATGAGATTTTACTGGTGATAGCCAAGAAAACCACACTGGGGAACGGGCATTAAACTCTCCCTCCCCATCCCCAACAAGGGAGTTTGACCTGCACTGATATTTTTTTTCACTAGAATTTTTTCTTTCCAGCTTTGGTTGACCATCTGGTAACATGACCTGGTATAATACCTAACCCATTTTGCAGGGTGTCTGGTCCTGGAAGGATTTTGCTACACCAAATGCACTCAATAGATTGAAAGTCACTTTAAATCCTTGGAATGTTGTTGGGATTTATGTAACAATTCTCCCACTTCCACTGCCTCAGCACAAGCTCCAAGGTTTTCAGTTGGGACTGTGCAACACAAATAGGAATTGGGTTTGTAACAGCACTTTGCATCACTGAAAACCTTCCCTGTGTTTACCAGACACTGAAAATCTTCCCTGAAAATGCAGCAGGGAGTGTCCTCCAGCCAACTGGGGTCCAACACAAACCCACTCCGTGGCTGTAAATGTTAATGACAGGTGCTGTGGGTAAGGTGATGAAAATTTGAGCTGACCCAAGAATGCACAGACACATCCTGGAATAAAAATGACTATAAATGCACAGCAGAGTACTTTGAATTTTACACATGGGAATTTGACCAGATCTCCCTTGCAGAAAATACTGGGGTTACCTTATCAAGCTCTTGCCAATTCAGATAGGAAGGTCAGTGTAGATGGTGAAATTTTAGCCTAATTCTTACTGAGGGTTGTAAATATATCTGTGTTTATGTGTGTGTGTGTGTGTATAAACTGTCCTTTGAAAAGAACTCGAATTCCTTGGAATTTTATTTGGACACAGGGGTTCTGCTGTATAGATTTTTAAATTCTGGGTTCAAAATCCTATAATCTGCAAGGTTTTTGTCTGAATTAGTTAGACAAGTCTTTTTACCTTTTAGATCAACTGATAGACATACATTGAAGTTATTGAAATAATAATTTAACAAAACCCATCCAACCTCTTTCTCCTGTTCTTTTCAGCATGATTTGTCGAATGCCAAGGATTTCTGTGTTTGCTTAGCTCGGAATTAGCCTTGGATTTCTACTGTAGCTGGTGGTCATGAGCAGTCAGCAGGTTGGGGATGTTTGTTGGTTTTGTGTGGTTGTGTCAGACGGGTTTGTGTGGCCCTTTTGCCTGAGCTGTTTGCACTGAGGCTCTGCCTGGCCACAACCAGACTGCTGGGTACACAGGAATGTTCTGCTGAGGATCTGCTTGTTGGTTTTAATAATGTCATCCATCAGGCTCCAGCATGTACAGCAATATTTGTGCTGCAGTAGACAAACAGTGTAAACACTGCAGTTATTTATAAGAAGACTGGCCAGTGAGTTAAGAAGCTCCGTGTGGATGTTTTTGTTTGTTGAAAATGAGTCCATCAGTCTCATCAGAGTTTGTTGTTCTTGAAATGACAGAAAAGTTAGATTTCTATTAGCATTTAGATTTTATATCTCTGTTTAAGAACACTCATTTCTTATCTTCTGTGCTCCAGTTGTTTGTGTTTCTTGCCATATCTGTCAGTCAGAGAGAAAATGGTGTCTCCAGCTTGGTCTTGCTGGGTCCAAGTATGGATTAAATTCCTGACTGTACCTGTGTCCTGACTCCTGGTCAGTTCTGAGGAAGTGTTGCTGCTCCTTCTAATCCCTGTGGTGACTCTTACAAGTGTCTGTTGACTCAGACTTCAGAAAAGCGCTGTTGTTCCCTGGGGTTGCTCTGTCCTTCCAGGTGGTTTTCCCTGTGATTCCTGCCTGACCTTCTGTACCTGGACACACACTTAAGCAGCTTCTGAAGTGGGGATGCTTTCCTGAGCCTGAGATCCTCTGACACAAAAATACTGCTTAGGACTACTGGAGTTCTAAGCTTCAGAGTTTTTTTTTCAGAGATGTCTGGTGCCTCAGGAGAGTCTGATGACTTAATTATGTTTCAGTTTCATGTTTCTTCCCCCTGGTATCTCATTCCTTGTTCCTTAATGTTCTCTGCTTTGCCCCAGACTTCTTTCCATGTGTTTGTCTGTCTCACCTGGATCTTCCCATTTCCCTTCTCCCTGTGTGGAGCCAAGTAAGGAGCAGAGGTTCCAGGCACAGCCCTCTCGTGTTGGCATCTCTCTGTAACTGTGGAGCAGGGCAGGGGTTGATGCTCTCAGCTCATTTGGTCCTTCCCACAATGAACTTGCTGTAGTTTGTGCTGCAGCACAAGAGCTGTGTTTGCTGTGATGGTTGGATGGTTTCTTCTCTGACTGACAGATCTAAAAGTGATAACTTATGACTGAATATCTCAGAACAATCCCTTTTTTCTATGTTTATCTGTGTCACTTGTTGCATTTTCAAACTGGGAAAAATAATGAGTATTTGTTCAGTGCATTGGTGTATTTAGATGCCAGTGTCTGAGCCACAGTGTGGTTTAAACACTGAAGTAAATAAAGCTTTTCGGCTTTACATTGAAGTAAAAAAGACAAAGACCAACTTTCTGTGGCTGGGAACTGAGTAAAGGAGGCCATGAAATGGTGTAATGCACCTTCTCCAAAGCCAGGGGTGATACTTGTGTTGGTGCCAGTGAGATTTTGATCAAGCCCGTGGTGATTACGATGCTGTTAAAATTAGAGCAGATGTGACACACGTTCAGCTTGTTTGCTGGGGGTGCCATGAAGCTGGTTATGATACCATCAATCAGGTGGCTCTGCTGGGAAATGCATCCCGTTCATGGCAGCTGAGAGGAGGCCACTGGGCTCCCATCTTCAAAAATACCCTTTCTGTGGAGCTGGGAATTACCGCTGTTACTGCTGCAAATTCCCTCCACGGGCCACACCCAGGCAGGTGTAAAGGAGCTTCTGAATTTCCTGGGAGTCTTTATTTGAAGGGATATGAGATTGGGAGGGCACTTCCCTTGCTTTGTAACAAAAAGGCCTGGAGCAGTAACACATGCATGGAAATGTCCCTTGGCTCTGCAGGAGTCTGGGACAGTTTTCTTTAGTGCTGCTGCAGATGCTGTCCCTGTGAGCCTCCCGTGCTGTCATTCCTGAATCCAGACTGGAAAGGCCTCAGGACTGGGACTGTGCCTTGACTTGTGTGTGAGGCACCAGGGACTCTTCTGGCTGCTGTCAGTCAGCACAAGGAGCTCGGCAGGATTCATCCAAATTTGTGTTTTCTTTCACAGGAGCTCGAGTTTGAACATGAGAGATTTCTTTTTATTGAGTGTGAGAAAAGCTCAGGCTGCTCTTTTTCGTAGTGAAAATTTCTCTCTAGCTGGTGTTACTTTAAGGGTGACATTTTATTTTTGAGTGATTTAGAGAAAGAGGTACTTAAAAAAGTAGATTCAGGGCATATTAAAAATATCCCCAGCCACTTACCTCTGGAATTAGCCATTACTTCTCTTCAGTCAGGCTGGTGCTGTGATGTGTTTATGTCTGCATAAACTGCCATGTGGGTCATTCCCTTTTTTGGGGGGTGGAAGTTGGGATGGACAGTTCTGTTTGGGAAACCAGAGGAGGGGCCCTTTGGGTTAAATGCAACCCAAATAGTTTAACGTGGTGTGGTGAGTGTGTGGATGTGATCTTTGTGCTTTGTGCTTGTGTGTCTGCCCCAATGACAGTCACTCCCTAATAGTTTTGGCCAATTTAAATCAGATTTGAGGATATGGATCTCGGAAATACTGGGCTCTTGGAAGTTTTCTGAATAGAGGAGAAAGTTCTCTCCCTCAGATGCTGCCACTGAGGGAAAAATTGCATCACCCACGTTTACATCAGGAACCCCAAGTGGAAGTGCCAGTGTGTAGGAAAGCAAGCCATTAATTTTGCAGTAAGTTTAGAGATTTTGTATTTATTGTCACCTCCCCTCCCACCAAACTGTCAAACCCTGCCAGAACAAATGTGCTGAGTGTGGTGCTGTGTGAGGAGAGAAGCAGAGCCATGGCACTGCCTCAGTCTCCCCTTCCTGCTGACATGGAAGGACCATTTTCACTCCCTGCTGGCAGCAGAGGTGGCAGCCAGTGTGGAGGAACTGGGGACCAGCTTTTCAACCCAAGTTCTGACTCCAGCAGAGCAGCTCATCCCTACTGACATTACCAGGCACAGCCCCCAGGTTTGTCAGTCTTGTCAAGTCAGGCTGTGAGGTTAAACCAGCACTCAGCAAAGAATTAGAGCAGAAGGGCTGAACCAAGGATTGCTAAAGAAGTTTATCAGTGCTGTGCTAATTGGCAGCTGGCCAGAGTGGAGCCAGGAGCTTAGACAGCCCTGGGAGTCAGGATGGAGGAGCTGCAAATGAGAAGTATCACAGAAGCAGTTTGGAAAGGCATCTGTTCAGAGTTTGATTACTGTGAATCATCCTGTTCTCTGACCTTCTCTGCAGGTCTCCTGAGCCACTCTGGTTTGGCCAGGAGAGCAGCTTGACACGCACACAGCACCTAAAAATAAAATACACTTCAAATCTTAACATGTTTCCAAAGTGTAGATTCAGTCACTTTCTGAGAGTAACAGTTGCTTACTCATTCTGTAGGAACATGGGAAGCATCTAATGGAGAGCTGTGGAAGAATGCCATTCATCAGCAGCACAGGTGTTCAGCCATCTCCAGAACGTTCAGCAGACTGGGCTGACACTCTCCAGACAGTGAAATGTTGTTCACTGTGCATTCCTGAATGTTGTTTAACCATTGCAGGACTGATCCTTGCCCATGAACCCAATACCAGGGCAGGCTGAGATAGGCACGGCTCAGGAATGCTTTTGAAACTCTTAAAAGAATCTTTTAATTTATTTGCAAAGCTTCATGAGTTTCTTACTGTTTGCCATTGCAAGAAGGAAAAACTGGAACTGAATGCTGGACCCTGACTGTTCACTCTAAAAGCAGATGCTGTTTGGTACAGGGACTACAAATATTTTTTCTGATTTCTTGCCAAGTCTGATCTTGTCTCTTCATTCTGGAAGGCAGATACCAAGGAATTTGAAGGCTCTGAGATCCCTGTTGGTGAATTCCATGTTGTTCTTTGTTTAGCAGGCTCATTAAAAGCTCTGATTTGATAGTTTTCTTCCTTCTCTCTGAATTCAGCCCCTCTGCTGAAGCAGATGGCTCAGATGAGTTGCAGGGACAAACTGACAGATTCAAAAGTGGAAGCCACAGAACTAACCTGAAAAAAGGAAGATGAAAAAGCATTTGAGAAGGGAAAATCCTGCTTAATTGTGCAGCATTTTGTAGAAAGGACCAGCAGGTTCATCTCTGCAGTGCCACCACAGAACATCCACTGAACAGCGTGAGGCCAACAGAAGATATTCAAATCCAAATGCCCTGGAGCCCCAGGAGAGGTGACTCCCCAGGGCCAGAGTCCACATCCTGCTTTGCAGTTTGGTTTCACAGTCATTGGTGATGTTTTCTTTGAATTCACAGTTCCTTCAGGCTTTCAAAAGCAGCAGATCTCTGCTGACTTCTGCCACATCTGATTCCTTTCTGCTGCAAGATATCCTTGAACAACCTTGTCCCCTGTGCCTGTCTCTTTTTCTCCCAATAGCTCATGTCCCCCTCATTTCCCTCACTTGTTTCTGTCCCAGCTCTAACAGCTGTCCCTCCCTTATGCCAAGTGCCAGGTTTTGCCCTCACCTCCCTGCCCTCACCAGGTCTTGTTGCAGTCCAGCTCCTGCCTTTCCTCAGGTGAGCCTGGAATTCCAGAGACGTGACCCGGGGCTGGAGGCCCATTTTTCTCCAGCAGTAAGTACACACAAGTTCTCAGAGAGCTCATCTTCCCTTCTGATCTTATCTCCTGCCCTGCTTCCCTCAGAAGTGACTCCCTGCTGCTTAGGAGATCAAAGTCATGTTTCTTGAAGCCTTCTGGAAAACCCATATTATCTCCATTTGCTACTTTTCTGTCCCAGTGTGTCCTCATTCCCTGATCTCTTCCCATTTGTCTTCCTGCCTTGTTCACTGAATTTGAATTATTCCAGGCTTCTGTATACTTCCCAGCACTGTGTGTTAACTCATCCAGTATTCCCCAACTGGAATCCCTCTCTCAGATCCACCTGGCCACCTCTTCTCCTGCCTTTCCTCTGAACAGGAGTACACCTGTCCTAATATATCTTACTTGGAGTAATTAAGCCCATGTAATTCCATATATGTGTGTGAGCATGGAGACTTTCAGCACCATGCAGTGATGTCCATAAAGAGGTTGTACACTGGCTACCAGGCTTTGGGAATCTACACCCAGGAATGGTGGTCTGATTTGGACTAAATATCCCAAACTTCATATTAGACTAGAGAGCCAGGGTTGCAGAAAGGAGCTGTGTGTTTGCCTGAGCTCAGCTCTGGTCGCTGGGGAGTGTTTGGGAGAAGCTGTCTGGAATGTGGCTGTTAGCATATCAAAGGAGAGTAAACAGGGAGATGAGACCCTGCTTCCTCTGCTCCAGTTAATGAAGCCACTCCTCCTGTCACCTTGGATGGGGAGGATTTATTAATGTGCTGCCATGCAGGGGAGGGATGGTTTGCTGCAAGGGAGGAGCCACATTAATGGCACAGAGGTTGTCATGCTGAACAAAGAGCAGATGTCAAACAGACAGGGTATTTCTTTTTATCTCCTGCTCTGCTGATGTCTCAGATCCCAGAGCTTTTTCATAAAAGCTTAGAAAATCAGGGCAGGAAAGAGTTTCAGGTGGTCTTTTAATGCATTTCCTTGCTCCAAGGCAAGATCAGTGGTACCCATGTCATTCCTGATGGATAGCTCTCCATGAGGCTCACCAGTGTGTTTGTTTCCAGATTTCTTTGAAATCCAGTGAACACCATACCTCTGGTGAATATTTTTGTGATCACAAATTCTTGTGACATTGGAAAGGAATTTGGTTTCCAAAGATGCCCATGCCAAACCTCAGAGGGTTTCTGAAGGTTGTCTGCTCTTTGCTGGCACAATCCACTATGAATGATGTTTTTGTAGGCCTTGGATAAAGGGTCTTCCAGGCCAAAAAGGTGTTAGAATATCTGTCAGCTTTCTTATCTCACTGCATTTGGTATCTGAAACAGCCTTTACTGGTGTGGGTGAGGACAGTTACCCCTAAAGTCAGGAGAGGTCTTCATCCTCTAGGACTTTTCAGCTGTCTGGGCATCCCTGGTACACTGTGAGAGACTCTTATATCCTTTTTGGAATAGGGATAGGGCTGACTTCTTGCAGTGCCTGGGAGCCTATTCCCTCAGATGGTCCATGGCATCAGACACTCTTTTTGTATAAATACCTGAGTTCAAAATATTGTGACTTGCACTGGGTACAGCACTTGGTGTGATTATTAACTTGTTTTCCTACCTGACTGTAGCTGTCCCTCGTGCATTGGGTGGTTGTACTATAATTTCTGTACTTGTGATTCATGATGAGTGTATTGTTTCCAGAGTGGTTTTCATTAAATACAGTAACAATGAAAATTCTGGCTAAGGAAAACAGTTTCCATGCATGAATATTAAACTCTAATGGAAACCATGCTGCAAGATTAACAGGATTGGCATCGAGATGATTACCCAGCCGAATTAATCTGTGCCACTAAAATTGCATGTCCAGCTTTGAATGAGGACATTCTCATAAAATGAAGGAACAGCTCACCCTGTGGATGATCCCTGTAAACCAAATTTGGAACTGGAGGCTCAGTGGGACAGTGGTAACAGCCTCAGCCTGTCTGTGTTGTACATGCTGGAGAGGTCCTTCCATGGATACTGTTCTTTTTCACCTGGATACCGCTGACTCTTGAGGCCTCTGTTTACTCAGCTGTAGGACAGGGATTGTGTGATTACCTATCTTGGAGGCAGTTTAATGGGTACTTTAATGTTTGGGGTTTTTTTTTTAAATTTTGGAACCTTTTCTGTATAGGTTTTATAGGAAGGAGAAGCATTTTTCATTTTAAGTATCATAAGCACTGAAAGATTCCCTTGGTGACTGACTTGGTGTGTAAATACAGGCAGGGCATCTCTGTCAAACATATCATTACCATTGAATGGAAAGGCAGAGCATGAATCACTTCAGGGTTTCCTGGTTTTCCTTGTGGAGGATGTTAAGAGAGGCTACAGGAATGTAATTGATGGCAATGTGTGAGCTGCACAAATTGAAAATTGTGGGAGGATGAGAAAAACATCCAGCTCAGCACCAAAGTAGTAATGATGGGGAATGGGAGGTTTGCTCTGAGCATGTGGATATGCAGGGAGTCTCCATCTGTGCCAAGCAGACTTCAGGACTTGGAACCTGGCTCCCTTCCCAACAGCAAATACATTGAGAGGAGGAGAGCCAGCCAAGTTTTAATCAAGTAAAAGTTCTGTATCCAGAGGTGGTTGGCAAAAGAAGAGATTAAAGTATTAGGAGCGCAATGAAAACAAGACATTAGAGAGTTGAAAGCTGGAGTACCTGGACAAACCACTTGCTGAGTGAATATTCCCCAGGCATCAGGAGGAAGCCCCTGGTGTTTGAAAGAGGGCAGAATGGGAGCCCACAGGGCAGAACTTGTGCTCTCCCAGCTTTGGCCATCCCTGTGGCAAGTGTGTAATATCCTAATGCCTCGCTGAGCTGGTGGGATAAATGGAATCATTCCCCTCAGAGATATTGCTGGTGGAGGGCTCATTAGCTGGCAGAGAGGCCAACAGCTGCAAACTGTTTATGTATGACAACTTTTTGGATAAAAAGTGAGTTTACACAGTTGCCTGTGTCCTAGGGTTTGCTGTGGAAGTGCAGAGAGCTCTACCTATTCAAGCCCAAGCACAGAAGTTATGGCCTGTAATTATGTAATTTCTCAGGAGAGAAAGGAAAAAACCCTCATGCTTGGGAACAGTAAAAATAGTATTTGGCTTTCCTTTACCACTGATGCTCCTGCTTGACCTTTTTTTATATTAAAAATAGACTTGAGGTATTTGCTGACAGTGTATCTGAAAGATAAGGACTTTCTTCCCCACTGTCTGTGTGTTTGCAGAAGCACATGAGAAGTGTGAGGTATTTTTTTAAAAATAAAAAACTCAGTTCAGCTTTCCTTCCTATTTTTCATTTCCACACACCTGTCTCTCCAACAGGACCAGGAGCAAAATTACCAAATAAAATAATTTCCTCCTATATCATTCCCAGCCTGGTAGAACCACAGCATGCCAGGATTTTCACAAACATATCTGAATTCCAGTTCTGCAGACTTGAAAGACTCAGATAGAAATCTGGAAATTTGAAGAGGCAAACAGCAGTTTCCATTCATCCCAGTGAAGAAAATAAATCATATTAATGCAGCTACCAAGGCATTGTGCTACTATGGCTGTTGGTTGAAGGTGTATTTTTCTCTGCATATCAATTATATGGATCATTGCACTGGGTCACAAAAAAGTTGTGTTTATCTGAGTAGTTTGGATATATTTGCTGAAAAACTGGATTATGTTTGCAGATGAATAACTTATTTGCTATTTATGTTCTGATGAAAGAATTAATGGTGAAATGTATTGGTCCAAAAGAAAATTAGAGTTTTAGGAAATCATTTGATAGAAAATATATATTTCAAAAATGTTTCTGAGGCAAACTTTTTCAGGCTTCAGATGTTGTACCAATTTGTTATAACTGGCTTGCTGTTCCGGAATGACTCCTATTAATAAGCACTCAGCAGTTCATGAGCTGGACTTCTTACTGACTTCATTCCATGTGCTCCAAAGGTTTCTGCTCTCTGCTCTTCCAGGATTATGAGTTTCTCTGCCCAGTCCATTTCTGTAATAATAAACTAATTTTAGATGTCTACATTTTTTTTTATTGATCACTGCAAATATTATAAAATGGCCACACAGGATTCACATTAAGCATTGAAAATAACTAATAAAAAGAGATGACTAACGGTCTGTAACTGAGCCACAGTCATTGCTTCTTCAACCAGTGGTGGATGTACAAGTCCTTAATTAAGTTTTCCACTTTTAAATAATGAGGCTCTTAGCACAGAGCAGTGTTATTGCCAGGTTCAGTGGGGATTAGAGCCACTAAACAAAGACTTGAGAAGAATTTCTGTTTGAGGTAATGTATGTGACATTTTAACTGGTATTTAACCTCTTTAATAGAATTCTGGGCTGTTTTGCTGCACCACTCCTCCCAAACATGGGAATATTGCCCCCTTCCATCTCCAAGTGATGGCAAACATAGACTCAGCCTCATTTTATGAAGTCTGAACTTGGCACGAGTCATTTCCAGCTAAACTGACTTGACTGATTGAACCCTGAGCTGAAAATGCAGTTCTGTTTTGGTGCTTCTCAGTCAAAACCTCGTGTATCAGCTACAACTGAGGTGATATTGGCACAGGTTAATGGAAGATGAAGGTGGAATAATCAGGTTTAGTAGTAGGGATAAAACACTTCTGGTAAGAATCCTTCTCTGGTCATTGCTGTTTGCTGTACCTGAATCTGCTGAGAGGGAACCAAAATATTGATACATTCAATAAAATATTCAGTAAAAGGAGGGTTTGAGAACTCAAAAATGCAGAAAGGCGCAAACCTAAAGAAGCAGAAGGTTGGCTGAGTGCCATAATGGTTCCTTTTCATCTCTAGCTGCTGTGGCTCTAATACCACATTTTTACTTCCCTTTAACCAAAATGTGGTACATTCCTTAGGCCATCAGGTGTGTGGACTGAGGTTGCAACCTCAAAAATCTTTCTCAAAGAAGGCTGTTACTTCTTGAGCAATTCCTTGACATCCTTAGGATTATTCTGTGAGTAAAAAACAAGTCAGTTTATCAAAGTGCTGAAACCCAGCCTTCTTTGGCCATTGATTTAAAAGATTAAATCTTCATTTTTTGCATGTGGTATGAATCTGGCCTTTCACAGTCAGCACTTTTAAAATAAGCAACTGTTAGTGTCTGATTTCTGCCTTCGCTCTCTGCTGCACGTGCTGAAGTAAAAAGCTGTTGCCCATCCCTTCATTCCATCCAGAATACCCTTGGCAACAAATATCCATATCCTTATTGTTGTCAAAACTCATAAGAACAGAGCTGGACTTCCCCCAGGTCTAAAGTTTTACATTTGCACTCTGATAAATGCAGCTTTGTCAGCTCTGAGGGAAGAAAATAAAAAAAGAGAAAGGAAAAAAGCAGAGACCGTGTCTCCAGTGCATGGTCATGGGCTGCTCTTTAAAGGCAGCCAGATCCCAGCTACCCCTCCGTGGGAACAGTGTTCCGGGGAGGAATTACATTTCTTGTTGTCTGTTAAATAAAAATACAAGCAAATATATCCACTGTGAAAAAACTGAGAGGCATTTGGGGAAGGTCTTTACACTTCCCTTGCTTCCAGCGTGGCAGAGGGATGTGTGGAGTGGCTGAAGGGACATTTAGGTTGCCCTGTGCCATCTGGGAATCTTGTTTTGTGTGTGCACTGAGCTGTTCTGTGGCTTTTTAGGGGCTTGTTTAGCAGTGTATGAACAAAACCCCCTGCCTTTAACCCTTGTGCCCAGCTCCCAGTGGCTCAACTGCGTTTTCCAGGTGGCAGGTGAAACAAAGTCTCAGCAGCCACTTGTCCTGAGCGTGGCCTGTGATGCCACCCCAGCATTTCCAAGTCCAGTGGCACTTTCTGAGGGGGCAGTCTGGGTGCAGGAAGGGCATCTGAGGACTGTTGTTCTTCCACAGCAGAGTTTTCATGCAGTAACTTTTGAATTCCTCTTTGGCTTCAGCCTCAAACCATTTGTGGTGCCCACACAAACAGGCCTGGAGAATCCTGTGCATGGGATCAAATCCTAAATTCCACCAACCCATAGAGGACTTCTGCCACCTCCATTGGCTTTGTGACTCACCGTCAGCAGTTTGCCAGCTTCTCTGGCTCTGACACTCTTGCTGTCTTTTGAGTATAAAAATATGGGGAAATGTAAGATCTTTTCAGAGTTTCTGCTTTATTGTTTTATCCCCTGTCCCCAACTTTATTCTGAAATTTGGGAGAACTCCATTTAAATGCTTATTCAGGATACTTCACTGCATCTTGTAGTAGAAGGCATTAATAGACAAGCTTGGATGAATTTCTGAGTCAGTGAAATATATTTTTGAAACAGTGAAATATATTTTCCAAGGAAAGCAGTGAAGGTGTGTTTAACTTATTTCCTGTCTGACAAAACTGGACTGATTCTTCAATAGGATGATGAACAAACTACTCAGATATTTTGTGTGCAAACTGCTCTGGTGTTTTTCCTGCCGGTTGCATTTTTTGTCATTCTGGTTGAGCCACTGATGCTGATGGGGCCATTCTCTGTATTTATGTTGCAGGAATCGCTTACCTGGGAGGTGTCTGCAGTGCCAAGAGGAAGTGTGTTCTTGCTGAAGACAATGGTCTCAATCTGGCTTTTACAATTGCACATGAACTTGGGCACAAGTAAGAACCTGTCCTTCTGTTTCCTTCTTTCCTTCTGCCCCTGGAGCACACTTTTGTTTAAAGCCAGACAAGTGCAATTACCAGTGTGGCATGTTTGTTATGATTTCATAAATCTGGCACATTGGTACCTAACTTAATTTTTGGGAGGCTCACATAAATATTCATTTCAGCACGCATAAATCTTTCCAGTTGATTTTCCCCTGTTTTCTACTCTCTCTTCTGATTCTGAGTGGCACAAAGAGGCCTCTTCTCTTAAATGATTGATGGTAATAGAGACAAATTCTGCTTTTCTTCACTGCATAGAATAGGTCCATAAAACCACCATCAACTTCAAAGTCTTTGAACTTGCTAAATTTTCTCTGAAGTTCAGGTGTCTGTGTCGAGGACTTTAATAGTTAAATAGTTTGGTAATGGTTTCATCTCTGCATGTGAAGTAATCTGCTGTGACTGAAATGGTAAACATCAGTATTTTGGAAATGCCCCTAGGCATTATTATTTGATCAGCAGAAAGAAATCATATAACTTGATTTATCAGCTCAATCACACCTAAGGAACACCCTTTGAACACACAGGAAAAAACAGGAAAGAACGTGATAACCCCAAGTCAGACAGAAATGTGCAGGATGAGATTACTGGGTACTCTCTGCAGGTGACTTTGAAGACTCTTTAAAGCTGCCTGAAAATATCCCCTGGACAGAAGAAAATTGAGTGGAAGAGTCAGCTGCATCCTCCTGGTGCAGCTCATGAGTTAAGCGAAGGTCAGCTTCCCATTCCCTGCTCTCCAGGCTCAGTGTCACAGGCACTTACTCAGAATACTGAGGAGCTTTTCCCCCTTTCCATTGACATCACTCTGGTTGAACTTTGTCACAGTCAGGCTGTGTAAGGTACAGAATTAGACCAGGAACAAAGTTACACAGGGCTCAGGACTGTACCCGTGGGATTTTCAAGTGCTCCTTCCTTCAGCTTCTCTGGATGGAAGGTGGGAAATCCCACCATCATTCCTGTACTAAGGAACTGTGCCCAAGTTTTGTCTGCACCATTCTGGGCTCCAACAGTTTGTGTGCCTGTTGCATCTTCCTTTCCTGGAGTAAGGAGTATTTCACAGCTAAGTCAGAGTCAATGTAGCATGTTCAGATCCTGGCCAGTCTCATTCCATGACAATTACTTTATGGCAATGTATTTCAAAGTTGCATGGAGGATTTTTAGGTTACTACCAAAAATGACAAGACGAAAATGAATCTCCTGTTCACCCTCCAGTGACACCAAAGGCAGCTGAGCCAAACCGAGGGTGGTTTCTGCAGAAATGAAGGACATTTGGTTTTGGTTTTATTTAAATTGCATGCCAAGATGTTAAACTGAGCCTAAACTTAATAACAAATTAACCTGTGGGTAATGTTAAGGGAAATTCAGCACTCATCTTTGGATGGGCCAAGAGCAAGAGGGAAAAAATACTTGAGCTGCAGAAAATCCAGCTGTGTAAAAGAGTGAGACTGGTGTGCCCTGGTGTTTGCCAAGTTTCTCAGCAGAGCTGACAAGCTTCCTTCCAATAATGCCTTGCAAAAAAATCCCCACCATAAGTAGGGGATGTAATGCTTTCGGATACAGCTCCATCTGTGCACAAAATTGCAAACTCCATTTGCTTTTCTGAGGGCAGTTTTGGTGCTGAGACCATGATGTCCTTCCTTTCTTTGCACCTTCTGCTCCAGGAGAGGCTTAGATCTCATAGTGAGGAGAGAGAGAGAGTTCAAATGGAGAGTGCAGGTGAGGGAGGACAAATGGCAAAGGAGGCTGAATTTTCTAACAGAGCTGCCTCATGAACCACTTCCCTGAGAGAGAAAAAATGAGAACAGGCTTTGGAAATAGAGGGATTGGGAAGATATTTGAGCACTGCAGGGGTGTGGAGGGTCATGCCATAACCATGTATAGTCAACTCCCAGTGTGCCAAATCAGAGAGGGAAAAATACCATCCCTCACCATCCAACCTGGGCATTAAAGTCATCCCTCTGTACTGTCACCTCCCAGTGGTCTGGTTACTTATTTCAAACTGGTCAATTGACTGGTGCTTTTCTGACCTGGAGATCAACAAGATCCTTTCATCGACCTTTCAAGGTGTGAGGCCTCTCCTTCTGGTTTTGAACTGCTGTAGGATGCTCTGAGCAGCCCTGGTTTAGCACCTCTCATGTAAGTAGAAGATTTGTTTTCAGACTCTACTTACAAACTTGCAGTTTTTAATTGAAATATAAGGAAACCCACAGCAGAGATGAACACAAAGAAGCTGACATGAGCTTGAAAAATGGAAACCAAGGAAAACTAGGTACAAGTTTCTTAATTTTAAAAGAAAATCCGATCAAAACTTACATCCATATTGGCAAAAATATAAATTTTGGAGAGCCGTAACCGTGAGCTTTACTGAAGTCTGATTTCCTTATGAGTGTAGAAAAGCTGAGATTTATTATTCTTTCCTTAAGACTAACAAATGTCTGTGGAGATCACAAGCCCAGTTTGGCATTCACAGATAGTTTCTGATGTGGACTTTGGAAAAAGTGAATGGATTACTAATTGATGTGTCAGATTCCTAATCTGCCACTAATGTCATTTGGACTGACTGCAAAAAACACTGTTGCAGGCAGCTGCACTGTGAAAACATGGAGACATCATTAAATAGGTCCATTAGGAATAAATAGGTCCTATGAAAGTTCATCCTCAGGTTTAACCTATAGGGTTGTTGTTGCTTGATGATGGGGTGAGTGACATGACTTTTATTTCTTGTATTTAAATTTTTCAATCTGTGTTGATAATTTTGGTCCATGGACCCAGAGGAAGCATCCATTTGTGTTTAGATACAATTTGTCCTACAAAAGGATGCAGAAGAAGAATTTTGCTCTTACAAAAAGGCATTCAGAGCCCACTGAATATGTGGCAAGGCTGCAAACCATAAACTTCTTCCTATACAAGACAGGACCCTCATCAAGCCTCATTCCTTTATTCAGCAGGGTCAGTAGTGGATGCCTATTAAACACACTTGAACGTAGCCACAGTTAGTTGGGTTTTATCCAGGGTTTGCTGGGTGAAGTTCTGTGTTCTGACCTACACAAAAGGAGAGACACAGAGATCACAGTGGGCAAGGTCTTCATGTTATAAACATGATACACTGAACACTTTCTTAGTCTCCTCTTTGCTCAGACTAGCAGGGCAAGGCCATCAGTAAACTGGGATCCTGAGTGGTGCTTCCCTCCTCCTCCATGAGCTACACCAGTGGGAAGTCGATCTGACATTCACACCCCAAAGACCACCCTGAACAACCCACTTCTAGAAAAGTAGTGCCACTTCCCCCTCCCCTGGTTCTTTCTTTGTCTACAGCAGTGCCTTTGTTACCATTTTCAAGTCATTCTCCCAAGAAAAAAAAAAGGCAAATAAGTTTTTTAAACAAAAGCCTGGATTCATCCTTATATCCGTTACCCCTAAACGGAGCCGGGTGGGCTGCAGCCAGTGGTTTTTCAGGACAACAATACCAGCTTTGTTGCCATTCCTGTTTCTTTCAACAGCCTCAGCTTTCCTGTTGTGGGCTGGGGGCAGGCTTGGGTGAGGAGGGAAGATTCCCATTCATGAGCTGGCGGAACCTGGCACTGCCTGGCTGGGGAGGGAACAGCCGGAGGTGGGATGGCTGGAAGCCACAACGTGTCAGATGCCCTTGAGAAAGGGAATTAAATTCAACTGACAATAAGCAAGGAGCAGTCTGTTGCCAACACTCTGAAACCACATGGCCTCAAACTTGAAGCTGAAACAGATGAGGACAAAAACGAGTCCAAAGGTAAAAAGCCCCTAATGCACAAACCAAACAGCTCTGGGCTTGGAATCAGACAAGAGAAGAGTTTGGAAACAGCAGGTTTCTCTCCAGTGTGAATATTTGCTTTAGATGTTAAGTATTGATAGCTGGAGCTTGGTTAAAATTACTTTAGGGTGCATAATTATTTGCTGCATGATCAAGTATGGCCTTTGTGGTGTGTCTCAAGCAATCCTGATGTTGCAGGTAAGGGAAAAGCACTCTCTGGATGTTCCCTTTGTGGTCTGATATTTATGCTGATAGACCTGTGAATAAACTTGCCTCCCTGATCTGTGCAGTGCAGCACCAGCAGAGAGATTCATGCAAATGTGTCAGAATGTGGAAATATTGCAGGCTGAGGAGGAGCAGATCCCAAAGGTGCAGAACAACTGCACCCTGTAACAACTGACACTGGCAAAGCCAGCTCAGCATGGTGCAGCCATACAACTTTAATTCCTGAGAACCAAAGAGGAGATTAACTGTCCCACTTCTTCTCCCCTGCCCTGCAGTTTATAGAGGGTTGGTCCTAATGTATTTTAAAAATGAACATTTTTGTGTGGAAGCTGAGGACCACCCCAGTAAATGGGACCCAGAACTGTGCAGACAGGTAGTGATGCTGAGTGCCCACTGTGCTGATAGAAACCTGTTTGTGTTTCTGGAGCAGTTTGTGTTCTGGGATTCCAGTCAGCAGTGGAGCCAGGCAGCCAAACCATGGTGATGGGGCAAGGAGAGTGGTTCTGGAAACCCTGTAGAAATGGAGGACCCTCTGCTACAACTTCTCTCATTTTAATCTGGGAATATAACATTTAGGTATGGGATGTGGGAGCTGAGAAGCTGTTTTGATAGAAAAAAGACCAGCAACCCTCTTTATATGCTTTAGAGCAGCTCACCATAGTCTAACCCTTGAACTCCGTGCTCTACTGATACAGGCATCTGTGTGTAGTTTCTGTCCTGGCTGACTTTAAACATTAACTCTGTTTTTCAGACAAGCTCCTACCTGAGCTGCTTTTTCTGCTCTGTGTTCCTCCGAGTTCGTCCCACTTTTATCAGGTCGGTTCTGCCCCACCTGAATTTCTGTGGAAAATTTGTCTTTGTTGCTGTTGCAGAAATCCAGCAATTCATTGCCAGGGGGCAATGTGTCCCCTGGTTACTTCTTATCTCCCAAAAGGTATGAAAACCAACATTGCTTCAGTTGTAGAATCAACCATGTAGAAGCATCAAAGTCTCAGTTTCAGGGTTATCTGGACAACTTCAGTTTTAACTCTAGTCCCTCTGTCCTGCCAGTGAGGCCAGACTTCCATTCACAGGGTAGGATTTCAGCATGTGGTTAATGACTTTACCTTAACACATGCCCACAGGCATCTTATTCACTCCTGTGAATTAATGTTTTCCTAGAGAGAGACCTTGCAAAGAGGTGCCCATCTTATGGGTCTGTAGGGTAGTATCCATTTATGGATGGCTCAGGGATGCAGCCAGTGCCTGGATAAACCTCTCCAGTGGCTCTGCTGGCAGTCTGGGAGTAGATTCTGCCTCGTGGTGGGCAGCTGTGGCACAGTTCCCTCTGTGCCTGTATAAACCCTGTGTGGCTGCTCTGAGCACACTGCCAGTGTGTTGGAACTTGCATTTGTAGCGGTGGAAAATCAAGGTCAGTTGGATCCCAGGAGGACCAGAGGCAGAGGCAATCCCATGCAAGCTTTACTTTAGCAAGCTCAAGGACCATTGACTGTGTTGGTGCACCAAGACTTCCTTAGTAGCTGGGGAGTTCCTGCCCCAGTATGTTCTCCTGGTGCCAGCACTTTCCACTTTAAATCCCACAGGAATACGTAGCTGTTCCAGTATATTGCAGTCTCGGGAATACTGGGAGTGACTGGCTGCTGTGTAGACATACCCTGGGGCTGGCCAGAAATGCTGGCAGCAGTCAGTACCCACCCTGGAGTTGCTAATTTTATTTTCTACCATTTGTGTTGTAAATCTGTTGTGTAATGTCTCTCTCTCTCTCTCTCTCTCTCTCTCTCTGTGTTCCCAGGCTCCCTTTTCGTGTTCCCCTCCTTCCAGGTTTCATTCTTCCACAGATAATTACAAGCACATTTTCACAGTTAAGTTGGAGTTACAACTCCAAAGGACACAATGGAACACTGCCTATTTCATCATATATTCTTGTACATCAGAACTAGTATGATCTAATCAAAGCAGTGATTTAATAACATATTCTGGTTTGGAGAGAGAACCAGGTATATCTGAAAATTTCAGGAGATGCTTCTTCCCCCTTTGGTAATGCACAGAGAGGTCTGTTTTAGACAAAACAAGTTATTATGTACCTAAGTAGCTTGATAGAAGAATTCTGAAAACTGTGTGCTAAGTTAATCAAAAGGAAGCAGAGATTAAAGACAGATACAGATCTAAACATATAAAAAAAAATCAGTGGACACTTCTGCCAGCAAGGATGGTTTGACCTGGGGAAGAGGTAGTGGTGGAGCACCACTAAACAAAGATGTGTTTGCCCAATGTAAGGCAGTACAGGATACCCAAGTAAGTTATTTGGAGGCCCCAAAGTAGAATATCCCTTTTATATTAACCTTATCTGGGCAGGTTGTTTTTGCAATGACAGTGGGATAGAGGAAAATCACACAAAGAAAACCAGGTACAGAAATCACTCAGAGAAAAAGAAGATTAGGGAGGAGGAATGGAGAGGTCTGAGTAGTATCATGTGCCGGACTATGGATAATGGGTCTGGTTTGGGGTGTGTTTTTTTAGTTTTATGTAAAGCTGCAAGATATTACCAGGTGCAGTTACTGAACCTGCTGATCCTGGCACGGTGGTGGGGCACCTTCCCTCTATCATGAGTTTCTTTTCTCACCCTCATATCTTCCAAATCTGATAGTTTATTTAGTGTTGGAATGCAATACCATTGGAACTGGGCGTGGGAATGTCCACCTCCCGTTGCTTTCTGCACTCTTGTGGGAAGCACTAGTGTGGTTCTGGGCAAGGATTTCTATGGTTTTACTCTCTGCTTTGTGAAGGATCTCTATGTAATCCCCAGTGAAGCAACATTCCCTTGCAGTGCCTCTAATTTCTTTGTTTTTGAGCATCTTGTACAGCTTTACTTGACATAATAAAACTGCACCAAGCAGGCGGGTGACAGTCATTTAGGAACACAATTTTGGTTTAATCAATAGCTTTGTAGCTTTGCCAGCTCTGCCTTTCTTTACTGTGCTGAGTAAGCCAAGGCCATGTTAAGTAGCTGGGCTGTAATGATTTGGCAAATCTTGCATCTGCTTCCTGCTACAAGAGTTTTGGTTTCATACTCCACTGGCTTTGCTGGCAACGGCCTCGTGCACCCAGTGACCCAAAACGTGGGGACAGGACAAGTCCCCATTGTGCAGCCTCTCACTCCACACCAGCACAGGAAATATTAGAGTTTGTAAGTGCCATTTACCAAATAATCATTTGTTTTTATACAAGGGCAGCGATCTGGATGAAATATTTGCTTTTCCACTCACAGTTGGGTTCCAATAGCCTGTAAGCCGTGCTGTCTGCCTGGCCTGCCGAGTTCCACAGGTTCCAGGTAAAAATGACTGCTGGGCTGGGGAAGGTGATAAATCCCAGACTGTCACTTGGAAAAGCCTTCAGTAGTAACTCAGCAGCAGTGGAAATCTTGTTGCCTCTAAAAATGTGGCTCCCTTGAACCGTTATGTCAGTGGAAGGCTGTGCTGTGGTGCAACAAGGTCGGCTGCCTCTTGGCCAGCAGTTGTGTTGGGAAATAAAATTCAGCAAAAAGAGTTTACTAGAGAAATGAAATAAACAGGCCTGCTTTGTTCTTACTGACCCCTTTCCATTTGCAAAATCCTCCCTCCCTCAGGTGCTGGGCCTCTTCCCATTGCTGCATCCAACCCAGCAGGGAGTTTTGTTATCTACTTCTTTACTTGAACCCTACTTTCCAGAAAAAGAGAAGAATAGCCCCCAGTTTTCTCCGTTTTCTGCTTTTGTGCTTGTTTAGGTAAAACAAATCAAAGCAAAAGGAATCTGATCATAGTGGTTTTTTCTCACTTACTTGAAAAGTTTCCTTCCTGCTGGGCTCTAATTAGCTCAGGGAGTTGAGCCTTAAAAATGAGCATTTTTTACTGTACCTTCTTTCTCCGCTCCAGACCCCACTGAGACACTCATCTTGTACACCGGGTCTTACCCACATATGGGACAGTTTGACCTTTTAGGAATTTCTGATGTCCACCCTCTGGTAGCTGTTTCTCACCTGCCAGTGACAGTCCAAATCCTGCCTGGCTCTTCCCCCTGCTTCCCACTGGGATCCCTTCCTCCCACCCTGCTGCTTGTCGGCATCGCTCCGGAGACAGATAATGAGGTGGCAGGTTTCTGATCTAGGTTTGAAATGTTCATTTTAATCACACACAATAAAGCTAGACAGGATAAAGAAATGCTCCCTGGAAGCAGTTTGCTTCTCAGTTTAGGTAGTCTCTGTACTTAGGAAGAGTATCTTTCCTTCAAAGGAAAAGCACAGCTTCCTTTCTTCCTCCCGAAAACACAACCGCCAGCACTTTTCAATGGGGGAATTCTTTCCTGTCTGGTTCCTCCTTTATCTCAAGTAAAGCTGCTTGCTGTGTAACACTGCTGTGTGACATGGGATAGACTCAGCCAAAGAAGGCAGAACTCTTCCCTAATATCCATCATGAGCCACCACAGCCAGGAGTGGTCAGACGGTGATAAAAATGCAGATTTGACCACGTTCAGTAGCTTTAAAGTAATGCAGCCAACTGGGTTTTCCTGCAGGAGCACTATAATAATGACTTTGTTGTCTGCTTTTCTACTGGTGTGCACAGTCCTCCCATCTGTTCATGTGAAGTGTCATCATCTCCATTTGGTTTATTTTTCTACCTCTTTCTCAATTATTTTACCTTCTCAGTACTAATCCAGATATGATCCTGAGGCTTCTCTCCATTCAAAGAAAAAGCCCAACTTGTTTGTTTAGGAAAATATATTCGTATTTACTTTTTATACCTGAAGTACTACCATTCCTACCTGCAGGTCATTCTGAACTGTTTATGGTGTGTGTTGAAGTAACTTTGCAGGTTTGCCAGGTGTGTTAAATGAGCAGAATCACATGAGAAAGCTCAGACACGGTCCCCAGAAAGCTGCCACCAGTTAAATGATATGCACCCTGCACCTCTTATCAGCTAAAAACCCTCTAAAGAGGTATCTTCTTATGAAGATAACAAACTATTTTCCTTTATCTGTAATTTGTCTTCACATCAACACGTTCAAGCCAAAGTTATTCGAAGCAAGAGTGTCTCTTTTCAAGTTGCTTTTTACTTTCCTCATGTCACTCCCTTAGACAATATGAAATCAAACTTAGCCTTGAGGTTTATTGGCAACCAGGCACACCCACTACCCAAAGAATTTCCCTCCAGTATCGGTCTGAACATATCATTTCCCAATTGCTTTGATACCAAGCCATAATTTGCAACATTCCTGTTTGATATTGAGTCTCTCCCTGCTGATAAAAGGAGTGAGACTGAGATAGCTTCCTGAACTTTTCAAATCATTTATGAACAGCCAAGGCCAGATGGTTCTGGTGTTATAAATTAATTTCCCAGCTGCACCATTATGAAAAATCCCAAGAGTTTAGGGAGCTGGTATACGGGAGTACCACTACCAGAAATAGTTTCCCTGAGGAAGGGGAGCACTCCTGAGTGGTGGAAGTGACTGTGACAGGGATACCACTGAAAATGCCATGTCCTTAAAGCAAATGTCTTCAGCTGAACTACTGCAAACTGATCTACTGCCTGAGAACAACTGCAAATCATGGAATTGGATCGTGCATTTCCTGTGCAACTTTTTTTTCTAGGCAGTTCTGGTGGTTTTTTTGAATCAGTAAAAGGGGTCACATAGAATGGATTTTTCTTGCACTGAATCTGTGAACCCACAGTGATTGACAACCTGGACCAGGAAAGAAGAATAAAAGAAAGAGGATGAAAAATATTTCTGTGAAAAGGACTTCTGCTGCTCTGGGAACCATGAAACACATCCCCACTGGCTTGTCTGGGACTGCACAAGACTCAATGCTGATAGAATTTATATATGCTACGGTTACTTCACACCTCTTTGTCTCTTGATGTTGGCCATCTCCTCATTCCCAGCTCCAGGAATGGAGAATTCATCTCCCAGTGTGGGGAAGGCAGCCAGCATTCCTGACTCCTACAGTGCATTCCCCAGGCTGTCCCACTTCCCCAGCTCTCAGCAGTGGGTGGCTTCCTGATGGGGCAGAGTGTGGGACATCTGTGCTTACTTGTGTTGCACATATTTGGCAAATATTCCATTTCTCCCTTCTCCTTGATTTTCTTTTAAGGGTGTCTCGTTCTGCATCTCTTCATTCAGGTTTGGTCATTAATGCAGTTGACTGGAGGCTTTCACTGGTTTCACAGGAGTTTTGAGAAAAGTGCACTCAAGTGATTGCAACACAAGAGCTTCCCCTTGGGTTGCTGACACTGTGAGTGACAGAGCTGTCAGCCTGCTCACTGAGCTTTTGTCTCTCTTGCCTGGTGGGTGGGAAATCCCACCCAGCTATCCCAGGGTTTGGTCTTTTTTTTTCCACCCTACAATTTATATTCCCTTTTCATCCTCTGAGGAAATGCATGTCACATTTTCAGAAGGTCTCGTTCTCACCCACTTCAGGCAGTGCTGAAAGCAAGCAGCTTGTTACCCTTCAGCATGTTAGCTCTGGGATGCCCCGGGGTGCTTTCCAAACACAAGGAGCCACAGATGGAGCACAGCAGCCTCTGAAATGAGCAGTTGTTCTCTGCCCACCGCTGGTTCAGTCATAGTCATTGTGCTCCTTCTGCAGCAATTCCCTGTTTTCTGAAAGCAAACTGAAGCAAGTGAGAAGGAGAGAATTTTTTACGCCCAAGAAGTGGATTAAATCTTGAGGAGGGCGAGGAAACAGATCCATTCTCTTGGGGATGTTATCCCCTGGCCTTCAGATAACTTTATTATTACTTCAGGGTCACAGCTCAACTGTGATCATGACAAGTAGCCAGTGTGAGACAAGTGATTCCCAGTGATCCATGTTTTACAATGAGTGGTTTTTGATGTATCTGTGTTCACTTCTTCGACAGGGATTGAAGGAATTAAAGCAATCCTTGACTCCCACTGATGCTGTTGTGTCAGAAACCTGCTGTGTGTTGTTGATGTGTATCAAAGCATCTGAAAGGGTTTAGAAATGCTGAGCATCTGGTTGGATGACTGCATGGAGATGGGTAGTGCTTTAAGGAAGTGAAGGGACCAGGAGAGATTTATATTAGATGCTACATGGGACTTGGAAAGGAGTGATTTTTGAGATCAGTAAGAAGAAAGGTGTTTTCCTGAGGTGATGCTACTTTTTCAGTGCTGAGTTTCTGCCAAGTTTATTTGTAGATATATTGATCAACTTTAGCTTTTTCTAGGACTTTGTATTTGGTGGGGCACTCCTTTTTTTTAACCACATGGTAAACTGCCCCCTGCAGCCTCAGAACCTGCCAGCTCTTACCAGAACACTGTGAAGCTTTTGCAGGAACAGGTTTCTATGCTGGGGCCACATCCCACAAATCAGAAGCAGTGGAGGCAGGCCATGGGAATGGCAGGTGTTCAGTTGCACTGCAGCTGGATTCCTTCATCTTACCAGAGTTCTTGGAATACATCAGGCAATGCCTGCCCTGCTGTGAATTATCCACTCTGGGAAAGGGGCAAGGGTGAGAGAGAGAGAATTCCATGGGCAAATGTCTGCAGGAAAAAGGAGTCAGTAATGTGAACATTTATTGCTGGGGAGAAGATCGTAGGTGATTCACCCTGTTCTTCATGGCCTTTGAAGAACAAACTTTGATCAAACCACAAGAAGGACTGACACTGATGCCAGTGGGCTTTGGCCAGTTCTGTATCCAGGGCAGTGTGGGCAGCAAGCTTTTGGATAAAATGTGTGAGTGAGAGGCCACACTGCCCATCCCTGCCATGTCAGGCTCCATGTGCTATCTGTCCCTTGAGGCACAAGCTCATACTTGCTGCCTTCCAGATTCCAGGGCAAAAGAACTAATTCTTTTTAAATGAAAACCATATCATAAAGGGCTGGGATCTGTCCTGCAGCTGAATAAACCCCAGCTTTCCACACTGTTATTCACCATCGTGAATAACACGTGGTGAATAACATCGTGTGTTCCCACTCGCTGTTGTTGACTTCTTGGCTGCTTGATGAGCAGATAACCATATAAAATATCTGGTTACTTCATTATTGGAGAGTGACATAAACTTGGTTATGAAAACAAGAGTCCAGTAGTCATGGCTCCCTTTAGATATTGTCTTTCCTGATAAAAAAAAATCCCAAAAGTACAGCACCCGTCCTGAATGCCCCTGTTCTAGATAACACATGGACACAGTGACCAGCTTTGATTACTTCACATGCTTTAAGTAGGGTCATCTCCCTCTCTTCATCACAGCTTCCCAAAGTGCTTCTGACAGCTTCTGGAATAGTTGAGGTGCATTTAAGAAACAGTGGTTACATGTTTGCAAAGCACAAGGTGAAGAAGCCTGTTTCCCATTAAGCCAAGAGCCTTGGTGGCTGTTGGTTTTGTAAGAAGGTTGCACAAGGTGTTTCCTTGCCTCCTCCCTCGACCTGAGCTCAGCTCACCTCAGTGTTTCCCCAGGATTTGTTAGTTTGCCCTTCATCCAAGCCCCACCTGGACCCCCTCTGACCCCTCTGCCTCTCTTGGGTTGCTCTGCAGAGGCATCACCTTCCTGTGTCTCTCTCTCAGACTTACTGTCCTCACTTTGCACTGCAGCTCCAGTTACAATTCCAGCTCTAATGAGCCCCCCACTTCACTCCTGCCTCTGCTGTGCCTTTATTCTCAACTGGATGGAAACCTCATAACTTGCAAGATACCAGCATTTTATATTGGAACATTAAACATGTTGAACCAGTTCAGAATAGGCATCTTTCCAGTGGCACAGCTTCAATTTCAAACATTAATAAAAATTCCTAACATTGAACTCAATTTTGGACCGGACGGCTCATGGGCTGATGATGTGGTGGATGGTCTCCCACTCCTGGTTCCAATCCAAGGGCAGGAGCTGCTGGGAACTGTTGATGTACCTTCTTTTCTTAGTGACCTGGATTGATTTGAGTTTAATGGCTATGTTTGATATTCTCAGCTGTCAACCTGTGTAACCTCCTTCCATACCAACATCTTCCTTTGTGGTTGATATTTGATGGACTGTAGAGACAGAACTCCCTTCTCAGGCCTGATAGGAATTGGGAAGGGGGAGGAATGTTGTCATTCAGTTGTGTCCTTCATATGGATAAACAGATGGCATTTGTGCCCACAGCATGTCTAAATAGCAGTCCTTCCGTGGGGCACTGTCATCCTGCCCACACTGAAATGCCAGAGTGGATAAATTACAGCTCCCCTTCTCCCTCCCCTCACCCTCTGTGAGGATGTTGTCCAGTCTGCCCTCCCTTTGCATTTATATTTCTCCAGTGGGGTTTAGAAAGAAATCTTGTGCTTAATCCTGGCTCTGCAATTAATGCTGGATTACTTGTGGGTGAGTCATGGCAAGCTGGGTCACAGGGAATGGCTTCTCTCCTATTCCCTTTTGAGAAGGTCAGTGGTGACGTGCCCTGGTACTGCCTGTAGCTCACAGCAATGCATTGTTCCCCCACAGAAATGGAGCCCTTAGGAGAACATTTGCTCCATACACAGGTAGAGAAAACATGCTTTCCAGCAAACAAATATCAGCCAAGAATGTAAAAACCTTTGTGGCCCCAACTTTTCACTTGGAGCATGAGCTATCACTGCCTTCTCCTGTCCCCCTCTGTATTTGGGACAAGGCTGTGATGGGCCTTTTGCTCAGTTCTCTGAGTCTGTGTTGGTCTGAAGGGGTGACCCCAAGGACCTCTTCCTACTTAATGTCTTGCTGAGCTTATCCAGTTACAACCCTTTATGAGTTGGTTCTTTGGGAAGAGAAAGACTCTCCTTTGGACTTCTGTCTGTAGAAGTGAGAGAGATCCCACTGCCCTCATTTCCTTGGTGTCCTCAGTGCCCTTTGGAGAAATGGAGACTGAGGTAAGTGCAGTTGTGTGGAGAGCAATCAATTGTGTGCTGAGCTCATGTTTAATAAGCAGCTGAGGTGACAGCCAAGTCACCTTGGGCAGCTTGATAGCCATGAGTGTCACTCCTTTCTAAAGTGATCCAGTGCTTGACTCACCCCTGAATTGTTTGCAGACAGATGGCATGGTTTGACTGTCAGAGGGAGGTGATGGAAAAGGCTGTTCTACCAGCCAGCTGAAGTGATTATTTGAAACAGAGGGATTGCAGAACCTCCTGGGTGTGGTTTTTTCAGGCTCTCCCCCTTCATACTTTTTTTTTTTCCGCTTGCCACCCTTTTTCTAAAGAAAAGCTCTTCTTTTACTGCTGATGGTATTTTCTGTCAAACGTGCCTCTTGTCCCTACTTCACAATCTCTCCCCACCAGAGGGGGAGTGTATGATAATTGTCTTGGGGATTTCTCAAGTGGTCTCTTACCAGCCACCAAGTTCCAGCTGTTGGAAAAATTTTAAGCATCTCCTCCATCAGTTTCCCCCAGCCCTTGGCCTTATCCTTTCACTTGGATTTGGGGCTTTTAGTAGGAAACCCATCAAGAGTCGTAGTGGTTCTGATGAAGGTTTGTATACATGACCTTGAGGACTTGGAGGTGCAACACACAGTGCATTGAAGGCAGTAGGAGGCTTTCCACAGGCTTTGGTGCACTTTGGCTCAGGCTTTTGAAGAATAACAGGAAATATTGGAAAACTGCACCAAGGGTAAACAGAGCAGTTTAGTTACATTAACTGTCTAGAGGAGAAGCTCCGCTAATGACCGAAGCAAACAAAGCAAGTGCAGCGGTTTAGCATTGCTGTGGGAAAACAAGCGGCTGATAATTGCTGTTAGTTTAAAAGAGTTACACAAGGAATTGGCCAGCTCAGGCCGGGAGAGTAATTCTGGCATCCTGACCCAGTTCTGGGCGCTGCACAGACGCTGACGGGGGAGCATGTCCTGGAAAGGAGCACAGACTGCAGGGAGGCCAGAGGCTGAATGCTGTGTTTTATTCATAGCATTGCTACTCTAAAGTCTTGTTCTCCAAAAAAATGCATCAGAGAGATCTGTTGTTGCTGCCTCCCTGTGACTCCTGATAAGGTTTGCCTTACTGTGATTATGTTAACAGTCAGGACTCAAAAGGGTCAGCCAGCTTGTTTCTGGACTCACATATGATGAGCAACAATAAATAGGCTGCAGGACTCCTCTGGTGAGGCCGTGGTGTCTTTGACTAGTAACCAATGCATTATTTATATTTGGAAAGAAGCTGGAGTGTGAAACCAGATCCCAGGGTGCTTACTCTGAATAAATATTGAATGAAAGGAGTTTAAGAGCTGAGGGTCTGAGCTGTCCTTGTTTGCCTTTGTGGAATGTCATTGTCTTCAGGAGGAGAATGAGAGGAACTGAAGGCTGGGGTTTACCTTGGGGTTAGAATGGAGGAGTGACTGCGGTAGTGACAGCACGGAGGGAGAGTCCTGCTCACCCATCGTGGCTCTGCTGGCTTTGCAAAGGATAAGAGGCAGCAGCACGTGTTTGTGGTTCCTGGTAAAATGGACAGTTTTGGCTGGGAGAGCACAGAGGGCAGTGGGTTTGCAGGGCAATGCAGTGCTGTTTTGACATTCCTACTTCTAATCTAAGAGCTTTTCCTATCAGCTCATTATTCAAGTTCTGTTCATGTAAGAATAGAACTCCTTCCTAAGGCAGAGTATTTCAAGAGACTGATTACCTGCTTCTAATTCCATGTGAATTCTGAATAGCAGGTAAGATTAGGGGATCACAAAGGAAATGCAAACTCCTGATTCAGCATTTGCACTGCTGTTTAGGACAAACAAATACTGCTGTGTCCCATTTATTTCTGTTAAAAGGAGGGGGACTGTTCATTAGTGAAAGGAATCAGCGTGGCATTGCATTTACTACGTGTAGAAAAACCTGGACCCTTTGATGTAGCTGGAGACCCTTGAACTTCAGAAAAGAATGTGTTAGCATGCTAGAGTATGCCTGAGTCCTGCAGGTCAGTTAATCCTTTTCTCAAGTGAGTCATTGTAAGGTAAAGTAGATGCTGAGAAAAGTTCTGCATTGCCAATTAAAACAGGCTCCAAAGGTGTTGCTGGTTTCAGTCTACCAGAAACTCATCACTGAGGGGCCAGGAGGGGCTGCCTGTGTACCTTGAGGCCAGATCCTAGGCTAATATAAACTGGCTTGGTTCTCTGGATTTAGCAGAGCTCCTTTGCTTTATTCCAATAAAGGTATTCCTTTCAGGCTCAATTCCTTTATGCTTATGACTTTATGACTTTTTAAAGGATTTCTGTTAAGAAACCTGGAATGGTTCAGGAAGGTGTCGATTTCCACACATGTAAGAATTGAACAGATTTCAGAAGAAGCCTGTAAATAACTGGAGACATGAGTTCTGACTCAGTCTTTATAGAGGATACATTTTATCTGCCTCAGACCCCCCTGCAAAATCAAAGCTGAATAACGACTGGCAGCCTCAGCATTTCTCCCAGGCACAGACCTTTTGTGAGGTCAGGTTTAAAATAAAGTTAAGGACAGGAATGTACTGATTAGTAGCTGCTACCCTTGTTGTTCACCAGCAAAACCCCACTTTCAACGTGTTTAACAAAAAATATAATTGAAGTTATCAGAAAGCTAAGGCATTTCTTAATGAACAACCCTAGACCAAACACTATTGTTTTGTGGAAGGGATAAAATCAGGGAGCCTAAACCACTTGGGAAGTCAGGAAGATGATTTGTTTTCACCCCTTTGAAGTGGAACAGCTGATGTGCTGACCAGGAGGCCGTTCAGGAAGCTGTTGGAATGGGGTGGCTGCCAGATCCCATCCCACAGGAGCCTGGACAGAGCAGAAACCTGAAGGACCCAGCTTTCAGCCTCAGCACTGGGGAAAGCACAAGGCAGACAAGCTGCAAGAAACCTTGGAAACCTCCTTGTCTCATCTCCATTAGAAAAGTTAACAGAATTACTGCATGCCCAGGAGCCTTCTAAACTGGCATTTCATGGCAAACTTCCCTCTGGAAGATTTCCAGCCAGCTTACATACCTTACTGGTGGTACTGAGCCCTTCCTGTCCTGACTTTTAGGAATAGGATCTTTAGATGGTCTTCTTTGCATTGGAGGAATACTGCTGGAACTTTCTTCCTAGCATGTGAAGAGTTTTCTCTGTGTGCAGAAACAACGTGGGTAAAATATTTGGAGTGAAATCCAGGCTCCACTGAAGTCAGTGGCAAAACTCCCGTTCACTTCAGTGGAGCAGGAATTTCACTCTCTACTGTTTTGAAGTTGGAACTACTAATAGACTGTTAGATTAGTCCTGCATGCATCAAACAAAATGTGCTTGATGTGAATGTTTCTGCTGTGTTCAAAACCCACAAAGGTTAGAAAACAAGAATAACTATGAACTTCTGAGTCGAAAAATTATATTAAGTGTAGTTTTGCTAGAAATAATAATGTCCCTGGAGATAAACCTAAAATAATAGACTGCACCGTATAATCTTCACTTTAAGTTAAAAATAGCAGAGATGGTGGTTTAATCTAAGCCATAATTATCAAACTGCTGAAGCTGGTTTTGGTTCACTGCAGCTAGAAATGGATGTCATGTTTGGGCTTTGAACAGTCAAGCCCCACACCTGGAGAGAAGCAAAGCCAAGAGCACAGTCAGAAAACAAACAGGAGCCTCTGATTTACAGAGAAATAGCACAGATTAAAGAGTCCAACTCCATATTTAGAGGTACTGCCCTGGCTTGCTCCATCCAGCCAGCTGGAGACCCAATGAGTTCCTGTTAATCTGTGTTTTCAGCCCCAAACTGGTGACATTTGGCTAGAAGGTGACACTGGCCCTACAAGACACCTTTTGTCTGAAACTCATCTTCCATTTCATCTTGGAATTGAAGGAGGACTGTTAATGTTTCAAACAGTTACTGCTCTGCATGATTCTAAGAAAGGGGTTTAATGATAATTTCAGAGTGGGATGGAAACCCTTTAACCTTTCACTGCCAGGCACCGTGGGATGGGCTGAGTGTAGGACTGAGTCAGGCTTCTGATATGGCTCTGACACAGGAGGTGAACTTGGTCACCTCATTTATCCCTGTTCACAAAGGCTGACCTGCAGCAGACAAGTCTCACCTTCCCATAGAGGCAACAGAGGTTTATTCTGAGCAGGATTTGGTGCAGCAGCCCCATTCTGTCCTTGCTGGGATGGGCACGGGGCAGTCTTGGTGCTTTTTTGGACAGTGCTTGGAGAAATGGGGCTTGGTTCTGCCTCGGGCTCCAATCTGAGCACTGCTGTTCCAGAGTCAGAGGCTAATTCAGGTTGGAAGGGCCACTGGAGACCATCTGATCCAGCCACTGCTCAAAGAAGGATCAGCTTCAAAGTTAGATGAGAGACTGTACAATACCACTGATTTAGAAACATGTTTTTCCTAATGGTGTATTCCAAATTCACACTGACACAACAACAAAATTGGCCCATCTCTGGTATTAATTTTGATCATTCCCTCAATGTGATTATAGGGATCATATCCACTAGATTTGGGAAAGCAATCCCAAATTTTCAATAGATATTACCTTCAATATTCTAGCAGATATCCTTCCACTGGGCTACATCACTTCTGCAGGTTACATCTCATGAACCTCAAATAGTTTCACATTTTCTGGTAGAAAAGTCCATAAGAAGCCCATTTTAAAGTTTCAAACACATAAACACTAAACCCCTTGTAAAATTAAGGCAATGGATAAACTAAAGGAACCTGTAGTTTACTTATATTTATTAATTTAACAGGTGCCCAGAGCAGTGGGTGAATGATTGTGTGTTATATGTGCAGCCTGGTTTCGAGCTGTTAATTGCTAAGAGTATAATTACTAATTGCAATGGGAAATGAGAAACCCACATCATAACTTGATAGGTTTTTTGTCCTGTTTTGTTCTCCTCCAACAGCATGGGGATGAGCCACGATGATGACCACCAGCCCTGTGCAGGGAGGTCCCACATTATGTCTGGAGAGTGGGTGAAGGGCAGGAACCCCAGTGACCTTTCCTGGTCTTCGTGCAGCCGTGACGACCTGGAAAACTTCCTAAAGTAAGGATTGTGCTGAGGATCAAAGATCCTGCAAGGCAAAAATGCAATATGTTATTTGAAAGTGAAAGTATAAATGATTTTCCTTCAAAAAAAAGCGTGTGTGCATGTGTCATTAGGGTATGCAGGTTGGATTCTGTCTCCACTATGGTTGCCCCTTTGAAATGAGGATTGCAGAGAGGCAGAAGAATTATGTGCTGATAATTTCTTAAATATAATTCCAGACCACCTTCATTTTACAAAAAGTGCCCTTCATGTTTGCAGTGACAGAAATCTGTATGTATGTAGCCTGCAGAAATCTCTGCTGGAGGATGCTGCAACTTTTTGCTGTGGCTTTTACTGCCTATCTTGTTATTAAATAGCTTTTATTTTATTTTTTATTTTACCTGGAGGTAATTCTGATATGTTTTCTCACTCTTCAGTGAGTGTTGGTCTAAAATGGTCCACTATAAACTTATTTTCCACTGTTTCAGCTCATCATATTCAACAATTCAGGAAGGACTTCTGTCCTGATACTTGTTAACTCTCATGTACACTGGAATTGTCTGAACTCTGCGACTGGGCTTTTAAACCTACAGTGCAGCTCTCTGACAAACAGTTCCTGGCACAGTGGCCAGTGCTTTTGTTGCTAAGAATGGGTTCAGCATGGAAAATTTCCCACTCTGGGCGTTAGAGGTGGCAAAGAAAGGAAAATGATGAAAGAAAATGGGATATCTACTGTTACATTAAAGGCATGAAGTTGAAAAAGAAGTTGCATCTGAACTCACCTGGTTGCATCTGGTCCCTGAGATGGGAGAGATGACAGTGATATTCTAATTTGTAAAAGATTGTTGTGAAGGCAAAGAGAAAAATCTTTCCTTTATGCCTGTGATGAATAAGAAAAGAAGTCAAGGACTCAAAATTCAGCTGGGGGGATTCAGGTGAGACGTGACAGAAGACTTTCTTGCTGTCACTGTAAGGCTTGTGAAGCTTTGGGCTGGATAACCTGAGGGCAGAACTGAGTCTCCATGAGATTTCTAGGAACAGTTTAGATGAATGTTTAACCCAGAATGTTGTGAATGTAGTCTGTTCTGCCTCGGGGTTTGTGGACAAGAGTGAGTTCCCAAGGACCTTTTTCAATTATTTAGAAGCTTCCAGATATTTAGTGGGAAAAATCTCCACTGTTCCATCAGATTAAAGAGAGGACAGCAGCTTCTCTGCAGCAGGGATCTAACACTGCAGTTCAGAGGTGTTTTCCCTTAAAAGGCTCTGTAATTCCTGCCCTCTCAGGTCCAAGGTGAGCACGTGTTTGCTGGTGACAGACCCCCGGAGCCAGTTCTCGGTGCGGCTCCCTCACAAGCTGCCGGGGATGCACTACAGCGCCGACGAGCAGTGCCAGATCCTCTTCGGGACCAACGCCACCTTCTGCAAGAACATGGAGGTAAGAGCCCGTGGGCTGGACCTGGAAACAAGGTGGGAAGTGGAAATAAAGCTGTCAGGCACCGAGGGAGAAAAGAGGTCTGTGCTTTCCTCAGCTCTGCTTAGCGGGAGTTGCGGCGTGTTCAGTGCTGCTGAGAGAAAATCAAACCCCCGCTGACCTCCCTGTCAGCAGCACATTCAGAGACACTTCTCCTCTTTTCCCCACACTGCCCTTGTTAATCTCCTAAAGCAGGCCCAGAAAAGCTGGTGTTTGCACTTTGTTCCCTCCTGACACTGTTTTGCTGAAATACTCAGCAGAGATTGTTTTCCTGGAAGTTCAGCTGAGGTGAAAGCCTCTCCTCACAAGAGTGCTTGGCTCCTTTCACAGAGTCAGCTTAGATGACTGTCTGGATCTTTCCGTAGACTTCACCTTCAGACCACTGCAGTGCTCTTAGGAGCTGACTCTTAAATCTTTGCTGAGAAAATATTAATATCTGCTTGTTAGATGAGGCCATTTAGAATTTTGTGCAGAATCCTGTGTGTTTTCTAAGCAACATGATGTTTAATCAGGATTTGGGTGCAGCGTGGCTCATATCACATGGTTGGTTGGCAAAACAGAAACACTGCTTGTTGGTGTCTCTGGAAGTAGGTTGTATTTGAGATGAGGCTGTGTGACTTGTCCTCTGGAATTTAGACAGCTAAACTTTTCCTAAGGTCTTTTTATTCTGAGCATATCTTACCTGCATCCCACTTTAGGCAGGGACTGGGGATGAGCTTACTTCCAGTGTGGCCTTGAAGATACCCAGAGGAAAGTCATGTAGCACCGTGTTGGGTCACCAACATCCCCTCCTTTACAGACAGGCAAGAAGCAGCCAAGTTTCTTGCTGTTTTTAACTGGCCATTTGTCTTCTTCAGTTGTCCCTCATTCCCACTCTGAACAAGTCTGGGATCTTAGATCAGTGTTAGGAAATAAAATAATAATCGCCGATAACTGGGGGTTTCTAAGTGCCAAATTACTAAAACTGTTGAACACATGCAAGTCCTGGGAACGTGCTCTTAGTTTCACATTAGCTGTTTTATTTATTTTGGATTTGGAAACTAGCTAATATAAAACAATAAGAAAAGAATCTGGATAGGCTGTATTTCCCAGCTCCATCAAGAAAACGCAGACCACCAGGACTACTGTACTGGAAGGAAAGTGGTGTAGGTCTGTGGAGAAAACCCCAGATCTCCCCAGCATGACTCAAGTTCTTCCACTTGTGTGGGTGTCACCCAGCTTGACTGCTGTTGGAAGAGATATTTGCTATTTCCCTTCTTGGGATGAAAAAACATTCTGTTTCTGGATATTCCAGTGCCTAATGAGAATGTCAGCCCACTGGTAGGTGGTCAGCCTTTCTCACACACAAATTGCATGTCCAGTCTGGAATTGCTTCAGGGACATGTTGTTTGCCAGAATAAGGTGCCAAGAGGCACAGTTCTGTAAGATACAGACTACAGACAGCAGGTGTTTGTGCCTCCTAAGATTTTTCACCAGTCTTAATATTTGACACCTTTAGAACACAATGAAAACTGTGCTCTTTTGCTTCATCACTCTCTTTAGTGTCTCCCCAAGAAAGGCATATTTTGTGAGGACTTCAGTACTTTCTAATGAAAAACCTTGTAGAAGTTCAGCAGATTAAAACCAATTTGCAGTCATTTAGAATTATTTCTGTTGCAGATGTGCATTGAAAGTGAGCATTCACCCTGTGAAGCCTTGGATCAGTCATGTCACGTGCCATTCATTTAAGTAAATATTTGCATCCTGTTACGCTGCTCTGAATTGGCTTTTGAAGGCAATGAAAGGAAATTCTTTAGAGGAAATGATCACTTTTGATTTTTAAACCTCTCAAGTTTGTGTTCTTTTCACCTCTGTGTTTCTCAGGCCTCATCTGCACAGTGCTTGTATCATAAGTCTCAAAGCTGTCTACAAAAATATGAACCAAAAAAAAAATTGGCACTGGTCACTGGCATTAGCTGTAGAAATTACTGGCAAATACAGCTGTCTCCTCTTCTAGCCAATGGTAATGTGGTATTTTTAATTCAATAAAGTATTAAAAAAATCCAAATGTAAAAGCAATAAACATTTGACAGTAAATATTTGTTACAGAAAGGAAATAAACTTCAGGAAATGAGCCTGCTCAATCTTTTTATGATTACATGTGTCTACTGACTATTTTCTTATATAATAAAGAGCTACATTACTATATTTCTTTGGAGATAGTTGAGCTCCATAATTATGTCAGGCAAACTAGAGGCCCTGTGTTCAAAAATGCCATGCACTTTGGTTTAGAGCAAATTTCAGAGATTAGATGATTCCAAAATTTCAACAAACTGCAGAGGCTTTCTGTGCAGTAAAGAGTCTCCTTTAAAGGCATCAAAGCCCAAATTTTTGAAGGAATGTAACCTCCTTTGCCTTCACAGAGAGTCAGGTGCCTGAATGCTTGGCAGCTCCTGGACCTCCAACACCGCTCCAACCAGATAGTTAATCTGTGAATATTCACCCTCATCTGAATATTTGGGATTGCATCCCCAAAATTCTTCTTCCATTTTGTTTTTAGTGATAACTCAGATACCCTACCACAAAACTGTAGCTCTCAGAAAATGCTCAGTTTGCCAGACAAGCCGTCCTGCAGCTGCTCTGCTCTGAATGTGCAGAACAGAGATCAAAATGTCTGAGGAAGGCTCAGCTTTACATACACTGAACCTCCTGACAGTCCTTCTTCCTTTGCTTGGACACTGCATCTGCATTTTAATACACTAAAATTTTAAAAAATGACCTAATTAGCAGAGTGAGTGTGTGATAGTCAGAGGATTCGTAGCCTGTTGTAATCTGTGACCTCCAAGGTGTGTAATTTAGGATCTGGTTCTGTAACATCAGTGTTAGGTCAAATTTACTAGTGCATGTCACCTTTTTGAGGAGCTGTGAATCAAGCTTTTAGGCTGGATGTTTGTAAGGCAGGGAACAATCAATTTTTATTTATTTGAGAAGCACTATTTCTATTATTACACTGTATGAATAATAAATGGCAAGATAACCTACCAGGCCCTTGAGGGAAGACAAGTCCCTTTGGGTGTGTGCTCTGCTTATAGTTTAATTGGTTTGAGATGAATCCAGGTGCCTGGTTTTGGATTAACTTTACCCTGAGTATTGCATGGATAAGTCCTTACCCACCATCAGGAAATTATACAGAGGAAATTCTTCCCTGTGAGGGTGGTGAGGCCCTGGCACAGGTTGCCCAGAGAAGCTGTGGTTGCCCCATCCCTGGAGGTGTCCAAGGCCAGATTGGATGGGGCTTGGAGCAACCTGGAGGGGGATTGGAACAAGATGATCTTTAAAGTTCCTTTCAACCCAAACCATTCTGTGATTCTGTGATTTCACATATCATAATAAATCTCTCAAGACCCTTCAGTAGTTCCCCCTTCATATCTAAGTTACAGTTTTCTCCAGTGCTTTCTCATGGTGCTTCCTGTTAATCTTTCCCATTGTAAATGTCAGGCATTATCTGATCCATGTAAATACTTATCTGTCAGGATTTAGAAATGTGCTTCTGCCATACCAGGCATGCTGCCTGTTTCCAGCCATGCCCCTTGCAGTGCCAGGAGAGCTTTGGCCCACCCAAGAGGTTGCACAGTGATCTTTATTTTGAGGGAGACAAGTTGCTTTTAGCAGGAATTAAATAGATGACTGTGTCATTCTCCAGCTCTGAGCAACACCGGGATAATTGTGGAAAAAGCTCAGCAAGAATGCACCTCTGACACTACAAAGTGCATTATCAGTGCCCCCCAAACTCCAAGATCTTTGGGGATTCTGGCTGCTAAACCTTGACATGAGTCCAGGGCTAACATGGAAGCAGTTGTGCAAATTACGGGCAATTCAACCTGTCTGACCTCTGTCCTTCAGCTCCACACTGTGCTATGAATCAACTATTGTGAATTCATTTGACCACTGTGAAAGAGGAAACAGAAAGTTCAACCCCAGCCAGGCAATGGAGGCTCTGCAGGGAGCAGCAGTTAACTCTTTGCTTCCCTGGATTTATTCCGAGAGGAAGAGCAGGGGTGGTTTATACCGAATCTCTCACAGAGCAGAGATGGTTCTCCACCAGAAATGCATCAAAACAGCTTCATAACCTCCACCAGAAATGCATCAAAACACCTTCCCAACCTGCACCAGAAATGCATCAGAACACCTTCATAACCTCCACCAGAAATGCATCAGAACACAACCATAAACTCACATGAAAAGATACCACGTGTTTAATCACTAATTTTCAGACTGGCACACCCACCAACAGAGGCTTTTGCACTGAAATCCTATTGATGGGGAAAAACCAGGGATTTCTGTCTCTTCTATCCCGTGTTTGGCTTTTTGTTTCATAAGCCTTTTGGCTTATTTATTATTAACACATTTTTGCGGGTTTTTACATAACCCATATCTGTGTTTTGTTTTGAGTCAGAACTGGGCTCGGGCTGAAGTGGCTCACAGGAAGAGATCAGAATTGCTCCAAAGAGGTTTTTTTCTGAGCAGGGACACTGTCAGCTTGGATGTAACTGGGAATGAGAATTTTGACATGACACTGCTTTTAGAAAAATTAAACCAGCTTAGAATTGGCTCTACTGTTTTTTCTTAAGTTCAAGTTGTTTTATAACAATTGTAAGCATTTCCTAGTATCTACAAGCTACAGAATAGGGGGGCAAAGCTGATTCCAAGCCAGAGGAGACTGACTGGGTTTCTGGGCTAATATGGAAAAGGAGATGAACTAAAAAACAAAGTAAAGAAGGAGCAGCAATTGTAATGATCAAGTGGATTTTATGTACCCCTTCAGTTTTCATATTTGAGGGTGGGGTGGTGAATATAATTTAGCAATTGCGGGTCTCTCTGTGGTCTTGATCTTGCAGAGGGACTGGTGGGGTGGACCTTTGGACTCCGTGCCTGGGAATCAATGGGCCTCTGTCTGCCTTTTCTCTGCAAGATGCCAAGGATGATACTGAGCCCTGTTATTTAGTAATGTATAGAATATTTACAGGAACATGGTAATTAGATTGAAAACTGATTTATCCTGAAAATAATACGTTGCATTGTCATTTTCTGTACAACCAGGGACTTTGTCTACATAATAATACTTATAAATCTGGAAGAGGATGGGTTGGGTTTTCTTGAGCCTGGCAATTCTAAAAAAAATGAGAGTTTTTTGAGAAGTAAAGGTAACAATTTGCTTAATTGCCATAATATAGTTTATAGTTTTCCTCATGTAGGTTGTTAGAATTCAGACTATTTTCATGTTGCCTGTCTCTGTGAAACCAAAGTGTCCTATTTCACTGCTTCTGTATGTTGCAAAAAGACGTTTTTCTCTTTATTTTCAGTGGAAATACTTTTTATTTAAGAGAGAGAAAGAACAAGAGAGAAGCAGAGTTCCTGCCTGGGCAGCACAGCCCAGTTTACAATTATTGGAATGCTTCAGAAATTTTTGTACGTGTTTCAGTTTGGAAGGTGGTCAAAACACATTCTGGTGCAGTGGTTTAAAGGAAAATAAAAAGAGAGAGGGGAACCAAAATAAAATTATAAAAATACAACGTGGAAATTTAAGAATATAAACATAATAAACTTTTAACAATAATAGAGAGAGCTTATTAAGAATTAAACACTTGAGCTTGGCAATCTTACACTTCTTACTAAGAGACAAGGGGAGGGAGAATTAGTGTAGCCTTGTGATGTGGCATCTACAGTTAAAGTTTGAACTTAACAAAATTAGCCAAAATACTATTGAGTATCAGCCTGAAAATAGTGTATAACAAGCTTGAAGGGCATTGGCCTTCTGGGAACTTCCCATCTGCAAAACACTTCAAGAGAAAACTCCCATAATCTTCACAACCACATCTCAACAGTGTGTGTACATATCTATATTTATTTTACTGTCCCTTTCTTCTCTTTTCCCATGGCCAAGAAACAGAACCCATGATTTCATTCTTCTAATTTCCTTTTTTTTTGTTGTTGTTTAGCTTGGGTTTTGTTGTTTGTTTTTTTTTTTTTAATGGACAACTTTACCTGTTGTTCAAAAAAATTCAGTACTTTGCATCTCCTGCAGTCAGGTGTTCAGGCCTGGGGAGTTCACTGGGAGCTGTTGGGTGAACGTTGCTCTCAGTGAAGGCAGCACAGGATGGATGTTGCAAAGTCAGAATTTTTTAGGCTTTAAAGTTGCAAACACAACATTAGAGGGGAGTGATCAGGCTGATGATGAAACCTGCCCGAAGCTCCTGCCCTCCTTCACCACGGGCAGATCTTCTCCTGAGCCAAATTACACAGGAGTGGCTCTGTTCCAGTGCCTTGTTCCACATGTGTCCACTTCTTCCAGGTTTGACCATGGAAAGATACTTCCATGATTTCTTCAGCTGGTGTCACGTGGACGTGTTGTGTTCTCTCGTTTAAGATGCTGAAAACTGGGCTCAGCAAAGCTGAGAGTTGTGTGTTGGTGGAAAAGTGGATAAGACCTCTCTTTTTCTTGTGGAATTTCTGCATGTCTGGGAATGCCATACCCCCCCTGTAGCTGGTGTCAGGGGTGCCCTAAAGGCACTGGGTATTTAGCATAAGCTGTTTTGCCATACGGTTAGTTTGTGGTCTCATTAATGCCATCTTTCCAATCTCTTTTGACTCTTAACTTAATTCCAGATACATAAAAAAGTCAAATGGAACAGGTGCTTTGCAGAGAAATACTTTAGACACTGGAGAAGGCTTTTAGTTTGCCATGAGAGCACCAGAAATTGCTAAAACTGGAGGCTCTCTTTTCCTGTTTCATTGTTTGCTTCCCAAAGTATGGTTTTTAAAAAAAAGTTGTTTCTACTGCCTTGTACCTTCCTGGCAGTTTGGGAGTTTCCCACTGCTTGTCTGGCAGGATCCTTTCATGTTTCTTGAACTCCTGGTGTCCAGCTTCATCACCAGCCCTTCACATCTGCACTTCTGTGCAGTGTCCCTGCAAATTGTCACGTTTCCTTTCATTCTGATGCCTGTTAAGGAGGTTTAATCTTGGCCTATCTTATGTTTTAACTGTAGGTTAGAAGAGCCCTTGGTATCACTGCATATATGTAAGGGTGTGTTTTATAGAATGGATATTGTCACCGAGGTCAGAGGATCAAACCCTGTGTGACACCCTCTGGGTTCACACAGTTTTGTTTGCTCTGATACAGAACATTAACAAATCTGGGAAATGAGTATGTTGAATTTTTGTCCTGTTCTGCAAGGAAAGGAGCAGCACAGGAAAGCAGTTATCTCTCAAGGACCATTTCCTTAGAGTTCTTTAACTGTCAAGGGCCATTTCCACAAGAGTTCAAACAATCCTTGGGGTTCTGAACACTTGTGTCTGATGTTGGTGACTTCCCACTCACGCAAGGGTTCATGAAGAGGCTGCTCATTGAGTTACTGGAATCACACTGGTGATAAAATTGATATGAAGGGGAATCAGCTCTAAATGTGTTGGCTCTAAGCAGGCAAGTTGTTGGTCCTGTTCATCTCTGAAGCGTAATGTGCACGTGAGTTTCTGTAAGTTCTGAAGAAACAGGATGATCATCATGTAGTTAAAATAGGGAAATGTTCTTTAAGAAACCTTTTCTAGGGCATCTAAGGAGATCATGATTATTATAATAAGAGCTGAGGTGCTTTCTCTCCAGCAGTAAAGAGATTGATTCTTCTTTCTCATTAATGAATATAATCACACATTTGTGGGATTGTTGTCCAGTTTTGTTAAAATGAAACGTTTGTGGATATCAACTGCTGCCTGAATATTCTTGTATGGTGACTCTTCCTCAAACCTTCCCCTGACTTTTGGATCAGGTCTGTAATTTGGACAGATGTTTCCTTTATTGGACCTACCACTTGTTCCTTGGAATATCAGCAAAGGTCAGCAGCTTGGCCACTGATACATGGATCCAAGTTTCTCAGTTATCTTGTCTGGGACAGCAGGTGGCTCCTTTTCAAAAGTGCCTTCCAATTTTACAGGGTTCCAGTTTGGAACACTTTTAATCTTGTTTTCAACAGCAAGAAGCTCCATCAAACAAAAGTGTTTGGCTCCCTTGTGATCCCTTGTAGGTTGTGGGTTATTTATGCACCCAAAATTGAAGACAGTGGTGGTGTAGAAATTGGGGGTATTGTTTTTGTCACCTTGTTGTGTAAAGAATTCTTTCTCAGAAATGGGCTGTGAGGCTTCATAGTGTTTTGAACAGGAAAGGGAGAGTAAATTGTGTGTTTATTGGACCTGATAGGTATTAATTAGGATTCTGTTTATGAGCACATTTTCTCTCAAGGTGAGCCAAAACCTTGGCAAAATAAAGGAGTCCTGATACTTCACTGAAAGCCTGTTTCTAGCCATGCCTGTGTATTATGTGGTCTGCTTCTCCTCTTCCTTAAAGATATTTGCTCTTCCTAAGTCCTTATTCATAATCCCCTCATTTTGACAGCAAAATTGATTTCATGGTGGTTTAATTCTGCTGTTAGAAATAAGAGGTTCCTCTCTCCAGTGGACAACAGGAACAAATTCATCCTCAGGAGAAATAAGTGTTTCTGGTTTTTGCATGAAAACAAGGTGAAGGAGTGAATGTGTAGGGAATAAACTTCTGTAGAGTTGTTCCATGGTGGGAAGGACATCTTTATTCATTGGATTCCCTTTCTGCTGTGGAGGTTTGGGAGCTCCCCTTTCTTGTGGCTCAATAACCTGAGGCTTTGAGGTGAGGAAGCATCGTGGGCCTTGTGAGGTCCTGGGGCAGCATCACACAGATTTTGGCAGTGGTGGTGATGCAATCGCTGGGAAAGAGGCAGACTGGAGACTTACTGCCTGTGGGCAAAGAGCTGGCTGGATTAATTCTGGCTTCTGCTCGTTTCCAGCTGCAGCACTGAGCTAAGGAACCCAAAATAGATCCCTCCCCTAGAGCCGGGTGAGCCCCGCGCGCTGCGTGTCCGCGCTGGCACACGTGGGATGGAGTCACAGGGAAGGCAAACAGCCTCTTCAGAAACGGCCTGTCTGGGGAAAAAGTATGGAAAGCTGTGAAAGGTGGGCAGGCCCAGAGCCAGACATGTTCCTGGGAGGATCCCAGGAGTTGTCTCTGGAGTTACCCTGGATTTAGCTGGAGCAGGCGGTGGGAGCCGGTGGCTGTGACACTGAGCAGAGGAACATTTAATCCCTTTCTGTTCCTCATCTTTCCACCTGTAACGGAAGGATAGAACTTCCTTTATCTCCAAGCTCCCAGGAGTCTGTTTAGATTGCAAGTTCTTTGAGGAAGAGAAAACACCTGGCACAGGCAGGCCCCTTTGTCAAATAGATGCCATTGTCACCCCTGTAATTGGAAAGTCATTCATCTACCCAGCAGATCTCTCCCAGCTTGGGAGTTTCCAGATCATGACCTCCCTCAGGACTGGTTTTTAACAGCTGTGCAGACAAGCTTTCCTATCTCCCAGGAGTTTCTGAGAGACCTTCCTAAAAATTTCATTTTATTTCAATTTCTAAATTTTATTTTCTCTCTGTATAAAATTCCTGGAGGGTTCGGTTGAAAAAGCATTTCATTTTATTTTGAACAAGTAATTTTCAATTTTTATTGAAATACTACTTTTCAGCAGCCATCTCGCTTTTTTAAAAAAATTTTATTTTGCTCTTGGAAATATTTCAGACTGGGAGCTGATCCAAAGATGACCTTTCCCCACAGACAGATTCAACAAATCTTTTTTTCCAGTGCAAAATATCTATCATTGGAAAATCCTCACTGGCACTTTTTGAATGCTTTGCAGGCAGAGGCCTGCCATCTGAAAGCTGCTTGCTGAGTATAGAATTAGCAGTAATACAGTCCTTTTGATGGCTTCTTCTGTATCAGTGTAAGCTCTGAACTGCCACTCACATACAACAACTTCCTTTCAAGTCCTGCCATTTCTCCCTTGGATATTTCCCCACAAAGTTGGCTGTTTAACCATTAAAAAGTCACTCACTGCGACTGGTTCCCTGTAGCTCTGTTTAATGGGGAGTTTTGTTTGGGTTTCTATTGTAGCCGAGGAGGATACACGATCTCTTTTGAAATGAGCTATTAACATGATAAAACATCTTGGGAACACACAATAGCAGAGCTGATGGTTTAATCTTTGCTGGGGTATCTGAGAGCTCCATTAAATGCAGGGGACTGCACTAACGAGGGCTGAAGCTTTGTAGTGGTGTGGCACCAGAACACAGAGCTTTTTCTGTAACTGTTTCCTGAAATATGCTTTGCATTTAGGATTCTGAATCAAACATAGGGATGCTATAAAAATCCAATGTTTTCCATACCTCGAAGATGGGAAGTTTCAGAAAGGTTGGTGTTGCTGAGAGAGATGATTCCTTTTTTCCTCTATAATTCTGTGTGTGTATACATATAAATATATATGTATATATATATAAGCACAGACACACATATATATTTATATATACACGAATACACACATGTGTGTGAATATTTGCACCCTCTGTATCCATAGTCTGGGCCCAGTCCTGGAGTTCTGCAGGTACAGACACACTTTTTGGGTTAGTCTCTGCCCATTGCATCCCCACATCATGGCTCATACCTGGGAAATGTTAGCTGGCTTTAGCACCTTCCACGTTCTCGTGGGCTCTGGAGGAGTTCTGCATGTTAACTAAAACTGTACAAAAAGCTACTTCATTTTTATGACTTTTGTTTCCATCACCACCTCCTTCTACATCAAAGAGGGGAATTTAACCCTAATTTACACACAGTTTATGATCCAGGGACTTGAAGCTGAAGCTTAACAAACACTAACCTTGCCTAATGCACAGCTCTTTAGCGATGGTGCTCATATGTGTCCAGCAAACTTCTTTAGGGATGTAGGGAATTCCATTACATCTTCAGCCAGGGTGTCTTTCTGAGAGAAAACAGAAGCAGAGGGTTTCCTTCTGGGGGCAGGATTTTTGTCTGGATCATTCAAGAGACCAGGCTGGAGTGTGTCTCCTCACATTCTGCTCTGATGCTTTGTGATTTTATGAAAGAGAGGAACTGAGGCTTGGAAAAGTGGAAGTACTTGCTGCCTGCATCCTTGATCTCCAAAGCTTCCCATCATTTTACACACCAATATTCCCCAGCCACCATCTGGGAGGAGACCTTGCTGGTGGTGCTTTCACACTGTGGTTTGTTGTCCAGATTAGTGTTCTTTCTGTAGAACTTTTGGGCAGTAATTGATGTACTTTTGGGTTTTAGTCCTCTCCAGAAGGCAGGGTTCTCCAGAATCTGAGATTTCTGGTGTGGAACAAAGGATTTCTCAGTAAGCTGTGAAATCTCTGCCCTGTCAATGTTTCTGCCTCGCTGTACCTATCCATAAAACTGTGTGATGTCCTTATGGCTAATTGCTGCTTAAGTGCTTTCAGAGCTGTGGGTAAACCACTAATTAGTCACACTCATTTAGTCAAAATTACTAACGCCTGATATTTTCCCATATGCTCTATTAGTTCAGGGAAAATGTCTTGGAAATTCATTGGTTTAGGCTTCCCTGGTGTATTTGCTGGTTTTTGTTTGTGTGACGATGACTTTCTGTGTTGTGGTTAATACAGATGTCACTGAATTGTGCCGTCTGCTTCCAGATTTTGGGTTTAAATAGTGCAAAATCCTCTTTCCAGAAAGAAATGTGGAAATAAATCAGGATGCAGATACTGCTGGGATAACTGTTTTGTTTCAGTATGTTCTACATCATCACTGGGACTGGGATTTATCTCGTCTGCACCCTCTCTTGTACTGATCTATTTTATATAGACATGATCAGTTTTATATAGACATACCAACATGCCTGTACACAAAACACACACATGCCCCCACAGTCTCTTACATTACACTGGGAAAGAACCATAAGGTTGAAGTGTGTTGACTCAACTATTTAATGAGGTGCAATAAATCTTGACAAGACCAGCTGGCACTGGAGTCAGGCTTCTCATCTTTTTACCATTACATTGAAATGTGAACAATAGTGGAAAGAAATGTAACTCTTCTTTTTCTTTTTATTTTTTTCTTTATTTTTTTTTTGATACTCAGCTATGTAGCACTGTACTGAAATCATCCACTTCCATGGAATGCAAAGCACGGTGGATGCTGCGGAAAATGTTAACGATGCAAAGGCCCCTTTTGCTGGTTCTTTTTCTCAAATTCTGAGAACGTGTTGATCTGGCAGATCACAGAGCTGTGGTCAGCACTGACATCCCTGCACACATGCTGGCTCCTCCTCTGCTGCACAGCACACCATGACATCCTTTCCTCTTTCTCATTGCCCCTTCCCCCAAGGTGCAGCACCACCCAGGTGCAGCAGGGCTGGCTGTGTTACTTGAGTATCTTCTTTAAAAAAATAGGACTAATTAAGCATCTTGGACATCTAAGCACGTGGCGTGGTTCCAAGGCACCCAATTTGGCCTCTTTTAAGGAACCAGATTTATTCCTGTGAAAAGAAATCTGTTTGAAAAACACACTTCTTGTTTTGGGTAGGTTCCTGTCAGTGGCATCCATCAAACTCATGTTTCCAGCCCCACCACTTAATGCCAATTGAGCCTTAAAAAATAATTGCCCCCTAACCAACTGGATGCCTCTGGATTCACTTGAGAAGGTCTGCCTGAGCTTTGAAGTGTATCCCATAACGATAGCTGACATCTCCAGAAGGAATAACTGCCCCCCCTTGCTTTGTCATTGCAGCATTTGATGTGTGCTGGGCTCTGGTGCCTGGTGGAAGGAGATACCTCCTGTAAAACCAAGTTGGACCCCCCTCTGGATGGCACCGAGTGTGGCGCAGACAAGGTAATCAAACTGCTCAGCAGCACTTCTTGCTTTCCAGCATTGGGAATAATGTTTCCAAGATGTTCTGGATTTACCATAAACCTGTATTTTCGACTGATTCTGTTACAGAAACTGCTCAATTAACAGCTGGATTGGGTTAAGTCTTCCTGATTTTATGTTTAAGTGTATTTCAGTAGCTTCTGGAGGCTTCAGTGGGGAAGTTGTTGTGGTCAGGGCACTCCACAGACTGCAGGAGAAGCCCAGGGCTCGCTGCTGAGGGCACTCCCTGCTGTCACCTCTGCTCAGTGCTGCTGGTGGGGTTTCCTCAGTGAGGTGTTTTTCAGTGTGAGCTGAGCTAGTTGTGTTCTGGGCTGTATTTGAGGTAGAAAGTGTGCAGAGCATTTGGGGAGTGGAGGAAGATGGGGAAAGAAAAAGAGGCTACTTAAAAACTTTATAGGTTCTAATAGTAGCTCAAAATGTTTGAGCTCAAATTCAGTGATGTTCCCTTATTTCAGAGGTATAATTTGCTGTATATATTTTGGAACTTGACTGGTTTGGTAACTGCCACCCACCACTTAACTGGTTTTGGACTCTAATATTTTTTGTATATTGTATGGTTGGGGAGGTAAGAAGGGGTAAAATTAAAAAGGCTGTTGCTGAAATCAAAGGTTAAAGAACTTTGCTTGCAAATAAACAATGAAAAGAAAAGCTGGGCCCTGGAAAGCGTGACGAGGAAACTGAGACAAAAGGTTTTTAGATCTGAGTTTTTGTAGCTACAGAAGTCCTGGTGACTCTCTTAGCAGTATCACATCCTGGACAGGCCAAGTTTGCTGCTTGGTCAGGAGCCAACCACCTATTAGAATCAAAGAGGTTTGGGGCTTTAGCCAAGTTAGGTCCAAAATACTTCAATTATTTTGTACATCCTGGGAATAGTGCTGATGAAGGCATTGCTTTGGGGGATGATTTCTTGGACTGGGTTTCTATGAATAGTGGGGCTTTAAGTCTTAACACTTAGATAATAATCTGCTTTATAAAGCAAGGGGCTCAATTCTGTGATTATTTTTTTTAATGACAGAACTGCCTTCAGGGGTTTGTTGAGAGTGACACTTAAAATTTCTGTGTTTCACCTCCTCCCTTTCTCCTTCTCCCACCTCTCTCTCACCTTGAACCTCTAGAAACTTAAACACGGGCTTGTCGTAACCCCTCAGACGCCCTTTGAAGTCCACCTGAGCAGGAATGTTTGCAGGATGGGGGCTCCTTTGCAGGCTGTGCTAACACAGTTCCATTGCAGTGGTGCCGAGCTGGGGAGTGTGTCAGTAAAACCCCCATCCCTGAGCACGTGGATGGGGACTGGAGCGTGTGGAGCCAGTGGAGCATGTGCAGCCGGACCTGCGGCACCGGAGTGCGCTTCCGGCAGAGGAAATGCGACAACCCCCCGTAAGTCTCCGCTTCCTCAGGGTTCTTTCCACTTGTAGCACTTGGACAGTCCTTGCTGCAGGAGTGCAGGGAGGGAACAGGCAGCAGAGCTGTGCAAAGGCCCTGATTTCTCCTCCGCAAGCAGCAAAACCCAGGTCAGAGTCCTGGAGCGGCCTGGAGTGAAGCGGGTTTTGTGGAGGCGGCTCGAAGGGTCACCACTGGAAGTGGCCCCATTGCAGTGTTTCAAACATAGATAAAATTGAATTAAAAACATGTAGTTTGGCAGAAAAAGTGGTGCTGTGTTTGCTCTCCAGCACTGCAGTGAATGAGGGGGGGCTGATCTGGATCTACAGACCCAATGTCTTGAGAGATCAGCTTTGCGGGGAGTGCTGGCTCTGGGCTTGGGAAGCAGAAGAGTGGCTGACACTGGTCATCTCAGTGTCCCAGAGCTGTGTTTGTAAAGCACCTTGAGTTATTCTGTATGTCAGGAAGTGCTGCATAAGAAAAGGGAAGTTTTCATACACACAGAGTGCCATGGGTGCTGTTTAGGTCTTGAACAGTGACTACAAATAATCCTGTGCTCTCTGCTTGGCTTTCTTCTAATTCAGGAGAAAATGGAAGTGTTGTTATCTCCTATGTGTTGTCCTTCATCCCTCAGGTCAGCTGAGGCCCATCTGGAAGTCTCTTTCTCATATGGGAGGCCTGAACAGGTTACCATGGTGCCATTTAACTGCCCACCCTGTCTGTGTGCATTATAACTTCTCCCAGTCTTGAGAGCAGCCCTCCAAGTGCTGTACCTCTAATTTTGTTCAGATTTTAAGTTTTTCTCCACAGAAAAATCACAGGAAGCTTTGCTTTTTAAATTGGGGCTGAAATTCTGGCTCACAACACAGTCCCTTTGAAGGCATGCCTGGATGATGGATAGGCTCACACTGGCTGCTGTTGACCTGTATTCATGTGAAAGGGATATTTTTGTTTGTTCCTCTCCTTATATAACACTGAGCTGCAGTTGAATGTCTGTAATGTCCAGGTTTGATTTTTACCAGCTGATTTTCCTGAACAAGGATCTGAACTGGTTCCTTTGCTGTCAGCTACAGTGCTGACCAAACCTTAATCCATTCATCATCGTTCCTTCAATCACAGGAAATGCTCCCTCCAGCACTGCACACTGATTTTAAAATTCTCTTCCTCATATACATTCTTGGCTGGGGATACACACGTGATCTTTTGCTTCAGATTCCTGGCATCAGCCCACTCCTGCAGCTGGTTTATTCACTGTCCAAAAACATTGGCTAAGGGATTTATCTTTTATTTTATATATATTTGGTCTTGGGATATTTTTTTTTTAACAGGAATCTTTACTCCTGCCAACTGACTCTTGAGCCTGTGGGACTATCAGTATTTTTCAACCAGTTGCTTCACTGTTTGATTTGGTTTTTCCTCTCAGTAATTTCTTTGAGCATTTACATGCATTGCCTCCACATGGTTGTAAGGAGTGTGTCATGAGCCAGTGTGCACGTGCAGCCTTTGGAGTTGTGCTGCCTCTTGCTCTTGTCTGGGCTTTGGACTCTTGCTGTGCAGGGGGATTGAAGAGAAAACCACTGGCTTAAAGAGAACATCTAAATGAGGTCTCCACGCCTTCTTCAGTCCCCTCCTGTCGTGTAAAAGGGTCACAGCAGTATAAATGGGCTTTGATTTCTTCAGTTCCATTAGTGGGTGGATTCTCTTGGCATAAATACAGTGGAAGGTGGCTGTGAAGTTGTCTACCAGGAGATCTCACACAGTCACTGTTTGAGGCGTGTGCCAAGGTGGGCTGCAATTACTCTGTTTATTGGAAATCCCGGGCAGTGCTTGAGCTCACAGTACACAGGGCTTGGGACCTGGCATTACAGAGATCCTTCCCTTTGGATTCTTTTCCAATGCCCAAACTCGTGGCCTCAGCATTTGGAAAGGTGGAAGGGACACAAGGATGAAGCCACAAAAATGAAGGGAAGCAGGAAGAGAAAGGTGTAGGAACAAGTGCTTGGTAATTGTCTGTGGGAGACCAGAGAGAGTGTCTGTTGCTGTTCCTCTTGCATGATGAAACCTTCAGGATCCTTTTTCAAGGCCTGTGATACCAAAATACTATTCCAGAGGTCAGTTACATAAAAATAAAAAATTCTATATTCCCAACCCAGACAGAGCATGGCAGAGCTGTGTGCTGTCCAGTTCTCTGACAGCCTGTCCATGTCTGTTTATCTGCTTGTCCTGAACCCCTTGAATAAATCCTGGATATTCTTCTACTGTTTTGCAAGGGTTAATGTAGTAGAAAGCAGCAGTGTGCTACCAAAAATATGATGCTGTTGGACAGAGGGGAGCTGAGATGAGAAGGTCCAGTTGGGTATACAGTTTTCTTTGTAGGGTTACTGGGAGTAGAAACTTGCCCTGGATCTGCAGGATGCTCTGTTGTTTTATGGCTGATGAGTGCATGCAAGTCTTCAAGTTTGTGAGAAATTACATTGGGGGAGGCAGCTCATTTTACTCCTTAATTAGAAAGGGAAGACAGGCCAGGCTTCTGAAGGGCAGAACAGAGGAGCACTGGACAAAAGGCCTGGAGTTCCTGCAGCTTCCACTGTCTGGGAATGGTGGGTGCTCCATAAGTGCCTCTCCTGATGGATTTAGCTGCTACTTTAGTATTGCCAGTGACCATATTGCCAACAGTGAGAGCTGCTTGATTCCAGTCTGCACTGGCAAACTCATGGGAATTCCCTCATGAGTTACTGACATCTGAAGATAAAAACCAAAGCAGCTGCTGATGTAAATAGTTGTCCTGCTGTGTCTCCTGCTCCGTGGCCATCCACTTGATCCTCTGCTTTTGAGAGGGTGCTCTGTTACTCTTTGGGTGTTCTGACCGCTCCCTTTTGTTGTTGTGTTTTCCCTGTACCCACAAACATGCACAGTCACCTACATCCAGTGGCTCCATCTCCTCTGCTGTAGCCAGAGGGATGGTGCTGAAACCAAAGTCTGTGTGTCTGGTGTGTTCATGTGAGTGCAGGGTCTGTGTAGGAAGGAGCCTGTGTTGTGCTCCCAGGCATCTGGACACAGTGTCTATCCCACAGTCTGAGGCACAGACAATCCTCCCAGAAGGTTCTGCAGCACTCCCAGCACAGCTTCTGCCTCACACGTGTCCATGGCAGAGGGAGGTGTCAGCAGAGCATGCAGGTGATGTCCAGGCTGTGCTGGTGACTCTGTGATGTTCCAGTGTCACTGGAGATCAGCATTTCCATTAAAAAACACCCCAAACACTCGTTCTGGGATTAATGGAGCTACTGTAAAAATTTGATCTAGGCTGGGATTTGGCATTAAGCTTTTCTGTGAAGAATCACACATTTCTGTTGCACCAAATGCTGGATTCATCCAGGCCAGCACAGGTAGGAAATCAAAGGCCCAGTCCTGTGGCCAGTGGTACATGAACAGGGCAACTCCTGCTATGACCACTGACACAAATAAATGATGTACAATGAGGGCCTTGCTTTCCAATTAGCTGAGTGATATAACCTGATGTTCATTGCTCTTCAGGGAGGGAGGGGGGAGAAGCTTTTGGAATGAACTGCCTTACTGCTAAAAACTGGAATTTGGCTGGAGTTGCTTTTTATAGCCATCTGTTAAAGAAGAGTAAGAACATGACCTTATCCATCTTCACTGATTACAACTGGGGAGAGATAGGTATGTGACAAATTCAGGAGAGTGTCAGCAAGTAGCTAAAGAAATTATCTGTTAGGATGGCCCAGTCTCTTTTGTTTGTTTGTTTGTGTATTGTTTTATTTTGCAAAGAAAATGCAGGCTATTGTTGAGAGTTTGAGTTTTCCTTCTTCTCTGGGGATTCATAAACAAGAACAAATAGGTTTTGCAGATGCTTAATCCCCATGTTGGAGTAGTTGCCTTTCCTGCATGTTTAGAAAACAAATGTGTAAAATGGAATGGTTTTCATGGGTGGAGATTATCTGCTGCACAGATTTTTTTTCTGGGTGCCCTGTTTACAGTGCAGGTTGTAGCTGCTTCTGTGTTATCTTAATTTCAAACTGCTGAAGACAACCTTAGAGGACACGTGCTGAGCAGACTTGATTAAGAGTGTCTGAGGCAGAGGCAAAGCAAATGGTGGGAGGAGAAAGGTGAAATGTTCTGGGTTGCTGCCTCTACCTTGGGTGTTTGGTGCTGACCCTGGTTTGTCTTTCCTGCCACAGCCCAGGGCCAGGTGGGAAGAACTGCCGTGGAGCCAGCGTGGAGCACACGGTGTGTGAGAACTTACCCTGCCCCAAAGGTGTGCCAAGCTTCAGGGACCAGCAGTGCCAGGCCCATGACAGGTACACCAACAAGAAGAAAAGCCTCCTGACAGCTGTCATCGTTGATGGTGAGGTTTTTTTCATCTTCCTCTGGAATTCTTTGCTGTTCTTTCACTGCAGCTTCTTGATTTCGTCTGCAGGGCTCCCATTTGTTGGTAAGAAGGTTAGAAAATGTCCCCCTAAGCTGCAACTGAAAGACTTAAGTACAATGAGTTGTTCTTGGTGCTGCCCTGCTGTTCTTTGAGTCTTCTTAACAGAACATACAGAGCTGTCAGTCCTTTGCTCCTCTTTTTGTAATGCTGGGAGAGAAGTGCCTTAACTTGATTCCCAGTCTGAACAGGCAGGTATTTGGGCATTTAAACATTAGAAAGTTCAAGTTAGTTTGGAACTGAAAAAAGAGGGGTTCTCTGGGACATTTTTGATATGTGTCAATTTTGGGCCTGTCAGCATGATTGCCTGTCCTACCTACATTCCTTTAATGCTTCCTGTGCTGGATCTTGCTGTTCATCTGCTATTCAACCAGATTATGGTGGATATGAAATACTGTCCTTTCTGGAAGAGTAAACATCCTTCCCTGCACTCACTCTGCTGAAAAGCACACCAGGCTGGTCTCACTTGGTCATCCCAAAGACATCCTTGCACAGGGGAGGGTGGTGTTGGAACTGACACCAGAAGACCAGACACTGGATGAGCCCTGCCCTGTGCCAGCACTGACAGATGAACTCTGATGCCAGGACAAGAGCACAGGCAGCATTTCAGTTCCCACAGCAAACCCTCCAAGAGCACAATTCCTTCAGGCTGATTTTGCTTGTTGTTCCCCTCTGCCCCACTTCCTAAATAGTTTTGCTGGATGAATGCACAATACAGAGCTACTTCCTGGACTCATTTCAGTCACAGAAAACTCTCCCAGTTTTTTCCAGGGGTGAGCTGTTTCATTCCTTTCTCCATTTTCAGTCAGGAACTATGGGCTGCTGAGGGTCTGTAGATTCTTCCTTGGATGAAGTCCATGAGTAGCAGAATCTGCTCCAGAGGAAAAACATTATATTGCCTAAATATCTGTTACTTAAACATATGGCAGAGGCAGTCAGCAAACCCTGACACTGCTGAATGCTGCCAGTTAATAATACAAATGTTTGAAAAGGCTTTTTTACTTAACTCCTTCTCTAGCTAAACATAATAGTAGCTTTTCCAAAGTGATATCTTAATAGCTAGTGATTGTCATTAGCATGGGTGAAAGATGCAACTTTTCTCTACTGATGTATTTGCAATTATTTGGGGGTTCTTTCTCTAGCTGTTCTAGCAGCATAGTTTGCTGCCAGGAATGTTTGATGGGCCACAAATACCAGTTTAAGAAAATAGTAAGTAATATGAATGCAAGAATGCTTTACATGTGGGTATATAAGTGTTCTTACTGGCACACTGATGCAAGAAGTTGGTCTATCAGGAGGAGAAAGGGACTGGAGAGCTTGTTCTTCTAAAATCAGTGGCTGTATCCTGAGACACACACACAGTCACTTGATCATTCTTCTCAGACCATTGAAAGTGTATTGACTCAATGGTTTTCTGTACCTTAAAAGCCCAATCTCATCAGTGTAACCCTTTGAATATTGATATTTGGAAGTGGGGAAATGCCAGGCCTGAATTGACAGGCTGATGTTCCTTCGAAGATGAGATACCCAAAGCCATTCATGCAGAGAATGCATCCCCATTGCCTCCAACACTTGTCTGTGCTGTTCCTAAAGGCAGATGTTGTGTTTCTTTTCCCAGATAAGCCATGTGAGCTGTTCTGCTCTCCCCTGGGGAAGGATTCTCCCGTGCTGGTGACAGACAGAGTCCTGGATGGGACTCCCTGTGGGCCCTACGAGACCGACCTCTGTGTACATGGCAAGTGCCAGGTGGAGTAACCTTCTCTTGTTTTATTTCTAGTGTCAGGTACAGCCTGGGCAGCCTCTCTGGGGGTGGCTGGGGGGCTGTCTGTGAGGTGAGCACAACCCTGTTTTATCAGACCCACTACAAGTGCTCCACAACCCTGTGTCTTGGGCTGAGAATTAAAATGCCCCAGTTATGATATTATTGCTGAACAGCTGGGAATGTTCAGTGATCACATTTGCTTGTGTGTAGTCATCAAATGGCTTGGGTGGGAAGGGACTTCTGTGAGGGGAGCAGATGGGAGTGGAATTCTTGGCCTGCTTAACTGCTCCTTTTTGGCTATTAGAGGAATCACTGAAAAAACCACTGGAGCTGCAAACTGGATTACAAATTGTCACTACCCTGTTACATGTGGTAGGTTGCCAGAATCGGATGCTTTTCAGGTCCACCTGGTTCCTGCCTGGAAACACAGAGGAAGCTTTTCAGTACCAGTTGCCCCTTGTTTCCTGCAGCTGCTCGAGCCAGTAGCTTCCCCTGTGTGATTTTTGTTGACTGTTATTCTGTGATGCCAAGGTGAGTTACTGTAGGGGCCCATCAAAGCTGTTCAAAAGGCCTGTTGCCCTTGCAGTAATGAAAAGGGTCCCTTTCTCCCACAGAATTAGATTTAAAGCTCCCCCCTAGAGAATACAGGTTTGAAGAGCAGATCCTGCAGCTCTGAGCACAGACAAAGCCAGGGTTTTTTGCCTCTCACTTGGGTCACATAAAGAGCAAACTAGAGAGTATCTAGGGGAGGTTTTCTTCTGCTGTCCTGCAAATGGGACAATCAGTATCCCCTTGGTTGTCCTTGGATGGACTGGCCAAACCCTGAACATGCTTTTTCCTTCTGCCTCTGGTCAGACAAGTCAAGGATGGAAATGAAGAGGATTCTTCAGAGTCTTCAGATTTGGTTCTCTTTTCCTTAGAGTGAAGGTGTGATGGCCTGTAACCACTGCAATGATTATTTCTCTCTAAGTTACATACAGAACCAAAATTAGGTGTGGGAGATCTTTGTAATAAAACTCTCCTGTTTTGCTGGGCAGTGGGACTGTAACACAGCACACTGAATGCTTAGGGAGGGCATCTCTTAGAGCTGGTGTTACAGGTCCCTTGAAAATTTAATGGAGTTGTTAGACCCATACTAACTGGAGATTTAAGGTTTGGACAAGGAAAGGGAGAGAAGAAAATGTTTATTTAAAGATCATAATTGACAGGAAGTCATTCATGGGTGTTCCTAGTGATGTGTTGCAGTTGGGTTCAAGTCATTTGTCACAGACACTGTGACAGGGCAGACACTTGGTGGGTTTTCTCTCTCCTAATCATGTAACATGTGTTCAAAGTTTGCTGCACACACAAGAGTGATGTGAAAGACAGTTCACTTGGCTACTGCAACCCTGTCAGTGCTGGATAATTCCTGGCAGTTCTGCTTCTAAGTTTCTCCTTATCTAGATTTGTATCCTGTGGTAGGACTTCCTCTTTGTTCAGGGCACACCAAATCTGGCATTATTCTGATTTCTGTGAACAGGGACTGAGAGCCACTGAGTTTATTGCTTCGAACCTTCCAGGCAGGGAGATGGATAAGCACAATATTCACCTGGGTGTAAGAGAGGCTTTGGAGGCATAAAGCAGCTTTACTTATAGCAAAGCAGCTTTACTTATAGCAATGTAGAGAAGTGAAAAATCTTTGGATTGAATTCTGGACTACTGCAGGAGACACTTCCCACTGTTTCCTATCAAATGCTGCTGAAGAGACATTTTTAATTCAGTCTTTCTAATTTGAACAGCAAGAGTCTGGGAGCCAGTACAAGTTTGATTCTTTATAATTCGAAGTACTTTGCATAGAGCCAGGTTCATGGGGCATCCCACATTACTTAATTTTTCCCTGTTTTTAGCTGTATCTGAAAAAAAAAAACTGGAAAAAACCCATTAATAACCTTTTATAGTCGGGCCAGCTGTGCACCTCCAGCTGTGTGCCACTGACCATTCCTCTGGGCTGGCCAGCTTTACTGCTCCAGCAGTTCAGAGCAGCCACAAGTGGTAAATCAGACATTATGGCAGTGTATGTTTGCTTCTTGCAGGGAGGAGCAGTAGCTCCCTCCAGATGAATTCCTTGGTGAGCTCAGAGCCTTGGAGGTACCTCACGAGAAGCAAATTGCACCCTGAGTCGGGGGCAACTGCCTGGGACTGTGCAGGGAGGTGCTGACAGCTCAGAACAGTCAGTCCATTTGCATCTGGCTGAGAAAGAATGCAGAATGATCAGCTGAAGCTGAGCAGATCTGAAAGCCTTGGGAACTCATTTATAACACTCCTCTGCCTTCCATGCACTGCAGTGCTGAGATTTGCCATATGTGCCTGTGCACCCCATTTGCCACAGATCCCTGTCTCCCCAGCTGCCTGTTAAACCAATTGAATTGACATATTCATTTAATTACTCTTCTCCTTATTTCTTTACCCAGCATAGACAAAGCCTGGCAACAAGCATTGCAGGGGGCCTGGAGAAGAGAATAAGTGCTGAAATCAGAGGGTGGTATTACTGTTATTTATTTTCTTATGTCATCCTTCCAGCTAAAGGCTCTTAAAGGCAGGATTGACACATTGTCAGTGTAACAGACAAATTAGCAGTAACCATTGCCTGTGAACATTTAGTCTAGGAAATGTAATAGATCTTTTCCCTTCATTAGATGCTCCTGAATGGAACTTATGCATCATTGTTGGGTGATAAATGGATGTAGATGAACACGGCGGAGAAAACACTGCTGCAATGAGAGGAGGGTTTTGAGAAGGAAAGCAGGAACAGATTCTTTGAAGCATTTGGGCACTAAGGGAAGAGAGTTTTCCTTCAGTTGTACTTCGGGAAGTTATTACAGTTTCATTTTAAAGCCATGAGCTGAGCTCAGATTTAAACAGTATGAGTGAAGCCTTTTGGTGTCAGCCTTTCTATCCCTGAAACAAAATCATCCCTGTATTTATCCCCTACACCTAAAGGCAGCTGGAGTGAGTAAACTTGGTTATTACTTTGATCAAGCCTAGAAGCACCAGAGAGCAAAGTCAGCCCTAAATTTAGCATAGGAGTTCCTAAATCAACTAGACTTTTTATAATCCTTGTTTTTTCTATGAATCGTAAGCTCTTCCTCCAATTTTGTCATGTCTTTATTTATTAGAGTTGATTTTGAGGTCGAACATTTCAAATGCACTTATCCTTACCACCTCCTGAGCAGACTGGAACCCCTGTTCACTGTGGATATAGGGATTTGACATTCCCTTCTTGAAGGGCACATGGTCCTCTAGCAAGGAAAATTTACTTTCTCCAGGGATTTTTCAGTCACAGAAAATCTGTAGCAGGCTGCAGAACAAGAGGAGGGTGAGGGCTCCTCTGGGCTTTGCAGGTTTGCTTTCTCAGTCATTTCAGTCCTGGTGAGACAGGGCAGGGCAGTGCAACCTGCAGCTCACAGTGGCTTTATCTTCTCATATTTCTCTCCCAGTGACAAGTGGCTTTCAGAGAGAGGATTCCCTGAGGGCTTTGTTCTTCTTCAAGACTGTTGTGCGTGCGTTCCATGAGGCAACACTCGTGGAAGCAGAGCCCTTTCTAACCTCTTACAGACCTTCACTCTGTGCTGCTGAGGTTGACACAAAACTGAGGCAGCAGCAGAGCTAAAAAAAGTGTCAGATGTGCCAGGGCAGTAGTGTGAGGAGAAGAACAGCTGCTCAGCTGAGGGTGGTGACACACAGGGCTTTGTGCTGGCTTTTCTCAAAGGAGGATTAGTCTGAGACTCATGATAGCATGAGAACTTTCCAGTGGGGGCTACAGAGTCTACTTGAGGATGTAATCTAAGGTCTCTTTGAAAAGAGAGACCTCCTTTTATAGCAGGACTGGGCTGGAGATCAAGGGCAGTCTTTGCTGTGATTTAGCAGTTGAAGAGGTGAAGATGTTTTGGCTCTGTCTGTGGTTTTCTCATTGATATTTTGTCATATCGCACCTCCTTTAACTTGCTGGTGGATCCACAATGATAATAAGCCACATACTGGACTGTCCTGGCACAACAACAGTGTTATAGAACTACTTTCTTTCCAAAGTGATTGTCATACAGTGTGAAAGGGGAGCATAAACTGGAAAATGGACAGATTTTCAAAAATAATTTCTGCAAACTGGTTAGGCAGAGTGGCAGCAGAAGGCCACAGGTGGCAGAGGAGAAATTGGAGTGGTCTGCTGGACCTGCTGCTGGCAAACAGTTTTCTACACACTCAGTACCCACTTTCTGCATTTGATTGACACATCCAGTTCTGGCTTTGTTTCCTCACTTGAGTATTTTCCGTGTATTATTCATATTCCTGCACTACAAACTGTGGTACAAGATGTTCCAGACTGGGTAGCTTGTCTCCCTACAACAACTTGGCTTAGCATTGTACTTTGATAAATTATTTAGTGTATGTGCACAAAATCCAGGATTCTCTGAACTACAGAAACCTGTTGTATAATTGCCTTTTTTTTCCATTTCTGGGTCTGTAGCCTTGTAATCTGAGGGCTAAAAAGAGTATCAGGGCTTTTGGTGAGTAAAGTGTAGTGACAAAACCAAGACTGTTGATATCTTACTAGTTTTTAAGTGTACTTTACAGTGGGGTGTGAAAAAAAGTAAAACAAGCTGCTTCCCCTTATTTTTCTTCCATGTTATCCCATGAAAAGCATAAAATAGAACAGGAGCAAAGGAGTTCCTGGGATGGGAAAAGGCTTTGTATTATTTGCATGTTCTCTCAGGAACACAGGGGTTTTGACACATAACCTTCAGTCTCTCTTTGTGAATAAGGGGTTACCAAGAATTATTGTTTCTAGAACCCCACGAACTGCTGAGGGATCTAAGCACAGAGTCAATGGTCAGGTGTCACTGGAGATCCAAAGCAGATGAGATAATGCTAATTTAAAATAGGCAGTGTCCAGCTCCTGTTCCAGCACAGCTGCCCTGACTCATGTAAAATCTGAAGGCTTGGGAAGTTACAGGAGGATATTTCCTGGGCTAAATTCTACATGGACTCCAATCCATCACCCAAAATTTATTGTGGAACAGAAATAGAAGTAACTCAGAGATGAACTGCCTGATTAGGGACCAGGACTCGCCTCTTGTACAAACCCTCACAGACACTCACAACCCTCCAGAAAGGTAAAAGTGTTTAAAACAGAAAAATAAGAATTCTCTTCCCCTCAGATCTGAATTTCAGTTGCTCACATTTGGACATTCCTGTTTCATGTGGTCCATCCCTGGAGGTATCAATGGCCATTGGATATTATGGACAAAAAGAATTGGCAGGGTGGGTGAATCTGTCATAACCAGCGTGCTCTGTACATGATTAATTTGTAAAATGGCACATATTGCATCAATATTTATATTTGATCCATTGAGACAGCTAGTTAGTTCAGCATATGGGAAGCATTACAGTTTTGTGAGCCTACAATGTCATTTCTTACACAGGGTGGGTGTATATAACAAAAATAATTGTGTTTATGTAGCAAAACATACTCACACAGGCTGTATCAATTGAGCTCTTGCACAGCCATTGAAAATACAAATAAAAATATCATTAAAAAATAGCCAAGCAATACAGAAAGTAGTTCACACAGAAGAATCCAAATGATCTGTATTCAGAAGAGAAGAGGAGTTTTCCTATGCTGGAGCCAGCAATGACTGAAGCTGGAAATACCACCCAACAAGCAGTACTTTCAGATGTTTAATTATAAAAATGAGAAGAAGGGGGAGGGAGAGAAGGAAGGGTGGACTGAGATAGCAGCTTAAAGAGAATTAATTTCAGGCCTTTGGCTCAGCAAATGTGCAGTTACCTGCCAATTTATAGGTCAATGAATAGTTCCAAAATGTGGTGTCAGAGTAGGAGACTGCCTGGGTTGAGGATGGATTGGAAACCTGTGGACACATTTCTGACTGTCCATGCTGAGTTCTTGAACCCTCAAAAGACTTATCTTTATGTGTCTTGCCAGCATTTCCGTGTTTTAAAACTGCTTCCCTTCTCACCAGTCCATTCAAAGCTGATGGAACTGAAAGTATCCAGCTCTTGTTGGATGGGCTGGTCCACAGACTCATGGATAACTCCTGGGTCAGAAAACACACAGGATGTTACTTAAAAGGTCTTTCTTTCTTCAGGATGTAAAGCTTCCCCTTTCTGCTTCTCAGTTTGGTAAATCCTCTTACCTTGGTTGGCACTGGACTGTACAGGGAGCAGCACAGAGCAAGTGAGAGATGGTAAAGATCAAACAACTCCCTTGAGCCGTTTGGGTTTTAAGGAATTCTTTCTGCACTATGAAAACTTGACTTTTGAGCAGTGGAACTTGGGATTTTTCCCCTTGCATGTGGTTAATTAAGCCCTCACTTTTTGGAAGGCTTTCAGCAGGTTGAGGACAGCTCTGTAGTTTAATGATTGGCAGTCAAACACAAACAGCATCATGTCGGTGAGAAGCTGATGATGGACAGACTCGATGGTTTGGTGAGGCTCCAATTTTTCCACCCAGTGCTGGAATCTCAGAGGCTTTCACACCTTGGAGAAACCTGGAAGTATCTCTCAATTAACAGCCCAAGGACTGGCAGGTGCTTTCCTCTCAGAAGGGAGTGTTTTGCTCTCCCAGCCCTGTCTCTTTCCCTTGTTTTAAGAGTGACTTTATTTTCCATGTGGAAAGTCCTCGAAGGATCTGATTGACTGAGGTGGTCACTGTAATGTGCTTCTAAATGACTTTATAGCTTTTGGAATCCATTGTCAAATCTTAACCAAAGCTGTTTCATAATGTACTGTTATTAAATGTACTGTTATTAAATGCACTTTCAGTTTGGAAATGGTTGGAAGGCTTGGGGAGAGGGAAATGGGCTCTAATATTTACGTAGACAACAGTAAAGTGCTTCCAAGGTATTTTTCCCCCATAAAGTATCAAGAATGCACCAATTTTCATCTTGAAGCCAAGAAAGAAAAGTGTTATGTTCTCTGAAAGATTTTCCTTTGTAAGAAGCCATTTCCTGGCCCAGATCTGTTGGGGGCTTCAATCCTCAAGCCCTGGATTGAAGAAAATCAATCCCTGCGAATGGGAGAGATGATGCCGTTGAAGGGAAGGCTGCAAGGACCATTCCCAGTTCCTTCACTCACAGGGAATTAGGGTGAAGATGAAAGGTAAAAAACAGCAAAGGTTTTGGGAGTTATATCTGTGAATTCAGTGGATGATGCTCTTTCCATGCCCTCAGTGAGGGTCTCTCGAGTCCAAGAGTGTCAGTGACCAAGTAGATGTGGGAGGAGAAGGCTTATCTGGTACCCCAGTGGCAGAGGAGGGGGATTCATTCTTCCCAAGGCTTTGCTGGCTTGCACTGGTTCCCATTATCTGGGAAACTCCAGTGTAAATGCAAAGCATGTGATTTTCTAACTCCCCATTCTTCCCCTGCCTCCGTTAGAGCCCTGCAGACTCCTCCTGGAGCACTGGGAATAAGTGCGGTTCAACACTCATTATATTCCCTTTATTCATGTGTGTGCTCACATAGTGCTAATAACAATGCAGCACAATAAAAGATAGCACTAGAGCCTGAAATGAAGCACAGCCTTTCCAGGATCCCAGCAGGGTGGCAGGCAGGCATTTATTTCCAGCTGCCTTTCAGCAGCCCCGTTAATAAATCATCCCAATTTTCCTGGAAGGAGAACTGCTGGGACATCCTTCTGTTCTGGGGGCAGAATCACATTCAATATCCCAAAATTATTTGTTGGACAAGGGTGTGAAGTTAAGACTTGAGAATTGCAACTGCCAGGAACTCCAAGCTCTTCTTCTTACCTTTTTCAACTCCCCTTTATGGAGTTTTTTCCCTAAAGTTCTTTGCACCCCCGTACGTGCAGTGCTGGTTAATGAGCAGCATTTCCCTGCTCTGTGTTTGGGATGATCAGCCTTTCTCAGCATGTGTCTGCCTCTAATGATTTACCCAGACAAACTGCCTCAGCACACGTCTGAGCACTGGCAGCCTTTGATCCCTGAGCACATCTGGACTCAGGCAGTGGCCAGTGTCTCCTGAAACAAGCGGAATGTTGGAGTTCAGCTCCAAATTACTTTGCTTACACGCAGACAGGCTCAGATAAACAGCCCAAGTCCTCTTAATATTTCCCTGCTTTACCCTATTTTTCAAAATGTTTGTTGTTTTGATCGTTCCCTAAGATATCTCTCCAACTTTCCCCTGGCTTCATTATAGCAAGGCAAAGAAGGGAGAGACCCGACAGCCTTATTCAAATAAGTCTTATTAGTGACAGTCCTGCTAATTCATTTGCCAAGAAACTGTTTATCTGCACAGAATAAAACTTTAACTCATTTTTAATACTGCAATTGCTGCTAATAATTTGCATAATGACAACTCTTATTTCAGGAGAAATTTATGAATAAAGAGGGAATTGCTGATTCTTTAGAGGGTCTTACATGGACAGAATACAATTCATGTAGATTAATGGCAATAAGTCTTGTCAACATCAAGATCTAAGGATGTGGAATGTTCACCATCGTAACCTGCAAATGCTTTGTGAATAAGGAATATTATGGTGATAATCCCGATAGGAACAGGGAGAATACTGTGACTATTCTAGGAATTCTCATCTGTGGAAGCAAAACTTCAGGTTTTTATTGGAAGAAGTTTAGGTAGGTGTACAAAGTGATGAAAAAATACCATTTAAAATGAAGTGAAATTGTTAGAATTTATTATTTGTTTTACAATCAAATGTCTATGCTTAATACAGTGCAAGCACATGTAAAATTTCATTATTGTGTAAGCAATTTTATGGTATGAATTGGCCAAATATGAACCTGACCTGCTTCCATTGAACTGCTCTTGCATTGCAGGTATTTTGAGCCGTCTGATTAATGAGCTCTTTTTTCAGGTATTGCAGAAGTGTAAAGAGAACTGAATGTTACCTTTCCTGTTAAGATCCCCATCCGAAACAGAACTCATTCAGTGGAATTGTAATTACTCTGCATTTTTGTGCATTGAAGGGCTATGACCAGGATTTTTATTACTTGGGTTATTCTCATTTGAGGAAATCACATTTTTCTGTTCTCTCTGTGGTCCATTTCTCTGGGATGTCTTTGAGCTCTTCAGATGGAAATTGCTTTACAAACTTGAAACTGTTGAGTTTGAAGGAAGTTAGAGTGAGATAGTATGAAATCTGTGATGATACCTGGAATAACTAGTGTTTGAGAGACTCTCTTCAGTTAAATCTGAATCAAAGTTCCTGCTCTGAGTGTTAGAGGAGGGAGCTGCTGAATAACCAACTCACCACCGTTCCAGCTGAGTGCTCCCCTGACTCACAGTGTTTCCTTCCCATTCAGGCTTTCAGTCAGATGTCAATCTTAGTCTTGACCTCGGTGTTTAGATCTGCTCTAACCTTGCAAACAAAATAATGGGGCCCCTCTGGTTGTTGTCACCAGAAAATCGGCTGCGATGGAATCATTGGCTCGGCTGCCAAGGAGGATCGCTGTGGAATCTGCAGTGGGGATGGGAAAACCTGCAAGGTGGTGAAAGGAGACTTCAACCACACCAAGGGGATGGGTGAGTAAACCCTCAGAGGGGAGTTAGAGTGGTAGTAACAGCTCTTCTTGGATAACATTGGACTCGTCTGCTCCGGTGAACACACAATGAACACAACCCAAAACCCAGCTCACTTCAAATGTGGTGCCCTGCCTGCTTCTTATTCACACCCCAGGCATTGCCTCTGTCTGAAATTCAGGATGAAGCTGTGTTTCTCATTTTTAGTGCTACTGGTGCTGATGATTTTAAGTAAGAGACAAAATCACAGTGTCTTCTGCAGTGGGAGGGAGGTTGGATTTCAGCACCGTCTTGGAGCTCTTTGGGAGCTCAGAATGATGCATGTTGCATGTTGTACATGATTCATGTTATAATCAGGATATCTCAGCTAAAGGAAGGAGCACTCCCCTCTGAATGTTTTTACTGATTCCCTGCCAGCAGTACTATCCAGTATAGGATACAGGAGCTTCCACTTGGAGTTAAGACATTTCCCTCTCTTGTTAAACATTAATGTATGTACAGCTTGGTGTTTGAATTAGTCTTTGTTCCAGGGTTTCTCTATTGCACTTCTGAGAAACCTGTTATCACTCATCCTAATCAGGCAAAGGCAGGGAAAGCCACCTTCAGAACTTGCAAGCTGCCCCAAGAGGAGGGAATTTTCCAGAAAAAAAATTATTTCACATTCAGTAGATACAGAATTTCCACATTCAACACGTGCTACTCAAGGACTAAGTTCCACAAAGCACATAAAGATCTTCTTTAAACACACACTCAATTCTGTTTGGTCACCAAAGCAGGACCAGTGCTCAGCAGCTTCCTTTAATTGAGGTTTCAGCACTGATGTCTGAGGCTCTGATTTGTTTATTGACCTCTTCCTCTGCATCCTCCTCCTCTTCCTCATTACCTCTGGAGCCAGCTGGGATCTGGCTCCTCCTCTGAGCTGCAGGTAGGATTTCCCCCTGCACCACATCTCTCTGGAGCATATTTGTGCTGTGGTATTGCTTGGCCAATCTGTTGAATGGCCTCCATTAGTGCCTTTGACTCTTTTGTCCCAGTTATTTTCCACCTACTTATGTCAAGGCATTTACATTTGATGCAAATGGTGGGAAAATTTTCATGTTTCTATTGAAAAAAAAAGCTATTCTCCATTTCTGTAGCAGACTGTAGAGCTTTCATGAACTTCTTACATGCTCTTGAAGAGAAACTATCTTTTATCTTTCCCAATGAGTCCACAAAACATATTGTGCAGATAACTAAGAAATTTCTGGGTCACTGCCAGGAGGTTGCTCCCGTTTCCAGCTCGACAGGCTGCTCCAGGGTGGTGACTTTACAAGGCTGTTGGAACAGAACAGTTTGAGCCTTAACTGGCTGCCAGGACACTGCAGGAGCTTTCACCCCCAGAGCCCTGGAGCCCAGTCAGAAGGGATTCCTGACTGGCTCAGGGATAGTGTTCAGGCATTTGGATTCTTTGCTGATCATCTCAGAATCACAAACCTTTCAAAATGTTGCTTTGTCAGTGCAATGTTTCCACCTTTACCCATCTCACATTATCTAGAAGATAATTAGGTTTCTTGCCATTATAATCTCATAAACATTTATTAGATATTTTGATTATTTTTTTTTTTAGTTTAATTTGAAAGGTAATTAAATTTAATGTTTACTCCCATCAGTTTCTGTTCACACACTGCTGTTTTGCAGAATCAGGTCCTCAGGTGAACTCACTGAATCTCATGCAGTAGGCAGAGCTCCAGGGCTGGGTCTGGGGTATCACAAGTGAACATGAGATTATTTAAGAAAAAATTGCCTTTTTTCTTTAAATTGACAGTTAAGCAAATATATGCAAACATTTGACAGAAGCTGGGGCAAAGGAGAACCCACAGTATTCTGTGGTAACAGATCCAAGGTTGGATGTGTAAATGATTGCAAATCCCCACGAACCTGCTGCGATCCAAATCAAGGCCAATTTATGATTTCAGAAGAGAACAGACCTCAAACATCAGGACAGTGGTTGTTTTGGATGGTACCTGTTCAGGGAATTGCAGCTGCAGCCCCTGGGCCAGATGCTCAGCAGCTCTGCAGGGTTGGTCCCTCTGTGCCCTGGGGTTGCAAATGATGTTGTGGAGCCCTGTGACCTGAACATAACCCCTGCCAACCCCTTTCTGTTTCTCAGTAACCAATAGTCATTGTAAGAAGGTTTCCACATGTGTGATGGCAAAGGCAAAGGCTGTTCCCAAGTGTTTCTCGTGTAAGATTCTTGAATGCTGTTTGCAGTGTCAGTGGGTGTTGGTGACATCCTTTGGTGTTGGTTCTTTGTCTTCTTTTGGTTGGATTAGTTGGGGAAATTTGGTATCAAAAGCCATGGATAAACTTCAAGCCCTTTTACTGTTTCACTTGCTTTGTCAGAGATACAAAGTACAGATCCTTTTCTGATAGAGAACCTGCATGAAAGAAAGCCAAATTTTCATTAACCCAGCAAAAAGAACCAGGCCTATTTCTCTTTTTTTCCTGACTTTAATGTCCCAGAGGTTCTGACACCCTGGTGGGAGATGATATTGCAATGTTCAAAGTGCCTCATGGGAGGTCCAACAGTTCGGATCTTACCACCTGTGATCCAGGGTGATCCAACTGGAAATGGATTCCCTTTTTCTGTTGGAGAGGAGGTCAAAAGCCTTTATTTATGATGCTGAACATCACATACACTTGTGTGCAGCTGGCTGTCCTCAGCAGCCCAGCTGAATGCACTGTTTAGACTGAGCTTTCCTTTTGACTGGCAGCTTGCCCTGTACCTATTTCTGTGACATAATTTTTCAAAAACAAACACAGAGTTGTTCTAAAGTCCATCTCTGTCACCCTGCCACTGTTCAGGGCACCTAGAAATGAAGGACAGCTCTTTGACTTGTGTCTGTTGAGGAGCTGATTCATCTTCTGCCTTGGCTGCTCAGAGACCTGCATCTCTCTCTTGATTTTTCTCAGCCACATCAAGATTTTTGTTTGCTTATGATTCAAAAGAAGGACCACAGATATTTGGATTTATTTTTTTTTTAATGGCAGAACTTAGTAAGGTGAGATATGCCAGTTGTTGTAATTTTGGGAAAGATGGAATACATCTTTGCTGGCAATTTTTCTTTTTAAGATAGTGGAAAAGCAGGCTTTTTATTGTATATGCTGCTTGTCCAGCACTTACTTGAAAGAAATTTGAATAGGAGTGCTGGCTACAAGCATCTTTAGCCCACACAAAAAAAGTCTTTTTTTATCAATAGGGTTTGCATCTAAATGATGAGAAAATAGAGCCCTAGGGCTAACTCTGAGGGTTATAAGTTTATATATCAACTTATAAGGGTTTAAGCAGCACATGCAAGTTAGAAATCCCAGCAACCACCTTCACAGCAATAGTAGGAGGCTTTGAAATCTATCCATGGCTCTCCAGTGAAATTGTTTCCTTCCAAACGAGCTGTCCCATGGCTGGAAGTGTTCAGGTGCCGAGGGAGGATTTGTTCTCAAGCTGACAGCAAGTGAGAATCATCACAACTGTTTAGACAACAGAGACCTAATTCTCACTCCATTGCAACAAATAGCACTGAGCAAAAGGTGCAAGGTGGGAAGAGTCATGGAGACTGACATGCCCAGCTGATGCTTATCCCTAAAATATTCCTGAAGCTGTGCTGGCCATGGCTGGAAGGGAGGCAGGGCAGCCTGATTTCCTTGGCTTCTGCCCCGAGATCTTTGTTCAAAGCACTTTTTCTGGGAAGTTTAGTGCTGGGGTGAGCACTGTTGACTTTCTCACACCTGATTTTGGTGTGTACAGGGATAGGATGTGAAGGTGCAGTAGCCAGAGATTGGGACTTCCAGCCATGGGATACTTTTTCCTTTACCTCAGAGTCTGTCTTTCATTGCAGTGTGGACCAGAAGAACAGTTTTGTAGCAGATCAGTGACATTCTGAAGTTCACACTAAATTTCTGTTCTTTCTGGGAGTAATAACAATGGCTAACAATGGATTTTTCTGTGTGGGCTGCTTTCCTCTCGCAAATCTCTCCAGCATTTAAATGAAGATACAGTAGCCACTGTTCACATATTAATCTCCTTGATGACAAAGCCACCTCTTTGTTCTGGTGTCTCTCCTAATATGAGTTACACCATATAATTTGTATCTAGGATTTGCTTCAATCACAGTCTTACATTCCTGAGACACTGATGTAATGCAGATTATCCAGAAAGATTGGTGTGTGCCAAAGTAACTGTTCCCAAGGTGGAGTATACTGCATACAGCACTATAAATTATCAAATAATGAAGTTCTCCTGTTGTATTTTCAAAGCTTCATCTTAACAGGCTGATTTATGGGTGAAATTACTAAAAATACTGCCTGATAGTTGCCAAATCTCGTCAGTCTTTAACCAGTTCCTCATTTAAAGCAGAGCTTTAAGCCCAACCTTGCAAACCCCTGCCTTGCAGACAGTTATCCTCAGACCTGACAGAGCTTTGAGAGTCCTTGGCTTGGGGCCAACGCTGAGACTTTTTTTGGTCTTTCTAGCTGACACTTGATAATCTTTCTGGCAATCTGCAGTTACAGTTTGCTTAATAAAATGTGCCTGGAAAACACTGGAGGTGTTTTCCAGGTGCAGTTATCTCAAAGATCAGGAATCTGTGACCAGAAGCCTCACACCAGCTCCCAGGACCAGAGTGGAGGGGTGGTAGTGACCCGAGTGTGTTCCTGTGGCAGATTTGCATGGATGATATTTAGTCTGTTTGCAGTAGGATTTGACCACTAACTCACACAGTATTGCTGGAGGCAATGAATGAGAGTGTTAAGATGCTCCCAGTGGGACATGCCCAAGAGTTCTGCTTCACCTCTGAAAGGACAGCTTGGATCATACAGCTCCAAAGCAGTTTGCAGTTCTCTAAGAGGAGAGGGAAGGTCAGCAGGCAGGTTTGTGCCACGTGGTCTCAGTGAGTTAACACAATATGCTTCTTCTTGTTCAGGAGCTGTGAATACAACCCCCCAAAGCCATCAATCAGGATTAGAAATTACATGAGGAGAAAAATCTGGTATAAAACCAAACTAAACAGTCCCCAGAACTAATACACTATTAATAGCACACACTTCACTCTTTACTATTGTAAAAAGTAACATGAAAATCAACTTTTCCACGTGCTGTTTCTCTCATGGCACAGTGATGAAATGAGAGTGTATTTATGGCTCGAGCTGAGCCTGCAGCACAGCTCCACTGCTCACTCACCTCTGCAGTGTGACACACTCCTGGCTGCTGCTGGGTCAGGGGATGGATCCAAAGTTCACTAAGTTAGTGACTGGCTTCCACTAAATTCACAGTAACTTTGTCTCCAACCCCTTCATGATTTAGCTCTGGGCGTTTGTATCTGGCATGTGGCTTAAAAAATAAATAAGTAAATAAATAGTCCCCCAGTAGGTACATTGAATTACCTGAAACTTGGGCATGTTCCAAACTGGTTTGCTAAGAGGGGTGTTCAGATGTGTCTCAGGGGTTGCTCCCCTTTGACAGACTGTCCCTGGTCACACCTTTGCTGTGTGCTCATGTCTGGTGGTGGTGGTTGGGTGGGTTTTTATGCAGGTGCATGGGGTGCAGTGAGGATGTTTGATATCTGAAACACTCAGGTTTCACTGTAACTTGGTATCTCAGCTGTTGAAAAACCAACTCCTGGCAATGTCTAGAATAAAACCCAACATCTGTTTGCTTTGATTTCATAACAGATTTCGGTATTGCCTTTAAAAAATTGACCCTGGAAGTAATGATTTTTCCTGGTGAATCCCAGTGTGTAACAGCAGGTGGGAGAGCCACTGCTCTGGCTTCTGTGCACAGACAAGGTTTGCAGCTCTGCTGCCCCTCTCTCTGGTTTTCCTGCAAGGGATGACTGGCTGTTCCTGAGATATCCTGAGTCAAGGGAGAAGTAAGTAAGGAGGAAAAAGTGCAAAGAGAACTGAGCTGAAGGGTGAGATGAAAGTGTCATTCAGATACAACAAGAGGGAGTGTGTCTTTCCCAAGTCATTTGCCCAATGCACCTGATAAAACCCAAGAGCTCAAGCCTTATTCATGAAGTGAATATTCAGGAAGTGAATCCACAGCCTGAGACCCAAAATCCTCATCTGTCTCACTCCATGTCACAATGGTAAGAGAATCACTTACTCCTGACATGCATAAGGCTGTCACCATCCTTTGAGACCCCCCTGTATCAGCACAGCCCTTCAGCTGCACTTACATCCCTAAAATAGCTCCCCAAACACTGCTGAATGTAGAGGAGTCACTGCTCTTCATGCCAGCATTTCTCTAACCCATGGCTCTGAACTTCCCACAATTCCCATAAAGGCATCACTGACACAGAACAGTTTCACAGAGCCCTTTAAAGCAGAACATACAGAATAAGCTGCTTAACATCTAAAAGAAAGGGGACAGCAATAACGCCCAAAAGGTGCCAAGTGATACACTGCAAAGTAAACTGGGTGGCCAATTAGAAGGAATCAAGTCACGGTTGTGATGAGATTAGTGTCATTTACAGAGGACTGATTCAAAATCCAATGAAGCCAATGGAAAAACTCTGCCTGGCTCCCAGACCTTTGAAATGGGCTCTGTGTTCCTCTGCTTTGTAGTTTAAAGGCACCACTTCCACCCCATGGAACAAGCCTGTAACTCCACGTCTTTTAGCATGGGAAAATAGGCTACATTTCCTTGTAGCTCCTAATTATTCTTACAGTTATTCTGTTAGTCAGAGTTGCTGTTAGAAAAATTGTTTAGAGGTGAGCAGTGGTCAGGCCTTGGAAACCTTCAGCTCTGTTGTTGCATTAAATTTAAGCTGTTGAATTCCATTCAGCAGCCTGATACCAAGGAGACCATTGCCATTGTATCCTCCAGAATTTTTATATGAGGCTGAAATGTGATAACAATTTTCCCCCCATCTGTTCCACTAATTCTCACTGTTTAGTTTTAGTGTCATGAAAATGTTTTGTGGAAGTGAGTCCTTCCTGACACTGACCACAACCTTGACTAGGGTTGGGGGTTTTTTTGAGGAGAAAACAGGAGCATCTGTTGGAAACTTCATTTCAAAGGTCTGTTCTGTGTAGTGTTGCTCCTGACAGTGACACTTCACAGTGTCCTTGTGCATCCCTGCAGGAAAACCAGGGTGATTCAGAGGGTGCAGATCAAATCAGGCCCAACACAAGCCTGGAGTCACAACTGAGCAGCACTCGTGGGTTTCTCTCCCTCTTCTCGGGCTGAATTGTGAGTCAGGACCATGCATGTCATGGCACTGAAACTTGGCTGCCAGCTCAGGGATCCCATTTGCAATGTTTCTCACTCAGTCCCCAGCCTGGAGTTGAGTTTTCCACGGGGAGATATGGAATGTCTGCTGCCTCTGCCCTGCTCTCACTCCTCTCTCCTCTGTTGCCACAGGTTACATCGAAGCTGCCGTGATCCCTGCGGGTGCCCGGCGCATCAGAGTGGTTGAGGATAAACCTGCTCACAGTTTTCTGGGTAAAAAGACAAAAGAAAAAAGAATGTTTAGATTCAAACTCAGCTCTGTTTTCTGTTAAAATGACCCTTCTCTAACTGCCCTGTAAGAAGATAGGTTTGTTGCTGCCAGGGAAGCATCTGTTGATTTCATTCTTGTTGCAGTCTCTGCTTTTGTGGCTTGGTTTCATGATGTTTGCTTGATGTGATAGTTTGTGACACTTACAGGCCCTGTGCAACCTGAAAGGGCCAGAGAATACTTTTATATATAGACAGAAGAGTTCCTGAACAGAACTTGGCAGTGGGTTGGACACAGCTGCCAGGAGCACACAGCACTTTGGGAGGGAGCAGGGAAGAGAACAGTGTGTTTGGAGAAAGAAATGGCAGAGACACAGATAGGAAGGCACCCAGCTCAGGCTGAAGCAGAGGCAGGACAGGGCAGATGATATCCCTCAATAAAGTGACCATGAGGTTACCTGTGCCATTTCCTGCAGCAGCAGTTGTTCACTTGATGCTGTACCCAAAACCCGATCCTGCAGATCAGCAGATGGGCTGACTCTTCTCCACTTAGCTCTGTTTTCTCAGGCCAAACAATTTGTTTAATCCTCTTCTCATTTCTATTTCTGCATTCCTTTTGAGGGGAACAGGCTTCCTCTCCTCCTTTTCCTATTGGAAACAAAGGATTAGACATGGCTGTGAGGCTGAGATTTGCATGTGAGGTTGTTGTAGGGCAGTCTGTCAACAAATTTGTTGTTCAGTTACTAATTTCTTAGATTAAAGATTAGAAAGGCATTTGTAAAATGCATCCAGTCAGCTACACTGAACATCTGGTCTTCTGCCTCTTCTCTCCAATGTTTGGGATGTTCCTTTTTTGTGTCATTACTGTGCAATAGATGAAGGGCTTTATCTCCCATCTACTTCTAGGGAGACCAAGTCACAGAAATGCTGGTGCCCCACGGCCCCAAATTCACACTGGGAGCCTGTGGCAGAGCAGGAAGCTCAAGGAAAATTGGCCAAGATCCAGAAAAACACCCAGCACATTGAAGCATCCTTTGCACATTCAGAGCTCCATGACCATGGAGTTGCTTCCAGAGATATCTCAAGTCTGTGGTAGGAACTCTGAGAGGATTACGAAGCTTGTCACTCTCTGAAGGGGATTCAGTAGCAAAACTCAGCCTAGGACCCTTGGGTTCTGATTTCCACAACTCTTGCTTATAATGCTCCATCCTCACAGCCAAAAGGAGATGTTACTGTCCATCACTGGGATATAGGATGACACTGAAAACATTTACATAGTGACTGTATCTTAGGATTTCAGGTCTACTGCCATTGGCTTTCCATCTTGAGATGCTTCCAAACTTGGCGATATCACTGGCAAAGATGCTTTTGTTCCCTGTCTTTCACTCCAGATTCAGGGGGGAAAAAGAGGGCAGATCATGTCACTGAGCTGCCCCTGGGTCCAAACCATTGCCATTTGTGCCACGTACCACTCCTCTGGTATTTCCACCAGTGCTGTAGCCAGGCTGCTGGGAGGGGATTACGCCTACACGTAACATGTTTGACATAGCAAAGCTTGGTGGAACAATGAGAGCCAGTGTTTCCTTGGGTTTTGCAAATGCTCTGCCTTCTGGAAACCAACCTTTTTGTTTGTCTTGGTGGGGTTTGCACAGGGTATTTGTCCGGGGTTTGGGCTTTGGCAGATAGTGGAGTTCAAAGTCTTAACGTGCAGTGACTGCCCTTCACTGGGACAACGTAACCTTGACTAAAGCAGATGTTTCCCCACTGGGTGGTGAAGATTAGGATTGTGTATATTTGAGAGCAGGACTTGGCCCTGTGTGCATCACATAAAGACAGATAAAAATCTGGCTATTTTAAAGCTTCTGAGTGCTTTTAGCTCTTTGGTTCGTGGTCAGGAGCCAGGAGAACCTCTCTAAGCTTTCCAGGGTTTTCTCTTTCAAGGGACACTGGACACAAAGAGAAGATACCCAATGTCTTGCTAAACTAAGGTGAAGAATAGCAGTAATGGGGTTCCAGTAGGACAATAAAGATGACCAAGAAAACAAAATCCCATCACTCTGATAAGTCTCTTGAATACAGGTCTGTGTATGGAAGAATTTTCTATTTCAATAACACTGACGAAACTGAGTCCAATCAGGTCCTATTTCTACTCAGAACCGGGTACAGTGCTTTGGAAAGGAGCCCAGCATAATTTGGAATCATTATTCCATGTGCTGGGAGCAGTGCCTGAAGAATTTCCCTCCACTTCCAGGCAACCCACGCTGGCTGCCTTGGCTGGCTGCAACACTGAAAAACCACCTTGAACAGGAAATGCCTGGGCAGTTTGTGTCCACAGGCTGGGAAGCAAGCTGGAGAGACCCAAGGTGGATATAAAGATCTGACTGGATGCCAGCTTTAGAAATAGATGGGTCAGTTCCTGTCTTCCGGCCTACAAGAAAAACAGAAGTTACAGGTTGCTGGTGGGGTTCCTATTCCTTCTGCTCTTCTACTGCACAGCTTTGAGTTTAGTTCTGTCACCTCTGGGGCTGGGCAGAGCCAGGCAATAGTTGTGTGTGACAAAAGCCACTGGAGAAAAAGGAAGTTCTTTGTGTCTTAAGGTACATGGAGGTTTTACAGCTGCAACATTATCTCTACTGATGGGGCGCTTGGTACAATGAAGGCAAACAGTGGTGAAAACACTTTGGCCCAGATGCTCTGCTGAGCCTCCAGTAGAATTCCTGCAGTCCTCAATTTGGGAACAGGTCTGTTTCCAAACTCTCCATCTCCTCAGTGACTGAGGGAGCGGTGCCTGCAGCAATCAAAATCAAACCTTACCCAGAAAAGAGGTTCACGAAGATTAAACGTTTCGGTTTTCATCAGGAATCTGTCTTCCTTTGATGGGGAGCTGGAACCAAAGCATGGTTTTAGTCATTCAATTTTGAGCATGTGCTGGGATATCTTTGCTAGTCAGCCATGGAAATAGCTTTATCTCATCCCCAGCTTTGATTAGTCGTGTCCACAGCTCCTCAGGGCGGCCTGATGGCCGCTTTGATCTGCCTGGAAGCCACTAGGCTTTGGCAGAGGGAAGCAGTCCTGCTTCAGAATTTTGTCTGAAGCTTGCAGAAGGTACTTTGTAGATGGAGGAACAAAGCAGGAGGAGAAGTGAGGTGCAGACAGAGTTCTATTGCTGTAGCATGCAAATACCAGGACACCATCATACCCCCAGGCTGTGTGCCAAAGAGAATTGTCCTCAGAAAAGAACGTTCTCCCATGTACATCCCACTTCTCCTGGGGAAACCACACCTGCAGTTTCCCTTCACCCTGATTTTGGAGCCTCTCATGGGACCATGAGAGCTGTCAGGAAGCTTGTGTGCAGCAGGACACAAAGGTATTCCACCTTTTTCCAGTAGCTCCCCAGGGTACAGGTCCTCAAAACGGCACATGCAGATGCAGAGAACATTGTGACCTTCACTTGCTCCAGACTCCCCCAGAGCTCAGACACTACAAATGATATGTATATGCTCAGCACACCTAAGAGGGTTTGCTGGCTGTGGAGGCTTGATCCAAAGAGATGACAGTGGCAGATTCCCTGTTGGCTTCCAAAGGCTTTAAACAGCTCCTCTTACCTCCTTGCATCACACTCAGTTAAGTGAGGGCCAAGGTTGTGTTCTGGGCTGGAAGAGAATAAAATGGGCATGAAATGCTGGAGGTTAAAAAAACACCTTGTTAAAGGCTTAGCCAAAGGACACAGTGAACCTTGAACTAGGGAAGCCCAGTAACACAGGGGATATTCTGTCTGTCTGCTGTCAGGGCACATTTGAGCACGGTCATGGATCTCCACAAAGGGGCCTGGCACTTTCTGCTGGAACAGGAGCTGCCAATTTTCTCTTCCCTCAGTGCATCACAGCCCCTCTGGATAACTGTGCTTCCGTTCCAATGGAGAAAACACATCAATCCCTAAATCAGCTTGCACTGATGAGTCAGCAGGAATGGGATGTCCTTGTAGCTGGAGTTGTCTTTGAGTGCTTGAAGGATATCAGTGATCCTGATGCAATAGCTATGCTGGAAGAAAGGACATGCTCCTAAAGATACTCCAAGTATCTTTTCTTCTCAATACTCATTTTCCTTCAGCAGTAGAGCTTTCCATGTTGGCCTTACTGATGCATAGAGGCACTGCCTGGCAGGATGGATGTGATCCCACAGCACCTGACCTTGTGCATGTGTTTCCAGCTCATGGACTCTGAAAAGGGGGTGGCCAAGTTCACCTTCTGTCCACTGACCAGCCTCTGCTTTGTAACCTGGCTTTTCTTTACATCTGTGACAGTTAAATGTTCACATGTTCACTGTTTGAATTATGGAGCACACACAAACTCAGGATCACCTGTATTTTGCACTTGCAAATCTTGTATCAGCACGGAGATTTGACTGATCTTTTTCTCAAGGAAAGTTTAGGAAAATATAGTCTCAAAAGCCGGAAACTAAAAAAAAAAAAAAAAAAAATTCTGCTTGGGAACTAAATTGCAGAGTTGTCTTGTTGCATTTGGAAGGAGAGTTTAGAGATAAGTGATCTGTGAATTCTATGTTAATGCTTGAAACACCTTCATCAACCGAAATACAGAATATATCCAAGTTAGACACACTGAGTCACCTAAAAGTGTATTTTGTTCTAATTTAAACTCAGATCTGTTACGCAGTTACTGCATCCTGTGCTCCAGGTAGCCTCAGACAAAGACTCAATAGCCTGTGCTGCAATTACAAATTTGCTTGCCTTTCATTCCGTGGTGTTTGGTTCATTCCAGCTCTAAAAGATTCCAGTAAGAGATCCATTAACAGCGACTGGAAAATTGAGCTTCCCGGTGAGTTTCAGATCGCAGGCACTACTGTCCGGTACGTGCGGAGGGGTCTGTGGGAGAAAATCTCTGCCAAAGGACCAACTAAAATACCACTGCACTTGATGGTAACTTTATATCCTTTGTTTGTGTTTCTTAAATGATGCAACGTAAAGGGTTTATGTCCTTGCTGAAAGTTAAATTTTGATTGTTTGCTCCCTCACCACAGTGTTTTCAAGGTATGCTGTAGTGCCCCTCTTTTTTGTTGCAAAGGCTGGAGAATCCCAGCTCCCTACTTCAAAATAAGTGATGCTCTGTCCTGGGAGAACATTCAGTGCCCCAGTAAACTCATGTCCAGTGCAGGATACCCCTGTAGTGTGTCACACTATGTGACACATCCATTCCAGAGGATGTAGGTTCCCAGAGACCTTTTTTATTTCATGGACATGCCTGATCACACACATAAAAGGATAGTTGCTGAAATACCTTCTCGTCTTATGCCAGAATATATTCTGTGTTTTAATACACTGTTCTCTAACAGAAGAGATGCATATTTAGCATGTGCAGATGATACATGTGAATTCGAATCTAAGCAGTGACTTAATTACACACAGAAATGTTCCTTGTTTTCTTTATATTGTTTTTTCAGTTGTATGTAATTTAAGGTGTTTTTTGAAAGTTTTCCCTAATGTTCAACATAGTCCTTCTGTTAACGCTGTCATTTTATAAACACCCTCATGGCTGCTGTATGAGAACAGGAGTGAGAAGTCCACAGGGGTGAGAAGAGCAGGACTGTAGTCCCAGAGCTGTCACTGTGGGTGATGGGGTGACCCATGGGCCAGGCCCTTAACACTGGTGTAACCTTAATGTTGTCATCTATAAGACAGCTATAATGATGATGCCTGTCTCTTATCTGTGTTCCTAGTTGAAAGTCTGCAAAAAGCTTTGCAGTTTCTATAGCAAGGTTTGCTTAGAAACACGGAATATTTTAATGTGTTCATTGTTTCCTGTTACTTTTTTATCCACTTGCATTTTTCTCTGTGCTGTTTCTTTTCCTTGTGACTTTTTGCCACGTTTATTCACTGAAGGCCATCTGTAAGCACTGCTAAAAATCGTTTTCTCCCTTTCCTCACCTGATTTTTTTGGCTTGCTGGTGTTCGTTGTGCAACGTTTCCTGACCCAGTTTGAAAAGCTCCAAAGATGCTTTTCACACACACACAAAAAATAATAGTTATACACCACTTTGTCAGTACTTTCTGTGTGTCAAAATATGCTGCATAGGAACATGGGGTGTTTTGTCTTTACTTTCTCAGATGAGTGAGTTTACCAGGTTCACAGACCAGTGTAAAGCTGGATTCCAAGAGCTGGAATGGTCAGGGGGCAGGTTTGGGCACACCAGCACTTTCCTGACTCGGCCACGTAGTTCAAAGTCTGCCCACACAAAGGAGGTGTGTACAGGCACCTTCTTCATCACCAGAAACATCAGCTTCTGCTTGACTTTGGCCTTAACACAAGTCTTCCCTCCTGAAACCAGGACTCTGACAAAGTATCTTGTACTGCCAAGGTCTTCCTAACCCCCTGTGAGAGAAAGGAGTTGCACAGGTACCGTTTGTGAACATGCTGTGCAGGGTTCCTTTGGCAGCTCTTGGAACCTCCTGGGGCATGACTTGGTTGAGGTCTAGTGCAGTAAAATCTGGTTATCAGCATTTTGTGAACCTCAGCATCAGTACAGTGTTGGTTTTAAAGAAATACTCAGTTCCCCTTTGTTAAGGAGTAAGTAGCTAACATAAGAAACTAGTGATTATGAGGTTCTCCAGGAGAACCTTTCCAGGTACAGACTGGCACTTTCAGCAAACATAAGCAGAGGAAATGTTCCTTCTTCACCTTCCCTCACAGAAATGATTAAAAATGAGGAAAGTAAAAATTACCAGACCACTAAAAAACATGTGGCTTAAAATCCCTGCCAGTGGTAAACAAAGCACAGATGAAGCCTTTGCTTCAAATCAGATACTAATCTTTTCCTTGATACGGGGTAGTGGGTTTCATTCTTTCAACACAAGAAAGGCAGGATGGTTACCAGTTCCCCCTAAATAGAAAACTGTTGTTCAAACAGTGGTGGAATACACTGGGCTGAGAAGGAGCCAGAAGCTTCAGTCAGTGTGTTGTGACCTGCATTTGAAACCAATTATCCACACGTACACACACCCCCCAATTATACATGGCTACGAAATTGCATGAAATTGGTTTCATATGGGCCTTTAGATTCACTAGTCTTGCACTCATATTGAGATAATAAGGATTTCTTTTTAGGAGCTGGTTTTTAATACTTGAGGCATTTCTTCAAGTGCATTGCTGTAAGTGGATTTCTTGGAGAAATTAATGTTTGTGTAACTAGGCCTGTGCTAGTCCTGCTCTCACAACAAACACTCCCAGAGCAGAAGGAATCTCGAGACAAGGCTGAAGGATCAATTCTGTAGAACAAGCTGTTTGTATCTCGTGCACTTCAGGAAAGCCAGAGCAGGACTGGAGCTCTCTGCCTCTGCCTGGTGTTTGAATTGTGTTTAAAAAACCAACGTTTATCTTTGAAATTGTAATGATGAGCACTAGTATTCAGTCCTGGTAGTAAGGCTCCCTCTGTAGCTGAAGGAAAAGCATATCTTTGTTCCCCCCATCCTCTGGAAGAGGCTTTTCTGCCCAGGGTGCAGAGCAGCTCATGGGTGCTGAGTTTGTAGTGCACCCCCAGTGCTCATGCAGGCTGCCACATCATCACATAGTGATTTATGTGGTTAAACAAGCACCTGACAGCTTTAGTGAGATTATTGGTTAAGCAGGAATGATTTGTGCAAATCTGAAGGGGAAACAATTACTGTTGGGACAAAATAGCATTTGCAAATTTGTCTTTTTTAATTGGGCAGCTGCTTGCTTCACTTATGAGAGCCCTGCTTAAAATATCTTTTTGGGTAAGGCATTGCTTCCATTTCAGTGGGTGTCAAAAGCCAGCACAATTCACCTGTCTAATGCTGCTGCTGAAATTATGGGATAATAAGTGTGAGTAAGTCTAAAGCCACAGCATCAGCATTACAGTAGTACTTCTGTGGCATTTGTTAATAGTGTGGTAACTCAGATTCCATGGACCTCACACTCCACTGGATATTTTCTAGTCACTTCTGACTCAAGCCAGTGAAAGTGAGATCCAAACAAAGCCCAACATGTAAATCAAAACAGGACCAGAAATCTCATCTGACTGTGGTGAAAAAATAAGCATTTTTCTCTCTTCCTCTGTTAATAGTGAATTTTAGAGTAATAACACTGGAGACATCACATGTGACTCCATGGGCAACAGCCTGCTGCTGGAAGCAGGTTTCACCTTCCTCTGGCAATACGCAGGCTATGAAAATATATGCTGCCAGCAGCTCTATGATAGGGCTCTTCCTTGTCATCCTCAGGCCTCTGAGGCAATAAAATCCTGCTGCCACAGCTTGTCAGCAGCAATAGTCACACTCACTGTGAGTGCCACATTTCCCAGGAGATCTGTGACTTTTTTTGCATTAGCTATTTTTGCTCTGAGAGGGATCACCTTGACCTTTCAGATGTGTTAACTCTATAGATGCTCATTAAAATAGTTGCTGTATGAAAAGTGTTGATTTAATGCTTTCTGTTGTCTTACTGCTTCTCTTTGGGTAGTCAGTGGCCTGTTGATTGCACATAAGGCTTAAAGTTCTGCCCTGAATTTTAGGTTTAGACATCTCCATGGCTGTTTTAAATATTCACAAATCATAAGCAGTTGTTGCTCCCGCAGTGCCCTGTTTTACCAATGCCACTGTAATTTCAGGTTTCTAGATAAAGATTTGGTTGCTTTTCACAAGGTATATTTTATGTTTTATGTTATAGAAACCTTGGCCTGAGCCAGCATTTCCAGCATTACTGTCTCCACAGTCTGTTGGCTTTCCCAGTACAGTGTGTTGTAACTGCCTTTCTTTTCCTGCCGAACCAGGTGCTGTTATTTCATGACCAGAATTATGGGATTCATTATGAATACACCATTCCTGTAAACTATACTGCTGAAAACAGGAGTGAGCCAGAAAAGCAACAGGATTCCTTGTACATCTGGACACACAGTGGATGGGAAGGATGCAGTGTGCAGTGTGGAGGAGGTAGGGATCTTGGGAAGCTTGGTGGGACTCGCTGTACGGGGTTTGCAGACACCAGGCATAAGAGAGGGGGATGGAAACTGGCTGTAGGAATGGATGTTGTCATAATGAACTCAAATGAGAGCTCGTTCTCACCAGCTCTCCCAGCTCTCATCCCATCCCCTACAGTTAATTCTCACCCGGGATTTTGGCAGGGACTTGCTCTGTCGGCTCCTCACCATAGGCTGGAGCCACACCTGGATTTGTGCTCCTCAGGTGGCTCAGGGCTCTGCTGCAGCCCCATATTTCAAACCCCCCTCACGTTCTTGGAGCAGAGTCTTCCCAGGTGTTCAGGCATGTTCACCAGGAGACACCTCCTGGCCCAGGGATGGAGCAGGGGCAGTGCTGCTGTGACAGTCCCAGGGTGGACGTGCTGGGAGTCCAGGAGCACACGGCAGAGCTCAGATTTCACAGGATCCCTCCGATGTGCTGAGACAGATCTGCTGAAACCCTGAGGGGAGTTGGTGCTGTGAAACCAGAGACTGGTTTGTCAGCCACTGTCCATTGAATTTTCAGTGCTGGAAGGAGTAGGTTGTTCCCTGAGGAAAACAGATCGTTTCCATGCATTCTGGCCAGTCTTTCTTCACCAGCAGCCCCAGTTATTTATGATATGATGTGACAGAAGGAAAGAGGGCTCATCTTCACATTTGCAGGCTCACTACCCTCAGTGCACTGAAACCATGGATTTATTTTTTTCTGTAAATAGAACTCATTTTAAAATAGACACTTACTTTTACTCATGCATTAAAATAATAATTTCTGAGTCATTAAATCCTCACATGAATGAGTAGGAGATTTGTTTGTGGCTTTGTTTTTTGTTGCAAGCTTGCTATGTATTTGAATAAAATCAGTGTCTGCCGACCATGGCTCCTACCAGTGGTAGCTTGACAGTCGATCTTTTATTTTGGTTGCCAGATGCTGTTACTCCTTATCCAAGCTGGGAAGGGCCTTTTCTCTTTTTCCCTTCCAAACAGACTTTTACAAAATTTTTATTTACAGAATTTGAGTTATTTTTTATTAGCTGCTGCAGGTCATGAATGAATAAACTCCATTTGATGCAGGCTCAGGGTTAGAAAGAGGCTCTGAGGAACCAAAATAATTAGCAGTGGGGCAAAGTCACACTGTGGAGGGGTGGCATTTTCCTTATCACCTGTGGTCATTGTCATGCTGCCCTGTGGCCCAGCTTTCCTGGGGTCACACAGGGGAAGGCAGAGCCCTGAGGGCCACACTGCAGTGTCCTGGGGAAAGACACTCCTGATGTGAGTTTCTGTGAGAAATGCTGAGATGTATCCTACTAGCAGGGCTTTTAAAGCAGTATATCTGGAGGGCCAAAAGATGAGATTTTCTTACTTTGGAGGTTTAATTTCAGCTCTTTGTGAAACAAAACCGACCCCCGTTAATCTCTCTTGAACTTCCATCACTCCTTTTCAACCCGACTGTTCCTGCCTGGAAGCAGCAAGAGGCAGCTGTCCTGTGGTTATCAGCACATCTGTCTGAGGTGATTACAGAGCACAGCTACCTGTGGGGGAGGAACAAGAAATGAAAGCAAATTGTTTTCAAGATGTTTTCCACGTTAAACACTAGAAAGAGAAAGCCCAACCTGCTGTCCCTGTGAAGGAGTCAATTGCAGAATTATTGGCTAAAGATTTGTAGCTTTTCTGGGGGGGTGGAAAAAGAGTACAACGGTAAGGCAGAAGTGGAGAATAAAATTGCTTGCAGGGCACAGTCTTGTAGAGGGAACAGGGAGCTCCAAACTGCTGAGTTTTGGTTAAGGAGTTGACAGGGTTTTGTTCAGAGTTCTTTTTTGTTTGACTTGTAGGTGAAAGGAAAACCATTGTGTCCTGTACCCGAATTATTAACAAGACCATGACACTGGTGAATGACAGTGACTGCCAGCGAGTGACACGCCCCGAGCCCCAGGTCAGGAAATGTAACACACACCCCTGCCAGTCACGGTAAGGAGCTAAAAACCACTGCAAACCAATATCCCTTCCCTTCAGAAATCACCCATTTCCAAAGCCTCCATCTGGTGAACACAGTGAAAATGTCTGAAAGCATTGGGACACATTGTTAGCCACAGTAAGCAGCTGTAATATTCATTTCCTTTTGTTGAGCAGGTCAGATTTTCATTACCTCAGACAAAGCCCATTTAATCTGTGGCCAGCAAGGCCAGATTCCATGCAAGCTGCCTCCATGCATTGTTTGGGGATGGTTTTCTTTTCCCCTTGGCTGCCTCCTGGGAGACAGAGCAACTTACAGTGTAAAGTTAGACAAGAGTCCAGTGACTGCATATCTAACCTTTTCCTTTCCTGAATCAGCACAGAATAGGGTATAATTAACTGTCAAACAGTGCTACCAAAAAAAAAAAAAGGACTCAAGAAATTATGATGAAACACATTATAGATGCCTTCCTCAGTAAGAGTGCTTTTCTCCTCAGTAGGAGTAATTAGAGATCTAATAGTAATAAGTCTTAAAAGCAATAAAAAGCTCTCTTTCTGATTTGGCAAGCAGTTTTAGCTGAATTAATTTTGATCTGCACTGTGTTAAAAAAAAGACTTTTCTGGCCAAAATGAGGAAACACAGGAAGGTACATTAATTTGTTCAGTTTGTTTGCTAACAAAAAAGTTCACTCTTGCTCTGCAGTAATCTTTAGCATTGTAGGCTACTATAGACTCTCCAATTTTCATAGTAGTTGTAACGTAAAATCAGTTTAGAATAAATACCTTAAAAATCATATTCAAACAAACCTGCTGGCTGTTGCATCTTTTATATTCAGACAAGCCAGGGAAACGCTCCTACAAAGCTAATCCTCCTTGCAGAAACAATGGGGAAAATGACAAACAGCACACTTCCTTCTAATTAGACCTGCACTCTGATTAAAGTGCCCTGGAGCAGGGAACTCCAGTGTCAGGTCATCCATCAATAAGGCCAGGCTGGTTCAGGTTTCAGTTTGTGCCTGTTATTGCTGCTGTACAATATTGTGGCCACACAGCTTTCAGTACTGAAGGGTAAAATGAGATGCCCCCTGAGCTTCCAGGTGTGTAAGGAGAGCCAAACTCCCAGTGGCTTCGAGGAAACAACTGGCATTTCCATGAGGAAGTTTCCTGAATCCAGGAATGCTGGGATTTCTATCATGTCACTCTCAGACAGAAACAGAAAGCATCTGCTTTTGTTTGTACCCTGCCATGAAATACTCCTAGACCTTTTATGAAGTCACTGTGAGGAGGCTGGAGGAGGCCAAGCAGGTACCTGGAGGGCATCCAGGTGGTGGAGATGAAGAAAAGCAACTTAAAAAGCTCTAGAAGACGTGGGCAGCTTCTGCCTCTGTCAGGAGGGCAGCAAAGGGAGGTCCTGGCTGTCAGGTCTGCTATAGCCCCAAGACCCACAGGGCTATTTCTCAGGGGGATTCCATGACCCTGAATGAGCCCCTGGATGTCTCCTCTTTGCTGCACACTTCCACCATGGCATTGCTGCCTGTCCAGGTCAGGATAAATCACACAGAGCCTCCTGAGAAAGGATTACTCTGTTCCTATAACCAGATTTGGAGAGTCTCCTTTGGAGATTCAGGTCCAGTCCTTATTCCAAGGTATCTCTTCTTCTGTGTGGGGTTACCAGGCAGTTTACAGCCACAATTTAGCAGAGTTCTCCCCAGGAACAATCAGCTCTGGCACAGTGTTCCTCTTGTTGGTCCTTTTTTCCAGAGCAGTGACAGCAGACACCAAATGCTCTCAGTACCCGGAAAGGCCACAGAATCCTTGCTGATGATCTGATAGACCACACTCCCTCCCTCCCTCCGTGTAGGCTACACTTTCACACTTAACATGCTTTTAACTGGAAACATTTTCAGAAGCACATTCTCTGTGCCTCTGTAGAATTTAAATTTCCACTTGCGTTTGCCCACCCAGACATTAGAAATGCATGCTTAGCATATTCTCTGACCAAGAACATCTTAAAGAAACCATTCTCTTTCACCATGTCAATGCTTTTTTTATGAGCCCTGAATTTGTTTTAGGGTTTCAAGTAAAATTATTGTAGCATCTTGTTACAATAAGGTCCTTTCCCGTTTCCACTCAGACCTAAGCCCTTCACCTGAGTTCAGAAGAAGGAACAATGCTCTCCTTTCTCTGGTAAACCTGCTCTGTTTTGTGCATTTTGAACTACATTTACACTTTCACTCAAAATTTAAGAGAATCACCTTACAGAGTGTTTATCTCTAGAGAGGGGTCTCATGGCCAGCACAGGGCTGGGTCGGGGGACGCTCAGTCTCTGTTTCACTTTTGGATGTGCTGTGTGACTTTAATTCACTATCCCACACTGTCCCTTTGTTTCCTCCCTCAATCCATGTATGACCCAGATTACAAACTCTTTGGGATGGGCTGAGATCATGTTGTTTAAATGGAGGAAGAGGCTGTTGCAGTTGAGATTGTAATAAAAATAAAAAAAATAGTTACATTATATAAAGTGATCAGGAGAAAAAAAGGGTACGTTATTAATAACAGTGTCTTTCTTCCACCACAATCCCAAAGTGCTTTGTAAATTATATATCCCTTTGAACTTCAACCACCTCTTGAGAGAGCCAAATAATGTGGGGCAGGGGACAGTAGTTTCATGAGGCCAAGGAGAAGATCAGAACTCTCCAAGTGCAACCCTGCATCTGAGAAAAACAAAGCAGGATTTAAAAATTGGTTGGATACACTGACATGTTTTGAAATTAAACGTCACAGAAGAGAATTTTCTTAAGGGTTTTGTTGAAACTGGCAAAAATAAAAGAATCTTTCATTCTTTATTATTGTTACTCTTTCACCTTTTAAAAAAAAAGTGCCTCTTTTTCTTCCTATTTTATTTTTTATGTTCCTTGACCCTCTTTTTCCATTAAATTCTTTACAGCTTCCTTTCCTGTCCCAACTGCACCCTATTAGCACCTCTTTATTCTAATCCTCTGCCTAGCTCTTTAGGTATTTTTTACAAAACCCTGCTGTAACCAGATGGAATCTGGATTCCTGCATGTGGTGTGTATGGGCTGCTTCCAGGGCTCTGAGCACCAACCCAAATACGCGGCAAACCCGGCGCTGGGGCTGGCACCGGGCTCAGGAATCACAGATCACATCAGCTGTTATTACTGAAAACACAGGTCGGCCAGTGGCCACACAACTTCAGCATGCATGGTTGGGGCTGGGAATGTGACACTGCTCCCCTCCAGTGCAGGAAAAGAACCAAAACCACATGAAATTTCCCAACTGTTGGACTTGCAGTGGAATGGCCTGTGAGCGAACGCTGGGGATTTTTGTGCTCTTCGCTGCAATGCATTTTCATGGAGGTTGAGTCCATCCAGGGACCTGCTGAATGGGTGGTGTTCCTACACCAGAAATCCCTGCCTGCATCTGCAGGAAAACCACAGGAGACCTGAGCCCTTAGTTTCACTGCTTAGGACTTGAAAATACCTCCTGAGCCCAAGGGTTAGTTTTCTGCTTCCACCAGCAGCATGTTATAGACTCCCTTCCATAAACTGAAACGGGCTCCTTTCCCTCACTGGGAGGCTCCGCTGTGACCTTGCTGTTCATGTGGGTCAGGATCTTTTATTTCCAGCCTTAATTAGTCATTGTCATTTTTCAGCCTTTTTTCTGTGCATCAGCTCTGCTCCTTTGCTTATACAGTGTTTTCCTTCCCTTACTCTTTGCCTTGGGCTCAGTGCCATATGAGACAGCAAACCATTGTATCTCCTCCTTCCATCATTTTTCTGGGCTAAATCCATTACTTTAAGTTCTTACTGCTTTTTTTTCATGGCTGCATCATATTTGTGGCTGACAGTCATTGGAGATGTTTTCCTCCTCATTTTTTTCAGCATATGAACCCTCCTTTAACACAGAAATGCTTGTTATTAGTCCCTAAGCACACAGCCTTGCACTCTGTGCTATTAATTTCCATCCTATCTTTGTTATTGCAGTACTCAAGGTTATTCAGACCTTCCTGGATGACATCCTAATCCTCTGAGGTATTGACAGTGCTTCTACACTTTGTATTGTCAGCATTTTCCCTAATTTTTCAGCATTTTTCTTCTCTCTGTGCCAGGGTCATTAATGAACAGACTGAGTTGGATCAAATGCAGGACAGAGCTTTCAGGAAGTCCACTAGTAACTAATCTAAATTCCTTCCATACCTGATACTCCTTTGCAGTACTACAGGTGAGTGAGAGCCCGGCTCTCACCTGCCATATGAATTGCACAATTATATCCATGTTTCCCAGCATATCACCAGTAAACATTTCCCATGCAGCAAAAGGACTTCACCAAACAGATTAAATCTACCACATTTCCTTTGTCTGCAAACCCAGTTATTTTAGTCAAAGAAATGCAGCCAGTGAGTTTTGCCTGAAGGAAGCCCATCCTGCATCCTTTTAGCACCGTGTCCTTGATTATTGTTGCCCTCCAAATCCTCTGTAAAAGCTGGCACGCTGCTGAGGTCAGGGCTGTGGTTACATGGATCACTTCCTTCTTTCTTTCTTCTATTCCACTTTCACTTTTCCGTCCATGGGCTGGAATCCAACTCCATCCTCTCCAAGGGCTCACGCACCACAACGGTGCCCGGGGGGGAAAAATGAAGCCAGTGGTAAGAGCCAGCCAAGGCCCCTCAAGCTGGCTCAGCACCTCAGCAGCCCATCCAAAAGGCTGGGGACTGCCCAAATAATGGTGCCTCGGTGTGGGGTGAGTGATAGTGCCCATTGCTTTGATTCCTGGTCTGATTTAAGCTCATGGAGTGTGTCCATATGACCCTGCTGACTGAGAGTCCTCCTCTCCCTTCAGACTCCACCATGTACCTGTGACAGTGCTGTATAACAGCCCAAGAATACAGAAATCCCAATACAAAACACAGAAATCAGTCTGGCTCCCCCATTCTGGTCTGTTTGCACCACATTTTATGTGTGTTCTCATTGCAGGTAGATGGGGAGAAGAACAGTTTTGAATTTAGTTTGTGTGGTGAAAGACTTGCAAATAGAATTTGGGGGGAACAGTGTGATGGAAGACTTTTTTGGGAGTATCAGCAAATTGCTCACAGGGCTGTGTGGAAATTACACTAAACTTAAGGAACATTTTGGCTGTGTGTGAACTGAAGGGACTGAGCTGGACATTTAATGGTTCCAAATGAGTCTGTTCTTTCATTAATGCTGTCAGGCTCTTTTGGGAGCTGTGCAAGTGTTTATCATCCATAAGGTTCAATGGCCATGAGATCAAAACCTTGTCTGTGCCTTGTGCTGAGGAACATCTTTGGTGTGTGTTGGATTTGGTTTCATGAAAAAAAAAAAAAGAAAAAGAAGGAACAGCCATGGGGAGAGTTTCAAATCATTTTAGCCTGGAAATCTGGCATAAATAGCAATGTTAGCACCCTCTGATCCAAGGAGGCACCACGTAGGAGCTCATTTTGAAGTAGTTCCCAAAGCTGGAGGTGGGATCTCTAGAATCAGTTGGAGCTTAATGAATTTGCCAGGACTGTGCTGGCCGGGGCGGCCGAGCCAGCCAGGAATGCTGCGCCCTGGTGGCTGCTCCTCGGGGACACCAGCCTGGGATGCAGGAGCAGAGGCCAAAATCCTGCAGAGCAAAAGGCCTGAGACACTGCTGGGCACCTTTGTGAGGGAGTAGCTGGTGTCTTGCTGTGACAGGTGATGGGGATCCCCATCCACGGGGAGACACAAAATCACCTGTTCCAGGTCAGCAGGTACCAGTCAGTGCTTAATTAGCCACTGAAAGACAAAAAGATGTTTTCAAGCAAACCCAGCAACTCAGCTCCATGGAGCAATTCTGGAAGAGAACTAAGAGAAGGCTGGGGAACAGAGAGTAGAATGAGGAGGGTTTATTGCCTACTGCTAAATGTGTTTACATCAAATAATCCAAGATGACTTGGTAGAGGAGGAGTTAGTTTGGCATTAGTTTTCACATGGAGTCATGAGACAAGTTACTTAGCTTTGGTGTGAACACCCAGGCTGCCTTATTTCACTGTTTTCCCCAGTACCAGTGTTTGACTCAGCAACCTTATGGTTGACCATTGCCCTGTTTTAAAATGTTAAATGATCTGTGCTGCTTTGGTTTGAGGCTCTTCAGGCCAAGTGCAGTTCTAACCCACCAAAAAGAAAAAAATATTAGCAGGATAATCTAGCAAAATGTTGAATGGTGAAATCCACTCCTACTGCTGCCTGCTGTAATGCTCTTCACAGTTTGCATCCTGTGGTGGGAGCTGAGGAAAAGGCACTGTTTTCCTTGAAAAGGAGGGAGTGGAGCTGGACACCAGTTACCACATCAAAGCTACACCAGCCATGGATGAGGGAAGGGGTAACTCATTGAGAAGGGCTCTGGGAGTGCTGCTGTTCTGTCCCTTAGTGTAGTGAGGCAGCTGCCAGGAAAAAGGACACCTACTCACACCAACCCCACTGAGTCCTCCAAAACTGAGTGATCTGCTCATTTTGGGAGGGGAGGAGGGAGAAAACAATGGCTCCCATTTAAAAGAAGGAACTTCCCAAGGTGCATGTAAATTATAAAACATTGTCCCCGTGGCTGATCTTATTGGTGGGAAATTAAAAAACAAACCTGTCAAAATGATAACCACTAAAGAGAAAAAGAAACCTGTGTGAGTGAAAGTTGGCAAGTCTGTTAGCAGAATGACTACTGTACTGGAAAATTACTGAGCACTGTTTATAAAGGCAATCAGACAGGAATGTTAGTCTTGGAGTCCTACTTTCGACATCAGCAGCTGTATTATTCTACTAGATTCCTTGTACTTTTTTCCAAAAAAAAAAAAAAACAACCAACAAAAACACAAACCTTCTAGTGACTGGGTGTGGCACCAACCTGTTCCCAAAAAACAAGATTCACCTGATTATTTTGACCCCAGTACAGCAGAGGGGTGGTGGAGAGTTTGAGAAGTGTGTGGGGTCAGGTTGATCCAACAGCAGTGTGCGTATTTTGTGGAAATCATGAGTCCTTTTGCAAGCAGAGTTTTCTTGCTTCTACATATTTGAGCATGAGCTGAGTTTGATAGATGTAAGCAAAGTGTATCTGACTGTCAGTTCCACATGACTGATTCTCAGGAACCTTTTCCAATTCTCCTTGCTAAAATTATCCCATGTGAAATCCTGGCCCTGCTGCAAGTCAGTCTGAGTTCTGCCTGACATCAGTAGAGTCACAGTTTCACACAGGTGCCTCAGAAAACCAACTTTTCAATGCCTTTGGCATGATTTTGGCATCACAAACTGGTGCTAAAGACAGCCAGTGCTAACTGGACATGGGTTTATCCTCACCTGTACATTAGTGCAACAATGTATGTTAAACCAAAAGTTATTCAATAAAATCTATTAGAAATAAAACCCTCAGATTATGGGGTTTTAGATTAGGTTCTGTCACAGGTATTTTTTCAGATAAGCTGTCTTGTTTTGTAGCAGATTTCATCTGATACTTTACTCTGTGGTAGAATGGGCTCTTAACTACAACTAGTTCAAAAAAAATGGGTTTAATAACAGAAAAAAAAGTGTTATTGCAAACATGTCTTTGGTCACATCTGAGCTATTACTGTGAAAGCAGGGAAACAATTTCACTGTAGCATTGGGAAGGGAACAAAAGTAACACAATCCCTGTAGATAGTGAGGAATGTGTGAATATGTCCTGGATGTTTAGTTAGTGGAAAAGAACCCATTTGCAGACACTGTTCTTCTGAAGGGCTCGAGGCAGAAATGTGGGCTGCAATATTTACCATAGAATTTCAAATGATTTTGTGTTATAAGAGGCTGTAAATTGCTAAAAGGTGACCCCATGTCTTTTTATTGAACTCCCCTGATCCATTTTATCTTCACAGCATTTTTTCCCCAAATCTTCAGCCACAAGCCCTCGTTTGCAGACACTCATCTCCCCTGGGTTTTTGTACATAGTGCTGTAGACAATTTTTTTTTCCTAGAAAATGTGGGAGTCGTAGGCAAGTAGGTAGTGTAGATAATTCAAGGTTAATGACTAATCCTGACCATGGAAAGATCAAATGATGAACTGAACCTCCAAAAGATATTTCAAGTTTGCTCCAGGGGCCTGCCAGATGAGTGTTGCCAAAGCAGATTAGAAGAAGAACTCCCAATTCCTCAGAAGAGATACTGGGAGGTCAAAGGTTGAGGAAGACTCAGAAGATTTTGAACAGCCCTCTCAGATTGCATGTCCTGCCCATCCCAGCTTTTTGAGGCTTTTGAAAATCACACCCTTCTGGGCATTTTTTAGCTAGAAAGACAGCCACTGACTGGGTTAAAATCTGTGCTTGAAAGCTCATCACTGTCTCCCTGGATCTGACCACCAGCAGGCTGTTTTAGCTCTTGAGTCTTCTACAGAGGTAAGATTACAAAAAATAATACCACAGAGAAAGCCATCCCTGTGGCTGTGAGCAAGATGAGTGTGTTTGTCACGTAAATCAGGGCTTGTTGGCAAAATGAGGGGCTCTCCAGGGACTCCAGCTGGAGCTCTCCCATGGTCCCACAGAGGGCAGGTTATAACCTGAGAGGGAAAGACCAAACTGAGACAAGCTCTGGTGGTAAGCAATCCCTAAGATCAATTTACAGGCTTAAAGTGTAACTGGAAGCCAAGAGCACTGTATGATACACACAGGGCTTAGTGTACAGCAGTTAATTGGCTTAGTTAATAATACAGAGCCAGCTTGGGGTTTGGAGTTAGAACACTGGAGTTATTTTTTACATTGTCATAAGAAGAATACTTACCCTTTTTTTAAAAAAAACCCCACCCTATAAGTAAGTCTCATTGTTAAACACATCAGGGGTGTTCAAAAGGTGTAATGACAGAAAATCTGCCTGTGATGTAATTTAATAGGAACCATAACATGATACTATTTGTGCATCGCATTTTTCTTCCCCGTGTGTATATTACTTGCAGATAGTAATTCTGCTGATATCTTGCTGCACATTCCTTACTAAATATGAAACTGGCAGAAATTTTCATCTTTAATCACTTTATCCATAAATCCCTTGTTTTTCCACTTTAGTTGTGAATGATGTTGTGAAGACATAACTGCAGTGATTCTCTATGTTACAGGCACCAAAAATATTTTCAGCTGCCTGTGAAGGAAACTTTGGGGGAGCTGTGGGGGGGTCAGGGCACTGCCAGGGCTGCACGTGGGACTCACCTTTACTTGTTAGCCAGATCATTTTTACAAGCCATTGAGCCAGGCAGAGATTCCACTGAGAGGATGGAGTTTTGTGGTCAAAGTGATCTTCCCCTTGGTGCCTTTGAAAATAACCTACTTAACTGATATTATTACTATGCAGACATTTCATGTCACTTGTCTCCTGGATATGAAACTAAACCCACCATTTCAAAAGAACCATTACTTTCTAAGTGTTTCAATTCCATGTTAGCAGCAGTTGTCACAGGCAGGACAGAGTGGACTGTGAGGTTTCAGAGATCCCTTCCAGCATTGCCCCTCCTTATTTGTGAGCACTGGGCTGGGATCAGGGATGGATGAAGTGGATGGGCAGCTGAAGCTGCCCACTCCAACAAAAAACTTGGAGATTGTTTTTTTAGCACAAACACATCTTTGTACTGATACCCTGGGTTTCAGCTCATGCTGTGCAATGATGATGATAATATTTAGGTTTTCTGTGCCAGTTTTCCAGTTACTCCCTGTTGTATTTGTACTGGAGTGGCACCAGCTAGACACCACCAAAAAGGGTAGAAAACAAGGTGATCTCTCCCCTCCACAAGAGCAACAAAAAAACTAAAGAAGGAATTCTCCTTCCTGAAAAGAAAGCCATAACCTTGCTTCTTAAAGCATCTTGGGAATAGTTGGCATGCTGTGTGCTGCCCATCCTAAATGCAAGCTCACACACAGCCTCTGCCAAGAATGTATTTTTATCTTTCTTTGCTTCCAGTCCCTTTCCCTTTTTCTTTTGCCAGTGGCTGTAGATCACAGGGAGAGCACAGTGCTGAAGTGAGTATTAGTTGAGTGGAGCCTGGACAGAACCTGTTCCTGGCTCTGTGACTCACGTTCTGCTCGTAAAGCACAGTCACTCCATCCCCTCCCTGCCTTTGCTGAGAGGTTCCTTCACCCAGATGGACCTCTCACAGGGCAGAGCCCAGCTGATACCAAGGGGGCCTGGCTGTTAATTCTCATGAACACTGATTTCTGCACTTCAGGGCTATTTTTGTCAGACTTTCAGCCCAAGTATTCGATTTTCCAGCTGACATTTTCCTGTTCCATAAGGGAGGTGCCAATTGCTGAGCCACAGAGATGCACCAAAACTGCAGTCTGGAGAAACAGGTTTGGTGTCTTACCAGCTGTTTTAGCCAACAGGAATTCACAGATGTGTGAGTCAACTGCTTTAAAGCACAGAAACATTTGAGTGGGGCCCTGTTCCACAAAAGACAGGTGGCCTGGTCCTGCTCAAACCAAATGGCTTCTTGCCTTCCCTGTCATCAGTCATCAGCTCAGTCATCAGTGCTGTCACACCAGGTCATTAGTCATGGCATTTGCAAATTAATTCATGACACTTGCACCAGGTGAAGATGTTTCAAGTTGTGCTGAACTGATTTTTTCCCATTCAGGAATGGGAGGATGGGAAACAGTTGTTGGATTTGTTTCAGAGAAGTTACATGACAACTTCAAAAGAAATGTGGTTAATAAGTTGTTGAGCACTTATGTTGTTCTGCCTGGGCTACAGGAGCCTTTAGCAGAATGAAATAGTATTTCTGAGCAGGCTTGTTTTTGAGAAGTCTTATTTGGGCCACTTTTCATAACAGACAGCCCAGGACTGGGTGACAAGTAAAAGATTCATGATGTAAGGATACTAATCTAGATGACAGCCCTAAATAACAGGCTAGAAGGTCAATTGCCTGGTGAGAAAGGCATGATGGCCTTTCTCAGGATTATTGCTCCAGTCCTTCCCTCCATCCAGGAATGCCTGTAATTACAGAGAACATGTTCCTCACTGACAGATTGCAGGAAGTGTGAAGATGGATGCTGCTTCTCCTTAGGAAAAAAGTGTCCTTCCCTACATCCCTCTTAATCCAGATTCTTCTTAGACATTTTATTCAGCTCTAACCACAGTGGTGCTTTCAGCACTTGCTGGAGTCAGTGGGAGCTGGAAGATGGAGGGGTGAGGATGCCTCCTTTCCCTCATGGCATCAATATGTTCCTTACTTCGGAGGAACTCAAATACCTCACAGCGTTGGGCTGGGTTTTTGCTAAAGAGCCTTTAAAGACATAATAAAGCAAACAACAACAAAAAAAGGCCATGTATTTGTTCCCAGCACACTTTGATCAAAGGGGAAGGAAATGGAAACTGAGATGTGCTCACAAAGTGAATGAATCCCACAGCTCAGAGGAATGATGGTCATAGGGAAACACCCCCACCCCAATCCAGATTGGGTTGTGGCACATCCTGGTGAGCTACAGCAGCTTGGAAACCACATTGTGGGATCCTTTCTCTAGGGGGAGTCTTGTCTTTTTAAATACTTCTTGAGCCTTGGCAGTTAAATGCAATTGAGAATGCACCTGGCCAGAGTGAATGAACCTGGCCAGGATCGAAGCCCTTAGTGCCATGAACTTCAAACAGATGAGATTCCAATTAAACATCCTGGAAAGCCCAACTACAAAAAGTGAAATCTCATCAGTGACCTTTGAGAGAGTGACTGAGAAATGAGGCAGGAGCTGTCTTTGCATTCTAAAGGTCCAGGATGTAGAGGATTTCTATGCTTTGAGGTCATATAATGTAGGGCTGGAGAAGCTGGTTCTGGTCTTGGATGTGGGAAAGCCCTGTAGGGCCAGGTGCCTGGCCATAGCACATCCCAGCTTGTTAGTAGGGTCTCTGCAGTGATGCTGTGCTTGCAGATGCAGCCCAGGTACCTCTCAAAGGCAAGAATATTTGTGGGGTAGAATGGTCTGCAGACAAGTCTGTCTTCATCTGAGGGAAAAACACAGCCACACTGTAGAGAGTGGGGTTAAAGAGAGTGATGCAGAGTTTCTGTTTCTGCCTGGCATGGAGTCAGGAGGGAATATTCACTTGTATCCTGACACTCTCCTACTTTGCACACCCAAAGGTAATCAGTGATCTCAGTGTGATGATAACACAGCACCATCAAAGAACCCACGAATCCAGGAATTGCTGCCCATTTCTCACTGGTTTTAAGAGAAGCATAATGTTTTATCACACCAGTTTGTTAACATTTTTTCTCTGGCTCCTTCCCAGGTGGGTGACTGGCCACTGGAGTCCCTGCTCTGCCACCTGTGAGAAGGGTGTCCAGCACAGGGAGGTGACCTGTGTTTATCAGCTGCAGAACGGCACCTACGTCAACACGAGGGACCTTTACTGCCTGGGCAACAAACCAAGCCCGGTGCAGAGCTGTGAGGGAAGGGACTGCCTGTCCATCTGGGAAGCATCAGAGTGGTCAAAGGTAGGAACTTCACTCAAGAAAGGAGCCAGACTGCCCAGAGCTCTGCCTTAATCCAGCCGAGGGCTTAAAATTCTGCGTGTTCTCGTGGTCAGCAAACTCCCAGCATTGGAGCACTGGGTAGGACTGTTATTTGTGGAGATGAGGTTTGATTTCCATACTGGATGAGTTATTAAGGCAGGGTTTAGATATGCTTTAGTAACTACATCTTTCCATCTGAAAACTCTGACCAGGAAGGAAAAACATTTCGCTGACCTGAGGCCAGAAGTGTAGCAACCCACCAGGACTTCTGTCTCCATTTAAATGTGGTATGAAACAAATACCAGATATATCAGGCATCTGCATGTTGCAGAGAATGTACAATCCTTGGGCCTTATCCAGCCTTCCTTTGTCTAATTCCAGGAACATGAAAAAGCTGGTTATACTTTGTATAAAAGGTGCATCTCTGAGTAGCTGCAGAGTTAATTTTTTTTCCCCCAGGTATTATAAATGCATTTCTGATGTAAATGGCCTAGGCAATTAGACTGTGTTTTGATTAGCAGCAAAGTGAGCTGGGAATGTGCTTGCAGTTCCTGACCAGGACTTGGCTAATCCAGGGCAATTTTGTCTGTACTTTGTGAGTAACATTCCTGATAGGATGTCCATGTTAGTTTTGATATTGTATCTGTTGGGCTTCTCTGAATGATGAGATCCTTTCACTCCTGGTGCAGCACTTCCAGCTCTCCCAGGCTCATTCCAGCCTGGCTGTGTCCTAGCTCTGTCCAGCAACAGCCCTTTCTGTGAGAAGGATTCCTTGTTACTCATCTCTGTTTGAAACAGTTTTTAACTCCTGTTTAAAACATTGTCAAAGAGCTTTTGCAAAATATTATTGTTAGAAATGGGCTTAAAAGTCACAGGAGCTCAGGATACAAGGGATCCTGAGGAGCAGTGTCTCTTCACGAGCACAGTGGGATTCCTTTGTGCACCTTCTGAGCAGGAAATCTTGCCTTGGCAAGAGAGATGACAGTTAAGTGAGAGCAGCATTTCCTTTCAGTGAGGTGCTGGATCTGTTCACTTGTGCAAGATATTCGTGTTCTTCCTGAGTTCTTTCATTTGAAAAGATGTGGAGAAACACACCGAAATTTTAATAAGCTGTCTGGTAGGTCTTTTGTGTGTCACAAACGTTCCCCTCTTTATTTCTTTTAGCTAAACCAGCTGAACTGTTTAAGCTGACACTGTTCTGATGGGGCAGTTCCTACCTGTTGTAGATGTGGAATTTTTACTTGAGTCTTTTGTTAACAATCCCAGGCACTTCTCTCTCCTTTTTCTGGAATGGATGAAGTCAAGTTAGAGAAAAGTTGGAAATCCAGAGTGGAAATCTTCCATGTTTGTGACCACGTAACTCGTGTGCAAATACACAACATTTTTAGATAATTTTTTCAATACTGGTTTACTTTTCCTTTGATACATTTATTTACCTTTTGTCAGGGATATAATTGTCCACTTGTGCTTTTAAATGTGTTATTCTGGCACATTTCTGCTATTATGTAGCACAGTTGACTCCAGGACACATTTCATGCTCTGCCAGTGTGAACACTTCTCATACCTAGGACTTTTCTTCAGTGATAATCACTTTATTCCTTAGCATTTTAATCTGATGTTGTGGAATAAATATCACAATAGTGATATCATTTTATAAATCAATTTTCTGATGTATGTTTTTGAACGTCTTGGTTGTATAACACAGTTGATATCTGGTACCCAGTCAAAAATGTCTGTTTTCAAAGCAAATTCCAATGCAATCTTCATCGTGGAAAAAATTAAGTTCCCTTTGTATTGCCAAACACTTGGGATTGTTTTGGACAAAGTACTGCTCAACCCATTTTTAATGACAAAAATAGAGGCTGTCAGGAAAAGGTGAATGTTTCTACTGTTATGGAGCTAGAGTAGAAAAAAATATGGATTTTCTTCAGATAAAGGAGCTGTGTTTTAACAGCAAAATTGTGTTGCTCCTTTGAAAAAACTGGTGGGTATTTAACTAAGTAATTTGTTAATAAAATCAGACATAATGATCTCAGGTGGATGGACTGCACATTTGTGGAGTCTCTGTAAAATCTCTATATTAAAAAATTCTTCATGAAAACAGAGGACTTGAGGAAAGTAAAAACACTCTTAAAGGGGGTGATTTATATGTGACCACCAAAGATCTGTTGGAAACCTTTCTTGCACATGCTGTTTTGTCTAGGGAAGTATATGCAGAATTAATCTGTGAATAGCTTAAAAGCTGTGGGAAGAACAAACAGTTGGTGTTTTTCCCAGACTTGCTTGTAAAACCCACCTAGAGATTTCTCCTACTGTGAAAAGCACTCCCACTTCAGCTTGATTTACTTGGAGTAAATTGGACTGTTTGGAAGATTTTATGTGTTGTACTTTGTAGTTTGAGATGAACGAGTGCAGCCCTGGGGACTGAGGAAAATGATAGATAATTTGGGAAAATCTGTACAACTCGGGGCAAATTCATGGCTTTAAGGTACCATTTAGGGCTCTCTGGCAGGTCTTGTGCTCTGAGAGTCCCAGCAAAGTGGTTACTGGAATCCTGCAAAGCCTGGAAGGATCCATCCATGCATCCAGCAGAACTGTACCTTGTGCTGGTCACAAAGATGTTCCATCCGTGGGGGGGTCACACAGTAGATGGAGTGGAAGGTTTCCCAGATTTCCAAGGAGTCACTCTGTAGTGCTCTGAAGTATTTAAAGGCATGTCTGTTTGCTTGCCAGCTCATAAACGCTTGTCATTCACGTCCTTAACAAGGGCAGCAGGTCAGAGCTGCCTGGATTGTGTTTTTAAGATGGTTAGACAGGCATGCTGAGATTTGTCCATTTGATGTAATTTATATCAAGCTGATGCTTGTTTCCAGCACAGACCCCCTGGATGGAGAAGCTTCTTGGAACACATTCAAAAGACCTCACAGAATATCTCATATCTTCGCTATTTATTCAGTGTCAGATCAACTGTCTTTTCCCTGCTGATCCCCTGAAGGGGAGAAACTTGACATGCCAGAGGAGGTTGGTTTTTATCTCAGCTGGTACATAGGTCATTTTTCTTGTCCCCAGTGGCTCTGCAAGAAAATGTCTCACTCTTCACCACTGCAGTGGCATGAGAGGGAAGAGCAGGCAGAGTGGGGACGTGGATTTAGGAGGCTGTGACAGCATCAGCAGATCTGGTGCTCTGTTACCAAACTGGTTATTGAGAACAGAAATCTGGTTTCCATTTGTGCCAGTGTCATTTTCCCACCTAGTACAGTCAAGGAAATCAAGACAAATTCTCCATTAAAACAGATTTTCCAGCCAGCCTTTGGCAAAGATAACAACTGGTTGACCAGATATCCCTGCTCTTTAGAAGCTACTTCCATAGAGCCCAGGCACAAAATCATTTGTGGGTAATTTGTGTTCACTCCCATGAATGTTGGTTTGTTAAAATCCTTCAGAATTTACATAGTGATGAGCATGTGACAAACCAACAAGTGAAGGTGATGGATGGATGAAGGTGTTTCACGTGAAAACTGTGATTTTGCCATGATATGTCCAAGCTGTACTACAGAAACATAACAGTGGTCTCAGGCTACTGTGATTTAAAATTGCATTTATCACCACCATTTATCACCCTTGCTGCATCCCATGATACATCAAGGGATGTGGCAGTTCTGTGCTGTAAATCTCAGTGTGTACTTTCTCAGTATGGATGATGAGCTCTTAAACACCAGATTTAGTGGGTTTTTTCATCTGTAACACCAATTCCAGCAAAGAGCCACCTGATATTTTTCAAAGAAGGATTTTTTTCAGAATTGCCTCTTTTCATAAGTAAAATATTTCACTAGCAGATACAATGCTTTCCAAATTACTCATTTATGAGTGGCTGAGATTATTGTAATAAAATCTTGCAGATTATCAGTTTTCCTCAGTGTTCACAAACCCAGCTTTTCCTTTGAGCTGTGTTAGCAAGGTAAAAATTATCATTTCTAAGCACCCTGTACCAAAACCCAAATCCCTGCTGTTTTGCAGTGCTCAGCAGACTGTGGGAAGGGGATCCAGAAAAGAACAGTGACCTGCACAAACTCTCAAGGCAAATGTGATGCAGCCACCAGGCCAAGAGATGAGGAGGAGTGTGAGGATCACACAGGCTGCTACGAGTGGAAAACGGGCGATTGGTCCAAGGTAACAACAGATTTAACAACAAACACTACCTGTGGTTTTTTTCTAAGTGCAAAGATGTTCACAGAGCTGTCTGTATTAATTTAAAGTTGAAATTTTAATTTGGAAAGGAAGGGTTTAACTGGTTTTGGAAGTATTGCTAGGCTTTAAACACACCCATTATGCCATTTGTAAACCAAACATTGCAACAGAGGCTCATGAACATGACCATCAAGTTTTAGAGAAATCACTTTAGAGAAAAGTATTCCAAGCAGGATAAAACTGAATATTAGTTGGTTTCTGCAGTGACATCAGTGGAATTAATTCCTGAATGCAGTAGATTAAACCAGAGCAGAGTCTGCTCTGTATTTGCATTCTGATCTTAAAGTAATCCTTGGTTTTGCTTGGGAAGGAGGCCTGGCAGTGTCAGAAACTCAGCCTGTGCCAGTGTTGTTCCTAAAGCATCCTTTACATTGCTGACTCTGTGTTTGCATAGAGAACTGTAATTTCCCAGGAATATTATATTCCAGTTTGGTTTTCATCATATCTTTCTAACTGTCCTGTTCTTTAAAAAAAAAGCCTACTTTGTGTTCAGGAATGTACAGAATGTGCAGAAACCACTGGGATACAGTAGTTGCACTTTGCTTTCCAAAAACCCAAACTCCAGCAGGCAAAATCCAAGGAAGCAGAGGCCCAGGATGGGCAAATTGGCTTATCAGTGATTGCATTTTTTTGTAGGAATTGCAATTATTTATTTATCTATCCTGTCATAGATACATGGATATAATGGTGTCAGTGCTGGAGAATGCAGGAGGAACCTGCCACATACAAAGTGTCTGTATTTATGCTGAGCCAGGAATTTGTATCACAAGATGTTTAGTGTATTGAACATTATTTTATTCATAACCTGGCACTCAGAGTCCATGCAAGCTGACCAAAACAAACAGTCCCCACGTGTTAACAGGTGAAATAACATTATTTATTTAGTTATTTATTTGTGGAGTTTTAAAAAGTTTTGGCATGCCAAATTGCCCCAGATTCTCTTTGTAGGGAGGAATATGAAATAACTGTGTATTCACTGATAACATGGATTCATAGTTCAGCATTGTGTGAATAGTTCCAATCTGATAAAGACCCTGGCTCACTGCTGGGAAGGCTGCAGTTGTACATTGCTCACAGTAAATAGTGTTGTTGATAGATTTAATGTCTGCATGTGAGGAGGGCAGGTTCAGTGCAAAATCACTTGTTATTTGTGATTCTTAACTCAGGGTCAGGATCTTCCCTGTGCACGAGGGCACAAAAAACTTATGTGCTGCATACGTGTCCTCCTCCTGTCTGCAGAGAGTTTGTGCCAGTGCTCTGCTTCCCAGGAATTTCACCCTGTGTGAGTCCAGCAGGATGTTCTTGGACTTGGATTTGGTTTATAATGAGCATTTAAAATTCTAGACATATTGGTTAATTCTGACTGGACACTTAGGTCACACAATTAGATTCTTATTCTCTGAGTAGAAGGGTAAAAAAAGGCACCACTGGATTGCTAGACAAGGGTATGGGAAGGGACAGTTCTTAGAAGAGAATTTATTGTTCCAGAAACACAGATAGCTGAAATGTTTGGTGTGGAATTCAATTCTTCACAAATCCTGAGAGGAGGATTTTCATCATGAGGATCCAGAAGCTTTAATGCAGGGCTTGGACTTAGGGGGACTTTACAGCTATCAGCAACTCCAGCTTAAAACAACTCCTCCTTTAAGGAGAAACACGAAGTCTGTAGCAGTTAGATTATAGTGAACTCTTTAAAATTCATCCTTCCAGGGCAAAATTCCACTGTAAAACATTTGTTCCCAGTTCTGTAAAAATCACTGTGAGGAAGCTTTGTGCTGACTAAGATGGAAACTTTTTCCATTAATACAAATTGATCTCAGAACAAGCAACAACTTTGTGCAATTAATTTTCTTGTGCATTTGTTATTTATTGTTAAGAATCATCAGGGAAGCAAGATTTAGCTAACAGTGGTAATTATCACAGATTAAAATAATGGGCTTTGATGCTTTGTGTGCAAACATCTTGCCTGGTGATTTGGCCTCTGATCCTTAATTTCCCAAACCAAGATCCTTTGAAGATGCCGGGAAGTCATGTAAGAAAGAGGCAAAAGCTCATTTAAAAACTCAAGTCCAGATACAACTTGTAAACAGAACAGGCTGTTTGGGTGGTAGTGACAGAGTGTTATTTTTATATTGGTAGTGGTTGTTTTGTAGAACACATGGACTCTGTGTGTGAGAGGACAGCTCCCAGCCCTGTATAAATAACTCACTTCTGACAGCAGTGGATATGGTTATCCTGTATAAGGTCCTGGATCCTGTTGCATTCAGCAGATGGGCAGCAGTAAAAGCTCCAAACCTGTGCCAGATGAGTTGTTTTATGTTCTCAGACCCTGTGTAGAGGAGGTGAGGGCAGGAGGCAGGGCCGTGCAGGTCTGAAACCTGCACCCACCAGCCCAAACCTTGTCCACTGGCCTTAGCAATGGCTCTGCAGCCACTGCCCATGCTCTAAGGGAGAGGAATTTTATTCTATTTTCTGTCAGGTTTATTTGCAGATGGTCCTTACTGTGTACTGTAGCTGTGGAAAGCTTTTGGAGCTCACTGAGCAGGTTCAGGAAGCAGTCCTGGCTGTCATGTTTGTATATTCCCAATGTATTTGCAGCATATTTCAGGTGTTGCACAAGGAACTGATATATCTCCTTTGCTTTGCAAACACGTAAGGCCAGGTCTGTAAACTTAATTTAAATGTCTTTGTTAGCCCAGTGCTTGAGATTAACAGGCTGTACTGTAATTCTGAAGACAGAGAGTTGTTCTGTTACTGAGAACCTCCACATCTTCTCTACATGGCTGACACTTCTCTTTTAAACCTCTTGTCTTAAAGGGATATAATTATTATTTTTAATATTTAACTCAGCCCTGGTATTATAAGTTTCATAAATAAACTGTTTCTGACCCCCAGTCTATGAATGAAATAGAAAGACCCACAGAAGGTGTTAACCTGAAATGATTCTTTTATTGTTGCCCGGATTCTTTAGAATTGCAATTCATTATATCATCCTTTTTTATATATGATGCAATATGGAAAAGGGAGTCCAAGCCATCTCCCATTCAGTCCTTTCTTCCAAGAGGAAATTCCACATCCAGTTTGCATTCAGCTAAAGAAACAAACATCTCTGTACACTCATTCTACTTTGAAATAGTTCCTCCTTGTTTGAAATCTGAGCTGTTAAATATTCTAGTGCTGGAAGCATTTTTGCATTTCTGTTGTAGTTGTGCTGGTCAAAAGAACAAACACAGGTTGCTCGGTTTCCCAACACTTGCCTCAGCCTCCCAGACTGCTGAAAATGTGCCTCTTGATGCTTTAGCAAGACAGTAGTTCATTCTTTCATGATGAATTATATTTTTGCTGACAAACTTTATGTCGAGGATTACATTCCTGGGAGGAATGCAGGCAGCCTGTGAACAGAGTGTGTCTTTATGTGTGTGTGGCTCTCTGGGAAGCTGAGCAGGACTCGCAGCCCAGGGCTGCACCACTCCCCTTCTCCAGGCTGAGCTGGCAGGAGCAGTTGCAGGAGTCAGACTTGGCACTGGAGTCATGGAGAACGTGTCCCACGTGATGTGGGATGCGCTGCTGGCCTGCTGGGGGGGAGATGGAGTTTTACCTACCTGTGGTGGTGACAGATCTGTGGTGCTTGAAGGTGAACAGCACCAGGGGCTGCTTTTTGGCTACCCAGCACTCCCCCTCTGTCCTCAGCTCTCTCCCCTTCAGGTCCTGCAGTGATGTAGCAGGGAACAGAAGGCTCAGGGCAGACCTTACTCTCTCTACAGCCACCTGAAAGGAGGTTGTGTGGAGGTGGGGTCGGGCTCTTCTCCCGGGCAACTGGTGACAGGACAAGGGGAAACGGCCTCAAGTTGCACCAAGGGAGGTTCAGGTTGGACATTGGGAAAATTTTCTTCAGTTGGAACAGGCTCCCCAGGGAAGTGGTGGAGTCATCACCCTTGGAAGTGTTAAAAAATCAAGTTAACGTGGCACTCACTGCCATGGGTGATGTTCTGCCAAAGGCTGGACTTGATCTTGAAGGTCTTTTCCAACCTTTATGATTCTGTGAAGGCACTCACGTGCAGAAGTACAGGCCAAGGCTGTATTTTTTGAGTGCCTTTCCTCCAGCTGGCCTTTGGACTCTTTCTAGGGTATAATTGAGGGGCAAGATTATATAGCAAGAGCAATTCTCCATGAGATTTTTGTGGACTTTTCTTCATTTCCAGTTTCACTTAATTGCCTCAGTATTTTGCATACCTCGACATACTCCAATTCTGCCCTGTGACTGCAGTGCTGTATTTGGAGCCAAGGGCACAGAATGGTTCAGGGTTCCCAGTTATATTTTTTTTACTGTTCTGCTTTAAACTGGTATTATATCAAGGAAGGTGGATTTATAAACTCCATCATTAGCACTGACTTTCACAAGGGGCATTTTCTGCTCTGTGGGTGGAAGTTTAACATGCAACTTCTGTCCCTCAGGCAACAATTTAACTCATTAACCTATTATATTACCTAGCCCAATGAAAAGATTTTTAGAAGAAGAAAGACACATAGGAGCCTTGTAGCATGTTGGCTTTGCCATATTTTTTCTTTGCAGTTACAGTAGGTGCTCTGTAAATACTAGGCCTGTATTAATCTCAGATAACCCAATGTAAATCCAGGGTAACTGTCTTTCATTCTTCTCTGCAACCCACTGGCCACAAGCCAAGGATCTCACTCAGCACAGTGGGTCAGATATCAGTCTCTCTTGCATTAGTGTAAATCCAGATTAATTCAGGCACTTAAGTTAGCACAGGCTTGTGCCCGTGCCACGCAGAGCAGGATCTGACCTGATGGACTGTGCAAAATCTTTGGGTAGGAACCATCCCAGATTCGTGCTCTGAGGTGAAAATAAATACGTGACACGTCAAACTGGGCTTCAACTGGGAGAGAAAGCGGAGGAGAAATCTTTTTTCTGCCACTTTACATCTTTTATAACCCCCTGGCACAACTTTCACTGCATTCAGAAAAGTTGTACACTCCAGAAACTGGACAGCACTAGTGAGGATCAGCTTGGCAAAGTGCTACATTAAACAATATTCTTGTTGCCAAATAATGTCAGTAGTGATAAAGCACATTTGAAAAACCACCTATAGCCACCTGTCCTCCCTGAGCATCAGTAGTTGCCAATTCCTTTACAGTATTTTGCTGAGCCTATGAAATCCTGGCTATGGATTTTCATCCCAAGAGAATATTAACAATAGGGAGAGGGAAAAAAAACCTCATTTCCTATAAGAAAAATACTGGCTTTGTGCCAGACCTTGAGGTGTTTCATACAGGAGATCAGCAGTCATTCATCACAGTGGGTGGTAACAAGGATTTGTAATTGCAAATTAATTGTTCTGGCAGGATTACAGTAGGTCTTATTCTCTGAGAGATAAACCCCCAGCCTTGCAGTGCACCAGAAAACATGTTGGGGTTGGAGTTTGTTTTTTTTCCAAAAATACTCTACAATCTTCCAGTGCCAGGAAGGCATATTTTCCAAGCTCCAAATGATTGGGAACATCAACAAAATCCTCTATATGCCTCACTTTTAATGATTAATTCCCATTACATGATAAGAAGAGTAAATCAAGGACAGCTGTGGTTTGTGAGGTGTATTCAAAGCTGTTATAAATATAGAAGCAAAACTGCCCTTTGTTCTAACATTCATTACAAATTCATGGCTTGACCCAACATCTGTTTATGATAAACCATGGACAACTTGTTAATTCTTCGTAAAGGTCATAACTAAGTTCATCTTCTACCTTGGAGAAAATAATTTTTCTTGTTGAATCGAGAGAAAACTGTGCAGGAGGAATGGAGGCTTCAAACTGCAGTGGCACAGCAGAGCTGACAGACCCTTCCCTGCCACTCTGCCCCAGCAAACAGCTCCATGATTTGTGTGCATTCAGCACCACTGGGAGGTTGTCTCCAGGCCTCACTGGGGCACATCAGTTGTTCTCCAGAAGGTGATAGAACTGGATGTGACAGGAGAGGACCCAGCAAGCTTTAGGATTCAAACCCTCTGCTTCTGTGGTTCTGGACATGACCAGGAGCCAGAGCATCAGTGTGTCCTAAATCTTAAGTCCTGCCCCATGGACTGCTCTGAACTGTGGCTCCCTGTGGTTTGTTCCTCTGGCACATGGTCACTGATGTGCAACCACAGCCTGTGTTGCCAACAGCTGATCTCAAAACACCCCTCACCACAGGAGATGGGGACAAATGGCCCAAAGTTGGTTATATCAGCCAAGGACTTTAATTTGCACAATTCATCAGTGAGATGAATCCCACCCCTTTTGCTCTTTGATTCTCTGTCCCCACATCTGTGGCATGTCTTCAGCTCTGATCAGAGGTGTAAACATTGCATAATGGCACCAGAGCAAGGTTGAGCTTGGTCTAGGCTTGGTCAACAGCCAGCCCCAGTCAGTGCAGCTCTAGTTGGAAAGCCAGGCATGGAAAGGGAAGAGGTGCCAACTGCAGTGCTAGCTGTGTCATTCCCCTGGGCACTGTTGGCTCCAGAAGCCAGTGACTGCTCCTCCATTGCACAACAAACTGCACAGCTCATCCCTGCTGGAGTTTCTGGGAACATCCATAGTACAAATTATTTTGAAGGTTCCTTAGTAAAGGAGAATGTGCTACAAAAAGACTAGATCAATCAGTGTTTTGTTTGAAGTGGAGCACGTTCTGCCTCAGTGTTACTGTCTCATATTCCAGTGCAGCCTCCAGTGATCCTGTTAACTGGAAGAGTAACTTCTCTTTTTTTGATATTTTTATTTAAAAGCCTGGTCCATTAAGTGCATTTTTTTGATGGAGAGTTAAAGCCTCCACACCAAGATCAGTGGATTGGAAATGAAATTCCATTGTGACTATTTTACTCTTTTCTTTTAATGGTGAAAAGAAGAAAGAGTGAAAGACAAGCCTGTTCAAACGTATTGGCAGTCATTTTCTCTGAGTTACTCTGAGATGTTACAGTGTCTGGGACCATGTTTTTAAAAATATGAGCAGTAGTAATTCAGCATTTTAAGTTTGTAATACATATATGGAGAGGATTTTCCTCTTGAATCCTTACAGCACACCATATATATTATTAGCAGGGACTGCTGTAATTTTGCAGTCTTTCCAATAGCCTTCTGAGATTTGTAATGACTACTGAGGCATTAAGGTGACAGTCTTCCAGAACACCTTTAAGGAGCAATTAGTATCAGTCTGCTGGTGGTCTCTTGGTTGACTCTGCAGAGAGATGAAATGCTGTGTTAATTAGCAACATGTCAAAGCTGAGTAGCTCCATGTCTGGAGAATGCTCAGGCAGGACTGGGGTGGCAGAGATGAGCAGCCTCTTGCTGAAGTTAAATAATCCTGAAGGAATCCTTGGTTTAATTACTTTTTTTAATAAATTGCATTGAGGTAGCATTGATCATTAACTGATGAATAACTAATAATAACTAATAATGCATTCAATGGAGCTTTGGCTCCCAAGATACTCTTTCAGGCTCACATCTGGGGCAGGACTCAGGGTGGGACTAGAGCTCAGGTAGCCCCTAAAAGCCTTGCTCAGCACAAGCAGCACATGCTGCTGTGGGACAGGGGGAATCCTGAAGCATCCAGCCTGGCCTGAGTTCTGTGATCCCAGGGTTACATGGCTGTCCATTACTGTCTGGGTAGACTAAAATGAGCTTCATTATACCTTTTACACTGGGTGTTTTTCACCATCAGTTCCTTGCAGTTTTTCAGGTGGAATAAGCTCTGGAGTATTTCCACTTTGTACCTTCCCCAGATCCAAACATTGCACATGTGCTACAGGTGTCTGTGGTACCCTGTGGGCAGTACTGCATCATTTCACAGCTCTGCTTCATCCTGCTCTTGAAATCCACTTTGAAACCCTGTGAGAAGTAAGTTCTGCCTGAGTTCTAAACTGGATAAAATGACATTTCCTCATCAGCATCCACCTGGGCTCCATTGCAGGAGTACTTGGGGACACTGTCACTACTCAGAATATTCATGTGTTCAGCCCTTCATCTCTGAACTCTCTGGACACAGTGGAACTTTTCAGAATGGCAGAGTCGAGCTGAGCTGTGCACTGAGACAAGCTGGATGCGCTGGTCAGGTCTCAGGATCGAGCAGTTTGAAAGCACAGCTGTAGGCAGTTTGCAAAAATTGCTTCTCCCTTTTCCTGCTAAGATACTGTGACATCAGCCACGAGCATTTGCTGCCACAATTTATTGTTTCTTCCCATACTGAGTCAGAAGGGTATGCTGCTTTTTTTTTTCCATGGCTAAATTAAACAAATCAGTCATTTCACAGAAGTTTCCAAATGAAAGCTTGTTGTAAGCAAGACCAGATATGTTCTTTTACAGATCTGGGGTTCAAAAAGAAGAAAAAAGAAAGGGAAAAAAAAAATAAAAGAACAAGGAAGCTTGAAAAACAGCTTACAGTTTCCTTCGGGCTAATTAGATCTTATCAGTGAAAAGGCAGATATTTCTTTCTTTAGCATGATGCCGTGGTGAAAGTTGACCTGGTGTTTATGAAAGCATATTGCACACTGCTTTTCAGCTAGAACTGTGGAGTTTTAAATTAGTGATACTCATAAAAAGCCTGATGTGAAGGTGTGTGGAGCACTGGCTTTCAAAACACACTTATGCGTATTGTTAAGGTCTCGGGAATGGAGCAATTGCAGACCTTTTGTCATTCATCTCAGATGCTGGGTTAGAATGTTATTGATAGGAACTTGTCTTGCTTTCTTTCTGACTTTCATAGAGGCAAGAAATAAGACCCCTGAGGGAAAAAACACTCTGCCCTGTCCTAACGCCTCGAAATAGTTGAACTCTGAAGTCAGTAAAGCGTGACTGGATCGCTCAGTATTGGAGCTTTAGCCACAGTGTTATCCTTGGCTTCAGCAACTTACAGCAAACTGGGGGCAAACCAGTATCTTTGAACATCAGATGGCTGCAGAGTGATGAATTTAAAGAAAAAAACATCTTGCCTACAGCTTAGCTGTGAGTGTCATCCTGAACTGTGTCTCCCTCCAGGAGATCAGCCTTCTAAACACTGGAGTGTGCTCGGGGTTGGCTGAAGGGCTGCTGTGCCCTTCTGCTGGAAAAAGCAAGTCTCTTACAAAAAAAGAGTAGCATCTGTCCCTTAGAGGTTAGAAAAGTGACATTTTAAAGGTGATGTGTGGTCTGAGTGTATCCCTGCCTCACCAGCAGCCCTCAGCTAAGGCATGAGCAATGATTCCTGATCCCACTCAGTCCTGAGGGGATCGCGGCCTGTCCTGAAGGGATCACAGCCTGAGGTGGGAAATCTGTACCTCTTCTGTCCCCTCTGAGCCTCAACACAGGGATTCTTTGGACTGGTCTCTCTCATGTGTTCCTGAGCTCTACCCTGGCTTCATACATTCTTATTGCCCTCTCTGTCTGTCTTTTGTAGATCAGGAGTTGATGAAGGCCCTGACAGATCTCAGCACTTACTGTAAATTCATTCTATTTTAATACCTAATATTCTCCTGAGGCATTTGCTTTCAAAGCAATTAGACATCTGTCAGCACCTTTGGTAGGTTGCAAGCTTTCAGATCAGTATCCTAAGGTGGAAATAGCATTCCAGCCGAAAAATCAGAGCTTGCTCTTTAGGTTGGAGTTTTTCAGTGAGTAAATCTTCTTTAAGCTGATGAATGCAGCTGCTGCCTTGACAATTTGTGAGTTTATTTCCTTCTGGATATCCCCACTGGCTTGCATGTTGCTGCCAAAGAATGTGAATTGAGGCATTTTTGTCTTCCTTTTGCCTTCTCAGGCCGAGTTTGAACTGGGAGTTACAGGGGCTCTCATTAGGTCCATTTTTTTGTAACTGTTCATTAACCCTCTCTATTTTACAGTGCTGACCAATCCTTTGATCTTTGCATGGGGGTAGATTTCCACTTTACAATGGCTGTATTGTCAGTTTAGGGCATTATGGTTAAACTCCATGAATTCTGCATGTGCATTTTCCTGACAGGGACAGCACTGGCAGTGCCTGGAGGAAGGGAAAATCCACTTTTCTTTTTGTCACCTCTGTTCAACCCCTTGTCCAAGTCCCAGCTTCCCAGAGGAGGCAGCTTGCTGATGGGTTTTCCCTAGAGAATCCAGTGCTGAAAATTGTTCTGTGGATTTGCTTGCTTGCTCCATAAACATTTGGGAACAGAGAGCCTGTAGCAATACCTTTAGCTGTCCAGAGGAGGAGGGAAGGTATTTATGGGAATTTGCTGTTCAGGTGGAGTTTGATTTTTATGCCTCTTATAATGATGTCCTCTTTTCATAGTGCAGCATGAGTAAGAATTCCCCCTTTGTATGTATTTTGTATCTATTCCTATTTCCTATTGAAATTCCTGGGAAAGAGACTATCCAAGTAGAGTTGAAAATTTCGTCTTAAAATAAGCCAGATGTCCAACCTTCCTTTAGCTGCCAAGCCCTAAAGAGTTCAAGAAAGATGTTAAAATCTGTCTTCCTGGCTGTGAAAAACTAATTGCATAGCATAGGTGATGATCCCAGTCTCCCAGGAGAAGGAATAAAACTGCTCCAGGCAAAAACTCTGCTGTTATTTGTCTGAGGACTGGAGTTGGCAGTGTCTGTGGAAAAAGGTTTCATTGGTTGCCCTCCTTGCTGGTTAACAAATGCAGAGACAGGAACACAGACAAAGGTGGGTGAGTGTTTGTATGTTGGTATTTGAAAACCTGATTCACCTGATGAGAAAAATGCTGTTTTCTTTCTTTTTTTTTTTCTTCTTTCCCCCCCCCCGTCCCCCCCCCGTCCCCCTCTGTTAAGAGCATTTGTAAGCACAGGGAGTGCTTACAAGGCAAAGAGAGAGGTTTCAGACTCACTGTGTTCCAGTCATGTGAAGGAACCCCATGGCCTGGGATGTTTTATGCCTGTGTGGTAACAGCTTTTCTGTTTGTAAAATGGATGTACAACTCGCTCCCCTTGCAAAGAGTTTGGGGAGGATTAAGGTTAGTAAAGCACTGAGAAGAGTAAAAGTGCCATTGAAATCCTGAGGATTAGAGGTTGTATTTGACCAGTGATGTGGAAGGGCCTAACAGTTGCATTTCTCAGGATAAAAACTGTTCACTTTAAATCCAGTGGCCATGCCTGGCTGGATTCCAGGCTGGTGGAAGTCACTGAGGGCACACGGTGCTGGGGAAGAGCAGAGGGACACCCAAAACTGAGGAACTGCCCAGATCTCACTGCAGAAGCTCAAGTTACGAAGGGGATTTCAATAAGGGACTTTAACAATTGCTTTTTGGAACAGCTCACTGTAGGGAATGGAAGAGAAGGGTTCATTCAGCATAATCCTAAATCCATAACTATTGTTGAGGTATTAATAGACAGTGACTAAACTTCTATGTAAATCCAACATCTGAAAATCGAAGTGCAGTAGTATCTGTCTAACTAGTTGACCCTAAACTGAAATAAGAAGATTGTAAACAGAAAACCCCCACAATTATTTATTTTTTTAAAAAATAAGTTCCAAAATACATGTAGAATTTTAATATAGCACAACAGCTGCCTTCAGAATACAAAAGTTCCAGGTCCTGGAGGGGGCTGCATTGCTGGAAACATGGAGGTAAAGCTGCACCCCAGGATGACTCAATGGCAAAGTCCACAAGGGGTCTGAGCCAGAGATTGTTCCAAATGGAGAAATTCAGTCCTAGAGAAAGGCACTGGGAGAAAAAAAATAGGAGTAAAGAGCAGTGGAGCATGGGGGAAATTTAAGAGAAGGGCAAATACAAACTTGGTGAGTTCACCAAATATAAGAAATGTGTTTAATAAACTGTCATTAATGTGAGTGACTAAAGGAGAAAATCAGAGGAAGAGCAAAGCTTTCCTGCTATATCAGATGGTCTTTAAGAAGCAGCAGGGTTTTCTTGTGATATTTCCAGAACAAAATGACCACATCCTTGCTGTACTCACCTCATGGATGGGAGAAGAGGCCTGCACACATCCATGTGTTTTACCCTTGGATGCCAGTCTTACAACATCCACACTGCACACACATCCTTTGTACTTGGACTTCAGTCCAGCCTCAGTGCTGCTCATCTTCTGAGCCTCCTCAATGTTTGGCATTCTCCTTTTGAGAATTACCACTCTGAGGTGATGATGTTTTTCTGGGAGAAAGCTCCAGTGTCTTGACTTTGGTCAGAAACAGCAGAGGACAGAAAAAAAATGATCTTTTTTACATTATCCTATTGATACCTCCCGAGTGTTCCCTCACCTCCTCCTCTCCCCCATCATTTGTTTGTGTGTGGCTTTAGCAGAAACAGGAATCTTACCCAAGTCCTGCAACCCATTGTTTCTTTATGTTAAATACAAGGTTCTTTTATTAACTCCAGCTGGTGCACCTCCCTGTGCTCCCTGTGTTTGCTTTATTAAAACTGAGCAGCGTGCAAGTAGGACATTGTAAATCACAAATGACTGAGCCAGAGGAAGAGGGAGGGAGAGGGAGGGACTCCCATTGTAGGACAACAAAGAGAGCATATAAACAGCCTGGGCCTCCTGGCTAATGGCAGCCAGAACTCGTGAGTGCAGTTTGCAATTGCTCCCAGGAGGACAGACAAGTGCCAGACAGTTAGCAGGGACAGATGAGAGGGAATGCTGGAATACCTGATGTGTTCTCTCTCTATGTGGAGCAGAGCTTCTCAGAGGTCTGGGCATGCAGGAGCTGCCAGCCTCTGCTGTAATCCTGGATTTATCTTATAGCAGTGCCTGGCCGTGGTCATCATGTCTGTGGAGGAAGCCTTGTTACACCATCCAAGTCTTGGAGAGGAATTTTAAACCAAGACAACCACTCTGTCCCTCATGGAGAGGGAGGCGGAAGCTGCTGGTCCATAATTAAGCAGTGTACATTTTCCAGCTTTGCCTCTTCATGGCCAGTGCAGGGAATTGCATTTCTGCCTGCTTGAATCATGGGCATCCACAGGGACAGTCAGAGACAGTCCAGACAGAAAGACAACAACTTCCTTCCCTGTGCCAGCAGAGTCCCTCTGCTCAGAGCTCCCCGTGAAGGTGCAGAATCCTTCTGGACAAACCCGGCAGCCGTATGAAGGTCCCTGGCTGACACCATGACCCTGTTGTTGAGTCCCCAGCACCACAGTGAGCTGCTGGTCTGCTGCACACTCAGCTCTGGCAGTGACTTCTGTGGTGTGCAAGATCTGGAACCCTCTGCCCGGTCTCAGTGTCCTCTCTCCCGCAGTGCTCCTCCACCTGCGGGAAGGGGCTGCAGTCCCGGGTGGTGCAGTGCATGCACAAGGTCACGGGGCGCCACGGCAGCGAGTGCCCGGTGCTGTCCAAGCCAGCAGCCTACAGGCAGTGCCACCAGGAGGTCTGCAACGAGAGGATCAACGTCAACACCATCACCTCGCCCAGGCTCGGTGAGTCGGGGTCTCGGGGGGAAGGTGCCGCCTGGGAAGGGCCAGGCAAAGCCCGGTGTGATGAAAGTGGGGCTTCAGAGGTTGCCCAGAAATTAGGAGAGGGCACTCCCAGTCAGATTCCAGACTGAAGGTCTAGTGTGGGTGTGTCTTACCAAATCCCTGCCTTAGATTTTGCCCAAGCTGGAGCACTTGGTAGAGAGCACTGGAGAGGGCACCAGGAGCACACAAACGGTGGGTGATTGGTTGGTTGATCACAGAGGTGAGGCAGCTGACAGGTGTACCTTCCTCCATCACAAACACCTCCACACTCGTCCTGTGCTGTGAGTGTGAACTGTGATCATTTATTCATCGGTGCCCCAAGGGAACTACATGACCTTGTAAGGTAGAGCACCAGTGTTTGGGTTTTTTTTCCTTTCATCTGCTGCCACGTGAATGTGGTTTGATGAATTGATTTGCCCAGGGAGGCAAATCAAGCCTCTTCCTGTGATTTTCTGTTACTGTCCTTCTCCTCACCCTTCCTGCACCCCCTGTGTCCCTGACAGAGGTGGGAATATGGTGATAACCTATCTGTTTCCTGAAACACCTTAACACTGGATTTAAAAAATGTCACTTGTTAAGGCTTCTGTTAATACAAATTTATGGGAACCCCATGATTTTCCACATCACATTTGCTCAGTTTATAAGGGGATACAAATATAAATACACTAAAAATAATATCTTTCCAAACTTCATCCCTGTGTGTTCAGCCACAGCTCCGAGAACCAAGTTGGTTTCTTTACATTTCATACATCATCACCAGTAAGATGAAGCTAAATTAATGAATCAGCTGCACTGACACAGCCACATCAGTGCCTCCCATCACATTTTGGTGCAGGAGTGTGGGTTGTAAACAATGCTGTAAGAACTTACCAGAAAGAACAACCTCCTCCCTCACAGCTGAGCTGGTCTCATAGGCTGAGAAGCCTCTAACACACCTGAAAACACAGAGCTGCTAAATAATAGAGAACTATTTTCTAATAGCGCTGTCCAGTGTTAAATAACACTCAAACTAGGAGTGGACTTGAAGATTCTGAACTGAAATTTGTTTCCCAAAAGTTTACCAGATGTTTTTAAAAAAAAATGGGAACTATCGTTCTTGCAAATTCAGTCACACTGAGGGGCTTCTAACCCCTTTTGGTAAAGAGCATATGAGAGTACTTCCCAAATATTTTAGCACTAAGAACATAGTGGAAGGAAAACATTTCATTTGAGAAGTAAGCCCTTGATACACTGATGAGACAAGAAATCCATCCTAATTCACGTTTTAGGACAAAGCAATAAAACGCTCACGTGTTTAGAAGACTGAGGAGGCTCAAGTCCCTGCTGAAAGTAATCTGCAAGTAATTTAGGAGGCTTTTGTTTCTAAACCAGGCTTGGAATCACCAGGGCCAGAAACAATGATATTTGATATTAACAGAAAGATATACCATTGAGTGTTTTGCTCTTCTTACTTATAAGCAATTCTAATTGGATTATCTTTAAACAGGATTTTCTGTTTTCTGCAATGGAAACATCACCAAAAAAAAAAAATTACACAGAAAAAAATTCCAGTAGTCTACAAAAACCATGCTGCCTTGTCCCCATTCCAGAATGGTTCTCATCCTGGGTAACATTTGCAGAAGGATTTAAATGTGGGGGGTCACCTCACCTGTCTTTTACATCTGTGTCTCAGTGAAGATACATTCCAAGGGGTTTACCCTGTCTCTCAGGCACCTGAGCCATGTCACTGCCTCCACATGCTTCCTGTCTTACTTCACAACTTTTGAAGGACTTTGGACCTCTAAAATATTAGTCCTAGCCTTGTTTGTGGCTCAGTTTCTATTATATAAAGTCTCATCTCAGAATCATCAGGTCTGTCTCAGATGTTCTCACAAGATGTGTAATTTATTCAGCTGCATCACATGGCTTCCCATTGGCTGTGAGGAGTTCATGGGCTTGTATCTGGGCTGATGCTTTAGTCATTTTGTTCATCCAGCCTGTTTGTCACTGAGACAAAGTAGGTGAAACACAAGGAGGTTTGCATGTCCAAGGAAGGAAAGAAGCACTTCCAAGATGCTTCAGTAGCAGGAACATCCTCTGCTCCGCGGTGCTGACAGCGAGGTTGGCCCCCTCTTCCCTCAGGTGCAGGGGTTTTGATCACACCTGCCGTGCTGTTCCCTGGCTAATCTGGTAGTTTGTGCTCTGTTTTCTCCCCCAAAGCTGCTCTCACCTACAAGTGCACGGGGGACCAGTGGACAGTGTACTGCAGGGTGATCCGGGAGAAGAACCTGTGCCAGGACATGCGGTGGTACCAGCGCTGCTGCCAGACCTGCAGAGACTTTTATGCAAACAAGATGCAGCAGAAGAGTTAATGAACCTGTGCCACTTCCTAGAGTATTCCAGCTGTTGGTGTGTAAATCACAGACTAGTAGGTCTGAGTACTGGAACTTCACGAGTTGCTACAACGTGGTGGATCCCAAAGCAAACCCAATGAGACTTGAAACCAACTCTACAGACTGGATACCAAAGTCATCTGCTCATCCACCTGAAAAACAACAACCAGAAAGGGTCATCTCAAGGAGCCAATCTTTTTAGAGTGTTTTGACATCCTTACATTTTTCATTAATGCTTTTTACTTTAATATATTAAATCACCAGCCACTGGATGGCTTGCTACCGTAAAAAGGAAAGGACAAGAGTTGCAAAGTGATCACATATGGTACCTCCATGGAGGAAGGCCTCTGGCAAAGTAATTCAGCAAAGGTAGAGACATTACTAAATCTTTTAATCTTGGCTTTCATCTGATGTTTTCAACTCCCAGCAGTTATCCCTCTGTAGGGTGGGCTTGGAGGGACATGCATAAATGAAAGGCTTAATTTAAAGAGAGGATTTGCTCTAAAAGCTTTTTAAAACTGATAGCAGAGGATGGACATCTCTGAAAATCCTACAGAAAACTCAGTATAATTATATCCAACGTTCCAAGTAATATTTTTAGAGCCACTAACAGGGACTGCTTTTCTTTCTAATTTTAAAAAACAATCCTCTCTCTCTTTCCCCCAGAATAATAGAGTTTCTTTTATGAAACCTAATTTTTCTCTGGGCTTAATGAGATGGAAGCTTTTTAACAGCCATAGATAGTTGGTTTTTTTTAAACAAGAACCGTTTCAGCCAGAAATCATTCCATCCAGTAGAGCTCAGTGAGGGATTGCTTGGCCTAATTCTAACTTTTAGAAGTCAGTCAGATAATGAGACTTGTTGGTTTTTATGAGGACTGTGAAACTGGATAAAATTGGAACAGAAACTGGATTTGGAACAACCTTTGTGAGAAGGATGTAGTGGGGAGCACAGCAGGTGTCTCCTGTCTCTGGGCTCTTGAGCACAGCTGAGGTTATGTAGCTTTTTGAGTCAAAAGTGGTCAGGGATACAAGACATTCAGAGTGTGACTTGGAGCTCCTGGAAGCCCTAAGGTTCAGACTTCCATTGCTTTCAGTAAGGGCTGGGAATTCCCTCAGTGATTGGAATGCTCCCTGTCCCGCTGTTGTGGTGCTGTCAGGTTTGGTGCTATCAGAGCACTCAGCAAGTACCTCCTCCACGTCTCTGCACTTTAAACCAAACTCCTCTCTGTGATGTGAGGCTTGAAACAGGAGCTCTGCCCAGGGCAGGGTCTGTCCCCTCCCTTGTCACACAGATCAGTGTCTCCCTATCACGTCTTGCTCCAATAAGTATCATTTCCCGTGCCAGGGTCCGAGGCCAGTGGGGCCGTGGTCAAGTTTCAGCCCCTCCTCCTGACAGGAACAGAGCCCTTTGGATAATTGCAGCTTTGTACTCGCTCTAGAACTGCCTGGGACTGTTTTACTCCTGGGATCTGAGCACAGAACCAAGCCCAGCTACTCCTCCAGCTCCTGGATTGCAGCTCCCACCTGGCCCCAGGTTGTCTTTGTTGCTGTTGTCTCTTTTTTTCAGTGCAAAGAGGGGTAAAGACTCTTAGTACCAAACATATCTTTAGAGCAACTTTTTCCTCCTTATGACAGTCCTTTCCATATCCAGGACCTCACTGCAATAATACATTATTAGCATTTTATTAAGGGCTAAATTTTTCAAGCACAGGAGGGGGATAATGTTCATCACAGACTAACACAGTGTGGGCTTCACATTTGCATTTCTGCTTATTAGTGCAAATTGAGTGTGTGTGCACAGCAGGGCTGGCCTGATGCACAAAGGCACCTTTGCACACCCTTTTTTTCTCGAGTGCCTGTCTCAAACAAATCTGCTTTCCAATGCCTCAGATGATTTTCTCTGTCAGGGAAATGATTCCAGCTTGGTTTTTATTATACTGGGTGTTTTTTTGGCGACTTATAATCAGGATCAGACCTCCTTTTTCTGTTATTCCCACCCTGTCACCCAAACACAGAGGTTGTGTAACTACTCAGTGAGTAATCAGTGGAAAATGTTGCTGGCAGGGGTGACAGGGAAGATTTAGGCAATACCGGGGTGTTGTTCAGTGGGGCAAATTAGCAGGTAGAAGAACTGCTAAGGAGAAAGTTCCAAGAGATCAGAGCCCAGAGGACCTGGTTTATATTGGTAATTCACAGCAGTATTTTCCCCTTTGCCTGCAGTGACTCTGGGACTGTCCCTGCTGCCTCCCTGCCACCACAGCCACCTCTGGGTCCCTTTACATCCCTCACTCAGTTTGGAGTTTGCTGTTTTTCTCTTAATGGGCAACATTTGCCCATGAAGTGGCCCAGCCCAATAAAATGCCACCCCTGTGCTGAACATTTGTGGCATTAGGAACATTCAGGTTGGGCTGGTGAAGGATTTGCCATTGGGTTTCTCTGCTGTCTTGGCAGAATAACGTGTGCATTTATCATTACTGGTGATCAAAGGTGCTTTTCAACAGCAGGGAACATTTTCCTTCTGGTGCTGCTCTGTCACCCTCTCTAGGCAAAGGTGGGCTCCTGGAGAGGTGCATAGGGGAAGGAAGGATTTTAGTTGTTCTGTTTTTCAGTAATAATTCACTTCTGGCCATTGTCCAGAGCAGGATACAAAGCTGGTTAGACCTGTGGCCTGTCCCCATCTCCTGGGTTCTGGACCCAAAGGACATTTGGATCCGAGTTCTGGGTCTTACCTAAGGAAACATGAATTTACAAGGAATTTTTTCGACTGTCTGAGCACTGAAAAAACCACCTCCCTTGCTCTCACAGATTAGCATGCATCAACCTTTTATGTTTTATAATCAAACCCCAACATTAATTAAAAACTGGTGGCACAACACAGCTCCATTTTATTCCATTCTCTTACATCATAATGGTGACAACCTTCCCATGTTATAATAGCCAGAAAAATAACAATAACAAATTTAACTCTGTTCAGTACTCCTGCACTTCTGTTTTGTATCATTTTATAGGAGCTTTGCTATGAATTCACAGCTCTGCTCTGCCCTCAGTTACCACATTCTGGTGAAAAGAAAAGCTGTTTGTTTCAGTGTATCTATGACAATACTTTTTTTTAGTTGTTGGTAAGAGTCTGATGCTCTTTTGATTACAGTGGTGGTATTTCCATATTGTAAACAATACTCTGTACTGTTACTAAAGTACTGTACATTTCTAGTTGCACAATTGTGTTATTGAGTGTAGATTCTCACTATCTCATGTATGGTGCTATTTTTTGTTGGTGGAAAAGAATCTTAGCAGTCGATTATTGCTTGATATTTTATTATAATACAGGGATATATTCTCCATGGCAATAATATCATGTAAGTTTTCTCATTACAGAGTGAAATGTATATATTTTTCCATTAGCTACTTTGCATATGTACTGTATCCATGGTAATTTTCTTCTTGGTGCTGGTTATAAATAGAAAAGATAAAAACAGTCAAACTGAATGGAACCAGTTGTAAATGAAAGCCAAAACAAAAAAATAGGAAAGAGGATCATTCAATTTTGAACAAATTAAGTATGTTGTATAATAAATTTATTTTTTCCATAACAACTTTAATAAGGTTTCTGAACTTGAAACAAAAGTACAAAGCAAACCAAACAGCATGAAAATTAAGAGAGAGGAGTGAAGCTGTAAGTAAATACATTGTGCATCTGTCTAATACTGGACTGAGACTGGGATTTGGTTAAATCTAAGCCAACTTCAGTAGCTGTGGTCAGTGTAAAAGGTCATGTGGCAGTAAAATTCTGACATCTCAGAGTTCCCAGTGTGCTGACAAATCAGGAAATGATGGGTCTTGTCCTGGTTAGGTTGCAAAATAAAGCACAGGGATGTTAATACCTGAATGATGCCTTGCAAGGTCTGTGCTCAGTGACACAACAGTAGAAAATTCCTGTCTGGAAAAAGCAGGCCAGGCTCTGTTTGGGATATCCCTGTGCGTGCCTGAGCTGGAGCTTGCGCTTGGGGAGAGGGACATTTTGGAGGTGCTTTTGGGAAAGGTGGTTCTCCATGTGTGCAGCACCTTGCTGTGTGTTTGTTGGGAGCAGCTCCACAGGCACCACTTAATAATGAACAGTGCTGAGCATGTGGAAATTTATATTGGAGCAAAAGTGTCCCATCTGTTGGGAAGGTCTCTCCGTAACCTGGCTGCACACTGCCCTGGTGTGAAATAAATGGAATTACTCCAGTGCCAAGTGTTTTGGGTGTCTTTGTTGTAGGCACTAGGCGGAATCTTTGTGCTGTTTAACTTCCCCCCAGCATGGTAATGATGTTTTTTGCAGACAGCTGCACAAAGCTACACCTTTAAGATCCTCTCCCATTCCAAAGATGCCATTGTCTGTGTCCCAGTCCAGCTCAATCCTTGTTAAAAGGACACTTCTTGGAGATGGGAGCAGCATCTTCCTAAAGGACCCTTAAAGACTCAGGAATATGGTTGAGTTGTGACTTGGCAGTGCTGGGTTAAGGGTTGGACTCGATGATCTTAAAGGTCTTTTCCAACCTAAACCATTCCGTGCTTTTATAACAAACCAAAGCACAGTTGGTGTGAGAGTCCTCCCAAAATGACTTCCAGAAATGGAGTCTTTGCTTACTTTAATAACGGAGCTCATTTACTGATCTCACACTGGCTTCTTTGTCATGGCACTACATGGATCAGCTTCCTGGTTTTCTGAGGCAGCCTTAGGAGACACCAGGCCCTGCTGCCATCACACACAACTGTTCACAGCAGCAAAAATCCTGGAACTCCATCCAAGTGTTGCTGTACATTAACAGATCATCGTGTTTGTGCATTGCCTGGAGTCAACATCTGATTGCAATTGTTGACCTGTTTGAACAATAAAACATAGCTCCAAGCCCTTGGAAGCCAAAAGGCTTTACATTAAGCTGGGATATGGCAATGGGAGGGAGGGGTGTAAGGAATGCTGTCATACATTTGGCTTGAAATGTTCCTGGTATGTGCCAATATCTCATCTATAAATCCAGTAGGCTTATGTACTTAGTTTGCCTATTTTGCATGTAGCCATTTGCTGTTTTTCTCTTATTCCTAATCCCCACCTCCTACCCAAGCCATTGCCCTTCCCTGTGAGTTCAGTTGGTTTATTTATTTAAGACACCTCAGCCAAGATCACTAAGGGCAGGTGGGGTCAGATGGCTCCAGTGCTCTGGCATAGAAGTACCAGGAGGAAAGTATAATCTCTCCTCTGCTCCTTGGAGGTCATTTCTGCCTCCACCAGCTCCACCTGCTCCCTCCACTCTCCTGCAAGTCCTGGTGTCCATGGCAGCCTCGGCTGCAGGACCCTGCTTTCCCTGGGAGGAACTTTCCTTCCAAAAGGCTCAATATGGAACACTTTATCCTGCCATCAGCCCCGTGCTCACCAGGAGTGCTGCTGCTGGAGGACTCTGCTCTGCTGGTAGAGTGAAAACTGCATGTTCCTTTGTGCTTCCCCCAACACCACATGGTCCATTTCCATCGGGAAAGGAATGTTTTCTTCTTGCTGAGGAGTGTCAGTACAAACACCAATGTGCTGTGGAGTTCCAGGCAGAGGAGAACTGTGCCAGATGTGCTCACATTCAATGCACTCACACTTCTGACAGTGGAAGAAAAGAAGCCCTGGTGACCTCCTTGCTGGCAAGTTGTTTGTCTCACTTGTCCTGCTGCTGTAGGAATACAGTGCTCCCAGAAACAGGCAGGCTGTGGGAGCTGCTCCTGAACAGCATTTCTTCTTCAAGAACTTGGACCTGTGCTGAACACGTTTGATTGCACTTCTCTAAACCACTTGCACTTCAGCTTCCTCCTGGTTATCTTGACTTGGAGGCAGGTGAGTAAGAAGACAGGAGTTCCTCAAGTGCTGCCAATGCACAAAGATCAGTTTTCTTTTCTGTGTGCACATTTTTTTTTGTCATGTCTCTGGCTTGTCTTTGCACTCTTTAGAAATGGGCCAGGCTGCCTGGAGAGAGACTTCCTGACAACAGAACTGCCCTGGACAAGCAGGACTGAAGCATCTTCATTTCAGATGGGAGGAATTGTTTGTTTATAAAAGGAGAGTTTGAACAAGAGACTGTGTAAGTGGGGAGGGACCACCAATTCCCCTTAGCAGTAACTACCCTGAAGGTGATCAGAGAGTCTCCAAAGCTGACCCCCACGTGTCTTGCATCACCTCGTCTCCTTTCATGCCACTTTGATGTGACAGACCCCATGAAGGATGCCTGGAGGTGCATTGCACCACATTTATTACTTTGTCAGATCTGCTCTGTCTGCCAAATGGTGGCCAGACACCCAGACAGACTGTCCCAGTTAGCAGAGTCCTGCAGCTGATGTCTGGACCTTGCCTGTGAGTTCTCTGTGTGTTACCACAGCCCAGACACTGTGTCCACATGGCCTGGGCTGGGTGTCCACCTTGGCCCTGGGCTGCAGAGCAGCAGCTGGGCTTTCTTGGGAGTTGTGGCTTCCCTCAGCTCCTCTGGTTTGGCTCTGAGTGGCTCCTGTTTGGGTGTTTCATCCTTTCATCCCCCTGGGTAGAGCTGGAGCCTCCAGTGTGACTTGTCTGGGTCATGTCAAGGCCTTTGCACCCACCAGAAACTTCACCACCTCAGGGGTCTGAACAAAATACCTTCCCTCATCTGCTCAAGTGCATTTTACATCCTCCTTCAGCCCTCTGAAGAAAACTATTTTCCTCATCATACTCCTGTAGCAGTCTGGTGACTCCCCTTTCTGTTGCTTTTTGAATGGTTTTTGTTCTGAGGTCTTTTATAATTATTCAGTATTATTTGTGCAGTGGCACTAAAGAGTCTCCATCCTGACATGTGGATGCTGGAAGGCCATGCTCAAAGAAATAGTCCTTCCCTGAAGAGACTGCAGGTGGTCTGGGGTAGAAGGCAAATTCCCAAAGGAGATAAGTGGGATTCTTGGCAGCTGGAGTCTGAAAAGGCAGGAGATGAGCATGAATGGAGTGAGTGAGTGAGCCTGTGCTGTGGTTACTGCTCTGGAAGGGATGGGAAAGGGATATTCCCCACTGGGTTTATATCCTCAGACATATTTTTTGTTACTGAAAGTAGCCAAGGGTAAAATTCTCATCACTTCAGAGATGCCCCTTACAGAAACTGGCCAGGACCCTGCTCTGCACATGGGCTGGCAGGGAGGGAAATGTTCATTTTTCCTCAGGAGAGCTCTGGTAACACACCAGTCTGCACAGCCTGGCTCCACCACCCCAAAAAACCAGCAGCTGCTGAAAGATCCCTGACAGTTTTCTGTAAGGTCACTGCACTCCTGGAGACAGGCACTGAAACTACTCAGACTGCTGAGGGATTGGGGAAAAATGGAGAATCCTCTAACAGGGTCTTCAGGTTGCACCAAGATCAGTGTAATCACAGCCTGGCCAACAAAACCAGACGAGCCATTCTTGTGTTGGGATTTTTTTATTATTTTATTTTCTTGGAAAAAACATTATTTGAACATTTTGCAGCTTACATTTTTTTCCCCCAGCTCTGTATTTTTCCCCTTGACTTTTGTCTCTAATGACAAAAAGACTCAACCAGACTGCAGCTTTGTTTGGCACTGAACTTCCCTCCTGAGATGATCACACAAGAAGTCTTTTATCACTTTGGGGGCTCCGAGCCAGAACTGCCTGTGGTGGAAGTGGCTGGGACTGTAACTCCAGGCTGTGGTGGGATGAGAGTCAAGCCCAGGCTGTCAGCAAGGTGGAGCCCCTGCCAGGACACGTCAGGACTTCTGAGCCCACCTCCCCTGCTGCTGCTCTCATGAAGGAAAAGGTATGAAGTCCACATCTAGATTGAATTAGTCCTTCAAAAAAAATTAAGTGTTGTTTAAAATACAAATCCTGTCCAGAGTCATGGTCTAATTCCTTAGGAAATCACTATAAATCGAACCTCCCCTGCTCCCCACTGCTCAATAACAACATGTCACGTCTTGGTTTTCTCACAGAGCTGATTCACCTTCTGTGCCACTTCACTGTGTTGGCTTCAGGGCTGTCAGCTCTGCTTCATGCCCGGGTTTGTGTGGAGGAAGGAGGGTCCTGCTGAAGTCCTGGGCTTGTGCTCTCCTCAGGCATCATCAGCTCCCGGAGCTGCCTGACACTGGCTCACAGCTTCTTCCCCACATCACTTCCCATCACCAGCAATTCCTTGAGGAGGGAGCAGTGACACTGAGCCCGAGAAACGCTGACAGCCACATTTCCCAGAGGGTAAGGAAGATTCCAGCTCAGTTTTGGGTTTGGGTTTGGTTGGTTTTTTTTCCTAATCATGTTTTGCTGAAGAAACGATTTCAGAGGGGGAAAAAGAAAAACCACATTATTGTGTAAGCAAGATGGAAAACAGCTTTGTGTGGGTTCCCAGGTATTTATGTGCCATTCCCTCTGCAAAAACATTGCTGCTTGGCTGTTCAGCACGAGGGTTTTGCAACAGCTGTGTGCACAGCACCATCCATCACAGGCAGTGCCTGTTCCCTGGCTGTCCCCATGGCTTGGTTTATTTGTGTGCAAGGCAACTGAGGGGTTATCGAGGCTTTCCATCAGCTGTACAAACTCACAGCAGCACCAGCTCTCTGTGTGTCCCTGTCTGAGAATCACAGTTTTTGGGTAATAGGCTCTTGGGCAGCTCCTAGGAGAGATCTGGTCTTTCTAACGTGTCTCTCTTGAGGGATTGCTGCCTGTGCTTAAACCAAAAGCTATGGAGTATCCAGAGCCATATGTATAGGAGGAAAAAGGCATATTTGCTTCTTTCCAGCCTCCCCATAGGATGGTTCTAAAAGCAGAAGTATGGAAAAAAATTGACAAAATTGATGAAAACATCCTCGTATTTGTCAAAATTTTTGTAGGTGTTTTTCAGGGTATCGCTAAGTCTTGCCAGGCACCTCCCTTTCCTCCCCTGCCTTCCCCAAGTACTTCCATTTTTGGCTAAAAAATCTGAAGTTTGGGATTTTTTGACCAACAATGTCGGCCAAAACCCAGGCTCTTTTCCCTTAATTTTTCCACTTAATTTTTAAACTATCTTCTGGCAAAGCAGAAATACTGTTTTGATGGAAAACTTTCAGCCAGCTCTGCCAGCAGTCACACAGGCAAAGCAGAGCATCTTCCAGGAGAGGAGCCCGTCCGGAGGGCCCACGCGAGGCAGGCGATGACTGAAGCTCCTCTCCCTGCCCTGTGCCCCAGCCAGCTCTCTGCTCTTAATGAGAGACATCTTTCTAGAGATGTTTCCAGCCTAAATCTCTCTTGGCAGGTCAGCTCAGTGATTCAGGTACTCTGCCAGGTTGAAGGAAGATGTGGGTGGCACAGAAGGATCCCCTCGGAGCGAAGGACGGCGGGACTCAGAGGTGGGATGTTGTCCATCTCTTATCTGCTCTGGCTAATTTTGGACTCCTCCAGGCAAGCACCAGTTGGCAGGGGAGGGTGGGGAGGTGGGGCAGGTCCAGCTCCCTTTCAAAGCAAGGTTCAGTGTGCTGTTGTTTAATGGTGATGTTCAGATACACCAGGAGCTGAGCCAGGAGCTGTCTCCATGTAACTCTGAGAACCTCCAGGGATGAGATCCTGAAGTGGCTGATGGGCTGAAATGACACCAGTCACATCACTGCTGTGTGTCTGTCACCCATCTGTCCATGAGGAAGGGACTTTTTCACACTGAATTCAAGGGAAGCCCAGCTTCTCTCGTTTTTGGGTTCCTGTGATGACAGGAACCTGGGAGACAAGGAAGAAAGATGTTCTTACAGAGTAGGACAGAAGCCAAATTTCTCTATTTGGCCTCAGCAGCCAAAGCAGCATCTGCCCATAGGCTACATGGACAGTTTCCTCAGGGAAAAGCCATCCCTCAGCAGTCCCTAACATTTGCAAAGTGCTCTGAGGTCTTTCAGTGAAAGACTTTTTAGATGTGCAAAAGTTTATAGCCCTTCTCTGACCATTGCTGATTTTAGAGGGTTAAGTTAGGAACAGGAAATACAGTGACTAAAGGAAAGCCATTAATATTAAATTCTACCCTTTGCCAGATTGTCTTGTGTTATCTTTGCTCTTTCATTAAATATTTTCTAGTTTTCCTTGCAGGGCATTCTTTACAGGGGCAGCAACTAAGGAGCTGTAACTTGGCACATCTCCACCTGCTTTTCTGTAGCAGTGCACGTTTGTGCTCTGGGATTTGAGGAATTTCCTTTGCCTCTAGAACTGATATGCAAACAGTCAGCTGTACAGACATCAATCTGTCCAGTAGACATGCCACATGACCTAAGGAACAATACAGGTGGTCAGCACCATGCTGGTGACTCCTGAATTTCTGGAACGAACACTCATTTTCCTGTGTCTAGAAGACGAGAGGTCCTGTATGCACCCTCGAGTAATCTGCTGTGCTTGACTGATCACAAAACACCCACCAAGATTCCCCTGACAAAATTCTTCATTTTTGCCAAGGAAAGCAAAGATTTGCAGGAAATCAGAGACCTGACCTTTGCCACCTCACAAATATCTTGGGGATCTCAGGATGCTCCTCTCGGCAGAGAGGTGCTTGTGCCAGAGCAAATGTAGAGCTCTGTATGGTCAGTGCACAGCTCTTCCAGCAGCCCTTTCTTCACCTTTCTTTATCAACTCTCTCGTGATGAAAGCAGGAATGGGCAAATTTCATCTCCTGCCTGTTTGCTGTGTTGCTGTTAAGTCACACTGTGTGTAGGTGCTGCTGTGTGAGCCGGGATGGATGAGGGGTGTTAGGACTGGGAGGGAGGAGTGTTGTGGGTGCATAACCCAGCTCAAACCACATTCCCCACTGGAGATTTCATCACAGTCAAAGTCTGTGTGCTTGAGCTGCTGGGCACCCTGTGGGCAGCTAAAGCCTGAGGGAAGATTTTCAGAGAGAAAGAAATGGGGCTCCAGAGAGCACCATAACTCTAAGCAAGTTGTTCTCTAGGACAATCACCATTTCTCTTAAAAATGAGCCTCTCATTTCCCATTGATACTTCTCAGGCTGCAAGGAGAGCCATTCTTGTGCTCCTGAAGGCCTTAGCTGCAGACACAGCCTTGGAAGGGAAGTTTGCTCTCAGGCTACGGCAAAGGAATGGGAAGCACGAGATCTGGCATCAAGTCCTGCTCCCATTGAAGCCAGTGGGATGTTTGCCATTGGCTTCAGGGGGAGCCAAGATTTCAATCTGCAGCCAGATTTGCTGGTGTGCTGAGCTGTGCTTAGAGCAGGACTAGAGAAGGGTTCTTGGTTTCCTTATAAAGCTGTTCCTGCCTCGGCTCCTCCGCTGCAGAGAGCTGGGTTCTCACCTCACACTGCACCCTGCTTGCTTTCAAGCTTTCACATTTTATTCTTAGGCCAGGAATTCCTTGATGATAAGGCTGTCTGCTTGGTTTGTGCCTGTTGGATTGGCCCGTGGCTGGAGCTCTTGGGCATCCTCACCAGCAAAATCACCCTCCCCACTGGGGATTATGGACAATGGTAGAGAATGGGATAAAGCAATGGGACAGGGCTGGGGTAAGTGGCTTAAAAAAACTAAACCTTACAGGATTTGCTCCAGGTGAATCCCTGTGCCTCTTCCTTCAGGCAGTGGCTTGAATCAGCTCTAGTATTAATTCTGAGTGGTTCAAAAGAGCCTGAAGAGATTGTAAAGGTGGTCCAGGTTGGGCTTCCCTGCCTCACACCTTCACACCAACATGGATGGTTGAGAACTTTGATACTCTAAGCACCCCTTTTCCTCTCCAGGTTGGGTGGGAGCCGAGTTGTGCCAGTGATGAGCTGTGGTGTAGGTACTCATGAGCCTGACAGTGTAAACCTTTCCCAAATTATTAATTCCCCATCCAACAAGCCACCCCAAAGGCTGCTGTGCTGCTGTAGTGACCCAGGAGTTCAGTAGTGCATTATACAGAGCTCCAAAATGGACACACACCCCTGTAACCCCCCAGCACCACCTTTGGGCAGGAGCTGAAGGAAACAATCTCAGAGTGGACTGAGATCCTACCAAGCAGCCCCATTTTGGCCCAAATAGGTCCCCTTGTTTTTATTTGAATGGACTCATGGTGGAGCCTCTGTATGCCCAGGAAAAGAAACACTGCAAGTAATCCTCACTCTTTATTTCTATTTCTCCCTGGCCAGGATGTCTCTTCCTATTCCTCGTGTGGGTTTGGTCTCTACTGCCCCTCTCAGGGAACATCTGTAAGCACATCACATCTGTAAAGAAAGGCAGGGAACTTGCTGGACCAAGAAGTTGTCCTGAATTTCCTCACCTCTCCAGATGCCTCGTGTTTGACAGCACCTTCTCCACCTGCCCAGCCACAGCCTGTGTTCTCTGGCCCCCTGGGACTTCACCTCCTTCCTTTGACACTTCCACAGAGAGGAGCTGGTGGGAGCGACTTTCTGGTGAGTTGAAACCACTCTGATATATTTTATCCCCACAAACAAGGAGTTTGTAAGTGTAGGTGCTTAAAGCTGAGGTAGTGATCATCCAGAGATCCAGAGATGATAGTTTTACCGGGATTTTTCTCCAGCAAGTTGAAGCAAAGCTCCCCAGAAGTTCAGCCCTGGTGCAGGAGCGCACCCCAGTGTCACCTCTTAAGGCTCTAAGATTTGTACAGGCAAAAATAGTTTTTCTTCTAGTAATAAATGAGGGAGAATGGGGAGGAAAGCAAAGAAAAAACCCAAATGATGCCATATTCTCTGCTGAGCCCTTGGCTTAGCTCTGCAGCACCATTTCCCATCTCTCTTTCATGTCACTGTGAGATGCTTCCCCAGAGTATCTTACCAGTAGATCCTTTCTCAGTTTAGTGGCTGCCTCTGAGCCAACTCTTTTCTCCTGGTTCAGTGACTGGCCCAATGTTTGCATGACCTGTAAGCCATCAGCTTGTTGCCCTTCTATTTTCCTTGCTGATATGATCCCCACCAGCTCTCACGTTTCCTGGGGCCAAGCACAATCAAACAAAATGAATCAGAATAAACAGAATTAGTGCTCATTCTTCCTCAGCTACATGCCTGTGATTTTTTTTTCCTCCCTTAGCAAATTCAATCCAGCCACTCTTTCTCATGTTAATTTGCTGTAGTTGCTATCCACAGTCTCTGGGTTACAGGTGACAATGACATGAGAGGGCAATTCTTTGCTTTGGGCAAGTTATCAGTGTTTGGGTGCTTTGAATTTTAAGGAGTGGGGTAGGGGAGGGGTTACCTGATCCACTGCCCTCTGATTCTGTGTGATATTCATTCTGTTGCTGGTAAAGTCCCACCTGGGAACACAAAGATAAGAAAGATGATCCTTTGCACCTTTTATCTGCTCATTTGTCCCTTTAATTCTTTTCATAGTTCCTCTTCCCTTTCTTTTTTTGTTTCTCACTCTTGCACTGATTGTAGCATTCCAAGCACAGGGTCCTGACACAGCTTCCCTGGGATCCTGGCAGATTTAAAGGCCAAGCATCGTGTCCAACATGCTCCCATGTACCCACATATCACATTGGCTGTCTCCTCGTGGGCATGACACTGGAGCCAACTTCTCCTGGAGGGGACCACGGTGAAACTCCCTCCTGGCACCCAGGGCTTGGATGTACAAAGTCCAGGGTGGTTGGTGTGTGGTTGGTGTCCTTGACCCATTCCTTGGGATTGTTTCTTGAAGAGAAACACCAGCATTTGACCCTTGGCTTTCGGGGGAGTTTCTCAGCACCAGCCTCAAAAAACAGCTGGAAATGCTGTCCTGCCCTTCGGAGCAGAACCCTGTGGGGGAGGTTTTAGTACTTGTGAAGCTTTTGGTGTGTCTTTTTTTTTCTCCTGTCATCTGAGGAGGTCCCTGGCACTATGATAAAAGCCCCCACTGCCCACTGGGGCTCCTCTCCTCGTGGTGAATGTGGTCCTGAGGGAAGGCAAAGGTTTCCCCATAAGCACATTCCCATTCCATGGCTCCAATTAGAGAAGCTTTGTCTGTGTTTATTGCTAACCTTGTTCTTCCTTGCACTCAACCCAGCTGGAAGCCTGATTAGTGACTTCCCAGTGGCCTTGAAACCCAAGGGAATTAATTTGTCTTTAATTTTGTCCAAGCTGATACTTAGGGAAATGGTTGGGAATACTGCAAAGCAGCTTCTGGCAGTGAAGAGTCCAAGCCAAGGATTTCACAGACTCCTGGTGATGATGCTCAGCCTGTCCATCTGAGGCTGGCCTGTGCAGCATTAACCAGCAGGGACACAGCCCACATAGTGACAGACATTGTTCTGCTCCTCTTCCTTTCCCTGACAAGCAGTGGATTTGACCAGCTGTGCTTTGTTGGTACCCAGTGATCACACACTGCTCGTGTTTGTGTGACTTTGCTGCTGTTCACAGTTTGCAGCTGCAGCTTTTCTGGGTCGTTATTGACAGGCAGGCACATCCTTCCCTGCTTGATGTAAGCTCCCCCCACCTTCCCTGGATCTGGGCTGTGCTGACAGCAAGTTGGGTGAACCAGTTCACTGCTCTGTAACTCAGAGAACCACTGCACTAGCAGAGGAACCACCACAGCACTGCTTGGCTGTGGGTTTTTAAAGCACTTTGAGCTCCTTGGTGGAAAAGGGTAAGTGCAAACCTGTTCTGTTGCTCTGTGTTTAAGGGTTGCCTGAGATTATGGTTTGAAGTGAAAACAGCAGCCAGCAGAGCAGCTCATAACTCCCTCAGGTGGTCAGTGAGGTTTGGGGCATTTGCAGGGGCTCCTTCACAGCCCAGTTGCTGCAAGGGCTGAGCCAGCCTGGGGCTGGGACCCCTCTGCTGGGCTGTGTGCAGGACACAGGAGTTGTATCAGGGCCATGCTTAGACTTAGCTTTTGCTGTAACAATTACAACTGGTAAAATGTCAGTTTTCCCAATTTTCCTCCCCACAAGCTGTTTTAAAGGGAATGAAGGCAGATCCTGCCATAGCTTAGTGCATTACTGGCCAACTCAAATGACTCCCTGCTGTCTTTTCATCTCCACGAGACTTTTAATGCCCTAAGTCTTTGCATGTCCTGGCACACAGCCCAATTGAAGCATGAGTTCCAGCAGAAGTTTTACATTTAAAGCTGTTCTTTTGGCTTCAGAAATTTGCAGATTGAGGCTGAGAGTTGCAATTCAGCTGTTTGCTTGCAGATCTGCACCAGCCCTGCTGTGCTCTTGCCCTCACCTCAGTCAGGCAGTTGTGTTAACAGCATTTTCCAATTAAAGTAGCAGCTTCAGTTACAGAAAATGCTTTTCCTATCTGGGCATTTATCTGATTTTATTCTCTTTTAATCACTCATGGAGCACAGAGCTGTTTTGTTTCCCATCCCTTATCATAATTAATCCATCATCATTTCTGGTAACAGGGCTTTTGCTGGATTTTTTATTTTTTGCCATTTCCAGCATCAGCTTGGGCCAGCACCACCCAGACACCCCATTGCTCACGATGGGAAGCACTGATGTGAGTGATCAGGCAAATGTCAGGTGGACATGCAACTCATGAAGTTCTGCTCACCCAGAGCAGGAAAAAAGACACCCTGCCCTGGAGAGAGCCCTTCCAGAAAACCTCAGAGCCTTGTTGTGTAAATTATGGCCACTTCCCTGTCCGAAATGTTCCTATCTAAAATCTTGATCTTGAAGACCTCCACAGCCAAGATCAAGGCTTTTTACCATTACCTGGACATTCTGAGTCTCCAAGAGAAGAAATGGTGTCAGATGAACCTTCATCTTTCTTCGCAGTGCAGTGAGATAAGAGCTGCTTTTTTTCACTTCACCTCCCTGAAATGATCATCCTGGGCCTGTGGTACAACAAGCTCAGCAAGGGATGAGGGGGATTGAGGGATCTTGTGAGGTGCAGTGGGATCTGACTCTGTGTTTTCCCTCCAGCCATTTTTTCCATTGTGGACAAAGCTGTAACTGCTGGTTACTGCAGTGCTTGGGCTGGGCCTGCAGGAACTGGAGAAGGACCAGATGCAATGACAAAAGCACAGGTTTCAGTGCTGACATCCTGTCCCAGGAGGCCACAAAGCCCCTCTCTCCTATGACATGTTTCTCCCAGGGTTTGATCAGCTGTAGTTGTCACTCTGGGCTTGTGCCCACCACAGTGACCCTCAAACATTGACGCCCTTCAGTTCTGCAGGGGTCCTGTGAGGATGCTACAACCACAGACTGCCAGACCAGGCAGCAAAGCCTTCTGCTGCCCCCACGTGTTCTTTACTCATTATTGTTGCCACGCACCAGTAAAGACGTGGGAACCCTCTTGGCAAGGATGAGGAGGAGCCAGCACAGCCCCACAGCTGCTGAGGTCAAGGATCTTGCTTTGGAAGATTCTTCTGTTCTTCCCTCAAGCTCAGGGCCTTCCCTCAGGCACCTTATATTTTAAAAATTGCAAAATCAGATTGGACATGTTTGGATTTAGACAAGCTGGAGACAGCCTGGAGGCAGAGCAAAGCACAGAGGTGTCATCATCCTGCTCTGAAGGGGTGGGTGTGCACCCCCAGAGCCCGTGAGGGGATGTTTGTCCAACCCCCCTGCGGTGTGAGCGATATCAGATACTGGCACAGCATGTTCAGGCTTGTTGGCTCAGACCACGAGGAGCACAGAGAGAGAGAGAGAGAGAGACAGCTCCTGGCAGGCTGAGCTCACATGATAGGGTCATTGGAAAGACAAGTGATGCTTTCATCAACCTGCCTTTCCCCAGTAGTATCAGCACCAGCTTGAGCAAGGACTGACTCTGTGCTCCTGTAGGGTACCACGCTGTGTAGTGCCAAGGTCAAAAGCTTCCTCACAGATACTTTGAACCTGTTTCTCCACCAGTGTCTCAGCCCCCAACTCCCATCCTTCTTGGCCTTGTCAGGTTCCAGTTTTGAGCCATTAAAGGACACTTTTTTGGCACAGTTACATTCCCTCTGGATCAGTGGCACCTCTCAAGCTGAGGGGAGAGCAGTCTGTAGTTATTGACTATCTGCTGCTTCCCAGCAGTTACAGTTTGGGATCTTGTGCTTTTGTCCTTCTCTGTTGAGCAATCCTTTGTTGGGGCAGCACATGCTAATTGTTCTGGAGAGCATCAGTCCCAGAAGCTGCCTGGAGCCTGGGCTGACAGGTTGGTAGTAGCAGCCAAGCTCTCACATGGAACCAGTTTGTGGCTCGATAGTTCTGACCATCCCTGACACGGCTCCTTGGAAAGGAACGGTTGGCTCTTTGCCATCCTTTCACCCAGAGCCTTTTTGCCCCTGGCACCATTAGCAGATGGGCCCAGGAGCAGTGCCTGAGCTAAGCATTGTCCACAGACTGCCCTGGACACTGCCTGGAGCTCTGTGAGAACATCTGAAGGGAGCAGCACTCCCTGGCAGGGCTGACGTGCTCTGGCAGTCGGGGATTGCAAACACATGCTCCAGCTATGCAAGAAATCTTTGCCTTGTTCTGAATGCAGCTCTGCCTGGGTTCCTTCCCAGGAACATTCCTGTTCTTCACAATTTACCAGTTGCAGGAAGGGAGAAGGGGGAGGAGGGATTTTAAGAGTAAGGGAGAGGAAAGGGAGCAAATCTTACAGTGCTTTCCCCAGCCAAATTCCTCCAGAAGGACAGGGTGTGGAGCGTGGACTCCAGAGTCTGGCACCATCCCAAGAAAATATGAACTACAAAATCAAACCCACTTTTAATTAGTCATTTGTTTTTATATAAAGAATTAAGGCACTCTTTTTCTGAAGTAGTTCAGTGTCTGCTATCACACAAACCAGGCAGCCCCTGCCAAGTGGTGCTGTGTGATAGAAGGAGGGGCTCTGAGCAGGGACACATTATCTCCTCCAGGAGACAGCAGTGCTGCTCAGATCTGCATCCTGCTTCCTGAGATAAAAGGCCCATTCCTCAGAGGCACAGCACACGTGAGAGAGTTGCAAATGCAGTTCTTGTAGGTGGCAGTAATTTGATGTCTGAGCTGGAGATGAATGATGAGCTGGGGCTCTGTCATCACACCTGCTCTGTTACAGACAGGAGGGAAAGCATGAGAGGGTGGGGCAGGAACTGCTGCAGAGGTGCAGGGAACCCAGCTCCTCACAGCTGACTCTCAGGGTGACAAATCCCTTTTCTCATGCCAGCAACAGCAGAGCCCTGCCTGGAGAGGGCAACTGAGGTTTTCTCCTCTCTGTTGGGTGCCCACTGTATCAAACTCTTAGACTTATGGTGCATATAATTCAATCAGATGTACATACAGTACCCACATAAGCTTAGTCAGTGCAGGCACCAGGGAGAGGATTATTTTGCTGTATTTGGCTCATACTTCTGCCTTAACCACAGGGGTGACTTCACTGAAGTTGGTTGTGCTGCATTAGCCCAGAGCAAAGCCCAGCATTTATACATTATTTGCAATAGAGGCATCATCATTTCTCTAATGCTGTGTCCTGAGCATGGCTGAGGTTTGCTCCAGTCTCCCACTAGGAAACAATGAAATGAAGACAGAAAGGAATACTCATCTTTTTCTCTTTTTACATATATATAACTCAGTACTATTAGCAGACTTCTGTTGCCTTATAGTGCTGTATAGGAGCCTTCCCCTATACTTGCTAAACTAAACAGGAATAATTAGTTGATATTAAGCAGATGCTCAATAGATTTTTCTGTAACTTGTGCTGTACGTGGTGTCAGGAGGGAGTTCACAGCTTGTGGGGGTCCCCTCCTTCATCTTTTATCCACTGTACACTCTACATTTGTATTGTTAATGGCCCATATGGCTGTGAAGGAGAAGGGTGAATGATTTCATTCTGTCTTGCTTTGATTAATCCCAAATTATGGATCAAGTCACCATTAATGATGGCCCTGGTGATTTATGAATGGCAATTGTTATTCCTGCTGGTCCTGAACAGTTGGAAACTGTCAGGTGCCATCCTGAGCAGCTGGAGCATGAGCATCCCTTGGCACTGATGACAAGGTGTGCAGGGATGTGTGAAATGGCCCAGCTCTGCACAGGTGAGCTCAGGGAACACCTGCACAACAGGGACAGGAGCTGCTTTCTGCCAGTCACACATGAATTTATTCGTTTCCCAAGGGTGGAGAGCAGCCTGCCACTGAGTGATCTGAGATTCAAATTACAGATTTTATTGCAGAGCTTAGAAGGCTGCAAAAAGAGAAGCAAGGAACTCACAAGAATTATGTGTCTGACACTTTGAAAGCTTCTGAAGTGAGCCTGAAAAAAGAGGGAGAAAACCAAAGTGATGAGGAGAACAGCAACTCTGGATCTGAGCAAGAGCTTCGAGGAGTCACAGGGCCCTGAGGAGAGCCCTGTCCTAGTTTGTGTGGAGACCCCAACCAAGAATCAAGTTTTCATTCTTTATCACAAAGGCATCAACTCTGTTGTGCCCTGGGAAGGAGCTTGCATGGGTGTGAAGGCCAGATGGTGCCCAGCATCATCCCAGCCCCTTGGATTGAGTGAAAGACTTCCTCAGTTCTGGTGCCCTCTGCACCGACATAAGTCAGGGGTAGGAGGATTTCCTCCTGAAGTTCAGGGCATGTCTGACCCTTATGTTGGTTGAATGTAGATAATGACTGAACCATTGAGCTCTCAGACAGACTCCACTTGTTTGGGGCTTTGCAGCTCTCACAGTCTATCAGCTAACAACAAAAATATTCCAATTATTTGGAATGATGACATCATCCACACAATTGACCCAGAGCCAAGAATAGCACTCCTACAAAACAGTTATTTCTTGTTAAGCACTATCAAGGACAAGTAAGCCCAGACTTAGCTCCCTCAGCAAAGCCTGGTTGTTTCCCCCATGTTTCCAGATCACCTCAGCAGTTGTGTTTTCCAGTTTTGAGCAGCTTACCCTGAATGACCTGGATTTGCTTGACAAAATGTGATCATTGCTTGTAACTTTTGAACTTTGAATAGTCACAGGGAGGCTGTAAGTGGCTCAGGGAAGGAGTTTTGGCACGTCTCATCTAGTCCCCTCACTTGCAGAGCCCTCTCTAGCACCCTAAATCCATATCTGTTGGGTCAGAAAACTGTGTGAGCTGGCTGAGCCTCAGTCATCTGCTCGTGGCACAGACTGGCCCAGGGATGGAGGGGAGGGAATCCTAATCCCTGCTTGGTGATGGGGTGCTGGCTCAGCCCCAGCCCTACCTGGCCAGTCTCCCACCCCACTTCCAGCCCTGCCGAAATCCCTCAGCCCACAGAGGTGTGTGGGCAGGTGAGGGTTGTGAGGGAGTAATGGCTGCTGCTTGAAAAACCAAGGGTGATGCAGGGACAGGTGTGTGACATGGACCAGGGCTGTTCAGGTGTGTGACATCCTCCAGGGCAGTGACACCACACCCAGGGCCATACAAGTGTGTGACATGCCCTGATGTACAGGTGTGTGATGTGCCCCAATGTACAGGTGTGTGACATGCCCTGGTGCACACCCAGGGCCATATAGGCGTGTGACATCCCCCAGGGCAGTGACACCACACCCAGGGCTGTTTGGGTGTGTGACGTTCCTCCTTGTACAGCTATGTGACGTGTCCCCCTGTACAGGTGTGTGACATGTCCCCTGTACCGGTGTGTGACATGTCCCCTGTACAGGTGTGTGACATGTCCCCTGTACAGGTGTATGACATGACATTCCCCCTGTACCGGTGTGTGACATGTCCCCTGTACAGGTGTGTGACATTCCTCCTGTACAGGTGTGTGACATTCCCCTGTACCGGTGTGTGACATGTCCCCTGTACAGGTGTGTGACATGTCCCCTGTACAGGTGTGTGACATGTCCCCTGTACCAGTGTGTGACATGTCCCCTGTACAGGTGTGTGACATGTCCCCTGTACAGGTGTGTGACATGTCCCCTGTACCAGTGTGTGACATGTCCCCTGTACAGGTGTGTGACATGTCCCCTGTACCGGTGTGTGACATTCCCCCTGTACCGGTGTGTGACATGTCCCCTGTACAGGTGTGTGACATGTCCCCTGTACCGGTGTGTGACATGTCCCCTGTACAGGTGTGTGACATGTCCCCTGTACCGGTGTGTGACATGTCCCCTGTACAGGTGTGTGACATTCCCTTGTACCGGTGTGTGACATGACATGTCCCCTGTACCGGTGTGTGACGTGCCCCGGGCTCGGTCCCCTCCCGGCCCGGCCCCTTTAAGTGAGGCCCCGCCTTCCGCCGCGCTAGCGCTCCCCCCTCCTTTCCCCGCTGCCCATTGGCCGGGCGGCGCTGAGGCCCCGCCCCTCGGCGCCGCCAGCCAATGGGAGGAGTGCTGGGTGAGCCCGTGGCCAGGTCGGTGAGAGGCCGATGGCGGCGGGTCCGTGAGGGGGGCGCGGGGCCGGGGGAGAGGGGTGGGAGCGGGGACACCCTGAGGGGACCTGGACTCCCCTTAAATGCTGAGGGGAGTGGAGTCCTCTGAGGAGTGTGGGGACTCCTGAAGTGCGGAGGGGAGCCGGGCACTCTGAGGGGATGGGGAGGATCGGGGACTCCTGAGGGGATTGGGACACCCCTGAGGGGATGGGGGGGATCGGGGACCCCTGAGGGGATTGGGACACTCCTGAGGGGATGGGGGGGATTGGGGTCCCTTGAAGGGCTGAGGGTATCGGGACCCCCTGAAGTGCTGAGCGGGTCGGGGTCCCCTGAGGCGCTGGGGGAGCTCGGGACCCCCTGAGGGGCTCGTGGAAGAGTTTGTCCTTCCCTGGAGAGGGCGGTGTGTGGGGGGAGGCCGAGGTGTGCGGTCCTGGGTCACCCGGCACAGCCGAGCCCCAGCTGTGGGTGCCCTGCCCGGTGCTAATTAATGCCATTAAATGGTCGTGGTTTCACCTGAAGAATCCATTAGGGGTAGGGGGAGAATATTAAGGTCAATGGGGTTCCATGAGAATGCGAGGTTTCCTTATGTGTACCCAGCTCTGAGAACAAATTGTTTGTGGAGCTGAGGATTGAAGAAAACAAAAAATAACAACTTGCAGCTGCAGGCTGAGCAATAATTAAAATGCTTGGGCAGGTTCTTGTCTTTATGCAGCAAAATGGCCTTGTCAGTCAGGTTGAAGTTAAGTGTAGCTTAAGCTGTCCTTATTTAAAAAAAAAAAAGTACACTTCCAAGAAATTAAAATGTGGGTTCTCAAAGTGTAGACAACTAAGGACTTCAGAAAAAGTGACTTAAAGGATAATTTAGTTGAGTGTTTTGGTAGGAGATCTGATATGTTCCATGGATTTTTTGACCATAATTAAAGACACTTCACTCAAAGTGACTCTCTTGCTTTTTAAATGAAATTGTAGGAAGTGTCTTTTAAAATGTGCAAAGTGGTTTTATGAGGTGTTTTGTCCACAGGTAGACAAAAAAAGAAAAGGTTGGGAAATAATCTACTATAATAAAAAAATTATATACTACTACTGTGACAATAATAATAAATAATCTACTATAATAATATATTGCTACAGTTTGTACATAACTTTTTTGATATTACTGTTAGAATGGCACTTTTACCCTTGGACAGAGGAAAGGATTGTGTGTTCACACACTGCTGTGCTTTTTGTCCATCCTCTGAATCTCACATGCTGAGAACTGAACACTGGTACTGAGGGAATTAAAAACGTCTGGTTTTTGTTCCAGGTGCTGGTGTGGAAGATGAGGCTGAATGAGAGCCGGACAAGATCCTTCCAGGCTGCTGTCACGGTCCACAAATACCCGGGCAGGCAGGTCTATGTGTTTCCCGATGGCCCATCCGACTCGGAGGAGTCCTCGGAGGAGGAGGAGCTCAACGTCATGGAATTGCGGCCCAGGGGGAAGGAGCAGCAGCGGGGCAGCACTTCCCGGGACAGGCCTGGAGCTGTGGTGCTTCTGGAGCGGGAGCTCACGGAGGGTGACAGCCTCAACAAACTGGCCCTGCAGTACGGCTGTAAAGTAAGGGCCTTCTCTGGGTGGGGTTATCACTTCAGAGGTATTCCATGGGTACCTTACTGTCCTGGTATCTGGGAGTTTTGATGCTGAAAATACACTGTGTTTTTCATGAATGGTCAATATCTGGGTGAAACTGGAGAAAGGCAAAAAACTCCCAGACAGACACAAAAAAAAGAGTTGTTCAGCCAACAGCTGAGGAGGGTGTCGTCAGCCTCACACCCTGCCTGACCTGCTTTCCTGTTTAATATGAGTGACTAAGTGCAGGTTGTACTAACTCATTGAAGTGAGGGCAAACATTAGGAAGCTGAGCTCAGAAATGAGGGTCAGGGCTCTGCTCTCAAGGAACATTTAAGAGTTTTTGCAGCAAATAAAGCAGTACAAAGAAACACCACTGTGATAGGTCTGGCTTGGGGTGGGATTTGGGGTTGTTCTTTGAAAGGTATCAGTTTACATGTTGCAAGGAAGGTCTGAGTGTAAGGGGTGGAGTTGGAGAGGTGCCAAAGTTCAGGTCCCAGAGTCCAGGTGCTGTCTGTGTGTGGGTTTTGATTGTTTGCTGTCGTGCCCAAAGTGTGCTCCATCAGCTGCCTGGGGGCAGGAGGGAGGGGTGGGCAGGGTGAGCTGTCTCCGAGTTGGAACACTCTGCCCAGTATCTTCTCTTTGTTCCAAAGCAGAGCACTTCATAGAAAAACTGTTGAAAAGTTTAATTACCTGCTCTGAAGATGAGAAGCCCCCCGTTGTTTAGCAGTTGGAGCTGTATTTTTAGAGCCTCCTTCACCCGCAGGCTGGGATTAGGAAGTTCCATGGTGCAGACAGTTGGACAGTGACTGGAGTGGGATGATGATACGGCTCTGGCTCTGCTGCTGCACTGCTGTTTGCAGTTGGTCTTGCTTAACCACACAGCAGCTGTTGGTGCAGCTGAGGCAAGAGGGCTTAGAGGGATTGCAACAATTCCTCCCCTCCCATTCCCTTAGAGACAAACACAAAACAAAAAAGGCGCCCGTGTAGGTTCTGCTGCGGGGCCTGGTGTGTGCGGAGAAGAGCCTGGGAGGACTTGAATCGGCTTTGATTGGTACCAAGAGAGCCCAGGAAGGCAGAGCTGCAGCTTTGGTTGGCTCTGGAGCTGTGCCTGAGCACTCCTCTCGCAGCAGCAGTTGTGTCGCTGCCGCTTGGGCACAATCACAGCAGTTTGTGAGCTCAGAGGAGGAAGGTTCTGAACAGCTCTTTGGTTTATGGCACGAAAAGTCCTGCTGTGCCCTCTGGCACTGTAACTCTGAGGAGTCAGTCCTGTCCCTGCTGTGGCTGCTCATCTACCTCTGCTGCCCCATTCCTGCCCCACTTGAAGGCTGCTGGGCCCATCCAGGGGGAAAGCTGGTAGGGAGGGACCAGGTAGTCAAGTGTTCTTCTCCCTCAGGAAAAAAACTGTCCTGCTGCCTCCCTTCCTTCCAGAAAGGGCATTCCTGACTAGTTCCAGTTAAATTGGAGAGGCACAGAAATCTTTATCATAGGAGAGTTGTGTATTTGTCTGTTTACAGACACTGATCAGTTTTGTTTTGTTTGCACAGTTAACCAGCTCCTGAAAGGCCCCCAGGACAGCAGTGAGGAAGAACTGTAGCCACAAATACATATGCAAATGAGTTTAAAAAATCCAGGACGAGCTTCTTCTTGAAATCAATGAGAACTTGACATTGGTTTCAGAATCTGCTTGGGGAGGGGGTATTAAGACAGTGCAACAAATAGCTCTGTGTGTGTGTGTGCCACAGATAACTTGGCAGAGATGGAAAGCCCTTTAAAATCCTCATTTTTACTCTTGACCATTTATAGTCCTGGCTTGCTTTTGGCATTGTTCATAGCTGGGACAAGAGCAACAAACTGCAGCCAAAAAATGAGTACAGAAAATAAGCCTAAATGGCTTGTGCAGCCCAGGCTCTCAAAGCTTCCCATCAGCTCTGTTTGTTGTTTCTGTGCGAGTGCTGCTCCACTTTCTGTTTCTAGAGCCTCAGCACAGCACTGCAGTGTTTGATTGCAGACACCACGGGGGATATTTACTGTCCCACTAATTTGTTTTCATTGGAACAAACCCAGAAATTGAAGCAGCACCTCAGTTCGGAGGCTTTGGATGAGATTGTTGTTTCATAACTAAGAAGTTGTGCAGGGTTTAAGTGCAGGGGTTGCACTGGGGCAGCCTGTGAGGAGCCTCAACCAGCAAAGGACGATTCCTTTTGCCTCGGGGGCCCCAGATCAGGACCTGCATTAAATGGGCTGTTTTCAGAGTTCTCAAGCTTTGCAGAGTAAGCATGAGATTGAGGCATCCATCTCATCTCTGCCTTGGAGCAGAGTGCTTGGGAAGTGAAGTGCTGGTTTTGTTTTAGCTCCCCAGTTTCCTTGGCAGCCTCAAGTGAGTGCCCAGTGAATGCAGGTCATACTGTGATTTCTGAAAGAGCGAGGCACAGTCCCCGCAGTGTCTCCTTGGTGTGATGTAGCAGAGGTGGTTTAGCTGTTTATGTTGTCTTTCTCTTTGGCTTGGGGTCTTGCTGATTTGTTTTGTGTCCTCAGCCTTTCCCTCAAGGTTCTTTCACATCTCCTTGGCTGCTGTGGAGAGCACCTTGCACACGTTGACATCCTGTTTGTCTTTGACAGAGGGTTTAGGGCAGCTGAGAAGTTGCTGCACTTCCTGGGGGCTGTGAGCAGGCACTGTATTAATTAAGCATCTTCTTTTATCTAATGTTAAATTAAGAGGCACTGTCTTGCCTTTGTCTTTGCTTTGGGACTGGCCCTGTGACTGGCTCTGCACGTGTGGCTCGTTCTTTCTTGCTCTTCCCACTGCTGGTGGGAATATGGGTCACAGAGGGGAACTCTGCACAGGAACCACCAAAGGTCACCTCAGGGCCCAGGGGTGTTGCCCCTCAGCAGGAGCACTGAGCAGCTGTGCAGGGATGAGCTGGATCAGCTGCTGTCCTGCACAGGAGAGGTGGTGCCTGGGCACAGGATGCTCGTGCTGGTGTGGGAGACGCTCACCTGTGCTCCAGGTGTGACCTTGCTTTCAGAGATGGAGCTCTCTTCACTCTGAAAGCACTTTCTGAGCTGGAGGGTTTGACTGCTGGTGCTGATGTTGTCCTCTCACCTTAAACATTGGTGTGTAAAGTATGAAAACTGTTTTAAAAAGGATCTGTTACAAAGACTCTTCTTGCCTTAACTTGGATTAGAAGGTAAGTGAGGGAAGACAAAGAAAGCAAAGGGGAGGAAGAACAGTAACAAGCAAAGTACAGCAGATACAAGAGCACTAGAGGAGGGTATAGACTGGTTTAACAGGGGACTGCCTTTATCCTGCAGGACCTGGAGCTCCCTCAGCTGGGAATCTCTGCAGAACCCCAAGCCAGTTGCTTTTATTCTCTGACAGCTGTTCGATGGCTCTGGAGCTGCTTCCCACTTTGTTCCCGGGTTGTCCTGCACTAACATCGGTGTCCTTTGGGTTCTGTAGGTCGCCGACATCAAACGGGTCAACAACTTCATCCGGGAGCAGGACCTGTACGCGCTGAAGTCCATCAAGATCCCGGTGAAGGCGCACGGGCTGCTCACGGAGAGCAGGCGGGAGCTGCGGCCGCTCCCTCCGGCCCAGCCCGGGCTGACCCGCGTGGAGCTGCCCGAGCCCGACCCCGGCACGGGGGGACCCTCCAACGGCCAAAACCTCAGCGACTACTTCAGGGACATCGACCAGAGCATCCAGGACGCCGTGCAGGTGGAGGTGCAGCTGAACACAGAGTACTGTGGGGAGCCCCTGGAGAGGCCTCTGCCCGAGCCGGGGAAGCGGGACACCGGGAACGGTGCGGACTGCGGGATCCAGTGGTGGAACGCCGTGTTTATCATGCTCCTGATAGGAATTGTGCTGCCAGTATTTTATATCATCTATTTTAAAACACAAGGCCTGGTGGCCCACACCTCCAACACAACAGTAACCTCAAATGTTTCAACAGCTGGATTGGAAGGGAAATTACCACAAAGCTCAGTGGTAGGAAAAAAGTCCTAGGGGGAAACGGGAGACCCCTCCAGTCTCTCCAGCAGTGGTGCCCACACTCTCGTGACTGACCTAAGTGCATCTAAGGGGATATAATGATACAGATAATTTTTATTTTTATAAGTAGCTGATGATGGAATCCTGAACTTGACTGAAAGTGAGGTGATGTGATTGTGATGGAAAAATAAGGATGATTTGTTGCTTATGAAGGTCACTGAGCAGGTGGGTTAAGAGTGGGGAACTCTGTTGAGGGAAGGTACTTTGTAGCAATTTATTGTGATTGCTTCAGGTATTTCTTAATGCCGTGTCTGGAAGCAAATCCTTTGCTGCTGAGCTAGAGAGTGCAGTATTAATGTGCTTGGAAAGCTGGGGGTTGTTTGTATTTTAAAGAAACACTTTAAAATACAGAAGGGGGGGCTCTTTCACTCAGAGCTGTCATTTTTATTTCTTGCAGACCATGGTGGTTTTGGCTTAACCCTAAACTGATGGCTCTAAGCTGGGTGTGCCAGCCCCTCATCATCCTCCTCCTGAGCAAACCTTTGAGTTGGGTTTATTAGGTTGATGTCAAGCCCCTCCCCTGGATGAGTCCAGACCTCTCCCCTCCATGAAATCCTTCAGAGATGGGATCTCGGTGCTGTCCCCAGGGTGCAGCCAGAGCCAGCCCTGCCACTGCAGGTGGGCAGAGGGTGTTGGAGGAGGATGTGAGAGCAGGGAGAGGAGTTGCACACTCCTCTCAAGGGCTCTTTTGTTGGCAGGGGGGTCTAGTCAGTATGACTTGTTAAAAATACTAATAATAGTCTATAATGGTGCATCTCAGACACCCGATGTCAGTCACAGACTTGATTTCCCTGTGTGCAGATTTCATGGGAGCAAAGTGCTGAGTCCCATGCAGGGTGCAAGGTCCAGGGCAGAAGTCCAAGGCACAGAAAGAAGGGTAAAGCCTTTCTAGGACAGGACTGAGCTGATTGTGAAGCGTTCTGTGACCTGCAGATGTGCATTAAAAAGCTGCTGAGGGTGTAGGGAAGAGTGGGGGAGCTTCAGAGGGCAGAGGGCTGTGCTCTTCAGAGACACTGAACACTGCCTGCTGGGAGGAGCAGCAAGGGAGGCTTTGGGAGCTTTGCTGCAGAGCAGAATTGGCCTCAGAAATTGGATTCATCAATTCCAGGCCTGCAGGCAGAGGTAATTCCAGGCCTTCCTGGAACCAAACACTAAGGGATTTCCACCCCACACAAGCAGAACTGTGTGATGTTACAATGACAACCTGTGTTTCCTGCAGCTCTCAAAAAAAGTGCTCAGGAAAGCCTGAGGGAACCTAATTTTGTAAATGAGGACTGTAAAGTATCTTATACTGAACAAAAACTTGTATTTTTCTTCTGTGAAGAGCTGTATCTCTTTGTTCTGGGGGCGGGGGGGATTTCTTACATTTTTAAATAAAGCCACATGAAATAATAAAAGCACAAGGGGCACAACTTGTGCTTTTTTTTTTTGTTCCCACACTGCACTGTGCCGAGCACCTGCCCCAGGACAGACTGCAGGAACCAGGAGTGGGAGCAGCAGAAGGAAACGTGAGTGTCCCGAGGGGCAGGAGGATGGGCTGGACCCAGGCTTTTCTTTTTGTTATAATGTTCTTACCAAGCATTAACTTTTTGACTTGAGTGTTAGTAACAAGTGTGTGTATATATCCCCCCAAAAATCCCTGTTGATTAAAATCCTCTTCACTGCAGTTTAAAAGCACAAGCTGATGACTGAAGTGGACACCTGGAGGGGGCACAGACACGCCAGACAGGACCACGTGCTCTGCAAACACGAGAGAGGCCGGAGTACACAGTAAAAGCCAGTATCTTTACTTTAGTGAATGCAGGATACAAATATTTTACAACAACCTCTAGCATTTTTTCTTAACCATTTGATAAAAAGTTCACTAGAATATTTATTGTATATTGAAGAAAAAACAACACATTCAGGGAAAAAAAATTGAGATTAACTTATTTTTTTTTTCTTAAAAGATTCGTCTCAAGGATGGCAACAAAGTCCAGCTTGTGCCGCCAAACGGCTTATCAGCATTAAACCGTGAACAGCTTCTTTGTGAACTGTTGACTACAAACATTTACCAAATACATAAATCTCTTTTAAAAAAGCCATTTTAAATATAGCAAAGCAGTGTTTCTCTTGCACAGCAAAGTGAAGAAAGGTTCTACTAAGATTTAAATGTTTACATTGGTTAAGTCTTTCTTTCACATTCGGATTTCACTTCTGCCCAGGATCAATTGTTAGGAGTTGTTTTGTTCCTTATTTACTATGTATTTCTTGTGCGCACAGTAACTCGGAGTTCCTGCTGCATTAGTGTCCTTGAGGGGAGGGCAAGGCTAAAGCAGTTCTGACGAGTCCCTGACAACGTGGCGTTCCCAAAACTACCGTGAGAGCTCGAGGATGGAGGTGATTTGTCACAACAGAGCTAAAAATCTTAAATCACTCAGACCTGACTGGGTTTAGCCCAGGGTTGGATCCACTTGCACTTCAGTCAGCAGAGAGAGAATTTTAAAAAAGTATTACTATCTTTTTTTTTTCACCTGTTGAAATATCTGTGCTATGTCATAATTATTTTTTTTTTATAAAACATTTTTTTTTACAATTTCTAAAAAAGTATGTTCCAAAGTGAGTTACTTGTTACTAAAAACCAGGATTCCCATTTCCTCGATGGCAGGAGCTGCTCCCCAAGACGGGAGGGCTGTGGAAGGACATTTCTGCCATGGCTGGGGCAGCACAGGGCCAGTCCCCAGCCCAGCTCTTTAGAACTGATTTTCTTTAATACTCTTTTTTAATTCATTGGTGCAATTTCAATACAAACTCTAACCCTTGTGTAGCTTTGTCTTTAAGAAAACAGTAATAGTACTGTTTAAAAACCTGCATAGAAATAAAGACTATTGAGATACAGTCAGCAAAGCCATCTGATAAGGCACACAAGAAAATAGACAGTAAATGTGAATGCAGAACTCCCACTCGGATGTACAGCAAAGGTCATACAGGTGCATAAATCATGGAACTCACACCACTGGTCGGAGCAGCAAAAGGTGCAGGGGCTGGCAAGTGAATTCGGTCACTGGGGAGCACAATGGCCTGGGGAACGAGTCCCCTTTGCCCTCATGCCCTGTCAGCCAGTACCATCCCAAACTAATGGGATCCAGGGCCAAGGAAGGGCTGGGAAGGGACTGGAGCCTGTGCGGGTTTCCCGCTGCCACGACAGGGGATGGGCTGGAGGCCACAGGTACCTCCTGCTCCCCCTCTCCCAGCTCCTGTCACAGCATGGGGGGACTTGGAATTACACAGAAATAAAGCCCAAGCAAAAGTTTAATAAATATCAGGGATAACCACGAAGTTTGGATAATCCCACTGCAGTTTCCTCCCCAGCACCAGCACTGCCAGCCTGTCAGTGACCCCAACTCCAACACCAAACCTGCTCCCAGCCCGGGCTCACAGCACAAGGGGGATCTGGATCCCTCCTTCTATTTCTTGGAAGCAGCACATTTTTTCCCAAACCACTTGCCAACTCCCAAAACCTTTTGTGCTCCTCTGATATGTGTCATTTCCCTATCATGAGAAATTAGGTCAAGTTTTTCCACTGGTTTTTTTTTTTTCTCCCTCCTCAGAAGAGGCAGCTTTAAAATGATGCCTTAAAATGTGTTGTAACAGATTTTTTATATTTATGCAGGATGAACTTAACACCGGATTTTTTTTTTTTGCCACTTTGCTATTTATATACATATATATAAAATGTATAATGAAGCTTAACCATACAGCACAGAGATTACAACTGAACGGCACACATTCACCACCAGTGAGGGGGCCAACCCCTTTATACACCCTCTGAAAAATCTGGATAATAATATTAATAATAATTAAAATCCAAAGAAAGTACAGTATATTTAACAAAATAGTAAATATTAAACAGTGAATACTCTACTTAATAAGGACCTCGCCTTGTTTCAAGTTGGCGTCAATCCACAAAAATATACTTTTTAATCTGGTGACCGTACAATACATAGGTACTTACACCAAAGGTGATAATATATTTAGGATGCTATATACACAAAGAGTTTGGCTCAAATTTAAATTTACATATAAGTGTTCATGGCTTATTTTTCCCCCAAGGTTCCGCCTGCAAGTTTTTCCTTTTCATCTTTGAAAGCAAAAACTAGAAAGTCAAAATAAGATAAAACTATACTCTACAAAAAAGCTACAACATACAGCTTTGGCTTATATAAATAATTCATAGCAGAATGTGTTCAAAAGTACTGTATATAACTTTATATATAGTCTTCAATTCATTAGGGTATTGTTTTCTTTAATATAAAATATACATGAGCTAAAATCCGTTTCTATATTTTTCAAAGGTATGAACGTAAAAACAAATTTGTCAAACATATTCCAATTATAACTTAATATATTAATTTTATTTTGTTAATGTTCTATTTTCTAGGCTAATATTTTCTGAATATTTCATGCGAGTTCTCTATGTCTTTCACTCATTAAAAAAATCACTTCTTTGACCCAATACACTATTTTTTTATTTTTTTTTTTGCACGTGCAAAACAGGGTTTTTGTTTTTTATGTTTTTTTATTTCTTATAGCATCAGCCCTTCTCCATGCACCCTCTGCAATAGAGACCCATGCCAGGTTGGGTAATAAAAGGTCAGTTTATGTACAGTATTGCTTTCTTCTTCCTGCTTTTCTACTGCTCTGCTGCTACAAAGCAATTATTTCTTAACTACGAGTAACCATGAGCTGAACTAACACACAGGGACGTACTACAGGCGAGCCCTGGGCTGTGGAGGAGGAGGAGACACTGCGGGGACAACGCTCTGCCAACGGCTGGGGCCAAACACAACTCCAGGGAAGTGCCAGACTAGATCAAACCTACGGGATTGTTCTGCTTTACCAGGGGACATCTGCAGCTATACACGAGTTTGTCGTAAGTGCCTGATGATCGGTGTATGCTACACACACTAGCACATATATATGCATGTGGAGATATATATATGCACGTATGTATATACATATAAATATACTTAGTCACGTCCTTATTTATAAATGTGGATATGTCAGGACAGTTCGTGCTGGGGACACCGGGCTGGCGGGGCGGCCCCGCGGGTTTATGTCACCCACGTGTCCATCCTCATCCGTTTTACCGACGGGCTCTCCCGGTCCTCGGCGTTGGGCGGCCGCCCCAGCACCACGGGCGAGTGGAAGTCGCTCCGGGGATCTTCCCGGTCGCTGCCGTCGTAGGAGCTGCTGGAGCTGCTCAGGCTGTCGACCGGGGAGCGCCCCAGCTCCTGCCGCGACGGAGGCGGCGCCGGCGGCTGCTGCGGCTGCTGCGGAGGGAACCCCGAGGGGGTGACGCGGTCCCGGGGAGGGGAGATGGGTTCAGACTTGATGTTGATGTTTTGGTTGGTGTTGATGGAGAGATTGGAACCCTGAGATATCTGGCTGCCAGTGCTGGGGAGAGAGCATTGAAAGGCACAAGTGAGGAAACGCGGAACGCGGAAGGAAAGCGACAATTCCCGTGTGTCTGAGGGGGCTCTTGGGGCTCAGCACCCTCCAAATGCACCTCACTGAAGTCAGAACAACGCTGAAAAAAAAGGTCTGAGCTGCATTTACAAAAGTTCAGAATGCACAAAGGTATTTCCCACTGCCAAACATTCCAGTTCACCAGCAGGTGCCTCCCAGGTAAGAAGCTGGGCCTGCAGGGACACCTCAGCTGAGGTCTGAGGTGACCAAAGGGACAAACACCCCGACACAGGAAGGTTTGGCAGCACAGATAAGAAGGTAAAATGGGTCAAATGCTGAACATCCCTGGTGCAGGTGGAAGAGGCAGAAGCCCCTCAGGACCACAGTACTTACACAAGGGAGCTGAGGGCCGCGGGACCGAGGTGGTGCTGCTGCCAGGCAGACACCTGCCCCAAGGACAGCATTCCTGGGGAGTTAAACCCCTGCAGGGCAGACAGGTCTGCACTGGTCAAGGAGTAATCTAAGGGAAAACAAACAAGAGTGATTTATAGATTTATATATATACACACACATGAATAAATACACAAGAGTTTATGTGTTACACACACATGCAAAGGCTTTCTGCCCAAAACAAATAAAGGCAATTCCTGATCCATAGGAATCCAAACATGGAAACTGAAGTCTGGGAGAAATCCTCCCAACCTCACAGGGAGCTTAACAGGACAGAAGCCTCCAAATGACAAGTTTTTCTGCACTCTGCTTTCAGGTCCTACATGTTGCTCAGAGCTTCTTCCAAACCACAGGTACAACATATGAATGCATTTTATATATCTAGGTGTGCACCTCACAGTAACACTGGTCACACTCTGAAGGGTTTTGTCTGCAGGGACATTTCAATATGAAACTCTGGGAAGGCAGGACAGGGGCCGGGTGCCCGAGGGACAGCAGGGCCAAAGGCACTGCCAAGGGACCCCTCAGTGCAGTCCCACTGTCACACATCACACCCTCCCCTCCACACACTGTCACTCCTGAATCTCTGACTAAACTGTCATCTCCATATCAAATAAACAAAAGAAACCTCTTTTCTTCAAGTAAAAAACCATCATCAAGTAAAAAACACAACTGAAATGGAGACTGGAAAACACAATCTATCCCCAACCCAGAGGCAGACCCAGCCAGGTATGTAATTTATGGCCTGGTGTGCTCTGCTCAGCTGTGGGGTTTGAATATTTGTTTTAATTTCTAGAATGTTTTAGAACCAGTAACTCAGGTGGTTCTGGTCCTTCTCTACAGAGGGAACACTTCTCCAGCAAAGCACATTATACAAAATAGGATATTTGTGGAAAACTGATACCCAGTGCTTTAATTAAGGATCCAAGAGCTGAATCCCTCCCTTCCAGCCAGGGTGAGGAAAAAACCTCATCAATCCAGAAAAACAATTTAGGTATTGAAATTTTATCTCAGTCCTGCAAAGAACTGCAAGGCTGGAATTGCTACGTACGTGGTGACTGCCCTCACAATCCCCAGATGACAGTTTGGTTTCAACATCAAATTTCTTCCTGCAAATCCCTTGAAAGGCTCAGTCTAATAGAAATGATTCTTAAGTGTGTGAAAACCACTAAAGGCTGAAAGCTTTGCACAAATTATTGCATTATCAGAGGAAATGGGCTGGGCTGGGCTTTAAAATCACATCCCAGTGATACCAGCACTTGTCCAATTGTGTAGGACACCAGTTTCCACTGTCTTTGCTGCTCCCTGAGGTTCCCACTGCATGTGTGAATCTTCCAGGTTATTCTGGATGAGGGATGCACCCAGTGCTGCTTCCTGAAACATCAGCCTGTGAGGGAACAGAGGGATCTGTCAGGCAACAGGGGAAGCTCAGTGTGGGCCTTCTGAGCAGGGACCAGAAGGGTTTGCTTTGAACAGCCATTAAATCCAAGAGATGAACAACCTTTGGGGCAAGTCCTGGGTCTGCATGTGCAGCTACTTCACACTGAAATTTGGTTCCAAAGCAAGTCACAAATCTTCACCCTGTCCATGACACTGCTCCTGCCTCCCTTTAGACTTCACCCCCTCAGGGCAGAGACATTTGTGTGGATGTTCAACAGCTGGGCTGGTGCAAACACAGCCCTGGCTGAGGAGGGCACAGCCCTGTCCTTGAGGAGGACACAATCCTTTGTCCCTGAGCCCTCCTGGCTGCAGCCCTGCCCAGGGCACTGCCAGATAATGAGCTCAAAGGCAAATACAAGAAGTGAGGTGCTTGGCTGGCTAAAATAAAAACTGCAGTGAAGACTTTCAAAGCTAAAAATAGTGGAGAAAAATGTATAAAATCCCATCTTTTTTGGGGGAAGTGACCATAAAAGAATGGCTGCTCTGTCTACTCCATGTCCCAAAATCAGAGACTCCTGGTGATGCTCCTCCTTGCAGAAAACAAAGACGACAAAACCTCTCACTCAGCTTTTGGGCATTTTGTACAAACCTTGAAGTTTGTTGTGATTTGTCCCAACCTTTGCACAAGAACAAGACCTCGAGGTCACTGCCAACAGCCCAGCACAGCTGGTTTTACCCCTTCCTAACAATGCCATCCCAGGGGGGCTCAGCCTCGGGCAGCAGCAGGTCCTTGCTGGAGCTGTTTGGCACTGGGGCAGCTCCTGCTCTGTTCCTGGAGGAGCCACCTCTGCAGCAGGTGTGTCCCTGTCCCCCTCCCAAAATTCCTCTTCTAACCCATTACAGCACTTACATCTGAACATTTAACCAGACTTCATCTAAAGAACAGCAAACTGGGGAATTATTTCCTTCACTTTCCTTTCAGTTTTAAACCCCAAGGTATTATTTCTGACTGACAGGATTTATTGACACTTCTCTGCAATGTAGCTTCTCTGCAGGTGCAGCTGAAAATCCAACTACACAGCACAGCTCAGTGCTCATCAACCTGAGCCCTTCATGGAAATTATTAGCAAGATTCCTTCCCTGATTACACACAGGCAAATAAACAACCTGAGATTGAAGGGAAAATTATCTCTATTGGGATGGAGAAAAGCAGGAGGCACTTCAGGTTGAAAAAGACTTTTAGGATCATCAACCACTCCCCCAGCGCTGCCAGGGCCACTCCCCCATGTCCCCAAGTGCCACATCCATGTGCCTTCTAAATCCCTCCAGGGATGGGGACTCCACCACTGCCCTGGGCAGCTGTGCCAGGGCTGGACAAGCCTTTTGGTGAAGGAATTTTTCCTCATATCCAATGTAAACCTTCCCTGGTGCAACCTGAGGCCGTTTCCCCTTGTCCTGTCACTCAGGAGCTACTTCCCAAACCAGCAAACCACTCATCACTTTTATATCACCCAGTTCCTCACATCACAGGCAGCTGGGGCAAAAGGCAGATTTAAGGTCCTGCAGGAACAGCAGCTCTGAAGAACCAGCCACTGCCTGAATGTGAGGAATTCCAGTATTCCCGGCCGGATGGCTGCAATGGCGCTGCTCTGGGCAATGGATGGCCCTGGTTTGCAGCCTGACTGGAAGCTCCTTCCCCATGGAAGTCCCAACATTTACACATTTCACGAGCAAAAGGCTCAGTTTTGCTGAGCAAGAGCTTCACTTGGACCCAACGGGAAAACAAACCCACGTGCCACAGAAATGCAAATTTCCTGGGCCTATGAATCCCAAAAAAGCCTCGGCCATCCCAGTCCCAGCCCTGCTCCCAAACCTTCCCAGTGTTGTATCCCCCAATCCCAAGCCTCCCCAGTGCTGCAGATCCCAATCCCAAGGCTCACCAGTGTTGTAGGCCGTGGGCATGGCCGAGTACACGAGTCCCTGCGGGGGCAGGCTCGGGGTCGTCACCGACACCACGGGGGTGGCGAGAGGCTGCGTGGACTGAGAACTGCTGATCCTTTGGGTGTTCTGCAAGGGAGGGAAAACACCACTGTGACACCAGGGAGAACAATGGAAAAGCAAAGGAGCATTCCACCTAAATGTTGCTGTGCCGAGTTTCTGAGTTAGGAAATACGTCCCTCTTTTGATCAGGGTCGATTTTCTAAACAAGTTGAAATATTTCAAGGCAACCAAAAATGATCTTGGCAAACTGAAAGGAAACACTGATTACGGCTCACTGGGCCACTTCCACAGCATGCAGATTGCAACAGTGTTAAGGACACACAAACAAATGCAATTTCTTAGGGATACACACAACAATTCTCAGAAGTTCTGAAGTGATTTAAGAGTTTTGAGTTTTAAGGGGGTTTTAGTGCAGATGGTGAGGTGCAGTTCCACCAGAAGAGATTCTCCCACTTCACAGTTGTTTATCCAATTTTCCAAATTTCAGCTGCCAGTTTTGACACTGTGCTGACTACACCTGTCCTGAAAGGAACACAGAGATCTTCTAAATTGGTGTTGATAAGACTTCAGTGATAAAATAATCTTGCTGTTCCCATGGTTCCTGAGAAACTGAGAGAGTACTTGTTATAATGCAGAAATGTTTCCAAGCAAATGACACTGGAGTTCACACAGAGCAACTGTGCTTTTTGACAGGGAAAATAGCTAAACTAGATTGTCTCACATTATCTAACTGTGGGCACAACTTCGCTTTTTAATAACAGCCTTTCTTTCCCATTTACTGCCATGAACATCTGCAGCAAACACATCACTCAACCTAAGCTGTGACCAAATCTGCTGCTTAGAAAGTTAATTAAAGCCCGTGGTGAACAGCAGCAGCCAGCAAAGCTGCTCTCACTGCACCAAGTGCTCCTCAGAACAGGGGGTTGGGCACCGTTTGGCCAGGCCAGGCACTGCCAGGAACAGAGAATGGGGCAGCTCTGCCCTGTTCAGTGGTACCTGCAGCAGTGGCAGCAGCCTCTGCACCCTGCCTTCCTCCACTCCTCCAGAACCATTCCCAGTTCAGGGAGCTGGGTTTCAATCTGCTGCAAATATGTTTTTAAGGCAAATCTCTCTCTCTCTACCTCAGAGAAAATATTTGCTGCAAAAGGAGCAGTTCTTCCTTCATCTCTTTGGCAGGTTCCATTTCCCACCTTTACAGGACTGAAGTTATGACTTCTTTCCCTTTCCTGCCAGACACAGGGATTTCAGGATCTGCACCACTCCATTTTTTTTCCTCCACTCTGATCTTGAGAGAAGGAGCAGCATTAAAAATGCATCACTCCCTTTTTAATATCAGAAGGAGCAGGTACAGAAATGGGGCTGTGATCAATTTTAAGCTTAGATTTGTGAAGATGAATTGAGGGTTATCAATCTTGTGTCCTTCCCATTTAAAGCAAGAAGTTTGTACCACAGCTTCCACATTAAAACGAGCCACAGCCTCCCAGCTTCCCACCTCTCCTGCTGCTCAACTCCCACCTCTGAGCCTCCCAAGGATTTGGGGGCTCTTTGGCATCAGCTGCCAAACACACACCCTGGCAGATGAGCCCACTGTGCTCCAGAGCTCCCAGATTTCAAAGCTCCCAGGGAAAGTCCCACCGATTTTCTGTAATTGATCCCTTTAAATCACTTTAGTACTTCTGAAAATCCCCCCCAGACCAAGTTTATCTGGCACAAAGAGATGTTATTAGAGCAGATTTTTGTGTCTGTCAGGAATTGACCTTTCTCCAAAGCTTTCTTGGATGGCAGCCTATAAAGTTGGGATTACTGTATAATGGAAAAGTAAAGAGGAATATACTGGGAAACAATCCAAACCAAAGGATTTCCCCATGGGATTTTTTTTCTTTCTTTTCTTTTTTTTTTTTTTTTTTTGAGTGGCTAATAAAGGTGGTTTTCTGAGGTAATTTATTTCTGAATATAATTGCTGAACACTAAGAAATATTTAGATGTGCCCAATATTGGTTGTACTTGGAGGTCCATGACAAATTTCGGGATATTTTATCTGTTTTAGCTGGTGCAAATGTAACAGGAAAAATTCAGTATCTTTATTGTTTATTATTTTTATTTATTATTGATTATCTTATTAATTATTCTGTTATGCTACACTGCCCTTTGTAGCTGTTTTTCATGTTCAGTGCTCAGTTCCAACCTCACAGGAGGAGTGTTCACAGACAGGATCTGGCCCTGCCCAGCACTGGCACTGGCAGCAGGGATTGGCATAACCAGAGCAGTGCAGGTGCAGTCGGTGCCTCCTGAGCGTTCCGAGGCAGACACATCACCTCTCCTTTGTGTGACTGTTCCTCCCCTTCCGGCTGAGCCAGGGTTTAAAGCCACTAGATGGCCCACGCTCCACACGGGATCCCAGCCCCAGGCACTGCTACATCCCACTGCAGAGCAGTTTTGGCAATTTTGGGCAGGCAGCAACACCTGAATTCCTGCAGCATTTGCATTAATTCCAATTGCAGCGATATCCTGATTCAGTGTTTTGACACTGAGCTTTATTTCTTGCACTGAAAACCGGACTCTCCCCTAAAGGGAGAGGAACATGTCTGACTGTTCCATGAGCAAATCACCCCAATAAAAACCTCAACAGTGACCATTTTCCCTCACTTTTGTAAATCAATGTCTGTGCTTAAGGTAACAATCACCCACCAGCATGCATTCAATCACGGCACTGATCTAAATCACCACACTTTCCATGCTTCCATGCAATTAGAGCCTCCTCTGAGCAACAGGTCCATGTTCAGAGACAAATCAAGGCCTGCCATGGGCTGATTTCTCTGTGAATCTGATGCAGCATCTTCTGCCTGCTTTGTGCCACAGCAGCTGAACAATTTGCAAATGGCTCTAAAAATAAGTCAGGAATTATTTTAGCCTTACTTTGATTTTCCAGCCAGAATGCCAAATGTTCAAACCTTTGGGGGGGGGAGGAGAAAAATACCCAAATCCCCAGAGTTTCCTTTCAAAAGCAGAATATCTTTCCACTGGGAAAAAAAGGTAGAATTATTCATTTGCAATCCTCTGTTCCTTTTGGTAAACAGGGAACACCCCCCTGTGGTTTGATAATCTCACACAGGATGAAATAATTCCAACCTCCAAAAAGGTGACCTCACCAGCAATGATGTCATCTCCTTGAAAATAAGAGAAGTAACACAGGGCTTGTGTTACAATCTCAAGAACTTCACAAGTGAAGCCACTTGCTAAAAATATTCCAATAATTTAGGGGGTGGGAAGTGGTTATTTATGTTTTACATAAAAGCCAGGACATACCCTACACACATGGACAGTTACTTTGTAAGGCTCTTTTCCAATGTTCCCTCCAAGAAAAACAGAAACATTTTCAGGAAAAAAAAAATAATACAAGTTTACAAATGGCAAGAGCTGACTTTGGATGTGTTTTCAACTTGAATTGGTCGGGTTTTGAGTCTGATAAAACAAATGTATTTTTGTCTGCTACCAAGGGAACACTGGAATTATTTAAAATATGTAATGAAACTACAGTTAAAAAGCTGTAGTGAAAGACATTTCCAGCATCTTGCTGTCTCTCAGCAAACAGCAGCCCCAACTCACCAACTCCAATTCATCCTCCTCCGACTGTACTCAGCAAACAAGAGGGATAACACAGTTACTAAAAATAGCATTGCTTTTCAAATGACAGAAAAAAAATCACATTTGTGCTTCAGGATTTTTTGTCATTTTAATTAATAATGTGAATTTGACACCTAGACCTGTAAATAATGCAACAAGAAATGTGATACTTCATGAAATTCTTGTCAAATAAAAGCTGTGTATTAAAAGAACATGTGGCTTTGGGGAAATGAGTGCAGGGAGAGCTCGGAGAACACAAGGACACCAACACAGGTAGAGGTGGAGCAGAGCAGTCTCTGATCCAATAAACCAGCTCAGCAACAAAGTACTTGTCAAATACAACCACCAACCCAGGCCAACATCTCCACTCTGAAATCCCTCCCCAGTTCCCTCAAAAACACAGACAAAACCAAAGCTGAACATCATGTTGTTGTTCTTCACAACACAACAGTAAATAAATGTTGTACCTCACTAACATCAGACCTGCATGAGCAAGATCCTCTTCTTGTTTCTGATTCTAATTAAAAGTGTAATTTCCATTTTAATGATCAGCCAGTGTACTTCCTATCTCTCCTGCACTTCAGTATTCCTAGAAAAACCTAAAACTTCAAGAATCATTACTCTGAGGCTAATTACAGCTTTTGTTACTTGGATTAATTTGGTATTATTCACCATGAATACCTGTAACAAATGTAAGCCCTTGTGGTGGCTTAAAAACAAACAGGAATTATGCAGAGAGTCCTTGTGCTGTTTATATCCTGCTCCTCCTGGTTATGGGCCATTCTTCCACACACAGAGAGGTTGAGAATTTCTACATGACAGCAAAAGACCAAGACCAAAGGATCTGGCCAACTAAATTAAAGGAAAAATGGACTAACCCTTCCTGACAGACCAGTTCTGGGCCCAGGGCCGTGGTTGCCTCATGGTTGACACGAAACTCGTGTGCTATTCCCAATCCAGGCTGGACAAACATCACTGCCAACATGCCAAAGTGCCCAGCAGCTCTGACAGGCACCTCAGCTCCTTTTCATGCCCTGGATGAAGGCACAACCCCCACTGAGGACGCCCAAGGTCACGTTCCAACACCCCACATCAAAGACACGCCTCTCCAGACCATCGTTACCACTGAAGCTGCACTTCCCATCCTTCACATCCCACAGCCATTACAGCCCGGGAAAAACAGGTACAAAATGTGCTGCAGGGCACGTTAATAGAGTTCACATCACCACTGAGATCCTCCACAGAATAATGCACAACCCTTTTTAAAACCCACATCCTCCAAACCAACAGAGTTCTCGGTACCGAGTCGGTCAGATCAAACCACCAAAATCTCAGTCTCTGTCTTTAGGGTTGTGCTCCAACCCTGTTTAGGTCAGACTTATTTTACACCTCAAAAAACTGCTTATGAATTTAACAAATTCCCCAGGTCACAATTTATAATTTGGACTTTCAGCAGTGCCGTTTCAGAGCACAAACCCCTCCCTACTCCTGCAGCCCGTGGTGAGCAGGGGAGGCAGAACACCCCATTTCCACAAAGCCACTCCCAGAACTTAAGGAACTCAAAAGCTTCAGAAGTTTGGACTCACCAGAGGTGGCATCATGCCCTTGCTGGAGGGGGGGATGACCACACGGAGGTCGGGTTTGCGGTTGTTCATGCCCAGGTTCCCTCCTCCAGGGGGAGGTGGGGACTTCGTGGGCATCACCTTGCCCAGGCCGTTCCCACCACCACCGGTGCCCAGGAGACTTGGAGAAGCTCGAGAGTTCACAAATCCATTTCCTGAAAGGGCAAAAAACAAATGACCTGTGAAGGGGAAGGGGCAACAACACAGAGTTCTGGTGCTTTTGCACCGATTCTGAAATATTTATTTTGAAAACTTCCCATAACGAACTTCCCGCAAGAGGCTCCGCATCGAATAATCGAAGCGGCCCAGAGCGCTCTGCCCAGAAATCAATATGGAAAGGGAATATCACTCCAAGGGCAGCTGTGGCAGCTCAAATGCTGAGAAGAGCAAATTGCCAAAGAACTGTTTCTAATAACATCCGTTGGGTCTGGTTTGCCCTCTGAATTTCCTCCAGGCTGAGCTTGCAGAAAAGTGGGGGCTTCTGCCCAGCCCCACTTGGGTCCCCACCCCCACGGGACAGGAGCTGCACTGGATTTGGTTGGTCAGAATAAAAGAAGTCAGCTCTCCAAGTGCCTGTTTCTAAAATGCATTCTTCAGGTGTCTTCAAGATCTGCAGGACTCATTTCGGGATCATCAGTATATACTGATTATTACATTCAGCAACAAGGAGGAGAACAAATCCTCTCCCTTCAAGTTCATTCCAGCTATACATGTCATTTATGCCCATCAATTTGTTTTACACATTTACTCTTGGTACTCATATTAAGTGGAATTAGACCAGCCAAAGCCAGCAAGGCTTCAGCACTGAAATGTTCAAGGCCTCAGCTCACACTCAAAACTGATCAGAAGTAAATCAGTGAAGTGCCCAATATTCTACTTTTCTGTACTGACAAAAGCACCAATCATGTTAACCAAAACATTTCCCTCAGAAAAAAAATTTCAAGCCACATTCCAGTCACAGATTCATATTTATAGCAACAATCCCCCAAATACACACACCTTATTCAGCTGCAAATAGGAAATAAAAAAGGAAAAGTTGTTAAGGAGAATTTCGCAACAGGGAACCCCATAGTTCACCCTACAGAACCTGAGTGTGTATAAATAAACTCAATTCATAGTGAGATCCTGTTTGCACTAACACTGCAGTTCTGAAAGCAGCTTTTATAGTCCCAACCAGGGGAAAGTCTGTGAGACAAAGTTCACTGTGTGGGAAATTCTCCCCTAATCGCCTGTAGGGCCACACGGGCACGGATTTTGTATTATTATTTTAATTTGAATAGGCCCCTATGCCCAATCCAATTTTATTGCATTAAATACATATTAATCTAAAAGCAATTAAAATAAGGAAGTTGTCAGTGTCACATTCTACCCTCTGTAGCAACATTTTAAATGCCTTTAAAAGCTTAGCAAGGAGGAAGAACAATAACATGGATCAGGAAGAGCACAACACTTCCTGAGGGTGACTGGGATATTCCATGTGCATTGAGAACTTCAGTGTGAATTCACCAGGATAATGGTGAGGAAACCTCTGGATTTCCTTGCTCTGTGGACTTCCTACTGTGCCAAAAGCCTGACCATACAGGGATAAAATGAGATGTCCCTGGAGTTTCCCAAGGTTGGCAGAGCAATGAGGAGTTATTCTAATTTAGAACTTTCCTGAGGCATTTCTATAGGAGATATGGGAATGTGACTTAGAAGTCATGGGGGGGAAAGAAGGAACACAGCACAAAAGAAGAAGTTTTTTCTGTCAGCATTCTTCCTTCTGTATTAAAAACCACATCAAAACCCCATTTTGTGATTAAAGTATCTACATTCCTCAGCAGAAAACAGCAGAATTCATTCAGATGCTCCTGTTAGTGATAAAATTTACTTGGGGTGGCTGATGGAGCTGAGAATACACACTAGAGCTAAATATGCTCTTGACTGGTAGGAGAAAACTCACCTCAGCTGGGTCACATGGAAAAAACAATGGGCCAGAAAGAGAAATGAAGTTCTGTGCTACCCCTGAGGCTCCTGAAACTGAGACAGTGTTTGCAGAATCCTGATTTTGTTCAACACAAAGTTATGCATCGATTCCTGTCCATCCTAAAAGAGTGCAGCATTAGTTCCAGACAACCTGCAGGGCACCAGAGTGCCAGAGGAATCTTACACAATGGACAGGGTAAAAATCAAATGGATCTGGAAAAAGACATGAGGGAGGAAAAATCTTAGCAAGTGGCATAATTTCCACCAAATTACATCTAAAGCTTTGTTACAGCACCTCCCATTTTCGGCAAAAATGCCAGAACATTTGAAGAACTTGCTGTTATAACAGAAGTAGAGTCTGGGATTCAATGTAATAACAAATTTTATTACTCACTGGGCTGTCAGTGGTACCTTTCCATGCCAAGGTTGTGGTGACCTGGGCCGAGTCTGAGCTGCACAACAATCCCCCTCTGTGCAAACAATGGGGTTCTGTACAGAATTTACAGCATTTTGGGCCATCCTATGATCCCATTTCCTGTCCTCTGTTTTCAAGTATTCCAGTAGCCCCTGTGTTAAATCTGGACAGTGTCTTTCTCCCACACCCAATCCAGTCATTTCCTGAGCCCTTATTCCAAGGCTCTGCCAATCCTACAGAAACATTTCATGCTTTCAGTGGTGCTGTCAAAAACAACAAACTCCCTGCCACTGCCTCCTCTGCCCAGTGTCACGGGGCAGCAGGGCACAGTTAGAGCATTTAGTCAGACAAAAGGCTGAGCAGTTCTTAAAGGGAGTGTTTAGAATATATTACAAAACCCAAAATAATGCCCTAAGTGTGCAGCACTGTGGGTATGAACCCAATTGCAGCCCTTTGATAAAGAGCTGGCACTGAACACTCAGCAAACACTGGAGTGTCTCTATTGATTATCTGAAGATTCATATGCTGGGGCTGCAATAAGACTGTAGAATGTTCAGTTTGAGTATGAAACTTCAAGCCTTTTTCCCTTTTTAATAATCTAATAATAAAATCAAATTACAAGTTAAGAGTGAAAGGGTAACCAAACACACGGTATTTCTTAGAGCAAGGTCAGCAGCCAGAAAAAGATAATGAGCACAGGATGATGCAACTCCAGGGCTGTTTGCCAAGGGGAGGCTTTAATAACCCCATAAATTCTACTCATTACTTTGGATAGTACAGAAATTGTTTCTACCCCACCCACTGCAGGTCTTCCCCAAAGACAATACTTCACATTATCAAACTGAACATGGAACCGGAATATAAAATCCTGCCTATGTGTGAAAATAAGACTGTTTTTACTCCCGTAGGAAGAGTTTTATTTAACTCTAATTCCTTAAAACAGACGTGAAAGCATGTTCAAAACAGTCCTTTGGAAAACAGACACCAGTGCAAAGATAAGCTCTCAATTATATGAATCACAATTTAATTAGATTTTATGATAACAAACCCTGCCAACCCACATTAACCCACTTCTTGCTCAGACACAAAGTGTTTACTTTTGAAGCAACTTCTTTTCTGAAGAGAAATGTTACAACCCACCCATTGCAGCAACTGCATCTTCTGCCTTCAGAGACATAATACAGCTTAATCTCATTTACTGTCCTGCAGCCCAAGACACAGCATTCAATTACATGAGCCAGACTCATATTTCACTCTATAAATCACATCAGCTGAAACAATGAACACACGTGGCTGGAAAGTACTCCATGTACTTATTACTACTCAAGGAATAAATTACAGGCATTGATGCCATTAATCTTTTTTTTTTTTTGTGGTTCACCTTTGGAGAAACTGGACAGTTATACAGAGCCTTGGAAAATAATGGTGGGCAGGCAGCTAAGCCACCTAAGGTAAAGCAAAAATAAGGATGGTGATAAATATTTATGCCTCCAATGAGATCATAACGACCCAACAAACATCACACCATTAGAAGTGGACTGAAAATTGGGTTTGCAAGAAGCATCAGGAGGCATCAGGAGAGCAGATAAGATCTGCTGAAGGAAAACATCAACATGTAAAACCTCGGGCGGGGGGAACATATTGCAAGCAAACACAACAACAGCATTTCTACGTGCATTAGCTGCTCAATCTGCTTACTCTGGGGTTTAGTAGGACAGATTTAAGTAGAAATTAAAACCATTTTCAGGCTCTGCACAGCAATCACTGCTGATTCTGCCACTGTTTCATGAAGCCCAAGTTCTGTGTTAGCCCTGGAAAGAGTTCACGATAATATCTCAAGGAAGCTGCAATAAATGTGTTTCTACTGATCTTTACACAAATCAATGTGTCAGATAATACCACCAGAATTAAAAGATACCTTTGACAGTAATGTAAGATCTTGAAACGTCTAACATGTAAGATTTATACTTCTAAGGCAGTACTTTAGATATTAAAAGGCAGCAAAGAAAGAAATACACATGACTAAATGTCAAGGGAATGCTTACTCATGTTACAAAACTTAAAAAAACCTTCATTTCCCAGGTTGTTGGAAATTTTTTTTGCCTGAAGCTACATAAAAGGAGAAAGAATTTTCAAGGATATTCAGAATTTAAACGGGCTTCCTTCAAACCAGGGTTATTACTCAGGATGCAACAGCAAATCTAAATAAAGGCATCATGCTTTTGTGCCCATGTGAAACATGAGCAGTGGCAACTAGATCTCTTTTAACAGCTAATTAAATAAGAGTTTAGTTTCTGAACTTGCTGGTTTCTGTGTGTCTACACAAAGCCATGTAAAGAATGGCCAAGGATGGAGAAGTGGTGTGTTTAGAACACCTGAGGATGTGTGGCACTGTATCCTGGGCAAGGGGACGTTACAGAAATGTTGATAATTACTTTAATCCAGCTGGGAAATTAATAACTTGTTATATGTATGGCAAATTCTAACCAGAACTGTCGTGGACCTCTCAGCAAATCAGCAATTACAGTAAGGTAAGGAACACACACGAGATGAAATTTCAACTCAAATCCAAGGGTAGTTCAGGGGCTGAGCTGACCTCATGCAGATGGGTGGTTTCCAAGGACAAACAGCTACAATTTAAAATGCTTTCTTCTACCAGCATGTTTTTAATGCTGATTTCAGCCAGTCATCTTTTCTGTGAGCTGATCTAATCACAGGGTGATGGATGGATCAACCTTTGTTATGTGCTGACAGCAGTCCAGCAAAGGAGAAGGGTTCAGCCTGCACCCTGCCAAACAGCTGCTCTGTGGCCACTTCCAGGGCTCCTTTTCCAGGAGAGCTGGGAAGCTGGAGGAGGGAACAGGCTGCTCTCATGTGCTTCGGAGATCCTTCAACTCCTTCCTTGGAGAAGGGTGAAACCCTGACTGTTGTACTGACCTGTGTAACCTCAGAGATCAGAGGAGGGCAAACCACGATGCCTTGGCACCAGTGACAGGACAGAGCAGGAGCCTTTGTGCACTCAGGGTGACCAAACTTTGTGCAGCACTATCATCAAAGCTCTGCCTCAAAAACCTCTGCTCTGATTAACAGAAAAAATAAATTAGCTCAAAAGCAAGCACTGTCATAATGCTGGACATTCTTCCCCTCTCAAAACCGATCTATTTGCCAAGTAAAAATCTTCAGCAAGTGTTTTTTATGTGGTGGGCAGGATTTTAAAAATATTACAAAAATGAGAATGCTTTTTCAGAGCTGTGACAGCTGCATGTGAAGTAAGCTCTCAGTATTATAAAGTGATCACAAAATTTTCTGTTCTGGATATAAAAAACCACCTACCAATCTCTGCTACAACACGCAGATATTTTTACTCGAAGTTATTTTCCACAGAAAAACTGTTAAGTTGGCAGATTGACTGCTAAAGCAAATCATTTCCATTCCAATCAAGTTACACAGGACTTGAGAAAAAGACTCGTGTGAACTCAATATGAGCCATTTTATGCAACATCTTTGTTTGAGCTGGGTCCCAAATAAGCAAGATAACCTTTACTTGCTTTTTACTCAGAGATAAAGGCATTTAAGTGTCTTTCAAGGAAACGAGAACAAAATCTCAAATGCACAAAAACTTCATCATGTAGAAGATGGGTTTTTCCTTTACTTATAAGGGAATATCTGGGAATATGGCTATGCCAGTACTCCAGCTTTTTACCTCTGACATCACTCCTATAGACTGTGAGCTGCACATTTGGCACATGACCTTTCACTACATCCATAGGAGAACTCTCCATTCCTGAGAAGTTTAAAGAAAAACCCTGAAAGCTAAAAGAAGAAAATAGGTTTTTTTTAGAAGTGAGTTCTACAATAAACCCAGCGAGAAACTAAAACCATTATTGTCTGCAGACATAATTAACAGGATATACATTTCAACAGCAGCTGTCAAGCTCAAATTGACAAATTAGCAGATTTAATCAATCTGGTTACATATGGTTTCTTGATTTTGGTTGCCATTGAGAAGGTTCCTGTGCACCTGTCACTATTTAAAGGTTTTCATGCCCTAACTTGTAGAAAGTAGAGCTCTGACAACTCAGGGCACTCTCTGGTTCAGCATTCTGGTGTTAACCAGGTATTTGAGCTTCACTGGAGGTGCTTCTCAGAGATGTTCCCCTGTTCTGGTACAGCCCCAACTCTCACTTGCATGACAAACCTTTCTAGGAGTGAGTGGGTACATGTATAACATTTTGGGTGTGATGTTCTGCAAAGTAAGAGATAAGTGATGCATTTTGACTTTTTACATAGACTATTAATAAATGCAAGAAGGAAAACATTTTACTGCATTAAATACGTTCACCAAGCTGCAGGAACTGGGCATTTCTAGAGTTTAGTACCCTGCAGAAGTGCTGCAAACAACTGTTTCATTTGCTTATTGAAAGGAGGAATCTTAAATCTGAGGCTGCTGTTACTAAAGCCTGATTTTGGAGAAGAGGCCTGAGACAGCCTGATAATAAAGTTATTTAGTCTGACTAGAGAAATACTATGGCAATCAACATCTGACCTCCACAGTTTCTAAAAATAGTCATGTTTTTTTCAGCTGAGGAAGTTTCCTCCATTTAAAATCCTGCTTACCTGATGGAAACCACTCTTTAATATTTCATATCTTTGCTGCACACGGCCAAAGGATGGAGAAAGAGTGGAAAGTCAATCCTGCACTTTCAGCCTTGGAGCTGCAGCATTTTTTATTCATCAATTCAACTGCCTGACCCCATGTTCAAAGAACTTTTTTCCCAGTTGCCACACTAAGTAGCCAGTGGGCAAATCCTGAAAGGTCAACAGTTGCTTCTCTAATTCCTTGCTATGAACACATTCCAAGGGGAGTTACTTGTGTTTGCAGAACTGACCTTCAGCACCAAGACATCCAAAGTCACAGGAGGAACGTGAACAAAGTGAGGGAATTGCCATTTATTTGGTCTTTCTGTGGAATACTAAATTTCCATGGCTGCCTTGCCCTCTCTCAAGAGTGCTACATTTTATTTAGGGGAGACAAAATATTATTTAAATGAAAAAGTGCCCTCATATCTTTTTACTGAAGACCAAAAAATACAGGGAATTTGATTTCTGGCAAGATCTCTAATTTGTTTTCAAAAGAAATTCTGATCATCATCCAAAATGAAGACAGACCCCAGCTATCAGCTTCCAAGATTTATTGCTTTCTTCATAGAACTGCTAGAAAACAATTAGCAAGATACACATGGCAATACAAACAATACAGTCTGTATTTGCTTCATTTTGATTGGCACCAATACCAGTATCAAACATCCAGGTCCTGCAAATACTGAAGCTGGGGACTGAGCTGAGTTGTCTTTAGTGCAATAGTTTAGCAAGCTCAGAGAACTTCATAAAAAGCACCTTCAAAATGTGAGCATAAACATGCACATTACAAAACAGTAAATTATTACACAAAAAAGTGAGGGACAACATTTTCTATTAATAACCTTGCCAAAATATTGCTACTCATCTCTAAAACTCTCTTTTTCAAATATAAGAAATTTGGCAAAAGAAGATCTTTTTAGAATGCTGCAGTTACACCTGTAGAGAAACACAAAAGCAGGAGCAGCATGGTGCTGCTGAAAACCACTAAAATAAAAAACACAAGTATTACTGCAGTGGAAAGGGCACGGCAGTAAAAAGTTAAAAATACCTGCTAAGAATTTACAAAACCTGACAATTCCAAGGCAGCTGAAAAAATTACAACCTTTTGTTCTCCCACAACCAAAACAAAAACATGCTTTTGAGTAACTGAAAGCACCACAAGATTTTTCAGCACGGGCAGGAGGATGCTGCACTTACCCACTGGGCTGGTACCAGCTCCGTTTGGCACTGAGAGCTCAGTTGTCCCCAGCATTCCACCTGAGCAAAAGAAGAGCATTAAACCAACATGTCCCCTTATGGCACTGGATGACAGGAAGCTGAACAGGAGCCAGAGTGTGCCCAGGTGGCCAAGAAGGCCAATGGATCCTGGCCTGGCTCAGGAACAGTGTGGCCAACAGGGCCAAGGAAGTGATTCTTGCCCTGGACTCAGCACTGGTGAGGCCACCCCTGGAGTGCTGTGTCCAGTTCTGGGCCCTCAGCTCAGGAAGGACACTGAGGGGCTGGAGCAGGTCCAGAGAAGAGCAACAGGGCTGGGGAAGGGACTGGAGCACAAGTGCTGTGAGGAGAAGCTGAGGGAGCTGGGGCTGTTCAGCCTGGAGAAGAGGAGGCTCAGGGGAGACCTCCTCACCCTCTGCAACTCCCTGACAGGAGGGTGTAGCCAGGTGGGGGTTGGTCTCTTTTCCCAGACAATGATCAGCAAGATGAGAGGGCTCGGTCTTAAGCTGTGCCAGGGGAGGTTTGGGTTGGATATTAGAAAGAATTTCTTTGCAGAGAGGGTGATCACCATTGGAATGGGCTGCCGAGGGAAGGGGTGGATTCTCCATCCCTGGAGGTGTTTAAGGACAGACTGGATGTGGCATCAGTGCCATGGGCTGGGAACCACGGCGGGGATGGATCAAGGGTTGGACTTGATGATCTCGGAGGCCCCTTCCAACCCAGCTGATTCTCTGATTCTGTGCTCATTTTGTACTTAAGCTGTGCAAATGCACAGGAACCGCTCAGAACTGGTTAGTTGGGGTGTGTGTTTGTGGGTTTTACCCCGAAGAGCAGCAGGGCTGTGAGGGGAACCCGCCGGGCCCTCACCTGCGTTGCCGGCGCTGGGCGGTCTCTGGGGCGCGGCGGGGGACACGTTGCGGTGCAGGGCGCTCGGAGGGGGGGACAGCATGGTCGTGTCCGTCAGGGACGAACTGGCTGCCAGGGACGGGGACACCAGGGAGCTCCCGGGGTTGCTGTAGGTTAAAGTGTTGGGGTTGGACACCGGAACCGTGACCGACATGGAGAAGTTCTGAGCAGGCAAACCGGGCTGGGGGAGACAAGATGAGGGACACAAAGACAACACCGTTAGCATCGACTGCAGAAACAGCACAGGGTAAAAACACACAGTAAAGTTTGCCAAGGAGTAATCAGGTTGTTTTCTTTTTTTTAAAAAACAAGTTAATTATGTTAGTTTTTAAACTCTTTTAAGCAGACAGTTTTAAAACATCCATTTGTTGTAAAGGACGGTGTTAAATTCTTATACATCACATAAATACAGTTCCAAAACTCCTGAAATACTGCAAGTTCAAATACAGAAAACTGAAAATATTCATGTGAATTCACAGGCCCATAAATACAACAAATTAACCAGTTAATCTGGATTATTACAAAGCAATGACAAGCTAAACATGTCTACAAATCAATGACTTGTACCTTCCAAATGTAAGCATAAACATGCACGTTACAAAAGTCAGTTATTACACAAAAAAAGAGAAAGTTAGTAACATCATTTTCTATTAATATATATTTTCTATTAATAAACTTGCCAAAATATTGCTACTAATCTCTAAAACTTTCTTTTTCAACAGACTAAAAAAAAAAAATAAACAGATCTTTAGAAAGTCACAAAGTTCAGTCACTTGAATTTAAACATTTCACGTTCCACAAAGCCCTGCTTGAATAACCACTCCCATCTTTTTGTACATCTCATTTTTTTACATTCTAATTTTTACAGTATTATTTAGGAGGCAGCTGTTTTTGTGCAGTCTATATGTTTGTTATTCAGCAGCTATTTGAATCAAAAGCAGAGATGCCTGCCCATCTATGGTACTCATTTGGTCATGACTAACTTCTTTGGCCTTTGTCTCATTCCTATCCTTTGACAGGGATGAGTTTCTGAAACAAAAGGGACTATTTTCTTTCACAGCTCTCATAATTACTGGAAACAAACCCATGACAGGTACAATTGAAGGGGAAGAACTCAGTAGGATTTATTGACAGAACAGAGAGATAATAGTTTTGATTTAGAGGTCAAAGATAGATGACCAACCAAGTACACTTAAAAAAATGCAATTTCATCACATACAGCTTAAAAATCACTTAGAATGATAGTTCTGTATGAAAATCTAGACAACACTAGAAATATAACAATAACTATATAATTAAAAGAGCAGAATACATTCTCAATAAGAAACAAAATCTCTTACTAGTGAGAGCCAACAATGTCCCCACTGAGGCATTCTAAGAATAATTATCAATTTTTGGCACAGATGGAAGGAAAAAGTAATGAAGCACAGCGATGTAACATCAGCAACTCACTCACAGTATCTAACTAATGACAACCCTCACTGGTGCTTGTTTTCAGGAGAAACTACTTGAACAAACTATTCAGTATCTACCAAAAAAAAGGTTGTTTTTAAACAGCAGTTCAAACTAAACTGGAAATACCTGAAGTGCTGAACACAATGGCAGAAGGGAACAGCTGGGACATTTTTTCTGTAGGTTTCTCAACCCAGAAGTAAGGAGTGAGAGGCTCCCCCACACCTTAAAGGCTGTCCCTGCCCATCTCTGGTGCTCATTTGGGTACGACCGAATTCCTCACGCTTTGCCTCACTGCTGTCCCCTGCCAGCAATGAGTGCAGAGAACAAGGGGAACTGTGTTCCTCCACAGCCCCACAAGTGCAGGGGATGGGAAGAGAACAGCACCAATTGAAGTTATAAATACAGAACCACAGAGCTCAAAAATAACACTGCCTGTTTTACTGCTGCTCGTGTCCACACAGACATGAGGCTGCTCATGAGGAGCAGGGGAGAGCAGCTGAGCTGGAACACACTGGGAGGTGAGGCCTGGGGTTGTCTCAGCACAGAAATGTTTGGTATCAAAAGCTTCAAAGTAAGGCAAAAACCAAAACAGACTGGCTTCATTCAACTAGAAAGTGCTAAAAGAAGTGATGGTGGGTGTCATGGCTGTTATTGCTCTAATAACGAAATTATTTCCACTCAAATGTCCCAGCCAGGCCATTTCCTTGAATTGCTGCAAGATTTGCCAGGTTAAGAAATTCAAAGGCTGTGGCAGAGCCCTGTATTAGTTTTCTTAGAAAATACTTCCCCTGTAATACTCAACACTAATTGGTTTTTGTAGGTGGGAATTAAATGTCATCGTGAACACCTCCATGAAAAACACGTGACATTAACACTGCTTTTATCCCCAACCTGAAGTTCTGGAGCCAAGTGACTTATGGCTGCACAAGGGGCAGAAAATTCTCCCAAGATCTTTCAGTGTCCAAGGAAGCATCTGTTAGAATGTCAATCTTTTGAGGTCCTCACTGTGCACCAGTCTTGAACGCTAAATACTTAAATAACTTTCTACACCCAGATTTGAACAAAATAAATTCTACTGATTAGATGACAAATTTAGTCCAATTTTATTTGCCTGCTTGTAACAGACTGAAAAATCTTGATCAACAGACAGATAAAGACCTACAAGATGTAAATAAATGATCCTACAGCCCACGACAAAAATCTGTCTTTATAAATGTATTTTCGGTAGGATTAGGTAATGCAGCCAGGCTCCTGAAATTTAGAAATGTTATCTCATCTTCACAAGATATAAGTGCAAAACAGGAGCTAGAGAGAATTCTTCTTATTCTTTAAGATAAAATGTATTTTAGCAAGATCAAGTATCAGCATCTCATTTTTCCTCAAAAATATGTGTTCCCTTCTCAAGTCATCACATCCTCTTGCCTCTGAAGTGGTTTTCAGTGGTAAGCAAGCACCAGGAAAATTCTCATGCATGTAAGAGAAGCACAAACCATACTTTAGTACTCACTGCGATTTTATGATTCCTCATCATATTATCAAACTCTTCATTAATTTTTTTATATTTTTCCTCTGTATGTGGCGTGAGCACATATGAAGTGTCAGGGTCCGGGCTGTCGCACCCTCTGTGTTCCTTCTTGTTCAGAGCCTAAATAATGAAGTTAATAAAAAGGATCAACAAATAAAAAGTAGAGATAAAATAAAAGTACTTACAGGGCCTCGCTTGAAAATAAAATCACTATCTTCATTTAGTTTGCTGAATCTGTCCTCCGATAGCGGACTGTGCTCAAAGTAATCGTCAGCATCAGGGCTCTCACAACCATTAAGGCCTTTCTTTCTTAAGGTCTGAAATACAATTGGAAAATTCACATACAGATCACACTAACTTGCCATGAAGTTTTGTTTTTTTTCTTTTTTTTTTTTTTTGTACACCACTGAATCAATCCGAGCCCCTGAAACTACAGCAGACTTTCACAGGCAAAACTCACTGTCCAGCACACAGGGTTAGTCCTTCGAGATAGTGGCAAAGGACACGGAGAGAAAAGGTTCCTCCAGGTGCCACCTCACAGGCAACTTTAAGCTACAACCACTTCACCTCCCCAGCATTCCCTGGAAAACCATTTTTAGACACTGGCTGATGGAGTGAAGGTGCCTGACAAGGGACATCTTGGATCTTGAATGAATTGATTTTAGCACCCCAATTTTAATGTTCACATTTTAAAAAGCACACAGTTAAAATTCTGAGAAACACAGTGTTAAGATTTTTGTTCCAATTCAACAACTGCAGGACATTAATACATGTAACACTCTCTGTAGTTGACAAAGGCAGGATCTTCCTGCACTTCTGTCATCCTGCATGATAACAACAACTGCAAAAAAGTATAAAAAGAAATTACATAATCCCTCTCTAAAATGACTTCGTTTGCTAAATATAAGCTTTTTCAGAGTCCTTTAGACTAACTTGATGCAACTGCTTTATTGGGCTACTTCCTGTTTTCTGATGGAGAACTCACACCAACATCCCCTGGAAAAAAAAAAAAAAGCAAACTTGTCTACAATCCAGGCATCAGAGAAAGGATGTGAAGCTACGGGTCTGGTGACCAAAGTGTAAGAGATAATTGTATTTCTTGGTTTTCTTTTCCATCTATTACACAATCAGAAATCTTTCTCTGCAAGTTCTCGCTTATAACAAAACAGGATTTAAAATATTACCTGTGGAAAAATCTTTTTTAAAAGCTTCAAAAGGAAAGCAGTGTAAATTTTATACAGACACACATTATCAGTACATAAGGCAGCAGTAGGACTATACAGGCATGAAGGAGTTGTGTGTTTCCTTCTTGTGAGAAATTATTTATATTCCATGAATTTTATACTAAAAACCCTAAAGATCTTAGAAATCTGCAAGTTGATATTTCCAGCACCATAAAGAAATTCCACGTTTTCCTATAAAAGCAGTTTCCATAACGCACTGAAATTCTGATTTCTAAAGCAAAATGTTTTAGTTTATACTATTCACCAGCATTTTTTCTTACTGTCTAACGATTTTTTAGTACAATAAAAAGTGCATAAGACTTTACTATTTATAGATATGCAAAACAGTGCTTATTTCTCCTGCAGTTTTCAAGCAGGAACCGAGAATCCAATTCGCTGGCTGAAATTCTTTAATATCACAGTTCACCAGAAGCTGTAATTCCTTCTCAAGTTTCTTGGCTCGCTCGGCGAATCCCACACAGTATCTGGAACTCCCACAAAAATGTAATCACTAAATCAGCATATGGGGGAAAACAGGTGTGGGTTCCTCCAGCACCTGTCACGGCCCCGATGCCGATCCCGCTGCCCCGACCAATCAGCTGGACACGGGAATGGACTTGGCCATACAAGGCTCGGCCTCTCAAGGTCGGAGCCTGTTCTCCCTCTCTCCCAGCCCTTCCTAACAAGTCAGCCTGCCAGGCTGCTGCACTTCGGTATCAGCAGGGAAAATGTTAACACTGTATAATCTGGATTACACTTAACCCCTGCAGCCCACGGCAGGCTGGAAATAGAATCCAAATGTCTTTACCCGGGACACGATTACCGGCTGGATTCAGACGCCACAAAGGTCTTGCGAGAACTCCACGCACTGTTACTTCTCCTCCTTTGATAAACACCTTAAAGCAATTTAAATCTTGCAGCCCAACAGTTTCATTAGAGCCCCTTTCCACAGTCTAAAGCAATCCAGTGAAAGCTTTTAGGTGTAACGATGGCAATTCATCCCCCCGGATCTGCCCGAAAATTACGTTCCACGTGGAACAAAAAGGAAGAGATTTAAATACAAAAATACCTCCTTCCTCTTGGTCACTGCACGGTTTTATTGTCGCTAACAATGGGGTTAACTCTGCTTTGACTCATGAGGAAGGAAAATGCCTCAGTATCTCCCGTTTCAGGCTCTGGAAAGCGTCACTCCAGCTGGGGTTCCTGTCATTGTGGAGGGATTTAAGCCAGGCTCAGCGTTACAGATAATCAGGCCGGGTCTGATCGCCAAAGCTCTGTCTCCTTATCACCAAAACACCAAGTGCCACTTGGAGGACCTGACCATAAAAAGCCTGCGAAGTTTATCAGTGCCCAGTAACACAATAGTAAAACATTCCAGCTGTGGAGCTGGGAATGCTGGAATCTGTTCACACGGGCAGGCGAGGCGGACGCGAGCCAGCCCAGCGCGGGTTCTCACCGATAACAGGCCCTGCTCCAGGGAAAACAAGGAGGGACACGCTGCTGGGAATCGCTCTGCTGGGACCCAGGAAAGCCATCGACAAGGGCTGACCCCGCCCTCCAGATTCTCCTGTGCTAAAAACCTGTTATTTCTCCAAATAATGTAAATCAGTCGCCTCTCTGAGCTATTCCCAAGATATTATTGTGGGGACTGAAATTTTACTGACTCTGAGAAATAAAATGCCAGTTGGTGAGACCAAATAATTTATGTAATGTGAAGAGAGTTTTATTTCTCTGCTGTGATACATGAGCTTGTTTAGAATAGAACCAAGAGTTTTTACAGTTGAGGCTACTAAATATAGGGCATAATTTCCTTACAACAGCAAGAGGGGGAAAGAACATTAAATTCCAAGTTTTGCTACTGGATGCTCACTGCAGTTACCTTCTGGTGTGAAGCCTTGTTTTCCAGATCATCTAAGGGAATGTGCAGCCCTTTCAGTTAATCTCTATTACTTTCCACTTCCTCTAAGACTTAGCCGAAATTACTGGAAATCGTTCCAACGCGTTTGCCAACGCACTGCACTGTGCCCCAGTAACTGAGATTGTGCAGCTTTGATCTCAGACTGCACTAACTACACTGAGGAGAGAAAAGGACTGATTTCAGTCAGAAAACGATTTAAAGCATTTACGAAGAACCAAGGCGAGTGTGAAACCTTTTTTATAAAAGAATGAAGCAAATACAACAATACAGCTCTGTGACAAGTTCTAGACAGGTGTGGTCATCTTGATACTGCAGAACGACCCTGAAGCTTTAACTGCTTTTGTTCCACTGTGTAAAACTGAATTATGTGAATATTATAACTATTGGATTAATATTTAATTTATTTTTATTTGAATGGCAGAGCTTAGAAAACAGTGTATGAGAAAGGCTGGACTGGCTATGATGGGTTTAAACATTGCAGTCAAGCACATGGTAATATTTTCCTGAACTTCCCCACACATATGCAAAGCACTTTTTAATTGCACTGCATTTTGCTAATTCAAGGAAAGAATCATGCCAGAATCATGAACAGAAGAGCTTCTTGCAAAACAACAACAGAAAGGAATAATTGGCTTCTCTCTACAATTCAACATAAATTTTACTGAAACCAATAATACAGATATCAACGAGTGTAAAAATACAATAAAGCCATTTATTGCTTGATCCATGAGGAAGCAAAGATGATACTCAACCATCAGAGTGTGATTAGCATAAGCTTCCTTCCACAGTATCCAACAGAGACACTGGAAATGCAGGAGCCTTGAGCCTGCTGAGCCTCCACAGCGTGAGATCAAGTCATCACCTCCCCGGGCTTGTTCCAGCCCCACAGGATCACAGGGGATCCAGACATGGGCATGGGCAGCTCTGGGAACCAGGAACTCTGAACCAACACACAGGGGTGGATCACTGCTGCCAGAGATGCAGGACAACCCCCAGCTGTGCTCCCATCCCAGCTCCTGGTTTGGATCCCAGGGACACGCTGCTCGTGACTCACAGAGCGCAGTCGGCGTGTTCTGGGCTCCGAGATCCACTGAGGGGGAGCTTTCTGCTCCTGGGGATTGGGCTCCTCACCAGCTCTGGCAGAACTGCAGAGAATCTGACTGTGCTCATTGTCACATCAGGAAACAATATTTTTCTGCCTTAAAGCAAGAATGTGGGGTGACCTCATGTGCAAAAAAGTGTCGGGTCACTCAAAACATTGAGTGTTGGGTTTCTTGTAATATTACACAAAAAGGAAATGGTTGCTGCTGTCAGAGCTCCCATGGATCATGTTAACAGCTCTATTTTTGCACTCACTATTGGAGCTGGCCAAACAGGATTTTTGCTGGTGTTTCATCCCAAATTATCAGGAAAACCATGTCCAAAATTTGACTAAGATTGAAATGAGAAGTGATTTCCCTTGGAAAAGGCAAACCTTTCACTTAAATCCTGTAGCTGGTTCTGCTTCTGCTCCTGCAGTCAGAGCACAGAAAAGCTGTGAAGCAGCATAAATTTGGAGTAAACCCTTTTTAAATACTGTAATTTTTAAAAGTGTAAGTATTCCTTGGGCCTAAAGTAATGGAAAGGTCCTACCAGGTACTGCCAAATATTACTGCTGCTCCAGGAGGCAGCTCCACCATGGCTATCAGAAGGATAAACAATTACAGTTTCCTGATGCTCTAGTGGAGAGAAATTCTTTCTTCACTAAAATGATAGAAAATTCTCCTTGGTCATTCTTTATTTAACTTATTTTTTTGCTGGGTTTGGATCCAGTTGTAGCAGGAATAAGTGGTTTTCCAAGGTGTGGGCTGAGCACCACAGAACCAGGGGAGGCAGAAGGAATGGCCTGTCCTCTCTGGCAGCAGCCACCTCTGATAAATCACATCCCACATTTCAAGCCACACCTTTTTTTCTGAGATATTCACCAAATGAAGGACAAACACAGCAGTCACAGTAGCGCCAGATTTCACTCTCAATACCTGAAACATGAGAGACAGAAAACAGGGCATATTCCTTTCCTGCAGCTCAGCTCCCTGCCCACAGCAGAGACATTCAGCAGGCAAGAACCACATGTATCAATCACTTTACATACAGCAAAAACTCATGCTGAAACCACGACAACTGTTTTATTATTTGCTTCCTGATACATATTATTGCCAAGAAGCTGAGCCCAAAACCAAGCTGGGTTTTTCTTCTTTTGTAAGACAAAATATTCCCTTTTCATCAGCCTGAACAATACCCCAGTGTCTCATCCTGTAGATGTAGGCATGTCTCCCCTATTATGTATAAAACATATTCAAGTATTTGAGGAGTATTCTTAGTCACCAAAGGCTATTTTTAGTTTTTAAACTTCCTGCAGGTCAGCTTGGCTTCAGAAGCCTCGTTCTTTTCTGGTTCTTTTCTCTAAAGTAACAACATGGCTCTGCAAAGTTGGAGCTTGGCCCTGCAGTGCTGGGCACATGGATTTACCACTGCCTAAAATCAAAGCAGGAGTGAATCCCAAGCACAGTACAAACATCCAAAGAGAACAGCCAGAGAAAAACCAGATAAATCAACTCAGTCACAATGTTCTGTGTCTGAAGCTCAACATTTGTTTCTGTAAGTTGACACTCCTTTTTTCACACTCAGAAGCAGTGGATTGTTCTAGGTAATGTTTACAAACTCAATACACTTTCCTCAGGCTCCACTAATATTCTCAACTCCAATCACTGAAGCATCTGCAGATTTCCTTATGGAGGTGCTTTCCTGTCCTCAGAGTTGGGAGGCTACTTAAGTTTAGCCCTGGTACTGCTCCTTTCAGGATCCCTGACACGTTTTCAGTCCCATTTTGCCACGCTATCAGTTCGGATTTCACGTTCTAATTATAGCCCCAAACCCGGGCAGCCCAGCCCAGCCCAGGCAAGGAGTGGTGCCCGGCTTTCAAAACTTCCCTGAAACGCAGGGGAGGCCAAATTAGATTATGACAGACATTTCCATGAGCTAAGCAACTTGGAGAGCTTAACTTCTTAAAGAACAAGGTCTCCCCAGCCTTCCTGGCAGCTCCCCAGCCACAGCAGTGCTCGCCACAGAAAATCTGAACAATTGACATACTCTGCTTTCAGCTTACTTAAATGACATTTTCCACACCTGAGTTCAATTAACAGTGATATTTAAAAGGTAAATGATGGATATTATGCAAAAATATCTGGATATCAAAAATTCTGAGTACTTAAGGTTAGCTACATTTATTATACTTTTGGGTAAATATTATAGATTGTTAGGGAAAACGGGAGGTTTGGGATTAATTACTTATTCCAGGGTTTTCCAAAGGAAAAAAACTATAAGCCTGCCTTTACACTAGACCATAAAATACAAAGACCCCTCTAAGCAATGCTCTATGTTCAGTTTTAGGCAAAGGTATTCAGCATTTACAGATGAAAAATGTTCATGATTTGAAATTTTATCAGTGTCCCTGTTCTAAACCACTCCAAGAAAAGACACCGTCTTGTTTCAAATGTTGGAGCCCTTCCAGCATCTGGCAAATTTTAACATGTATCCCTGGCCTGCCAAACATGAGAGGGAGCTGTCAAATTCCTCCCAGATATGATAAAGATGGCACTCAGGATTCAAACTCTCATTTATATAAAATAACACATACACAAGGTTTTTCAGACATGCTATGGCACGAATTCTAGCCCGGAGCATCTTTGCTGCGAAGCGTTATTTTAACCAGATAATCCACCAGCAATTACTACACAATTAGAATTTTATGGGCTATAAAACCCATTCTTCTTTTCACCCCTAGAATATTGCACAGTGCCCTGGACTAGGAGGGATGGGAAGGGCAGCTGTGCTTGGATTTGGGATTTTGGAGAAGCATTATCTGTGAACTCGGGACCTTCTAAAGCTGACCCACAAACAGGCTTTTGCTCGGTCCTAAATGAACTCCTTGAGGCTTAAAATGATTAGTAATCCATTAGCACTGATAATACTGTTTCCACAGTGACAGCTAAGTCAGGCTCTCAAAGTCCAATATCTGATGCATTTGCCTGTTTCACTTTCTATATGACCCAGGAGATTATTAAATTTTATATCACTGAGCAGGTTTTTATTTTACCTGGTACCATCAACTAGATTTTCCCATTAGCAAATACTAAACTGCCAGTTTAAGTTGATCTTTTTTCAATCTTATTAAAAATCAAGGGCAGAATATACTGATATTCACCTTAAGGAAGCAGAAACCATTCCTCAGTGTATAAATTAAATATATTTTGTGGTCCTTTCAGGGAACGCAACAGACAAAATTAATGGTAAAACGGAGCAAAACACAGAACGTTCAAAGAGATATTTTATGGTACATAAATGGTTTTTTTCAGTCCTTATCCAAGTGATAACATATATATACATACACATCCTCCAATAAATAGATCTTCCTGTGCCTGCAATGGTTAACTCCCAAAGCAGCAGCAGCAGTAGCCGACTGAAGGCCTCCTTTCAGCACCAGTGCACTGCAGATAAGCCATATGGAACATGAAAAGTTTCCAAGTGCAGCAATCCATCTGCATAATATCCTTCATAATCTTTTAGAAGTTCTTTAGGAAAAAATATTATCTCCTACTCATAGCTTGCCAAGGGGAAAAAAAAAAAAATCTAAACTCCAATTACAATTCTGTGATATAAAAAGAACGGGGTTCTTTTGGTCCACCTGCCTATGCAGGGCTGTAATTGCAAATATTTCTTGTCCTGAATTGTTCTTTACAGCTTTAAAATTGGAAAGGATAACAGAAACTATTGCAAAGTCTTGGTGCCCAAGATAACTGAGTGTTATCAAAATATTACAACACAAATAAGCAACTATTCCCAGAGAAATGTTCAGTGGATTTTAAGGATTTATACTATTGTTAAAATACAATTCATATGTAAGAATATGGGAAGTGGCTACACTGTCTACCAGAACAAGCTTCAATTACTGCTAATATTGTATAGAACTGCCATCTTGTTTCACAAAAAAAACACCCCAAAAAAGAGCAAGTTGAACAAGACAACTGAAAGCAGGTACCTGGAAACCCCAGCTGAGATCAGGATGGTACAGCAGGAAATAAGGAAAGAGGGTACAACAGATACAGCTCTACTTTTACTGAATTAAAATAATTAGAACATAGGACTTGGAGACACAAAGAGTGTCACAATTTCTGTTTTGAATACTGAACTTCTCAGCTGTGTGTCAAACACACTTCATATTTTTTCCCTTGCACAACCTTCACTTGGAGCGAGTTATTCAAAAGCCAAAGCACCTCTTTGAAGGGTGTCCTGACTTAACAAAAGGGGGTGGGAAATCAAAGGTGGGACCTTGAGACAGAGAGAAAAGGCTGTACAGGAATCAGTGAAATATGAGTAAGCTTTATGATGTGTAACTCATGTCAGCATGGGACAAAGAACTGCTCTGGCATGATGGATTATTTGTCTTTTTACTGCAGTCAGCAAGTACTGAATTGTAAGTTATTTGCAGGAAAAGCAGGGCTTTAAATGGCAACGTTAAAGGTTCTAGAAGAGCTTTCAGTCAGACAATGTGTAACAGGTTTTTTGATCTTAAAAGTCTTCACCACATTCCCCAAAAATTTCAGAGTTCTTAATTTAAAACATTATTCACTTCGTCCTGAAGTTCTCTGATAAATATTTCCAGTAAAACATAATTTTAGTTAAGAGCCAATTTGACTAACTTGACTAGCACTCCACAGTCTGCACTATAAATTACAGATGTGTGAGCTCCAACATGAAATACCACATGACAGGACATTCATAAGGTGAAATAACTGTCCCTACTAAGTCACAAAATGACCTGCATGTGTGTTGGTTTAGAGGTATTATGAAGACCAAGAATGACACGATATGAAGTGATATATGTTATGATATGGGAGATTCAAAGGTCTGTACCACAAGAACCACCACCATAAATATTTTCTTGATTCAGCTGCAGTTACTCTGCAAAACATCCCAGGTGAAAGTATCAACAGGAAATGTGTCCTGCAGTGTTTGCCTGCAGTAAAACCCTGGCAATGAACAAACCACACACTCCCTGAGCAGAAGCACCATCAGTTTAAGGCCCAAACATTAATTGAAAGCAAAGGATTAAGAACTTGAAGAGGAACAGAGCCTGTAAAGATGCCGAGGTCCAAAAGGCAGCTGGAGATGACACTGTCCCTCCTTCTGACAGTGATGAACAGACTGAGGAAGCAGCAGCACCTCTGCTGTCCCTTCTGCAGGGTGGTTAATCCCTGGCAGAAGACACTCCCTAACCCACGAGCTTGGAAGTGGAAAGCTGGGATTACATCAACTCTGCACTGAAATCAAGCCTCTCACGAGAAAGAACAGTCCTTTATGTCACTGGTTGCAGGAGGTGCTTTGTTCTGGGTCTATTCTTTCCAGGCACAGCTTGTGTAAAGTCACTCACTCTTCATTAACAGATGCCTTGGTCTTTGCTTGGAAATTGCACAGTAAAAATACACTTTTCTGTCAATGCAGGATTTCAAAAGCACCAAATCCTGCAGCAACACAAGGGCTGCAGAACACACGAGACCAGCACAGCTGGAAGAACTTGTTCATACAATAATTCTGTCTTTGTGTGGCTGCCTGCATGAACTCCAGCACTAACAAGCTCTGAGCTGTTACAGATTTTCTTGGAGTCAATTTTCAATCCTGCTTAACACAAGGTCTGCAGAGCAGCTAAATCCAGCCCTGAATCTCGGACACGTGTTCCCTGAGCAGTGGGTGTGAGAACCGGACTCTGTGTGTCTGCCCTCATTTCAGAAATAAAAACATTCTCCAAACACGGGGCAGAATCAGTTGGGAAAACATCACTTGCACAGCTGGGAAGTAAATAGAGGATTTCATAACAGAGGAGAATCACTGCCTGTTGCAGGGCAGATTCTGCAGAGTTTTTGGGAGACAGGTACCATTTAGAGACCCTCTGCAAGTGTTTCACATGGATTTGGGATTCTGGTCCTGCCAGCAGCACAGCCACCTGATTCCACCTGATCCCATAGGCTGTCACCCATCACCTCAGGGATTAGTTCATTAAAAATGAGACCACCACAGCAAATTTCAGCTCCCAGCTGTACAATAACCTCACTGGTGTCATGCCACAGGACAGGGAGCAACCTGGACTGCACAAAATTCCTGGTGGTAAAACACCAGCCAAGTATAATCATTATTAGCAATAGAAACTTCTATAAAAAGCTGCTTTCTAGACAAACTTCAGGTGTCTGTGTGCTTTAAGCAGTGACTAAATCTGGAATTCATCAAAATTCAGAATAACAGCAGAGCATGGTAAATTTAAAGCACCAGCACTGTCATAAGAGGTAGAAAAAATGTTGTATTCTTAACCCTAAAACACTAAATTTAATCACTGGTTTAGATTCATGGAAAGTGCAGCTTTAGAGTATTTGTAGGTAAGACAAAGAGGTTGCAACAAAAAAAAAAAATCAAAGTCCATCCTACTTCTGGCAATTCTTTACATATCAGCAATGAAGGAATGCAAAATGACATTTACTAGGAACAAGAACTTTTTTCTACCACTGTCAGCTTGCTTAAAGTCACCAACAATCTGTCATTTCAAAATAAATAAATAAAAAGGCACGTCAACATTAGTCACCAGTATGTCCAAGGCAATTTCAGCACAGGTAAAGAATTAAAAGAATATTTTAAAGCAGAACAATTACTTTGGGGATTAAGTGTTGAATGTAATCTCCCAAATTTAAAAGGAGGGGCAGAAATAAGATACAGACACCATCAGGAGTGGTAACTGTTCTGTTCAGTACAAAATACACAGGTCTCTTTGGTCACTATATTCAAAACACATACTTGCTACCTTGACAACAGTTTAATTTTTCAAGAGAGGTGTTTCTTCCTAACCCAGGAGTGAGAACTAAAACCCCAAGGTATAACCTGTTTACAAGTCAGGTTTATAGTAAACACTTCTACTAGAAAAAAGATAGATTCAAACCACTATACACAGATATATAAAAATGTGTGTGTATACATATATCTATGAGCTTTTGATGACTCATATTCCAGACCACTTCACTTTTCAAGTATTTTCTCTCTTTTTAAGGTAAGCTCAAAGAGATTTTAGTCCTTAACCATCCATAAATCCTCCTCAAGCACCTCCTTAAAATGTCTCAGAGGCATTTGTGTGCCATCTCAAGTTATTTGAAATGTTATATGCAGTATAATTACATTTACATAATCATTTAGCAAATCAAGCCCAATAATGCCTACACTTTCTCAGCATCATGAGCAGATTACCAAGTCCTTTCCTTACTTCACCGAGAACATTTTTAAGCTTCCTCCTTCTTTTAAATGTGTAACACTTATTCCCACAGTGACTGGAGACCAAATCAAATGGTTTGAACAACACAAACACATAATATTCCTACTAACACATGTCCTTCTATCAGCCCAAAAGCTTTTTGCTTTTTTTCTTTCTTTACTCTCCTTAAGTCTTGCCCACTTCTGGTAGTTCTCCATCCAACAAATAGGAAGGAATGCAAAACAATGTCCATGTATCAGCACTGCCAACCTTCCTACAATCTCCAGTGTGTGTTTGACCATCAGCATTCCTGGTCCCAACTCACAGTACCATCTCAGTTCTATAAAACTGTGTTGACATTTCACATAAATTTGGAGGTTTTAGTCACCCACATTCAGCATCAGTTTTCATTTTCAACCAAAGCTGGTTGTAGGGCATTCTCTTTCTTTTTAAAATAGAGTTAAAAGCTTTCCATGTAATTGTCTTTTGAAACATTTCAAAGAAATAAGTATTTTTGAAGAATTTCACCCAATTTCCCCATCATTTTTTTAGCTCTGAATAGCAAAATATGGAAGCCCAACTTGCTTGCCAAATCCACATCTAGATGAGATACATCAGGGACCCACCAAGGAAGGAAAATCAATTAACTGAAGGTCTTTCTCATCTAATCCACATATATATTTAGATACAACTCCCAGATCTTCAATTTCATAGGAAGCCCACCCAAATTTAAACAAAAGGAAGCAATGAACCATTTCATATTCCACCAAAACAAACTCCACTGTGTGTGACACACCAATAACAGCTCAAAATACACGTATTGGTTATTCCCAGCCTGGAAAAGCAGCAACGCTGGGAGGAGGTGGCGAAAGCTGGATTAAAAAAAAAACAAAACCCAGAGAGCTTTTGGTTTATAAACACAGTGTTTCAACACCAACTTTTGTGTTTATGCTCCCCACACTGTCACACTTGTCTCCTGGCATATGCTCCATCTGGCTGGGGAGATGCATCTGCTCCCTCCTGCTGCGGGCTCTCCACGTGCAGCTGAGCTCGCCCCGCTCACCGCCAGCCCACCCCGACACGGCATGGCTGGCACTGAGGGACACGGATGGCTCCTGGAACAGCTCCTGGTTAAGAGTTTGTGACAAGGCAGAGGTGAAAATGCCCTTTTTTGTATTCTAATCCAGCACCTGCTACCTGCTCTCTGTCTGAACTGTGGCACCACCACCCTCACACTGAGCCATCACTAATGTTCCTGCCCATCTCAGTCATTGTAAGATATTTAACACAAGCACCCAAATCACTTGCTGTCCTGAGTATGTTTGCAATAATTACATGATACAGTTTAGGAGAGGTTTCTTTTATAGTTTTAGTTCCAGTTTTTACTCCAGATCACTGCCTGTTTCAAGGACAGCTGTGAGGAATTGGGGTATAAGCTCAGCCTTATTCAGCACATTACACCACACTGCAAACAGCATCAAACTGCAGAGCACAGAGGAGGCTCATTAACTGACACCCACCCGGAATTCTCCTGGGCACAGATGCCAACTGGAAAAGTAGGTCACATTTTAGACAGGCTCCTAAAAATCCACTCACTGCAGGCTGATGAGGTGAGGTGATGGAACCAGCACAGCCCATCCAGGCCACACCGAGGGGAAATGAGCCCTGTTCTGCTGGAACACTCAGGGAACATCAAACCATGGAAAAGAGAGAAAAGGCTGAGCTGAACAGGCAAGAAGAGTCATCTTCAGGCCTTGACTCCCAGGAAAAGGGAGGCTGGAAGAGAGGGAATGACTGAGCAACTGCTGCTGTCTCAGAGTCTCATGAAGGGTGGAAGGAGCCAAAATGGAAGTGGTACCTTGTACGAAGCTGTAATAACCTTAACACACCCTAAAGAAAAGCTAAAGAAAGTGTCTGTTCATCTCCCAGTTTTCCTTTGGATTTAAAAATTATGAACACTCAAGATCTCAATTGTCTTCAATACATTAAAACATTTTGTTGACCATATGGATACAGAATCCTGATAAAACCTGAAACTATTCCCATTTTGCTCTGCAAAAGTACTACTTTCTTCAGGAAAAATAATTACTTGTCAAGAATAATCTGTTACAGGAAAAAAAAAATCCATGAATATTAAAGCACCAAAATGCTTTAACACCTACAGCAAGTCCTTCAAATCACAGGCAGTTCTTCAGTGCAACAACCTGCAACTGTGCCAAGGTGGGTTTGTAAAGCTAAATACATGGATGCTGGTATTTCAGGAATTCAAAGCACACACTGAGTGAAAAATCTCAGGTTTTTTTCCATATCCCTACAGGATCCATCTAACCTGTGCAAAAGCACTGCCCTGGATGCAAATAACTATGAAAAAATAACATGAATGAAACCTTACAAGAGACCAAAAACTCTCTCACCTGATGTGAGAAGTATCATTTTCTCCAAGAGCAAGAAACATGAAATAATTTTTTTGAATGGTAATTTATATTTCTGAAATCACATAAAAGGATTATTTTGGAATTTTAACAGAAGATACCTTTTTTTTTTGCTTTCACAAGGCTTAAAGAAAACACTACATTCATCAGCCCTGGAGTAAATGCCTTTTAAAAGGGCAGGAGATGAGCAATCCTAACAACAGTCCTCACCAGTATCAGCTGTGCTCACCTCCCATATTCCAGAGGGATGCAGAAACTAATCTAATAAACCCATCAGACCAATTGTGCCTGATCCTGACAAGCAAGGAAGTATTTCTGCATAGACATGTGGATGTTCTGAAGATTTGAGGTGTTTCAAACAATCCTGTTTACCCTTTTCATGTGGGTTTTTTCAACACTGTAAAACAGATTCAAACAGAGAAAAATAAAATAAAATCAAGGATCACAGAGGTTGAGATGTGGCTCAAAATGCCACACAAATTCCAGGCCATCTGTCACAGGATCTTCTCCCTTAATGTAGCAAATGACAGGGAATGGTGTATTCCCAAGTATTCTACTGACATCAGAAAATTAAGCTTACATTAAAACTAAATTCTAATTTGCAATTCCAGCTATTCAGAAGTCTGATTCTGCCTAAAAAACACGTTCCTTACACCCATATCAGTTATTAGGTACCAGGTAGCTATGAAAGGGAAAAAATTGTAATGAAAAAACCCATGACATGAAAGAGGTAAGGAAATGAGGTTGGGTTGGGTCAGGCTGGAGGGGGTTTGGAGTACCCTGGCCTAGTGGAAGGTGTCCCTGCCCATGGCAGGGGGTTGGAAAAAGAGGAGCTTTAAGCCCCTTCCAACTCAAACCAGTCTGTGGTTCTATAATAAACCAACATTTTATGGATGGGTAAAGTGCTTAGAAACTGAGTGGGGAAAAAGGAGGACAAGGAAACACTAACAGAAATTAAAAATGAGACCAATAAATACACATAAAAAGGACAAAAAAGTTAGAAAAGAATAGGTCTAGGACAGCAACAGAGCATTCACATCTACAATAACATGTACAGTGAAAGACATAAGGGCATGTATAAAAAAAAAAATCATAGTATTCATTTAAGATGCCAGTGCTCTCCCTCCTACTATGTTTTCCCAAACATTCCAGCAGCGACAGAAGACACCAAGCTCTGGGCATATAAAAGCAATTCCTCTGCCAAAGCTGAGCAGGAGACAACTCTGAGGGGAAGTTGTCTCAGCGATTTCACTTAATCATCTACAACATTGCACTGAAAATAAGGAACAGCACATTTGTTTCTTCCCTTCCACGGTTTCTGGGCTGTCTGGAATTAGCTTTCCTTCCAACCCAGAAAATCCCACCCTCCTCATGCACACCAGGACCACAGTGGGGCCACACCAGTTCCAGGGGAGCCCCCATCCCAATAAATGCCATTTGTCACGTCCAAGGAGGAAAGTGAATTACTAAACTCTTAACTGATATCTAGACATCATCTGTAGCTCCTTATTATTACTTATTCCAACTTACTTTAGTAAGGATTTGACAGATTTCAGGCTTTTTTTTAGTAATTTTCATTTGTTAAAGCAGAATTTCTACACAAGTACAATAAAGAGAAGCCATTTTACATTGTCCTTCCAGCATGTTTCCAAAATGCTGGGGATGTAACTCAGCCTCTGTCACACTCCAAGCACCCACCAATCCAGAAAGAAAAAAAAAAAAAAAAAAATATTTCACAGTCAGACTAAAGAGCACACAGGGCTAAGCTGAAGAGACAGGAAGATGCACTCCTGAATTACACTATGTTTGAAAAATGGGAATGAAATCCCAAATGCCACACTAGTGTAATACAGAAAATCCACAGAGGAAAATTAGAAAGAATCTGCAGATGAGTCCTTGCATGTTCCCCCCGAGCACATCTGCACTGCTGCACTGACTGCCCTTCTCATGGAGCTGTCAGGGGTCAAGCACTTGACACTGGGAAGAAAGCCCCTCCAACAAAAAGAACCCAAAAAAATACAGGCAGCCTCTGTGCAGAATTACTTTGAAAGAGTCCTTAGTCCTCATGGTGTGGAGAAGCACTTTTACCACAAGTCACAACACAAAGAGGCCTTGGATGCAGAACAAGACTCAGCCTGACTTGCAGCCCTGTCTCAAGCTCACATCTGTCACAATCAAAAGCTCATCCTGAAATAATCAGGTTTCCCCCTCCTCTGCAGTGGCCATCCCTTATTTATGCTAATCCAGTAACTCAGTAATAAGCCTTCAACTCTTTCCAGCTTGTATTATCCCTCTCTTGGAACTCAGTGCTGAAGACAGAAGTTGGGGAGGGTTTTTTTCTGATCATAAAAGACAGCTGACAAATCAGCAGAGAATCTTCTCAGGGAGAAATAAGGCATTTGTGTGGATCTCAGTTTTGTCAATCTAATTCTTGCCTGAAGACTCATTTACAAGATCAGCAAGTATCATATCCCTGTGCTCTGATCCCTTGGCAATAGGCTCTTCAGCTATACAAGGCTAATCATTATTCCAAAATCATTCCTAAAAAGCAAGGCATTTGTTCAGAAGACAACTTCAGAATTTAAATGAAACCCTGAAGTCAGCCACCTGTTTTGGTCTATTTACAGGACTGCTGGAGACACGACTGATCTGAAATGCAGTTACAGTACATCAAGGCTCCAATTGCCAAGAAAATCCTTGAATTCCACTGCACCTAATATAGAAATTATGTACTGAAAAGAGTTTCTATTTAAAGCACAAGCATTATAAAAGTAGATGAAACCAATACCTTTGAGTAAATATATTCATGCTATTCTATTACTGCAGAAACTGCAGTCACTCTGCTGCTGGTTTAACTCACACAAAGAGTGACTGGACACATTTCATTTTGTTTGTTCCATAGATTCTCTTTTTTTGTTTGGTTTTTCTTGGCTGAACAGGCTGTGGGTGATTTGATCTGTGTGCAAGATTTGACTGGTAAAGTCACTACTACCTGAGAAGAGAAAAGGGGCCAACCCTAATTGTCCGTTGGGCAGAGAGAACAGAGAGGACACTCTTTTGACCTTATTCTCCATCCAATTGATCCTTTTTCCCCAATTAAAACCTTGAAGAGTTCTCCTCCTCCCACCCCCAGAGGAAAAACCATCTTTCACACCTCTATTTCCACCGCCAAATGTGATTGAAACCAAACACGTTTCCCAGAAACTGGCAGGGGGCGGAGGGCAGATGGGAAAACAACATGGCTGGAAAGACAACTTATTGCCTCAGAGAAACCAGGCTGAAAGCAGCAGTTCACATCTTATGACAAGGTATTGAAATCACTTGAGAACATCTGGTTAAAATATCCTAAAAATCCTCTCCATTGCTCTACATTGATGAACTAAGGAGATAAGAGTGACGGGTCTGTTCAAATTGTTACCTCAACGATGTCTGAGTTGGTTCTGCTTTCGTGGGGCTCGTTGTATTCTGTGTATTTTAGTAGCACTTTGTCCATGTCAGTGCTGGCATATTGAAAGAGTTTGTTAGAGCTGTTAAAAATGATGAGTGCTATTTCACAGTCACACAGTACACTCAGCTCATAGGCCTTCTTCATTAATCCAAACTTCCTCTTGGTAAAGGTGACCTGGGGAAGAGAGAAGAACCATTTGTTTATTGTGTAAAACCACGTGACAAGGGTTTGAAGGATGGTCATCAAGGAATACTGAGCCTACACTACTTATTCCTACTGTCATGTGTACAAGCTTAACAGAAGAGCTGACTGCAACATCTGGTGTCACTTTTAGGGCCCAGTGATCTGTATGGGACTAAGCTAAACAATTACACACCCCTAATTTTTCCACTGGTGAACAGAGAGTTAAATTTGGTAGGATTCTCTACCTGCGTTTCCTGCTGTTCAGCAAATTTCTGAGTATCACAGTATTTTCTTCTGTGGTACTTGCAACCTTAATTCTAATAAAATTGAGGAAAACAGCACCAGCAATGGAAGTAACACTGTCACCATGAAATATGATTTTTAATTATGCTAAGCTAAGAAATATTCTTATTTTGCTGCTATTAAATCATCTAATCAGATTCACTTATATTTTTGACTTATTTTCTGCCACCTGGAAGCATCACAACACAATTGTTCTGTCCTGCTAGAACTGCTGGGGGGAAATAAATCCATTACAGACCATCACAAGGGAGCATTTGCCCATCAGGGAAGGAGGAAACAGTTATAAAAGTTATCACTGATTACAGAAAAAAGGTTTAAAAAATTATTCCCTTCACAAGACACCAGTTAAGGCTATAAAAGTATCAAGGCATGTGACACCCCCTTGTTCCAGCCCAGAGCATGAGTGACCCACACACCCCACATTTCACAGACAATACTCAATGTGCTTTTGCAAGACAGGAATGAAGTAAGACACAAGGAACAATCAAACCTGTTTTTTGGGTTCCTATGGTTTATGTTAATTACTTAGGTGTACACCAAGAAAATTCTGTCTATACACACCTCAAGGGTTTTTTTTTCCCTGAGGTGATTATCTCAGGCACGTTACTGTTTTAATATTATCAATAACACGAAATATAAACTCTTCTTCCCACCACACCAACAGTCTGAGGGTTGCACAGGTACAGTTGTTCTTCTTCTGACACCTAAAGGTTATTACCTGAGTATGAGCAGGTGTAGAGAGGTGCTACTGTTCAGTGCTTGTCAGGAAAAAGGCACCAATAATGAGATGTGTGTGTGCAGTACCAACTTCAGAAGTCACTGGACTGAAGGTTCACTTCCACTGTACAACCCCAGACAAGGGCTCTTCATTTCCTGCCTGAAATTGTATCTCTCTCACCTCCTGAAGGGCTGCTTTACTTGTGACATTCTCAGCTGGCATCAACTTCTCCCGCTGTGTGTGGACCAACCCCACCACCACAGCACCCCCAAGCCTTACTTGAAGGCTCATGGATTATTTTAAATTCCATTTTCATTTCAGAACTCAAAAAAAGTGAAATTAGTTCTGCAAATTTTTTTTCCTTGCCATTTAGGATCACACCAAAAGCAAAAATATGTCTCCTTATTGCAGGTCAATGAATTTCTCAGCCCTACTTTAATATTCCTTAGCAAAAAAAATGGGTGAGGAGGAGACAGCAAAGGCAGCAAGATCGAGCTCCTTTGCTATCTAATTTACTGCACTGGATTCTCTTCAGCTTAATGAAGATAAATGTCCTACAGCTCATTCAAGCAGATAAGGCTGCTTAATTAATAATACAATGATAGTCTCCTGACAAATTGTAATCCCCTGGAGTAATGGTCTATATATTCTGTTTTGAGCTCACATACAGTCCCTCAGAAAGAAGATGCTTCTGAGAAAACAGTAGTTTTCCTTCCCACATAAATTACATGAACTTACTCTGCAGGCAAAGCTCTGTCTCCTTCTACTTATATATTCCAACAGAAACCTCTAAACATCATAATAAACACCCAAACAGGACATCACATGCAGGTCCATGGGTGACTCCTCACCAGCTCCATGAGCCTCAGAAAACCTGACAGGACACACCTGAACAAACTCTAAATTCCCTCCTTATCTGGGTCAATGAAAAAAATCTCACAGTAAATATCTTATAAATGCCCAAAGCATCAGGGTGTTTTATTACCTTAAAACTCCATATAGTGGTTACCAAAACCATGGGACACCCGTGGGGTTAAAGATCATCAATACCTCCACACATGAAAATAAGATTCCACTAAAAAAAACTATTTAATCTCCTTAAAAACTTTTAAAGACAAGATGCAGTATGTTTGCATTTCTGAGTTTCCACATTAAAAAAAAATAAGGCAAACCTAACTCCATTTTTAAGTTACAGCTTAAAACCTCTTCCTAGTCATTAAAAAGCCCAAAAAGATGTTGGCCAAAAACCAGCCAGAAACAAAACTTAGAATTTAATCTCCATATTTTGCTCCAGTCACAGTAATGGTACAAGTGGGCTAAAATTTGATACAAATACATTGATTCTCTTCCTCTCCATTGTTTCAATCTGAACAATGAGATGGAGATTCAAAAACCAAAAAAAAATCCCACTGAAAGAAAGAAAAAACACCTCAACAAAGTCAGGGTAGAATATAATGACATTTCTATTTCCAGCTGAACAAAACCAAGGTTGTGCAACTCACACCAAAAAACTTAAAAAAAGGGCTGAGAGGGATCAGTTTCCACCTCTTCAGTGTCCCTTAAATTTTAGAGCAAGATTCAAAAAGCACTGAAGTTATTAATTCATCGCCCTTTACTACGTGTACTTAAGACATTTATCTACATCAAACACACAGTTACTGGGTGATTAAAGCTGTTCAAACACAATACTTGGCTCTCCCCCAAACTCCAATAATACTTTTCTTGCTATATTTAGACTTCTCAGAGTTTACATTGCTTTAAAGTGATACAGGGAGGAAAACAATCCTGATTTCACAAACAAAACAAAGGGCTCCGAGCTGATGTGTCAGCAGTGAGAGAGTCCCATGGAATTCTGACACTGCCCCAACACAAGTTGGTGCTCAGAAGTTAAAAAAGCAAATCAAATAGCAGGAAGGGGTACACCACTACATAAGTCCATGTTTTCCATGGATCCTGAATTCTGGGCCCTTTGGCCACCAAAAATAACACAGTAAAACTGCAGAAGGTTTAGGGATAAGTTGAAAGAGGTGTGGAACAAACTCTGTATTAAAACAACTAAGGAAGCAAGGCCTGAAAACCTCATTTTAAGAGAAAATAAGCAAAGGTGGGAGAGTTCACAGAACAACAGGAACATGGACAGACTATACAGGGAGTCACTGCTGCCTCTTCCACACCAGAGTGTGGAATAACTGAGGAACTGGCAGAACCAAGACAAAGGATAATAAAAAAGATGTTTTCTGAAGGAACAGGTAACAGACCTGTAGGCAATTCTGGACAAAAGGTGTAAATGCTGCAAGGTTTAAGGGCTCAGAGGAGAACTGACCAAGTTCCCTGGCGGGGGGGCAGGGAAAACAAACACAAAAAATCCATTAATGGTTACTAAATATACGGAAACCACATCCAGCTCAGGAAATCCCTGAGCTAAGAATAGTTGGGAGCTGGAAGAGGATTAGAGTGTGTAACGTGTGCACCTCCAGCCCACACAGATTTGCCTGGGACTGTCACAGGACAAGAGACACCTTCGGTCTGGGCCACCAGGACTGTCCTAAGGATCACATTCCTAGGATAATTTTCCTTGAAAATGGCAGCTTCCAGATATCCCTCTGTGTATTTCAATTTAGAATTGAAATGTATTTGGTATCTCATGTAGTAATGCAGAAGTTAAGAGGAAACACTGCTGCTGGAGTCATGAACCTTTGGGACTTGCCAAGCCCTCTGTTAGGGCAAGAGCAGCTTTCCCCAAAACACTCCCTTTGGAGCACTCTTCCCTTCTGACTGACCATTTTTGAAGACTCTTGTAGCAAACAGCTCTTACAAGAAATAGAAATCAATGCTTTTTAAAAGAATCATGGTAACACAATTCAGGACTGCATCACTGCCCCAGCAATGTCAACTCCTCTGCCCAAGAGCTGCAGTAAATCCCTTCACCAGATCCTTCCAGAATTCCCCATCCTTTCTCTGTCTTCAGCAGTTCCCAGCAGCAATTAGATCAAGTGAGGTGACTGTTTCCACACACTCCTCCAGCCTACTGGAAGAACAGCCCAGGGTACCACTTCAACAGGAAGAGCAGTTTTACAGTCAATATGATTTAAAGTAGTAATTGATATTACTTATAAAGAACAATTTTCCCTCAAACAGCACCACTGAGACATTTCCTATTCATATTCTGGCAATGGTATCTACAGAGAGATGAAGAGAAAGCTCAGCTCTAGAACAATGAATTAAGAAGAAGAGAATATATTCCAACTTTCCACTAATTTTTAGGACTCCTGATGAACTTGTTCATGCAGATTGCTTGTTCCTCACCTGTCTGTTCCGTTCATCCATTATTCTCGTGATCTGTATTTTCTTCCTCCCCATTTTTGGCCTCCTCTTTCTTTTGCTTTGCAAGCCAGAAATGTACTAATCCAAGGAATGTCCCTCTCCAGTATTCTAACACATGATACAGTTTTCTTTTACTCTGTCTTCAGCTTGAGAAACGGTTCCTATTTCTTCTTATAAGCACCTAAAAAAAAGAATTGAAAAAAATTAATTGATAAATTAATAAGGGGGAAGCACCATTAAAAACCTGTAGGGTCATAAAACATGGGCATCATAGAATTTCAGTGATAAATCAAGTATTTTCATTAGTAAAATATTATACCACAGACTTTGTTCCCATTAAACAAACTCCAACTGGTTGGCAGCTTTCTACCTACAAACTACAGACTTAAAATGCCCAATAATTCCATACACTTCCAATTGGATGCCTTAAAAATATAGCTGTCACAGGGGTGATGCTCATCACTCTAAGCTTTAGGCTTTGATTGAGGTTTCAAACATTTACCCACCAAGTTTTGGTAAATTCCATTTAATAATTCAGGAAACTTGAAAGAGAAACACTTTGTGTTTCCTGTTTCTCTTGTAAAATTATAAAGATAATGAAACAAAGCCATGAGAACACCAAATTTCTGTTCCTAAAACTAAATTACATCTCATTTTGTGCAACAATATTCGGGGTTTCATTGGGAAGCAAGAGGGAGAAGGAAACAGGGAAATTCTTTACTGAAAAGAGACCACAGAAAACAGCTTTGCAACAAAACTATTTCATGGCTACCAAGACACCACTGAAGAATTAAGACTTTGACACAGTTCCTCTCTCTACAATAACCTGTAAATTACAATCTGCCAATACCCAGGACCAGTCCAGCACCTGTTCCTTTTTATATGTTTACAAAGATAAAGGCACATGCAGCTTGAAAAGCCAGTGTGCCATCAGACTGGAATAGTTAACAAACTTCAAATGCATTTGCAGTGGAAAAAAAATTGCTAAGCCTTATTCCAAACACACTGCTTGAATTGCAGGGCAACATCAGCTGAAGAAAACTGAACAACAATTTAAAATAAATCACCTCTAGAACATAAAAGCATGAAATAGGTGCAGCTTATTTATCTTATTGCCACCTAACGCTCATGAAAAGGGGTAAACATCAGTGTTAGCTGATAACCTTTCTAACATTCCAACCCAAAACACCTCTTCTTCAGGAAAAATGTCTTCCAAGGTGCTGCTGAGAAAGAATTAACAGCTAAAGAAGAGCTGATGAACCGACCTCTACACAACCAAGAGCACACAGGAAATATTTCACAGGGAAAGCAGCAGCTGGCAAATAGATTTATACCAGTTTTGTTTAAAAGAAAACAAAAACACCACACACAAAAAATATCCACTGCACTCCAAGCTTCAATTCCCTAAGACATTCAGCTCAAGTCAGCTGCCACACTTGCTTGAAAACAAAAGAATTCTCAGCCCCTGCTACGATCACACATTAAATTTAGCTCTGCAAAATTCTGGCTGTCGCCTCCCCTGAACACACCTAATCAAAGGGTGCTCTAACCAGCCCTTAAAATGGGTTTTCTCCTTCGTGCAGGGCTTCATTTTTTAAACCTACCATGTATTCCTGAAACAGTTCTCTGAATAGAGAACTGCCAGATTCCTTTGCTTTTTCAAAGCCCCCACCATCACAACACAGTAATATCAACCACCCAGGACACCAGAGATCCATCTGGTCCAGCATTTGATCCCTGGCTACCAGCAAACATCACTGGGATAGTAAAGGAAGAACACAGGAGCAGAGTAATAATACACATATCACTTCAAAGCAATATTTATAAACCACATTCTCCACATATTAAGTGATTTTTGAATCAGGAACTTCTGGAGTCATTCTGCCTTCTGCAATACATTCAAAAACAAGTCTATGCAGTGAATAAAATAAGGAACTCAGGGGAGAGCAGGGAGAGAAGAAGATCAATATGATGAGAGATTATGCAATATATATACCCAGGGATATAAAATAAGAGATGCACAAATGGTTGGTATGAGCTAATGGAAGCAACAGTAGCAGAGAAACATTATTATCTGCTCTATGTTCCATTACAAACAGGAAAACTGGCAGTAATTTCCATCAACATTTTGTTACAGTTTTGGGGTGTCATTTGAGTATATTCTATTAGGCATAAGTGTATGAACCTGTTTCCCATTTATGACAGTCCACTTTCCCTCTCCTCTCAGATCTTCTTTCCTCAGCCTTCAAGGCTTTCCTCACTCAGAAATTCCCAATTCCTATTTGCACGTCTGTCCAGCCCAGGGCCAGCTCTGCTCCCTCTCCCACAGGTTGCCATGGACACCAGAAACCTGGAAATGCATTTGCCAAAGGAGGGGCAGCATCCCTGTCACTCTGCAGCCACTCACAAGGTGATTTTCAAAGCTAAGAACTGAAGCACAAGTTTGGCTGAGCTCAGGGTAGAAAGGACCTTGACACTCTGCAAAATCAGAGAAAACTGCAGTAAAAAGGCACTTTTCCTGCTCAGAACATCCAAATGGGAAGTCACCCCAGTGACAAAGGCATGTGACATTTAGAGCAATGACTTTTCCATTTTCCAATCCTTGATCAGAGCTGCAGCTTATTTTCTATCCTCACTGGCAACAAACCCGTGTGAGAAGATACAGGACTGTGCCCACTACATGCTTACCCCAAAAATGTAACTAGCAAAAGTTTTAACCAGGCAGTGCTTAATTCACAAAGCCATTTAATCTAAATTATCAACAAACTTTTACCCAAATAAAGGAAAACTTGCAGACAAAGATTGACACACAATTTTTTCTGAAAGTAAACGTGGAACTAGCATGAAATAACCTTGATGAAGGCAAAGTTCCACCGCCTTAAGTGACAGAATCCAATTCCAGCCACCAGAGCTGCTTTGCTTTACTTACCTGGGCACACAAAAGCAAAAATTATTTTATTCTGAAGAAGGACTTCAGGCATCTATGAAACAACACTTTAAGACTAAGTAGAGAAAAGGGAAAAAACCCCATGTGCTTCATGATGAGCTTCCAACAGAAAATAATGTCAGCTAGCAATAATAGCAAGAAAAATTGCATTTGTAGCTGCCCAAGTAAAAGCCTCTGTTATTGTTTAAAAGTAAACTATTCTAAATTTTCTGGATTTATTCCCTTCCCCAGCACATGCAAAAACACCCCACTAATTGCTGACAGACAGCAGAGCCACACACAGAAATACACCCTCCCAACTGCACAGCTGCAGAAATTCAGATGAGTTCACTGTCAGGTTTGCTGATGGTTCCATAAAGCTGAGAGAGGATGTAACTTTAAAGCAAGGAAACTGTATTTGACCTATTTAAAAAGCTTCCTTCAAGGGTTCAGTGGAAACAAATTATATCTGTGCAAAGCTGCACAAGGTCTGGAAGCCTCTTGGCAGAACAGGTTAGGGGAAAAACTGTGTCAGAATTCTGCTCCTTCCATTTATTTTCCTTTTCTTTCCCTCTGACTCGTTGTTTTCTTGAAACTTCCCTTTCCCTGGGTGGTTACAGGTTCATGTGACAGTCCCTGTCTCCTCACAGCTCGTTTACTGCAATGCACACAAAGAAATGAGTGTCCTGACGTCAGAGCATTTGCATGGAAACACAGATCTGCAGGGATGCATCTCCCCCTGCTCAGCCCTGGGTATGGTGCTAAACAGCAGACCATTTTTCTTACAGCAAGATTAATAGGTCTTTTTTTAGGCTTAGAGGAGCCTGTGCAGATGGATTTGTAGATTTGGCCCCTAAGCATGAACTGGTGGGCACCCAAATCATGGCTGGACAGGACACTCGCTGGTTATTCCAACACTTTCCACATTTATGTTGCCAGAACATAAATATTCCCATTCAGAGCAACATGGAGATGAGGTCCAGCCCACGTGGTGACTGCTGGACACTAATAGAGTACCTCATTTTCCTGTAGTACCTGCAAACATGTCCCTGTCCCTCAGCCCTGCCCACAGCACTGAGTGAAACAGGCAGAAAAAACCTGGAGTCAAATAATGTCTTCACCAAAATAATTAATGCAATGGTTAATGGTTTCATGGAGCAAGGTCAAACCCCATTCTCAGACTTCTTTTTCAGAACCTCAAAGAGAATGCAAACCCAGATAAACTATACAAGTCCAGACACCTTTTTTTCCTAAACCCCAAACTAATGACCTCAAATACATTCACTCAGATCTGACACATGCTGAGAGCCATGGGATGTTATCACTGCACATTCCACCAGCCCTGCTCCAGAAACCAGTGCCACCACTTGGAGTTGGATTTGAAAATAAGGATTTCCAGCAAAGGGGCTTTGGGTATTTTATGTCTGCACTGAACAGAGACCACACTCAGACCCTGGCTGGGTTTTTGCAGAGGTGTGCAAAAAACAGTCATGAAAATGTTTCCTACAGCCACATTTCCATGGCCCTGTCACCACACATTGCTCTAAGGAATGTCAGATCTAACTGTAAAACAATCCCACACAGCCACCCTTTCAAAACAAGGGGACACGTTGCCATTTATCTCTCCCTTCTTGCTGCACCACAATCTGAGGAAATAAATCCTTTTTCCATCCTCAGTTTAGAAGCCATTCTTCTCCAGTCAGGCAGAGCCTCAGTAAATGAGAGTGGCCTCACAGCTCCAAGGTCCTCCTCACCCAGTGATACACAAGCATTGTTATAAAACAATAATACAACCCTCGGCCAAAAGAACTTTTTCTTTTTTTTAAAGTGGGACAACGTAAAAAACAGGAAGCCATAAACAATTCTTTATTGATATTCTGGTTTTATGCATCATAAAACACTTGTTTCTTTCAGCTGGGAAGAACGAGGCACATCTCTGGTACCAGACAATTTAAATAAACTCTACTTCTGAGATTTGTGGAGTTTTGCAACCAAACATGGTCCTCAGCTTCCACACTAACAGCAAATCTATTTTGGAGCTTCTGGTTTCTAAGTTACACAGCTTTTCAAATGAAGTTTTGAAAGCATAATAGAAAAAAAATCATGAAGTATTTTTGAGGAATATTGTCTTACTGAAGAACTGCACCTTCCAAGTGCCATTTAGATCTATTGTTGCTCAAAAGGCCTTTTCTGATATTCTCTTCCATGTCCTGCCTAAGATGAAGAGCAATGACTGTATTTTCTTGCAAACAGAACCACACAAATCTGAGCTGCAAGAAAGAATGGATTAAAATTCAAGTGCCTGCTTCAAAAATGAGTTTTATTACTCCTAGAATGCACATTTTTTTTAAAAAGATACATTTTCCTGAGCTGACAGACCAGTTTTCAAGAGCTCTCAGCATCACCTGTGACAGCACAGGCACTCCTGGATAACATGACTGAAGTGGCCTTGTCCAGGATCAGGGACAGCCAAGAATCCTGCTCCAGTTATTTTCAATTAAATGGGTTAAGATTTCAATAATAGTCAACCCTCAAACTATGAACTTTTTCTTGTCCTACTGCTGAAGTCCAAAAAATATGTATCATGTTATTCTGAGCATTTTTAATTTATACTCTCCAGAAACAAAACAGTCATTGCTAAGCTATCTGTAAAAAATCATACATCTTGATTCTGTATTTTCAAGTGACATTAAATTCTATTTTAGTATTCCCATCCATAAATGCGGTTCTGGTATTTTCTACAATAATTTATCTCTGCATTCTCAAAAACGCGTTAGAAAGTAAGATCTGGGAACTGCTGAGCCAACAGTGGGGAAAAACCACAGAAAGAGAACTAAACTTTCAATACTGGATTAAAATCCAATTTTAGATACAAGCAGAATGTAAATTATTAAGTAATCACAAGAATTCTGTTGCCAGACTTCTACAAACAGATTAAGAAAATAACTGCATGACTGAATAACTGTCTGGAAAACATGCTCCAGAGAGTTTCTCAAGAAACTTGTTCCTAATTTGTCATGTAATTTGTTGAAAGAAGTGACTTTTCCATGGGATACAAAAATAGCCACAAACAAAGATGATTTGGGACACTGTTAACAAAACAAACCCCAGCATTAAAAAGCTGTGGCCAAAAAGCCTCATTTCCTAGTGAATGAACCACAGCCTTTACAACTCTGTCAGTTTGGTCACAGCTTTTAACCAGATAAACCCTTTTTTCTTTTTTTTCTCCATTTACAGCTCTTGGAAAATTAGTGCTATTAAAAATCAGATACAGAAATCTAAACTTCAGTTTAGATAGCACTGCTCCCTAACAAAGCAGAAGGGCATTTGGAGGTATTTAATTTGTTTAGAACTCATTAGGTGTTTCAGAACTTTCACCATGAGGAGCTCAAAGTGCCACTGAAGGAATTGAAACCCGGGTTTTAAACCCAGAGCCATCTGGGCAGCACCAGCCACAGAAGGAAGGGTTCTTTCCTGAAGCAAAATGCACACATCAAATACATTAAATGTATTTTTGAGATCAAAAAGCATTTGCCTGGACGTTATCAGGAACCTGTAATGGCAGAGGAACTCCAGGTGGCCAAAAAAATGGCACAGAGCCACTTGTGTTGTCCCAGCTCCTTTCTGCCCAAACAAAGGGAGTCCCCAGCTGTGCCTCCCAAAACGCTGATAAGAACATGTCCACCGGAGAGGGCTTTAAATCATCCATCATTTCACCCACAACAACGAGCTGCCACAGGAGAGCTCTCCTTTGTCACGGGAGACAAAACCCTGCCAAATTCATTTCTTCTGTTAATCCTGGGCTGGGGATCACCAAAACCTCGCTGCTCTTCTCAGCAGGGAAATTAAATTCCTTTCTTTAAAGCCACTCCAACGACTCCAAGAGTGAGAACAGACACCTTCACATGCTCTGGTGATGAACTCAACAACAAGCACCTCACAGTGTCATCAATTCAAAGGCTCATCTTCATGTTTTTCTTCATCTTACAGTAAGAGAATAAATAAAACGCATTTACTGTGTAGGACTGTGCAGTTTCCTATTCGTGTGTTTACCAACCAGAATGGAACTTTTTTCTGGTTTTGCAACATCTTAACACTTCATTAATCTTCAGGCTCACTGATGCATCTGCAGATAACACCTAAAACGTGTTTCATACCCGTTAAGTCACGGCTTTAAGGAAAACTATCATTGGGAAATCTACTTCCCCAAACCTATTTCATCAGCTGCCACAGTGACACTGCAGCTTTAATTACAGCTGCCTGGGCTCGGGACTTCTCCCACCTCCACGTGAGTCTATCACCAGATCAGAGAACACAGATAATCGTATTTTGCATAGCAACAGCGTTTGGCAGGGGCGCAGCTCGTTATCTCCGGGTTCTCGCAATCCCCCAACCCCTGTCCCACATCGCCTTTATCTCGCGGGGGATCGGCAGAGCTCCCGGAGCACTCGCTGTCCCCAGCCCTGCTCGCTCTGCAGGGACAGGACACGTTTCCACAGCTCAGCTCCCAAGTCCTGACTTCATCTGCTCAGATCGCTCTGAAATTCGAGACAAGCTGCTTCACGTGGGGGCTTTTTGTATGTGTGGTGACTCACCGTTTTCATCGTTTTATAGATAATTCAATTTAAAGTTTTGCTCTGATTTTTTTTTTTAATACAGTGGCAGTAGCACTTTAAACATCAGCAGCAAAATGTCAAAGTAAACTTAATCCAGGTTCCTGAATTCAGGATCCAGACCTTAATCCGGGTTCCATTTCTACATGGACATCCTCATCCATAAGGAGCACTGTCCTTCTTTTTGTCTCTGAGAACATGATTTCAGTAGATTATCTTTTCAGAGGAGTCCTAAAGTTTTTCCTGTGTGCTTTTCTGGGCAGGTACTTATTTTACAATAATTTAGAACTTCAACAAATAACCTAAATACAAAGAACTGAACATTCATAAACCAAAACTAGACAAAAATATCCCTTTCTATATCAGCTCTGATTTACCATAACCCCATATCACAGCCACATTATCTTGCAAAAAACCCCAAAAACCTGAAAGCAACATCAGGAAAACACAAATACAGTGTACAACTTTTACACATGGTCCAAAATTAAACGAGGTGCCAACGGAGATAAATCAAACACCATCCTGACATAAGACTTAGGTTTACAAAAATCAAGACAAGCAGAAAAAAATATTCAGAACACAGCACATGCTGCGGGGCAACGTTAGGAGATTTATTACCCTTATCCTTCAAATACTCTCTTTAAAATTGCATTCAAATTTTGCAGGCTGCACTTCAGTTTCCTTGTAGCAAAAGCCAACCAAGCAACTCTCCAGTCTGGTAAAACAGTGTCTGTTCTCAGGGTATCAGAACTGACAGGTGTGGGACTAGCAGAGTTTCCCAAGGCCAGAGTAGAAACTTGAGCAGATATCTCCTTAGGAAAGATGTATAGAAAAGGCTTTTTTTTTTTTAGCCTCTGTTTTTCAGTTTCTCCTAATGGGAAAAAAACCCACAGAATATAAATTATGAGGGAATCTTATTTAACACGGAGTTCACCTAATGTAGAAAGCTTGGTACTTCAGCAAACTGATTTTTCTGATGTGGAGCAGGAGTTCCACAATTCCATGAAGTTCTGAACACTTATAGTGCCTACACTTATAGAAATTATTCCTTACTTTTTTACAAAGAGTCCACTGCCTCCAAAGTACAAACTGCTGAGGTAATGCAGGACAGCAACCTCAGCACATGTTCCTGAGCAAACACTTCCAGCTGAGCTCAGGAACGGGATGGGACCAGAGGCAGCCACAGCTTTCTGGGCTTAGACCTCGTCCTACAGAGTGTCCTCGAGTCAGGCTTCCAACCCAACAGTGCCAGATTTTAGGGAAGTTCTCAGCAGGGGACAAGTGTGAGGAGATGAGAGAATGGAAAATTGAAGGATTATAAACAAGATTCTTCCTCGTGCACGTCGAGCCCTCACATGAAGGGGTTTGGCTTCCAAGTTTGGCCTCAGCAGTGGCTCTGTGACGCAGAGCATCGTGTGCTCCTGTTCACACTTGGGAAACCTCTTCCCAAGGGTTTGCTCACCCTCACTTATCTGCTTCTTCCTGATCCTCCACATCAGCTTTCCTCCTGCCCTGCACAACCCGCAGGCTCCAACATTCTTGCCCAACTCCCATTTGTGGTTTTTCTGTTTGGGTTTTCTTTACCTGCTGTGACAGATTCTCTCCACACCATTTCTCCTCCTTACCAAACACACATTTGCAGTATTCCAGAGGATTCCACGGAATACAGGCACCACCACCCCCCTTTTAAAAGGAGCAGGACAAGAAAATTGAGAAAAACAAAAAAGATATCACACATCAAAGAATCTATAAGAAGCTTTAAATCACTGAACAATTATCCAGAAAGCTTTCTTGATAATTTATTCCACGTCTGATTAAATGACAGCACGCAGTCATATTGTTGAAGTGCAACAATTATAAACCAGACAGACACGACAACATAATGCTTCAAACAGCCTGCAAGGCTCACAAAGACACTCAGCAAACCAGAAAGACGCCCACGTGTTTCTAACCAAGATCAGTGGCAAGTTTCTCTCTCTGGGGCTGCCACAGCCTTTGTGCAGAGCTCAATCTCTGCTGTTAAAACTCAGATACGCCACCAGTTCAAACTTCTAAATAATTTTTTTTAAACTATACTGTATTTGTAAGATATTAAAACCAAATTTCAATGGGTTACTCCCTTCCCTGAATCCTTTGAAGCAAATAATCCTATTATATTTAAGTAAAATAAATCCCCATTACTGTTGGTGGGGGAGCCACAGCAGAGCCAAGGGCAGGTCCTCTCCAGACATCCATGGAGAGAGTTTCTAAATAATCCAAAGGTTTCAGAACCCAAGGCAGACAAAGTAGCAAATAAAAAAATGATGTACAAGTGAGATTAAGCCACTCAGCTACATCTCAGCTGTGATATATTGAAAAGCTGGCTGTATTACCCAGGCAGAGCTCAGGCAACACCAACAGGCTGGGGAAGATGGTGCTGAGCAGAGCTCGTGTCTGACTCCCACCAGCTCCCCAGTGGCAGCTGCCAATTTTAAAAGCAAACTGGGGGGGAACTCCTTATGATCCAAAACATTGTATTGATCCAGGTACCTCATAACCCTCCTCTCAACAGTGTTACTGCCCTCCATTTGGATATCTATACTCTTAAAATCAGTCACAAGCTAAGACTGTCCAAACTGAGTACAGGGCAAGTCATTAACACCAGAAGTTTAGTACATTAATATAAATACCCCAACACTTAAACTTAGTGTGGTAAACTGAATTTTTACTAAGAAAAGAAGTGAGAAAATTATTCAGAATGTTTTCTACTTCTGCATATAAATCATCTTTTTTGGCAGGTGATGTCTGGTAGTCTGGGCATTCACATGTCATTAACATTAACCCAGCCACTTGGATTCTCTTGCAAAAATGTCACCTAAACTACACTGACAACAGCACATTGACTTCTTCAGGTAAGAACTGGAATCTGAATAGACACCTAATTCTAAAAGTTAACTTTTGAAACTATTTTTTCCTTAGCAATGGCAAGAAAAGAGCAGACACAGTTAACCTGGTTTAGTTGGTAAGTGGAAATTCAGGCTGCTACAGTAACTCCATTACTTGCCATACCTGCAAGACAGAGCAAATGATAAGAGCTAATTGTTTCACCTTTCTTGCAGATTGCTGCAAATAGAAAATGAAGTTGTTTGACCCTAAGTAACATCACTGCTTCACAGCAAAGTACGTGATTCAAGTGGTGGAGAGCCAGATGTATCAAAATATCTCATTTAACAGCTTCTGGAGTGAAAGACTCCATGACTATAAATAGAAGAGAGCATTCTCATCCATTTGTTCCCATTATTGTATGACAAACAGGAATCCTCAAACCTTCAAAAACATCTCAATTTCTCTTCCTGTCAACAAACCCTGACAAACAGGTTACATGAGCAGAGACACCAAGAAGGTCTGAGGGAGAAGAGGCAGCTGAGAGCAGTTACAGTGAAGGCCCAGAGAAACTTGAACCAAGGTCCCAGGCAAGAACCAGTCAGTGACCCACACACAGACACACAGAGCCCCTCTGGGAAACTCCTGCACAAATAAAGCACTGCATCACTGAGCTGCCCAACCAGAGCAAGGAACACTGAGAAAAGCAAGATATTGCACAAGTTGGATCTTAATGTATTTGAAGGGCAGCTGGCCTAGTTTCAATTGCATTAAGTAGCCAAGAATCTGAAGCAGAAGCCCGGACAGGCTCAGATCATTGTAGACTTCCCCTCCTGAAAATCTCTTACATTTAAACAAGTATATTGGTTTACCTTTGACATGAAACATTAGATGCAAACTGGAGCTGTTTGAAAGTGCAAGGGAACATCTTCATCTTCTCTACTGAGTCAGCCAAGGACTATCTGATGCCACGACTGCCTAGACCTGACAATAACCAGGATCCATCAGGAATCAGACACTACAAATACAGCTGCCCATCCAGACCTGCAATTATGCATTAAAAATGGGAAAAAAAAAAAGAAAAAGAAAGGAGAAATAATTATCCTCACTATCAAAGAAACTGCCAGAAATACAAAGAAGCAGCCCTGAAACTGCCTCAGAAGAGAAGGCTGCATGATCTCCTGCACTGTTCCATGGTCAGAGTGGACATCTCAGCATTTAATTATTGCATCAGTGATTGAAACCTGCTCAGAAAATTACACAGAACAGTGTCTATTTTGCACACACTGCTGGATCCCTTCCACCCATGCTGTCATCTGCCTCATCTCTGACAAAAACCCAGCTGAGAGCCCCAGGAACCACATCTGAGCAAAGCAAACACACGGCAGTCAGCTGTGAATGACTCCTTGAAGGTATATTTTGCACAGAGCAGTTGCATCCCTCCATAAAACCTGGATACTGCCCCTAACCCAGGGAGAGGAAGGTGTGCAATGTGTAAGTTCAGACCTTTCAGCTTGGAGGTGAGTGGTTAAAACCAGTGTTAAACTGCCTCATGTGAAGTGATAGACTTATTTAGACATAGCAATTATTTTCTTTATCTAACAGTATCACTTGAGAACACGAGCAAGAATCTGCAACCTTTCCCATTCCTTTCTGGTATGGCAATAAATAAAGCATTCTGTCTCCCTGAAAAAAAACCTACATACTTACTTTCCTAAGACAAACACCACTGATACATTAGATATTAAATACATTCCTGAAAGTGGATTCTGCACACCAGAATCAGATGCTAACTACTATTTTACATGACCTCATTTTATTTATTCTAGGTAAATAACCTATGAACATGATCATATGGAGTTACATGAACCAAACTGGCACACAGTTCATACACAGCCCTCAGGAACCTGCTGAGAAGCATTCCTGCACCTGCAAGAAATCCTAACTCCTCTTAGAAACCTTCATTGTTGGGCACTCTGGGCCTTCAGGACATGAAAGCCTTTCCCTGCTGACTGGAGGCCCTGCAGCAGCTGAAGCAATAAATATTGACAGGGAGCTGGCAAACAGCACATCCCTGAGCTCCAGCTCCGATTTCACCTCATCAGCACAGGCACGGCCTGCAAGGGGCAGCAGAACCAGGCCTGTTCATCTCTGATATTGCTGCTTTTGCTTGCACTGGAGGTGTGTTTTCCCCTCAAACACACCTTCGAACACTCCTGCTTTTCTAGACCACCCTGAAAATCTGAATTATCTATTAAACCGCATTGCAACACAGGTGTAAATTAACACAGCTCCACAAATCACGCTGCAAGAGGCTTTCAGCATCCAGTTCCATCCTGCCAGGCTCTTACAGGATGCTCTGCAAGTCTTGCACATGAGGCCACACGTTGCTTAATAAAAACTAAGCAGTCAGAGCAAACACTGCAGCAGCTGGATGCCAAAATATGAGATACTCCTGGCAGCACAGGAGAAATGGAAGCAAGAATTAGTGAACTGGATTTTAATTAAGAAACTCGACTGATGATTTGAATTCTGCTTCTCTCAGTTCTAATCTCCTCTGCTCTGAAGTAGGATCCAGGAGCTGTAAGGAAATGCATTCAGAGGTGTTTAAGGAAAACTGAAAACAAAATATTAAGACTACAAAGTTCTGTCTTCCCACTGGGAGAAACGGAACTTTCCAGAAATTCCCTCTGCATCCAGCTGAACTAGTTGATTTTTTAGCAGACTCCATCCTGCTGCCAAGCCAACAGATTTTTAAACTAAGATTTGAAACAAAGACTTCTTGGTGTAACCGGGAATACTGAGCACTGAGCTGGACCTCGCTGTCAAAACTTCAGCTCATGGTTTCCTCCGGAGCTCGCACATTTTCACCCGGCACAGACACACCTATGATTATGGGCTATGTTTAGATTTGTAAGAATTCCCCAACATCCAGTGTCATCATTTTCTCGGGCACTCAGCTCGCCGGGGGCGGGGTGGGGACACGCTCCGCACTGTAAACACTCCTGCTTTCAAAGGAAGATCGGGATCAAAACAAGCTCACCCGGTACTTCGAGCATGTTACATCAACCCCACACTTGTGGGGATTCTTCCCTAGAGCTTCGGGTGGATTTCCTTCCTCTTTGTCTGCCACTGAATGGCTTCATTCTGATGATAATATCTGATTGACAACCTCAGAATCCTTCAGGGACGGCAGCCGCTCCCCTTTGAATGCAGCACTTGCTTAAACAAACACAAACCCCTTAATATTCCGCATCACAAACAGCACTACACAAAATTTTCGGGCCACCACAACTGCAGAGTTCAGTCAGAGATGCATGAGCCGGGTCTATGCACAGGAACAGCAACATTTAAAGCATCACCGAGCTTTGGTTTAAACACAGCAAACCAAGATTTCTGCTCTCACACCCGAATGCTGCCAGGCCAGTCCGTCTGCCGGGCCCTGGAAAGGCAGATTTACTCCATCCAGTGAATCCTGATTCAAAACCTCATTGCAGTCAACTGGGTGCCCTTGCCTAACTCTTTCAGTAGGTGGAACTGAAGCCAAAATATTCCTGAGCAGGATGGCAATATTCCCTAAAATCTTCCCATATGGAGGTGTGATGCTCTCAAGTCTCACTGTTCTTTTTTGAAGGAGTCGAGTTCCTTCAGTGAAGTGCCCACCCCACACAGCTGGAAGAAGAGCATTAAAGGGAAGAGCAAGTCCCCAAAAGCAGAGGAAAGAGTGTGACAGAGGACAGCAGCAGGAAGAGTTAACAATAAGTTTATCTGTAGGGAGTTTTATCTGTGACATTTTATCCGATTTGATGCCACACAGTGTAGAACAAAGACACAGACCTGGCTTTTTAAATTTAGTAGATTAAAACAGACATTAAAAAGAAACTGGTTCTCATTCACTTTTGAGGATTTCACCTTAAGGGAAGGTCTTTCAAGGATGCACATGGGATTCTTTGGCCTTCTGAAAGGGAAATCAATTAAGCACAAGACTTGGTTCTTGCAACAAAAATTTCCTTAGAAGAGTCATAAGGAAAAGAAAGGTAAATCTTGAAGCTGGAATTAATAAATAGTTGCCAATAGCACTGACAAACCCACTACAAACAGGTTGCAGCTTTTCCTAGAGCTCTGAGTTTCCACTGGTGGTTCTGCAGTGTCTCAGATCCAGCCCTGCTATGGAAAAACAAAATGGGAATTCTAAATGGAACTTGTTGTTTTCCTGTGTTACTAATTCAGGAGCTTGGGCAGGAGGATTATTGATATTTTGAAACACTCGAAACGACCAGCCACAGCTCCCAACACCACTGCCCTGTGCAGGGCCAGGACAAGGCAGCTATGCTGAGGTACAGAGCTCTGAGTACACCACACTGTCATGCCTTATGGAATAAAATTCACTTCTCTTATGTTTAATGTTATTTTAACACTGCCTTACTATGTGTGTCCTTCAAGTACTTCAAAAAAAATTCACTGGGCTGTCCTGCAATTTTTCTGCAAGTGCAGCATCTCCCAAAACTACAGAACTTGATGGGAAGTATCTTCCATGTTTGAAGGAGCTCAGTGGTCCATGACAGTGCATCCAGAAAAATACCATCAAACCCCAAAATCCAACAACCCATTCTCCAGAAGGAAATGCCTACACAGACTTCCCAAGAGGAAGAGGTGGGAAAAGCTCCCAGCTGGAAGATGCACAAGTCCCCATGACAGCTGGGGGAAGGTGGAACCCTCAGTTCCTCTCTTTCAGCCAAGACTCACTGGAACAACCTGTGACCACCCCTGGGAAAGAAGGGAACTGCCAAAGCATCCAGAACCCTCTGGAATCTTCAAGCTTATGGAATGCAGCCTTAGTCTAAGTAAATCCCCCAGCATTGGGCTGTCAGAAGCACCATATTCAGCATTAAAGCTGCATCTGGTGCTCAGGTCCAACCCAGGACGTTTTTCCTCGTCTGGAACCACGGCTGTGCAAGAACCACCATGGAAAATGGGATCCTGCAACTAACAGGAGATGAGCAAGTCATCCCACTCTTGCTCTGCACAAGACATCAAAAAAAACCCCTTACAATGTAAACCAATATCACACTTTCTGTGGAGAAAATATTAAACTTTATTAAGATTTTGCATAAGCGAGATTATATTCCATTAAAGAGATTATCCACTTTTTAATGTTGTCTTGGGAGAAGACTTATGTGTGGCACTTTTCCCTGCTTATCAGCTCCCAAATGGTGTCCCATTAAATCTGCAGAAGGCATGGAGCTGACACTTTAGCTTTTAAGCACAGATGATACCAAGAAATTCTGACAACATAACAGCACTGCCAAAAACTCACATTTGTGGTTTTTCTTAAAGATGAAGTACCTGAGCATCAGATGGCTATTTGCAGATTTCATTTAAACTTTAATCTTTAGTCCTTGTGGCAGCAGAAAACTGAACCAGAACAGCCAAAAAAAAAAAAAATTATGGTGGATTAAAAAATCCAATTCCTTTTGAATCGTGTCTCTCTTACACTGATCTGTGGAGACAGTGCTGCAGCATTCTGAATTTTGAGTCGGTTACATCTCAGTTACAAACTGAGTCTCTTCAAATAGTTTGATAACATTTGATTAGACCAACAGAACTCTGAAAACGTTCAGAGAAACGTTAACTTTGGAGAGTTTCACTGTTTTATTCACTCGTGGTTAGCAGACACATGCATGCTAAATATACTCCACGCTGCCATGGCAGCAGGTCAGTTCTGCACAAGCTGCTTGTATTAAATTTCTCCTATAAGTGACATTAGAGTTCAGCAGAGAGAGGAAGAGGCTTCACATTCCAAACTACCATCTGAAGGGAGAACTATGCCAACACAGTCCTAAGTATGCCTGTGCCACTTTAACCCATTTACTATTTTAACACACACATGCAAGCCTTGCATTTGTGTTCTCTACATTATGAATTTTTCAGATCCAGAACTCCGAAGCGAACGGCTCTGCCGTGGTCTCTTGCTGTGAAAATGGAAGGAAAAGGTCACAGAATTGTGGTCTGTAATATGTGACATGCAAGACTGATGACATTCCAAGCAGTGTTATTAACTGGGGAGGATATTTGACTATATTTGATATCTTGTACTGGTTTATTGAACAGCCTGGCTACAGGGTAACCCCTAGAACACATTTGAAATAAGCATCACTGCCTATTGTTCTAACAATCCCATAGCAGATGTTCTCCATAAAAGACAGTGACACATTAAAAAACCCCACACGTTGTCTCCACATATATTGACATATCTAGAAATACACACACTGGCAGAGGAAAAGCACAAACAAATCTGAGTTGGCAAAATTAATGGAGCACATACTAAAAATATTTTATCTTCCTATGTCACACTACAAGAAAGGGCACACTCCAGAGAATCCCAGCATAATGAGGGAAGGAAGGAAAACTCTCCTAAAAGCTGCCTCTGGACTAACACAGGGGGATGTTTCAGATCATGTGTTTCATGGCTTCAGATTGGTGACCTGGAGAATAAAGATAAAAAGGGAAGAGACTTGATCACAGAGGTCAAGAGAGATGAGAAAATTATCTGTATTCTGGTGGAAGAACACATATTAACCCTTTTCTTTGCCTCAGCATAGAGCAAAGCCCACCTCACACACTTCCCAATAGGGGTGAAATCACAATCAGCTTCAGCACAAGGTTGGAGGTAAGGAAATCACATAAAGCTTGGGTAAATATTTTGGCAGAGAGCCCACATCAAAATCTCAGACTGCTGCTGCTCTGGTGCAACCACATGCACAGGGGTTACATTAAAGTTCTCATACACCTCCTTAAACTGCTGTTGCACCTTTGCTGCATCCCATAAGCTCATCCTGACACTGTTCCTCTTAAACAGCTTCATGAGGTGGTTCATAAACCCCTGGTCCTTCCTTTCCACTGGCTGGGGACACCTGGAAACCAGAGCTACCAACAGGTAACCAAGTTATCCACCACACAGATATGCCACAGGCACATCAAGAGAACAGAGAGAGGCAGAGTACAGATATACTTGGATTTTGAGATGATTCTTTACACTAGATCATTATTCCGGGTCATTCCTTAATTAGTCTGCAGAGCACACCAGCATTTATCAAATAATACACTGACAGAAAGACACAGATTACCACATTTTTTCAAAAGACAATTATTCTAACACTTGTGATTTCAGTCATTCAAAGGTTAAGTACAAACCACAGAAAGTCAACAGTACAGTCCTGATATATTGACCAGGTTTCATTTTGACATCAGAGCTTCTGCATCACGTTGGAGGCACAAAATCATGTCTGCTACAGCAGAGTTTTATTTTTTTGCACCAAGCAGGAGACCCACAGGATGTGCATTCACCCGGTGTCACACAGCAGCCCGTGACTGAGGTGCTCCATCCGGTCAAACATCACATGGCCCAAGTGCTCTCTCAGGCTGCCTGGAGCCCTCCCGGCCAAGCTGGGCCATCTCTGCACTCCCAGGTTCCTGCCAGAGCTCCCTCCCCACCCCCGGCCCGGGGGGAGCCACAAACTGCTGCAAGGAGCCAAGACAAAAACCCCTCCTCAGGAACCATCCTCACCTCTGCAGAGCTGTCACAAACCCCAATTATCACGTCCCAAACCTGGCAGTTGACTCGGTACTGCTGAGATATTTAAGCCATCGTTCTTTATCTGCATCAGGCCTGAAGCCATTTTTTCACTGCATCTTATTTGAAGGGTTTTTTCCATATTGATGATTTAAGAGTTGCAAACCATTCTGACCTACTATTAGCCAAGTCCCAGCACTGAAGAACATCAGAAGTCCCAGCACATTAGAAATAATTAATTAACAATTAGAAGTACTCAATAGTTAACACACACGCACCAGACTCCTTTTTCAAAGAGAACAAACAGAACTAAAACCAAGAGCTACGCTGATTAAAAAAAACACAATAAAGGAATGAAATAACTGAACCAATGAACTTCAATATGAAGACAAAACTAGGAAGGGGAATCCATAAACACAACTTGTCTCTGGAAAACATGTTTTTCACCTTCCTAAAGAACATGTTTCTGACTGCACCGTTCAAAAATGCAGCTTCCAAGTTTTATCAACGCAGTAAAAACTAAGCAAACAGTGTTTGTACTGCAAGCAAATAATATTAAGGGGCTGCAGAGAAAAGTTATAGTCTCACAGATCACACGAATGAGTCTGGAGTAAGCACAATAAATGCTCAAAGAATAAAAAAAAAACCCCACTGACCTTGGTGACGGGCTTGGAATTAAATTATCTGCAAATGTGACGTACTACAGGTTACTCTTATTTCAGAGGCAAACAAAACCCAGCAACAACAGAAATCAAAACCTCCCCAACACGATTATCAATGAAAGCTGAGCTGGCATAATGTAAAGTTATGCAGATGCTCTGACTTGGAGAGCAGAGTAATTGTTTTGTTTCTCCAAAAGTGTTGGTACAAAACAGGTCAGTTTTGGAGCATCTGCTTTTCAAGACTCAATGTGGGAAAAAAAACCCCAAACATAAAAACATGTTCATGCAACAAACCCAGTTGAGTGATCTGGAGCTTTATTTACGAGAACATCAGATGACAAACCAGAAATGGAAGGAAAGATATTAAGATAAGGAAAAAAAGGAGATACTTGCTGAGAGTAGAATTCACGAGACTTTCTCAGGAGAAAACCCACTTGCACTTGAGTAGATAAATCTGACAGAAATCTCACCATCTACCCACTAGGAAGTGAAATGAATGAAAGCTCAAAAAAATAGCAGAGGAAGACAAGAACTGGGTGTGGTAGAAATATTTGTTTACTTGTAACTACCTCAAAAAAATGATAAAGAATAAAACAGCTGGAGTCTGACACCTTCACTCTTGCAGCTCCTCACACCAACAGTGTTTGCAGCACTTCAGCTCAGCCCAGGCACCTGTCAGGCCATTCCTCCTGCACACAGCACTGTCACACTGACAGAGAACAGCAGAGATTGTTCAACCACCCAGGCAGGCAGACAAAGATTAAGGCATTTGCACCAGGGTCAGCGAGGAATAAACTAACTCAAAGGCAAGGCACCAATCTTAAATTTCCTCAACAGCAAAACACTCAAAACAAGGCAAGGTCTGCCAATAAAAATAACATTTGCTGTTGAAGTAATGGATTAGCAGATAAGCCTGAGGCACAAAAGTTCTCCAGGTCACAATTTAATTTACTGGTATCAACTGGAGAACTGAAAACAAATGCAAAAGTGTACCTGCAATAGAAAGTTATTTCTAATTTTTTACCTTCCATACTTGTAACCAGCAAGAGCTGATGGAATTACAAATTACAACAGACAGAAACTGCCACCATCACCATCCCACCATTATCACACCACCCCACCTGTATCTGGGCAGTTCAGAGGCCTGTGTCACATGGACAGACTAAAATGAAATAAAATCATTGCCTCCCCAGCTTTCCTGATTTGTGAAAGGCCACACAAGCCAAAACTTTCCTCTCAGAACAGAGGCATCAATCTAAACCACAGACAAATTTCAGAACAGCCAGTTTTGCTGAAAGCCACAATCATTGTAGTCTAATCACCTCAATTAAACATATAAACAAGATTTCACTTTTTTTAAGGATGACTGATTTGAATTTGCCACATAAATCTACTTTTGAAGGCATTTCATGCAGTGACACTTGCTAAATCAAAAAACGTTCTCACAACACACAAAAAGTGACCAAACCACATCTAATAAAGAAACAAATGGAAAAAGAATAAAAGCTGGTGGGGGCTGGCCTTTGTTTTACTGGAACACATCAAACAGTTTCAGTACTGCTCTGCTAAAGACACAAAGAAGAGCTGAGACAGGAATTCACAGCTCCAAACCACACGAGACCATGTGATGAGGCGAATCCACCTCGAAGTGCAGGTGCTGTGCCATCCACAGCTGGCTGCTGAGGAGTCACAACTGAACACATTAACCCAGTTCCCAAAGCCTTAACGATGACAAATATCACTCTGCAGACGTGCTCTCCATCAAGAAACAGCTCTGCCCCATTTAGGTGCCACAATTAAAGAGCATTTTGTGAAATGATAAAAACTGAAATGCTTTCTGAGTGTGGCTGCCTCACGTGTCCCTGACTGACACAGAGACATTAAACCAGTTTAAAGGTGCCCTGTATACATCTATCTACAGACATTTATCAAAAATGGATTTGTCTTACATTACCACTGATGTAAGAGGGGATCTGAGGAATTCCAGCTGAACAGACTCACACAGTGTCTTCCTCAATTTGGACTAACCCAGAAGACAGTTCTAATTAGTAATATTTTTCCCACCATATGCTGTTTCAAGTCTTTCAAATGACAGTGTTGTTAAGATAAGCCAAGAGGTTGCTGCACAGGAACTATGAAGCCTGTACATAAGGCCTATAAGCTTGCACCAGACCTCAGCACACTGCACACACCTTTTGGATACACAGGTCTTCTGGATTAGGAGATTTCATACAGAAATTGCCTTAGACCAGCACTAGAACTCAAAACACCTTTAAAAAAAAAACCTATATGGGAGTTATCTGCTCTCATCATCCACATAATCCAGCATTTCTAGATCCAGTGCATCTTCCCACGAGCAGGGTATGAACCCAGGGTAGTAAGGCTGACATCAGGAATTCCAGAGCAGCATCTCAACCCACTGGAGCACCCTGGAACTTGAGAGTGGCAGTGAAAGTGCAGATGTAAAGCTACTTTCATCAGATTGAACAGTGAGACTTCAATATTTATTGTAGCTCTAAAAGAGAAATGTACAGATTGCAATGAATGACTGTGAACGTTCTACTGTGAACGTTCTCCAAACAATGACAATCCAATTAGGTATCACTCATTTAGACAGTTACATTAATTATGCTCAAATTGTCTCCTATTGCTAAAATAAAAGTTAAATAATTGAATTTTGTATGGGAATACGGCAGAGGAGAAGGAGACAAAGACTTGGATTAGAAAGTTGATGTAAATGCCAAAAGAGAAAAAGGCTGTTCCCTGCACACTCATTAGAACCCTTCAGCATTTTTTTGCCCAACATGGTTTTACATATTTTTTATTGTGCTTCAAAAGGTTTTGCTAAGACAACTTGTGTATTGACAACAGAGCCAAAGTGCTGTATTATAAAGAAGACAATAGCAAGATCTGACTAATGTGTATTAAAGAAAACACATTCACTGCCATGGGAACCCTGTCAGAATTTACCACTACTGCAAGTCATCCACAGGAAGCCTTTCTGTGCTAAACTTCCTCTCCTAATAATTTCCCCACTAATACTTCTTAGACATAAATATTAATATTAGAGCAGGGAACAAGCACACAGGCAATGTCAGCTTACAGCATTTTCATCTAAATAGGTCTAACAGACACCAGGAGACAGAGTAAGATCCCCACCACTCACGTCATCAACCCAGCCAAGGATTTCACTGGAACACTGACACTGATTCACTGCAAGCTCATTGTAGGCACAGGTAATGAATGTGGGAGAAACCAGGAAAAAAGAAAAGGGGGGAAAAAACCCCAACTCCAGTCACAACACAAAGAACCAAGTGCTGCAAGAAATGTCACAAACCCAGTTGTAAGGTGACTTCATCTCATCTGGTCTGGAAGTTTCACTGGAATAATTTTGTTGTAACAAACTGAACTGTACTAAAATGTAACAGGAAGAGGCAAGTTCCACCTCCCAGTCTCAGTTATAGTGCAACTCTATCTGTATGAGTAAGAGCCCCAGCAATACCAGCAAAATAAAACTAAAGTTAAACATTAAACTACACGTGGGACTTGCCTGGTTACTGCCCAGGGCTCAAGGAATCTTGCAGTGTAGGAAGGACATTCGTGTACAGTTAAAATTCCTTCTCTCACTTCCTGCACCCAGGTAGTCCATAAAATCCACCTGGAAGCAGAACTAAAAATTTCTCCTAGTAATGTTTGAACTGTCTTGCAGAGTCCAAATTAGTTCTTCAATGAAGGTCTGCAAACTCAAACAGTACCTGACAAAACATGTCTTTCAAGGGGTTTTTTTGCAGGGTTTGAGAGATGAAAACACAGGACCTAAAAGCATCAATGTAGAAGTTTAATAAAACCCCAGAATGAGCAAAGCTATCAATCCAAAAACAGAACAAACTTTCCCTAAAAAGCATTTTACATGTTGAAATAAAAGAACTCCATTTTCTCCCTGAAGTCAGTAGCAGCCAGTATCAGGATGCTCAGCATTAGCCACTGAGCTACTATTTCACCAAATAACTAATTGCAAACAAAATGCTGAAATCCATTTTTAATCAACAAAAAGCATGGCAACTTAGCACATAATTTTAAGGTTTTTACGGACTTCAGAAAAAGAAGTGCTCTTCTACAAAAGTTCAAATAAAAAGACATCTTCCAGAAAATACAGAATAAATCACATTCCAAGCAACATCCTGGATGTATTGTATAGGGAGTTCCTTCCCCAGCACTGGGACAAAAGCATTCAGTTCTCTTCTTCATGATTGTAACAACCACCACAAGCTCTTCCAAGAATACACATTTGAAATGCAGAGTTACCCCTCAGAACTGATGTATCTACAACAATCTTGTTCATTAATATATGTCATTGTGTCCTTGTCCAAATCTGTATTTGTCTAAAGAAATGAAAAACGAAAAAGAAGACAAGACAATTTTAGGAAGTATCAAACCCAGACAATCAGTCTCGAGGAAGTACAGACATTAATGGTTGGACTCTTGAAAGGTGTGAGACCAGAAACACTGGTATGTTTGAAACAAGGAGTCTGAGGTAAGATGAGGAGGCTCACACTCCCCCAAGCATAAGGGCTGAATAAAAAAGGAGCCAGACACACTAAAGCTACAAATACAAAAAACCACCTTAGCAAAGGAACTGAATTTTGTATCCTCATTCCACTTGTGTCTTGGCTGAAACAAAGCAGAAGCTGCTTTCTCTTTATTTGGCTGTTGTCAAATTCCTGAAGGAAAACATCTGTAAATCCCAGCACAGCTGAGCTGAAGGATTCATGTTCAAAATCCACTTATAGCTGCAAAAACATTCTCACCTACTCCTTCCTTCCTCCCCAGGGGTCAAACACATCCCTGTGGGCCAATACCTGAAACCCAGGGCTGGGCTGGCTGTCCCCTCACTGTCCCAACAGATCAGACTATTTTAAGATAAGCTAATTATGCCACTGAAGAATCTTATAAGCCACTAAGATTAAGCAGAAGAGACCATGAAGAATTAAAGGCAGCAAAGTGCAGGTAAGACAGAAGCAAGAATTATGATCTCAGCTGTTCCAGATAAGAAGCCTGGAGGATTCCTCATCAGACTGCAACTCTGAATTTTAGCCTGTGCTTACTTTCTCCTGCTTTTAACACTTGTAACAAGCACAAAAGGAACTTCACATGAAAGGCCCTTGTTCCTTCCACCTTCAGAAAATTAGTCATTCAAGCCTCAAAAAAACAACACACCAAAATCTCTGTGGCTTGCTTGTAGGCATTATCTCCATGCAGGCAAGACAGACAGCTCCAGAAACCAACTCAGGTGTCTTAAAAGAAACAGATCTGAAGAAAAATCCTCAATTATGAGTTTGGTGCACAGAATGTTTTCAAGAAGTTTATCAGATCATCTTCTCATTAACATTTCATTAAAGGGCTGCATGATGGAAAAGCGGTAGAAACCTCTTTTGAGAACTAGTCAGTCTGTATCTTCAGGTATATCATGTAAGAAAATAATACATTTTATTACAGAAGAATTCAGCCTTAAAAAAACATATTAAAAAAGAAAGCTCTTCCCCGACCTCCAGACCAAAACTACAAACTATGCCCACTGAGCTTCCATTCTAGACCACAAGAATCTAATCCTTTGTACAAATGCTGCTGGACAGTCAATTCCCTGCAAAAATCTCCAAACCATCACTTAATTTTGCAAACAGCTTCCTGACCAGACACTTTGGGCAGGAGGAAATCCCAAATGCTCTACACAACCATCTTCCCATGCACTTACAAACAGGCATCATCAAGATAAAGACACATTTATTTTGCTGAATGAATGAATCCCAGCCCAATATGACATTTAGATTTAAAAAAAAAAAATTAAAAACAAAGCAATTTAAAAAACTGGGTGTAGAGTTTTAAATCATCCTACCTTTATTTTCATAAAATTAAATAAAAAAATAACAGTTTTCTGATGTAAGATTCGGGCATTATCAACGATGGCACTAAAATCTTGAAGACAGAACTGTCTATCCCCACAGCTTTCTAAACTTCCTTTTCTATTAAAATGAGGTTTATGTGACCACAGTCTATTCTCCCTCATTAAAAGCTTCTGATTAAATTGGCCAGTTTCAACCAGCTGCCACAACAAATGTATCAATTATTTTTGAGATTTTATAAAAGTGCTGCAGAATTTTTGCCCTGGCAATTGCAGAGCCCCCAGGGCAAAGCCATGCCCTGCAGTGACCAGAGAGGCAGCAGGTACCTGCACTCTGCCCACCCACAGCTGGCACAACATTTAAGATACTTCCAGAACTGAAGGGAAATACACTGTATAGATGGGATACTCTGAAAGATCAGGGAATAACAGTAGAGTTGGGGAGAAAAAAGCAAGTGGAAATTCTCTAAGTTCTACTATCTGCAAAACTACTATTATTGTTCAGACTATTTTTAAATTTACTTCCACCATTTCTCCAAGACATATTTTAATATCCTAAACAAAAAGGGCTTTAGTACACAGAATAAAAATTTTCATATACACCCTGTCTTTGTTCTTCCCTCTTCCCCCTACGACGCTTCACTTGCTCCTCAGCAACCGAGCCATGGAGCTGGAATCCTTTTATCTCCTGCAATCGCACTGGTTCTGCTGCCTGGAGCCGGGGTTAACAGGGCAGTCCACAGACCCCTTCACGACTCCCATCTCCCCCGAGACAAAAATCAGACGGTGAAAAGGGGAAAAAATAAAATAAAATGCACCAAAGCCCAGAATCACCCATGAGTAACACCGGGTTGGCCGCAGCCTCGGCTTGCTGGGCAGTGTTTCCTCGGGGCTGCGGCAGGACCCGGGGGTTCCGCTCATCCCAAAGCCCCAGAAACCCCGAGCGCTGCGCGGGCCCGCCGGGATCGGCAGAGGGACCGGCAGAGGGACCGGCAGAGGGACCGGCAGAGGGACCGGCAGAGGGACCGGCAGAGGGACCGGCAGAGGGATCGGCAGAGGGATCGGCAGAGGGACCGGCAGAGGGATCGGCAGAGGGATCGGCAGAGGGACCGGCAGAGGGATCGGCAGAGGGAGCTGCAGGGGCTGCACGGGGGACCTGGGGCTGGAGCGCAACCTCCTCGCACGGGGCGAGCCCTTCCCGCAGCTCTGAACAAGAGCAGCGTTTTACTCGGCTCTCTCAGCACCGGAACGTTTGGATCCCCTCTCCCATCGCCGTTTCCCAAGGGAATGACTCTCATTTCCTGTAGGCTCTGGCGCGGGTTTGACACGAGCACCTTGTGCTCGCACACTGCTTGTAAATCCGGGAGTACCTGACAACAACAGGGCGCAGGACTAATCCCAGGGCATCCTCCAAAGGGAACCATAAAACAAGCACGTCAGCACCGGGCTTAACCTGCCAGGCCAGGAGTCCAACTCCTCGGCAAACACAGATGCGGAACCTACAAATGGAGCAGGAAGGGACCCACGGAACTGGAGACGCTTCCTATCGAGGGCAAAGGATCCGCAGGAAGATTTACAGCAAAGCAGCTTGCGGGATAACGGGGGATATCAGGTTACAGCCATCCTGCCGCCAGTTCAAGGCTCCGGGGTAGATAAGCCCAAGAAAAAAATTCAACCAGGAGTCACCAGGAGCGTCAGAATGCCAGGACACAAACGGGAGCTGAAATTCCCAACTGTCCCATAACCCTGTTTCACCTCCTGGACAAATCATTCGTCTTTTAAGGTACTTTCCTCCTATTTTGCATAAAGCATCTAAACGACTCCAGTATTCAGGAACATTAATCACTTATGTTTTAAAATCCAGAACTGGCAATCATTTGACCACCACATCTTCCTAGCTCCTTGGAGATGCTGCATTAGCAATGATAAACAGAAACACTGACCATGAGCTTTTTCTTTTAAGGAAAAAGAAAATCATTTAACAATTATCTTATGATTGTTGTTTCTGCCCTCCCTTCCACTTTTAGCTCTTATTAAGACCACTACAAAGCCTGGGAGTCTTCTTGACTTTCCCTGTCCTTCTCTGAGAGCAAGTGATAAAGCAAAAGAGGTTTTAAATTTCAGTTAATTCAATTGATAATTTCCCATTTCTTTTTGACAGTTAGCTTTCATATTTGTGACAAAGAAAACAACAAGCACCTACTTAAAACTCAGTATTATTCTGTGATATCCAACAAAGCCATTCCATGCTCTACACACGCCTTGGGAATTGTTAATAACTGCAATTTCTGAAAATACACCCATATTTCATATCCCAAATATTCAGTGAATTCCTACCTGTCTACTGATCTCTCTTCAGCCATCCATGATTTTGTCTCCTTCCCATGAAGGAGGAGTTCTAATTTAATGGACACCATTAATATTTTTCCTGCTGCCACTTATTTCATAGTCGAGCCCAGCAGCTCTCAAATCAAAGACGTTCACACACATTTCTGACAAAAAGTTAAGACCCCACCATTTGGGATGTTATGAACAAAGACAAGGAGAACGAGAGGACAAAACGTAACAAAACCCAACAACACACAAACCACAAAAACCCCAACACTTCAAAAGAAACACGGAAGGATATTAAGGAAGTCCCTCAGAGGAAATCCTCCTTCTCCACTCAAAAGTTTCAAATCCCAAAAGCCAACTATCCAAGTAAATATGTGTATTATTAAACTCAGACTAACAAACACAATTTGACAGCCTGTAGGCTCAAAAATTCCAGCAGAAAGTGCTTTCCCTTTTTGTAGGCATCAGGTAAAATAAGGTATTTCGTGCCCTACCTTTGACTTTCCCCTCTTTTACCCTGAGAGCAAGGGGATTCTGAGCATAAATTTAAGACACCTGAACTATAATTAAGACCTCGTATCATTACACAATAATTTTAACGGCTTCAAGGAAAAATAAAAATTCTGAAAAATTTAGCTTCTACCCTCAGTGCCTGACAGGATAATACAAGCAAAATGATGAGGGACCATCCCATTTTCTCAGATACTCTCAGAAGGCTCATTGCTTTGAACGCTCACACTGGAAAAGGCAACATTTTTTAATTGCCCTATACACCAACTTCAGAGCTGTTCTTGTCAGCTCACAGCCTTTCAAACAGGATGCACTCAGTCATATCAGGAAGAGGCAGTTGCTGTGAAAGAATGATACCAAAAACAAGATGTCCCTAACGCTGATAACCTCACCCAATGTTCCTGAGCTCTACCAGACAAGCTCTTCACAATAAGACAGTCAACTAAATACAATTCAAAACATCTGGAGAAGGATGTGCTTAAAAACGCTGTCACTTCTTTTGGTATCTGAGGGGAAAAAAACTTCAATTCCTTCTCAGCTCTTGACTCAAGTATTGCAGATTTTGGGTGATACAGGGGGTGAAGTCACATCATCCTGACACCTTCCAGTGGTTTCTCTAATGGACACTGCCAAGACAAGGCTGTTCTGCCCTTTGTGACCCCTCACCTTTAGTGTGTCTCTGAGCCTCTGAAGGTTCAACCACTCACTTGCTCTTCTCTTACAACTGTTTGTAACTCTTCCATATCATCAGATACACTGAAATACTCCCCTCTGAATTCTCTCGACTCTCCGTGCCAGTGTGTTCAGGAGAGAAATGTTCCACAGCACAGCTCAGTGACAGATGTGCTTACACAACTACAGAGCTCAAAGTCTAATAATTGAACCCCCTTGACCTTCCCAGCACTGTCAGTGATCACAGAACATGAGGAGATCATGTGGGTTGGCCCAGCACCCAACACCCCCAGCAACCACAGCCTGCAAGTGTCACTGCAGGTAACAGTGACACACCTGCTTTACATATTCTCACAGGTCAGCTTTCAAACAATAAAAATAACATTAGGCCAGCCCATGAAATCCTAAATTACACTGTCAGATGCAATCTGATTTTCAAATGAAACTGAGTTTCAAAAACACTCAAAGGGGTTTGAAGTAAATGGAAAAAAAAAAAAATCCTTCTTCCCCTCTGTTATCATCATAAAATTATCAGGAGCACAAACCCATCCATTCTAACCCCCCTCTGAGGTGATCTCTGGCCACAACACATTTTTCTCCGAGTCAATTAGCTCTTGATTAGGGAAAAAAGTAAAAGATGCTTTGTCATCAATGCCTGGTGCACAGGCACTTAAAGCAGGCACCTTTCCACAACTCTGCTTGGCTGATAATTCCCAACACTTGCTTTTATCTTACTATACTTAAAATAGGAATGCAACCACACTGAGTAACTCCTGGTGAAATCACAATGCATTTTTAAGTCTCCAGGTTGGCCCACAAGGACTTTGGCAGAATTCAAAAGCTCTCCAGGGACAGAGACAAATATAAGTGGGAGACCTACCTAATTAAGCATCACTAACATTTTGAATATAAAGTAGTTAATTCCCTGAAAAATAATTCAATTAATCACACTCTTATTAAGAAGGATGTATTTTCTTCTCATCATAGAGGCAGGTCTGTGCTGCTACAACACTCAGGGAACAAAAAGCAGTGTTCTCCATGGAAAAGGCTCCATATGCCCCTGCATCAAAATTTTAAGAAAAGACTGCTCATAAAATTTAGCCTGATTCTAATAAAATTCCTGTCTAATTCTTCACTGCAGCCTCAGATTAAAGATAAAAGGAAAAAGATAGATAGATATACATACACACCATATATATAATTTAAAATATTCCAACTCAGTGACTGTCCTGGAGGGGCAGGAGTGAAATCTCAGGAACAGAGTTGTCTTGCAAGATATTAATTCCTCTTTAGTGTCAAATGGAAATGAGAGTATAGAGTACAGGGGTTTATGTCCCTAAAGGAAAAGTTATACATTAAATATAAAGAAATCTAGAAAAACTCTTGCAGAACCATCAAACAGAAGTCAAAAAAATGCACTGATAAAAAAAAAATTAGTCCCTTAATATGTAAGAAAAATCCCTTCCTTTCCACTCCCTCAGCAGTAACTTGAAAGATCAAGTGTTAAAATAAGAATGCACCATATGAGGGGGGTGGTCAGAGGTAGAAAGATAGATCAGATACTTATTTTCATATAAAAAAAGCCAAATACATTATTGCAGGCTACAAACTCGTTCTTTATTAGCTGGTGCCCTACCACAGAACACTTGCTGGGGGGGAGGGTAACTGTCATGTTACACAGCTCAAGGCTGGGTTTAACTCTTAGTAAAGTTACTATTTTGTCTTATTAGGATTTTGTTTTGTTAACTGGACACTGTATCATGACCTAAAATGTATTTTGATCAGCTGTTAAAAAAAAACTCCTGAGGTTTTTTACTGGAAGGTCAACAAAACTGACCTGGGGGGGGAAAGCAAAGGAAGGTCTTCCTGTCATGCTACAAACTTCCTAAGACACCCAAAATACCTCCCAAACATCCAGGGGAAGAGCCAGAGCTGTGTTTAGTTATTTCAGACCTGACTGCCCCTTCCAATCTTTACTCATTTCACTGACAGGAGAAAGAGCTAAACTGACCCCACATTTGCACCACCTCAGTGACACAGGGACAAGTCCATTCAGGTAATTATGGCATTGGGGCACAGCCAAGCACACAGGAAAAAGGGAATGGTGCATTTATTTTCCCTGGTTACTCCACCTGAGCTGAAGGAATCAAATCTGAACTCAAGACAACGGGCACCAAATTCACCCCTATTGCCACACACAGAGATTTTGATTTTGTTCTATTCCATCAACTGAAGAACACATTATTAGCCATGTGAAATAATGCCTTCCCAACACAAGAAACGTGAAAATCGAGGTGATTTGTGCATTAAGAAGTTCCTCAGCACATACTCTGCCACATGATGTTCCAATTAATTCCAAGTAAGATCTGCTTCAATGAGAAGGAAAAGCAGCTCCTGGTGCTTTGCACACATTCCCAGGCTGCTGCCATGGCTGAATAGGCCCAAAGCCCGAGTTTTACACAGAGTATTTAATCCTGCAGCCTTTAAAAACAAAAATTAGGAATTTGGTGAGGTGAATAAAATGTGCTAATGTTAATTTTTAGAAAAAAAAAGTTTTTAATTTAAATAAAAACCACAGAGCTCTCTTCTCAAGCAAGGCACAAGGCACAAGTTATTATTAATTTGAAATATTCCTTATTTCAGAAGAAAACTTGAGTTCCCCAACTAATACAGATCTGCATGTTGCACAGTGTTATACCACACTGCTTTCCTGCTGTTGGAGAACTAATCAGCTGTGTTTTGTTCCAGCCCAGGCAGCACAGCCCTGCTCACAGCAGTGGTGCCTCCAGGCTCCCCGGAGCAGCACCAGGGCCCGGCACACGCGGAATGACATCAACAAGTTCTCTGAGAAACTTGGCCAACGCTCTAAAATAAACCCAGAAAATCCTTGCTGCCCACATTAACCAGTTTAAGGTAAACCACACACACTAAAGCTCAGAGAAGGCTTCTAAGTAAGATGAGTCTTCTGCCATAATAACCTGGTTTATCCTCCAGAATTATTTCAGGTTTCAATTGGCCACGTCCTTCTCATCGTTCTGGTCCAACGTGACTCAATTCTAAAGATGAATTTATCTAAAATTCAACATTCACTTATTTCTCCAGCTGTGGTTTCAAAGAGAAAGAAACTCATAATACAGGACTTTAAATCCATAATCTGTTCTATGCAAAGCATTCCATGGGCCCTGTCACTCACAGAGGGGAGCAGTGACCACATGGGTTTGAAGACACACTTGAAAATGGAGCAGAACAAGCTAAAGGCTCATTTATTCCCACTATAACCTGTAAATGCCTGCTCACAAATAAATCACAGGAATGCTGGAACATTAAAACTGGTTTAGATGAGCTGCACAGGCACAGAGAGGGCTCCATGTGCACCAGAGCTGTGCTGTCCCTGCCACTGAAGGGTTCTCCTCCTCTCCCGAGGATCCTCCTCTGCTGCTGGACCACGACAGCTACAGATTTAGAGAAGAATTGTGGAGGAGAAAAATAACTGCCCAGGGCACTGGGTTCTTTTCCCTCCAAAATTCCAGACTGAATGCCCTCAATCCAGAAGGGCTCCTCTCCAGCTGCCCAGCTCCATTATAATCCCTTAACATCAAGACAGTTTGTTCCATTCCCTCGTTTATGTTTTGCTGGTTTAACGAGTACAGAATTTTAAAATATCATTTAATAATTATACCCTTTAGTGAACAAAAGTGCCAACATTACATCCTTTATTACAATTCCTCTCAATTATGTAACTAAAAGACATGTCATTTTGCACATATTCTAACACCTCAATTAAAAAAAAAATAGTTTAAAAGAGGAACCTCACACTTCTCCCCCAAATGCAAATCAGTTGTTAGACAGGAGGAAAAAACCCCAAATATTACATTCTTACGTGTAAAAGGTAGAGACAAACATTTTAAATAATTTTAAAGACAGAACAGATGATAGGAATGTTGCTCTGACACCTTTTGCACAGGTTGTTCAAATACTAGATAGCAGTAAGAGGACAGCAGAAATACCTAACTAAATACAGACAAGTAATTCCTAAAAATGGGGAAAAAAATCTTGCATAAGGAACAACTATGTATAGACAGTTAACATAATTAAGCTTAAAAGCTTATAGCCTTCCTTATGCTACATAAAAATTTCCCAGACTGTGAAAAAGGTTTAAAACACATACCATCTACATCACCAATTCCACACCAAACCACTTTTTTTCCTTACTACTGTTTACAAATTATTCCTTTTTGTCACTCCTCTGTATTTCCTAGGAGCCCTTTTCCTTCAGTGGTCAGGATAAATTTACTGTTTGTATGATTACGGCACAAAGTGTTTGACACCAAGCAGTAAAAAAATTTAAGAAGAGCCTTTCTGGGTTATCTTTTTTCCGCTATAGAACTCCAGTTTCTCAACTCTGGAATTAATCACCTGTCAAACAAGGCGCTACGGTCAGTTTTCCTAAGCAATTCCACTCAGCATCTCAATAGCAGGTAAAAATCTACTGCAAAATAGAGCTCCGTAAACTTGACGAAATTACTGTGTTTCCAGCCAGAATCGGAACGGCCCCTTTCCCTCACGACTTCAGCCGCTGGACACAAACACCTCCAGCCCTGTCCCCCCGCACACAACACCCGCGCTCGGTTCGCGCACACCGGGAGCGGTTCCCTCTCCCTCCTCCCATTCCCAGCGCACCTTCCTGCGGCGCCCAACTCCCGAGCCATTCCCGGCTGCCCCTGCCCGACCCCCGGCCGCTCCCGCCGCCGCATTCCAGGGACGGGCTGCCGGGGAGGCTTTTGCTGCGGGTTCGCCGTTCGCCTTCCCCCCGCACAAAGCGTCCCTTCCCCGCGCCCCCGGGCCGCCACCCCGCCCTCCCCTCACGGCCCCCGGGCAGCGCTGCCGGCCCGGCCCGGCCATGTCCATCCCCTCCCTAAGGAAGTTCTGGGGAGGCCGCGGGAACTCGCCCACCTCGAAGCCCCCGGGGCGCCCCCGCCGGCGCTCCCTCAGCGCGGGATGGGGGCGGCGGGGGGACCCTCCCTGCTTTGCTTCCCTTCCCTTCGCTTTGCTTCCCCCCCACCCTCAGCCGCCCCTCGGCCGCTGCCCCGACCCAGCGCGGCCCCCGGGTGAGGGGACACGCCCCGCTGTGCCCCCGGGGCCGGGGCACGGGGCAGGAGGGGCGCAGGGCCCCGGGACCCCCCGCTCACCGCGCTGCCCGCCCGCTCCGCTCCCGCCGCGGCTCCTCCGGAGACACTGACACCGGCGCACGGATACCCACAGCGCTATTTTTGGGAAACAAGGCCCGGCCGCGGCCGGAACTACTTCCTCTGTCACTGTCACACACTCGCTCCCTCAATATCCCTCCGCGCGCTTCTCCGCGCGGGGCCGCAGGCGCTCGGCGGGGCCGGGCAGGGGCGGGCCGGGGCGGGAGCGCCGGGAATGGCGGGGAGGGGCGCGGTGGCCCCGCGGCAGGGCAGGCACGGCCGCGCTCAGCGCAGGCGGCACCGCGGGATTATTTGGCGGGGCCGGGGAGCGGCCGGGCCTACATTCCTGCTCCCGGCCGGCCCCTGAGTGACAGCGCGCACAGCCAATGACAGCGCGCACACGGGACAGCCCGCCAACCACGGAGCAGTTGGTGGGCGGGGCGCAGCGAAACGTGGAGGATTTGAGTGACAGCGGAGCACCCAATCAGAAAGGCGGCGAGGAAAGCGGAGGCCAATCAAAGCAGAGAGGGGGCGGGCTCGCCGCGAAGGCAGCGCCCCGCCTCCCCGAGCTGGGCGGCCGCGCGTGCGCAGAGCGCTGCGCCGGGTGCGCCGGCGGTGACGCAGCGGGCCGGGCCCGCCCCGAGCGGCGCGTGCGCAACGCGAGGCCTGGGGGGCCAAAGCGGGGCTGGGGGGTAATTAAAACAACGCTCATTAAGTGGTCCCGCTTTGGGTCAACTAAAATAACCCCCATTAAGTGCTCCCGCATCGTCCTGCAAGCCCCGGTCCTCAGGCTTTAGCGGGAAACTACAGCAGTTCCCCCGGTGAACAGCCCAGCTGCCCCTGGCACCCTCAGAAACCACCACCTCCCATATGTATACATATGTACATATATATATATACGCACTATACAGTATCTGTATAAATATATAAATACTGTATAGTGTGTGTATATACTGTATATATATACACACTATTAAGTATATATATACACATATACCATATATAATATGTATACTACATAAATATATATACTATATTATATACACACGATTTTATATATATAATTATACAGTTGGTTAGGGTGTGGTGCCAATAACACCAAGGCTGTGGGTTTGATCCCTGTATGGGCCATTCACTTCAGAGCTGGACTTGATGATCCTCGTGGGTCCCTTCCAACTCAGAACATTCTGTGAAACCTGTGAAATATTATACTCTGTAAATAAAACTACATATGTACATGGTATATATAGTATATTTTATATTGTATATATATACTGTATATTTTATAGTGTGTGTATATATACTACACACTGTACATATGGAGATATATATTATAGTGTGTGTGTATATACATACACTATACATAGTCTATATATATAGTATATACTATGTATATATATAATTATTGATATTTTTCTGACTGGCTTTCTGTGCCAATCCCAGCTCTCTGAGGACATGAGCTCTGTCTCCTTGTTCAGACTAAGGTGACAGTCCACCCTGATTCCCTCTCCATCCATCCCCACCTCCCATTATCCCTGTCAGAGCTCCCATTAATTTTGCTCCAAGAAGAAAAGACTCCTCGGGAATACATAATAAAAGGCATAAAATTGGCGTCTCTCTCCCTCACAGAAGGCGGCAGCTGAAGAGTGACCCAAAAATAAAATTTTGATGATAAAATGATACTTGCCAAAAAATCATCTGCTCTCTGCAGCTCCTCCAGATTTATCCTGCACGATTCCCGCAGCCTGGGAGGGGAATGACAGGAGCCATTTCACAGCACTAAATCACTGGTGCTGAGGGCACATCACTGCTCCAGGACACGAGGGCCAAAGGTGCCTTCTCTGAAAAACAGGGATCAGAGGGTGTTCTTTGCATCTGAAAACGTTCCCACTAACTGAGAGCCAAAAAGTAGCTCCACAAAGGGTTGGAAAACAGGACGCAAGAAACGGTGACAGAATCTCCCGTCTCACAGTGTGAGAACCACACCATTGGATGGGAGAAGGCAGATCCTCCATGATCATTCCCAAAAAACAAATGTAAGTTTTTATTGCCTGTTTCCAAGCATTCAGCTCAAACAGCAGCAGGAATTCACAGCTCTCAGAAATTCTGAGGTTTGTATGTCCAGTTTACTTGGGATTCAAAAATATGGCCAGTAAATAAGTTGAACAACTTCTGAAACATCCATCTTTTGTCCAAAACAGAGGTGCAAGGGTGGGCATTTCTTTTTGTGGATCCAGGGAAAAGCTTATAATCAGTGAGAAAGACAAATAATACAACACAAATCTTTTCCATCATATGTTCAATCTGTTACTGAACTATAATAATCAGGACGAGATTTAAATCCATACAGTTTCCTTACAATTCTCAACATGAACAGTCCAAACATCATTGATTTTTATATGAATGTGATTTATTCTCTTCTTCTTCACTATACCTGTCATCCATAATATCTGTAAGGTCTGTTACTAAAATCCAGTGATTGATACCATGAAATCCTCTCCCGGCATCAACATGCTGAGATAAAATACTGAATATTTAAGTTGTAAAACTCAGTGGGAATCTGAGTAAGAGACTGAAGCAAGGCCTGAGCAAGGACTTCTGGATATACTCATTAATTATTTCCAGTACATATTATTCCAAGCTGGTAAAAATAGAGCAGGAAGCCAAAGAGATAAATAATTGGTTCTAATCTGTCCTTTTCAGTGGCACTACAAGAATAAGCAGAAAGTGCTGCTTGAGGGATTTGTGTGTGCCTTGCAAACAATAGTCCAGGGGTGCAGAGCAGGGTCTCTCCCACTGAAATGGAAACACTGCCCTGTGTAACAATCGAGAAAAGGAAGTGCAAAATTTGGCATCCAGCTGAAATTCCAGATGTTTTCCACGTGCTGCCACATCTGCTCCTGCTCCTTGGGGAACAAGGATGGGTGGTGGGGAGGTCACAGATGTTCTCACATGTCACAGTGGCAGCATTGAAAAACATCACCCCTCAGGGTGACACGAATGAAACCACAGAGGAATTTATGGATCAAAGGGACCAAAATCACCACCTGACTCAATGGCCACGTTCTGTGTAAGGCTGAACTTCCAGGACAGCTGTAAAGGCCAAATTCACCTGGATAATCCAAGGGGAGCAAAGCTGTGGGTGATTAAGAGAAATCTACACTGCAGAGAGAAAATTACAACCTTGATGAGATGTGGAAGCAGCAACACAACAAAGCCCTGGAGAACATCAAACTGGAGTGTCAGTGTGAGCAGGGAAAAATTAGCACAAGCATCTGCTGGGATCACTCCTGAGGGATAAGTGAACAACCACTTGGATGTGTTTCTGCCCATCTCTCTATCCAGAGACTGAAAAGAACCCCCTGAAATCTCTTCCCTTGGCCAAATGGCAGGCACTGTAATTTCCACGATATCCATGGAGAAATAAACTCAGAGCAATAGCAAATATAAAGAGAAATATATGAAAGGAAGATACCAGTGTTCTTAATTTTAACTAAATACCCTCAGAGTTGAACAGAGTCATCATCCAGCAGTTGTTATGGCAATAAAGCTTTCCCTTGCATCTCTATTCCAGTGCATTTCCACCCACCCATTCAAGGTATTTTGGAGGCACCACCAACCAAAATCACATCTCCACTAACCTTCAACTTACATTTTAGGACCTTCTTACAAAACACTCCAGAGATGTACCGTGGCTGTTCTTCAGGTCTCCTTTCAAATGCTCCTTATGCTCCAGAAATCAGCTTTTTCATCCTGTGTCCTGGAGAAAAGAATCTCAGCCTCTTGTTTTTGGAGGTGAATGTTACATAAAAACAAAATGCAGGACTTCTAAAATCACAGATAAGAAGAGGAGGGGATGTTAAGTAGGTTTTGCATGTTTGACAAACAATTAAGTTACCCTTCAAGGGAAGGAGGGTCTAAGAACAAGGTTTTCAGAACAAGGTTTCTAACAAATCACAGGCCAGATTAATTCCTAACATTGTTTCCCTTACAATGGGGGAAATACTCTATGAATGAAGATTTTTGTAAAGGACTGGTGATTGCAACAAAACTGAATTGTACTCACAGCACTTCAGGATGGGAACTCAAACCAGAAACAAAGGACAGGGGCAGGGGGACTCCCACCTAGGGAGCAGGAACTCAGGGAGGAGCAGACAATGGTTCCTTGCCATTAGTGTAACCCTGTTAACCCCCTGGTCACCTCAGCACAGACACAGCCTGTCCTCTTGGAAAACTGGCCTGGAACAAACTCCCCCAAGCTCCCTGCCTGTGCTTGGGAGTGCTGCTGTTACACTCTTTGGCTCTGGACTTCCACTCCAGAGAGATAAAATCAACTAAAGATTTCCTTATTTTAGTCAAGTCCAGATTGCCTGACAATGCACGAATTAAAGTCCCTCAATCCACTCCAAGAACTGCCCTCTGTAAACCACCAGTATTTCCACATCGTTATAGGGTACACTCAGTAATCTGATTGCCTTGGGAATATTTGTTTTTCCAAAACTTGTGGCCAAGGTACATAAGATTAGATCAGACACAGCTTGTCTAAGAATGCCGTTCTGTGGGTGTACAGTATATTTGCTAGTTTTAAGTTACAGGTAAAAGTTCTCTTTCAAACTCTTCCAGCCAGGGGTGGGAGCTCATTTCCCTGGAGTTTTCCTGCTGCAGCACTTGGCACTTTTAGTTTTGCTTTGCCCCTGGTCCTCTAATGCTGGAGGATCAACACGGGAAATGCTGGAATTGCCTCACTGAGGGCACGCCCGGGCTGGACCTCAGCAAAACTTGGGATATTTTATAGGTCCCTGCAGGTCTCCCTGGGATTCACGCTCTTCTGCCGGGATTTTCTCACCGTCCTGCACCTTAACGTGAACCAACAGCTGGGTTTAGGAGATCTGATATAAATAGCACCATCCTGCTGCGAGCAAGCTTCTTGGAAAGTAAGGAAAATCCGTTATTTAATGCACTCTGACATTTGCCTTCCCTCCCCTTATTCCTGAGCTGCATTTCTGCAAACACCCATCGTGACAAACGCTGAGGAGCTGAGCTCTTCACATGGACACCACAAGAGCTGCCTGGAGCCCAGCAGATGATATCCAGAGCAGCTCACCTCTCCCCTCATCCAGACAGCAGGAAAAAGGACTCAGAGCGCGGATGGAAATTCCTCCTTCCAACAGCACTCGGCATTCCAGCCTCTGGGATTTTATTTTCGTGTTGCTTCAGAAACTTCCTGCTTTTGCCATATCTTTCCATTCATTAAAACTGCAGCTTGCAATTAAACATTCTGACATAACATAGCTGAGATTTTTTGGCAGCAGCCTCGACCAGAGGTTTTCAGAGTTTCCTGCAGACGGCTTTAAATTTTTCATATCCTCAGGAACACTTGCCACCTTCTTTTAATAACTCGGGGGGAAAAAAAATAAAAATAAAAAAGAAGCCTCCCTTAGGAAACTTCATTGTTGCCGTGTTTCCCCGGCACTCGTGTGCTGCTCTGAGCAATGTGTGGTGCACATGGATATTTATAGAGAGCAAAGTGTACACATGCACCGTGGGGTTTGACATCTCGTGGAGAACACACAGATTGCTCAGCAGATCTAAAGAGAAAGAGCTGCGTTCAATATTTTCGTGATTAAAGTGTAATTTTCTCCTCTGATGGGCTTGTGTTGTTTCACCCCTCAAAAAATAATCGTATTTGCCGCGTTACTCAAAGCCCACGGGCCTTCATCTGTGAATGATTTGGTAGCTTTACACATGTTATGACTTTCATATATTGCAACGCCAAACTATTCGTATTATTTTTATGCAACAAAGTATTTCTTAGGATAAATCCTGCCCTATTGCCAAGGAGCTAGAAATCACTTAAAAGGATTCTAGAGTTATTTGCATTTTTAAGGTGTAGAATATATTTTATAATTTGGAGACCTGTTCGAATACTGCCTGCCATTATCCCTAATATAGATTTGGAATTTATTTTAAAGTGGGTCTTTTTAATGTTCAAACTGACCTTAAAGTCTTTTTTCTTCTCACATTACCTGGCAAATAAATTCTTAAAGGGACATTATCAATTTAAGAACTATGCTTTAGTCTGGAAATTTTTCCAAGAGATTAAAAAGAAAATGGCTCCTTTTTTTCTGTCAGTTTAATTTCTATATTTGACAGCAGTATGTGTGGTCAGTACCTCATGCTGTTAGGAAACAAAAGGGACAGAAATAGATAGAGGAGACCATAATACCTGAAATGTCTTTGAACTACTTTTTAAAGTAGGTTTGAAGTTGATGGGGCCTCTTCAAGTGACAAAAGACTTGTGGAACTCTTAAAAGGCAGGTGAGTTGCTCTGACTTAGAGCACCCTCAGCTCCCACTGCAATCAGCTAAAGCTGCTCTTAAAACTCTAAGTTTAAGTGTTATTTATCCTGCCTTTTATTTGCTTCACTGTAAATTCACCGACTAAACTGCAATTTATTGTACATTTATCACCCTGATCTTGTAACCTTCATATCCAGAGCCCACAGTGGCTCTGCATGGTCTGCTATGATGGACAATGCACAACAGAGAAACTTCTAAAGCAGTTAACTTATGGCATGAAGTTCAATTCTTAAACTTGGGCAGTTCAAAGGTGCATTTTGGGTCTCCTCCAAAGGTGTCCAGACTCCTCAGTACAAACACGTGTGCATTCCACTGGTTTTTGGGGGCACACGGAGGATGATTGGCCCATGTCCCACAGGATAGAACAGCACCAGCTTCCCTGCTCCCACTGGCCCTTCCAGGTGAAGGCAAAAATGCCACTGATCCCCTGCTGGAGGTTTGCTTTAGTTTGGAAAACAAGCCTTGGGAATGCAAGTGGAGCGTTAACGTGGATCAACTGGTGCACATTTCCGAGTTCTGAATCCGAGCAGGCATTTGTTACGGGGTTTGTGGTTTTCTTGGCTGTGATTTAGGATTATTGCATACTTTCTCAACCCTTTACTAAAAATATGCTCAGCTCTACCCATGAAATGCGGCAGCACATTTGTTGCAATCTCTGAGGATGGTTTCTTATCTGTCAAACAGTGTAGAAGGCAAACTGGCAGGGAGACAGCTCACCTGTTCTCCGGGGTTGCTTCACCATGAAACTACTTCACAGCCCCTGCTGTGGCACCGAGGACAAGTGTTCTGAGGCAAAGCTCTGGTGCACATGTAAACAGGTCACCTCGTGCTAAAATGCCATTTCATTCCCAAGCCAAGCCAGCTGGCTGTGGACAGAAAGTTCTTTTCTCCTTGCGTGGGCAAACTTTATCGCCTTCCCATCCTTCTTCTCTTGCTGTCACATTACTGCAGAGGTGGCGGTGGCTGATAGCAGAGTGAGAAGCAGTGTTCAAAATGTGTCCAAGATAATAATGCCTGGTCCTGCAGCCATGTGATGCATCCATCCACGTGATCTCACATAATGTCTTTCCTTCCGTCATATGGCAGTAGGGAAAGATTAACTGAGATTGAGTTCAAGCTGATGAGTTAAAAGGAAAAGTACTCGGAGTCTTGTCGTTTCATTGGCTCAGTCACAGTTTCAGAGGGTCCAGACTCAGCCAGGGTTTGGAACTTTTGTACCTTTAATTTTATCTTAGCAAATCCTGTTGTGTTCCTCGCTGCAAAGAAGCAAATTTCTCCTCAGAAACCATGACCCTCTCCCACAGTGCAGAGTAAGAAAAGTAGTGTTGTCTGGGAGGAAAGGTGAAAGTTTGGGATTGTTGGGGTTCTTTTTTTCTTCTTGGGGTTTGTTTTTCAATGTTTCTTAAGAAAGATACAAGTTCATCCTAAAATTAGACTCTGAAACGAAGGGTCTTCAAACTCCTCCATAAAATACTGCTCTATAAAGTCAATGGAAAGTCTCTTATTAATTCAAAGCTCTGACCTGCAAAACTGCACCACCCAAGCAAGGAGTAAAACTCACCATAGGTACAGTTTAACTGATGTAGAAGTGGTTTAAATCTGTTTTACCGTGCTTTAGCCAAGCTGAACTGTTCTAAACCAGTTCTAAAGCCATGAGTGCAATGGCAGCCAGGCTCTGGGTTTGCCATGCCTTAGCTATACCTTCCCCCTGGGCAAAGGAGGCTGAGGCAGCCTCAAATCACCCAGCGTTTCATGCATATGGAAGAAGCTGACACACAAAGCCTGGTTATCCCCACGCTAATTTGTCCCGGTGTCCAGAGCCACAGCTACACTTGTTTATATAACAGCGGTTTAAAAGGATACTTTCAGGGGCTGGATCCATGAATGAGTGATCCCATTCAGGTCCTGACGTGCCTGACAACTCCCCAGTCCTCAGCTGAGCCCCGGTAATGGGCCGTGTGTGTGTGTGTTTGCTCCCAGCCCCTGGCGACCTGCGATGGAAGGAGCCAGTTCAGACTCCTCTTTTTCCTGCCCCGGGGTCGGGCTGACACATCCAGCCCCGGGCAAGAGAGGGAGGTGCTGCAGTTCCCAGGCTGGGCTGGTGTGTGGTGACTCGTCGTGGTGCTGAACCCAACAGGAGGCTGGTTAAAATGGGATAATTGAGGGCATAAATCAGGTGTTAGTTCAGTGCAGTGCAAGTCAATTAGGGATGGATTTAAGGCAAATTAACAAATCACTTCTAGGCCGGAATAAGAGTGGCTACCCAGCACCAGCTTAACTAAATCCAATACAGCTTCATCTAACACAAATGGAAAGACTTTCAACTAGCCATAAAAAGCCAGAAATCTTGTGTGCATTGCCGAGGGCTTGTGCATTCACTTCAAACAACAAATGCAACACAAAGAGAGTCAAATCCACAGCTATCCCTGCAGAGGGAGGGACAGAGGCAGCTGTGGAAGCACCAGAACCTTCTCTGGCTCTCCTGGAAGGTTTGGGATACTCTAATTTTCAGCTGTAACCTGTGAGAGTGAATATTCTGTGTTATCTCTGCCATCATTTAATAACAAGTATGTAACACTAACAGAACCCTGCTAAAAGTCGATTGTGAACAAACATGAAACAGCTGAGTTTGTTTTCATTCCTTGAGCTTGATGAAAAGTACTAAGGATGAGAAGATGATATAGACACTGAAAAGTAAATCTAGGTTTCATATATTTTAATAGCCAAAGTGTTATTAGTAATTCAATCTAGGAGAGAAATCTCTAAATTACTAAAAAGCAAATAAAGCTCGATTTTCTCTAAATGGCTTTACCCTTCATCTCTAGAAACTGTTGCAGAAATTAGGGAAGCATAGCTGGGATTAGTCTTATAGGGACAATTTTTTAAATCCTTCACCAATGGGAGATGGACTCGAATGAAGGAATTTGGCCCCCAAGTTCCCATTTCCTGGATGAGTTATCTCTTCTAAGAAATTCTTTCATGGAGAAGGTCCGTGGGAAACTAGTCTGAATTCTTTGTGTCGTGTGAGATTTTAGAAGACTCTGCTGTGGATCAGCATCCCACTAGGGAGGAGACAAGATGCATATACACAATAAAATGATAGTCTTGCCCCTACGACATCCTCTGGAGTCCTGGCAGCAGGCTGTGCTTCGGGTTTATTCCTGGGTGGCTGCTGAGAACCAGCAAGGAGTTGTCCTGCAGCCTGTGGGAAGGAATGCAGCCCTTTCTCAGGGTGGTTACTCAGCTCACTTGAGGTGAAGACACGTTGTGCTTGTTGTGCTCCACACTGTGGGGCTGTGCTGGGAGAGCCCTTTGCCGTGGCACCAGTTTTGTTCCCTGCTTTTCCCCCTCCAAACGGCACTGTGCTCACACGGCACAGTTGCAGCAGACCACACATTTGGAACACAGGGGAAAAAAATAAGCATATTATTATCAGGATAATTGAGTGTTGGAAAGAAAGTTGCCTCCAGCACTCTGTCCAGATTAAAATCTCAATCAGCACCATTATCTGGGAAGTATCTGCAGTGACACGTGCATGCTCTGCATCTCAGTCAGCAATCTGGCCCCGGCGTTTGCAGAAGATTTAACAATTTCTTTAATGACCCTTACAAGTCCTCCATCTATTCAAAAGCTGAAATGCCAGTCTATGTGAGACAGAAACTTCTAAAACAGCAGATTGAAGTACTCCATGTAAATTGAGCAATTTCTGTTAACACATGTCGACTAAACCAGAGCTGCCAATCAGCCAAGCTGCTCCTCTGTGACAACAAACATCTGAGGTACTGGAGCTTGAAGTTAATCGAAGTTATTTATTTTATCATGCAGAACTAAGCCATCAGCCCTTGCTCTCACAGACATGGTTTTCATCTTCCCCCTCGACCAGAGCACAATGGTTTTTTCAGAAGATAAATGTTATGTACTTAGCCTCGATATTAGCCTTAAAAATTCAGCTATTAGAGTTGATGTTTATTCTGCCTCCAGTACCAAATTATGCACACAAGCATAATTTGGGGATCACTGAAGGAAGCAAACCTAAACCACAGCTATTGTTAATTCCAGACCAAGCGCTTTTGTTTGTATCAACATGAAGCAACCACGAACATAAGAACTGTAGCTAATACTGGTTTCCCCTCATCATGTCAGTGACCCGAAAGGTTCCTTCAGAGGATTATTGTCTAAGAAGTGGTTCTGTGGAAGAGTAACTAGCTATGGCAACTGAAGCAAAGCCATTTCCCCACCACAGTTTCTATACCCTACCAGCAGTTTCTTTCTTTTTTTTTTCCTGGTGCACATTTTTGCTCCTCCACCGTCAAGAGTGAAATTATCTTTCAGTCTCATTTCTAGAAGTTTGGACTGATTCCACTGACTGTTGAGAGGCCCTGGGGATGCACGTTATCCTGCATGCTCTGTGTGGCTCCTGAACAATGCAGAGCTGATCCCTTTCCCCGTGCCAGCTTGCTCGTGAGCCACGAGCCGGGGTAGCAGTTCCAACTTCCTTCTGTGTCCTGAAGATTTTGGCTCCAGCCTTGCTTGTTTGCCATGAGAAGGTTCCAAAATAAGAAACGCATTCATTCCTGCTCCCTTCTCTTCACATGGTTACATTTAGCCTTCCTTTCAGTGCTTTCCTCTCATCACAAGGCTGGGAGTGTTCGCTGTCTTACTGCTTATGGAAATTATAATTTATGTACTGTCCCAAAGATTTGCCCATATTTGAGCTGCTCTCAACCGATCTGACTTCATAGCCTACAGCTTTAGGTGCATCTGATGAGTCCCTTTTTTCCCCTCATTGTTTTGGTTCGTTAGTTTTAGCACTGCTGACACAAACAATGCATTTCAAAAGGCATCTTTCCTGTGGGCTCTGTTTACTCGTTAATGTGGCTAAGTGTCATCTGAAGTCCTGGGTGACAGCTCGTTTTCCTTTAGATTGTGGCATTCCCATATAAGATTTATCATATCTGAAGGAAAGCACGGCTACATCTGCAGGAAAGCGAAGAAGAGTCATGGGAAAAGGGGAGTTGCTGGAATTCTGGCTGTGAGGGGCACTGGGGAACTTGACATTTAGGTTCCTGCACAAGATGTAATTTCCAGCTGAACAGCTCAGGCACTTACCCAGCTTCGCTCTGGCCCCAGCTGTGCACTAAGTGCAGCCGACATCTCTCTTAAAAGCCACTCACAGCAACCTGACTTGATGTGACTGTTTTGTTTGCAGTAAAAGGCAGGGGAAAAGTTGCTTTGGTAAAGTAGCTGATAGCCCACGTGAGCTGGGTTGGGCTATTTTGTCTGGGCCACTCAGAAGGGAACCAAAGTAGCTGGGAAAATGGCAGATGAATCTGACAGCTTGCAAATAAAGTTTTACTGGAAACCCTGCACACTGAGCTGATGGCTGTGTAGCTTCTGGTACTGAATTATTGGTACAATCCCAGTTCTTTCCTACGAATCGCATTTTCCTCACTTCGGGATTAATCAACATGTCATTTAGATGTACTCTCAGACAATAAGCACTATGATATGGATGTCAAACTATTTTAGGTCAGGCAGTCTTTCCATTTTTAGCTTACATACTCTGTGTGAGGACTAATGCCTCAAATTCAGAAAAGGCAAATGTTACAAGATCCGAGCAAAATCCCAAGTCCATGGAGGACCAGAGTTGTGCCATTGACCCTGACAGAGCCAGGATTTCACCTGATGGGTCTGTTTTAATTGAAGATTCTTCCTGTTCAAACTGTGGTTCTATCCTCTCTCACTGAGACAGTTACTCAAATTCCTGCTTTTAAAATGCTTCAATGTTCCAGGAATGTTGCAGATGGGGGAACATAAGAGCAGAAGGGGGGGGGGGGCTACATGGTTTGAGTGAAAGGTAAAAGAGGTCCTTGATTCACTGCACTCTGATGCTGCCTAGAACACAGTTTTTAAGATCCTTAATATCTTTATCATTCTAAGATAACCAAAACTGAATTTTGAGTCTGCACTTGTATATAAATATACCTGTTTTCTTGCACACAGCATATACATATGCTCATATATGTACACACACACAGTGCTTCTCTCACTAACATTAAATAATAATACATGGTGAAATTTCTTAAGCAAAGCAGTCTCCAAAACTGAGACAATAAAAAATTTTAGGAAGAAAAAAACCCAGCAAGGATATTGATGTAAAATGGAGACAGCCTTTCATCTGTTAAAAGCTGGACTGCACACACACACATGTATGTGCCTGCACACCCCAGCTCAGAATTCAACAGGGACAACCAGGTGTCACATTGTACAGCTCCTGCAGAGACCCACAGAGCCAGGCAGGACGGAATTCAAACCCTCCCTGTCCCTAGCGAGTCACTGCCATCCCAAACAGAAGAGAAATGCTGGGTATGCCTGCACCAGGCAGAGCCAACTGGAGGCCCACAGAACTTGGATCCAGCTCCCAAAGCGGTTTTCCTTGGCCACAGAGGAGCAGGCTGGCTCTGAGGCCAACCCTGCAGTGCTGCTCTTTGTGCTTGGGGCAGGATGACAGCGAGGTGTGCCTGCCTGATCTTCAAGGGGCCAGCTAACCTGCCCTAACTGATCATGAAAATGGCTTTCCAAATCCTATGCAAGCTGGTTATCCTGGTCTCCATGCTTTGCTGCATGCAGAGGAACACTGATTTCACTGCTGGTCTGAGCTGGCCAGAGCCCCGAGCTCAAGCTCATATCCTGCCTCTCAGCAGGCCACAGCAATTTGGGCATGGAGCACATTAGCTGCAGCTCCATGGCTTCTGGTTCCCTTGGCCAGCAGCCAGAGTAAGCTCGTATCTGCCTTCAAAGGACCATGTAGACATCGCTGGGGTAGCTGGGAGTCAGAAGACCCATGACAGGAATGGAAAAATACTGCTCCTGCACCGGGGAGAGCAGGAACGTCGCTCGTGCTTTGCAGTCTCCCCGTGTCTTTTCCAAGTCCTTCACTGCTGACCAGGATCACCCAGTCTGACCAGTTAGGCCTAAAAAAAGTCAGCAAGTTCTGCCTTTGCCGGTGTGTGCTGAACATGCAAATGCCCACCAGCAGATCACAAAGTACCTGCCTGCTTGAGATTCGATCACTCTCAAAACCCTGCCTAATTTCTCGCATTAAGCTCCCTAATCTCCAGGCTATCATTCCTTTTTAAGCTGCCCCATTGATTTAGTAGCCTCTTTAAAAACAGCATTAAAATTATTTCCCCTCTGCAGCACTGCTCTGGTTCATTAATTACTTTACATTTCCAACATAAAACTTTGTAAAGCGAAAGAAAATCACAGCTCTGACTTGCAACTGCTCTGCCATGTTCTGATCCCAGAGCTGGGACTGGCTGTCCTGGTAGCTCCAGCCCTTTCCCTCAATTCTGGTTGCACAAACACACCCAGAGCCATTCCCTGCTCTGAAATCATGGCAGCACCACGCTGTGTGTCAGGGCCCTCTGCACTTTGCTCAGAAGAATCTCTTCCGAGCTGTAACAATCTGAGTGTGAATCAGCTTTCAGGGTTGTTTTGGATTCCTTTTAGGCATTTACTTTCCTCTTTTCTCACAGAGGAAGAAACTACATGGCCCTCTGGTCCCTCTCCTCAGCCTTGCAGAATCACTCTCCCGGGTACACAAGTAGTAAAAAGATATAACTCCTTTTAGCAATCTGCAGGTACTGCAGGTTCAATGCTGGCTCTGCTCACCTCTCAGGCATGATGAGCTGGACAGGAGACAACAAGCATCAGAACTACAGCCCCACTGACTGTACTGAGCTGTAGGCCACAGCTGGGCAGGGTAGCACCTCTCCCAGGTGTCACACTCCAGGTCTGGCTCCCAGGAGCTTGTGTGCCTCGTTGGGAGCAGCAGTGCTGACAGCACCTGAGCCTTGAGCCTGCAGCAAAGGGAACACAAAGAGATACTGAGGACTCTGGTGCACAGCCTGGCTGTAGGAGCTGAACTGCTGTTCCACATCCAGCCCATGCACCAGGGATTTCTCCCCTCCAGCTGCTGCAGGATCTGCTGCAGGGATGCTCTGCAGCAACACCAGCCACACACTGCCTCCCACTCCAGTGTTCCATGACCTCCAGCTTCCTCCCTTCTCTACCTCACTCTCTAACCAGGGAGCTTGCAGAATAAAGTTGAGTGTCAATTGACTATTCCTCAGCCTTAGCAGAAAGGGAACAGCAGAGTGATCATCTTCCCAGTGAGTCAGTGCTTGCTGGAGGATGTGTGACTCACCAGTCCCCACACGGGCTGCCTCCCTCCTCCCCCATCGCTGTGCCTCACCTCCAGCCTCTCCTATTCCAATCCCACCTTTACAAAAGTCATCTTTATTCATTACTCCTTCCTGCCATTACCTCCTTTGCTATAACAGGCTTGGGGACAGGGAAAACTTAACAGTTCCCCTGTTTTCATATTAAAAAAAGGTGCTGCTCGTTTTCACCCGCTCAGGTCGAGGTCTCCTGGCCCCTCTGGACTTTCAAGGGAAGCCCATTAGAAACAGCAATTCCCCACTCAAATATACTCATTTTGGGCTGCAGGTAAGATCCCAGTGTTCTTCAGCTTCCCCTCCAGCCAGTTATGATTTCTCAGGGGTATTTCTGTTAAGAACCCGCTCCACTAAGAAGTTATGAACCTGGATTAAGGAGGAGCAGTAACTGCTGATTGAACCAAGAGAAGAATCAATGAGGCAGTGTTAGAAATCAAGGAACAGAGTACTTTTCCCCCCATCAGTTCCAGTGCAATGCTGCTCACTTCTTGCTTCCTGACTTTTACAGAGGCCTAGTTATTCTCATCTTACCCCAATGAGCTAATTTTCTTCCCAGAAACAAAGTACTGGCTGCTGGGGAATCACAGCAGGAAGGAGTCAGGAGGCAAAAAAGCACTTTATACCATGGAAAGGACACTGGCTGTAATGCAGAAATGGAGACAGGAGAAGCTGGTGACCTTTATAAAGGGAAGAAAACGGGGGGTTCTTTTACCTTTTGGGACCTGCAGGAAATAAAAGCATAGAAATACAAGCTCATGGACTAGTGCTGGGTGCCAGATTTGCAGCACAAAAATGCCAGCCACGGACCCCAGCCCAAGCAGGGCTGCACTTGGCAGCCACCAGCAGCAAGTGTCGGCTGGGTGGAGTGGGAGGAAGAGCCCTTATCCCTTTGTGGTGGAGTCCTTCATGGATGTGCCGAGCTGGAAAAAGGGGTAGGGAGAGTTCAGGCCCTGTTTGGGGCCTCCAGGTGGGAGTGCCAGGCTGACAGTAATGAAGATGATAATTTGCAGGGTAATGAAGGTGATCTCTCCACAGGGAGGGCCTTGCCCTGCCTCAGCCCACGCTGTGTTTTCCTAGGAAAAAAGGCAGCTCAGCGTCCCGGACTCTTTGGAACACGTTATCTTTTGCTGGTAATAATCACACGTTGTCAACATGAAGAGCAAAACTTCATTAGCCAGCCAGGCCTGGTTTCTTCAGAAAATGATCAGGAAACAGCTAAAACACAAAACCCCAGCACATTTGTGTGACTTTACAGTGAGACTTTGAGGCAGCCTGAGGTGGGCTGCTCGTGCCAGTTCCAGCACGTACCACAGCAGGCAGGACAGACCCACGGAGGGGGATCCATAGGAGGACAAAAGGCAAAAAATCAACCCACCCAACCCCAAAACTCAACAGTGGTTGCCAAGAGAGGGCATGGGGTGGATAGAGTGATTCAGAGAAAATTCCTCAGCTTTTTAAAACCATCCCTGCCTGATGGAAATGCCAAAGGAGGAGCAATTCTGCTTGTTTCTGCCTTGCAGTGAAATCTTTTGCCTGGAGCAGAATGGGATTAGCTAGTTACAGGGCAGCAGGCATGACACATCCTGGCCACAGCCTGAGTGAGCAGAGTGCACTCCTCAGGGGCAAGCCCTGCCTCTCCCTCGCTCTTGTACAGCTCCACACACCCGAAATACAGCTCGGTATAAATAACCACTCTGTCTCCCCTCCTGCTCTAAAATGCAAGCAATTTAAATCAGAAGCCTTTCTTACAGGGAAGAGCAGAAAGCCAGTGTTTTGAAGGCACTTTCTTCTCACTTGTTAACATTAAGCCCAGCCTTCTGCTCATAAATAATGCATATACCTCTTTTTCCTCAATTACACAGTAGTGTCAGATTCCACACTCTGCCTTCCCAGAGTTACTTTCTGTCTCTTCTGGAGACAGCAAGGCCCACTTGGATGTCTGCAAGAGCCACAGACTCATTAGACTTGAAGAGGATCCCTTCCATCCACCAGTAAAAAGAGACACAACACCTTTGTCTGGGAGTTTTGGGAATTATCCCTTGCTGGACTGAAATGCTGGGTAGAATGTGCTTACAGTAAATGGATTTTGCCTTATCCCAGCATTTGGTGCCCATTCTAACTCCAGGATGCCAAGATGAGCTGGGCAAGAGGGTCACTGTGTAGCTCACGGGCTGGAGTCCACACAGCTGAGACAGGAATGAAGACAGTGCTCCTGTGGGCTGAGCAGGGAGGCAGAAAAAATCACGGGGAATTCAATTTGTCAGGTGTGTCAAAAATGTGAAAACAAAAGAAAACAACCCCTCTTCTCCTCCTGCCCACCATCTTTTTTGATTAATTTAAACTTGTTGAGATGAGAAGCCAAGATTTCTGCTTTGCTATCAACAGCTTGCTGTCTATAGATACTGACTCATTACTGAGAGGCTGCCTGCCTTTATGCCTTAAACTAGGCAGCCAGAAAATGTTAGACTGAAGCACTGCCTGTTATAGATTGACAACATTTAAAACCTAGATGGCCAAGCTACTGATATAATTTCCATACTCATTAACCATGACATCTCCTGCTCTCCCCCACAGCATTCTGTCACATTCAGCCAGACCAAAAACCTGTCTTAGCTGCCAGAAATCATTTCTTTCCTCCTCCACGGATTGGCATCGCCTGAATGTGCTCTTACCCCTCGGAGCAGAAGTTTATAGAAATCTCTCTCCCGTTTCCCAGCTGTGCATCCTGCCTTCCCTGCACACACACACACACACTCTCTCTCTTAGCTGTCCACAGCTATGTCCATCTCCCTGGCAGGCTGCCTGTTCACAGGCTGCTCCAACAATCACCCTTGAGCATCAGCCAGTGCCAGGTCCCCTCTGTGGAGTTCATGCCCCGTGCTGGCACCAACACGACCCCCCTGGATGGCTTCACCCCCACACTGACAACGACCTCTGGGGGACCCCAGGTTTGCTGATGGCAACGAGCTCCTGAGTGTTTTCCAGGCTCGTGTTTGCCAGGTTGTATTGTCAGAGCTGCCTCCCAGACCAGCAATGTGTCGATAGCAGAGCCGGGCTCACAAATGCAGTGTGACACAGGAATGTAGGGCTCCTGGAGTTCCTGCTATGAAGGGCTGTTTCACACATGATGTGACACTGGAGAAGAAGCACGGCCACAGGGGTGAAAGGTGGATGCTGGGTTGGGCCAGGAAACCTTATGTGGGCATTTTGAAAGGGAAGGAGTTTAACTGGTGGGCATTAAAAGAGTGAGGGACAGCGTTTCCAGATAACTGATCTTACAAGGAGAGTAACTTTACCCACTCACAAATCCTGCCTGTGAAGGGGAAGCAGTTCCCAGGCTCCTGGTGCACAGAACCAGGGCGAGTGCCAGAGTGTCCCAGGGTGGGTCACCCTCAGCACTTCACAGCTGAAGTACCGTTTGCTCTGTAAAAAATTCCATATCGACCAAGAAAGAGAAGAGAGGAAGAAAAATCCCTCCGTGCCATCAGGCTGGGGCATTCACCTGTGAAAGGGCACAGCTAAATCCTGGCCCTGACACCACCCAAGTGTGTGATTAACGCTGCCAAGCACCGCAGCATCAGCAGGGAAAAAAATGTTCTCACCCACCTTGCATCTCTCGGGAGCACAAATCATGTCAGAGGGATCACACAGCACACGGTGGGCTGTGGGGTGCCCGGGGTGAAGCTCTGGCTGTGCTGCCTCACAAGGCATGTTCCCTGCACTGGAGGAGCAGTGGATTAGTGGCACATGTCACGTCCCTTGATAACTGCTGGCTGTCCCCACTCGGGCTCTCCGCAGGTCGAATTACTCTTGCCGGTGTCGAGGTTCTCTGCTCACTCGAAAGGAAATGGGGAAAAGATGCTTTGCTTTACATCTTAAAGCTGAAAGAATGAAAATACAACGTACAGATTAAAAATTTCGCTTAAAATATGAAACTGGTCCAAATGCTTCAGCTCAAAGGAACAAAGAAGGAGTCTTTCTGACAGACTCAGAACCCAGTCAGGAACAATGGGGCTCAGATTTAAAACACAACCCAGAACTGAGTTCTTGCAGTCCCTGGAAAATGTGAGTGCTGGACTGGTGCATTTTTTCATTCATTATTATTATCATCTCCCATAGACATTCATCCTAATCTTAACATCTTTATTGTCCACATAGACCAACTTTCCTCTCAAACAGAAATGAATGTTCCAGTAAATTTCCTTAGACAAAAACATAGAAATCAAACAAACAAACAAAAAAAGACCCCTTTATAACTTTTTAAAAAAATTACTCTTCATGTTGTGATTCAAAGTGCTCTTTGTTTCAGTGAGTATAAATACAGAGTTTTACAAAGAAAAAAAGCAAAAGTGAGAGAAAGAAAACTTGTGCCATACATGGGTTAAGTAACAATCACAGTCTTAGTTCCAGACTGATTACACTGAGAGGCAAAGACTAGGTAAAGTCAGGGTTGTTATTCTGCCTCAAGGACAACAGGTCTTTGTCCTGAACCCTGCAGTCAATACCTATAAATATTCTGAATGTTGTCATAAAATTTTGAAAAACCTCTCTATGAGGGAGGGACACAAACACAAGACCTTCTGCTTTGGAGTTACAGCAGAGCTCAGGCAGAAGCTACAATTCACTTCTTAGAAATGTAAGACAATCGTTTTGCATGCAATTCAGCTGATGTAAAAGATCTTTTTGCCTGCATTAGCCTTAAATCCTTTTAGCTGAACTCATTAGCAGTGGGGACAGGGAGGCCAGTATTATCTTAAAGCCCTTTGTGTGCCACCCTCTGCAAGGGGAGTCAGACCTTCTCCCAGAGAGAGAGAGCCATGGCCAGAGCAGGGGTCAGGCTGAGCAGGGCTGGGACACCTCAGAGCCATCCCTGCCCCATCCTTAAATGAGGCTCAACAAACCAACCCTCCTGCAAAAATGCTGTGTGACCTCTGGCGAGAGATGCAGTATAAATCCACAGGAACATTTCCTTTTATTATCAGTAAATACTCTTGAATTGGTTGAAATTGTTCCTGCCACTGATATCGCTGATCTCCAAAGGGATAAACACGAGCTGATTGATGACTTGTCTGCAGGATCTATTTCAACCACCCCCAGGCAGGATATTTTCCATGTGGGTAATAATAAATCTTACTATTGAATGTCATCAAATGAAAGAAAATGATGGTAAAAATAGGCACAGTTATGTATTTCTTATTATATAATATTAGAGAAGATTTTTCAAAGATTCGAGGAGCTTTCATCTCCATGCATGATTTTTTGGACTGGAATCCTTTTGCCTACATTTAATATATATATATTTTTTAAAAGCCTTGTATAGTCAGGCAATGTAGAGAGACTCTCTCCTCAAAATAGCCTGTCATGCAGTCAGGTCTGGAAGGTGAGTTTCTCATCAGGCTGAGGCTGAATAAGAACAATGTCCTTTCTCAACAGACACCAGGGCTGCCTTTTACTACCCCTTTTTATGTGGTATTTTCAGGTATTGCTCTCGCTATTTTGTTCATTTTATTTCCAAAGGAAGCAAATGGCATCCTTTCTGTCAGCTAATAGAAAAGGTTTGGGGGGAGAGCTGTCACTCACTCCTATTGCTCCCAATTCTTTTCTAAAAATTATTGTAGAGTTCCAGGGAAAAGTTCTCCCTTCATAACGAGAGCAGCACTGAAAATGCTCATTCCACATTATTTGTGCCAAGCTCAGAAATAAAGATCTAAGCAACTTTCCAGGACCTGTTACATCCAATAAAGCCAACACTTTGTATCAGGGTGGCTGAGCTGCAGAGGGAGGAAAATGTGCAAATCCAAATCTCACATTCAAGATGTAAGCACAGGAAAAAGAGCTGTGAAGACAAGATTACAGGTGGTCCATTTACCAAATGCTGTATTTCACCATCATATTATCTGCACAGTATCAAGAAAAAAAAAATCTTTGTCCCCAAATGCAATAATCCAGACAGAGAAAGTGTGGAGGTACAGGGAAAGAACTGGAGAGGAAACTAATGTGAGGCAGCATTTTCCTGCTCTCTCTGTCCCAAGTCTACGGAGACCAGAGAAAGTTTGTGGAGGAAGGGGACAGAGGAAGAGGCTCTGGGGATGTGTCCTGTGTGATCTCTCCTCTGTGCAAAATCCACTGCTCCATTCTGGGTGCAATTTGTGCAGAGCAAGGATGGTGAGGAGGAAAAGAGAAGGAGAATGAAGAGAGACGGGAGAGCAACTTGAAGGGAATGTGTCAGCTCCTTAGGGATCAGAGGAGCTGTTGGCCATGGCCAGCACGACAAGTTTTATAAAGACTGGGGAAAGCCAGGCAGGAGTTCAGAGGCCAGGGGAGAAGAGTCTGGTACTGCCAAAATTCAACACAACCATGGATCTCATAAATGGAACAGTAACTCATTGCACAGTCAATTTGCCATTAATTTGGGGGTATAGAGCCCAATTAATAAAATAAACAACAAAACCAAATCAGCCTGGAGAATATAACAGCAGTTCTTGTGATCTCATTGGCCTTCAGGCTGCCATGGGAAGTCTTCTTTTCCACAGTTGAAGTGGGGTCTGTTTGATTTTGATATGAGTCTGAATACCCAGAGCATAATTTCGAGTCTTCCTTCTTACAATTCCAGCACTGCTTTAGCATCCAGGTGATTTTCAGCACCATGAATATATGCTGAGCTCCCTTGGAAGGGGACATTTTACCCCTTAAACTAGTTTGAGCCTACAGACTGTCATCAGGAGGAACACAGACTACACCAGGTGAGTTTGGATTCCCATTTCTAAAGGAGAGTATCAGGTGCTGTGACAAGAGGCACTAAATTAACCCCCTAAGGCCAATTCTCTGCCATTTAGTCATTAGCTTTGTGCACCTGAGTCATGAGAGAGAACCTTCATGTTTGTGACACAGCTGAGAGAAGCTTCAAGAAACTCTCCATGGATCACAACAAAGCTCCTGGATCTAAAGCTGTCAAGTCAAAAGTGGCCACAGAAAGATAAAAGGACACCATCATCATGCACATTCCTGGGGGAACTGGACCGAGGAAAGTGCCTTTCACCCTGAGCTCACTGGGAAACTTGCAGTGGGAACAAGTTCTGGCCACTCTCAGTTCTCTCTGGGCAGAACAAGCAGAGGTGAAAGCAGCTTTCAGATCTCTCAGATTTTCCTTGGACTTCCACATCTTGGGAAGCAAACCCAGGCCCTGCAGACAAGGCTGCTCCCTCTCTGTCAGCATTCACCCACCTCATCCAAGTTCAGATAAAACCAGGCAAGCCCAGCACCCACAGTCCTGTCACAGCTGCTCTCTGTGGCCACATGGGCACGGCAGTAGCTCTGGGATGTTACATGGAACTGCTAAATATCCAGGGATAAACACAGAGCAGAAACCCCTCCTGAGACTAGAGAGCCTCAGAGGGGTGGTCAGAAGCATCCTGGTTTAGATATTCCTATTCTAGACAAGAAAAGCTGCTGAAAACCTTTGGACCCTCCCAGTTGGATTCAAAACCTCCCCTGGCTCTGAGTGTCCAGGCAAAGCCAGCAAATCCTTGTCCTTCAGCACCCCTGAGTAATGCAGTTTGTGAGGTGGTCTCTGCTATGGGCTGAGGGCTGGGAGACAGGGGCACTTTCAAAGCCTTCAGCACAGGATCTACAGGAAGGGAAGAAATAAAACACTTTGGTTTATTAGGTTGTTATTCTCCAATCCCAACCACTACAGGACAGGCACTATGTTTATGAGGGATTCACTTAGAGAACATTTTCTCCCTGCCCACGTAACTGCTCCAGACTGAAGCCAAAGCTGGATGGGGAGGGGGGGGATAAAAGCTGCAGACATTTTTCAGGACCACATACAACCCAGTGCTTCCAAAGTGCACACAAGGAGACGAGCCAACAATGAGGATCTGGCTTGACCTGCAGGAAACTACATCCAATTTCTCCTTGTACCACAATGTTCTCCTACAGCTTCGGCAAGCCCCCCATGGCAAGGTACAACTGTGAGAAGAGGACAGAATATTCAGAAGCATTCACACAATCTGCCATTTACTCTTCCAACAAGCAATTCCTGTGTTCTTGGAAAGGTTTATTTTAGCCTCAGCCTGAGCAAAAAGCAGCATCACTCCCTGACCATCCCCGAGCAGCTCTGACGCAGAGCAGGTTTCCAGGTACCACTGTTGCCATTTCACCTGCAGTTCACAGCACATCGACCTCATCTCCAATACACATGTACAGTCAAAATCACTGTGCCCACAGGGACCAATTTATTTTTCCATCACCTGTAGCTTCCTTCATTTTATGCAGGAAGGAGCTGGCAGCCTCTAACAAGGAGTGTTATGAATAGCGTGGTAACGCCTTTCTTCATCCCTGTTAAATTTCTCATTTCATCTTGTGAAGTCAAATCCTGGTTTCTGCAAAGTCCCTTAAAACAACCTACATTGATTATAATTGGCTCTGCAGTTGGACTGCATGTACTTTATCTCCAGCTTTGCAGATTCATTGCCTGCTACTGCTGTCTTCCTGCATTTGGATCCTTATCCCACTGCCCTAGAGGGTGTTCTGGCACCTGGAGGTTGTGACAGTCCTGACACAACACACAGGAGAGGTCCTTCCAGCAGAAAAGTTTCCTTTCAGTCCTGTTTGACCATGAATTATGGCTTCTGCCTTGTCCCTCTATGTGTATCACCCTCACTCCTCCACTGGGAGCTGAGCATTCAGACAATGCCAAACTGCATGGAAAAAGCCTGGAGCACAGAACAGGATCCAGTACCTTTGGGTGGTTTGTGATTTGTATTCTATGTTACAGAAGCCAGTAAAAACAAGCCAAATTATCCACATATTACTTCAGTCAGACCATTTGCAAACAATTTGAAAGGACATTAATTCTGAACCCATGTCTGATCCCTTGTGCTGCTGCTGTGTAAGGAATAATACAACAGAATAAAATCCAACGAAAAATGAGGCTTCACGTCAACAAAGCTACAAATTCCACTAAGATGGACCAAGCCATGGCTGCTGAGGATCTCAGCACTCAGGCACCTTTGTGTACCCCATGACAAATTTGGTCTGTTTTCTCCAACTAAAATCAAGACCCAAACAAGCTTCATTGGTATGAACACTTCTCCCATTTGTCAGGACCAATGTCCAGGGCACACTGGGCTCAGCACAGATGCTGCTGCCCAGCTCTGCTCCCTCGTTGTGCTATTGGTAATAACCGAGGTCACTTCGTGGATGGAACATTCCCATTATGGACCAGGACACTCTTTACACGTCTCTTCACCCTGCTGCACTGAAACCCCAACCTCCCAGAGGACCGCGGGTTTGTTCCCGTGTGCTTTCTGTCACAAATGTATCACAACAGTGCTTCACACAGGTCTCCCACTGCTAATGCATCCCCTGGGGATTATCTGAGTGCTCTCGGTACAACCCCTGATAAGCCTTGGAAGCAGCGGCACATCCAGCGCTATCAGCGACTCGCTATGAAAGGAATGTCACGGCAAAGCGCTGCCGAGTCACAAGACAAAAACCACCCCGGTGTTTGCAGCAGGGTAGGAAATACCACATTAAAATAAAAGCATGACAAGGGAAGAGCGCACACTTCGGGGTGCAGAGAAATCCAAACCACCTCTAGGCTCCTGGTCCCTTTGTCATCGAGTCAGTGCATTACAGAGAAGATTTGTTTGGATTGAAAGGCTTTTTGTGAAGCTTTATCTTGGCCTGTAGCAGACAGAACTGACAACCCTGAAGTGGCAAAAACCACTTGCCAAGTGCCACATTGAGCGAACAAAGGAACCCAACACCATGCACGGAACAGCAAACTATCAGCTCCCGGGGGGAAGTGTCATTTTCACATCCAGTTTGCTACACCAGAGTGGGAGAGAAGCTCCAACTGTTTTGAATTCATGTGTCAAGTCAATCACAGGAACAGATAATATTGGAGTTATATAAAATTTCGGAAGGAACCCCCACCCACCACCTGTAACACTCACTCGCCACTGTCAGAACAGCTCAGTAACTGAAGACAGCACCACAGAGGAGTCATCCTGGGGCCTTCTGCAAAGCAGATGATGGGATCATTACAATTCCTTTTACACATGAACTGAGGCAGAGAATGAGTGTTTATTTTTATTCCCACCAGAACAGTATCCTAAAGTCTCCATTGGACTCTGACTGTAAGTGCTACTTGCTTCAGTTTAAAAAAGTTTGCATCTGATTCTGAAGAGTTGAATTTTGAAAAGGGGAGGGGAGGGGAAGGGGAAGGGGAAGGGAAGGGGACTGCCCTACAAATCGCTTCAGCCTCTTTTGCTGCAGGGCCTTTCACTCCCCCCAAGGGAAATCAAACCCAATCTGTTTAGTTTCCTTCACCTCCACAGGTGGTGTTGGTGTCAGAGCTGGGAATGGGGGAGTCAGAAGCCATATCCAGGAGGAGAGAGGCTCCAAGGACCAGCAGGTCCCACTCCAGCAGCCAGGGATGGTCCCAGACATTCTGCTGGACACTGTAATGCAATGAGCTTATTCCTGCCCACACCTAATCCAGCCCAACAGCATCAACAAGACCTTGGGCATGCACTGAGGAGCTGAGCCTCTCCAACTTTTCTCTTACAGAGAACTAGAAGCTTGCATAGGGTAATTTCTGAGCCCAGGAAGAAGAGTTTAATGTGAATGGTACCTAAAAGCATTCTTGATACCATGTGCAGAATCTCAGGGCTCCCTGATGCTGCAAGTCTCACCCCTCGACCTTCCCAACAGCCCTTCTCCCTTCCTTTGTGCACATTCCGTGCTAAAATCCACAGATTTGAGCCTCAGTACACCAAAGAGGAATCACACCTGCCCTGATTTCCCCATCCATCACTGCCCCAAATTAAAGCCACACCAGCCCTGTCCTCTTTCACAAGCCCTGAAAGCAAAGGGAGCAAACCACAAGGGGAACAGATGCTGTGGTTTGAAGAAAAAGAGAGACAGAGAGAGAAAAAGATATCACTGCTCTCTGAAAGCATCCAGAAATGTTTCCATTCAATTCATTCAGGCCTACACAAGATCAGGGAGAGCACAGGACTACTGTGAGGAAAATCTAGGTCACATATGATCACAGCAGCACAGCTGCCATCATCTCAATGGCCATGTGAAGTGAGGACTGCAGCAAGGACCTCTGCTGAAGAGGGTGGGTTTTTTATTTTCAGTCCTGTTTTACAATTTCCCCTCATTAAGGTGTATTTTCCGGCAGGGCTGTGAGTACATTGTGTCTTCAATTGGGGTGAAGGATTTAGCTATAAATCCCAAAAATGATTCAGTCAGTGGAATTTCTGTAGGATCATTTAAATGGTTTATAGGCTGCCAAGCAGGATTTTAACCTTCTAACAGTGACAGGAACAGTGTTACTTTCCTGTTCTTTTGAATGCCAACACATTTCTTAGTTCTCTTTGTTTCATGTCTGTTGTGGAAAGACACACATTGCTCCCATTTTCATTAAGGAAACAGGAACCTTATACTGTTTTAATACACCTGTGAAAACTTCTTGAAATCCTCTCACTCAGTGCCCTCTTTTTGTTAAATACACAGGTCAGACCCTTCAAACAGAGAAGTTAAAATAAATGCATGCATACAAAAAAAAAGGGGGAAAAAAAGAACTAGGACAGTGTAGCCCCAAAATATTGTCATTTTCCTATATATTTAAACAGATCCTCCACCACCCTCCCTTCCCCCCTTTTATACACCTTACTAAAACCACACAGGATCTGAAGCCCAAATCCTGAACACTCCTGCAATTCAGGAGAGTAGAGAGAAAGGACAAATGCTCCTGGGTGCCATGAAGTCAAGCCAAGCATCTTGGAGCAGGATTCATTAAGGAGCTGTGCCAAGAGCCCTGCACAGGCAGCTGGAGCAGGAGCAGCTGGGGAGCAGGAGGAAGTGCTGCTCGGCACCAGTCAGGAAAATAATGCACAGAGGGATCCTTTGGTGGAAGTGAGGATGTTACAGATAAATCCTTAGTAAGGATTTGTTCCCCAAAACAAGCAGCTCAGACAGCAGAGGGACAGGAAACCAAATCACCTGAGGGCAAAGGTCCTGACTCACACCCATTGTTAGACCTGGCCATTTGTCTCCCAAGGTTTTCTAAGCCCCAGGATGCTGCAGCCCTTTCCAAGCCTTGGGAACACCACAACTGCTTCCAAGCTTAGGGAAAAGCAGTGACACTCAGGGCTTAGGGCAAGGACTCCTTGGAGTCATAGCTGCTCATTATGTAACTCAGTATGTGCTGAAAAGACAGATATTTTAATGCATGGCAGTTCAAGAGCAAAGACTCCTCTCAGTATCTTAGGTGATATGTCCTTTAGCAGGGACTAGAAGTAATGTCCCTGCTGTAATATTAAAAAAAAACCCTGACATGAAATCAATCCTGGCTGGAGCTGTTGTGTGGGAGCTAACCCTGGCAGCACAGCCCCTCTGCCCTGGGTCAGCCTCTCCCTGTGGAAGTTCTGAGGGTATTCCAGTGATCCTTCAGATCTCAGAGATCTGTGGGGACTGGATGAAATGCTTAACCTGTTCCTGAGCCCGGCTCTCAGGCTCAGAGTTTGCAGGTGGCTGAGGAGGCTGTGTCCTGTGTCCTGAGTGGGTTTGAATTCAGAATTCTAATCAGATGAACCAAGTAACTTCCAATCTAATTAGCAGAACAGGAGGGTTTGTTCTTAATCCACAACCATTTAATCTTCCGACTCATTAGTTGTGCACAGGTGCCATGAATATGTATATCTGGAAGGAAAAAAAAAAGCCTTTGACCTTGATGAGAAGGATGATAACACACATCCCAAGTAGGTTCGTGCTCACCTTCCAGCACGGCCGCTTTATTATGGAGATTCAACAATTCCTCGTGCTCCGGATCAGGCTTCGGGAGGGTTACACCGATCCCGCAGCCAATTAGGCATCAGAGTCCTGATGAACCTGCAGTGATTAGCACAGTATTTACGGGCACGCTGCCTCCTACCAATTTGCATGCAAATACAAATGTATTCTATTTAAAAGGCCACTCTCGGCAATGCAAGCAGCGCTCCAACAACCGGGGTGAGGAACAGAGGAAAACACGTTCGTTTGGAGGCAAAAGATTCAGAGCAGGATTCTGTTTGAGATCTTGAGTGTGCTGTTTCAGTACATCGGTGTCATTCCTGCAGTCCCTAATGAAAAACTATTCATATCGATTTCTTTAAGAATTTAATTTCATATACGATATGATTATCAGCCCCAATATTTCTAGTGTAAAATGAAGATCTCAACTATCAACAATAGTTCCTCAGTTTAAGAAATTATTCTACACTGGCAAGAAAAATAAACTCATGGGCAAATTCTCTAATTTCCTGATTTATATTTTATTTCTCCTTTTACTGAAATTACCAAGGGACTTGCCTTTGACTGCAATAGAAGTAGAGTCCCAGAAACCATGTCTTCCTTAGGTCTGTTTTGCTTCTCTTGCATTCCATTACAAAATCTCCCAAAAATTGACTTTTAACACCTGTCCACACTTTCTGACACGAGAGTGGCAGAACTGCTGCTGAAGTCAATGGGAATTAGGCCCCAGTATCTGATGCATTTTGGACACTACACCTGGAAAATATTTCAGTGTGAAGCATTTGTGAAGCACAGCCAATGCTTTACGCTGGAGACAACCCTGAAGACCAGGGGCTAGTTAAAAATCTGACTCAAGTATCTCAATAGGACTGTTGTGTAGCTCTTGCTGAAAATCTCCCTCTGGGAGCCATAACAAAGCTGGGGAGGGATCCAAGCAAAGCTGTCTCTTGTTCTCTCGCTCACTTGGGTTTTCATCATAGAGGAGACCAAACTGTCCCACTGGAGCAGCCCAGAGGCAGGAAATGGGACAAACTGAAAAAACACAGCAAGGGAAGGGACCTTAAACCCCAGTCAGACAAGGAGGATCCCAAGAAAGAGCATGTCAAGGGACTGCAAGCTCCTGTTGTCTCCAACAGCTGCGAGGAGGAGAAGCAAAATGGGGTTCTCAGCTCTGTGACTAACCAGGCAAAATGCGGCTAAAATGGGGAGTGCAAGGCAAAGAAGGCAGGTCCCACTGCAGGCTGACAGGGCTGTATTTACTGTTGTGTTCTCCTGTTTAGCCATCCTGTTTTGAGCTGTTTGCTGCCTCCATTGTTGCTCATTTTAAAAGCCTTCATGGACCAAAAATTCCACACTTGGGACTGAGACCCTGCAGAAGTTACTCCTTCCCTCGGCAACAAAGCGAACGCCAGCAGAGCAGAGGGCTCTCACTGCAGAGACAGGGCTGCCCTTAAGTGAACCAGCACGTGCAAAGCCTTCACCCCAAGTGGGGAAGACCTTTTAACTTGACTCTGCCCATATCAAGGGGATTAAGGGTACCATTTAACTCAGCCCAACTTCTCAGCTAACAGTATCCTCGCACGCACCTCCACTGCTCTTTCGCAGCGCCGAGCAAGTTCACTTGAGCCAGCTCTTAAGGCTTTTATCTTTAAAGCCAATGCAGATAAAAAGTTCAAGAGGCCACGGAGATGCAACCTAAAGCTGCCCCTCTAAAGTAACAGGCTCCAGCCACACGAGGAGCAGTAACAGCCGGTGCACTGCCAGGTCCCAGCCAGGGCTGGCCCCGCCGAGCTCGACCTGCCACGTCCACAGCAGAGCAGGATTTGTCCGCCCAGCAGCATCCCCAAACCCCAGCTCCTGAGGAGAAGCTGCTCACAAACATCATCTCTTTCCAAAGGATGGTTTGTGCTGGGGTGAAATGAAACAAGTCCAGTTGTTGCGTTTCTTTTTCCCTGTGGAGCAGGTTCAGGCCAAAGAAATTTAACCGCTACTCAGCTGTTTTCTGCTGACATCGCTCGCATTCCTCTCTCTTCTCAAATAACATTTGGAACTCCCTGCCAGACAGTGCAATTTGATATATGCCCTGATGATAGAGGGTGGAGGGGAGGAAAGTACGTTGGCTAATATTTTTCCATTACAAATCTAAACGACCCAATCTACGGTTTAATCTCCAATAAAAACAGCAATTTCTGAAGGCCGGGTTACTGACTCAGGGCCAACACTTGTACCCAGAACCTTTATGCACAGATCACTTTCAAGAGGTTGTGATAAAATGGCTCTCAATGCTGTTTCCAAGCTACAGCTTTTGAAAGCACCCAATGGATTTTAGGCCCCAGACTCTTGGATCTGCAGACAAGACGTGACTCTGCTCGGAGTGGTTCAGCTGGCAGCCGGTCACGGTGCCAACAGCCTTATTCAACCCCAGTGAGTTTTTTCCTTCCCAGGTACCTCAGAGATCCTTCAGTATTGAAAAGGATGGTTTGCCTTTCATGAACCCAAGTCTCAGTGGCCACCACCAACGGAGGAAAGAAGCCGGCATTTACCACACAAGGGTTTTCCTATACTAATGTCAGGAAATACCACAAATGCCAGGATGAAATAAAAATCCACAGCCCCTCCAAATACCACATGAATTAGCAAGGTAAGGGCTCAGAATTTCTGGTATTTAGATGTCAATGCTCCTCTATGTGTTTGGAAACCCAGGGGTTTATTACTGCCTTTTATCTGCAAATATAAATTCGCTTATTTTGTGTCCTGATCACAACAGCAATGCTCTCAGAGTTTCTTATACTCCAAAAATACACAACAGGAATGATCAGGTCAGGAAAAGAAGAAAACACAGTTTTGGCTGTGCCCCTGCCCTGCAAGACTGAAAAGACAAAGTCCTGTCCTTTGTGCAGGGACTGAACCATGCTGGGGTATTTGGTCCATTTACTTCACCATCTCCCTGTGCTTCTCTCCCAGGGCTGGGAGAGCAAAAACACGATGAGAAATTTTACTCCAACGTCAGCTGGCCCGAGGACAAGGAGGACAGAACTCTCTGAGGGAAGGCAGTTCCCAAGGGGCTCACAACTGGGAAGTATTTCAGCTGTGAACGCTTTGCTCTCCCCATAAGCACGGCCGCGGCTACTGGACATGCAGCTGGAGCTCAGCCCCTGTGAGCTGCACAGACAGACAAGAGCAGGCTCCTGGATGGACAGACAGCCCCTTTCATTCCTCACACCCTGTCCTAGTGAGTATTTGTGAGTATTTGTCTGGCTTTATGTCCTAGAGATGGAGTCTGAACCCCGGTGCAGGCGCTGAAAGCATAAATGTCCTCAGGCAAAATAAAACTCAGTAAATCTTAGACCCACAGCAAGTTTCCATTTTTTCTATTACTCCAAGATTTATCACCTAATCTAAATGATAGTATCACCAATCTAATTTATTCTGTGATCACCTCTCACTCAGGGTGTTCAGGGGCCAAATACCACTGGAGCGTGACAGAATGTGCCAGCAGTGAGTGCTGGGTCCACCCTGTCCCTTTACAGGTCCCTGAGGGCCCCAGCTCACGCTGCCAGAGCCTGCTGAGCTAACCTGATACAGGCATTGCTTCATTCCAAGAAAGGCACTAAAACATCTCTTTGCAAGGGATTTCCAAAGTATATTTATCCTGAGGTGTTCTCCAGTCCTTCACCCCTACGGGGACATCCTTGGGACAGCCAAAATTCAGTTCTCTCTATGCCTTATGGTCAGGAGACAACTTACTTGGCTTGGAGCTTCTATGAATAAATCAGCTTTTGGAGGGGATGAAAGAAAAACATGACAGAATTTGGTCCTTCTCATTCAAATGACCTTATCCAGCAGCAGAGGGAGCGGGGAGGGCAGATTCACCTTCAACATGATAATCTCCTGCTAGCTCTCCTTACAGCATTCCCTGCTCCTGCCCTTCACTGGATGCTGAGCACGAATGTAGGAATGAATCACTGCTGATCTTGGCAAACTACCAGCCTCCCTCCCTTTGCTCCAGCTTGGAATAATCCCAATTTTCCAAATGGCTTCAGTGAATCCAGGATTTAAGTTCAGCTATTAAAAAGTAGCGGGAACCCATAAATCACAGGCTTTATATCAGGGAGCTCTTTGATGCATTTAAAACAATTACTGGGAAATATATGATCTTCCTAAAAATAACTATTTACGTGAACACCAAGGGAGAAGCTACTGTCGAAACATAATACATGGACAACCTAATCTCCACCCTCAGCCCCAAAGGCAGGCACCAAGACTCTCTTCACTCCCTTTTGCTGCTCACAGCTGTATTAGAATTGATAATATGCTGAAATGACACAGGCTTATGATGATGTTAGAGCAGCATAAAAATTATGCAGTAAATTAATGTATGCAGTAAATTAATGTATGCCTGCTTTCAAGGCCAAGAGGGTGGAGATCACCAGCCCATAGGAGGTCATTTTTTCACCCATCATATTGCTCACAAAATAGGCTTGTAATTACAGACTTTTACACCAGTCTTGTATCAATGGTGACATTTAGTTCCTGCCATGGATATGGATACAGGAGTGTTGGATCAGACAGAGCGAGCTCATCTAGAAGCAGGTCGAAGAAGAAAGCAGGTTAATTCATCCTGCAGCCCACACCTTGCTAGAAAATTTTACCAGCAAAACTTTTCCAGCCTGCAACCAACAACGTTGGCTCTGTCACACACAGTTCTCAGCTTTTGCTGGTGTTGTTTTCAGGGTTCCATTCCTGCCACTGGTCTGTCACCAGAGCGTGACAGAGTTTGTGCAGCACACGGATGTGGTTCCCACAACAGCAGAACTGGGAGTTGCCATCTCTGCTGCACATGTGGTGGCTAAACATGGCTTGTGTTAACTATGCTTTAGGAGAGAGAACAGGGTTTTACCACAGATGCCCCAGTGAAGGGGTTAGAGCACACCTCCCACCTGAGCCGGGTCAGGACAGAGCAGGAAACCACAGGCCAGAAGTGCCTCAGCTCCAGGTCACAGGAAGCACCTGCGGCACCAGATGCCAACTCCCGAGTATCTGCAATGGCAACAGGAACTCAACCTCTCTGCTCCCACCAATCCTTCTGCAAAGAGACAGGACCAACACACAACCTCCACCACAGGGCTGATTCCTGCCATTAAACCCAACAAACCTGCAACTCCACCCTGGAAACCTCCTCAGTGGTGGTGTGTGGGGCCACAGCTGGTCTGGGGAACCTGCAGAGCAAACCCCTGCTTTCCGGGGATCCTCCAGTCTGCAAGTCCATGCTGAGAGAAATACACCCTCTCATGGCTGCTGGGACCATGGAGACACTCCAGCCTGCAAGGAAGGCTTTTCCCACAATGGCTACAGCAGGCTGGAGCAGGAAGAGGGAGCTCTTCCACTATCCCCTGCAGAAACCCAAACACAAGGGCATTCCTGAGTTTGTCCTCTCCTTCCCAACCTCTTGTCTTTGCTCTCACAGCCCCAGATCCCTTCATCTTCTTTTGTTGCTACTTCCAGCACCCTTTCCCCAAGGAGGGGCACATTTGCTCCCGAGCTGGCAGTGCTGGAATCCAGGAATTTGCACTTCTGAGCCTCCCTCACCCACCTTCCCAAGGCTACCCTTGCTCCACAGCTCTGCTGGCAAGAGGCTACCAGGGAAAACAAGCACAGAGATAACCTGGTGGGGGGCATCCAGCTCCAAGTGAACACAGAGCTGGGGTAGGATTTACTGCACAGAAAACCTTTGGGTTTGGCTTCCTTATGCATCAGACTTTTGACTCCCTGCTCTGCGTGCACAAGATCAGTGTTATTGGCACAACCCACTTAGGAAATCTCTGACAAAGATTCAGCCACTGCAGCATGATGAGGGAAGACATCTTGCTTTAAGAACACAGACATTACTAGAAAGGGAAGAAAAAATAAAAGGGTCCCTTACTGTTCTGACATATCAAAAGGAGACTAATGAACCACCAGTTCATAGAACGACCCTGCTCTTCATTTCAGAGCCAGGCTGGCCTTTTGTGTTAAGGACACTGAATAACAAGAGCAAGAACAAACAGAAAGAACCCTTTCCCCCCGGCCCAAAGTAAATCCTGAAATGAAATAATTTAAAAACTACACCCTTCTGCCCTACTTTAAGGTCCACATAAGAACAGATGAAAAGTTTTGTTCCATTGGCAAAACTGAATCAAGGCTTTTGATCCTCAAAGATCTCTTAATCGCTTTGCACATCGGTTCCTTTCATTATTTCAAACATACTTGAAGACAGAGACTTTCCTCTTCCCCCTTTTTTCCTCCCTTTTTTTTTTTTTTAAAGACTTCTCTGTGTTTGGGCCATTTCCCAGCCATCTCTGGCAGGATGGCAGACAGCTGTTTGTTCTTTGCTCACTGTGAGTTTTCAACATATACACACGTCGACCTGCATTAGCAAAGCCCAAAAAAGCATGATCCTTGCCACCAGTTGTTCTAGCTCACAACATCCACCTCTTTGCCCTCCTGGTGCTTCAGAAAAGCTCCAAGGAAGATTATATGCTTCTGGTTAAAAAAAGAAACTAGTTGTTGGTGGGATGATTGTTGGGGTTTTTTTAAAGCTTGACTCAGAATTGGAGCCTCTGTCACACCAAACTGAACTTAAATCAAGGTTTCTCAACAATTTCGTGTCTCTGCAATTCCAGTAAGTCTAATTCAGCACCAAATCACCAATTCTTAAACAAAACAGGGATAGAATTTGCAATAACCCAGGGCATTTTGTCATCCCTGTGAGATGAGTGCTTAACTGGACTCAGAGCTTTACAGCAAATATACAGTAGAGTGTCCTTTGTTTTTTTACTGAAGTCTTAATTCTGGTCTTGCCCTCACCAACCAGCTGAAAGGGAAGAGATAATTTCTGAAGCAAAGACCATTCTTTGCTTGTGCAAGACTTTGCAACGAGCAGGCTCCCAAAAATTAGAAAACAAATCACAGGCAGGAGAGATGGGAGGTGGAGTGAGAGTTAGCCAGCTCACCAGCCATCAAGGGGGATGGATAACATCAAAAACAAACTCCACCTGGAAAGCTGCATGTAGGCAGCAGAGCAGAGCAAGTTTAATGCGTTCGGAGCCTGAGGCATTGTTTAGCAAGTGGGTGGATGCTTTCTGAGCCAACTTCATCTACCCAAATGGTGTCAGAGCCATTGTGAAGTGCCTTGTTAAATTACGGTCACAAAGCAGCGCAGAGCTGAGGAGGGCCGGCAACAAAAGGCTGCACCGACACAAAGCAGGCACAAGCCTTGTCGTGCCACAGGGGGCAGGTAATGACAGCGCTGCTCTGCAGGACACAGCCCTCCCTCAGTCCGGGCAACACACAGCCCGCACCGAGAGGACACTGTCTCCATCTCATCTGGGCTATCTACCAGCCAGACCCCTCCATGTTTCCTTGTCATTAACAAGAGGAAAGACAGTCTTTCTGGTAGGTGTCAAAGGATCTGATTTGAACTTCTGCCCCTGCGTGTAGCTGTCAAACAGGCCAGCCTCTCTCAGCCTCTCTCTGCTTTGCCTCCTCTTTTTCCCCTGCATTTATCCCCTGCAGGCAGGGGAAGTCTGTAAATAAATACGGTACCTAACCCCACACTGCCTGTACTGATAGTCAGGCTTTCAGATTCAGCCACAGTAAAGCAGCATTTAGATCCTGCTCACTTATTCCACTGTACCAGATGAGTCAGATGAAACACAGCTGAGACCACACCAGCCATCACTGCCCCGCAAACCACTTCATCAGCATCAAACAGAGATGAAAAAAAGCAGATCCCCCCCTGACAAGTGTCCTGCCTGCAGCCTTGTGGGTGCCCAGCTCAGCTCCCACAGACCTCACAGGCACTGGACACGTCCACATGGCCAGAGGAGAAAGCAGAAGATGAGCTTTCTCCTCATCAATTTTTAGGAGCAAACCACTGCCCCACACAGCAAGCATGTTTTCCAGTGTTCACCAGAGCACAAAGCTTGACAAGAGAGGACTAAAGGGAAACCAGCCACCTCCTGATCATTTTTCCGTAATGGGAATGCCAGACAGGGGTTGGCAGCTGGTGTGTGGCAAGAGAGCTGCTCCTCAGGGCCTCCCTGACGACAGGACACGGTTCCCTCACCTACACAGCCTCGGGGTTACACACTGTAGGTGCCTGACACTCTGCAAGACCTTCCTGCACCTCAGTCCTGCATCTGTCACAACCCACAGCCGAGTTCTGCACTTCCATGGATTTCTACTGTTGTGCCTCCTCATGCCTTGCTGCTGGCAGGGTAATTTCCAGTTCTGCCCTTCCCAGTGCACGTTGTAACATTAAACTTCATTTTACTTGGCAGCTAGAGCCCACTTTTCAGGCAGCCGTGAGCAAAAGACCCTCAACTGATGCAGATAAACATGGTTTTATTTTTAATTTGTAAATGAAAACAAACAACTTTTGTTCCAGGGTTTGCAGTCCACATCCATCTCCATAAAACCCCACACAGAGCAAAGGAGATCTTTTGGCCTCTCCAATGTTCTACAAGATGCCTGGTTTTACCCTTAATATTGCCCATTAATAAGGATAGAAAACTTCTGAAGCGTCTCTGACTCCTTTTTTCATAACCCCCATGAGACCAGAGTGCAGACTGCAGTTTCCACTGAAATAAAAGTCCAGCCAGAGGTAGGAATTAAACCTAGGGCATAGGTTGAGCCTACAGAGAACTGAAACTATGGAATAGCTCTGACTAGATTTTGTCCATGCTCTTATTCCTCGTGGTGAGGGCAGGATTGTAAAGATTCTTGGGAGCTAACTCACAGCAGCAGCAGTCTCTCTGTTTCCCCAGGAACAGCAGGGAATTTTTACCCAGCCAGCCTCATTGCTGGTGGCAGTGCTCTTATTCCTGACAAACTGAAACCATTGAAGCCCAGCACTGAGATGCAAGTTGGTGATGACCTCACCCATTGGAAACACCCAAGCAGTGACAGAGAGAGGGATGAGGTGTCTGCAGGCCTGGCGTCACCGAGCTGCCACTTCACACACAGCTCCAGCAACAGGAGCAGCAGCAGCAGATGGAGGAGGATTGTTCAAATGGCAGAGCTGGTCCTTCCTTCAGAGACATAAGGCTCTAGCAACAGAGGAAAACAAGCAGTGAGGAGGTTTGAGGAGAGCAGCCCTGGAACACATGTGAGGAACAAATGCGAGGCTGAGCAGGGGCTCTGTATCTTTTGTTGTTCCTGGCATGGCAGTATGTTGGATACATAGGTTCTTTTTCAAGTAGAACCAAGCTTAAATGAAACACCTGATGAGGGAATATTTCAAACTACATCCTCAAGATAAAGGAAATAGCCAAAAGCCAGGGTCCTGCATTCTCTGGCACGTTACAGGTCTCTGCCACAAAGTAAACCCTCAAAGGTGAAGATGCACCAAGTATGCACAAAGCTTCCAACCCTGATGTGCCCACACATGCTGCTGTACTACAGAAAGATGCCAAGAGCAGAGCTTTTTGAGTTAGAAAGGCATGCAGGCAGGCAATGAAAGAACTTCAGATTTGTGCTAAGTTCCCTCAGTATATAAACTATATACACTATAAATATACACATGATTTATTTATATGTAGTAAAGGCACAAGGACTCAGGAGCACTGGGCTCAGGTTTATGCCCCTCCCAGAGGCTTTCTGTAAAGGTTTAGGAAACCTACTGCTCCTGTCTTCCTTTGGGTTGGGTTGTTACATTTATAAAACCAAGAAGTTAATTCTTCACCTGTTTCTGGATAGGACCCACTTGCATCAGCATCGGTATCGATGGGGCAGTTCAGATCACTAATTTCTCTGTAACCTAAATATTGCTATTAATGCCACTGGAGATAGTGAGAGGCTGCCATTCTGCAACTGGTCCTTGACACTTTCTTGGGAAAAAGAGAAAATCACACTGCAAATTCACAAGCTCAGGATATCATGATATTCTGAAGCTGATCAGTACAACAGGGTGGATCGAAAAGCTTCACTGCGGAGTTTGGAGATACGAGGCCAGACTTTTCATTAGTCCCTCCTGCAAATGTTTTAACTCAGAGGATTGTTTCCAGTACCTCTGCCCACCAGCTTTTCCCAATTCAGCCCGTTGCCTGTGGGAGATTTATGCAAGAAGCCAATCTGCTATTCCAATGCAACTCAAAGCCAACTCCTTCAGCGGACAGAATACACTCAGAGCAAATTTCATATCTGCTTTCCCAAGGTCCCTTCTCTCAAACAAATAAACAACAACAACAACAACAAAGTTTGTTTTTATAGAGCTTGGCTTAAAAAGCCAGTCTTGGAAATGTACTGAGTGGAGCAATCCTCCAGCACCACCCAAAACCAGCCAGCAAAGGAAAGCTCGCCAAGGCTGTTAATTTGACGGCTGGGGGGGAAATGAAACCCATTGCTACCATCTGCACAAAGGAAACAGAGGCAAAGCAAAACCCCACTGTGTGAGCAGAAAGAAAGGTTCAGCATAGCTGAGACAACACAAACCATATGAGACACTTGTTAAACCCCCTCCCTGCTTCTTTCTCCACCGCTAAGTGCTGCAGGACAATGATCAATCTATTCAACAGAAGCTTAAAACAAGACCCTCAGGACCATCAGTGATGCAGGTCTCTGTTTTCTTACAGATTCTGGCACATTGAGGCCCTGCTCCCTGGTAAATCTTTAAGACGACATGAATAGTTTGCATACTCTGAGCCCCACAGATGGTTTGGATCTGAAGACCTTGTGCAGGCTGCAGTGGTCACGAAACCCACACTTGCAGCTAGAATTTGGGACACATCACATTTTTACTGTTGTTTGTACTGCTCAGTTTGTGAACCAGAGTAAACAAATGAGCTTTTAAAAAAAATAAAGGCACTTTGAAAAGAGCTTGATCTACTGTGGGCCCTTGATTCAGCTCATTTTACCCCAAAGGTAACCGTGGCTCCAAGTGTGGGCTGTTTCACAGGTGAGGAAAACCTCTCCCTCAGAAATCCTGCTCTGAGGGGGGTTAATCTGCAATCAGCTCTATCTGCAGCCCCGGCCTCTACAGCTGCACCAACATCTCGGGCTGGAAAGCTGGCAGGAATACCTTGGTAGTGCACCAGGAGGCTCTGGGAATTTCATTACATTTTCCACTCACCCAGCGTGTCTCCGGAAGGCCATCTACGGAAGAGAACAGAACCAGCGTGTTGCCGCCCAACCCTCTGGAGTTTCTCCTTTCACACCCACTGCCAAAGCACAAACACCCTCACCCCAGGCCAGATTCTGATCTTCCTTTATACAGCAAAACCCCAAATGCACTAATGTCAGCTGCAGGCTCTTGCTGCAACAACTACTGACCAGCAATTCCGAGGGGACAGCCCTTCCCTTCTGCCTCCAGCAGTGCCGAGCACTGATTCTCCATTGCTTCAAACTGAAGTTACACCAAAAAAGCCACATCCCAGTGCCCTCCCTGGAGTAGAGGGACTGGCATGCCCCCTCCCAGGCTGGGCAGTGGCTCTGGTACATGTCTAGGCTTGTTGCAGCCTGGCCCTCAGCTGACACTTGCAGTGGTGCCGTGGCACCCTGGCACTTTTCACTTGAGCTTTGGAAGAAGCTGCAGTTTGCAGAGCTGGCAGGGGTGAGGGGTAAAAGATTTATCAGCTCTGCAGTTTATTTTAGAGAGGGCACATGCTAAGTGCAGCTCAGCTGGATTCACTCATCTCCTCATCCGAGCAGATGTGAGGATATCCGGTGAAAACAGACTCACCTGGAGAGATTCAGAGGTTTGTACCAAGATCAGAGTTCTTCCAAAGAGCAATTTGCACTTGGTGATTGCAAAAGTCCTCCTGCAAATAACAGACCACCAGCAGGGTCACACACACAGGGAGACATCTCTGTTCTCACAGGATACACAGAATTTCCATAGGTGCTGGAACAGGGAAGAAAAGGTGTAAGACCCAGGAGTCCTGACTCCAATGCCTGGTAAAGACCATTCCCTCCTTACAGGAGGATATATGTCACCTTTTCCGTACATTCACAAGACCTGTAGGAGCTTGGGAACAACCAGGCAGATATCCTGCCCAAGGCATCAAAATGTCACTTGGCAAACTAATGAGGGGATTTGGAGTAACACTGTCCCCTCCCAGACCTGTCCAGGAGGGACGTGGCACCCCAGGGGCTGCTGTTGTGTGAGCAGTCCCAGCGTGTGCCCCGAGCTGACGGACAGCTGTGGTGTGAGCAAACCTCTCCCAGCAGGACTGTCTAACTCCAACTTAAAAATTGAGCTTCTGTTTCAAGTCAGATTTTCCCCTGATGTGCCTCATCCTGCCCAGAGACAAAAATAGAGGAAGTGAGAAAACAGACCTTTATTACCAGCTGCAGTCCCCACTGCCCAGCAACCAGCTCCGCGCTCCATGTCAGCCCTGCATAAAGAGAAAATAATAAAACCCAACAGCCCACACTACCCACAAAATAAAATATAGACAGCATCAGCCTTTATGCAGCTCAGGCACCACGTGTCTGCAAGCTGAGCAGAGCAGAGCTGCAATCCTTGTCCTAGACACTGTCTAACCTCTGCTCCAGCTCTGAATGCGCTTCAGGAGGTGACCACAGTCGTGTCAGTAGGTAAGCTGGGCCTCCTCTCCTGCTGTTCCAGGATTCCTCAGTGTTTATCTATACATAGTGGACCACTCGTAATTTATTTTTTTTCCTTGCTGGAAAAGAAAAGAAGAGCCAGTGGATATGATGGTGAGGATGATGCAACAGTCACACCAGGGTTAAGCTGTGTGCAGTTGTGGTGGGGAACAGGAAGAGGACTGCAGGCTGCTGTTGGCATTGCCAACCCGTAATTACCCCTTAACCAAATCATGGCTACACCCTGTTCCGTACAACACTTGGGATTTCCAGACTGAAACACATCTCACTCAGGCTGTGTTTCTATCCCTCCTGATGTCTGTAGGGAGGCTTCGAGGGTCCCAAGTCCACAGGGACTTGCTTATGCAAACCTGGTATTTAACAAATGGTTTGGCTGAGCCAAGGTAAACAGGCAATGGGGACACCATGGAAAGCAAAGGAGCAGTTTGAGCTGAGGGAGCACATTATGCCCTCACGATATTTTATGAGGAACACATCGGTCCTGAGGGAAAAGTGAGAGGAGACAAATCTCAAATCATTATATAAGAGACCTCTGTGTATCTCCCCATCCATGGACTTTAGCAAGGAAGGGCAAAACACCTCGAACTGTCTCCCATCCCTTATCTCCTATTTCTCTCTGCCCCGCAACAGCCCAGGGACACCGTTCCCGCTCCCAGGGCTGCACTGCAGTGTCCGACCCCGCAGTTCCCTGGATGCAGCAGGGCAGCAAGGGAACAAATGCCAGAGCAGCACCGTGCCCCTCTCTGCACGTCCCTGGGGACAGACCAGAACCTCCCTGCTGGGCACTCTGTGTGACACTGGAGCCTGGGAGTCTGGGCTCCAGGGAGCACGTTCAACCTCTGGCATATAACCCTGCAATCCGATCTCCATCCTTTCCACGGGGCCATCCCTTCCCACCTCCAGCCCTCCCCAGCCTGGGCACCAGCTTAACCCACCTGCTCTGAGCTGTTAGTTGGTCAAGTGTGCTTCCCTAACATGGGATTTATCTGCAGTTTCTGGGATGCTGAGAGGCTATCCCAACCTGCCTGCCTAGGATAGGCAGGATCAGTGGGACGAAAGCCTTTTGGAGCTGCTGCAACCACAGGCTACAGTCCAGTCCAGCAGTAACCCCCAGGACCGCTCCCAAAGCCGGCAGCGAGAGTCCAGTTAGGAATTTGAAAGGCAGTGAGATCTTCCCACAAACAGGCCAGCCCTTTGGCAGAAGGGGGCAGGAGGGCCAGGGCAGCACACAAACACAAGCTCTCATAAGGCCATAAAGAGCTTCTGTTTCCCGACACTCTGCAAGAGCGGGAAGGCGGAGGCAGGGAAAAGCAGCAGTCCCGGGCCACGTGGCAGGTCAAACCACCGCCCAGTTTGTTGGCATCCTCTAAAGTTTAAATATGCTTTGAGCCAGCAGTGAATCATCCCTGGCAGGTAAGAATGATATTAATTTATGACATGCCAAATGCAAGCAGATCTTTTGGTGTCAGTCCAATGGTTTTAGTCTTATTAACACACGGCGGCGGCTCAGGTTGCAGCTGTGCACATTAAACTCTGGCAAGTGGCATTTTAAACAATGACAAACTTCAGAACAATCACTCCACACATGGAGCCAGGCCAGGCAAAACTGAAGGGTGGCAGAATAAAGGTCAAGGGGGGAACCTGTTTGTCTGGGAGAGGAACAGGTGGCCCGCTTGGGTTGCTGCAGGGTCTTTAAACCGTCTGAAGGACACAGTCATGGATCATTTTAACCCATTAAGCTGCTTAAGCCTTCCCTTACACTGGTTTGAACTTCAAGAGAGTATTAAATCTTAAAGAGCTTAGTAATACATCTTGAGGAAAGCTCTCCCCTGTGCTTTTGCATCCAGAGTGCACATGCTGCACTATGGCCCTGCCCGTCCTTCCACCGACAGCAAGACCCCTCTGGTAGCTGAACCAGACCCGAGCAGTGAAACACAGAAACCAGAGCAGCAAGTCACACTGGGGCACAGACAACAAGGGGAACACGTTCCCACCACCCCCTGCCACTCAGCAGGCCCGAGGACGCTGTGAGGAGCACAGGCCAGAGAGGAAAAATCATCCCCTCCTCAGTTCCTCCCTCACAGGGACACACAGCGGCTGCCTCGGGTGGTTCCGGGGAACTCAAACCACATCCAGCAAGGAGGGCTGGGACAGAGAGGGACTTCTGAGGGCAGCTCCTTACCTTGACACGTGGGCAGTGCAAAGCCAGTCCCAACCATTCCTTCCAGCTGTGTTTGCATCAGAAAATATGATGGTGGAGACATAAAAGACATTTTCATGGCAGGAAATGTAAATATTCCAAGCCATGTTTCAAAGCTGTGCTTCTCAATTTGAAAGATATCAAAATAAATGTTTTTTTGAAGTGTCAAAAGCCAGATGTTTTAGAATAAAACAGTAGAATAAGACCTGACATGTAACAATGTTTTCCAATGCAGTGCTTCCAAACTGATTGTTTTCAGAATTTTTAATTTGCCTCCCCTAGCCCAATCTTATCTTTGTAAGCAGAATTTTAATTTTCCAACCAGGTACTTCCCAAAAGAAATATTTTTTTAGCAAAACATCAGATCTGGTTAAATAAATACAAGGATTTAGCTACACAGGAGATCTGATCCAGAACAGAGCAGGGTGTAAATGCATAAAGAAATAGTTATCTCAGATTTAAATAGCAGGTGTGTGGATGTGCTTACTCCCAAATGAAATTAAAGGAATTAAATTCTTTCATAACAAGGCACTTTTATTCTGGAATAGGAGCATCCACATATGAAGTTAATCAAGAATAGCTAAAGCCACAGGAAGGTCTCAGGCTACTGACTGTAAGTGAAAACAGTAAATTCATTCTGCCTCTTGCAGTTTCTTGCTACATAACACACCAGATCCCCCTGGATAAATGTTCCTGTAAGGAAAAGACTAGTCCCAGCATGTCTGTGAGCACCTCATGATAATACTTCAATGAGATGGACTGGAATCAATATTTTTCATCTTGGCAGCTTGGGGCCAGAGAGCAGGAGCTGGGCAGGGACAGCCATCGACACGGGAAGGGGGGCTGGAGCAGCACTGGCTTGGAAAGACATTTCTAGCCAGTAGGTATCAGTTCCTGCACCATTTGAGCTTCCTGGAGGAAGGAGGGAAAAAGGAGATAATTAGAGGTTTTCAATTCAAACCTCCCAAATATCTTTCTTGGGATCAGACATAGGTTTGGCCACAGTTTAGGTCGAGCTACCGAAGAAATCTGAGCCCCCCTGTTTCATAACGGAGGCTTTAGTGCCAGGATTACATAGTGCTAGATCAAAAACCTGATACAAAGTACTGATTTATTATAAATGAATTCATTACTTTAGGTGAGATCTCCTCAGTTCATCTGCAGCCAGAACAGAACACATATTTGTGAGGTGGAGAACTGCACAGAAATGGGATTAGGTGGTTTTGTCACACGCAGCACAGACCTGTGTCACTGTGCAGGTAACAAACTGCTTTAATATTGGTGACAGTGGGACCACATCAGGGGTTTGTACTGACCAGAAAGGGGAACATCATTTTCTGGTCACCAGTGAGGACTGAGAGGGCAAAGAAGGGCTGTTATTTGCAACTATGGAGGCAGAGGAACAGGAGAGGCATTACACTGTGAGAGTAATGAGTGCCTCAGCAGAACTATAAAATCAATCTCAATTCTACAAAGAGGCAAGATACAAATAACTCCCTATCGTGGCAGCTACTCAGTTTTTATAGAAACAAAAATATAGAACAGTAAGGTGTGAATATACAGAATAATTAATCCTGGTACTTTTAGACATGGGGTCCTCTATTGCCTGGACAACTCCCTGCTTTTCATCCTACTTCAAAAGGAACACTTACCTGCAATTCAGATAGGAGACCTTGCCAGCCCTATTCCAAGCCAGGCTTTCTGAAGAAAGTTAAAGCTGTTTTTCTTGGTAATTCTTCTCTTCATGTATCATCCACATTGATTTGGCTTTTTGCAAAATGAAACCAGAGAGCCAACAGAAGCAAGGCAAAGGCAGCCAAATCCAGGTCCCTGCTCAGACTGCTCTGAAACTCCAGTGCCAGAGAAGCAATCACAGTTATCACAAACTGACCCGAGAATATTCAGCCTGATTCCTCTAATTGCTTAGACAATAAAAATCAATGGTTACAACTCTGTAGTATAAAGGAAACCTAATAAGATTGATGTAATAGCTACAAGTGCAGAATTTTAGGATCCAGCAGCAGAACAAAAGCAGAATGAGGCATATTTGATACCACCATGGGTTAATATTTACCTGTGGAAGAAACACCGGTGATCTTTCTAAACATTTTTTTCATGAGATCCAGGCAATGTCATCAGCATCTTCAGGCTGTATCTGCATTTTATGATGAATTATGTGCTCTTTCTCAAACAAAATGTTAACGTTCCAGTGGACCCTACCTGCACAAAAGGGGATTTAACTGCATTTTTTGCTTTCTTAATATAACGGTTCGATTTGCTGTTACAAGAGTGCACGTAGAGAACATTCATAGTGCAACAACCAATAATCAAACCAGCACTGCATTTTTCATTACAAGAAAGCTTTCTCAACTGATCTGAAGAAAACAATTTAGACATAACTTGGTGAGGTTCACAGGTGACAGCAGAACACCCTCGCAGCACCGGCCCACAGTCGTATTTAGCAACAGGACAGGCACCCCTGAGTGACAGCTTTCTCTGGCAGAGAGAGCCAGTCAATATTTACATTCCTCATGAACATACAAAAGAGCATCAGGGTACTTGAGAAATTAGCCCTTGATTGCCACTTGGAAGGCATCATCAGAAAGTCAAATCACTTCAGCACCTCCAGCAACAGAATCGTTTTCGTTCCTGAGGCGAGGAACGAGTCCCAGATGTGTCAAGGTCTTTGCCTGGGAGCTGGAGGTGTCTGAAGGGCACAGTGGGTGCTGGAAAAGCCTGACATGAGGGTTTTATTACTTAAAATGTGAAAACATAAAGGATTCGGTCAACTCTTGCTCTCTTTCTTGCTGAAGTAGCAGACACAAATCTGATAGTCCTGAGCCAGCTCCAGGGAATACCAGGAGGATTCTTCAGTGCAGAACACTCTGCTGGACCATTCAGTGACTGCTGAAGTGGGGGGACACAGATGCAGTGGTTCAATTCTGCTCTCAAGTTCCCAAAATGTCACCACATAGAACAGCCCTAAATCTCGGCTTGGAAGTCACAAAACATCCAGCGCCTTTCCAAGTGAGATCTCAGCTCCTCTCATTTCCTGCATACAATAGCATTATTCAGCCACTGAAGTTTCCACTTAGCTTGCATTTATGCCAAGTACTTTTAATTGCAAAGGAAAAGGATGTTAAGCTCTCCCATTTCTTTCTTTCTAATTCATAAGGGACACAGCAGTGGTTGGTAAAAATTAGAGATTAAGGGTTGTTCTCTGCCCATCTCACTCATTAAGGGACTCACATCCTCCTCCTGCTGTGGGCAAACTGAGGTTACCTCCATCACCAGGGGAGGCCAACTCACACTGTCACTTGTAAAATACTAAAAAGGCAAGTCATTGTAAAGTAACTACAAACCAGGCATCAGGGAAGTCTGAATGGCATCTAAACCCTGCAAGGTTTACAACTGATGTGTCACCTTGACCAACACAGGTCCCATTCCATGATGGATTTGCAAGTACTCACCCAGTACCGTAACTCAAACAGCACCCAGCTCAAAGAACTCATCGTGGAGAGCAGCAGCTTTGACTGAAGCAAAGTGCTGCAGAGCAAGGAGGGAAATAACTGGAGAAACAGATGCTTAATTTCTGCTTATTTTTGGCAGCCTTGTTCCTATGATATCTGTTAGATGAGGGAGAAAAGCTGCTGAATGCTGCTTCATATGTAATCCATGAACCACAGTCACATCTCTGGACTGTCAGGGTGGCAATACAGTCCTACTGAAGCTTATTTTTCTTTCAATCAATCCGTAGAAGGGTCTGAAGTAACGTTTCCATATGGCTTTTGTTCCCATTATGCAAGATCTGATGAGCTATATTGTCTGAGACAAAGGGATTAAGTGAAATGAAGTGGTGTTTTGGGCTTGGCAGTGTTTTAAGTGTCATCACCCCACCTCTTCAGCCTTGGGACAAGAGACTTATTAGCTAATTACTATGTAAATGAACCAAAATGTAAATTGAACGTTACATTCTAACATAGCTTAATAGCCCCAGGAGCAAGAATTTAGTTAACTTCAATGGACTGTAATTCTATCCAAAAATATAGTTTATTAACAGGCACATACAATAAATCGCACCACTAACTTTAAATAAACCATCTAGCAAGCTCACCTTCACACTGAGTGACATTTGGTTAATACAGAGCAAGAAAGCAGCTCACATATGCTTCCCACAGACACAGAACGAGCTCAGTTGCAAACCAAGTTCGTTATAATCCAAAAAAAAAAGGGCACATAAAAGCAAAAGCAATGAAGACTTCACATGAGCGTTGCCATTTCTTTCCACCAGACCTTTGGTCTCTTACAAAATAGGTCTGTAATACAAAAAGTAATAAAAACCTCTGGATTCAATTTACTCAGCCTCTCCCATCACAAGTCAACTATAACATTTTGCAACAACATGAGTAGTATTAAGAGGGAGGTAAGAGGCAAAGTTAGTTATGTCTTGGAATTATCCATGTCCAGCTGCAGCCAGAGGCTGCCCAGCAGCAGCCCTGGGCTCCGGTGTCGCTGTCCCAGTTTTTGCAAGAAATGCAAAGATGGTAAAACATTCTTCTCTCTCATCAATTAAAGGTGATCCATCCTCCACTGACATCAAGGCAAAAGTTCTGTTATCAGTGGTATCCTGGTCATCCTCTCTGGGGAAAGGGGTGTCACTCTTGAGTCTCCAGCTCGGCCAGGATGTCAGTAAAACCTGACACACTGCTGCCACCCGGGTGTTAGCACAGTCCTGTCCTCCCTCCAGGCCAGAAAAAGGGATTCAGCAGAATTTGATCTGGAAGAATTGAAGCCAACTTGGCAATGAACAACTCTGCTCTGCTCAGAGCAACATCTCAACCTCACCAAATAAATAGAAGGGTTGTAATGAACTTCGGTAGAAGTCCAAGAGAAGCATCAGGTCCAAACAGAAAAATACACATTTCTTGGTATTAGACCTTGTTCTTCACACAGGAAAGGATACTTGTATTCCTGATCCTCTGGGGGATCAACAGGCAGGTTCCCAAGAACAGTGCTCCAAACCTAACAGTGTCAGAACCACTCCAGAAGAATTTTTAAAAAAAGCCAGAGACTCCTCCACTTCCTTCGTGCCAGAACAACAAATTACCTCTGTATAGGGCTCCCATTTTATGAACATGGTGCCTGTTATCACAACCTAAACAAAAATTATGCCTGTGCTCCCTAATTGTAATAGGAGTTAATCTTTACTCAGAAAAATTCTGTAACAATATCAATGGGTTAAAGACTTATTTTATCTCATTTCTCTCCTGCACCTCTTTGTAATGCCTAGAAAAAAAACAAACCAGAAACTTTTCCTGCTCCCACCCTAAGTGAAGAGTTAAGATCTACTTTTATGACACAAAAAGTCTTTTTAAAAATGCTCATTTTTAAAAACCGCTGGAACCAGATTTTTTGTAATACAAGGGAAAATTTATCTTGGTGGGAACTAATGTGACAAACAAGAGCAAGCAATCAAAAATTACCCAGGAAAAAATACCATTAAAGAGAAGTGACACCACTCAGTAACAAGCTCCCTCTCCCCTCTGCAATTTGCATAGTTGGCTCTCATGTTTGCTGGTTATGAAATACTCTTCCAGTAGAACTACAACTTTAGAAAAATTTGGACAAGTGAGAATGGAGTTATTTTAATCTAGAACAATATCACCCAAAGATACAGATGAATACAAACACTGTTTGTACCAAAAAAACATCAGAGAAACACGCATTTAAGCTGGATTTCCAGTCTATATATTGGCTTTCCTCTTCCTTGTTTTATAAAAATAGGGTATGACATTTCAGTTTCAATTGCATGTTTAAGTCATTTATTCATTGAACATTCCATTCTTGAAATATCTTTTAAAATGTTAGTTAAGATTCATCCTGCTCATAGAACGGGCTGAATTTCTTCTGAACTGCACTTGTAGACAATAATAAAGAGACTGATATGGACTCAATAAGAAATAATTAGGTTATGGGAAGAAGAAAGAAAATAATAAATAATGATAATAGCAATAATAATAAAATCAAGGTCCACTCTTCCTATCTGACTCCTGATAAAACAAACACTAATGCCTTTTGGGTGATCACGAGATTTAACTCCAAAACAATATTTACAGACTGAATTGTGATATAAACTGTGATTTAAAGTCTGTAACTTGCTATAAAAACTTCCAAGATAACATCTCCTTCGTAGACAGAGAAAGCCACAGCAAAAATAATACTGAAAAATCCCTATCAAGAGTATTGTATCAAAATTAATAGTTGTAACACTACCATAGTTCTCTTATCACCTGTTTAAGACAAGTGGATTCTGTCCTGCACTTGCACATTTGTGACACAGGTATAATTATACCTGGGCAATCTCCATCTCAGCTCTGTGGTACTGCAGGAAAAGGAAAAAGCTGAAGATGGATTTTTTGCTGCCTCAGCAGTGAACCCTGTGGGGTGGGCAGGTCTGTTGGGAGACCCACATCCAAACACAGTCAGAAATCCAATAGCACCAAGGCTGCTTGGACATGGCTCTTGCCTCTGCTGCAAAGCAGATTTAATAAATGGGATTTATTTTAGAAAGTTTCACAACTCTTAAACAGTAGATGATACTTGCATTCCTGAAGGATTAAGTTCTACATTTCTTAATGCTAATTCAACTCTCTAAAACCAACCCAATAAAACCAGCAAAGATTTTACAAGTAACATGCACAACCTAAAAATTCCACCCTCAAAACTGCCTTTTTGGTACACTTTTAAGCTCTTAAGATGCTCTATTTATTGAAGAGATGCCAGGAAGCCTGCAGAGGGAACAAATGCTTCTTTGGCAAAAGGAAAACATTTTAATGCCTCCTGCCTTCAAAGTACGCACACCTCACCACAACATATGCTAATACCCTACCAAATAAGTCTCTTTATCTTGCCATTTTTATAACAAACTGTTTCATTCATATCTATTTCAGCTTGTAACTACCTACTGCACAGAGTAGCACACTGTGCTAAATCAACAAGTAGTTTATACCTAAGAAATAGAAGGTAAAAAAAAAAAAAAAGCCCAACACATGATATTAAAAAAATATTATATATTCAAAAACAAGTCAAGAGGGGCTAATTTTCTATAAACCGTTTCAGTATAAAATCAAAATTTTAAATCATGTAGGCAATTTGGGCCTTTTTCTCCAGCCTTTGTTCTATATTTAAAATGAACAAGATCTAACAAAGAAGGATTCCCACAAATGTGACAGTGAGTGGGAATTTGCACCAAATCTGCCATTCGTACATGAAAACAAGTGTTAGAGCCCTTCTGAGCAGATATCTCTGTATTATCCCTGTGCATGGAGATACACACCTGCCCCTGGATTTCCAGCCTTCTCCAAGGCACACACTCCACTGACACACTTGGACAAATCAGCCAAATGCTGAATCTAGAAAAAGGTATCAAGACCAGCTCTTTGCAGATCAATACTCTGCAACCGTAAAAATATAATAAATATAAATATTTACTATCATATTATTAGGGTGTTTTTTTTTTTCCAAGGGAAATTGCTACTTAAAAGTCATCTTCTTCCTGAAGAATTTAAAGAAACAAAAGGGGAACTGTTTTTAAAAAATATAAAATTCAAGCACTGAAACTAAAGAAAGCAATCCTCAAACAGGCTGGAGCAAGAGCCCTTAGTGTAGGCACCAGGACCAGCCTTCACTGAAACAGCATCTTCAGTCTCCAGACATATCCTGGTTACTCCAATTAAATCAGTGTGGCATTTAATGATGCTGGAAAGAAAGATCTGCTTTTAGCATGTGGATTTAAATACCACAGATAACTGTCAAAGTCGTGGCACACAACTGGGATAGATCTGCTGGGGGAAATATTAAGACGAGAGGGAGGAAATAAAGCTGAATTCTATGGAAAAGTCACTGGGATCCATCAAAGGTTTCTGTAGGTTTAGAGCTGTACACCTGATTCTGGTTGCAGAGGTGAAGAGGATGGGGATGAGTAACTGAAAACTTATTTGCCATAAACTAAACCTTTTTTTTTTTCCCCGTTGGAGGAATGAAACTGCCCCAAATGATGCAATGGGTCAACCTGAAGACAGACACATTTGAAAAATACTGGAAATCCTGAAGTCAGAGCTTGTGAATGTGTTTGGTTTGTGTGCTGCCTTGGAGGAGAGAGAGAAGTTAATACTTTTAAAAGCTTGGTATTTACACTTCTGAAAAGTTCCCGCAGCTCATCCAAATTCGATAGGGCAGGACTCAAGTGCCTCAGAGTGTTCCTGACTGGGCACTTCTGCTGCTTTGGCACACGAGCACACACAGGGTATTCCAGTACCAATGGATATGACATCTAATGCAGCTTTACACTGGCAGCACTCCTGAGTGGTTTGAAATGTTTATCAACTCAGTAGGTCAAAAGTCTGCAGACACTGGGTGGAGCAGCAGTATGCCACAAAACTAACAGTTGTCCTCCTAGAAGGGAAAAAAAAAACAGGGGAGGGGGGGAACAGTTGTCAGTAAAGGTTAAAAAAGCTCCTGGCTCCATTCCACACAGACAATGTGCTGGTTTGTGAAATATGGGATCAGCCCATCTCCACCCTCCAGAAAAAGCAGGTTCATTTGCTCTCTCTGAGTGCAGGGAAACACTGCAGGGGTTCTCAAGACCTTCCTGGTTTCTCCTGCACTGGGTTTAAAGCAGCAGCGTGTGGTTTGTGTGTCTGGGCAGGGTGTGGCTCGGTGTCACAGCCAGCAGGTTTAACAGCTGACAGGAAAATAGCTGGGCAGCTTCAGCCCTGCTCATGTGGTTCTTAAATTACTGCTTGTAGGCACGAAATAACTGCAGTCCAGTGTCCTCCCTGGGCCCAGATCTCCAGAGAGGACGATGGACAGGCAGTGCTGTCACTCTGTGCCACGTCCCACGGCAGGGATGGCAGTGGGACAGCGTGACATGAGCCTCACAGTGACCCCCCTCCTGCCCCATCCTGGCAGGAACCTACAGATCTGTTTTGGAAATATAAAGACCTGTTTTCCACTAACCCAGAAATCACACTTCACCCATGGCATCTGTGCTTTTTCAGACACAGAAATCCAGTTCAGCACTTCACTGTCCTTTCCTGTAAGAGGACACAAGATGTGATACAGAAATCCAGCAGAAGTTACTGGCATGGATCTGGCATTTGCTAATCAGGATCCCTACCCTGTGTGTTTTCATGGTCACTTTAAGCTCTTTAGAACAGAAACCCTGTCCTTCACATCTTTCTAAAGCAGCTATCACACCTCCACAATTCCACATAATCTTACCATGACAAGAGCACGAGCTACAGAGATAAAGATGACAGGCTGCCCTGTTTAGATCTCATTTTCTGTGGATTTGCATCAAATGTCAGCTACTTAAGACTGTATTCATTAAGGCATTTTGCAGAACATACTACATTCTTGTCTGAGGGAAGGAATAATAAGTATTTTTTAAACAAGTGAAAACCGTGCAGAAATGTGTATTTTCAATTATTTCATTTTAGAATGTTAATACAGTGTTCTTCCAAAATAGCCTTAAAGCATGATTTTATTGAGTTGTTACTTTAATAATGCCAAAGGATGTCTCCTGATACGTCTATCATCTCATAACTGAAAGTTCTACAATGAGCAATGCTCAGCAATTAATTAGAAAATAGTCCAAACTCTCCCGTTGTTGGATTATTTTGGGTAATATACAGATTTGTATATTTGGGTAATGACCAGGAAATAAGTTCCATCATTCCTTAGAAAATAACACTGTTTAATGCTTGAAAGAAATTCTTTATAGCATGATTATAGCATCTTATGCCCCTATGAATATTATGACTGTAACATGGAAGCAATTTATTTCACTCCACATGAAATGCATTGAGTTTCCACACGTGACTGACGTGGCACAGAGTGACAAGTTGAAGAACACAAGCTCTGCAATCAGATCTTTCTAGGAGAGATGGCTTCTCCAAAACAGCATTTATGGAGCCTTCTGGCTGCTGCCCAGATCTGGCACACCTAGGCTGCTTTTATTTCACACAGCTGAAGTGCTCACAAACCAGATACTTCTCATGGCACAGAGTCCCAGCAAACCAGGCTGTGATACAGCTGTGTCAAACAGGTACCACCACCCCAAAGCAACAATTAGTCTGTTTGCTTAAAGATCTTCCTGTTGAAAAGCACTTTCTTGCTTTTATGGAAGCTAACTATCAAATCAATGGATTTCAGCAGGATAGGGGCTATGTGGTGTTCTTGTGCATTATATATACCAACAATCAGAAACATTCCTTTTTAAAGCCCCTTTCTTTCCTGCACCACACCTTAAGGTGTATGCTTTGTAACTAATGGCTTGACTTCAATTCTCTAACAAGAACTAACATCACATTTGCTTGTTTAACTCCAAGTGACTTAGCTTTAAATCTTTATTACTTTTCAAATAGCAGAAGCTGAAACTTCTCTGATGATGCTTTTCCATTGCAGATTTATTGATATTATGGCTCATGGTAGGCTACAGTATCCCCTCAAACTAATAAGGACTAGGGAAATAAGCACTGCAAAGCAATAACTGCTCAGCTTAGAGATATTTCCTATCTATAGCTCCATGAGGGCAATATTCCCTGAACCATATCTCAGTTCTGAGTCCCAATGGTGGCATTGTCCTGAGGTCAGGGTTGGGCACCATTTCTGTCCCAAGGCACAGAAGTGCCAGACATGTTCTGCACTAGCACAAACAGGTCAATCCCACCACATCAAAACCCTTCCCTGTCTTACACCAGGTGAACAGGCAAATGTAGAGACCCTTTCTAAGAGTTCAAGAGGAGTATTCTGGTTGTCTTGTGAATAAAATATTTCTCAACTTTTACATGCAATCACAGGCCAGGGGCTTTAGATCTGAAATGCTGCTAAGTTAAAAAAAATAAATAAATCCTTAAGAATACTCTTTGTTCCATAAGGTGTTTTTCTTCCCAAATGAAACCCCGGTGTAATTTCCTGTATAATTACCCTTGATGCAATCCTGCCATTGGAGTTTCCCTCAAGGGGAAGAGCTTTGGGTAGACAATGGTAAACATAGGCTGGCTGCAGCGGTGGCAGTGTCCCAGGGGACAGTGCAGCAATTCCAAGAGGCTTTTGGGCAGTGAGATTGGAGTCAGAAAGTTCAAATCTGGAGCAGAAAAGAAACAAAAAAAATATTTGTAACAAAAGGATTGCATGATAAAGTCAGACACAACAAGCACAATCCATGAGCAGTCCAGGAAACAGCTGCCTCACATTCTTAGGGCCTTGTCAAAACAGCAACGAGGTAACACAAAATACCACAATTAGGGTGAAGCACACGGTGCTTTCCATGTGCAAGTTCAAGAAGTTGAAGTTAAATGTACAAGTTTGGCATCTGTGGGAGTAAGATTAACTGGGCCAAAATATCCAGCTGAAAATATTACAGCACGAGCAAATAATAGAAAACAGTAACAGATCATAAAGGATTTTTTAGACACACAGATGGTCTAGAAAGGTGTTTAGTAACTAATACAACATTCTGAAAAGGACATCAGTAGTATTTTACTAAAATATTTCAACAACCCATCCAGCAGGATAGCTAAACTCACTACAAAGCCCAAACTCCACCATCAGCAAAAAGGGATCTGCAATATTTGGAATTACTTGAAATACAACCCAGCCCAGTGTAATTCTCACAGGTCCAACCACAGAGGCCACTCTAAAAAGATCAATATGTTCCTAATCTGTTAAATGTAGCCCCCACAGCTTACAAGATGCTGTAATTTTCACCAAATGGAACTCTAGGGTCATTTCTTGGGAAAGAGCCATCATTTTCCCAGGCTGGGCCATAAAGCCATAGAGTGTTTTATAAATTAAACCCCACGTGCTAATCTCCATCTAGAAACTGAGAGACAGCCAAGGCAGGTGAATGAGTTTAGGTGCTGAATAATCAGGACAAGATGCAGTACCTGATAAATCAGTTTTAGGTATCACACTGGTTTCAGCTTTCAAACCCTGTAAGGTTTAACCCCAGACAAAATGTACCAAACAGCTCCACTGAGGTGACAAACAGGACATTTGCGTCAGAATGAAAAGGTCACACTCTGTAGCCAAGCAAAGACACAGGAAAAGGAGTCCAGTCACTTCTGTCACTTCCCCAGCAGCCACCAAGTATTTAACAGCACCCTTGAAACTGCAAATTTAGGCAGTGACAGATCAAATCTGCTGCTTTAATCATACAGTGCCACCTGCCTCCCCAGCACTCCATCACCCTACACCTGCCTGAACCAGGCACTTCTCCTGCCCCCCCAGAATGAGGGTGTTCCAGTGGTGATGCCCCCAGTCTTTAGGAAGGTCACTCAGAATAGGATGTATATGTGTATGTGCAAATAGGCATAATCCTCCCAGCCTTGTAAAAACCACTTAGAAACCATTTCCTAAACTGGTTTTGCAATACTCCCTTGCTATTTCCAACCCAAACTTCTCTGGCATCTTCAGGAACCACATTCAGCTGGATCTCAAAAATCATTGTGTAAGTCACAACTGGGTGAGAAAATAAAGACCTCCTTGTACACATTTCCTGGCAAAGCAGTGGTTCAGCAGTGAGGATTTACTGCAGAGCTGAGGTACAAGTGACCCCTTCCCACAAACCCTCTAATCCTTCTGAGCTCTCCACCCTTCTGCTTTCTTATTGACCTTTAAAGCTGAGAATTCCCAAGACGGCATCAACAGGGGGGAGTCACAACACATCTAAATCTGACCAAATCTGCAGGTTCCCATCAGATATTGCTAACTCATGTGGTTGCAGGATGCAGACCCAGATGAGCCAAGGGCCACTTTAGAGCAGAGCCTGAACTGGGGCAGAACTAAAGCAGCTCAGCTGTCAGGCTGTGCTCGAATGGCCCAGGGCTGCTCACATTTCTTTTGCCTTATGTATAACAAGTCTGCCAGTTTAGGATTGTGCTGCCTGGCAAGGAGTTGCATTGTTGGCTGATGCATCTGATCTTGCCTCAGGAACTGTATTTCTCATCTCCTATTTCCATTAAAGAGTTTCTCCTGCAAAGAAAAAGCATCCTTCTTTATGCAGTCTTCAACTAAGAAACCATTTATAAGCACTACTTGATCTTAGAAATAGTTCTTTGGATCTTTGGTTTTTGATATTGGACATTTTTGTTCTAATACAGCATTTCAAACATAATTTGATTACATAAATCTTTTAAAATATAAATCCTTGCCCAACTCTTTGAAGGACTGTTTGAAACGTTCCTCCCACTGCCAGAAAAGCACTTTCACTATTTCTGTCATCTGAAGAATGCAGAAATTTCATACCTTTCAAAAACCTGTAGTAGGTGTTATAGAGGGTCCTCATGGCCAGTTCTTGCAAAGGCAGCACATGATCTGTTTCTGTCCCTATAGATTTCACCTCTGCTGGCAGGAACACAGTTAACTGGCCTGATGAAAAAGAGAGCAGTTTCACCTCTGAAACTTGAATTGGAGAACCACAACTAGAAGGACACAAGACATTTAGAAAGTGGTTAGAAAAAAAATAAATCATAAAAGTAACTTTATGGGGAAACCCAGATGACCAACCCAAAGTATGCCTGACACTGTTCTCCAGTGCAGCCCTCAAGGATTCCTTGCAGAGGGCAGGACATGTTGGGGTTGGACTGGGTGACCTTTAAAGGTCCCTTCCAGCCCAAACTATTCTATGTTTCTATGTTGAAACACATTTTTTATAGATTCCCACCTTCTGTGATGTGCTAGTCATCGGACATCTGGAGGAATTACTTATCAAACAACACAAAGCAACGAGAACACAATCCCCAGGGGGTGAACCAAATGCACTCTGTGCCCCTTACTTTGTGCTAATCTCTTTTAGCCTCTGAATTCCATTGTTATTAAACATTTAATGTAGTGGAGCCTTTCATACCCAAGTTTGTTTTCTGTGTCTTGGATTAAGCAGTTGACAATAGTCATGGATTTCTCATTTTTAATACACGAGGCAAACTCCAACCTCAAAACATACATTTTAAGTGCCACTGGGTGCCACAGAGTCCCCTTGGAGGTGAAGGAAAAATAACAACAGTGGGAAGACATCCTAGTACATCTACCAGCCTTGCCCTTCCCCAATCATATATGGAAAAGGAAGGTTATTTGGATCCAAGGAGAGAAAGTGAGCTTGTAGTAAAAATAATAACTCTTTACGTGATGCCTGTTGTGAGCGATCATACCAGAGAGACACGCAGAGGAAAATTCTACTCAGAGCTTGGGGAAGTCAACAGGGGAATTGGAATTGTTTATGACAACTGAAATTTGAAGCCAAGAGCAACTTGTTAGGGCCAGTCCTAACGAATGGAACAGAAACACAAATTTGTCAGCCTTCCCAGATATTGGACCTAAAACTGAGGTAACTGCTCTCGACCTTATCAGATGTGAAAGGAATCTCACGGTACTTCCCTGGCAATAAAGAGTCTCATCCCTCCTGATTAAAGGAGGAACAGCCCAGAGAAACAACCAAAAAAGAGCAGCATCAAACAGCAAGTCAATATGTCTCTTGTTAAATATTTAATACTTTCCCACAAACCATTAGTGGGATTAAAATATAATTGGGAATTCAGAGATCCACTATCCCAACAGTCCATTGCCCAGCAGTGCAGAGCCAGTGAGTTATCTCTCACAACAAATGAATCTGTAATGTTTTATTTTCAAGCTGGTTAACCCCTTACCACCCTCACAAGGGAACAAACCCATAAAGTCCCTGCAGTTTCTGCAGTTCAGAGCGGGGCCATTTGGTCTCCTTTATGTAAAGGGTGAGGCTGTTAATGCCAGACACAAAATCCAGGGAGGCTAAAAAGTGGAGCAGGGAATGGATTAAACAGCTGGGAAAAAAAAGGAGTTGCAGAAGAATCCTGAGGAATAAATAACTGGGGGATAAAAAGCTGTGACCACCTATTGGCTGCATTCTCTAAGACTGACAGATCCCTGACTGGGGCCTATGAAATCCAATCTGCAAAAAATAAGATCAAAATATATTTTGAGTGCTGAGATCATCACCTCTCATATAAAAGACTTTTTTCAGCCAGTCTGACTGCAGGATGCCCAGACAGAGATCCATTACTTCCACAATGCAATTTATATTCTATTTTCAGAAATCAAGCTTTATGTTAGTACCAGCAGCTTGTCAGATTTTATTCTCCAGTGGATGACCAGACAGAGCACTCAAGCCTGGATTGTCAGCTCTTGCCTGACCCATGAAAACCTCAGCCTGGTTACTAATGTTTTCTTGGAAAGAACACAGAAATTCTTCACATGACCATTATTACACAATTTTAAAGTCACTCAGCACATTATCAAATAAAACCTTTGGGTTTTTATTAACATATATAAGCGCTCTTCCTATGCTGAAAATTTTTCTTAAAAGTAATCTATGGTGTTTGAAGGTGGTTTCACAACAAAGACAAATATGTGTTTGGTGCACAAATACAAATATAACTTTTCTTACTAAAAATAACCTCTTTTTATTATTTCTTATTAAGGGGAAACCAATTTATTCCACAGAAGCACAACAAGAATTAATTTCATTGCAACACTTGCAACTTTTTTAGTCTCTTCTATGCTAGATTTAAAATACTAGATTGTATAATTCTAGACTAGACTTATAATATCAGAGATACTGCAGTTGGCCTCACCAGCAGTACACATGTAATGACAGAAAGAAAACTGGTAGTATCTTCACAAAAGGTCAGTGCAAAGATAAAATTATTTTGACTAAGTATAAAATGGTATCTTAAACATTAAAAAAAATAAAATAAAAGACATGATTGTATGAAATCACCTGAAACAGGCAGGACAGTTGGACCGAACTTGTTGGAACATTTCCTGCACTGTCATTAGTGGTTTTGGTCACAATCAATACAGCTCTTACATTTAAGTTTAATTTAATGTCTGTCTTACAATTTACAATCAGTTCTGAAAGAACAAAGGCTAGAATTTATTTTTCCTGAAAAACAAAACTGGTACAAGCTCGAGAGTGCACCCACTTCAGAACTGTAATCCAACTGCAAGGATTTAAATATCACCAACCAGCTGACACGGGAATATTAGAAAAACCTGGAAATGCCAAGACTCAGCAGCTCCCATATTGCAGCAGAGTGCAGGGAGGGAATTTATATTTAATGCAAGATCTGCTGAGAGGGAGCATACCAGAAATTTATAATTAGAGGGTAATGGGGACAATCCTCTTCTGATCGGTTTTACACCAGTAAGGCTCCATTCATCAGTGGGGCTGCTCCTAATTTATGCCACTGTCAGGGCAGAAAGAATTAAGCCAGTGTCCTACACAGACCACTCTTTTCTTGCATCCTAACCACAAACATGAGACAGCCTGGGATATTTTTAAAATCCACATGTAAAAATAAACCTGTCAATCCATAACTCCTAAAAAAAGTTACTGTAGTTAGTAGGTACCGAGACCTACAAGAAGCTGATGCTGGGATGTAAAATGAGTGACATTCCAAGATGTGGCCCATAACTTACAGAAATGGGAGAACCAAACAGATGCTGCAACACACTAAAAAAATATTTTGTTCAGTCTTTACTTCTGGAAACTGTGGTTGGCTACACTTTTGGCCAACCTTTAAATTTAGCTGTAGGCCTCAGATTATCATTACAAATGACTTCAGAGTAACTGCCCTGACTGCTACAACTCAGTACTAAAATACTGAAAATCAGCAATTAACATAAAATACTACAAAAATAAAACAGAACTGGGAGTTGCACTAATCCCCTCAAGGTAACATCAGTTCTGAATCAATCACAGACACACAAAAAAATAGTCAGGTGTGTAATACAGGGGAATTTTTACAAGGAACAGGTACACAAGACATCTGAATTAATTCATACCTACCCACTGCAACCAATGACTTTATTATACAGATAGGATGGGAGGCCTTTCAGGTGAATATTGTTATCCACATAAACATATTGAAGCTCTCGAGAACGACCTAAATCTGGGTTTAGAAAACAAGAAAAGTCAAGGGGAGAAAGGATGACACAGTAACAATCATAAGCAAAGCAGTTCTCTTTAATTATAAATAAGCTAATCAGACTCCATGTAAGCAAACATAAATTAGTACTCCTCAGTAGTAAAATTTCAGCCAATGGTTTTATTATGGATGAGCTGAAAAGCTGTTTAGAGGAAAGCATTTAAAATCACTAAAACAAAACAAAGCCCCCTTTCAGGAGCCCTGAAAATCCCATTATAAATAATTAAATTTTAACATCGACAAACTCTGAAGTCAGTTTGAAGCAGCAAAGGGACAATTGATTTCAAACCCTCAGTGCATACTTCAAGTTCACAAGGTCAAACCTGCTTTCATTAAGTGGCCTCATGGCACTGGAATCACAGCTTCCCTATCTTTGGGAGAGTGGTAAAGATGGGAACAGGGATGTGTCTGTCCCACTCTCGCTTCCCCAAGAGGACCCTCGCTTGGGTTCATCAGCCTTAACCAAGCACCACTGCAAACACCCAGAAACAAACCTGTGTGATGCAGTAAATTAAAGAACACGAGAAAACAGAAAGCATTAAACTGCTTAATGTTCTACATCCAAAGCTGTGGTGCAATAAGGGATCAATATTTCTGAAGGTGTGCTGCCTGCATTACTGCTGCTAAAATATTCATGACTGGCAGGCAAAAGGAGCAAGAACAGCATGATTGAGTAGTGCCTTCACAGACCAGAAATCTATTAACATACCTCGAGACAGGACTATATAGGTATGGAATTAGGTTATTTTGTTTAGAAAATTACATTTAGGTTTCTTGGAAGGATTCTGAGAAATAGTAACTTTGCTTATCAACAGAACTAGTCAGTGGTAAAACCACCTGCTATTAAAAGACAAACATAGTATATGAGGTGTTTAAAAAGATACCAAACTGAACTAAAAAGAATAGACTAAAAGAGTTTGGGACTGATGTGTGGGATCATCTGGGCAGCCCATCTCATCTGTAGCTCCTATGCCCTTCCAGACAGTGGCTCAGGGAGAGACATCTGTGTTTAATGCAAAGCACAAACCACTGAGCAGTGTTTAAAGCCTCTGCCCGGGAGGAGAGAGCTGAGACCAGCCAAACTGCATCAGGGAAAAAATACAAATAAAAAATCTCTATACAAATAAAGAACTTCCATGAGTACCTTAGGGAAACAACTTCTGTGAGTACCTTAGAGAAACTAAGATAAACAAGCATTTGGCTGAATCAGCCAAGACAGTACTAATACTGACTGGCTTCCCATCTTTATCAACCGTCAGGTCCCTCAGCTGGCAGAAGGATAAGGGTGACCAGAGGGGTGGGCACAGCTTCTGCCCCCTTTGGAATTGTGGGCAAGAACAGAACAAAAATTAAAACAATTTGCATGATATTTCTACTCAGAAATTCCATTTGGAACAACCATCTCTTCTAATTCCCTACTATGACAACAGGTAATACAAGCCCTTTATTATGGAATACTTTTGTTGTACACAGGATCTCTGGACACCACTCAGTGCAGATATTTTGAGTGATCCCTCCCCAAATGTGTGGCCATCCTAAAATACACTGAATGTCTTCAGCTGTCACCCACTTGAGTGGCAGCTGTGAGCACCAGAAACCTTAAAAGCTCACGCTGAGGAGTGACACATTATCAAAGCTTTGATACCAACAGAAACGAATAGATTCCTTTTCTGAAATAAAAGCAGAGAATAAATAGGTTTTGGGGGGTTTTTTTGACTTTGAACACAGGCCCTTGCCCTGCAACAGTCTGTGGAGGTTTCAGGGACCATAATTTGGGCTTTGTTTAAACCAGAGTCACTGGACATGAGGGGACACATTTGACCACGTGGTGCTTTGAGCCTGTCCCAAAGACTTTCTAGTTCACAGAAATATCTGCTGCCTCCATCATCTGTCCTGCCCCAAGAAGGGAACACAAATCCCCCTGCTGACTGATGGGCACTGCTGAGAGATGCACCTCCAAAACATGGTTTATTTGGGCTCAGTAATGCAGGGCTGAAAATAGTAAATAGTAAAGTTCTGGGATATTTTTAGATGAAACAAAAAACCACTGTTATCCTACAATGAATAAAAATATTGCAACACCATAAAATACTGTAAGGCTGGTAAGGAATCAGCCAATAAAATTTACAGCAGGTAGCAGGTGGATGGGACACAAAATGCTCAGAGAATGCCCCTCGTGCTGCAGAAGCCAATTAGCCTAAAAACAGTAGAAAACCACGGGTTGCTGGGGCAGCTTGAATGTGCTACAGTTTAACTTATTAATTTAGAGAATGGCAGAAAATTTTTAAAAGAGGCTCATCTTGCTGGTTCCTACACAGATGTATGCAAATGGGTTGAAAATCAGGCAAGTCAAAAAAAGCCCTAAAGCTGTTCTTTTCATATGCACTGAGAGGGGGGAGTGAGGCTGCATCTCATCTCTTCCCTCTGTCTTTATCTTAGGCTATGTTTAGATTCTAAGTTCTGAGTTGACTGCATTTCCTAGGTAATTAAAGCAAATTTTTGGATGTTAGACAAAATATCTCAGTAGGAAAAATTCAATTCCCAAAGCCAAATAGCCTGTAACTATAAATGTTCCTTTGATATAGTTTCTTTGCATTAAATAACCAAGCATCTTCTACACTCCAAAAGATTTTTTTCTCCCCCAGTTTCAAACACTATCCATAAAGTTTAAATTTAAATAAATCATCACTTTGAAAAGCTCTTTGTATCCCCTCCACATTAATTTTTATGTCTTATATCAGTCAACAAATATTGTCAAAAGTTCTCTAAAAACCACGCTTCTGAAGGACTTTGTGCCATGAGGAAGCTGCCCATCTCTGAAAAGGCTAAAGCTACAAAGAGGGTTTTCATGTGGCTTTTGCAAGCACTGTACTGTGTCTAAAACATTTCCACTTTCCTCCTTCCAGGCTCCCAGATCAAAGACCTTTCTCCCAGAAATGACCAAATGCCATGAGTCCTGAACAAACCCCAATTCTATTTTTTTTTTCTTTTTCTCCCTCTTTTTTTTTTTCCTTTTTTTTTTTTTCTCTAACCTCAGGGCCCTGGCATATGCATTCCACATGGCTGAAGATGGAACAAAAGCTCTTGTGTGGCTGCACTGATGCTCTTTTAACCATACTGTGAAGGCAAGGACACAAAAGCACCATATACTGAGGTAGAATAAGACCTTTGTTTACTGTGCACTGATAATTACTGGACCCATTTTCTAAACAAAAAGTGCACATAAACCCTCAATAAAGTGATATAACACTGAATATCTGCTGTCATAACACCCCCCTGTACTGTCAGTACACTTGAGAATTTATGGCCTATTTTAATTCTAGTTGTACTTAATTACATAAATCATTTTTCTTTTTGCAATGTCATCAGATTCACATTTCTGCTTGCAGTGGAATTTGTTTTCAGGCACTGGAGCATCTCTCAATGCTAAAAAATTTTAAGTTAATTTTCTGTCAAAAGATAATTTATATTGTAAGCAGATGGATATAAAATGATCAGCAGATTTCCTGAGACCTTTTACTGGGGCAGCACGAAGTTACCATGACAATAATACAATTGTCCAGGATGCAGCTTCCAGTTCAACTTACACAGACCATTTGGGGGGATGTTTTTAAAAATTAGTTTATTAGGAAGGCTCACAAAGGCTCAGATCCACAGTGTCTCATTTCTTTGAATATAAACTGAAATATTCAAAGCTGAAAAATAATAATTTTCATAAAATACTGGCATATCCAGCAATTAAATGTATTCTGCAGAACAAATTACTAATTCACTATTGTTTACCCACTTGCTTGTTTATGTACCAGTTCTGAAAGTCAGAGAGTGGGGTCAGGTATTTTTACTGTATTTTGCAAAATTAATTAATTGTGTTACACTGTTTTTCTTAAGACACAAGTGGCTGCAAACTTAAAAGAATGCACAGAGCAAAAAAACCTCCCTAGTCCCTATCCAGCAGTGCTGTGCTACCACTGGAATAAATCTAATTTATCAGTCCAGGAACAGGAAAATGCAGATTTCCATCACCTTTAACAAGAGGTTCTACAAGGGACATACTCAGACAAGGAAAAATGGATTCCTTGGCATAAGTAGATGTCAACCAGCACGTGAAATAAATAAATTAAATCTGGCCTTAAAAAGCATTAAGCAATTTGTTCCAAACATAATTCTTTTAACATGGACATGTCTAAAAAAAAAAAAAAGAGAAAGAACCCAACCATTCTGTCAGGAGATGAATAAATTATCTGCTTTTCAACACAGCTCCCTAATTGCAAAGGATTGTTGTGACAATACTCACTTGAATATCACTTGCAGATATTTCTGCAGTACCTTGGCACTGCTATTTAAGGTCCTTACTCAGCCATTAACTAATGAAGTGGAGTTGGAGGTAAGAACACACACACAAAACCCCCATTAGCCAACATGTGCAGCAAGCAGAAATAATGCCACAATTATGCCTTAACTTCAGCAACACTCCAAGAAAAATATTTTCCCATGCAACAGAAGATAGATTTAATCTTTCTGCTTTTCAATGCACTCTCTCTTCTACTTTATTTCAGCACATCTTGACCACTCTGAAGCCTTTCTGATTCTTCAGAGGAAGGATTAAACATTTACATTTATACTGTGCTGCTTTTCCTCTGAACTCTAGGATTTATGATTCAGTTTCATATCCACAGATAGCAAATTATCTCCAAATGTTCACCAGTGAGTCACTATTAAGAACTACTGAACAAGGTCAATTGACAGTCTTTGATGTTTCCCGTTATTTTAAAAGTTCCTTTCGAATGTTTTGAATTTGACTCTAAAAATAAAGAAAAAAGAAGGTGTGTCATTATATTAGAGATTTATTTCCTCCTTTTGAACTTAAAACAGTGCAGCAGATCTCTGGCTCATCCAGGTCACGGCTCACTCACAGATAAGCTACAAGTGCAAAAGTAGCAAAAACTTTTATCCTTTCATATTTCACATCTCATCTTGCTGAACAGCATCTTATTTTTGCAAAATTAAAAATATTCAACTTCCTGTCTCATGGAGGTAGAAATATTAGCTAAAATAGGGGAAATCACTTTGCTTGTTTTAATTAGTACTGTGGAATCTGGATGGTGCATCCTGGAACTCATTTTCTCATTTATACAATGACATATGCTGGGACATAACTAAAACACTGTGTCTGGAGACATTATTTGCACTTAGTTTCCAGTAATATAAACTAAGGTGATAGGAAAATCAGGAAGATCATAAAGTTCTTTAAAGACTAAAATTGCTAGTAGTGAAAAGATTAAGTTAAAGCTATACAATGTAATTAATTTGGAAATCATGATCTCATTTTTAGCCACCTCAATTTCCAGCTTCTTTCCAACATGATTATCGTAACTTCATCTGCACATAATTAACACCAAACTCTGTATTCTAGAAAAACTATTATTGGTTACTCAAATGACAGGACAGAGCTGCATGTGTGTCTGTATTCCAGCAGAGAATTCCAGCATTCTGGCCCCTGGCAGAGCTGAGAAGTGACAAATCCAGGGAAGAGGACTTGCCTTTCCCAAGGGAAGACACAGGCACTGCCCAGAACAAACCCCACACACTGACTGCACCTCCTGGTCCTGACCTGCTTCCACAGTTCCAGACTTTGGAAGGGTTGAGAAAAAGGCACAGGAGCTCTTCCCTGGGCTACTACTGTGGAAGTTTTGGTCGATGTCTGTACACAGCACAAACTAAAGCTGTGCTGGATTATGTGGTACTGATGTTCCTAATGCTGAAAAACAGTTTATAGGGAGTTACTGGGATTCCACAGCAAGTCTGAAACCCTCGCTGAAGGATCTTGGTTAAATCCCCAGATCCAGCAAACAGAAACAGATCATTACCCAAAGTGGTGGAACTCAGATTACACAGGACTATATTTAAGCACAGCATCATTTCAACTTTTTCCCCTCAGTTAGCTAAAAATAAAGCAAATTTGATAGCTGCCTTATTGTTTTAAAAAAGACACGAAACCTTAACCTGCATTTTTTAAATGAACATATTTTCCAACAGCACGATCGGTGCGACAACTTCACAAACAGAGTTTGTGGGGGGACCACCAAAGACACTCACTGGTTGGGTTGGGTTTTTTTGTTCTTACTGGGGCTGGAAAGTTTGTTTTCTGCCTGCCCCCAGCCCAGCGAGGGGGTGACTCACCCAGGGGCAGGAATGCCAGGCGGTTTCCAGCCATGGAGAGCTCGTTGAGGCTGGGCAGCTGGCACAGGTGGCGGGGCACGTACCACAGGTGGTTCCTGTCTGCAGTCAGGTACTGCAGGGACAGGCACATGTGCAGCCTCTCAGGTAAAGTCATCAGCCTGTTCGTGGAGATGTCCAGGGTCTGCAGCTCCCTCAGGTCTCCAACCTCTGCAATCCAAACAGGCATTAACAATTATATATTTGCACAAAGAATATCTCGAATAAACTGAAAACAAAGTTCAGCAGTGAGCTGTGTTGCTTTTCTTTTTCTTATAGTACTGTTCTATCAATCCATGTTGAGAACTGATACTAATGATCTCCATCACTGACACTAACAATCTCCCTCATCTTTGTATTTCAAACCCTTCTGATGAGGAACACTTCTCAGTTAGGCTGTATGTTCAAATATGACATCTTTCAGAGAGCATTCCTGAATTGTGGCAATTACCACCATCAAAAATATTACCCATCTTTCTAGTCCTAAATCAGAACTAGAAAAAAAACCCAAACCAAACCCCAAATACACAAAACATATTACAAAGCTTGCTAATCCTGAGGGTGTTGACCCCAAAGTCGTGCGAATTCAAGTGAAATTAGTGGGTTTTTTAAACACTGAGGATGCAATGAGGGATTGCTTAAGGTTCTCTTGCAATGAGAGTTACAAACACACACACAGCACTTCTTGCTCAGTGACAGTCTTTCTCCCCAGGAACAACACCTCTGTCTTCATAATACAGTTCAGAAGACCTATTTTAAATTAGAGATGAAATTTCTTGAAACCAGTTATAATGTCACAAAAGTTTTATTGTAGGAAGCTATTTCACTAAGTTCCAAGCTATAGTTGCAGTAATTACAGCTTCTGGAGATTTTGGGATTTATTATTTGAAGAATTTAAAAGGATATTTTCTGTTTTAAAGAGTATCCTGTAATTTTTTTAATGCAGGTAACAAATTACATTCTTAAAAGTCTGATGTAATCACACAAGCAGCCTCACTTGTGCAACAATGATTTTCCCTGTGCCTGGCCTGTGGAACCAGGATGCAGGACTGCCTGACAAATATATTTAAAATATATTAAGCAGACCTACAGGTTATCTGATTGCTTATTTAGTTATTCTTCTACAGTTACACTAAAAACTGGATAATTCTATAAATTATTTTCCGCAAACATGGGGAACAGTTTCCCTTTGTTTTTCAGTACTTCACAGCAAAGGAACCAACTCACCAAGTGCTCAGTGCCCCTAACCCTCCCTGCAGTTCTCAGCATCTTGCAGACCCAAATGTACTTTGCTCTCAGCTGAATGAAACCAGCTCTTGCATCTGAGAGCTGCTAAAACAAGATTCACTAGAATTTTCTACACTGAAAACACCAGACAATCTCCACAATCCACAATCTGTACAAGTTACAGCTCCATCACCCAGATTTTCTTACAAAGATATAAATAGGGTAATGCTGTTTAAGTTACAGCGAAACAGAACCTGTTGTGCCCTTGAGCTCTTTGCAGCAGGAACCAGAAAATTCACTGTTCCCCGAGCTCTGAGGTAGCACCTTGTGTACACTGCACCCAGAGAAGGAAACAAAACACCAGGTTAACTCCAAGCTGACTTTACACAATGGGAAAAAGAAGCTGACCTTGGGAAAAGCTGCTCTAAATGTTGCTTTCAAGACTGAAAGCGGGGAAAGGAAACAAAGAGAAGTTATAATTCAGTATTGGAGATTTTCACACAGTAATTAAACAAAAAGTGTGTGCACATTTAAAAGGAGTTTCTGCCCACTGCAAACAATCCCAGCATTAACTACAATACTTGACAACACAGTTTATGCATCCCTTTATAAATATTACTGACAGAAGCAGGTGTTGAAGACAGATGACCACATTCTTCAAACCTCTCAGTTTTTATGTCATCAGGAATAATAAGCTTAAAAAGTTGTGGGGTTTTTTTAAACAAGATTGAAAATAAATGACAAAGGCAAAATAAGGGCTACTAAATAGCACAAAACTACCGTGCAATGAACTGCAGTAGATCTCATTTTGAAAGAGTTTTATATTCATCACAAAGCCATATGCTTGAAAACAGTGACAGGAAAAGAGCCACCTACATTCAGCCAAACCACTGACCACATGCAGTCAATAATAGGCCCAGCTATTTTCATGTACTAACCTTTTTCTCTGCCACTAAAAACAGTTCTCTAGTTCACTTTAGGTCCAAAATCCCATAAATGTTACGGTTGGCAAAGCTGGCAGAGTTTCAAAGGCATTGCTAGAATGATATGTTTCAAATCTAAGAGGAAATAAAAGTATTCTCACTTTATCCTTCATCCAAAAAACACATACTTGCCCAAAACTTCATCCTCTCTACCTTAATCTTCCAATGCATACCAGATGTAAACATCCACTTTCAACATATAGTGCCACATGTTGCCCCGACCCACAGTGAAGTTAAAGAGTAAACCAAACAACACAAAGTGCCATCATATTAAAAATACAACCCTCACATTAAAGCAATAACCCCCAGACTCTCCACTCTAGTGCTCAAAGCTCATTTGGAAGAACATGTTCAGACACTTACTAATGACACTAAATTGGTTTCCATCTCATGAAAGCAAAGGAAAACAATAAAGAGGAATAACACAAAATATAAACAGTCCATTAATAAGGTTTTTCAAGCTTTTAGTTACTAAATACTGTTATCCTTGCTTTAAAAGCCTTGCAACATAAATACTGTAGGAAGCCTTGGCTAATAAACACAGTGAAAGACTTGCAAATCCCTCTCTTGCTGTCACCTCATCAAGCACAAAGATACACAAGAGGTGAACTGTGGAAAATTCCAGCAGATCCAGAAAGGAAAATGGAAAAAGAGCTGATGAGGGGACTTGCAGAGATTCCCCCCACACCCCCAAGGATAAGAAAGGGACAAGAATTACACATCACCATTAAACCCCACCGAGAAGCTCCAACTGCATTTAAATGAAATTCATAAAAGTGTAATTTAAAATTTACATCAGCTCCAGGATCACCACCAGCCCAACCAGCCCAGCAGAGCACTGAGCCCGTTCTGGTGTCAGAAGCCAGCAGAGGATCCTCAGTAGCTTTGCTGAGCCCCAGCCCCAGCTCTGTGGAGGCAGAGCCCCAACACGACGTTCCCGTGTGGGTTCATGGACCGGAGCGTTCCCCCCGTGTCCCTGGGCATGGATTGCTGCCATCACACGGAGCTGGGCAATTCCAGGGGCAATTCCATATGGCACCAATGTGTTCATGGTGCACACACACAGGGCTGACAGGCTGTAAATCCACACCCAGATTGACCTCACAGACACACAGAGCCAGTGCCCTCCCGCTGCCCCCTGAGGGGAGTCTGAGGGGCACAGAGATCCTGCAGGATCTACTCGAGAACTGCCAGCCCAGGAGGAATTCATTCCATCTTTTTCATCCCTGATAACGTGCAGATTCAGAAGTGATTTTTGGAGGCTCCAAAAAGCAGCCTTTGCATTTGTGTGAGAACTTTTCCCAACGACTTGGAAAAAGGGACAAGTGAACTGTCATCTCGTGCACTTGGGTTTTCAACAGAAAACTGCCCAATAGGTCTGTCCCTCCCAAAAAAAGAAACATCAGTAAAGAAACATCAGTATACCTTTTTTTCTTTTTTTTTTTTAACATAAAACCTGGAAAGAATTTCAGGAAATTTCCAAAATGACTGACCTTCTAACAAAACTGACTGTGTTTGTATAAACATACCTAGAATCAAGAAAAAAAAAATCTATTTCTCATTCGTGTGGTTTAAATGCCAGTTTTTAAAATTAATTCCCCTGGTTTTACGTGAAAGAAACAAAAAAACCCATCTGGAAATAAGCAGCCTATACAACATAGAATAATTGCCAAAGGCAATTCAAACTTCCTTAATCTTTCTGGGGGTACAGGCCTCACCAGCTGCATGACCCAAAAATAACTAACAGTTTTCTCTACATTTCAAGAGTAATCCCACCTTTCCCTGATGGGCCATAAACCAGAATTTCATCCAAAGATATATGAAACACATACACAGTTGGATCTGAGTGTATGGAAGGCATGGGTTTACTTTAAATCTGAGTCTTTATATCGCAGTAAAGTTAAAAAAAGGGGGACAGGAAAGGGCTACAGACCTACCTGCATGAGAATGCACCTCAAAGCAGGATATTAAGAGAAAGCAGAGAACCTACAAGGAATGGAAAAAGGGACTGATCAGCAAAGAGAGCTCTGGCACTTGGAGGTCAGGCTGCAGAAGTTAAATGCAAACTGCCAGGAGGCCAGGAAAATGGGAACTCACAGACAGACAAAAGGTTTCTCAACCAAAAATAAAAGAGCAAGAAATGAAGAACTGGTGTCAACAAGGGGTAGAAATTAGGAGGACAAACCAAATATTAAATTAGCTTTTTGCATAATTTTTTCCTGTAAGAATAATGCTGTGTATGAGGACAGAGACAGAATACCTCATGGGAACAAGGACAAAGCACTGCAAATTACCACATCCATTACTAAAATGAAATGAGGCTGCTTAAAAAAATTTCCATCCCAGAATACTGAAAAAAAAAAATGGGTTATATATCAAAATTGCAGACTCAGGCACGAGGATTCTCAATGAACAGGACATTTTCTGGGATAGCAGCCTAGGGCTGGAGAAGGAATGTAGAACCTGTGTTCAAAAAGCCCTGTTAATGTGAGCTCAGCTCTCCCCAGCATCTCATAACAACTGTTCTAAGGGGAAAGAGCAACCAGTGACTGGAAGGTAAACAGGGAGCAGAATGAAAACACAACCCAGATCTTTTCAAATGTAAATCATGTACTACTGGCTTATTGTCCTTTGATGAAATTTCTTGGTTACTGCTAACACACACGTATCACATCTCATGGCAAATTATTGGGATGCAGAAAATATTACTAGTGGTGGTGTTCCTCAAGGGAATACTTTGGTCACACCTTCCATTTTGCAGCTGGGTAAAAAACAATACTAAGTTTTGAGTTGCTGTTGCACAAGCATTTAAAGTAGTAACTAGAAAAAAATTGTCATACGGGAGGAAGAGCAAGAACTTTTAGACTTAAGTGGTAGAAATGGAAAGAAAAAAAGAACACAAAATCAGCTTGATAAGAAGGGGTTGCAAGTCAGGGCTCTGCTTGAAACAGTGAAGAAAGAGAGAGACTAAGTCTAGTTGTTCACCACCTAAAGGCAACAAGCCATAGTTAAAATAAGACAATTTCTATATACAGATTTATATCAAGTGCAAGGAAGTATGTTAATTCCTATTTTTTATAGGCAATAATGATGGTTTGCTGTGATCATACAAACACACAAACACTCTGCAACCAAAGGGTTCTACCGGGAGGTGATGGATCCACCCTACAATGCCTGTTCAGGGCTGCAGCACTCTGTGCTAACCAATCCTTGCTGCACACCATGGAGTGATGTTTGCCAGCCCATGGCACCCCCAGGGACACATCCACATGAATCCTGACAAAGTGGAGCTCTGTGGTGACTGGCTGTGACTGTGAACTCCGTGCACCAGAGATCCCTCCCTGTCCTGGGTTCTAAAATGGATGTTGGTTGCTCCAGGAAAGGAACAGAAGGTGCTAAAAGTGGCTCCCCTACCTCACCCCTGAAATAATGTTTTAATCAACCTCCATGAACCCGAGCACAAGGTGCATTTTCCGCTCAGACCTGTAAAACCATGTGCTGATGAGTAAAAGGTGTTTCAAGCCTTTCATACTCACAAAGCTCACTACCTGTCGCACTAGAAAAAAATTCCAAGTCTCTACATGCCCACGAATCTGAAGTGGATACTATTATCAATTTAAAACTGGAACAGACAGGAGATACAAATTTAAATTGCTGAGAGTGTGATGGAAAAGATCTCCTTTAGATCTGCTCGGGGATGTCTCAGGAGGACTTAAAGAGACTTTAAGATGGTTAAAACAAATTAAATAGCCCATTATATATTACATTACATTTACTGTCCTACCACACAGCTCACATTTCATAGCCTATAAAAATTAAATTTTCTAGCACAAATTGACACTTAAGGTAGACCTGTGCCATCTTCAAGCAAGGAAGTTTGGCCATAACTGAAAATTGGTATCATTAGATTTAAGGACAGTGAAAGGGGCAGGCAAATTGAATCCCATTTACATTTTGACACTACTCTGTGCAGCTCTTTTTCTGTTTTGTTAGTGAGAGGGCTTGAAAAATGTTCTGTTTCTTAAGTCTAATAGACCTGAAGATGATTTTCCTTGTATTTTTTCCCATAAAGGCCAATATTTCCTTAGTGTTTTAAGAACAAAAAAGCAGAGGTACTGGAAGAGATCTTGTGATACTGCAACTCTTTTATGAATAACTCATTTTTACATAAGGTGCCGAATGAATTCAAACCCATAAAAATTATATGGAAGAAAAATGCCTCTATCCCAACTGATCAAACTTGAATCTATTAATTTTAAAGCAATACTTACAGCTGCATTTCACACAAATATTCTGGCTGGAAAGAACAGGGGAAAAAAGATTTTTCTGGGGCAGGATAGTCTTTGTGAATGACCATGGTCATGTAACACCCCTCAGAGCTGTTCCCAATTCATGGTTTCACCTACTTCAGCCATTAACTACGTTGACTCTTCTCCAAAACACTTAACCAGCAGACAAAGCCCCAAACCAAGTGAAAAAACACACACTTCTACTGAATATATCCAAATAGAACCTTTTTTTTCCTTCAACCCTGCTAAATGTCACACGCAAATTTAGCACCAATCCTTATTTATTTGGTGCCATCATTCACAAGCAAAGGTGAGAAAAGTGGCTCCCTGAAGTCCAATCTTGCTAAACAGTAATTTTAGGGCAGCTAAAAATGGCTGAAAATAGACATGGGGCATGAGGGTCTCATTAAGTCAAACCCTTCTAAAGGTCAGTGGTTCCCCATCTTCCACCACAATTAAACACAACTGGCAGCTGTTTGTACGTCCTGGGCCCAGCGCTCTGTGCTTCCCTCAGTACCACACAGAGAGCACAGATCCACACTGGTTATTAGCCTGGGCTCCCTATTTCCCCTCGGGGCAGGTCTGGAATTCCATTTCTGCCCACAATTTGATGGTCTCAATGGGAACAGTTAGAACAAATCACATGATAAAAATACCAGAAATTATCATAGATGAGAAAGGTGGAAAAGGTGGGTGATAGGGAGAGAAAAAAATTGTTTATTCACAAAGGTAACTCAAGGCCATGAAATGATCAGGTTGGCTGTTTTTTTGGTTTGGTCTTGGGTTTTTTGTTTGTTTGGTTGGTTTGTTTTTTCCAGGAGACAACCTATCCTTTCATTTTGTTCTCATGTGCTCTGCCTAGAACTTGACTGCCCCACAGCAAGGTACTGCTGCTGCACAAACAAGTTAGAGATGTGAAATATATTATTATTGTTCTATGGTTTTATTAATTGATATCCCAATTTTTTACTAGAGCAGCCGAAAGGAAGTGTAAAGAGACAGAATGGTACTTTGTCAAATATATGGCATGAAAAATTCTGCCAGCACCTTACAGAAAAAGTCTCTTATTTAGGGAGGGATGTATTTTTGTTGTTGCCTTTCCTTTGAGGAGCAGCTGTTTTCCTTTCTCTGGGTGTTCCTGGGTGGTATGAACATAAACAAATGTGACATGAATAAAGCATGAGACCTGTTATGTTCCCCTTGTTTTGTTTATGTCTGACTATCTTTACTATTCACTGTGCACTAATATGGAAAGGGGGGGAAAAAGCCTTCCAGAAAAACTTAGTGCACAAAAGACAGAGCTGCTGATTTGAACTCAAGATGCTGGACATCAGAGATGGCAACTACAGGACAACAAACCAGTGCTCAGCTAAAACTAAGGCAAACAAAAGGAGCATCCTAAGGAGAGGTTAGGGAGAGCTCAGGAAATCACAGAGACAGGGCCAGTCCAGGCTGTAAATTCTAGGGCAGCTTTTTCCTTTCTTCTTCCAAGGAAAAACTTCAGATCAACACAAGAGTGGTCTCTCTGACAAACACAGATTAGTGGCTCCCACCCCGTTCTTACAGTGGTGTCTAAATAATCCACGCAAAGACCCATCTGTTGTGACTGTTGCTATCAACTGTTTCCAACCAACTCACAACAGACACATCCTTCTTCCTTTTCTTGAAGTTACTTAGGGTTACTTTTTTTAATTCTGCTCCACTGAAAGTATAACAAAAGCAAGAGGTCCAGGTTCAATTTTCATCTTTCAGTGGAAAAGTATAACATTATATCAAACCATGTTATGGCTTGATTATTGTACCACTGGGAAATACCACACAACACTCGGGTCAAATTCTGCCTTTGCAACAAAAAAATACAACAAACTTGTGTGGGCTGAGGGAAAGGAAAAGATTCAAAGGAAGATCTTTAGCTGGGAACCATGTTTCAGGCAGTGGAGTCACCATATTTGTTTTTTAAATGAATGCTAATGGATGGGACTGTCTGAAGTCCTATGAAAATAAGAGTTCCTCCAGGCCACTACTACAAATTGCAACAGTAATTACAGGGAGGGACTGACAAACTGTTCACAGGAAATATTCCCAATATAATAGAGGTGAAAACTATGGTGTCCAGATGTCCTTTCCTAGCAGCAGTAGCAGGAGATGCTCTTGCCCCTCCTCACTTGCTCACTTGGCTGGTGAGGCAGGAGCTGCTAAGAGGACATGGTTACTACTGAAAAAAATGGTACAGACCAACTACTAACAGTTTCTATCTAAGATCAGCAATAAAAAAAAGACATCTGACTTCAAACAACACTAGCAATGTCCTGATTTTATAAATGCTAAGAGTAACTTCAAGCCTTGCCTTAATCAGTGACAGTTTCTGCTGTTCAGTGTTTCAAATCAGCACAAAGCAGACAAGTAAGGCTTGCAATGACACTCCAAACCCCCCATCAAGTCATTCTGAATTGCATTCTTTTAGATACACAAATAAGTAGTCTTAGTTCATAAAGCTCTCAAATGTTAAATAATTACCAACTGGAGTACACTTGGTATCAAAGCCTTTCATCTAGAATGACAATTTAATGCAGATTTGGACAATGTCGCTGCAATAACATTAAGAGAACTGAAATACAGGTATCAAACTCTGGGTGTGTGACATGAACCACAGGAAGGTTAATCCCACATCATACCTCCAGTTCCACACATTCTCTTCACAGGCTTTTTCCATTTAGATTTAGTGTCAGTAAATGATGCATTTTATTTTGCCTCAATTCATTCAACAGACCAGTTGAGTGAAAACAAGGATGTCAGTAACAAGGAGTAATTTAACTCTGTCACAATGGTATGGAAAAAAGAAAGTTATACTTGGTCAACAAGGTCAAAATGGAAATTGATACACTATAAAATTCTTCTATTGCACAATACTAACACTTTGTGTTTGTTCACTTGCAAAGACTGGATGACTTTGTTCTCCAAGCTCCCCTGAGCACTCAATCCCTAATACTAAATTGCATTTGCTTAATGCACAAGTAAAATCAACCACCTGTTAATACAGCTAATCACTGCACACAGGTTAGAGAGAGCTTAGGGAAAGAAAAAACCCCCAAGGAAACCAAAGAGACAAAAGTACCTTCTCAGATAACTTTATTTATAAAGACTTAAGAGTTTAAGGGGAAAACAAGTTAACTTTTAACACCCAACCCTAAAAGTTGCAAAAACTAAGATTCAAGAGCTAATTGTTTCCTATCACAAAAGTTAATCTGGTTGTAAGAAAGATCTCAAAAATTAGGAATTAGTAAGAGGTTTTACATAAAAAAGGACTAGCAAATTATTTTAGTTTAGTTAACGGGTAATTATCTTCTGAACACTAAACAGCTCAATAGGCTCTATGAACTAACAACTACTGAATTTCATGAGCGAGTCTGCAACCATGTGCTGGCAAACACACACTGTTTAACTTTTACTAACCTTGGTATGGTGGTGAATGATACAGTGAACCAGAGTTTTCACCATTTCTTTATTTATTTTAAAACAATGTCAGTAAAGGCAGTAAACATGGACATAATCCCCCTGAAAAGCTGGTTTTGCTTGTATGGCTTACTTGAGCTTGGCTTGGGACCCTCCCAAAATAAGACAGAGCAGCAAAGCCAAGTTAAAGCCCTTTGGCAGCAGAGTACACTGAAATCAGTAAGGCCCTTCTAAGGTACACCTGGACTTAGCAAAGCAGTTACTACACACATTTACAAACTGATGAGAAATGTCAGAGAAAAAAGAGCTGCAGTTTAATATCCTTTCAAAGCTGAGGTTCTCTGAACGCCTGACTAAACACCACTGAACAGATTGTGGGTATTAAAGAAGTTCTCATACTACAGAAACACAAACACCATCTGTAGATGAAACATCTCTCTCAAAATACATCCACAGCTCTGGAGGTTTAGTCTCAGCCTTATCAATACACATCTGTCTTCACCCATGTGAACAGCTCTTGGCAAATGTTTACGAGAGACACCCTTAAAACTCCCTTTAAGTTCAGTTTTACTTTTGGGTAACAGCTCTAAACCAAAGACTTTTACAAGTATTTTAAAGAGCAGCTGTTTTGAAGTTGCAGAAGTGAGGTTCATATATCTCACATGTGGAATCAGGAAAGCCTTATCTTTACTATCAGATCATCAACAGAAGAATTCAGTGCCGGCAGATGAGTTACAAACCAACTTTTTCTGCAACTCCTTCACTCAGGGAGCCAGTGTGATATGAGGCACTGGATGATTATTTGAGGTTAATTTCTGGGAATATGCCCTCAATAACAAGTGATGGTTTTTGTAAGAACAGTCAAAGGGAAGAGCCTTACTAGAAGTCCAGCACCCCTCCTCTCCCCCCTGCAGACAGGCTGATACTCCGCCTCGTGATGGCCCCAGGGTGTGTTGGGGTTGCTCAGAACGTGACTCCTGCCAGCCCTCACACGGAAAAACCCTTGGATCAAATTCCAAAGAAGAGGCTTTGCTGTGCTCTCAACAGAGGATTCAGCATGTTGAGGGAAGAAGTTTCAAAAGAAGGGGAAGGACACCTTAAAAGAAGTTACAGCAACTTACGTGAGTTTTGTTTTGCTGCAGATATTTTATAATACAAAAGTAAAGTTAAAAGATCCCAAAGATTCCTTTTTGGATTATTTTGGTGGGGGTTTTTTAAGCAAAAAAACCCTCCCCACAATATCTTAGCATATATCCAAGCATTCCATCACAATAAACACAAGGGTGATTACATGAACTTCCAACAGTCCTGCTGACAGTTGTCCAGCAAACCAGGCAGACAAGCAATGAGCCATCACACCTTCTCATTTATGAAGATTATCAAAGGTGACACGAGCAATTTTGGGGATGGAAGGGGATTTGCCAGAGCTATGAACACAGTAATGGTCTATAGAGCTCTAGAGCCCACGCAGGTAATAAGAAATGTTAGGTTTTATTGTCTTCATGGATTTCCAGATACATTTATATAATTAAAACCTTCCAACGCTCCCAAGCAAGAAAACACCACAGAATTGCATCCCTACAGAATTAAATTCCTGGTAATCTGCTTTTCTACATCTTAGATTCAACTCCAGAGGAATAAGGTTGACCAAAAGCAACCAGAGACCCTCCACTTCTCTTTTCTCTTCTCTGCAGTCAATAAACCTGCATAAAACAAACACCACAAATGGAATAATGACTGAATGCAAACACAACTGTGGCCACTTCCACAGTGATTTTTTTCCTGTAGTACATAACTGTGTCACAACAAGTCCTCTCCATAAACCTCAAACCCTAGTTTTCAAACAATCAAAACATAAACCCCAAATAATTCTATTTGACCTTCATTATTTAGGTCTGTGTGCCAGGTCTAATCAGCTCTCACGAGCACATTCCACTTCTTAAAAACAGACTGTAGAAATACATTTCTCAAACTAAAAGGAACAGAATGCATTGTTTTGATGCTACAGCCTGAAGCCCTTTATCTGAGTTTTATCAAAGTATACCCTATCACTGATCAAAGCAGCAATGACAACTTAATGTTCTTTAAAGTTATATATTGCTGCATAAACTTCCCACTTTTGTCTCGTGGCCTCCAGCTCCACTTGTCATTGGGAGTCTATTCAAAGGTCAGGAGACTTTCCAAAGCCCTCAGTTCCCAAGTGGCAGCTCCAACACTGGCAGGAGTTGGGAGTGGAGCAGGGGGGACAATTCCATCAGGGCTCTGTTCTCAAACACCCCAGAAACTTCAGGTTGCCATTTCTTCTGGCAGATGTTTGAATGACTACTTGGTATGTTACTCTATGAACTATTTTTATGTGATAGCAGCACTTCCACATTCCCCTTTTACTCACTTTATCATCATCTAAAGACCATTTCTCACTCTACTACTAAAATCAGTATTTCATTTTAAAATCCTTTCAATTTATTATTTTCCATATGCCACGTGACTGCCTTTTAAAAGCAAAGTTTGGAAGTTACTTGGACATGCAAGACTCTTCCTTTAGAAAAAGTCTGTATTTTAGCAATTCACTGAGAAATCTCAAATTGAGTTTACTAGAAAAATATTATGCAATTTTATGTTTAATGAACTGTGTGGAAATGAGTTGTACTTAGGACTCCTTATTTAATAAAAAGGCATAAAAATGCATCATGACTACCACATTTCTACAGTTATATTTTAGACATTTAAGACCTCCAACATCTCAGTTTTAACCTTCAGATGAATGTTTGTCAAAGCACTCTAAACATCTTCAAAATTCCTGTCTACCCCCCACAAACAACAGGAAAACCCTTGGAGAAACAGGGTTTACAGTCACGAGAGAAATCAAGGACTGCCGAGCAGAAGAATGAGCCGGGATTAGAGAGGCAGCACCAAATCCATCAACAATAGAGAATCCAGTTCAATCTGCTCCCATCCTCTCAGGAATGCAGGAATCATCCAAGTAGCCTCCATTAGAAGCAGCTCCAAGCCCTTTATCTCCTGTCTAAGAGCCCTGGAGGGGAACAGCTACGGGGGAAAGGCCATGGCCCAGAGCTCAGCAAACAGACCCGTCCCTGCAAGGATTTCCAGGGCACGGCAGAGCCAGGAGCACAACAGGCTTGGGAGCACCACTGGGAATAACTGGCTGGGCTCTTCCTGCTGCATCCTGATTTCACCTACACCTCACCAGGTTTCTCAGTAACTCCTCTTCAAAGGAGGAAAGGAACCGGGAGGGACCGGAGGGGGTAATTCTTTGAGTTGGGTGCATGGAAACTTTCACTAGGACTTCACAGGGAACAAGTGGCAACATTGGCCCGGTCTCAGAATCCAGTTTCAAAACTAAAAACGCAGGGATCTGGGATCAGGAATTGAGAATAAAAAAACTGGGTAACAGGTCACAGGCAGCCTGGCACAGACAGTCTGACCCTCTACAACAATGTTCATTCTACACTGTCACTCTGGCTAAAATTTGGTGGCCAGTAAGGGTTCTATACAAAAAGGGAATCTTTACAGGTCAGAATTCCAGCAAAACCAGGATGGTCCCAGACACTGATAGACAGCACCCTGCTCCCAGACACTCCTGGATCTGTTAAAGAACTCAGGAATTACATCAGCTCGTGTTTAAATACAGTCAAAACTCAATCAGGCACAGATTTTTTCTCATGTTAAAGCATCACCAAAACTAGAGGCTTTAAAAAAAGGTGTGACTGATACAAAATCATTATCATTTTGCCAATATGTAAGAAGTAAGAAAAAAACTGAAATCAGTACAGTTATGTCACAATTTTGAGCCACCTTTAAATATTATAAAACTAATGAGAAAACTCAAACAGCTTGTGCTACAATAGGATTTTAGCCATCAACTTACTGTTGTGAAGCCTCAGTGCCAGGTTCAGTCTGTCCCTGATTTGTTTTCCTGATATGTGATGACCACAGAAGGTAAAATCTGCTTTATAAAACCGCACGTACTTGGAAATACAACGAATTGAACCAATTTAACTTTTTTTTTTTTTTAACTAAAAACATGCTCATTAAAGGAGCTTAATTTCCAAATACTTTTTTCCAGTGATTGGGCTAAATTAGAATAGTAAATTTTAAGACGGGAATTTTCTAGTCCAATAAGCCTGGGACACAAAGCAAGATCTGAATCCCTAATTTAAATGCTGCAATGAAAGACACTGATGGCTTCTTCCAACTGGTTCCTATTAGTTTGCAGATTAATGAATTACAACACATACATGCTCAGCACATGCATTGCTGAGGACCTGCTGTGAGACCCCAGAATGAGCAATACCACAGGCCATTGTTGAAAGAGATACTTTTGTTGGGTTTTTTCATTTCCTAACGTCATTTCTGCTACATTTACGGGAAATATTTCAGTTCCAGTGAGCCCAACAGACCATCTGGAAGAAGTGTTGGAACAAAAGCATATATTGGAACAACATTTTAAGCATAAAATATAGGTCTAGAATTTTTCTGACTGTATGTTTATACTATATTTGTTACCAGCATCCAGTGACATTATGAACCTTCCATGGTATATTGAAAAAATGTTGCATGACAGCAACAAAGAGGCTTTTAAAAACCCCTCAACGGGGGGAAAGTGGGAGAAAAATAAAGGGGCAAGCAGACAAAGAGAGAATAGTGAGCAGCTCTGTGCACAGATGACTCATTCTGACACACTACACAGGTGAGGGGACACAGGAAAAACTTCAGTTAACAAAAATTTCCAGGAATTTAGTGGAATTTTTTTATCCTCTGTCTTCACTTCCCTCCTCATAAATTCAAAGCACTCAGAAGTACTAGTGGTCCTCCCGAGATTTTAACCCAAACCAAATGTTTGAGCGAGGCAGACTGTTAGAAAATCTCACGCAACCAACGTCCTTTCATTCCATCGGCACCGCTGTGTTGGGACACGCATGGAAGTTCATCCATCAGGAATATCAACTGCACAGAGCACTGCCCTGGGCTTTGGTCACCTCCAGTCAGGTCATGAAGTCCAATCCCAACCATTGCCATGTTGGTCCTGACTCCTCTCTGCTGTAATTTCATAGGGGAAATTTGTCCTATAAAAAACTCAGTCCTTCCAGGCTGCCTGGATTGGAGTTTGTACAAGAGCAAAACATTTAAAAACTTTTCCTCCTAGAAATCCAAAGAATGTCTTAAGAGATACTATCAGGTATTTTTATTGTGTTTCTGCATTAATACAGTGTAATTACTGAGCCTTACTAATCCTGCAGTGAAAAACACAATTCAGTAAGAGGCAAGTGTGGGGAAGTTTGGCATCAATTTAGGTAAAAAAAATAATAATTAGCTGTTGCTGAACCTAAGAGGTAATGTAAACCTTAGTGTGCTGACTCTTGAGTTTATACAGTAAATTGACGCTAGAAATTAATTATTAAACAACACATATTTTACAGATCTGTGCAAATAAAACCTCATTTTTAATAATTAGGCATCAACTACTTCAAGGAAAACAACATATTATTATAATAATTAACATATTTTTATTTAGGAGTCCATGCTGCTTTAAATAGTCACATATTTCCAGAGTGCAAAGCTCATGTAACCTAATCTGTGTTTTCCTCAAATCCCCACAAGTCCATTTACTCAAAAACACCAGCTCCTGGATGGGTGCCTGGAGAGCCAAACCTGGCCCGGCGTGCATATTTTTATCCGTGTTACTAAATTAGGAAAGCAGAGTGGACTAAGGTTATGCCAACTTGGAAAAAAAGAACAGGGTCTGCATCAGTTTGTGCTTTTGCTTTTAAAGTCACAACCATCATAAAAAAAAAAAAATCTGAACTTTATTAAGCATCTAAGTGATCTCCCCTGATCAGAGACGGTAATAAAAGCAGAAGGGAAATCTGGGGGGAGCAGGCAAGAAACAAGGATCTGTTCCCCTCCATTTTGAAGGCTCTAAATCAAAATGTGGAACACAAGTTTAACAAAATGAGTTCGGACTACATATTTTCATGCCAGGGTCTAGAGTAGGAACAGAATTATTGGCATGCTGTGCCCATGATCAGTGGAAATCTACTGTGAAAAGGAGGGAGGGAAGAAGTCGTGTTTATATGCCCTTAATTAAGATTTATTGAAATCCCTTCTATTGAGCTCTATTCAGAATTACTAAGTTGGGCATTCAAGAAGTCTTTACCAGTGAAATGCTGGTATGAATAGTAAATACAGATATTGTACTTTACAGCAACATTAAAAAAGTGAGAGAAATGAATATGCAGTTTTCATGTCTGAAAGCTTCTCTTGCCCCCCCAATCAGTAAAGCAAATTCCAAAGCTTTGCAATAATCACTCAACATTCCAAGAGTTACTGTATAAACAAAGCAGCAATCAACAATTATCATTTGATTTATAATTTTAGTAACAATTGCACCTTTCTTGACACTACCACTGCAGTTACCTATGCATGAGAAAATTATCTAGGATTTATCTGGAAGTTATATATTTCAAAATTCATGTTCCTGGACTCTTCCAGCCTTCTGGAAGCTCAAGTTGTTTCAGTTACAAAGGCTCACTGATCTTACCGCCATTAATTTCCTATTAACTTGGAGGGTTATTCATTATGGAGAGATAATTATTAATTTCCTAATAATGGGTGGAGAGACTCAATCCTCCCCAATATTAAACATGATCAGTCTCAAAAAGGTGTGGTCTTAACAAATGGAATGGGAACACCCAGGTTCTATTTCTGGCTAACACTGACTCCTGCTGTGGCCTGGAGCAAATCACTGCTGTTAAAAACACTTTTTTCCACTCTGTAAAATGAGGATAACACTCCCTTATCAGCTTCACAGGATCTTTCTCAAATGCTTTGAAGATGAAGTTTTATAAGCCTACAAATGTATTTTAATGAGTCTTGAACTGACTGTATTTCTAAAACAATTTGCCTTAAAAAGGGAAAGGACTTGAGGAGTAAGGCAAGGAAGAGTCCATGTGCTGTTACCCCCCTGCCATTGCTGAAGTTTGCACTTTAAAACACCAGAGGCAGGAGAAGACATTTCCCTTCAGACTCTACCTCAAGGAAGCAAAATGGCAACAAGTGGCTGGAAGATGCAGAATTCTCAGGGAACAGCACAGGAGCTGAAATGGAAGCCCCACATTCCCTCAGGGGGCACTCGCTGAACCTGCCTTTGTCTCTCAGAGCTGAACCCCCTTCAGCAGCTGCTGCTGCCCCCCCACCAGCAGAACGATTCAAGAACCACCACCCCACACTTGACATCAAAGTTTTACATAATTTGACCACGTTTTGGTTTTTTTGCTTGATCAATGCACTCAACTCTTGGTTTTCAAAGCTCCCTGACAGCAAACACAAAGGGAACTTTGCTCCAGTCCATGTAAAGACAACTGCTGATTTTTTTTCCCTGCCCTTCTTAAAGGGAATTTTGCCAAAAGATGGGCTGGGACCATAAACCATACCCTCTTCTTTAATTACTTAGCTTTTGCTCTTGACTTGGCAAAACATGAAGCTTTTCATTTTAGTAAATCTATAATTAACTCCAGCATGTGCTGAGTAAACATAACCTCATTTTTAATTAAATCTCAGAACAAGATGCTACAACTTGCCATTTCTAAGGAGAAGTACCTCTCGAGTAATGTGCAATAAAAAAAAAATCTAATCCTCATCAAATAAGAAACTTAAGTCCAAATTTGAGCATAACCCACCCCCTTTCAAGCCATCTGTTCTCCAAACGTGCACTCACCAACTACAAGACCAAACTGTGAACCTGAGGAGCCCCCTCTGCACACCAAAAGTTTCCAAGTCAAACCAAATCTAAACAGTAACACAGCAAAACTGAGATATTCTTGAGGAGTCCCAGAGCCAAGGTTAATTTTTATAGTACATCTCACTGGATTTTTTTCTTTTTTCTATGCAAATGATGCCATAGTTCTCACACAAAGAGAAAATAAATATCATTTCTCAAGAATGAAAGGAGATGAAATATCATATGCACTATAAACATCAGAAACAAAGGGGAGCTTTCTAATTAATCATTCATAAGTGTGAAGATTCAGAAAATTTACTTCTGACAGCACATTCATATAGGATAACTCTACAATTCTAAATTAAAATGAAACATCAATTCACTGAATAAAAGGAGAAATCTCTAAACCAAGTTAAGCTACTGTGAAAACACAATGTCAACTCTAAGTCAAGCTTACACATGAACTAATGAAATAATATGAAGTAACCATCTTTTGTTTATGCTGATTTTTTTCTGTAAGATCTCTGCTGTTACACATTTCCAAATGGCCCTCAAGAATTTGGATTATTTGAGTGTTAAATAGTAGAAAACTTCACAAAGTTTGACTTCATGTTCAAGAATTACATATACCAGAGCCAAATAAACAAACCAAGAGACTGTTAAAGACAGAAGTTACAAGATTTACAAAAATAAAAATGTGCATTTAAATGACAACAAGTCCTCAGGAGAACTTTGTAACATTAAATCTCACATTACTTCTCTGCAACTCTTTTAATCAGCTCTCCTTTGAAAGGTAGAACCTCTCAGGGACTGTGATTACCAGAGAATCTTAGACACTGATGACTCTCCATTAGGCAGAAGCTGGTCCACTCATTAAAGTATATTCAAATCATGACATTAAGAGAATTTTACACGGCATTTTCTTCCCCAGCTATTTTATGTTATATTTCAATTTCAACACGCTTGTTTTGGACAAATTTTCCCCTTTAGTTCTCCTCAATTCAGCTGAGTCATCTGTCAGCAGCTCCCACAAGCACTGAGGCTGCTGATGGAAGCCCCAAGTTTTAAACACAGAGCCCTGAGGCCACAGCACAGGATCTTACCCAGGGTAACACCACTGCAAGTGTTTGCTGAGCACAAAGGATCAGCATTTACACCACACAGAAAGGGCTTTCTCACCTCCAAGGGACACAGTTCCCTGCAGCACCTCATCCCAGATTTCCCCCTCATCAGTCCTGTATTCCCTGATTTCTTCAGGAAACTAACACTGGTTGCACGTTATCCTTCTCCCCCATCCTCTCCCTTAAAATCACATTTTAAAACTCGTCGGACAATCCTGACCACAGCCTGACAAAAGCAGAGTGCTCTTTGTTATTAAACTCTCACAAGTTTTGTGGAAACAGGGACTTAAGAGACTAAAATCTTGCCCATCACGTGGAAGTTAAACCACAGCCCCACCTCTATCAGAGCCTGAACAATGTCCACAGTCAGACCAGAGGCTTAAATCGAAATCTTAAATGCTACTCCTTCAATTATTTTAAAATTTGGTTTCTACAAGGCAAATCTTAAATACTAATGAATGAATGTTAGGGGCACAACTGTGGAATAAAACAATTAAAAATGGATAATGAATCAACATATGCTATTAATTGCATTGTTTCTTGCAGCTCTTAATCACAATTAAAGGAAGACACAACAGAGCATCATTCTTAAAAATTAAAATGCAATACAACAGTGGGAGTGTTCAAACATTTAATGACAAACATTTACCATCCAACTGTTCTGCAGTTGTGCTGAAGACATTTTTAGCAATTGGTTTAGGATGTTACTAAGAGTATCCCCCTAGATATCCATGGAATTTCTAAAAACTGAGGGTATTTGTAAGACCAGACAATGGGCATGGAGATCCAACAGGAATGACAGGGCAATCACCCTTCCATAAATGAGTGTCATTTAAACCCCAAAGCTATTTTTAGTGCACATCTTTACATTCCACACAAGCTGCACTAGTAGAAGTTAAATTATATCTTAAATGGTTACTTATTATAAATTAAGAGCCATTAGGAGCTGTCTTTCCCTAGGAATGCATTGCAGTGCAGGATCTGCTGTAAGGAAAGCAGTGAACACAGTGAAATGATGCACTGCAGTGAAATCCCATCCCACCCCAGTTAATCCTGTTAACTTTGCCAGCTCTCCTGACAGAACATTATTTAACACTATTATGAAGATTCATGCTACCAGTATAATTAAGGATAAAACAATTCATCATAACTTACCATCTTGCTCTACTTTTTCAATTGTTGAACATATGTGTTACTTTGAAACTCAGAATTTATTTTTTAAACAAAGTCTTTGAAATCTTCGCCATTCCACAAACAACTGTGAAAACATGCTTGGAAGCCCTCTTTGGGAATTGTTATGTTTAGGAAACACTCAATGCAGCAGATTAACTCTCCAGAGGGCAAACTATTCAGTGTAAGTGAAAGGCTAATCCTGCTCAGGCTGGTGGCACTGGAGCTGTGTGACATCCAGTCACAGTGACAGTGACAGGATTAGTTCTGACAGCAGCTCTGGCACATGGGACTCCCCCAGCAAACACAGAGACACCACTGGCTCCTCCAACTCAACACTTGTATTATTCCTAAGCATGCAAATTTTCCATGCACACAAAACCAAACACACTTAGGGACAATGCCCAGCACCAAATTTTGTACAGACTTCAGGAGAAATGAAATGCAGCAAAGCCTCAGCTGATACCAGTTCCTAATCAAATGTGGTAGACTCCAAATCAACTCTTCAGTAATGTAAATTATCTTTTTGAAAGTCTTTTTTGGAACCTTTTTAAGTCAATGTGTGAAGTTTTGCAGCAAATGTGTCACTTTCTCTTTGAACAAGTCTTTCTTTCATGGTACAGCACCATAAGGTAAATTATCTTTGAGGAACATAAAGCACACTCAAGTCACTCCTTTCTTTTGAATGTAGGACATCTGAAAATTGATGGAAATTTTATTGGCCTTGGGTCATAATGTTTAACAGGTTTATCTAATTTCATTCCAGAGCATTTACATAGTCATATACATTTTTTCTTTCCGATCATAAACATTTCTTTTGACTTTTCCAGGCTTAATAAGAAAAGTCAAAGAAAGGACAGTGAGATTTCTGCACCCAAAACTTCAAGGAGCATTTGCAATATATTTCTTGAAAATAAACAATGTGAACCTGCAAACACATGAAGGTCACATTGAGAAGTTAGTTAAAATCAGAGCCAAAAGCTAATCCTGTTAGATTAAGTTAGACCAGGCTTTTGAAATCATAGCCTTAGATTTTTATCATCTCTGAAGAGCAGAAAATGCAAATACACCAGAGAAAAACTAAAAAATAAAATTAAAAAATATTTGAGAATCACCATCATCTTATCTGAAAATATATAAGGTTGATGGAAGATAATGTTACATCTGCTTATCAAAGGATTTAGAAGGCCAAAAAAAAAATAAAAATCATTCAAAATCTGCCTATGGCCAACTTTTTCTGACTTTGTGTCACATTTACTTTGAATAAATTTTGCTTTTGTACTATAAACTAGCAAGACAAACATTTGTTATCTACTGTCACAATGAGATAGAACTGCCACAGGCAAACCTGCCAGACATGTGTCTTTTTAGAAAATACGAGAGCAGGGCTGTTGGGCGAAAAGAAAGGAAGGAAGGACTGGAATGCTGTATATTATGGAAAATTGGAAAAAACATCATTTTATCATAATGACAGTTGTCATTGGTATTTTGTGTCTTCTCAGGGAAGTTCAATATTTTCTTGATACGATGGCAAAGGTTGTTAAATAAATACGTTTTTCCCACTTCAGCAGCATTTTCCAGGACTCTACAAGTACGGAGAGCACATCTACAGTGTCCATCCCTGCCCAGGCCTTCAGTGCGAGTTGTACCAACTGTAAAGTGCTAACACACCCAGAGCACTTGGCCAATGAAGCTGAAATGACTCTGGCACTGCTGTGAGCCCTCACCCATCACTCACCTGCAGGCAAATACTTGAGCTGGTTGTTGGCCAGGCGGAGGTGCCGCAGGGACCTGAGGCGGCCGATCTCCGGACACACGATTTCCAGGGCATTGTCACTGAGGTCCAGAAACTGCAGCTTAACCAGGGAGCCAATGGCTTGTGAGAGAACACATTAAAACATGAATGGGACCCAAAAGAAACGTTAACAGGGCTGTGAGAGGATAAGAAGCCCCAGTACCCTATGTCTGAGCACAGTGAGAGGTGTTAAAAGTCGGTCTCACAACCGAACGACATCAATTGTGGAAATGTTTATCTTGCTAACAAATAGTTCTGCTGGCAGTGAGACAGGGGGTAACAAATACAGAACACTTGCTAGATTTTCCTCAGACAATTCTGCTCTGAAATAACCTTCCCCACTCCTCTGCTCTGAGTCTGTGCAATTTATATACCCAGAGTTTAATTTCCTCTACTTGGGCACATAACTCTGCAGTTACTAAGAAAAACTACCCCAAGTTCTTGCTCCTTTAGGTTTCAAATCTGTCACGATCTAAACCAGCAGAGCATTGTGTGGTAACTGCCTGAAAGCAGCAGACACTCTGGATTTCTGTTCTGCAGATGAGTGCCATTTAGCCTTTTCACTTTCTGCAATTAGAACTGGAGCAAACAGCATTTAGGTGCATTTGAGGATCATTTAAAGATTTTAACATAGCAGTAACAAGGATATTATCGACTAAGAGCTATGCTGGTATATTTTGTATGAAAATCTTTAATGTTTTATGGGAAAATAAAGGAAAAATAGGCCCCTTCAAAGAAGAAAAATGAATATTTTATGATTCCTGCCACTTATTGTGAGCTGGTAGATTACTTACCTTCAGGTACAACAACTATGTTATTTGAATGGAGGTACCTGGGGGGAGGAGAAAAAAGCAGAGGACACCACCTGTTACCCTGGAGGACTTCTGCTGCATAATCAGTTTGCAAAATATCCAATTTCAGATTGAAAGAACCCCCTCAAAGCCATTCCTCCCTATTAGCACAAAAGCTGTGGAAACTGTATAAAATGGCAATGGACAGGTACTTAAGCCTCACTCAGGTTATTCAATGATTAACATAAAGGAAAATTACATACAATTATGTAAAACAAACCACTCACAGTTACAGTAATAATGGGCTTTAGTTTGAGAGTCACAAGAGGAAAACAAAATGGAAAGAGAATAAACCAGACAGAAGAGCCAGAATGAACCACAATTGATCACCAGGTTATTTGGTGCTAAATGCCAGCCAAGAAAAGGAAAAAGCCCACACCCACCCAAATTACACAATTACAAACACTTTCCCCGCACATGAACTCTCCCACCTTTAAAGACTGAAGAAACAAGCACACTATATACTCACTGCAAGGGAGTTTTTCAAACTTAAAGTACATTTTTCAACAGAAAAACCAAATCTGACACATGGATATTTATGTAGTTACAGAGGCTGGCCAGATCTCTGACTAAGAATATTCAGCACCCTCTGATGGAGCACTTCCAGTACTACTGGTAGCACAAAAACTCATCTTAGATTTTACACATGTCAGTCTTTAATCATCACTGCTGCAAATAAACAACTGGATCTTGGAGAAAACAACAGTACCAAAATTGTCCAATACTGATATTGAATTGTAAGGGGATACTGAGCACTCCATGTCCAATTGCTTAGGCACACATGGAATTATTTGCACAGTGTAATTTTTTTTTCCACTCTATTCCACAGGCATTTCCTAAAGCAGGAGCCTGTCTTTTCAGGGATACAGAGACAGAACAAGAAAAACGACATATGGACATTTCAACTGCATTGAGCATCTGAACCTTCTCTCTTTCTTTAAAAATTGCAGATATTTGCTACCAATTTGACAAGCATAAGAATAGCAGATATGCTTGTAGAAATGCTGAGATATAACCTGGGAATGAGAATTCTCCTACTGATTTTAGCTGCAGCTCCTGAAAATATTTGTGAACTATTTCACTCAACCTAAAAAAGTACATATTATGAGGATCTACAGCTGGTATTCCAGCATGAGGGGCATGACAGACAAAGAAACACAGTGAAATTACTAAGGATGGAACTTTTAGGAAAATAAAAATCGGTTAAGTTTGTCTTTCAAAATTGAAAGCCACTGTAACAAATTATTCTTTATAAATAAATCTTTATCTTGTGGTCTCTTCTCTGTCAACAAAACATCTCTTATTGTCTGATCAAAAACTGACTTGTCCAATTAGAGCTACACAAACCACAGGCCCACTGCAGCTCTCTCTGGACCACCAGAGTGTGTGGGGTAGTGGTGGTGCAACTGAGCTCTCTAAACACCAAATAATTAGGTTTGACTCCTACAAATCAGTGTTTGTAAGAAATTATTTTTAGCTGTAATTTAGACGGGTTTTCCTAAAGGCACCATCAACTGACACTGAGACTTCCTGATGCCCTGTGGCAAATCGTTATATCAAATACAACAATATTTATTTTACTGCTTGAGAGCATAAACACACTCTCAAGGCTGGGGCATGATGAGGCAGGACTGGCTCTTAAGCAAGTTGGAGGCTGCAGTGACCTACAAACCAGTTCCATTACTCTGTGGCCACGTGCAGCAGGAAGGTGGGGCTTCAGGGCCACAGGAAGATGACAAGATCAGACAGCTGAGGGCATTCGACTCCTCACAGAAACACCTCCTGTTTGGAGCTCTCCTTTAAACAAACAGGATCAATGCTCCAGCAGTTCCACAGCTGAAACTGAGCCAAAGGAGTCAAAAGGGGAAAAGAGGACGTTCTTTTTAACCCCTCACTGCCAACCCTGTCACACAGGGAAATCACAGCCTTGTAAAAAGGAGAGGGAATAAAACATTGTCTCAGGGGCTCACAAATTAATTGTCAAAATAATACAGTTTGTGGGACATCCATTTTTTGGACATGACTGGATAAACTGCTCTGCCTACAGCAATCATCATTCCATAGTTCCTTCCCCAACATGCTCATCCCTGCTCCTATTTGACAATCTGGGACTTGGATCCAAAAAAACTTATTACTACAATCAGCAAGACTGAGATCATAAAACCCCTGGGAGCTGGGGTGGGAAGGAGCAACTAGGGATGGGCTGGAGGCAGTAACCTATTCCTCTGGCTCTGTCACAGCCCTCTGACCACTGCACTGGGAGGTTCCAGTGTGACAACAGGATTTATTCCCTCAGCAGTACAGACATTTGTATAAAGGTTCTTGTTATACAATAAACAAGAAGTTAAAAAAAATTTCCAGAAGGACTTATACCTCCTAAAATGAGCCCTTCTTGCCCTTCAAGAAAACCCTTCACACTTTAGATGCAGCTTATGTGCAATTAATACATTCTAGATTTTAACATAGGATGGATCAACATAATAAAAATATATTAGAAGTCCTACATAAACTCACAATTCCACGAGGTTTGGAAGCTTCTGTGCAAGGTTTTCTGGCTGAAAGAGAGTTAGAGATGTTTTTAGGTTTCAAAACAAGGAACAAGACACATATATTGTGTACCCTGGTCATTTTAATAACCACACTAAAACATGTCAGCAGGAAAAATGGCAACAAGGAGCCTCTATCCAACACCCTGTTTCCACACCCCCAAACATTCTCCATCAGGGCAATCTGGGTTGTGTCAAGGGTGAGCAATTCACTACTGAAACAAAGCTGCAGTCTAGAGGTGACATTAATATGGTCCCCAACAAAATGGGAGTCAGATTTCTGAGGCTGCAAAGATGGATTACCAAAATCTTACTTTTGAAAATATATTCAAATAAATGAGTTAGCTGAAGGCAAGAGACTGCTAAGAAGCTGCAGCCTTTACAGACTTAAAGCAGAACAAGAACTACACAAGATGTGTAACCATAATGTGCATTTTATAATGCTGCTAAACTGGGAAATGACCTACAATCTTTGTGTAGCTTTAATCAATTACCACCAAGCCAGCACTGCTGAATCCATCAATCTAGATTTCCATATTTCCATATTAACATGCATATCATTCTCTAACTGCTAACTGGCAGTAATTCTTTGCCTTGATGGCATTTACAACCATGAACACTTATCACAAAATTGACTTCACAAGTTTCAGATGTCATGTTGGTAACTGTACTCAAAATTATTCAAGGTTAAGACAGTTTTATTGCTTAAGAAACCTACTTTAAACACAGATATGTTTTATTGAAAATGAGGTTTTTCAATACAGATAATACGCAGAAACAAATGGGTTTTAAAAGAAGCTCAACCACACGATCATTTTCCTGATAAAATTAGCAATTTTCATGTGAATTAACGTGACATGTGACACCTGAAATAGGTGTATTATTATCCAAAATACAGAACTTCGTGTTCATAACTTGATTTGCTCCCCTGAAACAGCAATGTAATGATATTCTCTTGCAGCAAACAACCCCATTGTGGGTGTTTGTTGAACTCGGGAGCAGCAAATGCCGGGCCAGGTGAAGAACTGAGGGGTGACGTCAGAAGCGACCGAGGTGACGTCATGACCCGGCCCCGGGGCTGTCCCTGAGCCGGCGCTGCCACCTCGTGGCAGCTCCGCCACAGCGCACGGGCCTTCCCGGCACCGGGTTCATGGGGGCAAAGAGAAAACCTCACACCGGGGAAACCGGCAAAGGCTGCGGCTCAAGCACGAGAATTCAAGCTCGAATTGCAAAAATGGAGAGGAAGTGTGAAAAAACCCAAACTCACTTTCCTTCTTTATCGCACTAAGGGTGCCAACCAGAACCACAGACTACTGTCACTGCTGCTCTGTCAGAATGGGACAGCACTGCCTGTTCTGAGTTCAGAAATTAAGGACAATTGTTCTTTGATATGGCCACATCCTGCCTCTGGCAGGGCCATGAAGGCAAACACCTATTTCCTTTTAATAAATGAGGAAATTGGGTACTGGAAGGCTCATGGTATCAGTCAGTATTAACTGAGAAGTGGGAAGACCTGACCCTGGGATACAGGTGTGCTTTCTGGCTTCTTGATCCATTCATTATGTCACAGCCCTCCATCATTTCCATCTTGCCAATGAAGACAAAAATGAAATTATTCTTAGGCAAGGTAAATTCTGTCAGTGTAACCACTCCAGACATTTTCACAGGACTCATCTGTCAAGGACAGGAGTCATTTCAGAGGAGCAAAGAACAAAAGCTGAGTTAGTTGAGTATTTTCAGAATTCTGAAGGGATGAACTGGTGGGACAGAAGTATCACTTAACTTTAAAGAAACATGGTGCAGTATTAGTTTTGGTGATTGCTAATAATCCTCATACAATTTAAAATGTATTGATGAGCTAATGCTCATCACCTTGCATGGAATCAAATGAGTAAGGAAGAGACCTCTTCCTTCATTAACTTATTTGTTTTCAACTATTCTCAGGTGAGATTTCTGCCCCACCCCACCCAATGTACATAACTAACTACTACTTTACTAACTTAAGAGCATTACTTGGGGAAATAAACCAAACTCATTATGAAAATACTGTTCTGTGAAAATACTGATGACTTCTGCTCTCCCCCACTCCTCAGATTTTCTCCCTCTCTGTGTTCTCTTTTTGCCAGAGGAATTACCCTCAATCTCAACCCTCACTCCCAGGGCACATTCCCTGAACTCCCCCACTGCTGCTCTCCAGGTTCTCTCCGAGTCACCCAGGCTGATCTCAAGTATGAAACTCTCCACTCCAGCTTATCCTTTAACAGTATCCAGTAATTACTTCCTTCTGCCTTTAATGGAGATTGGGAAACTTTCCATGTTCCAAAAAGACATCTGCCTTTTTTTGTAACATGCTGCTGACTCGATCTATTTTGGTCCACTACAACTTCCAACATCTCTTCTGCTGAACAGATGCTCAGTGAATGAGACCCAATTTTAATTGCCTTGTTCCAACTATAGTGCTGAGCACTTGAATGAGATTCCAACAAGTCACATTATGAGCAAGTTATCCTGATTGTTGTCAATCTAATCATGCTCTACTTCACTCTGTTTGAAGTCATTTTGTCTAAGTATGATCTGCATTTCTTTCACTTCTTTATCCAGGCCTTAACACGGGTATACAGAAAAGTGAGATGCAAAATTCTCCTTATTGTTCCATCTTTTGAGCAGTGCAAACTTGATGAACCTTCCACCACTAAATAATCACTGAATGGCACAGAGTGTCAAGGCAGAACTGTTTACAGTCTGACTTTATAGCAGCTTTAATTGGTAACCATGAATCCTGTCCTCCCATTAAAATTAATATACATTAATAAACTATTGCTCAAAACCAGAGCACTAAAATAATTCTCCACAGCACATGCCAACCTAAGTGACTCACTCAATATGAAGAAAAGGCATAAAATCTTCAGAATCCTTTCAGCTTTTGGGCCATTAACTGAAACCTTTATTGAGGATTTCTCATGTATCATTGTCAAAGCTTTAGACATCACTCCTTAAAATGGAGTAGTGGACTTTACCTAGGAAACACTGAAAAACACATAATTTGAGTGATTTTTTGGTCAGGCCCTCCAGTACCTCCACCCTGGCTATTATTTTACCTCTAACACCATGGAAGAGCCCAAGAAAAAACAAACAAAAAACAACAACAACAAAACAAAGCCTTGAAGACTTGACCCTGTTGACAGTGGCAAGTTTTGACTCTGTTCTCTACAGTCTTATCAGCTCAGAACACCTCACACAGTTATGGAACTGCCCCACACTGAATTCTGAGGTCACAACATTTCACTCAGGGTGAAAATTCCTTCAGTTCAGGGAAAAACACTGAAACTGGAAGAAATCACAAAGGGAAATTCCCACAATCCTGACATGAACTGTGTTCTATCAATAGCAGCCCACAGATATAAGTTTCTACTGGCACTTTGCTTGGAATTAGACCCTGGCACTGACAATGCCTTTGGAATTAGGCACAAACCAAGGGAAAAGCTGTTCAGCCTAATGAAGGAATGCAGACTAGACTACCTAGTACCACTTAACAGGAGAAAGACCTGACCACTGAGTGAGTAAAATTTACAGCAGTTAAAAAACCCCCAACAGAACAACCAGCCTGACAAGAAAACCCCCAGCAGATCTTCAGAGCTTCAACAGGGTAACAAATATCCTAAACATTCATTTATTATTCTCTACATTACCTATGCAAGTTCAATCATGACACAACCCAATACTCATCTCTCACAGTTATGACATCATTCAGGGGCAGATTTTCTCTAAGACTTTTTTTTTTTTTAATTATCTTGTTTTCTCTGTTCCAAACCCCAGAATTGCTAAACACACAGACAATAAACACTGCAGTAAAGAGGTTGTAGTTACCAATGTGGTCAGGGAATTTCTTTTCATGTAAAGTCTCTCCAAGTACTGCAGCCCCTCATCCTTCAGCAGCTCCAGAGGGAAGTGATGGAGGTTTCGGTAATTTAGGAACAAGTTCTTGTGCCTTTCCAGCTTTGCCTCAGAGATTGTTTTACACAGTTCTGATGCCATAACTAAGCACCACATCTAGTGCATCTCATCTTCTGAAAGCAGACCCATTTCTAGGAGACAAAAAGAGAAAGAAAACAACTTTATCAAGGTGTGTGCCATGCATTCTTTTGCAGGAAGAGTTACTCATTATCTCATCATTTGTTGTTCCAGTTAATACAGAAAGTATCCAGAACACCCACACCATAAGTCTTTGACTGTTTTCTGGATCAAGTTTTAGTGTAATATAGGACTTGAAATAAAATCTTTAGTCCTATATAATGCTTTCTTTTTCATCCATGGTCAATGGACCTTTCAGATAATTTTGTCAAAGTTGCCACCACAAAGAAAAAAAAAACAAAAACAACCTCTCTTAACCATTACTGATGTCCTACATCTGTTCTGTTACATGTATGTGCTAAAAAAAGAACACACAGATAAGAAAAATGCACAATTAACAGAGGACTTCTTAGTCTCAGATGACTAAAATTCACTGTTATGTATCTTTTAAGCCAGAAGGACAAAAGGCAATTAAAGTTTGCTAAGCTTGTCCATACAAAACTACTGGAAGAGTTTACTGGTTGGAAAAGATATTGGGGATGGAGAGCCACTAAGGCCATTTTAAAATAATAAACTAATACAGGAGAAACCTGAAACTTACAGCAAGAAAATTTAGAAAGAGCAAGATTTGAAAGATTTTCATCTCTTTACTAAAAATAAACCCAGAAAGAGCAAAGAGTCAAGCTTTAACTGACAATTTCAAAACCACAAAACAAAAGCAGGAAGACAAATTAAAAATTAACTTGTATCTCAAACCTGACTTTATTCAGCTCGTTTTTCACATACAACCAAAAATCTAGTTGTGATTATGTTGTGTAGATTTAGATAACTGCAGCAATGCTGCATCTTTTCAACTGTCTCAGAACATAATAAATCCAGACTATTTATTAATTTAAAGTTACCAATTTGCTACAGACTCGTGCACATAAATTAATTACCATTAACGAAAGGCAAGGATTTGTAACTGCTTTCCACCAAAAACATTCTCTTAGTTCATTTTCTCACTGAAGGAGTTTTCTAACCATAATAGATATTGGAAGTGAAGGTCCTGAATCGAGAATTCCATCTGATTATAGTAACTGTAAACAAAACTCCAGCTGAAGACCCACAACCCGACCATCCCTGTAAATCAAACTGCTTTTCAGTTTCAGTAATTCCCTTGATTTGCTGATAAGCAGCTCTTACAGGTGACTTGTGTCCTTCTGGGAGAATATAGCATTTGGTTTTGGTTGTTTTAAGAGTTTAACAGTTCCTTTCCTTGGCTATCTTAGGGGACAGGGCACACGCTCTGGCTCTGGCAAGAGTAAAGTTCCCTTAGCTCAGAAGATCAAGGAAATTAAGCCATCACAATTCCCAACTCCACTTCTGTGATCAGCACTAAAACAGTTCAAGGAAAAGCATCAAAACTTACAAGGTGCATAATCTGAGTATTTAGTATTTGTGCATTAACTGCTACAATATAAGAAAGAGTAAAGGAAAGCTCATCTTTACCTGTATTTATTTTTTTAATGAAGAGCTATGAAGTCACAAAACACACACACAATACCCAACAGGCTTCCACTTTGTCCAGAGATGCTTTTTAGGTGTTCAGCACTTGTGGGCTTCTCTCCAGAGTTGTGACTACACATAAAAGCTGCACATTTAGCCATGGGACACACGGACACACGGACACACAACCCCACGGATGCAAAGTCCAGTCACAACCTGCTCCGCTTTGGCTCTGACTTCAAAGCAAACCCCTCCTACTCCCTTCCGCCTCCAGCCGAACTTTTTGTCAAAAATCTTCTTCCAGGGATGAGACACAGCCTTGGCAAAGAGGAACAGCCACAACCACGGCCTTTAAGGGGAGCAAAAGGGAAGGATGAAAGCTGATAACAGCCAGGGATGGCCCTGTCAGGAGTGGGGGCACTCAGGGGAGGAAAGGGCGGAGGAGGAGGGGGCACGGGAAGAAACGGGAGCACGGGAGGGAGAAAGGGGGAAAGGAGGAGAGAGAGAGGGAAAGCAGGGCGAGAGAAGGGGCAAAAGGGGGAGAGGGGGCGGGGGGGGGGGATGGGGAAGAGAAGGGAGGAACTGGGAAAAAGGGGGCATTGGAGAAGAGATGGGAGCACGGGAGAGAGAGAGGGGGAGCAGGGGGGAACAGGGGAGAGGGGAAGAGAGGGGGGGAAAGGGAGAGAGGGGGGGAAAGGGAGAGAGGGGAGAACGGGGAAGAGAGAGGAGGGCACGGGAGGCCAGGGGGAACGGGGGCCAGGGGGAGAGAGGGGGAAAGAGGGACAGGGGGAACGGGGGCCAGGGCGGCCATGGAGCTCCCCCTCACGGAGAGGCGCCGTGCCCGCGCGGACCGGCGGGCAGAGAGCAGGGGCAGAGCACCGGGGACACCCACACACACATCACCACCGCCGCCAGGACCCAATCACCTTGGTCCCGTCCCCGTCCCTCCCTCCTGCCCCGGTCCTCCCTCACTCACCGGGGCCGCAGCGGGAGCGGCGCCGCCGCCGACCCAGGGACCCGGGGGGGGGAGGAGGGGGGCCGGGCCGGGCCGCGCGAGACCGCGGCCGCCGCGCGCCTCTCGCGAGACGCCCCGCCGCGGCCGCCGGCCAATCGCAAGTCCTTCCCCTTTCCCGCCTCATCGCCGCCAGCCAATGGGAGCGCGGCGCCCCCGCAGCGCCTCGCCCGCCTCAGGTGGGATGAGGGGGGCGCAGGTGATCCCGGTATTCCCGGTGTCCCCGTGGCCCAGTGTCCCCTTCCCTCTCCGTGAGGGAATCACAGAATCAGCTAGATCGGAAAAGACCTCTGAGATCATCGAGACCAACCTATGACCCAACACCACCTTGTCACCCAGACCATGGCACTCACTGCCTCATCCAGTCTCTTCTTAAACACCTCCAGGGATGGTGATTCCACCGCCTCCCTGGGCAGCCCATTCCAATGTCTGATTACTCTCTCTGTAAAGAACTTCTTCCTAATGTCCAGCCTAAACCTCCCTTGGCAGAGCTTAACACTCTGTCCCCTTGTCCTACTGCTGGTTGTCTGGGAGAAGAGACCACCTGCACCTGGCTCCCCCCTCCTGTCAGGGAGTTGTAGAGTGAGAAGGTCTCCCCTGAGTCTCCTCCTCTCCAGGCTGAGCCCCTCCAGCTCCCTCAGCTGCTCCTCACAGCACCTGTGCTCCAGTCCCTTCCCCAGCCTCGTTGCCCTTCTCTGGACACGCTCCAGCAGCTCCATGTCCTTCCTGAACTGAGGGCCCAGGGCTGGACACAGCCCTCCAAGTGTGGCCTCACCAGTGCTGAGTACAGGGGCAGAATCCCTTCCCTGGTCCTGCTGCCACACCATTCCTGATCCAGTGTGTCAGCTCCACTTGCTTCCCAACGTGTTCACACAGCCCCTGCTGCTGACCTGTCATCCCCGCTGTTGAAGGCGAACATCATTTCCCCACGGAAGGGGTGGTGGTCAGGGACCACCCTCCCTGCTGCCCATATTTCTGTGTTAACCAAGAATGCAGATTCTTACAGAATCCTGCCTGCACCAAAAACCTCCCCGTCACAGCCATTTTAGTTGGCCTGTGGAAACATTTTGATTTTAGGTGTGTTCGCACACACTAAAATAACCCAACACATAAATCCCATCCTAGGGAAAGGCTTGTGTTGTGACAGTACTCTGGTGACAGCAAATTCCCTCATGCTCTGGATATTTAACATCCCTGGGTATTAAAAAGTTGTTGTTTGCTGAAGATTAGCCCTACAGCTGCCTGAAAAAGGAATCCCAGGTACAGAAATCCTCTTTCTGGTTTCCACAGACTAATTAACATACACTTGTCCTAACAAGATTCGCATAACAGGTCTGCAGGGGAACCAAGATTAACACCTTGCAGAAGGCATTTCTTCTATATATTCAATGAACTTTCTCTTTAAATAAAGCAACACACAAAAAAGCTTAAGATTTTTTTTCTTGGAGACTCATTTCTCTCTTTTTCAGTTCTAAATAAAGAATAGCAATCCTTAATGGCTCATTTGTCATTTTCCTGCACTTGAAAGGCAATAATTGATTGTGACAGGTATATTTGCTCCATCTTACTTGCCAGTTGCAGTCTTCTTGGAGTTGGTTTTTTTTCCAGAAAAATAGATTGGATTTTGCTTGAAATAATTTGAGATGAAATAATTTACCCTTCAAAATTCAACGTCCTCCATATTTATCATATCATACTGCACACATTATTCCTTACTGTGGTTGACAGTACTTGTCTGTGTTTCCCAGCTGGATGTTACATGCCAGGAAGTGGCCTGCTTGTATACCACCACGCTTTTAAAAACAGCAATTACATCACACTTCTTAATGTCACTTTGGTCTCGCGTTATAAATAGCTGAGAAATTAAAAGTTAAGCATATTTCAGACCAAAGTAGAAGCTGAATATGAGCATGGTTAGCAACACATTCCTCGGAGAGAATTCAGTGATGTGTCAAAGCAACTGTACTTCTCCAGGATATTGAATCATTGATCAGGACAGAAACTGTGCTTCTGTCTTCTACTGAAATGCTAACAGGAAAGATGAAGCTTTTTTCTTGGGAGACTTTGCTCCTAACAGAGCCAGGACACTTAATGTGTTCATTGACACATATGTTGTAATGGTTTGGGGTTTTTCAGCTGGAGATTTTTTGAGACAGTAACAGGTAGGAGATAATATTACTGCACTCTGGTATTTTTGAGAGCAAACCTTTGTCTGTCTGTTCTTTTCTGCTCACACCAACACACATCAAGTCATCTCGTGTCTTTCCCCCTGAAGCATTCACTCAGGATTCTCACTTTATTGTCTTCACATTCATTCTCAGTTTTCCCCCTTGATGATCCCTGAAAAGCGCTGCTCTCTCAGGGTGAAAGCTGATCTCCAAAGCTCTGATCCTGCCCAGCACAGGTGGACAGTCCTGCCTGTGGAGTCACAAGGCTAAAAATGATGAGCAGAGCAGGGGACATTGGAATCTGAGTGTTTGCCTCATGGTTGCCAAGGCATTCCCATCTAACCAGTCAGACTAGTGGGATCTCTTTGCTAGGTACATTTTACTGTTTCTTTACCCTAATTCAAGTCTTAGTTTTGTGCTTCTGAAAGCAAGGAACAAAGGGGCTTGAAATTTCCATCTTGCTCAGAAGGATGTCTGATCTTATCTGTGCCTACATATAGAAACTAAAAAAACTTGTTTTGAAATGCCACTTTGAAGAAGTAAATCTATTCGAGTCATTTGCATCTGTCAGTGACTTCAAGACCCACCATCATCCAGTGGTTTACTGGAACAAATCCAGTAATTGGATCAAATGGGCTCAGCTTCACTGGTGATCCCTTGTTTGTGCCAAAATCACACAAGCCAGATGAATGTAGTGTGAATAAAAAGAGATGATGTGTTATCAGATTTATTACACAAGGCAGCTCTTTGAGACCTAACAACTTTGGGAAGATGCAGTTGGAAATACCTTTATGCAAACATTTCCTCTTGTTTTGCCACGTGAAATGTGAAGAAATTATTGTTATTGGCATTTCTGTGACAGGATTCCTGCTCTCAATGTCACAGACCGAGGAGATCCAAAGTATCTTCCTGAGCTTTTGAGTTTGAGTTCTGAACACTCTGAGGTTCAGCCTCCCTAATAACCCTGGGTGAGTCTTTTCCACCCAGTGCTATGGACACCACTTATATTGAATCATGTGCATTAAATTAGACTTTGCAAGTTTAGAATATGATCCAAATATCCAGTGAGCAATTAAAGGTCAGGTTTTAGCAGCAGGAAGCTTTAGTGTGACTGATGCATGACAGGAAAAGAGTGTTTCTCCTTTAAGGTCAAATAATTAGTAAATAATAGTAGTAAATAAGCTCATGCAGTTATACCTGGTCCAGAGAGGTCCTGTGGGTTGGAGGAACCTTCCAGGCACAAAGACTCCCAGATCAGTGTGGTCAGTGATGAACAGCTGCAGTTTCAGCTTTGTTTAGGTTCTGCAGACAGGTTTGTATATCAGTGTTAGCACATGGCACACACTAGTGTGTAAAGCAGTAGTAACCCAGTGCACTGTCTGCTGCATCTGCCAGTGACTCTCTTTGCCATGCTCAGACAGGAGAAGAATCTGCTTAACACCTACCTGGGATATTTGAAGCTGTCTAGGAAAATGACAGAGCCTTCCTTTGCAGGGCAGGATTCCAGCCTGGGGGCTCAAAGGTTTGTGTTTCCTACTGTCTCCTGCTTATCCCCAGAAAATGGTCATTGCCCGGAGTTTTGAAAGTTCTTGTGCAGTTGAATATGCAATGTCATTTTTTTTTGCTCTTACAGACACTGAGGGTGACTTTCTCCCTCATCCATTAGGACTAATGACTTACATTTTTCTTCTAACAAGAGCTGAGGGCTTTGTGTCATCAGCAGAGATTTGGAGAAGCACACAGAGTATTTTCAGTTTGCATTCTTTCTTGGAGAATTTCAAATCTTAATTCTACCTACCCTTGTTTTCACTTTACACTGTCTTACATAAGCTTTTTTCAGTCAATACAGCTTTCATATACATAATGATCAAAGATTCAACTGGTATAAATTTCAAGAATTTTGCATCTGTTCTTTGCACAGGAGGGTTTTTTGCATCACACATACATTCACTGATTTGCCTCTCACACCAGAAAGAAATAAACTCTCTAAAATGTTCAGCTTTTACTCATGGAGAAAGAACCCATTCTCCAGAAAGCACTGGCTCTTCTTAGGAAGTCTTTCATAACTTCCAGTTAGTAATTTTGGTTTAGTACAAAGACAAAGCTGTCTTATTTGAGTGGAATAAAGTTACAGTGACTCATCACAGCATGATTCCATGAACAATTTACTTTTAATTCTGGCTTCTGCAGCAGTACCAAAAGCTGGCAGGCAGATGGAGCTCCTGCCTGCCAAGTGCCAGCATGCCCAGTATTTAACGTTTAGGCATCGTCCACCTTTGGCTTAGGTCTTTTTATTTTCAGTTTATTTGCTATTGTATTTGTTAAACTTGAACTGACTCCCTTTTCAATGGCACAGCAATGCTAATGAAAAAGCTAATTTCAAAGGAAGTTATTTGTAATGCCCGGTATGGTTCAGATCAGCACTGCTCAAAATAGAAGCTTTTAAAACAGTTTATTGCTCATTTGGGCTGAGCTCATTTTTTGAGGGAAATTTCCTGGTAATCACATTGATTATGTTGTGTAATAGATTTCCTAGGAAGTAATGGAAAGTACCAGTCATTTGGATGAGCTGCATTTTGTATGGAACAACCCTAACACAGAACAAGCAAGCAGTGGATTTTGTTCCTGATCGGGCAGTTTCTGCTCATTCTAAATTCCCACTGATCTAATTAATCTCAATTGGAGAAAGAACAATGCCTCTCTGACTGCCCCAGAATCCAAATTCCTCTGTTAATGCGTTAAGCAAATATAACAATGGGCAGAATCAACATTTCTGCCTCTGCTCCATTGGAAAAATCTCAATATGGGATCATGGCAAAGGTAACAAACAGCCAGCTCTCCGTGGCTTTTCAGTTGTTGGTCCTTTAAAGACTGATAAAGGGGCATGTGGCTGATGTGAAGATACTTTGTGTTACCTCTTGATGACAAGTTAATCAAGGCTTTCAAATTAATTTCCATTAACCAAGTATTATTTTTCAATTTATCAACATTGCTGTATGTCACAAATGCATTCATGAATAAAACTTTATTGTTTGGAATTCACTTTATGAAACTCTTTAAACTTGACTGATTTTGTTCAATTAAAGCCACTTAGAATTATCTCCAGTTTTGCTTCACTTCAAACCAATAAAGTAGTAAAACTTAAAATGCAAATTTAGACAGCACATGGATGCTGATTAACTTCAGGCAGCAAATAGCATGAAATGTTCTTTGGTCTATTTTTATATGACCTCAGTAATATTATTTTTTACTACCACCCTCTGCTGCCACTGAAGCTGTGTGGTGGTTATTTCTCCATCTTTCTGCCTGGCCCAGGGTTTGCTTTCTTTTCATCCTCAGTTCAATTGACAGATTTGCCGAGTTCACAAGAATTGTCAAAAGAGTCCTGAGCATTTCTAATGATTTGTTGGATCCAATTACACCAAAAGTTGTTATTCATTCAACTGAAATCAGTGGTTTTAACATTAAATATTAATTATTCTGAAGTTGTTCCTACTTCCAGATACCAAACTTATTCCCATTATTTAATCCATGTCTATTGTTGTCTAATGTAATTTTCTTTCTCCTCTCTTAGCCATTTATTTTTCTGAGAGAGAGATCTTATGCTCTTCTGGTGTCCAAAGAAAGTTATATCTTGTAGAGAGACTTCACACCATCAGCAAAGCTCCACTGTTGCCAAAAATTTACTTTAAAACTTCAATAAAATATTATATCCTTATACTCTCACCCGCAGAGTTTCATAATTTTAACACACTTGAAATGAACGTGTGGTACAGTTGTTTTTTTAGTGACAATACACATGCTTGAAATAACATTTTATGTATTTATGAGATGTTTGTATTTCTCATGGAAAAGCTCCAAGTGAGGTGCCAAATATTCTGGTTGTGTAAGGTGACCGCTTTTGTAATTTTATTCCACCATTCATATCAGAAGGGTGTTAACTCTGTGACCTGTTACATTATGATAGAAATGAGGCAGGTGGTGAGCTATTTTTCTTTCCAAGTGAATATAAATAGTGAAGGGGGAAGCGTGGTGTACACACAGCTCTTTGATTTATGCAACCACACTGTGGAACCTGTCGGAGTGAAGTCAGATATAGAAATCTTCTGTTCCTGGGACCAGTGGGAGATTTGCTTTTAGAGAGCTTGCAGGGTTTCTCCTTTTCATGTAAACCATCCATCTGGTCACAGCTGGGATCTGACCTTTCTTTTCATTGAACACACAAGGAATAGCTCAAGTGCATCGCAGGATGTCCCACGTGTTGGGGAGACACTCAATAAACTGCTTCCAGTCAAATGCAGGATTTTTAGTTCTCGAGAGTAAACCAGGAAAGTCAAAGATCTTTCTTTTCTTATTGTTCTCTGAGTATCCTCTCAGAAATTCTTCCTGTGAATTCTTGAGCACTTTGTTACTGTCTAATAGTCAAAATTTGAGCTGAAAGAGGTAAAAAAGTCAAGATACTTGGGCTGGGGAGGCTCTGAGGTGGTGGTCAGTCTTGCAGCAGTGCCTGCTTAGTGTAGGTACTTTTCTCCAAGTCCTTCCCTCCCTCCTGGTTTTATCACATTTCCAACACAACACTGACAAAGACTTTTCTGGATTATAAAGCCATGGCACAGTATTAGTTCCCAGCTCCCATTTTCCCTGATGTAAGGAGTGTTTTGGACAATACAGAATCGTGTCTGGCACCAGCCCTGCCCCTAAGGAACTATTCCAGACCATGTGCCTGGAGTGGGATAACATGTTCTATCTGACAAAAGGAGCTTGTTCAGCCTTCATTCAAAATCAGAAAGGGGTACTCAGAGTAACTTCTACAGATATAACCAGATCCTCACACTGAAACTATTTTTCCTTTTTTACCAAAGGCACAGAAAAAAGAATCATGTGCCTTGAACCCTCTTCCAGAGATTAATTCCCCATAATTCTGGGACAGTGAAGTAATTAGGTCTATTAAGCCCTTTTAGTGACCTAGTGAAGTCACACTCAATGAGTTCAAGCTTCTTAAATACAAATTATATACTTAGAACAGCTCTCCTCTAGTGAGTGATGGCACCTTTACAGTGGTAATCCAGAGACACACAGAGATACAAATTAGAGACAGTCCTACCAATACAGCTCCAACTTCACTATAATCCTTAAATTAATATGTGTTTCTTTCATAAAATAGAACCCAACCAGACAAACACATCCAAAACACAAAATCTGCCTGTTGGAGAACACATCCCTGCCAGTGTTCAGTGCTGCATGACTGGGTGGGTCTGTGGGGAGACATCCTTGGCAGGCTCCTATCAGGGAAAAAACCACTAATAATATTTTACATTAATTTTATTTAGATGTTTGAAAAACATCTAAAACCAAAGGAGAAATTTACACCAGATCTGTTTCATGTGGTTTATATTTTTGAAAAACGGGCATTCTCTGTGTATATCCTGTCCTTAGAGGTGACTACTCTGTAAGGTCACTCCTGAACTTCACAGATTTTACTCTGGAGTAAAACATGACAGGTGTTTTAACATGTACATCTTCAATGATGTAGAGGAAAATGCAGGGAAGGATGGAAGAGCTAGGAAATAAAGAACATGGCTTAGATGAATCCTGCTTTCATTTGGATTTTGTTGCTGGTTTATCCTATATCTGTTAAATCTGTACAGCTATGATTTTTTTTTTTAATTTTGAAATATTTTCTTTATTCTAGCTTAAGACAGTAGGTTGAGAAATGGATCAGTCTGGATTCGGAAAAACAGGTGGATAAATGCACCATGGCTTGGCCTCTACTTTAGGTTTTAAAAAAATCAGTCTAAATAGCTTTAATATACCCTTCAATAAGTGGAGAAAGAGGAAACCAATATTGTGAAATGGAGCAGCCCACTTCCCTGAAAGATTGATGTGGTCCCTCATGCCAGCCTTTAACACCTATGCCAAGTTTGTACAGGTTGATGACAGGACATGCTGTATTTCCCTGGTGAGAGGGCTCAGCTCTCAGTGACTTTGGCCATCCCTGGTGCAGAGAAAAAACAGGGCAGAGAAGCAAAGAAATTTTTCCTGCTTCCCTTTGCAGGTGTTTCCTCCCTGAGCCCTTCACCACACGTGCATGACTTCCCAAGCAACTCAGGGGGAATGGCAAATCCTTTTGGTTTGAAAAACTGTCCCTTTCCTTCAGCTCCTCGGGGAAGGACTGCACTGAAACAACATGAAATGACTGCTAAAGAGACTTCTTGCTGAAAGACAAAGTCAAGCATCAATGCACAACAGCAGCATGGAAAGGTAACAGCAAAGAGGGAAAGGAGCAAAGCAGATAAAAGCATCACAACCTAAGTACTTAGAAGACCCCCAGGGTTCAACCTCTGCTGCTGTCATAAAGTGTTTGAGTTTGTGCAACACCTGATAGGAAAAGTGTCCAAACCCCACAGAAGGTGAACCACACAAAGGGGACTTTCCTTGCTCAGCAGGGACAGAAGTCATGCCCTGATATTCAGACAGAAGCACCACCTTTCAGAGAGCTGGCAGTGAGCATTTGTTCTAAGGCACTCTGTTAACTTATTGACAGCACGTTGTCCTATTTGATATATTTTATTTTATTTGGATTTTTCAGTTTTATCTTTCCTTCTTGAATTCTGCCTGTGGCACAGAACTCACTGCTATGCAAATACTGCAAGGAGAACATTACAACACACCTCAAAAGTGAGTAGTGTTTCTCTGTGTTGTTATTTATACAAAGCTAGAGCAAGGATCTTTTGGGGGGGAAAAAATCCTCATGAATTGGTAAAACTGAAATTCAGCTCAATGCAGAAAACTCTGCAATTTGCTTCATAATTTGCATTCCATGTTATAGCAATAATATGGAATGTCCAAGGGGTTGTACAGACTCATCTGTTCAATGAGAGCAAACTCCAGTGAATGTTGGAGCAAGGAAGAAAATCTGCTTATTTCTGGGAATTGGTGTCAAGGAAGAAATCAAGGTAGAACAGAGATTTTGCAGAACTGAGGAAATTCTGTTAAAATATTTTAATACATTTGCTGCAGACAACAAATGTTGTCACTCAAAGTTGAGGACAGGCCTGTATCCTTTAACCTCCCTCCCTGCACCAGCACCCAGGTCAAGCAGGTCAGTTAAACACAATATGTGGGGAGAGGATAAAACTTCCACACAGTGATTTCTAATCAGTATTTCTTTGGTTTATAAAAGTGCTGCTGCCAAAGTAATTTAATGAATGTTTCTGCTTCAAGTGACCAGAGACAGGAAGGCCATGAAATATTTGTGGATGGCAAGTTTACAGAAGGAAAATAAATGGAAGGGAAATAAAACCCCTTTCCAGCAGTATTTGACTTTCCCAACCCGCATGACAGACATAAGCAAACTTCTCATTTTGTTCATGACAGTTGAATGTGGTCCCCAGTGTTTTCAGGTCCCTTGGACTTTCCTTCTTTCCCATCACTCAACCAAGAGATAAGTTATCTTCAAGAGGCTTGAAGTGAAATTACAGAAATAGAAATATGTACTAATCAGAAAAGCAAACTTACTCTCATATCTAAGTTTACATGAATCCTATCAGTATTTTAGCCACTAAACCATTTGATTTCCCTTGTGCTTCTCTGTATTTGCCTCCTTATTTTGACTTAGCAGTTACATTAATAGCTTTGTTTTCTTGCTCCAAGAATTTCAGAAGAAACACAGCAACAACTCCAAAGCAAAAAATTCTCAATTTTTGCTGAGCAGTGCAGCAGTGAAAAGAGCTTTGATTATGAACAACAATAGCTTTGTCCTCTTTTTTCATACCTAATCTTCCATTGCAGACTAGAGCCTTCCTGCAAGGTATTTTTTTGTAATTGTGGCTGTCCCCTCATTAGGTAGCACTATAATCCTTCACCTTCTGTTCCATTCCAGCACGTTTGCAGCTCTGGATTCAAACTGGATCACTGCTGGGTCTGTACAGCTGCACTGAATCTCCAGTGGGCTGACAGTCATAAACACTGAAAAATAATTTGGCAAACAATCCAACCCCAAATTCACAGTGCAGCTGATAAGGCTGGCAATAGTTGATGACTGCAATACCATATAAATTCCAGCTAGAGATTACTGGTCATCTCTTTTCTCAGAAAACTCCAACAGTACGTGTAAACTGTCCACTTAAAAACCTTAAGTGCTTTAACTTTCTGGAGCTATTTACAAGTCTTGGAGACCACAGGGAGAACTTCCTTAAAAGGGTAAGAAAAGTCACTTCTCTTCCTGCAGCCAGAAAAGTTCTTACAATCAGATCATCCTCCTGTTGTTGGGCTGATTGGAGGAAGAGGATGAAAACATTAAGAGTGTTTTGGACTGTCGTTCCCAGAGGTGAGAACTTTCTGCAAAGACTTCCATCATCAATTCCAGAAGACAGTCAGTTGTAGATGACATCAAAGGAATGTCCTGACTTTCATGCTGTTGCTGATGAGAGGGGATCACACAGGTAAACCAGCTCTCAAAACATCAAGGGCTTCAGAAACTGTAACTGAAGTGCTCTGAAAGCAGATTGATAGAGCAAATTGGGGTACAATATGTGGGCAACCTCACCCATCCGAAATCTCAGGTCATTTCAAAAGAAGGGCATAAATGTCCATTCTGAGGTCACTTACCAATTCTTGTGTTACCACTCTGACTAATGTTTATTAGACTTCCTAATACTCCAGAGACACACAGACCACAATCATCTTCCCCAAGCCTTGAGAATACAAGGACACTTCCTCCCTTATTGCAATATAAGTTCCAAGTTTTCCAGACTGTACTGGGTAACTGCTCATACTGGTTTAGATGATGCAGAAACAGCTGTATCAGACAAATGTTGGTGTATTTTATTCATTTCAACGCTTCTGGATGCACAATCAGTTTGGAGAGGGGAAGTCCATGGATTACAGTCTTGCAGTTGTTTCCTACTGTGCTGGGTGGCAAAATGATGATGACCTGAGGCAGAGTGGCCTTACCAGGGTGGCCAGTGTCAGCTGGTGTCAGACTGCTATAATAACACTTCTCCCCAGCACTGAAAAGCATTCAAGACATTTCCCTCTTGTTTATAGCTCTTCCCATAAATGATATTAGTCTGAAGTAGCTTGTGAGGCAAAGAGCACTTCAGTGTAAACCTTCAAAGGGTGATACCAGAACAGAGCTGCACACAGGCAGCCTTGTTAGGAATTGTTTCCCTCTTTGCTTCTCAGTGCTTGAGCCACTTCCAGACTGTGTTCTTTAAAGAGCATTTGAACACAGAGTGTGCACAACCCAGCAGGGAGACAGCTCTGTAACTCTGCTGTTCTTGCCCAGGGTGCTGATGCCCCAGTTCAGTACAAGGCTAATTGTGCTGAATGTCCACAGCAGATCTGGGCCATGGTCACAGTCATTGTGGAATCAGATCTATTTGCTGTAAACTTTCACAATTTGTATTTCCTGCTTATACATGTCACCCCTTATGCTGTGCAAAACACACTAGTACTTTCCTGAACATTTATTATATAAATTAGTGTATTAAAATTTTATGGCATTTTTGGTGTGATGATCTAAACCAATTCTTTTTCATGAGAGAACCAGCAACAATGAATTACTTGTCACTCAATAAAATACACATATATTTAATCAACAACAGTATAGTGTTTTCATAGGAAGTGCTCATATCATCTCCAAATTAAAACAGCTGAGTGGTTTTAACACTATGGAAGCTTCACCTCCAGTGCATGTATTTCTTACACATTCACTTAACAAAATATTATCCCAGGCTTCAAGTCCTATATTTGCACTGGTAATTCACTTATATGGCCATTTTGTTGGGGAAAAAAAAAGAGAAAAATATGTACATTTTTTGCATTACTGAAGAGCTAATAACGTTGTTTTAGCCCAGCCCCACTGTCTATCACCAGGATCTTAGTTCAGAGATGTTCAAGGTCCAAATCAGTCAAACAATCTAATTCAGCCATCTCACTCCCTCAGGCCTGGCTGGAAAATGTCAGCCTAAAATAGCATGTGCTTGAGTACAACAAGCTAGAAAGGCACTTGTGATGTATTTGTGTGTACAAACAGACATCACAGATACATGGAATAGGGACCAACCCATTCCTCAAGGAGCAGGGTTGCCACAAACAGAATTTAAATGACTGCAAGGAGTTGCAGGAGTTACATTTCCTTCCACCTGCACAGCACCTCCACAAAAATAGGGAAAGAGCTCCTTAACCTCCCCAGGTAGTGAGCAGGGATTATAGGAAAGATTAAAATAGACACCCCTGAGGTACCAGTTACAGCCTGGCCCAAATGCCAAGGGCTTACAAAGTGAGCTAATGCTCCAAACAAGACCATAAATCTTATATAACTTATGAGGCAACTGATGAGTCAAGAACAGAATTTAATGCTCAGCAACCACTTGATTACTTGCTTTTGAACAGGACCAAGTTAAACGTTTCTTAGCTCCATTTTCAGCTGGGGAAAAAATATGATATCAGAGGTACATGCCCAGATTACTTAATTTTGTTTGTGCTTCAGCAAATGAAGCACAGAATTTACAAATACCTCTTTCAAAGATCAGTCCTTACCTATCTGCTGCCCTTAAACTTTCCTGGAAGCAAGTGAAAAGCTTGTCTGAAGTGTGCTGGAAGGTAAATAAAGCATTTAACATACCAGAGAAAACATAAGATATTCACAATTTTGAGGGTACAGGGAGAGCACACAGCAGAAAGGAAAAATCCTGAAAACGTGTTCTTTAATGGGACAATTGTTGAGTAAAACCCTGAAGAATTTATATGGGAAATGTCTGTGATTCTTTCACTTAACAGCAAGAAATCAGTAACTGCGTTTTTCCATCCTGAGCTCATTTTCAAGCAGCATGGCAAAAACGTTCTGGCAGAAATAAAGAATTCTGCATTATCACCTTGATCAAATGAAATCATTCAGTATTCAGAAATTCTCAAATATTTTTACTTGCTCCTCTTACTGTTTAGAGATTTATTATTGAAAGCTAAACCCTTGCTATTTCTTTTTTTCCTCTGCAATAGGAAATTTATACCATTTATATTGAAGAACAGCAAATTGCTCTATTTTTCACTGTTATGAAGAGCTACACTACATTTCAGTCAGAGTCCTAGCAAAGCTGGTTGTAAACAACATTTGAATTCACAGTTCAAGTATAAATTTACAATTCCATTAAAATTCAAATAAAATCCAAAGTAAAACTGGAAACTAGATTATTGGAATAGGATTTTTTTTACTAAGTTTGCTGAGAAACGTATTTGGGGAAAAAACCCTCTCATATCATTAAAAATATATTATGTGATATTTAGTTCATTGCTAATCAATGCTTTTTTTAAAATTCAAGAATTGAGTGATCTATAAACTCTTTTTTTTATAGTCTTTCCATAAAATAGGCCAAGTTTCTACTCAGCTTACCACGAATAAAGAAAATACAAGAAAAAAGAGAAACTTAGGTAATCATTTGGTCCTTTTCCCCACACTGAATTGCTGGGAGAGCCCTTCCACGGTGGAAAAGTTTCACAAGACATTTGCTTGCTTAGCCACAATTTGCTTCTCTTATTGTTACTACTAGAGACCTTTAGTTGCATTTTTCAACATTCTGTATTTCGCAAATGTTAGCACAGGGAATTTAAAGACAAAAACTCGGGTGAATACATTTGGATTACGTTTGAGGACAATAATTACAGCCCCAAACTGCAACTCAGAAGACAATGGCAGGCTCTTCACTCTATTCAGGCTTTGGATGAGACCCTTTTCAAAAGCAAGTTGGCAGAAACACAGGAAACTATTACCTATCCTAGTTCAATCCCAGAAACCTTTTTTTTCCCTTTTTTTAACGGTTCCTCTGTGTTAAAATGAAAAAACTGAGGTGGCAACACCTGACCTTGTCCTGCACATCTGGTTTAGGTGCTCGTGTCCTGTCTTAATTAAAAGCATTTAAGATTAGGTCGCACACAGGGAAGATTTGGATTTTGTAATAAGCAGGATTTATTTTCCTAAGAAAAACTGAAGCTAAATAGCTCGAGCAAGAGTTGATATTTTTTCTCCTCCCTTCTCTGAGCACCAGTTCTCAAATGTTTTGGTCGCTCCTCTCACAAAAAGGAACTGAGCTGCTGAAAGAAGGGCTGGGAATTCGAACAGGGATCTCAGCCCAGAGGGAACCAAGACAGAGGGGCGCCTGGAAGTGCCTGAATGGCTGAAAGGGCACACAAATAGAGCACACATGAAACCTAAGCAGGTACAACCATTAGCTGGAGAGCTGGCAGTGTTATAAAGATGCTTTTCAGATAGGCATTTCATCCCCTGGCAGATCCTGCTCTGGCTGGCTCTGTAATGAACCTCTTCATCTCAGTAACAGGAACTTGGCTCATCCAAGCCATCCACAGAACCAGGGAGGTGCAAAAGCAAGCAGTGCAGATAAATCCCATATTTGTAGCTGCTGCTGACTCTGCTGGAGGACCCGACCCTGGCATCTGCAGGCCATAACTCCTGGACAAAGCCACACTTTTCAGCTCCGGATCTGATATGAAGCTACTCTGTCAGCACTTGGGAAGGAGCACTGTGGGAGGGGGCAGGTACTCCTGTCCCTAAGGGACACTGCTGGGACTTATGGCACTGGGGCAACAAGCAGGCACCACTCAGAGCATCAGGGTCCAGGACTGAGACACCAGAGTCCTGCCAGGGCAAACACCCTTGATCCAGAACTCACAGAACTCACAGAACTCACGGCTCTGGGGCTGTAACGGAAACTTAACCCTATTCAGTCTGAGAACTGCACAAGCAGGAGGAGTTGTACATGTCCCCTCCTGTTGTCCTTGACACAGAGAAGGACAGAGAACTGGGGGCAATAATCTCCTCAAGTGACAGGGCCCATGTGCCAGAGGCCTCCTACGCTCCTGGGAATTTGGCTGGTGGATCACAGGCACTGATAATGGGATAATGGGATGTTCCTCCCCTGCTCTTGCCGGCAGGAAGTGTTTTATTTATGATATCACATAATATTTGCTCTGTTTCAAGACAAAAGGAGAGGAGCTGCCTCTGCTTGCTTTCCAAAAATAATCTTTTCCTTATTCAAGTCCTAAAAGGGAGTCCCTGGGTTACCTGGTGAGGGGTTTGATCATCTCCTGCATGAAGTTAATGTCCCACTTACTGTTTATTTCAGTGCCATGAGAGCAGGGCCCAAGGACCAGCCACGCTTTGCTAATCATACCCTATTAAAATAATTGCTAAAAGCCATGCTTTGTCTTCCCCCCCAGGCTGAAAGGTATTTGTGTCAGGATAAGAGGGATCAGTAAATTATCAATATAATCGACTGCTTTGCATGTAATGATTTTACTTTAATTTAGTAACTCAGTGGATTGGTTTAAAAAATTAGCATGTCCTTTCTAAGTTCCCAGAAAAGAGAAACTAATCCATTTATTACAGAACCCTATGTTTTTGTCCTGACAGAGAACTGTATCCACTCAGGAATGCTAGCACAAGTTTTACTGCCTTTTATTTTTCCCTGCTGTTAATGTACATTTAAAGTGAATCCCCATGCTTCAGAGGAGGCTCAGCTATTTTCAGCTACAAGTAAGCAAAGCCATATTTGGGTCACAAAGAACAAACAGCAGATCTTCACTTTAGATTTTATAACACCACTTTAACCTATTGCTATGTTATTTAATCTTAATTGAACCATGATGGAAAATTAAGATGGATAGTTAGTTATTAAAGAAAAACTGGGTGGTGTTACATTTCCCTTTAAGGAATTAGTATAATATTTCATATTTTGCTTATTTTCTCTCTTTAAAAGCAAGCAATTAGCCTGCTAGCCCTCCCCTATTTGGTAAATTCAGCATGCAAAGTAAGAATCACTTGGTACAAATATTTTCTAGAAAAAAAACTAAAGTAGCTTGCTGGATTTTATGCAAGTGCAGTCTTTAAAATGAAAGCATCTAGGGCAGTCCAAGAGACAGTATGGCTCTTTTTTTTTTTAAAGAATATAGAAGAGTGTAATATTTTTTTTCCCCATCACATTTCTGAGCAGCTGATCTTTCCCTTCTACAGGAACATTCTGCTTTCCACACAGTCACGTGCTGTTACTGACCCAACTGGGAAAGATTCATTCAACTCGACCAATTTTTAGAGGAAGATTTCTCCACGAGAATCGTGCAGTAACTAATCTGATGCTGAGCAGCAGCACTAACACAAGGACAAAACTTGCAAAGCTGAATGCACACCACAGAATTGCTCAGTTCAGGACTCCACAAGCCAGGCCAGTGGTCTCTCAGCTTGGGCTGTTTTTGTGGCCTGCTTGAACAGCCCACTCTGCATTAGCCCAGCAGAGCTGTTTGAAAACCATTTCAGTAGCAGCTTTTCCAGATGTAGGTTCAGAGCAAGCCAAATGCTCTGGCTCTTCAGGATAAAAAGCAAACTGGAAGCTGAGTCTGGAACTTTCAGCTCAAAGAATCTGCTCTGAAACACTGTAATGGTTCCACAGGGCTTCACTTGGTACAAAAATGTGTCCAAGTCGTCTTTCCCCCTCCTCCCCAAGGTTTTCTTTTCCCCCTCCCAGTATACAAGTTGTCCAATAATCTGTATAAAGTTAGAATTATTTCTATTAAGGCTTCAGAAAAAAATATTTTATAGTCATAATAGAGAAAAAATACCCACTATAATTACTGTCTCACACAAGGAAAGATGACCAGCTATGCAACCTACTAAATTATTTACTATGCAATGAGATGGGCTCTTATGGAATAAATAAATTATGCAAAGATACAACTTACCCAGCAGAGAAGCATCTTTATAATGTTGGTAGCTCTTAAATTACAGGAATTTCAAACTTTAACTCTTCCTCTCTTCAAAGAATCACAGTTGTTTAGCAAAGATCAATGTCAAGGCAATAACTTACAATTATCAGAATTTTTGTTGAGTACACTCTGTCATTGCAGATTATTCTATTATTGCACAGCAACTGCTGAACTAGAGGAGCAGTTTAAAATACTGAATTGAAAAAGTTCCAGCTTTTCAATTCTCTCCCCTAACCTGGGATTCTGCCTCTTATTAGAGGAGGATTCAAGGCAAGGGGATATGTGTATTCTCTGGTGTTCTGTAGCATATTTTTACAGTACCAGTTTCCAGACCCTCCTTTTCCCCTTCCTGCTTTCTCTCTCTCTCCCTCTCCAAACCACTGCAGGATCTTTAGATGTACATGATGATGAAAAATGTAAGATGGTGAAAAAACACCTGATTTTTCAGATGAGTTGCCTGTTATCCCATATTAATGTCCATCTCTGAGCTACTGCCACTTAAAGTTTGTGGAGATGCATCCAAGTAATTGATTTTAAATATACTGAATGTTGAAATTAACTCCTGACATTGAGACCAAGTGGGCTGAAAGCATTCAGACTTCCTCCCACTGCAGGAACAAGGTGTACCTTTGCAAGAAGCATCTCTGGCATTTGAAAGATGGATCTCTGAAAACTCCTAAGTTTGTATCTAAGTGGTAACTGCAAAATGGAAGGTTAATACTTCATAGCATTGCTTTTAAAACCAACCATAAGAATAGTTACCAAAAATCAATTTCTTGTATTATCTTTTTAAAATCTGGATGAGGCAGGCTCTGCATAAATAGCACCACATTTTCTTTGCCTGTGGGTACAACACCCAGCACATGCTGCATTCACCAGGAAAGTATCATACAAGTGAGAATAAATAATCTCATCAGTCTCCCAAGAACAGGAAAGAACCACATACCTGAAAAGATTTATTTTCTTTTTTAACTGCATGACTTGATCTGGAAAGGGATATTTTTCCTACCATCTTTACTTACAGATTCAGTAAATAAGAGCCTTAAAACACTGAGCCTCAAAACCCTTTCTCACCTCCCAGCTCCCTAAGGACTAATACTGTGATCCCAGAATATTCACCCCCTCAAACATTCTTTGGTTTCCACAAAATCACTGTGATAAATGAGGAAAAAAAAAAAAAAAAAAACGCAAAAAATGTGGTATTAAGAAATACTGAACATTAATTTTCAGTAACTTAGTCACTTTCAGGGTGTTTTTCCTGGCTTTGGCTGGTAATTTGAGGATTTTAGAGTCATTTCTTTAAAAAAAAATCCTACTGCAAGTTTCTAGGACTCTGCTGTAAAAGCAATTTCCTTTGCCTGGAACAAAATACAGAAGCCTTTGGCCAAGCTCTCACCAACCCCCCTTGCTGAACAGAACCTGGTCTGCACTGTGGATCAGAGCTAAGGAACAACCAGTATTTATGTGAGTTCACCACTGTATAGTCAAAGCATCTACAATAAATACACTTCACTTCCCAGTAATGTGATAGCAAATAAAAAGTTACCTTGATCACACTCCTGCCACAACCCACAGCTCCAGAGGCAAAGATTTTAGGAGAGGTTTAATGAAATTAACTGTATCCTTAATTAGTCTGTCCCAGGGCCAACTGTATTACTCAGAGTAACAGTATTTTTCATAACATCTGTATATGTACTAGTGAAAAATAGATGTATTTGAGTTTTCTCCATCGGTTTACTCCAGCGAGAGTCTAAGAAATGCATATCACAGGATTATACATTGTACTGCCTTCACTGCCAAATCTCACTTGGCACCCACAACAAAAAAAGGACTGATGGCAACTCAAGAAACCACTGACATATTCAGAGTGAGGTTTTAATTAGATCTCATCTTGGCTGAGCATCTCTTTGCATCTTGTTAGAATCCATGTTCCTCTGCACTTCTCAGAGATATTTAAGCACAAGAGTCACACAAAAGCCTGATGGAAAAGATGGATGAGTCAAACTGTTGGGAAGTTCCCAGGGCAGCAGCTCACATTGCACACTCACTCTTCAGGCTTTTTCCTCCACTAAATGTCAGATGTGTCACTGATTGAACAGCCAGTGCCTGAAGAAATTTGATTACATGCCACCAGCACCCCCCTTGATGAACCAAAGCAGCAAGTGAAAAGTAAGGGGGTATGTTCACCTTCAAGTCATTCCTCAGCCAGAGGAAGAAAATCAGTAACTGTTGAAGTGATCACAGCAAACAGGGACAGAGGTGCTCATACAGCACTTGGTGTTTGCACAGGATGGCACGATGGCATTGAGTAAAGCCAAAATTAAGAGGAAAAAAAAAATAAATCAACCAGTCAAAAGCAGCAGTTTCCAAATAACAAGATAATTTGCCTTTTTATAAGGTTGTGTGACACAGCTCAGTGTCTTGCAGGCACAGGCTCTCTGCAACACAAAACTAAAATGGCAAACAATATTGGCCTGATAATAAAAAATAACCTGTAATTCCCCTGTCTCAGCACTCCAAAAAAGCTGACAAAACATAAACCAAATCAGACAGACCAACACACTAAAACATCAACCCACCACGAGTCTCTTTCTGGCTGCTGACCCAAATCACATCGTGATAAACCAAAGTAGAAATTTCAGCTTGTCAGAGACATTTTGGCTGAAGTGTATTGCTTTTCCTGGTATGTTTGTAAAACATAAAGCAAATTCTACCTACTGTTAGGGTTCAGCATCTCTTCACTTTCTCACCTGGAAAAATAATCTGTAGTTTAACAAGCAGGCTTGATTCCAGCTGTAAATTCCTGCCACACCTACTTCACGTTGGGATTTGGAAATGAAAATCAAAGCCAGTACTAGTGGTTTGTGATAACCCAACAGCCAGAGATAACATCTTCCAAAAACCAGAGTTTTTCCTTGCTGAAGAAAAACTTTTGTTTGTTAGGCAGGCTGCTTGTTATTTCACTCAAATTTGGTTGCAGAGACACATCAGGAAAAGAGTTTCAACTTTGAAACTATTTAAATTTGGAGTACAAATAAACACCTTTTATTCCCATTTAACTTTCTAGAATGCAACACTGAGAAACCCCTGTATTTTTGCTGCATCTTACAGAAGTTATCACAACTGACAAGTGTGTAAAAACCAGGAAACTGGAAAGAAATCTCAGTGTATTGAACACCAACCCATTGCGAGTCCATTCCTTACTGCTCAGAGAAACCCTTCAAGTTTCAGAGAAATCAGATCTTCACCACTGAGAGTTGTAACACAAATACTCCTTTGCTTAGTGGATGAAGTCTGAAAACATTTTTCTGATTGAGGCCAGCTTCAGTGGAAACTATTTTGCTGATCATTTAAACATCTTCAGAATAACTGTGATTTAGTCAGTAGCTGCAGATACTTTTTTTCCCTGTTTTGCAAGAAATTGTGGGGTTTTTTTCTCAGTGTATTAAAAATGGAGGATATCTTCACAAAGTCTCACTCTTTCACATAAAATACTCATTCTGACCCATTTCTTTAATTAAGAGGAAATTTTATAAATAAAGTGTGGGGTTAAAGAGCAAAATAAACTTCACAGTACCAGAGGTACCATTTAAATATATATATATATATATATATCCCCTTTTCCATTAACAGTCTAAGTGTGCATAAAATGGTTGTCTTTGCTAGAAAAGGGTAGAAGTTGAGTCTTACCTTGGTCAAATCCCAGGATCCAAGGACAGCTACAATGCTGAGAACTCCAGGAATTCCACCTTCTGCTGCTTTATACTCTGCTTCTCCCACTGCCTTTTGTTGCACTCAAGAACCACTGCCTGGCCACCCCTGCTGGGTGTAGTTGCAATAAAGAATATGCCATGTTTTGCCATAATTTCTGTTACCAACATGAAAAAGGTATGTCTTTGCTGGAGTAAAAAAAAATCATTCTTTGAACCAAAATGAACTCATAAGTCTGAGAGGCCTTTGAGCAAGATATTTATAGACATTAAGTCCTTTTTCTTTGAGATTGCAGCCTTAGAAACATCACACAGGAAGAAAGCCAAACATCTGCGTTGATTTTGATTGTTTAATACTCAAGAGTGAAAAAGTGTAAAATCACAAAGCTTTGTACCACCACACAAAAAAAAAAAACGCAGTTTCATTGCAAAATGACCAAAACACAAGCTGCCTGCAAAGTTTCACACAGCTGACAACAACAAACCCAGGTTCAACATTCTGACCGTCTTCTGAAACACCTGCTGTTCACAAACATCAGCCAGCACAGAGCTCTTGGTACCTCACACATCCTTCTTCGTGCTCTATTTGCTTTCTAGACCAGTGGTTTACACACTGTGGAAGACAGTGCTCCACCTCTGATCTATACCAGCACACAGTTTTTACACCACCACCACCCCCGAAGTACTAATTATGTTTTAAAAGCATTTTGTTTAATCCAAACGCAGCGAAGTTCTTATTTGTGTTTAATGAAAAGCATAACTGAGAGGAGGAAGCTTCAGAAGTGCATGCTGACTGAGGGTGCATCACCCACCCCTTCAGCCACAGGACAGAATTCCTAGGCAAAAGTGATCATGTAGGGTGAGTTAGTACTCCAGACAGCAGGTTAGATTTGCTCTTAGTAGTAACGTGTGTACCTACAGCCCCTGCCCTGCACATGCAGCCACTGGGCCTGCAGGATGTGACTGTTCATCACTTAAATACCTTTTGTTGCCTGAAGGGAGAATTATCCAAAAGTTATCATGCCAGAATGTCTCAGGTTAATGAGAGCTAAGTGGAAAATGGGCTGCTTATTGTAAAACACTTTTAGAACTTAAGCCCTTTTTTAAGTGAGACAACTTTGTTCTCACAGCTGGAAAGCATCCACGCAAAGGAACTGTGCATATCTGTTTAATGTCATGCTAATGCACATTTCCAGTTCTCTACAATAAACCAGCTTTCCAACAACTGATTAAAATGTTGATCTGAAATAGAACTAAAGTACACTGAACAAATTTTTCCCTCCAGACAATCAAAACAGAAATATATCTTGGTATAACCTACTGCATCTGACATTGATGTGCAAAGGAATTTCTAGAGCTGTTGTTGCCTCAGTGGAAACAATACTGATTTTTAAATTAATTTTTTTTATCCCTCAATGCTAAGGCCACCTACATTTTATGATTCACTTGCTCCTCAGTGGTTTATTCGTGACATTACAGTCCTCTGAGCAGGTGAAGATAAACACAGTTTTGGTATTATTGTTCCTAAGGACTGTGTCTGTCAAATATTCTATAACGTACCAATAAATGGTTTTGGCATAAGTAGCTTTTTGTTAGTTGCTAAATATGTTTTCTGTAGATATTTTCATATCTATTTTATAGAGAATTTACCATTTCAGCCAAGAATAAAATTCAAAAAAAACTAACACTGATTATTTTTACCTCTGTTGCTTACTATAGACCTGACTTCTTCCTTTATGTAGTTATTTAATACTTGAAGTACAGAACCTGCTTGCTTGCAGTTAGGCATCTAGCTGGAAAATTCTGGCTTAGATATGATTATTAAGCACAGAGATGTTGCCATCTTTAAAATCATATGGTCAACTAAGGAAACAGAAGTATAGGATGAGACTAGAAGTACTACAATCAGTAACACCCTATTTATAAATGGAAGCACAAGATCTTTTTTGAGCATAAACAAATAATTTTGAAAAAAATATTACCTATTACACAGTGAACAGTATAAATAAGCTTAGATACATGACTTTAGTGCTTCTACACAATTCAGTTTCCCATTCATTTTCCAGCCGTTGGTGGCACTTCCAATTTCAACAAATGATTTCACACAAGATGAGGAAAACATTCAGAAGGTTTTGCAGTGCAGACAAACCTCGTGAGTTAATCTTTGGAACATTAATACATTTGTACAGTTTCAAGCTTAGTTACTAAGGCACACAGGGATGGAGCTGTCCCATCCCTGGAACAGCAGGATCCGTCAGTCAGCACGGAGCTGCTCCTCAGCTTGGCATTTACATTCAGATAGAAAGCAGCAGGCAGGTTTGGAAAATAGAGCTCTCTTAATAGTAAGGCATCTGAAAAGTGACTAGTCATGCCAGACTAAGATAGTTTAACTGGATTCTAATATGGATCAGCACACACAAAACTAGGCTTACATAACCACAGGGGAAAAAAAAAAAATCTCGGAGTGAGCACTCGGCGGGCTGGCACAGCAAAGCCACCCAGGTCCAGGTGTGTCTGCTCTGCAGGGAAGGTGGGGGACAGGGAGTGAAATGTGTGTGTGTGTGTGTGTGTGTGTGTGTGTGTGTGTGTGTGCAGAAATAGCAGCTTCTCATTTGTGCATGTTACTTCTCACATGTGTCCAGTATGGCATTTCTTACCCCAGTGACAAAAATATTCCGGCTGCTATTTTTGCTCCTGCCAGCACTGCCCACGTCAGGGCCTCTGCTGGATTCTGAGTTGAACTTTGAAGTCACTGAATTACAGAGTTAAATTATGTCCTTCATTCAACCAATGTGCAATCCAAGTGAAATTAGCTTATTTTCAAATGATTTAAGTAGAAGGCAACTTTGGCCTGAGGCACACGTTACATTCAGAAAAGAAAAGAAGAAAAAAATAAACTCAAATCTCAAGTTGGGTTTGCAGGACAAGGGGTTGAAAAGGGCATCTCGTTTGTAAACAAAGAAAGGATCATCTGGGAATGAGCTGACACACAATGATCATAAGTGTCATCAATGCCTTTTGTACAAGTTTCCTTCTAACAGGGCAGCATCAGCTCATTTCACTGTGTCAAGGAATTAGGCACTGTGTCATCACGTTTGACACTTCACACTTACCTTTAGCAATACCTTGGATTAAGGTACCCCATATACTGCAAAATAGGTTGAGGTTACTAATGTACTCAGCCACTGAGTCTGTAAGGAGTTCTCCTTACCTCAGTGGGAATTCTATCCAGTCTATTTTGTAAAGTTGTTTTCTTTTTAGAGATATTAAATGTACTACCGTCTAACCATCAAATTCACTATTTCTCATGAGGAAATACTGTGAGAAACTCTTGCTTCAGTGTTCCCTCTTTCATTTCTGCACTGCATTCCAGCTATACAAATAATATCACTTTTGTCAATTCTTGCTATTCTTAGTTTGATCCTACAGGACATGATTTAATTTTATAGTTGTAATAACTGTCTCCTAAAATGTATTCATTAGGTATTGCATATAAGTACACAGAAATGGAACTGAAAAATCAGCTACTACCACTCTTATTAGTCTCACATTCTGTTAAATTTGTGGTTAGTAGCTCGAGCTTTAAATAGAATTGCATAGTAATATTTTAGTAACCAAGTACAATACAGTATTAAGAAAAAAAATAATTTGAAGAGTCCTATTCGAGCACACACTTAATAACTGATGTGCTATAAAACAAACAAAAAAAAATAGAATCCTTTCAATTCCCCAGTAGCAAATTCCTCTTTCTATGGGTGGAAAAATCTGAAAATATTAGACACAGATCTCTGAGGAAAAAAAAATATTAATAGCATGATCTCTCCCAAAAATAAAATTTCCAATAAAATAGTGTGCTGAATAGAGGCTTAGATTCAATGCTTCTCAGTCCACTATTAATAATCTAATAGCTCGACTGTTTCCCCATCCCTTTTTTTCTCTTTAAAAAAAAGGATAATAAAAAATATATATAAACAAATTGCTAAGTAGGCTTCATTAAAGAGTCCTTTCAGAACCACTGTCCATCATTATCATCATCTTCCTCCTCCTCATGGTCCAGATACAGAAAAGCGACTTTCTTTTCTTCAGAAATATCCGACCTTTGGTCGACCGTTCTTTGCAACTGCACAGTTTTATCAAAAAGTGACTGTTCCACCACCTTTTCACCATGATCTTGGGAATAACTGGACAGAACGTAGCCACTTCTTGTGTTTTCATTTTCTGAAGTCTGGTCACTGTGAACTATGACCTGTGACTGACTCACAGCAGGGTCTTGCTGGTTGGATATCAGCACTGCTTGTTCTCCACTTCTCACCGTAGATATTCCACCCATACTGGAAACATCCATTTGAAAAGTGTAAGATGCTTCTTTGGATCCTACTTTAATATGCTTTACAGACTTGTTGCTCTCAGATGACCCTTCTGTTTGTGAAAGATCTTCCAGCATTCCAGAAACGGGTCTTGTAAAGACTATTTGCTCAGCGTGAGTTTCTACGGGACTTATTTTAACGTGCCGGAAAGATCTCGAGCCTCCTGAAAGGGTGTGGTCTTCCAGTTCACTGATTTCGGTGTGCTCAGAGCCAGGCCCGTGGTAGATGATCTTCTCAGCTGTCATAAACTCTTGGGGACCCAACTGAACGTGTCTGACTGAACTCTCTGTCTGTGAGAAGTCCCTGGTGCCGCTGACCTCCACCTTACCGGAGATGGGCCCTTCAAAGATCACTTGCTCGGTACGAACCTCTCTTGGGCCTAACCTGAAGTGCCTTACTGTACTGCTGACACCCACAGACCCTTCTGCCTGGGAAAGGTCCTCTGAGCTATTGAGTGCCAGAGAGTCCGAGAGAGACCCTTCAAAAGAGACTTCTTCAGTTATTTGCCTTGATCCTACTGTGACACGTCTCGTGGACCTGTTGAAGTCCGTTGAGAAGTTCTGGGAAAGATTTCCAGAATCAATCTCTTCTATGGTCGTTGTAGTAAAAGGGCCTGAATAAACCACTTGCTCTGTGGTTTGGATTTCCTTAGGGCCTAGTTTAAAATGCTTCACAGATTGGCTGAATTGTGACGACCCCTCTGTCTGAACGAGACCTTCGGCAGCGCTGAGCTCCAGCGTTTCCGAACCGGGCCCTTCGTATATGACCTGCTCGAACCTCTGAACTTCTGCTGGGCCAACCCTGACATGCCTGGTGGATGTGGTCTCATCAGTTGATGGTGGTGAGTAAGAGACTTCTCCATAATCTGCTGTTTCCAAAACCGAACCGTCGTAAATCACTCTCTCTGTGGTGTGATACCCTGTGCCACCACTGCGCCTTGTCGTGGAGAAGTTATAGATTTCTTGATCAGCCAAAGGAGTGTATTGATCAGTGGGAGAAGAAGCATCTACTTCTATGTCGCTTCTACCATCAACAACTCTCTCTGAGCTCTCTCTTTTCAGGGAGTGAATTGTCGCCTTCTCCTTCTCGCTTTTAATTACTTCACCGAGCTGAGATTCATCAAATTCATCAGTACTGAGGGTCTGGGACAGATTGACTTCAGCAACAATTGTCACCGAGCCACCCTCCTCCTTTTGATCAACTTTTTTGATATCAAATTCTAAGTTACTAGCATCAACTTGGTTCTCTTTTGTTAATGCAAACAGCTCCTCTTTCACACTGTCTGGGAGACTGCCCTCCAACTGCTCCAGAGCTTCCTTCAGTCGATGTTTAGGGTCCTTCGTTTCCTTGGATAAGAGCTCTTTTATGGAAGTCTGAAATTCAGGGGGAATTTTAATTTCTTTTTCAATAACAACGGATTCAACATGGGATGTTTCACCTTCAGGATGCTCTTTTAAAATATGGGCACTTGCTTCCTCCCCTACCACTTTATAGGTTTCCTCTGGAGAGCTCACACCTTCCTCTCTCTTACTCTGTGTGCCTTGCAAAAATTCATCTTGCCACGAATATTTAATAGTTGATTCTTCCTCAATATGAATTTGCCCATATACTGAGTCATCATCTTTTTCACTAATAATAGGATGATCATCAGGAACAGACACAAAATATTTTTGTTCAATAGGCGAGTCGTCTTCCTCAGTTACTTCTTCCACATGAGTGAAACTCTCATGGCGTGGTTTCTTCTTTTTGACATCTTCATAAGTGAAGGTGACGTTCTGTTCCTCCTCACCGTAACGCCTCTCTCGCTCAGGGAACGAATCCTCCACTTCTTCTACTTCAAAAGGTGTTGAAAAATCACTCCTTTCATCAGTGGCATAATCCAGTGGCTCCTCTACAATCTCAACGTTAACAGACACGTTCTTTCCCCCCTCGCTTCCCTTCAGGCCGTGATGTACAATGTCCTCTATCTCCTCTTTGGAAGGAGTTCCCTCAACACCCTCTCGAATCACTTTTCTAACATCCTGGGTTGACAGACGTCCCAAGTTACCTTCATCAGAAATATCTATGTCTTCCTGAACTTGGGATTGCACTGTGATCTCGGTCTTTATTTTCCCATCATCTGATTGTTCTTCCTTATTAAAATAGGTCACTTTGGTGTCTGTTGACATCTGTGAACTTGAAGAGTGCGTGAAACTTTTAAGGATGTCAGCAACAATATTCTCTGCTATATTTTCAGTTGGCAGAGTTCCCATTTTGTGACTTCCATCACGAATTCGCTCTTCACCTTCCAGACTGGACTCTGCCTCTGAAATCCTCACTTGTTGAGCTTCAAATGACTCAATTACATGGTCATCTGCTTCTCTTCCTGTGGAAGTTTTAACACCATGTACCCTTATATCTTTATGTCTCTGAGATCCTCTGTCAGGAGCAGGCCTTTCAAGAGTGATTGGTATCTCAATGATGTCGTTGCTTCTTGATTCTGAGGTCACACTCGTATCTTTTTTGGTTGATTCACTTCTCAAACTTCTTGCATTAGAAATATCACTCCCTGATACCTTCTGGCTAACTTCCTCACGGAGGTATGTTTTCTGCTCGGTCTTCCTTCCAAAACCAGCACTTTCTTCTATAAAAGATTTCTCATCTGTTTTCTTTTTCTCATCCTTTGTTTGTTTCTCCAGCTTATCTTTTTCTCTCGGCAGAGGTGCTTTCTCTTCAGTCGCTTTGCTGCCTCCTCTTTTATCTCTGAATATGGTCCGAGTTTCAGTTATAGTTTCTTCATATTTAGATGGTTTTGCATCAGTAATCAGCTCATAAGCTGGAAATCTAGTGAAGCCTGGTTTTGTTCTTGTATTTTCAGCATCGGTCTTGTGGTCCTTGTCTGATCTTTCAGCATGTGTTGATTCTTTTGAAAAAGACACCGTGGAAGAAGTTGTAACCTCTGTTTTCTTTCTCTCCGGAATTGTCTTTTGCTGCGTTTCAGTCTTTTTCCAGCTACTGTAGGATGGAGTAAATGTTCTTAATTCTTTGTGGTCTGTTATAATCCTTTCATCCTTTGTAGCAGTTGTTGAAGGGCGATATGTTGAACCAAGTACATCTCTTCCAAAAGTTCTTCCACTGGTACTTGTCTGTGACCCGACCCGGGTGGAGTAACGTGCAGAGCTGCTCGTGTCTGTCACTGCCATCCTGTGCCTCGTGTCAGTGATCCTGGGAGCTGGTGAAGCTTTATTTCTATTTCTCTCTTGATAAGTAGAGTAAATATCAGTGTAGTTATATGAAGTGTTTATAATATCTGCAAAAAAAAGAGCACAGGTGACCAAACATTAAAATAATGGCTTGGATCTAAAATAATGTCAAATAGAGGGCATGAATTAAGGAAATTTGTACTACAATTTTTGAAAGAAATAGTGTCTTCATTTTCCGTGGAGCTTTGTAAAGGCATGCCTGTAGGTTTTCATGATAATTAAGTTTATGCATAAATTACATTAAAGAGAAAGCAAAGCTTTTTGCTAACTTTCACCATCTTGCTAAGTTTACCTGTTGTGAACTACTGGGTATTGTGCCATTTACTTAAGAATCACACCTTTCATATTTATACTGATGTTCACTTCCAGTTTCTTATTAAATAATGTATGCTGACATCCTAGGCTGGGTTTTTTGCTTCACTAGTGTAAATGGCCTGGAGCTTCTCAGTTCCTGTTGAGAATTAATGGCACATCTGCCACCACACACTGGAAACTGCAAACACAAACACAACCCTTCACACCCACAAGATACAACAAGGGAGAGAAATAAAGAACCTAAACCCTAAAATGTACCAGGAATGTCTGACTAAGACCAACCAGGACTGCACCACTCACATCCCCTACTCCTAAAAAGCTGGCCACATCTCCTCTGACTTCTGGTAGCCTTTCCTGTATAATTTCTGGTAATTATTCCTGTAATTCCTTCCATATTCTGTGAATATGCTGGAGCACTGTCTGCAGAAGTACTGGCTAGTTCAGATCCAAACCGTGCCAGGACAAACCCTGTTTATAATGTAACAGCACAGGCAAATCTGTGTGAGCATTTGTACCTGGGCCCGAGGTTTTTTTAATTTACCACTAAAGACACAGCCTTAAAATCACTTTGAGGAGTAGTGTCTATGCTACTCTGATGATTTTAGGACCAGGAGTGTTATAGAGACTAACTTTGTTACTAATAACAACAGCCAGAGCAGTGAGATTGAAGGTCCATCTTATCCAGAATCCTGTTCACAGTGACCAAGAGCAGATACACAGGGAAGAGGATAAGAACAGGGCAAGTAAATAGTGATACTTCCCTTGCATACTCTCACAGCCTCCAGAGATTTGCAGCTCCTAAGATAGAAATGGTATCTTTATGTTTAGTAAGTCTTTGATTTGTCTTTCATTGTTCTGCTAAAATATCTCTGTAAACCCACTTTTTAACACTCAAAATGCTTCAGGATGATGAATTCCAGGGTTTTAACTACACATTTTGTTAAACACCTCTTGCTTTATACTTCAAAACTCTCTTAAGACCTCTGGGCATCCAAAAGTTCTTTAGAGCTACAAAACATCACTCCCTACTTACTTTCTCCACTCAAGTCATGATTTTTATAAATGATCTCATATAGGACAGCAGTATGTTCATTTAAAATATTAACACTCAAAACTAATTCAATCTTCACTCTGCAATACACTCATAAAAGTATTCTTCAGGAACACCATAACACAATCATTTCCAGTTATATTTAATTTCATTCAAAATTAATTTTTTTTAATATTTATATCTTACCTTGAGGCAATTTCCCTGCAAGCTGCTCTCTCCACGTAATAATCCACTGGTTGCTCTCCCCTTCTAACAAAGCTCTGCAAAACACACAAAAAGGCATTCCATTAAAATACTGGGAAGGATAAGCATAATATTTAACATTTATTAGTCTTAGAAACTGGAACAATTATCCTGCAGTTGGGTCAGATTTTAAGTTTTTTTCACACCCCATGTTTTTATTAGTGGGAATGAGAAATCCTTGGCATCTTCCAGACTCTTAGTTTGCAGAGTTCAGTTCCTGAGAACGGAGCAATAATCCTACAGCAGGTGACAACAGCAGACACAGGGCAATTTTACATCAAATCTTCCACATCAGCCGAAGTTTTTCTTCCTGACATGAACAAGATCCACTGATTTCCACCATGGGACCAGACAAGCTGGTAATTTTTTCCAGAATGACGGTCTTATAACAAAGCCACACAAAATCTGACAAATATTCAGTAAAGCTTCCTCAGAGACACACATGGAGATCATGGAATCACAGGATCGTTTGGGTTGGGAGGGACCTTCAAATTATCCTGTTTCAACCCCCTGCCATGGGCAGGGACACCTTCCACTAGCCCAGGTCTCTCCAAGCCCTGTCCAACCCAGCCTGGAACACTTCCAGGGATGGGGCAGCCAGAGCTTCTCTGGGCAAGATGTTTTATAAAGAAAAGGTAAAAATTAAATAAAATATTTGCAAGCAGATAGTCTGCAGCCTTCCTGCTCATAAGAGTGGTGAAGGTGGTGATGTGAGGGAATTGTTACAGCCAGGACTTGCAAGTTCTACCCTTTCCAAACGAAAAGTGAAGGAAAGCATTACTTCTGCTGTCAAACCCTGTCTAGTGCTGGAGGAAACACCTGACAGCATTAAATTAATTCCTGTTCCATAGGAAATCAGCACAATACATTTGACAACAGAGGCCTAAAAAAATTCTCTGTGACAGAAGCTTCTTGGTTTCTCTTAGTGGCATCTCTGTCTGTCCCCTCGGTTCCTCAGCTCTCCTCCTTTTTCACAGTGACACTCCAACAGCTTCTGTAATCCCAGGAAGGCAGCACTGGTGCAACAGCCTAGAAATTCTGGGTCAGGTTCTCTGCACATGCAAGGGAGTGTTACAGTCAGTACAGTAACTTTGCTGGGTTTGTGTTCACTTGTATTGGCGAGTTCCCCATTTCATCATAGCCAGTTTTGGGACTGCCAGATGTTCTGCACTGATAACACACAGCTGCAACATCAGAGCTGGCAAGAGTGAGGCTGGAGGCCTGTGATAGCCCAGGCTTCTGACTCCCAGGGGGAGAGCTGGAAGCAGTTTAGGATTAGGGTATGAACACAACTGCTGGGCATTCCTGGCAGAATTAAAGCAGGTGTTTTAAACATCACCTGCACATTTCACGCTTCCCATGACTCATCACTTTGCTAATTTTACACTTCTTTTGGTTTCTCACTGCCTCAGGATTCAGTGGGACAGTGCTACATCAGCAAAATATCATCAGCAAGGTTTTCTCTGCAGTCATGGATTTGTTTGGATTCAGAAGAAAAGGCAGGTTAGAATTATCTTGACATATTTACAGGTCACCTCCCCTTTAAAACAGGCTTGGCCAGGCACCTTTCCTTCTGTTTCATTAGTCAGAAAAAAATAACCAGTAAAAGCAATTTATCTTCTTCTACATTAAGAGAGGCTTTCAGGAACTAGATGACCTCAACACGTATAAAGTTCCCAAGACCAAACATCTGATCTGCTGAATGCAGTGAGTGCCAAACAAATCACTCTGACAGACACACCAGAGGAGCTGCTGGTGACGCTGCAGAAACACGTCCAGGAGCTGGCAGTGGAAGTGTTAACCATGACGAAGGAAACCGGGAATGTGGGTAGTTTGGCTACAGATTTCTGGCTGCTGGTTAAAACAACAGTTGTTCAGTTGCTGCAGCAACAGTATGAAGTCACTAAAAATAAGTTCCAAGAGGTAACTGTATATGGCAAAGGGCAGCAGCCCACCGAAAAGCTGCATCTGAAACACTGCTACTGAAAGGCAAAGCTCCCTGAAAGCTCTGTGAGGCTGGACAGGGAGTCAGGGGTTTACTGTGCACAGTTCTCAAGCTTATCAGAAATCCAAGAAAATGTTACACTGAGTTTGGCTCAATAAACTGGAGTGAGAAAGGGCAGTGGAATGTACTGAGCACTGGCTTGGCAGTCAGAAAACTCAGGCTACGTTTCTCAGCTTGACCATAACTTGAGTTAATGCAAGTCATTTTGCTTCTCTGTTCCTTTGGATCCTTTGCTAATACTAATGATTTAAACTATAACCTCTTGGTGGTGAGGTCTGCTTTTAAATTCGATTTAAACTGCCTGAAGAACAGAGTGTTCATGTCAACTGTATGAACTCTTAAGTACTCACAGTAATAGCAAAAAAAAGCATTCCTTCAAGCAGTACTCTTCTAAAAAATAACCATGTCAGCTACTTCCTGGAAATCAGATCCCAACTGAAATATACTGTGTTAACACTTAGTTTAAGTGTTACCAGTAAATAATCCAACTGCACCTTTAACTCATCTCATTATTAATGTCATTTATCTAAAGTTAGCAGTGACACACTCGTCAGCCTGTGCTGGATGACAACAGAAATAACCAGTCCATGAAAGCAGGAGGAGGAGATAAACTGGTTGGGGTGAGGAGAGAGAACTTAAAAAAACAAAAGGATACAGCACAAATGTTATCATGGTTATTCCCAACAGCAATGACTTTGTTTCAACTACAGAAACCCAAAAGCTCAGATGGCAGCAGTTGGTTAGCAGGCTGTAAAAATTCATCCTCTCCATCCTGGGTATTTGCAAAGGAGTTACAAAAAAAAAAAAAACATCTCTCCAGGAAGTGGAATGGAAGAAGCATTTTTAGGGGTCAAGGCCACTCCACATTTTTTTTTTCCATCACGGAATGGGAGGTCAAGGAGTGAAGAACAGCAGGTAACTGCATTTTAAATTCCCTGGGTGCAGAAAACTCAGGGTGTTCTAAAAATAAAACCAATACAGGAACAGGACATATTGGATGGCACAAGTTATGAAGAGGAAATAATGAAACTGAGTGCAAAAGCTGTGGTGAGGAGCTGAGGAGGCCTTAATGCTGGTGCTGATTTTGTGAGAAGGCGGCATGGAAAGGGTCAGAAGTGCTGATGGAGGAACACAACTGGAGGATTGGAAAGTGTGCCTGGCAAGTGTATTCAGAGATCCTGACAATGACCATGGGGAAAAAAAAAAAGGGAAAAAGAAATAAAATGGAAAAAACAAACTTGTGTAGCCTCTGATGCTTTAGAATGCAGGGTGGTAACTAGAACAGAACACTTGTATGACACAAAGATTTCAAAGTAAAATCTTTTACCCTTCAGCAAAAACATATTTTAGGGAGGACAGGAAACCCACTTAACCTACTGAATGAGTCTCTGTGAAGCCCCTGCTATGTGAAAAGAAAAAGTTTCTGATAACTAAAAAGAAAGACCTGAGAGCAATTCTGATGGCAGGCAGATTTTTCTATCTCCTTTTAAAATCAAGAGTCTCAGACAGTGACTAATTCACCTCTTCTCTCTGGAAATAAAACTTAAGCACAGTCTAAGTAGCTGTGGTTTTGCAGGGTTCCAAGAACTCAGAACAAAAGTGCAAGGCACTTGATAAATATTTACTTCAACGGTGGTAAAAAGGGATTAGGAATGAAGATTCCCATAAGGTGTAACTTTACAAAGACATATAAGAGACATATTTCACTTCCTGACTGAGTCCCAGCTCCCAGAGCAGGAAGGGTGAGCAGAGTCAGAGAGGAAGCACACTTGGACCTTAGGGAAGGGTGTTCCTTGCAACAATGATCTTTATTCCCACTCCAAGAGCAATGGTGACTAATGGAAAGAACTGACTTTTTAACTGAACTAACTGTAAGAGTTGTAAAACAGAGAGAAAACACAGGGTGGGAGGTACAAAGAAAGCTCCAAGAAGACCATGTACCACACCCTCAACCTCTAATGCCACAGGAGGAGAGGAAATGCCAGGGCCTCCATGGAAAGTTCAGGATGCTGAACTAGTGTGAGTAGGTGCCCTTTGTTTCCAGAATGTATAAGGAAGGTTATATGCCAGCATCCTCTGGGAGAACAAACTGAAGCTGGGTTCACATGCCCTGTTCTTCACAGGTAAGAAGACCTGGGAGAGGAACAGGATTTGAAAAAGTACATGGATGAGCTGTCCAGAATTCTTCTGCTGCACAGCTTAGTGATTCCCTCCCACAGCAGGGCTGAGAAAATCATACAGTAAGGAAGGAATTGTTTTCTTGAGCAAAGGGAGAATAAGCAGAAAAGAGGAACAGGTAAAATTGCATAAATGTAAAAACACAAAACAGTCACTTTTCAGCTTCTGATATGTTAAAAGACTTTTGTCTGCAGGCATTACACAACATGTTTTCTGATCTGGAGTGAGGCCCATTCTCTGTTTTCCTCTGTAGATTTTTTAGTAGGTTGATGCTCATCTGTCTGCTGACATCTGCCTTGCCATCAGTGATGCAAGTTGCATTCACTGCCATCAGATGAAGAAACCCCACGGGAGCTTCTTATTCAGACAACAAAAACATGCTGCAGGTGATGCTGAATTGTCCTGTCATTAACCAGGGCAGGGAATCCTTAGACAAACCAATAATGCTCAGATAATCAGTGATACAACTCTGGAGAAGTTCCAGAATTTCATGGGCTTACAAGGATTTCAAACAACTGAATATCTGGGCATTATCATTCCTAGTTCTGGATGAACACTAATCATCAAAACCACGCTGATAATTCTGTTATTGTGACAGTGCTAATCCCATTTCACAGATGAATAAACTGAGGGAGAAAGTTTAACAACAACAGTAAAAGTCAACAACAGAGCTGGGATTAGAGAATCATATGTTTTAGCAAAGTTAATCAAGGAGCACAAGTGGTCACCATTTCTCTTCTACTAGTAATGCTCCAGACACTCCTGGCTTTCCAAGGATCACAGGGATCCCACTCCACCAACAAACACCCAGGTACTGTTGCCCACCAAGTGACTGCAAATCCCTTGTCCCACACCCTGCTTGTGCTCTCACCTCACCCAGAAACCAACCTTGGGCTGTGTCTCCTGGCAGACAACTCTCAAGGCATCCTGAACAGACATTGCTGCTCTTGGATGAATGACAGATCATCTTTGCTCACTAATCTTTGTCAGGCTACTCAGAAGTTACTGTTTCAGATTTCTTATAGTTTATTTATGCAACTACAATTAAATCTCATATGTATCGGTGGATTGCTTTACTCTACACACCTCACCCATAACTCAGCTGGTGACATCTTTATCCAGACTTGGTGGTTATTATTGGTTCACTGGAACCTTGCACACTCAGAACACAGCATTAATGCTTTAGGACACAGAAGCATATATCATATATAACCACAAATACTCCTGTCCATGCAGGTTCAATATGAATGATGCACCCAATGTAGACAAGCTAATAACTCAGGCAGTCTCCTCAAAAAACACAGAAGCAGTCTGACATGAAATGTTTGCAAATTATTCCTTGGCTCAATAAGAATTGCACGTCTGCATTTGAGGATCAGTAGTTCAATGAAATTTGTTGAAAATATTGTGCTAGTTGAAGAAAAAAAAACCCCACATGATCTTTGCAATAAGGAAGTATCTTTCTCCAGTTCATCAGCTTTGGGTTGTTTGGGATTTTTTTATTTCCAAATCAGTTTTATGCCATGTGCCAACAGATACATCACAACTCCCCAGAGAGGAGAATTACTCTGGTTTTTCAACCCCACAGCTACTAAGTGGCCAGAGGGATACACAGTGCTAAAGATTCATCAGCTGAGATGCTGTTTGCTGTTATCTCACACTTGATCCTGACATGTTTCCATAACAAATCAAGGATGGAGAAAGCCAGGATTTAACAAACAGACTTTTCTGTTATCTTCCCAGTGAGAATGGGGAACTCACTGCTGCAGGTGGCCACTAATCAACATATTTAAGCAATGAAACGTGCCTGGGAGTTGACAGATGGCAACTACAGGACCTCAGGTTTTATTGATTGCAATTTAGGGATATTGGCTCCTCAGCTTGTAATCAACCCCTGCACCAACAATTCCCATCAATTTGATATCCACCTGACCAGGACTACGAAGGTTTCTTACACATCACTATATTTGTACAAAGTTAACAGGATTCATATGGATTATATTGGCTTTGGGGTCCTGAGGCTCTCCAAGTACCTGCCTGTATTGTAAAGGCTGGGAAGAGCATGGATGGGGTTCCCATATCTGTAAAAAGTGATTTAAACTATCCTTCAATTAGACAACAGTGTGACCATAACTCTTACCTATAGGTTTCAATTTCCAGGATGAGTCCTGCTTTCACCTGCAGTAGTTCTTGGTAGTCCTTCAGGTAATCCGTGATTGACATGGTCAGGAACTGCTTTTCTTCTTCCAGGGCGTCAATTATTCTCTAAACAGAAATGCTGATTTTTAGTTTTGAAATAACGTAGAAATCTGTACACTTCAATGCCTAAAACTTAAAACTTTTAATTAAAAAAACTGCAACCTGAGAGAGCAATAAAATGTTCTATCCCTTCAAAAACCAGAGCAAATAATCTCTAAACCTCCCCATATACCAGCTGAAATACACTGCTACTGAAGCAGAGCTTTATGCTACAAGTTAATTTTATGCCTTAATAAGGGCAGTTAAATATTTCAGTAAAACCCATTCAGATGCTCTGTACAAAAGTTATTAAGTATCCATAGCAAGGAGAATATGCTCCTTTAACAATGTGACTTAACTGTGATTCCTTTTGTCACTTTAAGATCTCATTCGAGACCACACTTCAGATCAGAAATTTCAGCAACTGCTTTGCCATAAGAAGCTTATCAGTATTTTCAGTTCCACAGACATGTGGGTCCAAACCAGTTTTGGAATTCTAATATCTGGAGACATTCACAGAGACCAGAAGGTGAAGGATGAACCTCCAGTGGTTCCTTAAATTTTTCTAGAGTATTTGGACACGTGCTTTGAGGTCCACTCACCTCTGTCTTAACTGCTACTACTCAGAAAACAGAGAAGGGATTGCTCATTTTCATCCTGATAACTAAATATGACCCTGTACAATACAACTAAATATATAAAATTATATATATTTATACTAAATGGCAGAAGAAAGAAAAAAAACTGTAGAAAATGCTTTAGTCAGCAGTGCTACCTCTCACATGAAGGGCAAATTGCCATTTATATGTATTTATATTGAATATGATCCTGCTAACTAAAATGCTATAGATGGCACTTCCTTCTGGGGGCTAGAAGGACAGTCATTAAATCTCAGAGGCCCAGTTGTGTTCTGTTGACATCACTCTGTAGTACTCAGGGACACTGAAATGTCGTTTACAGAGCAAAATCTCGTGTTCAACACTGAACAGGGATTCACAACAGCATATTTCAGTTGGCATCCTAATAAATGCTCTGCAGTACAAACTGGAAAATCAAGGCACGGATAGACTAGTTTAAAAAAAACTCAAAATATATAATTTATATGCAGCAAGTGCTCAAGTATCACTGTATAAGCAATAGCATAAAAATGAAGATAGACCAGGGACTCCCCAGATCAGTTAATGCCAGTATGATGTGCAAGGCAGAAGTGAGGTCTAAGAATTAAGACTATCAAGTGCTGGCACTCAAACATCAATAGTATTTTGGGGGGTTTTTTTAAGTAAAAGTAAAAAGAAAGCCCTATGAAGGAAGCTGCCTGTATCTTCATACACATGTGGGTACAGCTCTCTATATAACACATTAATCTATTTTTTCATTTGTATTTGCAGCTGTTGTTAAATGATTTCACTGATGTTTTGCTTGACACAACAAACCTCCTTTTTTATGGCAGAAGACAAATCCTGTCTGCATGTCTGAAAAAGCCCCAGTGGAGGCACCATCCTGCATAGCCACGCAGGCAGAACCACTGACCTTTAGAGCTCTGTGGTGTTCAAGAACTGACACAATGGAAAATCCCAAGGTGAGAAGGGAAGGAAAGGACCAGGCCCTGCTTTTGAAAGGAAAAGGCTATCAAGCAACAATGGACAAGGTGCTGACAGAACCAGGAGTCAGCAAAAGGAGCAAAGACAACAGACTGGGTCTCTGTAGGACCAACACTTAAGAGCTCAGATACAAAAATTAAGTGATCCAGGTGTTTCTTGCCTCCCAGATTAAACACAGAGATTAACCTACACATGTGTATGCATATGTTAAAAAGAACTTCACAATGCTGCAGTCCCAGAAAAATTCATCCAGGAAATCTGTATGCTGGACTGCAGAGTGTGGGGAGCTCTGAAATTCTGGGGATGTTCAAACCTATCTGAAAACACAGGAGCCCCTCAGCCCTATAGTCTGTAGGCGGGGTTGGAAAAGCCACTTAGATTCTACCCACTGGATTTGGAGAGCACTGGGGATCCAGAACTTTGAGTTAATGATTACCATAAGGGGATACATAACTCAGCCAGCTGTGCAGTACTTCCAAAGGAATTCATTCCACCAGGAGCAGTCGCTGTATAGACTGGAAGGCCGACAGCCACTCAGCCAGCCCTCCAGGCACTGATGCTTAAACACAAAGCAGAGGACAACTGGTCTCCAGTCCTGTTTCCAAGCGTGCCAGAAGGTACATAAACCACTTTGGCAAAGCTCAGGAGACTGCAATCCAACAGACTCATTTTGCAAAAGGTAACCTGTGCTGTGGCAGCAGCATTGGCTTCCCACAGGACTCCCTTGGAAAGATCTGTTCCTCAGCCCCATCAGTCCCAGCCCCCCAGACCCCAGTGATGTCCTGCTAGAACTAAATAATGGGATAGAAACTATTTGCTCACCCTTCAGATGGTCCTTTCCAGGCAGCAGTGGGAAATTTTAGAAGGGCAGTAGGGGGGAAAGAATTTACTTGGGTTGTCCAAGCTGTACCTACTGAGGGAATCAAGAGAGGATTCCAGGCTGCAGCCCTTTCATCTGGTCCTACTTACTGATCCCAGAGCTCATTCAGTGGCTCAGCAGGGGAGGGACCAACACTGCACTTGGCTGGCAAGAAACTGGTGCGCAGAAAAATGCACTTGACACGTTGACATTAAGTGTTTGTTTGACAAGATGTTTTTCTTCTTCTCTGGAGCTCACAACACCGGCACAGGAACCGACCTAAACCCGGTGTACCACTGAAAAACACCTGCCTCCTTTCAAAGCAGCAGGATGTGCCATGGATGTTTTTACATCCCAAAAGTACAGGGGTTTCAAATCACCAGGAGCTTTTGCAGAAGTTTTCTCACAGCACACAGTTAAAATTATGGAAGCAGGAGACCTACTGAGTTCATCCCTTCAGCGCTCAGGACCAGTGAACATTTTCCAGTGCATGATTTACAGCTTGCCTGGTTCAGCTAAATTATAACTCCAAATACTTATTTCTATTTAACACTGCTGAAAGCTCCAGTGAGGGTAAGGGCAGTGCAGGAGGCAAAGATGGACATATAAGGCAACCAAATGATATATGGAAAATATTAATAAATCTAATTGCCATTGCAGCTGCAATGAAGAACAATCACTTGACTGTAATCTGCACATACATATCATTTCTATGTGACACTCTACAATAAATAAGCATGGAATAGATGCTCTTTAAAGAGTAGTTTAAAAGCCATGCTGAACATACTTTAACCAGTAAAAGAAATGAGTGAGGGGAAAAAAGGCTTTGATCACAAAAACAAAACCAGAAACAGCTGCCTGTACACATTCTGTAATTTTTCTTCTTGGATATGAGCAGGTTTTATTTCTCATGAACAGGAGACTGGCCACTGAAAAAGGCCTTTCTCATTAGAAACTGAATATTTTAAATATAAAACCACTCAAAAGAAATAAACCTCGTGGCATTTTTGAATATATATCTAGATAATAATTAATTTCTGGTGGCAATGGTAAGACAGCTCACACATTTTCATGTTTTCAAAGCACTTTTTTGTTCTTCTTGTATTACTAAAGATTTGAAGAAATTTCTCCTGTAATATCCAAAGCACACCAGATACTTGTGAGAATAAAAGAGAAGTTTGTTATGTTAGTATCAAAATAATCCATTTTGGAGCACTGAATCAGGACAATTCAAGGGCATACATTGATTTTGATTATCTGACTTGTACAACAGGTTGCACTACTTGCTTTTCTGAATAAAATTTTTTAAAAATACAGATATCCTTTAAAAATTCTTTGAAGATACAGACACAGCTGCTATAAAAACACCTGAAAGAGTTAAATACAAGCCATTCTAACTGGCTTTAGAAGAAACACTTGTAGCATGGCTAGTGAGCTGTACAAAATGCTCTCTCTTTACTCCCTATTCAAAGGTTTTCAGTTGGAGCAATAATGACTGAAGATCAATGACACTTTCATTATAAATCCCTAATATCAAATATAGGCAGCAAGAAGGCTGCATTTTGGAAATCAAAGAAACTTTAAATATTATGAGCTTATGAAGAGGTTTTTTTCTTCCTGGCATTTTCACCTGGCTTTAATTTTCACCTGGATTTAATTAATGAGAGATTTACATATGACACCTTCTCCTAAAGCTTTGGAAATCTTTACATACAGGATTGGAGGAATGAAATGTCCTCTCAAAAATGGAAAAAAAAAATCCATTTAAAAGTTAAGAGCCTTTGTGATTACTTCTTACATACCTAATCTGTCTCAGTTCACAGCATCTGCAAACTATGCAACTTCCAAACAATCCAGCAGAGTACAAAAACCAGACACGCTCACAGCAACAGGTCCCAGTCCCTTCCCAGTTGCCAACACATCCATAATCTACTGGGGCTGCTGGACACAAAGGACCCGTTGGCACACGGGGGCCAGGCAAACAGCAGGGTGTTAATAAAGGGTCTAACAATGAACAAAAGAAGTGTAGCCCTCGGGAAAGGGATCGATGGGCTGCATGATCCAGTGTGTGCTCTCCACTCGGAGTTTGATGAGCGGATATTTCACTGTTCCGGCAGCTGCTGATCCCTTCCCACGCACATCATCACACCAAATGTCACCCTGAGAGCAAACAAATCCTGGGCTACAGATGCTGTTTAAGCACACCGACATCTCAAACAGGTACCTGTGTCCTTCAAGTTTTATTTCGAAACGATTCTCACTGCTCAGTGCCCTCAGCACAGTCTTCCTGCCTTTAAACAACTAAGTTTTCTTAACTAGTCTGGGGAGCACAAGTTCTCCCCGAGGCTCAAGGCACACAGGAATGTGTGTAAAACGGGAAGAAAACTCAGATCATTTCTCTGACTGGGACAGGCCACCCTCAAGCCCCAGGCTGGATGGGATGAGCCCTGTCCCACCGCACAGGGACTCGGTTCATCTGCTCCCAGGGACTGCTCCGTGTCCCATGTGCTCATGCCAAGCCCAGCAGGAGCCCTGGCAAGCCCCGTGTGCCAGCTCCACGATCTTGGGCACTTGCCGAGGGCGGGTTGGGAAGGCAGCACCTGTCACCAAGACGATGTCCTCGGGGTCACTGTCCCCTTCTGGTCCCCACCCTTCGCACCCCAGCGGGGTGGGTAAGCCCTGGACCACCCTGAGTCAGAGGGGTCTGGCACCTCCCGGAGCAGAGGGAGCGGGAGGGATGGGAGGGGGTGCCAGGGCCGTGGGAAACCGGGCTCACATCGCAGGATGGGCCAAAACCGAAGGGAAAAGCGAGGGCGGAAAGAGTCTCAAGGGAGCCCTAAAACAGGCACCGGGAGGGCGGGAAGGAAGCGGGAGAGGCCCGGGACCGGGGGACATGGACCGGGGGACATGGCCCGGGCACCGCCACCCACCTGGTACTCCTCCACCTCGGCGCCGTGGCGGTCCTGCAGGGCCAGCATCTCCTGCTCCAGCCGCTCCCGGAGCGCGCACAGCTCCTGGCCCTGGCGGTGCAGATCCTCCAGGTGCTGCCGGCACTGCCGGCTCTCCTCCCGCAGCAGCTCCACGTCCTCCCGGCTCCGCTGCGCCTCCTGCTCCTGCAGCATCTGGATCTGCTCCTGGTAGCGCAGCAGGGTCTCCTGGCAGCACTGGCCGAGCAGCATCTCGTAGGTCTCCTCCAGCTCCTCCAGGCTCAGCCCGGCCAAGGGCGGCGGCAGGGCCGCCAGGTTCAGCCGCAGCTCCCGTATCTCCACCGCCTCCCGCCGCTGCCGCTCCGCCATGTGCCCGTGCTCGGCCTGCAGCTCCAGCAGCAGCTCCTCCAGGGCCACGCACTCGCCCCGCAGCCGCTCCAGCAGCGCCCGCTGCCCGGCCAGCTCGGGCTCCAGGCGCCGCCGCATCCCCAGCACCTCCGCGCCCAGCGCCCGCAGCTCCTCCAGCTCCCGCCGCAGCCCGTCCCGCTCCAGCTCCGCCTCCAGCTTCGCCCGGCTCAGCTCCTCCAGCTGCATCCGCAGCCAGGCGAGCTCCTGCTCGGGCACCCGCAGCCCGATCAGCTCCTGCTCGCGCAGCTCCGCCAGCTCCCGCGCCAGAAAGCGGTTCTCCTCCTCCAGCTCCCGCACGCGGGTCACGAACACCCGCAGCCGGGAGTTGAGCTCCTGCAGCTCCCTCTTCTCGTCCCATCCCGCTTCCCAGCGCCGCCACATCTTGCCGGGTTGGCGGGGTCGGGGCCGCGGTGGCCCCGGGGCTGCGGGCGCTGCGCGGCTCCTGCGGGACCGGCGGGATCTGCGCGGCGGGCGCGGCCCCGCCCCCGGAACAGACCACGCCCATTGATCTCCGGACACGCCCATCGCCACAGGCCCCGCCCCCAGCCCCGCCCCGCGCCGCGCCGCTGCCCTGCGGCGCCCCCTGGCGGGCTCCCGGAGCCTCTCGCCGCACTGCGCTGAGCGGGAACCAGAGCGGGGCTCAAACAAACAGCAAAGCCGGGCTCAAACAGCAGAGCCGGGCTCAAACAGCAGAGCCGGGCTCAGGGAGCAGAGCCGGGCTCAAACAGCAGAGCCGAGCTCAAACAAACAGCAAAGCCGGGCTCAAACAGCAGAGCCGGGCTCAAACAGCAGAGCCGGGCTCAAACAGCAAAGCCGGGCTCAAACAGCAGAGCTGGGCTCAAACAGCAAAGCTGGGCTCAAACAGCAGAGCTGGGCTCAGGGAGCAGAGCCGGGCTCAGGGAGCAAAGCCAGGCTCAGAGACCAAAGCTGGACTCAAAGAATAAAGCCAGGCTTGGAAACCGGAGCTGAGTGCAAGGAGCAGAGCCTGGCTCAGGGAGAAAAGCCAGGCTTGGGGAGCAAATCCAGGCTTGGAGAGCAACACCAAGCTCAATGAGCAAAGCCAGGCTCAAGGAGCAAAGCCTGGCTCAGGGAGCCAAGTCCCACTTGGGGAGCAAGACAGGCTCAGGGAGCCAAGCCAGGCTCAGGGAGCCAAATTCCACTTGGGGAGCAAAACCCCGCTTAAAGAGAAGCCAAGCCCCACTGACGGAGCCAAGCCCTGCTCAGGGAGTGCCCAACATCGCCCTCGTGACCCCCCTTCCTTGGCATCCTTGTCCTCTCCCAGGTGACATCCTGTGCTCCCACTGCAGCCCCCGCTGGGATTCGTGTCTTCAGCCGGTCTGTGATCACCTGCTGCTGACACTGCACCGAGCCTGGGCTTAACTTTATGTTAAGTGTCAAAAGCCACTTCATAACACCACTTTGAGTGGTGACCTTGTGTCATGCTCCTAAACCTTTTCCCAACAGAAAAGCATCCCAGCTCTGGGCTCCACGCAAGGCTGAGGCGCCTGCAGCCAGCACTCCCTGTGCCCTCTTCCCAAGGCCAATCCCGAGCTGCTCCCGGCCTCATTCTGCACCATATAAGGGCTGGATCCAGCTGGATCCTTTCATTGACTGCACTGGAACTGGCTCAGCGAGGAGGCAGTGAAGCATCACACCCTGTATTATCTACCAAATTAGACAAAAAGACGAGGAGTGACTCATTTCAGCCTTTCTCATCTCCCCAGGCAGTTCTTCTCTCCCTCTCCCTCCCAGACACACACGTTTATATTTCACCCAGTGCTGCAGCACTGGGGACTTTGCAGAGATCTGCTGCTTCACATGAGGCAGCACAGCTCCCATCTCTGTGTTTGCCCTTCAGGACTGCTCCCAACCCAAGCTCTCACAGGGAAAGGACTGGGATTTGGCACAAAGCTGGGGTCAGGGCACTGGTCTGCTCTGGGCTCTGCACCCCCTTCCCTGCTCTGTCTCATCCTCCCACAGCACCACACCTCCCTGCCCTCAGAAAGGCCAAATTTTGGCTGCTTCTTTGCTCTCTGCTGACTAAGTTTCCTTCTAATCTCAATAAAGCCTCCAGGATTTGAGCCCGACCGACGCAGATAAATCATTGTCTTTGGCCTGAAGAGTCAGCCAATTTAGCCTTGGCAGATTTGCTCCCTCAGAGGTCACTGAGAAGCCGAGAATTACCCAAGGCACTTGCTTTTTCTTGGCTTTATGGTCAAAATCAAGTCCCTTGGTGACACTCTAACACCTGCTGTTCTTTTATGATGGAAAGGGCTGTGCTTCTGGGAAGAGGTAGGTTCCTGTGGTTTACAAGGCTTTTTCTCCCTCTGATGTCGCTGTTATCCTAAAAACCCCCGAGTGACACTGACAACCACACTAAGGAGCCTTTGGGGGTTTGCTGGATGTCCAGCCAAATGTCCAACTCTCAGCTCCTTGTCTCTTCTTACTGACAATTTCACTAATTTCTTGCTGCAACTGTATTAATAAATTTTTATTACTTCATCATTGAAAAGAGCAGATACTGAATCTCTGCTTTCAACTTCCTTGAAAAAACACCACAAACCTCTCTAGATACTGGATGGCTTTCCAGGCTGAGGGATCTACTTCTCCATCAGCTGTATATGCTGATGTCTGATACACAGCCTGTAGTTAATCCCGGGCCTGGATCTGCAACTGAGCAAGGAATTTGTGGGCTAGGACAGGGAATGCCTGAAGCAGGAAAAGTTTGGGCATTTCTAAGACAGATCTTGAAGTTTTTTCCCGGATTCCAACTCCAAGTAGGCCATTGAGAACCCCCTGACTGATGTGGTTTTGTGGACACCTGAAATGCCAATGGGTTGTTGGAGTCCTACCCAAAAAATTTAATTAATTCATTTGCACCTGCAGAAAAAGGGAAGGAAACCTGACGTGCTCTGCCGATGGTGGCCAAATTAAAGACTCCCAGAGGCTTCTGCTGCCACAGTTATTTCTCCTTCTCTGTCGGAAAGCTTGCTAGAGGAGAAAGCGAAGACCTTCAGCACCACCAAGCCAAGCAATGGAGTGGAGCATCCCTCTTCCCAAGGCAAATCCCTGGTGCCAGGGGCCACATCCTGCCCTTAAGAATTCAGCTGTAATGCACAGGCAACAGCAGCAGAGACCCAGGCAGGGGGAATTCACAGTCTTCTTTGCCCCTTCAGTGGCAGCAGAGGCAAATTGGGTCTCTGTGGCTGCTTCAGCTGCAGCGAAGGTCTTGTGCTTTGGAGAGGCTCCTTGTCAGCATCCTCCAAACTACAAAGTGTCACCCTGGTAACTCCTAATCCTGCCTCAGCACGGCTCGTTCCGTGTGCTCTCTCATCTGCGGAGTTTAAAGGATGGAGCTGTCACTGGGGAAACGTTCTGACTCCGACATTCCCGAGGCAGACTGACAGAGCAAACAGAGTTCATTAAAGCCCTGCAAGGTGCTGGGATTCCTGTTTATATGGCAGTTTCAAGCCAGATGTTTGTTTACAGACGGTTCCTGCAATTAGATCAGGGTAGGAATATTGCCCCTGCCCTGTTCTGGGTGGGAAGGAGTGTGAGGTGCTTTATTGCCCATCCTCACCTTTTGGCTTTCAGGGACACCCTGCATTTGTAACCAAGATCAGAAAGCAAACACCAGCCATTTACTGTTTAATAAATATCAGATATGCCCTGAAAAGCTGGACTTCAGCTCTCTGCATCCCCTTTCCCAGGATCTACAAAGCCTGGAGACCCTCAAAACTGGCAGAAATGTCACCTGGACAGGGAATGTTTCTCCATAGGCTGGAACTGAGGCTCCTCTCACTGCGTCCAGACCAGGGGGATGCTTTGCCACTCCCACAATCCCTGCAGCATCTCCACTGTGCTCCCTGACTTCATCAGGAGTTTCACAGCTTATGGATTTCCTCTTTCTTCTAGGAAGATCCATTCCTGTATGCCATCCCATCATATTTGGATAAATCTCTGCAGAGATACAACCTGAAAGCAGGAGTGTGTCCACAGAGCCATCTGTGCATCCCTCCAAGCCCCAGCCCCCTGAACAACCACCTCCCTCCTGTGACCTTCAGATGTTCGAGGCATGAGCAGTGACCTGGTTCTCTTTCCAAAAGGCCTCTGAAAACAGGAGCCTGATTTCACCTGGTGCAGAAGTGCCTTTTTTTAGAAACTCCCTCGGAATTACTCATTTCAAAGAACGCAAAGGTTCTGATTAAAGTATTTTGTCGCCTCTATCAAGGTGATTTTTCTTCTTTGTGAGCTTCTGTCTGCAGTTTTTTTGAGCACTTGCAGAAGTGGTGGCCACCTCTAGATGGTGTGTTTTACTCAGAAGAACTTTGTGCCTGGCTCTTTACATAACTTCTGCTCCTCGTCTGAGGTTGCAAACCCTCTCCAACCAAACCACACAGATTTTAGTATTTCCTTGTTTTCTTAACTGGAGAATCTGGCTACAGGAATGCAAAAATAATAAAAATATGTTCCTTATAGACTTAAAAAAGATGTATTATACGGCACATTTGGTTGGACCTGTGAGGTATCTACTATGTGGGGTATCTACTGCCTAACTGATGGCATTGCCTGTCTTCTGGGTTCATTACTGTGTTAATTAATTTGAAACAGAATCCTTTTTTTTTTCAAATACAACTCTCTGCTCTTGTACTTGAATGTAAAGGAAGAGGGAAGGAACAAAGATGGGAAACACCACAAGGCTAAAACGATGGTGGTGTTGCCATAGCTTACTCTACCCACAGTATTAGTACTTCTTTTCTCTGGACAGCATTTCCCTGCTTGAAGGAACAAGGTCATTTAACCCAAGATAATTTAACCCACCAAGATAATTCAACCCCCCCAATTCTGGTCACTTTAGCAACACAATGAGGAGGACATAGAGAATTAATATCACTAGTTTGGGGCTGAGCATAAGGGCCGCTTGGTTTTGCTGGGGTTTTGTTGTGGGTTCTATTTTATTTCATTTTATTTTTTAGAAATTGAAAGAACATGTAGTTGTCTTCGCTGTTCTTGGGCGTAGGAATGGTACAGCCAAATTATGCAGGAGCAGAAAAGACACCAACCTGCTTGCACTGTCCAGCTGCAATGTATGGAAAGGAATCAAAATAGAATAAATGATTAAAAAAAAAAAAGAAATTAGATCAAAAAATCTGCTGGGCTTTCATAAGCTAAAATGTTCTTCATAACACAGCAAAGGAAATTGCTTGTGCCGACTTCAATGGGTCCAAGATTTTCTCCATGATTTCTAACCTGAAACTGCTGCTTTTAGAAGCTTATAAAAAGGCCTTGTATGGAATCAACCCTTCCAGTGCATTATGAGTAATATCTCCTGCTCCTATTTTACATCTCAGCTCAGCGACGGAACTTTCTTGTAAATAAGGGCTATTTCCACTAAAAGGCTGTTATGAAGTTATCTCTGATGCTGAGGCTACAGTCTCAGCTCCTCAGCGTAAAGGAACACTTTAGGGTATAAATAGCTTTGTTACATCTGCTTAAATACCCTGTTTTCTCCAGGACGCAGCCCGGGCTGCTCTGCTGCTGCCTGTGACATTCCGTGGGACATTCCGTGGGACATTCCGTGGGACATTCCTCGCTCCCCTGGCAGCGCCCTGACAAAAGGCCACCGGGCACGACCCGGCCTTTCATGTGGTTATCGCAGGGTGTTGCTACAGGGTTTCACTTGACTTTTACGAGGAGATTGTTCCTCCCGATAGCCCAGAGGCCCATAAATGCCATCAGAAGCACCTCTCCCGCCGGCCCCTCTCCGGTTTTGTTTGATGTGACCCGGCTGAGCCGCCTCGTGGTTGATGCTGTGTCCTGATCTAATGTGATGTTGTCCCTCACTGGTTTCAGATGCTGGAGATGGGAGCTGAGATTCGTTCTTACAACATTTGAGGTTTTTTCTTTTTTTTTTTTTTCTGATTTATATCCCCCAGGTTTAGCCTGGATGACAGACATTCCTTGCTGCAACACAGGAGCCATTGGGAAAAGACAGCACTTGGAGCCTTCTTGGAGGATGTCTCTGTCTCCTTCCCACTTCTTGGCCTCCTGGTCTTCTTCAAGCTCCCACCCTCTGCCAGAGTCCCATTCCTTCCAGCCTCCCCTATATTTGTGCCTCCTGTTCACCTTCTTTGAGACCTTGACCCCTCCTGGCCCCCAACTCTTTTGTGGCTCCCACTGTCTCCAGACCTCATGCCTTTTTTGGCATCCAACTCATCTTTGGCCTTCCAGCCTTGTTTTCTGGCCTCCCACTTCACTGTTCAGCCTCCCACCCCTTTTTTGCATCCCAATTCTTCCTAAAGTCTCACTCCCCTTTTTGGCCTGACATCCACACTTTTGGCCTGACACCCCCTTTTTGGCCTGGCCATCCTTCTCCCACCCTTTTCGAACCTCCCATCCTTTCTGAACCTCCCTCCCCTTCTGGGGCTGCAATCCTCTTTTCCATTTGCTGCCTTTTTTTTATGCCTTTAACCCCGTGTTCAAGCCTGGCACCCCTATTTCAGCCCTTTTTCACCCTCTCACCCCTTTTTAGCCTCCTACATTGTTTTGGCCTCTAACCTCCTCCCATCCTCCCACCCGCGTTTCGGCTGCCCCAGTTCGGGGTCGGTGAAGGGCAGCACTGCATCTGGGCTATTTTAGATTCTGGAAAACACACCTGAGAGGCTGTTGATCACATTTTTTAACAGCAGGTTGTTTGCAAGGAAACTGCTGAGAGCATTTGCACTCGGAATTTAATCAGTCCCAAAATATTCAGAGGAGCCTCAGCAACAGCGCTGCTCTTCTTGTCTGTCAGCCGGGCGTCTGTGCAGGGAGAAGTGGCAGATCTGCTCACACAGAGACACCACCTCTGACTTCAGCTGTGTCATCTTGTTTTCCTGCGTCCCCACAATCTTCTGACCGTGGCTGAGCAGCAGCTGGAATGGTCATTGAAGCTGGAAAGCCCTTGGCAGAGGGTGGTAGCTCCAGCGAAGGTGGTTCTGTCTCACCTGGAGCGGTGGCACAGGGCCAGGAGAGCCTGGGAAGAGCAGCTCGTGGGGGCCAGGCTGGTCTTTCACCTCCTCTCAGCCTTGGTAGCTTGGGTTGAACCTTCAAAATGGATGTTTTCAGTCCATGTGTTGATGCAACAGCTTCTTCCCCAAATTCTCCACATCCCATTCCACCCTCTGTGTCGTTCTGGTTGGGAATACATTGGCTGTTTTTACACGGAGGACATGCTTTTAAGGTCCTTCATGCGCAAAGAAATGCATTTCCCAAGCCATGAAATTATTGTCAGCATTCTATAAAGCAGTGGTTGGACAGACCTTCTCAGATCTACCCCAGTTTTATCTCAGACTTGTGTAAACTCCAAAAAACTAGATTTGCAGGACAAATCTTAATGCTCCTCCTCCCATGCCCTTACCCATTTTGACAGTCAGCTAAGGAGGGTGAGTTTAATTTGTTATTCCAGTCATACTGACCATTAACCCTGGATTCTCATTTAGGACAATATTTAACCACAAGCTTAAAAAGCCTTGAAAGGAGTCATTTTTATAAATGATTATCTGAGCCATTTGTCCCACTTGAGGCCTCGAGGGTTAACAGCAGGAACCATCTGCAAGGCAGTTATTGTGGCAATCAATCCCAAAATACAAATAACTCAATAATTTATAACAGACCCCCACCATTAGATTGTACTGTGCTATTTTCACTTATCTCAGTGCTTATTATGATGTTGCACTGATTTCTAATAATCTATCTGGCCTTTTCATTTGCTTACTGGTGCTCATGAGATTTAGCTCTGGTTTGGTACTGGAGAGCCAGTGAACCAGGCTGGACCTACCATTTTAATTATTCCAATTCACTGGATGAAACAAATCTAAATTAGGAAGTAACACTTAGCCATGTCACTGATGAATTCTTGTCATTGAGAGGAACAAATATGTGCAGTTATTTTGCCTTTTCAGGGTTCAGAGTTCCAGTCCGAGTTTTAATTTTTGCCCTGGAACCATTTTCTCCCATATTAACTCCATCTCAGAGAGAAGAGTCACCTGGTCCTCGCCTTTGCCAGCACCTCTGAAACAACACTGGAGCACAGATTCAGAACCAAAATGATGGTCACCTGTGTCCTGCTCTGAGATCTTTTATAACACCAAAGCTCTCAACATACCTGTGCCCTGGAAACAGCCTCAGCTCCGTGGTTGGAGGGTGCAAACCCCAGAATCTCAGCCCTGCTCGCAGAGGACATGAGGACAAGCAGAAAGGGAAGAGACACAGAGATATTGTGATTTTTCAGTATAGATGCAGCTCCAGCCTGAGGGCATCTGCATCCTTAGTCATGCAGCAGAGGTGGCTTGTGCAGGGAATGTGGTTCCCGTGGTTCCCAGGTTCTGTCAGGTTTTCCTCACTAGGCAGAGTCAAAAGGAGTCAGGTGTGGAGTAAAAGCCCTGGAACAGGAGTGCGAGGTGGTGCCAGAGGTTGTGCAGGTGACACTTGCTATTCCTGAGTGGGAGCGGGGGCGGTGTTGGGAAGGGCGTTGTGTTGTGCTGGCTGGGGTGAGTTGAGAGAACGAGGTCATTAGGGATGTGGGGCGGCTCAGAGCTGGGTGTTGTGCAGCACCGGGAAGGTTTTACAGCTCAGCCTCACCTGGACTTTCTTGTTCTTACAAATTAAGGAGCTTCATGCTCATTTCCCAGGGGAGTCAGATCAGGTGCTTGCTCAGGAGGGTGCAGTGATTTGATTTTTAGACATCTTCGACCAGAAAGAGAGAGTTACACAAATAGGTTCTTCAGAAAGAAGGTCTTTCCCAAGCCAGACTTCCTTGCCTGGTTTCCCTCTCCCCCAGGCAAGGCTGTGTTCCTGCTCCCGTGGCATTTCGGAGGGGTGGGCTGATCCCTGCCGCTGTTAGCAGAGAGGGCTGCGCTTCAGTCCCCATGGAAACAATTTGGAGAGTTTTCGAGCTTGTGTAGCATCGCTGAGCTGTGTTTTGCCTTCCTTTTCACTTCCATCAGGAGGGCTGCAAAGCTTTAACGCATTCATGTTTGAAAAGCACTTTGAGGTCCTTGAAGAAGGTGCTACAGAGGAGCGAAGTGTTATTACTGAGATTAACTGTTTCTGTTTTGCCCCGGAGTCAGGGCTGTGAGTGTTGGCTGTGCTTGGTGGAAGCAGGAGGAGAGCGTGAGGTCGTCCTGTATCCGTGGCCTCCTGGAGAGCTCTTCCACAGAATCACCTCGACACCGAGGGAAGGCTGAGCAGAACTTCCACGACTGCAGTCAGGCAGGGAATGCATCCTGGAAAGCTCCATAGCCTGCTTTATGCAGGGAAAATGGAGGGAATTCATCAGGAGCGATGGCACCGCGGGGTTCGATGCTTTGGCGCAGCCCGAGTGAGAGCTCACCGGGGGGATGGGGGTCCAGATCTGCCTCGGATGTGAGGGGCACCCCCAGAGCTCTGTTGGAAGGCACTGTTTACTGCTATTAAAATACTCACTTCAGGGGAGCTTAAGGCAGCTACAGTGGGGAGGCCAGTTCCTGCTCCTGCCCGCGGTGTGCGAGTGCAGAGCTCTGGTCCCACCCAGAGCGGGGTAAAACCACACACTTGTCTGGAACTCGGGAATGTAACATGCTACAGCCTGAGGGATTTGACATTTCTGTTCCCTACCAAGTGCCTCAACACCTTTTAGGTATCTGCTGCTGCTCTCCAGACCCACCTGAGCTCCTGCTAAATCCATGTCTGTACTTGGGAATCACTGCCCATCTCTGGCCACTTCTGCATCTATGGGTTGGGCTCTGGTTTCCCCATCCCTCACTCCCCTACCTGCTCCCCATAGGGTGGGTCCCCTGCAAAATCCACTCCAGGCACACTGGCCTTCCCAGCTCTGGAAGGTGAGTCTGCAGCTGCTGCTGAGGGTTCCTGAGGACCCTGCCAAGGACTATTTTGTCTGAGCTGGATTTTTCCTCCCCTCCTCCAATTCTATTTCTTTTTTTTGGGTGGGGGGTGGTGGTATTGATATTTTTTAAATTATGTTTTTATTTTCTTTTTAATTAATTGTGTTGTCTCGAGAAGTTACAAATAATAAACACAAGATGAATCTGCACTGCTTGCCTTGTTATGGGTACTGTGAGCCAGGACCACATTGGCCCATCTCTGCTCTTTAGTTCCAATTACAAATTGGAATAACAATTACAAAACCCAGCTATAAGCTGTTTGTTTTAACATGTAAAACAAATCGCTTTCCACACATGCTTTTTCCAGCTCAGTGTGATCAACTGAAAACAAACAATACCAAAAACTGAAGGGATCTGTTTCCATCTCTGTCAGGTCCTCACCTGCCAGGCTGCCCAAACCCTGGGACACAAGAAGGGTGAGTGCAGCCAGGAGGGGTCCTTTCCCTCACAGCAGGCTTTGGTCAGCTTGAGCCACCCACAAGTACACCCTCACTTCATTCTCCTCCTCCCTGGAGATGCCCTGTCCCCATCCAGCCCCTCTGTGGTGCTGCTGCTCCCTCTGCCCATCCTGCCTCAGTTCCCCTTCCCCCTTCCAGGCATCCTCCCGCTGCCGTTGCTGTGATTCATTAACGCTTCAGAGACATCAGTCTGAATGGAAAAAACCCAACGGAACAGCAGGTTGTGCTGCTCTGTACATTTTCTATAGTGACTCACAACTCTGACCAGGTAACTCCCCTTCCCTCTCACTTAGTCAGTCTCTCCCTCCCGGATGGGCTTGTCTGACTCCTCACTTCACTTATTATTATTATTCCCCTGTTTTCTTTGCTCTTCCCTTCCCAGCCCATGCCCTTCGCTGGAGCTTCAGGGTGGGAAGTTCTCGCTCGCTGACCTGTCGCACACAATGAGGAGCGAAGGAAAACACTGACTGCAGCAACTTTGCCTATGGAGAGACCATACAGCAGAACTGCCCCCTCACCCCCCTCTCAAAGCCTGGGCTAGCACAAATTACTTTGTCATTGTGGTGAAACAAATAAGGCTTCGTTCTCATTACCATCCTGATGGGAGTAAACAAGTTTATTTACACTTGAGCACTGCTGAAGAATAAAGTCATAGAGAAAAGTTCAGGGTAGGTGGCCTGTCTTTGTCATTAGGGCCGGCTTTTACAAAATCACTGCCCGCTCGGCCAGACAGGCTGCTATTCAGGCAGGCCCGGGTTAATGAAAGTACGGTGTGTGCTTGTTAAAAGGAGGACTACAACACTTGTAATCATGGGTGGTCACATTTTTATTTAATGATACGTATCTTTCCTTTCCCCAGCCTTCGCTGGTAACCCTTTGCCTCCCACTCACCCGTCCTTCTGCAGTGACTAATTATGAGTCGCCAACTCAAAGCTGATACAAGGGCCACGACGAGCTAAACCCACTTAACGAGTGATTTTTATTTTAAAACAGTCTTTTCATTAACGGCCCTCAGCTTCTGACAAAGCAAAAAGCCCTCGAAGCGTGAAGGGCCCCACATGTGTAATCACTGGAGCTAAGATAATAATAAAAGGACAACGGCAAACAAACTTTCGGGAAGAAAGGGCTGCAGAACAGAACTGCTTCCTCTCTTTCAAGGCCTTCATGTGGCCCCGGTGATAAATCTGTTGGGACAAGGATACTTCAAAGCCAGAGGTCGAGCTCTGCTCTCACTCGTGCGAGTCTTACAATTTGTGTCAATGGAGTTTCACTCAGGCAGGAGGCTCAGACCTGCTGTTCTGCTCTCACGAAAGCACTGAAAGCCAAAGCCAACCAGGATGGGGAAAAATATCTATTTATCTCTGACATGACCTTGCTGAAGTGCTGGCTACAATCAAGCTACACTAAAAACCTTCCCAACATCTCCCAACTTTCCTGCTATTTCTAACGAGTAACCAGTCTGAAGTGCTTGTGCCTGGGTTGAGGAGAAGTTCAAGCTCAAATATATTCTTTTTGCATCTACTGAGTGTATTAATGAGCTGCATGGAAGGATGTGCTCACACAAAGGCATCAGTCACCCTGTATTTTCACCTGGCTGTTGCAGGCTCTCCCCTCTTGCTGTGGTCATGCACGGAAGGTTTGTCTGTCTACCAGCACCTCTCTCGCCCCACAGTCATTCTCAAACTTCACAGTCATTTTTGACAGAGGAGCAGAGATGTGAAGGCACTAAATTTCTCCAAGTTTTAGAAAACCTACAGCTCAGTGAGAAGCTGATGCTCCAGGACCTGTGAATTGGTGCCCCTCACTTGGGTATCTTACTCACAAACCTTTTCCAATGGCACTTACGAATCTGAAAACCCAAATTACAGGTAGTTCTGGGAAGGAGGAAGGGTCCCTATTCAGTTAGGCTTTGCAGGTACTGGTCACCCCCATCTGTTCAGGACAGGGAGAGCAAAATCCTGAAGGCAAAGCTCTGTGCAATGATGGTACTCAGCTGCAGCCCATCTCTTGGTTTCTTTGCCAGGTTGCAAAAGACATTCTCACCCTGGTTCCTGCCCTACCTTGTGCTTCCCTCACCCAGAAGGGGCCAAAAACATCTGTCCCCTCATCCCCATCCGAGGCCTGGGGCAGCACTCAAGCAGGAAGAGCTGCCACTGATACAAAGAGGAGAAGGAGGAACACGAACATGTCACTGCCTGCCCCAGTGCTGCCAGCACTCTCTGGCCCTGTTTTAACCTCTGTTTCAAGGCATATTTATTATTCCAGAGGAAACAGCCTGTTGAGTCCATGAGTTATGGTGAGAGGGTGAATGATGGACTTCCAAAGTGGGAGCAGCCAGAGCCTGTGCCTATTTCAGGCTCAGCAAGGAAAGCTCAGGTACCCAGAGGTGCAATCCAGTAGTGTTGTCACAAATGTGTGGGATTGACTTCAGCAAAGCTCCCATTACTTTCTAAAAGTCCTGGGAACATTGGTGGCCATGAATGTCCCCAAGGGGTGTGGTGGGGCAGTGAGGCTGTGCCTCTGTCCTCAGAGCTCCTGGCTGAGCATGGGTGCCAAGGAGGAGAGGGAATACTGCCCAGGGTGCCTGCACAGCAGCTGCTCTCTGCACACCTCAACCCCAGTGTGCATGTCCAAACCCAGGGGGGAAGGCACACGTGTCAGTCAGGGGGAAACTCTGAGTAAATACAGGCGGCAGGGGAAGCACCACGGCAGGAGGGGGGAAGGAGAGCATTGCTGAGGCTGTGGGTGACAAACAGGGCACTGTGGCCTCTGAAGTAGAGCAGACAGATACATTTATTAAATGAATATGCTGAGATAACAGGCAGTGCTGAAACAATGAGCATAACTAATACTCATGTCTTGAAAATCGTTAACCTCCCCCAGTGCTTTACACACATTAGTGAGCAGCCCGTGGAGCACGGCTGCTCGCCCTGGTGGGAGGCAAACTGAGATCCAGAGGGTGAGAGACCCCATTTCCTGATGATGTACCTCAATTTGGGAGCCCAATATGAGCCCCTCTAAACCAAAGGGAATGCTTTGAAAAAAGGAGATGAGAATGAGGGGGGTTTAATGCAGATTGACAGGAGCTGGGTCGCTGTATACGCAGCAGGGATCAATTCTGGTGAAGAAAATTCAAAGTGAATATGTGAACCTCTCCTATTATTTACTGCTCCATGCTCAGAGGCAGAAACAAACCCAAGCAGGGAACTGGGAACAGCCAAGGCCGGGGTGGATGTGGCTTTGGGCACTCTGTTGTAGTGGAAGGGGGGTGGTAACAAGTTGAACTTTAAGTTCCCCTTCCAACCCAAACCATTCTCTGATTCGATGATTCTAAGGCTTCCCCTGATCTCTGCAGTTGATAAAGGCATTTCTGGGTGTTTTCCTTCACCTTTTCCTCTCTTTTCCCTGCCCTGTTCCCCACCGTTCACAGCAGGTATCACTGGTGGTGCGGGGGTTAATGAGCGCTCGCACCTTGCTACAGCGAGGCAGAAACTTATGAGTCTTGGTGTTGTCACGAAGGTGTTGCTGAGCTTACGCTGCATGAAATATCCCAGAACTCCTGCAAACTGTGGGATTTAAATTCACAGGCTATAATTACAGAGTCTCCGGCACCCTCCCACACTTTGCAATGCCTTCACAAGCGGGAGCAGCAGGAACACCTGTCCCGGCCTCCTGTGGGCTTGTAGGTCCCTGCCCGCAGCCAGGCAGGGCTTGCTCCCCGGCACAGGGATTCCAGAAGAGCCTTCTGCCACTCTGGGACGACGGGGTGGGAGTCTGGACTCTGCCAGGTGCGTTTAGGAAACAACCCCAAAGCACAGTCAGCGTGGTCACATTTACAAACAGGTGCTCACAGCCAGGTTAACTCGATGCCATTTTATAGCCAACTTGATGACAGGCTTAGACACAAGGTTTGGAGGACTTGGAGAAGCAAGGCAATGAAAACAGCTTTCCTGGGATTGCTCCTGCCCGAGTGATCCCAGGGAATATCACAGCTGTGAACCTCAGCAGTGCTCCCAGAACTCTCGGGGCTCCCCCAGATCAGCATCAGCACAGCAGAGCTGGTACTAAACTGGTTCCCTGGGGGCCAGTTCTGGCCTTGGATGCTGTGGTGTCAATCAGGTGCTCATAGAAGGGGCAGGTTCACTGGGGGGTGAGGGAGTGCTTAAATTGGTGTAAACTTCCCAGGTACCAAAAGTGCCATCCCGGGGTGCTTTGAGCCTTTGCTAGGCCAGTACTGCTTGAGGTGAGGGTCACCTCCACACACAGAGGAGCACCTCCTGTGCCCCAGCAGGGATTTGGGTGGCAGGCAGGGTCCCAGAGGCTCTGGGGACAGAGCAGAGGGTTCCTCTGAGGTTCACCAGGGCCAAGCTGGCTGTTTGCAGCATGGATCCACCACGGTTCCCTCCATGGCTCACAGCAGGGTCTCCTCAGCGTGTTGTTGTGGAGCTGGTTGGGAGCTGATGTCATGAGCGGCTCTGCCCAGACTGGCACGGGCAGGCTTTGCACAGAGGTGGTTCTCTCTGCCTCCCAGGCACTTTTTGGAGAGCCCTTCCACAGCATCCTCCCTTCCCTGCCCCCACAGCCGAGCAGCAAGGTGAGGAGGAGGAGGAGGAGGAGAGCTTCTCAGGGCCACTTAAGGAACGTGGCTACAGCCTTACCCAACAAATCCTCCTGCCAAGTGGGTGAATGTGGATGCTGGAGCTGTCAAGGATATCCACAGCCACCAGCCAAAATGCAGCAGCAGGGTGATGGTGGAGCCTTGGGTTGTGTGAGGACAGGAACACCTCCCTCATGTGGGGTAAGTGCATTCACACTGAGAGGGCTCCTGGGTTCCTTCTCTCTCTCTCTCCTTATGTGCTTAATATTTTTTTTATCCTGTGCTGGTGCTTATCTCATCCCATGGTGATAGGGGAGGGTATTTCTCACCATAATGAGTTTGAGAGTTATTATTGAGTCCTCTTTGTGGCAGAAGGTGAGTTTAGTGCAGCTTTGCAGCAGTGCTTGTCCCTGTATTTGTGTTTGCCTTCCCCCTCCACCTCCCTGCTGCAGCCCATCCCACATGGCCCCCATACCTGGGATGAGCATGTTCCTCCTCAGCCTTCATCCCACCTCTGCCACAGCCATCTGCTCTCCCACCCCTTGGCTGCTTCAGTAGCAAGTCCTGGAGCTGCAGGAAGGACCTGCACGACCCCCCTGTCCCCAGTGTGCACAAACATCCTCTGCATCCCAGAGGAGCAGAGGTGATGTGGAGCCTCCTCAGTGGGAGCAAGGGCCCTCTGTGGCCTCTGCTCCAGGCTCTCCTGGTGGGACATGTGCTGGGTCATCAGTGTGGCCACTGCAACCCCCCAGCAGCTCCTGCTCAGTCTGGGCTGACATGACCCTGCCTGAACTTTCCACCACTTGTGTCCCTGGCTCCTCTCTGCCTGGATTTGGGCTGACACCGAACACCCTGAGCACGACTCTCATTTACTGGCACCCATTATCACTGTGGCTGTTGCTTTATTAGCCCCTACCAGTTGCTCCTCTGTGGTTTCACTCGGGGGTGACTGATGTAGGATCTGATAAAAGGCACCTGATATCACTGTGAATAGCTGATGTAAACTTAGCAGTCAGTCCTATGACACGTCATGTGGGCAAATTAATAAACCCCTTCCCAATAAATTCAGCATGTGTCCTATAATCCTACTTCAAGGGCATCTCTTATGTCAGCATCACTAAGTTAGCTACTCTGCTCCCCTGGGAATGCAGCATCAGGACTTTTTGGGTCGGAGGGATTCCCCCTCTTTCCACTGTGACCACGGGACAGCAGCTCTGACCACTGTGGGAGTCAGGTTTGTTTTGGAGTTTTGGGTAGCTCAGAGTCAGGCCTGTTCCCAGCCCAGGGGTTTGGCTCCTCCAGTGTAAGTGTGTGCTGCACTGCTGGGCTGGGACACTGGGGTCCCCACCTGCCAATAGGGAACTCGTGGAATGACACTGTTGGGACCAGCATTTCCTACAAGCTGCTCATTCCACTGCTGAGGCTCCAGCCTGCAGAGCTCCCGTGCTGCCACTGAGGTGGCACGAGACCCTCAGTGACCCCAGGTGCTCTGGGGGTTTTTCCAACAGGATCCTTGTGTGGCATGGGCTCTGCTGCTGTAGGAGGGTGATCCCAGCCCCACTGCACTGTCCATGGTCTACTCTCAGCACCCTGTGTCTCAGCTGTGCTTTTCTGTGGAAATAACACCCAGTCCTGTGTGTGCTGGAGTAACGGGCAGCCCCTGCCATGCCAGATATCAGACACACTCCCCTCCAAAAAGAGCTCACTCTGCCCCCTGGGATCAATGTATTGTGGGTCCTCCAATGAACTATTAAATAAAAGGATTATTTTGCCCTTGCCCAAACAAAAAAGGAACCAGAGGGATATGAGAAAGGCAGAAACAGCATTTTGGTTTTCAGAGTCCCCAGATGATCTGACAGAGGACCCAAAGCACTTAAAGGAGGATTCAAACCTCTTTTGGCTCTGCATGTCTCAGCCAGGGCCGAGACAGCGTTTGTCCCTCTGTTCCAAAGTGCCGTCGTGCCAACCACGAGCTTTCCCGGAGAGCGGACGCGGCACCGGGGCAGCAGGAACCCCACGTGAGCCCAGGGCCACCCACGGAGCCTCTGCCTGCGTCACAGGGCCGAGTCCAGCCGTGGGTGACCCATCCGAGGCCCCAGGCTCCCTGCAGAGCCCCCCCTGCTCTGTGGGCTCAGCCCTCATCCCCGTTTGCTCTCCAGGCCCTCCTGCTGCAGGCACACAGCCCCTGCGATCCCGCCGAGCACACTCCGCCGGCTCCTCCGCATTGTTCCCCAGCGGATTTTTATTTGAAGGGTTTCATTAAATTATCTCACAACATCAGTTGGTACACAACTACAAATTAATTTAGTCAGTTTGCATTTTGGCTGACCTAATATTCATTATATTCCAGTCAAGTGGATGTGTTTGCTGTTTGACGGGTTGTTTCACGATAAGATACGTGGTCCAAAGTGCCGTGCTTAGAACCAGAGGTAATATTTACTGACACTCCATGCAAATACTGCAATTACCTGATTAATTATAGCCCTTCTATTTGGTTCTGCAGATCACACTCTTATCCCTCCCTTTCTCCCCCCTTTCCTCATTGCCATATTTGTATGTAGCAGATGGGAATAGTCTTCAGATCTATACAAAGCAGAACTGGCTGTTTTTTAGAGCCTAAACACTCTGTGGTCACTCAGAACTCCCCCGTCCCCAGTGCTGCAGAGGTTTGTTATGGCTGGGATGCATGGAGCATTACCAGTGCTGCATTTTAATAACAATCTCAGTCCAGGAGATTGGAAATTGGAATCTAAACATAGCCCTGAAGAAGGATGAAAAAGGAAGTCAAGAGGGACTTGGAAATGGTGTTAAATGTGCAGGAGTGCTGTAACTGCAGCCCTTCTTACCACAGAAATAAACATGCTCCGACCATGCTCTGGGGATGGACAGACAGACAGATGTACCAGGGAATGTTACTGTTATACAGCACTGTTCTTCCTGGGATCAAAACCACTTTAAAAACTCTGTGCAACTGAGCAAAATGCAGCTGTTGAAGTCACCTGTCCCTGCAGCAAAATGCTGGTCACACCAGCCTGGCACACCTTGTCAGCTGGTGCCTCTGCCCAGGGTTTAATTATTTTTATTTTTTTTTTAAGATGAAGTGGAGGGAAAGATTCAGGCAAGAAAAATTGGCTTCCTTCTTGCCTGACACTGTATTTTGCCCTTCCAATGTCAATGAGGTCATTCCTGATGGAGTGGAGTCATTCCTCCAGTTTAGGAGGGCCTGGAGATGGGTTTTTTGCAACCCAAGCCAAGGCAGAAGCTGCACAAGGCAGAGCCACAGCACCTCTACCTGCTTAAGAAAAAGGATGTGTGTGATGGGAAGGGCTGGAGCACTGGAAGCTGCTGCCAGCTTGGTGGCAGTGGCACAGGAGGGGGATCTGCTTAGGAGATCTCCACATGGAAAAGGAGACAACGGAAAGGAGCATTCCAGCTCGGAATGGAATTGCCCAGCTGGGGACTGGGCACCATCAGCCTCTGCTCTTTCTCACCTGCTTGCAGGTACAGCTCTTTCCTGCTGCCTCTTCCCATGATCCCTGCCCAGTGCCAGCCTTCCTGCCCCCTGCCAGGAGGATTCCTGGGGGCTTCCTTTTGTGCTTAAGCATCTTGCAGTCAGGGACCCTACAGCAATGCAGTTTCTTCATCTGACTGCCAAACCCATCAATGAGCTGATCTCCAAGGTGAAATAAAACCATGCATTACAAATGAAATGCTCTGTTGCTCCCCTTTGCCTCCTGCCATCACCGGAGATCTTTGTGGTTAGTCTGCAAGACAGCTCTTCCCTGCTAATTAACATTTAAAAGTCTTCCTCCCTCACCCTGCCACCGTGACACAGGGGCTGCTATTGCCCAGGTTGTTCCTTGAAATAATTCATCACTTGGGAAACATCAGAGGCTCATTGTAATCCCACAGACCTGGCCTAAAACCAAATCTGCCCTCCTGCATTCCATGCAGTAGTCTCTGCAAAGGCTGGCTGAGGATGTCAAGCAGATTTAATTCTCAGAAAACACCTTTCCAAACTGTGTGTGTCTGATTTTATGAGCAGGATTTCGTTTTCCATGTCACTAAATAGTCTGAGCAAAGAAAACACTCTGATGTGTGTGTGACCTGTGAAAAATCACTGAATATACCCATGTTTCCACTTCCCTGTTGCAATCCCACCCTTACTTAGCAGCTGGAGACAGATATTGCCCTTTACTTTGCATATTTGCAGTGGTTAGTACAAGGCCCTAATTCCTCAAAGCTTTTCTCTTGTCCTGAAAAATGCACAAAATATAATCCACCTCCATCCACAGCTTCCCATTCAGGAGCTGAGTAACTTGAGGGCAAAGGGACTTGCTGAGTCCCCATTTGCAAGGGTCTGTGATGCTGCTGCCAGCTCATGGTGTGCATTGCAAACCTGTCCTCGTGGCCCCCTAGGCATCAACATTGGAGGGATGATGCTCCCTCTGTCCCATCCTGGTAACCAACCTGCAAACCCAGGGAAAACCCAACCTCTCCAGCTCACCTCTTTCATCCTCAGGGTCCCAAACCATGCTGACAGATGCTCCTTGCTCTCTCAATTCATGGCCCCTTGCAGCAGCAATGAATTCTGGAGGTCTGAACAGTTTGGATCCTGCCTCTTTCTTTTCCTTCCAGGGATATTCCCACTGCCAGATGGAGAACAGATTGGTTTCAGTGTCACCCAGCCATTACCCACCGCCACAGAGCTGGTTGTGCTCAGGCTTTGTGCAAACACCCCGGAGGTTTGACCAGCAGACACCAAGGGGGGTTTGTGCTCAGGCCTGTTGTTCCTTTAGTCAGGGGAAAGAGCAGCAAGAGTGCATGTTCTCAGTGCTGCCCCAGCCTTGGGAGGTGGAGGAGAAGTGTTAAATCCATGACTGTCAGTGTCTCCCAGTTCCCAAACTTCCTGTGCCCAGGGACTATTGACATGGCAGCGGGAGCACTCCGGGGTTTGCTACAGCCGTGGCACAGCAGTTCCATTGATTTTCCACAGGACGTGGTGTGGGGATCTGGAGGCAGGACCATGTGCAGCTCTGAGGGAGCAGAGTGTCTGTGCCACGGTGTGTGCCAGTGGCAGGGAACTGTCACCTCAGGAACAGGCCTGGAAAGGAAGCCTCTCTTACTCTTGTTTTTGGTATTTTTCAGTCTGGCTTTGGTCTCGCAGTGGTGACCTACAGCAAGATCCCCCTGGAAGACTATTGGAAATAGCCTCATGAATAGAGTGGTATTCTCGGGGAATGTCCACCCAGCTCTACTCAGGCACAGCGAGTCCCAGAGCTGCTCTCATGGAATGCGTTGCTTGGACCAGCATCCCTCTCTGAGGAGCAGGATCTTGCATCTACATGTGCTGTACGGGAGCAAAAATCTGGAATGTCCCACCAGGAGCTGGCTCTTGCTCTCCTCAGCGCACCAGGGAGTCGGGTTTAACCCAAACCAGCCACACCTGTAAGGATCCTGTCCATGGCCTAAGATGTGAAGGGCCAAGCCTTGATCATTACTTGTATCCCTGGAAATGTAAGCCCTGGAGAAGGAGTCACAGTTTTGGGAAGAGATGATGACAGAACGGTAAATTACATAATGTCCCGTAAGTGGAGCCCGTTCGTAGCCCAATTACCCGTCCCAGCAGCCCCATGCAGTTGATTGCAGGATTATATAAAGGGCTTTTCATTAGTCAGAGAGTCACAAAGGGAGCTCTTTCCACGTCCTCCTCAGGATTACTTAACCATCACTCTGGACAAGACCAGCAGACCATTATTTGGATGTGTCAGAACAATCTCCACCATCCTTTCCCCAGGCACGTCCGCTCCGCTCCGCCCTCATCCCATGGAGGGTACGGGGAGATGGGTGCTGTGCTTCCCACACACCGTGCCCTGGGATGCAGGGAGGTCTGCTGTGCCTCTGCCAGGGCAAGGCACCTCTGGCTTGGAGCACCTGGCTACCACCTCCCAGGAACACTGACGAGGTCGGTGGGAACCTGTTCTGCACCCAAAACAACGCCCTACAAGCATTAGCGAGCTGGTGGAGCGCTTGTGCTGTCACGACCAAACAAGTGAAGTGGCAGCACATAGCAGATATCCTTCCCTTCCTCCTGCAGACCAGGGATTGACAGGCTTTCCCAATTCCCCCTGACCTGGTATGCATAATAAAGATGCAGAGCACTTGTGACAGCAGCGCTGGAATGGTGATGCTGCCGCCACACCGGAGGACAACGTGGCCAAGGAAGCAGGTCCTAATCACATCCTTATCACTGCCTGGTGATGTGACCTTAGAGGAGTTGCCTAAAATAGCTCGTCCGTTTCCCTTTCCCCGTGGCAGAGATAATACCAGTTCCTGGGTGTTGCAGAACTCATTCATTCCCATTTGTTTCTGGTATCTCGGATTATCAAAGAGCAGTCAGGAGGAAGACTGGCAAAGAACGAGCTCCTATTCACTTGTCAGCTAGAAACAGTAACCTATTTTAGAATGAAAAAAGGGGGAAAAAAATAATCCTGAGAGAGGTTGTTCCTTGGCTTTTTCTGCTGCTCAATTTAAAATCTCCTCCAGCCTCCACCCTGCCATGGCCAGGGTGAAATGTTGACCATTTCACAGAGCACCAAATTGGTGTCTTCCCTCCCCTGGCAGGAATGACAATGCAAACAAAAATAGATAATGCATTTAAAAAATCTCCAGTGGATCGTCATGGCGATAAATAATTGTAGCATGTTGCCATAGTAACTCTGGCTGTAATAAAGAGAGGCCTATCTGCAGCTTAGCTAAATTTAGTTGTTCCAAACTATTAAAAATATTTTCAAATACTCTGGTAACTCTTTTTAACATTTTCTGGGGTTGGAAACAAGAGTTAATCTTCATTCATGCCTTTGTGTTGTCTCCATATTCCAAATATGCTTCATCACTGAAATAATCAATGCCATCCAATTAAAAAGTCGTTAAACTGAGGAAATTGCTGAGGATTTTTCTGTTTCCCATCTCGTCCAGCCTTTTCACCTGGAAGTGTAAAATCTGCCTGCAGGAGATTCCCATTCTGCCAGGCCTGAGCCCAGGATCCAGCCCCAACACACACTGATGGGCACTGGGAGGTGAGAGGGGCTGGCTGAGGGAAAGGGCTTGTGTGGGGGGGTTCTTTTGGAAGAGGGAAAATGGATTTGGGGGGCTGAGCCCTCAGCCAGAGTAGTTATCGTGAGGGTGCTGTGCAAAACAGACGGGGTGTCTCCAGTCCCAAACTGGTCTGGGTGTAACTGGCCCAGTTACCTGTCTTGTTTAAGACAAAGCCACACCTCATGAGGTTTAAACACTGTTCTGATGTCCAAAATCCCTCACTGCCTGTTAGAAAGGGCAGCTACATCCTGCCTGGAAACCTTCCCTCTGCCAAACGGGCTTTATTTTCCTAGAAAGAAGCCTTAACTCCCATGACTCCTGATTTTTTTTCAGATTTTGACATAAGATGGTCTCTTTTAGCTACATCTCTCTGAAAGAAGGAATGGAAACACACTGCAGGGGATGTCAAATTTATTAATTTTCTTGGTGGTGCTACTTCCAGGCTGAAAAGTCCCGAGTTCCCCCTCGTGCCCCTCGTGCCCCTCGTGCCCTCGGCCGAGCGCGAGCCCGTTGTTCCCGTCCTCCTCAGTGGGAAGGAGCTTCACTGCTGCTCTCCAGGGACAGGGTTTCCAGATTGCCAGCTCTCAAAGGCACTTACTGGCTGGCTGATTTTGAAACCCTGGCTTCACGTTTCTGAGCTTATCTGGCTCCACGACAACAAAACTTCCGGAACCGGAGATTTTAATGGGAACGTCGATAACCGGATCTGCGGTTTTCCGAAAAGCCATCGGCAAAAACACGTGGGACTGAGAGTGGCAGCTTGAGGGATGGGGCCTCCCTCCCCCCTCTTCCCTGGGGACCCTTTGCTGCTGTTTTCTGCGGGGTCAGGTCGCTGGAGTTATCTGAGATTTCTTCATTCCTGAGTGGAAAGGTGGTTTCCAGCCGCGCTAATGTGGGATTTTCCTGCAGAGCATGAATTTAACCCTGGAGCCCGAGATGTCTGCAGAGCAGGGAGGGAGATTGTGCCATGGCCTGGGCTCCATCCCACAGGTGGGTTGGCAGCAGCAGATCTCCCCTGTCATGGTGGGATCTGCTGGGTTGCCCAGGACATTTTTAAGTCCACCCCAGGAAGGTCAGAATCAGCCCCTGTTGTCTTGCCTAAATTTTCTAAGGCAAAGACTCATAGAATCCCAGAATGGTTTGAGTTGGAAGGGACCTTAAAGCTCATCTCTAATCCCCTGCCATGGGCAGGAACACCTTCTACTAGACCAGGGTGCTCAAAGCCCTGTCCAACCTCTCCCTGAATCATGTTAATGACCGCCTTTCACAAGCAAAGCCACGGTTCTAAAAGGCACTTTGTAGTGCTCTAGTATCACGTTCTGCGTCTGAAAAGAAACAAAAGCAAGTCATTTTATTGTTTTCTTACTGACGGGAGACTGCAGCCTATGGCTCACGAACAACACAGCACAAAAACAGGACGAGCAGCTCCGTAGGCAGAAATACCTAAACTCCAAATAACCGCATGATTTAGGGAAAAAAGAAACCATGCGTGCCTGCTTGCTCCGATGCAAAACCAGAGGAAAGCATTTGGAGTGCTCTTAACACATCAGTGCCTGTAATTATGGAAGTTTTGCTCTCTGAGTGCCCTAAAAAATCCATTGAAGTCAAGGAGAGGGCAGGAAAGGCAGCCGCGAGCTCAGCGCAGGGAGGAGAGCAGGTGATCACGGTGCTGAGCAGCCTCAGAGGTTTGTTCAACCTTTATCTTGGACTTTTAGTAGGACCCTGGGGAAAATCACCTGCAAATGCTCTGCTGCTGCTGTTGCCAGACTGCAGAACCAGACTAATGCATTCCCCTCTCCCCCCCCGGGTCTCCCTGGGAAGGTCTGTGCAGCAGGGGCTGGTGTGGGGCTGGTGCCTTTGTTCACCTCCCAGCCCAGGCTCCAGCCAAGCCTTGGCCACGCTGGAAGGTGCAATAAATGATAACTCTTGGATCCTGCTTTCCTTTGGCCGCACAGCAGCACCACTCTGCCCTTTGGGATCCTGCTTCCCTCCTGCTCCAAACAGCCTCAGGGATTGGGGCAGTCCATGGGCTGTGTTTGTAATGGCAAAATTTCCTGCCGCACCAAACAGTCCTGGGGTTTGAGCCTTCACCCCTCAGTGGGTGTTGCCCATTCCCATGTGCCCACAGCCCCTGTGAGCTCGCTGGCAGCGGGGGCTCATCCCTCCCATCCATCCTCACCTTTGTGTTATCCCTTCTCCCTGCTGTCCTTCCTCTCCCCGTGTGCAGTGGTGACATCCCAGCAGTGACATCCCACCCTCCCCACAGCAATGCCAGGAGGTCCCCAGGGTTGGATCCCAAGCCCCCTAAACAGTTGTGAGGGAGCAGGAAGGGATGTGCTGCCTTTTGCTTGGGGCAACATTCAAGTTTTAGGGAGGAACAAGACTGTGGCACGTGGATGTAAAGGCTCTGCCCTGGATAGGGCAGGAAAATTATCCTGTGAGAGTCGTTGGGGATGAGACAATGGAACCACCTGCAATGTGGGCAAGACAAAGGCTGGTGGCTCCCTCTGCTCAGCGGGGCTTCCCCCAGCGCCCTCATTTCCATGAAAAACTACGGAGAAGAGGCATAATCCTGCCTCATTCACGCTCTGTTGTGACTGATATTTTGGATACCAGCTCTAAATTAGGTTTTAAAAATAGACCAGCGGTCTTTTTTTTTTTTTTTCCCTTGTTATAAACAGAAATTATTCTCTCATGGAAACATTTAACCTCAAATGGAACCTCATCTAATTTTTGCCGTGTTTATTATAGCCTGTGAAATAGGAATGAGCATCACTGAGAGAACTCCGTATGATTCTGGAGCTGTGATGGGGCAGCTGGAAAAGCCTCGGCTGTTTGGATAAAGAACTGAAAGTTCTGATATCGTCCTGATCTTTATTTGAACGATCCCAACCTCTGAGGCAGAGAATATTGGCTAAGAAAGCTCTGGGAATTGTCCCTTCTCCCCGAATTTTATTGTTTCTGACCCTGGTCATGGCTTCAATCAGGAAACACAGGAGTCAATGGGGAGAATGCACAGCAGGTTGAAAAGCTACTAATATACTTGCAAAAAAAGAAAGTGAATTTAAAGAACATTAGTTTTATGCTTTGATTTTTATTTTTTCAGATTATTAAAAATGTCTGTAATGCAGAAGGTAAGAATTACTATTTCCCACTTTGATACAACCCTAAATAGTGTATTTATGTAGTGTATTATGATGTATTTATGATCATATTGTATAAACACATATTTATCATATGATATAACAATTATATGACACACATTAGAAAGATACCATATTAAACTGAATGTGGGTCCCTTCCAACCCTGTGAATATATACAATATATAAAATACATAAAATAAAACTGTGATGGGAAAATGTTGCCTGATTCTGCAGAAAGGTATAATTTTGTTTTCCTTTCATCTGAGCCAGCAGTTTTGCCATTACAAATTTAAAATCAAAATAACAGTTTAAGCAAATCTTACCAGTCCTTCAAACAGCTCCTGAAAACCACTGTGATTTATTCAGGTTGGGGAATTCGAGGATTATCTTTTTTGGCTCTGAGTCTCTGCAGCCTCTGGGACCACTGGCATCACATTTCATAGCTGGGAATCAGAGAATCCTTCAGGTTGGAAAAGACCTTTAATCCTAATGATCATAATCCTAATGAAGGCTGTCTGTAAGGTATGAAGGTATCAGAAGGGAAGTTTTAAAGAAGTTTTTAAAGAAGCTTTTAAGACTCCTTAAACTTTTAAGATGTTTTTAAACATTCCTCACTTATATGTACAAATCAGCTTATGCAATAAAAGAAATCTCTGTGCTAATAAAGCTATACAGACTAAATGTGCCACATATCCCTATATATTTTTTTTAAGTGGAACAGGCACAGACTGTGCCGTGGGATCAACTTCTCTGGGGGTAGGGCAGATTCTGCCACCACAGGAGCCTCCTCTGCTCTTCAACAACTGCTGTTTTGGTAACTCCTGGTGCCACAAATCACTGAGATTGTTTTATCCTGGCCCTGGTCACCCACGTGGTGGGTGCAGAGGGACACAATTCACCTCCTTTAAAAACAGCTCCCCCCACCTTGGAGAGTGAACCAGGAGTGGGTCCTGGTTGGGAGTTTGGAGGCTCCAAATAGCAGGAAGCTCTGGGATTTAAAAAATAAAGGGGTACAAGTTCCAGGGAGAAAATCAATTCCAGAGAAAATCAGTTTTACAGTTGGATTCCTGGTAAGAAAAGCGGGATTTCTGGAGCACTTCCTCTCGGTGTCCTTACACAAACACAACTCCACCGGGTGCAGCAGCTACACCTGATTTACTCCTGTAGTACTGGGGTGGAAATCGGATCTGTCTCAAAGCAAAAACTGATGCCCACTTTCAGATAAATTCCTGTTACACTCAGTGGAAAATTAACTCTGTGAACACTCCAGGTACGGGACTGATTTTCACAAAGCCTCTGCAGAAGTGTGTTGGAAAATGTAACAGGATTGATTCCACTTACTGGATATTCCCTTAAAAATCCTAAATTGGAAACCCCATGTTTTTTTCTAGAGGAAACAGAGAAAACACCAAAATATTCTATTAGTCTGGAAAAAAAAAAAAGTATTATCAGTACAGTTCTCTGGTCAATTGACTGGTGCATCATTTATAAAGTGGTTTAACTATAGCCATGGATGGTGGTCTAGGCAAGTTTTACATTAAATCTGTCCTTAAAGTAATTTAATTTAAAAAATAAAATATTAAAATGTTACTGTTAATAAAAATATTAAAATAGTTATAATTAATGGCTCCTCATGAAACAAACAGATAAATATTTCTATGGAAACTGGCAACACTGTTCTGAAAAATAAATCAAATGTTACAAATAAAAGACCAGTTCCACTGTTCTCTCTTCATTAGATTTTTCCTACTTTTACATATGGTACTTTCAGGGTAGAAATAATGTAACTTAATTCCAGCAATGCAATAAAAAAACTTTAATTTCGTTTGTGGGCGAGGTGTTTTAATATGGAAACATCTAAATAAAATTATGTTGGGTTTTTTCAAACAAGAAAATAAAATAGATGAATAATCAAAAGCACATCTAAGAGCTACACATGATGAAAACAGAGATAATTCTGTGGGACATCCTTTTTATTAGTTATGTTACTTAATAATTCTGTTGCTTTTTAGGTGCCCAGCATTTAATTTTTTAGTGGTATATTCTTCACTTAGCTAAACAGAGATTAATTTATATTCTGCAATAAAATGTTATCTACTATCTTGGGGTTTTTTATTGTCTATTTAAAACCACCCAGGGATGGGAAATCGTTGAGTGTTTTGTGTTCATTTATTTAACACAGAATATAATTTAAAATATATGCAGGGGCTGAGTTCTCTTTGTAGATTCCCAAATATCCAATATCCATGATTACTTTGAAGTGATAATAATTAAAAACAATTACCCTTAAGCCATTTGTGATGTAACTCCACACGCCCGTGGGGCGTTACAGGGAGGGGAGCAGCCTTTGGGGTGACACCACCCCTGGGTTCTTGGGATAGTCTCCAGCCTCTTTCTCCTCCTGGCACCTTGAATCTCCACCCCCATGGTCCCATATTGTCCTGGGTCTCCCCTGGGGTGCCACACGGGCTCAGCAGGACCAAGAACTCCCCGTTGCCTCTCCGGTGAGGGGGGAAGAGCAGCACAGTTTTCACCTACAGATAAACAAAAAAGAGTCAATAGTGAAAGTGTGTGTTTGATCTTAATGTCCTCAGAGCTAAAAAAAAAGACTAAAATTAAAAAGTAAAAAAAGAAGTTTATGAGCAATCAAATCATGGAATTGTTAAGGTTGGAAAAGACCTTTAAGATCATCAAGTCCAACTGTTGAATGCAGCTCAGGGATATCCAGTCCCCCTGGCTACACCAGGGAAAGCGTGAGCACGTTTTGAGAAGGCAAAAAAGACTGCAAGAAAGAAATTTAAAGCACCCACATGGTGTGTGACTGGTCTGTGCTCTGTTGATAATATACATTTAATTTCCTAAGCATCCCAGGGTGCAGAGCTGAGCGATGTGTTGAGGGGCAGAGTTGAGAGAGCAAGTTAGAGGGTACAGAGCTGGTGCTCAGGGAAAACTCCTTCCATCCCAACCAACTTCCATTCACACCAGAAGACATCCAGAGTGGCTTTGAACGTGCACTGCACTTCTCAGGCTCCTGGAAAGTATCCAGAATTTGTCTTGATGTCAAAAAGAGTGAGCACTACACCATAAAAATAACAGACTCATTGAATCATTAGGGTCGGAAAAGACCTCCAAGAGCATCGAGTCCAACCTTCAACCTAACGAAGGAAGTGATCCAGACAAAGTAAAATACAAAAAGAAGGAAGGGATTTTAGATTTCATTTTTTTTTTTCATCAGCCTGATGCAGAAAAACTCTAAGAAAGAACCAAACTTTGAGTCATTCCGGGAGATGGCTCCAGATGAAAGAACTGGGCTGTCACAAAGTGTAAGCTCTGGCTGATGGTATCTGTAGTAAAGAGGTGAGGAGGAGCACAGGGAGTGAGCTGCTACCCGCAGCAAATGATAAACAGTGTCTTGCTGATCCTCACATTTAATTTGGGAGGATCCCTCGCAGCCAGTGTGAGGCTCAGACACAGAGGGAACCTGCTTTCCAGTAGTGCCAGCACAATTATTCATAAGGCACTGCTGATGGCCCGGGATTTAAACCTTTCATTGATGGTCTTTTAATTAAGGAGAAGGTGGCTGGAGCGCAGCGTGGAGGCTGGGTCGCCCCAGGCTCCGAGTCCTGGGCTCTTCCCTGGATTTGCCAAGCACTTAAGCATTTGCTGACTCGGGGTTAGGAAAGGTGGAGGCACCGAAAGAGCCTTATTGACTCATGATATTTTCCAGCCTGGCTTGTTTGTTTTCATTGTGCACACAAGTCCTGTTTACCTGGATCAAAGATGGCAAAATCAACAACAACACTATGCAGACAGGGACTTGCAAAATTCCTACCGAAGGCATGACTGTGCCCAGACCTGCAGCTCCTGCTCTTCCCCCCATCCTCTCCCTTTCTGCCACTGCACATCGTTCCTGCCTTACCCAACCCACACTGAGCCCTGTCTGCCAGCAAGCACCCCCAGCCCTCCAGTTGTTTTTCTCAGGAGTGGCAAAACGAAGTCCAAGTTTCCCTGCTGGGAGCAGAAGCAGGAGATGGGAGGAAGGAGGTGCACAGGCATTGCAAGCTCCTCTTGCCCTGCACACGGTGTGGCTGCTGTACCTCTCTCTCACGTGCCCCCAGACATGGGATTTTCAGCCTTGCACTGGCACCTCCTTGCCATGATTTCTGGAATGATGTGGCCACTGGAGCGTATTCCCCATGGATGGGCTCCCCTGGCAGAGCAGACAGCTGGCAGCCTGCATTTACCACATTGGAGTCTGCTCAGCTTTTGGAGGTCAGGGAGAAGAAAAACAACTAGGACAGTCTTAATTCTGAGCTTACAGTTGGTCCCGAGCAAGTTTCTGCACAGCCCCAGATCCCAATTCCTTCACCTCCCAGATTAGGATCTTCTGTCTGGTCCAGCCTCTGGAAAGCTTCTGCACATGCACTCCCCGGAGGAGCCATCTCAGACATCCAGAGCGTGGGGTAACAACAGAATTAAAACTGGAGAATTATGCAAAATCCATCTGCACTTCATGGGTGTGATGCAACACTCCGGCCTTGAGCAGCTCTTGCACAGGTTTGTGGAGTGGCTGCAATCCCAAGGACCCAACCTTGAACAACGTGAGGGGCCTCAAGCAGCTCTGTCAGCCCTCAGAAAGGAAACAAAAAGAAAGAAATGGCATTTAAAAAAAAAAAAATTCTTTGCTCCCTAGGCCTGATTTTAATTGTTTAAATTTAAAAGACCAACTGATTCTTTAGTTTAGGTTTCTTCTGTCCAGCTGAATCCCGTGGCAGTTTCTCCATCTGATCACAAAGGTAATTTCGTAAGGGAAAGACACCGGGTAAAATCTTGCTCATGCTAAGAAAGGCTTTGTCAGGAGGATGCCCACCTGTGCTTTCGTCCCAAGACTTTACAAACTCCAAACAACACGAGGCAGCCACTCTCCCCAAGGCATCCCCATTAACGCCCCACACCTTTCATTTCCTCCCCTCTCAGCATCACAGCCCGGGAGATTTTATCAGACAGTAATTCCACATGTCAAAGCGAAACAAAGGAACAAAGCCCCCCGGCTCCAGCACAGGTACCCAGGGCAGAGACCTGCGCGGGGGGATCGGCTCTGCTGGGCTGCGAGAAATCGGTGTAAAATAAACAGGATCCGCTTACAGCAGAGCCGGGGATATTTTTTTCCCCTCTCCTCGCTCTGGATGAATGAGGGTTTCTCGACGAGGCTCCGGGTTTCCCCGAGCAGAGTCCACCCCACCTCTTGGCGTGAGCCCCCAGACGGGCCATATGTCATGAGCAAAATATGCGGCGCCCTAAAAACTGGAGCGGAGCCTCTCCCGGTGGGATCGGGACCTGGAGGGAGGAGACCCATGGGAGCCGGGCACCAAGGGCAGTGCTGGGGCGAGGAGCTGGGGAGCCACCCAGGCGGTCCCCAGCACCGAGCAGGGGATTTGGGCATCCCCGGGAGCCCCTCGCAGCCCCCCAGGACCAGCCGCGGGTGGGTGGCTCGGGCTGGGCTCGTGGTGCCCCAAAACCGAGCCCGGCTCTCGCAGCGCTGAGCTTACACGCTCGGAGACACACACACACATGCAAGCAAAATGATTTCCATGCCTGCACGGCTCCCATCGGGTGTGGGTGGTCCCGGCGCGAGGAATGCCGAGCCATGGGATTCACGTATCAGCGCCCCAGACCTCCAGGGATTCTTATGGAGGCGACTGACCCGGGAGCATCCGAGATCCACACGCCTCCGATCCCAACCACAAAGGAGAAATTGGTTTCTCCCAAAGTAAACATCCCTAAAATCACAAAAGAGGGTGTTGGGTGTTGTTTTTTTTTCCTTTTTTTTTTTTTTTTTTTTTTTGCCACCCCCACAACAACAAAAGAGACGGAAAGAATAAAGTGTGCGAAACCCCCTCGGTGCCTCACCACGACACAGATTTACATCTCTGAGTCAGATCTCTGCAGCTCCCTGCATATGGTCCGCATGATATGCGGTTCCTGGCTAGTGACTCACTCGACGCCGATATAAAGAAGCCGTTTCAGACGGAGCGAGCAAACAACCCCAGTTTTGCCGTCCCAGGCTCCGCGGGACGAGGGACGCAGCCTGAGCCGGCCCAGCCAAGCTCGGCTCTAGCGGGATGAGCCGGGAGCGGCTCCGCCAGTCCCGCCACACTTTCCTGAGAGTTTTCTAAAATTGCCTTTTCTGTCTGATTTGTGCTGTGGTCAAAAATAATGTCTAAGATTACAAAAATTGGGTTTATCTCTTACCCAAAGAATGGGTTTATCTCTCTCTTTCCAGGTTGTTTACTTGGTTCATTCGATATCACTTTGCGGGGAGGGTGTTTGGTTTCAGTGTTTCCACTGTCTGGTCACTCGGGGAGTTTCCTTTTGTTCTTCATGCGGGCTTTTTTTTCCTGATGATGTAAAGAGAGCGAGAGGGAAAAACCTTTTAAGTGTGATGGTTCAAGCCACAAAAAGTGGCAGGTGGACTCACACGTCAAGTTACAGAAACCAAATCCAATCAGCTACTCATTAATAAAAGAAAAATTTATTGTGGAATTGATTAAATTTCCAGTGGACATTATGCTAGATGAGCTCACGGTCAGATCTGTGGTGTCAGGTTTACACGACATTTAGTCAGCATTTTAATTTTTTTTTTTTTGGTAGTTTTGAAATTTTTAAATCACTTTAAACACATACAATTCAGCTGTCATTATAGAGGAAAAAATTAATGGTAGGGAAAGTTGCTGAAATTACATCATCTAGAATTTTTCACACAGATGGTTATCAGAAACCATATACAAATGTCTCTCAGTTTTGTGGGCTGAGCTGGTTCCCAGCACTTTTCCCTTTGGACACTCAGAATTCTGAATTCAGAACCTGGAAATTACTCTCTGTAACTGAGCAAACAAACTGAAAAAAATTCTCAGGAATCCCAGAATTCAGCCATGTAGCTATCTTTAACCTCTCTTCTTTTTATTTAAAGCAGTAATACGAGATCCAGAGCCATTTAATTAATTGGAAATTGTTACACTTAAGCATGTACAAAGGAAGGATCAAAAGGGATGCCATGGCCATTAAATAATCTAATGGCAATACTATTAAGTAAGTGATTAGTGTGTGCAATAAATGGCCAGACTGTGCTAATGAGATCTCACATATATCCTAAGTCGGGTCTGATCCTTTGCACAGGAAAGATCACCTCGTGCTGTTGATTCTCTGTTGAGGGATTCCTTTTCCAGGATATCTCCTGCATGCACAACATCATCTGTTCTCAAGTCCCAGCATTTGCATTCTCAGCAGTCCTTTGCCTAGGAAAGCCTTCCGGAAAGTTCCTGGGAATTCTGACTGAGGAGAAAAATCTGGATCCTCTTTTCTGGAGATCATTCAGGGATGAAGCACTACCATATTCCCTGACAGTGTAGCTGGTGGGCAGGTGACTCCTGTGTTCAAGTCCCAAGCCACTGACTAGTACTGAAGAAAGAAGCAGCTCAGAACATACTGACTAACCTGTGATGGCACTTCCATAGGTGTAGGAAAATCCATAGGAATAACAGGTGCTGACATAAGCAGGTGTGATAGATTAGGTGAATAAAAGAACATTTAAAAAAAAAAAAAAAAGAGAGAGATTAAAAGCTCCACCATAAGGTCTGGGGAAGGATTCCCAGCAGTGTGGAGAGGAGGATGCTTCAAACAACACCCAGATGAGACAGTCCTGGAATCAACTCAGACCCCAGGACTCAGAAATCCTCCTCTGGAGATGGTTTCTTGGGCCACGTTGCTTTCACATGAGCAACCCCACCAGACAGAGGATTAATGGCAATTTTTCTGATAAAGCACCTGGACCCCTGGATTATGCAGGCACAGCTGCCAGGGGATCAGGCAAAACAACCTCTTTTCTGCTTACCAGTGCAAAAGCCCCCTTGAAAAGAGATCCAAGAGCAATCCAACTCCTCTTACAAACGATTTCCTGATCTTGACTGCTTACAGTCTGCCACCCTGGCTCTGGAAAAGTTAATCCAGGCTATGTGCATTGCTGGGAGTGGATCCCACCAGACAATGTAACGCTCTAATTAGGTAGTACCAAGGCAACTGTTTACAAGTGTGTTCCAAATGCCTCCCTTGCCTTTGCACCCTCCTACTGCAGCAGCAATATTTAGTAGAAGCGTCCTAGGTATAACTCTCCTGGGGCTTATTCACATGTCAGTCAGCTCAGCATAAGTACACTGTGAAAACGGATGAAAACAAAAGGGGGTGAGTTTCTGTCTTCCTTGGGAAGCAGTGGGTTTGTCAGGAGAAGGTTTTAGATGCATCAGTGAACATTCTCCAATAGGCACTGACAAAAATAAAACAGGAGCTCGCTGTGGGAAGGGCTGCCCTGAAGCCTGTAGTTTGTTGCCCAGGCCACATTCCCAGTGAAAGTTCACTGATGGGACAGAAGTCTCTGCATCCCTGTGCCACCAGTCCCTCCCAAAATCAATAGCAGCTCTCCCATGGGATACCTTGGCTGCTTGGTTGTAACATCACGTGAAAGAGGATGGGAAAACTCGGCCACCCTCATTATTGTTTCCTCTTCAGCCATGATGTGTCGGTGTTCCTTGCTCTTGGAAACAGGTTCTGCTGAGCTGGGGTGGAAATGCAGCAGAAGATCCGGTGACTGAGCTGCTCGAGGGACACTGAGTGCTCTTGTCACTGCACATCTCAGCAGGGAGGAATTGGCAGGGGACAGAGAGACGTAAAAATGGTGCTATGGGAGGTTCAGAGTTATGATGGATGAGGCTCTGTCTGCAATGCTGTCCTTTTTATCCACCTCACACCATAAGCTCTTGGCAAAAGAGCTGTAGCATAAAGGAATCACTTCACTCCCATTGAAATGCAGCTGCGTTAGACTACTCAGCTGTAATCAATGAAAGGAAAATACTCGGTGCCTTTTAAGCTGCAAGGGGAATTTACAGAGGCATAATGAAATTATTCAGTGTGAATTCAGCTGGGCTGCAAGTAGGGGCAAAAAACCTTCCCCTTCCAAACCAGGAAGCAGAACTTTATCCAGAAGTTACTTTGGCTTTCTGTGATCACCAGAAGAAAAACGACACTAAAAGGTCACGGATATTTCTGAGCTGATATGGCTGGGTCTGACTCAGACCAGTGGAAATTACAGGATATTGTCCTGGAGGGCTCTTGTGAGTTAATATAAAGTTTCCTGGAATGATTTACAAATCTGAACTGCACAGAGGGATACAATGAAGGGAAATGGGGAAACTCAGGTTACACAAAGCACTGCAGAGCATTTGTGAAAGTCATTTTCTAACGGTCGTGAGTAAAGAGTGGAGGCCCATGAGTTTCTGGCATTTTATACACTGCCAAGTACTTATTTACCTTAACATGCCACATTTCTGTTACTAAAATAAGTAGTCCTTTCAAGTTTGTTTGTTTTTTAAAAAAGAAGGGTTTTTTCAGCGTGTTTGCTACTGAATGAGCTTGTACTTCACAGTCAGGCTGATGCATCCTATTATAGGAGAAGAGGGTTGGATTAGACCTGCAGGCTCACCTAGAAAATAATTTGGCCCCTCAAACACTTGTTTGGGTAAGCCATGGGAGAGCTAAGGAGGTAGTGGAGGGCTGGGAGAAAAGAATAGATGGTAGAATCTTCAAGGAACAGCAGAATAATGATCCTAACATCTGCCTTGCAACTCTAATGCAAATAGCATAACAATAAAACATGCTATTAAGTTTTTACAATGGAATATCCAGGAAGATCATCAGACAGGTGACTTGAATGGATCTCTGATGGTTTCTGCCAGCTGGGGAGCTCCTCTCACTGGCTGCACAGGGAGGGGTTTATGAAGATAACATGCAGGTGTGGAGGGTATGGAGCAAACCCAGCTAGAGGGACGGGGAAATAAAGAGTGTGTATATGGGAAAGGGAGGGAGCAGGTGGCATTTCTTTCTGGAACCAAACTATTAGAAGTACAGATGACATCTAAAGTGACAGTTCTTGGTTCCTAGTGAACATGAACAGCAGCCGAGGGCCCGGAGGAGATGTGGGTTGGTGAGGAGGGGCTGGGATGTGACTGGTGGGACAGGGCTGGTACGTGATGTAAAGCTGCACCTTTTCCCCCAACACATGTCTGCAATTATTTTGTTTTCCTTCCCACATGAGGCCCTGTAGCTCAGCTCAGGGTCTGGCCCCTGGAAAACTGCTGTTATGCTGCTACCAGTGAGGTTTCACTGGGGTGAACTGGGCTCGTGGAGTTTCCTGTGGCTGAAACGGCCCCAAAAGCTCCTGCTCCAGATCCCTGGGTTTTGGAAAGTGTGTCCCAGCTGCTCACTCAATCTCTACAGAAGACTTGCATGTGTTTTCTTCCCCTTTTCTAATCACTCAAATTCAAATACCAGCCAGATACTAGCTGTAAAATATTAACCAGTTATACAACACCTTCTGTGGCAGTAAGTCCTGGTATGAGGAGAATTTCTCCAGTGTTACACACTGGTGAGAAACACCAGGCTTACAATTAGGAGAAAAAAAGACTGAAAGAATGGAGTAATACAGCTGGATATTTCCCCTTTTTATTTAGAAGTAGGCAGCTAACATTGGACTATTCAGGATTCTGGCATTACTATAGAAAAGCCCTAATTAATATGCATGGCAGTTTTTTCATGGGTTTGTGGTGACAAATTTATATAAGTTTATCTAGAAGATTTCTAAAACTAATAGCATTTGTCGTATGAATATTATACAATTAATGTCTAGCTGAAATACCAGCAGTCTACTATTAATTTTAACATAAGAATGGAAACGTTAACATTATCTGAATTCCAATTAGTGTGGGAAGGAGCAAAATACCACTAATGGGGAAAAAACCTGTTCTCTACTATTCCATTCTGCCCTGTGCTCTGCTTGCTGCCCAGGTGCTGGGACATGTCTGCTGCTGGGGAGTTGTTTGAAGGCACTGGGAACTCAAAATGGAAAAGATTTTATGAGCAAAATGCTCTCAGTTTGAAAATGTGATGACATTTGGTGTATCACAGACTTAATTTGTGTCAGCCTTGCATATGTGACGGTTTATTACCAGTACCCAAATTTTCCAAAGTGCCAATGCATTGTACAAACACTGCTCCTGTCGTTTTCCACGGCTGTTCACACACCTCTTCCTGATGGCAAATAAGGGATGCATTGCAGTCACAGGGCTGCTTCTTGCTCAGTCATCCTTCCAAAAAAAAATCTGGAAAAAACAGTAATTTAAACCCCATTTTTCCCAAGTACAGCAGCATCCCACAAAACCACACGGGCAATGCAAGCTGAGCTTGGTCCTGCCCTCCAGTAGCGACCTTGGAAACCTTCTCCAGGTCATTTTTTGGGGGAGTTTTGGGTGTTTCTTAATTTTTTTTTTTTTTTTGGTGAGTCCTTCTACAGGAATGGAATCTCAGGAAAATATTTCAGGCACACCAGCCTGTGATCAGCTGCTCAGGCTTGTGTAGCGCCAGGAGGCTGCTCTAGGCATGATGCTCCTGTGTCTCCTATAGAGAGGCAGAGGAAAGTGAAGCCCAAAGGCAAGGCAGTTTTTAACCTTAATTTCCAGCTATTTTCAGAGAGCAGATGGGAAGATGGAGACATGTTCTGCTCTCTGGACCCTCACAAAAATCTGGAGGCTGCAGAAGTGCTGAATGCCAGAGCCGAGAAGAGCATCGTCCGTGTAGCGCTGAGTGGGGAAAGGGTTGTGATATAGCTCAAAACTTGAGCTCACAAATTCCTGCAGGAGCATGGACAAGCTGATTTTGAGGAGTGGTCTCACTGGGGAAGAAGAGAAATAAGTTCTCAAAACCATTGATTTGATCTGGGGTGTTTGGTACAACACCCAAAGCCTCAGGCACTGTGGGATGTGCCACAATGGGGATGCCTCCTGTCCTGACTTGGGGTTAAAGTGTGGAGGAGAGCTGGCTCTTCAGAGAAAAAATCCTAGATGGTTCCCACGAGCAAAGAAAACTTATTCTCCCTTTGAAAATGTCTCTTCTACTTCAATTTAGGTAATCTCTAGCAGCAAAAAGCCAAATTCCCACCTTTGGTTACACCAGCATTGCTGCAGAAAGCTCCCCCTCAGCCACACTGACACCACTGCAATCCCAGCACGCAGTGGAGAGGATGAGAACACTTTTACAGGGACTGGAAGTGCTGGGAATCACCCTCTGGTGAGCCAGAATTCAAGAGTGGCAGCACTGCTCATTATGTGATATTAATAGTGTGATTTGAAGAGGCCACTGCTGCATTTGGGCTCTGAAGTTATACAGCACCATAAGCTGCTAAACACATAAAAACATATTACCCTTTAAGATCTTGATTGTCTTCAGTTTACTGTGCCTGCTCCAGAGTGTTAGGCTTTACAAGGGACAATATTACAGTACATGGGATAAAACTACTGTATCATCACTGCAGCCAGAGTGGCTCGTGCTGTGCTCTGTGGGGACATGGCCATGTGGAGAAGCCAGGAGGCTTTAATGTCTAAATGATTAGTGCATGGGATCCAGGGAAAAAAAGTGACTACACAGGTCCAATCTTGTTCTCCAGGAGCAATGGCACCCTCCAGAAAGCTGATATTCTTCAAAGCCTCTTCCTGAGATGGTAAATTCAGAAGATGCTTCTCACAGTGTTTTATAAAATATTTTTTTCCCCATTCCAGGCTCTGCACAAATGTTTCTAGTGGGAAAAATCTTTGGCTTGAGCTGGTGCAGAATGATGTTTAGGGCCACTAGCAAAAAAAATTTGAAGAGAAAAAGGCTCCTTTATGGACCACATCTTCTAGCACTGCCTGTTGCATCTTTTAACTCAGAAAACTTACTGGGGATTTTGTTCTTCTGGCTTTGTCAAAGAAGATGTTATTTCTTTAATATATTTTATCAGTTAAATGGTGTATTTAAGGTGTGTGGTGCACCCAGTGGCACTGTTGAATGACACAGTCCTGCTGTCTGGCTCCTCTAGGAAGGTGCTTTGTAGAAATCCTCCCTCCTGCTCCAGGAAATCAGGCTCTGCCATGATTTCCCCTCAACACATCGGGCAGGGATGCACAGGGATCCTCTATGAACTTGTTCTGGATCCTTGAGACTGCAGAGCTGATGTGTTACACCAGGCATCTGAGAAGTCTCCCTACAAAAGACAGTAACCTGGATTAAAATCAATCTAGAAGATCCCACAGTTATGGCCTGGGGTTTGATTTGTGAGCAGTAGCTGCTACTGTGAGTATCTGCAGTGGAGTGAAGGCAAAGCCACCACCTAGAAAGAAAAAAAAGGGAGAGAATACCTGGAATCTCCCCAACACTGCTGCCACACGCCTCTCTCTGAGGGAGCTGCCCTGCTGCCTCCTCGGGAAAATTCCTGCAGTTTTGAGTGTTGGGAAGTGAAAGTAACATTTCACAAACACACACGAGCAGATTTCTGCCAACTCCAAGCCTACGAGAGGATTTTTCAAAGGCATGTTTGACAGGCAGTGTGGTGGGACTAAAGGATTGGAAGAACATTTTGACAACTCGACTCGAGCAGGTAACGGCGTGGCCTCGTCTTGGTTATTTCTATCCAGATTGAGAAGGTGGAGAAAGTAGCCAGACATCCTCCTATCTCACTCAGCAGTTTATCTCGAATTTACATACACTAATCTATGCCAAACTCTTGTGAGAACAGCCCTGCCTGATAAGATCCTGCCCCTACGGTGATGGACATCCCCCTGAAAAATCTGCTCTCACCAGATTTTGCTGACGAATTGGAATCTCATGCCTTAACCCACACATAATTTTGCCTGGAGATTATAATGCTATTTTAATTTTTCTACACTTGCTGTAGCAAATATTACAGAATGCAAATCCCCTGGTATGAAGATACAGTTATGTAAGACCTCATTTGAAGGGTCTTATTTAAGAATGCACTTAAGCATATGTTGAGTTTCATCCTGAAACGTGAGGGTCTTAAAAATGCACCTGAGAGTTTTCCTTCCCCTCTCAGGGATTTAAATAAAATACTCTCTGATGCAATTCTCCTCTGTAAGATGACTTAGCAGAAAGAACAGTTCTTCAGACAAAACCACGTTCCTTTTCAGGAGAGAGTCTTTCCTAAATTATTTGCATTAGAAGGTTTTTTTCAGTGATGTTTAAAAATCACTGCATAAGAAATACTGTGCCGTGAAAAAAAAAAAAAGACTAAGTGAATTTTTCCATTTAAGCCTCAAGGAAAAAAAAGAAAAAAAGGATATCTTGGACAAACAATCTTTAAACAAAGGGAAGTGTGAGTTCATGAGAACATTTCAGATATTCACACGGGGGTACGATGGCAAAAGAAGCTCTGCAAGACTAGCAGGTATTTTTTCCCTAAAATCTGTTGAAAAGACAGACTGATTCCTTTCCTAGGGACAGCAGAGAAGTGTATTAAGCTTTGGTTCATTCCCAGCATTCAGTGAAGAGAGTTTTTGGGAAAGATGCCAGACACTGTGGACCAAGTTCAGCTCCAGCCCAAGCAGACAGAATTCCCACTGAAATCAATGGGAGTTGCACCTGCTGACTTTGGAGTTGAATATGGCCCAATATGTGGATACTATAAAGGTTCTGTTTCCAAAGTTTCTCCTGGCTTGTTTTATGGGAATGTGGACCTGGCGCCAGGAACGTCAGAAGACCAATAAATTCACTATGGGAACTTCCAGGGCAATGACAACTCTCTCGCACAAAACAAGCCCAGGAGCTCACACGACGCTGAGGGACACATTGCCACTGTTCCCCCAGTTCATTTGCATGGATACCAGTTTCAGAAATGCTGTGAGAGAAGAAAATGGGGAGGGTGTGACTGGGAGAGACACGGGGGGGGGGGGGGGGGGAAATGCTTTGATTGGTTTGTCCAAAGAATTTGGATAAATATTTTAATTACCCCAGATGTTTGTGAACTTGCAGGAATAGCGGTCCTAAGTGACTAAGGAGGGTTTATTATATTTGTACAGGCTATTTGATGGCTGGTCTCAAGAGCTGCCACGCTACGTCTTCCCAATTTGGACGGAGTTTTAGCTGTGACTGTCTCCAGGGGCAGAATAAAAGTCCAGACAGGCTGGAGGAGTCCATCCAGAAAAAAAAGCAGTAGCCTGAATGTATCCACGTGGCTGAATACAGAGGAGTTAACAAAAGCATTATGTAAAGGAGCCAGTTTGTCTCTGTTGGGGTTATAATTGGCTGGTAACTGGGATTTAAACAACTGAGATTCAAAGTCCGTTTTTTGAGTAATTGCTCTATTATGGAACCAGTCTCCTCACAAAGCACATGTGTTCTTGGCAAGTGGTTTGTAGGTAGTGGAAGCACAGGAAGAGAAAGTTAATAGTGCAATACAAGAAATAATCCTGGACCCTCTGCATTAAATAAAGAAAAAGAAAGAAAAGACAGCTTTAATTCTTTTAAAATTGTAAAAAAACCCGAGTTTTAGATCCACATCCTGTATCATGGTTTGTCCTAAAGTTTTAAAATATTTGAAGTTGGTATTTCTGACTCAAGTTCATTTCCTTGATACACCAACCAAGAGCCTTCTATACCTCTGATGTATTTGTCTAAATGCAGTAGTTTCCCAAAGAAGGTGTGGAGAAGGAGACATTCACTTCTTCTTGGCATGGGCATTGTGCCCACTCTGAACACTCACACGTGGAATAAAGAGCAAGGGCAGAGGAATGGGTTAAAGGCAATGAGTGTTGATGGAAACCTGTCTTTCAAAGGAATATTGTAATTTCTTGTATTTGGAAAGACTGTTTTAAAATTTCTTTTCCAAGCTGCTTATGATTAACAACCTTCTTTCCATGTCCTCCATCTCCAGACCAATATTCCTTCTTCTACCACTAAACCCATATGAGTCATCCATTTCAAAATCTGTGGTGGTCATACAGAACATTCACACACACATACACAGAGCAAATTAGGGGAAAATTGATGTCAAGGCCTATCGAGTATGAAGGGCCTTTTAAAACCAACCTTCAGAATGTGCTAATATTTACACATTCCCAAACCACCTGGAAATATGTTCCAACTGCTTTAAAGCATTTTCAATACCATTTAAATGGATGTACAGCCATTCAGGGTTGTACATTAATTTACCCTAAAATCCAATTTGATCCTGTCCATAATTTGATGCCTTTGAAAAAAATACCCGCCCAACCCTGAATTTTGTAGGAAGTCAAAAAAATCTTATTTCAACCAAGAAGGAGTCAGGTTTTTTTTTTTCTTCAAAAATTTTCAGAAACATTTTTTTTTGCTTTTTATGCTGGAGATCCAATTTATTAGTTTTAAGGTTGTGCTTTTCCATAATCTTCTTGAATAAACATTTTTCTTTCTTTTTGCAAATATGAGATAGTTTGGAGTTCCTTAGTTTTGTAGGAGTTTTGATGCTAGCATGTCAATGAACTGATGGAAATGGGGATTAATGAAAACATATATTCTTGTATGTATTGTGCACATGTAATGTTTAGGTCCTTTTATTCTGTATGGAACTCTATCAAAGATTTGGTATAAATGAATACCTACAGTCTATAATTCCATAATTTTATCCTATTTAATCCCCTATTGACTTTATTTTGGGTTCCATTTATACATTCTGCCAAATTAGAACAAATAATCTTAATTTTCATATATTCAGCTCCATCTGGAGTCAACTCCAAATGCAGAGAGGAACCAGAAGTTTATTTTGAAATCGTCTTAAATAAATGATTGTATACCCAAGGTTTAAAAAATACCCACAAAACCAAAAAACCCAGAGGCATTCATGGTCCTTTTAATTCTCCTGCAGGTAAAAGGGCTGAGCTTTATGTCACTGGAATCAATCTGCACTTGTGTTTCTTTCTTCACAGCAGCGATAATTATTCTCCTTACGAATGAACTGTGGCATTTAATTGCCTATAAACACATTTTAAGATCTGGAGATGGATGTTGCTAATCAGTTGGAAAATACAGCAAGTTTCCTCCAGGTATTGATACGATTACAGCATGTCCCTCTCGCTGCTGTGGGTCAGCATCACGTCATCCCAGAGGGCACCTGGGTGGGCCTGGTTCATAGAATCCTAGAATGGTTTGGGCTGAAAGGGATTTTAAAGCTCCCAACCCCTTTCCCATGGGCAGGGACACCTTCCACTAGACCAGGTTGCTCCATGTTCTGCAGGATTCATGCACGTCCAAAGTTTATTTAACAAGTGAAAACCCAAAGTGCTCAATCCAAAAGTCACATGATACAGTAGGGACAGACCCTTTCTACCCACCTCATGGAGGTAAAAATCTGATCCCTGCCCCAGTTAGGCTGGTGGAATTCTTGCTGGTGACATGACATATTAAACTTAAAATAGACATTGCTTTAAAAGGGTTAATAATACAAGATTAATGGCTGTTAGGAGCTAGTTGCAGACATCAGGAGTTTGTGCTATAGAATGTAATAAGCACATCAACAGATGGTCTGGTAGATGCTTATAAGCCACGGTTACAAGCACGGGATTGACCTGTTGGACTCCCTAACAACCTCCACAACTGACTGGCCGTGTATTCCAACACCTCCCAGCCACTCATTAACTCCCGGTAAACTATTTAGGCACAGGCCATTGATATGCAGCGTGATCCCATCGCCGGTGTCTGCAGCAGGAGCAGGATAGAGCCCCAGCGACCCGCAGCACTTTATTAATTCAATCCATTAGCGGGAGGCAGGTTCTGACAGCCGGGGAGCCGAGAGGCACCGGCAGCGAGTGGCAGCGCCCGCCGCTCGCTCCTGCCACCACATCACCTTCGAGGTGCCTTTCATCGCCGATTTCTCGCATCCACACACACACAAAAGAGGAGACGAACGCGAGGTGTGGCAGGGAAGGGGTATTGCCGCTGCCGTGCCGCGCCGCGAAGGCTCGGCGTGGCTGCAAAGTGCATCGACAGCCCCTTAAAAACGCTGTCAAAAAGGCACAAACATCAGCATAATTTATCGGTGGCTATTTTAGGCAGGTGCACGGGAACTCTAAATATATGGCATTCACCGCTTGCTGCAGTTGCTATGGATATGATATCTCAGGCCTGTAACTAGGGTTATAAATGCTGTTGTGTGCTTATTATTGTTGTTGTTATTAAAACATGAATTTTATAGTTATTCCTGCTCAGCTGCCGCCTTTAAATCATCCATGTAACTGCACATTCTTTGTTTGAAGGAGGGAGGTGTATGGGAAAGAGGTAATAAACAATACTCTTTCTGCCTTCTGCTTTTCCTTTGCTCCAGAAGGGACCAATCTTGAGCTAATGTTTGCAGTAATATTGGGGCCAGGAGAAATAGAAATCACCCAGAGCCACAGAAATGTCCTTCATTTGGGTCCATGTGATTAGCAGTCTGGTATTTAAGTTTTTCCCACATCAAACGTGTCCAATTGGTTTTTTTCCCTCCATTTTTCTTCAGAGGTTGTTCTCCTGCAGCTGCAGGATTCTGCTCAGCCCTCTTGCTGTTATGGTGAGATGGTTGCTTCCACCCAAATCCTGCAGATCTGGGAAAGGGAAGGTGGCTGGAGTCTGGAGGGGCTCTACAGACAGAGGAGTTAATGTCAACCTGCCCACCCAGCATCCATCCCAGAGTGTGCTGTGCTCCTGTCCCCTTGCCAAGAGGAGACCGAGTGTTATCCTGCAGTCGGGAGCCTGTGAAGGTCATTGGTACAGGATTCGACTCAATGCAGAGCAAAAACTGGCAAAAAACTGGAAAACGTGGTAAAAATGGGCAACCCACATTTTGCCTGACATTGCCTGGCTTGTTATGAGCCTGTAAAATGCAGTTTATAAGTGGAGATTCGGGAGGGGGGGAAGGAAAGGAGTGGTGTCCAAGGATTTCTGTGTGCCTTTCAGGTGTACAAATCCCGCTCACCCAAGCTGTGTAAAAGATGTATCACTCACCCAGGCATAATTCCTACCTGGAACACTTACAAATCCACACCTCCCTGCTACAGAAACGTTCAGCCTGCAGCAGAGCCTGGGCAAGGTGAGCTGGCAGCACCGGGAGCCCCTGGAGCAGAGGAGGTGGTTCTGGTGGGTGCTCTCAGCTCCTGGGCCATTGCAAAGGACACTCGAGGAGCTGCAAAGACCTTCCAAGGAGCAGCACCAAGGAGCAGACACAGGCAACGCTCCGTGACAGCTGACCTTCGTCCCGGGGAGCTGACATGGCTGGAGAAGGCAGGAGAATAAATTTCAACTACTCCCCTACGCCGGTAATACAAAATGTTCAGATGCTTAAAGGTTACGACAAGCGAGCGTCTGGTAAAGAGGTCAGGCTGCCCTGAACGTGCTGCAGAAGCCAAAATAAAGTCTAGTCAAGCCTATATGGAGCATGAGCACCGAGGCAGGGAAACCAGCGAGGCCTCTCTCTCCCCAGTGGTGGCCCCAGAAAGCAGCGGTGAGGCCGCTGTTAAAATTAAAGTATGGCTGAGTATGAGGATATTTGCCTTGGGCAGATACATGTTTTGAGAGACCGGGGTCAGTGGCTGTTTTAACCGCGTTGTTTCATCCCCACTGCCACACTTCCCGAGTTTTCCACTTCAGTGGCATTTTGAACAGGACACAGGTATGCCGGTGGCATTGGGCATCACACTCTGGAGAGAGCAATGTGTGTGGGGGGGTGTGGTTGTGTGTTTCCTTCTGTCCATCTGTCTGTCTCAAGGACCATAAACCAGCAGTGGACAAAGGGGAGGTTCAAAGCCCAGCGCAAACAGAGAGGAGGGATGATTGTAGAACTAACAGGACGGAGAGGAAAAGCCATTTCCTACCACCAGGGAAGATCAAGTCATGACAAAATGATTTCTTAATGACATCTATATTTCAGGCTTCCTGTGGAAAAAGAAAGCAGAAGACGACTTTGCACGAATCTACACACACAACAGGCAGTGAACAGTACACACCTTATTTTTAAAAAGTTTTATTTATTATTATTATCTCATGTGGGAGGCTTTGCTAAGGATCAGGACCTCAGTGGGTTGCTGGGCAATAACAAAACACAAACTGCTACAGTTTATAGCTGAGCCACTGGACAAGTTGCAGCAGGTAAAAGAAGTGGAAATGAGGTCTAAGTTGGTGGAAGAATGACCTGATAAAATAAACAAGCTAGAAAAAATGAAGAGACAGTTTTCCCAAATCTCATCCAAGATTGCAAATGGCAACAACTTGGGAAACTTTCTCCTAACACATCTTTGATATGTTCAGATGGACTTGGGGAGACTACAATCTACAGGAATTTTGCATTTTGGCCACCTCATTTAATCCATTGGCCACAATGTTTTTGTTTTGGGCTGGGTGGTTTTGTATCTAGTCAGTTTTACTTCCTTGTGATGAAGTTCCAGCAAAATATTTGTAAACACTTTTTGGTCCAAAGAAAGGCCAAAGCTATTCAAGCTGCTGTAAGGATCTGCGAGGTGTTCAGCCACAGGATGCCAGATCTGGGTTCCCAATAAGCAAAACTTCTCAGCACTTATATCAACCTCCTTTGCACAGGTCTACAGATAAAAGCAGAGGCAAACAGTGTTGACAAGGAAACATATTTCATCATGAAGCATCTTTGCACGTCACCATGAAAATTAACTTTAATTTGTCCAAATTGCAACTCGTTAATTTTGCACATGGTACGCGTAGTACAGCGTGCTTGAGGTTTTCATGGTCAAATATATGGCCGTGGTGTGGCTGTACATGTTGAAAAATCCTGACTTAAATATTTCCACTGAAAATAACAGGAACAGTCTTGGAGAAAGACATCAACATGCAGGAGCCAAACGTGATTAAAAGTGCCACTGAAGCTGAGCACGTGCATGTGCATGGCTGGCACTGGGAGCTGCCCAAAATGGGAAAGGGTGAGGAATGCTGAACACTGGGCACAGGTCTTCTCCTAAGAGGTGAAGAGAACAGAGCTATGGGCACATCAGCATTCACACAAAAAGGGATTCCCCCTGTGTACCTCCACAGCATAAAAGGTAAAGACATCCTGGAAGAATCCAGCCAGACAATTCCAAATTATGACTTTTGCATCAGCAGCTCAGGAGGATGGAGAGCACAGCAAACACCTCTGGTTCAACACTGTGTTTTCAAAAAACTTTTTAAAATAATCTGACAGATTCCAGAAACAAACTACGTTATGACACCTATAGGACTGTGTTTACATGAGACTGGAAGCTCTCTGGGGGCACAGCACATCTTTTTGTTCTCTGCTTCTGCATCATCCAGCACAACGTGCTTGTCCATGACTTACCCCATTCGCCAAAGTAATGAAAGAAAGGCTATTTTACAATAATAGAACTTCTTTATGACAGCAGAATGATCCACCACAGACATGCAGCTCCCACTTCAGTTCTGCCTTTACACAACAATACATTAATTAGTAAATAACACATTATAATTTATGCTGCATCAGTGCTACAACACAGACAGAAAGGACACTTGTACTGCTCAGCACCTGGCACAGCTGTACCCAGCAACAATTTAAACAGTAAAAATTTATGGGACATGAAGATATTTCTGGTTCAATTTGAGGACTTGAAAGTCTGTCTATGGTAGACACACACGTGGCAATCCAGGATTGTTTCATCACCTGATTTTCCTGCACAGAATCCTGAGAGGATTGTGATACCACCCAAATGGGCACAGCCTCGTGCTCTGAGTTATTATTACTGAATTACTGCATATGTGTGCACATGTGGCAATTCTGCCCCCCTTGTGCTCAGTGATGATCTTCCCCTTAACTTCTGTAATGCAGAATAGAACCTTTTCACCTTTCCTGAGGGGTAAAAGAGCTAATGTGTAACTCAGATAACTGAACTGTTCTGACACAGAAAATGGTATAAGAATGGATGGAGAAACCACAAGAAGAAAAACATCTATAAGGTTGGGGGAATGATGTGGTAACATAACAGAAGGCTATTGTAATACAAGATGTTCAAGGAGAATTTAGGTTTAAATGTAAAAAACTTAATTTTGACATTTACATTAATAATGTGACATTTGCAAATTTCTTAATGTAGCCTTTTTTTTTAAAAAAAAACAAACCCGAACCCTAGAGTATAGCTAATGCTCACAGATGTCTGCTTTCTTATACTTAAGCATCAAATTGCTATCTCCCCATGCCAAAGTATTGCAACAAATCAGTGATTACTCAGGACACCCATATGCCGAGCAGCCTGGCTACTACGAGCTCCGGCGAAACAGCGGGAACACGGCCCACGTTTTCCCATCCCTGAGAGCCCAAACCTCTTCTGCCTCAACTAATCCCGTCTCCCCCCTTTTGGGGCCTGGGCGTCCAATGCCATCGAGGGATAGGAGCGGAGAAACGTGCGAGGAGCTCACAGGGCTGGGGTGTTGGGTGGGGGTGGTGAGTGTGGAAGGGGAAGGTGGTGAGTATGGACGGGGACATGTTCTGCTGTGGTTTGTCCCCTCTGGTGAGCCAAGCCTTGGCATCCCCATCCCACGCTCCTGCCCTGCCTCCCTGGGAGCAGTGCTGCCCTTGGCCTGCTCTCAGTGTGCAACCATTAAATGCCATAAATGAACGAACACAACCATGTAAAAATCGCAGCTATGGGTTTGCCTTCCTCCTAACTCCGTCCTTGCCTTTTTATATGCTATTTATTTATTTATTTATTTATTTATTATGTATGGGCAACACAGCGGCACTTCCACTGGCGGGGGTCGCTCGTGGGCTCTCCCGGCGCCCCGCAGGATGCTCGCCGCAGCCATCAGGGGCTCCTTGCCCCGTTTCCCCCTTAGGGAAGGCCGGGGCAGGGGCAGGGGCAGGGGCAGGGACGGCGGCGGTCCCGCAGCATCCCTGGGCGCAGCATCCTCCCGTCCCGCTCCGCTCCGGGCTCGCTCCGTTCCGGGTTTTCCCTGGCGCCCGCTCGCGCCGCCGCCGCCTCCGCGCGCGCCGCCGCCGCCGCCGCCGCCGCCGCCTGGGCGAGGGGAGCCCGGGGGGGGACACGGGAGCGCGCGCGGGAGGGGAGGGAAGGGAAGGAGAGGGAAGGGAGGGAAAGGAGGGAAGGGGAGGGCGGGAGCGAGCCCCGTCCCCGCGCGGCCGCAGAGCGGGGAAGCGGCGGCGGAGCGACGCCGGGCTCTTGTTTACCAGCGCTCACTCTCCGTCGTGCACAGGGAGCCAGCGCGGAGGAGGAGGAGGAGGAGGAGGAGGAGGATAAGGGGGGGGCAGACGCGGCAGCAGAGCACTGCGAACCCTGCCGCAAGCGAGCGGCGAATTAATTGGGAGGAGCAGCAGACCCTTCCCCCCCTCTCCCCTCCCCACCCCGTTCCCTCCCCGGAGGAATTACAGACCCTTCGCAACAAGCTCCTGGGCTTTGACCTTCAGCAAACCGGATCGCCTTGCTCGCCCCCCCCGGCTCACACACTCACACACACGCACACCTCTCCCGGATCCCCCTCCCCCTGCCTTGGGCTGGGCAGCGCCGGGGGAAGGTTTGCAGCGCGCGCGCACCCAGAGGAGGAGGGAAAAGAGGAAAGGGAGGAAAAAAAAAAAAAAAAAAAAGGGGGAGGAAAAAAAAAAAAGGAAAAGGATTTACAAATTCGCTGGGTGGTTTTTGTTGTTGTTGTTGTTGTTGTCGTCGTCGTTCGTCGTCCTCCCCCCCGCCCCCGCCGCGATGGGAAGGCGGCTCGGAGGGATGCGAGGAGGAGAGCTGCGGGGGTAGGAGGCGGGGTGCTGAGCGCTCCGCTCGCCCCGCTGCTGCTGCCGCCGCCGCTGCTTTGTGTGTGTGTCCTGGATTCGGCTTTTTTTTTCTTTTTCTTTTTCATTTTTTTTTTTTTTTTTGGAGAAGGAGCCTGTGGCAGCCGCGCCGAGGAGAGGAAGAGAAGGAGTAGGGGGGGAAGCCTTTTTAATTCATTTTCGACCCAAATCCTGCGTTTCGAGCCTCTGCAGGCAGCCGGACTCGTGGTGGTGGCGGCGGTGTTGTTGTGGGTGGTGGTTGTGCGTGGGGTGTCCCCCCCACCCTCCCCGGCCGAGCGGGGAGCGGAGCCGCGGGGATCCCGCCGGGGCAGCCCCGTCCCCGCGCGGGGGGACGGCGGAGCTGTTGTTGTTTTGTAATAGGATTGTCTGGGTCGCGCCCCCCCCCTTCCCCTCCCTCCGCGGCCCTCCCAGTTTTTGTGTCTCTGTGTGTGTGTGTGTATATGTGCGTGTGTGCGGTGTTTGAAAATGGAGGTTGAAGATGCCGACTGCCAGCCCCGATGTGCCTCGTGTTTGCGGCTCCTGTGCACGATGTACCACCGCAGCCAGCGCTGAGGGGAGACGGCGGCGCCCCCCGCCCGCCGCCCCGAGCCCGCCCCGCCGCCCCGGAGACAGCGTCGCCCCGGGGCTTCCATGCCTTGTTGTTGTTGCCGTTAATACATCGTGAATATCTTGTGTATTTTTGGTGTGGTTGCTCCGGAAGATCAACACCCAGGGACCTCAACAACCCTCCGGTTCGCCGCTCTCCGAAGGGTCTTGTTGTTTTTTTTTCTTGTTGGTTTTTTTTTTTTTTTTTCATTTCTTGAGGCAACGTGGATTTATTTACCCTGCCCCGCTTCTCCTCCGCCGCTCGTTATTTTTAGAGGACGGGGAGAGGAAAGAAAGCGAACAATTTCTGGACTTTTTTTTGTTTTGTTTTCGGAAAGGGGGATTTTGTCCAATTAAAGAAAGAGGAATGAAGTCTGGCGCTGGAGGAGCGTCCCTCGCCGTCGTCTGGGGGTTCCTGCTCGTCTTCGGCGCACTTTGTCTGTGGCCAACAAATGGAGAAAGTGAGTACGATGCGTGCCGGGGGGGGGGGCGAGGGGTTGTTTGGGAGGGGGCTGAGGGCGTCGGCTGCCTGTGCGTGTTTGGGGGTTATGAGGGGGTCGGTGAGGGGGGTCCCTGTGTGAGTGTGTGTGAGGGGGGGGGTCCTTATAGGTGTGTGAAGGGCTCACCCTATGTGTGTGTGTGTGTAGTGTGTGTGTTTGGGGGGGTCTCTGTGTGAATGAGAAGGGTGGGCTGTGTGAGAGTGTGTGCGTTGTGTGTCCCTGTGTGAATGTGTGTGAGGGGGCTGGTGAGGGGGGCGCTTCCTCTGTGTGTGTGTGTGTGGATGCGTGAGGGGCTCCCTGCGTTTGGTGTGTGTGCGCGTGAGGGGCTGGTGAGGGGGTTCCCTGTCTGAGGAGCTGCCTCTGCGTGTGTGAGAGGGGCTCCCTGTGTATCTGTGGTTGTGTGAGAGGGGCTCCTTCTCCTTGGGGAGGTGTGTGAGGGGCTCCCCCTCCATGGAGGGGGGTGTGTGTGTGAGGGGCTCCCCCTCCATGGAGGGGTGTGTGTGTGTGAGGGGCTCCCCCTCCATGGAGGGCTGTGTGTGTGAGGGGCTCCCCTTCCATGGAGGGGTGTGTGTGAGGGGCTCCCCCTCCATGGAGGGGTGTGTGTGAGGGACCCCCTGTGTGTCTGTGGGTGCGTGTGAGGGGCTCCCCGTGTGTGAGGGGCTCCCGGGGCTCGCTGCCTTTCCCGCCGCGGCGCCGAGCGGGTCTCGCCCCTGCCCGCGGGGGCTCTGCGTGTTTTCCTCCTGTTACGCGTCTGCTCCTCGAGCACGTTTAACAACCCGGGGCTGCGCGTCTCCCCGCCATCCCTTCCCTTCCCTGCCATCCCTTCCTTCCCTCCCCGGGGGCGGCCGGCTGGTTGTACACACGGGCACAGCCGCAGCCCCCGGCCCGCGCCCCTCCTTTGTGTCCCCCCCCGAGCCCCGGGGGCAGCGCTCAGACACCGCAGCCAGGGCTGCGAGCTGCGTAGTAAACACTTGCAGGCTGGGAAAGGACTCTGCTTGCTCTCCCCGCATGGAAGGAGCTTGATCTCTGTCAATATTTAGAGGCTGTTTGCAGTAACCTGCCGTAGTGAGTGAGGAATTCCTGGAAATAAGCGCCTTGCCTTTTTATTGCCGCTTTGCCGCCGAGGACGGGTTTCGCTGGCGGTGCGCGGGGTGCGGATTTACGGCGGCATCCCGCAATCTAAAGGTCGCGGGCTGCCGTTCGTTTTTTAAATTATTTTTTTTTGGTAATTATCTTGCACATCGAGCCTTTACGTTTGTGCACAAACAGGAAGGTTTGATGGCTGTAATCTCAAAGGCGATGTATTTTTTTTTTCTTTAAGCGGCCGCGTTGCACCCAGCGCTGAGGTTTGAGCGGCGTGTGCGAGGCTCTTCCCGGGCAAACGTGGATCCCCGTGGCGGGGCCGCACCCGCGGGGGCCGGGATTCCTCCTGCCGCGGATCCTCAGCCCCTCGCCGCGGCCGCTGCCTCGCCCGGGAGTTGCAAAAGCCCCGACTTTGTTTTTGTGCGTTTCCAACCTGTGATTGTGTTGCAGTGCCCGCCCCTCTCGGGCGCAGGGGGAACCGAGGGGGCAGGGATGGCTGCGCTGCCATTGATTACACCGCAATCATCGCCGGATTAATCCCGGGGCTGATAGGTTTTCTTCTGGTATGACGGGCTCACGCTGGATTGAGGATTTCTTGCATGAAATTAGCCTTCCCTTGTTTCCCGGAGTATCTCCGTGGACGGGGAGACGGTAAATGTGCCTTGGAGCCCAACCATTTTAAACACTGCTCCCTCTCCTTCAGCGTCTGCAGGAGCAGGGATGTTCCTTTACTGCATCCTGATGCTTTAATTTCTTCTGCCGTGCGTTTTCCAGCATACTCCTGGAGCTGTTGTTTTGCTGCGCGTTGTCGGAGGGAAGGAACAGAGAGATCAGTTTTCTCCATTTTAAATGTAAAGAATTTAGGAGGCAGAAAGGCTTTTCTAAAAGTAGTAGTTTCAGATGGAAGAGAAAGGGAAGTTCTCTGGATGCACTGACAGGCTCAGTACAAAAAAAAAAAGTGAGCAAGCAGCACATAGATGGAGTCTGTAATGCATGTTGAGTAATATTGTGTTTCATTGGGCAGTGAACGCCTGTTAACTCCTTGCAAATTAAGGCCCAGTTGAGGCTTTTGGGTTGTAATGGCAGGGCCAGCAAGGGCTGCAGAGCTGCAGTCTGACTTCCACGAGTTGAACTTTTTGACTAGAGCTGTTTTCAAGAGGAAGATTAATCTCTGAGTTTAAAAACAAACCCCCAGTGCCCTTCTTCAGGGGAGGGTTTACAAAGGATTGAGTAGTGTGGAGAAACAGTACAGGAGAGGAGGAGGAGATCTGGTGTGGCCTTAAACTGCTTAGAATTGTTTTTCTTGTCTTACCTGGTACTGAGTATCTTCAAATAAAAATGCTCACTCAGCTCTGACCAGGAAGTAATGCAGGAATAGTATGTTGGGATTTGAGGTTCTCAAGTGTTTGCAGTTGCCACAACTAAAATGAGCATCCCAAATGAAATATCTCCTTCTGAAGAAGTTCTAGGCATTTAAATCTGGGAAGATATGCTGAAAAACTTGTCTTAGCTGAATACTGCCTCTAATCGATTGTCTTTGTAGTTTACAGTTTAATAGCCTTTGTTTTCACAAGTTATTGCTGAAAGAATTTTGCTGTTAGGGGGAAAAATGATCTCCAGAGCAGATGTTTTGCATCTCTTCATATTCTTCTCTCTCCCCACAATAGTGGAAGGAAGATTAATCTTAATTTTTATTTGTTTTTCATATATACTGTGTCATAGCTAAAAGGCACTTCCATTTTCGGTCAAACAAGCAAGGCATTCCTAAATAGGAATACAAAGGAGTTACAACTGGAGGGGAGAGACCCATCCCTTTAATGCTCAATTATATAAAATATGTTCGTGGTTATGTGACAGAAACCTCTTTAAAATGCAGGTAGCTTCAGTGGAGGGCTTCTGACTCAGAAAAAGGCATTAAAAATGCTGAGAATTCCCCGAGATTGTGTTAGAACAGCACAAAAAGGGAAATGAGAAGACCTTTCATTAAGACAGAGCATGTGCTGGAGTACCCGTGCATTTGATGTGTAAAGCTACAACTGTTGGAGGCTGTTTGATCCTGGGGGTGGGTTTAAGATGAGGTGTAAACACGGTGTTTTCTTCCATTTCTACCTTGATCATGATGGGGTTTTGATTTTCACCCGTTTGTCTATTTACAGAGAGAACGCTTAGGAGGGAATGGGTTAAGCACTTCGAACAAAAATACTGGATTTAGGTCTGATAGTACTTCAGACTGATGGATATCTTGATGGGTCTGTTCATGTGAGCACCTTGTTCGTCTGTCCTGGCGGTGTTGTATTCCTGGTGTTAATAAACAGCGGCTCATGCTGATGCTTAATCTCTCTCCCAGGTTGCTTAGTAAAAGCCCTCCTGACCTGCTGAGTGCCGGCGTTACACACACCTCGCTTTTGCCTCAGCGTTTTCCTGCGCGCCTGGTGGTTAGGGAATGTTGTTAGCTGGGAGTTGGATAATTCCTCCTGCAGTTGAGGCTGTGAATAGAAAATGCCAGAGCAGGCAAGGAATTGGTGTCAGTCAGGGCTCACCAGAATGAGGAGAGGAGGGGAGTGTTCAGGGAGTGATGGTGTCCTGGGGGAAGGAGAGTGAGCCAGGCAGTGCTTGGACTTTTTTTTTTGATTATGTTAGATTGGACTTCCAGAGCGTTTCCATACCAGAACTGGAGCAAAGGGCTGTGTGACTCAGAAACGGAGAGGGTTAGGAAATGGTCGTGACTTAGCTAATATCAGGCAAAATGTGTTGAGAACGTGAGGAAGCAGAGGGATGGGTGTGGAAAGAAGGTGTGTTCGAAGTTTCAGTGTTGAACCAACAATTAAGAGAGAAACGCTGTTGTTTTTTTTGTGTAGAGTGAAGGAAATTTAACTTAGTTCTTAAGTATGTTGTGAGAAGTGAGGAGGGGGCTGCAGAGAGCAAGAAGACGGATCAGTTAGTTTAACTTCAGATACAACAGAAGACACGATTTATTTGGTTTAATGGGGAAATTGCTCAGACTTGATCAACTGTTGTGTTAATTTTTTGTGTCAGCTTTTCCCTGACCTGTTGTTCCTTCAAGCTGATTCTAAAGTATAATTAAAGCACAACTCCAGTGCTGAAATTGTTTTCATCTTGAAATACACACACAAAATCTAGTGTTACGGAGCATCCATGTGATGATTTTTGAATCTGTCTTCATCGGTAAATAATTAATTTCTGTCAGTATGTGTTACCATGGGAAAAGTTGTTTCAAATCCTGTTGAATTTTCTGCTAAACTGGCATTTACTAAGGAAATCTTAGAGTAGAATTTTCTTTAAGCATCTAACATTTCAAATTAAAATACATTTCAGGGCTGAAACTATTAGCTTGAAAGGACAATTTCAGTTCATGTTTAACTAATGCTTCTTCTCTTCCCCAGTAATTTTTGTTTTCTTTTTACTCTGAGGTAGATTTTACCAGTGATCACTGGGACTATTATCTCAGTGAGAGCGGAAGAGGCAGTTTTGTTAAATGATTAATTATATTGTGTGTATTTTCCATCTGTGTGAATTGTGAGCTACCACAAACTTCATTGTAGAGAAGTTTGTTTATAGTCCCGAACTTTGAGAGAGAGAGAGAGAGAGAGAGGCAATAATATATGCAGGAAACCTGTTTTTCTCACACTGGATGTTAACTTTATGATCCCACACAGCAAACAACTTATCTGGCTCATCATCTGTAATGGCTCTAAAGTTCATAACTTAACAAAACGTACTGAATTAAATTGTTTTTAAGAAGTTAGTGTATTTATCTGAATTACCTACAGTTAAATTAATAAACTTCATGAGCATTATTGCACTTGAAGAGCTGATGACTGAGAAGCAATGGCAACTTGCTGGAAAAGTTCTGGAAACTTTGGTTTATGAAATTAAATACATTCTTACCGAGATTTCAGTGTAAAGCTTTCACATTTGGAAATGCTTTCGGATGTTATCAAGTAGCAGCTGTTTTTTATTTACGTGTGAGTGTGCACACAGGAATGGGTAAACTCCAGTTCATTATTGGAAACTATTGCGGATGCTGAATTTATGAAAAAAGCTGCAGTTTGAGTAATTGTCTCGAGAGTCTCATAATTAAACTTGTTGCAGATTTGTAGTTTCGGTTTATTTCGGATCTTTGTGACAAAGCTGAGCTTTTAAGGTTTCTGGGCTTTGGTGGTAATGGAACGTGCTGCTTTTAAGGGTTTGTGTGCAGAAAGACTTCTGGAATGCAGTGATGTGTTTGAAAGGTAGAAATACTGTTTTAGTATTTTGATCTATTTGACATGTATAATTTTTCTATCACTGTAAATTGTATAGACAGGTTCTTTGTGTAGGTTAGTTGGATTAGTTTTTATGATTTATGAAAGCCACTTTAAAAAGAATAGTTTTACTTTTTTCTTTTTTTCATTGTACAAAAGCAGAACTCAACAAACAGCAGTTGATGAAGACACATTGGTGGTTGTTAGCCAGCCTGTCTTGTGTGTGGTTTTTTTGGGCTGCTTTTTTTTCCCTCTTAGCCAAGTCATGACAGGTACAATCTGGACTGATTTCTGGAGTACTATATTTGTCTTTTTTTGTGTCCAAAACTGTCTGAGAGAAACTTTGAGGACCGGCTAACGATTAGCAGCGCTCAGTGTTCATTCATATGTTCCTGTGCTCTGCAAACAGAGCTGAACTGAGTCCTCAACTCCAAAACAGGCTCTGGTTCCTGCTGGCAGGACTTGTTGATTTTTCTCACTAAGTTTGATAATAGTTTGACTTATTGATTAATTAAGGAGATGCATTCTGGCACACCCGGGGTGGGCACAGTGATGTGTTGTGAGGGTTTAACTTGCCTTTATTACTGCAAGTTTTGCTTTCTAACCTTTGCAAATGCTAAATATGAGCAGTTCCCTTAGGACATCTTTTGAGATGCCAATTAACTTGCTCAGTGTTGATATCCTCCAGAAGTTGCTGTTGTGGCACAAGATTGTTTAAAATGTGCTGAAAAGCAAAATTGTTGTTTATTTACGGGTTGATTTGCATATGGCTTGTAAGCTTTAATGTAACATAATTTTATTTATTTATTAATTTTGGACTATCCAGACCTGTACATTTCCAATTACTCTGTTTCTTTGTTGGTAAACTTGATGGTACCAGCAGAAAGAAGAATGTCTGTGTTTCAGTGACTCCCCAGGAAGTTTTTTGGGGAGACTGTTGCCTTTGACCTGCCCAGGGAGAAGGGACCTCACACCCCAGTAAAGTACTGAGATTATTCCTCTAGAGGAACCAATCCATTGGGAAGTAATTTTATAGAACAGCAAGTGTTTTGTAGCAGCACAAAGTTATTTTAGTGATAACTTGGAGCAGTAATTCCCGTTAGGATGGACACTGAAGTGCCAGGTTGTGGTTTACGCTGTGCTGTTGACTTAAAAAAAAGCGTACATTGTACAAATAAACCTTTTAAAGCAGGAAACAGGTGAACTGCACATGGATGTGCTTTGCTGTCATAGTTTATAAGTTAGGGGGTTGCATCCTGCTTTTGTGAGCCCTGAGTTTGTGAAGGTGTGTTTTGGGCAGGTCCAGTGGCCAGGGGGGTGGTTTGTTTGCCGTGCTTTGTTTGCCGGAGCAAGGCACACGTTGCTGCAATGGCTGTGACCGGCAGTGTTATCTGCACAGCCCTTATTGGTGCCATTACCTGCTGTAAAGATAGCTCTGTTTACTTGGAAGTGTGAGCATCAACTGATCAGAACACTTTCTCTTGACAGGTGGGCTTTTTTGGGGAGTTCTTTGCCGAATATCCCTTTTCCCTGCGGAGGGAGCAGTGTCAGGATGTGACAGCATCAGGCAGATGCAGGAAATATTAACAGGGTTTTAATGACAGAGGCGAGTGGGTTTCCCCTGCCGTGAAGTTGGTGATGGGTCATTTTCTCTGAGTGTTTCCAGCAGCTTTGTATTTTTTTTTCCTTCAGTATGAACAGTTTGCAAATTATTACACTACTCATTTAAGTGAACTACTTACACAATACTGTTCAAATAGTGGAGGGTTTGATTGGAGGCAGGAAAGAATTTTTTGAAGTTCAGAATGCATGAAATGAATACATGCTGAAGTAGTCAAAGATCTCTTGTACTTTATCAGAGAGCAGTCTGCTTGAATGAAAGGTACTGTACCTGCTGTTAAGTTTATAAACTTGGTTTATACAGATTACTTTTTAAATTATTCATTATGCTACGTTACAAGTATATCTGACAGGTTTAAAATAAATGGCTTGATGGTAAGAGGGAGCATGCATAAATTAGAGCTGGGATAATGTGCTCTTTGAAGTATCTCTCCCATTTGTTACTACTGGAGTACAGTAGGTAGCTGCAGCTGAGTGTGTGATCCTCAAGTACGAGAGCATCATTATCTTCAAGCTGTGGTGTAGTGGCAGTTCTTATGTAAGACAGATGAGACAAAGCAGGGAGGACCAAGGTGCAGCCTTTGTTTCTAGTTACAGACACATTTCTGCTGAAACATGGGCAGTATTTATGTGAAAACATTTCTGTAAGCACAGCAGGGGCTGCTGGTAGCTGTGTGTTGGTAAGGTTAGGGTGGCACCACTGTTTTCTTTACTCTTTTCTGTTGGCATTGCTGAGTGTTTGTAAGGGGTGTTTTAGCAAGGTGAGGGGAGGTTTGTGCTTAGTGGGACCCTGTGTCTGATGTGCTCATGGATCCTGGTCCTCAGCCTTCCTGGGGTGTGTATGCACGGGAAAGCTTCACAAGAGCTCAACTGTTGTGTTTGGAGAGGGTTATTGAAAGAGAATTCCAGATCTCTTGGATAAAGAAACAGCTTCCCAAAAAACAAATTGACATAGTGCTGGTTTTCCCTGATTTTGTAGACCGGCAGCTCATTATATTTGAGAACAACTCCCAAAGGAGTTTATGGGGTAGGAAAAACCCCCATAATGACGTGTGATAGAGCAGTTATAAAAATGATCACAAGTTTTTCTGGAAGTGGAAGGTCATCTTATGGAGATGAATAGTTCACATCTTAAGTCTTAATCAAAGAGATACAGTCTTTTGGAGAAAGGTCTGGTGACAGCTGCTTCTGGAAACTGCCTGTAACCAACCTTCTGCAGAAGAATTGGCTTGGCTTGGGAAGAGCTTTATCCCTGGATCACACTGGAGTGGTTTCCTTATTTGTTTTGGCTTCAGTTTAGGGTTGTCTCCACATTTTGACCTTCTTTTTACTTCCCTGCTGCTCCTCTCACATCCCCTGGAGTGACTCTGGGTGTGAGTTGTCTGTACCTTGAAAGGCTTAAAATTGCTCTGTGGACACCTCAGGCAGGAGTGGGGAACTGGCACTGCCCGGTGGGAGCGGACACACCTTTGTGCTGCTCAGCTGAGCTGAGACTACAGGCATCTCCTAACACAGCTGGGCATTCATTCCTGCCACACTTCCCAGGAGACATGAGACTGACCCTTGGCTCAGGTGGGAAGAGTTGAAATGGCAGTGGCATGTGTTAGGAGATGCTCGTAGGTGACTATTACTCTGTGTATGGTGCTCCTCTTCCTCGGACCTGACAGCTGCAAACCAGTAGGACTTGCAGCCAGTTGTGTGTGGAGGAGGATGCCAGGTGTGGAAGGGTCTGATAGTCCTGTTGCTTGTGCACCTTGGATGTGGAGGTTCTGTTTTATTGGTGTTCCTGCAGCTCTTCCAGTGGCTACACCCATGGTGGAGCTGGACTCTGTGCAGTGGTCACTGTGCAGGAGAGCAGAACTGGGGGTTAAGAAAAGCACATTTGTTGTTCCAAACTTGAGACTTGGCTCGGTTTGAGACTGACTTGAGTTTGCCAGGGTCCTGCCTGGGAGCGACTGAAGGTTTTGATTGTTTGTTTGTTTCCTTTTGTGTGTGTGCTAATAAAATGTTTATATTTTTGTCACACTGGAGTGGGCTGACTACGTGGACAAATATTTTTGTTGATACTGTGTCTCAACAAGAGGCACGAAAGATGTATTTAACATTTAAATTAGGTTATGAGAGTTTCTTTTAAGATTTGAGCTTTTATATTGTTCAACGGGTTGTGGTTCTGAAGTGGCCGATGTTATCAGTGAAGGAACAGAGGCCCTTCCAAGTGGGATCAGTTGTTATCCTGCAGAAATCAGGCACAGAGAGTGCAGGGGTGTGGGGGTGTGTGTGTGGGGGGGTTCTGGGCTGCAGCAGAAGCACACATGAAACGCTCATCTGTTTGTACACGGGCTGTGGAGCTCTCTGGGTAGTTCATTGTTTAAATAAACATGTTGCATTAGCTGTAGGGCTTTAGTGCCAAATGCCCACTGATGAGATGTATGAGGGTTTTGTTGTTCCCAAGCCACACTGAGAAACACAACAGCTTTATAATTCAACACGTTTGAGGAAGATTACAAAAGGAATTCGGGGTGGATCGCAATCAGCACTTCAAAAGCAATAGCTTTAGAGTAACTGTGCTACAACACAGCGCAGCCCATGGAAAAACACTGTCATCTTAACAGATGCAGTGTTATTTTGGAGATTCCACTGTATAAATACATGGACTGTGGTTAAATTGTGATGGCAACAGATGCAATCTCAGTTCTTGATTCTTTCATCTCTTTAACATTTAAAAATACCCCACAAAGTAAAAGAAAAAAAAAACCCCAACATCAAGGCTGAAAACATGCCCTCTGTAAATTGCTGGGGCTGTACCTTGTGGGTCTTGTAGCATTTTGGATACGTCACTGCAGATGAGATTTGGGCAGGGTAAGGCAGAGTAAATACTCGTCTCGTGAGGGAGCTGCAAGTGCTGCTACTCAGGGCTTATTGTACAATTTGCATATGAATGGAATTATTCAGCTCTACTTAAGAAATGTCAGCGAGATTGAAGTCAGAGTTGGTTAACCTGGCAAAAAGATATTTCCACTATTTTTCATGAAAGAAAGTGAAAGTATGAAGACAAGAATTACACATTCTGCTGCCTAAGCCAGCGCTGTCTGAGGATTTTCTTGGTGTTCTTGTAGTTGATATCAGTGACTTCACTTTTAAATTTGTCTGCAATACCTTACTGCGGTGTTGGAGAGCGAGAGAGTTGGAATGTGGGAATCAGATTAATGCTGCACAGTTGTGTTCACATTTGTTTTTCTTTCCAGATTTAAATACTGGTTTGAGAACTATAAATTCAGAGCAAGGGTCTTTTTTTTTTAATGAAGAGCAAATAAAGCATGTCAAGATTTTACCAGTGCATTCACCTTTCTCTATCTGCTAGTTGGGTAGAGAAGACTGAAGTTAAACACTGTAACTGGATTTTAAAAAGGGACTGGATAATTTGTGTGAGCAACAGCACTGGTAGTCATGCTTGCTAAAATAGGGAGTGATCACATCTCGTGCTTCAGGAGCTGCCAGTATTGAAGGGTTGGGAAGAAATGGTATTCCTCCTCCGGGTGTCTGTATCTCCCTCCCCCTTTGTAGAACACAGAAAATGCTGCCTTTGGGGGGTGGTTCAAGGCTTGGTTTTTGCAGCACTGACGTGGCTCGGGGTGCTCGTGTGACTCTGTCATCCAGGTGACGGCACTTTCCCCGGGAAGCCGCGCGTTGCCAGGCGTTGGATGACTCTTCTCTGAGCACAAGTATGAGGATGGGGGTGTTGGGATCAGCTGACTGATAAGGAGATAGTATATTACACTAAAAATAAACCCAGATCTTCACAGGCAACTGAGAACGTTACCTGGTGTCATGGGCAGTTAGAACGGAACAAAAGTCCAGGTGGGTTGAGCGAGGCTTGGCCTCCCTGCGGGATGGGCTGTGATGCTTCCATAGGACTTTTCTTCCTTCTTCAGGAGCAGCAGCTCCCAGAAGTGTGCAGCTATCCAGTGTTTCTTGCTTGTTGGATGTGTGGCCACGGGCCTTGTTTACTGCAGTATCAAAATACTGCTGTGACCTCAGGATGACTGTCCCTGTCACAGCGTCGGGTTCAGCACCCCTGTGGCTTCTCCCAGACTTGGTGACCTGAGAAGAGGTGAATCCTGTTCTGTGGGGAGAGGGGCTGGGGGTATAATTATCCCCTTAAATGATTTTTGCAGAAGGGGGTGGAGGCTCCATTTAAGATGTCTGCACACCCCAGATGGGGACATTCCCCTCTGTTCTCCCTCTCCATCAATGTTCCACCTTCCAGTGCTGTCTCGTGCTCCTTGGTGCCTTGGTTGGCTTTGCCGGTGTCGAGCCTGGTGCCCAGGCTGTGGAGCACACACTTTGGGGCTGTGGGGCAGTGAGGTGCTGTGCACAGCCACAACTGCTGAGATGTTCAGAGGGTGGAAGAGTTCCATTTTCTTCTCACCTGATTTAGTTACACTGCTCATGGAAAGGCACTGGGAGAGCCCGAGGGCATGGATCGTGAGGCTTCGGAACCACCTGGTGAAAATGTTGGGAATTTTGGTCCAATTTGCTCTTCACAGTTCAGTTCTTCCTTAGTATGAAAGCCTCATATACTGTATATATATATGTACTCTACTAGTATATAATTATTTTTTCTTTTAATTGGGATGGAGTGAATGATTTCCATAGTGACTTAAAACAGCAAGCAGGAAGAGCTTTGCTCTAAATGCAGTTTTAATCTCATTTTGCATGTTTTTAGTTGGATTTTTTCTTAATTGATTGACAGATGTTAGAACAGTGATTCACAAACAGCCTTTTCTGAAAGTACAGACCTTTTTACAAATTCATGTAAATAATTAGATGCCTTGGATGTATTTGCTCAGATCCTTAATTTTCACATTTTTAAGTGACAAAATGGCAAATGATTTATTTTCTGGTAGATTACTTCTCATTTGTGTTATTTTTTTTTTTTTAATTTGGATGGAAAATGGAATTTCAGTTGGAATGCGGAAGATCTGAGTTTTGAGACTTAATTAAAACTCCAAGTGTGGAGGACGGGCATGATGTAAAAAACCCCAAACCATCAACAGAAAAAATAGTTTGTCATTGTTTCTCAAAAGTTCAGAGCTAATAGATCATGCCCACTGACTGTTTCACAGGTTTCCATGCAGGAGTCCTTTATAATTTGGGATTAAGTGCTTGTTGAACTGAACCATTTGAGTAAACTGAAATGAGGCTCTTGTAGAAGTAGCTGTTGAATGTAAAAGGTCTCTGAGCAGTTCATCAAAGGGTGGCTCCAGGAGAGCACTGAACAGCAAATTCACCAGTTCCAACTTTTTTTGGTGTAAATTATATGCTTACTATTTTTATTTTATTTAAATTACAGTAGGCATTTGCCCTAATATATGCTGTTACAATTTCATGTTAGATTTGTAATTAAGTTTATTTTTAGAAGAATGCATTTAAGTGCTTTATATAAAATGATTTTCTATTTTTGTAAATGAAATAATTGTTTTTTATTGACTTTTAATTTCATGCAAATGTGTTGTTTTTTTTTTTTTGGCTCGGAGGTTGTGTAAGCAGAAAGAAATTAATGATTTGAGAGTATTTTCATAATATAAAGGGCAGGAGATCCGTTGTTGTTTGCTGGGGGCAGTGGTAGGCAGAGTTAACTCTTATTTAGACACGTTCAAATTGAGTGATGGATGGTACAGAGTGGGGTACAGTGGGTTTATATAATATATATATATACATTTTCTTGATTATTCTTCCTGGTTAAGCTGAGAAAGCCAAATTGTGAGTGAGTGTGGAAGCTGACGGGGGATGAGCAGGATGGTCATTGTGTCGCAATCCTGAAAATGTCGCAATCCTGAAAATGTCCTGAAAATGTGGCAAATCTGATGGAGGAGGGAGTGTTAATTGTGTGCAAGCCAGATTTGCTATTTTTACTTTGGCCTCGCTATCGTGTCTCTTCACAGATGAATTTGAAGGCTACAGGGAGTTGAATGATGAGTCATTATTGAGTTGGGAGAATCACAATTGATCTCCATTTCCTGTTGATTCCAAAATTACTGAAGTGTGAAAGCCGAGAGTGACTGATCACTTCTTGGAGGGGAGTTTGGGGGTGGAATGTGGAAGTGACTGTGTCTGAAGTCACTCCAGGCTGCCCTGGGTGTCAGCCCGGAGATGTTTGCGGTGAGAACAGGTGTGTGTGTGCCCGGTCTGAGCCGAGTTACCTCCCAGCAGTGATAATCCAGACACTAAAATACGCTCTGCAGCAAGGTGGGGGGAAGAGGTGTCTTAAGTGGCTAATGATAGAAGCTTAAGATTAAACTTTTCATTGGTCTCCTCAGTCCTGGAGTTCTGTCTGACTGACCTGTGTTTGTGTTGCGGAGCTCAGAACATCCTCCCCTGAAATCCCTTTGCTCCCAGGCCCTGGGTGGTGTGGCAGTGTCCTGTCCCTTTGCAGCGTGACTGCAGCACAGTGGCAGAGGGTGGGATGGAGGGACATGATGCAGAAAATTTCCCCTACCTGTTGTTGTTTGCAATTACCTTTTGATGAATGACAAATTATCTTTGTCATTCTGCAGCTTTGTTCTTTTCTTGTGATGAAAACGCTCTTTTGACAGATACTAATTAGAAACACTGTGGTAACATGTGCAGGTAAGATTTAAAATTTCTTTCTTTCTTTGTTTCCTAGGACTTATTGTTAGCAAAACCTTTTTTTTTTTTGTTTTGTTTTTTGTTAGGAACTATTAAGTTGCATTACTAGACTCTGCCCACGTTGCATATGTGAGAGTAAATTCTGCTGAAAGGGGATTTGTTAGAAGGAATGAAAGGGAGGATGTTCACTGTTCTGAGTTATATTGGAAACAAGCTATAAAGAAGCCTTGAAATATCACTTTAGGAAGAGATAACTTTAGATCCCTGGAGGAATAGGAGGAGGTGGGAGGTAAGGCTGTCCCTTCTCCTCTGTTTATTGCATCCCTCACAAAATCCTGATTTTTAAGGAATTTTTCGGAGGGGCTATTTTGAAAGGCAAAATAACAACTGTTCAGATGGTCTTTGAACCATTGAAACTTGTCATGGATGTACAGTCTGATATGCTGTGTTAAAACAAAGAACTAAGAGAAGGAGAAATATGCTTATTCCTTGGAAAGCATGTACAGGCTTTTCCCAATGTTGCCTTATTTAGGATGGGAAGGGGGAAAAAGAGGTGGTCTGAGAACAGCTCGGTTTTCAAATTTGTAAACAAAAGAGGGGGAAAAAAATTCTTGCAGGCTTCCTGACAGTCAGGGTGTGTGGTTTGCAGTCAGAAGAGCTGATTCAGTTGCTCTGGCTTTTGCAAGGGAAGCAACTAGAGGGGTGAACTGCTCTGAGAGAGTGCAAAGAACTTTCCTTTCCTCTAGAAAAAATTGAGCAAACATGGAGCCCCGAGTTGCACGGCTGAAATTTGGTGAGGCGTGGAAAGGACACTGGTTTTCAGCAAAGTATGATGTTTGTTCAGGCTGTTGTGAATTCAGGAGCAAGAGCTACCACACTTGAAAGACATGTCTCAGTCGTGCTGAGGTTTGTGAGGAGGGATCTTGGCAGTTCTCAGCGCTGTCGCTCGCGGGGAATCTTCAAATGCTTGAAGCCACACCTTGATACCTTATATCTTGTCTTGTAGGATCTCTGTTGATATGCCCCACTACAAGTGCACTTTGTTAAACACAATTAAATGTCTAATATTTTTATAATACTCGTGCTTTGGAAAAATCAATATGACCAGTTTCCCTCTGAACGACAAGACGCCTGCTGTGCTGACGGAGTCTGACACATTAGGAAGTGGTGCTTTGTATCCTCTCAAGAGCAGTGTGCTCTTGTTTTCTCTTAATCAGCAGAACGTTCTCCTGTATGTCAAATGTCTTCCTTGTTTTTGTGATCTCTATCGGGGTAGAGTGAGGTGGGGGGAAAAATGTCAGGGAAACGGAATGGGTTTAAAAGCTTTGTAGCAGAGAAAGCCTGCAGCCCTGCGTTTCTGTTTTAGTGAAAGTGGTAATCACCACCCTAGGGTTGGACACTTTGTGTTTATGTTTGTGCTTTAAACAATAAATAAAAAAACAACTTGCCCTTCAGAAGAACATAATGTGTAGCCTGCTGAAATACTCTGGAGCATAAGGGATATAATTAACCCTTTTCCCTTTAGCTGGGTTGTGTTTCAGAAGGTAACTCAAGATGTCTAACACATCTGAAATTGCTTATTTGCCAGTTCACTGAAGTAAGGATTTTTCAAGTTGATTGTCTGAAAATCAGACCTCTCCTTCCTCCCATCATTGCCTTCTCCTCCTTCCCTGTTTCCTGAGCTGCAGTTTCCAAATATTTAATAGGACTAGTACTGATTACCCTTTTTTTTGTTTGTTTTTTTAAACTTAAAAAGCAGCCATTGAGTAGAAAAGTTTATTTCCCATCACTCTTGCCCAAGGCTATAGAGAATAGATCTTGGAAGTTTAGGCACTTGTCCAGGCTTTTCAGAGGAATTTTTAAGAGATGCTTTTTGCTTTTGATGCAGTGAAGGAAGGGGAATGACTTGAAAGGACTGACAGAACAACCACCTCTTCCTGTGATTCTTGAGTATTTTGCTTTACTGACCAGCTGCTCAAGTAGCACAAATCAGTTCTGAACTGTTCTCTCAGACAGTTTTGGTCTGATTCAGTGAAAATGGGCTGAAAGGAGACAGGACCTGAAATGCTTCCAACTCTTTTTTTTTTTTTATTCCCCATCTTGACTCTCCTTGAAGTATGTGAATTAGTGTGAGAAAGTGTCTGTAGCTCCCACTGGGTCAAATAGAGGTTGAGATAAAAATACCTGTCTCTGTGTGTATTGTAATATTGATCGTCATGTGGTAAATAATTCCTTGGCAGCAGGATTGCCAAGTCTGATGTTTTCCACTTCATTTGGAAGTTTTTGGTGCAGTCTTGCTGCTGGCTCCGTGCTCAGACCTGCTTTTTGTGCTTTGATGGGTATCTGCTGCATTACTTCCTTCTGACCAGCCTTTCCTTTCTGATAAACTGTCATCCTTTGGGTTGGTTCAGCTGACTGGATCTGTTAGTTCAGAGCTGCTCTCTTTTTGTTGTGACATTTTAATAAATTCATGGTCTCCATGAGGACCCATTTCTGTCTCTCACCTCTCCCAGCAAGGGTGTGCACATCTTCACACCAAAACAAAGATTGCTACCCAGCTTTTTTTTTTGAATTTTTTTGTTTTTATCTGTTCCATGATAAACATCTTTAAGTGGTGTTACCCAACACAGTCATTCCTGTCTCTCAGGGGCCTCACCTTTTCCAAGCAGACTGGGAAGTTTTCTGTCACAGGCAGTGTGTGCCCTTCAGAGATCTGGGGGCGCTTCGTGAGTTCAGAACTCTCTCCGTGCCCTAAATTGCTGGTTAACTGTGGAGGGAATAAGGAGACCGAGTCCTGGTTTCTGAATGTGAAGCTGAATGAAGCTGGCATGTGGTAAAGCAAAGCACTGTCGGCTCAGATGTGTTTTCTTAACATGGAACCAACCAGCCTTGCACAAATACCGTGGTTTTCTTTCACAACAGTGCGGGGCCGGCGGAGCTGTCGGGCGGGTGAGGCGAGGCCGGGGCTGTCCATCAGCTCCGCTCCCCACAGGACTCTGCCTTCAAGCTGGCAGTAGGAAAAGAGGGTTTTTTTTTGTCCTCCTGTCCAGATCCTTTTTATCTGTGCCTTTTTTTCCTCTGTTAATTGGTACTTTTCTCTCTCAGACCCGGTTTAAGCTGCGCACCGTGGCTGTGTCCAGGCGCGCGTGTGGCACCGCTGCCCGCTGTACTTGTGCCCCTTGGTGCACTTTGTGTTGGCAGCAGATGTTTGGCTGGGGTGACTTGATGTTGTTTGGGCAGGCAAATCATAACTACAGGCAAACAACTCCTTTTTTTTTTTTGGGGGGTGGCTGCAGTGGCACAGGGAAAATTAAATTCTTCCTTTAACTTGCAGATTGGCAGCTGGTTTTACTGTAAAACAAGTGGTGGTGGTGGGGAAGGATGTGGGGTGCTATAATTAGTTCTGGGATTGCAGAGCTTGGTGAAACCTTCCTTGTGTCCGAAGGAAACAGTCTCACCAAGGCTTTGCTGAATGTAAAGTAGTCTGGGTCCAGAGAGAGGTTGGTTCTGCTGCAGTCCTGTAGCCTGATTCTAAAGTCTTGGGAGCAGTTCCTGCCTGTTTGACTTTCCTCCTCTTGAGGGGATGGGCAGAGGTATTCCTGCTGGTGGTCCTTCTGTTTGAGAGATGGTACCTGTTGAGCATCAGCTAATGTTTTTTTGTCTACCTCGCAGCAAAGTGTCTATTGTTATAATAATAAAAGAGTTTCTGAATGCAATGAAACTCTAGAATATTCATTCAGGTTTAAGTATCTAGGAATGTATTGGTTTGTGTGGTTTCTCTTACTTCCCTTTGTATAACTCCTCCTTTTATTTGTTGCAATGGATAAAGGTCACTGTTTAATTTTTAATCTAAGTCCTCCAAGGAAAGATTTCTTATCACAGGTTAATTATAAATATGTTTTCTATAATAATTTAAATATTAAGTAGTACACGCTTGTTAAGAAACACAGAGCACTTTGCTGAAGAAACACACTTGCCCAGAAGGCTGAGGTTCCAGGTGTTCTAGTACTAAATCACCTCTTAACAGCAGTTGCCCATTCCACAGTTCCTTCAGGGAGGATATTTTAATTTTAATTCAGTCAACCAGGTCAAACAGTTGATAAGTTCCATTGCAGTTACAAAAATCTGAGCCTGAAAAGATATTGTGTGTCATGTCCCCCCTGCCCCAGATGAAAATTGATTTTTGAGAGAATGAGGTCTTTTAAGATAGTGATCTTACAAAAAATTGTGCTTTTCAAGAATCAAGTGAGGTTAAACTTAGTACAGCATGTTTAAATCCACTTTCTCCTAGTGAATGCTACAAGTTAACTTTAAAGGTGACTTGAAAGACGTTTTTCCGAGTTAAAATCTTATTTTGTACCTATCTCTGTAAATATCCACTGTAAAAACAAACCAAAACTGTCACTTGGATAACATGGAGGAGAGAAAAACAACAGTCTTTTATGACTCAAATTTCTTCTACTTTCTTATGTTATCTCCTTCATGACCAAATAGTGAAATAGTACCAGGGAACTGGCAAAATTCAGCTTAAGTAGATGTTCTCCAGCTCTGTCTTTAGCTAAGAGTGTGGGGGGGGTGCAATGTAAAGGGTAAAACAGTGATGAAGACAGAGATCTCCAGCTTGGTCTTGCCTTGATTCTGGGGTAAATATGTGCTGCTGCAGATCCCAGCAAAAGGAGGTGCCTGAAGTTGGGAGTGTTTCAAGCATCCAAACTGTTTGGTTTGCCTGAGTCCCATCTCCTGTAATTTGTTGCATCCTCTTCACCCCCAGAGTCTTGCAACACTCTTCCCCCCAGTTTTGGCTCTGAGGGGGAGCAGAACAGGTAACCCCTGGTGATGAGCTGCCCAGTGAAAGTGCCGTGGCTGTGCTTGGCTCACCTGGACCCACCGCTTTCCCACGGCAGGATTTGTTAGAAATGCAGCAGGGCAACCTGTTGCATCCCAGGCTCTCCAGAAGTACCATCCAGAGGATGAGCAGTAACTCTCCTGCTTGCTCTGCCATTCCAATGCTCTTCTAATAAAGCTGTGACAGTAATTGCAGTTGCCAAGCAATGGAACTCGGCACAGCCTGGCTGGTTCTGTACCCAGATTGTTCTGTTAACCAGGATTGTGCATGGTGCACAGTGCTGCTGGGCAGCATCCAGAAACCATGTATGGGATTGTAAATCCAATGTCTCAGGCAGTATGTGAATGTAAAATGGACACTGTGGGCTGAAATGTCACCTGGAACCTAAAAGTGGGGAAAGGATTTGGGAGTAAACCACTGTTGGCCCCTTTTTATTAACAAGGTGTATATTTAGGGTTTTTTATTTATTTCTTTTAAATTTTCACTGTTTTACAGTGAGGGTCAAACAGTTGCTGATGAGAAGATCTGTATAGATAGGCTGAAAATCCTAAACCCAGGATTGGAAGCTTTCCTTTATCGTGAGAGAAATGAAACTCCCGGGGCTCTGGGACTTGGCTGTGCCAAGGGGGCTCTGGTTTTCCATGCTGAACCATTTACCTGGTAGCTTCTCACCTGTGTGCATTAAGGGTGCTTTGTTTGTGGAGAGACTCACCTAGACTGGTGTCACAGAGCTGTTCTGTTTCCTTTTTCCATAGTTATTGTGCTGTGACGTCTCTGAGACAATAAATACCGTGTGAACACTGCCCTTGTGGTAGAAAGGACACTTCCCTTGGCCGGGCTGTGTTTGTGACACTAAAAGCGAGTCTAAAGCATCCAATTGGCCAGAAAAGTGAGCTCACCTAAGAACTGCTCCTGGTAGAGCTACTTTGGTTTATATTTGCCTTAAATTGTGTTCTGGTGCAACTGTTTTTGGTTGATAAGACCTGAACTGCTCCTTACCTTGGCTCTGGCACTAACCCAGGTGTTTTACCTTGTATTTGGAGAGGAAGGTTCTTTTTTTTTTCAATCCAGTTAACTCATGGCTGGAAAGCCCCACAGCGCCTGCATATATGTAATTTAATACCTTTAAAACCCTTTTTGGGGATTGCAAGTTGGTCATATTTTAACTGCCTTGAGAAAGCAGGTTGCAGCATGACCTATGTGATTTTTAGGCTGAGTAGCTGCCGTGTGAAGGGAGGGGAGGGAGGGCTCTGTGTTCCATTAAATAAAGTTTGATAGCACTGACTTTTTCTTCTGTGCAATCAGATAATAATTTTTTAACACTGTTAAATCTCTGTTTGGGTGGAAATACAGGACTGATGGAAGTTTAAGTTTAATTTGTTAAAACAGAACCATTGCTGTGGAAGGCCAGGGAATGTGGGATTTCTGTGTTTCATTGCTTAAGAGCTGGTTAGCACAGCACAGTAGGGCTGTGTGTTGCATATTGTTGAGTAATTGCATCAGATTTTTAATTTTTTTTTGTGGATCTGTGACTTGCCATTAAATCCTTTGCTCACCATCGTGGCTGCAATTGCATGTGATGATACTGTTCTGTCAGTTTGCTTCTAATGAAGCCTAAATGATGTGGCCTGATTGGCCAGCCATTTTTTGGAAATAATAATTAAAAGTAATCCCAAAAAACTTTAAAGAGTGACAGGTTTCCTAGATTACTGCAGGGTGGCAACCCAGCAGGCAGCTAAGGATATAAAGTGTCCCTAAATGTGAGTTGCTGGGCCCAGCCACATGATGAATTTTCATTCTGAAAGGATTTGGCTGCTTATCCCAGCTACCTAAGTGTATATCCCATAGGTTCCTGTCAGCCAATTGCTGAGTCACTTGGATGTGCAGACATCTGTTTGAAAAACAAATAAATAAAATCCTGCACACGACTATTTTTTTTTTAAAGGTGGAGAAGAACAGTCCCCAGGAGAGACAATTTTTGTTAAGCTCTATTGTCATCACAGATTGTGAAACATAAATTCGGTGTTATAAACAGCTTGTAACTTCAGCCTTCCACCATTTTTGCTTTAGCAGGCATTAGACTGAAGCTGCTGCCATTGGGTTTAAACATTATTATCACCATTAAAAAAAATGTTTTACTCCCGTAGTTATTGATCTTAACACGCCACCTACTCACTTGTGTCTTAAGTATTTTGTGTAAATGGCACACTCTCATTTTGTGGTGCTGTCAGGGAAGTTATAATGCAAGGTAAGAAAGTGCACAGGTTTGAAATCCGTGTGTCCTCCTGTGAGGAGGGAGCTCATCTTTAATGAGTGAGGCATTATCTGCTTTCTTCTGTGGTTTTTTTTGTTGTTTAGCTTAGATAATTTTCTCACAAGCTTGTGAACTTGACCGTACTTTGATGTGTTGCAGTGTAATTTATGGAATTATCCTGGAGTTACATTCAGCTGGTGCTTCAAACAGCTTTTCCTTCCCTGTCAGAGCACCTTGGAGGGGTTTGAGTGTTCAGCTCCAACCATAAGGTTCAACAGTGGCCTTCAGTGTTTGACACACTCTGGGCATTAATGGGGGAGGATTTTGCTCTAAGGTTCTAGTTACCTCTTTGTCTTCTTTTCTTCTTCTTTGGCAGAGAATCTCACAGGCATTGCCCTTCACCTGGGCACTGCAGATCAGGGTTAAAAGTTGGGTGCTTCTTTTCCATTTGCTTTGGTGGCCGGGGGTTCTGGGGAGGCCATGAGGGCTCGGCCTCTTGGATGTTCTCCCTGCTCCAGTTTTTCCCTGTGTACCCACGAGGACAGTAAGGAATCCGTGCCAGCAGAGCCACTCACGTTGTGCTATTTCAGCAGGAGGAGGTAATGGATGTGGCTTCCCAGGAACCCCTGAGGGATGTGGTGGGTCAGCACAGCCTTGGTCAGAGAGGATTCATTTGGGGGTGACTTGTCATGAGGGCGCTTTCACGTGAGCTGGACTAAATCCAGACCCACTTGCTCTGGTGAGCTGCGTAGAGAAGGCATCAGTCAGTGTTATTAAAGGGATTCTGTTCATTTTGTTGGCTCCATTTTTGCTAAGCTGCTGTTCCTGTTGACATTCAAAGTAAAATGTTGGCAGGGAGAAAGCAAGCGAGATGAGGGACAAAAACGTGATTTATTCTGAAATTTTATTTGTGTAAACTTATGGGGAAGTTGGAGGAAGTTCATGGAAAGCAACAATACCAGAGATATCTTTAGCCAGTGACAGCTGAAAATTGCAAGAGCAATAAGGCAGAGACAGTATGAGTTTTGATGTGGGTTGTAGCCCTTTTTTGTGTTATTTTTGCAAATGTTTTCTTCTGGTCAACTTGGTAACATAGTGGCCCTTGGATTTGGAGTATATAGTTAGCAGAGTGGGAAAAGAGAAAATTAAAGTAGGATGTGTGTGTTTTTCTAAGGGCTGTGGGAGACAATGGGAACGTGTGTGGAGAAGTTGCTTTTTAAAGTATTTGCACCAAATTTGACTGGCCTGTTTGTGACAGCACTTCTTCCTTCCAGATCTGGGCAAAAATAATTTTGTAAAAGATTGATAGGAGTGATGAGTGACATGAGGTAAGTGAATGATAATAAACTATATTTCTCAGAAATTACAAGCTACATTGCAATGCAATCTCCAGTCCTGTGAGTGTTTGGAAGATCACAGTGGTCTGGCTTTGTCCTCCAAAGCTTAACTTGTAATTAAATGGGAAAAAACCCCAAGCCCTCATCCTTGGCCTTAGATATGTTATCAAGAACACTCTCAGAACTTATATTCAAATGGCAACAGTTGGTTTTTGTTTGGGTTTGAGTATTCCCTTTCATGTTTGGAAAGCCTAAGATGGCAGCGTCGTGCTGGTGCTGGAAATACAGGAGTTGAAATTCAATTTTGGACTGGCTTGGCAAAATCTGAAATGATTGACATTTCCTGGATAGTGGGGTGCCTTTTATCTCTCCCCCCACACCCCGACAGATGTAGCTTCCTAAAATCTTGGTAAATGTGAAGTGGTTTATGTAGCATATTCAGCAAAGAGAAGCAGTTCAGTGGGGAGGGAGGCAGCTGGAATGGCGATGTAGATTTAGTTCCCTCCTTGTTACTGGTTCTGACATCCCAAGAGGTAACACAGAAGCGGCTTCCCTGGGAAGAGATCTAGTGATTGATGTGACACATACAGGATAGGTGAGCTTAGAGAGTACAGAAATTTTGTGGGAGGTTGTGTAAGTACATTAAAGACACTAAAATATATATTTCATTCATAGTGTCACTACGGAGGCAAAACCAAGAGCTCAGTGGGTGGTGGAATCCTGTGTTAATGTAAAGTGTCATAAGCAATCTCTCCAACCACTGATTTCTGTGAACTCCACATTTAATTTCTTTGCAGAGTATGCAATTAAAGAATCCTGAGACTTCAGTAGTAATTTTTTTTTCCCTGTGTCTGCAAATGGTGTAACTGTGCTGAAACTTTCCATGGGCTCGCAGGGAAATCGTGGTTGCTGAGCTGTTCCTTGTCAGTCTTTCTACCTCTGCCTTCCATGTTATTGAGTGGAACTACAGGAACAAACCAAGCTTAAGCCCAGGCCATGGGCTGCAGTCCCTCTCTGTTCAACAATGACTGAATAACACTTAAAGATGATTTTTCTTCAGGGCTGTGTGACAGCCCTGATGTTGTCCTTAAAACGAGCATAATACTTAGGAATAAGAATAAAGAGAGAAATTAAGGTCAAGTTATACTTTTCCCTGTTTAAATTCTGCATGGGCATCACATTTTCAGACTATTCCCTCTCTGTTTCCACTGATATGTCCTTCTCTTCTGAGCAGTTATAGTCATGTAGGAAAGAGGGTCCTATTGTAAGTTTAGTTCCTTTTTTCTAACCTGATTCAAACCAGTTTTTTTATATAATGTGGGGATGAGGATGCTGTCATTGGCTGGAACTGGTCTTTAACTTTCAAGTGCCTTGAAGGAATTTTTTTGGAGCCCTTGGGTTTTTTGCAATGTGCCAGACAACCCCTCTGTGGAGTTGCTCCAGTAGGTAGTAAACATGTTGATATGCAGGCCATGGTAAGTTATGCAGATCTAAATCTACCCTATGCCATAAACATGTTCTTTGTTGTTGTGAGAGAGGGATGGGAGTTCTGGAGATGATTGGCTGAAAAAGGATGCTGCCTGCTGGGAATGTGGGATGAGGGCAGCTGGACTGCAGCCACATTCAGTAGCTGCTTTGGACCCTTTCTTTATAAGGACCTGCCATAGATTAAAACTAAAAAACACATGATGAAAAGGAAGTGGCTCTGTTGGGAATAAATAACAGCACTGTGCTGATCTCCCAGAAAGACCCACAGCTCTGAGCTGACATTGCTGAGGGGTGATGTGGTCAAGCCTCTTTCATTAGAGGAGTTCGGGAGAGTGCAGTGTTCCTGTGTTCAGGAACATCAGCTCTTTGCTGCCCAGGGAGCAGCAGTAGCTGTCTGGGGAAGCAGAGCTCTCCTTGGAGTGGAGTGTGCTCAGAAAAGCCATTATTGGCCAACTGAGCTGTGGTGGTGTGAGCAAGCCACTCTCTAAAAGTAGAACCAGCCACAATTGTTTTTTTGTATTAAGCCTTGTAGTTCCGTCTTTGTGTAGGAAATCGTCCAGCACTGCTGGTAACATACTGTGCTTGTTACCACTGTGCAGAATTTCAGGATATGGGAGAAGTTAAGCAACCTCATGGCCTCCTTTAAAAAAAAAAACCCCTTTTGAACCTTGTGGATCACAGGCTTCATCCTCAGAATGGGTATTTGAGCCCCTGGGCAGGAAAACAATATGGAATTAGAACAATTTTTGCACCTTTTCAGCAACCAGTGTAAGGGGGATACCCTTTTTAAAATGGAAATGCTGAAGGTATCCAAGCTCCCTGTTTAAGACAAACTTTGCATCTCTACTATGAAGTAAAGGAAACAATTTTCACAGAAGGGAAATCAGAAGAGGGGAAACAAAGGGAAATCAGAGCATGCTGTGGGTTTACAAACCAGGAGAAAGGTGAGCGGGAGTTGATGTCGAAGTTGCTGGTGAGATGGTCATGGCAGGTTGTCTGTCCTGATTGTCTTTCAGAGATGTGAAGGCTGCTCAGGCTGAACAGTCTCTGTTGCCAGGGAAAGCCTGACCCAGACTGGTGTTGAAAAGGCCTCAGGCTTGCAAAAGGGATGTGCTGGATTGGCTGGTGACTCAGAGCTGCCTTGGTGCTGCTTTGTCTGAGCCTGGTGTTGAGAAAGCCCAGACAGTGGTGGTTGCTCCACCTTTAACTTCTGGCTGGTTGGGAGGGTATTGTGCAGTGTAGTACAGCCTTTTAATGCTATCCAAAAAAGTAGAGGGTCAAAGGCAAGGCTTAAAATGTCAAGGAGTGTATTTTTAAAAAAAAAAGAAAAACATAAACAGTTGTATTTCTTTAGAAGTTCTAAATGAAATAACTTGGATGAATACAAAACTGGAAGCAAGGACTACACCATGATGAAATAGCTTCTTGTAGGAAATGAATCCTTATTAAAAACAGTGGATGTGTGAACTGTCAGTGCTGCCCTGTAACACCTTAGTATTGATAGTGAATTAGCTGTGATGAATTTAGGTGCAGCTGGGAGGTTGTGTAGCAAGCACGAGCTGTGGTAGAGAGTGAATGTTGGACAGAAGGCTTTCTGCTGCTTTGTGTGTCATAGCAGGACATTTTGGAGAAAGAAGGGTTCTTTCCAAACACTGAAGGGCAACGAGCAAGTCCTTTTAGGAGTCTCTAGTGACCTGAAGTAACTAGTGGATGTAGGTAAAGAGTGAAGAGCTGCTGCCTGGAGTAAATGACTGTTTGGTAGTAGGTGGTGATGAAATAGCAGGTGTTTATCCAGGTGGCAGTGCATTCTCCATGTCTGAATGGTTTATGATCCAAGTAAACATTGGCAAACCGTAGTTGCAGTTGAGAGGAATCCACTGGATCACTGCACTCCAAGCTGTGTGTTGGAGCTGGCCCAGGCTGCACTCAGTGTGTGTGCAGGGTGGCTGTGTGGCTGTGTGCTCACAGTCCTGCTCCCTGGTGTCCCAGCTGGAGCACCACTTACACAGGGACCTGCCAGGAGGTTCTGCCAGGTCAAGGACCAGGAATTGCTCTCATCATATGAACCTGTTATGTGCAGTCATTTTTCCTGGTAGCTCATTGACCCCATCTCGGTTGTGTGACCAGGCTTGGATCCGTCCTCTGACCAGGAATGGGCTGCAGGTCCTCTGGAAGATAGTGGTATGGAGTGGATTATTTGGAAGTTTCCATGCCCTGCAGCTTGCCCATGAGATGCTCCCTGAAAAAAGGAGCAGAAGTGGGCTTCTTGTTGGACACCAGGTGAAGCTCAGGACTTCTGCACTAAAAAACTACTTCCAGGGAGTCATTTGTGTTCATCTGGGTAAAGAGTGCACTGCTTCTCTTTAGTATTTTATTGTACTGGGGAGTGATCTTTTTAACAAATAAATATTTTTGTCTTTAAAGAACCAATTTCTGACTCAGAATTAGGTGCTTAGTTTCGAATAAGTCTGATAAATGATAGGCAGTTTGAGGAAAGGCTTGGAAATCTGTAAGCAGCTGAATGAAAACAGCATGAATCTGACTATTGGTAATTATCCTGGGTGTTTATAATCTGCCCAGAACTAGTGGGGCAGGGTAATAAACAGCTGTTGCATTTTTATTTTCTGTTAGTGAGCAAAATAAATACATCATAGTTAATTTCCAGATCTGAACTGAACACGAAACAAAGGCCAGTTATCCCAGTCATATAAAAAAGTTCTCTAAGCTGGGATATCCAAAACTGTTAAATGGAGTATAAATGCTCTAAAGAGCATTTTCAGTGCACTTCATTGTGTCTGACAGACCAGTTTATATTGTAAGTCCATATAGGCTTTCTCTAAAATGGGATCCAAAGAAAACACAGCACAGCCAGATGGAAATTGGAGTTGACTTTGAGCTCTGATTAATTTGTTTTTCATATAATCCTTTTCAGGGCAGCGAGAAAAACGTGAGAAAAAGATGATATATTGTGGTATAATTAACTCTGGTGAACAATGTGAACTTAAAAGACATTTCTTTAAAAAAAAAATAATGCTTTAATGGGAACTGTATTTCCCAAATGTCGGGGATGGACCAAGATGCTTGTCCTGTTTCACGTTTGGGTCTCTGCAGTTCTCATTATATATGTGGAGTTCTGCGAAACATAACTCACTTCATGAACTAATGAACTAATAAGTTCTTAAATCAAAACAGCAGCAGCTGCTCATCTGTGGTCAATTCCCAGCATTGGACCCCTTTGGACTTCATCCTTCTCCCTATTAAGGGGATGAGGTTTCATAACTGAGGCAGGCGAGTGCAAACTTTTGCCATAAAGCTCTAGAAATTTCCCTGATTTATAAAAAGCATTAAATGTCTCAAATTAAGTAACTTTCAAGCTGAAACAATCATAAAGCTAAAAGCAGTATGACTTTGAAAGCCCAGCCTCAAACAGAGACATGAACAGATATATAATGCTTTAGTTAACGTTGCTGCCATTTCTCTTACAAATTGTTCTTTAGGGTATTGTAACTCAGCTGTTTTTAAACCCATCACTCTGGAACCTTGCCTGCAAAATGTCAGCACAAGTGCAAATTTTATTTCTTTAACAAAATAAAGGGCTTGGAGCAGTTAGGCTTTCTAAACTTTTATGGCAGGAAAATAAATTTCTCTCCTTTTGCTTTGCTGCGGCGGGAGCTGTGACGTTCCCCTTGTCCTGCCAGCAGGTAGAGACAGAAACCAAAATGGTTTAATGGGGAAAACTCTGTGTGTTCCAGCTTGCCTTTTTAAAACAAGAGGAGCCCAGTGTGGGAGTGTCAGCACGGCCGTGTCGTTGCTGGGCTGTGCTTTGGGCTGAGGGCTCTGTCCCTGGGGGTGGGTGGAGGGATGGTGGCTTTGGAAGACAATTTCAGGAGTTGGGAGCAAGATGTGGGGAGCAGCTCATTGAAGGAATTAAATCTCGAATGAGGTTGCCTTTCCTACAGATTCAGGAGAGAGAGGCATCACTTCTGCACTAACCAGTGCATCTCTTACCAGATCTACTGTCTTGGAGCTCTTTAAATTCTGCCTCTTCCATCTGGCTTCTAGAGCTGGGTAATACCAACTCAGTCACTCCTTTAAGTGCTTTCCTGAAGTTGTTCAAGCCTTGACCCCCATATTCCAGGCAGTAGCATGCGATTTTTTGGCAATCAGTATGTGCTCAAATGGGGATTTCCTGTCTCACTGGACATGATGACCAAGTGTTACTGTTGGTACTTTAGTTTTGTTGTTTATTCTTTCTTTTTAAAGGTCTAGGGAATGAACTTTCTTGCAAATAGTTGCTTCAGTGCAGCAAGTCACATTTAATAGCCTCTGCTTTCAGCTTGAATCTTTACAGAAGGAAGATTAGGTAATAGTTTGTGTAGAAACATCTGTTTCCTAACAAAGATTTCGCCCTATTTTATTTTTTTATGTTGTCCCACTAACCAGAAAGTCCTTTAGTCTTTTAAAGACTTAGAAGTCTTTAAGTCCTTGTTGGGTATTAGAGTTGCTGTGGTTTTAGCTTGCTCATGTTCTGGATCCTTTGTTAGCTTAAGTTATTAGCCTTAGATAAGTGTTGTGGGATGGAAGGGCTGCTTTCTATTGTGAGCGCAATTTCTGAATCTCTGGACAATTTGTCTGGGTTAGAATTTAAGTTTTTTGGCTCCAGTGCTTGTTTAGACCTTTTCCTTGTCTGAGGAAAAGATGTTGTTAAAATAATTAAGCCTAGCGTGCATTAAAAGAGAACCTTTCCACAAAATTGAATTGCTTCGGGTTTATTTGAGTTTTGGGTTGCTTAAATAAATTGGCTTTTTGCTTTGTTTGCTTACAAGCAACTTAGTATCTATTATGGGGAATCTTTTTATCCATGTTTTCCATAGAAGGCCGGCTCTGAGGGTTTTGAAGAACAACAGCTCTCTACACTCTGTAGTTCTTTGTTTTACATCAAAGTGCAGTTTATGTGTCTAATTATTACATTATTAGCACACACTTCTTCCAGCCCCTTTAACATTGTTATTGTGATATGTGTCTAGTGTGGAAAGACCTAATATATAGATTTATTAGGGAATAAATCCTTTTGGCCATTGTTTTCTTGAGAGTTCACTGAGTTCAGTCTACTGTTTTCAAGGGGAAATTCCTCACTGTGATGCTGTGTGTTCTTGTAAACAAATTTATCCTGTGTTTCTTAGAACTCAAGAAGCCTTTTTGTATGTTGGTGCCAAAATTAGTGAAACTTGGTTTACGGGAACATGCAAACAGGAATTCAGTGCATTGCTACAAGTCCAAGCACTTTGTTTTCTTCCCAGTCCCAGTGCAGGAAGTGCTGACCAGTCCATGGAGCTAGGATTGTAGCAGGACTAGTATTCCAAGAATTAGGGCTCGCCTGGCTCATGACTCAGGGAAGAAAGAGTGATTTGAGGCTTAAGTTGTAACTTTGTGGGAAGTGTCCCCTTTGTGTCTTAAGGGAGGTGGGGAGTAGATTAGCAGTGTAATTGGCCAGTGAACCACCTTCTGTATCACCTGTTCTGTTTGCAGTGATGTGGCTGCAGCCCTGCTCAGGTCACAGGAGCCATGATCTGATTTGGAGCAGAGAGTGCAGATGCATTTGGTTTGTCTTTGTGTTCCTCAGTGCAGCTCTTGTCAACAGCAGCAATAAAGCAGCATTTCTCTGTGTGCTGCCATCCCTGTGCTGCTCCTGGCAGTGCCTGTGGTGATAGGCTAGGTGCAGGTGTAAATCAAGCCCTCGGGTTCTATTTTAACACTGCAACCTAATTAAGAAGTTAAAAATTTTCTGGCCACCGGCACATCCCGCTTGTGTTCCAGTTTCAGAAAGGCTTGGAAATGCCTTATTTACCGACTTGTCTTTCTCCTCTTACCTTCCCAGTTTGCGGGCCAAACGTCGACATTCGCAATGATATCCACGAGCTCAAGCGCCTGGAGAACTGCACGGTGATCGAGGGCTTCCTGCAGATCCTGCTCATCTCCAAGGCAGAGGATTATCGCAGCTTCCGCTTCCCGAAGCTCACCGTCATCACGGACTACCTGCTGCTGTTCCGCGTGGCGGGCCTGGAAAGCCTCAGTGATCTCTTCCCCAACCTCACCGTCATCCGCGGCAGGAACCTCTTCTACAACTATGCCTTGGTGATCTTTGAAATGACAAATCTCAAAGAGATCGGGCTCCACAACCTGAGGAACATCACCCGCGGCGCCATTCGCATCGAGAAGAACTCGGACCTGTGTTACCTCTCCACGGTGGACTGGTCTCTCATCCTAGATGCGGTGTCCAATAACTACATCGTTGGGAATAAACCTCCAAAGGAATGTGGGGACTTGTGCCCGGGAACGATGGAAGAGAAGCCGCTGTGCGAGAAGACATCCATTAACAATGAGTACAACTACCGCTGCTGGACCACCAACCACTGCCAGAAAAGTAAGATCTCAGTAGCTACTGTGTTTTTGTTACCTCTCCTTGAAGTGAAGGTTTAATTTTGTGGGTTTATTTTGAGCTCTTTAGCAACTGAAACTTTTGCTCTAGCTGTGTATAGTTAACATGAGCTACCCAGTTACCACACAAATAGATTCCTACCCAACCAGTAGAGGCTCATCTAACTTGGTTTAAAAAGCAAAACAAAACAACCACTGTAAACCCCAAACCCAACAAACTCCCTGAATTAATTCTCTGTGGAGAAGATGAAAAGTGTAAGTATAGAACTAAAGCCATTATAGCAAAGGTGGAGCCAGTTTTAGCTCCCTTGAGGACTTTGGCAGGAGGTGGCCATCAAGTGCCATCACCTCCTTGCTAGAGGGACATTCTGTGCGTGCCAGAGCCATTGCTGTTATGAAGCTGTTGACTGGACTTCCTCTGACTGTTCTTTGCTTCCCTTGGATGCACCCTCTGAAATCCCTGTAATGGTAAATTCTGTACCTAAGAACTTGTTTACTGGCATCAGTTTGGGCAGTACAGTCTGCAGAGTCAAAGAGTCAGTGGACATCGTGGCTCCTGACAGAATCATCCCTGCCTGTTTTGTGCTTGTCTTTCTGATAGCCAAGTATTTAGCAAAAACAAAACCTGATCTCTTCTCGCTTTTTAAAAATAGAGTAAACAAGCACATAGTTTACTCAGATAACACGATTCCATGGCAGGCTTTTTGAGTTCATCCTGGAACTTTAGGAAAGCTGAGCCCTGCAGTAGCAGGAGGGCTTAATTACAAGCAGTCGTCACTGTGCCTAAATTCCACATGGCATCTTGACCAAAGCTGCCATAGTGACAGGAAACACCGCGGTGTGAGAGAAAACAGGACCAGTATAATTCAGGTTACCTTCATTTGGGGATGTTGATTTTTCTAAAGTGGCTCATCAGTTGCTTGTGAAACCCTCCTCGTGCTCAATTAGAACTGCAATTAAAGCAGCTTGTAGGGCAGTTTCAGTCAACACATGCCAAAAATACCTCCGGAAAAAGGCATTTGGAGTATGTGCTTTTATCAATACTTACAGGAAATAAAGTTTGTTTTTTAAACAAAGGCAAGAAACCCCCCTCAGCCTGTTACTGGGAGACTTAGTGCTTTGTCCAGGGTGAGGGGAGTGTTGTTGTGAAACGTTAGGCTTCCTCAGGCCAAATTTATGTCTTCATTAACAGACTAACTCTGTCTACAGAGGGTGACCAAGGTGATTCCTGTGCAACCTTGGTGCCTTCAGTGGTTTGAATGGATGTAACCAGAGCGTATTTAATGAGATACAACGACTTAACTTGCTTTCTGTTGTGTGCTCTGGCTGTTTGGAGTAGACAGAAGTAATGTGCAAAAAACCCCTTTTGGCTTCTAGGGGAATGTTAAAATAATTTGGATCCCAAATGCACATGAGAAGAAATCTGTTTAAATAAAATGAGGTCATAGTTAGACTGTGATAGCAAGACTTTGAAGGCAAGGGTGTAGATAACGTTTTTTTTTCCCCCCTATATGCTTTCATCTCCTTTCATGGGAGATTGTGAAGAAGAAAGCAAGTATTGGAAACGAGCCTTGAAAGGCTTGTGATGAGCATTACACTGTGGAAAAAACCCATCAGGTTTAGAGTATCTTAAGGTGCAGAGCATAGAAAGAAGCGATCAAGTTCTAATCTATAAAAGGAGTGAGAAAATTTGGACCTATTTTCTAATTTGTTTGTTGTGATAAGCCACTGACTTGGAGGAAGAGGACTTCAAATTTGCTAGCCATTCATCTAAAAGAGAAAACAACCTCAAAGTACTCCTGTTCTGAGGGAAAAGAAGGGAGGTATAAATGTGCAGTTGCTCCAAAGGAAGCTTTTTGTCTCTCCTGTTAGATTGCTTGGGTGCTTTGGCACTGAACTCCTGATCTGGAGAGGACTCTTGCAGTACAAAATCACCCCAGACACGAAAAAGAATAGAAGCAAGGACTTGTCACTTCCTGAGTGTTTCAGTCTGCATTTTCCTACCAGTAGAGATATGACACCTCTGTTATTTTCCAGGGAATATTTTTCTAGTGTAGTATCTAATTTAACCCTGACATTCTCCTTGTGCGTCACAGTCATGTTAAGCTGAAAATGTTGTCTGTCACTCAGGGTTCCTCCATGCCTTTTTATTTTCCTTTGCTCTGGCTCTGTGGAGGAGTGTGTATTAAATCTCTCTTGTCCTTGTTTAGGTTTTTACGCTGAAAGATCTGAAGTTGGCGGGTAAACGTTGTGTGGGAACACTCGGTACTTTAAGTAGCCTGGCTTCTGTTTAATTTTGCCGTTGAGTGGAAGTTGGTTTTTTCCTTCTTTTTCTCGCTCACAAACGAAGGAAGAAGCTTGTGCTTCCTTCAATATAACTTGTGCAGGAACAATGTGGAGGGAGGAGGGAGGGAAGGATATGCTGTGTCTGACATAAAATAATCCGTGGACATTTGTGTAGAAGAGTGAGCCACAAAGCAACTGTAACTTCAATTTGTTTTTTATATTTAAGGTTGAGCATAAAGCGTCAGCGGCTTCGCTGCCAGCTTGGTTGCCCTGGTTTCTGTGTAGTGTACATTCCTTTACCTTGGAGTGCCCCAAGGCAGCAACAATACTAGTTTGCTCTCTTTGGAGCTGCAGCACGTTGTGTTGGGCTTGGCACGCTCTCATCTCTCTGACTTGCACCTACTTTTGTTTTGGTGTATCAAATACCAGCTGTACCTCCCTGGAGCTGCAGGTCCACGTAAAAGAACCCTTCAAGATAAAAGGAGAGGACTGAAGTTGTTTGTTTGCAGCAGGAGTTATGCTTTGGGGCACAGGTGGAGACGGAAAAGACAAAAACTGAGCGACCAGACAGACAAATAAGATTATGGCCTTCTGTGTTTTTTTTTTTTCTGGCAGTTGTGACTGCTGGAGAGGCTTCTGGAAGCTGCCTGCACCTTGCTCAGGGGTTGGTGTGAGAACCAGAAAAACTGTGTCTGATGATGCATTCGCTTTGCCTGTCCAGTGGTCTGCTGTAAAGAAAACTTGGGTTGTTTTCTATATTCCTCTTGCTGATGACTAAGTTTTGAGCTCTGTTCCCTTGGTCACTAGGCCTTTCCAAGCCTGCAGACACCAACTGTAAATTATACCCTTGAAAACCTGCCTGGAAGTTCAAGATCCCTTGTCCACCATAACCCTTGTGCTCTTTTTCAGGCAAGTCCAGCTGACTCTTCCTAAAACACTGTTGGGATTGCAGGGGCCATAAGAAATGAACTGGGTAAACTCCTTATTTGGGAAAGTAATAGCAAACCCAGCAGTTAGCTGTATATGTGATATACGGTGTTCAGTTGGGGTATTTTTGTTGTGTCTTTTAAACTTCACCTGAACTGGGGGGACAGTGGACAAATAATTAAGTTGGAGATGCTCTCTGTCAAGTATTAGCTGAAACACTTCCTTTCATACTCAGAGAAAAGAAAGATGAGGAATCTGGTTCTGGGGGTACACAGATATCTGTGAGGAAGGGGGATACTGAGTTCAGCTGCTGCTTCTGTGTGAGGCAATGAGAGCACAGTCTGGGTTCTGCCCTTGTGAGAGAGCAAATTATAGCTCCCCTATTCCCCAAAGGGGGTGGAATAGCCATGCTTCCTGTAAAAGCAGTGATGGTGAATATCTGAAGTGCATGAGGGAGCTTTAAGATTAGATTTGCCACTGGCATAAAAAAAAGGAGGTGTAAATTGGCCTTGTAGAGAGAACATGGATTAGGGCCGTGAGCACTTGGTTCAGAACATACAATGTGGCGTGAGAAACAATAGCTCACGTAGACCCCGCTTCCAGAACAACAGGAGAAAACTTCAGCTTCCCAACGTGTGAAACTGAGGACCATGGCAAAGGCATGTGAGGATTTGGAGGCTGATAAAGAAGCAGATGGCAGCTGAGCACAAAGTGTTTTTAATGAAAATGTATCCCTATTCCTTTCTGAATTGGTTTGACAATGGCCCGAAAAGATACCCGGTGTGTGAGGAGCGGGAGGGAGGGAATGACAGTGAGTGGGAAGAGTGGTCCATATGTGCCTTCTACTAAAATGTTGAAACATATGGAGACAGTAACATGATGTATTCTCACAAATATTCGGGATCTGCTCCTGTTTGTTTACACGGAGCTCAGCGGATAATGCAGTTGAGTGGTATCGGTTGACATGGCTCCATTGACTTGTGCAGCGCTCACAGTGTGTGCCAGCTGGGAATCTGCTCCCTCTTCATTCAGCAGAGTAGTGGGGAAAACCATGTGCTGGACTTTTTTTTCCCTCCCCTGCTCTCTTTCTTGTTTTCTCCTCTCTGAGGACTATTCACTGTATTCCCCTGTCCTTTAGAAATACTGAACACACGTGAACACGAGGAGAGGGGAAGAAATCGGGACCCAGAGATGCTGAATCAAATTACTCTTATTTTGCTTTAAGTTACATTTGCATGCCTTTTTTTTTTTTCTGTTTGCTGCTTCCTTTAAACTTTCTGTTTGTTTTTTTTCCTTAAACCCTGAAATATAGTAGATATTGTGTATATCACAACAGGCTTTCAGTTTTACTCTTTCATAAGCAAATTAGATGTGGTTTAATGTGAAGTTGATCTATGTAACACCAATTCTACCTTTGTTGGTTTAAAAAAAATAAGTAGCATAAAAACCTGACCATATTTTGAAATGGACAGGTTGTTTGTTGGTTGTGTTCGGTTGGTATGCAAACTCTCCAGCAAATAAACATCTTCTGAAAGGAAAAAACAGACCAAAAAAAAAATAATTGTAAAAGGCACAGTTGGTGTCACTGAGTTAGAAAAATCTGGAGCACGTTAAAAAAAATTTGTTAGTGTTTTCCTTCTGAATGAAGTTTTTTGCTGACTTTCGCTCCCCTCCTGAGAAGTCTGCTCTCCAGCCAGAGGTTTCCCAGAATTTTTATTATGGCTGTGAGAGCATATTTAATTAGTAAGCTGGAATGGCCACAGAGCAGTTTAGGCCAATCTGCAGTTAATTACTGTAGCAGTGGTTTATATTCTGAGAAAAGGGCTAAAATTAAACAAATGTATACTTGCCATTTTTCTTTGTTCTGTTGTGAAATGCCATAACCTGGGAAGGATCTCTTGAATCTTGCAGCCTGCACTAGTCACTGGAAACTAAGTGCTAATGTTGAATACTCATCTTGGCTTCCTGGTTTCTTTTGGCATAAAGGTTTGTAGAGGACTGTTTGTTTTGAGAAGTCTTTAAGTTTGGGAGTTTTACTTTCCAGTATTGAGACACGATGCAGTGAACTTGGTCCACTGCTGACACTTTGCTACACACTTGGAAAAAAAAAAACCCTGACTAACAAACTTTTAAAAATACTTTAAAAAAAATTAGAAATTTTCCCTGCGTTTTGGAATAAAGAATTACAAAAAGTTTGAAGTGGTCTTCAAGGGTTTTGAAAATTCCTTGTGTCTTTCCTACTCACAGGTAAACACACACACTTTCATCTTAAGAAGACATTGTGTTTTATGCTTTCTTTGACTTGCTTTGTCAGTCCAGAGGTGTTTCTGGTCACCAAGTGATGTGTAGCCACATTCCCTGCTATTGGAGACATTTATTTCTTTTGTTGTCATTTCTGATGATGGGAAGGGGAAATCCATGTGTTGTGGAATGCTCTGATTTCAGTGGCACTACCATTCCTTGTAAGCGATGGGGTGGTTAAATGAGTGTACCCAGTTACTCTGGATAATATAAACTCTGTTTTACATGGAGACCATTCTGATGGATGTGCTTGAATTGTCTCTTGCCAAGAAACCATTTCACCATCAGAAGAAAAACTGCAGAAATATAACTGGAGGTCACTGATAGGAAATGGGAATTCCCTGGTTTTCTGGGTTGCATGTGTGTTAATTCCTCAGTTGTTTCCCTGATGCTGGGTGCTAAAGGGTGGAGAAGAAAAAAGAGTGCCACCCCTTCCTACAGGAAGATCCAAAAGCATCCCCAGATATCACACTGTGTGCGTGACAACCTTCCAACTGCAGTGCTTGGAAAGAAGTCCTGGTCTAACCTCCCATTGTAGGGAGGCTCATGGGAGAAGGGAATGACTCTGTAGCCTAAGGGGCCTGAGGTTGTGGAGCAGAGGGGAGAGGAGCTGATGTGTGTGACTCAGTGAGAATTTCTAAGATGTTGTTTATTTATTTCAAAGTTAAAAAAAAAAAAAGCTTTAAAATCTCAGTAACATCCTGAAGGTACTTGCAGAGTACTATGTGTTAGTGATGGTTCAGAGATGTGATAATCTGGTGCTAGCTGGAGTCAGAAACAGAACACTTTTGGTTTTACTTCTGCAATACTTTGCTGTTCTTGGCAACTTGCTTTCAACCCAGAGCAGGGTGAGGGTGATGCCTTCTTTACAGAATTTTTTGGTTTACCTTCCTGTGCAGCAGAGCCACGTTAAATCTGTGCAATTAAAGGCACACCTAAAATTGAACCAAAAGCTTTGATTAACGTGCTTAACGTGCGTTTCCAGGTCCCATTGATACATATTAGACAAATGTTTGATAATAGAATAGACAATTGTATTGGATGGTTAATTAGATCTAATGTAAGGCTTTAATTTTATGATGAATTTGCAAAACAGCTGGGAGCTGGGAATAGCTAGCAGTGTTATAGGGAAAATGTCAGGGAAATGTCAAGTGTAAAACCAGGAGAAAGCTGTGTTTTTGCTGTGCTCTTGCAAATGTCGCAGGGACAAGGCAAACTCAGCCTGGCTTAGTGTTCCCTGCAGTTCCCTGTGGCTCTTATCCGTGCAAAGAGTGCGGCTTGGAGCGGCTTGTTGGTTTTCCTGGGGATTTCTGTTTTGACAGGTGATGCTCGTGTGGATGTCAAACGAGGGGTGAGCTTAAGCTGCAGTGTTTTTATCCTGGTGGGGGCCCTAAAATGATCTGTCCTCCACCCAGCTGTCCATTTCCATGGAATGTATAGAAATAATCTCTTGTGATGACTGACCTGCAGTTGAATTTGGCTGAAATAGGCTGAAGGGGGTTTGGAGGTGGGCGTGTGAGCCAAGCCACTGAACTTGCCAGCTGACTTTTCCTAGGAAGGAAGGGTAAAACTTAGGTTCAATCCTGGATAGGAATCACATTCTCTAAAACTTTTGAATAGGAAGAACCATTTTTTCTTGGTTTTCCTTCCCCAAACACACATGAATGTAGGAATGAATAGTCCTTAAGTGTTTTCATAAATTGTTTTTAGGTGGCAAACAAGTTTTTCAGTGTTCAACAGTCATGAAACAGCCTTTGTTTAGCCTTCCTTCCCACTAATAGTGGGATTTCCTTCTCAAGTCTGTTTATGGCTCTGAGAATTAACTTTGATAAAAAGATGCTGGGATAATAATATGTTAATACAGACTGTTGAACTGCCTTTTCCTTCGGAGGTGAACTCAGCCTGGTTCAGTTGTGACTGTCTCTTCCTCCCCCTCCCCGGTGCAGTTTGCAGTGTTTGGAATGGAATGTGCATGTGCTCCCAGCCCAGCGCTAAAAATGAGCTAGCAAGGAGTTTGCCCACCATGAAATGGGGAGGGTCTGAGGTGCTTTTTAAAGCTGGAAACCATCCTCTCAGGTTTTTTTGTTTACTGTTTCTTGCTGGGCAAAGTGAACGTGTGGTTGGTTACCTGCCCAAAGTACAGTTCTCTGTGCCCCAGCTCATTGTTGAGTGTGTCTCTGTAGCCCTTGACACAGTGCAGGAGAGAATGAACTCAGCACAGGACTTGAGGATCCCGCTTGGAAAGGCTGGGTTTTTTGGGAATTTGGTGGCTGATTTGCATGTTCAGAGGGATTCAGGAGGCAACTCAAAGTTCTCGTGGTTGCCGGTTAAAGTTCAGCTTATGCTCTGAGGTGGATCAACCTTCTTTGTACACCAGTGTGACCTTCCTGATGTGTTTTTTCCTGGTTGCAACACCCTGGGTTAACAGGCTCTTAAGTGTTCCCTCCTTCATAAACACTGCTCCAAAGCTGTCCAGACTCATCTCTTCCCAGCGCACTCATCGTCCCCCCAGTAATGGCTTCTCTAACTTTTTACTCAATTATGGGGTCTGTTTGTCTTAAATCGGGTTTTTCCCCCCAGTTGATGTGTGAGGGATGTAGATGGATGATTAAAGGTTATAGTTTTGGGAAATGATGCCATTTAGGAAGCATGTTTGAAGTGTTGAGCGCGCCGAGCGAGTCTTTTATATCGACGCGGGCCTTGGGAGAAGGAGATGTTTTTCTATGTATAGAAACTTCCCGTATAGGATGGCAAGAGGAGGTTGCAGGGGGGTTGCCTGTCTCTTTAAGTGGGTTTATAATTGGCTAGGAATTTTTGTCAGCTTAGTCACTGCAGCATTCAGCGGATGAGGGAAAAAAACCACAGGCCCCAACCGTTAGGGCCCTGGATAGGCTCTGTCATCCCAAAGGAATGCATGTGAACAAAACACTTTGTGCGGTGCAACCGTTGGCCTAAACAGTATTGCATTCTTAAAGCAGGCTCTGAGTCACATGGAGCAGATGGATTGTTTCACTAAAATGGAAGTTATGTATCACTGAGCGCTGGGATCGAGCTTTTAAGTGTGGTTCCAATAGGTCACGATGTGTGAGGGTGATGAAGGGGTGCAAAGGGCGATGGGGGGGGGATCAACTCCTTGTTTTGTGGTTGGAATTGCTTCTGTGGCCTTAAAAAGGTAGGAAAGTGTTTCAGTTTGTTAATTAATGGGCTGGCACACCGGCCTCAAGATTTCAGACAAATCTTAATTCTGAGGCACTTTATTTCATGCTGCCCAAACTAATCCAAAGGAACCCCTGTTTTGGGGGGACAAGGAGGGGAAAAAAAACCCAAACTAAACCCCAAACCTGTTGGCTCTTCTCCCAATGAGATCAGCTGCTCCAGTCTTCTTCCCCACCCTGCCAGGCTTTTGCCCCCAAATCTTCCTTCGAGCCGTTCTCTCCAGAGCCGGGAGTACACTGATTAGTGAGGGAGTAGTTCTGTCTCCCAGGGTGCCTCTATTTGGCTTTATCTCTTCCCTTCGAGGGATTCGGAAGGATCTGATAGGAGCCTTCCCAGTCTCCAGCCTTTAAAGCGTGCAGGGGAGGAGCTGTGACTTCTGGCTAAACTAATTCAGAGCTGTCAACTGGGGTGGTTTTTTAATTATTTTTTTTTCCCTTCCTGTTTTGTGGGGAATCCTCTTTAAGGAGTGCTCTAGGATTTAGTGGAAAACCCGGCCTCCAGTTGGTCGATATTGACAACTGCTGTCACTTGGCAGCCTGTGGCTGGTGGGAGAGCAGCGAGTTTGGAGGTTTTAATCCGGTTATCACCAAGGCAGGTGTTTCGGAATTAGTGCCTCCCCATGTAGTATTAATTGAATCTTAAATCATTACAGCACAAAGGGGAAACATTGACTGAATTCCCTTCCATCTCTGGAGCTTTCCTCGTGAAGGCAAGCACATGAATAGGGGCTCTCTGTTAGGGGAGATGGTTCTCTTTCCAAGTGCCTGGTGAAGGGTGTTTGGCAGAATCAGAACTGACTGGTCCACGTGAAGCGCTACATGTAGAACCCAAATTGCAGTGAGTCACTGTCTGCTCTGTCTTTTGTGATCTGGGAGTCTGGGATAAAGTACTGCAGTGGGTGTTAACAGATAAAACCAGTATGCAAATCCTTAATTCAGAGATGAAGGCTTCTTCCTCTTCCACTCGCTGCAGTTGTTTGTCTGTGTGCATCCGTTTCTCTTCTGGAGAAAAGAAATTAAAATAATCAGTAATACCTTGCACCAGGAGATGAAGAGAGTGGTGGCAGGGAAAACAAATACTGCTTCCAGCAAACCAGCTGTAGAGAGATTTTAAATTCAAGGGCTGCTTTAGGATATCAAGTGATTTACAGGAGAATATAAGTAATTGGAATTTATCTTACAGATGAAAAAAATCATAGTCTTCCCAGGCAAAAAAATTACTCTTTTCTGCCCTTAGGGTGCTTCTTTGAATGGTTAGAATTGTCTGCACCTGGCAGATGATCTTTTAAGGAGAAGAGTGAAGCAGAGGTGTGAGAGAGTGTTTTTGGAGTGGGGATGCAGTGGGAATCTTTCAGCTTGGCAGTGCCTGGTGACAGAACAGGCCACTGAAGGCTGTGGTGATCACAGGTCCCAGCCTCAGCTTCTTGCCTCTAAAAGGAACATTTTGCTCTGTGAATTGGCACTGATGTTTTAATCATGGCACTGTTTTAATCATACTGGGATCCGTGTGTGTTCCTGTCCTGTGCTGTTCATGCTCTGGATTTTGGAGACGGTGTCCATGTGCTTTCAGGTTATAAATTCAACATCATGCATGTAGTAGTACCTCAAAACCTCAAGCTGTGAAGCTTTCTCGCTCTTTTTGTCTCCTTACTAAGTGTTTATTGGAATGGTAGCCGGCCTGGGATGAGGGAGGAGGAGGAAACATCGTTCCCCAACACGGGGCTCACCCATCTCCATAAATGGTGCAGAGCTCCTTGTGGATCCTCCAGGAGAGGCCCTTGTTTACAGTGAATGTGCTGTAGTGGGGTTACTTCAATGACATTGCAGAGCAAGAGGCAAATCCATTTGCTTTTGTGGGTGTGCTGAGTGGGCTGCATGATCTGACCTGCATGTGAGGGTGCTGTCTGGACAAGGCACGTCATGAGCAAGTGGACAGCTATTTTGCAATGTTATCCTGCTCATTCTTCTAGTATCCAGGAGACACTGGAATTGGTGTGAATAACTGTGTGTGCCTGGTTGAACACAGTGCCCTAAAGCAGGAGTTAAAAAAACCCTAAAAGGACACATCCCCACCCCCAGTTTCCTCCCAGCTTGCATTCCCAGCAACAGCAGCAAGTGTGGCAGTAACTTGCCTGGTTCTCCTGTCTTCCTTTCCAGGCCTCTGCCTTTGCTGTTCTCCCCTTCCAGCATGGGTTTGGGAATCTGGGAGCCTTCCCTTTGCCTGCCTGGCCATTACTGCTGTTCTCTGCAGCAGCAGCAGCACAGAAATGATGTGCCTGTCCAGTCCATTCTGCTGCTGCTTGGTAAACTAATGAGCAGAGGCACTGCAGCTGCCAGGAGGAATTCCTTTCCAGCAGTTCTGCGAGAAAAGTCAGCAGGATTAGGGCCTGGTTCAAACTTGATTGTTCAGCATATCTGCTATGCAAACCATTTGGGTGAGGGAGAGAGCAACCAGAGTGGCAACCAACGTTGCTTGAGGCAGAAACGAGCTGTGGGAACAAGGAGGAGACTGTCTTGTCTTTATAAACCGTAGTGCTGCTTAGAGCATTTTGGTGTGTTTGACTACAGACATATATGTATATGTATTTTTTTTTCCTCTTCTCTGGAACAACACCCCAAGTTAGTGTCTGTCCTGGCTTAGAGGAAACAATTATTTCAAAAGCCTTTCTTAATAGCTCTCCTAATCACCTTGTGAGCTGCCCTGATGTTCTGCTGTTTGGATGTGCCTGCTCTCGTGCCAGATCGTGCACTGGATCTCACAGTTCTGGAGCACCTACTTAGTTATCTATCTAGGCAGGGAGCATTGGGGCACCTCCCAAGTATTTAAAAATAGAAATAAACATCTCCTGCTTGCTCTTCCTTCCCTGATTAAATTTATAGAGTTTGTGTTGGGCTTGTTTTGGTTTGTGTGGGTGAGTGGGTGTGTCTTGTGGATGAAGAATTAATTGTGAGGGAGCTGGAGTCAAAGGAATATGTTTGTACGTTAGTTTGGAAGCTTCGAGGTCTTTGGTCATTTTGCTTTATTGAGTCACTTTACATGAAGGTTCTGCTTTCTATGCTTTCAACTTTATTTTGGGGTTTTTTTTTTTGGTTCCCAGTGACTGTGTAGTGACCTGCTGCTGGAGTGGGAAGCTGCAGTCCCAGCAGTGGGAGGTGATCTCTTGGGCCATTGCCATGAAGCATTTGAGGTATCTGGAGACAGACCTGGAGTTGCGGGTACAGAAGGTAGATTTTTTGTCATGGTGCTGTTGGAAAGACATTCTGGAAGCAGGAACTTTCTAGGATATGATTGTTGAAGTGTAGTGACTGTAATACCAACAGAGGAAGAGTCTACAGATGTGATTACAGTACTGTGTCCTTGAGTAAAATTAGGTGAAGGAGGTATTCCACTCTTCTTTAATTTTCTTGTTAAGTGCTTTGTTGTGCTGGTAATTTTTTTCCATTCTTGTGAAGCAGGTGTGGTTTAACCTACCTACATGCTGCAGTAATAAACACTGAGTGTTGTGTGTAATACATGGAAAATAAGATTAGCAGAAATAATAAAAACACGGTGTTTGTGCTGCTGCAGATGTGAGAGCTAATGGGACAGCCAGGGGCAAGTGATGAACCAGTTAAACAGGGACCAGGCACTCTGGTTTAGCAAGCCCTTCTCTTCTGAACACAGCCATGGCTACAAGTTAGACTGTGATTACAAACTTGTTTGTTTGACTTTGCTTCAGTGCTCCCTGAGCCAAGCTGCTTTAATTATATGAGGGAATTGCTTCTCAAAATGACTTCCAGATAAATCATTATCTGTACTTGAATGACTCTTACATCTGTAGCAGTCTTGTCTCCAGGTGAAGAAAGTATTCCTGAGGGTCTTTTCTGTGTGCATTTCCTTGGGAAGGCCTCTATTGACATGTTTCAGTCAGTTTTCTCACTACCTATTGCATGGGACTAGGTAAGAAAATAGTCATTGTAGAGAAAACTGTTTTGGGCCAGATGGTCTGTTTTATGGCATGGAACATAGAGGGCTGTTTGATTTCTTACATCCTTTACTCCTGCCACTTCAGGCTGTGCCTGGAGGGGACAAAGTGTTTGGTATCTCGAGTCACAGTGGCGCAGCTCTCAGCAGCTGAAGGTAAAACCTGGACTGAGATGGGTTTGAGAGGCCCGTCCTCACCAAGGGAACTTTGATCAAGGAAGCATCTCTTGTTCCTGTCATGTTCTTACCCTCTGGACATTCTGCCAAAACAGGTTTGCAAACCAGGGCTTCCACATTAGTGCTGAGTATTTTGCTCTGAATGCGTCATGCCCCATCCTAGGACAATATTGATAAAATAAAAGGCATCCTCCAATTTATTGGAAGGATTTTTGTATATGTATCAGCTTTCTGTCACTGACAGAACTGTCCTGCAGCCTTGCCACTGATTTTTTTTTTTTAATCTTGTTTCCTACTCCTTGTGTCATAAGTGTGGGTTTTTTTCCATGAAGCAGTGGGGTCATGTTGTAACGTAATATTTGGAGTCTCATTTTAACGATTTACGTGCGCTATCAACATTTCCTTTGAATAAAACTAAAGAAAGATGAGTTTTGGGTTTGTCAGTGAGGTACTGATTGATTTGATTTCTCTTAAGAAGTGTTCTGGTCCAGGGGCTCTCTGATGGGTGGTCTGACAGCTCAAATGGAAGGTGCCTGAAACCAGTAGTCCTGTTTGAAAATCTAGGCCAGAGGATTTTGCCAAGTGTAAACATTGTCTCATGGTGTGAAAAACAACCAAACAATTTTGGTTCATTAATATAATTTACTTGAAGACAGACAATGCACTTGACATGGCTGTTTATACCCGAGTTTTTGTGCCATTCATATATCTGATTGGTTTTTAAATGGGTTGGTTTAGAGCAGGCCAACCAGAAGTGGCTTTTATAATCCATAGTAGTAATTCCTAGATTCTACAATTACACTGGATTTATTTATTTAAGCAGGCACCTTATAATTAATCTTCCAGTTGGCTTTGACAGCAGTTTCATTGGGCCTTTCCATTGCTTTTTTTTTTTTTCTTGGATAAACCTGCAAGTCAGAGAGCCTTTGATTATTGCAGCTATTTCTGCAGGTAGCTGGAAAAAATCCCTGGTTTAAATGTGGAATTGGGTTCCATTCTGTCCCTGTTGGAGCCAGAGGTGGGCAAACATAGGGATTTCATTGTGTTCCATGGCAGAAGTTCCAAAACCAGCCTCTGGATCTTGGTGATCTGCCCTGGAAGCAGAGGGAGGAGGGAAAGATGCTGAATGTGTTTCCCAGCAGGGAGTGATCTCCTTTCTTTCCACCTCCCACATGGACCTGAACAGCACCTGAGCTGGGTCTGGCTCGTGCTGCTGCTCCCAAATCTGTGTTTAAAATGTCAGTCTCTCCAGTCTCTCCCCGTGTGTGAATCCCCTTTGGATTTTGGGGGCTCGGGAGCAGTCTCCCCCCTCCTGGGTCCCATGACTGTAGTTGGTTTGTGGGATCTCCCCAGTCCCGTGTGTTCCCCAGGGTTTGTTGTTGTCAGACCTCATTTTACCCCCCACGCCCTTCATCCTCTTTTGTTAATCCATGAGTTTTGGGAATGTCTGAATAGTGTTTATTGCTTTTATTGTTTGGGTGGGAAAATGACCATGGAGCTTTGATTGTTTTATGGCAGGGGAAAGGCCTTGTGGAACCCCAGGCACTTTGTTGGTCGTTTTTTGTTTTTCAGTTTTTTTTTTTTTTTTTTTTTATTTAACCCCAACAAGGAGTGCAGAAAAGTAACCAGTAATTTAATTGTAAGTGAAGAATCTCTTGCTGGTTATAGCCCAGGGACATGTTTTATTCGAGTCCAAAAATCAACCAGAAAATAAATTTAATTACTTTCTAATATGTCTTGTTAAAGCATGGATCAGTCTGTGCTGCAGATGAGCTCTGGAGGTTCTGGTGAGAGGGAATGCAGACTCCAGTTTTGATGGGAGATTAAATGCTGGATGTCAGCGCTTTCTCTGATAACAATGTTGTTGAGAACAGCTCTGGCACACCAGATTCCCCGGCATGCCTGGAGCTTGCCGTGGAAGTTAACTCGGGACTCCAGCTTGTTTTGTCATGCCTCATTTGGAAAGTTTGGATTTCAGAAGGGGGGAAATAAAGCTGCCTGCTTTTAGCATCTGAAACAAAAGCGTGGAAAGCTGGAGTGGCTGATTTCGAAGCTTGGGAGAGAAGCCTCACGTGTCTTTCTTCAAAGAATAACTTAGTTTTATCTTAGTTGTATCTTTTAAAAGCTCGATCATTAGATCATTGCTATCATTAAAATATCAACAGACAAATGATGAATGTCTTGCCTTGCTTTGCTATATTTTTTATTGGGTTGTTTATTTTGGGTTTAGTTGTTTGTTTGTTTTTTTTAAAAGATACTTTTCTGCCAGACGAAGCCCTTTCTCCCAGCACATTTGATGTGTATTAAATGTATTAGTTTTAGAAAGATGCTGAGCAGTGCTCCTTATGCTCTGTCTTCTCCTTTTCCTGTGGGTAAAGGGAAAAATTATTGAATAATTTACTGTGTTCCAAACAGTTTAAAATTAAATGTTTGCAGACACTTTGTGTCTCTGTTAATTTATGTGCTAAACACTGTTGATAATGACGGGAAACACGTCAGCTGAATGTTTTCTGTATACAGGGTTTAAATCCTAGTGACTGTCCCTGGTGAGAGAAGTAAGGTAATTTATTACTATTGCTTTCTTCTTAGAATACTTTAAATAATCCCCAAACTGATATTTTGTTCTCTATTTCAGTACTTTCAAACCTTTAATTATATCACAGTATTTGGATTAATCTGAGCTTGTTCTCAGTGTCTGAATTTTGAAGGACTGTACCTGTCCTGTGGTTGGTGCATTGTGCCTGTGCCACACCTCTGCTCATGGGCAGCTCTGGAAAACGGGTTTGCATTTTAGGGTGTTAGACTGGGCTTGGTTTGGATCTCTCTCCTTGCTTTATGGGACAGTCACTTAAGTTGCAGTGTCTCATCTGCCCCATAAGGAGGATAATCTTATTTACCATGAGTATTGTGATGCACCAGTTAATGTTTGTGAGTGGTTGCAGGTACCTTTTTAATACAACATAAAAAAATGACGAGCATCTTGCTTGTAAATTTTGTTGTTAAATGCGTTTTTTGTTACTAGATAATACTCTGATTACCTTAGTCTTTCTCATATCAGTTGATATTGCTCTGTCACTCCTGGTGGAGAAGTACCTGATGTGAACCAACTATATTGGGTCTGGAAAGTTTGATTTTTAAAGGGTTTTTTAAAATGTATCTCAACAAGAGAGGCCAATGTTACCTGTTAGCAGCTTGAATGAAGCACTGTGTGAATCAAACTCCAGCTCTTCTAAAAGACTGAAAACAAGTAAAGTATCTTATAAATAATTTGTTCATGATCCGGCTCTGTTAAGAAATTACCTTTTTACTTGTATCTGCATTAACACCAAGGCAAATTCCAGGCTCTTTTCTCATCTCCAAGCCCAGCCTAGTAAGGCAGAAAAGGTTTGCAAGCACTGTGAGTCTGGAATTGCGTAGTCAAGGTGAATGGGAAGGTGAAATCCATTATCTGCTAAAATGCTGGTGCAGGTATGTCTTTGGGAACATGAACTGCTGCGCTGATATTTGCTAAGAAACCTGCAATGTGTGTGCATCCTGACACTGCCTCTCCTCCTGGGGAGGGGAAATAGGCATTTAAAAAATAACATCTGCCATGACAGCCTAAAATCCCATGTAAATGAACCCTCTTTTTTGAATTTGTGATTGAAATGTCTCCGGTTTTTTTCACTTTTGTTTACAGCAGTTCACCTCCTTTTATTGTCTTTACGCAGCCAAGTTCAGTTATGAAGGAATAATGTATATTTGGCCTAGGAAAATAGGTCAGTGCTGTTCTTAAAATGTGTCTGTAAGCAGTAGTTAGTGGGCAGCCTGCAGAAAGCAGGAGTGACTTGGTTTAGTTGTTTGATAAACACGTCAGCCCTGGCACAGCCCTGCCTTGCTGCCTGATCTGGCTTCTCCTGAGGCCACTCCAGACAGCCCAAAAAAAAGCATCATTGGACATGAAAAAAGCATCATTGGACAAATGTGACAGATTAATTTGGTTCAGGTACCACTCAGGAATATATTATGTTTTGGTTTTGGTGCATATTTATTTTCATTTTCAAGAAGCGAAACAACACCGATGTGTCTTTTTTATACTCAAGTCACCTGGTATCTAGGAATGTTCTGAGACTTCTAGGAGCAGGACTGTTCTTTGGGGCATTGAAGAAATTGGAAAGGTTTTCCTGTAATAAAATAGGCCTTTTAGCAAAGCAGAAATTTTATAGAGAGGAGATTGTTTGTTTTAAATGGAACAATTTCCCTCAGGAATAACTGGTTTGTGGGTAGCAAACACAGAAATTTGAATGTTGTGGTGTGAGAATGTTGAAAAGACAGAGGTTTACGTACATTTTTGAGAGTGAATGTTACCAAAGTTCTTCCTGTAGGATCCTTTCTCAGGAAATAAGGCATGGCTTGGAAAGGTCGAGTCACCTGAAATGAGGGAGGCTTAGATCTGCACATCTGGGAGAACATCCCAATCCTGAGGAGCTTTGGCTGTGGGATAATGCTGTTGGAGGGACAGGAGACAAGTTATGCTCATGCAGGGGAAAATGAGATAGAAAATACTTAAATGGCCTGATCAGATTCACGTGCCTGAGACGGGACCAGCGAAGGAGGATCATGTGCTGCTGGGCTGGTAAGCCAGGGAGAAGGTTGTGCCTTCCCAGCTTAGTGCCAGTGCCAAGGAGATGATGCTCAGTGGGAGTTCCCTCCATGAATTTGCTACACCTGTGGATTTTTGAACTAAAAAGCCTCTTTTGTGCATCTGTTTTATGTGTAACTACAGCCCACGGATGACGAGAAGGTGCCATGGGTTTGTTTCTTGCTCTTTTATTCACCTGCTGGAATTGGGGATTTACTGAAGTGTGGGTGGATAAGTAAGCATTTAATTTGTTGCAACCCGAAGAAAAAGGCAGTAAACTTTAATTCTAAGGAAGCTCAAGTCTTTCAAAGAAATCCTCTGGGGAGTCATCTCTGTGAAGTGCATTGACTGAGCAGCATTGACTCAGTCAGGTTGTGTTTAGAGGAACAAACATGTTTTCCAGGACCCTCGCTGGGATTCAGGATGCTTGTTTACTGAGGCTGTTTTTCCTGGGATTTGGCTCTGCTCTGTCTGGACGTAGGGCTGGGAAGCACATGGCTTTTGTGTGGCTCATAATCCACTGTCTGAGCATCATCCTTTAGTTTAGCCCAGGGAAAGCCGACGGAAGCTGCAGAGGAGCTCAGCCGGCAACGTTTCTATCAGTGCACTTCTATCAAGTGAACCCAAGCAAGGAGAGGAACAATGGGATTTTTTTTGTAGCTCAGAGATGGCAAATAGTTCTGTTCACTGTGGCTTGTGGATGAGGAGTCGGGTTTGCTGTCCCTGGGTTGTAACTTGGTGTTTCCTTCTTGGCTGACACACATGGACTAAGCTCTTCATCCAGCCTGGCTGCTCTGCCAAAGTCTAGGGCTCGACAGTATTAAACTGTGACCTGCAAAAGTTTATTTAGTAATCTTCCATGTCCTTATTTTACATAGAAGACTCTCCTGGAAATGCCCAAGGGAAAAAAAGAAGGGTTGGAGGTGGCTGGTTGTTGAAAGCAGTCAAGTTGTAGTAAAACTGGGCCAATTCGAGAGTTGCTGGCACAGTTCTGTGAATTTATTCATTACATTTGGCTTGTTTCGCTCTTTGGATGAGGCTTACATGAAAGGCAAACTCTAGATCATGAGGAAGAAATTATTTTACTATTTTAGTTGTTCCTCCTTCCTCTAATTCAGGTAGGGCAGCATCACCATTTCCATGCGCCGCCGAGGTGAAGGCTGCAAACTTCTTTAGGCAACACTCACAGAACCCTATGTAAGACTATTAAATTCCCCTCATTTTCCTGCCAAAAATGGTAAACCTTGAAAAATATGCAAAGCATTCCAAAGCTTGTAAGTTCCAGCGTGCTGAACTACAAAGTTTTTGTGTTTTAAGACCCATTTTAGATGCACTGTGGGCACGTTTGTGTTGTCGTCCCGCAGGCTGCCCTGGGCTGGTGCACAAAGGAAGGTCAGGACTGGTCAGTCCTGGAAGGGAGAACTTCAAAGAAAGCTTAAATCTTGGGAAGAACTTGACAGATTGAAATTGGGATTCTATTTTTAATTACCCATGCTGCAGTTTAATACTGGAGGCATTGTTGTGTTCCAAATAGTGGTTTTTCGAGCGTTCAGTGGGGATCTTCCCTGCTTGGATCAGCACTTAGGGAAGATACTTTTTCCTTAGCATTCTTCAAGCTGTGTCAGTAGTTGAGAGTACACAGCTAGTTGGTGTTTTCCTTGCCTTTCAATTTGATATTGTCATCGTGGCTTTGAGGACTTAAGTGTGAGACACTATTAATCATTTTGGGAGCAGCTGCCGTGTCGCTCCCCAGAAGTGAGTGAGAACAGTGACACTGTCAGCAAAGCATGTTGGGATGTTTTGAAATAAAAAGCACTTAATCAACATTATTTAGATCAGACAGTCTTTCTATTAAAGTATTTGAGCTCTGTGCTGCAGGATGATGCTCTGAGACAAGATACTTTTTTTTTTTTAATGCAAAACTATCATCCACACCACATAACACCCAACGATTTAAAGTTGGAGTGTGCTTTTATGTGAGGATCTTGTTAAAATTCTGCAAGAGATCACCTTTGCATGTTGCCTGATCTGAAAACCCTGAAATGCTTGATGTTGTATCTGTGAAGTTTGGGGGTTTTTTTAATTTAAAAAAGCCACTGCAAATCAAGCAAGTAAAAGGAAAAAATCTAGCCATGGTTATATGCATTTAAGTGGATGTGTGAATTATGTGGATTTCAGATTTGCACAAAACCAATGCATTTTTTCAGACAATTAAATATTTTACAAATTAGTCATACTTAAACTGGCAATTTTTTGAAGTAACCATAAAAGCATTTACTGAGCTAAAAGAGTCTTTTGTTGCTTCAACTCCAATCCACATTAATTTTTCCTAATTCATCTGCGCATCGTTGCCTTTAAAATTTCTCGAACTTTGAAATGCACATCTTTGTCGTTGGGAGCAATTTTATTGAAAAAATTAAAAAAACCCCACCCCATTATTGGTTTTTTTTTTTTTCAACTTTGCCACACCCACCACAGGATAAATTCCTTAATTTTTGTGCTGGGTTGCAGCGTAATCACAGGGAATGGTGCTCCAGCAGCTGCGTGAGTTCAGCTGCTGTTTGTGACCACACCTACGTGAGTATGGATTTTTGGGATTGTGTTGGAAGTAAGAAAACTTCATCTGGGCATTATCTTTAGCTGCAACATGCTGAAACCTCTTTGCTCCACTCAAATCTGCTCTGTGAGTAGCAGTGCAGTGAGGCAGGAGATTAGAAATATTCAAAAAGTAAGGTCTGAGTTTGTAAGAGTGAAGAGGTGTGGTGTTGTGTCTCTGTTTGGAGAGCCATGACCTAATCTTATTTATAAGTGTCAAATGAAGAAGGGAAAAACACCTTCCTTGTGTGGGCCACATCAGCACCTGCAAAAAGGTGGCACTTGTTTCCTTGAAAACAAAACAATCTGTGTGAAAAAGCCTGATTGGTGGCACTTGGGGCTGATTTAGGTTCTTGCTGACATATTTCCCCACTGGTGTAGGTTTGAAACAGAACTGGAAATACTTTGGGCCTGTGACTGCTGACTTTGGTCTGAAGTGAAGGCCAGACTTGCATTGTTACCTCCCTGTTGAAGCTGATTTTCCTCCCCGTGGCTGGGCAGGAGGACACGAGCTAGGATGGATTTCCCATCTGTTGTGCAGAGTCAGGCTGACACACCGAAAATCCTTCAGCTGTTACCACTGTGAGGAAAACCTTCAGGTGGTGGGGAAATGGAAACCTGTGGAGTCAGAAATAAGTCTTGGTGAGTGGGTGGGTTTTTTCTCTTTGTGTTTGATTTTTTTTTTATTGGAGTGAGCTTTCTGTTTGGGTTTGTCCTCCCCCTTGGGTCCCAGTTTGAATTCTGGGGATCTCATCTTAAGTGGAGCCCCAGTTTTTAATGATGATGGAAAAGGGGTGGATGTTCAGAGGGGTGGAGGGTTGGTAGAACACCTGAGACTGCCCAGTAGGATCTGGCATCTAAGAACTGTTTGGGGGTTCCTGCAGTGGCCACGAAGTTGATATTTCATAGGTATTAAAGGAAAGATATCTTGAAGATGCCAGTCATCAATCCCAAGCACAACTGTGCTCTTCTTATTTTCTTTTTTATTATTATTTTTATTTTCCCTCTTAGTAGCATGGCTGCCTGAAATGCTTCCTTGCCCTGTACCAAGCTCTGTGCTGGTGCAATTGTTCATGGACTGGAGCAGGGACTGGAAGCAGAGAACTCCATCTGGGTTAAAAATAACTTGGTCCCAAAAAATAAACTGTATTTTTAACCTGGATCGAGTTTCCTGATCCAGAACACTGTGCAGCCCTGCAAACACTTGTAGTGACACAAGTGTGAAGGTGCTGCAGGGGTCCTTGGGGCAACTGAGGCACTTTAAGCCAGGTTTTATGTTTTATCCCAGGTGCAATAGGTTTGGCAAGCAGAGATGGAAACCAGTTCTTGCTGTATCCCAGGCTTGCACTGGTGGGACGTGTTTTGTGGGTGTTTGGGGCCTTTTTGAGTGCTGAGTGTTCTGTTAACAAAGTCACATGTTTTGTATTATCATTTAACCAACCAGGCATAATTTTCAGCAATAATAATAGTAAAAAAAAAAATCCATTTCTTTAATAGTGAAGCATTTTAGTGGAATGGCTCAGGGAGCATCTGATGTGTGACAGGAGAGAGAAATGGGAAATTCTGGAGACCCACAAAGTGTAGTTTAGCTCTCCTGGGTGCTTGGTGGGTCTCTGCTGCAAAGGTAGGATGGTGTTGAAGGCCTGTCACGTGGGGACAGAATTCCATACCTTTTAGAGATGTCCAAGGGCTGCCAGTGATCCACGTGTCACTGAGGGAGACCTTTGGAGTCGGTGCATGTCATCCACTTGATGGGATGTGCCAGTTCACGAGGTGTCTGTCTGTTGTCTCCTGCCACCCACCCTCGGTGGCCTCTTTCTCACATGTCTTCCACTGCCTACAAAAACGTGTGCTGAGCCACTTTCTAGCCCCAGCAGTGTCATAGATACAGTCCAGGTCTGCTGGACTTGCTTTTAGCAGGTCAAAATTGGAATCTTTCTGAAGCAAAAATACCTCATTTTCAATTCCAGCAAAGCCCTGGGTACCTTACACTTGGAAAAAAATGCCCATGGGATTGCTAAGGAGGGAGGGAGCACGTCCTGCCTTTCATGAGTGTGAAGCTGCCAAAAGGCTCAGTCTCCTTTGGAATGTGGAGCTTAATTTCAGGTTTCTCTGGTACAGCTTAATTCAATGTCCTGTTCTGGGGTGTGGAGGGGCATCCCATGGGCCTGGGGATTTTGGTCCTGACAGTGCATCTGGTTGAGACAGCTGAGTCTGCCCTGGGTCAGTTCTTCTGCCCTCTTGGGACTTGGCTTCTGCCTGAATATGGGGATTGGGAGCTGAGTGTGGAGAAGTGAGGATCGTCTCAGAACTGAGCCATCAGCGTTTTGGGAACAACGGATCAATTTATGGTGTGGGGTTGGGGGGAAAGTTGGTGTATGTGGGTTTGTTGTTGTTTGTTTTCATTTTGTAGGATGTGATTTAAAAGTGTTAGAAAATGGAGTGAAACCACCTTCCTTTTTTTCTTTTTCTTCCTTGCACTTCAGAAAACTCCTCTACCATGGTAACTCTGTTTTGTTTAATTAGGGATCTAGCAATGGGAATGCCATCATTCCTATTATGGCAGATACTACATCTGCTTCCTGTGTGTTATCAGGCGTGTTTTTAGGTCTGGGTTATAATCTGCAGAGCTCTTGTGGAACTGGCCCTGGTTATTTTAGAGGCTGTTTCAGTCTGTGGTCTGGAATAACACCGTAATCAGGGGCTCCAAGTGGACAGGGCTTAAAGTGATACTATCTGGGGGTGATGAGGAGCTTTCCTGGCAGCACTTAGCCTGGAACTCTGTTTTGTATGATATCAGCCCAGGCTTGGAATTCTCTGTTTTTAGGGTGAGATGTGAAAAGATGTGTTTTACTGAAGGTTTATCTGTGGTGGTAGCAAGGAGGGTGCTCCAAATGAGGGGACTTTTCTAAGAGAGAAAGATATGAAAATCATCCAATTCTTCAGGGTTTTAATTTGTTTTACATAGTTATCATGTTTTTCTGTGTCTGATTTTTTTTTTTTTCATCTTGTAAAGCAATATCTTCTATTTTACTATAGTCAGAGCTATCTGTTTTCTTGGCTGTGTCACGAGCATAAGTTTAAAGAAGCACTTGTGAGAAGCACTGAAGTATTTTCTGGCTTGGGAGGTGTGTATGATTTTCAGAGATATCCCGATTTCACACTCCCTTCTGGTTTGTTAGGTGAGAATAAATAAATTCCAATTCCTGAAAATTCTCATGTATAAAAAAATCCCAACTGTTTGTGGATGTCTGCTGCTGAATGAAAATGTGTTGGATATCGGACACTCAGATGTTTGACAAGAGACTTCAGAGTGGCAGCAGTGGAGGAGGTGGGGAGAGAAATGTTTGTTTGAAGATCAGTGCACCCTGGAGAAGAAATTTATTATGATAGTATCAGAGTAAATAAAGTCCTCCTTTGGTGTAGTTTTGTTTGTGTCTTTCTAATTAGCATGATTCCTTGGGGACTGCTGGAGATTGGCCTGTGTGGGTTTGTGATAAGGATGCACAAGGAATTTTTTTTTTGGTATTTTGTTCTAAGCAGGTTTTTTTTCCCCTTTCTTTACAACTGCTGTATGTAGCACTTTGGTTACGAGTAACAAAGGAGAGAATTCCTTCTTAACCATTCTGTTCTGAGGGGGGGGAATTATCCCAGGTTTAGTGTTTATGGTGCTACATCTGCAGTAAAAAGAGAAAGGCAGTAAATACAAACCCGAGTTGTGAGTTCCATTTTCTTTGTCCTGAATCTCCAAGGTCAGCATGGGCTTGCCCTGTCACAGAAATGGGACCAGTCAGACATCCTCAGTTGTGGCAGGTATTTTATGTGAGGAGAAGCATATTTAATGTCAGGAATTGAGGGTAATTGGTGCTGCAGATGGAAGGCACAGTGCCCTGATAAATGCTTATTTTTACTTATGAATAAGGCCAGAATCTGTGAACTTTGGGGATGTTTTGAGGGTATAGCATGTTCAGAAATGTGTGACTTTGTTTTGAGCAGCAGTTTCTTCCCCTTGATTGGCTTCCCCTGCTGACCATGGCCTTTCCCTGCTGTGCATGACCCCGGTCACCTCCCCTGGAGTCGCTGGGACTGAGAAGCTCCTTTGAATGTTGCCAAGGCAGACAACGGCTGCCCAAGGCACTGAGCTGATCCTGGGCACCAGAACTCCCAATTCCAGGCACAGGGGACATGGAACATCGTTCCTGGGAGTACACAGAGCTCCCTGCATGGCAGGCAGGGAAGGTGGGAGAACATGGGCAGGGCTTTGCCTGCCCTCCTGCAGTGCCCAGTGCCACTTGCCACCATGCCAACCTCGTTGCCTGTCCTGCCTGCTCCAGGGCTGCCCATCCTGCCTGCTCCAGGGTTGCCCATCCTGCCTGCTCCAGGGCTGCCTGTCCTTCCCCAGCCTGGATTTCCAGGGTTGGACTGTGCACCAGTTAATCTACCGGTGTATTTTTATGAAGAATTGCTTTCCCACTTGTGCATTTTTACAGACAGAGGAGTAGTTTTTCCACATAATTCCGTGAATTATTGATTACTCTGGGCTTCCTTTCCATCTCAGACCTTGCAAAGGTACAGATGTCCCTGCTCTGCAGCATCCCTGGGATCTGCATGGCAGGGAAGGGACTCTCCAGCAAGTTCAGTGTTAGAGTGAACTAACAGTGAGGGAGCAGAAGCCCTGTCAGACACAGGGGTAGTTTAGCCCCAATAATCACCACTTCAAAAAGTGTCTGTGCTTGGCAGCAGATCTGCAGGAACTCTGGTCACCGTGACAGTCTTTTACCTGGAAGAAAAGCAGCGTGGCTGGAGAGCTGTGGAGTGTGTTCTCTTGTACCCAGCAATAAGAAAAGCTTTCTTATTTTTCTCATATTTTTCACTGATTATAAAGGGATGGGGGAAAAAAAAAGGTCATGTGGTACTGGCATTATGCACTTTGCTTAGAAAATAGGGTGTTGCAGTTTACCTTGACAGCAGGGCTTAGAGCAGAGACACGTGGAATTTTCCGTCTCAGAGCAGGCGATGAGCTTGTGTGTGCTGCTCTCCTGTGAAACATCCCCAGTTCATCTGTGACCTGAGTCTGTGGAGTGTTTTCCTATTTACAAGAACTGAGCACTGCTTTCTTGCACGACTCCCATGCCTGCAGGAGACACTGCAGTGGTTCTTTTCTCTCTTGTACAGAAATGCTCTGGGGCTCTGTAGCATGTGGGGGCTGCAGGTCACTCACTGTGCAAATGCCTGGGTGTTGATGGAGAGGCTGTAGAAGTACCCACAGTGTTGCTGCTGCTCTAATCCTGCCCTTGAAAGCAAGAATGTTGATGGAATCTCGGTCTTATTCTTTAGGTCTTGCATTCCTCAGTAAATAACAGGATTTGACTGTAAAATACCATTTGGGGTTTGAGTAAGGAAATGCATGAGAGGCCCAAATGCAGAGTCGGGATGATCGCGGGGCTGTGGAGTCAGTTTGTGAGGTTGCACTTCAGCTCCTTGATAAAGTGCTTGAAATTTATAGTCTTTCCTCTGGAAAAGAAACACCCCTCTGTCCTTATTCTTTTCTTGCAGAATTAAAGGAAGTAAATTTGGGATTTTTATCCGCTGAGGTGGATGCTCGGTGCTCTGCAGCCTAATGCTCTGTAACAAAACATGCTGAGGTTGATCCTTTCTCCTCTGACAGTAACGAGGGGGGTTGACTCGAGGCAGGAAGCATCTTCCCATCCTTCCCTGATAATCTAGTCAGCTCAGAAAAGCTTAATCAATGCAGCCTGGTTAGAAGTGTTTATGTGTGCGGCAGGGAAGAACTGCAGCACTTATCATCCCTCCTGTTTTTCCTGTCTTTAGGAGCTTAAAACTGTCACTCCTCAGAAATTCCTCGTGCTGCAAATCCCCATTTCTCTTGTGTGCTCATGTTTCCTAAATGACCCTTATCTGTAGTGACAGGGCTTTAGTGACCAGTCGATCTGGATCTGGGTGGCCACTCTCTCTTATCTTGCCACATTGACTTTATTTTGAGAGCAAATTCTGTCGGTCATAAATGGAAATTACTGCAGTTCTTGCTGACTCTCCGGCTGTTTGAATCCTGCTTAGGAGCTGGATAACAGTTTTTAGATAAGAACCCTTAAAAAAAAGGTGAAAAATATTTGGACCTTCGAGACTGTGCCTTTCTTGGTGGTTGAATGTGGGAGCAGTAAAAACAGCTCTGCCATTACCAGCAGCATAAATTCCTGCAGATCCAGTATCCTGTGGTGGCTGTGCTGACTTGGGTTGTGTTAGTCAGTGCAGAGGGTACAGTCAACTGGTGCTGGTGTGGTTCTGGTAGCTTTGTTCACCACTTCCCTTTTAATCACACAAAATTCCGAAGGCAACACATTTCTTTTTTTTTTTTTTCAAATTTATTGACTTAATAGAACAGGTAGAAACTTTGTGGAGGATGTCCAGCCCACAAGGTCAGGCACCAAGGCCTCCATGTCCTGCAGCTGTGTTGGGTGACTGTCCTTATCCCTTACTCAGTGAGGAACGGAAAAGACCCACTTAAATGGTTTTGAAAATCCACCAGCAAAGAGCTCCATCTGCTCTCCAGCTACACCAGAACCTTCTGGGGAGGGAGAGGGAAACAGAGAACACAGCAGTGGTTTTACTTTGTCGGAAGATATCTGTGTGTTTGCACTCCGGTTGCACAGGCTCAGAAGGGCCAGCGAGGCTTTGCGGGCAGCGCTCTGTCCCTGAGGATCCTGGCAGTTTTGTACAATTAGCACCGTGGCGGCGTCAAACACGTTTGAAACCTCTCCAGGGCTCGGGGCTTACGTTGAAGCCCGCGTCAGTAGTTTTCCACGTTAGAAGGGATCCTTCTGATTCCAAGGAGATGGATGTGTGAGGACAATAGCTGCCTGTGCCTGCCAGGCTGTCAGGTCAAACAGATAGCAGGAAACTCTGCCTTTCCATGCCCATCGGCCTCATTTTTAACCCGTTGGGGCCCAGAACTGTTGTCTTCCCTTCCCAGCACTGAGTGGACATGCAGCATGTGTTCAGAGCATTTCCCTTACTTCTTGGATGACCTTAAAAGGCACCTGTCAGGGGGTTTTGGCATTAAAGGGCATATGGCTGTGTGTGAGCACAAGCTTAAATCTCTAAACAATAGTCTTCAGGAGAGTCCAGCAAATGCAGTTACTCCATAAATGCCTTTTGGTAGCTCAGGACTCTCTTTAGCCTCTAGTTCTGTGTCGTCCTACCACAGTAAAATCTCCTGGAGCAGCCCAGTAAGTAGTTGCAGACAGGAAACATCTAACTGAGGAGAGTGTTACTGGCTCTTGCAGGGACCTCAGTGATACCATTTTTCTCTATCTTAATGAAGCATTACAGTTAGTTTACATAGTGATAAATATAATAATTATTGTAGCGATGGCTGGGTGCCCAAGATGCTTAGAAAGCTGAACATGAAATCTTTTTAATGGCATCATAATGGTCTTTGTAAGTGTTACAGATTTGCTAGTGTTACGTGTAATAAATAATGCACATTATTTTCTCGTGGACTTGTACAACTCTGTGTACAAACAGAAAAGAGACCTTATCTTGAGAAACTGTGGGTTTTTTCTGTGGCAGCTTCCTCTGGTCAGCCAGTGTTCTGCACAAGTTAAACTTACTACACTGGGGTTGAGGGGGAGCCAGTGAGTGTTTGTGGAAGTGGGGAGAGATGAGATGGGAAAACACAGTAGGCTTTGGAGAGCAGGTTGTTTGTCTCCCTCTCTTCGTGCATTAATTTCTGATTTGTAAATAATACATTTCACAGGAACACCCAGCCTTACCACAGGATGGCTTCCTTCCCTTCTCCCTCTTAAATCTCTCAAAGGAAACAATCTGTAGCCAGTTTGAGATGCTTGTTTGTGGATTCTGCTTCACTTGGCAAGGGTCCTGGCAAGGGTCAACCATTTAACTACAGAAATCAACAGGAAGCTGTTGGACCAAGATACATCAGGGCAGAGAAAAGCTGTTTGTATTTTTTTATTTTGGTTCTTCCGGCAGATTTGAATAAAAAGTATGTGGAAAAGTGTCAGGCCCTTGAATATTTAATATTAAAGTGTACTCCTTCCTCATATTTAAAGTTCTCTGCCAAGAGTGTCTGCACCACAATAATTTCTTGAAGATGAACTATGAATTTTCAGACTCAGTGCTGAATCCTGCATGATCCCACCTTCCCTTATGTTTAAGGACCAGAGTTTCCGGCAGCTCCACATTTTTAGGTTGTGTGAGTCAAGAGTTAACAGTGAAACCGTCAGTGTCTGAGCAGAATAAAATACTGCATCCATGGCAACTACAAATGAGACAATATTAAAATCAGTGATTTTAAAAAAATGCCATATTTGTAGTGTTCTGTGGAAAGTAAAAGGGGAACAAGTAATAAGATGAGAAAATATTTCTATCTCTGGTGACTTTCGGAGCTGTGGTTTCTTTATTACTTTGACCAATCTCAGTAATTTGGATTATTGCTTGTAAAGAGCACAGTATCAAAAGTGTCAGGCATGGTGGTGTTGTGCAGATCACTGCTTGATGAAACTCAGTATTAGAGACTTATTTTTACTGTGATTTTGATGCTTTGGCAGGAAAGAGAATGAAAAAGATATGAGAGAAAAAGGATGGGTAGTGGATAAAATATGTAGCCTTTTCCTTTAGGAATATAACGTGGTCTGTCTCTCAGAGGAAGGTTTTGAAGTCTCCATTCTTGTCAGTTCAAGCAGAAATAAGAAGGGTCTTTTAAAATTCTGGTTTCATTATGAATCTTGTCCAGCAGAACCTTTCCAGCATGTCCCAAGTGCTTCACTGGCCACGTGGTTGTAATATTCCAGTGCTACCTTTGAACAGGGGCTTCAGGATATCTCCCTGGTTGCACCTGGAGCTGAGGCACAGGACTCACCTGACATCTGTTCAGTGCACAGCATTCCCTTTTTGTAGGCCCTTCTAAGTATGAAGAATTCTGACATTCCTTGGGGAGCTCCCCACAGGCTCAACGCTCCTGTTCCTGGATGTCCCATGCTCTCTGGAGGGAGGTTTTGGGGAATGTTTGCAGGCACCTCCACTTTGTGTATTTGAAAAGAAACACAGCACGCACACGAGTTTAAACATTTTTATATCATGGGCAAGGTGATTAACCTAGTGAATCTTTTATATTTTAATTACTCTCTCTCACTCCGAAGACTAACAGTTTGCAGGGCTCAGCAGTTCCAGGCTGGTTGTCATCGATCATGTCTGATGGTACTGTTTTAATTGTTGCTTATGCTTCATTTCTAGTCTTAAGCAGAGACTTCTCTGGTCACTCACAATGCCCAGATGCCATTCAGTTGCAGTGGTCAATGTTGAAATCCTGTGGTGGATGTGAAGGTCTCCTGTCTTTTCCAAGTGACTGGAAATGCTGGTTGTGTGTTTAATCGTGTCATGCCAAGTGCTGTTCTGGACTGTGAGCTTTTTCCTCCTCCATGCAACTAGAAATAAATGGGTTTGCTTTGCCCTTTTGGACAGCAAGCTGATGTGCTGGAAGATGTTGCCAATACCTCTTTTTCCTAATGGTTTAAAAACCCCATTAAATCTGCTGGCTTGCTGGAATCACCAGTGAGCTTCTTCACACCATGTGAAGTGTTTTCCTGGTTTCGCTCCCTTGGCTACTGGGTGGCTGCTGGTGGAACAGGGAGGCACTGAGGGTTCTTCCTCAGGCTGGGGCATGGGGAAAAAAATCCACTTTGAGAAGGAGACACAAAGTCTCCCTGGCTGTGGAAAGCCAATTAGTGTGGGGCTGTGCAGTGGCAGAGCTAACCTTGGCTCTGTGGTGTGTGCAGGGTGAGTGTGCAGCTGGGTGGCTCTTCCTCAGAACACTCCTTGGCCCAGGGGATAGGAACAGACGCAGCCCCACTGAAATGCAGGAGCAAGTATGCACAGGGTTTGGGAAAGCAAACAGGAAAGGAGGTGTGCTTTGGTACAGCAGCTTGCAGAAAGCCAGAGGGGTCTGTTGGTTCAAGCTCAGGGCTGGAGGTTACCTCGTCGGAAGCTCAAATTCAGGGCAGACAATACACACTTCCTCTGACCTCGAGTCAATCACTTAATCTGAGTAATCTTACTTTGTGGTTTGTGTTCCTGGTTAAGGTAGGAGTGATAGTGTTAGTGGCTGCTGTCTGTCTCAGGTGTGTTGGGATTAGTGGGTTAAATTTAGTTAAGACATGTCAGGCAGAAGTAGGAGATAAGTGTAGTCAAAATGCTGCTGTGACTGAAATATCATCCAGGAGTAATCTTCTTGCTAACACTTCCCAAGCACAAGTCTGCCTGGGAGAGGGAATTTCAGTTTGAACTGTGAAGGTAGAACAGGTTCTTTAATATTGGAAGCTTCTAAGTCGTACTGAGGTGGGATTATTATTGTCCTGTCATCTCTTACAACAAATAAACAGTCTTGTTCACCTAAAAAATCAGTCACATGCAGCAAATGAAGCTGCCACTTTAAGGCCCTCCACAGCATTTTAAAATGATGATTATATTGGGGAGTGGGTCAAGCACAGGTGTATTGGTAAAAAGGATGACAGGTTGCAGCTGAGCTGGAGGAAATTTAAGTTGTCTCAGCTTGTGCACAGAATTCTCCCTGTGATGGCCTGTGCTCCAGGCTGGGATTACCTCTGCAGCTCCTGCTGTCTCCACAGAGATTGTTTCCCTCCAAATGGAAGTGAGGGTTAACTATCAATGGAAATTTCGGCTGCCTAAATTGGCTACTTCTGACTTGGCTAAGCAAGGTAATGAGTTACCTCTCCCTGATGTAATAATGTAATAGCTTATGGGGTTTTTAAAGGCTTTTAAATAAGTCCTTCTTAGGAAGTAGTATGGAGGGAATTGCCAACTCTCTCTCTTCCTTTTTTCTTTCTTTCCCCTTGGAGAAACCCTAAACCTGCCTTGAGTCTGTAAGAGGGGATTTTGGGGGTTTGGGTGGGAGGAGCTGCACAAGGGAGAGGGTGTTGGATGTTTTGCTTCTCCCTTGGCTGGAATGCTTGGGATTGAGTAACCAGGGTATCGTCTGGCATATCCGAGGCCAGGGCTAAAGCTTACAAAAGAGCTTAAGTCATTTCAGTAAATGAATTTAGCTGTTGTCCATCTACATCCTGTGCTTGTTGAGACTTTGCTGATTCCCAGCTGTTTTCTATTGCTCCCGTGCCAGCAGTTGCTCCACCTCCTCTCCAGAGCTGGTGGAATAACTGGAGTGCTGACTTCCTCCAGGCAAAGTCAGTCAGGTTTGCCCAAACCTCCCAAGTGATGGGAAGAGCGGGGCTGGCTCAGGCATCTTTGGTGGATTGGGAATGCTGCTGCAGCTCCTCCCTCAGCCCTGCAGTTGTGGTGGCAGTGGCTGCATTTGGAGGAGTGATTTTGATATCCTTGGGAGCCTTTCCCTTCTGTGTACGCTGAACTGCACCAGTTGCAGTGCTGTAGCAGCTTGCTGTAGTAGAGGAGGAGGAGGGAAACCAGAGGAATGCTTCCTACAAACCGCTCAGATTTCCTGGAGGCAGTGAGGGACAGGAATGTCGTGGTAATGTGTGAAATGGGGCCTTTGCATGGAGTCGTAGGAAGGCTGTTGATAGTAAAGCAGTAGGAGATTAAACAGGTGTTTATCCTGGAGGGTGTAAATTCCCAAAAGAGAGGAAAGATAGTTGAGGTTTCCAATCCCCCTTTCACTGTGCTGGCTTGCCCTGCAGGTTGAGGTTCTCTGTCCCATCATTTCTATGGAGGGAGGATGATTTGAGTGTTGTAGACATCAGTCTATAATCTCAGTGATGATTCCTTTATTCAGCTCAGTCCTACAGGACTGATATAATTCAGAATGTACTCAGATTGATTTTTCAAAGAACAAAGAAAAAGGTGATCTACTTTTCCCACAGATTATTTGTCATGGACCAAAAAGCCAATTTTTCCTTTTCAGTCGTTTTGTCCCTCTGATTCATTAAAAATCCTCTTGTGGAGTCTTTCTGTGGACAGAATGTTTTTATTAACTTGGAGGTAGTCAAAGCACACGACAAAATCCCTGGAAAGTTCTTCAGTGCTCCCATTTTTAACAAACACAGCCTTGGGAAACTCTTTTAAGTATTTAGGGGATTATGTTATGATTCATTTTGAAACACAGGGAATGGAGAGGCAGGGCCCAAACCTGGTCCCTGGCTCTGCATGTTTGGAAGTCTTAAGCTGTTTGTATGGGATGTTTTTGCCTGGAGTGGAGGGAAGTCTCCAAGTCTGCATTCAGAGAGTGTTGGGTGGGTGAGAGGGAACATGGAATAGACTTGTCCTGATTGTAACCTGGGAGCCTGGAAAGGGTTTTAAATTGAGAAAGTGATCCAAATTTGTGCTTTTGTTACTGAAAACATCCATTCTTGGAGCATCTCTATCTGCTGGTCTGCATCAGTGAGGAAATACTACAGGCTGTGCTGGGATGAGGGGGCATTTAGCTCAAAGTATCTTAGTCAGAAACCTCTCTGAATACTGAAGGTTTTGCTGAGTATTGCAGGAAAGCTCGAGAAGAATTTAGATTTTTAATGCTTTTTCTTTCTCCAAACAAATCTTCCTCCCCAGTGAGCTGTAATTTTAGTTGCACAGGTTAAGACTGGTGGCAGTGATTTCAGTGTAGCTTCTGCCACTCTGTGGACAGAGGAGCTTGTTGTGTGTGGTCTGTCTTCACATCATCTTCTCTCCCCTCCCTCTCCCCCTGCATGCACTGGAATCCTGGGATTCTGCAGTTTTTTTCAGTTGTAGTATCTGCTCAGTGGGAGTGTGAGAACTTGTGATGTAAAACTCAGTTCTCACTTTCAAATTTCTTAGTACTTGGTACAGGAAGACAGACCATTGCTGAACTGCACTCACTGGCTGGTCAGTGAATGTAGTTACAGAACTCCACAAAATAAGAAAAAAAATCTATAAGCAGCATCACTCTCTTTGGTCTGGCAGCCTCATTCTTGAGGCACTTCTCAGCTTTGTAAATGTTCTTATTAAATAAAAAAAAAAAATGACAATACTGTTTATTAAGCCTTGACTGAGTCGTGGAAAAGTTTAACACAACCAGACTTACTGCAAAAAAGGCTCTTCAAATGAAGTAGCTGAAATAATTTTCGAAGATTAACAGGCTTGATTAGTTTCATATGAACTGAACATCTAAAATTAGAGGCTGCATTTTGCACTGGTTCGTGTTCTTGCATATATTTCACTCTGGGTTATGAAGGTTATGTTTTCTGAGCAGGGATTAGGAGCGTGGAACAAGTTATGGATACTTAACTTGGCAAATAAATCTGTCCACACCTTATTTTCCTTTTGGGAGATTTGCTGGGAGCGAGGTGCCATGAAAGCAAGAAAGGAAGATGTGGAACGTGTGGGGAAGGCACAGACTTTGTAAGATCACCCACCAGAACAGCTTCCTGAGACTGAATTGAATGGCTGCTGCCCCTTGTTCCCAGCAGTTCGGTCTGAACAGTGAGATCTAAAGGGGTGTGAGGGGCTGCTGAGGGGGGCAGGATGTTCTGGGATTCCAGGTGAACAGGAGGAGCTGTTCTGAATCCATTGGGAAAGCTGGATTTCAAAATGTGTGTCGTTGTGAGATACATTTCTGTGAAGCTGTTTGAGTTGTGGGGCTCAGAGATTCAGGGTTTCCAGCTGCAAACACAAGGTGTTGCTTTTGGAGGTGAACCCTTTCTCTGTGACAGTGAGAGCACGGAGGAGAGGCTCTGGCAGAGCCTCTGTGGTTGATGTTGCAGTGCAGGGAATAATCCAGGGGGGTTTATCCAAAGACTCTGTCTCATCAAAGTTTCTCAGCCAGAGATGCTGAAAGCTGTTGGTGTCAGTTTGGGGATAATGAAGGGGGAAGAGGATTTGGGATTAAAATTCCTTGCTGCCTGGTATGTGCTATAGATAGCTGTGAAATAGTGCAGTTTGTTCAGGGACAGCTTTGCTACCTGGAAATAGAAAATAATCCTGGGGTGAAGCTGTGTCCCGCCAGCAAATTTTGTAAATAAAGGAACCTTGTCTGGACTGACAGATGAATCCACTCAGGTCTGTGTGCTCTCAGAGCTGTGTGATCACAGCCCTGGTGTTGTGACCAGTGTTTTCTGCGCTTCTGTGCTTAAAAAGAAATTAAAATTGTGGATTGATGTGAGGGGATCAAATAAAATTGCATGTTGGATCAATGAGCTTCAAACTTGTTTCTAATACTTTGACAGCTCCAGTGTACACAGTGCAAAGGGGCTGAAACAAACCCCCCTAAGAATTAAGTACCTGCTGCCAACAGATCAGCAGTGACATTCTGTGGTTAACTGGGATGCCGAATAATATTTTTCCATCACTGAAACCTACTGTTTCCTTTTGAATTTATGGATGTTCTTTTTCTGGAAAAAAGAATGTTTGCTTTACCTCGTGTTCCTGATAAAGATGTGGAGTTCAAACCAGAACAGTTTATTGAAATTTATTTTTGTAATGAAATATTAATTTATTTCTCCAGTGGTCACTTGGCCAGAATCTAAACTTTGAACTGGCACTGGGCTGTAAAGCACTCCAAGTACTGTTGTTGTAACAGGGTCACTGTCAACTTAGTTTTAGCTCTAAATATAAGTGCTGTTTACTTAATTTTAAGAAAAGGAACAAGGCAGTGGATTGGCCTGATATGAATAAGAATGTTTTCTATTTTAATCAAAAACTGTTGGTTTCTCTCCTCATCCCTGGAGGGATCTGCCCCATTCCAGCAGCGCCGCCCTGGGAGGCTGAACGGGGAAGCTGAGAAGTGTGACTTTGTGGGGTGGGGAAAATGTCACAAAAAGCAGGAGAAAGAGGTAGTGAGGAAGTAAAGACACCTAATGCACCTCGAGTCGATGTCAGTTGGGATGATTCATTAAAAATAGGTAAACAGTGGCAAACAACAGTTCTTAACAGCAGCATTTTTGAATGCAGCATTTTCTAGTAATGAGCCTTGTGTATTTTCATTTCCTAGGATAAACTATCCATTTGAGCTAAGAAAAAAACAATATCTAGAGTCTGATTAATCCAGTACTTAAAAACATGCCTTTCTTCAGAATAACTCCTTGTTTCTGAGAGGATTAAGCATCACAGCTCCTCCTTGCACAGAGAAGTCTGTACCTTAACATCTGGTGAAGTGACTTGTGCAAGGTCACAGTCCTTGGCACCGCCTGAAATAGAAGTGTGATGCCAGACTTGCTGTTCTCTGACATAACCACCAGACACGCTTTCCCAAGTCATTCTGGAGCTGAGATGACTGTTCTGAACTTGGGAACATGAGAGACCTCCTGGAGAAGTAAGAACTGAGCTTTCACCAGCCACGAGTTTGGTTTCTGTGTGCACAGAGCAGGATCTGAGGAACATGCAGCCAGGTGAAGGTGTGGGAATTACAGGATATCCGTAGAGAACGTAGTTCACATTGGAAGAGTCAGTTTGTTTAATGCAGTACAGGAGTTTGGGCTTTTTTTTTAAAAGGCTGAAAACAAAGTGACTGTAAGCAGTTAAATATTTCCGTTATCATTTTACTCGGATTTTTGACCTATCAAGCAGGTATTCCTCAGATTCTTTCTGCTCTTGATGAATTACTTGAACAAACATAAGACTTTATCAAGGATTTATTCTGGTGTCTGGTTGTCTGCAGTTTCTCTGCTGTTTTTTCTCATCAAGGTGCTGCTGCAAACTATTTTTTTTTCCTTTGCTTGCCTGAAACTAAAAATCTACAACTGCAGAAATAATTCGCAGAGTTTGAATAGAAGAAATGAGAAAGTATTGATTTGCAATGCATAGATATGTTTTCCACTGACTCTTAAAGTCAGCACAGTCTTTAAGCATCAAAGATGCTGCTTCCAGAATTTGAATATGTTGCTAGGAGTTAAGGTTAAAGAGTAAATTCTCGTTGCTATATGGACAGCTTGTGACAGAGCTCATGAAAACCTAATGCATGAGATGAATCTTTATTTTCTTTTTTCTCCCCTCACTGAGTGTACAGAAGATTTGCAGCTTATTCTGGGAAGAGGGTGCAGCGAGAGGAAAGGAGTAGGAGGGATTCAGCTACAGTTTCAGAGGTTCATAGAAATGCTGGCACTTGAGGCAGTTTGGTGACCCAGTGGGGTGCTCTGAGGTGGTTCAGAGGCTGGGATGTGTGGATTCTTTCTCCAAGAATTGGAGTTTGCTGTGTGGCTGTATTAGCAGCAGGTCCTTTGTCACATTTATTGAGCAATCTCATGATCTCAGTACTTGTCTTCCAGGCTTGTATTGCTGAGTTATAATAATTTTGATAAGCTGTCCTTTAAATTTCTTCAAATCCTGACACAACAAGCAGCAATGTAGTGTATTGTGATGTTACTTTGTGGCCAGGGTAGACCAAAAATGGATGATTTCTTAAAAAACACCCCCAGCTCTCTCAGCCTGTCTCCAAAGCAGAGCTTCTCCCACCCTCAGAGCATCTCCGTGGCCTCCTCTGGACTTGCTCCAGCAGCTCCATGTCCTTGTGTTTGGGGCCCTGGAGCTGGAGGCAGCACTACAGGTGGGATCTCAGGAGAGCAGAGGGGGAGAATCCCCTCCCTTGTCCTGCTGGGCATCAGCCCAGGACACTGTTTCCATAGGTACCTGTGCATCTTGCTCCAGGTTTTTTAATGTATCAATGATGTGTTCATACACATCAGTAGCAAACAGTTTTGACAACCGGCTCGAATGTTTTTAAAAAGGAAGGTGTTCATGCAATTCCTGAGTGTTTTTCAGGTTTAAAGAGCTGTGCTGCAGGTTTGTTGCCTACAAAAAGCTGCTGGGACAGTCCACTTGCTTTGGTGTCTTGATTCCACTTGGAACTGGCATGTGTGGAATCTCTGCATTTAGAGTAGCAAGGTCAGCTTGTTTTGTCCCCAGAGCCTGGAAAACGTCTCTGAACGTGTCAGGTGCCATTTGAGTGCTTTGCCAGAGCAGCAGTTGGAGCAACAGTTGGTGGTGCTTGGAAGCTCTACCTGATGGCTTCGCTCATCTCAGCGTTGTGTTTTTGTTGGTGGTGCTGGGGAGGCAGAGGGAGGGTTTGGGGGCTCCGAAGCTCTGCAGTACCTGAGCAGCGGGGTTGAGTTTCCCTTAAGGCAACAACAGACTTGTGAAACCCACACAGCAGAAAATATTAATGTTTTGTGCACTCTATTGAAAGCTTTTGCTTGCTGTTGGAATAGACGGTGTCTCGTGTTACCAAAAGAGATGGAAATAGACTGTAAATGGGATGTTTTATTGCCCCCCCTCAAGTTTAATTCCTTTGGATGCTGGCTAAGGTTCCTGCCTGTAATCAGTGGCAGGTTTTTGCCCTTGGCCAAATCAGCCTGTTGAGAGGGGATGGAGCACATCCCACGTGGTGAAGCCTCTTTATTGCTCCCTGGAGGGGAGGAGGCTTCAGATCCACTACCTGGACCCCTGCCCCTGCTGCTCAGGCCTGGCTTGGCTGTGGAGCTGTGCTGGCAGCCAGGGCTGGCCAGAGAAGCCTTTCATTGCTTCCTGGAGTACTTCCTGAAAAGTCTTCAGGGACTCAGTGAGATAAACCTGCTCGTTTCCTCTACGGTTTCCTGATGGCTGGTCTGCACTACAACTTTTCCTGTTTCTGAAGGGGGGAGCTTTTTCTTCTCCACCCACCTGACTGGCCAGTCACAGCTGTGACATCTTGCCTTGTCCATCCTTTTGCTGCAGCTTTGTTTTACCTTCCTCGTGTTGGTTTTATTGTTTTTTTCCTCATCCAGACAGTTTAAAATTAGCTGTTTAAATTATGCCAAACCTCTGGTGGCATGCTTGCACATGCTTCAGACTGGGGTCAGACACAGAACTGGTGAGTCCTTTCCTTCCACTGCAGATCAGTGCTGCTCGTGGGAGCTTTTTGCTGACGTTGAATGTACCTGATAAGCTGTTTTGTAGGAACCATTTCAACTTCTGCCATCTAGGGAAAGGTTTTTTGTTTGTTCCCCCCCCCCAGCAGACTTCTCTCTGGGATCCCTCTCAGTGCTAAAAGAACAGTTGGCATTTGTACTCTTCAGCCTTTAGCCTCAGTAATTTTCTAATTGTTGAGACTTAAAAGTTCTTTGTTGTGTTTGGTGGATTCACTGATAATTTGTGATCAGAGCTTTCCCCTCAGCTGAGTGAAAAATAACCTTATCTTTGGCAGTCCCACTGCTGCACTTTGTGTGTTGCTGACCAGTTCAAAATACAAGGTACTCAAGTGCATTAATTTGATTTACAGATTTTATATATTGTGATTGTGTATGAGTGTCTACAGTGTATTCTATGTATATGTGTGAAGTTACATATAAACAAATCATGCATTTGTTCTCTGTAAGTAGTTTATTTCTGGATCCGTACTTCCGAAAACAGAAAAAAAGTTGATAGATGTTCTTTCTGCTGTGTCTGGTTGTCATACAGGCAAGTATTTTAACTGCAACTCCCAACTGATTTATGGTAGTTATTTTTAACAATAACATTAATTTCTGCTACTTTAAAATAGGCAAATGTAGTCAGGGAACTAAGAGTGGAAATGTGAACTTTGTTTTGGGTGTCAGAAGAGCCAGAACTGAGTAGAAGTTAACTTGGAGTGGTGTCTCAGGTTGTAATTAGATCTAAGAGAGTGGAAGTGCTGTTAACTGCAGTGTATTTTGGGCTTCTGAATTCCCAGAGCTTTGAAGTGAAGAACAATGAAGTGTAGCATGTGGAAAAAATTTTCAGGACAGTCAAATCTGTTATTTGTGAATAAACCTTAAATTAAAAATGTTGTCACAGCTGACAGCAGTCTAGGTGGTAGTTCCAGAACCAGCTGACTCCCTGCTCCCACACCTTGCACTTCAGGAAGTGCAAACAGTTAATTGCATCTTTACCCTAATTGGCTGCAGGAAATAATCTTAAAATTTTTGCTGTCTTGGACTTGATTTGCAGTGCGGGACTTGGAGGCTCTAATTGCCAAGCTGCTTTGTTTCTAGTTCCTGAGAGCAGTTCCTTTCCCATGCCCACCCTTGCCATCCTTCCAGAGCTGGCAGTGGGCTCGTTTATCCTTTCAATTTAGCTTTGGGATCCTGGATGGTACAGCAGCAACCTGTGTTTTCCTACCACACCCAGGCAGTGTGTGTGTGATCCCACAGCAGTGCTGGTATTTGGGTACAGGATCAATATGCTTTCCTGCCTCTTAGGGAAGTCACTGATTCCCACCTCCTGTGGTTCACAGAAGTGCCTTTGAAAGGCTGAGACCTGAGCTGTGCTGTCTTTGGCTTTTGAAAAGCCTGAACACGTGGCTGTGCATCTCAGAGCCACCAGTTGCTCTAAACTTGCATTGCTCTGTATTAGTTCCCTTTTCCATGAACAAGTTCTTTCTGTAGCTGAAATTAGGTAGTTTGATACTTTATATTATCTGGTGATGACACCATTTCCTCTGACTTTGTGCAGTTCAGACAAGTCCTCACTGGCAAGAACCTGTGGCAGGAGAGGAGGGGAAGAGAAGTGCAGTAGGTGGCAGCTTGTCAGTGAAATTATTTTTTTCCCCAGTGGCGTTGTGTTCATTTGGGGGGGAACTGAAACTGCTTTTCATAATGTGGTGAGGAGCAGCAAACCCAACAGCTGGGAGTGCTCAGAGGGAACCTGCTGCTGCCAGAAACTGAGCTGACCATGAGGAGCAGCTCAGGAGCGTCATTAAGGTCGTATTAACCCCAACAGCTCCTCCTACCCGAAACATAAAAATCTGGGAAGCCCATCAGGCAGGAGAGTGGTCAGGAGTGGATCCTTTTGGGTAGAGAGAGCTCTAAATCCATGTGTTGAAAAACAAAGGGAAGTTCAGAGAAGTGGAAGTTGATGCTGGAGGGATGTTTGATACAAACATCCCATGGTTTCAGGACATCTTTCACGTCACATTGCTGGAAGTATTTTGTCAGCATCCCGCCCACAGCACTCACAACTCTGTGCTCTACTCCAGGATTCCTAAGAGTAGCTGGAAAGGTTTTGTTGCTTCCAAAACTGGAAGAAGTTGGTGTATAAGCTGTGCTGTGGTGGGGACAGTGGGTGAGCAAGGCTTAGAGATCCAAGAGAGTCCTTCCAACCTTGGTGTTCTTTCCTGAATTCCTGAGTTGTGATTTATGAAATGTATCTGGAAAATAATGTCAGTAAATGCTGACAATGGTGACTGTGTCATTCAAAGGAAAGTAATGCTCTGTTCAAAACTGGGGAGGTGTTTGAGGAATGCAGAAGTAAGTACTTGAAGGAAGACTGCATATGGTCAAGTGGACTGCAAGGATGTTCATTTGTTTCATTTTAAATTCAGAAGTCTTATTTTAGCAGGTACAACATCTTTGGAGGAGCAATTGTCTTTTAATCTACTTCTCCACGTGTCAGCTATGGTTACTCATCTGCATGTGAAAGAACAGCATCATCATTTTAAGCTGTTCCAAAAACTGGTACCTGACGTAACTTACACGACAGATCTTTAAACCAAAGATTTGGGGTTGAAAATGTTTCTGGGTTGATTTCAGAGTAACTTACAGCCAAAGGGAGTAAGATACCCAATAAACTTCTTAACACAGTATTCACAATGCAAATTCTTGACTGTAGCAGCATTAGTGGTGCTTGTGAAACTGAAATACAGTTTTGGAAAACATTGTCTGTTGGTAACAGGCAAATTGATTAAGTTGGACTTTTTTTCCCTAAAATCAGCTGGTGTCCCTGATACTGTGCTTTGGCTGGAAGAACTTAATCACACTTGGGTTTGGAAGAAAATCCTGGAGATAGTGCACTGATGATAATGTGCAACCTTGTGCTGCTGAAATAAGTTATTTATTGTGGCTTGGGAGCTCTGTACCTGACCTCTTTGTGTTGCAAGGACAAAATGACAAGTTCCTCTATGCAAATCCTCCTCGTGTAGCCCCTGAGCAGAGGGCTGTGCTCTAACCCTGCTCTGTGCAGTGACCTAAGCATTGCTGTAAGTAGTAGCAGTACATTTTTCAGTGGTTATTAAAATCCAAGAATCCTTCAGAAGAGCAGCCAAGTGGAGTCGAAATGGATTTGCACCCCATACAGGAACAGCATCCTTCTCTTTTATTTGCTGTGTGGATTTGAAAGCACTATGAAGGCAAAATGCTAGGAAAAGTAAGTTTGTAGTGACTTTCCAGAAGTATAAAAGTATTGACTGTATGTGAGTAATTTTTAATCACTGTGCTTGGTAAATGTGTCCTGTCCTGAGGTGCTCAGTTCGGAGCACTGCAGGGAATGACCGGCTGCCCCCAGGAACGAGTCTGGTGTGACGGGGAATCAAAGCTTTGTGAGGTGCTTTTCCTGAGTCTAATCAATAATTAAAGGAACACCTGCAAATCTGTCTTTCCACCTTCCCCTTCCTGAAATGAAAACTGGCCATCTCGGGAGCGTTTGGAAATCTTGTATGCAGAAAACACTCTCACATCCTCAGGAAAAGCCGTGTTCTGTGCTTCATTTGCAGTGGGTTCCTTAGAACGGGAAGGGATGATGTTGTTGGCCAAAAGTCTGTTTAGTGCTTTGGACAACAGGTTTCTGGGACTGTGTTTTTTGTACCAGTTTTCTTTTCTTGCACTTTTTGGAGACATCAGAGTTTCTTTTGCATAAAGATTGATGAGTGTTGCCTCTTGCAGTGTCTCCAGAGTTGCCTCTCTCATGTGTACCTCGGCTGGATTCCTGCTCCACGTTCCTGGGAAGCTGGAAGTGCAATTTCAGCTCCAGGAGCCTGATGAGAGGTCGAGTTCTCTGTGCTGCAGCTCTCTGGGTAGAAGTGGTGCTTTTCGGTGCCAGGGATGTGTTTATCCAAGTAATGCATGCATGTAAATCAGCCCGTGTTTACGATTTGTTTTATTCCAGGGTGTGGTTGTAGCAGCCTGGCGCTTTCTGCGCTCCCAGTCAGGAAAACAAGGAGCAACAACAAAAAGGGTGAAGCAGAGGAAGGGCTGAGGAGATGGGCAGTGTGTGATTTCCAAAGGGGTGATTAGGGAGGGTAACTCAGTGCCTCCTCCTGTCTTTCCAAGGCCCTGTGTCTGTTTTTTAAGCTGCTCCAGGCGTCTCAGGGAGTGTGAGGCACCGGGAAAGGGGGACAGGAGAGGGTGGCCTGTTTCTGCCCTTGGAGAGAGAGAGTGTGTGTGTGTGTGTGTGTGTGTGTGTGTGTGTGTGTGTGGGAAGAGGGATGACATGGAGCTTGGCTTTCCACACGGCTTTTTTAAACCCACTGCCTCCCCAGGCTTGAACTGAGGATGCTTGTTTGCCTTGAGAGCAGAGGTTTTATTGTTGCTTGTATCCCAGAAAGAGGTTTCTCCTGGCTCCATTTACAGGCAGGGCTGTTTGAGCTGGCTGTGATTGGGAGGAAGGAGGGAGGCAATGAGTGTTGTGCCCTCTTGTTTTTCTCTTGTACAGGAAGAAAAAAGCTGAGGAGCCTGTCCTCCTCCTCTGAGTCAACTGTGGTTACCGTTTGCTGAGTAGGCGTGCGTGTTTGGAAGGGAAAAGTAGCTTCAAATTAAGTCAGCTAAATATTATACCCAAATAAGTTTGGGGAGGTTCCCCCAGCTTGGGCAGACTCTTGCTAGAGCTGACAGTTTGGAGTAAAACTGGTTTATGATAGTTATTAAAAGTGTTGTGTGCATTGGGCAATTCTAAAGAGGAAAACAGGTTCTGTGCCCTGGTGAGGTTTCCATTTTGGTGGCTGCTGTTACCACAGCGTGTTGAGGTACAAAGCCATGGTGAGAAAGGAGAATTAAGTATTACACCAGAGTACAATCCCTCTCCTGTAGGAGCATCCAGATCTTGGTAATACAGCAGGATGAGCTGTGGGCATTACCTTGGGTGACTTGTGAGCAACGTGAAAAAAGAGGCTCTGGAAGAGGCCTTTGTAAAATTAGAACATATCTGAGGAGGCAGAAGTGAGCATCTTCTACGTGGTGGAATAACAGATGAAAGGATGCCTAAAGAGCTCCTGTAGGAATCTGACAGCACCAAAAAAATAATCATGTGGAAGTTGCTGGTAAATGTAATCATGTTACAAAGCAGCTCTCTGACAGTATTAGAAAATGACACTGAGAGAGAAACCCAGTTCCCCCACTGCTGTGTTGGGTCTTTCATTGTCCTACACAGCAAAATCACTTAGTGGAGAACCTCAATTAAGAAACAAAAACATGATAGGTGAATGTTTTTCTTCAGCAAAATGCTTTCAGACTGTACTGCACTTCAGATTTGTGATGGTCCTGCTGATACTGGTTGAGTACTCCAGGGAAGTAAGAACTAACTTCAGTTGGCACCAGTCCTTTTTCAAATGAAAATAAACGTGTGCTGTGGAAGGTGTCCTGCTTCTCTTTTCCAGTATCAGCTGTGGAAAGTACTGGGACACTTCAGTGAATTTTTAACTGAGCCACACAGAGATGCTTTTAGATCAAGTGGTGACACCTGCAGTCTCAGTTATCAGTACAGTGCTGAAATACAGCTGGAGGTGATGAGGAGAGGACTGACAGGTGAGTGAAAAGATTGGAAGTACAGGAATATATCAGTGTCCAGGCAGCAATAAAATGGGTGACCTGTTGGTGAGATAAAATGGAGGGAAGTTCTGTAGAGTCCTGTTCCACTGGTGACTCAAGGACTGTGCTCTGGGGTTCAGTGTTAGGACACAGGGAACAGCTGAGATTGCCTTGATTCTTGCATGTGATCTCTCCAGTATTTTTCAGGACAGCCTGGCTCCAAGCTGTACACCGAATGATTGTGCTTGCCAGCGTACAGGAAACGTTAATTCCTTGCTTTTGTCTTCAATTGCTTTATCTTTGCTAACAGAAATAGTCTGTTCTTGTTTTGTGACAGAGATGGAAACTCATTTGCTCTGCTTGTTTTTGTGTATCTTATCTTTTTTTTTCCTGCTGATGTGAACATAATATGATTTGTACTGGTTATTTTTTTTTTTTTTGGACAAACTGATCTGAAGTGAAACGTGAATGATCCTGTGTATTTTGCCAGCACAAGTGGAGTTCTAAGTATCATCCTGTTTGTCACTTTGTTTTGCTGTTTTGTGAGGACTTTGATCATAGTGAAGTTGCAAGAAAGTACATAATGATGTTTAAGTGGAAGAGGAATGTATAAAAGCTGTTTTACCAGTCATAAGCCAGTGCTCAGCCTGTATAAGAGACTTTGAGCTGACACCCCCAGGAAAAATATAAAAAAATATGTGGGCTTTCTGGCTGGCTGCAGCAGTAATGCTTTTGATGAATACTAAGCACTAAGCTGTCTCCTCTAGAGTTTCTCATTTAAGGTGAACAAGTTATTTCCATCATTTAATGTTGTCTTAGGTCTTGGTAGATTGCTGAGATCTGAGACCAAGTTTCCTCTTGCCAGATACGATCGCTGGCACTTGCAGTTTGTGGCTTCTGGTTTTGTACTGGAAGCTCTACCTTTGCTATAGTGTGTTGGGGTATGTTTTGTGGCTCGTGGTGTTTGGGTACAGGTAATAGGGATATTTGTGGACCCTCCAGGACAAAATGTGTGTCTCTCTGCTGCTTGAGGTCATGGAGGATTGAGGTTCAAACAGAGAATGGTTATTTCAGATCGTCCTGTTTGCTGTACTGAAAAGATCTGATTCACGAGCTCGAGGAAGAGCTGTGGTTTATAGGCTGCAAAACCAACCAGAGGTGTTGTTTATCTGCAAAACTTGACCTGCTTCTGGTACTAAAGAGCTGGGTATTGCAGAGCTTTAAAAGATACCATAATCCAAAGTTTGGATTGGGTTTGGGTTTTTTATTGTTTGTTGGGTGGGTACCTCAGTGGGCTATTTCACTTACCTCTGAAGCTGTCCAGAGACTTTCTCTCATTACCTGATACCTTTGCCAAAAGATTTACTTCAGGGGCATAGCCACAGAATTTAAGGAAAATCGAGTGATGCCCTTCACAGGAGGTTGTTTCCTGTAGCACTGTGCTGTGCAGCAAGGCTCAGAGGCTGACATGCAGAGAAGCTTCAAGCCAATGCTGTGAAAAAAGTTGGTCCTTTTGTTGTGTTTTTTTCATCAAATTGACTCTTTGGTATAAGTTGTGCAGTTGCTCTGAAGCAGGCTGAGGTAGATGCATCCATAATGTCTGTGTGTGTGTTCTGTATGTATATATACATATATAAATACAGACATGAGTACTAACTGTAGTCGATGCTACTGAAACGTGGTCAGTGCACAGTGGCTCGGGGCACGTGGCCTTGTGCACTGGCAATGTGGAACTAAGTGGTGTGTCTTGGCCAAACAAAAAGGTCCTTCTAGATGACTTTGGCCAGACAAACAGCTGAATGTGTGCTACCCTTTGCTTTACCTGTTCTGCAGGAGGTACAGATGATGGACACAAGAGTTTGGTGTTACAGGTCTGCTCAGAGTTCTCTGCCCTTGCTGGTGCTGTTCTAATGAAAATGGCTCCACGAGTGTTAATGGAAACAGTGCCTGTGGAAAATCAGTGCTGGTGTATCCATCAAGAAATGCTCTCCTGCAGAGCTTGTGGGTTCAGCTCCTAAAATCTTCTGTGATCACACCTGTGAGGAACAACATACTCACCAGATGCCAGTGGGAACTTCTCTGCAGAATTTTCTCTGCTTTAGACTCGGGCAGCTCACAGAATATTTCACAAACAGCTCTGGGGAAAGGTGCCAGCCGTGCTTTGCCTCTGGCTCTGATAACAGTGTGCCTGTTCTTCAGAGGCCATGACCAGGGGTTAGAAAATGGTCTTCTGGGTCTCACAGATGTGTGACGAGGGAATGGAACCTGAGAGGTGCTGTGGGGTGGGAGCAGGGGGGACACTGCCTGCATTTTGTGGCTGCTTTGTCCATCTGAGACAGTCGATTCAAGTATGAACAGTCTCTCTGGGATAACTGCACACATGCAGGTGGGTCAGATGTGGTAATGGGGTTACCTGCTTGGGAGTTTGGAAATTTTCTTTTGAAATCAGTGCTGAGGATCTTGCACCATCTCACAGTATTCTGTGGGCACTTTGATGAAACGTTGACATTGAAATATCTGCACCTTTAATTCATTTGATTCAAGTTTGGACTTGTGTTAATTCAGGGCCTTTTTTTTTTTTTTTCCTCTAGTATAGAGAGAAAATTGTTTTGGTGATAAAAGATGGAGCTGGGATCTGGGTTAGTTCTGCAATACCTCTTTTTTCCTTGGTGTAAATGTGATCCTTCCTTCCTACCCACTGTAAATTGAAAATGAGGAGGGCAGGCTGCCTTTTCCTGCTGGTGAGCTGGGCAGATGCCTGCTCTCACTTGCCTGCTCTTTGGGCTGGGGCCCCTCTGGAGGCTTAGCAGAACGGAAGAGAGATGTTGTTTGTCATCTTTTACGTTGTCAAATTATTCTAATTTTGGAATAAGAAACTGCTTTCTTAAGGGAATTACTTATCTTCTTGGAAAGTTGGCTGTAAAAGTAAGTCTGTTATTAAATGGCTTTGTACGAAGTGGATTAAACTCCTGATTTATTGTTTAGCAGGAGAATTGCTCATTGTTCAGCAGGAATTTATGTTTGTTTACCAGGAGAATCAGAGATGAGTAACTCATACTGATGGTGACAATTTCAGTAAGTTAATTTCTTTTCTGATAATGAAATAAAGTCCTCGGTCAGGCCTTGCCCCCCTATCACCATCTATCATTATTCACTCAGTTTTTGGGCCATGCTTACAAATGTTTTTCTTACCATTCCTGCATCTGTTCAAGTCCTGAGTGTAACAGGTGGGTTCTTTACCCTCCTTCCTGCATCTGCCTCACTCCTGTGCACATTTTCTCTTTCATTTTTCTTCCTCTTAAAAAAAAAAAATTTTTTTTTGGAAATTCCCCTTTGTAACTACAAACAGTAGGATACTGTACAGCCCTTGATTTATTAGTACTGATACTGTTATGGCACGTTTGAGTCTTGTTCTGCCTAATTAAAATGTTCTGAAGGAATTCTTAGCAGCAAATAACGTGAAGACAAACATAAGGAGCACCAGAGTTACCTACACATGCACCTAAGCTGGGGATGCTTAGGAAAGCCTTTCCATTGCTTTTAAGCAAGATTTGGGGTGATTTATTTCCTCTTGAAATTCTGTCTCGCTGGTTTGGTTCTGTATATACATCTATCTGCGATGATCCTGATGGGTCCCTTCCAGCTCGGCAGATTTCTGTGACTGTGTGATGTACAGATTCTTTTCTTAGCAGCCTCCCACATGGAGTGAGGATAAAGGCAAGCTTTGGGAAGGCAGGCTGGCAGGAGAGGGGCTGGGTGAGACCCGGGCCGAGCCTTATGGAATCAATCCTCTGCTCTGAGGCACGAGGGGCGGCTGCCGGACGGGCACTCCTGGTAAGGAGCCTCCCAAGCCTTCCCGCCGTCCCAGACTGCGGGCTGAGGAAGAGGTTTGCGAGCGGACGATGTGGGAAGGCAGCGAGCCCTCCCCGCCGAGCTGTGCCGGCCCTGTGCTCGCTCCCAGCCCGGCTGTGCCAGCCCCGCGCAGCCATTTGTGAATGAGGCACCAGAAGGGGAGGAGGGACCGCGCTACAATAGCAGCCTGCTCCTGCCTTTCATTCACTCCCTGCCTCTCAGCAGTACTATGGCCCATTTTTAAAAAAAACAAATTGCATTCCTGCTTTTTTTCTCATTGGATCAGTTGTGTGGCTCACTTTGCTTCCACGCTGTTGCCTTCCTGCATCCCTTCCCCTTTCCCCTCTGGAGCCCACCCCTGGGATGAGGGTCATGGCTCCTGGGTTTGATTTTTCTCTAAAACAAACCACCCAGCCACTCTGTTTCCCTTCTCCCCCGTGGGCAGAGCTGTAAAGCCTGTCTTGACCCACCTCTCCCCTCTTAGGCTTTTGGAAGGACTGCTCAGGAAGTTGCCAGGTACTTGAATGGTGCTGCTCACCACCTCTTCCTACAGACTTATTATTACAGCTTTCTCCATAGATTTACTGCCCAACACTACACACAGAAAAACAGAGGGTTCTACCAGGCACTCTGAGAAATGTAAAGGACAGTTATAGTTGTGACTGCTTAACCAACCCCAAATTGTTAAAGAGGAGTTTCAGCTCAAAGCAATGTCCACGTGGAGGCCAAGAATTTTGCCAGGACCCCTGTGCTATCAGAGTAAGTATTCAATCTAATTAAGCATTCCAGAATGCACACCAGGGACACACTGTGCCCCTCGGTGCAGGTGTGGTGGTGTTGCCTAAAACAGGAGGAATAATTCTCTGGACAGTTTTGAGCATAGAAAGGCAAAAAGCAGCTCTTTAATTGTGGCTCCTTTGGTGCACAAAATACATTGCACACACTGACAGTATAGGCCTTTAAAATTTTTATAATCCCATCTAATGACAGTATCTGGACATTACCTCATCGGTTACACCCATCCCCAGAACTGTCCCTCCCATTGTCCTGCCCTTGCCACGCCTCCCAAATTTGAGCTGGTGGACCCCAACCAACCACCCCTTCCTCCCAACCCTCATCATCCTCATCATCTCTGTCCTTCTTGGAAGGGCTTCAAGGTCTCTGGGTAGTTTTGACTGGTCGTATCGAGTGGTGTGACCCTGTTATGTCTTATTCTAAGTACATTTCTACCGATAAGGTGTTTTTTCCACCGTGCTGAAATCTTTGTCCGTTCGAATTCTTGACGAGGAACGTTAAACAGCGTTTCCAGAAATCTTGTGCAAAGGTGCTTAGAGAGCTGAAAGTGCTGTTCTAAAAGAGCTACACTACAATTTTATATAATACAGATTTTAAGGCATCAGTGGCAGCGCTCCGTGTGTCCTGTGTCACCAGCCCCTGCTGGGAAGCCTGAGCCAGGCTGGAGGCTCAGGGAGAACTGGGAGAAGGGGGCCTGTGGCTCCTGCAGAGCTCTCTCTCTTTCCCCCTCCCAGCTACTTTAGGTAGCCCATTATTTTCGGCACTTCAGAGCCCTTTGCTGTGACTGCATTGAGGCCGGGTGACAATGGCACCCTTGCTTCCTATTCACCCAAAATGAAGAGACAGGCCATTGTCCTGAGCATAATTGAGCCTCTATCAAAAGAAAACCACAAAGAGACAGGCAACTCAGTTAAAGCTGCTGGTTTGAGCTCTTAACAGTGGAGGCTGTTTAGGACCAGAAACCTAATTACCAACAGTAAGTTTTTTAAAGCCAGGGCAGCATTCCTTTTGAATATAAGGTGTGCAGGTTAAATTACTGTTTTCTTTAAGATATTGAATGTTATTTATAAGCAGTGGTATCGCTGATGACACCTCAGAAACCACCTACTTGACAAATTTGATTTTTTTTTTTAAACCCAAACTAGGTTCACAAGAGATAATAAGGAAAATCTCAGTAAAGGGTAAGGATCTCCAAGCTGGCCTGTGACTTCAGAAAGACTCTTTAAAAGGCTTGTTTGGCCAGATATTGGACAGTGATGAAAAGGTTGGTTAGTATGGTGAGGGAAACTGATTTCCTGGTTTTTTTGTGTGATTCTTTGGGAATTGTATCTAGTGGAAATGAATTGTCTCAGGGGTGGGGGAGGAAGGTTCATCTTGTCTTTTTCCTTTTAGTATTAGGATTCTGAAATGATTTTTCAACTGGGTGGTCATCTTACTTTTGCATTTACGTTCTCCACCCCGTGTGTATGGGCAGGCAGGGCTGAGCAGAGCTTTGCTCACCCCTCCTCAAAGCAAATTCTGGCCAGACCAGTTTACATTCCGGTGATATCAAAGTAAGCAGTGATATAAACTCCTAATGATATAAAATCTGGTTCCCTCAGATCCATCTCCCTTTAGTGTTGGCGTTAAGGGCCGCTTTGTGACTCGGATCCATTAGTGTAGACACAGGAAAAGCCTTGAGGGATGAGTAAGCTGAGATGACTTGAGAGGCTTGTGGGCTACAAAAGGCTGGCTCATAATGACTGGAATGAGGCTTCAGGTTGCTACAAAAGATGTCTGAAGATGATGAGAGCTTTTTGATGATGAGAAATACACAAAAAATGGGCTATACTGCAGAAATCAGTTTTTATGTGAAGAGTTGAGTACTTGGGGCATAGTTTGGGCATAGGAGCTGCACCTTCAAGACCAGCATGTGGAAAGGTTTTGAGGAGGAGGACCAGGCAGACTTGGATGTTCTTCCACCCAACCTGCACAGTCTTATATTTGCATTTGTTTTCCTGATAGTCACTCAAACCAGCATGTTGTTCCCATGTGAGTGTGGCTGCAGATGTGTTTAATATCACCTCACCAAAGTCACGCAGAGCCATCTGCAAAATCCCGTTTCAAATGTTCCAGGGAGTTTGTTTGGGCCAGTTTTTATTTGAGTTTTCTGTAAACAAGGAAGATAACTGAATATTTTGGGTTTCTTTTTCTGGAAGGACCTTCTCGGTCTGTCCCTGCAGTTCTGTATCAGTTGTGTTGGTAGGATGCTCAGCAAAGCACACACTGCTGAGATATTTTGTGAGGTTGTCGGCTCATCACGTTTGGTTCAGGAGATATCCTTGATGCTGGAACTCGCGATCTCTCGTGGACCTGGCTCAGAGAAAACCCGCATCATGGGAGGTGGATGGCTTGGGAATTGTCATCAGCCATATCACTCCCTGCAAATTCCTGCCCAACTATTTTTTGTGTTTGGAAATGTGCAAAGCCTGTCAGTGTGCCAGTTTTATAGAACCGTTGAAGAAAGTGTAGGAAAGAGCTCATCTTGCACCACATAAGTGAGCTCTTCCTGTGGAGGTTAAGTAAGCGGACTGTGAACTCCAGGGATCAAAGGCAGACACACTTCACCAACCAGGAACTTTAGAGGTTTAGCTCCAGGCAACATTCAGTGGTTGCCCTCCAATTCTGAGCCCTCTGCTAATAAAACTCCTTTCTCCTTCCCTGAGCTTTACCTAGTTGCACGTTAGGGACTAGGATTTGGGAAGGGAAGTGGGGAGGGATGTGTTTGTGGCTTTGCAGTTTCAGACATGTTCTTTGGGGGTTTTGTAAGCTATTTAGTGAAGCTGAGCTGAAACAAAGAAGGAAAATACCTCTTAGTTTCCTCATATTAATATATTATTAAACAAACAAACCCATAACAATTGTCAAGTTATTTTTGGTATGTGGAAAATATATATTATTTTATTTTGTGGTTATCTTGTCTTAAAATTAAATTCATTTGTTGCCAATGGTAGGCTGAGAGGAGACAGGGGAAATCCCGGATTTTCTAATCTGTATATCTCGCATGAGCTAAGCCTCTATTCTGTGCTTGTTAGGTGATTTCCATTTGAGCAGCTTCAACATAACACAATTAAAGACTCAAAACGAGCCCGTGGGGTAAACTGATGGACTGTTCCCATTCTTCAGAGAGGAGCCAGGTGGAGAGAGCCAAGGCAGAGTTCCGTGTAGGTACATGGAGCTGTGACCTTGCTGCAGGTTAAAACTGTGCACAAACTACTGGCTTGGATACCCTTTGCAGTTCCCACATTCGAGGAGGAACTCTGTCCTCGTGCATCTTGGCTGCATCCGGTTTTAAAACATCCCTGTGATCTCCACGTGAATTCTTTTTCCTGTAGGACACACACTTAGTGCAGTGTTTCCAGGCCAGTTGGGTGTTCTGAACCTAAAGAACACGTTATCTGCATCTCTGCCTGTCTCACTGATTTCTTGCCTTGCATGACGTAAATTTGCCTTCTTTTATTTATGTCTGGGCCAGAAACTTTTTATCTGTGGTCCATGAGAAATGGGCTGATAAATAAGGTGATACTGTGTGATGTTATTACACATTGTTCTGGGCTTTAGTTGATTCTGAGCTACTGAAGGAATTTTTTAATTGCCACTGACTGGAGCCCTTTTTAAACAAATTGAAAAACAAACCCCAAACCCCACCACCAAAGCAAAACATGGCCCTTCTGTGTTGTTGTATGCTGGAATCTCTGCCTTGGAGGTAATTAGAAATGTAACTGTTCTCCTTAATGGGATTTCTACACAGCTGTATTTTTTTCCAAGCATGTCTGGGTGCAGCTGGTTGAACAAAAACACAATAAACATGAGGAATAGCTGGTTTTGTACTTAGGTTTTTAAATACATGTGTGTGTTATATATTTATTTAAGAGCAGATCCTGTGAAGCAGATCCTGTGTAACTCTGAGTTAGTTACACAGAGTAGTCTGGAGAACTTTTCAAAGTGACCTTGGGAAGGGCAGATGCAGTTCTGGGGTGCAGGTTTTGCTGCTCACTGTGAGTGATCCGTGTCCTTTGGTTATACAGACCTACAGCCCGTGTTCAGCTGCTGAGGGAGGTGGAGAGGGGTTGGTTATTATTTGCTTTTGTTTTGGTTCTTTTTGTTTTATTTTGCTCTGTGTTTTGTTTTTGTTTTTTTTAGACTGCTGTAGCTTGTCTCCGTGCCCCTGTGTTTCCAACAAATAAAAAGATGAGCTTGGACGTGGGTCAGAACTGCAGTTGCTCACCATTGGGGGTGACTTGCTTTGAAAGTGGCCCCATCTATGATAACCTTGCAGTTTGTCCTTCTCAAATCATAACTGTGTACTGGGGACTTGACATCTCATGGCCAGGGATGAAAGTCCTTTATCACAATTTGAGCTCCCTGACTTCACTGAAAGACGAAACTCTACGCAGGAGGCTCGTGGGAAGGGCGGCACAAAATGCCGTGGCAGCCTTGACTGGGACAGTTTATGTAGCTTTTCAGCACTCTTTAGGTGTTTTTCAGTACTGTTTAGGTGTTTGCTCCTGTAACGTGGTCTTCAGGGAGCCCCGTTCAGAAATAAATGGATTTTGTTTTCAGCAGGAGTTTATTAAGGCACTTTTGTCTCCCTTCCTTCACAGTCCAAGCACATGCAGCTCCCAACTGGCAGCTTTGCCTCTCTGTGTGTTGCTCTCCTTGCCATGTGAATGCAAAATACCTTCCCATTTCAGTTCTCCAGGTACAGGTTGAGGCCTTTTGCATTTTTTTTTTTATGCAGTCCTGCAGTTCTGATGTGTGGATCAGGATGTGCTCCTTTTTCTTGTCTTTGCTCACTGCCATGTTTCAGGTAGCCACTAATGTACCTCCAGCTCTGGAACCAACAACCACGGGGGCCTAGGAACAGAAGCTGTGTGTGCCTGTTGTGACTGACTGACCTCCTCCTCTGGGTGGAATGGGACAAACAGGTTAGGCAGAAGGAACTGTGCTTGTCAGCAGTGTTTCTACCAGGGCAGTGAGGCTGGGAATGTAAAGAAAAATGCAGGATCACCAACCTTTACCTTAAAGGCAGTGCGTTGCCTCTGAAAGCCTTGGCTTGTAGCCTGGGAACTTGAAGCAAAACAAAAAAGCAATGATTGTGGTGATAGCAGAGAAGGTTGTTGACCAGTGATATTTTGGTTGCTTGGCAGGACTGGGAGACTGTGTGCTGCTCCTCAGAAAACACACAGCTCTGAAGTGCAGCCTTGGAAAACAACAAAACCAAAACAAACAAACCCCCCCCCCCCAACAAAATCCCCCAAACAACCAGCCCTGTCACAGAAACAAACTCTGTTCAGATCAGGACGTTTGCAGGCACTGTGTCACTGCCACAGGGCCGACTGGCTGAGGGCACAGGCACAGCTCTTGTTTGCAGGGATTGTGTGTGGGATGAGGAGCCCAGGCTGGTGGCCAGGCCATACTCAAAGTCTCTCCTTACTGGGCTGGCCTGCTGAAACAGAGACTGGGAGATACAAAACTAGATGTTATGTGTTGAGCCCTTGATGATGCTACAGTTCATAAATAGGGAACCAAGCAACATGTACGTGGAAGTTCTCTCTGGGTTCCTTCTAATGTACTGGAGTACTGAATGTACCCTATAAAGTTATTACATGCTGTTTTCTTTCCACTGCCATCTGTTATCTCTCTTCTGGTCCTTATCTTTAACTCTGCAAATCCTCTTAGAAATTTCTTGAAAATACTGAAAGGGGAAGCTGGCTCTTAGGTAATGCTTTTATTCATGGAGTATTTGTTTTTGTTTGCACCACCCTCTTTATTTCATTCTGGTATCTCTTTATGTATTTTGGGTGCAAGACTGGTGTGATCTAACTTGTTGATTCCAGTAATATCGTGTCACGTAATTTAAGAACGAAGCACTGGAAATCTTAAGTTCTGTAAGCTTGTCCCTCAAATAAAAAATAAATAGTATGAGATGCACCAGCCTTTTCCATCTGACAAACACCCAGTGTAAAAGCAACTTATTTCCATGCTCATAGAAGCTGTTCCTTCCCAAACTCAAATTTTAGAAACCCCGAGAGTGAGCTCCTGCTACATGTAATACCTTATGTTTATTGTTATTGTAGGGATTTGGTTCACACTGGGAAGGGCACTGTGGGCTCTCAGGGATGTTCTCTGTGTATGATACTGATGCTCCTCGGTGTTTTAATATTCTCCCAGGAAACTCTTGTGATCTAATGCATAAGGGGGAATAAAAGCAAAACGGGCAATAAGATGCTCGTGATGTTTATGGCATTTGAGGTGTGAAAGCAAGGGGAATGCATGTGAAGAGCATTCAGTTCTGTGCTTTGATCTCTTTTTAGGATAAGGAACTGCTATCTTGAAATGCTGCAGGTCCTTACGGCTGCAGAGCCGCTTTGGAGTATTTAGGAGTTTAAAAACAGGGGAACAGAAGGATTGTTCTGTTTGTGAGGGTGGGAAAGGACTTTCCCCCTTCTTTTGGTAACTCAGAATCCTTCGGTTTCCTCGCTCTCAAAATGAAGGCAGTCACAAGCGATGGCTGAATATGATACTGTTTGTTCCGTTTATATAAATTTTGCTTTGAGTCGAGTTCTGGCAGCTCTGCTGAGTGGGAAGCTGATATGTTTGGCCTCTGTAATGGCTGTGTGGGCTGTCATTAGGAGGTGTTTTGCAGAAGTTGCTGTATCTTACCTTCTCACTTCGTTCTGAAGCTTCAACATGCGATCTGCCCTCTCCCAGCTGGCACTGAATTTGTGGGTCTGAAGTGGATTTAAAATCCCTGGGTTGCCAGGCTTGCACAGAACAGAGCTCGTGTTGCAGATCTGGTGGGAGCTGCTGCTCTGCCTTTCTGGGTTTGCACCCGGAGTATTTTTACTATCAAGGTACCTGTGTAATTATGGGATACTACCTTGCATTGCAAAGCAGGGTTTCCACCTTCAGATAAGCCTAAATACATGATCCTCACCTAGGTTAAGTCCTGCATCTTGTTATTAGAAGTTGGGCAGTGTTCTAGTAAAGCAAAATGGGATGAACTGGGAAAACAGGAGGACCATGAGGAAAAGATGAAGTTACCAGGTCGAACAGCACTATTTGAGGGGCTGTGTGAGGATGGTGGGAAACTCCTTGCTTCAGTAAGTAGTTAGTCTGACAAGATCACAGAAGTAGAGTATGCCAACAAATTAGCCCTTAAATAGTCGAATTAAAAAATGAAGTTAAAAAGGAAATGATCTTTTTTCCTGGCAGTTGGTGCAATTACAAAGTAATTGTAATGAGAGTTAAGGGGCAAACTTCATGGAGACCCCAACACCGGTCATGTGAGATGGAGGAGGCACTTGTCAGGGTTGTCAAAGGATGCAGCATATGTAAAGAAGGCAAATGTAGTTTCTATATTCTCCAGAAAAACTCTGGAGATTTCCCTCTGAATTATCCGTATGTATGGAGGAATTTTAACTTGCATGGCCATGGAATTCTCTTCAGGGTTTAGGCAAACATTCATCGAGGAGGCCTACAAAACATCAAGGCAGAAATGAGCAGGAGAGCAGCTCTAGCAGATAAGCATTGCAAATGCTCAGATACTTATCTGAATCTTTTTGGTTTAGAAATTGGATTTGGGAATCTTGAGAGAGTCTGTTCTCACGATAAGGTGCCTTGTAAAAGCCCAGGCTCCCACCAGTCAAGAACAGTGCAGGTTTAGCCTTTCATTTAAAGGATTGAATCCCAGAGCTGAACTGAGGTGGTGTAAGATGTGCCTTGAATCTAAATATCACAGTAATATATGGGTAAAAGTTTTTAGGAAGTATGAAATTTGGTATGGGAAATTTTTAAATTTTTTTAAATTAAATACTTTTCTTAAAGTGCTCATGGTTTTCATGCTTATATTTTAAAGTGTAATACACAGGTAAAAAAGCAGTATAGGAATAGGTGTAAATGCCCTTTTCTGACTCTTGGCTCTGATGATCCACACTGATCTCCCAAGCCCTCAGTAAACCAGGATGTGGCTGTACCAGTGATCACCATTCTCCCAAAATCATCCATGTTCCTCTGGGCTGAGGGATTTACTGAGCCCGGGCTGGAGATTGTCAAGACAGAGGTTGTTTGAAGTAGGTCGCAGAATGAAGCAGTTTTGCATTAATTTGATTACCCACAGAATCCATTGAGAAATGCTGTTTTTATTCAACTCTGTCACTCTGAGCAGTGTACATGACGTCACTGTGTCTGCCAGATACATCTCCAAATGTTCCAGCTGTAGCCAGAACCTGAGAAGAGGAAAACACAGAAGCACTGTAACCCCAGACTAAGCTCCTACATGAGTGTAGGGTGGAAACCTGTTGTACCCAGGTGATGGGTGGTGGCTTAAATCTCTCTGCAAATTATCACTAATGAGTCTGGAGTTAAAAATAGGCATGTGTGTGTAGAGAGGTGGGGCAAATACTTCTGACAAACAAATAAAAGTTTGCTTCATTAATTTTATTTGATTTTTTTTTTACGTGCCTTAGTGCAGTTTGGTAGAGTCTTGGTGTGGGCATCCCAACTTCCAGCACATCCTGAGTGTTATGCCATGAGATGGACAAGTACAGGAGCTGAGGGTGCTGCCCTGCCAGGCTGGGGCTGGCAGAGGTGAAGCCAGGGAGGGAAACTTCAGCCTTCAGATGCTCAGGTGTGCCCTGTGGCTATCCAGTGACTTACAGAAATTCTCCTTTTGTAGAAAAGGTGAACACCTTTCAAATACACCATCATGTCTCAAAGCACGTTTTTGAAAGCATGACCAGGTCAGGTCAATGATCAAGTGATTTTTGCTCCATTTTCTGTGTGCCTCTTTATGCCTCAGCCTATGGAAAAACAGGCAGTTTCCATCTATAGCTGCATCTTGGAAAGTTTTTTTTTTGTCATATATTTTTATTCTGTACTCCCTTTTTTTTCCCTGCAAGTTTTGCAGCAGGCATTTTGCATAAATTTGTCATAAATTTGGTTTAATTGCTGTGGCCAGCACCTGCCCCTTGTTTTCTCTACACCAGGCGTGGTGGGTGTTTTTGAAGTGCAGTTTGGATCACTTTACCTGCACTGATGCATTTACTGACGTCTTTTTGCTGCACTTCAAAACCCAAACAAAACAACCTGATTTACTGCAAACTTGGCACAACTACCCGTGCTCTTGCAACTGGCCACACGTCCTCTGCTTCTGTTGTAAGGAACACTCTGTTTGGTCTCATAGCTGACTTCATGCTGTTATATATGGTTTACAGAGAATAATAGACTATGTTATGCATAAATAATATGTCATGGTAAACACTTGGCTTTGGGGAGATGACAGTGCTGAGGTGGTACCAGTACAGGCTGCTCCACTAAGGAGAATTAATGCATATTTTGGGCAGGCAGGGTTGGGCACTTCTGTTCCTCTGGCTTTTCCCAGCCTGAGTACTTCCTCATGCAGCTGATATGTATAATATATATAATTTTTGAATGTTCTTATCTCCGAGGTGGGGTAACCAGCTTGAATCATTTGTTTGGCAGAAGTGTTTCACCCCGAGCCCCGGGACAGCCAAACCCGCAGCTGCTTTGGGTTCCAGGCCGGCGCTTCCCGGGACATGAAAGGCGAGGAGTGCCTGGCATGGCCGGGGACTGGGGAGCACTGGGGCTCCTTTGATGTTGCCGGGGCGGGTTGTTTTCTAATCCTTAACGTGAAGGAGAAGGTGAATCAGTCCGGGAATTACAGTGCTCAGGTTTCCCAACTCGAATGGGTGACTCTTTCAAAACACTTTATAGGCAGAAAAGGTCTTTTCATTGTTTTCTTTTAATATCCCCAGCTCAGCCCTGCCTGGGCTGCAGTGGCTGCCCTCAGACAGCTTCATCTGGGACCCAGCAAGAGGATGGGCTCATACAGGGGCACTCCTTGGGCCGGGGGAGCAGCTGATGTGCCCCAGTGGGTGCAGGTCACCAGCACCCCCAAATCTGCCCCGCAGTGCTCCCGAAGGGTCCCTTCCTGGGCAAACAAGAGGTGCTGCTCCATGTGAGGTCTGTGGCAGGGCCAGAGGGGCTTTATAATCAGCTTTTGTTTGTTTGCTTTTTGCTGCCTGTATTGGTGTGAGTGTAGCAGGAGCCCCCGATGGCCGGCGCTCCACAGTCCCAGGGAGGGACAGGAAGGCGAAGGAGTAGGGAAGGAGCGGAGCAGGAGCGAGAGGCCCCAAGCCCTGAAAGCCGGCCTTTGTGTCCCCCTCCCCCCGGGCCCTGCCTGGGGCAAAACATTCCACAATCCAGCTATTGTCTGCTCGGGAAAGTCCACGGCATCCTATTGCAATTATTTATGAAAGGAAATATTTGATGTTTTTGTGGAAGGTGGGTGGGGGAAGCTGAGTTTACCTCTCTTCTTGTTTGGAGCTTAGTATTTCTTGCTTTTGTTCTTCCTGTCCAGTTGTTCCAAATTTTTTCTGGACAGCAGAGTGCCCATGCCTGTAGTCTGTGCTGCAGGGAAAGTCCTGCTATGGAAACAACTCCCCCCCCCCCAATTCTACAGAACTTCATTCAGTGTCATAAATAACAGGTACCCACAAACTCCTTCTGGGGATTTGGTTCACGTCCTTCACGTTTTGTCTAGTGTGTTTTACTGCAGTAGCATTTGGAAGTGTTAGATTTTCCTCAGTTTTCCCTGGAAGTGTAGGCGTAGTGAGAGAAGGAAGGAGCTTGGGAGGATCCAGAAGAAGATGATCCTGATGGAAAGGCTCAAAATAAATGACATAACTTGAACCCGCTTTTCTCAGCATGGGCCCTCTCTGCAGGTGACATAGAAAGCATCAGATATGTAGATTAATACTAATAAATAAAAGCCTTTACACACTTGCAGAAGATAACTACACTAAAAAATACTAAAAGTCATGCTTAAATGTCCAACATGTTGCAATACCTTTCACTTTGTGACAGTACTGTGCAAAATAAATCTGAGCCATTTTCCTAAAGGCCAAGTCATCCCACGTTTTTTGAACTGAGCTTGAGAAATTCTGTTATAGGTGACTGATGGGCTGCTATAACACGATTTCCAAAAGCAATATACCTGAGAGTGATGCTCATCAGTATTGTTTCATCACATCTATCGTAGGAACTTGCTTCATGTGTTTTTTGGTGAGATATTTCATTCTTGCTGGTGGATTTGTGAGCTTCTGTGCTTGTTGGCTTTGACCTGTCTATGGGAACTGTCTCATGATGCCTTGTCTTGCATCTGGCATGTGGTGGAAGAGTCCTTTTGACTCCTCCAGTCCTCTTTGGATCCTTTTTAGGCTGACAGGTCTAATTGCTTGGTTGAGGGAATGTCAGGAAGGCACATGGAGAGCTGTGGTGGTTGGGAGGAAAGGTTTGGAAACTGCCAGTGCCTCACAGTCAGAATAAGAGTGAGGACAACCCAACTTGGTCATTCCTTGAAAAAATTAGACTGGGGAGTAAACATTTTCCTTTTGCCAAAGGAGCTAAAAAGTGCCATTTCACTGGAAACTAGGACAGTTCCCTGAGGCCATTCCTGCTCCGAGGTGTGCTCAGGTGAGGCGTTGGGCGCTGCTGGAGTTGTTCTTGCTGAGCTGCATGGGGGCAGAGTGTGTGTTCTTGTGAGTGATGAGAATCCACTGCTTTGTGCAGAACGGAGCACTTGGATTTTTAGAGCCTTCTAGAAAGTGTGTGATAAATGAAGAGGTTGTTACATGTCCTGCTTAGCGACTGCAGCCTGTTTTGCTGAAGTCAGGGAAACCTTTCTGAGCCAGAAGGCTCCTTGTGGTGCTCTAAGCGTGACCTGCTCCCTTGTGATAGTAGCAAAGAGCAGATCTGTCTTCCAGCAGCTGCCTGTGGCTCTGCAGGACAGACAGACTGAACTGTACCTGGGTTGTCCCTGCTCCAGGTGGGCTTTACCCTCTTAACCCCCATCCACACACATGGATGAGAACAGGTTCTGCCATTTTTAGTCATTTCTCACATGGCAGCAGGGAGACTTTGATTCCTGAGATCACAGCTGGTGGAAAATACCCCTGTGAAACTCCATATCCCAAACTACACATGGTAAACAAAAGAAAATCTCACTCTCTATTTCCTGAATTTCACCAGTGTTTTTCCCCTCATCTTGTTGCTGCCTAGGAGTTGAAGCTAGAACAGTTTCACAGCATTTTCATTTCATTTGCACATAAAAACATTGAGTTTCCTTGTGTCTAAGGAGGGATGAATTCCTGTCCTGGTAACGTGCTGAGGTAGGAAGCAGTATCTATTAAAACTTAAATTATTAAGATGCAGTCTTAAAAGTAGTTCTGGTGTTTTTGGAGGATGCTTTTTAAAATAAAGCCAAACACATTGATTTAGTGTCCTGAAATACTTATGTTCTCTTAATATAGAAGAAATAGTGACATCATAACATGTGCAGGTGATTGGGGTGGTGAAGCTGTACGTGAATTCAGGCAGAACTCAAGTTATGTTGGCTTGAATTTATACAGTGGTTTGTGGTACTGCCTGTCGTGCACAAGAAGCTTTTCTTTGTAGGCTGTATTGGGATGGATCTGAGCTACACTCCTGCATGGCAAGATGCTGGCCTGTCCATGTGCCTGGGAATGGCCAGAGGCTTGGGATTTTTAGGATGGCCATCCCTTAGGGTTGTGCTTTTCCCACAGGATACATGGATGCCGTGGGTTACGGACAAACACTCCAAGTGCACAGTGCTGGGAGTGAGCAGAAAATGCATTTTGCAAATACAGGAACGAGTTTCAGGAGCAGGATTGTATTTGCTTAATTGATTTTGTGTAAATAGTTCATAAAACATGTTTAAACTGCAGGCTCTGTAGTTACTTTAGGATCCATAAGCCTGAGAGTCGCTGCCCTGCCGTCAGCTCAGGCTCAGCATCGACTCAGGTATTTTTGTACTTGTTTGAAACTGCTCTTGTGCCCGATTGATCTGTGTTCATGTGCACATGAATAAATCATACACAGATGCATTTGGATACACACACATCCTGGGGTGTGTGTGCTGAACAGAAAACACACGGTGTGGTGGGTACACAGAGCCAGAGCAGCCCTTTTCTCAGTTTATTTTCCCAAAGCATTGTTGCAGAGCAGATATATTTTCCTACGGTCGTATGTGCTATAAAATAATATTTTTCAAGATGGGGAAAATATCGAGTTACTTTCATTCCGTGCTTGTACAAAAATCACTTGAGAAATTAACATTCTTGTGTCTCAGGTTACAGGCACCCGAGTTCAGGAGGGGCGAGTGTGTGAGGGGAAGCAGGATGTGAGGGTGGAACAAAGGCAGCCTCGTGTTGTGGAGGGTGAACAGGGATGATACTCTTCGTGTTGGTAACAAAAGAAGGGGTGCTCTTGAGGAGTCTTTGGAGGAATTTGCCCTGCCCTGCTCTCATCCACGTTGTGCATCCCTGTGCGTGGCTGTTGGTAACTGCTCTCTGTTGTTGCACTGCATGTGGTTTCCATTTTCCGCTCTTCAAGTCTCCCTCTGCAACAGATTCCTGAAGAAATTTTGCTCTAACTCTTGCTGGAGGCCTGTGACCCCTGGTGAGCCTCCCAGCACTGTGGCCTTTCCCAGCTCATGGTCCCATGTGGAGAGGTTCTGCCGTGGCTGTTGGGTGTGCAGGGCAGCCCAAGGTGGGCAGGCTCGGGGCTGCCTCGCTCCCTCCGCCGGAGCTGTGTGAGGTCCGGAGGTCCCTGGAAGGGGGAAGCTGAAATGCAAACATGAGGCTGGATAATAAAATGATGTCACTGGCAGCCAATCCAGAGGGCTGATGTCACACCCCTGGCAGGCCCCGCGCCCACAGGACCGGCAGCCCCTTCTCGCCAGTTGTCCCTTTCTCACTGCCGGGAGCAAACCTTTGCAAGTTTATTATTCGATAGTTAAGTGCACATAAAGCACAGCTCATCTCCTGCACTTCATGAGATTCCAAACTTTCCCAGAGCTGGGTGGGAGCTCTTGTAGCTCTTCCATGAAACACATGACAAGCAGGCAAAGTGATTTTCTTAGGGTTTTGTTTTTTTTTTTTTTTTTTTTTTTTTTTTTTTTTTTTTTTCTTTCTTTCAGCACTTGCTGTTCTGCCCTGTGTGTACTGGGCAGGATATGGTTGGTATGTGTTTAATGCTTTTGATGTGCCTTGTACACCGTTCTTATTTCCTTATTTATTTTGTGCCTTACGTTTCAGTCTTATTTTATATTAGCAAATCCCACAGATAAGCTCTAAATTGCTCATGTTGTTTCTGTCTCCTCCTATCCAGTTAACAGAGGCTGCATTGAGCATCTTGGTGGTTGAAGCTGCTGGAGGCTGTAGGAGCTGCTTATTATTTCTGAGTGAAATTTAATAGGTTTTCAAACCAGAGAGCTGAGGCACCCTTTTTGATACTCAAAACAATGACTGTATCTACAGTTTGAGGTAGATTTAAAAGAAATAAAAATAATTGTACTCTCTGAGGACATTGTTGGTGCCAGCCAGAGAAGAAAGATGTGAGCAAACAGATCTAGAACAGAAATTTAATTTTAGAGGATAGACAAAAGCCTGTATTATTATTTCTAGCACTTCCCTTTTTTTAATCATTTTATTTCTAATTTTTTTCTCCAGAAGCACAAATGGTGAGGAGGAAGAGGGAGGAAGGCTGTAGGTTTTGTCGTATAGGCTTCATCTGCATTTGGGATAAAGAGAAATAATGTCAGAGAGCTCTGATGGTTTTAGCTTTTCAGGGGTAGATAATCTTCTCCAATCCAGGTACTGGAACTTCTTTCCTATTTTAGGTACACTGGGTTTCACGTGGTATGCACAAGAGGTGCTTGATCAACTTTAAGGACAGCCATGTGACCCAGTTTGGGATGCTTGAAAATACTGCTGGAATGAGAGCTGAGCATGAGACTAGGGAAGCAGGAGTGAGGTGGTGTGAAGTGTGTTTTGGGTCACTTTTGGGGGGGGGGGTGTGAGAAGTAGAAACAGGTGTGTTGCCTTTATAAACTGAGAAGTGGCAGGTGAAGGGCTCTGAGCAGCTGATTCCTCCTGACCTGGGGCGGGGAAGTCGGAGCTGCTCCAGGCAGGAAGTGGAGCAGTGGAGGAGCCTGTGTGTCCTGTACAAACTGTTCATATCATAACCCAAATTAAAGGTTTTTGTTTTCACAGTGCAATATAGAAGTGATGTACTGTTTTGTAATTGTTTTCTTGGAGGGAGAGGGTAAAAAGCTGAAAACTGAAGAAGACTGGACATAAGGATGTTTTCGCTGCCTTCACCTGTGACTCACATTAATTCCTGGTAATTACCATAAAAACGGTAAATTTCGTATTGTAACACAAATTGGAGATGTCTGTAGGGCTGAGTTTGCCAGCAGAAGGACCACAGAATAGGTTATTTGATAAAGTGTGATACAAAAATGCACCAGAACGTGTGGCCCAACCACAGTAAGTTGTAGGTGTATCCTCGCCCCTTAATTGTGTTCTGCAGTTGTAAACAGGGCACAGTTCTGATCCTTTGTGGTAACAGAAATAATAACCTGCCATAAGAGAGTGTTTATCTGTGAAGTAAACCTGTTGAAATGTTAACATGCTCAACTTGTACAGAACTGTTGAGGTCCTTTAACGCAGTTCCACGTTCCTGGGCTGGATCTGTGAGTCGTGTGGATGGGGAGGCACCTCAGCAATGCTCCATTAAGTTGTTGGACTGGGCTTTGGGGTCCTGTGTTGGGAATTTCTGAACTATTACTGGTGTGTTTTACTTGTGCTGACTTGCTTGATGGCCTGGTTCTCTATTAATAGTGGATTGTGGTGATTTGTGAAGATTCCCTGGTGCAGTGACGTGGGGATGACTCCTCTGGTCGTGGGGACGGCTCCATTTTTGCCAGATGCCTTGGACATCCTCCCCCCTTCAGCTGGTGCACTACACCTCGAGCAGTCAGTCCCTTCTTTGCCAGCAAGGATGCTTTGGTGGAAGAATGAGGTAGTGGTGAGGTTTTTCTCCTCTTAAAACCTGGACTGGTGTTGTTTAAGAGGGCAGATGAAGGAGCTGGGGATTGAACTGTTACAAAAGGTTGGCTGGCACTGGCTGAAGTCACACAGCTTCTCTTTCCATCAGAGTCTTCTGTCGAATGAGCTTTAATTTTATATGTCAGTAATTTGACCAAAGGTGTATTCTGAGGCTGGACTTCACTTTGAGTAAGCCAATATTGAGTTTAAATTGACAGACATTTACCCAAAGGGCTTGGATCTACTTGTGCTCTTTGTTCTCAGCTGCCTCTTTGCCACTTCTCTGGTTTTGGGGGCTGAAGTGCCATCCCAGAGTGGCAGAGCTGCTCATCCTCTGTCTCCCCTGAGTGCTGCAGGATGCCTTGGCTACCTCGTGGCCTGGGGTTGTTCTGTTTGCTTCAAAACAGATGGAAAGAGCAGTGAGCAGGATCCTGCTGTTGCACTTTGGGATTCTTGCCTGTAGAGGGACGGTGCCTGCTCTAATTCAGTTTGTTTCTCTAGGAAGTGGACTCAGAAGAATACTGGAGTTATTTTGTCCCAAGAGAGCATCGTCCTAGTGACTCCAGGCTGTTTTGGAACATTTTGTGGCTTTAAAAATCTAATAACATGTACCAATTATAACCCAAAAAGAGGGTGGCTGTATTGGCATTAGTCTATTGGAAATTTTTTTCCTGGATATGATCATGCTGGAGACCAAAACCATTTCAAATGGACAAGAAATGACATCAGGGCACTTATGATCTTAGTATGGCTCAATGAGGCTCAGTGTTAATACTCTGTTTTCACCTCCCTTTTTGGTCGAAAAATAGGTGTTTCTTCTTTTAATATATGCTTTTGGTAATTCTACACTGTTGAGACTTTCAGCCATCTCATTTCTGACTGTATCTTCAGGAGAAAACAGTCACAGCTGATTCCCTTCCTCTACATCCAAACGAACCTTCCAAGTACCGAGATTAATAAAATACTGCAGACAACTATTAAGCTAGAATAAAAATTATTGAAACCAGCCTTTTAATGAACTAAAAAAGAAAGTGAGTGACCTGTACTCAGGATTTCCTGATGCATTTACACACAGGCCTTCATCAGCGTGATCTGCCCTGGAGTGATGGGTTCTCACTCCGGGACATTCTGGATTTTTTTTGGCATTAGAAGCTGTTGAATGTGAAGTAAACTGAGTTGGGAGTGTAGAGTCTTGTGACCAGTTTTGGACTGGAGATTTTTTTTTGCAGAACTGTCTTGTATGGTATTTAGTAGCATTTTATGGGATCAGAAGAGTTTTTTTGGATTAAATGGATAGATTATACAATCTAACTTCCATGTAGAGGCACCCACAATGTACAAGTCCACCTTAGGCAAATCTGTCATAAAGATTTGAAGTCCAGTTACATGGTGCCAGGAGTGTCTTCTCATTTTATTTAGAAATAATTACTTTAGATTTCTCTGAAATGTCACGTTACACCTTAGCTTGGACAGAATCTTTTAGATCAAGTTATGAACTGTTGAGGAAAATGAGTTATTAATGGGAACACAAAAAGCTGACACCAATGTAGTGAGAAGTGGAGGTGAAATGCCTCTTTGGAGAGAAATGCAGCATCTCAAGGTAGAAAAACATTTTTTTAAAGAAGGCACTATTTCAAAGGCTGAGGCTTTTTGAAAACAATTTGGTGCCAAAAGCTTAACCTGTTTTTCATAAACATGGTTGCTGGTTGGAGCCAAAACAAACAATTAAGGTCCTTAAATGAACCGAAGTGAGGAATCATTGCTGCCCCAGCAGACTGCTAAAAATGGTGAGTGAGGCTACATGTGAGTCAGGAAGGAAGGTCAGGAGCAGGGTCTTGGGGGGTGTGCAGGGTTTCCTGGTCGCTTCTTCCTCAGGGCTGCTTTTTCTGGAGATGTGCAGGAAAGATGGGAGTGAGACTTAGAGGTGGCTGTAACTTGACAGAAGAGGAAGGCAGGCCAGTATGGACTGTGGTGCATGTGAGCCAAAGACATCACTGTGCTGGGGATGTTTTATCCCCTGTCTTTGCTGTCTCTCCTTTTTGCCTTCTGCAGCACCCCCTGCCAAAGGCTGCATTTCCATGTGTCCCAGCCTCTGCCTGGCTGGATTGACACCCATTAAGCTTTGTTGGAAAATGTCCCCACTTCCTGTGACCTTTGGAGTCAAGCAGCTTTTCCCTGAGGGATGGATGCCTCCAAGGTGCTGAGGGTATTGATGGAGAGGTACATGAGGGCTCCCTGGAAGCTCATCCAGGGTGATCAGTAAAGGCAGGAGGAGCTGGCAGTGTCTTGGAGCACTCAATCACAATTTGTTATTTTCAGCAGTTTTAAAAGCAACCCTCCCATAGCACCTTTCAGAACTTTAATGATGATGTACAGAAGGGGATATAGTTTGTTTCTGTCTTTCTGCCTCTTGTGAGAGCCAGGCTGAGGCTTCTCAAAGTTTGCCATAAATCGCATCCCTCTGCTCCTACCTTGCTTTGTTTTCTCTGTTTCCATGAGCTTGGGGTGGCTCCATGTGATGGTAATTCAGAGAACAGCTGAAGATACATTTCTGCTGAGGGCATGGCCCAAAAGTACTTTACAGTCAGTTTTTTGGGGCTTCTACAAGTGAGCCAAGATCCATATAGAGATTCTGTGGAATGGATGTAGGGCATTGGGAAGGCTCTGGTGTCTGTGGGGATCTTGGGCAAGTCCCTCTATGTTTGTGCTTCAATTTGCTTTTCTAAACCACCTGTATAAAGATCTATAGGAAAAGTCCACGTTTTGCTTGACTCTAGAATTGCAGATACTAGTTGAGAAGTGGTTTTAAAATGTCCTCCAAAAGAACTGGACAACTTCTTGAGAGATACCATTGCAAACCATTGTAGCAACTGAATTTAATCTGCCTTTTGTACACTTCCGCTTGGGAAGTCGTTCCAGTCTATTCCAGAAAGTAGAGGGCTGCATTATAAGCAAAATCCCTTTCTCATGGACAAATACTCTGAATTTGAGAGACACTGCCTAGTGGCAACATTTCCCTTTACCTGTGTGCTCCTTGCCTGGCGGGTTAGAGGAGCTGGCAGGGAGGGTGAAGCTCTAGAAAGCTGTAAGAATGCAGTTTTCTCATGTGTTCCTTCACAGTCACAGGCATGGAAAGGACAGGCAGAGGGGAGGATTATTCACAACCATAAAGTGAAATGGAGTTTGAAGTTAATTTTGAATTTACCTACATAAACAAACCACGGGTGGTACAGTTTCTGTCCTCCTCTTTACTGTGTCTGTGAGGGAGGCGTCAAACAGCACATTATTTACGAGCTGTTGCAGAGATTGGACTTCTGCATGACACCTTCACCTGGTGAATGCTTTTGTGGAGAAAGAAGAATAGCTGTGCATTTCATTTCCCAATCCCCCACCTCCACAGCCATTCATTCCCAGGTTCTCTGACTGGACCATGGCAGCCTTTGGCTGTCTGGAGGTTTTTGCCAGTGAACTTGCAGGAAGTACTGGGAGAAAGATCAGCTGGATGTGTGCTCAGTTCACTATAAACAAAATATTTGTCTTTAAACATAAACCAAAAAGGAAGTGAAGCAAGGAGATGTTAGTAATCCTCCTTAAGGAGCGTAAGTAACGATGTCAATGTTGATTCTTTAAAAAAAAAAAAAAAAACAAAACATTTCTGCCTGTTAAAATTCTTCTCTGGGAGATGCAGAGCTTTCAGGAAGGCAGCAGAATTCCTATACAGGGAATACCTGCTAGTTGTTGGTGCAGTATGGCTTTGGGATTTTTAACATTGCATCAAATTTAGGGGCTAATGCACAGCTTCAGGGTCTGCATGTCACTGGAGAAGTTGCTTGAAGAGAGCAGGTGAAGCACTCTGGGCCACGGGTACAGGGACAGTCCCAACCCGAGCCAGTGCCTGGCTCTTGCTCAGCTACAGCTGGGTCCTGAGGAGCACTGAGGAATTCTGGCCTGATCCCCAGGTGTATCCTAGGGGTTCTTAGGTGGAGGTGGGCATGTTCCTGGTGAGCTGCAGGTTTCCTTTAAAACTCAAACTTTGAATTTAGACATTAGAAAGAACCTGCAACCTCTGACTGGGATGGGGACTCCAACTAACGTGGGAGCCCTGCTGACACATCTGTAGTGTTGGGTTTTTCTATGTGTGTTTTCTTACTGAAAATCACCAAGATTTTTCTTGTTGAAATCAATAAGAGCTCAAACTCACTTTTATAAATGTTCCCCGTTGCCACAGCAAGCAGCAGAACCTTTTTTAATAATTTTAGTGAGGAGAAGTCAGATGTCAGAACTACTGAGAGCAGTGATTTAGTAAGTACTTAAACCTGAAGGAGAATAAACCTTGATTAGTGGAGACAAATCTCAAATACTTAAAGGCACTTGGACAGAGCTTTTAACTAGCTGCTGTGTGAGTAAATAGTGTGCAGGCAGGAGCTGAAATGAATATCCTTGTGAATGACACGGTGAGCAGCTCCTGCAGCCAGGGCAGGATCACACAACATCCTGGTTCTTCTCATGTCACCCCACAACCAACAGATGTTGCCCTGGTTGCAGGGGTAGTAGAGCCCTGTGAGGAACAGAGGGATACTGGGCAGAGCACAAGCAAATTCCTGAAATACTTGAGAACTTCTTTGGAAAGCAGCTTTGGATGTTTGTTATCTCTTTGTTTCTGGAATAAATGTTGGGCTCCTGAGCAGGCAGAAGCAAATGATGAGCCTAATGCTGGACTTTCTGCAGCCATGGCTGCAGTAGATGGGTATTCTTTTCCTCTCTCCAAAGCAAGGGCTCCTCTCTTTGTTTTTGGCTTTTGGCACATGCTACCAAAATATTTGGAGTGCAGCGACGGGTGTATTTTCATCTGGAAAGTGGGAAATAAAACATATTTGTTCCTATGTGCAAATATTCTTTCCCCACAAAAATAAATGTTTGCTTTGTAAATCCAGTCTGCTGCTCTCTGGGAAGTGTGAATTCCCGGGAGTTCCTTTTGGGAGAGCAGGCACGTGCACTCCCAGGTTATCACAGTGCCAAAATAAAGGGGGCTCACAGCTCCCCTCCTGTTTGTAAGAACAGGTGAGACTTCTTAAAGAAAAGACCCTCGAGGAGTGGTTTAAGAGACCTTCTTAGGAAATGCCATTCATGCCAGAGCACATAACCTTCCTCCCCATCCCTTCCCCTGCATAGGAGGGGCTGTGGGATACAAAGGAGCCTGGGAGAGGGAATGCACATTCTTCTGTACAAAGGAAGCTCAGAATCCTATGGTATATGCATGGCTCTCTCTGTCTTCCCCCTTAAAAATGTTTTTCTTGACCTTGTAATCAGAGAATTTTTTTTCCTTATTAATTTTACTTTGGGTGGAGAGAAAAGGGAAAGACCTATTGTTGGGATGGAAGTTGCTGCCGGGGGCGACAATTGGGCCATTGTTGGGCTGTAATTCAGTCTGGGGCTCCAATGGGAGGTGGGAAGGAGGAAGAGGGATATGAACAAAACCAAGTATTAACTCTGTAATAATCTCCTGTTGTTTACCTTAACCAGGATAGCCAGAGGTTGGGTCCTATTTTTCCTGAAGGCTGATGAAACACAGAGTTATCACCAGGGGTGATGCCGCTCTCCCGTGAGCATCTGGGAGAGGGGGAAGAAGGGAACTTTTTTCCCCTCCAGCTGAGGACATGCAGTTATTTTTCTAAAGCCAAAATCAAAATTGTTAGTTGAAGGCAGAAACAGGCCTCAGGAAATGCTGTTTCTTCTGGCAGCAAGAGACAAAGATCCTTGTTCTTTAGACCAGCCTTTGTATAATTCAGAACAATAATAATTTTTTTTTAAAAATGTCTGATAAAGAACAAGTACTCATTATCATAATGTGTTAACAGGGCTATAATTAAGATTGTTCTTGTCACTTGTTTTTAATATTCTGCCTTCCTTTGGGAGTTCTTAATTGTTGAAAAAAATTAGCGTGTATTTACATTTGGTAAAAAGAGTTTTGGGGACCAAATGTTTTAGAGCAGCACTGTTTGCTTTTCTGGGGTCTTAAATGAATATGGGAGAGAAACATATTGAGAAAGAATGAAAAGATCCTGTGGATTAACTCAGGAGTTGCTCAGGCTCCATCCAGAAGTGGAAGCAACCACTTCACTCCCAGCTTCTTAAAAATGTATTGTCTACCCCATGTTTTGGATCGCCCCAAATATCCCAGGATCACTTTGGCATCACTCCCCCCACTCCATCCCTCCCAAGGGTGTGTTGTCAAGGCATTTATGCCACCAAACTGGTATATGTGCTCCTGCTTTGGAAGAGAGAGACTCCTTTTGAGGTTAGATAACATCTTTTATTATTTTGATTAGGGCTAGAAATGTACATCCTTCTTGGGTTTTGATTTTATTACACAATATTGATCCTGGGTGCTGACTGCTGCTGAACGCTGCTGCTCCCCTGGTCTGTGAGCCCCTGGATGGAGCAGTCACATGCACTCCAATGAAGACTCAAATATTCAGTTTTCATTAAAACTGTGGCTTCATCCTCAGTGAGACCTGGGATTTTAATGCTGTTTTCACTTGTGGCCTTGGCAGGTGACAGTGCTGGGAGGGAGCTCGAGGTACCTGAGCTTTGTTCACCCTCAGCTTTGACAGCTGGTTGCCTGCCAGGAACAGGGGAGGTTGTCATTAGTGCTTTTAATTTTTATGACCATTTGAGATTTCAAATGTTTACTCCTTGTTGTCGGCCATGGAGTCTTTGTGTTTAAAATAAATAATCTTGTTTTAAATTAGTGTTTCCTGGAGGAAGTTATCTGGCTATTGTAAAGTGCTCTGTCAACAGAGCTGCATCCTTGTACCAGCAGAGGAGGAAGGATCTCGTGTCAATACAGAGCTTGGGAGAGCTGACACAGAAAAAATTCCCATGGACAGGGCTTTCTGCTTCCTACTTTTTTTTTTGCACAGATGGGTCTCTTTGCTTTTGATTAAACATTAATCAAAAATCAATTTATGACTCCATGTAAGTGGTATTAGATAAGTCTCCGTTTATCCACGGTAAATAAAAACGTTCAGACAGGAACAAACAACAGTCTTGGTTTGGTTTGAGTTTAAAAGTAGATTGGGATAGAAAATTGTAATTAAAATTGCAGATTTTGTAATTGAATGTGTTCTTTTCTAATGAGAACATGTAGTTTAACTGTAGCAGGATAAAAAAAAACCATCATGGAAACATCTAAATGTTCTGCAAAAGAACACAATGTAAGACTTGAGAGATCTTTCAGAAGAAAAATGTAATCTTATTTTGTGAGTAAGGAGGAGATTTCTGAGTAGGTGAAGTGTAACCTTGAGGATGATGGACAGTTTGGGCAGCCCACAGGATTCTGGGGTCTGAATACTCAGATCCACTTCAAAAGCAGAATTCATTTCTGTACATTAAGATTATCTCTGGGTGGTAGAAGGAATGTGGAGCTGCAGTCCAGTGATTCGTAAGAATTACATGTGGGTTCAAGCATTTTACTTGCAATTAGTCTGACAGCAACTGGTTTTGAATTCAGGCTGAAGTACTGAAGACAAGTCTTTGTTTTCATGTGTGTGTGACTAGTTCTGGGTCTTTTGTCGTGCTGCTTTGTGCCTTTTCCAGTTCTCTCCCATCCTTTCTGAGCTGGAGGGATCAGAGTTGCAGTCCGTGCTTGAGATGTGAGCAACCTGCGCCTTTACAGTGTTAGAACGGCGTTTCTTTTATTTTTTAAACCATTTCAACAAAGTATCTGCAATTCAAAGTCCTCCCTGGGGTGGGTTTTGGTGAGGTCACCCCTCTGGGTCCCAAAGGAAGGATGCAACTGTGGGAAGGATCAGGAGATACGTCCTGGTGGGCTCCGGCACTGCGGCTTCCTGGTACACGATAAAAAGTGCTGGATGGAGCATTTGTTGTGCATGAATGATGTAGTAGTTGGAAAAACTTTTTGGCCAGCTTTGACTTGTTCTGTTTGTTAGTTTTGTTTGCACCCAGAGTGCAGGGAAGAGGATTGAATCAAGCTTTAGCATCCTCTCAGTTATTGGGCCAAATGCCACTACTTTTGCTGCCAACACAGCCTACAGAAGATGTGTAGGCATGAGGAGTGTGGGAGTTTCAGAATACACAGCATCTTTTAATTGACACGGGATTTGTAAAGTGCAGCTTGTATAACTGGTGACACCTAATCTCCCTTGTCCCTTCCAGGAGGCACGTTGATGATCCATATGCTTGATGGAGGTGTTTCTTTGTCTACGGGAGATAAGAACTGCGGAGCTGATCAGAGATGTCTTGCCTGTGATTTGCCTGCAGGCATGCAAATTTAAGCCATAAATTCAGATATTCTCTTGCTAGATGAAAGTTTAATCTTTTAATTTTTTTTAAAAAAGTTTTCCTCGTGCAAAAGGAGACTTCCTTCATTCCCCCCTTTTTAGGGGGGGAAAAAGGAGGCACAGGGATAAGGGAGGGGCTGCAGTGTTTGGTGTGAGATTAATTAATGGAAGGTTACACCACTGAGTCAGGTGCTGGGTGTTGCTTGCAAGTAGGTGGATGGGTGAAACAGAGCTTTGCAGGTATTTAGTTTCTTGATACAGTGTCATTCCTGCCCAGTGGCTCCTCCTGTCTGACCTCGCCTGATCCCCAGGAATTATCACACTGCTTTCCCAAGGTTCCTTTTGGAAGAACCTGTTAGGACAGCTTTGGCTTTTGGGGATGGAAGCCAGCAGCTCACAGAGTGTGCTGTGGGGACTCAGGAGAGCGTCCCTTGGAAGCAGGTGATACCTTAATCATGGAGTCATGCAGGTTGGAAAAGACCTTTAAGGTCATCGAGTCTGACCATGAACCGCACACTGTCAAGAGGACCAAAAACCAGGCTTAGGTAACTGAAAATGAGTTTTCAGAGACTGTATGTCCAGGAGAGCAGAGGAAACGAGGAGAGGGAAGAAAGGAGAGCGATCTATAAATATTTTATCACTAGGTATAGAAACAAGGTGTGCTGACATCTGTTTTTCTTTCCCAGTGCAGCTGTTCCTGCAGCGCCTGTGGAATAGCTTCAGCCTTCTCGGTGGCACTGTCCTCCTTAAAAACCAAATCAAGCACACACAAAACCCCCACAACACAGTGGAGTGCAAACTCTACTAAGCCTACAGACTGTAAACTTGCTGTTGTCAAGCTCTTAAGACTTTTCCCTGGAGCCCTGTGTGTTCCAGGTTGAGATTCCCTGCTCCGGGGCTGTTTGGGGCATCCACTGCTGTGAGTGCAGCAGCCTGGGGCCCCTGGGCTTTGTTGGGCAAGATTCTGATGTAACTTCCTAATTTTAAGCACAGGTAAAACCAGGAGAATTAATGTAGGTTCTTCATAGCCTTCAAGTCAGTTAGAGGTTTTCTTGTCATCATTATATCAGGAATTTAAAGGCAAGACTTGAAAGTGAGTGCTGGGTGGATTGCAGTTCCTACTTACTTTGCAGATGCTTTTACAGCAGGTCTTTTGTCCCTCTTTGTAAGCCCTTCTGTTTTGAATCTCAGCACCCTGACAGTTCTCATGTCTCCTTATATTCTAGTGTGTATCTGGACAAAAGAATCAATAGTGAGGAGCTGGGCACAAGTCTGAGGGCACTCTTTGCTCCCTCCCTACTCCCCCTCCCTCCCTTATTTTTTTTAATGCACAGATTTTGAGTGTTGTGAAAGGGCTCAGTCTGGTTTTTCTCTGTTTTGAGAAGATGGAAACAAAATGTCAGTGATGTTTCATTTAAATTTGTGCTTAATTTAGTGTTTCTTGATGTGTGATGTGTAGGCAGTGGTATAGGGATGTCTGCATACAGCTGTGTAAAAATTAGGAAATGCTGTGTGTTCTCTGGGACCACTTCAGGAGTAAACTGAGGCCAAATTTGTGTTCCCTTATAATATTCTGTTGCCATTGCCTCCAGAGCAGTGAGGCTTTTTTTTTGGTGTAGTTGTGCAGTGATGTGGAGAAGGAAATTTTTCATTGTGATCTCATCTTTAAGATTTAGTTTAATTTTTATTTTAATGCTGCCGGGCCTGTCCCTTTTTTCACTTTTAACATATCCTACAACGCAAATCACCTTCAGAACGTGATATGGTGACCATCGTGTCTAAAACACTCCAAAAGTTTCCTAAGCTAGATAGTTCCAGCCCCAACACACACAACTCTGTGCCTCCCAAAAACAGTCACCTGAAGGGAAAGACAGAGGCTGAAATGGAGCTGCTGAGCTGGGCCTGCCCTGGGCTGAGCTCACATTCCTCCAGCAGGGCCTGGGGCCTCTTTTGAAAGCAACCTTTCAGCTCATGGAGCTGCATTGTGTAAACATCTTCAGCAATAATTTATTCTCTTGAAAGAGGCCAAACTAATCCTGGTTGGAGCTGCCTTAGATGTGAGTGTGAGCGGCACATTTTCTGTCGTGCGACAAGCGTGACATCACACGGGTACGGCGGCAGAACGTGGTCAAAGAGCATTTTAAACAAATTTGAAAATCCTCCCCTGTGGGGCGGATTTATTGGGAATGCTCTTCCTTCATCTGTATGTTATCAAGCTGAATACCAAAGCCTTGGTTTTGCTAGAATGTTTCTATATGTGGAGAAAAACCCAGGGCTGATTTGAGCGCATCGGTATTTCCCTCCCCACTTTGTTTTCTGTCTTGGAGGAAAAAAAAAAAAAAAGGCAGCAAATGTTTGTAAAAGGGGGAGAAAGATCTTTATAAAATCTACCTGGATAGAAAAATAAGTCAATTTTTATTCTGAATTTCGGAGCGTTTGTGATCATAGTTTTTGTAAACAAATTCATGAAGCCTCTGGAGAAACATATGACTTTGATTTTATTTTTTTCCCCTCTTATAGGAGCAGCATTCTTAACTTTTGCCTTACATTTTTTTTTAGCACAGCCTCAGAAGCTCCATGTTGTTTTTGTCCTGTAATAGCACTCGCCCGAGCAAGGACATGGCATCTTTGGGGTTTACCTCTGTCTCCAGCCCCTGGGAGGTTGTTTACTACTTTCAGCCTGGAATAACAGGCCAGTCCCAGGGATCCTCCCTGGGGAGAGGGATTATTGGCATCTGCCAAAATACCACCTCTGTGCTGGGCCAGGCAGCAGGATGCTGCCCTTGGGGATGTTGTGATGGGGGTGGAGAGACGCTGGCTGTGGGTACAGTGTCTGTGGGGCAGCAGGATGCTGCCCGTGGGGATGCTTCCCACGGGAATGTCGCAGTGGGATGCAGGATGCTGCTGAGCTGCAGGGTAAGCACAGCCCCCGGCAGTGTGAGCTCAGCCCATGTCTCCTCTCAGGGGGGGAAGAAAACAGTGAGACCCTTTTCAGGAGTGAGGTGTGTTCGAGCCTATATTTGGATGCTGCGCCTCTTCTAAGTTTGGTTTCCCCTCATTAATACAGGAGCCGTTTTAATCGCCCCGTAGGGAAAAACATGGGGTTGCTGTAGGGTGGGTTATTTTGGGGTTTTTTTCCGTCTTTTATGAAAGGCCAAGGTCTGTTTTGGAGACCTGGAGGCGAGGGAAGGTGGAGGAAGGGGCGGAGGGCGGGAAGGGAGGGTCTGCTCCTCTGAGCCCCTTTGTGTGGGAGCCACACGCTTCCCACTCACCTCCCGCTGGGATGAGGAGGGGGCACTGGGATGGGGGGCAGCTCCTGCCCTTCCTAATGGAGGCACTGGGGTGGACATGGCTGCAGAATAGAGCTGTATGATCACGTTCCCATCTCCCTTTCCCCAGAATAGGCAGCCCTTGGGCTCCTGCAGGGCCGTGGCTGTCCCCGGCTCGGGGGAGTGTGGAGAAGGAACTGTGGCAGCGTCCTGTTCAAATGAGAGTTTTTCTACCTTTTGCCATGACCTGAACCAGGTTCCCCCCTTTTTGCAGCACGATGTGCTCACAGTGGGTGTGATGGAGGAGTAGTGGATGGGAATTGTGTGTGTCGGGGCTGCTGGGAACGCGTGGAGTGGAGCCGTGTGTGGGAATGGACGTGTTTTCCTTCGCGAGCCGCGGGCGAAGGAAGCCGAGCTGCCATGAGCTGTCACTCCGTGTTGTCACACAGGCCTTGCTGCACTCTTAGATACCTTCCCTGGAGTGCCAGGGTGTTTATCATCCATCTCCCTTCTGTGGCAGAGTCACAGGGGTGTGGAGAGCAGTGGATCGTATTTGGACATCGCTGTGTCCGTCAGGAGGCCGAAGGGTGGTTTGGTCTGCTGGTCGTGTCCTGGTGGCCTGAGCTGCTGCTCCCATCCAGCTGTGGTGCCATGGCCAGCAGAGACTCTGCATCCCTGTGGCTGCTCCCATCCATCTGTGGTGCCATGGCCAGCAGGGTCTCCACATCCCTGCAACTGATGATCCACAATTATTACTTCCAGTCACAGCAGCATAGAGAGAGTGTCTGGATCCTGCCCTTCCTCAGGGACATGGTTTACTGGTAGACTTTAAGGTTAATGGTTGGACTTGATGATCTTGGAGGTCTTTTCCAACATACACAGTTCTGCTCTATTCTTAGGTGCCTCTGTGTAGGTCTTGATGGAAGGAAAGTTTCAGAGAGGATGTTGATAATCTCTTTCATACTGTTCATATTTTAGGCCACCCCCAAAAAGTGTAAAAGTACAAGTCCATCAGGTTATTGCAGTAAAAGCAAAAAGGACATGAAGCTTAAAAATCCAGACACCCTGAGGAAATACAACAAAATTGAATTAGTTGCAGGAATTAATTCATTTTTGCTAATTCGTGCTATTAATCATTTAAGTGATCTGAGATGGAAATTACAATTCTAATAGTTACTTTTTGCTGTATTTCAGGGTACTCTGCCCTCCAATAATTTGACCTAGTTTATTGGTGGTTTAATTCCACTTTCTCATTTTGAGCACTTTTTTCTTGTTACCAGCTTTGTCAAGTCTTCTAAATATTTTACTCTCTACTCCATTCCAGGGTCAAATGGGACAAGCATTAACTTCTGGCTAAAAAAAACTGTGGTGAAAACCAGTGCTAGTGTAGTTCCTTAATGGAACAGATGCATCTGACCTGAAAAATTACTTGTATGCTCCAAAATTTACTTTCCCCCTCTTCTTCAAGAGTATCTGATAAAAGATTTTTCTACTGTAAAAATCCCTTGCTCGTACCCTTGGACCATTCAAATTTCTGTCCATATTGGCTCAATTAAGGGCTTTTTTTTTTCTGCTTTCCTCTTCTAGTAGTCTTCTGTGGTGAAGATTAACTTCATAACTAGGATTTGCTTTTCAAAAAACAATGTTTGCCTTTTGTGAAACTCGTGGGGAGCTCCCGCTGGAATTATTTGCTCACTCTGAATTTGATCGTGTTGCAGAAACGCTGCACGTGCTCCAGGGGAAGCAGCAGATTCCGGGGGCAATGTGTGTATGGAGAAATCTCGGTTTGTTGTGATAGCTCTCATTTCTAGGACAGATGTACTCAACTAATTTTTTTAATTAAATGCAAATCATGGGTAGTGCAGGGCGTTCGTTTACCAGTGGCTTTTGGGATGTGTTTTTCTGTGAGGAGTGAAACGTGTCCCTTGGAGCAGCAGGCAGGGGATGAAGAGTTCCTTCACATATTTATCAGTGAGCAAACCTGACAGGTCTTTAGATAGAAGCTGGAGAATTATGTTTGTGTTTATCCCTTTGGCTCGTTCTCTAATATATTTTGTAGCAGACCTCTTCAAGTGCGTGGAGTATTGTGGATCTGATGAAATCCTTGTAAGGAATTACAAGGATGTAATCCTTTGTAAGGAATTAGGCCCAACTTTTCTAGCAAGTTAAAAGCAGCAATTAATATTTGTACTTAGTGAATTTTGCAAGCAGTATTAAATCACTGAGGTTAATCTCCTGACTCTCCTCCCTCAACTCCCCTCTGAGTGAAAAATACAGGTATGTCATTTCTTCTTTCACAAGAAGAATGGTTTTCCTGTGCTCTATGAGGCCTGTACGTAAAGTATCACATTTCTGCAGTGTTTGTGAAGAGACACAAACAGTGTTTGTCTGTGGTCATATTTCTGAGAGTAAAAGGTCTTTAGAAAAAAACTTCTGTTCCATTCTTATTCCTTATTCTTGTGCAAGGGTAGACAGAACTTTTCCATCCCAGATGACCATCCTAAATCATCGTGGTTTCTAAGCCAAACCTTTTTTTTTCTTTTGAGAAGTTATGAATCGAGTGCTGCTTGAAAAAGAAGTTAAAGGAAAACCCAGAAATGGTTCCTGCCTTGTGTTACTGAGCTGCGTGGGCTGATGGGCTTCCCCTTCCCTTCCAAGCTCATCAGATTTGGGGTTTTGTGAGCAGAAGTTGTTGAGCTTCATTTGGAAATGAGTCCCTTTACCTGTGAAGGCTCCACACTGTGAGCTGCATCTTCACGTTTGTCTTTTCCTCACTGTGCCAGAAAGGGATAAAGTCCCACCACTTTCCAGCTCATGTTTATGTTTCTAGTTGGTGAGACAACCCAAGTGAAGCAAATGCAAACTCTGAGGGTACTGGAGTAGCTTCTGCCCTTCTGGTTGTCTGGCCCAGAGCAGGAGGCCGTGGTGCCTGATGCTCCTGCCTCGCTCCCCTGGCTTGCACAGGGCCCTGCACTGCTCAGGTGATTTAAACAACCAGAACCTGAAGTCCATCACCCCAACATCAGCTCTGAGAGGCGTTGGGGTAAATTATTATTCAGTGTGTTCAAAATAGGAGTGCATCCAGAGCCCGTGGGATTTGCTACCTGGATCTCTGGATTGATGGGATGTCTGTGCAGTGACAGAAACAACCGCAGAGGGGTGATGGATGGGGGATGGCCTTTGCAAATCACAACAGGGTAGGAAATGAGGGGTGGATGTGAATCACTGATAAGTAGCACTTACTGTAAGGAGCTTAAAAATAAAGAAATATTCCGAGAGCGGCTGTAACTTGCAGGAATTCGGGGTATCTCACTTGTGGCTGTGCTGCAATCTCTGTTGCAGCTCTTTTTATATCCTTTGTCCTCTGAAATACCTCGCTGCAGGGTTGGGCTCTTATTTATTTATTTCTTCGGCTCGGCAGCTGCAGTGCTCAGACTGGGAGGCTGAGACGCTCACAATGCTCTGCCTGCTGCCAAGAGAGGAGGTATTTGCATTCATTTTCACTTTCTTATTCTGAATACGGAAAACAAATAACCCCCTACAGTCCCCCTGAGTCCTGCCTGCCCTAAAATGTAAATACATGTGTGGACACATGATTTGGAGTATTTAGTCATGGCTGTGTTACATCTCTCAGTTTACCAGGCAGGTTATAGGAGTGTCCGTGTTCTGTGAACAAAGAAGTCTCACAGTAATCCAGAATAGCCATATTAAAAAAAACCCCAAGTTTTTATATATATATATATATATATGTATGTATAAAAATATCAGTAGTAGGTTTCATAGCACTTTATTCACATTATTGTTTCTGAATTATTTTCTTTTTTTCTCAAAATCACCAGTTGTTCATACTGATCCTGTCAGGAGCATCTTTGCTCAAAAGAGGCAAATCGTTGCCATTTTTCACTCTGTAGGTGATTCTGACAACGACACGAGGAGGAGGAATGAGAAACTTGTCTGAAGTTCCGACAAGTGCAGTTTTTGAGGTGCAGAGCTGGATGTTGGGGTGACTCCCATGGGGATTGGGAGAATTTGGGAGGCCATTCTGTGCCGCTCACTCCCTCTCACTGACAGTCTTACAAATGGGAAACAAATGGGATCGCAACCGTTCTGAATGTGCAGCTTGGGATGTGTTGACTGGATTATGAAGGGAGCAACTGAACTAAAGGGACGTAATTTAGGGGCGGTGGATCAGAGAAGCCCAGATATTGAAACTCCAGATCTTTATAACATATTGACTGAAACAGATATCAGAAATAACCCTATTGCCACAACAGTTGCTTGTGTGTCTGCTCAGGTTTTACTAAGCCTCTCGTTATGATTCAGAGCATTGCGTAGAAATCCACTGTGCCATCTTTTTTTAATGCATTAAATGATCTATAACGTGTTTCTTTTGTGGTGAAACCCCACTGCCTCAGCATGAAGAGTGTACATGTGTGTTTGTTTAAATTCAACATGTTTTCCTCCTCCAGTGCTGGAAATAGGACATTTTTAGTTCTCCAGTCACCACTGCAGCAAACCCAGTGGGTTTTGTGTAGTTTGTGTTTGGCTTTTCCTTTCCAGCTGAAACATCAGGGTAAAGAATCCGAGTGCTGAAGGGGAAAAAACAATCTGCTGGTACCTGTTTAGAAATATCAAATAACCTCCAGTGTGGGGGTTTATCTTGCTGTCCTTGTGGTAAAGACACGTGAAAGCCACGCCAGCGTAGCCTGTAGCAGCTTTGCAGGCTGATGCAGAGCCGAGATTTGATACACGGCAATGAAATCAAACCGCTTAAAATCATCTTTTATTGATTTTTATGAAGGGAAATCCATACCTGCGGAACCAGACCGCAAGTTGTGCTAAGCCCTGCCTTTAAATTTCGGCTTTGTTTTCGTGCGCGCGTGTGCTTTTCTAAAAGGGCTTTTATCCCGTGCCTTGAAAGCTGCTCCTTCAAGCCCGGGAGGGTGAAGGGCTCCGGCCCGGACCCGCGGTGTGCAGCGGGCTGTGCCCACGGGAGGAGAAGAGGTTTCCGTGGAGCCGGGCCGGGGTTTGCGGGGGCGGTGGCGGGTCCCCGGGGGGCACCGAGGGACACCTCGTGATGCTGCTCCGGCCTCATAAACAAACCATCACGTGGGGGAGCGGGGCGGGCAGGGAGACACAGCCCCGGCATTATCCTGATTGGATTTCCCCGCCGAGCCGGGGCTCATTTGAATGTTTTGGAATGAGTGGGGAATGAGACAACACAAGGCGCCTTTTTTTTTTTTTTTTTCCCCCCTTCTTCTTTTCCTGTTTTTTTTTTTTTTTTTTTTTCCCTTTTCAGTTGTGGGATTTAGGATGCACAAAGAGTCGTTGAACCTGTGAGAAGCCTCTTTAAATGCAGGTGTTTGCCAGGCAGCCTGATCTTTCTTGGCAAAGATACACGAGCGTGAGCAAGCGCTGCGCATTTACTGTCGTGAGAGGCTGCAGAGGTGCAGATAAAACAATGATTATATTTTGAGGATTTAAAGAGTTTTCTCCTAGGCATCTTTTCCACCCATTTAACCAGTAGAGGTTTTATTAGAAATGGGTTTCACTGGCGTGTAGTTCCCCACACCCAGCAAAGCCACAGCGCTCTGGATGCGACGTGATTCTTTGGACTGGTCTGCTGAGCATTGGTTGGGAATGATTAGACTTTAAAAGCATTTAGCTCCAAGGGTAATTATGGCTCTATTTCTCCATGTTGAGTCTTTTGATTTACAATGTGCACGTTGTAAGTGAGCAGGGTACTGTCCATAACACAATATACGCTGCAGGACCTCGCTAAGGAAATAACTTGGATCATGGGATTAGACTTACAGCTGCTGAATGCTTCTTAGTTGTAATCTTCATCCTCGGATATGGGGGCTCAGGGATCCTTTCGTTTGTTGGATGTGTATCAACATTGTTGTTGTATCAAGGTACCACTGACCTAAATCAACAAAAACTGGATTCACATGGGCATCAACTTTGTAACCTCTTTGGTTATTGAGAGGGTTGCCAGTGGGCTGTGTGGACGTTTGGGAAGGACCAAACTCATGATGATACTTTATTGATTTGTAGGGAATAGCTCATGAAGTTGCATTTTCAGGAGTCTGAGATAGGAAGGAGGTTTGAGGAGTGATTTAAGAGCTCGAGGAAGAGCCTGCAGAGCGTGCAAGTTCCCGAAGGGTAATTTAGGCCAACAGGGGAAAAGCTGACGTAGAGCAGGAGATGGCAGAGAGAGCAGATGCTGGTTTCATCCACCCAGAGGTGAGACAGACACGGGCAGAGCTGTGCACTGCCATGCAGGTGAGCTCAAATCTGAGGAATGAGAAGATGGCCAAGGGGCTTGTGGACTTGTAGAGTTTCTTTTAAATGTAGCTTGGCAGGTTTCAAACTGCATTTAAAAGGATTTTGGTTTTCAGAGGCATTGCTATTGTTATTTGTTCTGAGCCCGTTCGTTTTTTGTTATCCGTTGCACCGAAAGCCACAAAATGCCTTTGAAATTGTCTTTTCTCAGAGGTACTTGGTGCTCAGGAACACATTGACCTGGTAATGTCATTCTCCAAATGATAATTTTTAAGCCAGACACATTTGTTAATCTTAAAAAAGGCAGCTTGGAGCAATCTCCCAGGTTCAGATGCAGATGGTTTGGACTGTGTCCCAAGCTGTGCAGCTGTGGGCAGCTCACACAGACTCCAGGTTCCATATTTGTGCCGTGGGTGAAATCCTGTCACATCCCCACCGGTGTGTTGATAAATCCAGCAGTGGCTGCAGGGCAGTGGGGCTGTTGGTGGCTGAGAAGATCCAGTTGTGATTGACACTGGTTGTGTAGCAGAGGTTCCATCAGACATGGAACAGTCAAGTGGGGACCAGAGGGAAAAAGATGGGAATCTTGTGTGGCTGGAAGTGGCTGAACTAACTCTGTGCATGTGTGTCCATCCCATGGTGGAAGAAGCCACCATCTCTCTCCAGTGAGACAGAAAAGCAGAATTAGATGAACTTTTCTCAAGTGACAAATTTGGCAGTGTTATCTCTTAAAAACAATTGTTGGCATGAAGTTAATTCAAAGACACTTAATGATGTAAGCTTGTAAACTTTCCCAGGTGGCACCATCTGCATATGTGATTAAAAACCACCAGAACGACAAAACAAAGAAAACAATGTAGTTTGAAAAGTGAAATTAATTTGTGAAACCATTTGGCTTATTACTTAAAAAAACCTTCAAAACCAAAAAAGTCATTGAGTCAAAATATCAAAGATTGAAAGTTTTGGAGAAGATAACTTGTGTAAAGTTTTTTACAAGGATCCCAAGATTCTGCTTTACATCCTTTTACCTATTACAGTTTATTGTGCCCTGGTCTAGTTGACATGGTGGTGTTTGGTCAAAGGTTGGACTCAAGCTTGGAGGTCTTTTCCAACCTTTATTGTTCCGTGATTCTGTGATCTGTCCTGTATCCCTGTGAAGCCCTTGGCTCAGTGCTCTTTGGTCAGACAAACCTCACTTCTTTCCATGCTGAATGAAGATGGTGATATTTGTTGTCATCCTTTCAAGGCTGTAGAATCTTCACCAGAGGATCTTTGTGTTTGTCCAAAAGGACCCAAGTCCGATATTACAACAGTATTTTACATTTCAGACAAGGCTGGGGTCCACTGTTAGACTTGAAATATCTGTTTCTCTGTGGTTACTGACATATTCACTGGTAGAAATTTTTGCAAATATTCCCAAAACAAGCTGATTTCTAAAATAATTTTAAAAAGATCATCTGGCTTCTTCTTGGTCTTTTCTCTATTATGTACTAGCAACCTCATAAGAAAATACTTGAACCCCAGGTCCTCTGAGTAGTGTTCTGTAGTCGTGTGCTAAAGTCAGGACTTGTTGCATTTTAAAAGAAAATTATTATGATCATGTAATGTCAGGGGCTTTTGCATATCAAGGCAAACAACTTCTTCTGTTCTTAAATCTTCTCCTTTTGCTCTAACATTGAGTAACTCATAATTTTTTACTGCATCTGTGTGTCCCCCCCCCGCTTTAAAATGGGCATTAAAAAGAGCCACTTGCTTAGATTTCATACTTTGTAAAGCATTAGGAGAACTGCTGATTAAAAAGCACTGTATAAATGTGAAGTATATATTTTTCTGTTCCTAAGCATTCATCAAATTTAATTTGTGGGAACCAAGGCCAAGAAGCTGCTGTTGGGAGGAACAAGCCCTTTAAAACCCGGGAAGGGGAAGCGGAAGGTTTGTCAAATGAACTGTTGCTTGAAAAGCACTTCCCAAGGAAAGGTATAACTGGATTAAAAGTTTCCCATGTGGGGAGGGACATGATGTGGGGAGGAGGCAGTAATTAGTCAGTTTGGAGATCCTGCTGTAGCAGTTAATCCTCCAGCGGCAGCGCGGCCACCAGCGGATGCTGCATCCTTGGGGATGATCCCTGGGAAGCTGCTTTACTTTCTGTCATCACTTTAACGAGCCCCTGTGCCTGGATAAAGTGCATCAAACGAGCCTGAGGAATATTTAAGCTGAAATACGTATTAAGGGTAGTAGCTGGCCCAACCCCTCGCTTTTCCCCCACGTCATTCCTAATTCATAAAAACAAACCATGGAGCAGCCTTGAACTTTGTGCAAAAATCTGTTGCTCTGTAATTTGCAATTTAAATGATACTTCTCTGTGTTTGACTGCAGGCAAGATCAGCTATTCTATTCCCATCCAATTTAATGCTTTTAGTCTTGGGTGTGTGCGTGGGACATCCTGGAATACCAATTATTTTTTCCCCTCCCTGTTTCGTGTTTCAGAGCCATCAAGAAGCAGGAGCTGCTGTTATTTGGTAGTTCCCTTTTTATTGTTTTTCAGCAAAGGTTGTGTCTGCAAATTGGGGTTTGTCTGGGGTTTTGTTTGATTTTTAATCAGTGTGATTTTTAAACAGTGTGTTCAGGCTGGTGTTTGCATAATTACAGAAAACTTCATTTAATGGGTATGGAAGTTGAGGTTCCTAGAACTGCAGAGAAGGCTGGGCCTGCCCTGCTTGAAATAGAGACAGATCCATTGTTGTTTCGTTTTGCAGTAAACATGGGAAGAGAAATATCATTTCTAATGATAGAATAGGCAAGTTTTTCTCAAATTGAGTGTGGTTTGATGGCAGTACAGCCCTGTCCCCCTCCAGCTGCCAAAAACCAACCATTGGTCCCCTGTTATAGTCAGGACTGGCTGGGCCAGAGGTGACAGATGACTTTGTCACAACATTTCTCAGCATCAGCATTACATGTTTGGGGGGGTGATATGATATTGATAACTGGAGCATGGCCAGAAATATTTTGTTCTTGCTCTGCTTGGTGTACTGTAAATATACACCTGGAGAACTTAGGGAATGGGGTGCCCCAGGTGTTCAGATCGGTAAAAGGAGGAGGTTGTACTTTTGAATAGTAAAAACACAGCATAGCATCGTGAGGAGGTGCAAAATGGGAAGTGTGGGGATGTTTTCTCCCCTTTGACCTCTGTAACCAAAGATATTGGCAGTTATTGGCTCAGGGAGACCCATAACTGGAAGAAAAGGTAATTGCAGTCTTGTTACTGCAGTATTATTGAGAAATAAAACTTAGAATTCAATAAATTTTCCATTTGTAGGTGTTTATAGGTGTCCTATAAATCTAATAGTTTGTAGGGTAAACGAGGCTGTAGCAGGTTTCATGGTCTGTCTGAAGTCTGCACGTTCTGCATGAAGAAGCTGTAAATACTGATATTACTGAATTGTACAGCTTGTTTGGCTTGGAAAGCTGTGTTTTCTCCTGTACCTAGTGCTAACCCTCTGCAGAATTAATGAAATGCTTAGTGGAATTTTATCATTAAAAGAGAATTTTTAAAAACTGCTGTAGAAAAGGGCCTGTCAAATTATCACATGATGTGGAAGAACATCATTGATCTACTGCAGCATAAACATTTTTTTAATGGTGTAAATATGTGAAACTTTTTTTTATATATAATTTCAGAAGATAACACCAAGTTTTGCTGTATTTAGTTCTTCAAAGAACCTTTTATAATTTTACTCCCTGATCTTGATGGATGAAAACATAATCCATATTTAAATCCTTTCCTCAAAGTGAAGCGAACTTGCACCTCTTTGATAAATTTAGATAATTTTTCTTCTTGCTGAGTTGGAGGAGTGTTTAATAGCATTTAAGAGTTTGTCCTGTGTAATGAGTGTGCAAAGTGATGGGAAACAATTCCACTGTTGAGATGGGGAGAGGTACAGATCGTGTTTGCTCCTTGAACATCTGACTCATCAGAGCTGCCTGTTGATCCTCACAGCTTTACTGCAAAGCAAAGAAAGCTGCTGAGTAAATTGGGAAAACCCCCCCTATTTTTCTAAGGGAAAACAGTCTCAGATCAGTTAGACAGAGTTGGCCATGTCACCACCTGCTTCCCTGGTTGTGTTTTTTGGTTGGTAGGTGTGGAGGCTTAAACTTTTTAAGCGTAGCCCAGACCTTGCCACACGTTTGTGTGCGAAGCATTTAGACCTGCAGAGAAATTCTCCTGAACTTAATATGGGCTGACTCCTCAGCACTTGGGGGATTTGTGGAAATTCCTGCAGTTGTTATGTGGAGGGTAGAGTACAGGGCAATTACCTGGAAAGAGAACAGTGTTTTCCATGCTTCCTTCCCCCTTCAGTGCAGGGCAGTTTACTCTTTGCTTTCTCTTAATTCCTGGTGTGACAACACCATTTGTGCTTTTCTGCAGAACCCCACAGGAAGAGTTGTGGGTTTCTTGGTTTTTTGGGGGGGTTTTATATCTCTAGTACCTTAGTGAATCATAGAATGTTAAAGGTTGGAAGGGACCTTAGAGATCATCTAGTCCCAGACCCCCCCCTGCCATGGGCAGAGACACCTCCCACCTAGACCAGGTTGCTCAGGGCCTCATCCAGCCTGGCCTTGTAGTGAATCCCACTCCATGACAGACCCCAATCCCACCCACCAACAACGTTCTGAATTTGAAAAATGCCTGTGCCTATTTCTCCCTCTGATTTTTTGATAAATACTTATTTTTACTGAACATACAGAGGAGCTGCAAATTAGGAGCAGTTTTGTGCCCTGCAGGTGCCTGGTGTGAGCTAAAAACGCATCGATGCTGAGGCGCCTCTGTCACGACAAAACCTTGTGGTTCTCTCTGGGGTTTATGAACTAGTGAGGTGTTCTTGTTTAAAAGATGGGATGTGATTGTGTGATTCTTGGGCATTCCTATGGGTTGGGTGTGTCACCCAGCCCTCATTCATAGGAAAGCCCATATTTTTCCTCAGTTTGCTGCATTTAGATACCCGATAGAGTCTCTGTCTCTGCCACCCACTGGAGGTCTGTGGTGGGGCAGCACCAGTGAATATGTGTGATCTCAGAGGGGGATTTTGGATAAAGTTTGAGGGTTTTGTGTCCTTTAGATTTTGAGAGGCCAAAGTTGGGCTTTTCTGTAGTTGCTTGGATTTGCCTGGAATTCTGGTGTGTCCATGGTGTAGGTGGCTGACGGAGCAGCTCAGTGAAGCATCCAAGTGCTAAAATAACCAGGGAGAGCGAGCAGGAATCCAACAGGGCTTGGGCTGCAGACGAGTAGGAGCAGCATCGATGCACAGCCCGGTGCCAGCTCGGCCTGGAACTGCACAGACATGGCCTCTAATACCAGTTTCAAGGGGAGCTGCCAAAACCACAGTGCTCAAGGCCTCTCCCTCCGAGCTCGGCCAATGCTCGAACGAAACAGCCCCCAGCTTGTTCCTCCGGGACACAGGCCTGCCTTGTTAGGAAATCGGTGAAGTTTGGGAACCCACAATACCTCACATAGCTCTGTGTACAGTAACGGAGGGTGGAAATAGGGCCATAGGCATGAGCAACCAGACGAGCTATAAATATAGAATACTCCCTCAATTCCAGTTTCGTTAGTCATGGGAGGACAGTGAGAGTTTTATAAACTTATAAGGAATATACAAACAGTTCTGAATTTAAAATAACTCTGTATAATTTTTTTAGTGTGTGTGAAAAGAATATTCTTTTTTGAGCCCATCCATGTAAGTATCTGCTATACACAGAGCGTAAGGATCTGCGTATTTATATGTTCATGTGAATGTGACTTGAGATGACAAAAAAAGGTACCAGAGAAGAAAAGCGTAGCTCGAAACGTGCCAAACTCCAGCAGAAAAAGAGTGGGAAGCAGCGTGCTTCCCACTGTGTGCCAGTATCAAAACCATGAATCCCCTCTTTTCCTTTAATAAGTGCTGTCTGGTGCCATCTCCAGCTTCAGAGCAGCCAGGCAGTGTCTCTGAGCTGGCTTTGCTGCAGCCTGGAGCCCCTGTCAGATCCAGGGATACGCCTCACCTTGGCTGTCCTTCCTACAAACAAACAAACAAACAAACAAATAAATAAATAAATAAAACTCTGGTGCTCCCTAATCTGATCACAAATCCTTACTACAGGGAAGGATTTAGAAAGTCCGAAGCAATGTCATTATTATTTTTCCCCAGTTGTACTAACAGGAATTCCTCAAAAGCACGTGCAAGTGTGTAAGCAGAGACAGCTCAAGCATCCAAGTATTAACTGTGTGTGTGGCAGGGCTGGCAGTGCTGCTTGTCCTGTCAGTATATTCTGTGTGTTTGCAGATTCTGGGGGCTGACACAGTCAAACAGTTGATTTTATCAAACTGTTGGAAGAGCTGAAATAGTTCAGTCTCATAACAGAGAGACAAGGGACTAAGTACAGGGTGGACACTGCTATCCCTCCCCCAGGTTAGACGAAAACCCTGAGCACACCCACGTGCTGTTCCCATCCATGCCCCTCACTGACACAAGTCACTTTTTCCCAGTGTTTTCCAACTCAGGTGTTTGAGTCCTTTGCTTGGCTTGAGCTATCCAGGGATTCAGAGCTGCTGAACATGCAGTGGTTTGATTGGGGCTTCCTTTGGGGTTGTGGTAATGTCCAGTGCCTCCTTGGATTGAGAGCATCCTTGCACTTCCCAAAGCAGGCTCTGCAGCCCACTCAGCCTTTCCTATCCGCACACAGAGCTGTCCAGGAACCCACAAACAAACAGGCAACTGTTGCAGCAGTTCTGTTCTTTGGAGATCAACCCATGTAGGATGGAGTTAAAAGTTCATGTTCAGATAGTCCAGGATGATTTACAGAGTATGAAAGCAATTTGCATGAAGTCTGAAAAGATAAATCAACATTTTCCCTTTTCCCTGTGAAACACTTCCATCCACATTTGTGGTGTGTGACAATAAACTAATTTTAATGCAGCTTTCAAGTCAGTTGTATCCTTCCTGCTGTCCGTGTTGCCCGTAAATTTGTTAAAATGCATTAAGAGATGGATTAATGCACAGTCTTCCTGTCTGCTTTTAGGTCTTACAAACTCTGGCGCCTTCTGCATTCCCTCTGTGTTTAAAATAGAGGAAGATTTAGAATGAAAAAAACTACTCCATAATTACTAAAACCAAGGAAGGAGCTCGCTCTGTGTTTGTTGTGGATCTCAAGAGCACAACCTTCAGTTGCTGTCAGATTTGCTTAAACTCTTGTATTTCTGGAAGTCCTGAAGGAAATGCTTTATTTGATAATTTTAGCATAATTGCCTTAATGTTGTTTGGAACATCTTCGTCGTTAACAGGGTCCCTTCACTTGCAATGTGCAGATATTGTAAGTGAGGTTCTCCCAGATTTGGGAGTTTGTAATTTAAAACAAATGCACCAGGTGTCTCTAACTTTCCAAACCATCTATATCCTTGCAACTTGTTCTGCCCTTCCATTATCATTCTGGTTTTTTGGGGTTTTTTTCGGGTTCTGAAACATCTAGATCTTAATCCTGGCTCTAGTGGCCTGTCTCACTAGCAGCTGAACAGCTTGAAAAATCTTGATCTGTATGAAACAATTTGAATATCCTTGCTCTTTCAGGCCGTTTCCTTGAATTTTCATCTTTTTGGTTCTTAAAACTCAACAGGCTTTCTTATTTGTCGTATCCTAGCTGGAGATGAGCAAAACCCGTCTGGGTTTGCCCTGCTGTGTGTATTGTAAACAGTTTTCCTGAAGCTTTTTCCCTTTTCCTTTTAGTGTAATTAGCCTTTGGCTGGAGCAGTGTTGATTTCTGCCTCCAAGATGAGCTTTGTCTTTGATTGCTGGTGCCAGAATGGTTAAACTGTTGATGGGTGTAAGGCACAAATGCAAAGGGCATTCCTGAAAGAAGCAGGAGCTGAATCCCTCAGAACCAGTGACTCTTGTTTGCCCCGGATTAAACTGCCGTGATCCTTCGGCATTAAGAGAACTCCATCATTTAGGCCAGTGTGATAATGTTATCAAACTGTCTTCCTCCTTTGGAATAAATCTGGAATGTGAAGGGTATTCTTCCTCCAGCTGGGGTTTTGCCAGGAGATGGCTGACCAGCACTCCTTGCTTGCAGTATATTAATTAAATCCTGTAAAGCTTATTGCCTTACACTTGCAGCATTTGGAAGACAGGCAGATTAAATCTAGCTCTGAGCAACAACAAGCAAAACCCCAATATATTGCTCGTAATCTGCAGCAAAAAGAAAAATAATTTGCCTCAGAGCTGTTCTTCAGCAACTCTTTGCTTTCCTTATCTGTTCCTGCAGAGTTCAGGAACTCCAGTTGCCCCTTTAGGAATGGGAACAAGTTTGTGGCAGTGAACGGGGAACAGCTTTTGCCACCACGTGTTCCTGCTTGCATCCCCCCTTTCATTGGTGTTACTGTTCTGATTTGCATCTTCCAGTGGGAAATTTCCCTTTTCATGGAGGAAATGTTTCTGGAACAGAGCAGTACTGATGGTCAAACATTCCTGACCGGTTTGTTTACTCAGTGTTGAAGACAGAGTGAAACCGGCCTGAGCGCCCCAGAGCTGGTTGTGTATCTGCCTCCGTGGGGTTTGTTTATGTACTGAATTCACACTGGCGTGGAAGGGACAAAATGGACTTGTTTTTTTCCTCCCTCTCTCCAGTGCCAGCTGCAATGATGCCAGTCTGGGCTGTGCTGGGCAACATCAATGTTTTGAAAGAGAATGCAGTTCGTGCTGCCTGGGTTTGTCAATAACTCGTGTTTATTTGCACCTTCCTGGGCCGTAGTATTATACACTTCCAGCAAATGCTCTACCTGTGCTGGCCATGGGTTCCTGTTCACTGGGGGCTCAGGTGGTTGTTTCCATTTGCTCTGATTTCAGCGTGATGGGAGTCGCTGTAACACTGCTGGAGCTTTTAGCAGGGTTGATTGCTTCACTCGTGGAAACCTGAGGGGACGGGAGGTCGTACAGTGCCAGAGTGTCCCTGAATCCTCTACTCACTCCAAATAAAATGGACTTAGCACACATGTTGTTGTGTATCACAGCTGGCAAGTCTGGAAGCTGTTTTGGTGTAAAGGAGAGGTGGCCAAAAGAGGAGTGTGGGGTCATCAAACTCCAGTGAATCCGACTGAAGTACGCTCGCTGAATGATGAATGTTCCCTCTCTGCTTCAGAGACCTTATTGCATCCGGTGGAATCTGGGAGTCTCCAGCTGCTGGGTGATGCTGGGCTTTCCTAACCTGCCTCCTGCTGCTTTTTTTCTGCTTCCTTTGCTCTAGAACCATCTACAGGTGTTTCCATCTGAGCAGTTGGCTCCAACTGCTGCTCAACTGGCTGAACAGGCAGTTAGTGTGCATTGCTTTTCACCCATGAGGAGGGGGATGCAAGAGTTGATTCATTTATCAGTCTTTCATATGGTTAAAAATTGGGCAGTTAGTGGGCTGATATCAGGTTGGGCAAATCCTTTGAGGTTGTTTTGAGGCTCTGGATGCTTCATCACACCTACTCCTTTGGCAAACTGAAATGCCAGGAAGCAAGAAAACAAAAAGCTTCGTGTGGAAGTCAACCAGGAGTAGTTGAACATCAGCTGGGTCTGTGTAGTACGAAGAGGATAATTCACAGAACAACTTCAGCAATAATTTCAGGATTCTTGGAAAGATCCCCAAGATCAAAATGGGCTGGTGGTGACTGGGATGTAAACATGGAAACACAGGGCTGGTGAAATGATCTTGAGTGGGGATAGACTTAATGCCCTCTTGGTGTAAGTTTGTATAGCCCTACCCAAAGATTTCACTGGTGGCCATGACCCTGCACATACTAGAGATTTAGAGAAGGGGGAGAGGATCCCTTTCAGGTCCCAGTATCAGTGCTGGGTTGACCTGAACCTTTTGAGATCTGGCAGTTGATGTCAAAAACTGCCAGACTTTATGCCTTAACCACTAGAAAGCAGTTTGAGATGGCAGCATTTCTCACCTTCAGGATTTTCACTGAATGTGAGATAAATGATTTCAGAGCACTGGGGAGGGGGGAAGAGAAAAAAACCACCAGAAATACACTGTTGTTGATATGCTGCTAATACCTATTTCTGTAGTAATATAAAGATTTACACAGCTACTCTGAGTGGCCTCTTCAGTTCCTTGGAGATGACTTTTACCCATATTCCTGTGATCAGAACACGTTACTGCTTGTATTTAATATGTGTATTTCCTTATTGCAGCCTTTATTCTGTAGTTATTTGATTCCAGCCCTGACCATGAATCACTGGAACTGGATTTTCTGAGTAATGTCTCTCCAGTCTCTCTATTCTCACAGTATACTGGGCAAAAGAAATCAGGTCGTGTATAGGCTGCTCGAAGTTTTGAAGTCAGCTGTTTGAAAGGCCGTACCAAAGTTTAGCCCATTAAAATGCAGTATTTTAAAAATTCTGTCATGTAGAAGGATTAACATTCCAAAAGTGACCGTATTTTTCTGTCTCTGTGGATAAATTTAGACAGCTAATTTTTTTCAGTAGTTGGCCAGGAGAAAACACTCCTTTCTTCCTCTGGTTTCTGTTCAAAACTAGGTGCTTTTATTTTTTTCCCTTTTTTTTTTTCTGAGACATTATTTTACGTGAGGGTTGCTCTAAAAAAACCAAACAGTATAAGAAAAAAAAAAAAAGGATCAAATACACTTTTTACAAAGAGAGAAAGAATCTTTAAAAAATATTTATCCCACACTTGGCAACCTTTTGCTCGCCCGCATGTGACTGGCGCGGTGCCATCCTTGGCCGAGGCCGGTGCCTCTGCTTGCCAGGAGTCTTCCTCTTCTGGCTGCCTTTTCCCTCCCTGTGACTGATTGTTTATTCACCTGATTTTTCTCTTGCAACCTTGCTGAAGTCATGGCGTCTCGGAGATGATAAGAACACTTTTGTCTGCCTGGACTCTGCCGTAGCCGTGATGTCAACGCGGGGTGTTTGCAGCGAGCGCTGGCTCGGTGCTCTTTCACAGAGCAGGGAGGCATTAGATGTCAGACAAACTTACTGCCACCTCCTTACAGTCAGCCTGTCCAGAAAGCAGTTGCTGTAAATACAGATGATTGTTTCTTGCCTTTTTTCTTTTTAGCATCATGGGGGTTTTAATTGAGAATAATGAGTCTCTCTGAGTCAGATTCTCTTGAGGCTCCTCTTCTTTCTAAGATCTTTACATTTAGTTTTAAATTCTCTCCTTTCTGGTAAGTCAAGTCTGAATCTGATTTGCTCAGTAAAGGAGCATCTTGGAATGAAATATTTTGCCTTTTTTTTTTGCGAGCGACCATAGGATCTTAATAGTACAAGGTGGTGTTAGGTCAAAGGTTGGACTTGATGATCTCAGAGGTCTTTTCCAACCTAGTTGATTCTGTGATTGTGTACTCAGAAAAATGTCCTTAATTTTGTTGTCAAGGAAAACTGAGTTGAAGAAATCAGAGAGAAGCTGAGGCATGGATGGTCAAAGAAAGTACTGGTGTTGGTTTTGCTCCAGTAAATTTGATTTGTGGATACTGGAACTCTAGTACTGTCCTTCTTTGGAGATCTGATGATCTGACAGTACTTTCACTCCCCAGATGTAACTGGACACTGGTCTAGTCAAGCCTCATCATCTCTTTATTAAAGTGCTAAAGGGTCCGCTCTTCTCCAGCTCTTGCTTTGACTTCCCTGTCCTGTGGCTGCCCTCCAAGGTCTCTGATATTTTCCATTATTTTGGTATCTCCATGTGATGACAATTAAGTATTTTTTGCCCTTGGGCTTGTCAGCAAGGATTTGTTCAGGGGGTTGTATACAGTCATCAGCCTTCGTGGTCCCAGGCACTGTTGTACCTGGCTGATAATTTCTGTCCCCAAATGTCAGCACTGTTTGCTTATGTTTGTGTCTCTGATGTTCTTGCGGACTAAAGTCAACAAGTTACCCAGTGTATTTCAGGGTGCTTTTTTTGGCCAAAGTGTTTTGGAACCTGCATTTTACGTGTTTTGCTACAAATCTAGCAGCCCAAGTAGCACAGGGAGGGTGAGGGGAGGACAGATGGGGCTGGGCTGTGAGGTCAGCCAGTGTTGTTTGGTAAGGATTTTAGAACAGGGATATCTGAGGGAACTGGCGTGTAAGGCAGATAAGGCTTTTTGTTGTTGATAATGTGTCCTACACACACACACAGAAGTTCTTGTTCTGCCTCTTCAAAGAAACAGGATACCCATATTGTCTCCAGGCTGAAAACTCTGCCAATGTTTGCAAGAGCAAGCAGAAAATAGGGCTGAGGGGAAAACGAGGTTGCTGAGCTTTTACAAAATAATCTTTAAAAAGTTTTCAGGAGTTCACGTTAAAACAGTTGTGATTAAAATATTACTATAGTTTTGAAAACCCGTTCCAGTGATTGCCTTTTTCGTGTGAACTTGTGTATCCTTCTGTGCTCCAATTTATATTTCGGTAGACGAGAGTCAGCAGATTTACCAGGAGATATGCAGGGAATCCTATTTTTATAGCAGACTGCTCATGAATGGCAGAGGCATTAAGGGAATACAGGAGTCTTTCCCAAGAACGAAATAAACTCCAGCTTTCTGTGCTATGTTTATCTCAGTACTTAATGTTGGTAGTATTTGTTTTTCGGCAGATTGTCTAGATGAAAACAAAAAATCTTGTAGTTGATCAATACGTCAATACTGAACTTTGTGGAGGCAGGGAGGGGTGTGTGTGTTATTTTTTTTTAGTAGGGCTTTGAACTGGAAATGCAGCTACCACATGAAATCTGAGTTCTGGCACCCACTCAGCACAGCAGTCCATCTGCTAGCAAGACATACTGATTTTTTTTTTTTATTTTTTAATCCCTTAGTAGTGGCAAATGCAAGTCCTGTGTACCTTGGGGTGAGAGGCAATTTGTGATGCCTTACTAAGGTGGCATCTGGGCAGACTTCTTTTACTCTGGTGCAGATTACAGTCAAAAAAAGGATACACACCTGCATGTGTGTTTTATTTTGGTGTAAGGGTTTGGGGCATATGGGTTTTTTTTCCCTTTTCAAGCTAAAAAAAACCCCCAACAAACCGGCAGCTTTACACAATGCATTATTTAACAGTGGTTGCCTCTGCATTCCTGCTCTCTGCAGTCTTACAGGTAACTGGCTCTGCAAAAATTTGCTTATTTTGGCCTACATGTGATACTTATGATATTTGTGCTCTCTGGGCAGGCACTGGCTGCCCTCATGCCCCCACCTCCTTGTTCTCGTAGTGTCCCCTCTCCATCCATTCAACAAAAAAAAGAAAAGATGATTGAAATGAATCAGGGTTGATACAGAATCATTTTGGTAAGAAATGCAGAATTCTCTGATGGCATTTTGACAAGTCCTTTTCAAGGTGGGCACTACCTTAAAGCTGTCAGAAAACAGCTTCTTATAATCAGAACTCAATCTAAGATGTCAAGATCCTTGATGCAGTGGGGTTGGATTTTTTTGGTTGTTTGTGGGTTTTTTGGTTGGTTTTTTTGTGGGGGTGGAATTATTATTGTTATTGCTATTATTGCTTAATAGCACTCTCATGCATTTTTTTCCTGTGGTGATGATGGTGCTCTGCTCAGTGGCATTGTGAAAACACACTGCAAAGCCTGCTCCTCATTAAGGGAAGAGAGAGGGCATCAAGATTTTAGGGTGTTCAGTCCTGCATTAGAACAACGCCGTAGCTGCAAACTGAGACATAAATCACACTGCAAAACCTGTGTGGAACTGTTACGGTTTCATCAGCTCCTTCCATGTTCACGTTGGGATATGAACTTCTTTCCTGGTTCTCTGCTTTTTGCTCAGATCATCCCATTTGAATGTCTGTGCTGCTTCCCTTGGATCTCGCTGTAGTGGTACCACTGTAATTCACTTTTCTGCTGTTGCTGCTGGGGCAGTGTTTTAGCTAAGTTAGAAAGTGGCAAGCAGCTACTAAATGCAAACCAGATTTCCAGTCTATGTGTTTCCAGAGCCTCTGGCACATGGCTTGTGTGGCTAAAAGGCCATACAGTGCTGCAATCAAAACGCTGTTGTTACATAAATACAATGCTGCCACTTCTTTTGATCTAACAGTGGTGAGCTCGGCTGCTGAGGATTCTGCTCTTTGGTCGTGCCTTCCAAGCTGGAAACGCTTTCACATAAAACGAAATGTCTCCATAAATTTGCACCCCATTTTGTTTTGTTTTTTTTTTTCTCCCTTTCATATTTTGTTCTCTGAACCCAGAATTTGAGGATAAGGCAGAATTCTCTTACGCTCTTCAGGGGGGAAATAGTAGCTCCATAATTCCTGGGTATTTGATGTGGATGATGATTTGATACTTTATTAAACCGCATTTTGCACACATAAGCAACATTGGGATGCTACTCTGGGGTCAGCCTAACCATGTGTGCTGCAGTGGAGCAGTGCTTCCTTCTACAAGTGTAATTAAGCTGTTTGAAGGAAGCTTGTTTTCTTGCCAGCGAAAGACCAATTTGAAGCACAAATGGGAAAGACAAGAAATGCTTAGAAAGACAATAAGCCAACATGCCAAAAAAAAAAGAAATTATCCATAATACGAGGGCTGTGGAAAGGGTTCTTGCCTGTTTCCATTATCCTTATGTTGATCTTGCTTTCAGCAGTTTTCTTTATTACTTATTTCATTCATGTCATAAATTCGATCCGAGGAAAAGATACTTTCAGGCAACTAAAGCTGAGAAAAGTAGAATTTTTTACAAGAGCGGTTTTTATGTTGGTGGGTTGTTTGTTTGTTTGTTTGTTTTCAGAGATGCTCCAGCGCCCAGGGAATCAAAGTGTCGTAGAGCTGTACAGGGATTTTGCTTTAGTGCCAGTCTGCAGCAGCTGGTGTTGATGCCCCCTTGTTTTCTGCCCTGCAGTGTGCCCCAGCTCGTGTGGGAAGCGAGCCTGCACAGACCAGAACGAGTGTTGCCACCCCGAGTGCCTGGGGAGCTGCACGGCCCCGGACAACAACACGGCGTGCGTGGCCTGCCGCAACTACTACTACGAGGGGGTCTGCATGCCCACCTGCCCCCCCAACACCTACAAGTTTGAGGGCTGGCGCTGCGTCACCAGGGAGTTCTGCTCCAAAGTCCCCGCCACGGATGCCAGTGAGTACGAGAAGTTCGTGATCCACAACGACGAGTGCATGGCCGAGTGTCCCTCCGGGTTCATCCGCAACGGCAGCCAGAGGTAACACAGCTGGGGGAGAGGCCGGGTTTGGGTTTCCCGCTCCCAACTCCGTGGCAGCAAATGGCTGGAGGGAGAAGTGAGGACACCCATGGAGATGGTTTGGCTCCCTGGCAGAGCCTGGCTTGGGTGGATTCGCCCTTGAAAGGTCTGGTGGTGTGTGGTGCTGTGCACTGCCAGCGCAGCGCAGAACCAGGGCTTGGCTTTCATTTTGGTGTTCTCTACTTGAAGCCCAGGAACACAGGGTTGGAGTTGGCTGATGACCATTATCACACACAGCAAACCACAGGAGTCACCTTGCCTTGCCTGTTACTCGCTTTATGTGTGCCTGCATTTTAGACACACGTATTCTTCGGTGTATTTAATTTTATTTCCCTTTGTTTCCACTATTACCAGGAGATAACAATGGTATTTTAGAAGACAGTGATTGTGTAGATTGTGACAAAAATAAGGCAGCTGCTGGCAATAGTACACAGAATAATTTCTTACGAGAGTGTCACTCACCTGCTGTTATTTAATTGTAACAGTAGAAGTGATGTGTGCTTATGAGTTTGGTAATTTGCTGGTGGTTTAAGCAAGCAGCCTTCATTGCCTGCTGACCCTTGGAAGTTGTGGACTTGGAGTGAAGTACAGTCAGCGTGCTAAAATTCCTAGTGCCTCAGTACTGTGCTAAAAAGACGTCTTTGTAGGCTGCTGGTTTTTTTTGGGAAGATGATGCCTGCACCAGTTGTGTGTCTGTGCATCCATGTCACCCATGTCTTCAAGGCAGGCTCCAGCTGACATTTGGATACAAGCACCTTAACACTGCCCAAATCCAGCTACTCACCTGAGAAATGCTGCTGTTGTTATCTGGGTGTCATGCTCTCCTGCAGAGGTTGAGAGCAGCTGTAACTCGAGGCTGGTCAATGTTCTCTTTCCCAGAGGTGCTGTTTTGCAAATGGAAAACATTTCCAGTGTCCTTTGTACATTTAGTTGAAGCCTCTTTCTTGTATCTGCAGCTTTTAGTGGTTTGTGGCATGTTACAGTGCAGGATTTTGAAATAGGAGCTTACTACTAAGCAGAGCAGCTTTTTTTTCTGTTATGGTTTATGCATGGGAAACTGTTATCAATTTGCATGTTTCCTTAAGCCTCAGAAAAAAAGTGGGTTCAGTTTCTTTTAAAAAGAATAAACAGTAAATCCACGTCCATCAGTGTTGTCAGCAGAAGCCTTTGTCTTTGAAGCTGGATTTGTTTTTTTCCTTCTTATTTTTCCTCTCTAAAGTGATAAGGTGGCATAAGTAATCATGAAATACCAAGGAAAGTGCTAGAATAAATTGAAAAATAAAAATTACCTTAAATCAGAAAAGACCTTTACCAGGAGTGGTCAGAGGGCCTGTTTTGTGCACCCATGAAATGTCCAATTTTGAGATTAATATACAGGCAGTATAATGTCAAGCCTTTAAAAAGCTGCTGTAGCCAAAAGCTTGGACTGACCTGAGTTCTTATTACTTGAGTTTGGCCACTAAAAAATGCTTCTGAGTGCCTGTAGAGTGTAAGAAACAGAAATGAGCCTGTGCTTCAGTGTCTCCTCCCAGCTTCTGGCAATCTGGTTTCTCTGAGGTTGGGGCTGTGTCTGTCTCAATGTTTTATAGCCAGTGGTGACCTGTTCTCTTTCCATCTGTATCACCCATTTTGAACCTGCTTAGACTTCTGGTCTGCCTCTCCTAATTCCTCTTGTCAATTAGTTTTCCTTGCATCAAGACACGACCTCCTGTTTGCTTAACTTGCTCCTTTAATGCCTCTCAAGCTGTAAGAAGTAATGACTAATGGACTGCTCACTTTCTCCACATCCCTCCTGACTTTATGCCCCCCCAGTTGTCTTTCTGAGTTAAAATGTCCAGGAGCATGGAATTCCCTAGTGCTGAGCTTTAAACACTGGTTTAAGGCCATGGAGACAGGCAGCTTTATAAGAACGTGAACAGTATTTTCCCATCTCTAGTTCTTGGCCTGGCCTATTTTGGGAAGTTGGGCCTGGATTAGCACAAAACCTCACTGCCCTCTGAGGTAAATGAGAAGGGAAGGGTTTCTGGGGATACTTAATCAGAGTAAATGCACAAATACAAGGGCACTGGGTTATACCTGGAGCTCCTTTGACTTTGGAAGGACCCCAGAGCCTCCCAGAAGCTGACAGCCCGTGGATGTGGGTCCATTCATTCACTGTAAGCCAGAGATGCTTCAGCCTCTTGGAGTCAAGTGTGTCCTCTGAAGAAGCTGGCAGCTTTCATTCTAGCCTGGAGGGTTTGTCCAAGCTTTAGAGGGAAATGTCTTCCAAAACTCAACCCAGAGCAGTCGGTGGACTCAGAGTTGTGTATTGGTGCTTATTTTGAATCTCTCTTTCTTTCCCAGCAGCATGTTCTGCAGCCCTTGTGAGGGGCCCTGCCCCAAAATCTGTGAGGATGGGAAGACGAAGACCATTGACTCTGTCACATCAGCACAGATGTTGCAGGGCTGCACAATCCTCAAGGGGAACCTGCTGATCAACATCCGCCGTGGCAGTAAGTGATGGCCTCTCTTTCTGAGCCTCTGATAAGGCTGCTGTCCACGTTTTTCCTTTTGTCCTCAGCATAGTGATAAGAACATTAAAAACTCAGCAGGCTGTTTACTCTCTAGCCCCAGAGCTCAGCTCCTGTTTGATTTGGCCCACGCTGGCACAGGTATTCAGTCCCAGGGAAAGCTGGTATTTTTGTTAGTTTTTTTGGCAGAACAAGGAACCAGGATTAGGCAGTTAGATGAGCAGTAGTCCAAAAAGAATAATAAAGGCAGAAAAGTTGAAAATCCTTGCATCTGGGTAGGTAAATAACTTGTTGCATGACACTGTAAGGCTGCATATCCCCACTTTTTAAGGCAAGATGTGGTATTTTGCTAAAACATGAAATCCAGAGTGCTGGGAGCTCATATAAAGCCCAACACTGTGCTGCTGGATGGTCAGCGTTAGTGAGCTGGCCACCCTTGTCACATGTCTTGAACAAGCTCTGGATTAAATTTGTCAGAGCAGTGATTCATCAGCCAGGGAGGTGTTGACAGCTGATGAGCTCTTAAAAGCAGAGTAAAAATCACTGTTAGTTTTTATTGGACGTGTGTCTCCCTATGGAAGGTCCCTTTCAGTTTCATGAATAAGGTTTAAAGATTGAGATCTGTTTGATTCCCTGCCTCCTGCTGAATGAAAGCTTCAGGGTTTAGTAACAGCAGGATGTGAATTATTTTACTCAAGGTCCCGCTTCTAAAGGTACAGTCTTCCCCTATGGAAGATGTTCCAGTTACCTGTGGCAAGTGTGGGGTTTTTTATTTTATTTAAGGGTTTTTATTTTATTTATCTTAGAGGGCTGAAGAGCATCTGCTTATTTGGTATGGGAACCAACCATTGCTGAGGTAAGGACAGCAAAGCTTGAGCTTGTGAAGGATGGGGTGTTGCAGACCTGGGCAGGGACAGTTTGTAGGGTACTGAAGGACTGAGGAGTGGAGCTTTCTCTGCAGTCATTTTAATAATTTGTAATAGAAAATCACCTTCAGTGAGTTGTACAGAACATGCTCCATGGCATGAGCACATCCTTATGGGTTTTATCTTCACTGTTTCATCCAGAGTTCTCAGTGCTGTAGCCAGAGCTTCTCAAGTCATGGAAATCAGTGCCCTGTGCTTCCAAGCACACCAGTAACATACCCCACCTCTTCATCTTCAGTCTCATTCTCTGTTTTCCAGTGGAGCTTTCTGCCTGAGCTTTGCTCCATATCCAAAAGCAATTCCAGTCTCATGGATGTGTACGTTTAACAAGGGTCTTTTCATCCCTGCCAGCATGCTGGCTCACCATTTGGTGCTGGCTTCAGAGTGCAATGCCCATGGAAAAAGCAGGTATTCCAGGATGGAAAAGCAAGACTGGTTTCCCAGTGTTACTCTTTGGCTTTATTTTGCCCTTCAACCATCGGGCTGCACAGGCAACTGTTCCTGGGAGAGGAAAACCAGCGTGTCTCATTTTCAAAAGCAACAAATACAAACATTCTCTTCAACTGAGCATTAAGGAGAATATCAGTCAAAACTGTGAATCCTGTAATAACAGAATTACCTTTTTCTTCCTGTAGATAACATTGCCTCAGAACTGGAGAATTTTATGGGGCTGATTGAGACAGTAACGGGGTATGTGAAGATCCGTCATTCCCATGCTTTGGTCTCCCTGTCTTTCCTGAAGAACCTGCGGTATATTCTGGGAGAGGAACAGGTGGATGGGTAAGTGCTCTGATATTTGTAGATGCAATTTCACTTTAATAGAAAGCTGCTCCTAAAAAACATTCATGTGTCATTTATAGAGTCTTCTTTTCCTCTCCTATGCAGCGTTTTCTCCTAATGAACACCTCTGCACAGCATTATTCGCATTACTGTCCAAATCAGCATATTAAATTGAGTATATTCCCAGTATTTTATGGTAACTTTGCTGTGTACTTTTCACTTTAGGTTTTTCTGGGGAGATTCTTTACATGGATAAAGTGGTTTTGTTTGTTCTCTTTGCTCTGTTTGAGAAAAGAGCATCTTCAGAAACAATCAGATTTCCTTGCAGTTCTTTGGCTTCTCGCAGAGTTTTTTGGAGAACGTCAGCTGAAAGGAAACCTGAGCTTTGCTAAGCAGGGCCTGAAACTCAGAGTGACCCAACAAGTGTGAAACAGATTGCAAGTTGCAATTGTTTGCAGCTTCTTGAAAGTTAACCTTTAAATGAATTCTCTCCCAAGCACGTGAAAGACTGGTCAGGAAGAGTAAAGTTGATCCCTTGAAATGTTTGCTCTGGATTATATTGCTTCTGTAATTACTCAACATGTGATACTTTTTGCTGTACATAACTTCTGCTTTCCTGTGATGGTAAAAGATTGTGAAGGCAAAAGTTTTTAGCCCCCCAGCATGTGTGATGCTGAGGTGTGGTGATGATCCATCAGCAAACTGCCTTGCTCGCTCTTTTCCTGAATCAAACAGCCATCCCAAGTTTAAACCAGTGTTCTCTGAGAGAAATCAGTCCCCTTCCATAATGACAGAACTATTAAATGAAGAATTTGGGGAAATCATAGAAGAAAAGGTAGTGGGAAGGTCATGAGAAAGGTTGCTTGTGTCTGATTTGTCTGCCCTGACTGGGTGAAGTTAAAACATGAGGGACTCTTCACAACCCCCCTTTTTTCTCTCAGACTAAGTCTTTGGTCAGCCTTAAATTCTTAAAATTCCACCATCTGACTGCGTGAAAAGGCAGCTCTTCCTCCTGCCCTGTCTGTCTCAGGAAGAGCACTGGCTCCACGGAGATGTTTTTTTCCAACTGCAAATCCCAGAGGCTTGGCAGTGCCGAGCACGTGGCTCATTCAGCCTCTCACGGCCTGGTGTGCCCTCACAGATACTCCAGTCCTTGATTTGTCTTTTCTTCTCTTCCCCTCCCTCTCTTGATCTCTCTAAATCTGAGTTTAGCTTTGTGTCTCAAGTAGTAATTATGCTTATGGCACCTTGTCTGTCAGCAAGCAGAGCCCATGCGAAGGGAAATGGCAGGTTTTTCCAAACAGAGAAGTAAATGAAATTCCCAAATAGAAGTAGTAAATAAATGCAGCTTTGAAGAAGAAAATGAGGATGAATGTGGAGGCAAAACAGATCTATAGTAAAGAGCTACTTGTGCTAAAATTCCCCTATGTTAGGAAATGACTGCAGTTACATACTTGGGGGCAGGGGCAGTCTCTTTGCTTGGAAAATGCCTGGCATAATTTAGACATTACCACAGTCTAAAATGACATTTCCAAAAATACTTTAGTGGAAGTAGGCACCTGGCAGGGAATAACTGAGCCTAAACAATTACTTGGGCAGAGTTATGAACATCAGGGAGTGGGATCTTAGCCTGGGAAGCAGTGGCTGCTGGAAGAAGAGCTGTTTGTGGCAGCACTGCCTTGGGGGATGAGAAGGAGGTAACTTGAGGTCCATTATGATTGTTTTTCATTGAACAACTGACCCCACTGTCCCTGTCCCTTTATTTATTGAACTGGACTAAGAAAACAGCACTTCAGAATTTCTCTGTTCCTTATTCGGTTGCTGGTGCCTGCCTTGGTTGTCACAGAAAGCGGAAAGTTTAGGGTGAATCTACTTTGTTTGTTTTCAGAGTTCTCATTGCCCCTTTTGAACACCATGTGAAGGTGCTCCTGTGGCAAGAACATAATTTCTCTTTGCAATCAGGGGAAGTGAACTGGAGATGTGCTGGAGGGGTCTTGGGGTCTGTTGCAGGATTTTGGTCCCTGCTCTGGCACTGACTCTGCCTGGCCCCTCCACCCTCTGCTGGGGTCAGTGTGTTCACTGCTCTCGTGAGCTGCAGATGCCTTGTTGGTGGATGGTGTGTAGGCAGCACTTCCCAAAGCATCCCAGGTGGGGTACCTGGAAAATGAGCAACTTGTGACCTTCAGGAGCAAGTGAGGAAGTGGTGACTGAGGAGGAGTTCCAGTGGTGACACTGACCCCCTGCTGCAAATTGGGGGAAGTCTCTGTAAAAACAACCTCCCCCCTGTTTTCTACACCCTTTTGAAGCAGAGGCATCAGTAGCTGTCAGGCCTGTTGGAAGGTGTGAACAGGATCTCTAGTGCTGTGTGGCTCCTCACTGAAGATGTTACAGTTTATTTTCCTGGGATCATCATTGTCAGGGGACGGTGAATTCGGCACAAGAGCAGCAAGGCTTGATCCAGCCACAGCATTTCAGCAGAGCAGGGTGGTGTGTGAGGGTGTTTGGGGATGAATAACACCCTCCAGACTGGTGGTAGCATGGTGGTGAGCACGTCTGCAGGGCAGGCTCCCATGGGGGATGCTCCTCGGCTTGGTTTTTGTTTAAGGGGGGTCTCTAAAGAGACTGTTCCTCAACCATCTGTGTGCCAGTGGAGTTTCAAAACCAACTTGTGGAGTTTGTACACTGAGGTGTGAGGCTGAGCTTGGGGGGTTTAAGAAGTGCATCAGTTTACCTTTTCAAACAAGACAAGGAAACAGTGAACTTTAGTGTCAGTGAGGTGCGTTACTTCCAAATCCACACAGGGTTTGGTGATGTCTGTCAAGTCCCACCTGCAGTTCAGCATCCTTGTTCTCTCCTGGCAAGATGCATTTAAAAGCACAAACATGTCTCTGCTCCCTTGTCAGCTGAGCACATTCCTCTCTACATCTGTGTGAAGTGGTACCAGGTATATCAACTTCATTAGAAATCAAGTCCTGAATAATTAGGGGACAGATGGAAATAGAGGAAACAACTTGTCTTTCACATTGCCCTGAAAACACGCTCTGCATTGCAAGAAATGGCAAATCTGGTCTGTGCAGTTTGGAACCAGAATGCACAGCTTTTGTTTCGGGTTGGATGAGGGAGGAATTAATCTTGAATTTTAAATGAAATAATTGAAGGAAAACCATAAATGACTAGTATGACAGCTTCTTATGAGCCCTGTGGTTTGTCTGCCATGTTACCCTGCAGAAACTCTGTAAGTTAAAAGGTTTTGTAGAAAGCCCAGTGTGACTCCACTGATGTGGGGTTACCAAAGCAAGGTGGGCTTCCTTGTGTTAATAATGGATTTTGTGTTGCTGTGGTTCATGCTGGGGGGACTTCCCACAGAAGTGTAATAAATGCTGCCATGGTGGGTTGGTTTGATTGTGATTCATCAGCTGCATTCCTGTCCCTAGTGTCCCAAAGTGTCAGTGTCCTTGCAGATGTTGTCTTGCTGCTGATGTAGAGCCTATAATCCTGCTTCTGCTGCACCTGTGGGTTTTTTCCAATTCAGCACAATTGAATAGTGCCAGGAATTTCTTCATAACATATAATAGGATTAACAGGATTTACACACCCGACTTTGTGTTAGCATCTGTGGAAATAAAGGATGTACATGTTATTCCATGGTTGTGTTTAGGGAGTGGGCTCAGCACAGCTGCCTGTGTTTAGCTGTGCATTTTGAAGTGTGGGTCCTGTTTGCTGTCAAGTTTTGATGTACAGGTGCAACTGTACTTGGCACAATGTGGGAAATCTTTATTGGGCCAAGAGGTAAACTAAGACAGAGAGGCAAGGAAATCTCCCTGTGCAAACTCTTGGAGTTGCTTTTGTAAACACAAGCAAGACAGCTGCGTTAATGATTACTTTATTGTCAGAACTGCAGCAGGCTTTTCCTTCCATAGGGTATCTAAGGTTACTGCTTCCAGTGTAGAGACCTGCTGTTCAGAGGACATGAATTTATATTCCTCGTAGCAGCTCCTATACAATTATTAAAACACATGTTGGAGTGGCTTTAGATGGTGGGGTGTCCTGTGTTACAGTCATTTCCTGCCCCTGAGCATTCAGGGAAAACTTGCTCCATAGGAGAGAAGAAAACCCTTTGCTGACCAGCACTTTAAAGTAAGATGGCACACAGTGTTTTAAAGTTTTCTTATATTAAGGGATTTTTCAATGGAATTGGCTGTGAATTAAAACTAATATTTTTTCTTCCAGGAATTATTCCTTCTATGTGCTTGACAACCACAATCTTCAGCAGCTCTGGGACTGGAACCATCATAACCTGACGATCAGTGAGGGGAAAATGTACTTTGCATTTAATCCTAAACTGTGTGTCTCTGAGATTTACCGCATGGAGGAGGTTTCAGGAACCAAGGGACGGCAGAGCAAAGGAGATATAAATCCAAGGAACAATGGGGAGAGAGCCTCTTGTAAGTAAACAGACAAAAGAATCTCAAGGCAGACTGCCCAGGAGGGTGTGACAAGAGAAACCCCAACACACCACTGCAATATTTAGATTTAGACCCTGGAGGAGCCTTTCAGCCTTTCTGCTTGTTCAGGTTTTACACTGTAGCTGTGAGGGTGCATTTGCACACATGGAAAACAATGTGGTTACATAGTCCCTGTCTCATCTGGAAAACCCATCTCTAGAAGATGATTGCTTCCCAAATTTGGTGACAGCAGCAGCATATAACAATAAGAACATACCTGGGAAACAAGAAGTGAAATCCAGCAGTTTGGTGTGTCCAATGAGGAGCAATTTCTCAGCCTCCTTTGTAACTGTGCATCATTATAGGGATTTTCCTCCCTCAGATACCTACTCTTTCTTGGTGCTAAGGATGCTGCTGACTAACAATTCCAGAGACACCGAAACAAAATCTTTCTGTTACATTCAGCTTCTGCCAAATATTGTACCTTGTTGGTCGGAATGCGTGTTGTAAACTCGATTTTCTGTGTTTTATGTTCAAATTACTTGCTTTTGAATTGAGAACGCTTCTTGGTGTTCTGCAGTATTCCTAAACCTGAGTGCCTCTGCATTTAGTTTTGGATTCTGCCACGGTCAGTTATTGGGAAATCCTCTTCTGGCTCCAGTGGGCTGCACATCAGCTCTCCAGTTGTAACCAGTGTGTTTAAAAGCAGTCTGTCACCTAGGAATTAAGGCAACAGAATGCTTACAAATTTCACCTCTAACTCCTAAAACTTGACGGTGCATTTTTCCTTTGGCCAGTTTGGGGTGCTTTTTTTGGCTGAGTGAATTGAAATGGATCTTGTGTCTAAGTCAAGCCCCCTTGTTGTGGGTGGTGCTTACAGAAGTAGGACCCACATTCTGCTGGATGTCTCTTCAGGCGGGATGGGTGCGTGCAGATGGCCCAGATCCTTGCTGTGAGCACCCTCCATTCTTTGCACATTCAATGGAGCAAAGCCCTGCAGTCCTGGAGGAGTTACAGACACACAGCCAGGCCTTACTACCACTGAGGCCAGTGCCAGCCACTGCTTGCTTTTTTAAGAAACCAGTACAGAAAGCTTTCTGACTCTCAGAAGGGGAAAAGAATCAACAAAAGCCAAACTGCCTTTGCAAAGATAGCACCAACAGTGCCAGTGTACACGAGGGTGAAAACCCCTTTATTTTCAGAGCCTTCTATGGAACGTTAGAAACTAACAGTTGACAGAACACGATTTCTTCATCCAAGAATTGAGTTTTTAAAATGCTATTTTGTTTTGCATTGGAAAGCTCAGTGAGTTGGTAGTGGGAAGCCATTCATCTCAAAGCTGTGGGCTTCCATCCAGGCCTGTTCACAAGAGGAGCTGGAAGCTGCTGCCATCAAATGGTTGTGCCGTATATGAACTGAGTTTTGGAGTTCTTGGTCCAGCCTCTCATGAATAGCAATGTAAACTCCTTTGTCCTTTCCATGTTGTTCGCTCTCCAGAAAAATAAATTGTAGTTGTCAAGAGTTGTCCTGGAGAGTGAGAACACAGAGGCTGGTTACTGCTCTGCACGTGCTTTGGAGTTGGATGATGAATTTAGTGCTTTCAGACCAGTCCTGTGGATAAACAGCACTTCCATTCCTCACTCAGGGAGAGTCTGAAGTAGTTTTCAAGAGCTTTCTGGTGATGCATTAGAAAAAAAACAACTTCAAAAAAACTAATAGCAAGTAGCTCCAGCATATTCTAACATGATTGCCAAGGTCACTGCTTGCCCTTAAGTATTCAAATGTAGTGGGATGAAATAGGAAGCTCTGCAGAGACAAAGGCTGTTGGTATCCTGAGGTGCTACTGGAAAGGCTCATTAGCTAAACCAGACACCTAAGAAACAGCAAAAACTGACAGGGGGTGCGATACCAACTCTGTCATGTCCTGTCCTTTTGTATTGCAGGTGAAAGCAAAATTCTGCATTTTGTTTCCAACACTACCCTCAAGAACAGGATTAAACTGACGTGGGAGCGATATCGGCCTCCAGACTACAGAGACCTCATCAGCTTCACTGTGTACTACAAAGAAGCGTAAGTGGATGTTGTCAGGGCCTCAGCAGGGCAGTCCAAGAGACAGTAACAGTTCTGTTCCTAGGGCTGGAGAGCTCATCCAGTTTATGTATTTCATCCTCAAGCCCTGCCTCTGCTCAGATTCTTTCCTTGGTGGAACACAGGCCGCCTTTAAAGAGGATTGTTGTGAAGGAATCCTAGAAATGGATTGCAAATCCATCAGGAAGTTTCAAATTTGAAAAAAAAAAAAGATCTGTTAGACTGGTCAAGGTCAGTCACAGAGAACTTTGGGTTCTTTATGGTAAAAAGCTTGGCCACTATCAATAACTGTCTTGAGTTGCCTGTGTTTGATATGTATGTCTGAAGCGTTTCACTGCCTGTTTGGGATAAAAAATAGATAAATATAGTGTTTTCTTAGAGAACATTGTCTTATTACTAGTGACTGAAGGTAAACCTGCAGCTAAAGCTGGAAATACGGATTTTAGCCTGTTTTATTCTGCTGGGGAAAAACAAGTAAGCTTTATATGTTCCACTGAGCAGCTTTGAAGTGAGGCACTCTCAGTCATATATGACAAACTTTAGGAGAAAATAAATATTTGTGCTGCTTTTTTCTTTGAATATTTCAGACCATTCAAAAATGTGACAGAGTACGACGGGCAAGATGCGTGTGGCTCCAACAGCTGGAACATGGTTGATGTTGACCTGCCACCAAACAAAGAGAACAATCCTGGAATCCTACTGCAGGGATTGAAACCTTGGACTCAGTATGCCATTTATGTCAAGGCTGTTACCCTCACCATGATGGAAAACCATCATATTCATGGAGCAAAAAGTGAAATCATATATATACGAACCAATGCTGCGGGTGAGTTGCTGAGCTCTGGGGTGAGAGGTTGATAATGCTGCAGGTGTGATTAGTGTATTATTGTGCAAGGTCTGTTGTTAATATAGAAATGGAATTTCTGTGCAGATGATGTGCATGATGCTAGAAGTTGAGTGCTTATGAAAGCAGCATTAAAATTTGAATTAAAAGTGTTTTTTCAGACATTACGTCCATTGGGAACTATGGGAGTTCCTTGGAGTTAGAATTTCAGGCTTTGTTCCATTGGTGAAGGTGAATTTTAAGTACAGTTTTGGATTGGGACTGCACGTGGTTGCAGTTGAACCCTTGGTAACTGTTGTTAGAGAGGCATAAGTAGGAAATCCTTTATTTGAAATAAGATGGTGTTTTTCCCTGCAGTACAGAAATGGATTGGGATTCACTTCAGAAGCTTGCATGGAAATACACTGTAGAATGCTCTAGGTTTAATTTCCTTTCTTTTCCTTTTTTTTCCTCCTCCAGTGCCGTCCATTCCCTTGGATGTTATTTCAGCATCCAACTCCTCATCCCAGCTGATTGTGAAATGGAATCCTCCCTCTCTTCCCAATGGCAACCTCTCCTACTACATCGTGCGCTGGCAGCAGCAGCCTCAGGACAGTTACCTTTACAGACACAATTACTGCTCCAAAGGTAGGAGAACCAACCCTGCTGTGTTGGACTCTGCCTGCCAGGGCTCTTCACTGGCAAGAGCTGGGGAATAAACATGGATAAAACATGGATTGTTGCTGTAGTCATGGTGTGGAGAGAAACAAACCAAACTCTGTTCTTTTCTTTTAAGATAAAGTCCCAATTCGAAGATACGCCGATGGGACCATCGATACAGAAGAAGCTACTGAGCCCACCAAGCCAGAGGGCTGTGGGGGGGAAAAAGGACCTTGCTGTGCTTGTCCCAAGACAGAGGCAGAAAAGCAAGCTGAGAAGGAGGAAGCAGAGTACCGCAAAGTCTTTGAGAACTTCCTTCACAACTCCATCTTTGTCCCTAGGTAATGGATTTTGGACACTTTCTCTTTGGAAGTGGGGCTAATAATTGTATGGGTAACACCTGAAACACACAGGCATTACCTTTTCTTCCATGGGAGACAGTCTGCAGCCTTCCTCTGCAGTTTCTCTTGTTTGCTAGCTTTCATTTCTTTCTTTCAATTCCAGCCCATAGTAAGGGTTCTTACCTGTATTGATCAAGGATTTCAGTGAGGGGTTCTTTTCAGACTCAAGAGTCACTTAAGGAGCTCTTTGTCTATAAGGGTTTCAGAGATGAGCAACATGTGGTAGACAAAGGGGTTCAGATTTGATCTTTCTCTAAATAGTCATTTAAGTGCTTGTGTTCCTAATCTGAAGATTTATTTGCCTTTGAAATTCAGGGCACAGTCACCTCACAGAATTGAAAATGGTCTGTCTTTCTCATGCACTAATTACAAAGGGCCTGTTGGTTTCCTGGGTTTGTGCTGCAGAGAAGCATTAAATATTTCCACCCTGCCACAATAAACACCTGCTTACATGTTAAGTGGAATAGTAATGATTTTATGCTGCAGCATAGAGTAGATACTACTGAATTAATTGGTGATTTTGATCCTTGAGTTTCCAATTTATCCTTCAGGTAAACTGTTCTGCTTTAGGTAATTGGATGCTGGAGCCAGGCACACACACTGTATAGCTGTTAAATTACAGTTTATACGCAGTCAGATCTCAGTTGTGCACGTTGCCTCATTCTCTCTCCTGGCAGGGGAAGTTTATGGTCAAGTCCTGTGTTTGAGAACTCTAAAGTGTGACATTTCTGCTCATTAATGCTGCTTTATATCACTCTCCATTGTGATTTTTTGGTCTTCAGTTCAAGCATGTGTTGGATTGACTTGTTGGGGTTGGGACTGTGATATTTGCAGAGCTTCTTAGTTTTTCCCAAAAAATGAGGAACTAAATACTGCCTGTCTTTGGAAGTGTGAAGTATCTTACCTGAGCTCTGTCTGGGTCACATTTAGCATTTGGTGCTGACCTTGTGCAGAGTTTCCCTAGTGATGATGAGAACCAGCAGCAAAGATGAGGTCCAGGGAAGTTTTAGGCACCGTGTCTGGCCATGATGTAACTCCTGAGCGATGTGAAATCTTGAGATCTGATTTCAGACTCTATGAAACAGCCCAACAAGGAGTTTTGAAAGGCACGTGTCAGGTCTAAACTACTTGAAAGTCTATTGCAAAGGGGTTCTTTTGATTTCCCCAAAGCTTTGTTATTTAAAATGTGTTATCTTCTCTCATATTTTCTTGCATTCCTGCCTTCATCCCCCCAAGTAAACTCATAGAACCTTGAGCTCAGACAGTAACAAATACACTGACCAGTTCCCAAAGAGTTTCCTGAAAGTTTGTCCTTTTTCTTTAACTTACTGTCATGAGGATGTTTTGTAACAGCAGGGACAGATAAGGTACAACACTCAGCAATAGCTGCATAGCCAAGCAACTTTTAAGAGCCTGTATGTCAGGGAATTAAAGATTATGAGCTAGGGAGATGCCTCCATGGGACAAACCTAAGCAGTTTGTTACTTGTTGATGTCATTTTTTTCCCTCTCTTTTCCAAGGGAAAAGTTAATTAATGTGTTAATGCAAGTCTCAATAGTAGTATTTGTTTCCAGTGTCCTACCTGTCTCCAGGATATTATGAAAGAGTTGCAGCACCGAATACAACGTGAAAGTATTTGACTGGGTGGTTTTAGGGTTGTTTGAGAAGCCTGTTGATCTAATCTCTTGTGCAATTCTGGGTATTAATGCTATGGTGGCTTTCAAACACTGGGACTCTGCTTAGCCTTGAAGAGAGACTCACAACCAGGGGAGGAGGAGTTATTCTACAAGTTTTTTGTTTCTCTAATGAGCAGGATGAGGCTCTATAGTGTAGTCTGAGGAGTAATATTAAAATTGCCACAAAGAACAGTGAGCTTTTCTGTTAAATGTTAACTTTTTTCCTTCTTTTTTAATTTGATTTAATTTTTTATAGTGTTATTTTTAATTTTTGTCCTGTGTTTCTCTTCCTTCCTCTCCTTAAACAGAATAGATGATTTTTCATGGGTTTATCTCAGACTTGCTTCCTTGGATACTTGTTTTTTGCCTTTATCTCTGCCTTTCATGAAAGCAGGAAGCTGCTGGACTGAAAAGCAATGCTGTCAAATCTCTTGATGTTTCAATCCTGTTTGCCTTGTGGTTATCCTGCAGCTCTTTTTCTCTTCCTGCTTCCACTGCAGTTTTCACCAACAAGTTTTGTGTCCCTTTATCTTTTTCCCCAAAGGGAAAGGGGGGACTGTACTTCCCCCTACTCCCAGATACCACCAGAGAGTTGAAACTTTGTGCATCCCGTAAAAGCAGAGATAAAGTCAGGCCTTTTGGGTTCTTGCATTGGCACGTGCCTTGGTGGCTGATTGAAAATGAACTTTTTATTTTCACTGCTTTTATCACAGAACCTCTGCAAATGTTCATCAGTTCAGTGTTAGGCACCCAAATTTTAGCAGATTAAAAGTTTGATCTGTCCACTGAGTTAAAGCAGTAAATGAATACCCATTCTAAGCAGGGTGAATAGCTTTAGTAACTTCCATAAATACCAGTGGAGGGGAGGCACAAATGCTTATATCTCCTATGAAATTCCCTTAACTGACAAGACATTGACTTATATGTCGCTTAAAACAATTTCTTGTTAACTTAGGAAGTTCTTTCCTTGCCTTTGTTTATTTCTGGTTTACGTGGTGGCTGAGAGTGTCAAAACAACTACTGAAGATGTACTAAAAGGATTTTGGAAAAATCTGTAATGAACTCCTAAAAAAAAAAAATAAAAAAATTAATCCAACCTCTGCCAGAAGGTTTCAAAACCAAGTGAGCCTGTTTTTGGCTCTGGGAGCAGCTGCCTTGTGGCTGCATGTGCTAAGACGATGTGTTTGACAGTGAATTAACTTCTCCTGTTGAGTCATCTTTCCTCCTGTGGTGTGTTTGGGGGAGGCCTCCTTTGCCTGGTTTGTAACTCTCTGGTAGAGATGTCAGACCTTGTGTCCTTGATCCCTCTTGCCCTGACCAGGTGCCACATGGGCACATGGAGTGATTTTAGGAGGGGTAGGATTCAAGCCCAGACTGGTTTTGTAGTGTGGCCTTTCTTACATTGTCCTTTAACTCCCTTTGGGGCGTTGCTTCCCAGGTGTGGGCATCCCTGGGGTGGGGGAGCAGGAGCAGTACAGCCAGTGTGCCCTGTGTAGCTGGTGCCCCTGTGCAGAACAGCCTTGCATCTGAGACAATGAATCTGGCATTGGGTGTTGGTGACCTGATACCATCCAAAATGGCTCTAAGAGAATCTTGGTGCTTGTGCTGTTACTCAGGCCTGTCCACCACAGCACTTTCTGAGGCTTGAGAAAGCAGCAGCGTTGCTGTAAATCCTCAAGTTTTTAACTCTGCTTAAATTTCACCCAGATGCCCGTAAGGCAAAGCTGCTCATTGAACTTTTGGCTCTCCCCAATATTAGTGCTGTGTTTGCTCACACAGGAAGGTTGTTCCTTTGCCGAGCTTTTGTTTGGGTGAGAGAAGTAGAGATGCACAGATAACCACCCGAGTGCTGGTGAACAGTCATGGTCTTCAGCTGCCTTCCAAGGTTTCTTTTGTCAGTGCAATCCATTCTAAGGTCTGTAATTTCATCACGACTGCAAAGCTAACTCTCAGTAGGCTTAACTTCCTTGGCTAATCCAGCAAACTTCAAAACACTTTTTTCCCCCCCCTAATGTTTCCAACCTTAAACATCTGATTTTTATTTTAAGCGTCAACATTACTGTCATGAAACACAACTCGGGGATGTTTATTGAGTAAAAGGGAAGCCATTTTTTGCTCTTTGGTGTGAGGTCAGAAGTTTGCACATTTATCTTGGGGCGCAGGGTGAGCTTCAGAGTTGTGGCTGGTCCCTGACCAAGAGAGAGAGAAATGGGCTGTGCTGACATGTGGCAGGTTCAGATTGAGGCAGTTTTCCTCTTGTTTTGCAGTTTTCCTTTATTTAACTTTTTTAATAGCAGTTGCCTCTTTCTCTGGGGTGTTTTGCACAGTTTTCCTGAGGCTGGAGGAAAAGTGGGTTCCTTCTAAAGAGACCTTTTCCATACCCGTGTGTGCCCCACAGGCCCGATCGGAAGCGGAGGGACGTGTTCCGGATCGCAAACGCCACTCTGGCCGCTCGGAACAGGAACGTGACAGGGACAGATCACTTCACCAACGCCTCTGACGCTGAGGAGAGCGAGGTGGAGTACCCCTTCTTCGAGACCAAGGTGGATGGCAAGGAGAGAACCGTGATCTCCCACCTCCAGCCTTTTACCCTTTACCGCATCGACATTCACAGCTGCAACCACGAGGCCGACACGCTCGGCTGCAGCGCTTCCAACTTCGTCTTTGCCAGAACCATGCCCTCAGGTACGCTCTCCCAGGGGCTCTCCCAAGGGCCCTCACAGGGTGCAGCTTTGGCTCGTGTGCTGGGGAGGACAAGCTCTCCAAACCCAGTTAGAAATACGCTGGGGCGTCATAACAGTTCTGTGCAAGACAATGAACTGGAACTGTGTAGATTTTAAAGTCCTCGACTGGTCTCTGGTGTGTGCTCAGTGATGTGTTTGAGTCTGCTGTGAGCTGGGGAAAGGCAGAAGTTCATTACCAGCATAATTAGGAGAGAATCTGTTTCCTAGCAATGGAGGTGAGACCCACAGACATGGTGGGCTGGAAGGTTTTATCCCTCAGTTCCCTGTGTGCTCAATAGAGACAGGGCAGTGTTGCTCTGCTAATGTTTGGTTTTGCTGTGCTCACTTGGAACTGTTTGCAGATGTTGGAGCTTTGCTGGTGGGAATGTTTGCCAAATGTTTCTTCTGTCACAGAATGACCATGCATTTGTCCAGCCTGGGAACAGGAGGAATACTGTGTTTCTTTGTGCCCAATCCCTGGCCCCTAGAGTACTTCAAATAGGAAGCATTGAATGCTGTGCTCGTGTTTGGGGCTCTTACAGATTGTACTTCTTCTGAGAAGAATAGAGATGATTTTAGTGTAAGCTCATACACATCCAGCAACGAGCTTCTGACTCCAGCAGATGTCTGGGGATATTGGATGCAGAATGGTAGCAATTTTGTTTTGTTTCTGGAAGGAAAGGCTATCATAATCCAGATCCAGCTGTGTCAGTAAAAAAAGCAAAAAGTATTGCTTATTTCAAGGAAATAAGGAAATCTGTGAGATCAGGGAAAAGGAAATAAGTGTTCCCAGATTTTTTAACACATGGCTGTGATAATTAAAGGCTAAACAATTCTGTTTTCTTCTAAACATAACAACTGTATTTTTGAAGGAGTGGTCTTCTTTGACTGAAATGGGGTTCACATTCCTGTTAAATTTTCAATAAACCACATAAAATTATTAAGAACTAAATAAGGATGAAGCACTTCCTGAATTGCCAATGAGACTGTTTTAAACTGGGACAGATTGCCTCTGACTGTTTTAGGAGAGGGCTGTCAGTGGGGCAGTTCACAGCTGTTGGCAGCCAGGTTGTTGTTACAGCCATTTGGTGGGAACAGCTCCTTGCACTGTTTTGGTGCAGTGGAAAGTTGGGAAGGAAGAATCAGGTGCTGATAAACAGGTTCTTTTGGCACACAGAGCCCATACCTGGTGGAGCTGCATCCACTGCACTGGTTTTCTGGGAACCAGTGGCTGAGGCTCTGCTGATCTCCAGCTTCTGCACCCAAAGAACAGTGTGACCCTTCCATTCTCCTCCACTCCTGCACAAGTTCCTCTTCCAGTAGTAGATGTTCTTCTCACATCACCTGTAAATATTTTACAGAGGGAGCAGATAACATTCCAGGAACGGTATCATGGGAAGCAAAAGAGGAAAATACCGTCTACCTGAAGTGGTCAGAGCCTGCAAGTCCAAATGGGCTGATCCTGATGTATGAAATCAAATATGGGCAGCACGGAGAGGTGAGGATTTGACATCACTGCTCAAAACTTATACACCAAAAAGGATCTTTTTAAATGTGCTTCCGTGCAGTGCTGCAGCCCACAAACAGAAACTGTGATTTCAAACACCCAGCACCCTCAGCATGGCATTCCCTTTTTTCCCTTATTTTGAGTTCTTAAATTCCAAATATCTTTGAAATAAAACTGATCAGGTGGGACTCTTAGTTATAAAAATTAGCTTACCCTGCAGCTGCATTGCTTTTCAATAACAAAGGAATGTGAAGATACTAACGTGTGTGAATTGCTTTTTTGTTTTAGGAGAAGCGGGAATGTGTTTCCAGACAGGAATACAAGAAGCTTGGAGGAGCTAAACTAACTCACCTGAACCCTGGGAACTATTCTGCCAGAGTTCAGGCCACTTCCTTAGCTGGAAACGGATCCTGGACTGAGCCAGTCTCTTTCTATGTGCAGCCCAAATGTAAGACAAGTGTTTGTTGTCTGTGCCAAATTGGAGAACTGGTGTCTTTTTAATAATGCCTGATGTTTAAGTGTGTAAGTGGGTGTCTGAGCCTGTTGCCTGTACTCTGAATACTCCTCTTACTTGCTGGTGGTTCCTTGGGAACTCTTCTCTGTTCCATTTTTATGGCAAGTGTTGACAACCAGGAGGGGTGTGTGAGGTGTGTCCTTCCCTTGCATTGTGTGTCTGTGAGAGGTGCAGCAGGTGGTGGGTGTGGAGAACACACTGCTGTGCCTTCCTGGGATGTACAGCTATGCTGGGAATGTGATGTTAGCCATAACAACGTGGAGCTGGAGTGTCCAAAACGTGTGGCAACAAGGCACACCTGCTTTAAATTGCAAAATAATATGAGAAACAAATAGTTTGTTTAGATTTTTGGCTGGCAGGTTGACCTGTTCTGAGTGACTTTTGGTAAAGATCCCAATAAAAGGGTGATGCTGGTCCTGACAGTGGGAGTGATTTATATTTTGGAAGAACAGCACCACAGTGACCCTCAAGAACTGAGTAGTTGTAGAGCAGATATATCCCCACAACACTGGAACTCCACGTCTTGTTCCTTTTTGGTTTTCTGAGTGCTGCACTTTGAACGATTTGAAGTAAAGAACAGTGCCTGTATATTCTGAATATGTGTATAAGCAACTGCCAGGTGAACAAAAGGTGGAAAAAAGGTGAATGTGCAAGTGAACAATTGGATATTGTTCACTGAGGAATGTAAGTCCTTAAGCACAGCTTGTGAAAACAAAGCCCAGACAGACACTGTTCTGTACAAAATTAATGCCTCTCAGTGTCTGCTTTCTTGTTGAACTCATCTGCAGTCAGGGAGGGTTTCCGAGTACATTTTTCCACATCAGACAAGAAAATGAGAACTTTGATTTCTTCCCTGTATGGAAATACACTGAGTGGGTTTTGAATGTTTCTTTGTTTAGTAGAGGTTTTATAGAAACCCTGATACAATTGTTTTCTTGTTGGTTGCAGCAGCAAACTATGGAAACTTCCTGCACTTGGTAATTGTGCTCCCTCTTGCTCTGCTGCTCATCATTGGGGGATTGCTGATAATGCTGTATGTCTTTAACAAAAAGAGGTGAGTTGTATATGCTGCTGCTTAAACCTGCAGGAGGGGAATTGTTTATTTTCAAATCTGTGCCCGTGGAGCAGGTTAAAAATTAAAAAGAGAAATGACATTCAGAGGAGTTGAGAAGCTGAAGTAGATTCTGTCTCGTTGGTGTGTAAAAGGAGGTGGTTTAGAGTTACCAGCCTCTGGCTGCTGCTTCTGGAGATATGAAGAGGCTTTTTATTCCAGTATCATATTAGAGAGGGAAGAGGAAGGCTTGTGAGGAACATACAGGTCAATGATGGCACACACTGGACCTGTATAATCAGAATGTGTGACTGAAATATGGCTCAATATAAATCATGAAACCTTATTTCTATTTAGCTTAATTTGATTTAATTCTAGAGAGTTTTTTGAAGTCTTTACACCCACTTAAAAAATTATATCCTGGCCAAGACCAGTCTTGGGGACTGTTCTGTTGATTTGTTTTCCTCTGTTTTGTTTTTTGTAACTTAGTGATTTATTTTTTTATCTCGTTGACATACATAACGAGAACTTCATACAAGTCAGTGCAAATGTTCAGACTTGCAACTTTCCAGGTTTGAAGGGTTTTTGTTACACTCAGATAAGTGATGCTCATTGAGTATCCCATGATTTCCAGCTCTAATTCATTGGTAGCCCTGCAGAGAGTGGTACCAGTTCTGCTCAAGGGTTCCAGAAAGGGCTCTGTATCTGGTGAATACAACACCTTGGGCTCTCCTGGGTGAAATGCCTGATAACTTAACCCTTCTTTAAATTGTTCTTCTACCACAAGAATATTTTGCCTTTGATTTCCTGAGATCTGATGGATAATTTTATTTCTACAGCCTGTCTCCTGCAAGAGTTCTCACAGAGCATTTATTACGTGTCCTATTCTGAGAATCACCCCAGTAAAATTGAGGAGGGGGTGGGAATTGTGTGTGTGGTTTTAAAATAAAATGATAGAAACACTTAGGAAATAGTTGAATGGAATCCCCCATTAAAAAGAGTCTTGTCCTTTGCTGGATCACTTCTCTCCCACAGCAGATTGGATGATGTTAAAGTCCATTCTCAGCCATGAGTCTCCTGGTTTATCACCATACAGCTGCCTTTCTTAAAGGAAGTTTACCCAGCAGCTAAAAGTACCTTGTGTTTACATTTTTCTGGTGCTGATTTGCTGTAGAGAAGACTCCAGGTTTCCTGGGAAAGCTATTCTGGGCTGTTTGTCCATTGATTCTGTGAGGTAGATAAGGACTGAGCACGTCCCCTTTGTCTGAAAAACCCCACATACATTAAATAATATTCTGTGGTTGAGCAAACAGCGGAAAAGCTGTAAGAGATGGCCTGAAATCTACTTAGATTTAAAGATTAAAAAGGAAAACCCAATGTTTCAACAGGAACAGTGACAGACTGGGCAATGGAGTACTTTATGCCTCTGTGAACCCCGAGTACTTCAGTGCCTCAGACGGTGAGTGTGACCTTACACTTGTGATGCTTTTACTGTCGTGTGTTTTGTTGGTGTCTGACTCTGAAAGGTATGAAACTCTAAAAGGCATGTTGTAAAACCACTTTCTCTGTTTTGTTTTCTTAGCACAGCCACGGAATCCACAATTGATAATACTAAAGGTCACTTGTCTATTGAAAGTGGGGAGGTTTTGAGTTGTTTTCCTGTAGTTTTGTTCAGCTGAGGCAAATTTGGATTCATTCATTTCACTTTCAGGTTATCATCTACTCTTCCAGTGTTGCTTTCACTGGAATGAAGGAAGAATTCATGAATTTGTGGTCTTTCATGTTTGCCCTTTTAAGCTCTATTTTTCCTTATTGGAACAAACCCATGGCTCGAGGAAATCAGAACATCAGACAAATTTCCTTGAGGCCTCAGTTCTTCTGTTTATAGTTTAGTTTGGTGCTGCTGTTGTAGACTTTTTGCTGGAATAGCATTTCCAAAAGCCCCCAGGAGACTAATGGGTTTTTACCCAGAGTGGCAGCAGAACATTTTACTGTTATTTTTTATAGCAACACCATTAGGGTTAAAGGTCTGTCAGTGTTCATGCTATAATCCTCTATTTTCATCCTGTTATTTCACCCACGCAGAGCATGTGACACAACTGTCCCCTCCTTTGGTGACTGATAGGCAGCAGCATCAGTGAGTGCTTGGATGTGTTCTTGCCTGAGGCAGTCCTGCCTCCTGGCAGTCACCTTCTGAGAGCTCTGCTCTGCCTCAGATCAAAGTCCTGCAGCAGCAGCAAGTTCTGCCTTTGCTGGTGCAACAGTGAGTGTGCAAGGGATCAGAACAGTGCCATGCAAAGAGCTGCTGGATCAGAGCCTGCCTCCCTCTAGTCATGAAATCAGTCTGTTAATCGAGAATACAGCAGGCACTAAACTGATACAGATGATCAAGTGTTTTTGATGCTGTCTGGAAGGATTAGAAAAGCAAGGATCTCAAGAAAAGCTCAGGCCTTAAGCATTGATTTGAGCCTCTTCCCACCCTCTCATTGTGCTTTGAGGTTCTTTATTTCTACCCTGATATGCAGATACCACAGTGAGGCTGCTTCAAGTCCATCTCCAAATTTCCTTAAGATTTATTTTTATACAGTCCTCAACCTATCTCTGTATGGGAAAGACCATGGACTGTTTGCACACAGGGGGCAAGGTCTCAGCATTCTGTCTGGTGTTCTTACAGTCAAGCTCTTTGGGCAGTTGCTGTTGTAGAGCAGTGAGTGCTCACACCTCGTGCAGAAGTGGGACCTCATGACTTGTTCTTTCTGCCCTCAGTGTATGTTCCAGATGAGTGGGAGGTGCCCCGTGAGAAGATCACCATGTGTCGGGAGCTGGGGCAGGGCTCCTTTGGAATGGTGTACGAGGGGATAGCCAAGGGAGTGGTGAAGGATGAGCCAGAGACCAGAGTGGCCATCAAGACTGTCAATGAGTCTGCCAGCATGAGGGAGAGGATCGAGTTCCTCAACGAGGCCTCGGTGATGAAGGAGTTCAACTGTCACCACGTGGTAAGTCATGGGGGTGGGACAGTGGCTCATGTGCTTATTGACACCAGGGTGTTCAGGGCACGTCTGCACTGACTCAAGTGGGAACTTGGGATCTCAGCTTCAACTCTGCACAGCTCCATAATATTGTTGTGAAACAGGAGTCAGGGAGTGGAACCAAATCTACATTCAGACCTTTCCCTCAGGTTCACGGGTGTTTGGGGCTGAGTGATCACTGCAGTTCAGGTAGCTGTGCTTGTCACTGAAGGGTTGTTTTTCCTCGGCCAGGTTCGGCTGCTTGGTGTTGTTTCTCAGGGCCAGCCCACGCTGGTTATCATGGAGCTGATGACACGTGGGGACCTCAAAAGTTACCTGAGATCATTGAGGCCAGATACAGAGGTGAGTCAAGAGCTGCTGGTTGTTTATTTTTCTTCAGTTTGAATCATCTTGAACAAGACAGCATCACGTTGGAAGCAGCAGGCAATTAGCCTTTCCTGCCCTTCTCCTTAAGCTCCAAGAACAAAACATGAGCTGCTCTGTGATCTGCAACACCTTTTTCATGAGGCAGCTGTTGCAGGTAGCCCAATGCACCACATGGAATATATCCCTTCTTGTGTCACTAAGTCCTGTTTTCCAGATTTGCATTAAATCTCCTGTCTGATCTAATTTCTCATCAAGATGTTAAAAAAGCTGGCTTCTTTAATATGTGTCAGGATAGTCGATTCATGTTGTGTATCCTGCCTGTTGCCTGTGCTGGAGAGTAAATACCTGTTACCTTAGCTAATATGCAAACTCTCACACACAGACCACCAGTCTAAGGGCTAAAATTGGCACGTCTGATACAGGGTCTGAAGGATAAAGATGACACTTGGGCCGCTGAAATCACAGCAGACCACGTAGAAAATGAGCTCAGCAGCTTTTGCCCTTGATCTAGAAATTCTGATACGGATAAATTAAAGGACAGAATGTGCACGAGAGAATGAACATGGTCTGTTACCTGTTTTATCTCGTTCATCTTGCTCAGAACAATCCCGGGCAGGCCCCTCCGACCCTGAAGAAGATGATCCAGATGGCAGGGGAGATCGCGGACGGGATGGCCTATCTCAACGCCAACAAGTTCGTGCACAGAGACCTGGCTGCCAGGAACTGCATGGTGGCAGAAGACTTCACAGTGAAAATTGGAGGTGGGCTCTCCTGGCTCTTACACAAATCACAGAGTCATCCTCAAAAATCAGCATCTTCAAAGGCGTTTTATTTTTTTGAAAATCGTTGGGAAGACTTTTTAGAACTGAGCTCTAGTTGAAATTTCCACAGAATGAAATATGTTCCTTACGAAGGCTTGCTGTGATTTAAGACCTGTGAGCAGTGAACCCGACTTGCTGGTGTTCCAGTGAGGCAACAGTATAGCACATGTGTTTGCAAAGAGCTGGGGAGGCAGTGGTTGGAGGTGCAGAGGCTGCAGACATCTGGGTGGATGGTGTGGTCACCACGGGTGTGTCATTTGCCCCTCTCTTAATGCACAAAAATAATCCCACCTCCTGTTTATTGATTCAAGAATGAGAACTTTAGGATTATTTTAAATCATATCTGAATTGGAAGTGGAACGTAAGGCTTGACTTCAGCTGGGTGCTTTCTAGTCTGAGCTGGAGTTCTGCTTCCCAGACAACTGAATGGCTTTTCTTCTGCTCTGCTGTTGGATCACCACCTTTTTTTTTTTTCCCTTCACCATCCTTCCAAAATAGTGTCAGATGAGTTTCTTCAGTCTTCTCTCCAGAGAGGGTGATTTTAAGCTGTTGGCTGTTTTTGAGTTGTGCATATTAAAATAATGTGTATAGCAACAGCCTTCTGCTGAAGGAAACTAATTTTTTTTTCTCTGAGCTTAACTCAGCTATTTTGATAATTTGTGTAAGTAATCCTGTCATTTGGGAGAAAGAAAAAATGATTTCATTTTGAGTCAGTTAATTAGGAAATAAGATCTTTGGGGGATTTTGTGCATTTTCTGCAGGTTCAGAGGAAGTCATTCCAGTTTTCTCCTCCTCCCCCCTACCAGCTTGTTTTACAATTCTCTGAACTGAAGATGGTGCATTTCTTCCCTTTAACATGTCCATGGTTACCCCAAAAGCATTTTAATGTGGTGCATTGCTCTTGTTTGTGTACCAGTATTGAAAATCCCTTCATGTAGAAACAGTTTGGGAGCATCTTGGCTGGAACACGCCAACTCAGACTGTTCAGCTCTCAGAGGAAGAGCTTTGTGCCACACCAGCCTGTGCTCGCTGCGTATCTGTTTCTTATTTGCATTACATTTTGAAAGAATTTTCCGTTCAGCCAGGATAAAGTCACCCTGGTGTGTGGGAGTGCTGGAATAGCTGCACAGATGGGCTCTTTAGTCATAATCACTGAGGGTACCAGTGTCCCCAGCACACAGGGAACGTTGGGCTCGGTCACTCGTCCATAGGCTGGTGATAACAACTGCGAGAGCTGAGGGAATTCTGTCCCCTTTTCACCCCACTTCTCCTGGAAAAAAAAAAAAAGGGGGGGAGGCAACTCCAGGTCTGTATTGATAAAATGGATTTTGCCCTCTGTGTCAGCAGGTGGCATTTAATATTAATGAGAGATTTAATGGTGCCTGATCTGTTAACTTTTTGGTTAGTGTTTGAGAACACAGTAACTGGTTTTACAGGCAAGTCCAAGACCCAGCAGTTCTGAGAGCCCCAGGCTGATTGTACAGAAAAAATGTGCTGGAATAAATCTGAGTTACAGTCAGATGAACCCAAGTCTTGGAAATGCTTATGTATTAACAACCAAGGACATGCATATAACCCAAATATGCCTTTAATACTGGTCTGTGTTAGTCACAAATTAATAACCTAATCCTCAGTAGCACTTGAAATGGAATATTTTACAGGAACTGAGAATTACCTTTGGGAGAGGGAAAAAAACCACAAGGATGTCCCTCAACATGTGAAGTTCTTCAATTAAAGACAATAGTTTTAAGTACTAAAGGAGCTCTTTACACTCTTGAAAAGAAAATCATTGAATTTGGGGAACAGTTAGTGAATTATGTGACCTTTGGAAGACTCAGCTTACTGCAAAGCTTGAGCATAAATCCCGGAACTTTTCATGTTGCTATATTTAAATCATTCAGACTTGTCAGCCCTGAAGTCAGTGGCACAAATGTCTGTTGGTGGTGTTGGAAGGGAAGGTCACCAGCCCTAAGGCAGCAGGTGAAGTGCCTGCAAAGTCAAGTGTTGTGGGAACAGACTGCAGATCCTTTACACCAGAGCGTGATTGCCTGGCTGGTAGGAAGGGGAAATGTCCATCATTTTCTCATGCAAACTCAAAACATTTATACCTTCCAGATTTTGGCATGACAAGAGATATCTACGAGACAGATTATTACCGGAAAGGAGGGAAGGGGTTGCTGCCTGTCCGCTGGATGTCCCCGGAATCCCTGAAAGACGGAGTCTTCACAACGCACTCCGACGTCTGGTAACAAAGAAGGGGCTCTGAAAAGCTGGTTTAGCCCCTCTTCTTTCTATCCCCTCCTCTTGTTTTAGTAGGCTTAACTGAGTGTCCTGTCCACTCAAAGGTAACTCCCTTCTTCCACCTTGAAACATTCTGCTTTATGGCCATATTCCCACTGCAAAATCAAGAACTCATGAGGTTAAATTCTGTCTCTCAGGGAGAGCAGAATTAAATGGATTTCTGAAACTGGAGGTGGTGGCCTGTTTCCTGCTGTTAGTTGTAAAATCAGTTCTGCAGTGAAAAACATTGCCTTCACCTGGAGGAGCAAGTTGTCATTTTTTTAAGTTGCCCTCCTCCTTCAAGAAAAGCATTAAAAGTTGCCAGGAATATAGAAAGGTTCCTAGTGCTGACCTGCTTTTCCATCAAAACCTTCTGTGTAAACAACTCCCCTTTCACCCAGATGGGCTGTGTACACCAGCAGGCTTTTTGGGGATCTCTCCCTCACGCATATCCCTCTCCATTTGGAGCTTTGTTTGCTCGTTTTTATGTACTGCAAGATGCAGAAATAGGGTTTTCTTTGAAAGCACACTGCCTGCCTGCTGTATCTGTGCAGTTATTAATAGAGGAGTACACTCAGGAGGAGTAATCCTCTGGAACAACTCCCCACACACCCCCCAGTTTTTGGACATAGGTAGGGAGGACTTGGCAGAAGATGGTCTTGTACTGGCAGAACCTCGACTCTGTCTTTTATGATTTCTCTGCCTTCCTAACAAGATGTTTTTACTGCTGATCTGTTACAGAATTGGCAGCTGATTGCCTCCAAATGTCTAGAAGTCAGGAGGAAAGGCATTTTTGTGTAGTAAACTGCACTTTCTTTAAACAGCTTGAGGGTTTTGGAGTCAGTGGTCTGTGGTCCAGAGCACCAGCTATGAGTGAAATGTTCATAAGAGGAATTCAAGTGAAAAAGCAAAGCAACAGAATGGTACTTAAATTTTATTTTACATATGGCCAGTAACTTACTTTTGAATCCAGTAACCCTCAGACTTGGAAACAGATGAAAATAACCACGTAGAGTCGAGGGGTAGCCCTGTATCAGCCATTTATCTGATGGAGCAGTGCAGGCAGGCTTTTGGCAGTCCCCCCAGTAAAAGAACTTTGGGACTTGTAATGGCTTCACAAAGCAGACAGAAATTTGGACTAGATCACTAGAAAATCCCCAGATGTGGACCTGGCTGAGCCTGGAGTGAGGAGCTGGCAGAGCTGCCTGTTCTCACCACACAAGAGGAACTTTTGGGTCCAACCGTTGCATCCAGAGGGAATGTGGGTCAGGTGTCCCTGTGGTGACGGAGCAGGCTGGTTCCATGTGTGCTTTCCTTTAGCCTGGAGATGTTTAGTGATGTTATTCTGTAAACACAACTCAAATTCCAAACAAAAAAACTCCAAATCAAGTGTGAGAAGGAAATTAGTGCTGTACTTGTTGTAGGAAGTATGTGAGTGCTCCCTTCAATGCTCACAAGGAAGAGAGTAGGGTTAGATTGGATATTAGGAAGAAATCCTAATATCTACCTGGAAAGTAGTTTACTTGTTACAAGGTTGGAATACTTAAGGGAAGGAGCAGGAAAATCTGACAGATTTTTACTTGAAAGCATAGAGAGGAAAAAAATTGTTTTATGGAGAGGAGGTCCACAGCACTCATGGGTATTTCAGACAGTTCTTCTTTGGGAGAGTTTCACATCTTAATTGTTAGAAGTGATTTGCTCTGAAAATTTGTTTCACAGAGGTGCACTTTCTGGAGGCACAAAACAAGTGGCTCAATGTGAGAAATTTGCAGTTTGTTTAGAATGTGTATCCACAGCTACAGAGAAATTTCAATCCAAATTCCAAATGTAGCAGGAGCTTGACTTATCACTGTCATGAAATCCTTACTATTTCCTTGATCTGCTTATGGCTAAAAGGATCAGTCCAACTTACTCCTCAGTAACTTTTAGACCAGACACTATAATAAATACATTGAAGGTCTCTCCATGCCAGGAAAAATTACCAGAATCCTTGTATTGGTTCAGATTTTTAAGTGCTCCATGTAAACCATGGAGCTTGGCTGTTTTGGGAGCCATTTATTTGCATTAAATTGTGGAAAAAAAAGAAGGTTGAGATTGTTTTTCCTGGTTTTTTTGGTCGGATATTGTGACATGTTCTTCGAGATCAGTTCTGGAAGCCAAGATATCAAAAAGACAAACTGTGAGAGTGGTCAGAGCCCAGGATTTATAAGCTGTAAGGTGAAATGGCAAACTGCAAGAAGAGTGTCTGGAGGTTTGAAGGGTGGAGCTTTAGCAGTTCATTCTTTTATTGCTTTTCAGGCTGAAGAATGAGGTAATTAGACAGGACTGTTTTTGTTGTAGTTAGGGAAGGAGGACATTTTAAAACTAATGTAATACTCTTCAGGGTGAGGGTGGATTTCTATAAATAAGTCCTCAGCATCTTGCATTCTTTCAGGGCTGGTGGTTGCCTGGAAGGAGCAACCTGAGTTTATTAGTTGGGATAATAAGATGAGTAGGTGTGCAAGACTTGTCCTCATTATTCCTGCAGCGATCAAAGTGGCTTCAAAGGCACCAAAACGTTCCGTTGACCCTCTGTCTCTCCCTCCCCTGAAAGGCAAACAATTGTAAGGCTGTTTGTGGCTTCTGGCAAACCAGTTTAGATCCTGGGCATAGCTGAAAGATAAAACCACTCAGCCATAACCAGCTAATGACAGCAGACTCCTGTTTTCGTAACAACACCCCGGTGGAACTGCGCGTTTTCCTCCCAGCTTGACTCAGCAGTTCAGCCACACAACTCAGACAGCAGCGAGATTTTCCTCCTTTTGCCCAGCAACTCTGAAAGTAGAACCTCTTCAGTGCAGTGCAGACAATTTGAGCCATGTCTGCTCAATAAACTAATTTTAAATGGAGATATTTTTAGAAAGTGTCAATACTTGCGTCCAAACTACCCAATTACATAACTCTGCTTATCTTCCTTCGCCAGTAATCAATTCCTATTATTAGACAAACTTCTTTTTTTTCACTTCTGCTGTCCTTTGGAGTTATCTGGAAGGAGCTGGAAGCTCTGTTTCAAGAACATAGTTACATACACGTTGCAAAAGGGGTAACTGAGTTTTTCCTGGGGGCTTTAACATTCTGCTGCTTAAAACAGCAAATTGGGGTCTTGGCACAAGAGGCTGGAGAATGTTCATGTTTCTTCTGTGTCTTTTCCAAAAATTGTGTTTGTTGCTGCTGTATGATCCTGACTTTGCACCTTTAACTTAGAATGTGGCAGAAACCAAAGCAGAGGGATAAATGGAAGGCATTACCCAAGCAGTGTTTTTGTGCCTGGGCAGCGGAGGCTGGTTGGTTTGCTGGCTGTGGGTGGTGAGGCAGGTGAGATGCCCAGGGGGTGGTGTGTGTTTGCTGTCTGGCTCTCTCAGCCTGTGGAGCAGTGAGGGAAAATGCAGCTTTTCAAGTGGATTTGTGTGACTCAAGTGATGAAAAGCAGCTTGCACTGGAACGAGAGCTTACAGTTCTGTGCTCCTGCCTTCTCAGCCACTATCAGGAGTACCTGAGATGTGTTACATGAAGATTTGGAGTTTAGTGTATTAAGTGTACAGATTTTTTTATGGCTGTCTCTGTGGCTTGGGGGAAAGCTTGCCAAGCTTACTTTAAAGTCTCTGCAACTTCTCCACTGCTTAGAAGGTTTGATTCCCTGCCCCCAGCCACACAAAGATCTTACTGCAGACTTTAATGGTCAGGTGTGTGTCCAGCCTGAGCTGTACAGCCAGCCTGGAGATAGGATAGAATAGAATAGGATAGGATTTTTTAATTTTTTACATTTTTTTCCCCCTTACCTGTACCTTTCCTTTTCCCATCTTCACTGTTCTTCCCTTCTTCCCACCTGGCAGTGCATCTAAAGTCTGGACTCTAAAGGGAGATGGGATGTGAGCTGATTCTCCAGACAAGCTCAGAGCTTCAGTCTTCTCTGAGTCAGGAGGCTCCTGGTCAGTGCAGTGAACCTGTGGTGGCTTTTTTACTGATGGACCTGGGCAGAACTGGCGTAGCCAAGTAATGCTGGACCACTGAACCATCATAAACATGACCAGCTCTGGGCTGCAGACTGTGGTGTGAAAAGTGGGGATGGAATTGTGCCAGTCTTTGCTTACAGAGGCCGTTCTGAAGAGTCACTCAGAACTGGGAGCCCTTCTCACCACTGAGACACCACCCGAGGTGTTTGAAGTCCACGGTGCTGTGACTGTCACCACGGCCGCGTTGCTTTTTGAGCAGTGGGAATTCTGTGTTAAAAGAAAACACCCATGGACACCTACTGCTGAGCAGCAGCTAAGAAATCCCCCCCTTACGTCCTGTAGGGATGGCTCAGGCTCCTCAAGCTGTGCTCTCTGTTGCAGGTCGTTCGGGGTGGTGCTGTGGGAGATCGCGACGCTGGCGGAGCAGCCGTACCAGGGCATGACCAACGAGCAGGTGCTTCGCTTCGTGATGGAGGGGGGGCTGCTGGAGAAACCAGACAACTGCCCTGACATGCTGTAAGTGCCACAGCCACCACCATCTCCTCCCTGCACAGCTCATTCTTCCTGATCCCTTCGGTGCCTGCTCTTCCCCATCTGCCACAGGAGGGGCTGTTAAGGAGTTGAGTCACAGGAGGTGCTGCTCAAACAGTCTCTGTCAGTCCAGTGTTTTGTAGTAGTCAGACATTCCAGAAAGCCAGAATCTCACTTTAGGCTATCCTTCTCCTCTGATAAGGAAACAAAGCACAATCTTGGTGTTCTTGAACAAAATTAGACTTTATAAAACTCACAAGCAACATTTGCTACGGCGGGAGACTCTGTGCCTAAACCTTGTCTCTTCTGCTTAAAGTAATTCTGTTGAGCATAAAGAGAGAAAAGAGCCTGGGACAAGCTGAGATGTGCATAAACACTGGAATTCAACTGTTTAGTTCAGCATACAGATAAATCAGTGTATCCTGCCTCTGTCGAAAGCCTCGTTGGATCTGCTGTGTCACTCACAGCACTCACCCCATGGAGATAAACAAATCCCCCCTGCAAACAGTTTCCTTCCCTGAAAGCACAGAAAGTGTTTTTTCACAGAAAAACCTCTCTTGCCCCAGCATCGACCCAAAGCCTCGCAGCAGCAGAGGGTGTGCAGTGCAGCAGCTTCAGTTTTTAGCTTTACATTGCTGAAATACTTCTGCTGGCCTTTGTGTACAGCAGTTTCAGTTGTTCAGACTTTATTGCTTTGATATACTTCCCAAACTGACTTTTGGGAAGGAAATACTGCGTCTTGCAGTTATTGAAATTTGTTGGAGGCCCACAGAAGGGATACAATCACTTAAGGGCCTCAGCTGCTTGGGATTCTTAGGAAAATAGCTTTTTTGGCTGGAGCCTGGCTGCGGTTTCAGATGACAGGCAGTGTTGTTTTGTTGTTTGAGGGGGGTGGGTGGTATATGCAGGGGGAGGTGTAGCTGCCATGTGATTCCTTGGTTTCACATTCCTTCCCTTTCACGATGCTGGGGAGAATTCCTGGCAGTCGATTGACTGGGCATTGTTTAACATGGTCAGAGCTGTGTAATGGGGGGAGAACGAAAGGCGTGTGTGACAGGATCAGAGTCCACAGGGACAAACACCTCTGCAGTGAGAACAAACTCGGGGAGAGATTCAGCTTTAGAAATTCCTCACTAACTGGGGCACGTGTGGTATGAGCAGAGGGGTGGGAGGGGAGGCACTGACAGAAGCTGAAGCTCTCCCTACTGCAGCCCACCCAGCTCTCTGTCCTCCCCCTCCTCAGGAAATCTCTGCTCCTGGCTGTTGCTACTGGATGAATCCACTCTCAGGGTCCTGGCTTGTGAGCTGGGAGAACTTGGTTAAAGTCTGGCAGAGCAGATCTGTGCACCGGGGTGCAACAGCAAAGGCCTCTTTTGTGCTGATTCTGAGGAAGAAGCAGTTCAGAGGTTAGTTTTGACCATAGGACTCGGCCTCATGGTGCAGAGGTGCACAGTAAAAAAAATCTGCCTTTGAATGGAGCTGCTTCACTCCTTCAGAACAAGGAATGGGGCTAAACTCAGAACCAAGACGCACTTGCTTTAGCAGTGGGGGTTTGTTTGACACAGTTGAGTATAAAATGTCCAAAATGAAAAAAAAAAATAGAATGTATTGACCTTATTGTGACTTGCTTTAGCTCTCTTTCAACCTGTTTTGTCTTTGTTTTAGGACAGACATCCAAATCTGCTGAAATTCAAATAGGCTGTTGTAGGAATAACAGTTGGGAGCTCCAGGAATAACCTTCACCTTTGTTCCCTGCACATGCATTTGGCATTCAAAGAATGTCTTTTGTGTTACTGTTGTGCTTTCCCTCCTTTCCCTGTCCTCCACCCCATTATCCCAGGATGCTTTAACAATGCTATGCCACACTCGGTGACCTGACAACTCCTGCCAGTCGTCCCCCTCACATGTGGCTGTGGGCAGGGTCAGACACCTGGTCTGTAGGCACAGGTCCTGTCCCCTCTCAGCTACCAGGGACCTACAAGAAAATTAGGGAATAGGCAGAAAGGTACTTGTAACAAAGAGCCCTGAAATTCCATATGGATCTTGCCAGACATCCCACCATGTTCCAGGCCACTGCTTTATCAAACCCTTTGTAAAATAAGGGATCCTCTTTTTTGTGGAGGTTGCCAAAAGATTCTGCTTAAAGACAGGTTTCTTGGCATGTCTGTGCTAGTGGAAGGTGTCTTTAAGAAGCACAAATTCTTACTGGTGGAGACTGGTCTGTGATACTTTAATATTGACTCTCAAGATGTCCCAAAAGCAAAGCCCACCTGCTGCAGGGAGATCAGTTATTTGGGCTTGGTGCTGTCTGGAAGCAGGTGGGAGAGGGAGCCAGGAACTGTGTTCCTTTGTCTCACGTGGTAGCTACAAAGGCAGAGGTACTTTGTTCTTTAAATTAGCTTGACTTGGAAACAACTAAAATTATGGTGAGAACACCAGTGGAATTATGGTTAGAACACCAGGGGACCTGTCTGTAGGGAGAGGGGAGTGTGCTGATACGGAGAAACCTCCAGGACAGGTGGAGGAGGTAACTACTGTGGGGAAGTGTAGATGAGAGCAGAGAGGAGAGTTTTGCTGTCACCAGCTCCACTGTTTTGAGCCGTGTGGGTGCTGTGAGTGTTGACACAGCCGTGCACCCTCCAGCCACGGAGCAGTTCTCCTCAGGACCTCGTGTTCCCCCCACGTGCTCATGGTGCCGGCAGGCTTGGATGCTCCACGTCTCCTGGTCGTGCTTGTCAGTGCCTGTGCTCTCCTGGCCCCTTCAGCAGTGAATCAGGAGCTTCCAGCAGGAGCTGCAGAGGTTCTGTTCTGCAGTTTGGTATGTCAGATGCTTGTGCAAAGGGGGGATTTTATGGTGTGGCTGTCCCGTGGTTCAGAGGTGGTAAATCCCTGTGAAAAAGGGCAAAGCACAAAGGGGACGGTATTTCTGGAGGCTTTTTACTCTTGCACAGGGTGAAACAAGACTCAGTTGTGTTTGTGCTACACCCTCTTGGCATAGCTGACGTGGTTTTGCAGACAGAACCATGCAATGAGACAGATGGTTCAGTAAGACAGTGCCAGGAGAAGCTTTGCTGTTTTTCTCCTCTTCCTGTGCACCAAGTGATGGTTTTATGCCCTCCCATTGTTATGGCACTGCTCATCAGGTGACGGCTGCGTGGCTGGAGCTTGGGTACAGCTGAAGCTCTCAGACAGCGTGTTCCCATGGGGCTTTTAAAAGTTGTGGAGGCTGGAATTCCACTCTGTTTTTGAAGCAGAATTGCTTCCCCCACATGCATTGTAGATGAGGAGACTATTTACGCAGTGCTGATTTCCCTTTGTTCCTGGGTAGAACCCGGGGTCTGCTCTGCAGAGGGACTGTCAGCAGGCACCACCAGCAGGGGAGGAGAGGTCCTTTCGCTTTTCCCCACCAAATCAAGCCTAATGCAAAGCACAAATGGAATTCAGCATCTATAGGATCTTTCCATTTTCTGTTTTTTATTGTCTCAGTGCAAACCAGAATTCATTTTCTGCTCAGTTCTTTGAGCAAAAGATGCACAGAGGGATGCTGGCTATTCCCCTGTCCCATGACGGTGCCTCCAGCTCCCTGGAGCTCACTTGCCACCAGTCAGGAACGTACTTTATAAATCTGCTCAGGTTCTATTAACAGCCTGTAAATTCTCCTGTTGTCTACTGGAAAGGTTTCTGTTTTGTTTAAGATAATGTAAACAAGGTCTGCGGACACACAGAGTTAAAAAGAAAAAAAAAATCCTTTTATGGGAACTCTGTAGGGTTTTTAAATCTGGAATGGCTTAAAAGAAACATCACATGTCCTTGTTTGTGCTGATGTCACATGCATTACTCCGCTGCTTGTGGTATCTCCTTAGCATTGCCCTTAGGCCTCGGGGCGCAGTGCCAGTGAATATCCAGTGTTCCTGGCTCCAGCCAGCGCTTCTATTCAGGGACGCAGCAGTCAGCTGGAAAGGAAACAGCAGTGAAGTAACAGAAATGGATTTTATATATTTATGTCTCAAGCCTTCCCTCCCCTCTCGTGGGTGAGGGTACGGTGCAGTTTTATAGCTTGGCTTCGCTTTTGCTCCGAGAGGCTTTTTAAAGGCTCGAACCCCGGCGCTGGCTGAGCGGTGTTTACGTGTCTACGTGCGGTTACAATGCAGCATTGAGTACCCGGGGAGTGCTCCCAGCACAGACTGGTTTTGCCAGCTCCTCGTTGGGTGTCACAAGGCCATTCTCAGGTGGCTGACGTTTGCTCACGGGGAGCTGTGCCAGCGGAGCTCTGGCAGGAGGATTGGGGACTTGAGATGCACTTCAGCGCCGATTGCTTTGGGTTTGGTCAAAGCACTCAGCGGTGTTTGCGGCCCAAACACGGCCGCTTGCCCTCTCCCTGCTGCCTCAGTCAGCTCAGAACACAGTGGAGATCCTACAGGGTTTCCCAGTTTCCCAGGTTTCTGGGGAGGGGGTTTCTTTGCTGTGGTTTTTGTTCCAGGCCAGGGTTCCCGGACTCTCCAAACCTGTGCACAGCAACAGCCCGCAGAGCCCAGGGTCTTCCAGCTCGGTGACAATCCTGTTGGAAGGTTTCTCCTAGAGCAGGGCCATTACTCTGGAAGGGACTGGGGTGCTATTCATAAAGAGAGCGAATTTTTGTTCATTTGTTTGTTTTCTTTTTAATCTAAAAAAAATAATCTTTCCCCACTGATGCAGAGATCTGGTGAACGGAGGGCACAAGGCAGTGAGAGCTCTAATTAAAGGATCAAATAGAATTGCTTGTTTACGCTCTGAAAACATGAGGAAGTTTGGAGTATGGTACTGCTGTTCTGTAGAATTAAAGCTAAAAGGTGATGTGACCTGGCTTGAGGGAAGGCTGGCAGAGGTGGGAAGTGAACCCCCAGCAAGCCAGGGGGGTCTCACTGGGGCTGCAGATCCCAGTGCTGGCAGATAAGTCAGGACACGAAGGATTCTCCAGTGTGTTACCTTAAATGAGAGAGCTTTCTTTGCTCTATTTTATTTTTAGCTCCATTCTTACTCTAACACAGAGTAGTAGTTTTGGCCAGCAGTGACTTCCTCCACACAGCGTGTTCCTCTGAGCACTGTGTACACAGAGGATTGGCTCGAAGAATTAATGCTAATCTTCCTTTTCTTATTTAAATTTGTCCTATTACTGCACTGTGCTAACAGAAGACATCCCTATTCCACCTTCACAGACAGTGAAATCCTTTCTTGTGTTATGTTTAAAGCTCAGGGCAATCTCCTGGGAATATCCAATTTTGCTGTGTCATGAAAATGCTGTTTTCATTATGTCTGTATTACTGTTTCATTTTGTGGTTTTGTTTTGCCAGCATGGGACATTGTACAGATCTAATCATGGATGTGCTTAAACAGATGATCTCACACTCCGTGAAATATTAATGCATCCCTGGCCGTAAATGAAAACAACCTAATTTTAAAATAAAAATATTAGAGAGTGTCTTTGAGATTGGAAAATGTCTGCTGGGGATTACAATTAATTTGAATGTAATTTTCTTCTTTCGGGGGGGGAAAAAAGCAGTGCTTTACCTTGTGTGTATTTCCTATTTTAATTTTTTTCCAAGGCAGTATTGATGGGGTGGGATGGGTGGTTTGAAAAAGATCTTCCGAGAGGCACAGTCACGTAACTTATGGCCGAGTGAGCACAGGGTACTTTGGAGGAAAAGGAGAAATATCAGGTCAGAATTAAAGTGTGAAATGGTTGTCAGGTAATGACATCCAGTGAATGGATGTCAGGTAACAGGTATGGGCAGGTGTGTGAGAGGGAGTGGAGAAGGGTGAGGTGGGAGTTACAGCAGTAAAAGGGTGATTAGAAGGGAGGCTGAAATTTGGCACAGGGATCTCAGCACTTCGTCTGCTGTCAGAATGGAATGGTGTTCTGAACCGTGTGGTCCAGTCCAGTCAGGGCTCCTAGAACACCTCAGTAAATGCTTTTCCCTGTGTGTTTCTTGCCCAGGTTTGAACTGATGCGCATGTGCTGGCAGTACAACCCGAAAATGAGACCCTCCTTCTTGGAAATCATTGGTAGCATCAAAGACGAGCTGGACCCAGCCTTCAAAGAGGTCTCCTTCTTCTACAGTGAGGAGAACAAGCCTCCGGACACAGAGGAGCTTGACCTGGAGACTGAGAACATGGAGAGCATTCCTTTAGATCCCTCCTCCACCCTCCAACCCACTGACAAGCACTCAGGACACAAAGCTGAGAACGGCCCCGGCGTGGTGGTGCTCCGGGCCAGCTTCGAGGAGCGACAGCCGTACGCGCACATGAACGGGGGCCGCAAGAACGAGAGGGCCCTGCCCCTGCCCCAGTCGTCGGCCTGCTGATCCTCCGAGCCCCGAGAACAGCGCCCAGAGAAACACAGGCATTGGGGGAAGAAAGAAAGGAAAAATCACAATATATTCAAAAGCCTACTGTACCTCAGTGGATCTTCAGAACTGCCATAGCTGCACTTGGGAGAACCCTTTTTTCAGTAAACAAGTTGCCGTATTTTTCTTTTTTTCGATATGCAAGCAGATGTTTGTTTCAGTCAAGGACTCCAGTCATGGGGCACACAGTTGGCCTTTTAAAAACTCTTAATGTTAACACTTAATAGCAACAGAAAACTTGAGATCTGATGTCTCTCTCTCTCTCTCTCTCTCTCTCTTCTCTTTCCTCTCTCTTCTTTTCTCTTTCTTTCTGTCTCTCTTTTTGCTTCATAATGGGAAACATATCTGCGTGCAAGTTCAACCGTACAGCACTTTTATCAGATCAAAGATATCGCAGGCCAGGTGGTTCCCAGTACCCCTGCAAGCACCTGCCTAACACTGTAGGTCTTTATAAAAAAAAACACAAACAAACAAAAAAAACCACACACACGAAAAAAAACTAAACTAAAAAAGACTGGATTTTTAATGTTGCTCTTTAATCTTTTTAGGAACACGTAAAAGAATACAAAAGGGCCATCATTCGTCCAAGGCTGTTACCATTTTCAACGCTGCCAAATTTTGCCAAAAAAAAAAATGAACTCTTTGTTTTTTGTTTTCGTTTTCTTTTTTTTGTTTGTTCTTTTTGTAGGCGTGGAAGGAGCACAGTAATCAACTGCTCTGTTCAAAAGAGATCCTGACCAATAAGTTCTATTCAGTCATGCACTGGTATTTAAAAAAAAAAAAAAAAATTAGAAAAAAAATCAAATTGTCTAGATCTTTTTTCAAAACTGGACAAAATGTGATTTATTTTTTTTTTTCTTGTGATGGAGAAGATAAAAGGGATGGGGTAAAGAACCAACCCTCCCTCCACCCCTGTCCCTATCCCATTCTGGACAAAACTGGCAGTGGTGAGCTAAACAAACACGTGCATTTCGTACAAAAAAAGTCAACCGCACGCCAAAAACGAGTTATGAGAAACCTGAACCTAAGCGGCCGAGATCTCCATCGGTGCAGCCTGTCCTTCCTCCACAGGCTGGCGAGGAAAAACACCTAGAAACATAAATTGGAGAAGACAAAAAAAAGCAGTAACCGGATTCAAGTATATGATGCTTTGTTGACCTTTTCTCTTTATTATTAAGACTTCTCGAAGGGTCTTGCAGTTCTATGTTAGACCATGGATCATTTGCATACACATTGTCTTTTGTGTCACTTTTATAACTTTTTTACGGTTCAGATACTCATCTATATGTCTGTACAGAAAAAAGCTGCTATTTTTTTTGTTCTTTATCTTTGTGGATTTAATCTATGAAAACCTTCAGGTCTGCCCTCCTTTCCCTTCCCTTCCACTTCAACAAATTTTCTTATGCTTTGTACTATAGTGTGTAACCTTTACTTCCTCCTTCCCGGTAACCGCTACCTTTCATATGAATTGCCATGAACTGTTTAATGCCTTTTTATAAATACATTTCCTCCTTTTTTTTTTTTTTTTTTTAATTTAATTTTATTTTATTTTTTTTCCCATTAGTTGTTTTACAGCATCTTGGCTGTGTGGGCTTACAGGGCTTTTTGAGGGGGACACGGAGAAAGAAGGGACACCCTGCACGGGAACACTCTGGCAGTGCTGTGGTGTGGTGTTTTTAAGCCCCGGTTTTCCTTCCTTCCCACTAACCTCTGCCCAGGCAGCACGGGAGTCTCTTACAGTGCAAGGCATGATACAAACTCAGGTCAGAAACAAAAGGTTAAATATTTAGTACATTCTTGTTCAGTGTTTATATTCATTGTTGTACAAGGGTCCTACCCCTCGTCCCCTCCCCGCTTGTTTTGGTTGTGGCACACCCCCCCCACCCGCCCATCCCCACACAGACACACACACTCATGTATTCTTTTTAAATTATTTGTTGGGTACAACAGCAGACAACCAGGCTTTTGGGTCACTGATCTGTAAAAAGACTATTTAGCCCTCCCACCCTGTGAACAAGAACTGTGCCAGGTGCAGCTGGCGATGATGCCAGGCATTCCTAGGGTGGCCACTGAACACCTGGCTCCAGCCAACCCCAGCTCTTCTCCTTCCTGATGGGAAAGCTCTCATGGAGGGGAGCCCTCCTGGGAGGGCACCTGGGCTGCACTTCACACCCCTGGTGAGGAAAACAAGCACCAACCAAACGAAGCCACCACCCCATTTCTGTGGAGCTGGGTGGAAAGCACAGAGCTGGGGCCAGCGGCTTGGCTGGCAAACGGTGAAGTGTTGGCAGCTATGGAAACCTGTACAAGTCCAAGCTTGTGGCTTAAATCATAGACCAAACCTCAGAACAAAAGAAAAGGAGTGAGCTTGTTTGCTCAGTTGCAGAAGCCTTGGTGAGAGGGGAAGGAGGGGCCGTCAGGAAGTCGACAACCAAGGAGTTGCACCAGTTGCTCATCTTACCTTAGTTCCAGCATCTGGGCCTTTGTTTAGCACTGATCCAACCAAACGATGGCAGGAAGAGGTGGTTCTGGGATGGAAACGTTCAAATCTTTTGAGTAAGAACAACGAATTAAAATATACTGATTGCTAGTTTTGACTGGAGATTTTAAAAAGTTTGTAGTGCTTTTTGCTTGTGTAGTTTAGGTCCCATTATCTTCTCTTGCCTCTGTCCCGTAGTTATTTTTCCCTTTTAAAAATGAAAAAAGACAAAAAAGTTAATTAAGAAGGTATTCTATGTAGGATTTTTTATTTATTTTTGTGATATCAGTTTAAATCACTGTAGAGATGCCCCATAATAAATTTAAATACTAAGATAAGGGTTTTAGAGTATGACAGGGGGACAGTTTTTGATTTTTTTTTTTCAAACATTTATCTACCTCACTCTTATTTTTTTATATGTGTGTATATAAAAAGAATACATCTCACATTTCTCAGCAGCCAATAAATGCCGTTGATACTGGTAACCTCTCACTCCATATACCACATGCTCTAGGTTCTGGAGGGGAACAATCACTGCCTGTCACAAAGGGTCACTTCAGAATATTTACTGCAATTCCAAGGGGTTTCTCCAATTTTTTGCATCAGATTTGTTATTGTGAGGAGAAATCCAAGAGCTGTCTGTCTTAGGGTGACCATTCTGTAAGGAAACACAGAGGCTTTTTAATGTGCTGTCACAGCAGTCCGGGGGTCAGCAGCAAAACGCTGCGTGTCTGGAGGAGCGGAAGTGTAGGTGACCTGATACGGGGACTTCAAATTGTGAGTATTTGCTGAAATCTGTTACAGAAATCAACTGTTTACAATGTTTGGAGGTCTAGAAGAAATACTAAAGGGAATGGTCTTTCTGTTTGTCCTGTAGAATGGGCTAAGTCATTCCTGCCAGTTCTTGCTCAGATGTCACAAGCACCAAAAAGACATTTGGCTGAATCAGAACCCAAAAATAAATTGGCTCATACAGCGATAGCATCGCTTTCTTGACCAAAAAACCTGTCACAGGCTGCCTGATGATCCTGCTAGATGAGTTTACAGCTTTGGGTCTTTGCTGCTTCTGTTTGATGAGAGCACTGATTTTTTTTTTTTTTTTTTAATTTTTTTCCCCCAAACTAATATTGAATTGATTTCTTTTAACGCGCCAGTAAAAAGTCAGTTCCCTTTTCTTCCCCTGTTTATATGCCTTATAACTGTGGATTCTGATGGACCAGCCATCAAATCTTAACTGCCCTCTGACAGCGTGTAACTGGTTTACAAGCACACAGGACTAACACGAGCTTGCCATCAATTTGATGTATAATGTTTCCCTTTTTCCAGCTCTGGCAGCTGTTCCTGCAGGTGTTGGTTGTGGTATCTGAGTAATGTGGTGCTTGGAGTTGTACACGGCCTCTTGGATACACAGTGCTGTGGTTAATTCTGAGAGTTTGTCTTTGGAGGGAGCATTTCTCCCTAGTCCTGAGAAACCAGCAAAATTGGAAGTTTTCACTAGATGGGTTTGGTTTTCCATGTTTGATTATGTTCCAGTGACCTTTGGGTGCAGTGGTTGTTCCCCTCCCTTGCACATATTGATTACCACAACTGGAGATCCTCAGATCTTTCAGCTGGCTGGGAGGGTTTTGTTAAAACTGTCCGAGTTACTGGTTTGTAGAATTGTATGTAGGTGGTTTTACAATGCATTAGGAAGAAACACTAATGGCGTAGCATCACGAGAAACATTTCAAAAAGCACTTCAGTAGAAGACAGTCACAGGGCCTCACATACATGTGTGTGATGGCAGTCAGCTCTCCTGGACCAAACCACCTTCATGATACCATTGCGTTCTGTGTTTGCAATTCAAGCTTAATTCCTTTTTCGTTCTGTTTGTTTCCATAGGTTTTTTTTGTTGTGTTTTGTGCATTTTGAATAGCTTTATTCACATGGGTTTTTCATGCAGACTTCCCTTGGACAGTAAATCGAGTTGTTTGTGCATGTGAACAACTGAGAATTAATGTTGGCTTGATAGAGTCATAATATGGTTTGTAATGTTGTTCTTCCCTGAGACCACTGGCTTGTCTGGTATGGAAAATTTATTTAGAACTTCAGCTATGTTTGAATAAAGTTCAAGTAATCCAGTTTGTTTATAAATTGAAAACAAAAGCCCACCCAGCCCTGAAACCCAGCGTTTTGCCGGATGGTACCGAGATGTTTGGATGCAGTGGGATAAGGAGTTGGCGTCGCTGCGGGAGCAGGCGGCTGTGACTGCAGGGCCCGGCCATGGCTCTCACCTGCCCCGCACTGCAGAGCTCTCGGGGGCACAGGAGGTGCTTTGGCTGCAAAGGAACGTGATTCCTGAGTAAATCAGATGCTGTTTTGGGGGATGACACAAAGGCGCAGCAGCCGAGCGCGGTGGAAGGCGTGGGGCCGGGCCAGCCCGCGGGCACCGCGGCTCCGTCAGCGCGATGCCTCTGCCCCTCCCAGCTGGCTCCAAGTGCTCTGTGGTTCTAGGCACGGTCACACTGATGCTCCTCTTGGTCTCAAAACAAAAAGAAGGCCCAGTTTGCCCAGGATGACTGGTGACCAGAGGGAGCTGCTGTCAGGTCCTCTGGGATCTGCTGAGGGGTGCTCGGTGCAATCCGAGACTAAGTGAACAACACTCCTATTGTTGGTGTAACTCCATACATATATATCTATATATACATATATATATACCTACATATGTATATCTATAATATAGATATATATATTTAAACCCTTTTCATTCCATTAGTACAAGTAACACTTGTTTCCTGTTTTCTTTATTTTGTTTGTCAACCGTGTATTCAATCACTGGGCTGAACAACAGTGGAGGAAGGTGCAAGGGATCCACTCCTTACTAACCAGTGATAAAGCCAGATATTGCAACTTAACCCATGAGTAGATGTGCAGACAAGGATTGGAGAACAATGTGTAGAAACAACCCAAGTGGCCAGGGGTGCTGAAGATACAGAACTCAAGTAGGCAGGAAGGACACCTCAGTTCAGAGAGCTGCTGCTCAGAGGTGCTGAACAGCCCCTGACCTCAAGCAGCTGGGTCAGTCAGCACGGAGATGTGTTTGTGGGGAGACACCTGAAAACAGGACATGGCAATGGGGATCTAGAGACACAGGGCTTGGCAGAAGCTTGAGGTGGTTTTCCTGAGCTTAATCTGTGGGACAACACCGGAGCTCAGGTGTCCCCGTTCTGATCGTTGGTACTTGTACGTAAACCTCCGGACTTGGCAGCTGGAGCGGGGAATTCGTTCCCAGGAGCAGGGCAGTGGTTGTCATCGGTCTGTATGGATCTGTCTCACCTACAGCTGGTCTGTTCTGCAAGTACCTTAGAACTTCCCTAGTTTGTGTGTGTGCATTTGCGTGTGTGCTCATATATTTTTTTTGGTATGCGTTCTGTTGATTAGTAACCATTAATTAGCATTTTCAATAGGGCTTTAAGTCCAGTAGATTACGGGTAGTCAGTTGACGAAGATCTGGTTTACAAGAACTAATTAAATGTTTCATTGCATTTTGTAAGTACATAGAATAATTTTATAAAATGTTTGTAGTTTATAAATGCCTAAAATATAATTTAAGGGCACTTTTCTGTGTCTGTGTGTGGGTGTGTCTGTCTGTGATCAGTTTTTCCATGGTACCAGTTTACTAGTTAGCTTTACAATATGCCAAAAAGGATCGCTGACTTGTCCAGCTCATGGCTTGTTCCTCTCCCCCTTCCCACCCAAGCTTTGTGTCCCACCATACAGCGAGTGAGTAAAGGAGTTGGGAAAATGTTCTGTATCTTCAGTATCCTGGTCTTCCAGAGCCCTCTGGTTGGGGTGGGATCATCTTACCTGGTCATTTCACTTTACTGTCTAGGGCAGTTACCTTTTGGATTACAAGAACCTCACTGGTCGGGGAAACAGAACAGGTTTGCTGCTCCCCAGGCTCACCTGTGCTGTTCAGCACCTCTGCTCCATGTGATTTGAAGGAAGTGACTGTGTGAGAGAAAGAGGGAAGATGGTTTTCATAACTGCTGTTGAAGAACTCTTTGAAAATCTCTTATCACTTTAAAAGTTTGTGTGCAGCCTCTAAAGCTGTTGAGGACCATTGGAAGCTTTGGTTGAAATGAGCAAGGCAGGGTCCCTATTTATTTTTATTTAAGGATATTGAAGATCCAACCCCTCTGCCGTGGACAGGGACACCTTCTGTTTTCTGAACCAGTGAGGTTTGAGATGAAAGGATTGGCCAGAGTTTGTCTACCTCTGGGACAAAAACAAAACTAGAAAGTGCTAAGGAATGGATGCAGTTGCAAATACATTTTCCAATTTTTCTTGTTTAAATTTTTTTAAGAGAAAATTAAACAATAACATGGCCAATTTATTACATAAAAAGACTTGCTGTGTATAAATTATTCCTAAAGAAATTCCTGTGTTTATATTAAAATGAATCAGTAGATAAAAAAAAAATTCAAAATGTTTTTGTATATTCTGTTGTAAGAATTTATTCCTGTTATTGCGATATACTCGGGATTCTTTACATTATGAAAAGAAGAAACTTTGTCTATTTTGAATGGCTGAAGCTAAGGCTCCTTTAGTTTCTCTTACTCTGCTTTTTTCTAGTAGTTTCAGTACTACATGATTTAAGTTAAATAAAAGAATTCTGTATGCATTTACCTGTTTCTGAATTTGTTGCTCCTTCCAGAAAGCAAGTACAGGTTAGAAAACTAAGAGTAAAGTTTCTCTGGTTTTCTTTTCAGCTGCGTTGAATTGAGCTACTCTGAGTATATTTTAGTAGGGGTCAGTACTGCCATTGCTGGGTTGGAATCAGAAGTATTGTCGTGCAGTGGCACTGAGGGTGTGTGGAGCCTTCTTGATGAGATTGAGCAGTGTTTTGCAGGGTGATTCCTCTGAATAAGGTGAGCATTGATTGTTATTTGAGGAAAATCCACTTTTTACCCACGCAGCAATCCACAGGTGAGGCATTCAGGCAGCCACCTGGTTATCAGCTTTCTGCAGCGGCATTGGGAAAGACAGTGGGGAGAAAACTGGGATTCTCTTGGCAGGTCCAGTTCCTCAGGCTCTTGTCATCAGCGTGTTGACTAAAACAAGGCACGATGGTGGCCCAAAGCCTCATCAGCTGCCTGTGCTGTTCCATTTGTCTCTTGTCCGTTGTACTGACGTGATGCTTGAGGAGCAGGCTTTTGTTTCCCTGGAGAAATCCCAGGTGTACAGATGAAGCTGCTGCTGCCCTGTTCTAATGACTGATTTAGAAGAATCCCAGCTAACTGCATCTCATCCCTGTATCCTGGCAGTAGCAGGATTGTGGAGGAGGGGGTGTGTGTGGGTGTTCCCTGTGTGCTGAGGGGCAGTGCTGTAACCCCCTGTGGTACCCAGCTTCCATGGCACAGCAATTCTGTGTGGAGCTGTTTGGGATGTGGAGGGGTCTGATCCCAAGTTTTACCACGTGGGATCTCATTTGGTGCCTGTTTTGTCAGTAACATGTGCCCTTCCCGCTGCTTCAGGATTGCCTTTCCTGGGACAGGTTGGCTGTTGGATTTTGATGTGTCAGTCCCTGAATAGCCATGACCTGTCCTGCTGAAAACTTGTTTTTGGGCTGTGCTCTGTGGAAGGACTGTGGTGTTTTTCTTTGGGACAGGCACTGAGAATTTGGGGTTAGTGGTGGTTTCAGGCTGAAACTGAAATTACCAAGAGCATTCCAGATCCTGCTGGACTCCAGTTTTCTCTGTACTTGGAAGTCCCCCTGGGCTCAGAGCCCATTGCTGATGGGGAAAGCAGCATTTACAGCAGGTCAGGGAGGGGGAATTGTAGAACTTCACATACCAGGACCCCTGTTTCTCCCATACCACATGTTCTGTGTGGGCACTTCAGCTGGACTGGGATGGGCTTGGGGGGATCTCTGTTCCATCCATCCAGTGCTGAGTCCTTACAGCTCTGAGAGCCCACCTCGGTTCAGCAAGTCTTTGTTAATGTCTTTATAACCAACAGAACTAGGATTAGGCATCTAAAATGTTTGAAATCCAGTTTCACACTTTCTGAAGTCTGAAACAACCTTATTTTTAGCAAGACAAACTGCCGGTTACTTGGTTTTTCCCCTCGAGCTTTTTTCTCAGAGATGTAAACAGTTGTTTGGGTTTTGCAAGGAAATTTCACTGAAAATAACATGGGCTATAAAATCCTTTTGTGTGAAGGTTTTTTAAATAATCTTTAGATTTGCTTCATTTAAGAAGTAGGAAATTGCTTTCTAAGAAATCATCTTTTTTTTTTTTTTCCTATATGATCCACCCCACACTGTTCTAACATTGCCAAGATAATGGTCTGTAATGCTTTTCCTAGAAAGTCTGCTGTTACTGACTTGGATAATGGAGGCACATGGATGAAAGCTGCTCTTCCATTGCCATAATACAGAGAAGTGTAGTAGGTGTAATCACAGATGTACCTGCAATATTAAAAACAAAACAAAACCAGAAACCTGAAATAAGGCTCAGTAAACTTTGATTAAATTTAAATATTCTAAGTAGCCAAACCAGATCTGGTTTATGAAATTATTAAGAACATATTTGCTTAGTGAATAAAGGAAATGCTGAAATAAACCAAGTTTGAGAAACAAATGTTCCTTATCTGATGGTTTGGTTTCTCAGACACCCACCCACAAAGAACTTTAAATAAAAAAATCACAAGACAGGCATTCTTGTGGGGTGGGAAAGGTAACACACCCTGCTGGAAACTACAACCATGTAACACAGTTTTATGTGTAAGGCACAGAATCTCTCAGTCTGGAGGGGTTTTGTCTTTATCACCCCATCTTTTAACTTGCAGGTGCAAATCCTGAATTTAAGGGCCAAGATTAACTGATTTTTATTTAAAAATAAACCTACTTTTTTTTTCTTTTCTATGAAGACTAGCACAGTAGAAAATTGCTCCAGTACTACTGGAACACATAATAAGATCACAGACCTGGTTCTAAAGGTACCTGTAATTGTTGTTCTCCAGTGTATGTATTTACATTTTCTGTCCCTCCCAGCTGAGAAGAAATAGATTAAAATCTGCGACCAGTCAGTATTGCTTTCAGTCTCTCTTAATAGCTGAGGTTTACTGGGGTTGTTCATCACAGGGTGTGCTACGTTGGAACTTGTTTCTTTTGGAATTTACAAATCCATGGAAAAATATCTACTGGCTGTAGCATTTCATGAAAGCTGCTTTACATAAAATTTAAATTCGTGGCAGTTTTCATACTTGTGCCCCTCTGAAGACTTTGCTTCAAAGTGATTTTGTTTGGAGGGAAAGTCAAGGCAAAGACTGTCCAAGGTGGAGCTGACTGAGTTGCTCCTGCCGTTCCCCCGAGCCCCTGATACACGGTGTTTACCTCCCTGCATCTCTGGAGAAGATGATATCAATCCCTTCCACTGAAACGTTTTTCCAGAGAGTCTTCATATTAATTGTAGATTCAATCTTTTCTGGGCCATCCAGCACGCAGCAGGCACCTTCTGGGTGAAAACCACAAGCATCCCTGTCTTGGTAGCCTTTGTTCTTCCCACACTGCTCCAGGATGATGACTGTGGTGGATGAAGCCAGCCCAACGTGAACAGTAAGCTGGGGGGGTTTTTCCCACCAGAGCGAGCAACAGGAAATTAAAAGTGAGACCTGTTTTTTACAAACATGTAATGCCAAAGTGCCAAGCATTATGTGAATCACTAGCTTCATGGTGAGGAGCCTTGCTCATGTCTAAAGAAGACTTTGATAAGAGAATATAAATGAGAACCAAATTATGCTGCAGTTTTTGTTGTGTCTATTCAGCTCAGCACTGCAGAGCTGCTGTACCTTTTTTGCAGTTTATGGTAGATTTTTTTTTTCCTTTCCTTTGTTCAGCATCACTTACGCTTTTTAAATGGCATGGGGTCAAAAGAGGATGCTAATTAGTGTGTGCTCCAAATTTGGGGTTGTAACCTTGATCACAGTTTCAATAGTCACTTTCCAGATTTGTTTGATGTTTTGCAATACTCTCTTGGAGATTTTTTTCAAGATCTCCTCATATTCATAAATGAAGGGAGGAAACTGTGTAACTTTCTCATTACTCACCAGTGGCTGAAGAGTCGTCCATATCTTGATGACTTGCTCCTTTGCTTTTTGGTAAACCACTGGCAGCTGCATGACCTGGAGATCGATGTTTTCACCAAGGCCTCTCTTGGACAGCTCCTGTGTTTACGAAAAAAGCCACCATGGACTTGAAAAAGCATTGGATTTCTGACTGTGGTAAAGAAACTGGGCTGATTCAGCTGAGAAAACACCTGAAGGAGCAATGCTTAACCCCATGGTTCCTCAACACTGGTCTGCAATGAGGTTGGTTTCATAGCAGTTCCCTCTTTTTCAGCTGGAAGAGATTAAAATGTGCTGAACAGTTCCCTAATGTCACATCCATGTGGAGCTATTGTGTTTTCCAAAGGGATGCCTAGTCTCCAGTGGGTGGGAGTGGTCCCTGAGGAACCATGAGATAGTGTCTCTCAGAAAAGATCCACACTTGAAAGCATCTAAATGGGCTTTGCTACAGGTAAGAGCTGTTCCTCTGAAAGATCTGCACTGCCAAGAGACAAACCCAAGGAGAATTCACGTGACTTTTTCACTCCAGTGATCTGTTGGCTTGACCAGGTTCAGGTAAGCTGTGCTGGAGGTGACTGTCAACGTGAGGAAGGTCACATTTAGAATGAGTTTAATTTATGTTTTGGTCCAGAATATGTTTCTCTAGTAAAAGGAATTGTCACTGGGATGTTATTTCTGTGTCATTTATGTACAGTTAAATTTCCACACGGGACCTTTTCCCAAGGGAAGCAAAAATTATGCCCAGAATTGAGGTGAATGAAATAAAGGTACACTTCAAAGCAGCAGGTTGGCCAGGTGGTTAGAAGATGGTCTGGAGAAGAAATGTCGTATGGACATGAAATGATTTTGTCAGTGGAACAGGGCTAACAAACAAGGCATGAACGTCTAAGTAGAAAATAGGTGGCTGCAATGGCAGGATGCAGAAGGAATGCATCTGAAGTGGAAAGCTTTGTCCCAGAAAAGTAAAATGGTGGTTGAAAATCCCTGTTCCATTTGAGCAGACCACCACCAAAGGATGGCACAGATGAAGTGTCCAAGGGGGGCACAGCAGCAGAGGTGTCTGATTAGCCCAAGAAACCTGTAGCTGTATTAAATGTCATTGTCTTCTCAAGTTTTCATTTCTCACTCAGGATACCCCTGTGGATGAGGCCCACAATTCTGGGAAATTTGCCCTTCAACACTCACTTCCTATATAAAGTGTTCCAATTTTCTTGTCAGCGGAAGCATTGATTAGCTGTGCTCAATAAACTATTTGACACAAGCAAGGAAACAATGCCTGCAGGGAAGTAAACACATTTGGAGAACAGTGCCAGCCTTTTTTCCTCTGGGCACTGACAGTCTTTGAGAGACCATTGCATCATCTCGCTGAAGAATGCTGTACTGTGCCTGAGCCTCTGAAAAAGAAAACCCCAGCTGGTTCACAATTAGCATTTCCTTTTCTAAAGCATCTTTAATTTTTACATTTAATGAGATTCTTTCTTTTTAACTGTAAGGCCTAGAGAACTCAACTGCCCCTAACTTTGGTTCCAAACGTGGAGACCCAAAGTGAGCTGTAAGGTTTTTCTCCTCTCGTGCTCTCTGTTGACAGATTTTCTTTTGTCGACAATTGTCATGGCAGAAACACGCAAAAATACTTTTGTGCAGGACTGAAAAAAACCCTGAAGCTGCCCAATAGCAAAGGGCTGAGAATTTGTGTCAAAGGAAGATGGTTTGCTATGTCCTAAGCAATTTCAGCACGTCGTTAACGTGCATTACTGTGTTGTCTAAGAATCCCAACCATGGGCTTATACCCCCTTAGACCAGATGTTGGGCAAATATGGAATAAAATAAACGAAGGTTGTTCCTTGTCTCAGCCTTAACCAGAACCATTTTTGCATGTAAAGTGAGAGACTGAGGATGGTTAGAGGAGGATAACTGCACTAGGAAACTTGAGCTCACGGTGGAGAGTGAATTCAGTAAACAAGTGCCTGTCCAGTGTAGGTGAAACAGCAAAGGAAACTTCAAAGGAGGAGAAAAGTTTGGGAGGACTGTTTTGTGGGAAAAGTGGTTCAAAAGAAAACATGAAGATTCTTTATTGGAAAGTTCTTCTAGGAGGGGAATGAAGTCCAGCATTACCAGCTGCTGACCTGGAGCTGTTGGTGAGTTGTGGTCACAGCCCCAGTGCTCTGGTGTTGGGCCCGTGTTGTCACACAGCCCTCCTCAAAGAGGAGGGATTTGTAAGCTCTGTGCTCACAGGTGGTGGCTGTGCCCCACGGCGTGTTGGAAGCATCTTGAACTTCCAAAAAACTCCAGAAAATTTCCGTGAGTTTGCCTGAGTTCTCACTGATTTGGGCTGCCAGGAAGGGGGTCACGTGTGTTGATTTTGTGAATCGCTTGTGTTGGTGCAGAAATGGAACCAGAAGTTTTCAGCTGATCCTGTCACACTGCAAGTGCACTGCAAACAAAGGTGTTTTGTTTGGTTTGTTAGTGGGTTTTTGTTTATCTGCTTTGGGTTTTTGGGTGTGGGTTTTTTTGTTTGTTTGTTTGTTTTGTTTTGTTTTTTTCCCAATTGTGCAGATACCTTTTAAAAGTTTTAGGGATGTAAGAAAATTCCAGAACAGAAATGAAGGCACTAGATAGCAATGTCTTCTTAGTTTCACAGATGATGAAACTGAACCAGAGAGGGAGAGAGACAGAGATTAAATGACAAATTTCCAAAGACCACATGGTCAGTGGCAGGATGAAAAACTGCACTGGGAGATCTGATCCTCATCTCCCGATGGCAGACATAGTTCCCAGAAGCAGTTGGAAATGTGACCTGTTCTTTGCACTAACAGTTTAATTACTGTGAATGTTGTCACTCAACTTACATTTGTGCCCTATTAACTGGGGAGTTTGACCTTGGTGGGTGGACTGCCCTGATAGGTTATTTTGCTGCCAAGTTGCAGACAGGACTTTCTGGAGGAGACACAGGAACAGGATCGGATCAAGGGTTATTAGGTGGGACCATCAGTCTGGAATATGGAATCAATAATTCGGGGGATCTGGGATCCTGAGGGTCCCACGTGGTGCTGCAGAACTAACACATGGTGGTAAATCAGTGTGATCTGTCAGCAAAAGCAGAGCAAGTACCTGGTTTTGTTTTCCTTTAGCAACAATGTCCTGCACTTCCAGAGTTACAAGTGCTGCTGGTGGAGCTCTCATGCGTATTTTAGGAGGAGATTTCAGGTGAATGGAGTTGTGAGAACCATGAAAAACTTAGTGAGGCGGGTTTCTAAAGAGAAGTTGTCCTTCTAGTGCTAGACAATCATGTTGGGCCATGTGATGGTGTCTATGAGAGCTCGGAAGCTTTTCTCCATGACCCTGAATTGACAGGTTTGCCTCTACTTTCAGAACCATTTGACTCTCCTTTTCCCTGAACACTCAGGGGATACTTGCTGAGGAATGAGAACTCCATGGATGATGAATGCCATGCTGATGAATGCCTTGCATGAGGGTCTTGTGCTGTGATGAGAACTTGGGTCCATGCAAAAACAACAGGGTACTCCTCACATTCTTGGAAAATTGTATCTTCATATTATAAAACAGGTAATGCAGGACAAATACTCTTTCTAAACCAGCAGAAATAGAGCTTTATTAACATTTATCATTGGATTCCTGAGTACTTCAGAAAAGGGAAACTGGCTTATTCACCAAAAAGGTGGTAGTAGTAAACAGTTAATTTTAAGAGCAACAGTATTTCTCTGAGTGCCAATGAGGGCATAGAAGGGATGCAACTATTGGAATGGGCTGTGTGCTCACTGGATCAATCTCTGATCCTCCCCACAGCAAGAAGGGAGGTTCAGGAAAACGGGTGATCCCATCAGCAGGATCTTAGGGAGGAGCTGTAACAGGGATTTTAAGGAAGCAGCTGTGTGTAACAGCCAGTATTGCTCACAGAAGGGAAGCCATTGCTCTTTGGCAAAGAATCCATTTCAAAAGCATGGAGGGTGAGGTTATGCTTGGGAATTAGGACACTGGAACTGTTAAATGTATTTTTACAGGATTTCAGATGCTTTTGGTATGAGGACCCTTCTGGGATGTGAACTTTGGAGATTGCATGCATCAGCATTTCAACATCACCAAGGCTGCTGTGGTATCCAGGCTTTCCATAAGGTATCCAGGCTTTTGATAAGCACCCACTTCATACTGGGCTAATAATTAGGATAGTTCTGGGTAATGCTACAAAGGCATTAAGCATAAGCCTGAGCAGTCACGTTTGTAGCTCTGGTCTGGCTGCTCAGCACGTTCCTGAGGAGGAATCTGAGTGCACACTTGTTGGTTCACAGCAAAGGGACTCAGCAGGAGGGTTTTATGTCACTTCAATGATCCATGCAGGCACCCCAAGCCAAGACAGGATTACTTCCAGATGTAAATCCTAAATTTTGCTATCTTTAATATATGTGCATAAGCTTCCTGAAGACCATAGAGCTACTCCTGTGAATAAGGCCAAAGGAACAATACCATGAGATTGCTATTTAGCGTGGAGAAGCCCATCAAAATTCAAAGTACTTCCAGATTTGCAGCAAATTTCTCTGAATTGCCTGAATTTACCACCTTTGCCAGGGCACAGGAAACCAAAGCAGCATCCCCAGTCTGAATACAAATTAATTCCACACCGAGGGTGTCACATCAGAGAGAAATGGATTTGTTCTCCTCCATACACAAGGACTGACAGCTGTTTGGTTATGGAATGCTGTAGCCCCTGTTATGTAAGTCCCTGTTGTAGCCAGCTCATGGCATTGGGACAGGAAACTCATCCCATTGGTGCCTTCTCGCTTTGGGCTGTTCTGCTTGAAGATAAAGAACGTGCTTTATTTTCAGCCAGAATAGGATGATCTTCCACCCAAAATTAGAACCAATAGGAATCAGGAAATAATGAGTAAGAACACTGTCAACTGACAAATATTTGTGGTTTAGGGCCCATGTCAGGTTGGAGTTTAGATAATTTATGGGCCTCCTGTAATGACTGGGGTGTGGAAAGGTATCACAGAAGTATTTTTGTTTCCTGTTAGCCTACAGGGATAACATCCCTCATGATTTGGAGGGGGCAATAGATTTATTCTACCAAACACCAAGATGCACTCGCCCAATAAATCTGAAATAGAAAATGTGTATGTGTTGGTGGAGTTGCTATAGCTTTGGTCTGTGGAAAAATGCACCAGCTCCTTGTTTTTCAGTCATCTTGGCTGGAATGCATTTCATTTTCAAATCAGATCTTCAGTAGCTGTCACTGAAATTTGTATTGTGGTTATAGTCCCGTAGGGCCATTGCCTTTCTGTCACTACTAATACTTTCCTATAGCTGCCTTTTTCCTTTCAGTGTCCATAAGAATTTAAAAATGTATGGACTTACTTCAGTCTTCATAAAAGAACTTAGTCCCCTCAGTTTGTTTTACATGTCTTGCTTTCCATTTTTACCAGTATTATCTGTTATTTCTTGGACCAAAGCTCTAATTCAATTTTACTATTTTGATTGTTCCCCAAGTAGTTTCAGATTTCACTGTGTGACTTTCTTTCTGCCTTGGGATTGCTAAAAACTTGTATGAAAGACCCTCTCAAAATAACTCTGTTCCTAAGTACCTTATGAGAGTAACTGAACTCAAGGAAGGTTTTTATCTGTGATAGGGAGAATGAATCAGCTGATGCTGAAGGCCACGTATCCAAACCATGTCTTTTTATCCCCCAGATAAATTTGCTCTAATACACAGATTTAGAAAATAAGCAGGAATTTTTAAGGCTCCACCTTAGACTTGTTTGTGCTAGTCAAGGTGTATAGAGGAGGAAAAAAAATCTGAATTACCTTGTTTTCAATTTAACTGTAGACTTCACTGTCATTTGAAAGTGGAAGCCAAAGCTGAAACGTGAAAACATACTTAGAATTGGCACAGATTTTTGTGTTCCTGAAGCAGGCAGTCAGAACTCATAAGCTGCACTTGTATGAGAAGGAAATCACCTCACACAGACATGATAAAATGATCCATGGTGTGAGATGATCTATTTACTGCAGACAGAGAGAACTCGTGCAATATGCATTAGTTGCAGAGAAGGCACCCTGGGTAAAACATACCTTTTTTAAGAATCAAGAATAATATTTTGAAAGTGCTTAAATAGCACAAAAAATATCATGCAAATAAAATAACGTTTCACTTTTTCATTATCCCCTTTCTTCCATGTTGGGAGTCTGCTCCATGAGGCACAATTCTGTTTAATGAGTCATGAGAAATAACTTTTTTGAAGGGAATGGAAAGCCTAAAAGCAGTTTGTGTTTGGATCTCTACAAAATAAAATGTCTCCCTCCTTTTTTTCCCCTTTTTTATTATGCTTACCTTCACTGCCTCCCAGCTGGAATTAACCAGGTATTGTCTGAAGGGACCAAAACCTGCAAATGAAAAGAAAGAAAGGTGCTTTTAACCTCTACTTGCTGTGCAATTGCAGATAAGGGGCTGACTTGCCTGCACACACATATTTGTTCTTTATCTTCATATTTTTGGTTATGGAGGTTGAGTTTTTCAGGTAGGATTTAGCCTTTATAACACTTAAGGGAATAGTATTTTCATTCTGTGTATTCACTGATAAAAGAACTAATCCTGCAATCTTCATTCATGTCAAGGCTTTCTTGTGAGAGAGCCTTAACTAAAGCTGGTAAATGTACTGGAACTGATAGGACAGATCAAGTAAATGATGATTTTGGGCAAGGATCATCATCCCCAGAAATACCACTACTGAAGGTTCTGGTGTTAAATACTCCCAGGTCAGAGTTAATGTATCATTCTTATTGTTAGAGCTCATAATGATGAAGATATGCATATTTAATGAAAATGTTTGAAAAAGTAAAATTTTATTTAATTTGTAATTTTGTTTTAATCTCAGGTAGTGAAAACTTGAAAGTTTTCTGTCTCTTTCTTCACTTTTTACCCAAAGGTAAAGAAAGGCGAAAAGGGAAAAGCACACTTTAATCCAAAGTATTACATTCAATTTTATGGATCTTTTTTGTGAAAGTCTTTTTATTTTTTTTCAATACAAGGGAAATAAAAACTCATTTTGAGCAGATGGCATTTTTGTCATTAAAAAGTTTGATGGAAAACTCCCACTATCTTTATTAATCCCAATTAATATTCTCAATCCAGAGCGCTGTCAAGTCTTACATACTGGGTGGCAGGAACAGGAATTTGTGAAATGGTTTTTATGCTATAACTCTTAAATATTTAAAAATCCTTAAATGGACAAATAAATACTTGACAGCATATGATTGCTATTTTGCACAGTGAAAGCTACTTGCATTGGAGACAATTAAGCCTAAATACAGGCTTGTGACAGCTTAATTAGTGCTAGACTTTAAGCATTTCTTAATTTGTTAATGCTTATTTCATAACTGCTCCATCTTTTCTCTTTAGTATTTTGAAAAGCTTGATGGTGCTAATATTTCTGACAAGGTTTGAGTTTCTACCATGGGGAGGGAAGAAGTGAAATGGTGCTCATTTCACATTATCAGGGGAACATAAAACCCCACTGGTCCCACTCTGCTTTGGGAGCAAAATTAGGGTGACACCTGCTCCCTTTTGGAGCTGTAGTTGTTGTACATGCTTCTGTACCTGTCTGTGCAGAACTACAGAATTATAATAGAGTTATTAATCTGCTCCCAATGAAACACATGTGTGTCAGTGGTGGCTGTAAGAAACTCGTGCTTAGGACAAAATTATTCCATGAAAAATGACTAAATGTAGGAGTTTTACTGCAATACCTGCAGCAATGTGGAGAACTAACTGGCTGAATGTTATTGAGCACCATATAATAAACTGGGCTCCCTGCCAGCAGGTTTATATTCTGAGCAGGTGAAAATGTGACAGAGACATGCTGTGATAATCTCTGCAGTAGCTTTAAGATGCACTTGTGTCTTTAACAGGGCACACCAGTCTCAAACTTCTTGAACAAGTAGATTTCTGCACATAAATGGTGATGTAAGGGGAGGAAAAATCTAAGAGGGTGCTAAGAAGTGTTCCTAACAAGGGTATGTGCCATAAATATCATAGGAGAGAACCAGACTGTCAGCCTTTTAAGAGGTTAGCTAATACCTCCTGCCCTCTCCTGCACTCCATCCAGCTCAGCTGCAGTTATGTCTGGAGCAAGCCAGACTAGTTCTGCCCATCTTGCAGCTATTTAAAAAAAAAAGTGTTTAATTGAAAACAGCAAGATGCAAATCTCTTTGATGTAGCTTCAACCTCATTCCTATGTCCTCAGATGACCTGCAGTGGAAAATTATCCAGCAACTCACATGTCAAGATATGTGTAATGATTGCCTTTAGATGAGCCAGTGGCAACAAGAGGAACAGCGAGGAGCAGCATTCCTTAAGAGCTTTAACCTTTTAAAGCTCAGGACTCTCTAGCTGGGGGTTCTGCCACTGTGAAGCCTCAGTAGCTACAGCCAGCAAGAGAAACTCCAAATTTGGTCCCTTGTGCTGCATGTTCAGGCATGTTCCTTTGGTATATTTAAATTTAATGGTCTAGTTTAGCAATGATGAGGCAGCATCTCCTGTTTAAAACTCCCTTACCTTGCCATGAAACTGAGCCCCTGAGACTTGCCATGTGTTGCTCTAATTCTGGACGCTGACTATGTGACATTGTGATGCAACCTGGTTTTCTTGCTTCAGAGCTCCTTTTGGGTAAACTTTATCTAATCCTAGCCTGCATTGCCTTGAGCTATGTGGTTTGGATCAGAGAGAATGTCAACAAAGATTAAAACATGGAGAGAATGAACAACAAACCAAACTGGATGGCAGTAAAGAGGGCAGACTGCAGTCTGTTTCCTCTGACATGCATCTGATTTTTCTTAGGAAGGCACAGTAAGTTATTTTCCATTTAGAAATGTTAGTATGACCATTTGCTACTGTTTTTCCCTCCAGGAAACTGTTTATGACAAAGACCAAGCATGCGTGCATACCATCTCCAGCTCAAAGAACAAAATAAAAACCTCACCAGTTACCACCACGGTGTTGGAATTGGAATCCATGAAATCTCTGCTCCAGAAGGTGAAATCCCGTTGTCTTTCAGTTCCAAACAGTGTTAGAATTCAGGTATCTGTGGCAAACTTCATTTAGAGCACCTTTTTTCTTCCAACTGTGATGCATGTGGATTCACATGATAGGGATGATTCGTGACTCATGTAGCTTTTAAAGCAAAAATTATTATGTCTCTATTAAAGATAGAAGTCTGACTGCCCAGCTGTCTGACTGGGACTGCCCCAAACTTCTATTCCTTTTTCCAGGCATGTAATAGGATTTAGGAAGAACAGGAAAGGCTTAGAGAAACTTCTTGAAAAATATCCAGCAACATTTTTCACCACCTGTTTATGTGCAAGTAAACAGAAAATTAATTGAATCAGTTTTATTATATCTCTGTGGGTATCAGCTGTAATTCACTTTAATTATGAGGAGTGACAACTACAAAAACTTATCTTGTCCATTTTTCCTGTTCTTAGACTTTCTCTTACTGACTTAAACTCAGGGCTAACTTTGCTATTCCTCTTCATAGCAGTTATGTAATTTACTACTCTTGATTCCTATCTCAGGCTTGTTATAAAGGAGACAAAGCACTGTACACTTTTCAAACCAAACATCAATAGGAAAATGTGTGTATTTGCTAAACCAAAACACTTACTCAGTAATATCCTTTAACAGGCAACATGTTAAAAAATCTCACTCCAACTTGCAAGGTCAGAGGAACTCTAGAAGCTGGGTTGTATCTTGCTGAAACTAGTGAGTTTAAGAGCTGGTCTGTCTTCATTAAACTGGAGCCTGAGAACCAATGGGGGGGGCCTGAAATCAAAACATATGCACATTGTCACTGCCCAAAACAAAAGCATATGCAAGTTCTCTTGGGAATTATAACTATGTGGGCAGAGGGTTTCACTGGGTCTTGTTTTGAGTAGGAAGTGTGTGTGTGTGTATGTGTGTGTGAGAGAGAGAGAGAGAGAGAGAGAGAAGGAGGGAGGGAGGGAGGGGAGAAATATGCTAAGAATAGAAAGCCACTATATCATCTCAAGAGAGCTGGTAATTGTGAGACCTTAGGGAAAAAATAATCTCTGAAGAAATCTCTGGGGTTGGGTGTGGCTGAATGAGATTTGGAGCCATGACCTGTGTCTGTCATTTAAATCCTCCTGTGCTGAGACACAAAGAGATTTGTGGATTCTCTTTATTTCAGAGATTCTCTGATTCCATCATCCATTCCTTCCCTTGGTTAGTACAACTTGCAAAACTAACTTCTGCTGGCTGCTGGGGCTGAAGGAGTAGCTAATGCAGGAAACAGAGCTCTCTGCAGCTCCAAATAAGACAAACTCTGCCACTGGCAGCAGTGAATTACATCTAAAATCCCACAGTCCTTCATACTCCTATGTCAATCAAGATTCTTATAAATTGATTTTTCTCCTTGACCAGTCAGTAAAACTCTCCCTATGACATTGAACAGGGTAATGAGTCTTCTTAGAGTTATTTCTGATTTCTGCTATTTTTTAAAAAAATCTAAGGACAGGTGGTCTAGTGAATTTCTAAGGAATAAAGCAAGATTTAAGGTCTATAGTTGCTTAATTAATTTCCACAATGAGAAACTGTGGTTTCTTTGGGACATTATAGCTGCTTTATACACACGTACAATCATACATACATATATATATATATATACATATATATGTAAATATATATGAAAGGTATTGCTTGAATGCTATAAAATATTAGGTATTTCATTAGATATTCTTCCAGAAGGTAGATGTAAGTCTATTAGTTCCATGCACTCTGAAACAACTGATACAATCTGTTTGGAATGTAGTACTAGTGTTCAAAGTTTTTACAGCTGGCAAAAGGGAGTAGAAAAAATACAAAGCAACAAAGATTATATCACCAAGCCTTTAAGAAGAAGCTGACAGAAATATTTTTGGGGAAAGTATTGTCTTCAATAGTTAAGTTAGTCCTTTTCCATAAGCAGAGCTTTGCTGCTTTGGTAGGAAAGATTCCAAGACATTTCCAGTGTTGGTATGTACTTGTGCAAATGTGGGAGGCATGCCAGTGGTAAAAGTACTTTGATGGAATTATTGAATTTGACAGAGCACACCAAAGTTAATTTTTGCACTGATTTAATCGATCGCTCATGTTCCCAAGCTTTGTGTGCATGTGCTTTGTGTACTTGGAGTGCCACATAGTTCAAAAAAGAATTTAAAAATTCAGGTTAGGCCTTGGTTCTACTCAGAATTTTATTCAGAAATTAAACCTTTTCTTTCCTCTAACATTTCTTCAGCTGAAGTCGAAGCTACTCTCGAAATTTCTGTTCAAGTATGATTGTAGCTTTAAAATTAGCACTCCCATGTGTGTATGTGCCTATAACAATGGATTTGAGGGTCACTGGATATCTGAGGTCTGTGCAAATTAATCTCCCCATCCATAATTAAGAATCCAAGCCCTTGATATCTGAAGGCAAGTCAGATGCAGCTGACTCAGCTAAACACTGGTAGTTGTTGTTCTTGCTACACACAGATGTGATTGGCATGGCCCTCATCTTGAGGTAAAGAAGAAATGGAACCAACTCAACTATGAAAGTCTTGGTTATCACCTTGAATATTTTTCTGTACACTTGTCTGATACATTTAAAACTTATTTGAACTGCTGAGTAAGAGAAAAATATTTTTTTCTGCAAATGAATTCTGACCACAGTGCAGAACTGCCAGCACACTGCTCCAGTAGCTTTTTAGCAGATGGCAACAAGAACAGAATATGGCCCTTCGTTTAGAAACGGCTCTTTAATTTTTATCTCTTTTATTATTACTTACGTGTAGGTTTTTTATTTCTTGTTATTGGCAGGCGCTGACCAGTGATTTAAACTGTTAAGTGGAAGTGTTTAATATATTCCAGTTTTTATCTCAGCTATTCAACACTTAATGAGAGGAGGAAGAAATCAAGCTGTTATGCTATTTAACACTAAACTATAATGGGACTGGAAATAGAAATTTCAGGATCTAACACTCTATATTTCTTTTCCATTCTAATAAAAATAAATGATCCTCAGGAAAGACTGAAGCAGGTCTTCAGGTAGATGGAATGCAATGTCACAAAAAGAAAGGAGACAAACATTTCAGTGTAAAGCTCACTGTTCCCTGTGGACAGGGGCCTCTTCTGTAACAAAATCTGTAGAAATAGTAAATGGAAAAATATATTTACAATTTCACTTACTTTCTCCTCCCCCTGAATTATAGAATGCTCTGGGTTGGAAGGAATCTTAAAGATCACCTAGTATCAAGTCCCCTGCCATGGGCAGGGACACCTTCCACTATCCCAAGTTGCTCCAAGCCCTGTCCAACCTGGCCCTGAACACTTCCAGGGATGGAGCATCCACAGCTTCTCTGGGCAATCTGTGCCAGTGTGTGTTTTTTGATAGAAAGTTTTATATATTTTATGTCACTGCCTTGTTTATATTAGTTCTTCTGGATTTGAATCCAGTGGTCTATACCCAGTGTTTAGCAATAATGGAAAAAATATCCACTGTATATAAGTTAAATGTAGCCAAGCTGTTGTGGGGCTGTTGCAATTTCAGTTCTGGTCTTCCTGCAGTATTAGCAAGAACTGATGGCTGTGTATGGACACGTTTTTTAACTTTATTTTTGTTTATAATAGGGAGAAAGTACTTCAGAAGGAGAACATGCAACTCACAACCAACAGGTTGCTTTTGTTCAGGTGTCATTTACTAGCACAAAGAGACTCTGCAAGCAGGATACACATAATTGAAGTAACTATTTATCAGCTAATATGCAAAATAGGATAGCTAGCACTAAGAGATTACTAGGCTGAACAGCAATATGCTCACCACTCCTGATAAGAAAACTGATGAGTTTTAGCTGGCCAGGAAGTTTCCAGTACGCTGGGGAAAGTTGGTCTCTGACATTTATTGGTATGAGCTCATCCTCAGCATTACTGAATTATCATCATGTTTTCTGCCTTTTTTTCCTTTTTCCTTTATCTTTTCACTTGAATCTTTTACCAGCTAACTATTGTTATCCCACGAACAGCAATTCTGTGACTTCAGCTTAATTTCATGGCTTTAACTCATGTACTTTCTGATTTTCCTCAGTAAAACTCACACAGGGTCACACAGCAATGCTGCATCAAACTAGACCTTGGACCATGGCATGGCCAAACCTCCGGGCTGCGTGTGGAAGGCACAAAGGATCATCAGAATGTGCTGAAATCCTCCGAGGCTCTGTAAGGTGTGGTGATGTGACATCAGTGGATGGGCTAAAATCGCTTCACCCTGCTGAGGAAAGAAAATATAAATTTACTTCACTATGTGTTTTAAGCCATTTGCAAGGAGAACAATGTTAAGGACTTTTTGGTCACTGTGCTGACAATGAAGTACCTGGCTGATGTGCAGCACTCGAGATGCTGCTTTGGGACTTTGTCTCAAGGTCACAGTGTACCTTGGTGGTATAAGTGCAAAGGTGAGTTTGTTTCTTTGCAAACATATTGCTACTGCCATGCACTTTTCACTTCTTTGATACCTGTATCTGTTATTTTAAAAATAATTAAATGCTTGCACAGTACAGGTAGGAAGGCTTCCCTGAGTCACCACACTTTTAATTTTAACAGCTGTGTGTTCAGTTTAGCTCCCGTACCTCAGTTTAATGGTTTGTGGTAATGAACAGCAGGCTGCTTGCCTAGGTCTTCCAAACTCCTTTTTCAGATTGACAATGATCACTGCAGAAAGCTATAAAAATGTAATTTTTATACATATTTTCCCTCATAAACTTTCTGCGTCTCTGCTTCTCCCCCCTCGCCCCCCCCAGGTTAACAGAAACTGTCGCTAGCTCTATGCCTTGTCGTTCTGTGCCTTTTAAACAGGTAACGTGGGATTTGTATTGGAGTTTTGTTAAGTTCAGACGCAGCGCTGGGCTGGCCCTCGCCCGGGGCAGTGCCTCGATGGCGGGGGCTCAGGGCATTCCCTCAGCCTGCCCCGGGCTCTCCGGGCCCCGCTGGGCTCTCCAGGAACGTCGCCAGGCTGTTCTTCGCCGCCGTCCTTCGGTCCCACAGCCGCCACCCCCTCCTCCGGTCCCACAGCCGCCATCCCACCGCCCACCCCGTCCCGCCCTCAGGGCTGCCCCGCGCCCGCCCTCAGGAAGTGATGGCGGCCGAGGGAGGAGGAAGAGCCGCCGCGGGTAAGAGGGAGGGAGCGGCTCGGCTCGGCTCGGGCCCCGCCGCCGGGATGGCCACGGGCGGCTGCACCGCCGCAGAACACTCGGGTCTTTCCAGGGAATCTCTGCCTTTGGCCGTGCCCGGGCGAGCCCCGCGCCTCCATGGCCGCGCCCGCTGCGCCTGAGGGAGGTGGGACAGCCCGGCCCCCTGCGCGCAGGGGCAGGCGCTACAGGGTTTTTTCCCCCCCCCTTATCCCAAGCGTACAGGTAACTTTGCCAGGTTTTCGGCTAGTCCTGAAGCAGAGAGGACTGGCCCGATGATTCCCGTCCACTGTGGTTCGGAGGGTGATGCTGGGAGAGCCTCATCCCCGGACTCCTGTGTGCAGAGCGTGTTCGAGGGTCTCAGCGCAGGTGGATGAGTTTAAGGCTTTAGTAACTCACTGCTTGAGAGCTGCTAAAAAGCAGTGGGAATACGGCGTAAAAATAGCAGTTTTTTAAAGGCAAATCTCAGGCACCGTCGGCAGTTGTTTACTCAAACCGAGCAAACCCACAGTTCAACAAAAGGAGCATGGTTTGACAGGGACAAAAGCAGCAGTAAACACGTTGGTTCTTGACCATGCGAACGTAATTAGTAGAACTGTTTTGGTGTAGAGATGAGATATAAGAGGCATTGTATACTACAGAGCAGTATGCATGCTACACTATAAAATATATTATTATATGTGTATATAATGTATACAAAGTATATAATACGGTTTCTTTAAAAAGTATTCAGTAAAACTTTTTTTTTTGCTGTTGGTGAGGTGACAGCAGAACAAGAAGTACATGGAAACCGATGTATTTTTTGAAAAAAGCCACACTCTGCTCATCTCCTCATAACCAGGAGAAGTTAATTCGCTGGTGTTTCCAGCAGTGGGCAAAGCGCTGCTCAGCCCCTCAGTACCCGCTGGGCTTGCACTGCTTTGGGATGAACAGATGTCACATCAGTTCCCGAAGGGCCCTGCTCCCAGTGCCTCGTGAGGGACCTGATTTAAGCACAGGTGGATCTTCTGCACGTGCTCCGCCGTGGATTTCCAAAGGAGTCTGGCGTGTGCAGTGTTCTGGGTTTATATTTGACTAGGAAGACTTCCAAGAATCTCTGCTCACGCACTTGTTTGGATAAGGGCCCATTGCATCACCTCAGTTAGCTTTCGTACTGCTTTCCCTCCTGCTCTGTTTTTATACTCCTCTTTCTTAATTTGTCACGCTAGCAGGTAAATGGAGAGAAAGTGAATTTATCTTCTGAAACACATTTTAAGTTGCTGCCATTTGTCTAAAGCACCTACTTCATCCCCTTCAGTAAAATAATGATGTTGTTCATTAGTTCCTCTTGCTGCTCATGGCTAAATGTGCCTCTGTCAGATTGCTCTATTTTTTCCCTGCTATCAACCACTTATGGAAGTCAAACATTTGTAATAATGCTATTTTTTTTTCTTTGGAAGGCTTTCTATTCTACTGATGTTTTTAAATAAAATAGATGAATGGGATTTGGTTTTTCATGTCCAAACAAACATTGTATTGTTGGGCACTTCAGTCTGCGTTTTTCCCTGACTTTTTCATTACTCTCAAATTTAATGCTTAGAATAGTTGTTCTTCCATCCCCTTCCTCTTTTGGGACAGCTGATGTTGTTTCTAGGTATTGTCTGAGTTTTGGCAGAGTTATTTAGTTGGATATACCTATCTTTAAAATAATAATGAGCAATTTGAGTGTACAGCAGGCTTTAAGAGCATGTTGGAATCAACCATTAGGTCTTGTACAAATGATGCTTTTCAGTTGTGCTACAATTGAGATGCTACAGCTCAGTCTTGAGGGCTGTGTCTGTAACTGTTTTCACAGGGAAAGGTTTACACTTCCAGGTTCTTTTAAGTCCTAGGCAGACCTTGCTGTTGAGAAGCAGGGCAGCTGTTGACCTAGAACTTGAGGTTCTTGTTTTAGATTGAGCCTTCTCACAAATTCTTTTTGATTCAGAACATTTTAGAAGTCAGATTTGTATGTGTTCAACTAACCAACAGAAAGGCCAGGAAGGACATTCAGTGAGTAATCACGTTATATACACCTCTGGAGCCTGAGAAATAGTTACAGAATGAGAAACCTGTACATCTAGTTTAGCAATTGCATTAATGAAGTCTTAAATTTCCATCTGTCTCTCGAGGAAGATGGAAATCTCCCTGCCCTCCATGAAATCCATGTTAATCAGTTTATAGGCAGGAGGTCAACAGCTTGAAAGATGGAACCACAAAATTCAGGTATTGTATAGGCACTACCATAGTAAATATGGTCTCTGCATCTAGAAAAGCTACTCAAAGCTCTAAGATGAGACTGATGAACAACCATAGTGGAACTTAGATCTCATGGATGGAACAGGCAGAATTTTATTCAGACTGAGGTGTGTGTGTATGTAAGAGGTAAGGGCTGCCATTGCCACAGGTAAAGCAAGTTACCAAAACCTTGCTTTCTTTAGCACAAATATGTAGTTATGGTCTGGAAAGAAAAGAAATCAGGAAACAAAATCCTAAATACTTCCCCCAAAGAAAAAAATACAGTCCAGAACCCAGCAAACAAACCAGAGCCCTTTTCCATAATAGCACTTCAGTGAATACACTCCTTCCCTTGAGGGGAAAGTTTGGGAAAACAAACAGCACAAGAGAAAGTCTAACTGGTTTCAATTTGCAAGTGGGAGGTGTGCAGGCATCCTGGTTGTGAGCATGTTATAAGAACCTACGTGAACAGGCTGGCATGTATTTTCCACGTGGTGGAAAGGTTGCATACTGAGAGACTTCCAAACCCTTTGCAATTCGCTGCTCTGGAATGTTGTCTTTGCAAAACTATTGGCAGACCCTCAGGTCCCACATATCTGTAGTTAAAGTGGGTCCTGCTTGCTTACAGAGAGGTCTGTGGGTGCTTAAAAATGTTGTGTTTGTAACCTTTGAAACCTCTGCCTGGTGGCTGGTCTTTCTGGCATTGCTGACAACAGATGGCAAATGGCTCTGCTGGTCTAATTCTCGCTGCTGCTTCGTTCCTGTGAAGTTGCACAGTTTCAGAATCTCAGAAAGGGCCTCCATGGTTTTTTTCCTGCGTAATGATTCCGAGCCAAAGGAAATAAAAACATTTTCTATTATTCAGATTCCCATGGTGTCATGTGACATTTGGGTAACGATTGCCTTGCAGCAGTTTCAGATAAGTGCATGGTAGCAATTTAAGGCCTGTGTCCTTTAAGTAATGCTTATTAGTATGTAACAGATGCCGTTTAGAAACATTATGCCTTTTAATAGGCTCTGCTTTTAGCCTACATGTTCCCATTCCAGGCAGTCTGTGGATCAGGCAGGCTTGGAGGTATGCTGTCGTTTATGCAAAGCCTAAGTCAATTTTCTGCTCTGAAGTCGAGCCATGTGTTTTTCCTTGTTTCTTCCATTCTGGTCATAGCTGCCTTGCTGTGTTTTTCCCCCTAGTCATATCTTTGGCTTATTTTCAAGCCATTGCAGTCAAAACCTTTTGCATTTTTAACCACCAGCAGTGGTTTCTTTTGTCCTTACAGAAGAGCCCGTGTAAACTGAATTTGAACACTCGCAGCCTCGCTGTCAAGAGCACAGCGAGCACAGAGTTATCCCCCTGTTGCCAGCCTGTCCTTCCTGCTCTGCTTTTTCCTCCTCCCAAAAGGAGAAAAAGGGAAAAGCAGAGCCATGCTGATTTTGGAGCACCTTCAAAGGCATGTAGAATAGCTGACACAATGGCATGGAGAGGCAAGTGAGATGTTTACACATTTACTCCACTACTTGCAGCTGTTTAATAAAGCAACTTCTGAGACAACCTTGTGATAGCTGGTGCAGGTGACATATTAATTTGCAGCCACATAATAAATTCAGCAAAGTTGGGATTACCGGGGGAAGGGGTTTGTTTGTTTGTGTCTTTCTTTCCTTTTTTCCCCCCTCAAAATAATTGCTTTATTTTGAGATTATTCTGGCTGGACAGATTGCTTGTTGCAAGTAATTTGGAGAAAGGCTGCTGGGCTTTCTTAGGCAGACTTGTGCTCTCTGCTGGTGGGGAGCAGTAGGCCTGTCAGATGTAAAGTATTTGCAACTCAAATGATGTGGTATTTGAAGCTGGTATCTGAATATCTAGACAGTTGTCTCATATTTTCATCACTGCTTTGTTTTATTTGGGAATGTTGTCCTTCCTGGTAGCAGAGCTTTCAGGTACTCCTGGTGTGCCACACACTGCTGTAGTTTGTGTGGTGTCACCTTGGGTTTCTCACACCTGCTTTTAGTGATGGTAGTAATAGGAAAATGTGTTTTATGTGGTACTTAAATTTGAGCCCTGATGCCAGGTGGTGACAGTGGGCGTTTCAGTAATAATTTCAAATTATTAAAATGCAGCAGTTTTCTGAAACTGTCCTGTCAGTCTGTCTGGCTTCTCCCCATGGGATGAAATCATCCTTGTGTAGACCATTTGCCAAACTCAGTTGTCATTTCCTGCCATTTCACTATTCCTTGTTTATGACTATGGGAGTCATTGTCTTCCTCTTTTGCCTTTAGTTACAGGATGACTTTTGATCAGTGCATTCTCCTTTCCATCTTCCATCTTTGGAAAGGATTGAATTGCCACTATTTACATTTGAACTTGAGATTCATAAAAGCTCTGCTACTCTTCGCAGAATCTTTGCTGTCATTTTCCTTTCAAATCAGCCTCTTTCCAGTTGTTCTGGAAAACTTTTGTATTTTTCTTGTATGTTTTATTTTGTTTAGGGGATAGACAAATAATTAAGTTGACAAACTTAGATTTTTTTTTTTTTTTGCTTACCTGTGCAAGAAAAGACAAGTTTGGAACAGGTTGCCCAGAGAAGCTGTGGCTGCCCCATCCCAGGAAGTGTTCAAGACCAGGTTGGACGGGACTTGGAGCAACCTGGTCTAGTGGAAGGTGTCCTTGCCTATGGCAGGGGGTTAGAATGAGATGGTCTTTAAGGTCCCTTCCAACCCAAACCATTCTGTGATTCCAAAAATCCGCATCTCTGCCTTCAGTAATCAAAGTTAGACTTTTCCAGGAACATTTCTGCCCATTTCTTGATTGTGTAAAAACCAGTGTTTATTAAGAACTCAATGCTGATGTTCACAAATTCAGAGGTATTAGCAGAAATCCCAGTGAATCAGTGGAATTTCCTTGAGAAAAACCTGATGTGAACATGAACCTTAAAGCCTTAATTAATTACAATTCTGAGTGTCCCTTTTCTCCAGCATTATATTTTTTTTTCTGAATTATTCTGTAAACCCCTTCTTTCTTTTTTACATCTCAGCTCTGTGAATAAGAAAGTTAAATATGCAGAAGTATGAATTCCTGATATGTCATAGCCACAGCTGGTAGCACTTCCATGGTTTAACAGAATGCTGCAGTTTTTAGTTGTAAAGTCTGTTCCTGGGCCATAATTCCTCATCTTTTTTCAATTACATGAGGTTAGAACTTTCTGCTAAACATGCCATCCCAGATGTGCATTCTGTGTGTAATAGGATGGGGCTGGCCTGTTTACACAGATGTATTTTAATTTATCTGTACTGTGAGTTGGATGTGGCTTTGTTTTTGTAAGTAATTACACTGCTAAAGATCCATCTGAGGAAAAATAGATAAGAGTTGGAACCTGTTTTTGGAACTTTCATTATAGGAGTACTGCAGGTGAGAGTGGAGGAAATATCCCTTTAGTATGCACTTGCTTTTCCAGCCTTGAAAACATTTTAAATAGTTTCATCCAGGTGTTTGTCCAAAAAGAACTAAATAATTAAATCAGTTATTTAATTCCCTTGCCTAATTTTTTTTTTTCCATTTCATAAATTGTGGATTACTTGAAGTTTTGGAAAATAAATAGCACATGTTTTATAGACCCTGCTAACAGAATGTTCTGAGGGCCTTCAGAGCGCATTGAAGTGAGTGGAAGTTGAAGGTGTTTGACATTTTTCAGAGCCTTTTCTCATCTACATCCTGCTAAAGATATGTGCTTAAAGCTTTTTTCTTCTCTTTTCTGAAATAAGTAGTAAAAATATATTAGTGGGAATGTGATGTCTAACAGGATGGCATCCTGCATTTGGGATGCCTGACATTTGAGGGACAAAATTTGTAGTAGTGCTGTGTATAGCTACGTCTGAACTCATCTATTTAATGTTTGATTTCTTAATTGGGAATGGGATTAGGATTATTTTTTTCTTTTCTGCTTTCAGTTATTGATTCCACAGCAGAAAATTATTTGCAGACAGAAACTTATATTTGGTGTTCTGAAGCCCTTCTTGCCATTTGAGTTGTGATAGGATAGGGAGTAATATACAAATGGCATTTTTGGATTGAAACCTGGTAGCACCAAGGCATCTTTTCCATCCTTTATATTCCAGGAGTGGTTGCTCTGTTAATAATGGGGAAAAGCAACGCAGTGGGGAAGAATTTTGCTTTCATTAATGATGGGCAGCACGTGGTAAGAGCTGCCTTGCCTTCTTGGGCAGATCCCACACCACGGCCTTGCCCACTGGCTCCATTTCCACCACACTTTGTTATGATGCTGAGGTTTCACTTGCACTGGAACTTGGGTTTTTGACATGTATTTGCTCAATTAAATGCAGGATATGAGAGTCAGGTTGTGTGTGTGCTCCCGGGAACGTGCCAAAGTCCTCTTCCTTCCTTTGGAAGGTTAAACAAGTGTGGATGTCTAATGATAACCACATGCACAGAGCTGTTCAAGCTCATGGGAAGGAAAGGAGGGGAGCTGATGTGAAGCACTTCTGTTTAACACAGAGGGTAAGGGACAGCACTTCAGTTATGGGGGTGTGATTTAGAAGGGCAAAAACCCCCTTATCAAAACCCCCTTATCATTGGATCCTAGCCATTGTCCTGGTTGTGCTGCCGTGGTGTGGCAGTGACAGTCCACAGGAGAACAGAGAACAATTTATGTTACATCTTTGTCTTTTTATGTTGTGACTCCAAAGACACTGATAAGGAGGTCACACCTTTTTGAAGTTGTGGATGAGACACGCACTTAACTGATAAGAAACCAGAGTGATTTGGTAGGGGCCACAAACCCACACCTGTGTTAAGAATAAATCTTAAGAGTTCTGGGCTCAGTTGTGTGGTTTAATTACCAGAACACTCCCTCCTAAATAGTGACAGGATATGCTGTCATTTTGTCTTGGTCCACATGTTCGTCTCGTATTGCAAAGTGGGTTTTGATTTAAAAAGAAAAAAAGGGAAAATATTTTTTGGACAAAAAACCCTCACAGTACTGTCAGAGACACTTAAAACCTGCTGAAGTTGTTTTTTGGGTTGTTTTTTTTTTGTTATTGTGAAATATATTGGCATGAAAATAAAGCCAGCGAACAAAGCCAGTGCTGCTATTGTGAACATTAGACATGGCAAAAGTGACTTAAAAAATAATGAAACTTGAAAGTTAGAAATGTTAAGTTTTTTTAATCTGTCTTGTTCCTGCACCACTAGAAATCTGACCGAGGCATTTTTCATATTTTTGCAAGTAAAATTATGCACAGATTTGCACAAATGTACAAAGTCCAGATACAAATCCTGTGGTGGCTGATGGCTCTTGTGTAAACATACAGTTCCTAATGGATGCATGTAATATCCTCCTCTGTGTTTGTAGAACACGAAAAAGTAGTTGTAGGATAAATGATTAATTCACTTCAGACATAACACTTTTCATGCTTCATCTACGGTGAGGTTGATGTATTTTGCTTTACAATCTGGCTGCATCCTGAGTGCCCTTACAAATCTCTGTAATGGGCATTTCAACAAGTCCTCCTTTCCTGGGAGTACCAGCAATACCTCAGTGCATCTAATCAACCCAGTGCTGTGTCTGGGCTGGGAAAAACTGCATCCCCAACTTTGTTGGCTTAAGGAAACAGTCTTAATTAGCTACACATGAATGCAGGAATGGAATATTCTTAACAGTGGAAGCAAATATCCCTCATCCCTGGAAGTGTCCAGGGCAAAGTTGGATGGAGCTTTGAGTAACCTGGTCTAGTGGAAGGTGTCCCTGCCCATGGCAGGGGATTGGAACAAGATGATCTTTACAATCCCTTCCAATCCAAACCATTCCATGATTCCATGAAATATCTCTTGTTTAATAAATTTTGCATTGGCTTCATGGTCAAAAATAACAAGTTTATTGGCAGTACCTACTAATTTGAAACTTGAATGACTATTTAAAGCATCTTTACGATGAGACAGAGTTGATTGTCCCAAGTTGTGACTGGTTTGTTATATAATGGCAAAACAGTAAAAATAATACATTGATATTAAAATGACTGGTCTAGTGAAGGAGAGCTTGAGGGATGTAATGGTTATATGAATTGCTGTAGCATTATATTAATGAGGTAAGTCTGTGGTTATCTGTATTCTAGTTCAATTCTTTCTGTTATGGCACAGGGTTTAATTGCAGGGGATATAAAAGGACCATCAAGAAGAATCTTCAGAATATCTGATTAGATGGAAGCATGTCCTTCACCTTCAGGTATTTCAGCAGTCTGCAGTTTCACTTGTTGAATTTCACATACAACTGTGTGCACCATGTGTTTTCTGTTGTGTTGAGCATAAATTCTTTTGCCCATGGAAAAATATTTCCTGCTTACTTTATCTGGTAGAAAGAAATTCTTGCTGAATCTGTAATGATGGAAGTCTGTCTTTAATCTACAAAAATTATTTCTAGTTTAAAGTATTGTCTCCCGTTTTGTGATTGCATTTGTTATTTATCTACCTGATGCAGACCATATGCATGTTAATTAGATATATATGGATTCCCACATATTGATCTTTTTGGGTCCTAAGTGATGTAAAATTTTTACTTTAACCTCTCAAAGAGGATATTTGTCCACTTAATGAAATCCCCATGAAATTCAGCTCTCTCTTCTGGAGGAGATCAGGGTGGAATAGCAATGGGTATAGAAAAAGCTGAGTTCAGGGATCAGGACTGAAACAGGGGCCTTGGTTTAGGCCTTATTGTCAGAGTTGCATGATGTTTTAGGCTGAGTTACTTAGAGGTGCTGGAGGGTAGAATCTCCTAAAGATGACTGAGTGCTATGGGCAGTGCTGCTTGTTTTTATAGTTGGTTTAAGCTATTAAAAGCTTTTCACTTTAAAAATGAGATTCCCAGTCAAATTGATGACAGATCACTGTAGTGAGAGGAGATGTACTTGCACATCCTCGCTTGAGAACGTGGCCCAGGCTGCTCCATGGAAACAAAAGAGAGGAGAAGCAGATGCACTGCTTGTTTTTGCTTTAGAATCTTTTCTGCATGCTTGAAATGGAAGCATGCTCCTTCGGGTTTCTCATTTATTCACCTCTAGGTAGGTTTTCCCGGTGGAATTGCACACCCTTCCACCTCCTCTGCCCTGGATGCCCTGGGAGAGACAAAGCCCGGTGTCTGTCTGTGAACCCTTCGCCCGATGGTGCCTTGACCTTGTTTACCAGCTTTGGCTGTTTAAGGTCTCAGCCTCTGCAGTGGCACTGTCAGGAATCTCTCTCATGCAGGAGGCCTCCCGTTCTAAATTTACCCTCCTTATGGTTTATGGTCCCTCCTGTGTGGTTGCAGAGAGAGGCCCCTTTTATGACTCGGCCCTCGCTCCTTCCCCTGCTCAGGGTAACCCTTTGTGAGCAGTGCCCGTCCAAGGAGTGCTGGCAGGGTCCTGGCACACTGCCTGCCAGCATGTGCTCTTTTGTTGCTGCTGGGGAAGAGCAAATTCAAATAAAATCCTGTCATTCCAACTAAGTTAAAAAGCTTTCCTTGGAACTTGGTGATTTTGCTATCCCAAGATGCTGGTGGGGTCCTCAGACTGAAGCACTCATGGGAGAACAGCACTGCTTTTATTTTAAAGTGAAGTTAAATTATTTTGCATTTTCTTTAGGAACCTTTATAACATCCTGTTAGACAGCAATTATTATTGATTTAGTCAAATGCTTAATAACAATAATTATGTATAGACTTTGAGGGGGTTTTTGTGTTTCTGTATACAAAAACAACGTGTAAAAGGGATGTGCACACCAATGCAAATATTTTTTTGTCACTTTGTACTGGGAAACACATTAGTTAATTTCAAAAAAAATTCAGACAAGTGATTTTTCTCCTGCCTGTGGCAGTTGAACAGTATGAATGGTATGTGCATGTGTGTGCAGGTTTGGGGGGATGTTCACCAAAGCCAACCTTAGCTCCACTGACTTCTTGAGAACACTCCAGGGGACCTAAAGTGAGACTTCTGCTCCATATTGTTCCTAAAGGAACCTCACTTTCCCTCCTCCCCTTACACACAGAGGCTGAGACATTAATTTTCTTCATGAAAAATTTTTTGATTTCCCCTTTATTTTGGAGTATGTGCTCCTGACTCACTTGGGCCTTTTCAGTGTGTTGCACAGGAAAGACAACTGGAAATCTGTAAACATATTTTAAAAAAAAATTACTTCTGTGCAAAGCTGTTTTGATGGTAAGTTCATCAGAAGTTTTCTTTAAGGCCTCAATATTTAATTTGTAACCTAATTTTGTCCTTCAGATGGTCACTGTTGCCTTAGAGTACAAGCCTGTTCTGTACCAGGAGGTTCATGTGACCCTGAAGGCACCAGTTGCTTTGTTCAGGGAGCAGAAAATGACTGTGCTGTGAAGCTGCATTGGCTGAGCCCTGGCAGGAGGGAGCCTTGTGAGCTGCACCTCATGAACAGTATTTATCAGCATGGCAAATATTTTTCTTTGTGCTAAACTTAAGTCTTGCGTGCTGCTCTTTTGCAAAGAATTAATTTACTGGTAGATTTACTTTTGTGAATTACCAAAGTTTTTAATAATAATCTTTATTTTCTCTCCTCACATGACTCCTTTGCTTGGTGGTGTTGCATAGTACACGCTTTCTGCAGAAGAAACCCTCCTAAGGACTGCCTGAGATTTTATAATGTGACCCAACTTGCAGTGCTGCAATGCTCTTTTCTCTCCCATTTTGTCACATACAAACATACCATGAAACACATTTACAGAGTAGCTTCTGTTCAGCATTCTGAATACATAGCTTTGCTGTCAAGCCTCAGGATAGAAGCTGATTGCCTGCAAAGGGCAGGAAAATAGTGTTTAAAGCATTTTAAGCAGTGCTGTGTAGTGGTGAATTATCAGCTGCAGTTTCTTACCCTTTGCTGAGAAATCAGATGCAGATCACTGCTGGAGGGAGAATGGGGGGACCATGGATGAATAGTCTGAACTGGCACTACAAATCCCTTGCTCCTACTTTTATGTGGAAAGGTATCATTTTCATCATTTTCAATATGGTGCTTTTATGATTCGTAATTTCTGAATCTTGATATAGATATTCTTGCAGTGGTTCTTACAACACTCTTTGTTGTCTCAGCCATTTATTTTGCACTTCCTGTGCAGTTCTTTCACATTTCACTTGGGCCACAGGAGCTGCTGTGTGAGGCCAAACCATGATTAAAAGTGGAGCATTCAGAACTAAGATTCCAACTACAGCAGCGTGGGAGAAGATTTTGTCCTCAGTTTTGGGCTTACAAGAGCTGCAGGTGTAGCTGGTTGATTGAGAGCCCCTTAAATTGAAATTATTTCCTTCCTGTGATGGAAGACTGGCAGGACACCGTTTGGACAGCAACACATTTCTTATGTTCTTTCTCTTGGGCTGGTGATGAGCCACCAGACAGGTTTGTTAGATCAGGAGGAGGTTATTGGTTCTTCAGGAACACCAAGTGGGACTTTGCATTTAAGTAACAGGCATCAGATGTGTGAGGTTTTTGTTTGCATGCAATTAACAAATACCCTTTGGCCTTGAATCACATGGATTAAAAGTTATGTTGCATAAAAGAGGATGTTACTATTTTGGGAAGTCGAGTGTGTATTTTAATATTTTTTACATTCTTTTGCCGATGTGAAAGTGCCCAATTGAAGTTACTCAAAAAAGAGAAATAAAAACCTAATGATCTACAACTGACCCATAAAGGGGTAGACTTCCAAGAAAGAGTGGAATCCTTGGAATTCTTTCCCTGTTATATTTTTGGACTTAGGCTGTGTTTTGAAGGGGTTTTTTCCCTCTTCCAGCTTTAAAGCAATTTACTTACACCTAGAGAAATTTGAGACTCTGCTTGTTGAATTCAAAGGAGACAAGAGTGATTTGATGCTGTCATGGATCTCCTTTGTAAAATTGCATGTCAAGAGTTAAATAACATACTGTTAATTTTTTACTAGCATTACTGTTTTAGACTAGGATTATCCAAAAGGCTCTAATGAGATCATTAAGGCCCCAGCTACACCAAGCAGCTCCTGGGGAAACTGGGGTTTTGAAACTCATGTTTCTTAGTTCATTTAAAAAGTCAAAACATCTTGTGTTTTATTTTAACTGCAGGTTGCCTTTGCTTGGTCGATACAATAGCAGAAGATCCAGAGGTTCTGCAAGGAGATGCTCAAACATACTATGAAAAACTCTTGAAGAAATCATTGCCCACTGCTGATGTTTTTTCCATCCCTGGAGGACAAGAGGTAGTAGGCTGATGTTTTTCATACTCCAAGTTCCATACTTGGAAGTTAGTTTGTTGGTTGTGCTCACTGTCTGTGAACAGGGGTAAGCTGGTGTGGCTGGATTGCAGATCTCTTAAAATCATCAAATCCTGCATTATTTCATAGTTTGCATGCTGTAAATGAGAGATGAGCTTCAACTGCATGTCTGGAAGAGGGTTTGGAGTACTTAGGTGAACTTTGCATCTTGATCTGCCTCCTTACAGGACTGGATCAAAAGTAAGTTGGTCGAGATTTATGCTGTGGTGCAGCTCTGTATTCTGCCTCTGCTGTGCAGTTTACACAGGTATTGTGACACAGCCCATTGTTTCCATTCTTTCCAATACTTATATTGATAATTTTGGCTATGGTTTCTCCTCAATGAATTCTGATCAGCATAAATCCTATAGGGGTCAATGCTTTAGGGTCCATTCCTAAGCCACCTGGGGGGATGCAGGTGACTGAACAGGCCTATTGAAAATATTTACTTCAGTCAACCTATGAAGCCTTTCATTCTAGATCATAAAAGGTGTGTTGGGCTACCTGTTATTGTACTGTAAAAGCAGAAATTGGATTAGGTGAAATAAATGTTTGCAATAGTGTGGGTTTTCTGCAGTTTAGGAATAGGATATGTAGTAGTTTCCAGAAAAATGCTGCTCCAGGTGGGTTTAGCTTCGGCTTTGAACTGGGAATGTAACTGGGTTTAAATACTCTTTTAATGCCCTCTAGTGGACCTTGTAGGGTTAAATACAAATAGACCTGAAAATGCAAAGATCCCCCAGTTTAGGGTTTCTGTGTCCTTACCTCGGCCTTTCGTGCCTGGTTGTACTTTTGGAAGCTCATTTGCTGCTCCATTGGACGGGAGGGGAAGTTAAAATCCCGACAGTGCTGTGTGTGTGTTCCTGCAGTGGCTACACACGGGGAGAGCAGTTAAAGGTGGACTTATGGCTTTTGATTCACAACTGTCTTTGCTTTTGTGGCTTGTCACCAACCCTTAAATATATCACATGACTGATTTGAGTCTCATAGCAACACATTTCTCTTTGCATTCATTTAATTCAAGTCTAATCTAATCTGCAGTCAGACAGCTAGTCAAGGGCACAAGTGATCCTAATGTTCTTGCTGTATTGTCTTTTTTTCTTATACTCTATAATAAATAGCTCAAAGAATGTTGATATTTTGTAATTAAAAATGAATTAAATGTAATAAGGTGAAGCTTCCATTCCCAGTGAACATCCCAGCTGACAATCTCTGTTATATACCTGCAATCTGGAGGATGAGGATTTTGATGTTTGAATACTGCATTATCAAGCTTTTTTTTCCCACCCTCTGCATCTGAATTAAAGCAGGTTTCAAGTGGCAGGACTGGCAAGTGTGAATAATTATTTAGCAGGAGTTAAGTGGCTGTCAGTCCCCCTTGCTCGGGTCACAGAACTCCTTTTAGGTATGGCTTGGTCAGGCATTCAGGACACAAATAGCCAGGATTGTTGCAAGTCAGGATGGGAGCATGTTGGCAGCAGCCACACACAGAGCTATGCTTGGCTCCTGCTGGTGTTGTTAACACCTGTGAAAGTGCACATTACCTTATCAAACAAAATAACAGCATTGGAAGTAGTCCTGGCCTTTTAATTATGGTAATGCTCCCAGGTGCCATAGTGACATTGATGCTGTTATGTTTGAAGCGTGCAAAGAGTGACTGAATCCCCAGAACATACTGAGATTTAGGCAAGCTCATGAATACAGTTTTCAAGCAGTTTACAGGTTTTTTTTTCCCAGAGTCCAGTGTTTGCAGAGATGATTCCAAGATTCTGGCACCCATAAACCAGCAAACAGTGGTTTCAATTTAAAGTTGTTATCCTGAATAATCCATATTCATACTCTTTCCGTGCACCAAGAAATATTAAATGTATCACATGAATGATTTGAGTTTCATAGCAAACTGACAAATGGGTGCAATTAGAGAGAGAGGCACACCCACACATACACAATGGACCAGATTTTGGAAAGTACAGTACATACTGTGCTAAGTCATGCACACTCTTTGCCTGTACCTAAACTTACATGACAGCATTTGCAATATTCATATGGAAATCGTCATTTCTATGCATGTAGAGCTGTTTGAGCACAGTAATTTTGTGTTTATGTGTCACATCATGTAGTCTAAGACCAAAAGCTTGAGAGCTGCATTTTGATTTTAGCTTTGCCTTCAACTTAACTACCTTGTGCCAATTATCCACCCTCCCTGTGCCTCGCAGATAAACTGCCCAGGCACTGCCCTAATGCTTTGATACTCCCTGTACCCCGAGGCTTAATTCATTGTTTGCAAAACACCACAAGTGCTCAGCTGGAGGATGCTGTAAGAAGTGCAAGTTGTATTTGTTTTCATTTGATGTGTCTGGACTTTCATAACACCATTTGTCTGCGTGTAGCTGTTCAAAGCCAGGTTATGGACTAACCACAGCAAGTCAGCATTAAGGGCTTTGCTAAGCTTCAGTAGCTTGATTTCTTTTAAATTAACATTACTTATGGATAATATTAGAGTATTATATATGTTTCAGTGCCTTGAAGTTGAGGATTGAGAGGGTGTTGAGCTGAGTTTATACCCTGCATGTCAATAAAACATATCGTAAGTGCATCTGATACATGAAATACTTCTGGTGAGCTTTGCAGTACAAACAGCTACAGGGCTTGTTTGTTTTTTAGGTTAAACTTGAAGATTCCTGTGTGTGTTTTGTCCCCCTCTACCGAAATAATCCTACTTGCAAACTGTTGCTGTTAACTGATCCAAAGGATAAAGAGACAGGTTAGAATTGGTCAAAATATTTTGAAATTTGAGTAGTTGTACTTTCTTTACTTTTAAGATGATCTGTTTGTTTATATATTTAAATATTCTGGGTTTTGTTTTGAATGTGAAGTGGATTCAGTTTACCTGTCAAGGATTTGTGACGATGAGCTGCTGATTAGAAGGAAAAATTGACAATCAGAGCTTTTAAATTCTGTGCATAAATTCTCTGCTGGTAGCTGAAAAATCACCTTGGAAAAATCTGTTACTCTTTCTGACTTTATTCGATTGGGGTAATATTTTTCTAATTCAGGATGATGTACATTACAGTTTGGATAGAATTCTGAATTCCTTAAGCAATAAAATACAGCTATGAAATTGTATTGCTTCTTACTCATTCTTATTTGTATATTTTTTTTTATTTATGATACTGTCTTCAGTCCTAGGTTTAATTGCCTTTTATTTGCAGTACTGGTGTGTGAAGAGTATCTACTGGTGCATAGATTAGATGAGGAGTGTTGGAGCTGTTGTGGAGCAGTGGGCTGTGGAATTTTTGGAACATCTACAATGGAGACATGAACCTTTGCATTGACCTGTTGTGTCGCTTAGGAAATGCAGAACACATGAAGCTTCTTAAACTTTCGGCTTCCAAATGTGGCAGCAAACTAATGACATCTGTCTTTAAAAGTATACTTTCTTTTTAAAGGATAAGCCATAAATTATGCCTGAAAGGCCTTACTAGCCAGTATTCTTAATAATAGAACAAAGGCAAGGCACAAAGTTTGGTGCTCTTGTTCAGTTCTGAAGTGTGTCAGGTAACGATCTTGCACTCCCAGAACAGGTTCTGTTACTCTAAGTAAGTGTTCATTGTTCAGTCCAAACCCCATAACCAGGAAATTTCTTCAGAAGAACAAAAAGCAGATTAAAATCATCTGTGGTTGGAGGTGAACTCTGCAGTTTCCCAGCTCCTACATACGATTCCAATTGGACATTTGCTAATGGGTTATGATTCACACAGTTGAAGGTAGGAGACCTTCCCAAGTTACAAATGTAGTCAAAAGACTTTCTGGTCCCTCTAAAGCTGTTGATGTTGACTTCCTTTCCTGCCATTAATTTATATATTCCATTAATATTTTCCTGAAGAGACATACAGGCACTGGTGTGATAAAGGAGAGAAGTGTCTACACTGGAGGCCAGACTTGCTCTGAGTGCAGTTGTTCACACCTCCTGACTCATATTCAAAGGAATGTAGTTGAAAACAGCAGTGAGTTAGTTCAGGCTGCACAAGAGGAATTGGTATCTGTAACTACAAGGCAAAAATAAAGAATTATTAAATAAATGCAGGTGAAAGTGCATTTAGCACAGCTCTTCAGTTAAATGATCTCATAGTATTAGGAACAACAAGTATTAATGAGATACATGCACAGAAGGAAAATGATTTCTCACAGGAACAAGTCAAACAAGTCTATGTTGGAGCCTAAATTACATGATAGCTGTCCTCATTAAAAGCTTAAACCTGGCAGAATAAACACCTTATTATATTATAAACAACAGCCTGACTGACTGCTGTGACCACCTTGCAAAACTTCAGCTTAAGTTACCAGCCCATAGTCACAGAAACAGAGAGTTCAGTAAGGTCTAATTATTTAAATAAGGCCTACATCACTTGGCTTTTAATATTTCCTTCTAAAAGTATGATTTAAAGGATTTTACTGGAAGTTCTTTTTTTCTGGATTTTATGTGCTGTAAACATGTGGCCAGCCTTCCTACACACATCAAATTCCATGTGATTTTTGTTTTTGTTAGATGATTTTTAATCTATTTCCGTGAGTTCTCTAAAGCCTGCTGAGGTGTGTGTGTATGTTGATCTCTTCTCTTTCTCTACCTGTCCACTGCCTCTGCATTTTAGTTTTCTTTCATAGCAGGGGTGCTTCTAGAAGCAGATTTCCTGGTTGTCCCTACGTACGGTGTTTCAGTTTGATGGCATTTAATTCTTGAACATGGGTTAAAGAGGGGTGTATTCCACCACTGAGCTTTATATCTGATGATCTTGATCACATGGGTTGTCCAGAAGTTGATGTGTAGCTTGTGGTCTGAAATGATCTGCATATTTCAAAGAGAAAATGGGTATGGCAGCTTTTCCATAGGACTTGGTCTTGGTTGGAAGCATTTTTAATTTATTTTTGATGGGCTGAGTGCTGTGTTCTGTTAGTATATCTGTATAGAAATTTTTATGAGAATGTAAATTGTATTGTAAGAGCCTACAGAGCATAACATGGGTGATTAACATCTTTATAACACTAAATAAACATACCTTATTGTGGCATTTTCTGTGTGCTGTATATAATAATTCACAATAACTGTTAGATGCCTTGGAACATTTATCACAAGACATTTGCCACAAATCACTGAGTAAAACTTGAATTATAGAAGGCGACGTAGCTGGTTGCAGGAAAGATAATCTGAGGTACTTGAGTGGCTGCCATTCCTGCAGCATCTGCCTGCCTCCCAAGCTTTAGCATATTTATTTAGACAAAACTCTTAGGAAAGAGAGGAAAATGCTCTTATTGCATTTTAAAGACAGGACCCAGCTGCAGAACACGGTTTGATATAGGATCTCCAGTATCAGAGCTCACCTAGGCCTGGTTTTATGGAACTGCTTGTTGGGGTGATTTACCATCCTCCTTCCAATGTGGAAATCTGGCAAAACCAACTTCTGTAAGTGTGCCATCAATTTGAAATACTGTCAGAATTAAGGTAAAGATGACTTTATCTAAGATAAAGAAGTGGTAAATTCTATATTTATTAAACTCAAAATTACATCTCTCCTATATATCGTTGCCTTTATTTAGTTTGAGACTGAGGGATGTGTTTCAGCAGTTCAGAAAAGGCAGGGGAAAAAGGAGGACCAAGCTGGATGTTGCTTTATTTTTATTTCTTTACTCTCTCTGTAGAGTCCTGATGTGCACATTTCATTCAAATAGTTGCACACCAGTGTGGGAACATTTGGAAGTAAAAATATAATCCAGGCCTGAGTTGGGAAGGGATCCATGTTTGCCTAGCTAAAGGAGACATTTCATAATCACAATTGCATTATTCTCAGTGCCTAATTCAGCTCAGTACTGGGTTCCAAATACCCCTGTGCTGTGGAATCGTGTGCATCTTGCAACACTGAGTATGTTTGTCTGACTGCAAGTGATGAAAGTACTGAGGTTTAGCAAGCTGGGGCTTACAGGGCAAACCACCCACCTGAGCATGTATAAACTCCATTAATTGTGACCTGAAATGCTTTGGACTTGATCCACTTCACCTGGTCTTGCAAGTGCAAGATCAAACACATCGAGTCTTACAGTTGCAAGGTCATTGTAATCATGTACATGGTGATTCACGGGGTTCAGGTGATGTGTGTTGGCAACAACTCAATCTCTCATGATCAGGTGAATGTAACCCAATGTCTTGGAAAGAACAGCAGGACTGGGAAAAGAGAAGGAACATGTGGTCTCACAAATCATGTTCGCATTTGAAATAGTGCTCCTCCAAGTTGATTATAAAATGAAAATGAGAGTATGGGGAAGCATGGATGGATTTAACTGCAGACCAGATGTTGACTTGAAAAATGATAACAAAAAGCGAAGTACATATGTTTGTGTGAAATCTGGAGAAATGTTTTTCCTTCAAGGAAGGCATCCATATAGATAAGGTTGCTCAAGTAATGTGATGTGACAGTTGCTATGTCAACTAGTGTTCCCTTCCATACATTTAAATTATTGAATAGCACAGTAAATGTTCTATAAAAGTAACTCCTTCCAACATGGTTATGCATCTTCCTATTTTCCTCAAAGCCTTTTTAAACTTCTCTGACCTTTACTGTGTGCCTTGTATGTCTGAGCTGTGTGCCAAACCTCTGTGCAGCTCTCATTAAAGTCAGCATTTGGCCTGTAATGTCCCCTTTGTGTGACTCAGCTCCCTTTGTAGCTGCATGTTTCATGGATGTGTAATGGAGCAGTGGCTGCTGCATTTGAAAGCAGAGGGAAGGGTTTGAGGGAACAGATTGAATCCATCACACAAAGGGTATGAAACTCCCATGCAAGTAAGTGCATAATATTTAATGAATTGAATCTGGTGCTATAAACAGGCATCTGCCCTTGCGTGCAGTGCTCCTTCCTTGTTAACCCAGTGCACAAAGTGTGATGCTTTCTGGCACATGCTTTAATAATTTATTTGGAATATAAGTTAGCTAAGCCTTAAAGCCAGTGGGAGCAATAGAGACTGAAGCAAAAAAAGGAAACCAACCTGTGTGCATTGGTGACATTTGTATAACCTGGGGCTAAAACAGGTAAATGATGAACCCTGTCCTCAAAGTCACTTCACTTCCTTGTGTGTGAATTTGCCTCTAACTCATAGATGGGTTTGAACTTTCTTGTGTTTGTCCCTTGTTGGGTGGGTTAGAGAACCAGTTGATGGAGCTCTCTTAGGACTCAAGAGGTGTGAGCCCTGTGCTCTTCTTGGCCACATACTTCCTGTATTATATATTATCTTTTTATCTAAAAATGGGCATGCTAGCTGCCTGATTTGATCATAGTAAAGATACTGGTGTTCTTGAGCAATCCTGAAACTGTGGCCATGTGCTTTCGTGAGGTGAATGTCACCACTGTGCAGACAATAAACGTTCTTCTTGCTGAAATATTTTCTTTGACGTGTTTGTGGTCATAAATGATGAGACTTCTGTGTTTATTCTAAAACCTCATCTAAACCCTTAAAATCTTTTCTCTGTCCTTTGAAATGACCCCGTGTCAAAACTTTTCTTTCTTAACAAGGCTTGGGAGCAATTTCAGTGTCGCTGTTGCTGCTTCAGTATTTTTCTGGTAAATCTATTGGCAGGCAACAAATTCTGTAGATGAACATGTAGGAGTAGGGTTTAAGTACTTGTTCCTGCATATGTGAAAAATTGAGGAAGGATGAGAAGAAGTGGGGTGCAAGTTTTGCATGGCAGCTACGTGAGGACTTGACTTACGTAGGTTGATCATACACTTTTGCTTCAGGGCAAAGTGTATCTTATTTATGTGTGTATTTGTCTGTCCTTTGTTGATAGAAACCTCTCTGTATGCATTTTGAAACTCTGTGAATATCTGTCTGTGATTTAGGAGTCTGTACTCCAGAGGTACAGAGAGAGAGAAATTCAGTCACATAGAGAGCTGTTTGATAAAACAGATATGAGAACTTTTGTGTTTGACTTGCATGAGTGCAAATGTGGGCACTCAAATATATGCAAGTATATGTGTGTGGGCAGGGGAAGGTCTGAAAGAACCTTCAAAACAGTAACCTTTAGCCAGGTAGCTCCTCTGTCCCAAATGCCACTCAAACCTACTCTGCTACTGAACTTATTATTATGCAGGAAGTGCTTTGTTCATGTGGCACGCACATTGTCACGCTGAAGTCACATCAATTCCTGAGAAAAATTACCTTCCCTTCATGCTTTGTGTGGTACTGAAAACTGGGAGCAAGGGATGTGGAGGAGAAACTGAAATACAATTGTTCTGCTGTCTCACAGCAGATCAAACTGGAGTCAGCTGGAAGGAGGAGTAGATCTGAGGCTGCTGGTGGAAAGGTTCAGAACCTACTTTGTATTTGCAGGTAACGTGTTCCCCTGTTTTTTTCTTGTTGTAGTCTTGGCAGTTTATTTGGGCCGGCGTTGGTGGCCTGTTGAAGAGGTGGTGAAGACGGCTGATCCTGCTAGAGATGGGCTCCTTTTGGTGAGGATGCTGTTTTAAACAGTTGCCTTTGCCCTGGAACTTCCCAGCCAGAACAATCTTATGTAATTGTCTCTGGCCTCCTACAACTCCTGCTGTAGGACCTGTGGGATCTGGGCTCTGTGGCTCACCAGGTACTTCATGTCTCCATTACAGTGACATGCACCTTTAACCCTCTCCAAACAATTTTCTGCATGCAGTTTGTGAGTCACCTGTGGGATTTATTTTCTTCTGTTTTTTTTAGTTTACTCTCACTGCCTACTAAAGGAATAATTAGATAAAGTGAATTACTGCATTAGCAATAATTTCACATGTTATTGTTGCTTGACTGACTGTCTGGTGGGAGGTGTTACTACCCTTTGGAGCAATGTCTTATCTAGCTAGTTAGGATTTTTTTTTCCTTGGATAACGTTGATACATTTTATGAAATGGTTGTTATTTAATAGTTTCTGTATCAATAATTCTTTTTCCAAATAAATTATTATAAGAGGATAGAGCTACTTTTTCATAATTCGAAGGATTTGGGTAGCCTGTTTTCAGCTGAAAGTCAGATACCTACTGCATGTGAGCTTTGTGTTGCCATGAGGTTATTAAGTCAGTTTTGTTTCATACCCAACCCTCTGTATCTTTGGTCCTGAATGATTCCATTTCTTGATCATCTTTCCCTAATATCTGTCACACATAGAGTTTAATTACTCACAGAATTAAATCGGCTTTTTATGGGTAACTGAACTGGAGGGATTTTGGGATCCAAATCCTTGCAAGATAGAACTTGGAGCACAAACACAGGCCTTGAAGCTTTAAGCATCTGCTGTATCAACAGAGAATGAAAATAGTATCTGAAAATAGAAACCTTGCCCCTTCTAACTCATTGCTAAGAGGTAAATTGTCATTATTTGGGAGAACTCTCATTTTCTTTTTCAGCATTCATGTGAAGCTTCTTGGCACCAGTTTTTACCTTGATGGCCAATGTGATCTTGTTCCTTTATATTCTTCATCTCCCTGTCCTGTTGGTTGTCTTGGAGGAAACACAGCACAGACTAATTGTTCGTGTTACAGCTGGATTATATGATATTTGGGACAGACTATTCATCTTCTGTTTTGTTTAGTGTCTACGTGGCCCACTAAAGCTCTTTGATGCTGTGGCAAGACAGGTAATGGGGAGAGGTGACCAGGCCAACACAGTGAATCCTATCTTTATTCCACTTTTGGATAGGATTAGATTGCCTTGATCCCAGTTCCAAATCTGTGACTGGTTTGCTGTGACTACAGTCAAGTTACTCCTGCTGCTTTAGAATTCCTCTCTGTGACAACAGGAGATATGTCAAACCTTATAAATAAATAGTTACTAAATTATTCTATGCCCTCTGGATAGAGGGTGAAACACTGGGAAAAACTGTTTTTGTTATTCCAGCTGAACCAATTCATGAGGTATTTTCCCCAAATTAAGTGTACATGTTTCCTGACCTCCTCCTTCCCAGCCTCTTTTGATTTTGAAACCTTTTTTATGAGATGCAAAATACTGTTCTCTGCCTCATTTTTCTTTGGTCTGTTTTTGTTTGTTCTCTAAGGTCCAGACATTTGCAGAAAGGATTGTCCTCTTTGTTCTGAACTACATTATTTTTGGAATGCTGGAAGGGAGTTCAGCTAATGATGCATTCTTTCTACCTCACTCTGCCACCGAGTGTGCCAAGATACTCTGGAGGAACGGCGAGGCTGTTGCCTTTTACTCGGTCAAGATGAAAGGTAAGGTCATTTCAGAGACACATTTCCATAGGTTCCTAATAGCTCCAAATGTAATCCTTTTGTTTATCTTTCAGTATAAATAATCCTGGCTCTCATTTACATTTTTATATGAAATCTCTCTCAGAATTAATCTGGGGAACAAACCCTCCCAGAATTTGGAAGCCATCCATGTGACTTTCATTTAAACACGATGGTTCCAAAGCCTCTCCTCACTTGTGCTGAGCAATCCGAGGCAGTGGCTTATCCCAATAAAATGGGCTTTAATGCAGCCAAATAGAAGGTCATACATCTAGGAACAAAGAATGTAGGGCCTATCCACAGAATGGAGGGCTGCATCCTGGAAAGAACGATCTGTGGAAAAACAGTGTATTGAGAGTGGGTGGTGGAAAGAAGTGGAAGGCTCCTTGGATGTGTAAGGAGCAGTGGCTGGATTGTGTAGAGGAAGGTGTGTGCACTAGATCAGTCCTAGAATGCTTTGTCCAGTTGTACTCCCAGTTTAAAGGATGGTGATTAATTAATTTTGTGATTGATGAACTAGCATAGAAAAGAAACAAAATTTTAGTTCGTTAATGATACTTGATGAGCTTTAGTGAAGGTGTTTTATTAAACAGAGGGTTTCTATTGGTGCAGGTACATTGCTGTTAACGAGGCTGGAGTGGAAGAGGCTTCATTAGAATAACTCCAGATATGCAGTTGAGTGTGTGCCCCCATGTAGGAGCTGGTTACCAGTGTGTGTTTGATTCATCTTGATACCAGCAGCTTAAATCCAGAGAAGGTGGAATCTTTGGAAGTAAAATGTGTTGTCCAAGTCAGTGCTCAGTAGCCATCCATCCAAAATGGGAGAATAAGAAACAGCTTCAGAGCTGCACAGAGATGGTTTGCTTTGGATTCCAGAGGAATCCAGAGAGATGGTTACCAGCGTGAAGGTATCTTCTCTTCTAGGTCCCAAAGGCCAGCAGCAATAAGATGTTCTGCTCTTCAGCTGCCTTGGGATGGAGAAATCCTTATTGACAGAAAGGTATGGCTTGTACAGCACCATGGCTGTACAGTGCTGCTGTACCATCAGTGATGAATCAGAGCTCAGCCCATGATAAAGGAGCCTTGGCTGTATCTGTGGTCATGCTGATGAACTGGTTTGTAATGGCAAACACTTCATTGCCATAGTACATTTTCCTTTAAGTCAATAAATATTCCTGAGCAAAGCTTTTGGAAAGAAACACTTGTATAGGCTGTAATGATTCATACTTCAGTAAAATAAATGTGCACAGTAGTCTGTTATGGGTGGAGTATTAGCCAAGTTGAAACTGTTTCTGAGTAAGTTGAGAGTCACAGTTTGGTTTTAAATCAGGTCCACATAAAATACAAATCCTTCAAGTCCAGCTTTGTCAGCATCTGCCTTTTCTTGCCAGTGTTTTTTTTCTCTGGGCAGCTATATTTGTTAGTTTTTGGCTTGTGTCACAAATTACTGCAGTCTTTTGCCAGAGCCTTTTCGGGAAGCTTGAAACTGATTGTTTTTGCTGCTTTTTGCAATTTGATGTACGCATTTAGAAAATAATTCCTCTTCTGAAGTTCTGTGATTTCAGTTTCATACCAACCATGCTCTGGCTGATCCCATTCTCTTGACTTTTTAGAAGAGCCCTGGATTTATTAGGCCCAAAAGAGACTAAGATAAATGTCTTCACTTAGAAGTTGTATTTCACATGATTGGTTTTAAATGTTTGTTGTTTTTTTTTTAAATTTTTTTTTTTTAATCACAGTGTAATTTCTTTTTGTTTTTACTGTCCTGGTCAGAACATTTAGCAGGGGTGGGTTTAACTACAGGACTTTTTATTGTGCTGGGCCTCTCTTACAGCTTCTGATCCTAGGAAGAAATTATTTACCGCTGTGCCCACCATGTGATTCTGATTCCCTTTATTCTTATGCTTTGCAATTACCTGGCCATTCTTTGTGGGTTTACGTTCTTAGTAATTGAGACTCTCATACTGATGTCATCTTCAACTGTATTTCTCATCTGTGAATTTTCCATTATCTACAGCATGACAAAAACATGCTTCAGTGGAGCCAAATAAGGCAGAACTGCTCTGTGGAGCCTGGCTGTTTGAAACATAAGTCTTCTGGGTGAATCATAGAAATGGTGACCAAGGAGGAGAGTCTGTTCTATCTTTACGACAGATTTAATGTGCCGTTATGCAAACTAAATTTTCAATGGACTTCAGTGATTCCAATTAACTGTCTTGGCACTATTGTAAAGTCATTTCCATTTGCCAGTTCCTAGGTGGCCTGTACAAAGTGAACTTGGTAATTTTGCTCCAGTGCCCTGCTCTCATCCATCTTATGAACATCCTTAACTGGGTCTCTTTTTTAATAGTCCAGCTAAGGAGGGACAGATGGTCTTGAGCACCCGTCTTGCTCAGAGATGCAGTAAGTGCAAGTCAAGGTTTTGAGACAGTTTGGCACCTACTGGCACTGGCCATCCTGCACCTGTTGTGTAGAATAACAGAAGACTCATTCTTCAAGGCTATCACTTTTCCTGAGCATTAGACACCTTTATTAAAGCAAAATTTATTCATGACTACACAGATCATCAACTTACCCTCTCTGGTATGTGCCTATTCCTGTCCAATGACAGGCATGCAGCATTTACCACTGGGTATATAAAGATTGATGAGATGTACTAAGCCACTAATGAGGCTGATAAGACACTTTGTCACGTGCCAAGATAAATGTCTCCAGTTTTATCTATGTCAGCAGCCTCCATTTCAGACAGCTGAGGAGTTAGACCTCACTAAATGTAACTACTTAAAGGTACAACAGGAAATGACAGTTCCCTGCTCCTGTACCTTTCTCTGCAGACACCAACATGAAAATTGAAATATTTTGCAGAAAGCCTTCCTATAGATTCTCGTGTTTTCAGATCTCGTGTTTACAGTATTTACTTCATACTCTAAATCTGTGTGAAAACCCCAAAAGAATGTGTTTTTTGTAGTGATGTAGGATTAATTGCCACGGTTACTGACACTGCTTTTGTGCAGTGAGACCATGTAATTCCCTGGAAGTTTTTCTTTTTTTATTTACTGAGGACTAGCAATTACTGAAAGTGGACTTTTATACCACTTTCACATAAATGCCAGGAGAATGTAGAATATTCATGGTACAAATAAATCACTGAGGAAGTTGGAGGGTGCAATGAGCCAGGAATGTCTTAGTCCCTTTAAGAGCAAAACAGAACAAAATTCCTTTTTTATGTACATCCTTTTTCCCCTACTGTTAAATATATTACTGTTTCTTTAACACACAGGAGCTGCCCAGCTGTGGATCAAGCAAAGGAGTCAGGTTGTCAAAGCTTGTCCCTTCCCTCCTGACAAACCTTAGCAGTAAAAGTGTGGAGAAGGATGGTGTTCCCTGTGATGTGAATCAAACCAGCCTTAACCAAATTGAGTCCTCTGAGAAGACTGTAAAACATGCACTTGAATCAGGAGTAAATGCATTCTTGGCTTCTCATTCATTCTTTAGAGATGCTCCACAAGGCACAGTTTGGGAAAACCTGACTGCAAAAACTTTTAAGCTGACATAGAGTCGGCAGCAAAGCAACCCTGCCTCAATCTCTGCTTTTCCCTGCCCCAGAGCCTTAGAGATGGTCTTTGGAAGTGGCTCCCCAGGCAAAAATCCATTTCACACCTTTCTTCATACGAGCCTTTGCAGATTTCTTTTGATACTTTGGTGGCTCAGGTGCTTTCTCTAGAAGTAGATTTTTAAAAAGATAACAGGATTTTATTTTTCACTGATTACATACATTTCTTTTAGAAAAAAAATGAAGCAGAATTGAAGTTAACCTGACAGAGAATTAGCTGGAATCTTGTTGGATAATTGCTTTTGTCTCCCTCTGTTTGCTAGCAATAATATTTTTAATGTGCATTTCTGAGGCAGATTGGAGGTTCTGGCTGTAATAAAAATGAAATGACTACGTACCAGTCAAGACATGAATTCATTTAATTTTATTGAAGCCAGAACCTTTGTTCCCCTTCTCACATACAAACTCACACAATGGGCTGACCTTGGGTTCTACTCTGCAGGAATATTCCCCACCCTTTGCACAAGCACCCGGCCTGCTCGGGGCCTGTCCAAACATGTGTGTGCCAAGCCAACTTGTTCAGCAGGGAAACAGTCAGTGTGCACAACCTTGTTTTGTTTGGGTCTGTTGGATGTGGGGACCAGATTGCTGGTTTTTTTCTGGTTTGTGGCTCTTTGGGAATGCTGATGGCTGTCTGCTTCCCTGCCCATGTAATATCTGTTTGCCATTTCGCTGGCTCCGGAGTTGGTCATTTGGCACTCGTGACCTGACCAAAGAGATCAAAGGCTTTCAGAGGGCAGGCTGCACGAATGCTTCCATCTCCATCAGCAGTGCCCTTGTTTCCCCTGTCTCCTGCCTCACCTCAAAACTGTGTTTGTTTGTGTGTTCCAACAAAGAAACAAACCTCTCAACCAGATGTGTGAGAGCCCAGTGGTCACCTCCGGGCCACCATCACCTTACAGTAACCTCTGTCCATTGGATGGGAACTGGGGACAAAGTGGCCTTTGTTCCAAAGGTTGGTTTGTTTGTTTATTTTATTTCAAATGCCTGTGGGCTATGACTCTCCTAATATGTTTCCCAGGGACAAGGTGAGGAATGGCTTCATGGTTTCTTTTATTTACAGTGCCTTTAGACATGACAAGTTTTTGTCATCTTCTCAACACAAAATTAGGAGCACAGACATAAATCACGCGGCTCCTGGGATTGCTGCACAGCAGTCTCGGCAGGATTTATAGGAGACAGATTATATGAGATAATAATAAACTTATAAGGACACTTGCAACGTGTAGGAATCCTTAAAGAGTTCACGAGGAAAAGTTTATGCCTTTCTTAGAACGTATGGTGCAACTCTGCTGGGATCCAACATCTCTGTTGGGTTGGCAGCTAACAATGGGACCGGGGATATACTCAATTTTTTGGCTCACGAAGAAAAAGCGTAACTACCCATCATGTGTTACAAATATTGGAAGGTTATAAACACCACCACAAACCAGCCTTTTCCAACAATGTGCTGAAACATGTGTTTGAAGTTAAGCATGCACTTTGATTAAGCAGGAGTGAACAAAGCCTGGATGTGAATGGGTGGTTATGTAGCTACATACTCTTTTTGTATGGCTCAGATGTGCATTGTTGCTTAATGAACAGCTACAACCTTGACAAATCAGTGTCTAGAATTAAATATAATCATGTATTCTGTGCTGAATTGGCATCCTAGAAAATAAAATAATCAAATTCAGGCCTGGTGAGTAGAACTGATGTGTATCCAGATAGAAGCATCATAAAATTTTCATAAATATTTTCTAAAAATGAAAATAAATGAGTGAGATGTTTCTATACTGACTTTATCCTATATGTAGGTAGTTGGTGAACTGATGTTGGTCATTCAGTTCAGGATTGAGTGTTTATGCTACAAAGTAGTTGAAGGTTCTGTTTTTACGGTATTCTGCACAGAGACCAAGGGAGCCTTTCTTGTAGGAATGATTAGCTTAAAAAGGATTGGGAATTTTCTCTGGAAGGCTTCTTCTCTGTCCAGCTGCATTAGGCAGGATGGACCTTCTGAGCATTTAGTTCATGCTCTGTTGTGTGTTCAGTGTATTTCATAAAAAGAGTTTGTGGGATGATTTACCAAAATAACCAAAAGCTAAAGGAGTATACTGACATTGCATTCAGGATATTGATATCTCTTTGGCTGTAGCTCAGTTGTATCTTTACAGTGAGCTTTCCTGTGTACCTGGATGGTCTGATTCTGAAGAACCAGAGTCTGGAAAGTACTCTGGTGAGACCTGTCAGCCAATGTTAGGCAGGTCCTCTCCGTTTGAGGGCACAAATCTTCCTCTTGGAAAGTGTTTTACTGTCTGTGCAAATGCAGTTCTGTTGGGATCATCCTCCCAGCCTGTGGAGGGGTATCAGGGCAATATCTGTGGCTAGAATCACACAGCAGTTACCAGTTTTGTTACCAAATTCGTGGTTTTTTACCTTTCTGCTTTCAGGGAGCCTGTGTGATGGTACAACCAGTCAGTGTTACTTGCTGCCAGTCTTGGATACTATATTTGTCCGGAGAAAGTGCAGAAGAGGTGGCCTAGGGATGAAAATGCTGCATGATTTCTGTCAGTCTTTCCTGGCTGAGGATGCCTTGGGGATCAGCTGCCCTATTTCTGCTGCCATGTATCAAGGTAAATGGTTTGATGTGGACACGTTAGGTAAGGGTCATGTATAATGTATAATTTTCAGTATGGTCTGGGTAAGATTGTCTTCACTGTGTAAGAGTTCAGTGCCCTTGTCTGAACCGAGCTGTTGTTAGTGTGCAACTGGTTACTTTTCCAGAGACATCTGGAATTTCCTGTAGAAAGGTAGGCCAATATTTATGTAAGACAATGAGAAGCATAAAATTCATACTGCCTGTTTGACATTTTGTGTTCTTATCTCACTCTCTTAGAACTATGTCATTGCCCTAGACAGGGACTTACACATTTTATTTGACACCAGAGGGAAAAGAATCATAAGATGTCAAGCCCACACTGTGCACATAATGCTCTAGTAGATCCTGCATTTGTAAGAAATTACATTTAATAAGCCAAATACCCAGGCTCTGCTCAGTCATCCAGTCACATCAGTACTTGTGTTGTATTGACTGTCTTTGAACATTTGTCACTTTTAAAAGATCACAAAGTAGTTACATATCTTCTCTGTGTTTAGGTCAAAGTTCTGCTTTTGCTAGCACAATTCATGGAAAGTATCTGTGCTCACATTATTTATAAAACTTTTATTTAGAAAAATATTTCTTTACTGAAGTTGCTTTCTGTGGTCTTTACTAAATTTTTGGGGAGATGCTTTGATTGACTTACAACTTTACAGCCATTTCCTAACAAGTATCAACAACATTTTGGCTCTATCTGTTTTTTCTCTTGGTTATCATGTACCATTGAAAGTATACAAATGTACTTCAGCAGGTACTTCTACTTCTAAATTCAGGAAGGGATAGTATTGACATTCCTTCTCTTCTCTCAGTAATATCCATTTTTCCTATGGCAGATGTCAGAGCTTTAGGCACTGTGGATGAGAAAGCTGCATTTTTTATTTGTTAACACGAGCTTTCGTCTCAAGTTTAGAGCTAATAGGGAATAAATCTGACTTGCATCATGTTTTGATTAGGTTTTCTTTTATAAAAATACCAATATTGTAAGTTAATTTTTGAGCATATTGAAGTCACTGTCTGTTTTTAGTTTCATTGGAACCACATTGTCATACTTGGATAAGTGAATGCAACCTTTTACTCTAAATCTCTGCACTAAGATCTCTGAAATTGGACAGTTTTCACCAGCTTGGTATTTAAGGTGCTGTAGAAACCTAAAAGGAAGTAAAAAGCCATTTAGCAGATACCTGTATTTTGGTATATATGTTACTTTCAGTAGCTTTTATTGGAATGATTAATTTAGTTGGGATATCCTTGGATAAAATTAATGCCCACAAGCTGCTCATTACTGTAAGGCAAATGTTTACATACATTAGGGTCTTGTTTTGCCATCCCATTGTTAAACTCAACTGAATACTGAAGATCAACTACCCATTTGTATTATGGGGAACTACAGTGGACAGAGTGTGACAATAATTTTGTTGTTTATAGATTGCTGTCTTAGTGCAGTTGATGGAAGTGATGAGATGATGGTTGAGGAAAATTTAAAAATCCCCTTTGAACTTTTGGAACTGTTTTTCCTACAGCAGGACATGTGCAGATGCTGCAGACATCTTAAGGAAAAGCCACATATTTCAGTTTGATAACTGAAGCAAACCTAACTTTGATTGTTTACCCAAATTATATTGATGACCGGTGCTCATCAATGTACATGATTTCAAGTCCTGTCTTTCTGCACTCAGAAGGAGATAATCTAGACTGAAGCAGAGGGACAGGATTCACTCCTGCCTGTTCAGGCCATTCCACATAGACTTTTACTAAAACCCCAACTAAAACACAGAGGAGGAAATGAGAAAAGATTTCCAAAGGAACTAATGAAAATCGGTCCGAGAGAATTTCTGGGATAGAATACTCTTCCTCTTCCCCTGTACTTTGCACTCATTCATACTTTTACCCCTTGGTTTCTCCTATTCAGTTTGCCAGAAATTCCTGCAGGTTTATCCCGAGGAGCAGAAGCGACTGTGGGAGGTAGAAGCACCGGGAGATTGGAGCCAACGAGTGAATATCTGGTTAAAAATTCAGATGGAGTTATTCCCTTCAGGAAGTGAGTTAAAACAAGCAGTCGTGAACTTGGCCATGGTAGTTACAGTTCTGTAAAGATAAGACATGTAATCAAGGGTTGGGTGGTGATCATGGAAAGGTGGTGTCTCTGTTGGAGAAACTACTGAGTGTGCAGTCCAGCTCCCTCATCCTTTCACATTAAACAGGATAATTCTTAGAAATTATGAGGTAATGAAATGGAACCACAGAGCATCTGAGAGATACTGAACAAAGCACAGTCTTGGCATGAAGTGGCTGTAACTCCCATTGCAGTGCACTCAGAGCAGGGTAGAAGTTAGCCCCAAAAATTCCTGTTGCACAACACGGTGTCTGGGTTATAGACAGGGGTTTGTTTCTCTGAAATTGTTGCAAAAAAGAAATTTGTATGACCAATGGGCAGTATATTTAATTACCTTCAACTGCTGCCAATACCATTCTTGGATGGGAACACAAACATTTTCATTATGGCTTTTGGAAGATTCCAAGTACTCTCCTACAGGGTAAATCCTTCGTGCTGGGAGAATTTTCTGCCTACTTCACAAAAGATAGCAACAGAGTAGGGAAACTTTTTGACAGTTCCTATGTGGATCTCATTGGTATAATCTGTTCAGCTGGCTGGAGGCTCCAGACAGGCCCCTCTGCTGCATGCACACAAGCTGTGGTAAGCACTGGATTCCAAAAGAAGGGCACACACTGTCTCTTTCTGGAAGTGCAGCAAGGAGGGCTCCAGAGCAAATTGCTCCCATGCCTTCCCACATCCATCCTGCTTCGTGTTGGCTCGGGGACCTTCCGCTGAGACACTGCGTTTCATCTTGGCTGCAGCACCCACAGGAGAGTTAAGTCAGACTTTAGCCCTAGGCTGGGTTCCTCTGAAGCCAGTATATCTGTGTTCCTCATGCTTTAAATCACCAAAACCTGGGGTTGCTCTTTCCTTTAATCCCTCTTGCTAAGTGAAGTTTATTAATGGCAATTGAAGAGAACTGTGATCAGATCAAAACCCAGCGGATCCTGGAGGCGAGTATACTTTTCTTTTTTCTTTCTTCTTTTTGCCATCTTCTACAAAAACAAACAAACAGACAAAGAGAAACGACCCAAAACGTGGGTGAATATCATTCCACTGGAGTGGCTGTGAGTAAAAAAGACATGTGAGGCTGCACGTAAATGACATGGTGTCTTTGTGTGCTTATATTTATTTATAAGGATTGCAAATTGCAATATGATCTTTATAGTGGAAGGGAGCAGAAGCAAGTGAGTTTGGCATTAAAATATATAATAAAAATCTGCTTTTTAATCTATGTCCTCCACTCTGGTGCACAGCTCACCGGGCATCACTCTTTACACTAATTGTAAAAGGCTTTATTTCATCCATCTTCAGTGGAAAATCAACCCACTATAAAAGTAGGATTTGAAAGCGTGTGTTACATTTGTTATATCTGTTTTACATATGCAGTCTGCTTCTCATGCTTGTATTATCCCAGTACTGTGCATATTTTGCACCCAGGGAAATACCAAGGGAGGGTAGAGAGCAGATAACACCTGCTGAAACTAGGGGAGAGTTTTCCTGCTTTTGCTTTGTCCTAAAGGCAGCCTTATTCTGTCTAATAGCCAGGGAGGAGATAGCAAGAGAGTTGTCTAAGGCTTTTTGCTATCTGTTAGTGGTAGATAAAGCAGAAACATCTTCTGAGTGCAGGAATCCTTTATTCCTGCTTCATTCCTGCATCAATCCTTTATTCCTAATCATCTGACCCAGTGTGTGCTTCCCATGCCCATGAAGAGAAGCTTGTGTTTCCAGAGTTGTGGTGTAGGGACACAGAGGGGAAAATGATGTGAATGGAACCCCTGGAGTTCCATGTTTATGTGTTCCATAAGTGTACAGTCGTCCAGATCACATGGACCTGTTGCAGTAGGACAAAGGATGATGATTTTAAACTAAAAGAGGATATATTTAGGCTAAATATATTGAAGAAAATTTTTACAAAGAGGGTGTTGAGGCACAGACACAGGTTGCCCAGAGAAGCTGTGGCTGCCCCATCCCTGGGAGTGTTCGAGGCCAGGTTGGATGGGGCTTGGAGCAACCTGGTCTTGTTGAAGGTGTCCCTGCTCGTTGCTGGGCTGGATTAGATGAACTTTAAAGGTCCCTTGCAATCCAAACTATTCTATGATTCCATGATTCTATCTTTAGGGGCTTGCTTGGGAACAAGGGCTTCATTCGTACTTGTTCTGTTCTGCAGAAAGCAAAACACAATGTAATTCAATATTGTCAGCTCCAATCTGGATCTATGGCAACAACTGTGAAAATAGACAAGTCTTATTCTGCTCTGATTTCTTAGATTCCTGTTGACATTTGCAATGCTGTGTTTTGGAACAAAATTACTGAGAAGAAAAATTGAATATTTTGCTCATATTATATTTTTTTTTCCGCACCAGTACTCAGGATTGAATACCATTAACATTCTTGTAAGAATTCTATGGTCATAGATATTCCAAAACAGGTTTCTGTAACCCTGAGGTCAGAATTTTAAATTTTGCAAGGTTCTGTGGCTGCATCTAGTGGCAGTTCATACCAACTGCAGCATTCTGTTTACTGCAGCTGATACTTCTGTTTGGATGTGCCCAGATACATAGGTCCATGTACACACACATACTTCTGTCTGCAAACGTGCATCAATAAAAATAAAACTTTTGAACGTGTTGTCACACATAGCTGCAATTATTCATTCTGAATTAATTCTTATTGTTTGAAAAAAGCAGAGATTTAATTACAGCAAATAGTCTCAGTAACAGGAACATGGTGACATTTCTCTTCTGGGGCTGATTGGAGCAACAGAAATCATTTCACAGGGTTTGGTTGTGGTTGCTAAATCTATCAGGCAGTGAGCTGAGCTGCTCTGAAGTACTTTAGTAATATGCATAAAGCATGTAAGTGTGAAACTTGTGCAAAAGTAAGCAGACTGAGAAGAATTAAAATCAGTTTCAAGTGATTGTTTATAATCCTTTATCTGAATTGGTCAAAGTACCTGCATTTGCTGAAAGGGAGGGAGGGATGGATATGAGTCTTCCATGTGTAAGAGATAAATGGATTATCTATTTAGTAGAACTTTCAAGACTCAGAGATATTTTGTTTCTAGTACAGTTGTTCACCTTAGTCTTTTGTGATAGTGACATGTAACACCCTGTTTTGTTTAATTTACAGAAACAGTGCAGGAGGGGTTGAAGGTAGCATTCAGGTGGCTTTTTCTGGTGTGTTTTTTAAATGGAAATAGCCATGGAAGTCTGCTAATGATTTTTCCTTTTAAATCTCTTTCTGTGGCAAAATATTCACCCCATTTCTCCAGAGACAGCAGTGGGCTCTCATATGGAGAATACTCCAGCCAGTAAACCCAGGCAATCAGATGTGGACCAGATGAATAAGGTACAGTGACTAATTTGCTATTTTATGGTTTTGTTTTTCATTGGTGGCCTTTTCCTTTTTTAGTTAAATAGTGAGGTTTAAATATGAAAGACTGTCACAGCTACCTGTGGGTGTTTTTTACTACTCCTAACTACATAAGTCTGTGTAGGTAATCCCAGCTACATATTATATATATATATATATATATATACATGCATGTAATTGATACCTGTAGCTAAGTTATATAGCTGTAATAGTTTGAGAGGCTAAAGACTGCAGCAGAGTTTTCACTACATGTTTTAGTTTCATCCTTACTGAAATAAGGGATCTGTAACCAAGCTGAAATTCAGAGAAGTACAAGGTCTGTTTATGGACTGGCTTTCTGAACTTCCTTGTGGTTCTTCCTGTGCAGGGGCTTGAGTTGTGGCACCTTTAGAACGAGTAGGCCAAACTCTTTATGGTCCTAATTATTTTATCCCACTACTGAGCTGTAGATCTGATTGTGCTTAGCTTTTGCAGGACCAAGGCCTAAACCAAGGTGTGAGGTTTGAATGAAGCCTCAGCCCAGGAAGGGGTACATGTATCTGAGAAAACAAATCACAGTAACGAAGCTTTTTCAAGTAATAAAGAGAAAGGAGAGATGAGTGGAAGCAAAACAAAGAGCTGTAGGGCTTGTTTCCTCAGCACATTTTGGTTGCCACACAATTAAATCAGTTTGTTTTCCTCAGGCATGTGTCTCCTGAGGGAGCTGTGGCAGCTCTGGCCCCCGTGGTGCACGTTCTTGTGTGATGGGCTGTGGTCATGGCTCCAGAGCCCACCCAGCCAGATCAAGGCTCCCTGTGCTCCCAGTTTTCTTTATGCTGACACTTCTGGGAAGGCAGGCAGAGCAGCAGGAGTGAAGCTGTTCCATACAAACAGTGCAGCTGAGTTCCTTTCCTTGCATGTTCATGGCAGACAGAAGGATTTTATATTGGGATCAAGTTGCTGTTTATCTTGTTTGTGTATTATTTGGTGTTCCTTCTGTGTCGGCTCTAATTTCAGGGTGTTGAATGCTTTCCTGGTGCTGGGAGAGGGGCAGGAGATGCCACAGAGAAAAAAGATGACACAGCAGCAGCAGGGACTCTAAACCCACAAGGTCCTGAAGAAGAGGACTTGGAAAAAGGTGCAGGCAATACTCGGCAACACAAAGGACTCAGGAAAAGAGCAAGCCCCGGGGACTTGGTTGGAGACAAGGCCACCAAACAATTTAGAACTACACCATAATTGCTGTTTCAGAAATCAGCAAATTCAGTATAGTCTTAAAAATTGTAATTGACTGTTCTTAATTTGTGACACTGCAGAAATTTCTTCAGGTAAGATGTAATTTTTTTGCAACACGTGCTCTCCGTTTTATGTTTTGTTTTAAATAAAGCTTTTGTTTACTCAATGTCCTTTCCTTTTTCTTCTCACCAAGTAATTAAGTAGTAGCTGAGCCTAGTTATTTCCCTGCTCTGAAAAGATTTTATTGGATTTCATGAGGTGTCCAAAAGGGAATAATTGGAAGGCTTGTAGGTACTGATGTAAGAAGACATTTCTATGGAAACCACATCCTGCATTATGGAAGAGAGATACCACAACACATGTTGGTATCAGAATGACAGTTGTAACCTTCCTTTCAGAGTGAACAATTGATCTTGAATTGCTTTCATTTGAGCTTTTCTAGCAGAAAAATCTGCCTTAAACCCTGTGGTGGACAGGATGGCACACAAAGGCCATTCATGCAGGAAAAGTTTGGTGCAGAGGAGGGTGAACAGAGCTACAGGCATTAAACTGCCTTTCAGTTCAGGCACTGTTACAATGCTATGTGTAAGTTCAGGGTGTAGGACTTGGTGTAGATTCCACATTGCATGTTTTATTCCATGTAGGCTCTTTGCTAATGTTTTGCATTTAATGAACTCGGAAATATAACATATTTCCCTGGATTGCTCATGTTGTGGCTTGGTAAAGAAATTTTGTTCTTTTACCACAAGCTGGTTATGTTAGAATATTTTATTTTTTTTTTTTTTAGTGAGGACTTTCTAAAGCTTGAATGTTTTATTAATGATTACAGGTGAAAATTGTAAGGATCAGATCTTTAGTCCAGTGGCAGAGAAGGCTTTGCAGAGAGATACTTCAGTGCTGAACAGCAGTAGGGGCCTGATGAACCTGAAGAGATCCAGCAAACTGTAATTCTTAAGTCAATGCTTTGGAACAAGGAAAGGTAGCTATTTCTTTCCAGATACTAATCCAGCATTTCCAGGGCGACAGTTCTGTAGGCAGGCATTGTAGGTACACTGTGGGGATGTGTATTTTCCCCCCTGTACAGCAGAATTGCTCACTCATAGCCCTGTCACCCTGTTTTGGTTTAAGGTCGTGATTTAACGTAGCATTTATTCCTGTATCCAAGTAACTCCTCCCCCCTTGAGCTGCTCTGTAAACCATGTGCCTGAGACACATAGAAATCAGACCTTCCTAGGTATCTCTTAAAAGAAAAAAAAAAAGCTATAATTGGAACAAGTTTTTACCAAGAGAATTAAAACACTGGATCGTGTGCCAGCCTTAATCACGTTGCTATGGTTCTCTTGTCTCAAAGAAAGTGCATTTAGGACTAACTTTATAGTCAGTCTTCAGATTGTTGAAAAGTCACCAAGAGTGTGCTATGAAGACTGCCACAAACTCCATGTCCTCCTGTGCAGCATTCTTACTCAATGTATGATTAAATACAAACTTTTTTTTAAGAAAAAAAAAAAAGAGATATTTGTGAAGACTTGCAATACCAGTTGTGCCTAAGTATGATAGAAAATCATTATATCTCTACTCCTGAAAGCTGATTCTGGTATTGCAGGAGCCTGGCCTCATGTCTAGTTTGCACATTATATTGTAATGTCAGGGTAGGGTAAGCTGGGGTTGTTACAGCAAGTGAGGAACCTTAAGAAATTTAACCTGAATTAAGTCTTTCTACAAAATTTTATCTAAGAAGGCCCCAGGAAATGCTATATGAATTTATATTAGAGTAAAGGAGATGGATAAGGTACTGTGTGTGGAATGGGCAGACAACTAATGAGATTCAATTCATTCTATATCTGGAGATACTTTGATTTAGAGGGAAAAAAATCAATTTTTCAAAATCCTCCAACTGAATTTATGTTTCACCTGTTAACCAGTGATCCACAGCCTGCATTAGCACCACTTTACTGGGCCTTCTTGCAGAAAAGTTGCTGCTTTCCTCTGTGTGTGAATTGTCTTTCCTGAGTTTGTTTAGGTTTTAGTTTCCTAAGTGTCTCCTTTTCATCAAAAATTCACATGGTGGCAGCTGGGCCTCTTAGAGAAGTGACCAAAGGTGCATTTGCTGAGGTGGTGTTGGCAGTGCTCGATGCTCTCTAATCAAAGTGATCACATCATCCTTCTAATCAAAACTTGTGACTTATTAGAGCCAGGAATTCTGAGGTCCTACTTAACTGTACTAAACTCCTGGGCTACAGGTTTCTTACAGGTTTCAGGATGGCACAGGCTTGCTCCATGTTAGTTCAGAAATGCTGACTTAGAGAACAATTAGTCTGAATATTGATTTTGTTTCTCTTTTTTTTTTGTTGTTCTATTAGTGCTGTAAGGTATCTGATTAATTCAGAAGCCTGGACTTGCAACTCTTTTTAGCAGTCTGAAGCTCTTCTCAGATCACAGGAATCTTAAGAGGGTCTGAAGCAGAAACAGATCTAATATTTTTGCTTTCTTAACAGAACAGCATAGGAAAAATCCACCCAACAGCACAAACATCTTTTTTCTCTCAGTGGAAGTTCTTTTATTTGAAAGAAATCTGCATTTACTCAAGGACAGGATGGTTTCAGAGCGCTGGAAAAGTTGGCAAAGGCTTGAAGGAGCATTCCAGTTCTTGGAGTTAAGTTTTCAAAGCCTTAGATTTAATCTCTTTCTGAATCTACGCTCTGGGTGTGGTGTCACACAGTCGTGTTTCTGCTGAGGAGATGAGGTGTGTGTGTGTGTGTGTGTGTGTGTGTGTGTGTATGAGAGGGGTGGCAGGTCTGCTCAGAGGGAATTTGTTCCTGTAGTTCTTACAAGCACAGACACTTAAGTTTGGTCTGCAGTGAAGATGTTAGACATCCAGATCAGTGTTAGCAGTGATCCAGTGGGTGTGTGCCAAGTGAATAAAGCATTGGAATCGCTCTCAAGACAAGTAAACATATGGATTTTAAGGCTAGAAATTTCATTACGTTAATCTCTCCTGATGCTTCACGTAATGGAAGCCAGACAATTTCATGCATGGTCGCTGCATCAAAAAAATCATTGGTTTTGGTTGAAACAACCCATTTTTTTAAGAAGGATTGTTTTGATTTGGCAGTTTTGGTTTTCAGATGTTGGGCAGCGGGAAATCTGCCACGTTCCTTGGCAAGTTGTCGTAAGTTTTGTCTTTACGAGTGCATCCAGTTACTTTAGTCTGAATTAATTTTGTTTTAGTCCCCTGTGATGGATTTTGCTGTTCTGTTTAATGCTGGACTGTGGCTGTCGTGCTGTCAGGATTCTTTCAGCGTGGGGATGGACACCTTGTGGTCTGTCACGACATCAGTGCACAGCTCTGGTTTTTGGATCTACCTCTCTGAGGCAGATTTTCTTGACCTTGCTTCATTCTCCCTGTCCTTTCAGATAGATTTTCAATTTTTCAGATTCCTCTAAGAAGCCTAAATATCATTAGACCCTCCCCCCATTCTGGTTCCAGTCACACCGAGTGTTCCGGGACTGCCGTGACCTGTGGTTGTAAATCATCGCGAGATCCTTTTGTGCTCGTGGGTGTTCTGATGGTGACCATGCACTGTAAAACTTAAACTTAATTAAGAGGTGTCTGTTTTAAAGTGTTGTCTGTGATGGCTGCACTGAAAATGCAGCTGATCTTGTGTCACCTGTGTCGGCACCACGAGATGGCACCATTACACAGCGTAACTGTGTCATCATCTCTTGGGGGCTTGAGACCCTGCCCAGGATTTAAATGCATCACTCGTTGGCTTGACTTCTTCAGATGGAGGATGAGGGTGTGGTAAAGCTTGTCTTGTGTTTGTCGTTCAGGCTCATTTATCTGTGGAGTTCTTATTTTTTAAAATAATTGTGAAGCCAAGGAGAAGTCAGAGTAGGACAAAATGCAAATTGCATCCAGACTGGGCCCCCCATTCTCTTGTCTCATCAGGGGTGGGACTTTCCACGTAGTATCTCATTGTTTTCCAGCAGATGATTCTGTCTCTGTGTTCAACAGATAACTCGAGCATCTAATTTTTCATTTCTGTCCCTTCTCTAACACATACTTTGCATCAGAGAACTCCTGAGCACTTTCATGTAATAGCAGCTGCCATGTAATATACTGGTAATACTCTCAGCATTAGAAAAGAAAGGATGGTCTCTATTTGCCCTAAAGGTTAAATTTTCTTCCTTTGCTACTGTGTTTTACACGTGACAATTTCAAAGGAGAGAAGGGCAATTAAGTAAGCAGATGATTTAATCTAAATTTTATTTTTTCATTTTTTGGAAACGTTTACTGTTTAGTTAAATTGATAAAACAAAATTTTAGTGCAAAGATAAAGTTGTAATTAAAGGCAGGTCTCCATCCTAATCAAAGTTTGCAATACAAACATTTCAAGGCAAGTTGTTCTCCATTCTTTCACTTGCTGTTGCAAAGCCCAATGCTAACTCTGTTTTTGGGGTGATTTCCCAGTTCTCCAGGCCTGCAGTATCACTCCATGATTCCTGTGGCATGATACATCTCCCTGCTAAGTGGCAGGAGCTCTGTTCAACTTTGAGTTTATCACATCAGTAACTTGGGCCAACATCAATGTATTATGGGATCAGTTTGGACACTCCTGGAACTCTCTTGAAGCATCTGCTAGAACTCACCTTATTGAAATTTCTGGTGTCTTCTTTCTGCTGTGGTTTTTGTGTACAAATTTTAGAGGTTTGGGAATAGAAATTAAACACTAAATAACCACTTCTGACTTGTATTACTCGATTCTGCGAAGTGAGTGATCCAGAAGACGACCTAACAAGTAGGTGTCAAAGTAGAAGAGAATTGGGGATGTTCAAATCCACATTTTAGTGTCCTTTCCTGTGGATGAAGAAGGGAGGGAACAGTCTGAAATTCAGCTACATGGATTCTTGTTAACATTTGCATATTAAGGATGTTGCAGAAAAAGAGGAAATTAACGTGTCCAAATAGAATTTCTGCTTTGTAAAATTTATTGCTCAACTGCATAAACAAAGAATGCATTCAGCTGTAGTTCATTGTTTGGTACTGACTTAGGCCTTCCTTTATGTATTTTTTGTTACAGATGAGAATGCAGTAAAATATAAGTACATGGGAGACAAAATTAGAGGTTTGTAATTAGCCTGCTTTGCAATTTCTTTCTTCTTGCAGTCCAACTTGATGGTGAAGTCTCAGTTTAATCTCCTCTGTTTGCCCTAGACTTTATCCTTGATTTATTGAATTTTTCTATCTTGAAGGTTGTTGGGGTTTTTCTTCAGCGGTGTGTTTTTTAAGAAATCTTTTTGGTTTTAATTTAAACTGAAGGCTCCATTTTTGGAAGATCAATGAATTCCATCTGGAAGAATTCTTTTCTCCCAGCCACCTGACACTTAGATGAAGTTGAACTTTTTTTTTTTTCCTTCTCAGGGAGGGGATCAGAGGTTGCATTCACCATGATGAGTACATTTGGGATGTCGGTATTCATTCACCAACACTGGATTTGTAAATTAATAGCTCAGCCTCTCTGGACTGTGGAATGTTAAAGGTCAGCGACCACGAGAGGAGAAACACTTCAGAGCTCTGTGTGCCCTCTGGCCAACACAGTGGCCTTGGCTTAATGGCATTAATTTCATGCTGCTTTTAAAGGATACAGATGTGCAGCATACCTTCAATCCTCCTACCTGGAACCACTAATCCCGTCCCAGCTTTCTGCAGGGAGCGGGGAGGGAGAAGAGTAAAACCCTTCCTAAAAGGATTAGTTCCACTGACTAATTTTCTGAGTTTCTCCTTGCTTGGCATGTCCCCTCTCCTCCAAGCCTTTGATAAGTATCTTAACTAAGATGCATTTTGGTAAATGCTGTCTTCAAGCAGCATGATATAGAAGAGCCTTCTGATTCCCCCGCCCTCTCCAGATCTTGGGGCTGGTTCAGTCTTTTTTAAAGCTATTTCACTTGTGCTGCATGCAGAGCCCATCTGCTGTAATACAGACTGAAATGCCGCTTTTATCCTTGTTTGCGTGGAAGGTTGGTGGGTAAATCAATTGGAGTGAAAGACACATTGTCCCTCTTTGCTCCATGTCACAAGCACAAATATCTTCCTTTTAAAGTGTCTCTTGGTAGAAGCCAAAGCCTTTGGCACAAGCCACCTCTGCTAGCTTGACCTCTTTTGTGCATCTGGGATGGAGGAGCAGCTCTGAGAAGCACAGAACAAAACCAGCAAAATAGCAAGAGAAAAGGTCAAGAAGGGGTCTTGCTCCCTGTAGACATCAGAAGTTTCTGCAAGATGATATTTAGCATGTCCTGCCTGAACAGTTAAGGCATCAAAGGCACGAGCACTTCGATAGGTAATATCCTCGTGAGTTGTCAAATAGATTGCAGAGCACGTTGCTCTGCCACGCTGGGGGTGGGAGGGAGGGACCTTCTGTCTTTCTACTCATTGAGGTAACTGAGACTGGGAGCTTCAGAGAGCCTTTGCTTCCACAGATGGATATTCCATGCTGTGCTCTGTCCTTGCCTGGCTTTTGACTTACAGGCCTAAGCTCACAAAGCGGTGTTGTGGCCCTACAGGGGAAGGGGAAGGCAGGTTTCTACCAAAGACAGAACTGACATCAGTTCCAAGTAATAGAAGTGCTTGATTTTTGCCTCTGTGTTTCTGCCTGGTTGCAGCCTTGCAGTGACTTACTCTCAGACCAGGCAGTCTCTCTGATGCAGCATCATTACAGTGACAGAGATGATTCCCTGTACCTTCCCTTTCCAGCAATGGGATGTGAAGGGGAGGTAAGACATACTTGGGTAATTCACCTCTCAACATAGCAGGGTCAGGACAACCAATATTGCCTGTCCTAGCCAAGGGTATTAGTAATCCAGGAGGCAGACAGTATCCTGCTGCTCAGGACCTGGAAATGCAGGGAAATACAACCCTGGCAGCTTTGACGCTGGATTATTCTCTATTTGTGGCAATGGATTGGTGTAACTCTGATCAGAAAGAATCATCTCTGCCAAATCCCGTGGTTGAACCCCTGCCCAGGACAATAAGCTCATATGGTGAAGGCATGGGCTGTGTTCTTCACTGTTGTTATAGATTTTCCACAGTCCCCCGGTTTCATCTGCAATTTTTGGTGCACAGGCGCAGTTCTGCCTCTCCCCTCCTGTGCAGGGGTAGCTCGGAGCCTCAGAGCACTCTGCTCTCCCTCACAAAACCCTGCCAGCGTCTGCCATCGATCCAGAACGAGTTTCCCGGGGTTCACTTGTCCTAACTTAAAAATAAACGTGGACTGACAGGTTTTAGATATAATGCCTGAGTAAAAGAAAGAAAACAGGCAAGCACAGAAGAGAACTCAGTTGATAGAGAAGCACATGATACAGTGCCAGTTTGGCTACAATCTTTCCTCATCCATGGTGAAACTCACTGTGTTGCTGCTTTCTGATGCTGACCTTGCTCGTTCAACAACCATATTTGGGCTCATAAGTCCTGACTTCTTGATCCCAGCCTCAGGGTAGTCTGAGCCCCACTGTGTCCTGACAGTGGATATTCCTGGGAGCCAATATCCCACACCATGCACTGAGGGAGCAGCTTGAACCCAGAGGTGCTCAGGCTGTAGTTAGTGAGCAACTAATAGCACCACTTGTTGAGAAATACCAGCTGAATCTGTGGCTTCTGGTGCTGAGGAGTGAACTCATTGAGAGGAAGAATTAGCCAGGATGTATTTTGGGCTTTATTGAATTTCTTTAAAGCTTTCCAAGTCATTTGCAAAGGCACGGATGAGAGCTTTAGCAAGATGGTAGGTTAAGAAAGAGAATGAGGCTGTTGGCTTGGAGAAAGGAGGGTGAGGAATTAAAGCTCCTTTGTGGAAGTAAGTCTCTTTCTTCATCAAACTGTAGTTTTGACCTTCCTAATTAATGTTGTTGTTTTTCTTCTTACTGCAGTGCAAGCTGTCCCAGCCTGACCTGTTGGTTCACAAGATGAAAGGGGTTAACTCATCAGAATGGAGATCCCCTCTACTGGCTTATCCAAATCTTTACTAAAAGTGTGATATATCCATGAACACAAATAGAACAACACATCTAAGAATTATGTATCTGAGAGTTAGAAGGAGGGGAGTGAAAAAAGGAAGAAAGTCTGTGTTGCTTTGAGGTTATTTTAAAAACTGAAACTGAATAGGTCAATACCCCTTAAGCTTTTTGGTCTTTAATTCTCTTAATGGTATGGCAGAAATCGTTAATTGTATTATTAAAAAAGCTTTGAAGACTGTATTAATGTAATGTGACCTCGGATCAGTCAAGATCACATTTTCATTATGATTAAAAGATTCCTTGTCCTGAAACATTGATCTCATCTCCAGCTGGCTGTGTCAGCCAGAGAGGGGCTGGCTGCACGGCAGGGCAGTAGATGGCAATATTGCCTTTCATTCTGCAGCTGCTCTGGGAGAAATGCTCACCTCAGAAAGGGGCCGTGAACTTTTCCCCTCAGCTTCCAAGAGCAGGTTTGCACTTACAGGCTGTATTAAATATTCCAGAAGCCAAATAATTCAAAGTCCCATTTTGAATCCGAATTTCTTCAGTTACTCGTGTCAAGTGCTTGAGTTGATCAGGCCAAACAGGCCTGATGCTGCATGTCAGCTCCGAGAATGAGCATTTATTTACATGTTGGGGACCAGCAGCATTGTCTTGTAGCAGGGATTCAGTGAGGCAGTATATGACCCCTGGAAGTGACATCTCCAGCTTGGCTGTTGTGATTTGTTTAGGTTTTTGTTGAGTTTTCCTCCTTTCTGGTGGATTTTCCACCTTTTCAGTGAATTTTTCACCTTTGCATCAGGGGAGTGAAAGCTGTATCAACTCCTTTAGTTCATGTCATGATTGGGGAGGGTCAAAAGGTACGTAGCCAACATGTTGTCTTCCTTTGCACTGTAATATTTGGACAGACCTCTCGGAAGATGGGAAGAGACACTTAGCAAAGAGCCAGGATTGAGGAAGGTGTGTGTTACAGGGTCTCACACACACTGGCTGTGCTGTGCCCTCGTGTGCTGTGCTGCTGAGTAGGCGGACAAGGATTTTCAGAAGGCAAGTGACACCTGGGGTCAGGGATTCATGGGAATGAAATCTGCTGTGGCAGCTCAAGGATATGGTGTGTGTAAAGTGCTACTCCTTCCATGTCCTGTGGGCATATGCCAAGTGTCTCTGCAGTTCTGTGAGGTACCAAGGTAATTGCCTTAAAACCCCTCGCCACGCAGGGTGTTGCAGGATGGTAGCACGCTCTCTGAGTGATGGGAAGCAGAGGGGTGTGCTGGCTGGTGTTAAAGCTTCAGTGCTGCTGACTTTTCTATAAATAACTGCTGTCTGCTGTAATTGGTCGTATCACAGTCCATGGTGATCTTTTATATTATTGCTGTCTGCTGGAAAACTCCCGGAGGCGTAAAATAGATAGCGGGAAGTTCCTGCACCCAGCCCTGTGTTCCCCCATGCAGCACAACAGGCTAGAGCAGAAATAGTGTTTATCAGGAGCTGATGGAGAATTTTCTGCAGCAGGAAGGATGGAAAAAAAAAGAAGAGGTTGCACCTCTAAAATGATAGCAGCAGGCCATCTCTCCTGCAGGATATTGCTGGGTGTGTTGGAAAGAGAAAATCTTTGTAGGGTTTCTAGTGCAGAACTGAATGGGTGTTATTATTTGTCTCTGACTTACTTACAGGTATTTTTCAGCTCTCCATAAAATAACAGTGTCTTGCAAGAGATTGAAAACTGGAGAAAAATGTCAGTAGTTGACTTGTGTAAGGTGTGTGTGTTTAAAATGTGTAGTGTTTTCTTATCCTGAAGGATTCAGAACCCTTCACAGACCAGGAATGCTGAATGCTCTGTGACAACCCCCTTAAATACAACCATCTGTATTTGATATGAAGCAGAACACTGAGGTGAAGCTGCTCAGCACCTGGAATTGATGTTTTTATTGAGGGAGGGCAGAAAAGCACTGGACTTAGATGTTCAGGAAAGGATTTGAGTGGAAAGGGTTGAATTGCCAAGCTTCGCTCAGCAGCGAGCATTTGAAACAGCGAGTAGCTCTGAGGCCAGCAGGTGAGTGTGGGTTGTGTCCCCCACACTGATTTCATTTCTACCTCTGTCTTAAGCTGCATTTGCCCCTCTCCACAGTGTGGTACCCTGCATGCATCACAGAATCCATGCTTCACTGGCCTCATAAAAACTTTGCTTGTGTCGACAAAGGATTTATTAAAACTGAAATCTTTCCAGCATTACACAGAAGCTGGCACAGAGAACAGCTCTGTGGAGGGACTTGTCAACAGCCTCTCAATTGACTTTTGCTGACTGATATTTCAAGATTAGATGCTATTGTAGGGCATTTAATGTAAGAAATTGCTGGGAGGTCTTAGCTTCTGTCCTGGTTATTTGCTATTGGTGGGAACTCTTTGGTTGCAGCAGTTTGGTTCTTTGTGATGTGGAAGAAGCATTGAAAGTCCACATAGCTTTGAGTCAGAAATGTATTTTCCTTCAAGATATGCCAAGAAAGTGTCAGTGTGACAGAAGCAGGGTGAAAAGTCTACAGGGAAGAGAACAGCAGGATACTTTCTGTGGCCTCAGACAGTCCTACCAAGAACTTCCTGGGGCCTGGCTTGGAAGGCTGTGTTGGGTGGTGTAAGAAGGCAGATACTGAACCAAAGCCAGTGCTCACTAATGGAAAGGTCTCAGCTATTCTGGCCTGGATCTGCTCATCCAGGAAAGAATGTCCTTGCTGGGATTGGGCAGGGTGCCCAGTTGTAGTAGGACATTATCTGCTCTGGAGACTGAAATCTCCAAAGCAATGAGGAATCTGGCTCTGGTGCAGCACAGCACTCCAGTGACATCAGACTACTGCTGATCTTCAGCCTTGATGTCAGCCCTGCTATGTGACAGTGACAGTTTTTGTGGGTGAAGATACATACCCAGAGTCTGATTCAGACCACCTGATCATGTTAGACTTTCCTTGGTTTCCCTTCTTCCAGCCAGGATCCTCTGACTCCATAGTGAGTGCTCCCAGTTGTTCAGTGTGCTCATGAAGTGACAGGCCTGCATTTATCTCAGGTGCCACCATAACCAGCCTGCATGTGCCCTCTCTGTATGGGCTGGTTTTAAAATATTGCAACAAGAATTTAATGCCTAAAAAACCAACCGAACAAACCAGAAAAATTGCAGATGCAATTGGCAATTGATAGAATATTCTGGAGAAATGGAAGGAAAATCTTTAATAATACCTGAAAATCCAGAGAATTTCTGATGTTTGCCTTTTCTTGAATACTTTGTAGGCAGAGTCCTCAAACTAAAAGTGAACTATGTTTAGTGAAGGCAGTTCTCATTCAGAAACAGCAGAGATAGTGAGAAGAAGGATAGCTCTGGGAGTGTAAAATCCCAGCTAAAAACAGTGCTGCAGTCACGGAAATGAGCACATCTGGCACAGCTCTTGGAGTCCCAGCAGTGATCCCGAGTGACCAGTTTGTACTGGGAAGAAGATACAACAAACCAGAGTTATGTCTGGAGAAGACTGTGGTCTGCAAACTGCAGTACAGACACATTACCACCTGCCTTTGAGGACTCTGCAGCAGCAAAGAGCCCCTCCAATCTTCTGGAGACAAACTGGTGCTTTCCCCACTCCTCTCTGCTGCTCTGGCACCTTGCAGGAAGAGAAAGGTAAGCTGGTGAGACACCTTCTGCCTCTTTCTCTTATTCAAGCACTTCTTCAGATGACTCGTTCTCACTATGAGGAACTAAACTGGGGAGGGAAGAGGATGTTCAGCCCCTGGATTGCTGGTGTGGAGTTAGATTTTTGTTTCACCAACACTTATTTTTTTTCACTCTAGTCCTCAAGTTCTGAGAGAAAAAAATGAGCAAACCCCTCTGACACCAGTTTTCACCCTGACAGTAATTTGAGTAGAAACAGCTTTGCTGGCAAATAAATAAATAAATATTATATGAAAAGCTTTGGATGGAGCTGCCATGTTCATTCTTGTTTCTAAAGCCCCCACAGGCCATGTCACATATGTGGGTCATGGGGTCTATCGATTATGTGTCAGACCCTTAGGTGTCAGTAATCAATAACACTAACCTGCAGAAAATGCAGCAGAGGTTTGCTAAACCAACTCTTCACATTGTTCTTTTTCTTGTCTTTAAGTTTTCTGTGCCTCACTAACAATAACAGAATTCATACCAGCAAAGGCAGGGCAGACAAAAACCTCATTTGGCTGCCAACTCATTTACTGTCCGTTTCCATCTGATTCTGCCTGGCTCTTGGTGAGAAGGCAGGATGAGGAGGGGCAAGACAGGAAAGGGTATTTCCAATTGAATGGCTTCTGAGAAGTAGAAATGAAAGTGATTGAGTCGGGAGGACCTAAACATTTTGACCCCGACAGCTTATTAATATTTAACAAGGTGCCAGATTTTTCTTTGACACTGGAAATTGTTGCGACTGTCTGTCTCCAGCAGACTGAGTCTGCTTTCTCAGTCCACCATATCTAATGTACCTGCTTCCAGTCATGAATAGTCCTTATTCACAAATGCTTCCCTTTATTTGCTGTTTCTGAGAAGAAAGAAGGTAGTTTGGCAGATTAAGTTGTGAATTTTTTTCATTCAAACTTCATATCTCTGTATGTTCTCAATGGGTCACTGAGCAGACTGTGGTTTTCCTGTGTTGATTGTGGTTTTTAGAATCATTCCTCAAATAACTTTTAACAAAACATTTATTTGCCTTTTTAGTTTGCAGATTGCTCGTGAGCTGTTCACTGTGACAGTTACATCTTTTAAATGTAAGCAGCTCTGATGAGATAAATATAACAATTTTGAATTCACATTCTCACTTTTATTTGTATTAATGCAATACTTCAGGATGGTTTATGAAATTGGGATTCTGTTGGGGGTGGGAGAAAAGTCTATGCCATAAAGATAATGCAGCATTGAACGAGCAATACTCAATAGAGGAGATGAAGAGTAGAAGAAAATAATATGTTTATGTATTATTTAGGTGGTCTGCATCCCCACTCTTTTGGTGCCTGTCTCTGTCTCCCTGCATTGTCTCCATGGATTAGCTTCCTAATGGGATGCACAGGCCTAAATGACTTTGCCAAGGTCACACAGAAAATCTGTGGCAGAGCTGGATATTGAATTGGTTTGCCAAATCTCAGTTCAGTGTCCTGAATAATAATAATAAAAAAAATAATAAAATAAGGACTTCTAAACATCCATAAGCATTTATCATTCTCCACTCCCACTTAAATAAAAAAATTCCCTTTGCTAAAGAGTTAGTTTAGAGTCAAATGGACAGAGGGAATCCCTAGATCAGAGGGTTGTTGGGTTTGGCTTTAGGAATTTCCAGTCCATGAGTTCTCTATGCTATTTTTGTGAATCCCCCACAACATGGGTGTAAACTTTGAGATCTCTAACTATTTAAGGTTTTCTCTTGGAGATACCTGTCTATCTACTTTGGTAATGTTTTCATTGAACCCCAAGATTGATGTCAAGGAACTTCTGTCTTTTTGGCTTGTTTGAAGAGTAGTCCAGAATATCTTTTAAACTTTTATTTTATTTTTTACTGCTCCAGCTGCTCTGTAAAGTCTGATTCTGGTAATTCATCTGCTCCCCTTAATAGAACTAGGCAAACGTGGTGATTTGAGTTTACAGTGTGTATTTATGCCTTGCCATTGGGGAATGAGCTTCCATTTTTGCATTTAGAAAGTTTTAAAATGAAACCTGGATATATTTCCCCACTCTTTACAATGTTTAAATTGCAAAGCACCCTGTTGCTGCCTTGAGCTTTCTGCATTGGGTAAAATCAGTCATTTCCATGATAATCCACTTACAACTGTGCTCAATTACCCACTTGGGCTGTGAGTTGCCAAGTGTTTGCCTACTTGCAGAGGATAAAACCCATTTGGAAAAAAAATGGGTAAAAAGGGAATGCCAGAAGGGGTAAACCTGGAGGGAAGGACTACCAGGGGAGGAGGAATGCTTGGGGTTGAGAACAGAGGCACTGGAGGAGAGAGAAGAAACATGGGGAATGCTGAAAAGGCAGAGAATCGTGAAGGGAACAAAAATCAGGAAGAGGGAAGTTGGTGGATGAGATCTGGTCTAGCAGATGGAAGAAGAGATTTATTCCCAACTTTGCATGTGAACTTCTGGATGCCCATGGACCATTTATATATCACCTCCTTGTCCTCAGCTTCACTTTCTGCAAAACAGGTCCTGTGGTACTTACCCTCCTCTGAGATGTGTGGATGGGAAAGGCTAGACAAGTGCTGCAGTAACAATGGGTGTCCTGATTTATTGGTTTTCCTTTGCTAAGCCAGCATTAGCCAATGGCACTGTGCCCTTTCATGTGTAGGAGAACTAGAAACCTAAAGGAAGAAAAACACACTGCTCCTCAGCTCTGTTTCGGGAAAGGAGGGAGTCTTTTAATTATTTAAGCATCTCCTTTTCAAGTTGCTTCTGGTTTTTGAATCGTTATCATTATAGTTGTTAAGGTTATAGGCTCTACATAAATCATTTAAATAATAAATAAGTCATATCATTAAGTAATACACTGGTATTATTTATGGCTGTAGGGAGAGGGTAAGAATATTGTGGATGAGACTGTGTTTAAAATGAAAAGAAGCCTTTGTGGGGCTCATCATTTAAAACACTGCCTTCTGAACTTATGGAATGAGCTTTTGGAAACTGTCCTGGGGCATGGATTTGGATGCCCCATCCCTAGAAGAGTTCCAGGCCAGGTTGGATGGGGCCCTGAGCAGCCTGATCTAGTGAGTGGAACTAGGATTTGGAACTGGATGATCTTTAAGGTCCCTTCAGATCAATTCTATGATTTCCTCTGAATGAATTAGGACCAAGTTGTCTGTCTCTGATCCTGCTGTCCACTGGGCACATCAGGTGTCCCAATGTTTGCTCCAGCTGAGCACAGTCCTGTCTCAGGACTTGTCCCTCGTGTCCCTGATTTTTCTGTCAGGAAGGACCAAAAGTCTGGTGTCAGGAGCCCTCAGCATCGTGGTGTTTGGGGTGGTAGTGCTGTCCTGGGAAGGCACCACAACGTTGTCAGGCCTTACACGTGGAGCACTGACTCCAAGTCAGGCCTTTGCTTATGAGGATGAAGCCCTGATATTTCCTGGGCTGTTCTGAAAGTCTTGTCTCACAGCTTCATCACTGAAATCCTCTCTCCACCACTAAAACCAGAAATAGTCATTTCCAGCTGGAATATACACATTTATAATATGTGTTTGTAAACAAAGTTAGGAAGGTATCACTTGAATAATCTTATTTCCGAAGGGAAAAATCAAATTAATTTTTAATATATTGTAGTTAGTGTTCTACTTTATTTTTGCTTTGAATTTGTGTTCGTCTGTTTATTTCTCCTTGGCTGAATTTTCCACACAATTTGAGCATTTGAAAGAAAAAAAAAATTGTCCCATCTAGTCTTGCTTGTGGATCATCATTGCCAAGTGGCTGGGAACACATCAGTTCTGTAATTTGATAAAAATAAGCAAGACAGTTACAGAAGAATTATCAGTGGGTGATGAGAAATATAGTTTTAAAAATAATTATGTTTCTGTGCAGGGTGATAAGACTTACCTTCTATAGAACTAAGGAGTATAATTTTCCACTGGCAAGTCCTGTCTTAAGGGTGTGTAAACCCAATTTCCTGATCTCTGCTTTTGAGTTACCTGGGTGGACCTGGCTCCACTGAGGAGGAAAAACTCTGGAGTTTCTTTTCCCCTGGAGCAACTCTTTGCCAGTGAGAAACACCACCAAGTCCTCATGACCAACATTCAGAAACCTGCTGCTGTCCTTGTCCTTGATGCACATCCCCAGCTGGGACCTCAGCTCACTGCACTAAGTGCATTTAACCAGCACTTTCTGCTCCCTCACCCAGCCCCACGAATCACTGCTGGAGTTTCCTCCTGCTTATTCTAGATTGGCTTTAATTTTCTTTTAAATAATTCTTAAGTGTGGCTTTTTCAGTACGAGACTGGGAACTATGACTAATTATAAAATCATTACATGATTAAACTCAATTAACTTCAAATAACCCTTGAAATTTGCTTAATGTCAGCCCTTGGCCCTGCTTGAACCAATAAATATTGCTCACCTTTTGTAAAGGGGATGAAAAGAGGTGGTTGCAGAGCGTGATTCTTCAGAGTCAGCTGAGCCAGGGAATGGCCTTACAGAGCTGGGTTAAACTGGTCCCACAGAGTTAGTGCTGCCACCCTGAGAAGGGGAGCAGAGTCTCCTGCCCCTGACTGGGATATTTTTTCCCCCCAATATTTTTTCTCTCAAGTAATAAAGCTTTGAAAATTCTATTCAGCCTTACATTCAATGGTCCCAATCTGCTTTGCAAATGTTAATAAGGGTTAAACCTCACAAAACCACCAAGGCATGGGAAAGTACTGTCATCCTCATTTAGACAAGGGAGACCAAGGCACAGAAGACTGAAGTGAATCACACAAGGATCAGGAGCAAAATCCTGAGAGTTCTGGTGTCCTATTTTATATTTTAGCCAAAGCTGTTTCTTGCATGATGCTGCAAGTTTCTTGCAGCTGCATGAGAGAGAAAGGGGCTGTTTTCTCCATCAGTGGTCACATCTGGTCATTGGGATTTTTTGGTGTGGGTTTGTTTGTTTGTTTGTTTTTCCCTTTATGAAGCCATCTCTGGATCCAGTCTGTCTTACAGCTAGATCCTGGCAAGAGAGTTGGCAGAAGTGTGCAGAAGAATCCCAGCAGCTATATTTTCTGTGTTCAGTTCCTGGAGGACAGAAGGGGATGTCATTATTGCTGCTGTTCCTGGCAGTCTGCTCTGACTGGGAAACTGGAGCGGACACTTGCATTGTTCTCACTGAAGGTAGTCAGGAGATGATGGATAGAATTTTTCCAATAGGTAATTAGATGGGCATGGTAACTAGACAGTCATAAAGATGCCTGATCATCTACTCACAAACATCCCTTGTATGGTGTGCTGGCTGTGAAATGTTCTCCAAATTTTATTGACTTCCAGCCCTTCTTGATGCAAAATCTCAGCGTTCCTGCTGGGTCCTGCCTGAAAATGGATTTAGAGGGTCTTGGGGGAAAGATTTCACTTCTCCCACCCTTGTTTGGTTTTTTTTCCCCTTTTTATTTCTTTTTCCTGGAGTCTGCAGTTGCTGTTGAAATAGTAGTATTTGGGAACGGGCTGCTGAGGAAGTGGGAGAACAGTTGATTAATGCACCTATGTGCAATAAAGCAGAGTACTTGGCATTCAGGATTTGTGCAATAAAGCAGTGTATTTGGCATTCAGAATTTTGAACACTTAATTGTTTTGGCATTTATGATGAACGCAAGTGACACATTGGTGTGGACTAGTAATTGCTGGAAGTTGTGTAGGTCTTGATAGACTCTTGAAGGACATCACATGATGTCTAATCCCATTTATTAAACAACAGTAGTGAGAGGGACAGGATGTAAACACTCATCCCTAAACACGAGCGTTTATACCCCCACTTGCTGTTTGAGGCTGGTTGCATGACTGGGAGTGCCCTCAGGTCATCATTGAGCAGCTTGTTCAACTGTGACTCCTGAATGATGAATGTCTCCACTTAAATTACAGATCACTGCTCCGGAACAAAAATCAGCAGCATTATTGGCCTCTGCAGGGGCACCAAAGGGTGACTGGGCAGTGGTGCAGGGCTTCACCTGCTACAGCACTGCTCTCTCCCTGTCAGTAAATGGGCATTTGTCAGCAGTCTGTTCTGTAGGATGTGTGGTGGGGAAGTTTGGCTCAGCACTTGCCATTCTGTCTTCTTCCTATGGACAGTTTTCCTGTCTGTGGTACTGCCCAGCAGATTAGTTAGGGTCAAGAGCTTAATACTTGGATTTTTGACCTGTGAATGAACCTTACAGAAAATAAAGGCAAGGAAGTCACTTCTGCAGTGCTCTGTCCAGTCCTCAAAGATGGATTTGAACATCAAAGGATGTTCAGGAAAACAGAGACATAGTTGTGTTGTTGATATCAGAGAAGTATATAAATTCCCCTCATCTTGTGGGGGGAAAAACATCCCCCACGGGTCTAGTTCATGTTTGCTGTTTGTATTGTATTTCTCCTTTTGCCATGAAAAGCCCTAATAAAAATAATTTAACAGGAACAAGTTGGGGTCCAATATAGCTGAGAAGGGAAGGGACCATTATCTGTCATTACTTGCATTAAAATGGTTTGTAGACTGGAATTAGTTTGGGAATGTCTGTCACCCTGTTTAGACAAACGAAGACCAGGTTATCACAGCACACTGCCTGTTCCTGATTTAGCTACTGGGGGCTAAGTGAGGTCCTCTTTGCCCCTCAAAGATGAACTAGTGCAGCACAGGCAGCGATGGTGGGCTGTTCTGAAATGTGCTGTAGCCACTGCAGAGTTGAGGCAAAGCTTTGGCCGTGATTTTCTCCAGCATCCTGCAGACCCCCCTGCATCAGCCAGGCAAGAGCCAGTTGCAGTGATAATTCCTCCCTGCTGCCCCTGACAGATTGATTTTGACCCTCAACTTCCCCTTCCACCTGCTAATTACTCAGTCACATTCTCTCCCAAAGCCCTTTCCACCTGGCAGTGGCCTGGTTTTGTCATTCTCCAGTTCTGCTCTCGCCCTCTCCACCTCTTGGCTATTTGTTCTTAAAACCCTTCCCTCTTCACTACCTTCCTCCTCTTCCTGGCCATCCAAAGGTCATCATTAATATCCAAAAATTGGATACCCAAAATTCTTTTGGATTTTGCTGACTCACAGCAGTCTGGTCTCTAATGCCTCCTGGTTGATAGGGGAGGGGGAGTGAAAATCAGGGTTTTCCCTTTTAATTTGTGCTTTGTCACTGCCGGTGTGACCTTTAATCAGGTGTCTGGCTGTTGTTTGCTTGCTGATGGTTTTTACAGAATGGTCCCTTGTAAATATATACAGAAAGGGCAGGAGAGTAACTGGAGATTGTAACCACTCTTTTATTTCCTGGGAGCCTATTAAAGATGGTTTCAAGTTTATCCATCCGTCTCTTTGTCAAGCTGCCTCCTGTGCCCATCCACTTGTGCATTTATTTAGGAGTATATTAGGTACTGTATCATCCTCCAGGATGGTAACAGTGTGTTCCAGGATAAAGCCATAGATACAAAGTGCACTGAACCCATTATAAAAAAATAAAAGGGCTTTCCTTGATGGCATTTAGCTCAATAAACACAGTTTGTCAGGGATGTCTTTATCTCCTTACATTTAAGCGATTAAATGTTGGTAAAAATAGCTTCAGAAATAAAACATGAAGAGAGCTTCTGGCAAAGCCCTGTCCAGTTTAATTCATACATTAAATATTTGCTAGTAGGGTCAAAAGCTGAATGCTTAGATATTTTGCCCTTTGAATGAACCTAGCTAAAATAAAGACAAGGCAATCGGTTCTGCAGAAGCTGTCTCCAGAATACCAGGATCAATTTAAACATCAAAGGATGGAGAGATCATACAGACAGTCAGCCATATTATTCTGCACAATTAATACTCACAGAGGTGTTTTCTGAATTCGGAATCTTGTGCAGGGAAGATAATGGGAAAATTTCAGATTTTTAATTATGTAAAAGACAGTCCTTGATCCTTCGCTCCCGAAAACCAGAGCAGTTTATTTTGCATTAATGAATGTAGAAAACATCCCCCAGCCTGAATCTCTGCCTCGGTGCAATCTTTTTTACAGTCAAATTAGCATTTATATTTCTGAAGGTAATTTTTAGACAACACAATAAATAAATGATACGCCAGGAACCTCCCGGTGGATAAAGTGGTGCTCACAGGACATTTCCAATGCAAATTGGCAGAAGATGACTTAATGGTTGGCTCTGCTGGTTTTGGGCAGCAGTGAGCAGGGAGGGGTGAGGGGAATTCTGGGTCCAGTGCAGGGTTTCACAGCCCTGCAGCTCCTCCTGCCTTGGCAGGAATGTCCTGTCAGGGATTAGCTCCGGAGCACACAAGCTGGCACAGAGGGCAGGACCTCTCCTGACCTTAGCTTTGTACAGGATCTGTGTCTCAGACCTCTGGGTTCAAAATGCACTATCAATAGGTGCTGTAGAGTTAAAGTTTGGAAAGGTTTCTTCCACGTGAGGCTTATTTATTTTGGGGTTGAGCTCTTTGGTCCCGAGAGGAGGGGACAGAGCAACAGCCAGTTTCTCTGTGGAAATGGAGCTGAAACTTCCCTGAAGTCTGCTGCAAGTCTGTGCAGCTCCACAGAGGCTGCAAATCACACTTGGGATTTGTGTTTCAGTAGTGGCTTTAATCTGGTTTAATAATTTCTATATATGCCTTATTTTAACAACATATTGACCATGTTTTCTGGATTGAAGGGATTGATTATTATAGTTCAGAATTATCATTTTAGTATTGAGATTTTTTGATGGTTACTAAACTGACCTGAACTTTCTTTAGTCACTGTCTTTAGACACTTTAAAAAAGTGTCTTCATTTTTGTTATGTGCTTTCAAGAGCTCCTGTGCTGTTAAAGACCATACCATGACTTATTAAGTTGCCTCACTGAAGTATCGATCTTTCAAAAATCTTAGCCATGATTATTTTCTCACTCTGCGTGAGAAAAATCTGTTTGTTTTTTGAGTAGAGGACAGAATTGCATCATATGGATTTTACCATATCGTTGAGTTTGGAAGGTAAATAATATTAAGAATGGATTGAAATAAATAAAATAAGGCCAAAGATCCTGATCTTTGTCCACGGAAATAAAGGAAGATTTTATCATTTGCTTCCGTTGGGTCTATCAGAGAAATCCAGTGAGGTGATGAAGTATTTGCTTAGTTTGGCTCATGTGGCAGGCAATGGGGTGAGTTCAGCAGCAGAGCTGTACATAATTAACATCACAGAGCTGTGGGTTCTGCATGTGAAAATCCAGGCTATTGTCAGTTGTGGTTTCCTTGCCAACCATATCTCAGCTCTCCCACTTCTGTAGTTGTCTCTATGATGCTTTGTGCAGTATTATTACCCCCTCACCTAATACTGGAGCTCGATGGAGCTGCAAAATCTGGCTATTATTCTTTCCATTTGAAACACATTAATACGAAAATAAAAATAAAATCTAAGATGTTTCACTTCCCAAGTAATTCTATTCCGGAAACATTAAAATAAGCAGACTTGACATTGGGAATGTTTCAAAAATACGTATTTTTTTTGGCAAGTGCTCGTAGCTAATGAATTTGCATTCATAAATGTAAGCATTTATAGCAGGATCGTGATTAAAGCATTAAAATCGACTCGTCTGCCAGACTGTAGGTCATAGAGCTTGAATTTCATGTTTTGAAAATTTCATACTTGGAGCGAACTGCTTGCCAGAAAATTACAGGCCAAGACTTTCTCCCAAGAATTACTTTCTGGTGAAGCTCAAATAATGAATATATGTTTATGTCTGTGGAACGGGAGGAAGATAATTTCACTACTGGTGTCTTTCACTGAATATTATTTTGGCAAATGGCCATAGAGAAAGCTTTCTTGAATTTCATCTTGTTTCTCTTTGACTTCTTCCCCGTAAGGTACTGATCTGGCTGGATCTGCAGCTGTGGGCAGAGTTCATTGGTTCTCAACAAATGTTTGCGTGTTCTTGGCAGCGTTTGCTGCATTGGAATCATCTGTTCAAAATGCCAGGAAGAGCTGCAAGGAGCACCAGAGCAAATGTACTTCTAGTCTGTGCTTAAGGTATAAGCAAGACCTTAGTCCTGCTCTTTCCTTGTTGAGACAATTGTTTGCATTGCTTGTTTCCATGTTCTTTTCATTTAATATATAGATTGGGAGGTGAATCTTGTGTCTTCTCTATCAAGGTTGCTTTGCACATGGAACACCTCTCTAATCCAGCTTATGCCATTCAAAGAATCACAGAATATGCCAAATTGGAAGGGGCCCACAAGGATCATAGAGTCCAGCTCCTAGCTGGAATCATTTAGGTTGGGAAAGATCTCCAAGATCATCGAGTCCAACCTTTGACCCATCACCACCTTGTCCGCAAAGTGGCGTTTCCAGTCATTCCTTGAACACCTTCAGGGGTGGTAACTCCACCACCTTCCTGGGCAACCCCTCCCAATGCTTAATGACTCTTTCCATGAAGAAATCAGATCCTCAATGTTCTAATTCCTTCCCAGCCCAGACTGGGTAAGACAGGGGGATTTGGCAAAGCTTTTGAAGCTGTAGTTCCTGGATTGCAGTGAAGCATTTAGTCCTGAGGAAGAGCAAAGGAGGGGATAGTGAGTTGTCCTGTGAGGACAGGGCCAAGGAGGGAGAGCTTGGAAGACCTTAGGCTGGTCCTGCTGCCAAAAGCAATGTATTGTCAAACTATGGCCTAATTTTCTTACTGAGAGTGTGTTTAAAGAGGGATTGGCATCAGGAACAGACCATTAAGCAATTGAAACTCTAATAGAAAAACATAACCTTATCACAGACTTTTTTAAAAAAACCCTCGGAAAATAGCTCAAATATAAGGTTAATTGGAGCCAGAAATGTCAAACTAATGTAGCAATTTACCCTGGGAGACTGCCCTGGCCTTTGAGTATAGCAATAGTACAGACTACTGAGTAGAATAGTGAAGAAATATAATAGGATTTTATGTAGTCCCCTGTCATATTAAACGTTCTTTGCAATTAATTTCTTGTTGCAATGTTATTTTCACTGACCTATTTTTTTTGACCTCCTACAATCTTTAAGCTACCAAAGTAGGGCATACGGGAATTCACATTTCCTAAAAAAAAAAAAAAAAAAATTAAAAAAAATCTTAAACCACTATCAGGATACACACTGCATTGTGGACTAATATTAACTCAGAGCAGGATAAAAATGCCATTGACTTATTCTAGAATAGCCTTTAGTCTGGGAGCTGTGCTGATCCATTCAGGAAAATGCTGCTTTTGAACAGCTCGTTCAGAAACAAGTGGGAGTTTTCTTGGACTGTGAGTTGGAGGATGTCTGCCCAGTGAATGAAACATGATAGGTGGTCCCTCTTTTCCTCCTTCTGCTTCCTGGCTCTGTTCCTTCTACTGTTAACTGGATGTCAGACTGAGATAGCTGGGTATTGTGGTCTGGTCTGATTAATCCAAAGCTGCTAGACTCAAAATGATAAAGTCTCAAAGTTGTGGAATAACCAGGAAAACCGGGTAGATTCCTACTGTTCTGATTCTGAGTGAATCCCTTTCCACCCAGTTTGGATACATAATCCGTTTTCATTTTTGTAATCAAACATCACTAAAGCTATTTGCTCTCTCTATTTTTATACAGCTTCCACAGTTTACTACAGAAATGGCTGTATTTCTCTGGAGGTCTGATGTTTCCTGACAGCATCCCTTTGTCTGAAGGAGTGAGTGGGTAGGATAGTTAAATCCCAAAATAGATCACTCCAGGGGAGCACGAAACCTCCATCACAGAGACAGACAGATGTCTGCTAGAAACAACCAGGTGATTTGGGAGGGAAAGGGAGTGACATGGTCTTTGGCAGTCCCTTTCACTCCTGTTTTTTATTGTCCTAAAAGATGGAAAGTTTTACCCCAGGAGAGTGTACCTGGTGTCCAGGTTTGCAGTCAAGGTGACCAGCTCAAAGGAGAGAGAACAATACAGGCAGGAAAACTTTCTGATCTTGAATAAGAACTCTTAACATAAGCCCAAGTGTTTTCCAAGCAAGTGTCCTTAATATTTTTCCCTGTGGTAGTAAGGATTTTTTATTTTTAAAGTGGAGCTGGAACCAAATATCATTGAATCAAAGAAGCCAACATTAATCAAAGCACATCAAAGATGTTCCTCATCAGTTGCCTGGAGCAACAGAATCTACAGTGCATCATCTTTCTTATGCTAAGCTGGAGGAATTCAGAGAAGAGATTTCTGTCTGTTTGCTCTCAAATGAACACAGAAATAGTATTTTCAAAGTTTCTTTAATAGTTCAGTGATTTGGTCCCTTCAGCCATCATAATTTCCGAGTCCACACTTAGACTTCCCAGGAATGTTTTTAGTAAGAAAATCAATCAAACGAGCCTTTAAAACTAAATAGGTGGTGAGTTGCCTCTCCAGACAAAGTCACAGGAAGTGCTTCCCTCTCTTACATTGTCTCTTCTGTTCCTTCTCTCTCTCCAGGTCATGATAATGGTACCATGTGGGCCTTTGTTGCCTCACTACGGATGCATTTTACTCTTATTTCACAGTACCTACAAGGAGCAAGCAACTCCGCTGGATAAACACACACGGTTTCCTGTTCAAGTAACAAATTTTGTCCTTAGTTTAATATTTTCTGGTGTTCCCTGATACAGAAATTAGAGCTGCTTATATTTGCTGTCTGCTTCCAGAAGATCCAGTTGCTACCTAAAAAACTCGTGGACACTGAGTACAACCAAGGCATAAGCAGGCCTGAATTTCAGCTCTTTGCTGGATTGATTCTTATGCCTGAGCACTTGATAAAACACTCACTAGCAAAACCTCTTTGTCCAGCCTGAGGACAGCACTGGTAGACACCCAGCCCTTTCATGTGGGCAGAAATGAAATGCAGCAACATGTGCGTGTGTGACCAACCTGCAGAATCACCGAGGTTGGAGCTGTGTTTTTATGGTTTTCTTTGTCTTTACTAACGAGTCCCAGGGCGTTTTGCAGAATGCACATTGTAGCCACGGGCTGAGCCCTGTGCCCAGCTCGGGGCCGGGACGTGTTGGCATTTCAGCGCCAGCGACACTTTGCTCTGGTTGTTACAAGAGGAAGCGAAGAACAGAAGTTCCCCATCTGAAACCGTGGGGGGAAGTTTAGTGTGGTAGAATGTAATTATCCAAACTGGAACATGGCCAGGATCCTGGAGTTAATAACACCCTCTGCTCTTGCAAAAAGTGTCATAGGATCTTTAATGACTGTTAGTGGTCAGCGGGCTTCGCGTCACATCTCCAGGACTGATATTGAACAGATCAGGAGTGTGGGTATTCCTGTCTGTGTGTAACACAAATATCTGCATGGCCTGTGGCTGCAGCCTTCAGGCTGAGGAGAGAATTGAGCTGGACAGCCAGGGAGGAGACATTAATCTTAATGAAAATGATCCCATTAAAGGCAGATGACGTGCAGTTGGTGAAGAACAGCTGAGATGTTCACTGAAGTGCCCGTAAGGTAGTATTTGGGGTCCACCAAATCACCAAATCTTCAGTGACCATCAACATTGTGTAGTTAGGAGGAATGGAACAAAAAAAGGTTTACAGCATCCTCTGTGTAATAGGATCAATAGGATGTGGAAATCTGTAGTATGAATTTACCCTGATTTCTGTAGTACTGGGAACTATGTGCAAATGACTTGGGAAGTGGGTGTAAGTGGTAAAATTGCGTTGTGCTAATTAGCCTGGCATTGATGAACTGTACAAAGCCTGGGAACTTCCACAGCAGGAAAGAGAGCACATCACAGAGAATCCCTTTCGTCACAACTGACTTGTGCCACGGGACTTCAATTAAAAACCAGACCAGACCACTTTTAATCGCTTTAATGAGAAATTACTTTTTTAAAAAAGATAATCTTTGTTAAACTGTCTGTCTTCTTCTAGCAGTGCAGCCCATCATGATGGGAGATGAGGTGCTAATTATCTGTCTTGGCTGCTTTTTCTGATCACAAGGTTTGTTATTCTATCCTGCACCTGGCACCACAGGCTCTGGTGTTTGGGATCAGTGGGCATTACTACAGTGCCAGCTGTAATAAAGAGTAGAAGGCCAACGATCCTGTATGTTGTTAAAATGAAGAAAGACTTGCACAGTTCTCCCCCTTTGTACATCCCAGTACATTGGTACTTACACCATAACAGTATTATCTCAGGGAATATAAGTCTGCTACAGGATATTGCCACTTTAACCACCTGAACTGCCTTTTAGTTCCAGTTTCAACTCAGTGTCAAAAATATTACCCTGTTTAAGATTAATTTGTGACAAAATGTCATATTAATACAGCTATATTTCCCAGGGGATAAATATGGCCTTTTGAAGAGCAGCCATGGCTGAGTGCTATATAGGACTATAGAGAATTATCAACAGGCTTTTGCCTTAGCAAATGTCATGCTACCAGAAGAATGGAGCAGTTTGCAGGTAAGTACAGTGTACGAATTGTTTTATTGTAAGAGGGAGGTTATGATATTTTCTTCCTATTAATCCATATCTCATCCCTAATTATATTAGCACCTCTCGGTGAGACCTGATTAAGAACCTGAGGAGGAAACTGTCAGTTGCCTATAAATCCATCAGTATTGTATCATGTTTATTTTTGGCATCTTAGCTATTTTGGGAGGTTGATGTTTACCTCGAGGGTTGTGTATCATTGGTAGAATTACTTCTGATTTACACCAACAATGTAAATCAACTGCGTGCAATCACAGTTGAGCTCCCGGTGATGCTGAAGAGTTTACTTGTAAGGGGCTAAATCCAGCACCAGTTGTAAGCAACTGTAATTCCAGTGAAACCAATAACAGCTGCACCTGCATGTGCTAAGCCTGACTTTGAAACAGTTTATCAGGTATCTTCTTTGTAGTGAAGTAGAATAAACTTTGTATTTCATTGCACCTTGGGTACCCCTAGTACGCCTTGGATATGTCTGAGCTATTGAAACCAAACTTCTTAACAGCTCTCAGATGTAAAGAAAAAGGAGATGAAAAAAAGTCCTAAAACTAATCTCTTGCCTCACAGCATTCCACCAAGATGACTCAGAAAATGACAAGGGAACCAGACTGCAAATTAGGCTCTAGTGCTTGTTGAAGACATTTGCCACCGGTTAAAATGAGTTATTGAAACAGTAAAGCTGAGGACTTCAGAGAAACTTTGATTGACAACAATAATTACAGCTATTCTTGCTCCTATAAGAAATACGGTGCAGGCTAGGCATAATAAATGTATGAAAATGATATTCAAAATCTGAGCAGAAGTAGATGCAGGTCCAAACAGTTTAAGTGTCTTCTATACAAATTTCTGTGCATTTTTATGTGTTTAAAGTAACAGTAGTTACAAGGCAGGTGTGTAGATTTGCTTTACATGGCTAGCCAGCTAAAGAAGCCTCTGTGAATAAAGGCTGCCTCGCACCCCGGTTGGGCTGTGTGGCAGAAGGCTCAGGCTGGGGGTTCTGCAGAGAAAATACAGTTCATGGGGCACTGCCACCTGACCTTCATGTGCTGTCTCTGGAGGAGATGCTTGATGATTGTTTGAGACAAATCCAGATGTTGCCAGATTGGTCAAATGATTTCTTTTGTACCTGAGGACAACCCTGTGCTCAGCCTGAGCTTCCACAGTGTTCCTCATAGGCAGGGAGGAGACAGAGTTGATCTGTGTGGTCTTCTGTATCTTCACTCAGCTTGGTGCCTCAGGTGGGGAACTGCTGCAAAGACCTGAAACCAAGAGCTCTTCTTTTTGGCTGACCAGGCTTACTCACATCTGACAGGTACATGCTACCAAGATCGGGCTTTTTTGCTGCCAAGAACAGGGGTGGGCACAAAAGGGTCAGGAGTACTTGAGTCTTAGATGTTCTTGTGTGTCTGTATCAACTAATGCCATGATGGACTAACATGTGAGAATGTAAAACAATGTTTTGTAGCCAGAAACCTTTGGTTTTGTCTCCCCAGCTTGATACCTGCCTTGCATTTCCTTCTCCTGCTGCTGCAATTATGGCTGTTACCAAAAGCCCCTGTACCCCTCCCACCCCTCTCACACAGGGAAGGCAGGCTTGTAGCTCTGCTCTGCTAGCAGGTAGTTCCAGTTGCTTCACTAGATGTTTCTGTTGAGAGAAAATCACTTTTTCCCTCTTCCCTGTCCTGGTCTGAGAGCTGGGTTCATTTTATGACACCAGGCAAAGGGTGGAAGGAGACAGCACTGTAGCTGACCCTTCTGACAAGGCCACAGCAGTGCCAAGAAAGTGACTGGAGACCAAGGCTTGGCTTTATTGAGCCCATTAGATCTCATTGCTGGGAGTTCTTTAGCAGGGTTAACATTCACAGGGAGAGGGAAAACAAAGAGTTGGTCAATCCACAAGTGCCAAGAAAGAGTTAAATTAATGGAGGAAAAAGAGAAAAAAACCCACTCTTAATGCTGGAGAAGGACTCTGCTGGCTTACTTATCAGGTTCATGCTGAGCCCAGTCATAATTGGAATGTACCCTTTGTAAAGTTTATTGGGTCCTGGGGCAGCTTGTTACTGAACCGGTCAATTAATCTATTTTTTTTTTTAATGAGTTAGGGGATTTCCTTTTGTGGAAAATCACCAGGAAACCTGACCAAATGCCCACACCTTGGGGAAAGCGTGGCCTTAACATATAGAAAACCCTTCCTCCACAATTAGGAGAGGAAATAGACACCTCCCCTTATGGGCAGCATATTTGACCAATCCAGGGACAAAATAAATGGCATTTCACCACTGACTTGCAGGTTGTCGAAGGAGGATCACCATGAAACAAGATTACTTGAATGCAGCTTGGTGTTGAAGGAAATAAAACTGTTGAGTCTCCCTGCTGAGAGACAAATGATTTCCATTTAAAAACCTGTTTGTTCCATGCTGTAACTCCCAATGTAGCAATAATTAATGATATCAGAAGGTTACGAAAGACATTCTGTTGTGCTTGCTCTGTTCTAGGCATGAAATTGGATTAACATGAAGATAAACTTAGACTTTAAATCTGTTGAGGAAATCAGTAATCATGTCAAAATTCACAAATAGTAATCTGTTTAACTGTGGCAGGATACTGTTCATCTATCATCAAAACATCCTGCCTTGTCAGAATTCCATTGAAAGGTTAGTTTCTTAAAATACTTGGATTTTCCAATGATAGAATTTTGTGAATATGCAGCTTATTGAGTAAACACAAACAATCTTACCTCTGGAAACATGGTTATTTCTGTTTCGGTGGCATCCAGCCAGTACCCTCTCATGAGGAAGAATCAATTTGCAAGGTATTGAGTAAGTCCTTGGGCTATGCTGTGGAGAGGTGACCACCCATGAAAGCCACTGACATGAAAAAAATGCAAGGTATGGCAGTGTATACTCATTAAAAGTGCACCTTTGCTGCAAATGAGCACGTGGAAACACTGTTGGCTTTAGGGACAACCAACAGGACAGTTACAAGGGCTCTGAAATTAATTTAGGTAGAAATTCACTGGGAAGGGGAAGGGAGTCCATCTCTTGTCTTCTCAGATATTTCTTGACTCCAGTGCTGGCCCTGGTTCTGCTGTAGCTGGTTTTAATCTAACTGCTGTAAAACACACAGAGTTGTGTGTGAATATGTGTGCAGTGATTCAGCCTGCAGTGAAACCTGCTCAGGTGTAGCTTTGTTGCTACTGATCCTCCTGGGGTGGAAGTTGGGCTTGGTACAACTACTAAAATCGCAGTCGTACCTTCCCATTGCAATTTAGAGTTACCCTGAGGGAACACAGTTAGCTTTGAGTGCCCATTTAATTAAGTGGCCTGGTAGTGCAATTGTATTATAAATAGGAAAAGTAACCTTCAGTGCTAGATTCCCTTCTCAGTGGAAATGGAGGTGGTGAGCACATGTATAAATTTATTAGGAACGGTCCTCAATAACACTGACCATGAAATGTGCATCTAAAACCACCTGAAGCTTAGAAATCTGTCTAGTGCAAGACAATTACAGTAGTTTCATTCTTTCTCCATTCATTTAAAAATGCAGGAAAAAAAAGGTTTCAGATCAGAAAGGTGTTTAGGAGGATGAGAAAGCCGTTTTTATAGTCAGGTGTTGATGGGGCATCACAGAGGTGGTATCATCTAAAAGGCTGGTAAGTCTCTTAGTAAAATGCTACTTTCCTTTTGTGCACGAAAAAGGTCTGTTTGTAGCATCAAGTGAGTAGCAGGTGAGAAAGGTGAGTTTTGCAGCTGCTGATTGTTAGGAAAACCTAAGCTGAAGGCTAACAGGTAACTCCAGTATTTTGCTGAGCAGGTCTTAGAGCAGAAAAATGGATTTTTTTACCCTTAGGTAGAAAAAATATAATAAGGAAATATTTTTACAAGTAATAAGCATTTTAATGTGTTTGCATAAAGTAAAACAAACAACAAAAAAAGCTTTTTATATATACACCAGCCATGTCTAGCCTCTTCACCTGTTCTTCACTGAAGAAGTGAAGTCTGTGGTGGAAAGGAGTATACAACCTCCATAGATATTTCCTGTGCCACGGGGGTAAGGTGGGTGTTTCTGCACAGAAACTGGAAGGATAAGGACAGGCTTAACCTGTGCTGACAACTGCAAGACGCTTCTTGCTGTTGTTGACTTTAGTGAGAGCTACAAAATGTTTGTGTGTGGGAATTTTTAAAGTTTCTAATGTTTTTAAAATATCCAGGCGAGTTTATATGAAATACTATGATGACCAAGTTGAACATAAAGGTACTGCTTCATTATTCTTCATTTTACTATATACTACTTCTCTTTACCAGTTTCTTTTCAATTTTTTCCTATGCCCCTCTTTTCTTTTTCATAGGCTGCTTGCATGGGCTCAGCCATAAAATCATCTCTCTCTAAAAGAATCATCCTTCTATTTATTGTGTCTGTTTTTTATGACGACTTTTACTTTGAATTTACTTTATTTAACAATGCTCTATTTCTTTCCTTTCAGTACATTGTAACTGCTCCTTCCTGTGTCATTTGGAACTGGCCAAAGTTGGCAGATCTCAAATTTCTTTTGCCTCTTTGAAACGTGCAGATTCTTTCTCTTTCAGTGATAATGGGCATTGTGTTTCCTTAGAAATATTTTTGGGGCCTATTATTCCTCAACCACTTCAGTTGGCAAACTGAAGGCTTGGAAACAAATTAGCTTGGATGGCAGCCCAAGCTGTCAAAATGAGCCTTCCATTCATTACTGAATCATCCACCTCCTGCATTTAGATCTTCAGCCCCACTTTTCCAGTAAGCTTCTCAGTTGAGTTCTTGGAATTCTTTTTTCTGTCACTTTTGAACTAACTACTCCAGTCTACTTCATTTACGACCACACAGCAAAGCTACTTCCCCATTATCTGAGAGGAGTGAACTAATACACCAGTAGAGAGGGCACAGCTGGTCATTGGTTTTGGTAGAAGACATTACAATTATATTTTTCTCACATATTATTTCTCTATGAGTTACCTGAGGCCGAGGCCTTGATCATTTTGTCAGGCAGGAAATTCCAGGTGGGAAAACTGATTCCTACACAAGTGTCATTAAAATCATATTATTAGTCCTGCTCTGAAATGATTTGGGGATGAGGTAGGAAGGTCTTGAATGTTTATGTCACTTAAATATTCTTCCCCACTTCTTTCTGGGGTTTGGGTTGGGGTTTTTTGTGTGGCTTTTTTCCACCCTTTTTTTTTTCTTCTCCCCTGTCTTTGCCAGCAAACATTTTCTCAGAGGAATAAATCTCTCAGAAATATCATGTAGCACCTTTTCCCCTCTTCTCCCTTGGTGTCAATATGTACTTTGTAAAGGGAATTTTCAGAACAAAATGGTTTAGTCTCAGATATGAATTCTCCCACCCCTCTCCCCCCCATTTTAGTCAACTTTTTTGTGTTTCTATTTCAGGCAGTACTTTTTAAAATAGAACAATTATTCTGATTGTTAGTCTGATTGTTAGTGAAAGATAATTAAAGCAAGTTAACAAGTTTGAAGGTTCCAGTACAACCTGAAAATAAGCTGGACTGTGTTGGGGAATTTGTGGAGGAGAGTAGTATACAGGGAGAGGCATATCCTTGACACTCTTTCTATGGGGTAGACAAGGAGAGCTGGTGTAGAACTTGCTCCATGTTATCCCATCAGGAAAAACAAGAAGCCTTCAGATTTCTACTGAAAATTTCTCACAAAAGCCTATGAAATTACCCTTGATTATATGGTGCAATTCTATCTGAATGAAATCCAACAGAAGGAAGGGAAAAGAAGCAAGTTTCTTGGCTGAAACCCACATTTTCAACATGTAGTGTTAATATTAAAGAATATGGAGAAATTACCCCTGGCAGTGCAGCTGTTGGGATGGGATGTACAGGAAGGCTATCTCAAACCATGACAAAGTGTCAAACCTTGTAAAGTTTTAAAAGATAAAGTTAGGAAAAATGCATATATTTATGACAGAAAATGACCTTTAGTCCTTCATTACTGGGTGTGAGGCTGGTAGAGAAAAGGTCTTAGATTTTTTTCATGGGAAGGGTCTCAGCTTTATTTCTTATTTATCTCTAGAATCATATAGACCACCATGAATTGGGACTTGGACAACAAGAGCCTTGGACCACAAGGACTTCAGATACCCACAGAAACAAGGACTCAGATACCTGGAGAGAGCTGGGGAGGATTTCTAGGCTGTGTAAGTCTCAAGAAGGTACCTGTTCTCTTGGCCACTACTACCTTGTTTTGCTCTCAGGCAACATTTTGCTGCTTGGAGCTGCACTCTATATTCAGGTATTGCTGATCTTCCTAAGCCCAGGTTGGACCAGTAACCCCAGCAATTCTACTTTTACTGTGCTTGTCAGCAGGGAAGTGAAGAATAAGCTGAAAAAAGTGCTTTTTAGATTCAAGTTCAGTTGTAAATAACTGCTGCTGTACACAAAAAATCAGCATAATGATGGCATGGGATGAACTGAATATTGCACAAAGTGTAATAAACCTTGATTTTTTTCAAATAGCAGGACTCTTGAGAGATAGTAAAAGCAGATCATGAAGAAACAGGACACCCACATGCCTCTCTGTCACTGTCAATAGCAGTAGAGTTATCCATAGATGTGGCCTGAAACAGGTTCAGTGTCAAGGCAGCAAGAGCTTGAGGTTTCTGTGATTCTGCCATCAGGTGACAACAAATGCATTAAACATCAAATTGACAGGGAGAAGACAAGCACAGTGGGGCAAAGAGAGGTTTTCTGTGATGTACCATGTAAAACTGAGGTAATTTTCTAAGCCATTTTTACTATTCCCACATAAAGATGGATACTTGCACAACAATGAGTTAGCAAAGAAAATTTGATTACTGTTGCACTTCTTGTGATGAAAGTTCATCTCCTTTTTCCTTAACCAACTTCTCTGGAATTCTGACACAATTATAATTCTGTTACAAAAATAAAAAAAAAAAAGAAGTTACTGGAAAATTTTATAGGATTGTTCTTCTAAGTGAGGTAAGTCTATTTCCCTTTTTTGTCATGCAAGAATGTTGCCTCCCCAAATTAAATAGGCATTTAGCATAAATACACTGTGGTGATTATTGCAATTCAGGGACTAACGATTTCCTTTTTCTCCAGCTTTCCTGCTATGCAGTTGGTTGTGTTTCCACACTTATGGTGGTGAATTAACTCCCTGTGGATAATAGAGCTTCACTTGCAGCAGATGTCAAGACTCTTAATCAGAATTTAAGTAGCTTCAATTACATTTACTTAATTCACTTTGGAAGTGAAGTAAGTTAAATTGAATTAGGCCTGCTTTAATTCTGAATGAGTCCACATAGATATTCAATGCATTTTAGCTAATCTGTTCTAAAAAATAATTCAGAATCTGTTTGCAAGTGCTCTCCAAAGTACAGATACAGAGTCTGGGGGTGCTGGAGATAAGGGGTAGGGGGTACAGATAATGCTGGGTATGAAAGAGGTGGCTGAGAACATTTAGATGCAATGATGAGTGTAATTCTGTAGCAAACATGAACTGTATTTGGCCACAGTGCACAAAATCTGGATCTTTTTGTGCCACCTTAGAATGAAATGAATTCAAATTGCAGCTGCCTCAAGCCTGGGTTTGAAAGCAGTGGGCTCTATGGGATGCAACTGTGATTAAAATCACTGAAATTGTAACACATAGACAGGCAGGATGGTATGTGAAACCAAAAATTTATCTCTTCCTTTATCTGTTATCAACAGTGGTCAACTCAGAGCTTCTGAGAAGGATAAAACTATGTACTAATCCATGGTACATTCCTCTGGCAGAAGTTAGCAGGGGCTCAGGATTTCCTGAGGCAGAAATGGAACTTTGGAGCAATTATTAATTGCTCATAATGGATTTTTCCCTATGAATTGCACTTTAGCACTTTACTAAACCAGAAATGTTTACTCTTATCTGTATGATTTCTGTCATTTGTATTCCCTACCCATCCTTTGTATGCAGAATGCAGTTCTGGGATTAATCCTACAGGTATGTGGCCAGTGTGACTATTTCCTGTAAGTTAACAAAATAGAAAATGGCCTTATGCAGGTTGCAAAGTTCTGATCCACCCATGTCTTGAAGGAGCACAAAGTGCTGGTCATCCTCTCCCAAAAAGGACATGATGGAAAAAGAGAAGATACAGAGGAGGGCAACGAGGATGTGCAGAGTTCTAAAATTACTTTCTGAGAGGATTAAATAAAACAGGCCAGTTCAGTTTGGAAGAGAGACAAGTAATACAGGTGTGTGTAAAGTCATAAATGGCATGGGAAAAATGAACTGGAAATGACTATTCCCTGTTACAATGTAGGAGTAAAGGGGCAGTGAAGGGAATTTTAAGGCAGCTACTTGAGACCAGAACAAATAGAAGTGCTTTTTCACACAGGGCATAATTCAGTTGTGGAACTTATTGCTGACAGATATGGATTCAAGAAGCAATTAGACAAATTCATGGAAAATAGGTCCAGCAGGGGCTGTTAAACACACTGATGCAGATGCAACCTCTGGCTCAGGAAATCCCCTCATGGCAGATTGCCAGGAGCTGGAAGGTGGAAGAAGCAGCACTCCAGGCCTGATGTGCTTCTCTGTTCTTTCTCTGAGTGACCACTTTGGGTTGCTGCTTAGTGTGGGTTTCAGGCCTCAAGGGAAGATTGTGCTCCTTAGGCTTTTCCTTATCCTTTCTTGGGCATTGCTTGTACTCCATGTATTACATCATTTAATTCCCTTTCTTTACAGGGCTGTGTTATGTTTTGGGGATTTGATGTTTGACAATGGTGGAATTGTACAGTGTGAAACATGAAGTATCAGCCTGCTTTCATGACAGTACAGTGATGCATAAGCCACCATAATTAACCCTGTGGCAAAACACGTGGGTTCCACATCCCCATCCCTGCCCACATGGATGCAATGGGAAAGATTAGCATTTCAGTGCTTACAGGAAGCTCTGCAATTGAGGGCCTGGCAGAAAACCGGAGAGAATGAGTTCCAAAGTACCTACCATTAGACCTCCATCCTTTTAAACCACCAGAGGTTACCAGTCACTGGTGGGACTGTCCAGACTGCCTAGCACCATTATAAAGAAAGGTGATGCATTTCTAGACTGGACTTTCCTGTCATAATTTCCAGTTTGGATTGCATTAATTCATCTGTAGAGGCTGACTTAAGGCAGAGAGATTGTTTGGCTGGAATCATGTCCCTGAAATGGAGAGCAGCAGGGAAGTGGCCCCTGCCACAGCTGTGTGATAGGAATGGGCAACACCAGGTACAGTCATGGAGACACAAAGCCAGCTCCTGCCTCGCTGCTAATTTCTTGTACAGCATCAAGAAAATCTTCTGTCCTTCAAAGAAACTGGTTCCCAAGGGTGAATATACCTCTGTATATTCTGGTGTAGAAAGACCACAGCTTCATCCCTTTGTCTGCCTTTTCATTTCTCTTGGGTTTGGGCTTCACAGAGCTCCACAAACCCACCAACTATAGATCAATGTACCTGATACTCTTATTAATGCTGTATTCAGGTTCCCATTCTATGCTGAATGATACCCCACTGGTTCTGGGGGAAAATCTTTGTCTTTTTCTTTCTGTGACTAAGAAATGGCTCATGGTGCATTGCGCTCATAGATTCTCTTTGATTGCAAGTCTAACCTTTCAGCATGAGGCTGCTGGTGCAAGTGAAATCAAAAAGCCTTTGTGAAAGTGTCTTAACAAGCCATGGTGTGATCCTGTAAGCTCTCACCTGGCTCCCAGGCAGCCCAAGCTTGACCAGGTTCTTATATATTCCAGAAGGCTGCTAAAAGGTGGTTTCAGGCGTATTGTGCTTTCTGATTACTTGCCCCAAAATAATTAAAACCTTGGTTTTGCACTCCCAGAGTGTTTTTTCCTAACACTGCCTAGATGAATCACATGCTGTTTTTCTTAACCCAGAGGGGAGAGATTTGGAGTCACACTGTGATAACTCCTGAGTACAATAAACAGGAAAAAATAAAGGCAACCCCTTTTCTCGTCACAGCCTCCTGAAGGGAAAACCACAAGTGCTCGACTGACTTTGCAGAATGAAAACAGTTGATACTCAGAGCCTGCTCTAAGTGTGGGAGAATAAGAAAAACTATATTCAGGTTAAATAAAAGTGAGATATCTGCCATATACATGAGCCTGTTCCTCAGGGAGGAGCTCACCACTTTACACTGTAATACCTGTATGCACTGGCCCGCCTTCATCCTGAGTGCTTGCAGCTTTTGCATTTTTGTCATCTAAAAGCTGCTGCTCTGTCTACATAGTACTAAGGAAGAATGGAAAGCTCTTCTGTGACTGTAAAAGTGCCTAAATCAATCAATAAATATTGGTTTTAATGAGTGTTAGGTGTCCCACAAGCCGTATTGATGTGAACTTGGGAGAAAAAGAAAAGCCTTGAGAGATGCAGGTTCTGTTCCCCCAGGAGGTGTTCAAGTGTACTTACTTTCCTGGACTTTTGGCTTTTATAGTGAAAATAAGCCCCTAAATTCCTTTGAAGAGATGAGCTTCTATTAATTTAATCAGAAGAGATGATGGTGCCTGTATGAGACTGCTGCTAGGGCTACATTAATAACTTATCATTTTTTTCAGCTAATCTTCCTGTTTAGCAGGGTTTAGAGTAGTGATAGTGGGGGTCAGTGACTTTCCAGAGATCCCACAGTGGGACTGTTGTAGGACTGTAGTAAGAACCCAGGCCATCATTTCTGAGGTCTGAGCTCCACATGCTGTTTCTTTTCAGGCTGGCTGTTGATTTAAAATACAATAATTACCAATAACTGGGCAATGCTAATGAGGCATCTTGCAGGAGGGTGAGCTGTGTAAAAGCAATCCATAATGAGTGCTGCCCAGTTCAAACAAATCCACCTGCTCTTTTGTGTACAGAGAAGAGGATTTTCTATCCATGGGTGAACTCTTCCAAAGGGAGATACTGAGAAAAGGGAAGGACAGTTGGGCTGTCAGATGCAGTGTAGGGGGGAAAAGTAGCAGATATGTGCAGTGCATGTTCGTGTGCAAAGGTGCCTCTTAGGTTAATTATTAAGGCCAAAAATACAATGTCTTTGCTGCCTTGGAAGAAGTGCTGGGGGAAGGAGATGAGCTTGGCTCTCGTGGGCACTGTGAAGAGAGCAGGCTTGGGTGCCATGGTGAGATGGGGCACTCAGAGAAGGCCACCAGCAAAGAATTTCCAGGTCTGAGACTCTGTTCTCAACAGTTCAGCTGCTTTGCACATTGCAAAAATAATAATTATTGTTTATTAGGAGCCTATCCTTCAACTGGTGCCTCAGGTGCCTCTTGAGATTCGACTATAAAGCAAATTGGGCTGCTGCACTCAATAAAGAGATTTTTAATCTGTTTTGGAGCAACTACGTGACACTGAAGTCGTTCTAAGGTTAAGTGGGAAGGAGTTAGTTCCTGGGAGCTGAGGTTGTAGGAGAAGTATATGTACAAACAGTGTCTTTCTTCAAATACAACCAGTTTTGAGGGTTATGCCTGTGCTTATTAAGGCAGAACAGTATGAAAAGAATTTGAAGATTGGAAGCAGATCTTAGTGTCTGCCCATTAAATGCCTGAGATGTGAGAACCAACTTTTTAAACTCTACTTTCATGATTGTCAAGTCTGTGACAGGTCACTGTTTAGTCTATTATCTTATCAGCTCGTGGCTACGTATTCATTGGAGAGAGATGAGCTGTCCATTATATGTATTTTGTACTTTTATGATGAAAGATAATTTGTGTAAAAGCATCCAGAGCGTAGGCATTTTGGGATGCTTTTAACATATCAAAAGAATCTGATCTGTATCTGTCTTTTTCCTCTAGCCAAATTATTCACCAGGAATACTGATTCTTTTATTTCCTTTCCATTCACTTTCCATGCAGTCTGTGTTAAACACTTTTTAAAAAAATTTAATGTAATGTTATTTTTTATATAAAGGGAGCAGAACAGGGAGTGGAGGGTAAGACAAAAACCAAATATATAGAAATAAGAGCTTTTTGGATTATCTTTTTAAAAAATCATTCTAATTATTTATTACATCAAATATTGATACAGAGGAAACATTTTTTTGTTTGTTTATTTGCCAGATTGGGAAAATTCAAAGGAGCAAAACAAACAATCTGGAAGAGACCGACTTCTTTATAAATCTCTACTTTGTCTTAGCCTAATGTTGAATTAATTAATCTTAGTATATGTCTCCAGTTGTCCAATAGAGAAGAAGCTTCTGAAGCTGCCAGTTTGGAAGCTTGGGAGCAGTGTTTAGTAGCCAAGTGGGTCAGGTCTTGGGGTTGCAAATCTCCTTTTTCTGGAGATGTTTTTGGGGAAGCCAGAGCAGTTTGGAATGATGTGCATTCTTCTGAATCACATGGGATGGTGGAGATCTGGCACAGTAAATTCTTTGACCAGAAAAAGATATTATTTTACTGGGAAACTGTCTTCTACCCCTCCTCCTTTCCCACGTGAGGAAATACACTGTTGCCATGGAGTTGTAGCAGCCTGGTATAATCATTTTGCAAACCTCTCAAAGTTTTAACCCTTTTTAATATGCCAATTGTCCTCTTTTTCTTCTTGGACAGGAACCCTCGAGTTCAAGCCTTTTGACAGCTCTCTTGCTTTCTTTGGTTTTTGTTGTTGTTGTTGTTGTTGTTGTTTTTTTCCAAGTTAAATTTCATAGCTTGTTTCCAAGGAAGCTGTGGATACCCAGGGCTCTGAAGACCAGAGATTAAAACCGTCATATAAAAGACCTAGGAAGGTTCAGAGAGTGTTAGCCTGGTAATGATTATTTTAGTGGTTATTTTATTTAATTTCAGATGTTTTACAGAGCATATGCAATGTGTCTAATATGTTGTCTTGAGGAATATATCAGGAATATATCATAGGAATGGCTCATATATGGTTTCATATAGCAATGGAATTCATAGTTGTGAACTTCAAGTGTTTTTTTGTGCTCAGGGTCTTTGTGTTTTAAGAAAATGCTTCATTCCCTTATAGCACCTTTTGCTCCCAAGGGCTTGCTCCTTATCTGTCAAGGTGAGGAGTAACTACTTGATTTCAGTCAGAGATTCATGGCAGTGTAAATCCATGGCAAGATCAGTCACTGGCTCAATCAGCTGAGTTTTCCCAACAAGCTTTAACTGAGATCTGCAGGACCCAGCCAGGAAAAAGGAATCATTTCAGTGGGAAAAGGATTCTGCTCTGGGTCCTTCCTCCCTCCTTTCTCTCTGGTTTGGGTTGACAATCACAATGTTCTCCCTGAGTCTCATCTTCCCACCGTGTTGCTTCTCCTGATTTCTGGTTCCCCCACTCCTACTTCTGCATTTGTTGACGTTTGCCTTTGCAACTCAGTTCCCTCATCCCTCTTCTCCCTTCTTATCCCAAAGACACAGAGTTATCAGCTCAGGCTGTTCCCTGAGTTCACCCTTGCTCTCCCCCAGTGTACCTGCAGCCCAGGGGTGATTCCACAGCTCTTCCTAAGCTCCTTTTAACTCCCTGTGGCTCATTTCTTGTTGAATCCAGTCTCTTACTCGTTGGCCTTTTGGGTTTGCATGAGGTTTTGGACTGGCTTCTCCAATTATTACCTTCATTCAGAGAGCCATCCATCACAACAATTAACCAGCTCTCCTTTCCATTCCAATCAGGAGGAAAGGTGTTCCAATCACTCCATAAGTGCTTGCTTTACATGCAAAAGTGCATGTCTGCATTTTGCCTTCAGTAAATAGTGCTGCATTTTTAATGAGCTTGTCCCTAAGTAACAGATTGTGCCGCCAAATGCTTTAAATTTCTGTCTTTTCAGATTCTAAAATAAGTTTTTGCTGACTTTTTGTTGGTAATGGCTGAAGGGGATGGTTTTCAAAATATGCATGGCTAGCACCAGCTGAAGATTGCTTTTTATTTTACTCATGCTGAGTGTGCTGGCTCTTTTCTCTCATTTATCTATCGAAGGGAAGCTTGTTTAAATGTCCCTTGCATGCTGTAATTGAATCCACTGTAGGATCTCAGGCTTGTAGCATCTTTCTCTGGGCCTCTGGAACTTCCTGGGGGTGAAAATCTGCGTTTAATGATGAACTTTGCAGTCTGAAGCCTTGTGTGAGAGACTACCCAAGGAGTGAGACAGGAAATATGTTGCTGTGCTCCGTTTTAATTCAAGAGGTAAATGAGGGCACCGTGGGTCATGGCCATGGGTGTCAGCTTGAGGCTGAAATGCTCAGCAGTTTGAACAACAGCATATGTGGAGCCTCTGCCCAGAGCTTGTTCTGAGCTGAGAAATCGGTGTGAAGAGAAACGTGCTCTTACTCTTTAGTTTCTGAAGGAGATTTGGCAACGTAAAGTCCCAAGGGTGCAGTGGTGCCTTTTGAATTAAACTTGGAATCAGTGAGTTGAGTCTATTCAAATGTTCAGTTGTGGGGCCAACTTGCCATCTGATGTTACTCAACACGTTTTAATAAAGCCAGTTATCCTCCACGGATATCAACAAAGCCATACCGGCTCGTGCTTTTTAAGAATCCTTGCAAATATTTCATTTTAAGTGCTGTATTATGTGGAAATATATGTTTAGATATTTTTTCAAAATAGGGAACTAGAATAGTTTTGGGTGACATGTAAGAGGAAGCAGATTTCAGGGAGATTTTCAGGGGGTGGTTAATACATAGTATCATGTATAACCCTAATGTTAGGCCCAGAAGGTGTGGGGCCTGAGAAGAACAACTTGTCACCTGAAGCCACTGTGAGCACAAGGCTGGGATGTAACTGAAGGAAGCAGAAAAGTGTAGCATTAATTTTATTTTTCATGGTGGTAATGGTTATTTTAATGTTTCAAAGTGAGGAAGAACTAAACTTACTCATAGACATATGAGATATGGATCTGACCTGGTAGAGCACTGTAGCCTGATCAGGTTTCTGGCATATACAAGAAACTCTGGTATGAGACTGGAAGAAAGTCATGAACAAATTGTCTCCTGAGAGAGCTGAGGAGGGCCAGGATGAAAGGGAAAATAGGGGGAAGTGGAGAGAGAGAAAAAAAAAGAAGTTGTGCAAGGTGCTGAATGTGAAAACAATAAGCTTTGATGTGATGAACATTGGCTGGGAAGCAGAAGGATCTGAGGATGGCAGAGAAGGTAGGTGACTCTGGATAAATGGACTGGAGGGGATGAGGGCAGAAGCCTGGAGGGGAGAAAGCTTCAGTGAGATGAGGCGTGAGATGAGTGAGCCTTGGCTGAAAGGCTTCAGCATTATAAATTGGGCAGGCGGATTTAATGGGAGCTTTGACGTCTGGGAGAAGAGGGAGGAAGAGCTGAAAATGCCCCTAAGAATATGGGTCTGTGAGAAGGACATCGCCACTGGCAATGTGGAAAGGAAGGAGAAAACTGCATTAACCCCCCCAAGGCTGACAGTTCAGAGGCTGAAATTCTGAGCACACACGGGGGGGGAGGCAGCGAGCACCGACTGCCCCATTAAGCCCCTCTGGAGCTGGTGTAGCTTTTCCTTCGGTGGGAGGAGGGGGGTCACACTTGTGTCAGGGCTCTGTGCTGGCCATGGGACTTGCTAGAGAGGTGGGAAGTAGGTATTTTAAGGCTAAAGTGTATTCCTACTCCCAGAGCAAAAGGGGATGTCAAGAAAATAATGTGGCTGTTTGTGGTACCAATTTACTCTGCACCTGAAGTATTGTTCTCATCTCATCCAGGGCTCTGCCCTGGAGCTCTCTCTGTCCTGGCTGACTAACCCTGGTCCTGCTGCCTTCCAGGTCTGGATGTGCGTGTGTTCATGGGGAAGATGTGCCAAGGCAGTGCCTTTCCTCTATTGTGTGTGATACTGCAGTCAACCTTGAGTGCCTCCTTCCCTTTCTCTTCACCCCACCTGGTGAGGAGAATCTGGTCCTAGTCTTAAAGCTCTAAATCTGATTTGGTGCTTTGAGAGAGATGCTCACCCCCATTGTGTTGTGGGGCCTGGAAGTGTGCATGTACAAAGACATTCACTGGAGAGGCCTTGGGAACTCTGCTCCCCTTCTGGCACCACCCAGAGTTTTTCTGTCCTTTGGGTACACCACAAACAGCATGTTTTTCTTCCCTTTTTTTTTTTAAAGTATTTTGTGGCTCTTCTTAGGCTACATGTGATGCATAGTATAGAACATCAGCTGTTAGGAGGAGGCTAAAGTTGACCTGAGGACCCTGAACTTTTGTGTGCCTTTTTGATATGGATTTTCTAGGCTGTGACTGTAACAAATCTGGAGATCCCTTTTCCCCGCTCCTTCTCCAGAACTGGTGTGTTTGCTCTGGTTCACATGGACCAGAGGCTGCCCCTCTCCTTCATCCAAAAATGCACCACGGCATCTGCACCTGGTCCTGCCCAGCCTGAGTCACCTCTGCAGGGCACTCATTTTCAGTGCAGCTGTTGTCAGTCTGGGTCTTTTAAACTCAAATTTTGATGCCCACAGTGTGTCAGTGCTTTCGAAGATCTTGGCTAAATGGCTTTATAAATGCAAGGAAATAAGATGGCAAATGTCAATATGGTGAAAATGTGAGTGTTCAGGGATATTAAAGGGTGGCATTTCTCAGGGAGCCTCTCCCACTCCTTTTTTCTTTTCTGAGAATGCCCCATTTTTTCAACAAGCCAGTTTTCAATGCAGACATTGCAAGATCCTGGGTTAAATTTATCCTTTCCACAACTCCACCAACTTCAATAGAGTTGCACCAACACTTGTCCCATCTTTTGTGGCTGATTAATTTATGTTCATTTTACTTCTCCGGTGCCAATGAAAGAATTTAATAGACTCTCATTGTTCCCTGCAGATCCCCCCCTCTGTGCAGAGAGGCATCAAGCTCTGCTGTGGGTTGGCATTGTTGTTCTTCCTCTTTTTGATTTCCTTCATGGAACAGAAAGAGATTACACCAGGGGAGCTAACTGTGTACTTGGCTCTCCAGGGAATTCAATACACGCCTGCAATTAACCTGCATTGAACTGGCCATTGGATGTTGCTATTCCTCCACAATAAACACAGATGGGAGGCAGTTTTGACTGAGTATTTGTATACTGCAGGTTGGCAGAGCTCAAGTCAAAATAAATACAATTTCCAGACGGTTCGGATCCTTGCCTCTCCTTTCTGCTTTTATTTATTTATTTATTTATTTTGGCAGAGGAGGGGAAAATCTGAATAGTATCCAAAAAAACTTCTTGTTTGGCCCCCAAAATAAATATTTCACCTAAAAGCTGAATTGATTTCAGATCTCAGCCCCATCAGTCTGTCAGGGAGACAGTAAAAGGGGAGAAAAATTTTAATCAGGATTTAGCAGGGAAAGCAATTCAGTGGGAGGGAAAGTAGTTTGAATTGCACTTAATATCACAAGCTCTCATCTTGCTGGTGCTTGGAACATTGCACAGCTTTACTCCTCTCATGGGCAGCTTGAGTTCTGAGGATTAAAATAAGATTCTGAAGGTTTGTGGGTGAAAATACGTCTTTATGTGTTTCTCAGTCTAGAAAGTGAAGAGAATATGTTCCAGCTGGAATAGTTTTTTCTTTACTTGTTTGGGGAGGGAAGGCTGTGGGTTGGAAGAAGCACCTCATTAGCTATTAATTATTTTCCTCATTCACAAAACCAAGAAGTTTCCTCCATTCCCAAAAATGGGTTGTCAGTGGGAAAACCTGAGCTCTGGGAAGATTTAAAAAATAAATTAAGAAAAAAAAAAGCAAGCAAAACAAAGCACAGTTGTTAAGTTTAAAGAAATTGAGGTAAGCATATAAAAAAATCTGCCACCAGGGTCAGACTTGATGCCATGTGTATTTTTTTTTTTCATTAAAGGAGTGCAGATTTTGAGCCCGAGCTATTATTTCAGGTGACTTGAGGCCCTCCGGGGGCAGCAGTGAAATGGAAAAGAGCACGGCAGCCTGCTCTTGGAACTGATGCTCACTGAATCTGAAAGGTCATGTCATGTTTTCTGGCAATTGACTCAATGGGTTTGGATTCTACAACATAAGGTCGGGCCGTTTTCACTCAGCACATGTTTACTGGGGAATGTGCCTTCCAGTTGTTTTCACATTGACCTTATTACCCTGCCACACTGATGAGCCTGGCACAAAACCTCCTTTTTGTATTGCTCTGTGCACCACATTCCCTCTCCCTTTCCTGCCCAAAAACGTTGTTCCTTTGGGCTGCAGATGGAGGGTTTGGTGGATGCATTTCCCCCCCCATCCTAAACCCCTGCTTCCCATGCCTCTGCTCCAATAGATGTGCAGAAGCCTTTGGAAGGACAAGAGGGTGCCATGGGATTGACTGATGTTTGGTTCCCAGATTTAGCCATAGGAAAGCTGGGGAGGAGAGGAGACACAGGCTCTGGGCTGTAAACTCAAGCAGGAGGGTTCAGGGCACCTGATGTAGCATCCCTTCCCAGTGCTCCTGCTGTAGAGTTGGAAACACTGGGAAGGCTCACAGCCCAGGGCTGGGATGGGCTCCACGCTGAACAATGTTAAAAGGGATGGAGGCTGCACTTCCCTCTCCTCCTGGTAAATCTGCTCCCTCGTGCAAAATAGACTGGCCGAGCTTTACGGGGATAAATAAAATACTGCTGCTATTTCTGCAGGCACATTGGCAGCTCTCTCTCCTTGCAGCCACAGAAGTTCTTGTGCTGGGAACACAATATGCGTCTCCACCACCTTTTCAGGCTTAAAAAAGTGTTATGGGCTTCTGTCAATTTTAGGAGTTATAAATTAAAGACGAGGAGTTTATTATTACTTGGAACGCTCCCATGTCTTAAGCAGTTTGAGACAAAAAGGAGCTCAGACATTTGGAAAAAGTCATTGATAGAGGGAAGGAAATAAGCCCGTGAGTGCTTTCTGGTGAATGCATTGCTTAACCTTGTCCTGCCACCCACTTGTCAACCCTGGCTGCCCCAAGAAGAAAAAAATGCTGCAGTGCTTCATCATTGTTTGAATATTGCTCTTTCAGTAAGGTCAGAGCAGACTTGCAGCAAATCCACAAGTCAGAGAGGGAGGCACACTGTGATGTTACATGGGAGTGTCAGGACCTTCAGAGATGAGAGGTTTGGTTCTGGCTTGGACTTTGCTGTCTGAGCATGGCACTGACAGGTTATTTTTGGAGACAACTTCACAGTCTGCTGATCAGAAACACCGTGTAAGACCTAGGGATCAGTTATTACCTTGGGCATGTTTCTGTCAATAAAATGAGAGCCTGCTTTGAGAGAGGCTTCCAGAGTGGCTGTTACAGCCACCAGGGTGAGGGCAGTGTCAGTGGTCCTTGCCACTGACCAGCTTGACTTCAAAGCAAAAAATGTCCTAGTCATTATTTGCCATCAGGATAGCTTCTGTCTGTGTGTGTTGCACTTCAGGAGGAAACTTGCTGGAGAATTGTGCAGGAGGCTTTCTCGATGCTGTGGGTTGACTGGATTCCTAGTGCAGCCATCTCCTGTATCACTGCAGCCATCTCCTCTATCACATGCTCCGTGCTGGTGGTTTCAGTATGTATTTTCAGGGTATAAAGCACCATGCAGATATATCCAGTGTAGCACTGGACCAGGATCATAGAGCTGTGTCAGCCTGTTGCTGTGTCCCAGATCCACACACAGGCTAACGGGCTGATAATTGCTGAGGAGGAGGAGGGTTAACACATTGGCTCAGCTCAGGAGGTGCTGATCATGCTGTGTAGACGCACCAGCCTGTTTGGCACCGGCTTCATTGCCACAAAACCAGTGGGCAGTGTAGAAGAGCCTGTAGAAATCATGGCAGATTGTTCCCAAAAACTCACTCAGGACGTGGCTGGTCATGCAGTTTTTAGAACCTTAATTTTGTGAGACGTGCAAACCCGTCTGATTTTTGCAAGTTCATCTTGTGTAAACCACTGCCTAACTTAAACCCTCAAGTCTTAAACCCTCAAGTCAAGCTTTCTTGAACAAATTCCTGGCTTTTGTCTTCACATGGTGAACGCTGTGCACTGTAAAGCATGGACTGTGCTAGCAGAGCAGCTCTAGAAAATGCTTCTAAAATTGTATTTGTTAAAGTCTGGAAATTAGTATTCATCTCAGCTACAGGACCGAGGCAAGGCTTGAGAAACACATGTCCATTTTAAACTGGAATGGAGAGTCTGTGATACGCTGGTTCTGTGTGAATTTCCCTTGTTTTACAGTCATATCCATTAGTTTATTTGCTTTGATTCCTATAGTTCCAAACTGTTTTGCCAACACTTTTGTAGTGCTGCATACATATTCACTTCGAGTGGGAGCCATTTTAATGGATCAGCCTGCTGATTTCACAGGAGCCTGAAGGGTAAAACTCCTTGGAAGAGTATTCAAAACTCAAGTAGTTTGTGTTGGAAGGAAAAATCCAGTTTAAACGGTGCAATACCCTTTCTTAAATAACATTGCAAATGCCCTGTGGCTGTTCTGTTCTCACTTTAGGTGATGGCTGTGGATTAAGAGCCTGAGGCCTTGGCCAACATCTATAGGCAAGGCAATGCATCCCCAGGGCCTAATTCAAGGAAAGTTGTGCAGGTGTCATAATTAGCAGTTTCCTGTAAAAGCTCCACAAATAAGCTCTAATCCTCAAGGCACTAGCCTCCAAAACCCCTTGCAGATTTGTTTTCAAACCCAGTTATATTCATCTGTAACCTTTTTTTTTTTTTTAATTGCCCAAGCTGCACATTTAACTACCTTGGGCCCACTGGTTTAGATTTTGCCGAAAATCAGATGTGAACAGGGATTAATGGTTCCAGTTGCTCACACTGCCTACCCACCGTGCCCAGTGCAACTTGCCCTTAAATGAGGCTGAGGTGTACAATAGTTGAGTCAGAGCTGAACGGAGAACTTTGGTTTCCTCTGTTACCCCTCCTCGCCCTTCTAGGCCAATAAACATGTCATAAAGGGAGGAAAACGTGTGAAAAGTTAGGAAGCAAAACACAACCCTTAATGGTCTCTACATGTGCTGCAGCCGCCTTCAAGTGAAAGTTGAGGTACCAGATTTTTTTAGCACTTGGACAAAGCTCCCCCCTCCCAACCACAACAGAGCAGGGACTCCCAGCACAAGCATTCCAGGACAAAATAACTTTGGCAGTGCACGTGTGTGTGTGTGTGTGTGTGTGTGTGTGTGTTCATCTGCAGAGAGGGAAAAGAGAGGGAGGAGTGTGTTAATTGCAGTGTGAGCACATGTCAGGCGGGGAAGGGAAAGTTTCTCAGATCCCATGATCAGCAGGGCATCTGAGGACTTTAATGTTTTTCACAGCACAATAAAACTACCAGTGCCAGCTGGAGTCTCCAGCCAAACCGTATGCCTTGGAGCTTAGATGTTTCACATCACTGAAGGCTACATAATACTTTCAGCTGGCATTGCCTTCCGTTTGATATGTCTGGGGATGGAGATAGTTAGTTAAATAATCACATGAGCCGATGTGTTAGCTCAAACAATGGGCCCTCCCCCCTCTTGCCAAACACATTTTGGGAATATTAGTTTGGGAAGAGGGGCACAAAAGCTTTTCATCCCCGTTTTCTTGATCTGTTCCTTTCTTTGTTTAGCCTCTAAGTGTTGACAGGTTGTGATGATGTTACTTCTCTTGGCGTGAATTTTTGTGAGACGAAAAGAAGGATCTGGTCAGGTTTTTTCAAACAGATCAGAGATAAGTCAGAGAGAAATGAGAGCTTTAAGGCTTGTTTATTCTGAAGGGGAGAATTTAACCTCAGTACTGGATACTGTGGATTAGGGGGGTTGAATAGGAAACCATTTAAAATAAACTCAGTATGTGTTATCTCTTCAAGTTGCAAGTAAAAAACCCAGGAGTTATAAACATGCAAAGCACATGGCAACAGAATCATAATTTTCACTATTTAAATTTAAATAAAATATACTTTGGCCAACCAGGAAAAATCCTTGGCCTTCAAAAGTCCCTTTAAACTGTGAAAGCAGTACCTGGGGTACTGATGTACTTATGGAAATGTCTACCTGGTGCTGTGACTCAGCACAGGTTTTGGTCATGCCATTGTTTAGGTGATCATAAGCCAAGCAGAAATGGAGAGGGAGCTGCTGCAGGGACGTATGACCAATCATCACAAATAGTCCTCTAGCATTTTATTTTCTAGAGCCTTTGTTAAAGTTTAAGATGTGGTTTTCGGCGTTCCAAATGTGCAAAATTGTAATTCTGGAGACAGATGTATGGCTTTGTGGCTTTTGGTGCATGGAACGGGAGGTGATGGATAGCACGGGAAAGGGAAAAATAACACAGACAAAAATTTGTTCGGTTCATTTTGGAAGGGATGTCTGTGTTATCTACCAGATTTTACCAGTGTTTCTGGAACTGGATTTGTTTGGAAGGATGATCTTGCACAACAAAGATTTGTGGATCTGACAGAGGCTCTGGAGAGACTTTGAATCAGCTCTGCCAGGACAAGGAGCATCAATCGTGCAGCTGGTTGAGAAGTCCAAGGCTCAAAGAGGGTCACAGAAGCCAAGTTCAAGAACACCTGGATACCCCAAAAATGCCCCTCTGTGTGCCTTCCTGGAAGGCAGTGAGGCACCTGACTTTCAGAATAGGGGTTTTTCACTGAATGCAAGAAACGTCCATCACACCAATGGAAATTTTAACAGAGAAAAAGTGTTTTGAGGAAGCTGCCCTGCCAGAACCTTAAAAGTAGGAGCAAGTTAGAGCTTCTCTGGTGAGCTCTAGGAAGAGAAAAGAGGAATGCTATTGGGATGTAATGAATCCCACTCTGAGTTTCCGTATGCAAAACTGTTCTTGTAGAATTACTGTGTTTGTCTGCATAGGTTCCTAAAAGTCTGATACCTTTCACTCCAGGTGATCTCAACCAGCCTTCTTACAGTTAAAATAACAGTAGATGGTCCTTACTCTTGTACCTTTATGTGTCACATACAGCAGAAAACCTGAGCAGATGGAGAGGAACAGATTCCAGCTCAGCTGGGCACCTGCAGGGCAAATGTAACATCTTGTGTTCATTTCCTCTTTACACTTTGGGAATAGCAGTAGGAAGGCTTGGGTGGTGGGAAAGATTTTCCTGTGGAAAAGAATAAGGATGAAGGATAATTTAGGATTTAAGTATCTACTTTTATTCCTGTAATGTACGTTACAAATGAGTAGGCAAGAGATAGGGTTCCCTTTTCTTGCTGGGATGCTAAAATTGGGGAGTTTTGTCTAGTTTAATTCCCAGCCCAGAAACCACAAGGAGGGCAGACTGCTGGGATTTGCTCTGCATGTGGTAATGCAGGAAGGGTAAGATGTGTGAAATGCAATGGTCCCTCCACTCTCCTGCTTACCTGGTGCTGGAAAGGGATTTTACATAATAAATTCCATACTCCTAAATGGAGCCTTTGCTTTCAGAAGTACTGAACTACCTTATCATCTGCATCAGCAGGATTGTCTAGCTGTGTCTTTTCTTTCTTCTACAGTTTTCATATGAGGATTTTGTAGGAACCTTGACAATCTAGACAGATGACATAAAAGAAGCCATCTAGCTTGGTGCATTCTTGAATTTGCTTCTATTTATTTCTTTTATGTCTCTAGACTTACTGTTGCTAAAACATAAGTTGTAAGTGTGCACTTTTCACTGACAGAGAATTTTCTTGCAAACTTCTGACAAAGTGGTAAAACCTGTTGTCTTGTCCCCACTTTGTTGTACAGTGCTGTGTGAGTGCATGTAACCCATGATGATGCACTGGGATCTCTAAACTGATGTTATGCAAACAGTTCTCCACCTTCTTGTTTCTTTTCTGTGCAGGAAATCACTCTTATAAACAAACACAAATTGTTGCTATAATTCTGTGACACACTGAGACTATTGACACTGCCTGTAAATGATTAGGTTAGAAGGGGAGTTCCTCTTTGCTTCCTATATAATCAATGGAGAAAGCTGAACTTGCTTTTAATATCAGGTCTTAAGTCACACTTTGAAAAAGCCAATGTCTTTCCACTCTTAGTTAATGAATGCAATCACCCAGGTGAGACACCTACAGTCCTGCTAAATTTAGGTGGTGCCCATGCCTCCATCTTTCAGTTGTATCTGTCCCCACCACATCTGTCTGAAGAGACTGAAACATTCATCTAATTACAAAGGGAATTTGGTGAAGAGAATGAGGGGTTTCAATGAAGAAAGCACATCAGGCTTTGTTTGAAGTTGTTAATCTCCCACATCAGTGGCTGCTCAGTGCCTGCATTGCTGACTACAGTGTGTCACACAATGAAACCACCTTTGCACGTGCAATCACAAGCTCTCTTGATTTGTAAGGTATGATGTCATACTTAAAAAAAAAACATTAAGAGTTATGCAGGAAGGACAGGATCCTTCTCATTTCCTGGCGGCCCTTCAAGCCTTGACCTCGTTCCAGAAAGAAAACAACCTGTGAAAACATCAGCTTCTGTCAGCAACTGCAACTGAGGGAGCAGCATGTGCTCCATGTGCTGGAGGAGCTGTGAAAACCCACAGAGCACCATGTGCTTGTACTTAAAAAGCAGCTGTCCTTACACCTCCACTCCAATGGCAGTGTAAGTGTTTACTCAATGTTCTCCAGCCCCATGGTGTGGGCACTGGGAATGCCACAGGTGGAAGATGGGTGAGACTTTGGAGCGTTGGAACTTCCTCCCCACAGGTTTTCAGCAGTTGCACAAACCATCAAAGACCTTGCCATTCAAGGTAAATATTAAAGTGATCAATTCCCCCCTTCATCTTCCACCTGGAAGTTAGTGAAGGACAGCAGCGGGAGAGAAGTTGGCGAGGTGGTGCCACATCACACAGGTCTGAACAAAGGACCTGGGATTGTCTCAGTTCACCCTTGATACCTGTCTGGAACCGGGAATATCTTCTTCAAACTTCAGCAGCTTGTCACACTAGGCTATATTATGTCCAGTTATGTCACTCTGGAACCCTATCAGATGCCCTTTATATATTTGCACTGACTGATTTAAAAGGGTCAGTCAATGAAATCAATGGCAGTGAACATGGGGCAGCAAAAAAGAAACACTTTCTCACACAGCACAGGAACTTGCTGTCACAGGAGGTTACGGAAGCAAATGCTGTGGGTGAATATCTGTTTAGTGAGATTGCTGATCTTCGGAAAAAGTTGCTCATACAGAAGTATCTCTGTCTCTTCTCTCTGCCATTGTTTCTTGGTCCTGCCTCTCTTTTTTTTTCTCTTTTTTTTTTTTGTGTAGCACAACATATGTTAAGGGGAATTTGTTTTGTTCTGAAACTTGAGGCACGTGTTGCTTTGACAGGAAGGTCAATGGACTTTGTGCCCCGCCGAGCATGAATTGGGGCAAATATGATGTTCCAAAACCTACTGTTGTCTCTTTAGTGCAAGAACATTTTTTTGCCCCTACGTGATCTACACTAAACATCCCCTCTCTGTCACTACATTACTGAGAAATTCTGTGCAGCAAAAGGTACCTTCCAATGAGTGCACAATGTTCCTCTTGAAGTGAACAATAAGCCATTTCCCCTGAGTTCCATAATGAAAATGCCCTTTTGAATTCCTAAATACATGCTGTGTTGAGTAACTGTTGACAACTTTGAGTTATTCAGTACCTCTCTGCATCTACTTGAGCTCTTCGGAAGTTCATGAAGCCATTGTGATAGAGTGGAAGTTATCCTGCCCTGACCTAGATGCTGTTTTGCTCCAGGCTCAGTGTGTCCCTTGTTATTAATCTTATTGTAGGAAGCCTTGAATAACCTGACTGGAGTCTCTCAGTGATGAACAGTACCAGGTTATGCTCCATTTTGGTCGTGAACTCTTGTACATGAAAATACCCTGGGAATGTTGGCTTTGACTCTATGTATGTGCAGAATTATGAACCCCACAGTTTCTGCCTTCTGAATTTACAGGGATAAATCTTAAGTTTAGTGGAGAATTCTACTTTTTTTAAATTTTTTTTTTCTCTGTTACTGAATTACCTTCTAACTAGTTAAACAAGTCCTAAAGAGCCTGTAGGAGCCCTCCTCATACAGGTTTTCCATACTGTCTCTCTGAATCTTTTCCTATTCTATTAGACCCCTTTCTGACAAGAATTGTCATCATTGGAGAAAAGGTGGGATCCTCTTCTTGTGGGTTTTAATTCTAAGGATGTCCCCTCTAATATCTGCATGTCTGCCTTTGTGTTCTGAAGAGTCCTGTGTTGGTGATGAGGGATAACCCTCACTAGGTTATTCTTCATCAGTGTTTTAGGAAACAGAGACAACCCAAAGGAAGATGAAGGCAAAAGCTCCAATTACATCATGATCACAAAGCCTTGAAAATGAGCTGGAGCTGATGATGTTTTTTAAATTGGGATATACTGATGGCCTTAGCAGGTTTCATCCCTGAGCCAGTTTTACAAGCAATCCTTTAGAATTGTTTCAGCAGGCCCTGCTAACCAAGGAGCATCTGCAGTGTGGCTGTGCAATGCACAAGGTAAACTCAGTTTGTTTTCTGAACTCTGGTTTTAGCCATCTGCAACCATTTATCTTGGTTCCATCCCTTTGCACACAAAACACTGTAAAAATGCAAAAGCCTACAACTGGCACAATGTTATTTTTCTGCTGCCAGCACATCCCCAGAATGTGGACTTAGTGCCCCAGGGTGTTTTTTTTTCTACGGGAGACTTCATTCCATAGCAACCAAAACACATTTGGATCCCAAAAAACATCCTAAGTATTAAAAGACTCTGGCTTGTCTGCTACTAATGGAATCCCCAGCTCCTATGCTACTTGTTAAAACCCTTAAACTAATAAGGCACTCATCCAAACTCTGACCTTGGGCTGACAAATACATAAAATAATCCAAACCCGATCGAACTCAGTTTAAAAATTGAATTCTGGCACAATTAAAAAGATAAATAGCTGAAACTTGAAAATAAAGGCATAGCCTAAAATAATGTTCACTATTTAAAACTTGAAGTTTTCATGGCAAAGACAATTTTTTAGCTTTACTACTAGCACGGGAAGTTAGTCTCACTCTTACTTAGCTGAATAAGATGACATCTCTTGAATAATTTTGAAAAGCAACCCTGGCATTAAGGGCCAATAAAACCTGGGGTTGTTTCCATTAATAACCTTCCCTGATTAAATGAGAGAGAGATAAGGAATAAAAGGTCATTATATGGATCACCCTGACTATCTTTTCTCTGCTTCTGAATCTTCTTTGGGAGTTTGAAATGTTATTGCAGATTTCAGATTTAGGGACAAAACATGAACAAACAATGCCCCAAACTGCTGCCTGCAATTCTAATCAGCCCCATGCCACTGGGCTTACAAAAGGAATTTCTGACTTTTTTTCCTCACAGCTGAATTCTTTTCCAGTCTCAGTTGTGTTTGGGGACAATCCACAGGTTGGTGATTTAGGCTGCTCTGTGAGGCACCTGATCTTGACTCTTCTTCTGAATTCTTTTCAGTGCTGGCTGGGTAATACTTGTATGGAGTTACAGCAGCTGTTGTAACCCCTTTTCCACTTCACCAGGCATGGAGGTGTTTCAATTTCCTCAACCATCCTTCAGTCTTGGGGTAAGACAGGAAAACACATCGTCTGTCTCATTTATTCTGCGTACTCTGAACACTGTGCTGAAAAGATTGCCAATTAGTAGGAGCTCATTGCCAATTATTAGAAGTTCTGTGAGGTCTTAGTTCCCAAAACACTGTATTCAGCTGTCCTTTTCGGTCTCTGCTTCTTCAGAGCCCACTACTCACATTATCTCAGCAGTCTGGCTCTGAGCTGCTTGGTTGTTCCCTCCATGTTGGGTTGTATTTTCCTGTTTTGAAGTGCCCTCTCCTTGCATCACAGCCTTGTGTTTCCACTGCTTTGCTTCCCTGACTTGCCCAGCACTCCTTGCTGGAACATCTGTACTGTACATTCATTTCTGACCCAAAAATCCAGGGGAAGATTAGACTGCTCCGTGACAGTGCTGATACAAACCTATTTCTGTAGAAATAACAACAGTAATAAAGTAATGTGTTCTCTGCAGAGGCTTTGCCAAATGTAGTGTTGTGACTGGCTATTTATCAGAGCTAGAAGCTATTTATTTGTGATGTTATCCACACCATCTTTTTTTTTTCCCCAGGAAAAGGACATTTCTATTAAAGCTTTCTTTTATTAAACCCCAAATCTCCACAGAACTCTTCCACATCCAACATGGGAAATTTTTAGCCAGTTCTACTTTATCTATATCTGTAGGCTTTATTTACTTGCTAATATTTGTTGCTATGTGTGATGTTTTAGTCCTACTTAATTCAAATTATAACTAAGGCACTTGGAAGACTTGTCTCAACTCCCACCTTTGCCAGAAATTGAGCACTCTCAGTTCTTGACCCTGAAATGAGGGACAGAAAGAATTCCTGTGTCATCTGGTGATATTAGAAGATGATTTCTCAAGCCTTTACACCTCCCCTCTCTCATGATGTGTGTGGTACCAAACTCAACAGAATTTCTGCTGTTGGTTCTTCTGTGTGCTGTGGTAACCTGAGCAGTGCTTAAATAAGGCAGGATGGGGTGTGCTTTTAGTAAAGGGTGAAAAGTGAAGATGGCTTTGCCTTTCCTTGAGAGTGTTCCACTGGTTAACATTGATAAGCTCTTCAGAGTCAGGATTCTCACAATCTTCTTTCAGAGGTAGCCAAAATCAGGGACGAAAGAGGGCAGTGGATTGCACAGCCCCTGGCAGGATGTGCCAAGAAGTTTGGCATCCCAGTTTGGTTTGTAGTATTTATTTCACTGCAAAGTGGTTTCATGGCAAGCAGTTTCTTGCTGTCAGAGGCACTTTGCATTCACATCATAAATTACTATGAGCTCTGACAAGACCTTCAAATCTGGTTTCCCCTTTCCTCGCCCCAATGTGTTACAAAAATGGCTTGATGGATATTTTGAAAGTTGACAGGCCAGTAGATCTTTCTGAACTGAAGTACATCCTGGTTTTATTGGCATCACAGAAGCCAAGAGGGAGAAAAGGGAATAATGTGAAAAGGTGTTCAAGGATGTTTTTTTTTCTACAGCCACAAACCGTGAGCTCTTGAATATTATCCTTGAAGAGAGGAGAAATCTGTGTTTAAAAACACAGTTCTGATATCAGTGAAGCTCTGTTGAAACTATAACTTCCTGTGGTCTTTTAATTTTTTTTTCTTTATGACATTGTTTCATTTTGTACATACTTTGTATATTTAAAGCAGAATGATTCTTACTAATTGATTTTTAACTGTTCTCTCCCTGTTGCCTTGGAATCTTTTCCAGTAATGTGTGTTCACTAACCCTGACTATTCAGAAATAATACTGACATTAGACTGTGATTTTAATTTTCTAATCTTAGTCCTCCTTTGGGTTGTTGGTTTTTTTCTTTTTTTTTTCTCCAAATGTATAATTTATTTGGTTCATTGTTGTACATCAGGAAGATGCCTGAGCTCTTGATTATCTTCTTGTCATCAAACCAGAGCGCATGTTCTTCTTATGAATCTATGCTTTGATGTCATTAAAATTGCATTTTCCCCTTAGAAAAGATTTTCTTAAAGTTATCATTTCTTTTGACATGAATTTAATACATTAGACATCACTTTTATTAATGTAGCTGGATGCAACATATAATAAAATTCAGTGAGGTCAATGCCTAGCAAAGAATTTTATGAGAGAAGGCATTTGAAATGTGATTTTTAAAAGTATCTATTTATTTCCTTATCAGTGTTTCTAATAACAGTTTGGCACAACTGACAAGCTTGAGTGTACTCCTCAATTTAAACCTTAGTTCTAATATCTTGTGGTCTTTCAGCTTCAGCTGCCTTCCTGCTGAAGGCAGTGCTTGAACATGTTCTGACTGCAATAGCCTCCAGAAACGGGGGTTTTAGTAGGATAATGAATCAGGTAAGGGCAAGGGGAAATCCACAGCGTTTACTGGATGTTTCACCTGAACAGAATCTGAGTAGGAACATCAGGGTGTGCCCCATGACCCAGAGTAGTGATGTTAATAGTGCTTTAAAGGAAACCAGCACCTGTTTTATGGGATACAGGACATAAAACCCTGCTGTTCCCAGTATGGTTTGGACAGCAGCGTTGTCCCCCATGCTTTGTGAAGAGTGTTGTGTGCCCTTTAGTGTCCCTCTGGATCATCAGGAGAAATCCATATTGGATGAGTTTTTAATTTTTCCTTTGAAGAGTGTCATCTCCAGTATCAGCCTCACTTATCATAGTGCTGACACACGGAATCTTCTGGAGCTTGGTTTAGAGGGGAATAAGGAGTTACCAGTCAGCAATGTCAAAACTTTGTTTCCAGATTTTCTTTCTTAGGTACTTACAAAAAAAATCCTAATGCGTAGAAATGTGAATATGAAACATTACTTAGGTAAAAGGAGAAACTTTTCCTGGAATTGGTGTAGTGGAGTATCAGCAGATGGAGAACAGAGCCCAGCCCCTGATATTTGCCTGCTGAGAATCCATCCTGTTTTGTGCTTTGCTACCCTTTTGTTCTGTAAATCTAAATGGAGGCTTTTCTTGTATTTTTTTCTTTCTTGATTTTGTTTGTTGCCTTGGCACTGCAGATTATAAGACTGGACAGCTTTCATAAAGCCCCTTGAGATGTCTCAGCCTGATGAGGTGCTAATTAAATGGAAGTTGTTGAAGTGGGAGAGGGAGTGAGAGTTCAGGGCTACCTAGTTTATACACTGCTTTAATTGATGACTTCAGTGAAGCTGAACAGGAAAACTTCAGACACTTATGAAATCACAGAACTTATGCTAACTCCTAATAGATAATTCTCAAAGCCTTATTGGTTCAGTTGGCATGAATCCTCAAATGCCAGGGATGGATCTTAGGTAAGATCTCTTGAGTCTCCAGGAGTGTGTAAAAACAGTAGCAGTTCCAAGGTCTTGGGTATAGAGATTGTCCTTCCTGCCTTCAGCACAGTGACAAATTTCACCAAAACTGTCCTCACTTTAACTCTTTTTTTGTGGCTGCATTTCATGTCTCATGCTGCTCTTAGCACTCTGCACAATCAAAAGGCCTTTGTTTTGTCTGCTGTTGAGAGCCAGCTGAAATTCTAAGGTCCAAGGAAGCTATTCAACAGATTTACTTATTCATATCTCTAGTCTCTTAACAGTTCCTGGAATCATATCTCACATTTGGCTTTTACATCTTACTTTACATAATGATTTAAGGTCACTCAGAATGCATCACTAAATGTCACGCTCTTCAAATCGTAACTGCAATCAAAAAAAATGTTACTTTTTCTGAGCTCTGTAAGGAGGAGACAGAGCCACTTATGCTCAACTGGTGCTTTGTAAACAAAGTTTTACCCTTGGGGTAGTCAACATAATGTCTTTAAATGATGATGGAGATCACAACTTACTAGGTAGTAAAAGGGACAGGTGAACACCCCTTACTCTGAAAGCTTTGTATGAAGCTGTATGTGAAGCTCTGAAGCTTTTTGTGAAGGACTTGTGTGGGGTTTTTTTTGAAATTAGTTTGTTTGTTAAAACTGGGTGTACGATTTAATGCAAAGTAAGTGGAGTAAGAAGATGAACTTTGTAAACTCCTTGAAGGACATGAATTTGTCTCACTGAGGTGAAAAAAGAAAGAAGGAAAATGGTAAACTGATTGAGTCTTTGTTTTGAATTTGCTTTGAACTCTGGAGGGATTTTGCCTGTTGCTGAATTATTTCTTGCCATGCTATGTATATTAAAAAATCCAACAATTTAATATTTGGTTTTATATCTCAGCAGTATTGGGAGCACTGATTCTGTAACAACCCTAAGTTTGTCAGAACTGGCTTTGCTACATAGAGAGGGCTGGAAAATGTAACACAGCCCATCTCTGTGCTTAGATCTGAAGCTGGAACTAGGAGACATGGATAGACAAAAGTGGCTTTGCTTACTGTGGCCTCTCAGCTGGAGGGAGTGGTTTGACCATCTGTAAATATATCTTCAGTGATGCTGGCTGAGAAGGGCATCTTCCCTTTATATGTATAATCCAAGAACTAAAGAGTTTTATTCTGGCATGTTAGAAAGATCAGTGTAAACAGTGGGTTGAAATGGCACAACCACAACATGTCATGTCAAAACCCAGGAACAAAAGTCAGATGAAATTTGGGAGTCCCCTTTGAATCTACCACTGTTACTGGAGTTTGGGTCTTGCTTTAGTATGTTCCCTGCTCCCTGCAGGACCTGCACCTCCCCATCATCTTGTCTTCTTAGTGATGGATATTACATTTGCACAGAGGAAAAAACAACCACATTATAGTGAGAGGAAGCCAAGTGTATTTTTTTTTTCTCAACACTGTTTTCAGGACCTGAAATCTGGTAGATACAGGGGCCCAGAGCTGTTACATGAGGACAGGATCGATTCAGTCAATCAGAGGGAAAACCTACTGTCAGACTCTGAGACCTTTAACCTGCTCCTCAGAATTATTAGAACTCCCAAATCTCTTTGCAGGCCTTTTCTATTAGACAGATATTCCCATGTTTTGATTTTTTTGCTCCAGAAGTAATTTTTTTTATAATTACCTTCATTGAACTGCACTTACCATCTGTGAAGTGAGAGGCACTTAAATGATTTATTAGCCTGAGTTCCTAAAATGTGCTGAACAGCATGGGATTGATCTGGGCTAGTGACAACCAGAGGATACATGACAATGGGTAGGTGGCCAGTGTTTGATGGAGCATCGTGCTGTGCTGTGGGGTCTTGCTCTGTGGGAGTGTGTTGGCTCCCTTCCAGTTGTACAGTAGATCAATAAAAGGCAGGTGTGCCTGGGCTCAGAAATACAAAGAAATATCTTAAAGCACTGTTTTCCTCTTGAAGAAAAAATCATGGGGCACTGTACCTCTTGTTTCTGAAATACTCCCTGCCCCCACCCCATAGAAGCCTCCATAAAGCTTTTTGGCAGCAAAGAAAAGCTTTCTAGAGTGCAAAAATTGATTTGCATTTGTTGTCTTCTGTGCACTGATTGAAATCCTGAAGGCTGATTTTGGTCCTCGCTCTGTTTCTTCTCTTGGCAATAGTATCCATGATATGTAAGATGCTTTCCACAGGCTGCCCTCAGCCCTGTACAAGGTGGTTAATGCTCAGTGGGGTTCAGCACAGAGAGGAGCACAAAGCTGAGCTGTGTGGATCCAGCTATGAATATCACTAGCAGGCAGTGAAAGGCTTAGGTATAAGCACTGCTTAAGAGGAGAATATGGTTCCTAGCTAAGTAGGAGATGGGAAGGAGGAGTGTCTGCCTTTCATGCAAGCAAAATCCTGTCTCTGGTAATAGGCAGGGGCTCCTGTCTTACATCTCCAGCTGCATTCTCATCTGAGCAGAGGCTGTGAGACCCTGCTACTCACAGTGCTTCCCCATGTAGCAGAGACTCACAACTTCTGCTGACCTCAGAACCCAGCAGGAGCTGAGATGAAGCAGCTCCAGCCCTTCACAGTGATGAGATGCCACCAAGCAGCTGATCTCGCAGATGCAAGTGACTGCAGGTGAGCCAGAGCCTGCTCTGTGCAGATTGCCTGCAGGATCTTCACAGGAACGTTGGCAAGGAAGAGGAGGTTGCCAAGCTGATTTCAGTGATGTGTTCCTGCTGAGGGTTAAGCATCTGCCTCCTCCCTTTGCTCAGCACAGACTGAGAGAGTGAAAAATCCAGTACAGACACTGTATTAATCTTTCTCTTCACCCCCCAGTTTAACATATGCAGAGAAACACAGGACTGAGCTTAAAAGGAATAACAAAAGGGATGTGTTGGTTTAGTCCAAGCCATGGAATAGCTTGGACCAGCTCTGTCATATAACAAGAGGGTTCCAGGTCTGGCTGTGTGTTGCAGCAGTGAACAGGAGCTGTCCTGTGGCTGGCAGCTGGCAGAAGGATGACGTGAGGGGCTCTCTGAGGACAGTTTGCAGTAGCAGATAACTCAGTGGCTGGAGTGATGCAAGTTGACAGGGATCAGCTACAGACCCACCCCAGGGTGTTTCTGTGCCCCCAGCACTGCCCTGCAGCCGGGGGTAACACAGCCCCCATGGTGTCCTGCCTGGCAGGGGAGGCACTGCCATATGGAGGGCACAGAGCAAACTCAGGCAGCAAATGAGCCAAGAGGGGAAAAGGAGGTGTGAGGAGATGTTCGAAGGCTGCATGGAGAGGATGGGGTTGGTAGGGAGTTCTCCCTGTGTCTAAGGCTCAGCTTTACATTTGCAAGGTGGTTAAAGGCCTGGGGGTGAGTAGGAGGAAAGCCCCACCAGGGAAAGTTGTGCAGTGCCTAGGGTCTGCTCTGAGCTCCTGAAATTTCTGGGATTCAACTGTCATTTAAAGCTGCACAAACTGGCATAGCTGTTACTGTGTTTGTACTCTGTACTTAGATGATCTTGAGCCAAGTTTTGGGATCTGAACATCCATATCCACCTAGATACAGGGCATTCCTCTGTCTTCTAGTGATTGTTTTCAGCAGCCCAGTTGCACCACTCTTACTTGAAGCAATATCCAGTTTCACGTGCCAGACAGTAGATGTTGATGAATTTGTTCCTCCGCTTTTTCCACAGTTATCTCTCCTAAAACAAAGGTTCTCTTGTCTTGCACTGCCTGCACTGGAGCTGCTTCTCCTCTATCCTGAACTGCCCCAGACTTGGAGTTAGTTCAGATTCAGCATCGTGTTTATGAGGGGTGGGAGAGGTGAGTCTCAGTTACCTTGAGGAAGCACAAAAAGAGTACGGGGAAAAGAAAACTTCAGGTAATGTTCCTCTTCACTGGCTTATCCATCCATATGCCCTAGAGTGGCATGTGGCCAAAAGGAGTTGGTGAGGCAGAGACAGATGGCAACATGTGATCTGGAAGGAGCACAGGGTTTGACACCCAGTCAGAGAAACTAAACCAGAGCCTAAACACTCAGTTCTTTTAGTGTAGTTGACGTTGCCTGATTCATTATACAGATATCAAGATTCAGGCTGGCCTCTATTCCAAGGATTAATTTTAGTTTCCTTTTTATTTTGAATCTGGCCTTCTGTCATATAGTGCTGTTCCTTCTGACCTCCAAAGGAGTGAGTAGGTTTATTCACAGTGGACAAATAGCCCAGAGGAGCCAAGTGGTGGAGAGGACAGATCTTCCCAGGTGGCATTGAAAATTTAAAGGGTCTTCCAACCAAAACTCAGATCTTGTCCCTTTTATTTCACAGATCCTCCCCTGGCTCCTGGACCTACAGCCCAGGCTGAGGAATTGATGTACCAGTGGAGATGTGTTTGCTGGAGAAATTGTTCCTGAGATATGGTTTCCTGAGGGACACAACACATTCCATTCCTGGGAGAGTGATGGGCACATCTCAGGTGAGAGGTGCAGGACTTAACAAACCTCCCCGAGCTTGGCAGGGCTCCATGCAGGAGGAAGTATGATTGGAGAGGAAGGATTGCTGCCAGCTTTGTTCAGAGTTCACTTGTGCTGTCCTCAGATTCTGAGGGCTTGGGAGTTCAAGGGAGAAAACAAAAAGTAAAAATAAAGTGAGAAACAGCTACAGAAAGAGAGCAAAATGTTTTTAAAGCTCTGCAACATCAACTCATGAGCGCTGAGTCTGCAGGGCACAATCCAGTGTAAACTGTCTTTGGGAGGATAGCTCACTTATGCTTAATAATTAAAGGAATGATCCTTTCCTGCTTGCTGCACTGAAGATTAGTGAGGTTTTATCTCTGCCCTGCTAACAGTGCCAGTGACATGTTCATAATGCTGTAACACATTTCTCTGCACATACAGCAGAGAAAAGGGCTCATGGCAATGGTCCAGAACCACTTAGATTGTTTTACCAGGGGCACACCAGAGACCAGGGAACCCCAGCAAGGAGCTGCTGCTTCCAGTCTGTAGCACCCCATGTTGTGACATTCCTCACACTGTTGTCCCCCCCCACGCTACTTGAGATGAAACAAAAAATCACTGTTTTTTTAGATATAAAAATCAGTTTAACTGAAGCCGGGGTCAGACTGCTGTCAGTGTTTTCAGATATATGTTTCAACTTAGTTTTGTCATCCTGTGAGCTGGAAAATTGCAGCTCTGGGTGAGATGAAGTCAGGATTATAAACTTTTATTTGTGAGTATGAAACAAAGTCTGGTTTGCTCAAATAAAGGTAATGTTGGGGTTTTTTTCCCTTCTTCTTTATAGTGCAATCCTGCTTCTCTATGCTGGTTTTAAATAATTCTGTTTTGCAAAACAGGAAGGCTCGAGAAATTTCAGAAATAATGCAGGAAAAAGCAGGCTTTCGTGCTGCTGATGTCTGTGGGATTCTGCAGCATCCTGGTGTGATGTGTGGGTGTGTGTGTCCATGTGCTTTTCTTGTCCTCGCCTGCATACACACACCCGCTCTCTGTATGAATTGATTATGTTACCCAAATACCTCCTAGGGAACTCTCTCTCTTTCTGGGGCTCTGGTACAATTTGTTCTTGAAATTACTCTAGGAATTGTCCAATCCTGTGTTAAACACCCCCACGCTGACACAGATACAGATTGAAAGCTGATAGGCATTAAAATGAAGTGGTGTTTAAGCGATTGTTTTTCTGCTCTCAGAATATTTTCTCCTCATAGTTCCTTTCTCAGGAGTGATGCAGATCCTGTCTTGAGCCAAGAGGAAGAACTGTGTGACCCCACATGAGGTCACTTAAAACCTGTGAATCTTTAATGTTAAACACAATAAAAACAGAGCTGTCCCAGCAGAGGCCAGGTCACCTCTGCTCAGTTCCACACTTCAGACACAGCCACTCTCAGCTCGTGGCACAGGTGCCAGATCTGGTTATCAGAGATAACACAGTGTGCACAATCCCAGAGGAACTAAACAGGGACAGCTGGCCCTGAGTGATGGGACTGCTGGACATCAGGGGATGCAGAAACCAAGGAGACGGAGTGGAGAAGCTCCTCAAAAGAGAACAGTTTTTCTTGTTGGCACAGGGAGAGGTGTAAAGACAAGGCTGTGCAGAGGTGTGAACTTGTAGACTCTCAGTTCCCCATGCCAGTCACCATTTCAAGTACTGCTTCCTCATCTCCTGGGGCAGGACACCTGCTGACTGGTAACCTTTCAATAACATATTGCCCACCTTGGTGTGTTAACTTCTTACCTAGTGTATTATTTCTGGTTTATGGAATTAATGCCTCTCCAAAACTGTCAGAGTCTCTTCTCCAGCTCAAAACACTTGCATTTAGCCTTTGCTCTCCTGATAGCATAGCAAATGTGTTGCATTCAGCAGTGCCAACCCGTGCATGCTGAACATGACCCAAATGCTAGTTAAAGGTGGCAGCATCTCCCAAGGGAGGCACTGAGTGCACCCAGGCACAAACCCTGCTTTTGTGCCTTAACTCTACAGCCAGAGCACTGTTGATGCATCTAGCATGGAGCAAATATTAGCCATTGGGCATTCCTCTCAGAATGTCTTCTCTTGTACATAGAGAAACCCACCCCATATTAATCTGATTTGGGCATAAATGGAGTGGATGGTATGTGGGGAGAATCTCTCGGGTTGTCTTCTGCCCTCCAACTCTCTGAAATACACATTTAGTTGATTTCCTCACCTCATGAAGACATTCCAGATTTCTCACTTATTAGATTTTTGGCATTTTGTATCATTGTTTTGGTTCTCATAGTTCTTTGCACAAATGGCACCTACTCTGTTTTCTGTCCTTCTCTCTGACTTGTTCTGTTCCTTGGTGTGTCCTCTATGTGGGGATACATGATTTCCATGGCTTTGTCCTCAAAGAAGCATCAGCCAAAGCTGTTTGTGCCTCTGCACTTGTTTGCTTCCCTCTGCTCTCCAGTGTAAAAGCCTGCTTGCAACTTTCCTGGTTTTAAATGCCCTTAATGCTCTTGGGCAATGCATCAGAGACATCTGTCCCTCTGGCATGGGCCTCCTCTCTTCCAGAAGTGTCCTCAGTTCCTGACAAATCTGCTCTTTCAACCTTCTTCTCAGCCAGGTATTAAACCTTGGCTTTTTTGCTTGTCTTTCTAATCCTTCATGGATTTACTGGGAGTGTTTTCAGAGAATACTTGTTGTCTCCAATTTTCTTTCTCAAAGCCTAAATTTTTCTTCCAGAATCTCTTTTCTTTTCTTTTCTTTTCTTTTCTTTTCTTTTTTTTTTTCTGCTTCTGTATATAATTTGTGCCAAAATGGATTAAGCTTTTCCCTGAAAAAGGCTTTTCCTCCTGAAAGCCAGTTCCTACTCCCATGAGATCTGCTGCCTTGGCAGTCAGTCCCCGTGTCATCCTCCCTGGAGTCACAGCCCCACCTGCCTATCTGCTGATGGTAGGAATCAGCTTCAAGCCTGGATAAAGGTTTCACAGAGGTGCCTCCTGTGTGACTGTGCAAAGAGCCCAGGTTTCAGCTGTGTGCTCTTCCTTGGCATTCCTGTCCTGGCTCTCGTGTTTCCTCGTCAAGTCTCTGCCAACAGTGCACAGACACGAGCCTTTGCTCAATATTCTGCATTTTAGTTAAACCTGGACAGCCCAATGCTTAAGTCCCGTTCTTGAGCACTGGCCTGACTGATTTGAAACCAGAATCAAGATTTGGAAAGATGTCCTGATTGCTTTTGTCAGAAGGCCTTGGGTTAATGGGCCATCCACTGTATATTCTGACTTCCAGCACTCCTGGAGCAGTAGCTGGTAGTTGTTCTACCAGCAGAAACCTCCAGCAGATGGGCACTAGGATGTCATGGACAGGCTCCACCTTATAAACACCTGGGAGGTGTCACAGCCTCACACCACCAGCTCTGTGGCTGATGCCTCACATCTCCTGTGTAGCAGGATGTGCAGCTGAGCTGTGAACTGAGCACGTGGGTGTATCCAAGGCAGTCACACATTCTGGTAGTCACTGATTTGCTACATGATTTGGTTTTCCAGGTGTGTGTTGTTGTAGAGTTTCTGACGATTTCCCATTGAGATGCATGGACTGTTAATTTTTATAAGGAGCTGACCCATAGTCAGACATACCTAAATCAGAAGAGCCTCTTAATCTAAACTCCAAAGTAGAATTTATGGTCTTTTCCAGTTTGCAGTCACTTCAAGGTCTTCAAGATCCTCTATTTTATGTGACAAATCTATGTCAGTGTGCAACTGCAGTTTTTTACATTTTTCTTCCTTTTTTATCTGCATTCTGTTCCCTTCCTCCAAGCTGCAGACTATGTATGGAGTCCCTGGCAAAGTCCTACCAGCCTTGAAGGCTCATTTGAATTCAGCAAACCCCATTGTCCTGCTGAGTGTTCTATCAAAGTGCCAACTCTGCTGCATTAACCCAGGAGCAGAGGAAACTGCAGCTCAGTCAATCCTTGGGCCACAACAGGTTTGTTTTATTTAATGAAGTTTGAGTCATTTTCTGGCAGAACTGGGCTGCAGTTCCAGCTGAGCCCTTTGGAGTCTGCACATTCTTCTCTGCTGCTCACCTCTGGGGTGTGCAGCCAAAAATGTAAATTAATGAAGACAAAGAGAAGAGGTGTTCCTGACACGGTTATTCTTCTCTCTTGTTAGGGCACTGATGCTCAGGCAGTACTGGCAGAAGCTGCAATATTATCACTTCACTCATCAGACTGAGATTAGTTTTTTTCTTGGGGAGATCTGTGGCAAGAAACTGTTGACCAGCTCAACATTTTCTAGAATTTCTATCTCTCAATAAAATCACTCTTTCCTGCAGTGCTTTGGTATGAAATACTGTAAATTTTCTCACGAGATTTTTTTTTTTCCTCTAGACATATCTAAAACATCAAAGGTATCTTGCTGGAAAAATAAGCCAAGAAACAATGGGTCAGCACTGGGGAGGTGCACAATGGGCACATGCCTGTGATGATATGGCCTGAGCTAATTTCTTTTTTAACTTTGCCATCCTTCTCTGTCTCATGTATTCATAAATAAGTTAAGTACTTTGCAATCTGTGGAATGTGTTTTTTCACATGACCACCATCTGGGCTGCTATTTCTCTGCCCTGTTGTACCTCTCTGTTGTTTGGGTTACTGATAGTTGTCTGTCTGGTACTGTTTGATTTTCACTTCCTCCCTTGGTCCTCAACAAGTTACAACTAGACACTTTCCCTAATTTTATCCTCGAGGTTTACACTTCTCTTAGCCCTGACAAATGTATCTGTTTGTTCTACAGTTTATTCCTGTCAATACACTGCAACTTTTAACAAGTGAGTGTTTGTCTGCAGGAGGGGATATCAATTAGGAATAACTCTGGATTATCACTCCATGGAAGCTCCTTTGCCCTTTGGAAATGGATGCAGAATGTTTGCACTGTTATTCCAGAATCTGTGTCTTGTCATGGAGCCTTCAGACATCCTTGATTTTTCTGTCTCCTACTTGAACTCAGTGCCCTGTATTGAACAAGTCTTAATTTCAGCCTTCATCAAACCTGCTTTCTCTTTCAGCTGAGATTTTTTCCGGGTGCAATGGTACCTGAGTTATGGTGGAGATCCATCTGTCAGACTGGCTGTGTGTTAAGTGCTTGCTGCAGTTGATGGAAACTGCTCCAAGATTCCAGGGACAATTGGGCCAGTCCCTGAGAAGACTGAACCAAACAATAACCAGCTGTATTCCCAGGCTGCCACTTCCTTAACCCTTCTTCTATTCTATTCCTCATCCCTGTAGTTATCAGAATATATGGTTTTTTTTTTCTTGAGCAGTGGGTTCCTATTCTGACTTTTATAATTCTAAGATGAGAACAGGTAGTTTTGAACACTGAGTCATTCTCTCATGCCCAACTACAAAATTTCTTCCCCCCAGCGAGGACAGGGAGTTCTGAATCTACCTGCAGGCCTTGGTTCTTGGTTTGGTGTGTGTCAGTGTGATGTGCTGCTCCATTTGGCTTGTTCTGCTCATGGGTAATTTAATAAGTGATAATCATGGCCTGCAAGGAATGCTAACCCTGATGTTCATGCCATTCCAGCTCATGTCTTCATTCTGTCTGGAAAAGCCACCGTGTCAGCTGTCAGTGGACTTTCTGGCCTTCCCTGCTTAAAATAGGCATTGTCCCTTCAACTCTTTTGTGTAGGTGAAAGGCATCATGCAAGGTTTTAAAATTAAATGTTTTTGTTTATGTATTAAATCTTAGGCAATGTTCTCTTCATTCCATGATGTAGGGGAAGAGATGTGTATCACAGGCTGTTGGTCTGTGGAAGGTGGAAGGCTGCCTGTGACTGAAGTGTGGTGTGAGATGTGCTTGTAGATGTGGGTAAAAGAGAGACAAGGGAATAGCTAAAAGCAGAGAGGAATCAGAAATGCCAGAGAAGCATCTGTAAACCCTGACTTCATTCCAGCAGTGAAAATCTGCATTACCTCCGTCCCTCATCCATGTCAAAATACCTGCATTCATTTTCATTACAAGGAAAACTGAAGTTGTAAGATTCCGTAATCACAGTAATAGCCAGTTTGGCAACATCCTGTCCACTGATCTCCAGCTCTTTCCTCTTCTCCTGTGAGCTTTTGGTTCCTCTCTACCCTCACCTTTATACTAATTCTTCCCATTCCCATTTGCCTTTGGCATTTACTGGCCCCTCACTTATAACTTGTTCAACTTTTGCTAGTCCGGACTATTGCTTTTAGGGAAGGGATTTGAACCTTGTGGGGCTGGAGAGGTGAAGTCTTGCTGCACATCACTAAGAGGTGGACATGGAGATCCTGTGCTAGGCTTGCTTCAGGAATGATTGATAGAAGGTGCCTGACAAATGATGTTCACTCCCAGCATTTGTTACTGTGCAGTGATTCAATGACCTTCACATCTTGGGTAGGCTTGCTTTGATTTGACTGTGCTCAGTGCTCATCCAGGCTCAAAGGGAAAGCCAGGCTTCAGAGATGCCATGGGTCTGTCCCCTCCTGGCAGTGTGCCACAGCTCCTGGGTTTCCAGATTGGATTTAAAAAGACATAGAATTAAGTAGCTTTTGGAGGATGGTGCTGAACCCCTGCTGTTGAACAGCAGGTCTCTTGAGTTGCTTACAGACACCTGGGCTCTGTAGGAAATAGATCCAAACCTGTGTGCTCAGTTCTCTGTTTTACCTTTCCACACTAACATTCTTCAGGGTTTTAAAAATTCATTAAAACTGTGTGCCAACTGGTAAGAGAAGCAGATTGCTCTCAGAAGTGGGGAAGCAGAAGATGTAGGAAGGAGTGTTCAAAGCCAGGTTGGATGGGGATTTGAGCACCCTGGTCTAGTGGAAGATGTCCCTGCCTGGAATTAGATGATCTTTAAGGTACCTTCCAACCCAAACCAGTCTATTTTTCTATGATTAAAGTCAACAGCTTCAGATTTTTGGGTACTTCTCCAGCATCTTGCAGCACAGCTGGAACAACCTCTAGGAGTTGTGTCGTCAACTGACTTAAATAAACAGGGCTCCAGTAAGGTCAGCGGGAATATCCCAGCGTAGCCCAGCTGGGAATCTTGGTCACAGCCCTGGGACTCTGCCTAATCCGCACGGCTCTCGGCAACACTAGAGGTCACTCTGTGACCAGGGATGGAGCCTGCCGGCGTCTGGGGGCCTTGGGAAGGTCAGCGGCTGCTAATCCGTATAAATTGCTGAACTACAAGCAAAATTTGTAGCTCATTATGAAGCACTTTGATGCGGCATTGCTTCTACCCCAACTTCAGATGCCAATTTCCTACGGGGAAACCCCCCTCCCTTCAGGGGCGTGTTCCTGCCAGCACCCAGAACAGGGACGGCGTTTTAGGCACAGTTTGGGGACATTTCTGCTGGTCTGGGCAGGGTCCCCCACGGCACCTTTCCAAGTGGATGTACCTGCCTCCCTCCTCTCCCCAGCAAGGCTGTCAGCTTCTTATCAGCAGCGTCAGGAATTCATTTAGCTGATGCTGCCTACCAAGCCTGGGGGTAAAGATGGATTTAACACAGTCACTAGACAGCTGTGTGCTAAACTCACTGGCTGTGGAACCTATAACGAAAGGATTTAATTTTATTCCCTAATAATCCCTTTTCTCTCAAACAGGTCAGACTAGAGAGGCTGCTGCTGCTGCTGGAGCTTTCAGCCTCGCTGGCGGTGTTGTTATTGGTTTCAGGGCTGGTCAGTCAGGCAAGACATCTGTCTCATCTTGGGGAAAAGTTTTCCTTTTAGTATTATTTTATTGGGGCACTCAAAAAAGAAGGTATCTCTGCTTTGCTGTTCCCTGAAATACCTCTGTAGAAGTTATTCTGAGTGAAGGATTTCAGTGATTTTTTTCCTCCTACCCCTAAAGAGACCAGTGATTTTGGGTCAGGTGAACCTGTTTGGAAGTTGGTTGCGTAGTTAGCAATTAATTCTGGTTGAAAAATAAAGAATTAAAAGAAAATTAACAATAATGTTAACATTTTCTATGGCAAAATATGCCTCATTTTGACCAGTAAATAAAGCCCATTCTCACCCTTCCCCCAGTCTCCCAAAGGATCAAAGGTGAAACACCTGATATGAGACTGAACAAAACATTTACTTGACCTAAAGCATTTTTTTTGAGTTTATTTTTTCACTTTGGCCATAAGAGGCAAAGCTGGTTTATTTGCACAGCTTTATTTGCAAGCCTTCTCTTAGCTCCTGTGGAGGCCAGGTGTCTGCTGGCAGGGGAGGGAATATGCCCCACACCCCTTTTTCTCCATGGAACCATGCCATTAATGACCCAATTTTGCTGGAGGTTTCTAATGCTCTTACAAGGGTTTTGTGGCATGAGGAGGCTTTGCACTTCCCCCATTAGGGCAGGTACCTGGTTGTTGCTGGATTCCATGGTAGTGCAAACATCTCACAAATCTAGTCAGAAATAATTGGGATAACAGGGACTCCTTAGTCTTCGTTCACTCGAGGGTCACAGGACGTCAGATTTGACTTTGCTATTGAAGTCAGCTAATGTACTGGAAATGCCTTCATTTTCTCCCTCTGGAGGCAGGGGTTCAAATCTGCCATAAATTACAAGTGACACAGGTTCAGTAGTCTTAATTAAATCCCACGAGGTTATTTTTGTGTGTCAACACTCCCCTTCTCCTCCCTTCTGCACCATTTGGAGCAGCCGAAGGGCAAGGAGGACTCCAGCACCGTGGGTGGAAGTTCTGGGTGCAGGGTTCCAGTGCTGGAGTTGGGTACACCCACACCCTCAGCCTGCCTGGTATCAATCTCCATTGAGCTTGGGATGTAGTGGATATTCTTCGTGCATTTAAAGCATTCAATTCTGTGCAGGATCGTTATTCCTTGTAGGGAGATAACTGGCTATAGAGGATTTCTGTTATCCACAGCATCTCTCCAGCCTGGGATTCATTGATTTCCAATCTGCTTTGTAAAGGTGCAGAATAGGGGTGATCAATGCTACAGTGCTGATGTGAATAAAGTGTGTCCCCTAATCTGCATTAACAACAGCCCACTTCTGATATCCTGAGCTGACCTGGTCATGACTGTCTCCTACACAGATAAATACTCTGGCTTTTGCTAACATGCCTTGAAAGCCTTTGGAATAGGAACGAATCAGATCCAGTGCAGCTTTTCCAGGGAGTGGCTAGGCTGATTCAAACCCCTTCTAAGCTAATGCTTTTGTAAAGGCACTATATGTTGCTAACATTTCTCTTAGCTTGGATTTAAATTAAAACCGTTGATTGGTCTCCTGATTCTCCCAGCAGTGTTTAAAAAAAAAAAAAGAAAGAAAGAGAAAGCTAGGAAAAAACCTCCAAGCCCCAAAACATGCCATTTAGAAAAGAACTGTTTAGAGAGCAGGTTTTTATTTAATAAACAGTGATCAATTGAATTGATTAACCATGAACACATTACAGCAGAGTTTGTTGTTGCTGCTGCTGATAATTGCAGTTCACGTGCATGAGAATATTAAATGGCTGTTTGCAGGATCATTTTCATGCTCTTTTCATTTAACAGAATGGAGAAAACAACAACTGTTGACAGTGATTTTGGTTAGGACTCGAGCGCTGCAGTCTGTGCCCTCAGGATGCCTGTGCAATAACTCTATCAATTGTGGCCATTTACTCTGCACTTCCAGACATTTCTGCAAACCTTGCAGCTGTTTTTTTACTAATTTGCTTGGTAATTAGATCTTATCATGCTGGCTCCATGGCTTTACATAAACTGTAAGCATTTGGAGCTGCCATGTGAGACATTTTAGAGTTGTCTGTGTTGGTTTGTGCAGCTCTGCAAAGACCAAGGTGCTCTCAAAATACAGTACAGACAGGGAAGCAGTTGTAACAGATGAGTTCCTGCTGATTTAAGGTTTCCACAGAGGATAAGAGTTTATTCACTTAAATTAACAACTGGAAGCCAAGCAGCGTGGATGGGTTCATCCTGCTGGATGCTGAGCACAAACTGGGTTCTCTGCTCCTACCCTCTCTTTTCCCCTTCAGTACACATCTTTGTTTTCAGTAGGAGTTGAAGGCTTCTGTAAAATTATTTTACCATTTTAGATATTTCATTGATGTTAAGGAGAGGAATATCATGGTCCTGTGAGCTCAGGGTCAGGAGCCGGTTTCAGTCATGCCCAAATAATGTGAATGGAAAGACAGTGAGCCCTTTTGTGGCAGCAAGACAACTTGCAATGGCTTTGTGCAGTGGTATGTGTAGTACAGTTTGGGAACTGTGGATCTAGGTGTCACTGCTGGTGGAATGGCCTTCTGATGGTTCTGTGCTGTGCCAGGCAGGGGCAGAAGATGGTTTAGTTTCAGGGTTACTGAAACCCTTGTTTCATGTCTGTAAGTCATCGGGTTTTCTGTTTTGTCCTCTCTGTGCTTTGCACTTTCCACTGGGAGGACAAGCCAGGTTTCACAGAAGTGTCTTTGCTCTTAGAACCTGTAACATCAGTGAAGGTCCCATAAATGGGAACATAGCAAAGTTTGCATCTCTAGAGGTCCACCTAGTCAGGAATGAAACCCAAAGAGTTTGAATGTAACAGATGTCAGAGTAACATGTAACTCTTAAGCTTTTTTTTTTTTTTTTTTTTTTTTTTTTTGTGTTTGAACAAATCATTAAAAATTTTGCAAGAAAATCTCATGAAGGATACAGAAATATTATGGGAAGAGGCAGCTTTTCCAGATGGGCTTTGGTGCTTGTGTTTGTCAGGTGATACTGGCAGATGTCACCATAAAAGTACTTTTGCCACTTGTAAAAGTAGTGTTAGTAATACAAGAGCTGGGAAGGCCTAAGAGGTATGTGAGGCAATATCTATAGGGAGGAGGGACGTATTTTATTGGGTAACTGATATAGTTGGGAAAAAAACATGAACTTTTACGGACAGGAGTCCTGCTTTCTGCAAGTTTTCTGGAGTTCTGAAAAAACACAGCTCGAGGGCTATACAGATCTTTGAAAATTCACCTTTGATATCACAGTGAGACTTTCAAAAGGGTTCTGTGGTTTTGGGCGGTTTTTTGAAGCAAAACTCCTGTACCCTGTCCTTAAATTGGTGCTTAAAAATTGATGCTCTGTTGGAGCTGATCTCCAAAGACTGACTAAGATCTCTTTGGGGCAAGATGGAGGAATGCCTTTGGGACCCCTAGAGCTGATCCTTCAGGGGAAGTTTTCCCTGGTTCCCTGCTAGCATGAAGGATACTAGTAAAAATGGCAGAGGTGTTCCATTAGAAAAGTCTGCACAGGTGATCTTTTCTCTTCTAGAACTTCATAAAAGTTGCTATGACATGTTTTATATGGTATTGTCATCTCTGTGAAATCGTGGCTATAGCTTAGTTTGTACTTGTACCAAAGATGATATTATGGGCCCTTGGGTGAATTCACTGAATTTACACTGTAAAGTGTAATAATTTCAGAAACAGACAAATTTGGACCCAGTGAATATGCTCTGCATACAGTTGTGTCACAGACCTTGGCATTTGCCAGCAGCCCATCCAGTAATGCACACCCAGTGTTTGTACATCCCCTTCAGGCTCAGTGCAGTAGAAATCTAAATGTTTTTGCCACCCTAGATAAATGCAGTAATTGGAAATATGAGTGTATACATATATATAGCTCTAGGTCTACCAGATATTTGAATTTTCTTTCAGTAATAAACCCTTGGGAGAAGTTTCACTTCAGTGTCAAGCTTTGATCCAAGTGGATATACCAAGTTTAAAGAAGTTTAGTTTGAAGTCTTTAAATTAGCATTATATACCTCACAAATAATTCCTCCAAGTCACTGATGGCTAATGTGCTCCTAAATTTCGAGGGTGGTGGTGAAGCAGACACTGCAGGTAGATGGATTTCAGGACAACTGAATGGTGACAGCAGCATATGCCATTGGGATTTTAATAATAGCAGCAGTAATAATAACAATAACATCTATTTTAACATAAATATAATTTAAATAAGTGGGTTCAAATGTGTGGGGCATATCTGTTCTGCAGAACACTGAGAGAGTTATCCTGGCTCTGGACAAATGATGATATGGGCAGGAAGTAAATGCTTCAGTTGAGAGGTAACACTGTGCTAATACAGGACAAGAGCATCTCTGTGGATATATCTTGGGTCGTTTGAAGGGGCCTGGTACTTTAATATACGGCAGAACACTTCCCTGTGGATGTGGTTTTAGGCTCCAAGCCTGGCACTTTAATCAGCCACACATCTCCCCTTTGCTGCACAGTACCTGTGGTGGTGGGGAGGGTGCTCATTTCTCCATTCTGTGGGAACAAGTGGAGGGAGAATTTACTCCTCAGGTTCTGAAAGCTCTGTGTGAACTTCAATATGACGGTGGCAATTTTAATCAAAGAAATGTACTGTGGATGTCACCTGCATTTTTATCCAGTTCTCTTTGACAGAAATAGAATTCAGAGTTCTGCTAGCGACAGAAAGGGCAGAAAAGCCCACTCCTAGGCTCGTTCTGCCTGCTGTTATTCTGCTACCATAATTACCTCTAAACATAATTATGGCCAAGACAAATGACATTTTTAGCTTTGGTCTTTAAAGACAAGAGTTAATTTCAGGCTTTGACCAGAACTATGTTAATTAGCCTCTACTCACTCCCTTTGTATGGAATTACATCACCCAGGACTTAGCATAGGTTGCCTTTCCTGTATCTTTGAGTAATGAAAGGACACGGCATGGCAACCAAATCAAGGGCTGCTGCATTAACAAGGCCACTTTTCTGCCCATTTATCATCTATTAAAGGTGCACTAGTTTGTAAAGTAACACCACCTTCAGCAGGGCCGCCACGAACAGCTCCTCATTTATTTTCTGCATGGTTTAAGTTGGAGTTAGACCCACCTTGTAGCTCAGAGGTGACAGCCAGTAAGAAAAAGTACACTAATTGAGACATCTCAAGGGAGAAATAGAAGAAAACTGAAAAGGTAATTAGAATGAGAGGGTTTCAAGCTGGGTAAGTAAAATCGAATGGAGGTGCATATTAGGGGCTGTTACAGATGGGAAAGAAAGTACTTGGAGAATAAAAAAAGAAAAATGAATATTAGAGAACAGAGCACCCTTTTCACACTTGAAGAATGGAGGAGAGAGATAAAAAATAATGTAACAGTGGAGATACAGGCTGGGGAAAAAAAAAGCTCCAGAAGTATGAAGGACATATTTAAATGTGAGAGAGAAAGAATGGAAAAAATAATAGAGCAGATCAATTACTAGAGCTGTAGCCAAGGAAGGAGAAACTGTCAAATGAATATTTCTGGAGCTGTGGAAAAGTATCCTTCCTTTGTGGGGGATGTAGCATGTGTTTGGTCTGTGTGGGAGGGGTTTCTTTTGGGGGCTAACTCGGTATTTAATTTGCTGCAGTGTCAGTATGCCAAATGGAGCACTGGGGTGAATGCCTGCCTGGGCAGAATTGGGTTAATTAGATGTTGTGTGACAGAGTTTATAGCTAATGCCAGACCTTCTTCTGGTGATTGAAGTTTTAGCCTCTCGGTGATCTTCCCCGTGTGTCTCTTTTGCTTTGGTGTCCACACTTAGGGACATGTTAAGGTCCAATCTCAATTTTTCCCATTTTAAACCTTCCCTTACCTGCTGGAAAAGAATCACCCAGGTTACCCCCAGGTCATTTCCACCCTACACACAGGGAAGCTGAAGTCCCAGAACATTCCCTCAGGGAGATGCACCCCCAAACCAAAGCCACATGAAGAGAAACACTTTTTTTGTTAAGAGTGAAAGATGGCCATTGCTTTCCAATGTGGTCACAGATAGTTAGGCAGGATTTCTCCTTTTGCCTCTTCTGGAGGCAGGAGGCTGGAATCATCTTCGTTGGTAGGTGGAGAAGTTGGAGCATAATTTCCTCTGGCTGCAAGGCAGGAATCCTGGAATGGTTTGGGTTGGAAGTGACCTAAAGATCATCTCCTAGTTCCAACCTCCTGCCATGGGCAGGGACACCTTCCACTGTCCCAGGTTGCTCCAAGCCCTGTCCATCCTGGCCTTGAACACTTCCAGGGATGGGGCAACCCGTGCCAGGGCCTCCCCACTCTCACAGGGAAGAATTTATTCCCAATATCCATTCTAAATCCACACTCTTTCAGTTTGAGGGAATCTAAATCTTTCCCCTTTCAGGGAGGTGGTTCAAGGGAAATCAGTAGAGTTCTGTGTCTGGTTGCCTTGGTGGGACTGGACCAGCAGTGTTTGTCCTCATTAGAACTTGTTTGTACAGTGCAGGGCCAGGAGTTGAACTCGATGATCCTTGTGGATCCCTTCCAACTCTGGATATTCTATGATTCATATAACGCTATTTGTAGCTACTAGGTTGTATCCTTGAAATTAATATCTACTCGCTGTGGAAATGGAATTTTCTGAGCCAAGTACAGTATTTGTGGTTTTAATTGATAGTCTCATTAGAGCATTTTTCTCACGCATTGTCTGTTAGATTTTTCTTTTATAAGCTTCACTGATAAAATTGTCAGAAAAGCATTTGTTGCTTTATAAAAGTTATACTGGATTCTGCTGAAGATTTCAAGAACTTCAAAGCTGTTAATAACACTGGCATTTTTTATCCACTGAAAATTTTTGAGCACTTGATCAAAACCTCTTTTCATGTTTCCATTTTAATTTTTTTGTATTTAAGAAAATCTGCCTAGAAACTATAAAAATTTTAATTACATTTCAGAGCCTGACTCTGTTCGTCCTGAGAAATAACTAAGGGCACTTGAAAATTTGCTTAACTGAAAGAAGAAAAAACACACCAAAACTTTAAAAAAGTAAAACCCTCAGATGTTTCAAAGAGCAAGTGTATCAGAAATTTAAAATAAAACAGAAAACCACCTGGTGAAGTTAGACATACCCTGGCTATTTCCCATTGTTATCAAAGCCATTTGTAGGGCAGGAATGTTCATAGACAGTCAGGATTGAATGTTTGGTACTAGGTGCTGTCTGAAGAAAGAAAGAAAGAAAAAGGTAGAATCTTTGCCCCAGATTAATTACTTTAGTTATGGAAATCTTCTGACCACGTTCTCAGGATAACAAATAAATATGTTCTTTTATTTTGGAAGACATAGCCAGCCTTCTCCAGAAGGAAGCGGTGGCAAGTTCAGTGGAAAACGACAGTGCTCTTAGTCCCAGAGTTTCAAAGATCACAAACTCCCTCTAAGGACTTAAAAAAACAAAGAAAATCCTGTGACAGAGAATATTCTTCTTCATTCATCATTTGAAGCCCGGCCTCTAAAAGTGTTAAGAACAAGTTATTTTCAATATGAGTTAGCCCCAGGGGATTTGATAAAAGGCGCTTTTCTTTTCCAGCTGGCTAATCAAAAGTGGTCTGCAGAAGGCCTCAGTGACTTGGATGGCAGTTCTGAGACTCCCCCAGCCTCAGCAAACTTTTCTGATCCAAGGAACAAAAAAAAACAAAGATGTGTCACAAGCCTGACTGGATATGAGAGCTGGGAAGACAGAGCTCATTCATCAAGAAGCCTGGAAGTCTCCCAGGGAAAGGTGGAAAACAAATTAGTGTCTCATCTTGAAGCTCCTATAGGTTGTCCAGGACTGAACTGTTCCAAGTAAGGAAAACAACTTTCATTTCTGGGACACATCTGCCTTGCTTCTACTCTGTTACACAGAGCTTTCTCAAAAGGAGAGGTAGTCAGGACTTAGAGTCTGCCTTTCTTAGGTAGATCCTATTTTTCCAGTGCTAAATGAGCATTTACCAGAGCTGCCTTCTGAGGTTGGTGTTGAAGATTTGGGATTTGAAAAGTTGGCTTTCCTTTCCTGGAAGGAAACGCAGACCCCTTTTGTAACACCCCTTAAAAAATGTCCTGTTCTATTCCTTGTGGACATCTCCTCCTGGCACCAGCTGGTGATCCACTTACGAGTAGGAAGATGGATAGCTCTGAGGAAAAGCCAGCAGGCACAAGTGACTGGTTTCCAAATAAAGGAGTCCTGAATGTAGAAATTGTTTTCTCTCATGTCAGCAATTTTGTTATTTGCTTCCTCATGCTGCTCGGGGGTCGCCCCTTAGGCACTGTCCATCAGTGCATGGGGTTCATTTGAACATACTTTCATTTTCTCCAGTATTGGCCCATGCAGCCATACACTAATACCACTGTAGATGCCATAGGCATATATATATATATATATATATACACACACACACACACTCAAATTGGCTGTTCTGTTGATAATGATCAATTAATGTGATTCCGTTTTCAGTAATTGTTGCTTGGTTACACTCACAAAAAATCCAAATTGGAGCAACATGTGTCAGAATAGACCCAAAGTATTTCAAGGTTCACTTATAGTCCAATTTACATTTAATAATCAGGCAGTTGCTAAATGAACTTCACTGTTCTCAGAGCAGAATCTGCCTGGCAGGGACTGTGACCCTGTCACCAGCCTGTCCCTGGTAACATTCGCTTTCCGTGGAAGCTGTGAGCCACATTCCTCGAAAGCACCTCCTTTTTCCATCTGTCTCTTGTTATCTGTGTTTCTGCTAAGAAATTTCGTCAATTATTTCCTAGTACTTGAGTTCTGCTTTTTCTTTGGGTTTTATTTCTTATGTACGATAGAGCATGGTGTGTATATAAAATATGTATCTATGTTTATATATTTATTTCCTTCATGCCGTGGTATTATTGTCTCTGTCCACGTCCAGATCTAGACAGAAAAATGAGATGAACAAATGGAAACCAGTGTCATTAAATGTTCCCAAAAGCTTCACCCAAATGTTCTAAGCAGGTGGAGAGAACAGATAACATGTGCCCTCCCTGACTTCACTGCTGGAGGGGGACACATGCAATAGAGTTTGATGTCCTTCAGCAGATAATCTTGTGATTTCTCGTTGCATCAAAAAACCTGTCTGGTTTTTGAATATCTGCTTGCCCTTTTGAAAAGTTTATCTCAAACATCATCATTAATTGGGCTTTATAGTCCAATAATAACTACTAATACTGGGCACCACTGCCTGTCAGCCTGTTTATTCCCAGATACTTGTCTGCCTTAGTGGTTTTGTCTTGCTCTTTTTTCTTTTTTTTTTCTTTTCCTTCTAAGCAGTGGGAAAAACACCTGAATAATTCAGCAAGAACCTTTTACATTATGAAAAATATAATCAGCTGGCAGCACTGAGATATCTTATTTCTACAGGATGCTAACTCAAGTATTACAAGTGACTGCAGAATTAATGCCAGAACGCTGAAGGTGTGGATACACATTGTCCTCTTTGTTCAAGGCAGTCTCAGCCTGTGTGGAGAGCTGAGAGAAGACTGTGTATTCCTCACCGTGCCTACCTAGTGCCACTTAATAATTTAAATCCATTAATCGCTTAAGATGAACACTTAGTGTTGCTTGACTCACCACCACCAAGAGGAGGGTTTATCCAGGTTAAATAAAAGATCTTAAAATTTTGTCATCTTGCAAGGGACACATCTTTCATTGTGAAAGGCTTTAGTTTTTATTGGGGAGTGGTGGGGGTGTTAGTATGCCAAAAGTGCTTAAGTAAACAATCATATCCATACATCACAAGTAGATGTCTGAGAATATTAGCTGTTTATTTCTCTGACATACTCTGAGGAGTCTATGGGGGGCTCTTGCAGGAGTCAGGACCTCAATGTAATATACAAGCTTTGATTCTGATATTTCCCTTGATAACCGTGCTCTACCATATTGGGGTCGGAAGTCAGCAAAGGTTCATTGGCTGTTGTAATGCTCACTGTCACCAGTAATAAGTACAAAGGACTTGCTTTAAAAGCTGGCTTATAAAACTTTAAGGAAACTTGGATTGCTTAAGTGAACTTCCAAGGCTCTTCGGGGGCCAAGTGCACTTTGGTTGTCTACTTATATTAATTTCACAGAGTTTAAAGGGTCAAGCAATGCAGTTGGTGATGCTTATTAATTTATGAAACACAGAACCTTTCACTATCTCGCTTTGACCACTTTCCCTCTCCTTTTAGAAAATTTAATATACATTAAAGCTTGCTAGACAGGGGCGCCCTAAAGAATTAAGCCCAAAGTTCACAGCTGGACTAAAAGGTTCAAAGACGTCGTATCCGCAACACTGATTTGATTCCAAGTGACGTTCAGACAACGGAACCAAATTGTGAATGTTTGAATGTGTAAGGAAACAGCAATTAGAGGAATACCACGGAACGGCAAAGGATTAGGGTTTATTTTCCCTAAAGTTGTAAAACTGATTACAGCCTTATTCTTTCTTTCATGGGGGGATGTGTTTGATCACATCAGCTTTTGGGGTCACTGGTTGTCAAGAACATATTTTGGTGTTACAACACAGCTTGCCAAGCTCTAGAGGTTCATACAGACCCAGTAACTTTACAGAATATATTTGATTGTTGTGGCCATGTGAACTGAGTTCTGTGTAGGAAAACATTGACCAGAAGGGAAGAAGAGAGTGAATGGGACTGAAGAAACATGGTTAGGATTTAGAAACCTGACATAATCGTGTTCAGAGGTATTTCTGCATTCTGTTTACTTACTTTTGAATTGCTTTGGTGTCTTGTCCAGGGGAGATAATTCCAGAAGTCATTCACACCTGGGCTGCAAATTCAATACTGCATTCAGGTGACAAAGGGAACGTGATTGCTGAGCTACTCAGAAAATTGGAAATCAAATTGGCCGTGATGGTTGGTCTATGCGGTCTCCTTTTGGAATCAACAAGAGGGAGAAGAGAATGAAGGACAGGAAAATGAAGTGTGTCCTGCTGTATGGAAGACGAGTTTATGTAGCCAGAGTTTGTAAAGGGGGAAGCAAATTTCATGTTATGCCAGCTCTGATTCCTGAGGCCTCGGGGAACGCTCACCTTGAGGAATGAGTTCTACTTCACTGGAAATTTGCTGTTGCAAAGAGAGACTCTTAACCCTGTCCCAGTGGTGAAGACTGTTTATATTGCAGCTGGGCCCCAACAGCCTCAGAGAAGGTTGTGGTGCATCACATGCTGGGAGAAAGTCTGTGACTGGAGAGAATTCATAGCTTTTCTGAGTGAAAAAGGACAAAAATGTGTGTGTGGGACAAAACAGCTGGGAAGAATTTTGTGTGATCCACGGCACTATGTTTCCATCCAGAGAACAGAACTCACATGTCCGGGACTTCAGCAGCCTTACCCTTGCATTTTAAACCCTTTAAACAGAGAGAACAATGCAGAAAATCCCAGAGGACACATGAGAAAGGGGGTTGTACCTAATCCTTTTATAATTTCTTTGCATTTACTTGCTAACAAAATATATTTTTCTTTAGAATGACCTCTGAGATTTTATACTATGGGGTATTTGGTTTAAAATGTACTGTAACCTTCTTCTTTTTTAAAATTGATCAGATCAGCCTTGAACACTCAAAGAAAAATCTGCCTGCTCTGAATATTGCCTGAGGATTTAGAAAGGTCTTTCTTGGAAACAGAAGAACAAGATGAAACAATTATCTGTAAAGCATGGTAAGAGAGAAAAAGAATAAAGGAATGAGTTATGTTTGACTTGTCTTCTTCCAAGAGATGATTTTTTTCTGGTTTTTAGAGTAGACTTTAGATGTGGGAGATTTCCACTGTCTTGCTAGAACAAGTTTCAAAACATGGGCAGTTTTCCTCCTGCTCTGGTAACTTGTAAACCAAAAAAAAGTCTTTGTTTTAGCAACTTGATTTGCAGTCAGACTGTATTATTTATTTGCTGCTTCAGTTGTAGGAGAAACTTTTGTAATGACAGGTGTCAGTCAAATAAATGTTTGTTTTCTTCCACCTGAGCAGAAGCAACACTAAAATTTCAACTGTGTTTTTAATAAACAAGGAGCCAATAGATGTGGGAGCAATGGAAACCCTCTGATCACTTACTCTGGAAGGGCTGATTGTCAGCCACACCTCCACGGCATCTGCTTGGAGATATAATGAAGAAGGATTATCATTGCTGTAAGTGACTGCAGTGACTCTGGTCAGTGAATAATAAAGACATTGTCTTAGTGATCAGCCCTGCCTCCCAGGTGCTAACACTGTTAAGTGATATCTCAGTGGGATTTTGGGTCCTCATTTATGTAACTGCAATAGAAAACCAGACATAATTAATTTCATGCCGTTCCCTGCACTTCTAAACTGAAAACTCAGTCATGACCAAAGTCAGCTTATTTCTGCACTGATGACTTAAAGAAGCAGTGAAACACCTTTAAACAAAGACCTTGGTTTAGTATTGATAGATCAATGCAAAATGTTGGCTGTATATAAGTTTTCTCCAGAGCCTCCTTTGGACTGTGGTGGGGTGGAGGAAGAGTGAGCCATTAGCTGTGTCCTGTGGAAATGTGGAAATAAAATACTCTTTTGGTATTCCAGCTCTTCCCGGGGTGCTGGCTGCTCTTCGGAATTGTACAGAATCCTTCTGTGTCTGTCCTTACTCCCCTTGATTTGTAGCTTCAACTGTGTGAAAGGAGCTTAAATATATGGCTCCATCTTCATAAAAAGGGACAAAAGTGAAAAATAAAATGGACCAGCCCGGTTCTGTTGGAACATAACTGAAGTGAGGAGCAAGGAGAACTTCTAGATGTGCTTCTGTTTTACAGACCCAACCAAGCATCCCAAGGACTGCCTTGTTTAACCGGAAGTGGCCCCTGGTTGTCCTGAGAAGGGTACCTGAATATCAGAGTAGGTTTCCAAGGCTTGGGAAGCTGACTGGAAGAATTAAAAGGTGCAAGAGAAGTCTCTGACTTTTAAAGCCTTTTAACATCCCCAAATTTCTGTTGTGGTCACAGATGATACAATGCAGAGTTGATAAATTCACCTGCTCTTATATCAGGCAATTCTGTAAAGTTTCTTTGGATTTCTTGCCTCTCTTGGTGACCATATTCCAGCTGAGTCCAGAACAAAGGGCAAAATCCCGCTGAAACAATCCGTCCCCAGGGGCTGGAGGCTTCTGCCTCTAATGTGCAGATAAAAGTCAGTCATACCAGCTGCAGATGAAATCACAGAAGAAATCTTGCTAATTAGTTGCATGAACTTTGTTTCTGCCTGGTTTGAGATTCCCTCAGCCTTGCATAGAGACCTGGGCACCCATGCTGCACACCTCAACGGGGCTGTCGATCTTCCAAGGAAGACTAACAATTTTTTTTGTGCCTAAAATAGCCCTGCAATTACTTCTGCTCACATGGTCCCACGGTAACAAAATGGTTTCTGCTAACTGGGTTTGTTCACACATGATTGAAAAGTTGCCCAACGTTGTTCTGCCAAGTTAGGCACTGATTCAGGTTTATGACCATATCATTAATATTTTAGTGCCGCATCAGTAACTGGTTGCTATTAATATGTAGTGAAACAGTGATATAAAAAGGGAGATGTTCCCAGTCATTTGGCAGAATTTGCATTACAGCTGGATGAAATTTATAACACATCTTCTGCAACCTACCGGTCTGAACTCCTGTTATTAATTTCTGCTGTGTTTATTTCTCCTTTATGTTCACTTTAGGCGATATTCTATCAAGTTTCCTGGCAAGCACCACAGTGGATATAGCTAATTTCAGCTGACTGCAGGGGAAGGACTCTGTAAAAAGTGAATTTTGAATTAGCACTGGTATTTGCAGCAAAAATCTCCCCCTGAGAAGTCTATTCCCCTCGGCCTGGCGTCAGCAGCACTTAAGTGCATGTGAATAGCCCTATTGACTTCAGGTAGGCAGCTGTTTAATTACCTTCCTGAATCAAGGCCAGGATCAGGAAACAAGCTCCCAGCACAGACCTGGGTGCCGGCTCGAACAGCTTGTCTCCCGAATGCCTGACTTCTGTGAGTGACCCACGGATTGTTTGACTCGGTAATTTGGCAAATCCTTTCCAGTCGAGAATAAATTTGAGGAAATCATCATTTGACGCACAGAGAGGTGAAATTTGTGCTGTGTATTTTTCATGATGAGGCAGCTATTGCCCGGATTTATTCAGCCTGCTTGGCTCTTCCTGTTTCAATAGGCCCAGCAATCACATTTTCTCCCCCCCCCACGTTTTATTTAGGAACTGTGAAATGACAGGTCTCTTGCCTTTCTAGCAGGCAAGCAGTGTGCTGTACACAGCATGCTGCACGCAGGAGGAGGAGGATAAAGAATGACATGCTACTCTGTAAGTTACAACTATTTTTTTTCAGGCTCGCATCTGCTCTTGTCCCTCTTCTGTTCTCAGATCACTCTTCGGCTTCCCTTAGGAATCCAGCTGTGTCATCACATTGTGTGGCATCCTAATATTTCATACTAAGCTGTAAGCCAATTAGGAATGACTACTTACCATGCTGAATCATAGGAAGAGAAAAGGATAATGTGTCCTTCATATAACGAACCTCCTCTTTTTTGGCAAGACAGATCACCTACGTGTTATATTTATAAGCCCTGTGGCTTTTCACTCTGCCCAATTAGGGTGCAGCTTCCCCTCACACTGCTGCAATATTTTAAGGGACTTATTTACGGATGGATGCTTATTGAAAATGCTGACCTGCTACCATTGTACCTCATGCCACCTTTCATCTTCAGAGGCTGAAACACTGGACAAAACTTGATGTTGTAATTACCTTTAACAGGATGAGAACATGAGTGCAGCAAAATATAAATACCTTGTCCTGGGTTCCTAAATGAACTGGTGACCCAGAATGAGGGTGTAACATTATGGCATGCCACACAGGGTTGGGGGAGATGTTGATTAAAGTTAAACTGTAAAATAAAGCCTCTTACATCTAAAAGGAAGAAGAATAAACCATTGATGTGCATTTGGGAATGCGTGAAGTGTTTAGTAATGAGCATCAAAGAGAAAGATATTAAAATATATTTCCCATGCTGAAGTAATTAATGGGCTATTGTGCCAGGTGTCTAAGCTGCTCAGAGGTCTGGGATAAACAGTGTTCCAGCAGAGGATGCAAAGCATGATTTATGATTAAATGGAATGATGTTAGTTGTAGTGGAGCCTTTAGGATGCCCCCTTTCCTCCAACTTTCTTTTTCCTAAGCTGCTTAAGGAGCTACCGATAGTATTTATTGTCTGGGAAGAGATGTACTCCTTTAAATTTGCCTTTGGATCTGAGTGGTGTTGCAAACTGAGGACTCTGGTGACCTGTGTCTAGTACCTGCCATCCTTCAAACCTTGCCTAGTCTTGTTAGTCCTCACTGCAGAGCAAGCAGGGCAGCACAGAAGCAAGTGAATCCCACCCTCAGGTGACAGATTTTGTGTGCAGTCGAGGTAGGGATCACGTTCATGGAAGAGCCCTGGCTGTGGATACATCCAGAGAGAAGAGATGGCCTCTCAGATTTGCCTCCCCAAACTGTATTTTCCAAACCAAATTCAGCCATTTTTGTTGCCTCTGCTGCTCAGAGAGGGTGTAGCTAAACAAAATGTGTGTCTCTGGTTTCAGACTTCAGCGGGGCCCAGCCATACCCTGCCAGGGTTCAGTGTCTGCTCTGCTGGTCACATCCTCTTGCTTTTCCTCAAAATACCTCTGAGATAAGCAAGTTCTCCCACAGCCTGCTGGGAAAGAGCAGTGGAGAGTCAAGGCTGAACACGTGGGGCTGAAAGCACAGAGGCAGACAGCTGTAGGGGATCAGGGAGATCCCATTTGCTTTCCAGGGTAACTAAGCCCACCTGTGCTGAGCGTGTTAAGAGGGCTCAGATCTACGTGGTGAACTCTAATGGTAAGGTAGGGTTAAAGATGCTGCAGTATAAAAGCTTCTGCAAGTAGAGGAAAAAGGCTTATGGTATTTTTCTTGCTAGGAGAAATCTTCAGTAAGTTGAGGTTAGTTCTGGTGTAAGGGTTTTGTGCTTTATCTGGGATAATGCTTGTTTTATAAACACTGGGGTTCAGAAACCTCTTGGCATTCAAGAGAAAATTGCCTGTTTAGGATCTGTACCTTTTTGTATTGTTATTAAAAAATGTCTCAGTTAATCAATGCAGAAGGCCTTGCCAGCCTGTGTTGCAAAATTCCTTTTTATTTTTTTTTTAAATACAAGATGTATGTAATTTATGTTGTTCCTCTCCACATAGATAAGGACTCATCTCAAATGTCAGGGTGGGAGAGGAAAGGATACCTGACCCAGAGGGCAGGAATATTGAATGCACTGGTGTTGGACTTGACATTCCTCTAGTGTTCCCTGTAATAAAATCAATCTCCAGGAACCCTCCTGATATAAATACAGAGCTACTGTGCTTAATATATATTTCCAAAGGAATTTCATAGTAATTGAGTATTAAATGATGTCCAGTTATCATAAAGTGTTACTGTTTTTATTAAAAATTATAAATGGGTTTCAGCAGAACAGAATATACCAGATTGACACACCATCCCTATTAGTCTTTATGTTATAATTGTCATTGACTGCCTTTACTGTATTATTTCTAGATGGTTCATAATTTTCCCAGCTGAACAAATGAAGATTTGTGAGCAAAGAAAGGCACTGACTGGATTATGTAGTGCCATTGATTTTTTTTTTCTCCTTGTTTCACAGAATACACTAAAAGAATCTTGCTGTCTCTGTGATGGGCCTTATTAGCACCCAGAGGAGCTGGTGTGAGCTGATGGCAGTAACATGTGTGCTGCTCTGGAAATCTCAGCTTGAGGAGAAGGAGATGGCAGAGCTGGCCCTGGGATAAATCTGCTGGATGTCCAGGTATGACCTGAGCAGTCAGGATTTGGTGTGTGGGGGGCTTTGCCCAGTGTGCAGGTTGCAGTAAACTATCACAAATCCCTGTCTGCAGAACCAGTGACCTGAGGGCTGCACAAAGGGAATAGGGGTGACTGTTTTGGAGGCAAAGAAGGGCCTGTATGGGATGCTGTGTCTCATTCAATAACATTTAATCCTGAAAAAGATGATGGCAGATATCCCATCCCTGGAAGTGTTCAAGGCCAGGTTGGATGGGGCTTGGAGCAACCTGGTCTAGTGGAAGGTGTCCCTGCCCATGGCAGGGAAATTGGAACTAGATGACCTTTAGGTCTTTTCCAACTCAAATCACTCTGACTCTGTGAAATACTGGCATTTCCCTTCTCTACAGATGATGGATTTTGCACAGCTTATCAAAGTAGCCTCACCCACATTGTCTCTCTTCACTGTGACTTTCAAAGCTTTTCAAGTTTGAAGAATAAAACCAAAGCAACTGTTATGGGGGCTTGGTTCAGTTTGTGGGAAATGTTGGTTATTATACCTTGCTACATTTGGGGATACTTGCACATTAAAAATTCTTGAAAAAAATAGGTTAAATATAGAATGGTTTCTAAGATTTGAAATGATTTCTCAGATTTGAAAATTGAAAACTGATATTTATTTGCAAAATGTGACCCAAATCTATTAATTATCTTATTCCTTCTAAAACTGTAAAAGAGGTAATTAGGTGTTCACAGCAGAAAGGATGTTACAGAACATTGCTACTCCATTTTATTGTCATTAAACAACAAACGATGAGACACCAAGAAATAGGAGGGGAACTGTGAATGGAAGTTATGGCAGGATTCATTATTTATGTTTATGTTCTTGAGGCTTGAATGAAATGACATATGTGGGCTAGAAATACAGCTCTTTCTATCCTTCAGTCAAGTCTAATGTGGTAGTACTTACCTTTTAGATGCCTGTATCTTTTATTGGATCTTGATGCATCATCTAGTTTAGATTAGCAATTTGGCTTTTTAATTAGCAGGGCTTCATTGTGGCCTGTTTGGCTCTGCTGCTGATCTTTGTATTATCTGTAGAACACAACCTGTGGGAAGATGACCAGGAATGCCTAAAACCTTGTAAAAAGCATTAAATGTGCTTTCTGGATCAGAAAATGTCAATGAACCCTCTTATACCGATATATAAGTTTCTGGGAACTTTCTGGAGTTCTATCACAACTAAATGGAAAAATGCCTGTCCAGTTAAAATGAAAAAAGGTGTTTCTGACCGTGGGAGTAAGGAGGGGTACAAATGCAGCCCAGTCTTTGCCCTTATTGTTTATTAATGCAGCCTCTGTTCCTCCTGAAAGCCATAACTGGCCTGTGTGTTCTGGTTTGTATAAGAAGTGACAGGAATTACACAGTCTCACTCCACAGACCAAACTTTTCACACAGCTCAGATAGAAATGAGCCCCTGGGGACTCACAGGATGCTGCCTGTGCTCTGTGAGACTCCGTGATGGCAAAGCCAGCTCTCAGTTGTTAATCCCAACACATCATACAAGACACTTTCTATCTCCTCCTGTAATGTTAATGCAGCTGGAATTCCATAAATCAAATCTCAGCAGTAAAAAGGTTAATAAGTTTACACTATATAATTGAAAGCCATATTGGTGATTAAAAGGATTTTATATATCAGTTTTCTGGGTCACCAACTAATTATTTTTGGTGGCCTGTAATAAAACATAGCACCATAGGCAGATAGAGGCTGTAATCACATAATATATGAAAAAAAGCATTTACATTTATTTGAGACGAGGTTGTGTACACCAGCTTGTTGAATAGCCTTTGAGGTACATCTCTCCCAGTTTGGAGACAATGGGAGAACTCATGTTCCATGTACTTGGTCAGGCTCATCCAAAGTTATTGGACTGAGTTTTGAGGTCTGGCACTCTCTCTCCAGAGCGAAGCCCAAGGGAACCAGCTGTCACCTGTGATGGAAAGGTTCTGCTGAGGCACTGGGGATCAGATTGCTATTATAATTCATTTTAATGCATTCTGCACGTACTAATCATTTATTGGAACAGGATCTTCTGTAATAGGGACATGACTAGCAAGAGACAGAGATGATGGATCATCCTTGCCTAGAAAGGATAGTTAAAAAAGACAAACAAAAAACCCCACACCTTCTGTACAAGGGGCAGGTGTGTGTGTATGTACTAGGGATTGGGTATTCAATGTGGAGATGGAGAAAAATTGAACTCAAAGCTTGAACTGAAATCTCTACAGTAAAAAAGGAACCTTCTGTACAAGGGGCAGATGTGCATGTGGGCATGAAGGATCATGTATTCAGTGTGGAGACAGAAAAACTGAACTCAAAACTTGAATTCAAATTTCTACTGTTCTGTCAGGCTGAAATGCCTTTTGGAGCCAAGAACCCAGGCACAGATGTTCCAAACTCATGCCTCTGTTTTGCAGGTTGTATGTTTTAGTGCATTTCTCTGATTGCATCAAGAAGCAGCTGAGGGCAAAGGCAGGTGGGCTTGCAGGGAGGTGTGTTGGCACAAATAGCTCAGGGGTCAGTTCTGTAGTCTCTGGGACCTCCTGTGATCCTGTGTGAGGTGACACAACCACAGCCTGTGTTATGGTTAAACAACCCACTGCTGATCTCAGTTGTTCTGCCTGTTAAGCAAAGGGCAAACAGCACGATACGCTGAGCACTGGGCACGTCGTTCCCACCGTCAGGGCAGGATCTGAGATGTGACCAGAAACAAATGACCTGATGTTCAAATCCCTCCTGGACTCCCACTTTGGGGAGTGGGACCTTCTGTGACAAATATGTTTCTGTAATATTTTTTTAAGATCTTTTCGCTGCAGCTGTTAAATTGGCAAATCATTAACTCTTAAATGCCTATTGCATAAAATTGGTGCCACGACACGTTGTACTGTAATGAGCTAAGGTTCAAGTTCTTCGCTGCTAAAATAATTTGCTTGTCGTCTACTGTATCTAAATAGGAGCTTTTCTGTGCTGAAAAGAACATCTTTTTATTTAAATTAAGCTCTTAAAGTGTTTCCTAGCAGCATAGCTAAGGGGATACTTGATTTTAAACACAGGCTGGCGAGGTTAAAAGTGGAATGGCAGTCGGGTGAATAATGGCCTATGAGTCAGCTGCTGAACTGGACTTGACAACCTCCATGTCACCACCGGGTCAGAAGTCATTTTTGTGACAGTTTGAGGGTAAAGAAGTAAAAAATAAACTGGTAGTTTCCACTGGTAGAAGGCCATATCAGGGCTTTCTGAACAAAGACTGAGAAGGGGAAAAGTTAAGCAGCAATAGTGCAAATAAGGAAAGAGTGTGGATATGAATTGCATCAGTGTAGGTGATTCAAATACCTCAGTGCACCTTCTGAAGTTCAGAGGACAAGCAATGTTGTTAAAGAGTCTGACTGCTGGAGTCCTGGCTGACACTAAGCAGGCCTCCCTCCCAGGGGTCTTTGCAGCTATAACTTGGTTAGATTTGATTTGAGCAATTTGGGGCTAAGAAAGAGCCAAGTAACACTTCTGCAATCTGCTGTTGTTACGGGGTGGAACAGCAGAATTGCTCGCCTTGCTGTCACTTTGTTCGGTCTCTCTCTTCGGAGAGATTTTTGTCACCGGATTGGTAATATCAGGAAGTTGTTATTTTTTCACACATAATCAGCAGCAGAAAGAGCATGGTCCTGTTTCAGCCTCCAGGTGCTTACAGACATCTTTGTTAAAACTGACGAGGAGGGTGAGAACCGAATCGAAAGAGATGACAAGGTGACTTAGACAAGGCTTAGTGGTAAGGGAGTGCGTGGGAAGAGAGGGATATCATGGCTTCCCTGGGAAAGGACTCCTGCCTCTGACACAGATAATCCAGTTCTTCTGAATAATAAAATGACAGCAATATCTGAAGGGAAATAATGTATTCTGCATAAGTATTCCTGGTCAATAGCATTGATAGAGGTAACAAATTGCTCTGTGTTGTTCACTCTTTGTGACAGATATGGAATGGTGTCCTCTGGATGGAGCTTCTGTCTGATATATTTTAGGTAGCATAAGCAAGGAAGGGAGGATCCCAAAAACTGTTCTGAACCTGACCTAGAACAAGAGGTCAGGACCATAATATGGCCTCTACTCCTCCTTGTCGCTGAAGTCCTTTCAATTCACGCCTTATTGCGTAAGTTCAATATACTTTTGGGCTAAAGCTCTCCCGAGCACTTAGCTCTCTAAACTCCCTACTCAGCAGGTGGCTTATTTAAATGTGGCTGTCAGCTTGGCCAGTGGCCAAAAGCAAATGGCTCGATGCGTGAACCGCAGTGTTTGGGTTTAATTCTGCTCTCGCTCCTGCCAGCACAATCCTCCTGGCTCCGGTGGGGTTGTGTGGGGTACAAGTGAGTGCAATATAGGGCTGTCTGCTCAACTGTTTGTCAAATAAATCTATGGCCAGTCATTTGCATTATGTCAGCTAAACATTTGCCTGGCACTTTTCTCATCTGCGAGCCAGGGAGGAATTCTGGGTTGCTTGAAATGAAAACCATCATTGTCAGCTCACACTTATCCAACGAGCGTTTCTCCCATCGCGTGTAAGTAACTTATTTTGCAACCCACAGCCTCGAAGAGGAAATGTGAAGTTTTTCTAAACATCCAGTACAAATGGGGATATTAGCTGCTTAATTGAGTCTTCAAAATTTGGGTCTTATGGCTGAGCAAGTGAGATGGAAGGAGGAAGGAAGCACATGGTTTAAATTAAATATATGGAAAATAACTGCCGAATGATAAAAATGTATTTTAAAAGTAAGCAAACCTGTTTTCCCTCTGCCTCTCCATTAAATGTGTCAGGAAAGGGCCTTTACAACTAGATGGTAATTAGAGAGGAAAAAGCACTGCTGGCAGAGCAGTCAATCTATCACATCCTCTACTGCCTAAATGTTACCAGCAATTAGACAAGTTAGTGGGGGAAAAACTTGACAAGCAAGTTTTATCACAGAATCATCTTGGTGTCAAAGTATGGGGTGCTCTTATTAGATTCCCTTGTGCAACCCCAAAGATTTAAAATCCAACCCCAGGAATGCATGTTCAAACCAAAGCAACTATTTTCTTTCCCAGACTACCCAGGCGCAGGGAAGATTAGAATGCTAAAAATAAAACAACCTTTCCCACCTCCCCCTTCCTCTCCCCTCCAAAGTCAAATCTGTCCAGGTTGACTGCTCCATTAAATTCAAGAACAAAAAGTTATAAATTGAACATAGGGAGAGCAGTGCCTTTTCTTAAAGTGATGTTTCCTCGCCTTAATGGATTTAGCTATGGCAGGGAGTCAGAGAGAAGCTGTCTTAACTAAATCTTTGACTGATTATGCATTTTTTTTCTATTCATACAAGATAGATTCATCATTCCAATTTGTCAAGCTGGCGAAGTTCCAATTAATTACACCAGGAAAAGCTCAAGCTGCATTAGGCCTCTGTCAGGCCTAATCTAGTGCTTCATTTACTGGAGCCTCAAATGAAGAGATATCAGAGGTGTTGTTCCTCTTGGTACTTAATTTGATGAATGCCCTAGCAGCACGCTCGGTGGCAGAGGTGTGTATGTGTGTGTCTCTTCATCAGCCACCACTGCTGAAGTCGTCATGCTTTCTCTACTAATTTGAGGGCTCATCTGTATACTGGATGTTTTTTTGGAAGGTCTATTCTTCATCGACATGCCAAGAGGTTTCTTCTGCGTGTGCATGTGCCTGGGTGTGTTTCCAGATATGCTGGACCTGATTCTGATCTCAGTGGCATGGTGAGGTGGGATTCATGGCCTTAAATGTGAATGTAAAGCAATACAAGTTAGATTGGCTGCTGAAAAGGGTTGTAAATTTTGAAATTACTGTTGTGTGTTTGCAGAGGACGAGTGGCTTTGCACATTGCTTCATGTAGTGCTCATAAGAACATGGGGGTTATCATCCGTGCCCACTGTAAAGAAGTGTTCAAAAGGCTTGAATAACCTGAACAATTCATTTGCTCAGTGGATTTGAATCTTTGATATACATACATATGTGCTGTATCAATACAGTGAAGGAGTGTATGCAGGTACAGACAGACTCTGACACCACACTGGTGGGCTGCTATTGACTATATACATCCTATGCTAATTCTTAAATATTTTACAGTAAAGACACTATGGACCAAGAACATATGTTTCTTTTCTGCAGCACTTTACGTACGAACTATTCAGCATAAGGTGCCAGAATGCCAATATGTTTAGCTTACTTTTGGCTTTTAACCACTGCTGTGATTAAAGATGTAACTGCAGCAGTGCTGTCACTTTGCACGTAGGTTTAGGTGTCTCGGAAAGGATGCAGCATTAGCCAAGAGTAAAGTAGCTGTGTACCTTGGCTGAGTATAATGCTAAAAGTCTTCATTTGCCAGCAGTTACCATGCTGGGTTTCTGAGTTTATTTTCCACCGACTGTGTTTGAGGGACTGGTGTGTGCAATGATGATTTTTAATGGCAGCTATCAGACATGCATATGGTGCTCAGCAGGAGACTACTCAGAGCAACCAAGGAGAGAATTGATGCACTGATGACTGTAGTGCTACAACTCTGTAGACAGTTTGGACCTCTCAACTGGTGCTCATTTTTGGAAGGAGGGCCTTTGTATCTGTTAATACATCAAATTTGCATCTGTCATTAGTGTGTCAAAACGAGGTAAGCCCAGTTGTACTGGAGAAACACCCTAAATCTTTTCCTGGGTGAGATTTTTGTAAGCGTTTCACTTTTGTTTCAGCACAGAATGAAATAAGGAAATTTAAATCCCCATGGGAAACGTTGAAGGGAGAGACAGACTGCAAATTTTAATGATCTTTTTTCATTCTGCACAGGGAGGTTTTTCCTGGATGTATACATTTGAGGTTGGTTCTTAAATGTTCTGCTTAAGAAGTCACTAAGGACCAAAAGCATATGTTTCTTTTCTGCAATACCTTATGTATGAATTATTCAGCATAAGGTGCCAGAATGCCAATATGTTTAGCTTACTCCTGGTTTTTAGCCTTATGTTTTATGTTGAGCAGGTTGTTTAAACTCACCTGTTGAACTTGAAATAACTAAAAGCCTTCGTATAGTCTGGGCCAGACGACAGTGAGCTCTTGTATTTTTCAAGTCTCTAGACTGGGCCTTTGGTTGTTGTATTTGTACCCATCTGCTATGGGCTGACTTGGGTTTGCACCCAGCAGTTTCTTTTATGTTTGCTGATATTTGTCTTGGGTTTACAAGCCTACTGGGGTATTTTGTGAGTGCTTTCAATGTATATTAATACCAGGAGGTACCTGAGGCTGTCCTAAGCTGTCAAGAACAACGTACCTGCTCTAGATAGAGATTGTTTTGACTGTTTCTTTTTCATTGCACCACCAAGGTAGTGTTGGAGTGAGGTCTGTCCTTTAGAGAAATGAGCAATGTTTGTCCCTCTGCTGAGGAGACACAAGGTTGGAGGCTCAATGGATGTGTCCATGGGCTGTCTTCTCCTCTCGTTGTGTGCTGATTGACCTCAGGGTTTAGCAGAAATGTGTCCCTGGAGGTGTATTGGACTTGTGCCGTTAGAAATTAAAAGTAACAAAAGGAAATGTACATAACCTACTGCCAAAGGATCGTATTCACCCTTGCTTTGGGACCAAAATGAAGTTTATTCACCACTAAAGTCTCACCTGACCTTTGAAAATATAGCCTACACAGTGCAATCATCACACTTGGTGGCTTAAAGGCTCTGATGATTCCTGAGTCATTTAAACAAGGCAGAAGTGATCTCTTATGGACACAAGAAGTCCTGAAAAGGCCATAATCCAACCAAAATGTCTTTCTTCAAGGACGTGCCCTAGAAAGCTAAAGCTGTTCTTCCTTCTGTTCTCAATGAATTTTCATCTGCATCCAACACTGAATTCAAACTCTGCAGTAGTTTGGGTCATCACACGAGCATCTGTCTCTGAGGAATGATTACAGATGATGAGTTATTACCTTTATATAAGGGGTAATTAATGCTTCCCACTCTGACTTTAATGAAAGGATTTCCTGATGGGGAGGGGGACACATAAGGAATATATTGTATCAGTAATGCCCCTTTGGGAGTTATTGGCACCAAGTCTACGGTTAATAATTTGGAGTAACAAATAAATGTGAGCAACTTATGATAAATGTATGGAGAGAGAGGTGTCAAATTACTCATTATGAATTATTCTGCTAGTTCTGATGATGACCCAGCTGTTGAGGAGGAAAAGAAAGCTAGAGAGACCCTTTTGCAGTAATTTTGTTCCTTTCAAATGGAAAAATATAAACTTCCTCTGAGAACAGAGAATTAGATAAGACAAAAAGAATGGGATCCCTGCTCCAAATCCATTTTTTTTTTTAGCTTAATGTACACTAATGGATAATAAAAATGGTTGATTAATGAACGACCGGCACACCAACCAGCTGAAAAAACACATTTTGGCAGTCAGCACTTGCAAAATCCATAGGTTAAGGACAAATTCAACCTCTGTCACTGCTCTCAGTATGGTCAGGTGCCCTTACCCAGATAGGAGTGTTTTCATGAAGGAAGGCCAGACTGTGTGTGTGTGTAGTACATATGTGTCTGTGTGTGTAGATGTACACACATTGCCAACTACATCTTTAGGCAGATTTTTGGATACTCTTTAGTTGTAATACCTGAAGAAACTTGATTGAAGGCAAACCAGTGTCTGGCAACAAGGGAGCAAATCTGAGAGAGGTCAGTGCCAAGGCACACCCCCAAGTTGCCATCTGACTGTAAAAAGGTTCTTGCTCCCTTGTTGGGCTTCTTCGCTTCCTCTTCTCAAATGTAGAGGTGAAATATCTCCCATTAGCTGCTTTTCTGTCTCTTTAACAATGTGCTTTTTCTGAGAGGATGATGCAATTAATACCTATGTGTGACCCCCAATGCCTTTTGTGAGAAATGATGTCTTGAGCCACCAAAACTGAGAGTGAGCAGAGGCCCTAAACCCTCCTGGATTTGGTAACTTGGTCCCAAACTCTCTTAAGGCCCTGAAGGAGATTTTGCTCAGCTTTTCTAACTCTGAAGACACAGTTAGGACAGCCTGAGCCAAAGCAGTCTGAAACTACATGAATCAAAAGAAAATACTAACAGGATTTCTGTGGGGCTTTGTCACGTTTGAATATATTGCCTTTAAATATGTGGGGAAGAAAATATCTCTGCTATGTGATGCTTGGTCAGGTTTAACACTCTCATGTCAAAGGGTCAGAAAACATTAATACTCCCTTACTGATGAACCCTTTTCTAAAATATTAATAAACTCACCTGGCAGCCTGTGTGTCATCCCTGCTTTGTGTCTTGCACGCTGTGCTCACGTCTGGTTAAAACGTGAGCTGTCCAGGGCAGGACCTGTCTTCAGTGCTGGCTTGCTTACTGGTGCTATTATAAATAATTAAGATAATTATCCAATATGTTTATGACAACTGACTACTTTGGGTCGGCTTCTCTGAGGGCTCCTGTCATCAATGAAAATTCTGCAAATGGAGGGGTTTGCAGACTCCGGTGCCAAAGATGGATTACCTGGAAGCTTTCAGAGCTATAAACAATGCACTTTCCATTTGCCTCTCCATCCTGTATGGAAATGATCAGAAACTGTGATTTTACAGTGTGAGTAAATGGGTGAGAGATGTCAACAGCACGAGTGAGACAGAGGCACTCTCTTCTGCGATGCCAGCTCCCAGAATATTAAGAGTTTGCCAAAGGCGTTTCAGAGATAGGTTTCCTATCTTCATCAATAATTTAAAGCATTCCCAAGTCTCCTCTGAGTAACTTGGAATAAGAGCTGAAGGCACGGATGTCAGAAGGCAGAGTGACTCCCAATTAGTCAGGTAGAGTGCCTTCTTGTTGACTCAGCCAGGGCAAGGGTAGCTATAAAACCCAGGCTCGAGTCCTTATAGATTCCTTAATAGTTTTCTTCTTTAAATCTGTGGTAATTTGTAAGAGATGAGTGGGCAGTCCAGTCCCTAATTCACCGGAGTGCTCATTAGTGCCATGGAAAAACACACAGGATGTTCTGTAAGTTGGCAGATTTAGTTGCTAACAGGAGATGGGTTGGAGAATCAGCACCACCCTGTACGTGAGCAAGGGCCAGGAAGAGGTGGCAGCTTTTAAAAGCTGCTGGAAACTGTGGCATGACTTGGGGGCATTATTAACCAAGAAGAGTTTGGAGTTATGCCTTCCAAGCTGGGAGTTGGTCTTTGAAAGCATTGCCCATTAGGATTGTTGGATCTACATGGAGTTTTGAGGAAGTGATGGTATTTTGTCCTTGCACATGTGGGTCCTATTACAACATTTTGGTGTCATGCAGAAAGTTGCTCGTGGGCCCCTAAATCTGGGTCACATGAATGCATTGCCCTGAATCAGACAATTTGCAGCAGCTCTCTGGCTGCAGCTATCTATATGTGTCATAAAAACTCTTGAGTGTCCTATCTTGAGCATGCTAAATGTGTTTATTTACCACACAGCTTATTGTGCACTAAACTCACCCACATGGCAGGCAATTTTCTAGTGCTTAGGCCACTATTTGACCCAGCTGCCATGGAGAGGGCTATATTAAGTCCAGCTGATCAGGGCTGTCTCCACAGTGGAACAGGAAATTAGTCTCTATAGCTGTGTGACTCTGTCAGCTTTTTTACGCATTTCACACAACTAATTTCCTATAATGTGCAGCTTTTCCTACTTTTTTTTTTCTCCTGGTGTGAGTAACATTATTTTGATATTGCATTCCCTGATGTGGTATTCAAATCTTAAGCATGACACTAATTATGTATTATTCTTTTCTATTTTTTTAACTTTTCTCCTGACACTGCTTATTGCACCTGTTTATGCCCTAGTGTTTTTAACTGCATGTGTTTCCATCCAAAACATGCTGGTTCCTTGCACTTGGTTTGGAATTGTGTTTTGCTGCTCACTTCTACATTTAATCACAGTTTGCAGTGCTTGCCTGGCCCAGTGGCAGCACTTGACTGAATCTTTCCTCCTTTGAAAAAACATGGATTTTTCAAAGCTGTCCCTTGTACTGTTGAGATCAGATTTTTAAATAGCTAGTTACTAAGAAAAACATTACAAGTACCTTGAAGACAGAAGTTTTGGGGATTAAGGAGCTCTGGAAAACTGCAGGTGAAGAGAGGATGAAGAGGGTGGGGTTGCAGTGAAGTGGGGATTTGTTTCCCCCCCATAGGCTCATGTTCCAGCACTGACTTCAGTCATCGTGTAGAGTTGCAGATGTTGTTGCTCAGGCCCAAAGTCTTGTCTTCTTATTATATCTATCTAAAATCAGCAATCTCATTCCATGAGGAACAGATCTTCAGCTCTGCAACTCAGATTTTCAAGGAGCAGAGTGTTATTATCAAGTGATGACAGTGTCTCACATATGGCTTGACTTGTCTGTGTAGGCAAAGCCACTCCATGCATGCTCCTATCTCATGGCAAGTGCAAGGTAATTCATGTATCTGAGATTAAAACTCCAGGTATTTGATGCTTCAGGTCTTGTCACTGCTTTTTGTTAATATGACAGAATTTATTCAGCGGCAAAATATGGTTTGACATTCAGTCCCATTGTCCTGCATCCTTAAACTCCTGGGAAACTGTGTGATCCATGGCAGGACGAAATTCTCAACTAAATTACACTGCTTTGGGTCTAAGGCTGCTCCTCTACACTGCAAGGATTTTGTCCCTGCTCTTCCCTGCTGTAGAGTGTCACCATCCCGTGCTTTATGCCTTGGGTTTTACTGATCAGGTGGCTGGAGAGCTGGTAATATGCCACTGGGCCAGTGGCTTAATGCAGGAATTACTGGAAGCAGCAGTCTTGGAGTGCTTTTTATGAAGATAACAAGGCTTTTGCAGACATAAAAAGCAGGAGAAATGCTTATTAGTTATGGGGAAGGTGAAAGGCTTACAAAACTGATTAGTGTAGCAGTGTGGTCAGATTGAAATGAAAGCTCAGTGGCATAATCGTTAATTGGGTGCTTACTTACCTACTAATTTGAGCTTGGATGTCAGCAGTACTGCACTTCATCTCAAACCAGAGGTCAGGCTTTAATGCTACATCATAAATTACGTAAAGGCACAACACTAACAATTAGATAATTATGGAGACCCATGCTGTTGCAATTTAACTGGGCAAGTTCAGGGCAATCATGACAGGAATAGTGCTTAACCCTGAATCTGCTGCCTTTCTTTCAACCTGACAGCCAAATATATGTGGCCAAGGAGGTACCCAGCTGTCTGGCAGCCCACAGGTTAAAAGCATCTTCCTCTATTAGTCAGATTCATCAGATGGCTGGGGCGAACTCTGAGGCAATATTGCAAAAACATTAATTATGGTTCAGAAAGAAAAGCCTGTGTTTTAATCTGCAGGAGATTCTGGGCAGGGCACAGCAGTCAGAACAGTTTTTTGTGTTCAAGGCACCATTGTGGTTTTTTTATTTGTTTCTAAGCCAAGCCTATGTATATGTTCAGTTTATTTACTTTGCTTAAATAAACCACCAAGCCAAAAATAAGGTTATCTGCAGGGATCTCTTTCCATACATCCATGCTGCATGGGACAGACATGCCAAACCTCCCATTTCCAGTCCTGGAGTCATTCCATTGCCCATAGCTTGTATCTGCCCAGCTGGCAGTGCTGCTTTCTGGGGCTGAAGTAGCACTGTAGAGCAGAGACAAGGCCACTGCAGAGGGTGGCTTGTCCCCAGCACTGTTCCTGCTATGACCTTGCTGGAAGGCCCACCTGCAGCCTCCAGTGGTCATTGCCCATCAGTCCCAAGCACATTCCAGGGTGGATCCTCTTGATGTCCTTGATGGCTTTAATGGGGAGAGAGTTCAGTCAACGCTGGGCATTTGAAAATTCAATCCACAGAAGAGAGATTGAGGATCAGGGTGGAAAATGTCAGTCAGGTGGATTGAAAAGTGATTGACAGTGGGATGAAATTAATAACATGCAGATCTTGAGTTGTTTGGCTGTGTAATTTTAGACATAAAGAAGAGTACCCTCATTGAGAAATATGTAATGAACAGTGATTTCTGTGGCATCTTAGGAGCCTACAGGCTTTATTGGATTTAGGCCTAGGACTTTTTTTAGTGTTGTCCTTTTACTTTTGTTCCAGATCCTTTTAGCAATCAGGTAAATTGCTCACACCGTGACATTTTATTACCTCTGTAAACATTGGGTTTTGTCTGTGCTTGGCTGGGGCTGAGTAAACTCTGTGCATAAAAAAATTAGAGCTGCCCACTGCTGGCATATTGGCACTGTTTTCCTTATTCAGGACATTTTTTATAACCAGCAAAAAAATAGTCTTTCAAGGAAGCATCTCCTGTTACTAGTAATGGTGTTTTATGGTGTACTGTGCAGTGTTGTATGACATTTTCATTTTTGGGTTGAGGGACTGTGTGCTTTAGCTTTAGCCATGTCTTGCTTTAGCTTTGGTAGGTAAAATTCCTTCAGGTGCTAAGTTTGTTATAAAAGTGCTAGGAAACCCTTAGCTGTGGCACATTGCTTTGAAAAATAATCTTATAACCTTTATATATGGGCTGCAATATAGCATGGTCAAGTAATGACACATCTGGTTACCTATTATTAAGGGTTGAGTTATGGTATGCTTTTTCTTTTAATTAGTCTGTGATAAACAAAAACTCAGGGACTGTTCTGCTCTGGTAGTTCTCATTTTTCCTGCAGCCTTCTCTGCCCTTATGGGTTTATTAGTGTAGAAAAAGTGGCATGTTGTAGTTGCAATGTCTAGACTGCTGTGGTAGACCAAGCAGGAGGCTTGGTCTGAACCAAATCTCCATCTGCAGTGCTGGAGGGCTCTGGGTAGGTCAATGTTACATTAAATTTGGTAGCTAGAGGCCATGCTGATTCCCAAATTCCCTGCCAGGCCTGCATGGGTCAGATTATTCCCTTTTGGGGTGCTCTACAAAGCGTGGGGGGAGGAGATGGACCTATTTGCTCATGTTGCTTGAGAACTGGATTTTTTTAAAATTCCTTTTTGCCTCTTGGTACTCTTTAAAGGGGAAGAAAAAGCCAAATTTTGTCATGTTTGGACTACACTTGGCTGTGTGTGTCTGAGAACTGCGTGCAGATATTACTGGGCTCAGTCCTGCAGTGACCAGGAGGGATTTTCTGGCCTTTATAAAGAGAAGACTCAGGGTAGGGGCACCAGAGCTCCCTCCAAGCAATAAAACCAATCCCATTCTTTGGCTGCCACTCTCCCAGTGCTGCCCTGGGGAGAGCCAGGCCAATGGGTGTTGGGAATGGCTGTGCTACAAAGGGTCATGCTGGGTCTGAGTCCAGGTCTTAAAAAGCCTTTAATGGGTCGGAAATGATCTTCAGTGCAGGGGACATGCAGGAGTAGCCTTGCAGGCATGTTGACAGTTTTGCCCTCCTAATAAACGTGGCACTGCTCTCCTGCAGCGTCTGAGGGTATATGTGGCATGAATCCTTTCCCAAAGGGGCTGGTGCCTTGGGTCTGTGACAGTTTGATCAGTGCTGTAGACCATGACATAAAAAGACCAGCAATTCCTCCTGGCAGGTCTTACTAGCAAAAAAACCCCCATTTTATAAATAAACCCTCTTATGGGAATTGCAAAAGGAAGCTCTGTCCTTAGGACGGTGCAGACCCAAAGAAGCTGATGTATCTGCACGTGTAGCTCCTGTGCAGATCCCGTCAGCAATTGCTCACAGTTGGAGCTTGCCTGGACCAGAGACAAACCTCTGCCAACCCTGGAAATTTCACTGCAATATTTGGGCTTTCTCAGGAAGCTGTAGCTGCTGGATGGAAGAGAAGGAACTAGAGTTGCAGCTTTCGTTTTAAAAGGCTCAGGTTTCTAGAGCTGGGAAGGAAAGCTGAGCAACATAAAGCAAGTGTGCCCTCAAGGTTCAGAAAGCAGAAGGTGAATGAAAGGCACCTGCAGTGATTTCTTTTCGAAGGATCACTTGATGTTTCACCTTTTCATGTGGCTTCCTGACACCAGTGTCAGGACTTTTGCCTCCCTGGGACTGGTGCCAGCATTTGCAGAGCAAAGAGCAGAGGCTGGTGCTGTGATTTGCTCATCTGGGCAAGATCTCAGGCAAATGGGACAGTGGAATGCTGTGCCTGAAGCAGATCAAATGTTTGCACTGTGGGTTAAAAATGCAGCTTTGATGAGGCACTTAATGCACATGTAGCTTGGTGCACCATATCACTGGTGCCCCTTCATGGAGTTGATTCTGTAGCAGTCATTAAAAATCCTGGCTGTGCTTTAACTATAGCCCTTTCCTCTCCCTACCTCACAAGCCAGAAAATATCCATAAAGTAAACTTTCATCAGTCTTTCTGTCTTTAAAACCATGGGCCACTCCCACTATAGTGTCTTGAATGCTGACTGCCACTGGATTTATTCCTAGTGGGTTGAGAATTGGGTTGAACTGAAGAACACCTGAACTGCACAGCTGGCTGAGCAAATTGGGTAATCTCTGCACACTGGGAACAAAACTACAGGTCCAATTTACTCAATATCTGCACAGACCTCAAAGCTCTGGCTTGTTCCTTGCGCATCCTCAATCTCTCTAGGTTATTCTTTGGCATCAATAGTGCAGGAGATCAGCAGCTCTCTGGGAGTTCAGCCCCTGCACAGAAAGGAAGGAGAGGAATATTGACAGTTTTACTGTGAACTTTTTGCTTGCATCAGTGGTTTGTTATTCACATGTACAACAAGGCCCTGTATAAAGTAAAGACCACTTGGGATCCACTCTCTGGAGAGAAGTTACATCTCCACAGGTCTCTGGAGTTTGGTGTTTCAAAATAATGTCACTGAGTGAATGGTGACATTGCTGGAAGGTTGGACTTCTCTCTCACTGAGGAGGATTTATGTGAGGTTGGAGAATCTCTCGGTGAGACCTGCAGGTGATCTGGGTAAACCTAGGGGCATAAGGCCAATGTTTCATCTCCTCTTGCACAGACAAGGTGGTTCCAGCCAGTGTAAGCTTTTTCACTCACCTCCTGTGCCAGGAAGTCATGCCCTTCCCCAAATATTGAAGAGACAGGTAGGCCAAAACCTAAATCATGTCCTCTGCTGCTTGGAAGGGTGAAGGTCTGATTTCCATCCAGCCTGGCTGTGCCTCCCCATGCTCTAATTTACAGGTTATGCCAAGCCTCAGTTTTCTCTGCTCCCAGTGACGGTGCAGCATTTCATGCCCTGTGCTGTGACCCCTCTCCCATGCCAGATTCCACCTCTGCACAATACTGGAGCTGGGGACTGGACCCCAGAGGGATCCTGCATGCAAAAGAGCCTTGACAGAGAGTGCAATAACCCTGACCTACAGCCCTCTGTCACAACCCCTCCCACGGTACAGGGGCAGATCCTGTGACTGCAAAGCCTCATGCACTGTCTCAGAATTGTGTTTAAGGTCATTGTGCTGGTCTAACTTACACAAAGTCTAGGTACTTTAGAACAGCTGTGGGCTTCACATAAAGCTCTCTTCGTTCTGGACATTTTCTCTCTCTTCCTTGGAAAACTTTAACTGCCTTTGCCTTCAGAAAGCTGAAAATAATGGTTTTTTGCAGAACAAATTCTGTCTCATGCATAAAGCAGAGTTGTACCACTGTAAGTAGTATGTAATTTAAATGTGTATTGATTTTTTTCCAAGTGAGATTCCAGTAAGAAATCCCATCACACTGCTACTTAGACTCCCAACAACACGTACAGGTGCAATGCTGCGTGCACTGAAATCGAAGTTGTCTTTAGGAAACTTGGCACTGTGAAGCTTTTCCATGGTTGCAATCAGTAACAGCAGTGCTGTTGCCAACAGTACTACTGCTCCATCTGTGAGAGGGAGTGGGGAATTTAAACTGGACTTTGGTGGCAGCCAGTGGTGCCCAACTGCAGTAACTGTGTGGCCTGAAAGAACAAATTCTGTGTGTTGGTGGTACAGCTGCCTCTGAATCAAAATCTCCTGACTAGCCTGGCCAGGCTGGGCTGGAAATCTAGCAGCAGCCAGTAGCATCTGGGGCTTGATTTCACTCCTTAGTGGTAAAAAACTTAAGTATTCCTATTGCATTAATGCTTATTTTTGATACAAATGGCAAAACAATTCAGCAAACAGGATCTTTACAGCTGAGAGATTGAGTAACAAGGGAAAGAAAATGTCAATGCAAGTTAAACCAAATTTAATAAAGGAAATAAAAACAATATACTGACACTGAAATATAATCTTAACACTCTGACTGCAACTAACTGAAGCCAGGAAATTCTCAGCTAAGTGTTCCCTCAGCCCTCTTAAATCAGCCCGGTTTGCTTAGGCATTGTTGCACATAAGCGCCTTTACGAGCCGGCCCCAAAACACTGGGTGATAATATGAGCACTAAGAAGATATTTATTTCATCAGCTGTGTGTTTGGATGGATCTGGGATGGATGAATTAGCAGTGATTCTGCAAGCCATCAAAAAATCAGCTGAACTGTGAGTTCATGCTTACACAGGTTGCAGGATCAAGGTCACTGTGCTCCAGGAAAAGTGCAATCCATAAGGTGGGACTGAGGGCACAAGAGTATTACCGAGGTCCCTTTGTAGATACTCTAATGCTGCTTTTCACACATACTAGAGAATTGATCTTCACAAAATCTATACATTAAGGAACCTTCCTTTGCCAGATGAGAGGCTGAGGTCCTGAGAGACTGTGGTTTGCCAGCAGTCTCAGAAAGTGTGTGTGGCAGTGCCCAGACTTGAACTCAGTGCTTCCATTTGGTGTTTTAGTCGCACTCATGGACCAGAAAAAATTAAAAGGTTCAAAACCTGGGGGATCTGAACTGCCCTACAGTTGCATTTTAATTTAGTGGATTTTAAATAGAGCTGGGAGGGAGCTCACCATGCCCTGCTCCAGTTTGGGATTTGGTTTTGGGAACTGAGGGCCTCCAGAACCAGAATTTCCTGGAGTCCTGCTTGAATTGGAGACTTAGGATGAGGGCTGGGTCAGGATGAAGCTGCTGCACTTACCTGCTTTGAGGTATGAGAGGATTATGAGATGGGTGATGAGCATGGTTTACTCAGTAGCAATCTTTCTTCTCTAAAAGAAAATCTTGTTCTTGAAAAAGGAGATGAGTGCCACTCCATCTTTCTCCAGAAATCTGGCCCTTAAAATATATTTGGAGTTCTGATTCTTCATTTTTATGCAAAAAAAAAAAAAGGCCTTTCTCATGGGAGTAATCCTGTGAAAGCCTTCAGAGCCTGCTTGAATCATTAGGTCTGCAGATCTTCTGGGTGAGATAATATAAGCAACAGTTTGTGCCAAGTGCTTGTGTTTTTGTTCCCCCCACCTCTAAGGAGTCAGATCAACTAAATTTGAACTTCCTGATACTGTTTGCAGTTGAATGAGAAAACACTGATATCAGCCAAATATATGCCTTGGTTTTTCTTCTTGCTTATGTTCAGAAAATGCACCTAATATTTTCTGTTGGAAGCACAAACAGATTTCTTGCCCAGATTTGCCTTGTTGCTGGAATCCATGTCCAAGAAGCTTTGGCCTGCCTCTCAAGACCTCATTGCTAGTCCTGACCATCTCTTTATTGAAGAGCCTTCACAGTCCATATCCATCCTGCTTATCACTCTTACTCAGTATTGACAAATCTGTGCCCACTTCTGACAGGCCACAACTAATTGATTTTCTACCAGCCAAGTTTTCTAGCAAACACTTTTGCAGTGTGTGGCCTTATGAGTTCCCCCTGGGCTCAGGGAAAGGGAGGGGAGGGAATATCTTCAAAAGTATGTATTTTTGTAATATTTAAATTCTGCCTCCTCTCTTGCTTTCCCCCTTAAAGCCTGTCACAGGCAGAGGGGCAGTGACACGGTACCAGTAAAAAATTTTTAATTGCTTTTGCTTTCTTTTTCCTTGTTTTGTTTTTTTTTTTTTTTTTTTTTTTTTCATGCACCTCCACGTGGTGTTTCTGTTTCTCACAGTCAGGCCAGGAGATCTGTGGGACTAGGGCTGACATTCTGTCCAGCCCCCAGAACACTGAGATCTTAATCTGTGCTTAGAACTCCCAGAATCTGTGGCGGTACAAGCATTAAACGGTCTCTTCTGCTTGCGTGCAGGAAAATCCAGTAAACCCATCTGGATATAGCTCAGCCCTGCTTTTTAATTCCTTGCTGGTGGCCCACACTCTCCGTGACTGCTTTGGGAAGGCTCTGAGTGCTCCTCCTGTTGATCTTCCCCACACCCAGTGCTGTGGTGAGGGCCTGGCTGCCACGCTGAAAGGGTTAGGTGCAAAAATAAGTATCAGCACCTTTCTCATCTCCTGTAGTCTGAGGGTAGGAAGCTATTTGCTTTCCTAAAATCCCATTTATTCACTGTAGTAATTCAGGGCCTGACTTTTCTTGGCTTTTACCTTCCCATGACTACAGGACTACAGGGCTGGGCCAAATCACAGCATAGCCCGAGCTGTCAGTCATTTTAATAATTATTATTAACCCCCCGCTGATGCTTTTCCACATGAAAGCAAAAGGCTCTTTGGCACTTTTCTTACTTTTCTTTAAAAGATGGAAGGTGGAATAACAAAGTTCTTAATTAGCTGAGCTGGTGTTGGAAAGCTCAGTGTCAGATTTCCAGGTCAGTGTTTGATGGAGGAATGATAGGGGGAAGTGATGCATCGACATTGATTAAAGAGCAGTGATGAAGCAAGATAAAATTGACATTTAATTCTTCCCAGCTAAAGAAATGTGACTGACAATACTTAAAGGTGAACAGTCTTATTTCTTGAATCAACAATGCAACCTGTAAAAACATCCGTCACAGCAGTCTTTTCTTAATTACCAACATCTAATTAGCCCCAAATCACTGTAGCACGCTGATTACAATAAAAGGTGCCTGCCACTCTTTCTATTTTGGGTATAGCTGAGAAGGGCAAAGGATGGGAAATTAACTGGCACTTCCAATTGCTTCATCTGGAGACCTTGCAAAGAGTCCTCAGCCTGTCTCTCTATTCTCCATTCCTTACTCAAACAGAAAATAGTAATCCCAGGTGAGTGTTTTTTCTTGGCTGCTGACTGGAAGCACCATGAACCCCCAAGAGGGGTGTGAGGACACTGCAAAAAGCCAAGCTACTGCCTTCCCTGCTGTTAATAATGGGGAGGAATTAATATTTTATAGGATTAAACTTGTTATTGTTGTGGTTTTTCTGGGTGTGTTTTTTTTTTTTTTACCTAGTACGCTTTTAACCTTCTTTAAATTATCAATTTCCTCACTTTAGTATAAGACCAATCCAGCCTCCTTTCTGAAAGTTGACAAAAGGCTTTTGATTATCATTTCCCATCTCTTAGCTTTTTTCCCTTGAAAGAAACAAAGAAAGTAACAAATATAAACCCCCCAATACTGGAGGGCAGCTAAAGCCCCTGTATGTTTGTGTTGCAGAAAAGAGCATTTGGGTGCTAACATTTGAAATAGCAGTTAATGCTCATTTTTGAGCTCTGATTGAGTTGAAGTATTGCTTGTTGCACCGAGGTGATGAAGACAGGAGCTAAGATCCCAGAGAAGTAGCATCCTTTTATCAGTAGATGGTAGTATAACAACATGGAAGGAGTGTGGCTGCTCTGAGGTTGTCCCAAGATCCAAGCTGTTACACTTGAATCTTAACTGAAAAACAAGACAAAGAGAGGCAGAGGATAAGTTCAGACTCCTGTTATGTTCTACTTTTCACCAAATAGTAGTTTACAGCGGACGAATGAATGTGTGTTTTTATTCATGATTTATGCATGGTTTATCTAGAGCAGTGTGAATAATTGATTATTTTTGCTCTCTGGCAGTGCAAAAAAAATTAAAATAAATATTTTTTTTTTTTAAGCAAAATAAGAAAAAGTTGGGAAATCAAATAGTGAAAGGGAAGGAGCAGACTCTTTTGTGTCAAAATAAATGTTTTATTTTGCTCCAAAACAACTGTTTGGTTCTATAAATGCTTTGCTTTGAAGGATGGTTTGAATCATTTAACATAAAGGAAATTGCCAAGTGAAACAGTTGTAGTTCAGTTTTGGCTTGTACATATCAAAATAACGGGTTTTAAACATTATTTCCTTTCCTATCTCTAAGGCAAAAAGTTTGGTGAAACAGGGACAAGCCTCCCAGAAGATGGTACTGCCAAAACTGAAATTATTATGAGGATGTTTTAACCAAGGCAGTGTCCATCCAGACTCTTGGTTTGGTCATGAATTTCCTGCTATGAAAATACAAATAAACCAGAATAAACCTGCAGAGGGGCCTCATCCCTCTGTAAGCTCACATTTGCAAAGCCTTTTAGTTTTTGTTGTTGTTTTTTTTTTTTTTAATTAAAAGCAGACTTTTCCTGTATGTGAGCTCAGGGATCCCAGGGGCCGGATTCACAATGTAAATGCACTTAGGCTAAAGAGATCCATATTGATTTGTACCAGCAGAGGATCTGGCCCAGTAGGAGCAAACTCTGCTTTTTGAGGTGGTATTGAATTTGTATGTGTTGAAATCTGTGCTTTGGAATTAAAATCAAGGATTTGATAGCAAAAAAAAAAGAGAAAAGGAGGGATTTGTAGAGATATGGCAGGCACTGTTTTCACTCTCCATGTCGTCTTATTAGCAAAAGCGCCGTTGTGGGGGTGATGTTGATGCAGATAAAGGGCTTTTTGGTTACAACTGGATTCTAATCCAAACCCTAATCTACGTATTTGCTAATGGTTGACAAATGACAATTCTGAGGGGGAAAAGAATCCATGAGAATTTTAGATTTCAAGCACATTCTGACTGAGTCTGTAGCTCATTGAAGAGCGGTGCTGGTTTTTTATTCACCAACATTTTTTTTTTCCTCCCTCTCTCTCTCTTAAATTCTTTGCTGCTAAAAATACATTAGAAATATCAATTTTTAAGTCCACTTCAGAAAATGTACCGATGAATTAAAATCAGTGCTACAATATGAATGTATGAATGAATAATAGAAGAAACCCACTGATAGTGTGTCTGCAAGAAGTTGGACTTCCAGCCTCAGGGGTGTCCCTTTGGAGCTGTGGTCAGTGGGTTTACAGTAGGATTTTACTTTGTCTTCTATTACAGAATGGCTTGGGTTGGAAGGGACCTTTAAAGATTTGGTGAACATAACTGTAACATGGCTAATTCTGCTGTTGGACGTGTGATAGGCTGGGATGTGACGAGAAATGGTTCTTCATACTCAGTTACTTTGGGGGTTGAGGTCAGGGCGTGTATATGAGGTGTGTATAAATGTATGTCCACTACTTAGGTATTTAGTGCCCTGATAGAAACTCTGTGAGGAAAGCTCTGTACAAACTCTTATTGCATTAATTTCACTAAATCCTCCCTTGTGCTCTCCCCTTGCTCACTCTACCTTCCCAGGGGCTGTGCTGAGGGTCTGCTGCCAGACCTGTGATGTGATTACAGGACCTGTGGAGAGCTGGAGTGGGAGGCAGGGGAGGTCTTTGACCAGCAGCATCTTTCTCCATGCCCAAGAGGATCTACTTAGTGTTTCATGTGGTGTTGCTGGCCTTGGGTACAAATCCTGAGGAGCCATTTGGTGGAGCAGTGGCTCAGTGGTGGGAAGGGACCTGGTAAACTGCGGCTGAGCGAGTTTAGCCCTTGAAGCTGCACATGACAAAATCTATTCAAGTGCAGATATATACAGAGCATGTGGAAGGGACAAGGACACAGGAAGGCATTTCAGAATACTGGAGTGCATAAAAAAGCCATTGCCTGGTACATGCAGTACTTTATGGGGGCACTCAGGCTGTGTAAGATCTATAGGAACAGCACAACTCACCCTGCAAATGCATCCTGGCTGTGCCCCAGGAAAAGCTGTGACAGGAAACTTTCTTTTCATGTATTTCCATCTAAAGGCACAATACACAGGTCAAAGGTTTGCTGCAATATTTGAACAAGTGCTCTGGCAACTATTAGGTTAATAGTTTCTGAATTAATTGTCTTTCTATTTTAAATTTAAAAAATCTCTTACATTAAAAACTACCTGAATAAAACAAAAGCATAACAAACTGGCTGGCCATGGACAAACTGATCCAACTTACAGCAGACTGGGTGTAAATTTGTGGGTTTTTGTGTTGATACCCCAAGCACAGCCTCATCTGGGTAGAGATGTGTGATGTTCTTAAAGGAGATCCCCAAGAGATGGATGAGGTTTATGTCAGTGTGGGATGGTTTACATCTTTCTGGGTGGAGAGATGAACCCTGTGCAGAAAGAATGGTGCAACTGAAGGAAAAGACTCTCAGTGATTTTAAGTGACTTTAACTGAGGTGGGACTGGTGCTACCACACCTGAGTGCCCGTTGTTTACACCTAGTGTTAGAAGGCCAACTGCACAAACATGGAGCATCTTGTGCTGCTGTGCTAAATCCTGCTTGGCAGGAACCTCCCTATTCCTTTCCAGAGAGTGAACATGTGTGTGTGCACATCTGGGAATGACAAACACAGCTTGGCAAACCCGTGCTATGAAACCACAGCCTGGTAGAAAACCAGATGAGCCTCCCACTTGCAGAAGCTCAGGTGAAGGAGATGCAATAAATCCTACTTCCTGTTCAGGTAGGGAACCTTCAGATGACAGTATGGCTAAAACAATTCAGTTCTGATCTCTTAATCCTATTCCAGTAAACCCAAATGCGTAGTCCTGTGAAAGATGAGCTTTTCTCCAAGGAATGGGTGATAGATGTGTGGACATCTCTGGATATGCCAGGCAGGAGAGGAACCAAGCTTTGTGTCTGAGGCTGGAGAAGGTGTTTTGCAGTGGCACATGAGGGCTTGCTCATCTCCAGAGAAAGTGGGCTTTGTGCACAAGGTCCCAGAAGATGAGCAGGGCAGCAACACTGTGCTAGGAATATATAAAAATCCAGTTCCCAGCAGGGATGGATGGTTATGAAGGACCTTCTGAAGCTTAATGCATCTGTGGGCTTGTCTGTATGGAGCAGGTTGAGAGCAGCAGGATCTTCTCAGCAGGTTAAATATCTCTGTGCTGAGATATTTAAGCCTGAAAGCCATCTTGCTGCTTAATTTAGCAGAAGTTAGTGTTGGAGTGCTTTGGAGACGGGTGAGGAGAAGTTCAGGCTTTTACAGCAGAGAGGTCAGCAACAATAAAAACAATAAAAAATGACACTGTAGAGGAGGGAGAATAGACAAGAGACATATGGACCCTCCACAGTCTGTAAGAAGGAAGAGGAGATTGCCCTGTTCACAGCAGTGTCCCCTCAGCTCAGGTGTCACTCCACAGGTCTGGGGAAAATAACAGAAGAAAACACACCAGGAAGAAGGAAGTCTGAGGTGACTGATAGTTTTTTTTTTTTGAGCTGGATTCTTTTTGTCTTTGCTGGAGTGAAGAGATGTTCATGTCATGAGGCCCTGGGAAGAGGCCTGATGAGGTGGGACCCAGCTCTGGCAGCATGTTTGCCAAGGGAGGGAGAGAGGATTCCTGGTTTTCATTTGTGCAGCTGTAGAGCAGAGCTATTCCAGAGTTAGAAATCCTGCAAAGAGGAAGGGTGCTGAAACTCAGTAGGAGTTTCCACTTCCTTCACTCCTGAGCTTGTCCCACTAAGGAGTTTGTGCAGCTCCTCTGTTGCACTCACTGGCTCCAGTAATAAAAAGAGATCACCCAGGTGCATCCAAAGCCAAACTTTCATCTGCAAACTGCATCTTTGATACTGGGATTGTTATTCACTTACACAGAGTGTAGGCAAAGCTGAGGAGCGGTTCAAATCCAGGGCACAATTCCTGTCACGCAGGTGGATGCTGAAAAACAGGACTGGCTTGTGTGTGTGCTGTGTTCAATAACAGAAAGTCTGGGATGAAAGTGTTTCAGAGGCTTCTCTGCCTCACTGAAGGCTTGACTGAGAACATAAAACTCTGTGTAGACGGAAGTTGTTTAACATTGCTTTTAAATACCATCAAATTAGTAATTTTCTTTGTAATTTTTCCAGCTGTTTGTGTGTAAGGCACCTCTGGAGAGCACTTTCTGTGCTCTCAGAATCAGGAGTTAAGTTATTTTGCCAAATTAACTATATTTAACTAAATATTTGCATTTACATCATAAAGGTTCTGTATTTTTTGTCCAATAATCACTGGAACAGAAAAGTATGGCATTTTTGTGCAAAGTCTGATATTGAGTCTAATTTCCTACTGTTCTTGAATATATGATGGTTTGGGTGGTATTTTAGCCAAACTCTGCTCAGAAATGTAAGCAACTATTACTGGAGTGCAGTTCATCATTAACCTGTAACTAATTGCATTAATAACAACATCAAGGATCACAAGACTTACCTTAATTCTCCTCCTTCCTGAAATCATCTCTCCCCCTTATCCTGGCAGTCCTTAACTCCAGGGACAGGATCCTTTCTGTATGGGGTGGGATTCCTCTTCTGGTGGACTTCTACAGCTTGAACAATTCGTGAGCAATCCTGTTCTAGTCTTCTGAGAGAAAAAGGCACTTCTTAGGTGTGATTAATCTCATCCAAAAATAGACCTTTAAAGGAGGGAGATGAATAGCATTCTAGGAGCACTTATTTTGGTCCTGCCGACTCCCTTAGATGTAGCATTCACAACATCTAAATATAGACGTGATGAATTTGATCCTTGGTGTTGTTCTGTTAGATCTGATGTAAAGACTGTAGCAGTCAATGGAAATACTCTCATGTAGGTGTAGTTAGACACTGCATTGATCTTACTCCTGATCCCTTACTGTGCATTTTAATTTGAGCCAATACTGTCTCCTCTTTCAAGAGGTGGAGAGAAAACACAGTCAATTACACCATGAAAGCCACGGAGCTCTTTCAGTGATCCAAACTGACTGGGGAAGTTACATTTGAAACCGTTCACCCATTCCATTAAAAAAAATACCAGGGAGCGTGCATCCCTGTAAAATAATGATGGGCAGAATAAACTGTCTGAAAGTATGTCGCCTACTCCATACCATTTAATCAAGAAGCAGTGAGTGGAACTGGCCTAACATTTACAAAGGGAGAACTGACACAATGCATATTTGAACACCATGAGAAATAGCATCACCGGGGACAGAGAGTAAGTTTAGTTAATAATGAATGGCACATCCTATAAAATACCATTACACAGTGTTCAAGGCCCAAGAATGATGACATAATTATTAGGAGACTGGGAGATTAAGATATAATTTAAAAAAACATGACAGGGGAGGGTGTAATTGGGGAGACAAAATACACAGGAAGTTTGTAATTTACATGTCAAAATACCTTTTTCATGTTTTGATTGGATTGGACGCCGCCTTTCCACTTCATTTATCTTGGCTTCAATTAGAGGCAGGAGAAATGACATCTCATGTTCATATTCTTGACACACACTGCTCATAGACACTTTCTAATTCTAACAGACAGTGAGGGGAAAAGGGAAACTCGATTCTGCCTCCGTCATGGACTTCTTAGTTAACCCCTAATTTGTTTCTAAATGAGGCTGTCACTGTGGTTCAGATGAATATGCGCTTAGGAATCAGGGTGTGTGTTTGGATATTAGCTTGTGGGCTGGGCTTTGCATGTTGTGTGGTTAGTTAGACCCAAAAGCTGCCTTTCTCTTTGGAAAAGAAAATACCAAAAGCTTAGAACACTTCACCCTCCAAAGAAGAACTTTCCTGTATGAACAGTGCAGACTGTTTTTATCAGAACAGCCACATTCACAATGTGCTTGTAATCATACAGAGCCATCTCCAAAGCAGAGGATGTGAGTTGCGATTTTCCCCTTTGGCAGATTTTTTGCTCTTTTTATTTTCTGTCTGTCTCTTTTATCTGGTGTTGCCATGTGTTTCCCAGTGAGCTCTGAAGTCTGCTTCCATTTTTTTACAGGAACTGTGCTCTGTTTTACACCCGTTCCCACCCAAACACACACACAAGAAATGTCAAAGGTGTGTTTGAGATAAAGCCATATGTTTCATCAGTGCTGAAGTATCTGCTCACCTGAAGGCATGTACTGAAGTCTTTCCTCTCTTGGCAGCTGTAATTACCCTTTTAATTTTTCTTGTGCTTCATCTCAAAATCAGAGTTTTAGGTTTTTCCAAAGGCTGTTGATTTTGGTTTCTTTTCTTTGCAGAGATTTGCACAATATAAGGTGTGAAAAGAGAGCAAAAGTTTTCCCTGCTGTAGGACTTCTGACCTCTAAAAGTGGGGGACCCTTAAAACATCCTAAAGCGTCCAGCTGCAATCAGAGGTACTCAAAATCATCAGTCACTTTTGAAATCATGGGAAGCAAGTTTCAGGCTTATCAGTAACTCTATTCATTGAATTTCCTTATAAAGCAAAATTGCTCCTGGAAATGCTAATCAGGAAATATCAGAGAAATAGTAGTCCTTGAGAGATCTCCTCTGAGAGGGATTTTAACTCACCAGACGGAGAGAGATATCAGAGCAGCTGTATGAGGTCTCTGCATATTCTGTGTGTGTCCTGAACTCTATCAGAAACCCCAGGAGTGACATGAAACTGGATGAAGTGGGCAGTGCTGCTGTTGCTAGTGCCATTACATTTTTGATATTTAAGCAACCTGCAGCCATGCTGGGATCATTCACCATAAGGCTCCCTCCAGTACTGGCAGGACTGGTCCTGTTAAACAGGGTCGGGTCTGGCTTTAACTGCAAAGTAAAAAAAAAAAAAAAAAAGATAAAATAAATTTAAAAAGCTATGAGATAAATAACTGGTTTAGGAAATACAGTTTGGGTCAGACCAATCACTCATCCAGCCTGGATGTCTTAAACTGCCCCCAAAAGTTGTTAGAGGGTGCATTCCTGCCTGTGCCTTTGCTGGACCTGTTGTCCACCACTTTCTGTAATCCCTCTAAACTGCAGATACTCTCTGCCTCCACAGCCTCCTGTGGCAGCAAGTTCCAGAAGTTCACTAACAGTGTTGCTTCACACAGTTTTGTGAACTGCTTTTGAGCAGAGCAGCCCAACATGAACTGTACAGTTTACTAACCACACCTAGAGGGGCTGCACTGAATGTCTTTGGGGTGAAATGCTGTAAAGCTTTTAAATATGTGGTGGTTTGAGTCAGAGAAATATCCCACTCTTCTCCAATCTCCAGGATAATACTGTCTGACTCTCCCAGTCCGTGTTCTTGTGTAACATAAACCATGCAGATAATGTGTATGAAGTCAGTGGGACTGTGTGTAAAGTTACTAAGGTACATATTTGCTACTCAAGGAGTTGTCTAACTTCTTCTGGAGGAATTGTACCCCCAACATTGATTGTTCTGTCCCAGCTCCCTGGCAAGCAAAGTATGTAAATAAGAAGTAATAATACTAAACCCACCCCGAAATAGCTTTGGCTGTCAGGAAGAATTTTGTGGTCAAGGGAGATGTTGCAAGTGTTCTGTTCCACAGTCTAACAGTAGGTCGTGTTTTTTATATGTTACATGAACAGGATTTTCAGATCATTCATGAGCACATGAATGGGTAAACACCAGGAGTACAGCTGCAGAAATAACTCATGGAGTAGCCAAAGCACCAAGTCCATTTTGAACTCTCGTTAGCCAGGCTGAGTGAACTGTGAACAACTTCACTCAGTCCTTTTCATAAAACCAAGACTGTGAATTTATGTCATGGAATATTTTTAGCTGTGGCATGGGCCCAATCTCTGTTCAGTTTACAATGTGTCCACCTGAAGGTATCTGGGCAGTAAAAAGACTTTCAGTATCTGTGGAGCTGCACAAGTTTTACATGTTGGCAATTGGTGTGATAATGTGCAATACCTGGAATCACCAAAGTTAAAAATTGCTGCTTCATGAGTTATTCACACCCACCCATCCCTTTTCTGCTTAACACTGACATATACAACAACCTGTTTCAATGTGAGCACTTCCTGTGGTTGATTTTGGTTTTTCCTGTGTCTTGTTTGATGATGTTTGAGAGCTCAGTACAGCCTTATGTTGACTGTTCTGATAAGAATTACACAAAAGAGGAGATAGCTGGCAACAGACTATCCTTGGGGATGTAGACTTTACTATGAAGAGATTTCTGGCAACAGAAATTATTTTTGCCACTGTGTTGCATGACCTACTTTGAGCAGGGATAGATTGATCATCTGGAGGAAGCCCCGGAATAGCTCAAAGAAGGAACATGGAATAGAAATCTGTACGTCTTCATTTCAGTATTCATCATGACAAGGACAAAATGGAAAATACAGGCCAAAGGCCTTAACTGAAGGCTGTGGTACCCCAAAGACTCAGGCTAGCACATACTGCATACATCATTAAGCCAATGGCAACAACACACTGAAGCCCTGCCCAAATTTCAATTCTTACACTTCAAATAGTCTCAGCTCTCACCAGACAAATTAATATTTAATGCACAAGTGCACGCTGTAATATTCCCAACTGTGCAATCTAATATTAACAGCTATTTCATAAACCAACAAGGCCCATTCAATTGGTGCCCATTTAAACTATAACACGCCATTAAACCATAAAAGCAGCCATGAAAACATGATTAAGATACATGTTTGCCGGTCTGTCGCTAAAAACGGGAATGTAACAATGTCAGTACAAAAAGTCGGTGTGTAGCTCCATCCAGGCTGTTCAGGATAAAGGAAGTCATGAAGCAAATTCCTCCTTGGAGTTGCAGTTTGGTTATTAGGGCAAAGTAGATCCTATCCACAAGAATATGTATAGTTTTTAATGACAGCGAATGAGAATATGTGGCACCGTCTGGCTTTCATGTGCTTCTCTATGGATGTGCCTACAGAACCCCCCTGTTCCTGTGCTAGTTCTCCAAGGGCTACAGAATTTATGGATATTTAATCTGGGAGGCAGTGAAGTGGGAAGGCAACTTCACCCCTGTCTTTAGGGAGCCAGTGGTGCTCTGCTTTATCTGATTCTTCCCATGCTCCCATTCTGAAAAATATACTGGTAAATTGGAGAGGATGCAGAGGATGCAGAAAAGAGATGCTGGGGAAAATGCTTTGCTACAAGATACTCTCAATCTTTTTAGCTCATCAAAAGGAAGATTGAGAGATGACTTGTCTTCAGTGTTAAGTGCCTCCACAGCAGGAAAACACTACTTTGTAAGAGGTTCTTTAATCTATCTGTGAAGTTATAACAAGAACCAGTGTTTGGATGCTGAAGTGAAATGACTCAAGCATGTGTTTATCTCAACAAGGGTAAATAAGCAGTGACAAGTTAATGGTAATAGTGCTGTTTTTCCCCTTGTCTCCATATCAAGACAAGAAGCTTTTCTGAAAAACATACTTATTCCTTGGTGTTTTCTTGTTAGGAATGGAAGAGAGGGGCTGTGTGTGTTATACAGGCCCAAGTAGTCCTTCATTCTCTTCTTTTGTAGTCCAGGTTTTCAAGTGAGTTAGACTGGAGTCCACAAAGGAATGTGGAATTTGATGTTGAAGGTATTGAAACACATCTAAAGGTTTGGCTTTAAACTCTCAATTAAACTCTCAATTAAACTCTCTTTAAAATACCATTAAGCAAACAGTGTCATATGAAGTGCCTTCAGACGGCCAAGTAAGTTTTCATTTTATAAATGAAAAGGAAATGGTCTGAAACTAGGTAGAATAGCAGGGTAAGATACTGGACCAAGACAAAGTGTGGTGTTAAAGGTGATGTGTGATGTAAAGAGGCAGAAGTGGAGAGCTCTGATGGTCATAGCCCTTCCTAGAGATGGGCTCTGGATCAGCCAGTCATGAAAGCAAGGCAGGTCTGTTCCAGCATCATCACACTAACTTTTTGGGGGCCCTATTAACATGGCAATGAATGAATTCTGGGAAACCAAGACATTGCATGCATCTTCTGTTTGTATCATCAATGTTTTCTGGGTTTATCAGCTTCTAAACAGGAATAACTCTCGAATTATTTAACTGCATAAAACCACTTCTGTGGTGATCCCAAATCTGTGACAGTGCAGGCATTTTGTTACGTGGACAGTCATTACATCTTTGCAAACATCCACCTTCGGTGCTCTGGTGTTCTTGATTCTTTTGTTTAGCACTGACTGCATGAACTGAAGGCAAGACCTCGGAGGCCTGTCTGTGCAAGCACTTTTAATGGAGAGCCTTGTATCATCCATCTCATAAGAAAGGGGAAAAAAGGGCACCTGAGCTGCACTTCAGCATTTCATTAGCTCATGTTGATGTGCCTGATGCTGAATTTTAGCATTCCTTTTAATAATAGTTTCCTTTTTTTGTATTAGTTTTTCTTTTCAAATCACCCCCGCCTCCACAAATAAAATAAACAAGTTTCTTGTGAAGTAGTAGGCTAAAAAAAGAGCCCTAAAAAGTCTCCTTAAATATCCTTCTTCATTTAAATACGTATTTTAAAGTGTACAGGGGCTCAGTCTGTGGTTTACCACGTAAATTATTGAAGCTGGTGTTTTTGGAGGTAGGAACAATCCAACTTGCAAGTGACAGGTTGTAGTCAAATATGACCCAGGCCAGAAGTGACCAAAATCTGGTGAAATTTGATGTCTAATCTGAAACGACCTGTTTGTCTCATTGAAAATCTGAGAAGTTATTCAAATCAGAAAAACCAGCAGTGCAGATGGTACCAACTGTCACTCTGTGTTGGCCATCACATTAGAGAGGGCAAGAACCTGAGCAAAGCTTTTCAGATACAGGACTGCAGCTCTCTGTCTGCTTGTCTGCTGGAGCGAGCACAGTAGGTAAATCAGTTTTGTTCAAAACTTACCCATCGCTTCCTTAAAAAAAAAAAAAAAAGAAATTTTGAATATAAAAGATCTATTTCTCTGGCGTGATTTTCAGTTCCTGTTTCTTTTTTCTCCCCGTACACTGGCACCCTTGTTGTTTTTAATTTTTCTGTCACCATTTTGAACTAGGGAAGGAGAGAGTAAAGGGAGGAAAAAAAGTCCAGCTTAGCTTGAATAAAACCAGATATATCTGGTTCAAAATATTTATATTTCTTTAGAGTTTATTCTGCTGAATAATTAGAAATCATCTAAAAAGTCTGTTTATGGATCAAAGTTTTGTCCTTTGCTGTCTGATTGTCTATCCATGACCCTGTTGTAGGAAGCTACCCTGGCAGGGAATGACCCTGGTGAGGTTCTTGTGCTGATTTCTGTAGAACAAGGCTCTGCGTGTTGTAACTATGTAGTGCAGCCACAGTAGGAAAGGAGGATTGTGGAAAGTCTTGTAATGTTTCTTCATGCTCTGAATTAATCTGTTCCCTTCTGGAAACTCCTCCTAAGGGGAATCCCATTGCCAGCTTTCTCATCCTTCATGGAGAGCATGCAATTGCTTTGGTGTACCTTGACACAAGCCAGAGGGATAACTGAGGGCCAGCTCATGGAAATCGAGTCATCTGACCTGAGTATGAAACAGTTGAGGAGCCACTGGGTGGACGGGAATGTTGAAAATACAGTGATCATATTTCTCTTCATTCATCCTCAGTCAAAGTGAATTAGAGTGATTCAGCAGAGGAAAAAGTGTGGTTTACTGTGGACCAGTCCTTGCTTGGATGAAGGAATGTTGTTTCATTATGTGCTGTAGCTGTAATGGTGATGATATCACCATTTGGAAACAGCTTGAATTTTTGTATCAATGTGACAGGTAGGAAGAGAGAGGCCTCAGGTAAAGCAAACAGAGAGTCAGATGTCTCTTCAAATCAGAGAAGGTTTATTTTGTTGCCCAGTGAGCTGCATGGAGGAGCAGCTGAGAGGCATCATCCAGACTGGGAGACCTGGGAGCACCTCTGGGCTGCCAGACTTGTGTGCCTTTAGTTTCTGTATCCTGTCTTTGGGGGCCAAGAGTAGCTGTGAATTGCTCCCCAACTCTTCTGTACCTTCCTGCCCCTTTGTACTGAACAGAAAGATGTGGGTGCATGAATAGTAAAAGCTGTAGCACATCCCAGTCAGGTGCCTTCAGTGGGTGAGTGGGGTCCAGAGCCCTAAAATGTGATCACTTCTTGCTTTAGAGATGACCAGAACACTTTGATCTCTCCCTGTTTTGCCAGGTGGATGATCACTGGCAGTTTACTTCATCTTCCCTTGCTATGATTTCCACACCTGTAAAGAGCAGGCAAGATTTTTCCCCTTTTTAAGAAAATACTTGAAAATCTCCTTCAAATCAGTGTGAAGTAATAAGCAGAATATTAGTAATATCCTGCTTATCCTCCAAAGTAACACTCAAAAGTATTTTCTGTTTGTGGTTGGCATTGCTTGGGTTAATTCTGAGCTGTCAGTCTGTTCCTTGAGAGATGATCTTTTGCAGACTTTGTCATATTGCTGCGGGGAAAGTGTTGTGGGTTTTGTACGGGATTATTATTGGCTTGGAAATAACCAACACAAAATGATTTCTTTAGATTTTTCTAGCAGGAATCCCAGTTATTCTCTTCTGCTGCATTACACAAATATGCAACATGTGATGCTGCCCAGTGATGGGAAAACAGCAGCTTTATAAATAAATGCAAATGATAAAGGCAAGAGATGTTCTGTGCTATAAAGGTATTGGTATTAGTAGGAATGGATGGCTTTATTTGCACCTGTGTACAAGAGTGATATTGGAATTTTTAAAGTATCTAAGAGAGAAGGGGGTTGGTTTGCAGGGAGTTTGTCAGCTTTAGAAATCTCATGTAAAAACTTGGCTTAGAATTTTAAACCTGCAGTTTTGGGGGACTGCAGGGGTTTTTTTATGGGCTAAGGAGACTATTTTCTCTTCTTGGCAGTTGAAGCTTTTCCCTGTTCTTTGGTTACATCACTGTGCCGAGCCAGACCCCGGTGTGCAGTCAATTATACACTCACGCTGCTTTCAGATTCACTTACCCAGCGATGATAACTGTCTGAGCAAAATCCATCAGAGAGTTATTATCTCTAAAGCAAAAGCCTCAAATGTTCAGGCATCTAATCTGCCCCTGAAAATCAGTACCCGTTCTTGAAAACACAGGACCTCAAATGACTTATTATTTTGGATGCCTGAAGGCTGGAAACACTTTTGAAATCTTGTCTGTAGCTTAACAATTCAGGGTTGTGCCAGGTCTGTTGGCCAGCATTAGGCAGTGTAAGAGGCACAATGTATTACCTGTGGTACAGAAGGTCGTCTGGATCATGTTATAATTACATGAACCTCTTCATCGTGCGCCGTGAAACCTGCAGTAATGCTGGATAATGGTCTAGGTACCATGCTAATTGGCTGTATAAAATGAGCGTTTTAAGCAGTGAATCTCTGGCTATCCCAGTATTTATGACATGCACACAATTAGCAAATGTGCTTCTTAGTACCTGGTAGTGATTCTAGCCACAGTTTTAAGTCTGGTGTTGGATTTCCTGTTTTACTTTCACGACTTGGGGTACCCAGGTTATTTTCCCTTCTTGCCTCCAGCATTTCTGTGTTCATGTCATAGCTTAAAAGCAGTTAAATCCAGTCATAGCTGTCCATATTGCAGGACCAAATAGACAGTGTGGCTGCTCCTGTAGCATCGTGGTGAAACATTTGATATTCCAGCAGTAACTTCTGCCTCGGATTAGTCCGAGAAAGTGTAACAAATGTAAAGCTCCTGATGAACTAATCAGTTTATGTAACTGTGGTCCTGGTGCAGTATTTTTTAATCATAGTTGATAAGCTTAAAGATCTTTCTTTGCCATAGTTCCAAAGATCTTACAAGAGTCTTGGAAGTTGCTGGGTCATTGAGTTCAGCAGCAATACAAGAAACTTGTCTGAAAGTTGGCATCAAGTTTGAGCTGTTCATCCAAGCTTCACTTATTGCCACTGGAGAGAGAGGGACAGGGCTATCTGGAGGCCTATTTAGTTATTTAGGATGAATCACCATAGGCAAGAGGCTGTTAAGCTGAGCTAAAGTGAGATGAATATCCTGTCTATTGTGGGGAAAGGTCAAGAGAGCATCACTTGCCTCCACAGTCTACAGGCCAGAATACATCTCTCAGTACCTTTTAACAAAATTAATAGCAAGCAATAAGGAGTTTCTCTCCTGTGTGGCAGGAAGATTGCTGGAGGGGCCAAGCTATGTATGTCCTATATTCCTGTAAAGCTGGGGAATTTTGCAAAGTACATTTTCAGGCAACTCAGGAAGTGGATTGTGCCTGTATTTTATAAGAAGCCAAAACCCCTTCAGCAGTCCTTGCCAGCTTAACCTGAGAAAAGGACCTTTCCTGAACTCTCTTGACCACCCCCCAAATAATCAAATTTTTCTTGTTACAATTGCCAAGGACAAGATTTGGGGGCTTGACTAGTTCTCTTCAGACGGCCACCTTCCACAAGAACTACTGCTTTGTTGTGGTTTATGAAATGATTGGGGAAAAGTTTGTCCAGAAATATGGTTTCTGTTCTGTGATCCTGTTAGGATGTAACCTTTTAAGGCCAGAACATCTTAACCTGAGAATATTGGAGAAGATCTTACAAATTAGAAAGATTTATTGCACAGATAATTTTTTTTTTCAAGTGACAGAGCAATTAATATCTTAATGAAATGAAGGCTCAATCATTTATCATCATCCTCAAAATTAATTGGCCTTTAGGGACACCTTCCTGTGGTTATTGTCAGTGGAGGAGCATTCCATACCTACTGCATCATCATTGCACCAGTGCAAATGACTGTGCAAGCCCAGCCTGACAGGAAAGCCAAAATGAGTCAAGCTGAATCTGTGCCACTTCCCATCAGCTCAGGATTTCTTGCTGCTGGGCTGCCCATGCTGATGTGCCTGTTCCCTTCCATGCACTGATGCCCTTTGGAGCACTCTCTGAAACATGGCAGTCGGTGCAGTGAGCAGGGCTCTGACCGTCCTTCCATGCAGGACTCCAAAACACCTACTGGGACTTGATGACAACCCTTTTAGAAATCAGGATGAGATGGCACAAAACAGGGACATCTGGCAGGTTCAACAGAATGGATCAACTGCAGATTCCCCTGTCGGTGAACTTGGCCAGCAAGCCATTTCAGCAGATGTTTGTCCTTAGGCATTGGATGCTTTCTGGATGCTTCTTCCCTCTGCCTCTCAGGAGCAAATGCCAGCACAATGGAAATTCACATCAGCTCACTGACCAACATTAGGAACTGTTGACCTCATGATGAGCTTCAGTGTGTGAACTGGGTTCCTTGAGAGAACAGAAGCTAATGCCTCCTCTGGGGAGTTATAATGAAGAAATGCAGAGCACAAGGAGCATTTGGGTAGTGTTTGTCAGCAGTGGTTAGGTACAGTTCATCTTCCCTGACGCCTGAGATTTGAATGCTGTATTGACTCTGCTCTGTATACTTTCAAGCAGGTATATTAAAAATGCAAGAGGAACTGCATTTTGAAGGGGGGGGAATGGGAGAAAAGAAAGAAAATAATTATTGTTACACATTGGAGCATATTAATGAATACATTAATAATTGATCCACAGTTATGTTTTCCCCTAATAGTCATCAAAATCTGTATAAACCTGCACTACAATACATAACATCTCATTACAACGTTTGCTCAAAAAATCAATGCATATCTAAGTTATTTGTGTCAAAACTCATTTATTTCCACAATAACATGGACTGTCAAACCTTGACATCCTGTTAATAACATCCAGTGCATTTGCATATTATTCAAATATTTCCTTTTATGAAATGGGGGACTTTTACTTACACCGTCCTACTTGCAGTGCTTCATATATTTGCACATTAGCTCAATTCACACAGTTATAGAAGGGTTACCTGTGGCAACTAATTATACTGCACTTTATGCATATTAATGAGCCTGGTGAGCAGCCGTCCTCTGTTCTATGGTGAGATGAGGGGGGAAAAAAATAACAGTGTAAGTGGGAGAACTATTACAGGCAAAATGCAGGCGAGTGGAAGACAGATATTTTATAATGTTTTCTCTTTGATGCCCACAGCCTTTTAGAACAGACTAACCCGAGTGGGAAAAATACCTCACAGCAGTCCCAGCAGCTTTGAGGTCAGATGTGAAATATATTACTTTTTTTTTCTTAATTTCTTTCTTGGGTTTGTTTTTTTTTTTTTCCTCCCTCTCTTCCCCCTCTGCTGCTGCCTTTAGTTTCTGGACCCTGTCTTTGCAAGGTGCTGAGTGCTGCCCTCAATCCTAGTTGGGATCAGCACCTCACTAGATCAGCCTTTTAACACGTAGCCCAAAGCCACCATCTGCCCTCTGATGAAGTCGTCTTGAAAAAGGCCTTTTCACCTGCACAGATGAGAGCGACACGTTTTGTTTCGAAGGAGCATTTCAGCAGGAATGGAGACCCAGCTGGAGGCTGTTCAAGCGATTCCTGTGACCAGGTGTCACAAGGACAATGGGAAGAGTTGGCAGCCCCACTGCAGTACGGAGAGGGGCCACATCCTGCGCATGCAAATGCACACGGAGAGAGAGAAGGCTTTTTCCTCCCCGCTGTAAAAGCAGACAATCTGTCAGCCCAGAGGTCTGGCAAAGGGCAAAAACCATCCAAGGGATGCATCCCACTGTTCTTCAGCTAAAGGCTGAGCCTTGCTGCCTTGCTGGGGTGTTCCTTGACATCATCTCCACCTACTTTATTGAAAAAAAAAAAGAGAAAAGCTCTGGCGTTGTCACAATGGAAGACAGAAAAGGAAGATTTGATTTTATGCAGCAGCAGATGTCTCCTAAGCAGTAATCACAGTGTCAGATAGAAAAACTAATCATATTTCAGTAGCTTGTTCAGATCTCTGATTAAAATTCAGTGATACCATTCCTAGATCCTAAAATGCAACAGTCATCAGAAACAAAAGAGAATGTATCATAATTAATGCAATTAAAAGAGCCCTTTCCTTTCTCTCATTTTTTCTTCTGGGTAAGCCGTGCCTGACCTTACCAGAGATTAAAACCACTCTCCTCAGGACTAAATGTGGCAGTAAGACATCCCAACTCCTTATTGCCATCTCCAGGGTGTGAGTCCATGGGATCTTGAGCACTTGGGAAAATAAATAGGCTTGATTGCTTACTCCTTTCAGAAGAGGGGAGAAGGCAGATGGAGCTGTGCATCCAGCCTCCCTTATTTTCTGCTGCAGACAGCCCTGTCAGGGATGTGGTTATTTACCAGGACTGGCAGTCAGCACCCCAATCTGCCCTTTCTAGGACAAGCCAAATCTCCAGATACTGATTTTTTTCACAGTCAGTCCCTGGGCCTCCTGCCATACAGATCAGTTGGAATTTGCTGAGTAATCCTGTCCTAAACCAGAGCAGGATCTGTATTTTGGGTGTGCTCAGTCAATGCAGTGCTGGGAAGATCCATGGATGGTGCTGGGTAGCCCTGGAACAATTCCCTTGCCATCAGCTGTCCTAGGCAGAGATCTGAATCAAGACACAAAGGCTGATGAGTGAAATCAGGCAGTGCTATTTTATACTCATTGTGATTTCAGGTCTGATAATTAGAGAGTTTTCACAGGGAAAATATATTAATTGAGGATTTACTTGACTTTGGACGTGAACTACCTTTGATGAAAACCAGACTGAAAATTATTTAAATGATGCACATTAAAAATAAATATAAAATAGACAAATGTTTAATCCTAGCTGAATGTAGGAGAATATTTTTTAGAGAAACAACTATCAATTTTGTGATGGAGGACTTGGGGAGAGGGTCCGGCAACAAAGGGGATGTTTGATTCTCCTTTCCCTATTTATACCAGCTGGAATGACGATGCCCACTTCATTTGAAAGAGGACTATATAAATGCCTTTTAATTCACAATGGCACTTGAAGACTTGTGGACTGTATATGGTTTAATTTAGCATCTTGGGTAGGTGGAAAGCTCCATTTGTGTGTTGTTATGAGAGCTTTGCTCTAGTGGAGGACTCCAGAGTAATTATTTTGTGCTGTATCCCACACCAACTCTGAGAAAAGAATAGGAGTATGAGTGAAAAACTAGTTAAGAGGTACAAGCATTTATTTTATTCCAGAGCTCCTGAACTCCGAATTGCTACTATTAGGTGTTGAAAAAAAAAATACTCTGGTACTTCACTAGAAAAGCTGACATCTTGCTGTCTTATTAACATAACTCTAACATGTCTGAGAGATCCAACACAGCAGATTGATTATGTTCATGTCTCAGCCTCAGTACTGATGATGATATGCTAGTAAATATATCGATGCATCACCAGCTTTGAGCACAGAGTCTTTCTGTGACATTTTCTGAATGAGATATGAGAATGGGACTGGTTTGTGCACCTACTCCACTCCAGGAGCTCTGTCAAGCAGGCTGCCCTGTGAGGCAGAAGGGCACCTGGCAGCAGTGATTAACTGTGGGGTCTGAGCAGTGTCTGTGTTGTGGAGGTGTCGCTCAGACAAGCAATGCAATACATTGATCTGCAGATTCCCAGAATAAGAAAAAGTCAATTTACAAAGACTGTCTTCTTCCTGAAGGAACAGTAAGTGACTCATGCCTAAGCCAAGAGCTTGGCCTCCCTGGTTCTGTTCTGTTCCTGGTGGAGAGGAGCATGACAGGCCAGGAAAGGAAGTGGATAATTATTGCCTTGGTAAGGAGCATGGCTAGAGTAAAAAATACCTGTCTTTACTTCCTTTCTCCTGTAGATTTTCTATGTGGCTAGACAAGTCACAGTTTTTTTTATTTGAACCTAGATGTAAAATGATAACAGTGCTTGCTTTCTTCTGTCCTTTATCTACCCATATCATGTCTAGCACAAGGGAGCTCTGAGCTCATGTGCTAAAACAAAAAGGTATAGTAAACTAGTTTTAGTTTACTAAAACTGAAAAACTGTTTTAGTGCTGAGAAACTGGCTAAAACTGAAAAGGTACAGTAATGATGGCAGTCTGGGATGTCATGCACAGGTTATTGCAGAAAAAATAACTCATGAATGAACCTTTCAGTTGGCCATGACTTTACAGAATTAGAGAATCACAGAGTGGTTTGGGTAGGAAGGGACTTTAAAAATCATCTAGTTCACATCCTAACTCTGGGCAGGGATGGCACCCACTAGATCAGGTGGCTCAGAACCCCATCCAGCCTGGTCTTGAGCACTTCCAGGGATGAGGCATCACTTCCAGGGTACTGACACAGGATTTGACTCTGAATTGTCAGGTTTGAAGTCCCAAGGAAATTTGTAAACAAGCACGAGGCAGAAAGTGGCAGGTAGTCTTGGAGCAAGGATCCCATTTCATTTTTTGCTTGTGACAATTGAATTATTCCACTAAAGCCATCTATTCTTTGGACACCTATGCTCAGGGAATTAATCATGGGTATTCATACAGGTTATCCTAAGGCACCTAAATAAATACCAAATTTGTAAGACCAGTTTCTTTGGCACTGTGGTGTAACCAAAGTAGAAAGTTCTCCCACAGCACCAAGTTTTTCTTATTTTTCTTCAGAAACAGCATGTTCCTCCAGCAGCTACCAATGCACTGTGGGAGACCAGGCATTTAACTTTGCACCAGTGCCAGCACATGTGATTTCTTCCAGAGCTTTTGGGATGATGGGTAGCTATGGCTGACCTTGTAGCAAATTCTTTGGGCAGGTTTACCCCAAGAGACAGGCAGCTCAGTAACATCCTCGCTGTAGGGAGGCAGAGATATAAATCTCATGTAAGATTTAAACATCATTTTAGCTTTGAATTTCTTTATAAACAGCAGCTAATATCTCTCTATGTCAATGACAGTGGGAGAGGAAATCAACTCCCTGAGAAATGTGGTAATCCAGACAGGAAAGGCAGACTAGACAGTGGGATCATTCGAGGAGTCCACGTGTGGTGTGGTCTGGTCTGGCAACAGCTCACATGTCCTTACAGGAGCTCCCTCTCTGCCTGGGTCTGTGCTGCCAAGGGCGTGTGGGTGCTGCAGACTTGATGGCCTTGGCTTTTCGGGGAACTGCAAACAGCAACGCTGGCACTTACGGGATTTTATTGCCCTTGGTAGCAGTTCTTCCCTAATGTAAAACTGAGCTGCTGTATCTTACAGGAAAGGACCTAAACAATGATGTATGCAGGCTGATGGGACTGGATTAACCCATTAATAAATAGGAGGTGAAGAGAGCAATCTTGTTGAACGTAATGTATGCTAATGATGTGACCTGGCTAATGGAGCCCTTTTCTATATTCTGTCATTGCGCACATCAATTATGCAGCCTCAATTATCATCCTGTTTTTGTATCATGTGGCTGAGAAATGAGACTTAATAGAGATGTTTCACCCAGTAAAATGCCTGATTAGGTTATGAAAGCAGAAACTCAAGGAAGAGAAGGGGGAAAAAAAGAAACCTTTGTTACATTATATCCTGATTTAATTAGCCAAAAGATATTATTCTTTGTAACGGCCTTTGAAGTTGTAGAAATATTGCTGCAGGCTCAGCAGCAAAGATGACTAACTGTCTTAATACCTACAGCAAATACCCTGACAGAGCACTTACAGGCAGATCTTAGCTGAGCATTGCAATTCAAGCTAAGATCGTTGTTTACTCCATGTGGTTGAGGTTCCTGATGAAGGAGAGGTAGAAGGAGGAGGAGGAGAGAGACTTCTGAGAAGTCAGAGCTCCAGTTACTTCTAGGAGGAGAACAGCAAGCCCATGCTACTGCTGACATCTTGGTTCATGTGGTAGATTGCAGGGTGTGTGGTGGCTTTTGGTAGCAGTTCTCAGACAAATATGTTTCCTTCTCTTTGCTGGGTGGTCCTATCCCTTCCTCTTTGTTTTTTACATGTGGGCTTTGGAATTCTGTGTCCCTGTTGCAACTGTGGCACTGAGGATACATCAGACTAATTGAAATCTGTCAGGTTCCTCCTTGTTGCTTCAGGATGGCTTCAGATGTTACTTGTGTTTCTGACATGGATGAAAGGATAGTCAGCCCTGCAGGACATGAGAGGGCCTTGAAGACAACCCAGTGTGTGATGAAAAGTTACCAGAGAGAAAAGATAGAAACCACCCCCCTTGTTTTTTGCAGAAGCTGATCCTTTGAGGGGAGTTGTGACCCTTGGCTTGTGCTTGCAAGACAAAATCTGTAGCTTTTGATAAGGTGGGAAAAAACGTAGTGGAGAAGGACCTAAGCAGTGGGATAAAGGTGGACTGAGTTAAGTAATCTCTGAAGTCCTTAAGGCAGATCCAGATTCCATTGCCTTCATCAGAGTGGTGACTTTGCACTGGGGAGAAATCTGCCCCTTTCAGACGTGGTCTGAATTCGACTCTTTGAGTTTTTATCCACGGTGGCAGGAACATGGCTATAACCTCCACGTTTTATTTTGGTTTTGAAATAACCAGCCAACCAGATCCCCGATAAAAATCACAGGACTGATTCACACAGGTTTTGACTGAAGTGCAGTGGCAGAGAAAGATGGTGTAAAGCAAGGGTGAATCAGGTCCTTGGCGTGTGTAAGTTGTTAGATCTTTCCTTCCCTCAGGGTCTCGCCTGCCGTGGCAAGGAGTGATCTCATGCTTATTGAGAACATGATTGGAATGACAAAACGCCCCGAGCGCTATATTTACTCATCTGATCTTGGCCAGTCCGTCTTCTACTCTCAGTAGATAATTTGGGAGACTCAGGGAGGAATAAACACCTGGGCCCCATGTTCCAGCTGTAGCTCTTGGGTTTGAGTGCTTCTGCTTTTGGGTGTCCGGCCGGAGAAACACGTTTATGGCCTGACTCCGGAGAGCTGAGTTTGCAGCTGAAGCCGCTCCTAAATGCGGATGTTGTTGCTTCTAAAAATGGTTGATATTGACCTAAGCTTTGAAATGCTGCCTCTGCAGCAGCCAAATGAAATAGGGATAATACTGTGACTGCTAACTTGGAGCAGCGTGTTGTCACAAGCTTTATCACAGGTGCCAGCAGCTACGAAACTCAGCATTAAGTTTCCTTTTATCATATGCTTGGTGGACAGTTTAGTCATCTTCTGATGCCCTGCTCATGCCCACTGCTACACATTTAATGTGGTCTAATGCCCACAAGAGGTAGCCCCAGAGAGCCCCAGGAATTATGCTGTGTATAAGGTGGTTGAAATTGGTCTTGCTGTCTGTCTAAGGAATGGTATTTAAAGATTAGGGATTATGGAAAAGTGAATTTAATTTTTTTTTCCCAAATGTACCTTAGACCACCCTGCCACCCCAGTGAGCTAATTTTGTGCAGAAAGGAGATGTCTGAAACTAAAAATGCTACAAGAATTTCAAATTTGAAAACAAAAATAAAAAAAAAAGTTTTTTGCATTAAGGAAGCTCTTGTTAGAAACAGTGAGGTGGGTCAGTTCTTTTCTCCTACAGATTTTTGAGTGTGACATTTAAATAGTAGAAATTGGTGGGTTTTAATTTCTACATCCCCCCTTCTTGCCCACATACACTCCTCACAAGATTTACTGCAAACTTCAGTTTTAATTTGTGTGCCTTTGTGGACAGCAGTGGACAGACTTGTGCTTTTGAAGTATGTGCTTCATTATTGCTTTGTGTACTTTCCTATTAACTTCCAAACAGTATCCAGCTTATGCTTGCTTGATCCTTCATGCATCTCAAATGCAACACTAACTGCTCAGCTGCATGTGTTTCCTGACCTTCTTTTCATTTCTCTACAATGTCCATATGATCTATCATGGCTTTGAAAATTCAACTGCAGGGTAGAGATTTCTTTGCCAGAATTGATCCTTCTCTTTTTCCTCAGAAACCATCAGATAAAGGAATACTTGTGACAAATAACCATGAGAAAGATCACCACATTAGAAATCTTTTGCTTTGTGCTATGCTAGCTCTGTCTGATTTGGATGGGTCCTCAGTTACTTGTCTTTCACCTTTGGGGTAATTATTTGCTTGTGAGTGATGAAGATTCTTGATCCCATTTTGACCTGCAGAACTACTGATAAGGAAAGATTTCCTTCAGGCTTCGGTCCACAAAAGCCTGATATTCCTTTTTTCCCCATCACATTATGTTTGCTGGAGAAGCTGTATGAGATGAGAAGCTCATTATAGCTTTGGGGTCATCACTGAATGACTTTATCCAATGGCCTTCCAACACTTCCACAAGGGCTTTCATATCATCCCTATTATAATAATCTTGTATACATTGTTTTAATTTCTATATCCTTTTCATCTAGCTACTGAGGGAAGAGTGTTTTACAACTATTAATGTATTTAGCCTTGAAGCTTGTGAGTCAGAGAAAACTTCATTATGCCCAGGGCAGGGGTGGGAGAATTGAGGAGCAGCGAAAGGAAAGTGTTTGCTAATGCTCCTGGAGTCTCATTCACTCTGTGTGTGACTCAGTGATGAATAAAATCAGGGGTAATATGGCTTAAAGCAGTTCTTTCATGCAGTGTTTTACCGTGTGATGATATCATTATTGTTTGCTTAACTAAGAGCTGTTCTGTGCCTCTTGGCTGGAAGAGATGGTGTTTTGCCAAACTTGGACAATTTGGAGTTTTCTGATAAAAATGAAACTATACCAAGTATTTACAACGAGAACCAAAAAGTTGGGGTACTTAAATGATTGACACTGAAGCTCAGAAGGGCTGTAATTCAGCATTGTATTCTCCCATTCCCTTCCCTGTGGGGACCTGCTTTCCCGTGACGTGCTGTAGTCACACTTGTGTGTTCCTGGTTTTGATGGATTGTGGAAGATGGAACAGAGTTCAGAAAACCTGTCAGGTGGAAAAGGAAGAGAGCATGAGGTCTGCTCAATGCATCCCTGCTGACGTGTTTTCTTTCCCAGAAATTGGCCCTAAACGTGAGAAATGTTCAATTAAAAACTGCATTTCAGTTTAAACTTTTCACCAGCTCTACACTTGCTTTCATTTGCAGTTTCATCTAATATTTTGCCCACTGGGCCTCTGTGCAATGAAAAAATGCCTCCTAATTCAGGAGGTGACTGTTAAAACTGTGTGTTGACCGGGTGGCATCGCTTACAGGCAGAGCCACAGCATCCAAACAAAACTGCCTGAGGTGTCTCCATCAGTGGTTTGCTGTGTCAGGATGGGGCATTTAAAATTCAGCCCAGGCACTTTCCATTCCAGAGAGTTTTGTGGTTTGCACAAGAGGGGTTATTGATAGTTTATCCAAATGTTTTTTGACAGACCCTTTCACACATCCCTCCTAGGTGGCACAGCACGCAGGGCTGCCTTTTATCACTGTTGGCTGGATGTTACCCAAGGCGGCTGTTCTGCCCTTGTTCATCACAAAATGATCCATAAAGTAAATTGGGATATCTAAATGCACCAGGCTGTTCACAGATCCCACAGCAATTATTTTGGAGTGTTGGATGTAGAAATGTTTGCCAGAGGTGGAAAGCAAATTGTACGAAATCTGCTCCCTGCAAGTCGACTGCTGTCTCAGTCCACTCTCACTTGCTCAGGGAGGAGGATGGTCTTGGCAAAACATCCAGCACTAGGTAGAAGACATATTTGGAGCTGAAATATTAAGTATGTTCCATCATGGATGGTCCAGGTTGGAAGCTGGACTAAGGACAAGACTAATCTTGTAGCGTTGCTATTTACACATTCTTCAGCCCTTGTCACCCAACACAAGGGCTGCTGGGCTGGAGCCCCTTTGGCCACTGGTTGTCATTCAGTGGTGGGGATATGCTGAACCCCCTATCACTGACTGATAATCCACAGCTTGGATATTGAGCTGAGAGACCTTCTTTTTTCTTCTTATATAAAGGAATTATCCCAATGACCAGTTGGCTCTCTGCAGACCACAGCTAAGAAATACTTGTCCTGCATGGGACCTATAGATTGCAGTCTGGGAACTGGGGATTAGGACTCTGAATGTCAAAATGGATAGATATATGTGCATACAACATGTGATCAGATGTATTTACAGCATGAGATGTTTTTGGGCATGCATTGCGTGTAGAGGTGGTTATTTGATAAGTCACTCATGAGCAATGTGGGCAATGGCTCTTCTCTATGTCTGTGCCTGACAGACATGTACACATGGGCACAGTGAACACTCTCTCTTTGTGTCTGCATATAAAGGCTGGGAGAGCTGTGTGAAATTTGGACCTCTGCTTTCCAGTGTGACATTATCAGATCATTTCTTTGCTGAACTGGTTGATCTGATTAGAGGTGGCTTAAAAAAGGAAAGTGAAGTGAACAGGTGGCAGACATAAATACACAGCTGTGCATTATTGCTGATTTTATTGCTACTTTATAACGTTGTCCGTGGTTATTTTACAACAATTTTCTCTATTCGTGACATTGCTGTAAATCTCACTGTAAAAATGGCCCTAATGTGCAATGAATTCTGTTAAGCAAAATGGAGAAACTTGGGGAATCACTCTTTTGTGATGGAAAGAGAGACAGGGAGAGAGATGCAGCTGGGGGAGCAGCAGAAAGCCATGGGGAAAGAATTAGGGGACCAAAGGCCTGTTACATAAGGAGGTTAAATCTCCACGGGCGATGCCGTAAGAGAGCCGTGGATAAAGCAATGGCTCGTCAGACCCACTAGATGGAGATGGAAAGAAGCATTTTCTCCATGATGATACTCCTGTAGCTGCCTGCTCTGTACTCTGCTGGCATATTGAATGGCTTTTACTTACAGTATCTTAAACCTGTCCTTAAAGCAATTACAGGATTTCTCCAGAGTCACATTTGGCATGTGCAGGCTATATCTAGGCTTTTAGCACTGGCTAATTGTCCTGGCCTAATTTTGTATATGTTCCCATTTATATTCATGGTCAGTATCTATTGTAGTTACAGGCTTTTTCATATAAAAGGCACCTCATTCTGTTCTTAATTTTATTGAGAATTAATACAGCTTCTTCAGCAGGATGAGGCTGGAGAATTGGAAATATTTTTCCTTCTGAAAATCAATATCTGACTGGCTCTATCCATCATTAACTTTGCTCACTTCTTTAGTGCCTAAAAAGTCTTTTGGGGTCAAGTCCTCTGCCTTGTCTGAAATGCAGAATTCCCTCTGCTTTGGGAAGTCCAGCACTAGTGCTTGCCCCAAAGTCGAAGGGAAATCTTACAAATGTCCTGTCGTGAAAAATGTCAAATTCTTTCAAATCTTTTTCTTGGTGATGCATTCACCCTCCTTTTCTGAAAGTTGATTTTTATCACAAAATGAAGCCAAATATTTAGAAATGCCTCAAACCCAGAAATTTTGGGATTGAGGAAAAAACAACCAGAACGCCTGGGACATGATGTTTCTAAGAGAAAAGGCAGCAGGATGCCCAGGCTGTGGCATCCACTATGGTCACACCTGGAGCACTCCCAGCTCCTATGTGCTCCTGCAGCACCAGCAGTGCCTGCTTTTCCAGGTGCTCAGCCTTCCCACACAGAGCCTAGAAGCTCAGCTTTGATAGCAAAGCCTGAAGAAAACAGGATTCCCATCCAGTAGCACTGTTGAAATCCATGCCCATGGATGCACTGCAGTGTGTTGGAAGTTTACAGGGCATTTCTGACAAATCTTCCACTGAAATGGTGTGTTGCCTGACAGTTTCTGACCAGTTCTGCACCGACTGCTTTAGGGAACAATTTAATGAATAACAGAGTCATGGAACATAGTCTGTGTTGGGAGCTGACTGTCCCAGTCATGCTCAGGAGCTGGAACAACCCTTGCTGTATTTTCTGAGAATCTCTTTGTTGAGGTTTAGATAACAGAGATCCCTGTGTGACGAGGGCAGGCTGGGAGCCCACAGCTGAGCAGCTGTGGCCACTCTTCTGAGGGATGGTGAAGCGCAGAGCCGCTGCAGCTCACTTACCCTTGACTCCATGACCACCTCTTGAGCACTAGGCTGGCCCAGAGTCCCCTTCAGCTGTGCAGTAACCTGTATTCTTGCAGTGTTCCTGCTCTGTTGCTTGTAAAGGCTGTGATGGTTGAGCAGAGAAAGCATGTTTGGACATGGCTTTGAGTATTATGCAGATCATGTAATACCTCCCCATGGGGCCATGCTCCAGCCACGAAGGTTGTGTGTCTCCATGCACTGTTTGCTCCTGAAACATTTGCTCCAACCTTTTGTAACCCCCAAAGGGCTGGCATCTCCAGAGCAGCACTTCTTCTTCCATTCTTTGCTTTTGTTTCCTCTTCCTGTTGTCTGTCACTGCATGGGGCAGAGATGTGTGTACAGGTTTCTGTAGCCCTCTGTTTGGAATTGTGGATCCCAGGCCTCACTGTGCTCCAGATCCGAGACATTTGTTAAGCTGTTTGTTCAGTGTTACTGTCACTGTTCATTCTTCAAAGGAGTGAGATCAGGAGTGAGATCAGAACCCACATCAGCAGACCCTTCTCTCTCCACAACCAACTCCATGAATCACTTCCAAGCCTGTCAAATGTCAGCAGTGTGAAGGGGAGTTGTAACATTTGGGGCTGCTCTTGCAGAAGAGCTTTCCCACACACAAGCTTTGGCCTCCATACAAGATTATGGGTGATTTTTAGGGGGTGGTGATACACAGCATCCTGGCAGAGTAAATGCTTTAATGGTCTGCTGTGGGCTTGAATGCATGGAGTCCACAAAGGAGAGAAGTAGTGCAAGTGTCATTCCCCTGGCAGGGACCACTGTCACTGTTGGGTGGGGGATTTGTCCTGCCCATGATCAGGAAACCTCCATTAGAAGAAAACAAGGACTGGGTCTTGATTAGGTGGAGCTGCCTGTAGATTCCAAATGATGCTGAGCTGCAGTGAGGGCAGGTACCACTCCTGAGTGACCAGCACTTTGTGTGGCTTTGTCACACTGTCTCACAGACCACAAGTCCAGGCGATTGCCCTGGTTACTTGTCCCTAAAACTGCCTGGGGAGGCTCTCTGCAGTTAGCAATCTGTTTTAATCCCCAGAGAGATTATTTACTCTCATACTTCAGCTCTTACAGCTGAGCCTGTGCCTGGTGTCCATTTCAGAGCTGCCCAAGTGCTCTCTGTAACAGCTGCCTTGTTGGAGGTGAATTTTCAGCTGTGCCAAAAGAGACTTGTGAAGAAGTTTGTGCTGTACTTAGTCATGCTGCTTGGTTCCAGCAGTGTTATTTGTCCCACAAGACCACAAATGCAAAAATCACTTACAAATGTATAAAAGCCCCCAAACCACTGAGCACCAGGCAGAAACACTCTTTTACAAGCCACTGATTGCTCCAAGGGTCTCTCTGGCATTGAAAACCCAACCATTTGTTGGCCTGTTGTAACCAAATACATAAACTGTGTCTCTCAGGTGGCAGAGGGAGTTTGTTTCCAAATTTAAGTGCTGTCACCAAGAGTATGTTAGAGCAGTAGAAAATAACTATTTGTTTGAAGAGGGATTACACTTCCCAACTCAGAAATACGTAGTGTTTTTCAAGCTGATTGCAGCTCTCTTTCTTTCCCTGGAGAGGACAAGTGTGTTGTCTGGCTGTAAACTGAAGTGGAAGAAAATTGGACTAAGGGTTTTTTGATGATATTTGAATGATCTCTTTAGAAAGGCCTCAGATAGGTGGCAAATATGTCCCTGCAAGGGATGGTCAGGGCTCACTGGCTCTGCAAAATCCTACTTCCCCACTGGGAACCCTGACCCACTTCCCATTGTGGGGGATGTGCCAGGGGATCCACACACCAGCTAGTTTTTCTGTGATAGGTGTGGGTGCTTATAACTACAGAAATTAGGTTTGTCTAACAGGTGCAGGGTTGCAAAAGCTGGATTACTCACCTTATTTTATGTGTGTGAAGAGTCGTGTACTGAGTATGAATCTAATCTTTCTGTACTCCAGATTCTCGTTAACTAATGTTTTATGCCTTTTATTTCTCTAGTAGAAATGATTTCTCACTGTGAGTGTTCTTGCCCCCGTGGTCAAGCTGTGCTCCCAGTTCCCAGCACAGCAAAGCAGCGAGGGGGGAGCAGGAAATGAAGGATCATACAGGACTAGGGTGAGGAGTCACCATGTGATGAGAGCAGACCAGAAAATTTCTCCTGTGTTTAAATAAGTGGAAGCACTCCAATGGGAAGAGTCTGGGATGGCTGGTGTTATGGGCAGGAAGAAGTGTGAGGGTGGAAAATGTCTTGTGAGAGCACAGAGAGGAGGAGAGGGGAGTCGTGTTCAATTGCCTCTGCCAAAGTAAAAGCATTTGAAAGGGAAATCTGCAGGTCAGTCTGATCTCCAAAAGTGGCACAAACAATATTTTTGTCCCATTCATATGTGGTGGCAGCTTTCTGTGCTGGGGGGACACAACCCTGGACATCTCGAACGTCCCCGCGCGTGATAGAGACATGGGTAAGGTGTTTATTGAAGGATCTGTCTTGTGCATGTTGTACACCCATGTATCTATTTCAGGGTAGAGCAGCTTCATTTAAACTGCCTGGAAAGATTAAATTATATTATTCTCTTAACATGACAAGAGGGTGACAGACTCTGGTTTCACCACAAAGTGGTACACAGCGGAGCGGAACTGGGAACATGTTCCTGCTCCCTGCCGGGGAGGAGGCATCGATCGAGGAGCCGTGTGGTGTGTTAGAAGGATGAGAAAGCAGGGATTAATTTCAACAGTCTAATGTAAAACATCCCCTTCTTGAGCTAAATCACAAAGGGGGGGTTCTGGGCCTGTCAGGTGTCACAGTGCAGGCAGAGCAAGGGACTCCATGGTGCTGAGGGGGGCGGAAGACCAGCAGAGGAATAGCTTTAGGTTTCTTAAGCTCTTTTTTTTTTTTTTTTTTTTTTGTCAGCTTCTGACCCTGCAACAAATAAATGCAACTTTGCATAGACAACAAAACAATCCGTCTTATTTTCCGGACAGGAGCAGTGACAGTCCCTTGTTTGGGGACTAGCTGAGGGAACTAACAGAATTTCGCTTTTCAGATCTTCTCCCTGTCTTTTGGCAGACCTGCATTGGTAAATTTTGATTTTGATGAAAGTCTGGCAATTATCATCTCTGTGCCTCCTTTTCTTGTTAGCAAAATATCATTTCCCTAGTTTAGAAGAGTGTTGTGACAACTCTTGCATTAAAAATTGTAAGATACTCAAATTTGGAGGTAATTTATACAGGTGGCTTTGACAAAGACAGACTTTGCAGTGCATTAGGCAAGATGGGCCAGACACATGTGATTATAAGACAGTGATATGGACATTCAGAGGTTGGTAACTTAAACATCAAATACTGAATAAAATGGAATAGAATGGTTTAGGTTGGAAAAGATCTTTAAGATCATTGAGTCCAACCATTAACCCAATGCTGCCAAGCCCACCACTAAACTTCTCTCAGCTGCTTAAAGAATATTTCACCTGCCTCTTCATCCTGGTTGTGTGGTCCATAACAGACTCCCACCATGACAGCTGTCTTCCTCCAGATCCTCACCCATATACTCAACCCCATTGTTACTGTAGTTCAGCTCCAGACAATCAAACCACTCCCTAACATACAGGGCTGTCCCACCACCTCTCCTTCCTTGCCTATCCCTTCTGAAGAGTTCCTAACCACCCTTTGCAGAACTCAGCTCTGTGAGCCATTCCAGTATGTTTCTGTGATGGCAACTATGTCATCATTTTTCTGCTGCTCCATGGCTTCCAGCTCCTCCTGTTTGCTGCCTGTGCTGTGTGTGTTGGTGTAGATTGATCTTGTTGCCTTTTTGGGGGGAGGAAGCCCTAATTCCTATGTGACCATTCTCAGGCACTTTCGTGGTTTCTAACACATCAGTAATCTTGGCATCTTTGCTGCCACTTCTATCAAAGCTCTTGGAGAAATACATATTTGGCTTGAGAATCTGTCTGTTCTCCTCAGTTTTGGCAGGACCTTTAAGCTCTTCAAGCTTTACTCTAACAACATAACAAAGTCTTTCCAGTGCAAGTTTTCACATGTGCTGCAGAAATATTTATTCTACTATGAACAAACTGTGGAGCTGTGCTGATGGCTTAAGCTCCTGAAGGCATCCATACAGTGGGAAAATCAGGCTCTAAGTTATCTCTGGCAGTAAATCCTGCAGATTCTCATGGCTTATGTCACAGATTCTGTAGACCTTTGTATATCCCCTGTTGATTACTTCTTACAGCTCCTTATGGAACAGGAACACCGATGGCTGGCTCATACACAGCGACTTTGATGCTGGAATAAGCTCTTGCTCGACACTGAAGGGAGCCAGTTGCTCCAGGATGCTCTCTCAGATGTTTGATTTGCTTTCAGGAGGAGGAGGAGGGGGATTTTCCAAGAGGGAAGAGGGCATTGCTGCTTTCTTCACACCCAGCTTTAAACAGCTTCTTGGGAACACCAGCCCTCTGTATTCTTTCTCCCAGGTGAACACATCAGGGTCTGATGTTTTGGTCAAAACTGTAAACCTCAGAGCTTGGACTGTGAAGTGTTTAGGAATAATGAGACCTCTTTTTGCATTTCCTTACACAAGGTCACTTGGTGACATCAGGGGAATTCTGCTTAAAAACTGACATCACAACACTGCTTAGCCACTACTGGCTTGACTGAGTAGCTGCCATTGGTACATGTGAAAGCCAGTTCGTTTCAGAAGGTTGAATTCCTAAATACTCCAATCATACACACAACTGCTTACACAAAGCATTAGTTATGCTTAGTTCACTAACAAGATTTACGTGTGTGCTGTGCTAGAGGCAGCGAGACCAAACTGTGCAACAAATGCTGTTCTCTGACAACAGCTCTGGGTTAGGTACTGCGAATTCATCACAAAGGCTTGACAAGTTTAACAATACGTCAGGTAGATTTACTCTCACTTTGAGCTTAATGTTCCTCATTCTCTTATGTTCTAGAAATGATCCTTCGGTGCGGTCCGGAGGCTGGGAAGCTGCCTTAGAGGTGTAATGGGACTCACTCGTGGCTATCATCAAATCTAAAATTGTTCCTTTGAATATCGTCTGCAGCCTTTAAGATTCAGACTGCAAGACTCTAATGCCGCCAGTGTGTTTTTCTTGGTAGAGAAAAATCTCCCTCTTGATATTCAGCAGTTTCTTTATGGGGTTGTTTGGTCTCTAGACATGAGAAAATCCTGGCAATTTTGATCATTTGAAGAGAATGAGTAATGCATAGTGCTTAGTACAGTGTGTCGCTCTTCACATCACTGATTATGCTTTATTTTCTATTATGTCGAATGGAGTGATTCTATTATGGACTATCATTTTCTTTTTTTACTGCAGTTTATTTCAAGGATTCCTGCTGGAGCCCTATCTACAGAACATTTCTAGATTACAATTGACTATCTAAGACTGTTTCAGGAATACTTAATGGGCCAACTCAAATTAGCCAATCTGAAGAAGTGAATTTTGGCCTTGAGAGCTCTCTGAACATGTGCTATTCTGCAAGCAAAGGGAAAAGGCTGTCTGCTGTCAAAGTTTCAGTAGGTGTCAGTGTGGATTTTAAGCTGGATGCTTAGCCTGAGTATTTAAGTCCTTTTCTTTGTGAACTTACCATGGTCCTATTCTCAGTTATCAGCTCTTGGTTTAATTTAACCTCTTTCCACACTCTGATCAAAGATTGCTGGTGATAGATGGTCACTAACTTAGATAACAGAGCCAGGACCCAGAGGGTGAATGGTCATAATTCTCCACAAACCCATGACCCAAATATCCTGTCTGAGGGCTGTAAGAGAGACACACATCTGGGTGAGGCACAGGGTGAGAAGTTTTACATCCATCCTGGTGTGACCTTCAACGTCCTTATCTGGCAGGAATGGCTAAGCCTGAGTGGGAAGATCAAAAGAGCTCATCTTGTTCAGCCCATCAGCATTTGGGCCTAACTCTGATTGCTGTCAGGAGAACATCAAAGGTAAACACAAGAACAAACAGGCAAATAATGCCCGAGAAGAAAGGTGGGCTGCCAGTGAGAGGCCATCTAATCCTCCAGGAATGATATTCCATAACAACCTTCAGAGAGGACACTGGGATGGGTGAGAGCAAACACTGAACAAAATAGAAGGCAGCAGGTAGTCAGTTAATGGTAGATTATTTCAGATTTTGGGCAGTGTTTCCAGCACTTTTTTTTTCATTTGATTGGCTTATCAGACTCCAATTCCTACATTTTAGAAATCTGTGTGTCACATACTTCAGGAAATACACTGTTATTGATGGGACTGAACTCCTGAGCATACTCCTCAAGTTATCTACTGCATTATATTCTTCCTGTTTAGATTGAGGAAATCATAAAAAGGAAAAGAGCAAAATCATATGCTGGAGGTGTGTCTCCCCCCACCAAAAAACTCTTCTTTCTTTAGCTATTAAATATTGTAAAGGTTTTAATTTTATAAACTGAGATGGATACAGAGACACCGATCCAATAAGTTGTCTTTTCAGGGATCATTATTACAATATTGAGAAATACTTTAGTTTTCTCACTGGATGGTTTTATTTTTTCATCTGTTTGAGACATAATTGCTTGTGTGATTGTAAGTCACAGTTGAAAGTGCACTGAGTGTTCAGGGTCTGGGGGAAAAAAACATCAAAGTGGACCAGAGCCTTTCTCAGCTATTTTTTGGGTGGCCTATTTGAGTGGCATTTATCAAGTACAGATATCCATTACAGAGCAATGCAGAGATCCTCAAGAAAATAGGATGGCAAGTTGAGAAAGTGAGACACATCAGGGCCAGGGCTCTTAATATTAAGTTTCTGAGCCCTGCAGAAGAGCGTGGGTTAGGCCTGGGGATCAACAAGCTCCACCTTACAGCTGCCCAGCATGAGAGCACGTCCAACACAGAGCCTGGGGATGTGCTTCCCTCTCCTCACTGTTGGCCAGAGCTGTTGTGCTTTTAACTGATGTGCCTTTTGCTCCAGAGATGGTGGATTTCAGGCTTGGTTTTGGCACTCTTTGGGGGAAGTGAATAACTAGCTATTCCAGTAATGATGTGAAGCAGAGCTTTATTCTTTGTTTGCTTGTTTAAATGAAGGAGTTAAGTGCATGCTTAAGTGACTTCCTGGTGGAGGATCCAAGTTACAACTTTGTGATGATAATTAAGGGTCCATTAGCAAAGGTAAAGTAAAATGGAAAAGCTTAGTCCATGTTTTATAGCAGCCCAGAGAAAGAGAGTGCCCCTCTTACTATTAAAATATTCCAGTGCATTCTCCTGGTCATGCTTTTATTGGGAAACAGCACTTCACAGAGAGGCCTCAATGTGTGTACCTGTAAAATCTCTTGTGTGTTTGATGTTGGCACCTCTCTGAAGATGTATTCTTCCAACACAAGCCTGAGTCAGTAACAGACAGCTCAGAGGAAAGGCTGGGCTCCAGGAACAAACAGGGCTTTCGTCTTGTCTTCTCTCTCTGAGGGCTTTGGATGGCAAAAAGAAGCATAACCTGGCTGTTCCCTGCGTTTCTGTTCTGTGTTCAAAAGTCAGATGTGGAGGAGACCAGGAGCTGTAATGGGTATTGAGTTAATTCCTGCCTTCATCCTTGCTGCCTTGCAAACTTCAAAGCAGCAAATCTCCTCTCTTTACACCTACAAGCATCATTTCCAGAGCTGAGCAGGGTAATTTTCACATGCAAATTCAAGAGGCGAGCTGGCCTTATCTGAGAAGGTGGACATGCTGCTTAATGGGACAACAGCACCTCTCCTTTTCTTCCCAGAAGGGGAGCAAGGCAGCAGAAATAAAAGATTTTCTTTTGCTGTTGTTTTAGGGGAAAATACCACCCTGTAGTTTGTTTTTATGCTTTGAATTGTGTTGAATGCTGGAAAAATAGAATGCAGTTTACCATCTAGGGCTTTGTATTACATTTTTCATAAGCTATTGGAAACATAATGCAGGAATCAAAGACTTGGCAAAGGAACAGGTCAGCTTTACAACTCCCCTCTTTCTCAGACATTTGAAATACGCAGTTTTGTGGACATTAATCTTAACATTATTAATGTAGTGGGAAAACAGGGAGCAAATTTATGGTATTTACAGTCCTCACTGTTGGTTTTTGTCATATTCTCTTTGGGACAGTAATTTCTCTCATTTGTTATTTCAAAAGCTGCTGCCTTGGTCTTGAATATTGGTGGTTTGTTTGTTTGTTTGTTTGTTTTCATTGACTGTAACAGCAGAATTACTGGGAGGGGAAGTTATTCAAAGCAGAGAAGAGTGAGTGCCAGGGGGCCAGGCAGCACAATAACTGATGAGATGAATTAGGCAGGTCACTTTGCTGCTAAGATACCACTGCTAAGAAATCTCAGAAATGACCTCAGGGTTTGAGTTGCTCAGCTTCTGAAAACACCTGTAGCTTGCAGTTGGGTTTCTTTTTAGCAGTTCCACAAAGCAGGCTGTGGGTTTTCAGTGCCGACATGTGACTCTCGTGTTTCCTTTCCTTGGTGACCATGTTTGATTCTGCCTCTGGCTGGGCTATCTGTCGGTGGCACATCAGTGAAATGGCCACGTGGAGCAGGTTTGCAACTGTGGCCTCAGGTGTCCATTGATTCTCCAACATAAGCCTGGCTGTGGGGTGCTGTGTATAAACATTTAAACAGCCAGAGCTCATAAACGTTTGTGAAGTTTCGTTTTCACTGCAGAGATTCTCTGCATTAGTTTCCTGTGCAGGTCCTTAGCATGCTCAGGAAAACACCCCACCCTAATGCAGGATGTTTTTGGGGAGGGCAGTACTTTTTCACCAGACTGTTTCTGAGGCTTGCTCTCCTCAAACAGGATGCCCTGATCCAGGCACACAGGCCAGCGTTGGCTGTCATTTCCCTGCTCCCCACCACTTCTCACCCAGCTGTGTGGGAGAGACATGACTGATGACCTCTGCAGAACTGAGGACTTAATTGTTAATTGCTATGAACTCTAGGTCTGATTTAAATCAACCTTTATTGAATTAAATAAGCTCCATCTGTTAATAGTGTGTGTGCCCTTCCACCAGAGACAGAGAAAGCAATTCAAGGGAGCATCTTTCAGATGATACTCTTGTTTCAGTTAAGGTGCAGAATAGAGAATTGGCTCAGACTTTAAAGTCTAAGCCAAGTCTCATGTCTCTAATGAATCAAACCCAGCTCCAGCACCTAGGTGAAATGAGAATAAAAATCCAGATTCAATGGAGTGAATCTCAATGGTTTGGGCCTACCTCTTCAGTGCTGACAATAAATGAGAGCCAGGAACTGGCCTGGAATCAGCCTATGGGTGAAATAGGTTTACAGTTCCCTTCTCATTTTTCTTTTAAAGATTAAATGTGTTGGGATGACATTTCTCCTGGGGTTTTCAGGTACCTCTGTGGGAATATTAGTGTGAAGACAGATGTAATTTGGCTGGATGCTTCACTCCCCTGGATTTGTCCTGCTTTTTCATGCCCCTCAGATCCCAAATTCAATGAAGTAAAGAGGACTTGACATTTGTGTTTGCACGTATGCACCTCCCTTCCCACATGATAAAGCTTTTAACTCACCCTTTGATATGCAAGCAAAATGATGCAGAACTGAGGTCTAAGTATGGAGAAACCTTTAGTAAAATAAACCCTAAGAAGGGGAGCTTGGGAGAATTACAACAGAGCCGATAAGATAATGATGCCTGTGCTCCAAATCTCCCTTCCCTTCCACAAACAGCCTCCTGGGGTATTTGGATTCTGGGTCTGAAAGGGTTGTTTGACATAATTTATAAATCAGCTCAGATGACTTGCTGATATGAGTGACCCTTGGGCAGCTTTATGATAGACCTGATATGCTAAACAACATTTGGATGGATAAAAGAGAGCTCGGGAGAGGAAGAGGCATTTCTGGGTAGTGATGCTGTCATGTGTGTTCTGTCACCTAAGTTTCTTTGGTAGTGGGAAAGCAACATGGAAACTGTTGGATGAAGAAGGCAATGAAATATCCACAAAAGCACTGTATGGTACCTGGGGCAGTCCATGGTCATGAGGGACACTGTGGCCTTGGGTGGAGCTGTGTGGGGGAAGAAGACAAAAATCCCAACCAAGGCACAAATACCTCTTTCAATTGCTGCCTTGGTTGCCAGGCCTAGATTCCAGCTTAGTGGATTCAGAGGTTCAGTGATGTGTGTAAAATGTCATGCCTGAGATGTCCTTCTCTGTTAATTTTTCCTCATCCTCACTGAAGTTCTGCTGATCGAGATAATTCATTGGTTCCTCGTGGCTGTGAGGGAAGGCTTAGGTGTTGGCAGACAGGTTGCCCAGAGAAGCTATGGATGACCCATCCATGGAAGTGTCCAAGGCCAGGTTGGATGAGACTTGGAGCAACCTAGTCTAGTGGAAGGTGTCCCTGCCCGTGGCAGGGGGTTGGAACAAAAAGGTCTGTGAGGTCCCATGCAACCCAAACCAGTCTATAATTCTATAAGAAACCAGAAGCAGTGAGGTATGGGGAGAAAACGGGGAACTAATCCTAATTTTCTTTGAGCCAAGCTTGACTGGCAGTTGGCTTTGAGTAGATGGGCAAACTATGTTTCTGAGGAGTTTGGGAAAGGTAATTTGTCCCAAGGAGACTTTTGGCTGTTTGCTTGCAATTACATTTGTTTTAGCAAAGTGAACAGAATTTGCTCTTTGGATTTTCATTTCCATGCCCAGAGTTTAGAGTTGCAGGTACCACCTGTTAACACTATGCAAACAAAATATAATTGACTCCCGCAGGACTCCCTCTGAAAGGCAGCACCTTGGGATTAAAGTTGCAGAGCCATCTATCTAAAATGATGTGGCAGATTTAATTAACGTGTCTAAAAATACACAGGCTGCAATCAAGCCTTTGCTTCTGCCCGTGTCTGTTCCCTGAAGGGGAATGCACATAATTTTCAAAATCTTGGGTTCTGTCAGCCACCTGTGAGTTGAATTTATTGATGCATGAGATTATCATAAAATTAATTTGGACACTGCTGAATTATGAGGTTGAAAACAGGTTGAGAAGTAGCTTCTCACCCAGTTTAAGCAATATGCTGTCAATAATGTTCTTTCAAGCCCATATGTAGAGCATTACTAGACAGCTACAGTTACAAACTGTAAATGCATGGAGATTGGATGCATATAGCCCCTCGTGGCTGAGAGAGAGCTCTGTAGTGTGGTACTGGGAATGATTTGGAATGACTTGAATCTGAGTGGCAGATAACTGCAGACATCAAATACATTTCACTACTTGCCACTCAGGAGACAGATCTTTGCTACAGAGTCAGAAAATGGCACAGGACCAAAACAGAGGATCCTTCAGTCAGAATGTCGCTCTGTCCGTCACTTGGGGTTTCAGGCTTTATAGCCACTTTTTAATTAAAAGAGCTTGTTTTTGTTAAAGTGTTTTTGTTAAAGCAGGAGTGGGCAGCGATGAAATGCAGTTTGCTAAGACTGCAGTAAAGATGTTAAGGGAAAAGAACAAATAACATTTGTTATAGTGCTAACGTGGTCTGCATAGGAGTCGCTCCCAGTGAGCCTGCTCGTGCTGGCAGGTTTTGGCACGGCTTTTTGTCCGTCCTCCCAGCCTTTAGGGTATCATAGAGGGCCTGGAGTTAGGTGCCTGGCTGAATTAATGGCTTTGCTCACAAGCCCAGATGGGTGATTTCAGGTCAGAATTTTCCATGGTAGAGCTCAGAGTTCAGTGAAACTCTCTGTTCTGAGCACTGACCTACCTAACCCAACCAGCAGTAATGTTCCTTGGAACTGAAATAATACTCTTCATTCAGGAATTTCAGACCTTGTAGAAACATGTGCATGGGAATGGGGTGGGAAAAGAGAGTGAAAATAGTGGTCACTGACATCCTTGGCCAAATTTTAAAAATCCCCCGGGGTGCTGCACACGCAGTCCCGTGTGACAGGAGGCAGCTCTGCTGAGAAGGGGCTTAAGGGAATTCAGGGTGTGGAGCTTGGCAGGCTAACTCAGGCTCTTGGCAGAGCCAAGGAGGTATTTCCTGATGTACCTGATTCACGTTTCAAGGTTATCTTACCGTCTAGAGATTGATAAAACCCTTAGTAAAGGTTTTATATTTAAAAGAGGTGGATAAAACTTTTGAGTAGCTGAAAACTTGGGGATCTGTTGGATCCCAGTGCCTGGGACTCTTGGAAGACGGGCTGTAGTGCACAGACCTTATATTTCAGGCTGGTTGTGATGGCTGCCTCACTGCCTGCTGATTATCTGCCCTCGTTAGCACAGCAGTGTCACAGGCTGTCAGTGTCCTGGTAACTCAAGTGGCCTCCCCAGCCATTTTTATAAGTACACTTCAGGGGATGGAGGTGGGTGCCAAGGTGACTGTTCCAGCTTTAAAGCCCAGTAAGATAAGATGATTGAGAAAGCTTTAAATAAAAGCTAACCTGTGGCAATCCCTTGACAAGTCATCCGTTTGTGAACTTTTACTTCCTCTGGCATCGCCTTAATCTCCTCAATCAGACAGGCTAAAGCAAGTCCAGGGGTAAAAGAGAACTGTTCTGATTTAGGCCATCACCCTCATACACATTAACTGCTGGGGCTGTTTGCAAAGGCCTTCTGCGTGTGGGATAACACGCCGGAGGGCTGAAACCTGGGGTTCCTTCAAAATGGAGTTAAAATGTAAAACAAAAATGAAAAACTGTAAAATATTTCCTCCTGATAAAGGGAGGGGCAGAGCTGTTGTGTGATGAGAAATACAAATTGCTGTCTCTGCCATTGGATTCTTTGCCATCGGCAGAGGCCTGTGCTAAACTTTAAGAGTACATTTTTGCCTGTATCATAGTTAGCAAATGTTTTGTTCTGTGTTTGGGATCACAGTGGGATTTCACAGGTGTTTTAGGGTGCCTGCAAGTGTGTGAACTAATCTAATGAAGCCTGGTGAGGAGCTGCCATCCCCATTACCAGGCCAGGGCTGTACAGTCGGTGTTGTGAGGCTTAATGACTTTGTACAATGTTGAATTGTGCATCCTCTTGGAGAGAGGGTTCTGGCTCTTTTTCAAAATCTATAAATACTCTGGAAGTTGGCCTGATTTCTTGTGGAGGACTGTGGGCACAGTGCAGGCTGGCTGTGTGTACACGTGTGCTCTGCAGGGAGCTCCTCCCTGGTACAGAGCCTGCAGTCAGCCAGGCTCCTTTGCTACAGAGACAGTGGAAACCACCACAGGGAGAAACAGGCACTTCCCTCAGGCAGGATGGTTTTATTTACTTCTTCACCTTTCAAATTATCTTACAAAAATGTCAGGAGGCCATTACACAGCTCATCTGTTGCCCAGTGGGTATCCTTAACACTGGTGGGGAGGAAAATGTCCAGACCTGGGTTGGATGTGAGCAAGCTGAGTCTTTTGGAGGAGGACTAGAGATGTAAAGATGAGGAAAATATCCAGGATTGTGACTAACAGTGAGGGTGGGCTGTGAGATGTAACAGCCCTTGTGTCAGTGAATCTGCCTGGGGGAGTGCACAGAGAACACATGGAGAGGGATTGTGAAGCTCTGCAGGGTGATGTGATAAGACAGAACCAGCCCTTGTATGTGGGATTTACCTACCACAGTTCTGAGAGAAAGAAATTATTACTGCAGCCTCCAGGAAATGCATTTTATTAATTTATTTCACTGCTTTTCCCCCACAAGCAGGGGACTGAGAGCAAACACACAGCTGATGGCTGGGTACCATGGGCTGGGCAGCCATCCATGGCTGTGGGTCTGTCTGCAGCAGCAGGAGGCACTGGGAAGTGCACCAGGGAGACCACCAGCTCCCATAAATAAGTTCTCAAAATTGTTTTTAAAGCAGACGCTGAATAAGTCTTTTGGACTCCGAAGCAAATGTGGCTTCTGGAACTTCTCAGTGGATTTTTATTAGAGCTGGCTGAGGCTGGAGGAAACAGCCCCTGTGACGTCAGAGGTTTTATATCAGGCTGTTTCCATTTTTATACTGTGCTCCTCTGGGCATTTAAGGCATTTCCGCTACCGAGCAGATCCGCCTGGAACTGCTTCATTCCTTTCTGCTCTGATTTACAGCAGATAAAAGTTCTTGCCTGTTGCCAATTTCTAGAACGTGTTTCAGTCTAATTTCAGGTATCATTTGGGGTTTATGTCAGTGGATATTTAGTTCTTTGGAGCACGAACCTTGGGCCGAGCAGGTTTCCCATAAATAAGCGAGCAGAGATGCCGAGCCTGGTCTGTTACTGGAGATCCACAATCGCTCTCCCTCTCCCTGTGCATCGTAAAACGGGTGGTGTTGCATCTGCTGGCTCCCTGCCAGGTGCTGGAGTCTGTTTACTGCGGCCAGACTTGTTGCATGTGTTCTTCATTCATCACAAGCCATGTCTGGACTTGGCAAGGGCTGCCTTGGCCACGGGCAGCAGCTCTGCCAGGTGAGCCATTTAGCGGCTGCTCCCAGCTGGAAGTTTTCTTCCTGCAGGTCTTGAACACGATTCAGCCACACCAAACAGCAAGCTGTGGCTCCACGTGTGTGCAGCCCTGGAAACAGTTTGACACACAAATCAGAAATGTCACCTCATTTAGCCAACGACTCTTGGCTGAGAAAGACCTGGACTTGTGCTCGGACCTGCAAGAGACCAGATGGCTAATGTGGTCATCAGCCATTGCACCGTAATCCCACATCCAAACTTGGCTTTCCACAGGAGCAGGAGTGAAATGTAGAGTGTTAAATACAAAGCAAAGCAGAACCACTCCAGTATAACCTGCAGTGATGGGAATTCAGTGCTGCTTTTAAGCAGCAGGGTTCTTAACTCCAGGCGTTTTCTATTTGGTTTTATTTCCCAAACCCTGCATTATCTTGTGTTGTGGTTTAATACAGGACATCTTGTTAGGAGAGACATTATTTCCCTCTAGTAATTTCTCTTCTCTTCCTCAACTCTCCCACGTTTTTTAAGCTCACACTGGGGAGATTAAAATTTACTCTTGTTGGAGCTCTGTCTTTATTTCCCCCCTTTCCTAATTCTTCAACTCATTGTGTTCAAATAGCACTAATTAAATCTGTTCTCACTTACAATGCAGTCCTGCCTTCAGTAGGCAAAATTACACCTGGACTCTTCTGAACTAGTCTGACCTTGGCAGTATTTCAGCAGAAATCAGTGCACTTCACCGGGGTAGGGTTGGTGTTGATAGCTCAGGCCCCTGATTCTTTGAGTTATATGCAGTCAGTGCTGTGGTCTGTCAGGGTTTGTTGGCTCACATGGGAGGTTATGTGAGCAGAAGTAGATCCCTTGCCTGGCTCAGCTCAGGCTCAACACCACATCAGCCAGCCAGGATAGGGAATTGAGGGAGCCATTTGGATTCTCTGCTGGTTTGGAGAGGATTTATTAGACTGGGAGTAATGTCCAGCCCACATGAGAGTCTGTGGAAGTGATTGAGGGAAGACACACTCAGAGCTGGCAGCCAGGGTCCCTGTGTCACTGCTTTTTGCTGTCAGGTTTGTCCCAACCTTTCAGTACCCACATAATGAGAAATTGCAGGTCAGTTCCTGTGCAAGTCTTTGTCTGGTGTGTACAGGACAGTGGAGTCAGTTCTTGGTCAGTCTCTAGGGTGGATGTCTGCTTGGAAGGAGGTACTTTCCCAGCCACCTGAACTCAACACGGGCTTCCAGCTGGCTGGGGCACTTTTTCTCATGATCTGTCCTGGACTCCTGTGCTTCTGTGTACAGCTGTCTTTCACAAGTGGCTGGATTTAATGGCATGGAATTTTTTTGCCAGAGGTTTTGGTACCAGTCATTGCATTCCTTTCCAAAGAAGAGCCAGAGACTCTGCAAAGTCCACGTGTTGCAATAGACCTGTGATAGAGCAGCAATCTCAAATGCTGAGGTAGATATCTAAGCAGTAAATAGCTTTGAGAATTCTTTGGAATAAAAGATAAATATCCCATATAAATGTAAGAGAATTAATTATTTTTATTGGTAGGACTGTGCTATTCTATTTCTCTTGGGATAGAATAGGAGACTTGCTTAGACCCAAGAAAAACTGCTGCTGTTGTGTGCCTGCCTCAGATTCCTGCTGCACGGATAAATGCCATGGGAAAGCGCTTGTAACACAAACACTTGTTTATAGGCAGACATTTAATTATCATATTACAGAATTCTGGGACCAGCTGCCACATGAGATTTCTGGCTAGGACACTGAACATAAAATTAAAACACAGCGTCACATGCCCGTGTAGCTGAAAACCTCAGCATCGTATTTGCACATTTCCATTCTCTGTAAAGAGCTTCCTGGATGATATTTCTGTGCAGATTATTCACGAGAAGTCGGTGTGCTGTAAGCTTGGTGACGTCTTTGTGACTGGATCAGAGAACAAATGTTGTGATCTGTTCAGCACCGACTCCCTGCGAGTGATTTAATTTCTTCTCCAAGGAATCTGGGTCATTTGCTGGGATCAGAGCACTGGGCATCTGCGGAAAGGAAAGCCAAAGTGGATTGTTTCCATACATCTGAATCCAAAGTTTCATTTATAGTCTTGAATGCTTTGGGAAAATGCATAATAGTCTCAGTACAGTATGGAAAAATAATGCTGCATGTAAATACCTCTGTGTAAAGGAAAGTGTGGAAGCCTACTTCTAATCCTCATATGGTTTGCAAGATTGAATCATTTTCTCAGGCAAGTAAGGATTGTATTTGTGAGTAAGAGTGTGCAGGGCTGTGTGTTCTCTCCTCATCCCTCTCTGCTTTTTCCTGCACCCGTCACGACTGCCTCCTGAGTTGCATTCCTCTCTCTGACACCCTGTGTGCTCTGAGCACTTGTTCCCTTCCCTTCTTGCCAGTTTGGTTTAGTCCTGGCATCCAGGTCGAGATGTTCTTCCAGCAAGGGCTCACTAATCATAGGGAAACTCACCAAGGGCAACTCATGAACTTCCAAATGCACCAGATTTCTGAAGCAGTCAGTCAGTCTCAGTCCTCTTCTGGTGCTCACCTGTGACAGTGACTACAGGATTTCTGGGTTTCTAAAACAGTGGCACTGGAAGACACAGAGATGGCCACAAAGAAAAATCCCTTTCCTACAGGTAGAACCAAAAGGAGAAGTTTGCTGGTTTCCTGGTCTGTTTTAGTGTGCACTGTCAGGAAATCAGCCTACGACATCTTCCCACACCAAGAACAGGAGATGAACTAGCGGAAATGTTTCACTAATGTATTTTTGGAACACAAAATCCTCATTTATTCTGTAGGGAAAGTGTGCCTTAAATGCCATCTAAAAATGGCTGAGTGACACTGCCTTGCCACCATGCTGTGCTGTAGGATAGGTGACAGTCCATGGCTCCAGGTCAGGACATGTACATCCCTCAGGATCTGCCATCCCTTTTTTACTTCTCACTTCTGTCCTGTCTCTGAGTCTGGTATATCCTATGAAGTCATAAACAAACCAGAATGCTGTTCTCTTCCATGTGACAGACCCATAGCTGTGGGACTCCAAGGAGTAGGTGTGGAGATAACTTTGCAGGCTTTTTGGGGCCGTGGCTCCTGAGCCAGCTCTCCTGAATGAAACCTGGAGCTATCTAGGCTTGTGCACTGCTGTTCCAAAGTCATGCAAGGCATAAAATGTGCTGTAACCTTCCAGCACTGGCTCAGGGCTGCTCAGCACTGCTGGCAAAATGTGGCCAAAGCCACACATAGCCTGGATGAGAGCCCCAAAGAGCTGCTCTGCTGAGAAGCTTCTGCTAAGCAGTGTCTCCTCTCTGAAAACAAGTCATATTTTAATATGCTTCCATCTTGTTTGGTGCCAGGAAGCAGGAAGAGGAGGGTTACTTCTGGCTTTGTAGATACCTTGCAGTAGTAGAGCTGATCTGTTTTTTAATTCAGCATGTGTAAAGCAGCCTGTTACCAGGGTCAGTGGCTATCCTGGGCAATGGTCTTTATGTCCACTGAGAGCTGGATCAGTATCCAGGCTGCAAATGAGGCTTTAACAAGCTCTGAGCTCCCCTGAGCACCTGAGACTTGAGCACATCCAAGTGCAAATACTGAAAGTGAAAAAGGGAACAGGGGAAGGAGGATCCTAAAGCATATGGGAGGGGTCATGTAATCTGTTTATTGTAGTTTTTCGATCCCCTCTCCCCTTTTTCCTGAGGTCATGAAATGTTTTTATTCCAGCAGTGTTGTAGTATGAAGAAACACAAAACCACATAGCCCTGTTGCAATGAAATCTGTTGGTGGAAACCATGTGAATGTTTTGAAAGACCAGGAGTTTCTTCACAGATCCTAGTGATTAGTGTGTCTGAACTGTAACTCAGGGCACTGAGTATCTGCCCTGCATTGCCACCCTGGATATGATGGAAAATGACCTATTGTCCACCAGGAACACAGTTCATTCTTTGACATATTGAGCAAGTGTCTTGGGATTTTGAAGGAAATACGTTAGAGATGGGGGACAGGGAAGGAAGATAAATAAAGCTAGAAAATACCCTGTGTACCAGTTGCAGGGCTGGTGACAGGCTTCCAGCTTGTAAAAAGTAGTCCAGGGACAGTTTTTCACAGCTGCTCTTTGGTGACCTGAGAGTTGCGATAACTGTGACAGCATCTTGGCAGAGTAGAAACCCCTGCATTGGAAGCAGAAATGTCATTTTCACTCTGCTGCCCAGGGAAGCCTGAAGCCTCTGTGAGTGTCTTACAGAGAAGGGGTGAAGAGAATGGACAAGAGATGTGGCTTCACAGGCTGTATGAGAAGGATGATGTGCATTCTGTGAAGGAGTGTTGAGATTACCATTCCTGCTGGGAGCAGGAGCTCCAGAAAGAGCTGAGTGTACCTGGGGCAGCTGGTGGGGTTGGACCTGCAGGTCTCCCAGGAACAGTTCCTTCTGTGTCTTGGATCTGCTTTATTTGAGAAAAGAAAGAGCCAGTGCTTACTCATGCTTACAGTGTTTCTGGGATGCTGTCTGAGGTCAGGTGGCTGTGTCTCCAAGTGCGCTTGGAAAAGAGGGGATTCACCCTGTGCTGCTGTGGATGTCTTAGGTGTCGTTTCCGGGAGTGAAAACATTGTATTTCCCAGAAGTCAGGCTTTTACTTACAGTCACTGAGATAGCTGTTTGAGATACCACCCAGGAAATCTTTTCTCTGAGGTCACCTAAACCTCACTGATGGGCCTTGTGAGCAGGAAATGCATTTCTCCAGGAACCATCCGTGGTTCCCCTCTTGCTGTGAGCACCCACAGTGCTGAGTCACTGCTGCAGGCACTGTATGAGCTTGTGTGAAATCCGTGAAGTCCCCAGACTCTCAGGAGCCGTGGGACCATCTGGGCTGGCAGCTGGGGTGTCCCAGGCCGGGGTGTCCCAGGCCAACCCACCAGTGGGTCCCGTCCGCGTGTCCGTGAGCATGGCCGGGATCCGGCCACACACACAGGCTGTGTGAATGAATCCTTGACAGCTGAGGCTCGTGGGTTTCTACATCTCTGAGTCTCATTCTGGTTTTTGGTGGTTTATTTTTTTCCCCACAAAGTCTCTAGTTACTGCAGCCTCACAAATGAGATTGTTAAGAAAAGCTATGTGAGATCAAGTGGCAGAGGACTAGGGGTTTAAATTCTTCTTCCAGGAGGATTTCATAACATTGATCAAAATCAGAGACTTATTTTTATTTTAACACCTTGTTTAACATAGAAAGTATTGTGGTGGTTTGGGGTTTTTTTGTTTGTTTTTGTTTGGTTGGTTTTTTGCCTTTTTTATTTTTGTTTGGTTTTTTAACAGAATAATTAAAATTGCTAAGGAGAATTCAAGACATAATTAAGGATTGCTTTAGGATCATATTTGATGAATCTTATGCTATTTTAAAAATGTTCTACAGAAGATTATTCTGTTAAATTATATCTAATTCCAAACAACTTTTGCACCAAGCAGTATTATTTTGATATTTCACATATTTTCAAAAAATGTCATCTGAGTATTTTCAGATAGTTGGAAAAGGCTTCGCATTGAACCCTGTCAGATCTGGGAGATTTGCAATTCCATATGCTGTTCTCTCAGGTCCTTATGATTTCAGCTGGCTTCAATTAATAATGGTAATACTTGGTTTTAATGACTTGTTAATTTCTTGTTTTCCAAAGGTGTGTTTGGCATTTGGGGGGATTAATCCTGCTGGGGTCATACTCTGAGCTCTGTGGGACCAAAAGGGACTGGACTGCTTTGCTTTGTGCAGAGCCGTGAAATATCAGCCTGTGAAATGTTTATGTCTTCTCAGCTGGCCTGTGTGACTCTCAAAGCATTAACACAGCAGAGAGTTAAATGATATTTAAACTACCTCAGGGTTCAGATGACTGCAGAACCGAAACCTCTGTGGGCTCACATTCTCTTCGCCACGTTTGCGGCAATCTGTGAAACAGCCCATCGCGATGGAAACGCAAACAAAGGCTGTCAGAAAATTTCTGTTCAAAGGTCACTGGTAAATGACAGACACTTAAAACGTTGTTTTGTGTCTGTTCCACAAGCTGGAAAATAATAGGATTGGATTTTGGTCAAGAACTCTTGTTTTATTCCCTTCAGTCATCAGCTTTGTGGTCTCCTGGACCCAAAGACAAAGCGTAGCTGATAGTAAAGGGAGGAGAGCTTTGATGGTTCTTTCATTTTTTGGATTATTTTGGAATTCAGCTTTTATATACAGTGAGCACTGCTGTCTTTGATGGGACACAGGACATTTTTCCTGATATTTTCCAACCTAAGGCAGCTGCCCCCAGGCTGGCCGGTTGCTGAGCCAGCCCCTCTGACCCCCTGGGTGCCCCAGTGTTGTCAGCTGGGGCAGATGAACACACAAACAGTGGACATCTGTGTTTTCTGATGATTTGATACAAGGGCACAGCAAAGCCCTTCTGTAGGGAGACAGTTTCTGTTCCAACAGAGAGCCATGGGTGATCCTCACACCTTGGAAGGTGGGGAGAGGAGTCTCCTGGCTAGCAGGACTGGGAGCAGAGTCATGTTAGCTGTGGGTTGAACCTAAGGGAGTGTGATCTCGACGTGCAAAATTGAAAGGTCCAAACTATTATATTTCAGACTATTTAAAATTAGTATCTTCTGAACCTTTATGTGGCGCAGTATCCACCCTTGCCTGCTCCAGTAGCTGAAGTGAACAGTGGAGGTGTGCATTTAGAGGCAATTAAAGGCTGCTGTTCTCAGTCCTCACCCAGCAATGTACCCTTTGCTCAGTGTGCCTCACTGGATGGAGACTTCACCCCGTGTTGTAACACTGTTTGGTCATTTCACTTCTAGTAGTCCTTTCACTTCCATTATATCCCCTGAATAATTCCTGCTTGGAGGACAGTGCAGTAAGTGACTTCTCCCTAATCTGATTTCTGATTCTTAGTGGCCTGGATAGACCAGCATTAGTTTGCTATTTCAATCTGATCCATCAGAGTCCTCTGCTGCACAGGGTCGCTCTTTTATATCACTTACATGGCAAAACCACAGCTTGATGCAGCTGGTCTCCAAGGCAAAGCCAAGCAGGTCATGTGTGTGCAGAGCAGAGAGGATTTTCAGCCTCCCCCTGTGCAGGGGCTTAGCAAAGAGGTCTGGTGTTGGCCAGAGCTGCTGGGGAGAAAAGGGGCCTCTGCAGGCTGTAAACAGGTTGTATGACGCAATGCAACAAGAAGTTAATGCTTTAAATTAATATTGTGTCATCTGGGTGCTGGCAGGATTCACTCAATCCCTTTATCACCGCTTCTGCAAATAATGGATTGGTTCAGATGCAACTGGAAATGGAAATACCCCCAGAAGCACTGGTTTTAAAGTGTCTGATGGAAGTTCCAGTTAAGTCAGTCTTCAGACATGGCTGAACAAGGTGAACAGAGCGTCAAGGTGGAGATGGACATGGGTTTGGGGATGGAAGATCATTACACTTTCCTTTATGAAGTGTTATACTTCTCCTTGCTGTCCAAACCCTTACTGATGGATTCTAGTCTGGAAAGAGAGAAAACAGAAAAGAGGAAGATACAGTGGTCTTTTCCTGAACTAAGGGGCCTGAGTGTGGTGGAAAGAAGCTGCATCTGCCATTCTATTGGAAAATCCTTACTGGGAATTAGGTGAGGTTGGTAATGCTTGGGGGATGTGCCAGACTTGTGGGCTCACAAGGCTGGAAGGATGTTGCAGTCAGACATAGTCATGACCACCCACCTTTGCTTCAGAGCATCTGGCTCAGGAAAAACACAACAGGGCAATTCACAGCCCTGACAGTGTAACGAGGTGAGGGTCAGGGTGGGAAGAGCTTTGGGACCAGTGATTGTTGGATTCTGGAAAAGATCTACTTGAGTCTTAGGGAGTTTGGATGTGTTCCCCAAACCTTTGGGGTTTCCCTTTCCCTTGGTACCCTGTCAGACGTGTTCATTGCTCAAACCCAGTGAGATTTCTTTACTTGGCATTGCTAGTTTGCATGTCCAAACCGAATCTGAAATTCCACCATCCTCCCTCGCTCTGTCCACCGGCCCCAACCTGCAAGAAAGCACATGATCCTCCTCACATCTGTCAGATTGTGGTTAACAGGGCAGGAAGACGGAGAAAACAGCCCATTTCTTCCACAGTTCAACACGTGACAGAGGTGGTGTTTTGTTTTTTTGTCAGCAAGCAACAGGGACACGGTTGAGCTGATTTTTTAAGGGCTGCGGTCTCAGAGGCCTCTTGCTGCTTTGCAAACTCTTTTGCAAAATCCAAGAGCTTTGAAAACTCCTGGATAGGATTGCACAAATCTTAGAGCAGCATGTGCCAAAGTCAGTAATTCTGCTGCCCGTGCCACCTGTTTAGATAAGTGAGCAGCTCCCTGCCTGCCTGCCTGCCCGGGGCTGAGGTAAGGGCAGAGGCGTGAATGGGAAAAGTTGCAGACTAGGAGAGGATAGATTTTCCCATCAACTATTGCCTGTCTCTGTCATACACCAGCATCAAAGGTCTCTGCTGGCACTTCTTGTCATGGTTTAGCCCCAGCTGGCAATGAAGTACAACACAGCCACTGGCTCATTCTCCCCTGGTGGGGAGAAGAATCAGAAATGAAAGTAAAACCTGTGGGTTGAGATAAGAACAGTTTATTAATTGAAATAAAATATAATATACTAATGATAACAATAGTAATTGTAAGGAAAAGGAGAGAGATGAATAAAACCCAAGAGAAAAAAGTGCTGCCCAATACAATTGCTCATCAATACCCAGCCTGTCCTCAAGCAACTCCCAGCCAACTCCCCCCTGTTTATATACTGAGCATGACATTCTCTGCTATGGAATATCCCTTTGGCCAGTTCAGGTCAGTTCTCCTGGCTGTGCTCCCCCTCCAGATCCTTGCTGGCAGAGCATAGGAAACTGGAAAGTCCTTGATTTAGAGTAAGCACGTGTGAGTAAGAATTAAAACATCAGTGTGTTATCAGCATTATTCTCACGCTGAATTCAAAACACAGCACTGGACAGGCTAATAAGAAGAAAATTAACTCTATCCTAGCCAAAACCAGGACAGCTTTGAAGATGACTGAGCTTAGCATGAGGATGAAACTGTCCCATGTGAGAAATATCCCTATGAACTGCATCCTGTTGTCTGCTGGGATCTTGACTTTGATCTGAATGTGCTAAGGGGCAGTTGCCTTTCCAGGTGGACTTGGGAACAAGTTGGTTTAAGACACAAGCTATCTGAGTACTTCCTTCACTGAGGTTTTCTCTACATTGGTGGCCTCCAGTGCTCCTGAAATGTGCCTGATATAGGCACAGGGTGGAATGGTTGGTTCACTACACAGAAACTAGTGCAGCTCCTGGCCTGTCCTCTGCTAGAGAATAAGGCAGGGATTTAGGAGTCCACCCTGCAGCCCCCAGGAAAATTTCTCTGATATATCCAGATTTGTAGGCTGACTCTAGGACTGATGGATGTGTATTATGGGGATTATTGTAGTGCTTATCGAGTGTTTGGAGATTTTGTTATAAAGGCTTAAATTTTTTATTCTTATAAAGGGATTGAGCTTGGGTGTTTGAAGCTAAAAGCAGAAGTTTCTGCTGTCTGAAATAAACAACTGCAAGGTAGGTTAAAGTGGCAGCAGGTTTGTGAGCTTGGTGAATTCAGCACAAAAAGCAGGATATGGTAAAGACTGGTCAGTAAGCAATATTTGGAGAGTTTTCCAGGACAGGCTTATTAGAAGTACAGAATGATTAGTAACTACTGCCTTGACTCTGCCTGGTGGGCCATATTTTTGTGTGCTGGTTGTGGCAGCAGAGGTGGGTGACCCTCTGTCCTTTCCAGATTGCGTTGAATCCAGCCCCAGTGACACCAGGTCTGGTTCTAGACCCAAGAGGCTGAATTCCACACAGATGTTAAAAATCCTTGTCCCCTTTTTATGTCTATCCCTGACTCCAAGAGCTTTAGGGTAGAGTGAAAATGTGCATGAATCTTGGTGCTCACTAGGTCTAGAGCCAAGGTCCAAGCAGGATGCATTCACCCATCATATCCCACCTTTCTTCCCAAAACTCCTGTATCTGTTGCCTCCAGTCAGAGTTAATGAGAAGAGTATCCAGTATCCTGTGAAGCAGCGTGGTCTTACGTGTGTTCTCCATTTCCAAACTTTTGCCTCTGTTGTTCTACTTATGGGTGGATCACAGAAATAATTACCTAAATGACCCAGGCGCCAAAACACCGTAAGCGATCGTGTACTCCAGAGAATAACAATGATTATGTCACCCTCCTTGCTTATCTCAGGTTCCCACCCTTAAAATGAGGGCAGCAATATTTTTGCTTTTAAAAGAGCAGGATTAACTTGTTCATGTCTGCAGTATTAGTTGTTGTTATTATTATTACTCACATGGATGACAGGGAAGCACCTAATGAATTCTGGTTATGTTACAATAGGCCGTGGCTGCATTTGGCATGACTAAGGCTGGATAAATTTACTAGGCTGCCTGTTTATACTTATGCAAACTGTACCACGTACTTGTGGTCCCTCACCAGCAGATCACTGTGGCCAGAAGGTCCTTATGGTGCTGATCATTTTGTGTTATCCCTCCATCCTTTCAAAAGGCAGCAGCCTTGCTCCTTCGATACAGGATCTCACATTTGGATCCTCTCCAAATAGGAGCTGCCCAGTGTGTTTCCTTGCTGCCCAGCAGTGGCAGGGTCTCTCTGGACCCATTCCTTCCTTTCTGCTTCAAAAGACAGACAGAAAAGCAGCTCAGGTTTCCAGCTGTTGATTTTAGATGCTTTCCATGGAGCGGGTCCTTTCAGCTATTAGAGAATCGATGCAGAAAAACAAATTCCCTCCAAGTGTGTCTTTGCTCAAGACTATGTTACAAATCACAGAGTCAGAGAATAATCTGAGTTGGAAGGAACCCACTGGGATCTTCAAGTCCAGCTCTTAAGTCAATGGCCCATACCGGGATCAACCCCACAACCTTGGCATTATTAGCCCCATGGTCTAACCAACTGAGCTAATCTCAGGGTCACTGAGCTCATCTCAGGGTCAAAAATTAACCAGCTGAAGATGGCTTTGAATATGCTCACAAAATCACAGAATATTCTGAGCTGGAAAGAACCCACAAGGATCTTCAAGTCCAACTCTTAAGTGAATGGGCCCATATGAGCATCAAGCCCCCAACCTTGGCATTATCAGCACTATGCTTTAACCAACTGAGCTAAGATCAGGTGTCGTTCACCCTTTTTCCTTCATAGAGAGCATTTCTAATTATATTCCTTAATAATCTGCTAGAAGTGACCTGGGGTGCATGGGATGATAGAACAAGACGTTGCACGTGTGTATTTGGGTAGGTAGGAGTGGGTGTTGTCTCTGCTGTTGGCTGTCAGACAGGTGTGACGCCATTTACCCCCTTCACAGCCATCTCACGGGGAAGCAGCAGCATTCCAAGTGAGCTGTCCTGCCTGGGAGCTCTGCCCAATCCTCCCTGGAGTGGTGTGAGCCACACACCCCTTTCTGGTTATAGGGCCACCTCTTCCCGGCTGCTGCTGGCCTGTGTCCCACACCTCCTCCCTGCATCCCCACAGGTGTTTTCAGTGCTCACCTCTCCCTCCTCCCAGTAGATTTCCAGCCAAAGGCCACCTCTGGAAGTTGACTGCACAGCGTGTTGCGCCAGTCCCTGCGCAGCTCATGACTCAGCAGTTGTACAAGTTTCGTACCTGTCAGGGACATGCCAGAAACCACAAATGTTCCTAAGCCAGCAACAGCAAAAGGATCTGGGAGTTTCCACTCAGCTGAAGACAACAATGTCTGCAGTAGATTTTCTTGCAAATTGGTTTCGTTTCATTGCCAAGAGATGAGAGCAGGAAAAGGATGCCAAGGGATGAGGACAGGAAAAGCAGCATCTGGATTTCTAGAGCCTGGAAAGCCCGGGATCGTCAGGAGAGCAAGTGGCACATTATTGTGCACTGCAGTCTGCTGAAAAAATCCTCCTGGAAACAAGGCTGTGAAACCATTAAGTATTTTAGGAAAATCTCAGGCTGTGAGATCAATTAAAAGAAAACGCTGCTGAGGTGCATGAGAGCAAAATGCAAACACCTCTGCAGGTGTCAGCCTGAAAATATCATTATTCAAACAAGTGCTGGCACTGGAGCGGTCGCTGAACTGTGTCCTGGTGCCAGACCCTGGGCAGGAAGGCTGCCCTGCTGCTGATGGAGTGGTGGGTCACCCAGGAAGGGGCATCTCCTGGCATCCTGCAATGCCTCCTGCAGCTCTGCCTGCCAGAGAGCCAGGAACGTGTGCCAACCATGGCAAGATTGCTTCTCACTCAGTGTAGCAGAGACTGGGACACTGCCTTGCTGGTTTCATTCAGCCCTTGGCTCTCAGGAGCTGTGTTGGCAAGAAGAGCTGTGACAGCAAGAGCACAGGAAGCCTTGTTCCCTGCCACCCCCTGCCTGCTGCAGGGATCTTAAGATCCATGTGATTTGGGTGTGAAAGGGAAGGGCTGAACAGTTGAGGTCTGGCAATAGAGTAGCCTGTCTTTGCTCAGGGATTGGAGTAGTGATGCAGCCAAGATAACAGTGATTGGCGTGCCCTTGTCTGGAAAGAAGGGAGTAGTTAGGGTGCAGTTGAAGGAGTGGGAGGATTCGCTGCCTGCTCGGGCCTGTGAGTGATGGATTATGCTTGGGAAAAGTGGCACCACTGTAAATGGATGGAGAGTGTGGGTGGGGGAGAGAGAGAGGGGATGGTAAACAACCAAGCCTGGTCCATCCTGGATTGCTGTCCTGCATTAAATTAAAACATTCCAAAGCTGATGTTGTTGAACTTTGTGTCAGGCCGTTCTCTCCTCTGCTTTTCCCATCCCAAAGCAAAGTTTTCTGGCAGCATGTGTTTAACAGTGAGTGTTGAAGGCAGAGATGGGGATCCCCTTGACCTGTGAGCAGTAGTAGGCACAGGAATCCCCTCTCAATAGCCTTGAAGTCATTTTCCCAACATGCTTGGATTCTAAGTGTGTGCCGGATTCCTATGAGTGCTGCTTGGCTGGGATCAAACAGGCACCTTAAAGACAGGAGTGCAAGTAATTGCCATGGTTGCTGGTTGAAGTCAATCTGAGCACAAGTGAGAGGCTGAGTTCTTATGGAGCTGCTCTGCTTTGGACTGGCATGAGGTGGGAGTTGGAGTGGGCTGGGGGGGATTCAGCCTGTGATGTGCCAAATCTGGGGCTGACATAATGGCTTAGCTGAGCATGGGGGGCAAAATCTGTGCACATGGCTTGAGCAGAACTCTGAACTCTCCCAGGGTTTGGTGTGGCTTGCAGACAGCTGCATTTGATAAATAATTTTAAGCATAAATTAAGTGCAAGAGGGAAGGATGTTGCTCTTAGAACTGCTTGGGCTTTTCTACCGACTCCCACAGTGTTACAACCAACAGATCCCCTCCCTCTGCCCCATTCCATGCACCAGTACGCTCTGTGGTGTGCCGTGTTTGATAGTCAGGTGTTTCACTGCTTGGTTTGGGCTTCTGCCTGGAAAAAATACATTCCTGGCACCTACCCAAGAGTTATTTATAGCAGGAGTTCCTAGAAGAAAGTGTGCAGAAAACAAGGAATTGCCAAATCATCCTGCAGAGAGCAGCAAATTAACCCCCTGCCACACACACCCTTGGGAGCCACACACGCCCATAGCCCCAAATCCTGGTGAGAATTGGTACCAAGTGACTTCACGAAGGAAATGCCACTAAGAATCAACAAGGACAGCTTAAGATCCCTGCACAAAATGCCACGTCATGAGCAACAGCTTCTTGTCCTTCTGACAAGTCCAGTGGAAACAAACCCTGACATCATGAAGAGTCGATTCTGTGGCACACACGGTGCCCTTGAAGATTCCACCACATAAATATTGACCTCTGCTTCAGACTCTGCCAGTTCTCAAACCATTCTTAGTTTTCCTGTATGCCTTTAAAAAAGGATCTACTGAAGAAGCTGACACCTGTCTAGTGTGACCAGTGACATGGGGACCTGCACAGCTCTTGGACTGGTTGTTCCAATCAGGTAGATGTAATTTTTGCATCAAATGTTGTTTCCCCTTTTGTAACTCACCAACAGCAGATGTTTCTCTTGCCTTGTCACGACCAGGTGGGCAGAGGTCTGCAGGCAAACCCAGGCTTTTTTCCCCCCCGTGCCTGGTTGGCCATTGCCACAGGGTGACCTTGACCCTTCCTGGGCTTAAGGGAGTTCAGTGTATAATTGAGCATTGAACAGAAATGCATGAAAAACAACAACAACAACAAAACCCCAAAGCAGACATTGCCTAATTCTACTGGAGCAGAGTGTCCTGTCCAGTATATCATCCTGCCTCCTTCCTGGTACTTCTCTGTAAACACCCTTTACGTGTGTGTTTATACAATCCACATGCTCCCAGCAGTTCTATGTTCCCTTCACTTGTTCCACCCACTGGACTAGTTGTAACAGGCACTAAATTATGGGGGGGTTGTTGTTTGCTTAGTTTATACACCTGCAATTTCCTGGTTTATATGTCCAGAGGTTTTAGTCTTTAATTTAATATTATTCATAGATTTTATTGAGTATTAGTTAACTTTTTAAAACAAGTTAATGGGCAGTGTCTTTTTAATTACATATGGCAAAACCTATAGAAACAAAGGAAAATTGACCTAATTTGTTATAGCTGGTTTGCAAAGATTCCCTGAGGTGACTGAGCATCACTCTTCCTTTTTATTGTACTTCGCACATTTCGCAACTCATGTCAATTCAGTTCTCATTTAATCTCTCTCTCTGAAGCAGCCTCTGCACACAGAGTGGCTGCCCTTTCTCCCTCCAGCACTGAGCCCAAACCCAACATCCTGTCAGTTATTTTAGGCAGGGGAAAGAAGACTGACAAAGTCTCGTGGGTTGTTTTTTCCCTGCTGCTACTTGAAATGTGCAAAATGCTGATGACATCTCTCGTGGAAATGACCAAGGAGCATTTTTCTACAGCTGAACGATGGCTAAATGACTCTGTACTGGTTAAAGTGTCTCCTTTATGCAGCAAAAGCTGCCACAAGCTCTGAGATAATCCCTGCCCTTGTCGAGGTGCCCATCCCACGCTGTCTGGTGACGTGTGAGGTGCAGCTCTGGGTTGTATCACTGGAATATGTTTGAGTATCAATACACCATATCCTGGCTGCAGCATTAATTAAACAGCATGGCCCTGCTCCAGGCCCCAGTGGACAGGCATCCACATGGCAACTGTGAGCCTTGTCGGCAGCAAGAGATTAAGGAATTAATTGGCAGGGTTAATCTTCGTGTCAGGGTTGGAAATGAATTGTTAATTTGTTTGGAAGAGTGTAAAGTCCTCTCCCAGCGATAGCAGGTGGGATCACATGAGGAAAAGTCTGCGAAGTTGCCCTTCCTGGGGACCTTTCTATTTAACACCTCCTGCAAACAGACATCTCCAATTCTTTGCCCCCGAAGTGTGAGACTCCTGTGCGGGGTTGGAGGAGCTGGTTGTGTCACTCACGTCCGTGCAGGTGACAGCACAGCTGCTGCAGGCTGTGAGATGGGAGGAGGTCTGGCTGCAGCCTGGGAGGCCCCCTTCGGATTCCAGCATTTCTGAGTGTTGCATGGCAGGTACTGGATCAGGCCAACCTGCTCCAGGATCTCAGGGTGAGGGAGAGATGTGCTGACTCTGAAATGCCACTGTTGGGACGAGTGGTACCAGCCGTGCACTCAGTGTGCAAAACTTGATAGGTCTCTATGGACACTAAACCCTCTCAGACACTTCTCTCCTCCCCCAGGACACTGTAGTAGGAGAATCTGTCAAATCAGTTAATGCTTTTCCCTTTCTGCTCCCATTTTACACTCAGGACAGCAGAATATTTTCTTTTTTAGCATCTTTCTAATTTTTTAAGGCTAACGCATTGGTCACATCAAGTTAAGACATAGGAGAAAAGCACTTTAGGCCTTAAATTATTTAAATGAAATTGTAACTTTTGTCCCTTGTGCTCTCTTTTTGAACTTAATTACTTAAGCAATAAGAATCACTTTCTCCTCATGCTGTGGCCTGATAATGTTGTGACCAATGCAACCTGATTCTAGACGTGACATCAAATAGGACTGGTTTATACAGAAACCTGGGATCTACCTGGGTGTGCAACAATCCTGTTTAAGACCTTGCAGTCAAAATCCTACCCTTTTGTGGGGAGGCTGATGCTGTTCCAAGGTGCTGTAAAATAGTGAGACTTTTTCATTGCCAGAAATATTTGGCAGCGAGTCCTGACAGTACAAGAGTTGGGAGCGAGTGGTTGTGTTTGGTGCTCAGGTTAATTCCCCCCTCAAGGAGTGCTCACTGCTGTGTCTGTGTGCTCTGTTCCATACCTACCTCCTTTCTCTACAATTCTCTCTATACAGTTACCTGAAAAGAGGTGGCAGCCAAGTGGGGGGGGTGTGTGTGTCTGTCTCTTCTCCCAGGTGACAGGGCAAGAGGAAACGGCCTCAAGTTGTGCCAGGGGAGTTTTAGATTGGATATGAGGGAAAATTTTGTTCACTGAAAAGGTGGTCAAGCATTGGAAGAGGCTGCCCAGGGCAGTGGTGGACTCACCACCCCCAAAGGCATTTAAAAGGCATGTTTATGCTTAGGAATATGATTTAGTGTTGGCCTTGGCAGTGCTTGGACTTGATGATCTCAGAAGTCTTTTCTAACCCTAATGATTCTATGATTTCCCCATTCAGCTTTCATCCCTCACTGGATGATTCCCTACCATTTCTACCTCTGTTCTCCTAAAATTTAATAAGACTAGAAATGTCTTTATGCAGCTCTCCCCACCTGTGTGAGCCTTCAGAGACTTCCATCTGAGCCTTGCACAGTAAGCGAATTATCAAATTATTGATAAGCAAAGTATCAATGAGCAGTTTTGCTGGAGAGGGGAGAGCATGGCAAGGGTATCCAGAGAGTTCTGGGACACTGAGTAGAGCCAGAAGCAAAGCAGGGCTGGTGTGATGTTTGGATGATGCTGCTTGTTAGGGTGCCACAGTTGCTGAGTGCCAAGTAAAAATATGCCTGACATGATACTTAGGTTTCCCCTAATCTGGCCACAGTCACTTGTTATTTGAGACCACAAGTAGTGATAAGAAACTTTGCCATCATTTTGACAGAACAAATGTCTCATGCATTTTTATAAAAATATTTTGGGCTGCTCTGCACTCTTTGGGTTATCTGAGACAACCTATTTGTCTGTCGAGCACCAGCACTGGCTCCTCCTTTCACCTTGTCTTTCATTTTCTCCTCACCCTACAGGCAGCCAGGTGGCTGAACACAAGCCAAAACAGGATTTTCTCTTTTCCTTTCAAGGGATGGGTGTTTGGAGATTTATCAGTAGTACAGTTGTACTTAATCAGATAGAATCTGTCCTGTGTAACTAAGAAGGCCCACAGCATGTTGCTGGCATAAGCAGCTATTCTACTAAAATTGCCACTTTACATTCCACATCTTTTATGTTTTTTTAAATTATTAGTCACTTGTGCTAAAATGTCCACAATGCAGTGACATTCTACTAGAGCTTTTCTGTACTGTCATTTCCTATTAATTGTTTAGAAATTACGACCACAAGACTGTGATCTTTGGAAAGAAGACCCTCACCCTGTCTATGCCATATATAAAATTTTAATACCAAAAGTGGACTGGGTTCATCATAGTCCTAATTAGTTCTTTGGAGAATCTACTTTGTGCAGCAGCCTGCACTGTCCATATTGATGTGAACATATTATATAATCAGCTTTAGAGAATGCAGCAGTCTGAAGGCTGGATTCTGTGTCCCTGTGCTCAGTCACTACCCTGAGGAGGGCACTGAAAATCAGCAGAGTTTGACTAGAAAACAGGCATTTCTGCTGTGGGTTTTTTTTTTTTTTTCTAGGGAGTTGTAGGACAATTGGTTATCTTCAAATCAACATTGTTTGCAAACTGTGCTCTCCAAACATGTTTTTATTGATATATAAATAGCAACAGATTTTACAAGAGGAGTTAAGATGTTCCCTTTTGCTGTCCAAACTGGGTGGTGAAGTCATGGAACATGCTATTTTAATAATTTGGAACATGCCCCAGGAGTTGATTGAATGATCTCTCTTACTCTGTACGTAAACTGCACGTTTCCATGCAAACATCAGAGGAGTCAGAGCTGCAAACACAAGCCTGCAGGATCTGCTCTATCCCTGCATGGCTTTTTACTACCTGTTTAAACACTAAACATATTTTAATAGACAGTTACAGCTTGTCAACAGAGATACACCTCTATAAAACTGAACAGTGGGGGAAGTGGAATTGCTGCTGTGACCTTAGTGATAAGATATTTAAGTATCATTTAGTGAGAGAGCTTTTAGAAATCTAAGACCAGAATCTGAGGTTTTGCATCTTCCTTTTGATGAGTCATAACCCCTCTGTGCTTGAACAGGCCATCAAGGTACAAGGAAGAAATTTCCTCCCTGTGAGGGTGGTGAGGCCCTGGCACAGGTTGCCTGGAGAAACTGAGGATGCCCCATCCCTGCAGTGTCCAAGGCCAGGTTGGATGGGGCTTGGAGCAACCTGGGCTAGTGAAAGGTGTCCCTGCCTATGGCAGGGGGTGAAACTGGATAAGGTCCATCCCAACCCAAACCACTCTCTGATTCTTTGATCCTGAACAGGTCTTCCCTCAAAAGCGGAAACAGGAAGAAGAAATCAACTGTCATTTGGGAGGCAGGACCTTGACAGAGATTCATCATCTCCCTCCTGGCTCAGGTGAGTGATGTGGTCCATTTTGTCACCTCTTTCCCCAGTGTAGCAGGTTCTCTGCCTTAGTCATTCTGTACTACGGTTATAAGGTTGTTCTGATGTATTTAAATCTACAAACTACACACTAAAGATAATCTTGTCTAAAGGAAACACAAAAGAATATCCTCTAAAATTAATACATGAGAGAAATATCAATTAGGGCACATATCCTTCAATCCTTATGGGTAGGAGACCCATAATCAATTATTATATTATATATTATTACATAATAACAATAGGTGGGAGCAGGTCCTGTTTGATCAATTTGTTTGGTTATTACCCATAACCAATTCTTGGTTATAGATAGCTGAGGGAACTAAAACAGTGACAGGTGAAGGCAAAATTCCCAGATGAGAAAAGAAATAGAGACCTGTATGTGTTCAGAAGTGGCAGAGTACAGGTATTTCTTGACATTGCAGCCCTTTATCTTAGACACACCAAACCAGAGATGAACAGCACAATGTAGGTTTGACACTTTTATTAACAAAGAACCCATGGGGCTCATTCATTAGTACAAAATACAATCATGTTCCTGTATGTTAAACAGCTTTTTTTTTTTTTATTTTGTCTCTTTTAAACTGTTTCACAGTTATCAAAACAAAGCCCCTGCATATCGAACTTATTATTGTGCAAACAGTAATTATTTTTAAGGATCAATTTCTGCACTAAGCCAAGTGCCAGAGAGCAGAATTTAATCTTGTTTTCACCCCTCCTTTGAAGGGCCATGTGTGCTTCCTAAGAAACACATAATAGTTGACTTTTTTTTTGCAGCAAACAATCTAAGGCCACAGTTTATCTGCAAAGAATAAAAAAAACAACTCAAAGATTTTAAAGGAAAAAAAAAAAAGCACATCTTTACCCTTCATTCTCTTGTTTGCTTGACCATGATTATACCAGGTAGCACACATCACCTATCAGGTATTACAGTCCAAAAAAGCACCTAATGTTCTTTAAGCTAATTTTTTGAATTATTAACATGCAAGTTAATACACAGCAACATTACTTTTCAAGTAACTATAATGGTGTCTGTTTAAGGAAAAGATGCTTATTCCCTTTCCAGGTGATGTGAATGAAAATCCTGCATTGATTGTATGGGCAGGCCCTCACTTAAAAAGGCATGAGAGCTACATCTTGAGACTTAAATAAATACTTATTTTTAGAATGTCCTTTCTAAAACATGCACTCAAATTTTGGTTAAAGCTGCATTTGCTATAGAAGACAATACTTAATGTTGCAAATGAAAAAAAAAACAAACTGCAGTTTGGAAACATGGATCTCCATCAGTCTGTCTTTCACACTGATGCAAAAGTGATTTTGAGGTGAAGTGCTAGAAATTAGACAATGTAAGGAAGTCATACTAAAAATATATACGTGTGGAAATATGCCTGTAGAAAAATCCCTGCTTCTTATATGAAGACAGATTTCATAAAAAACCATTTAAACTTTCTTTAAACTGCAGTTACTGATGAAATGAAGGAAACTCAATTACTGGTTCTGTAGTTATCAGAAAGTACAATGTTTTACCACATGAAGCACCGGGTTTTAACCCCAAACCCTTCTGTAAGACATATGGAGTAGTTCTAATAGTCCAAAATCCCCTATACTTTAAAGACAGGACTGTAAACGTGCGTGCTGACAATGCTGTGTTTCTGCTCCTGTAAGTGATCTGTTGGTGGTGGTTTATTTATCCCAATTGATGCTTGGCAGGAAGCAAACATTCTACTTTAAAGGAAGGCAGCAGAAGGGCACGTAAATGCTGTGCCTTCACTCTTAGCAGCAACAAACTCTCACTGTTCTAAATGACCTGAGGAAGAAAACATTAAAATATTGCACCAAAACAAAATTAAACAGCAAAAACAAACAAGGAAACAGACCAACATATATAGTATGGATAGCAAATGACCAGTGCAGCCCCTGACAATAGATCTTTTAGACAAAAATGCAGGAGTAATGAAAAGCTTTGTGCCATTACCAGAGGACTTTGTTCCCCTGATATCTGCTTTCACTTCAGTTATAAGCTATGTCTATTCTGGGTATATTTACACCTCTCCCTACGCCTCTTATCTCATTCACTAACCACAGAAACCATTTAGGGTCCCTTTTAGAACCTTGAAGTATACTGGAGCTTTAACAAGACTTTTTTTGGTCTCAAATCTGACCGTAAGTAAATATCCAAAACAGAGGTAGGCTTATAAAGGCTTTTGAATAAATAAGTATTGTCCATTTTGCTAAGTATACCTGCTGTTGGCAGAAGGATTCTCCCTTGCCATGCTTCCCCTTATCATGCTATCCATAGGCTTAAGATGCAAAAGAAGAACTCACAGTAGAAGAGGCTAGAATAATTCCCTTAAGAAATCCCTTGAAAGAAAGCATAGTGCATAAGCTTGTATCAAAGTCCACTTTTCTCTTCCATACTTGTGTCTCTCACTCAGGAAATGGTTGCCTTCATAGTATTGCATAATAGCTACTCTGTCATCCGTGGTGCCTTCAGGATCGTTAGGAGTGATGAAATAGTACCACTTGGCAGTCGTGAGAAGGGCAGGTTCTCATGAAATACAAATTCAAGACTTCCCCTTTTAGTAGTGTTCCTTTCCTGGATGCAGACAGTGCAAAGCTGAAGCCCCTTGAACACTGGAATCTTTTTTGGAAATGTTTTCTTACCCCACATTCTGTTCTACTATGCAAGTTCTACTACAGAAGTTCTCAACATCATTATGTACATTCTTCCAGAGTGTTCCAAACAAAATATAAATTCTTTTCTCTTCAGAAGATCCATACATCTCCTCCTCGTACTTTGTGTAGTGTGTCCACTTTTGGGAAAACATTCAGTATTTCATTCATTCATTTTCATTTCAGCATTTTCAGGTACTTCTCAAGTATCCCAAGCTTGGCTGCTCCCACCTTATTCCTCTGTGCAGACTAATCCAGCAGATTCTCTTTTATCACCAAACGTGCTCATACCTCCTCCTCCATTTTCCTTTGCCTTTCTCGTACACAAACTGAAGTTTTGAAAAAGAAAACTGTTTCCTTTTTAGCCGCACTACCAGCTTAAGCAGCAGAAAGATTAAGACATTCATCACAATGATGCTTGTTACAAATCCTCTTCAGAGCCTGAATGAAACGGGCTGAATTTCTTCTACATCAGTTGGATGTGGATCAATCTAGGGAGAGAAGAAAGGCAACAATTACTGCCTGCAATTCCTGCATTTAAGTATGTTTTGGTTTGTTGTTCTTTTTTGCCATCTGACAATAAAAACACCACCTGCTATTTATTTTTTTACCTCTGAATAAAGAGGTGGAGGCTGAAACCGGAACTCTTGTATATAAGCAAAGACAGGACAACACAACTGTTCCTCGCAGTCAATGGGTGGTGGATAAGCAGGAACATGTCTGGAAAACTCTTCCTCAGACACTACATCAGCATAATTTGGTGGTGCTGAAACACAAGAGATGCTACTGTCAAATTTCAAACTATTCACTCACAGCAAGACAACATCTGTAGTACAGTATATCCAAACCCATGAAAACTATTTATAAAACATTGTACAACTGTCAGATTGCATTAAACTCATACATATTGTAACTAAAATTATGTGTTCAGTAAGCTTAGGTGCTTCAGCAGGAATACAGATGCTTTTAGGGCAACTCCAGCAACAAGCCTGTGCTGTATCAAGATATATTCAGTAATGAATAAATTAAGTTCCTAAGTAGAATTCCCCCATCAAAATTTAGTTATTTCAGTCAGATCAGGGTAAAGATAAACTTAAGGAAGGCTGGAGTTAGGGTAACCTCACCCAATCCTTTTGGACCTGAGACTTCTCCTGAGTCATACTTCCATGGCCTACATCCCTACAGTGCCCATAAGTTGGCACTGCACCCATCTGCTGCAGACAGTGCTGTGCTGGATAAAGAGAGTTCAATATGTGTTACCTTCAGGGTGTTCAGGCATGGTCAGTGCCAGCCAACTCATATCCATACTAAACTGGCTGGTAATGCTGGAGTTTCTGCTTGAAAATCCAATACATGGAATAGTGCCAATCACCAGAGGCATTTCAATCATCAATTTCTTAGCACCAGGAATATGGATATACACCTATGTGACAACCCCCAAACAAAAGAAAAAAACATCATGAGACCCCACTGAATGCTCCTAAAGGCTGCCCTACTCCCTACACTGCAAATTGTTTAAGAATTAAGAGCTTTCTGATCCCAGATATGTTCAGCTAATACCCTGGCAGCATTCCTTTCCTTCTTTCTGTAACTTGTCTCTAGGTGACATTTAAAAACATCTTGACAAACGTAATTATGCACTTGATTTTCAGTCTTCCCACTTCTGAAAAGAATCACCAGAGGAACCCATTCAGCTTGAACTACTTTCCCATAAAAACCTCTGCAGGTCTCAAACTAGCTGTTTCTTCCTTAGAAATAAATTTCCATTTTCCCTGTTATTCCCATCTTTCCATCTCAGAATCTCTTCATGATCTTCAGTTTCTCATCTATATATATGGTTTATGATATTTATTTATCATAGAATGGTTTGGGTTGGAAGGGACCTTAAAGATGTAGTTCCAACCCCCTTGCCATGGGTAGGGACACCTTTCTCTACATTTACATTTGTCATCCCCAAATTAAAAACCTAACAGCTACTTGGTAAATTCTTCTGTTCCCAACTCAATCCAAAGTTTCTACATTTGAATAACCAATACTTACAGCTAATGAATATTCTACTCTAATAATGCAGCAGTCAAGTATAGAGGGGGATACAGGTGGGATTTTCAGAGTTTTCCCATTCCAGGTATCTGTACTCCCAGAGGCAATGTGGTTTCCTCGGACATTGGCAACCATCTGACGGAAGGTTTTTGTCTTCCCACTGGCCAGGTAAGTTTGTGTTTGGAAAATGGCAGCTTTTGGAACAATCAAACGAGAAGAGCAGTTCTCAATTTCTGCATAGATTGGTATGGCTTCCCCTTAGAGACAGAAAAAGTCCAATGAATAATTTGTATTTCCCAACTTTCCTCTGGGAGTATCAAAGCATGTTACACAGCACGTACATCATCTGCAGTGTTATGAGAACAATACTTGTGAAGTTTCCTCAAGCTAGTTTATTTTTTTCAGAGTGGTATCCAGGCAGAATTATAGCCACCTACTACATTTTATATATAAACAATGATTCATTTTGAAACATTAAGCGTAATATGAACAAGCTATAAAAGCTTTATTTGCAAATTATGCCCCAATCTTCCTTTTATATAGTACTAAATGAATTTCAGGATGTTTTATTTTATTTCCTCAATGTCTCTAATGTTATCAAGATGACAAAGAAGCTGCTAAAGCCCATTCTTACAAAAGTGTAAAGCTACACAAATGACATAAAAACCTAATTACATCCCAAATTAAGTATTTTGTCCCAAATAAAAGCATTTTATTGTTCTTTACACTCAAATGTACATGGGTTTTTTGTAAGATTAACAGGACTTCCTTTTAATTTATATTTCCCAAGGGGAAAGGCAAGATGATGTTTGTTAAACCAAGTTTTCATACAGATCTTAATTTACTCCTACTAAACAGAATTATTATTTGACTATAAAGTGTTGGCTTCACAGAGATAAAAGAACCCCAACTACTAGGTGTTTAATATTTACATTTTTAAGATAACTACTCTTACCATTACAGTATCCCTTCCTCTCAATTTTGGCACTGAGAGACACTGGCCCAGAGGTGAAAAACCAACAGCCAACCATCTTCTCCTGACTTCTTAGAACAGGTGTCTATAAAATACAGAGTATTTTTCATTTTATGGGATAAAGCTCTCAATCACTTGCAGTTACTGTTATCCATGTCAATCATTGCAATCCAGCTCTAAAATCCACTTGATTTGAATCACTGAACTGCTCTGTGCAACTGGAGTTTTGCCACCATGTGAAATGGAACCAAGGTTTGGCAATCTGCACATTTCTGTTTCAAAATCCCAGTGTGAATTTAGACTGTATCAACTGGGTAAGACAGAGGCCAGGGTGTCTTTGAATGTGATCTGTCCTCAAAAAGAAGAACCTTTCAGAGGTCTCATGGAGTGCTGTGGCATTTGAAAATGGCATAATGAAAATTGGTTTTATATTTATTATAATGAAAAAAATCTGTTTTGCAGTTTTGGTGATAGCCTTGGAATCCCCTGACTGGCATTATCTACTTTATATGCCTCACAGCCCTCTCCTGTGCCATTACCTATGGGCTGCTCTGTCCTTACAGATCTGGGTATAATGCTTTCAAACTCCTAATAGATAGTGTTGAATATAAAGACTATTCTGCTTAAAGATGTCACTGCCAAAATACTCTGAAGTTCTCTCTAAAAGAGATTAAAATGTAAGCACATAAAGAGGAAAACCACCCTACTCAAAACATCTCTTAGCTATGTTCACGTCATGATGTTAAAATTATCCTATAATTTTAAATAAAATAGAAATTACTCATTCATATTTAAATGAATAACCATTTAGATCCAGTTGCTATCATGAAAGTGCAAGGTATAATTTTATATTATTTTCATAATATGGGCTGAGATAAAAGAATCCAGCTCATTAGCTTCCATCTTGCCTATTTTCTCATTACTTAATGCCTGATCTTTCTTATTACTCTACAGTATTTCCAGTCATTACAAAAAACTCAATGCTTTAATGTGGCCAAATCTGTCATAGGGAAATAACTGACAGGATCTCTGGAGCAGCTGTGTGCACACACTTCATGTTGGAAAACGACATGCAAAATGGAGGGATATGTAACATAATGGCCAGAGCATAAATGACAGGCTGGGCATGATTAATACTCTTCTCTAATTACTGTTCCTCAACCTACTATTATTGTAGAGTTTAGGACACTGCAGCCCTGTGAATGTAGTTGCTCTGGTAAGAGTAAACTACTCTACACTCATGCATTATTATTATTAAGCCTTATTTATGCATCTGAAGCCTGCCTAACTTTTTGGCAAGAGCATCTCTGCCAGCAGGGATGTAATCAATGCTATTAAAAAAGCCACTCTGTTTGCTATTCACACAACCTAAGATCATCTATTTATAGAGAAAAGCTTAGGGAGCTTATATGCTTTCAGAAGTCAGAAAATGACACTCCAGAATAACATGGAAATGGTTATGGATGTGAATGCTGCCTGGAAATGTTTTATTTTTTTGCAGCTGGCTTTGAAGGGGGAGGAGGAGCGGAGGAAGGACCCTCTTACCAAGAGAGCTGGTGAGCTGACGTCGATATGGCTGATGACCTGGAGCTCTGTCTGCACACTCTGATCAGGAGCTGCAGGCCTCTCCAGGATGGCTTTCACATAGTACTGAATACTGCCATACTTCCCAGTAAAAGAGGTCACCAGAGGTCTGAAACAAGCAGTCACAAAACCATTACCCTTAATTAATAATTCAGTTCCAAACGTGAGCACTTCCCGCGTACACGAACGTTTAACCAATTTACAGCTCGTACTTTTAGGGCCTGGGGGAAACTGAAGCCAACAAGGCCTGGCTGTGGGGTCTGATTAAGAGAAACATATAAAGCTGATACTAAAAAAAACACAAGTCAAATTACATTAAGATAATGTTGCACTACAAGCAGCGTCCAGCACAATCCCTTCAGGTTGGATTATTTAACTTACTCTTGAGGGAGCTGAAAGCTGAACGGAAATTCGTGTCTTCCATCTAGAAGAATTAAGTTTTCCTCACCTGTAGGATGAAAATGAATAGTATGTTTTAGTTATTCCAGAAATAGAACAAAGCAGATGCTTTTATAAGTTATTTATGTATAAGAACACCCAGATACAAGAAGTTTTTATTGATCCCAGTGGGTTCTGGACTGCAGCCCGTGCTTTATTTGTGCTGTGATGTGATTTCAATGAAAAACAAAAATCAAGGAAACATGGGAGACCTTGAGATTCAGTTCAGGACTCTGGCCAATTTCGAATCCAAAATGGCTTCTGCAGAGCACAAAGTAAGTTTCTTTTCCTTTTCAGCAAGACAGCAGTTAATCTGCTTTTCCAATTAACAATTAAACTAACTTCTGTGCTAAAAAAGCTGCAATTTAAGGTCACTATGATGAAATACTATTAATACATGAGCTCCCAATATACGTTCATAGAGGGCCTGCTGTTACACAATTCTGAAGGCCTAAATTTACTTTCCCTGCAGCTCAGCCTGAGAGCTGCGTTTCACTCTCACAGAACAAAATGTCGCTGCTCTGTTTTTTAATTTTCCGACGCTGCCATAGGTGCTGCAGTGCCTGAGTGACAGAGCTCTGCCACAGCGAGCTGCCTCTGCTTCCTCAAGCCATTGGAGGAGCCCGACTGCTCCCAGGGTCTTCCACGGGGGTTTCCCAGCTGCTGCTTACAGAGCACAACCCACACGGCTGATGGAATTCACAGGCGGGCTGAACCTCTGCAGGGAACTCAACTGCGGGTTTTCTTACAGCCCCATTCCGCGTTTTTCAGCCACCGCGCAAAAAAAGTCTGTGGGCGGCCCCTGGCGAGGCTGTGGCAGCTTCCCCGGGTGAGGGCTCTGACGGGGGCGGCGATGTCCGCACGGGGCCTGAGCACCCGCTGCCCACTGCCAAGGGTGCCGGCGCCCGCTTCTCCCCCTCCCCTCGCTGCCTTCTCCGCTCCCTCAGCGCCACTCCCCCGCTCCCACCCCCGCCGGTCCCGCCTCACCTTCGGGCGGGTCCCTCAGGAGGCTCTGTCGGATGTCCAGGTACCGCACCTCCGCCTCCCTCCGCGGGCCGGGCCCCGGCGGCCGCACCGCCACCCCCCAGGCTCCCGCGCCGGGCCCCGCGCCGGGGCTCTCGCTCCAAGCGACGCGCGCCCGCCCCGCGGCCTCCAGGCGCAGCCCGCGCAGCGGCAGCGGCCCCGCCAGCTCCAGCAGCACCTGCCCGGACACCGTGTCCCCGCTGCAGTAGCCGCCGCCACCACCGGCTCGCCGGGCCTCGTCCTCCAGCACCAGGGCCAGCGTCTTCACCGCGCCGCCGGCCCCGGGGCCCGGCCCGGCCGCCGCCATCGCTCCCCGGCCGCGGGGGAACCGCGCCCGCCCTCGCCCGGCGCTTTAAACCCGCCCGTGTCCGCCAGCGCCCGCGGCGCCGCGCACCGCCCCCGCCCCGCCCGGACCCCGCCCGCGCCCCGCCCCTGCCCGCTGCCCATTGGCCGCACCGCGGCCCCGCGCGCCTCCATTCGCCGCGCACCGCCCCTACACCCCCTCCTCATTGGCCGCCCGACCCGCGCACGCCCGCAGTGGCGTCACGCTGCGTGATCGCCGCACCGGGGCCAATGGGGCGAGGGCAGGCGCGCGTGGACAGCGCGGCGATTGGCGGCGTGGCGGCAGGTCCCCTCAGCGGCGGCCAATGGCGAGGCGCGGCCACCACGTGCACAGCCTGTGGGTAAACAGGCAGGGGAGGGGCGGGGTCAGGGCGGGGCCCTCAGCCTTTGCCCTCCCAGCCCTGAACCTTGCGCAGCCTTTTGGCCTCTCTGCCTTCAGGCGTCCCGAGGGTTCCCCGGGCACCCGAGTTCGGGGTTCTTGTCCCTCGCTGTTCCACCGCCTGTGGTCACTGCCCTCCAGCCCCGCGCTGTGGGGAAGCCGTGTGCCCTCGGTGACCCCGGGCTGCGGGGAGACCTTGATCCTGAGTGGCCCTCAGGCGCTGTCATGGCTGTTGGGGTGTGCTGGGTTGGTCTCAGCCTCTCCCCGCCGACAGCCGGGCTGGGACTGTTAAATGTGGAAAAGTGTTGCGGTGTCGCTGTTCTCCCCCTGTGTGCCAGGGGGTTCCCTCGGGGACTTGATGCTGCCTGTGTGAGCCCCTTCCGCACCCCACTGACGAGCAGGAGGTGAAGGTTTATCTGTAAATAAGCCATTCTGGACAGTCTGGAAACCTCATTGCTCACACAAATACTGTCTGTTTCTGCACTTTGTCAACCAAGAAATGCCCTGGTTCAAGAACTTGTTCTTACAACCCCCGTTGTAACTGGGAAGCTAAATGGCTGCGTGCTGTCACACCCGGCCAGTGACACCTTCCCAAACACAAAGGTTTATCCGCAAGAATAAACACAGAGTTTGCTGCTCTTTACAGTTTTTAGAAGCGCTAGCTTAGGAACCCCCCAGCATCTATAGGAAGAGTGGTGAACGTGTTGGTTCTCGGCAGTGTCGTGTTTTACGATGGCCTGAGATGACAGCAGTGCATCTTCCTGAAGGTGTGTGCGGTGGATGATCCACCAGCATTTCCACTGGTGACCAAGGAGTCACTTCCCGGTCAGTCACCTGCCTGCTTGAAGCTCCCCACAGCTGCATCTTCCTGCATTCCTCCGGCCCTCTGGGCTGCTGCAAAACACCAGCCTGGTGCTTCCCAGCTGACTCAGTTAATTACTGAAATTAGCTAAAATTGTCTTCCAGACTCAGAGCCTTGGCTTTTAAGTAACTGATGGGATAACTCCCAGGCTCCCTCAGAATCCCTGGCATACCTGTGTGTCCCGTGAAATGTAGCCTCCTATTTAGAGTTACTGCTGCAATGAAGCACCTGTCCTTGCCGAGAGCCAGGTAGGCCTTTGGAACACTTTCTGTTGGCTAAAAGTTTGTAAACACCTCGGTGGTAATCGATAATAACCTGGGAAAAAGGAATGTGGTTACAGATGGGGTGAAGTCATGGGCTTTATTTTGACCTTTGGCCACGGATTCCCCAACTCATGAGGAAGAATTATGTAACTAAAGCAAATAACTCTGCGATGGTTGTCTGAGTAGTTAAAGAGTTCTGGGATATTCATATACCTTTGTACTTTTGAAATATTTTTTTTAAATTGAAACTGCAAATGCATTGTAGTTGGGAATTGTGGTGTATGAAATCACGCTACATTGGTGGTTTTTAGCTCAATTAAACTAATACATGAGTAATTTTGCATAGATCTTTTCCTTATGTCCAGTTTTTCGCATTAGCAAGTATAAGGTTAGTTTTGTAGCCAGCCAAGAGACCATGCTTGGATGTCCAGACTGAATATTTGCTTATTTGCAGAATTTCTTAAGTACAATGTGTGTGTGCAGGCTGATTTTGAGAGTGTGATACACTGGGGAAAAAAAAATCAAAATCCCACACCTCCCTTTTTCCTGCATGAATTAGAGCCTGTGTAAAAGTAATTAATTCTCTTAGGGGTTTATGTGACCATTCAAACATTGCCTCCCATTTATTCTTTTTAAGTGCAAATGAGGTAGATAGGGAAATGAATAAACATGGACAATTGCTTGTGGAACAAAACATTACACAGAATTAGTGAGAATTAGGAGGCTTCAATAACTTGAACAATTAGCCTGTAGAGGACACAGTTAATAGGAACATTCTGTCACAGTCAGGTGATACTTATCCCTGATGTTTGTTTGCCCTTTAATACATTTTTTTTCATCAGGATGCAAAGACCAGAATTTGTTGAAATTATCATGGAGTGATTGGTTTTCTCATCTACCCATCTTGAGGACACTTTGTGGTGTTTGAGACATTTTAACTGACCCACCCAGTGACATAAAATGAATGGTGGAATCCACCACATGACTATTTTAGTCTCTGATGAGCCAAGAGGAAGGAAGAGGAGATGAACACTCAGACTAAGTTGTGGGTGTTTGTGTGTGACTGGTTGTCTGAATGCAGGAGTAGGTGTGAAAGAGCAGGAGTTATATTGGCATGCTTGATTATATTTTCATTTCACTTATTTTGCCACTTTATTCAGGACTGTGTAAGAAAGAGCTGCCTGAACGAATTAGTTAATACACAAATTAGTGTGTAAGAGTAAAAAATACACAAAGAAGGGTCTCATTGGAGAGTATCCACAAAGCAGTGAACAGCTCTAGAATCACAGACTCATCTTGAAGGCAAAGGAAGTGGGAGAACATCTTCCTACAGCAGCTGGTAATATCCTGGCTCTGCTGGTTAATTTGGAAATGACTGCTGTGGTCAGGTCACTGAATTTAATAGGTCTCATGATGGAAGTTTCTACAGGCAGTAACTGTTTTTTAACTAATTTCTGTGCACATACTGATAGAACAGGCTATCAGGGCTTTAGCCTGCCAGAAGAGTTTTGGAAAGTATGGAATAGAGTCCAGGTTTCCACAATGGGAAGGACACATGATATGTAAATAACTTTTCTTTTCTTTTTTTTTTTTTTTTTTTTTGTGGGAGATACAGGATAAGAGATGGTCTCAGCAACAACTTCTGCTTCCGGGAAGGTTTTTGTTTTTCGGAAATCCAAGCAGTAACTGGGAGGGATGTGAAAAACTTGATGAGTATTTGCTGTCCTCTTCCTGCTTGAAAGGAACGGAGACAGAGCTCTTCATCGTGAGTCAGGCACCAGCACTAGGAGTTTGCCAACTAAGCTTTTCTGTTCTTAATCAACGGCCTGGCAGTTTAGAGAGTGAAGAGCCATTTCTGCTGCTGGAGGAGGACTTGGGGAAGTGTTTATGAGAGCTGCTAACAGCTAATTTACAGGCTGTGGAGTTCTTATTTGAGATTGCTGTGCTATAACATCCGTTCAAGTGGCTTTCTCAGGGCAAACAGGCAGTGTCTGAGCTGCAGTTGAGCTCGGTGGAAGAGCCATGGGATGGGCTGTGCATGAGTAAAGGCCTCACACAGGCAATGAACAGTGTGCAAACTCCATCCTGACCTTTCTGCATGGTAGAGAGGATTTGCCCATCTACCTCATCCTTTATCTGCACATAGTTTCAGCTCTCTCAGTGGGTCTGACACATGTCAGGAAGCAGTTGGCTGAGAGCAATATTTACCCCTGAGAGCGGATATTATGGGCTCTTAAGTTCCACGAAAGCCCTCAGAATGTAGGGCCTTCTTTTTCCAGATAACTCAGAAATCTGCTTTCTGGAGTTGTTTGTGGAGTCAGGGCAGGGAGGGATGAGAGACAATTCCTTTCTTTCCCTACTTCCTGGCCTATTACCAGCAAGTTTCTTATCAGCACTGTGCCAAAAATGCAGCCCTGGCACTCCCAATCAGCACAAGAAGGCGATGAATGGATACTGGTGACACTTACTGTCATGGACAGGCTTTTATTGCTTTTATTCTATTACCAGTAATTGAAAGGTCAGCCAAATTTTTCTTAGACAATTAAGTGACATTTACAGATAAGAGATTGAGAGCAGCCAGAGATGCTTTTCCAAGTGCTGCTGCCCAGCTAGTCTGATATGTCACTACAGCCAGTGCATAAAACACCAGGAAACATGTTTTTAAGGATCATGCCGTATGTGGCAAATTGAGAAGAGCAAATACTGAGATACTGGCCCAGGAATCTGAAGGTTTTATCTGGGCAGGTGTTTGTTCACATGGCCCAGTCAGACAAAGCACAATTGCCTTCAAGGCCAAAAGATCAATCTTAATTCAAGGTTATGTCTGGAAATGGAAAATCACGAATGAGAGTAGGACAGCCCACGTAGGAAATACGAGACAGAAGAAGGATACAGTAGGTTGCACAAGGTTGATGATGGAGAACCAAGCTGTCAAGGCTCGTGCACTGAATCTTTGGTTCATACCAAGGGGTGGGAGAGGTGTGTCATCCCTGAGTCAGGAGGCTGGGGCAGAGGGGAAGGTTGTGGTGCAAACTGCAAGGAATCCCTTCCACTTCCAGTGGCAGTGCAGTGCCAGGACCCTCCCCCTCACCTCCAGGTGAACACCTCTGAACCTGTCCACGGGACAAGTGTTCCCACACCGGTTCCACACACTGGAATTGCATCCCAGCACGTGATGGACCATCATGTTGTTTTGTGCACTGATAAAGAAAACATGTGAGTGACCTGTTGTTTACTTAAATATTTCTACAATGAATCAGAGTGCAGGATCTGTTACAGCTCATTCCTGTGCATAAAAATTATCTAAATCCAGCACTCAGCTGGGCAGCAGAGGACTGCTCCAAGGTGGCTTTGGATGTTTACAGCTGCTACAGACTTTGCAAGGAGCGTGAGTAGAGAAAAGTAATGGATGTGGTTAGAACATCTCATCATCCTGCTGTCCCCTGAGGACAGAAAGATTTATTGGGGCTGTGGTGCCTGCACAATTAGAGTGGCCTTCTGGAAGTGCTCCTCTGGAGGAAGAGCTTCCTACAATTGTATCATGTACCCCTCTGCATTTCAGTGACTTCAAAGCAAGGTGGTCAGAAATGTTCCTAAAAATATCTGACATGGAATGAGGATACAGATTTCTGTTGTTGAATCAACTCTGAAACAGCAGCTGCATTATTAATGTGTGGATCGTGGTTTGGTGTTCCAGCTCAAGGGAATGAATAGCCAGAAAGGGAAATGGGACTTAACAGACTCATTTGGGTTCTTAGTTATGTGCTGCTTTAGCTGGTTCCTACTATGGTCTATAATTTGAGGGTTTTGAGGGCTTTGTGAAGTGCCTTTTTTTTTTTTTTTTTATATTCAAACTGAAAAAACTTGAACTTGGGATGAACCCACACCTCGTATCAGGAAACTCACACTGAAGGGAAATGCATGCCTGGATCTGAACTCATCTTTTGATAGAGCATTCCCGTAAACAGGAGTGTGTGCCTTGTGGTGCCACTTCAGCCTTCCCAGTTCGCACCAAGCACTGACATGGGATCACATCTCAGAGAAAACACGGGTGGCATATCCCAAATCTTTGCAAAGATTGTTCCAAGTGAGCTGTTTGCTGGACAGCCTCTGGTTGAAGGCGTCACCCTCATGTCTGTGTGTGGCTCTCAGCAGCACAGCAATTTGCAGATGCAGAGGTGCTCCACGTGAAGCGATTTTTTCACAACCTGAGCTGTTTTTGTTGTTGCCCAGGCTTAGGAGAGATATTACCTCAGCAGAAAATGGAGATAATGCAATCCTTTATCCCCAAAGGGAATGTAGAGTAAGAGCTACAATGGATGGAAAGTGGAGTCAGCAGCCTGACATAACACGAGTGATGGGCAGGACAGGGAGCAGCCTGGGATCATTATTTGGCTTTTGCTGCTGTTTCAGCATCATTTGAGGTATAGACACAGTGTGATTCTGTCCTTAAGGTGTGTTTGTCGTGAGGTGCTTCTGCCTGATGTCAGATGGTTGGATGTTCTGAGAGAAGGGGGGGGATGTTAGGGAACTTGTACAAATGCATTCAGATACTTGACCTCCCACTTCTGGAGTAGCTGAAGTTGTTCCGTGACGTGGAGCCTCTTTCTTCATAACACTGAGGGGGGGTTTGGAGTTTCATAGAAACTGCCTGGAGTCCATCTAGTCAAACTAACCCACTATCACAAACTGCTACTACTACAGGTTTTTCTTGCATACTTTTTCTCGAGCTTAAAGCCCCAGCTGGTATTTCAGCCATCATATCGTTGTGGTGCCTGAAACAGGAGGGGAACAAGTGAAAGCAGGGCACTGTCACTGGTGAGGGGTGTGCAGAGGGAAATTAGCCCTGGATGGCAGAAGGCAGAAAAGCACATTCACCCCAAAACAATCCAGCTCCTTAAGAACCTTTCCCTAAAATTTGGTGACCAGAATAACCTTGGACCTGTAAGCAAGGCATTGAATCAACCAACGATATTCTGGGTGTCCAAGAGAGGACATGAAGCTCCTGGCTCCAGTGCTTTGGAGGGAAGGAGAACACCCCCAGCAATGGAAGCTGACTGACACATCTGGGGGGGAAAAAAATCCTCTTACAGGCAACCAGCTGATGCTGCAAGGCATGAAATCTGATTAGAATTATTGTCTTAGGGTAGAGCTGCACATTCATGAGCACGTCCCACTATGGAAGTGAAACTGAATCTCTCTCAAATCATTTCATGGGCCCTGCGGAGACCAGGATGTTTTGAGTCACATTTTCTTCCCCTTTCATGTGCCTAAAAGCAAAGGCTCTCACAAACACTGCAGCAGAGCATTCCAGAAACATACGAAATCTTACCATAAAGATGCCAGGACATTGCAACACTGTTATTCTTTCTAGCCACTTCTGGTTTTTATTCATCTTACTTCAAGGAAATGGTGTCTTAATTCCAGGGTAGTTTCTAAATAGTAATGTTTTTTTGGCTACTTTGTATGAGGTCGAATCATCCCCATTACAGGATTTTTCTAGATACCTATCAAGAGTTATCAGCCTTTTAGCCTTTCCTTTGATGAGCTGAAGAAGTGGAATCTTTTATGCCTCATATCCTGAGGCCCATTCCTCCAAACCCAGGAGTTTGTGTTTTAACTGGTGGCCTTTTAAAACCGTTAGTGGGTTTAACCACATCTAAAAATATTTCAACATTTCTTGGAGAAATTTGTCAGTTACTGGTTCAAACTGTGAATTAAAACAGAAATGAAAAAACTGGGCTGGTCATGGCTCATTAAGCCTGTATTTCCTTTTAAAATAAAGTGCTCAAGTTATTCTTAAATGTAGTAAAGGGTTAGGACTTTATAATTTCAGCTATTGCATGGATCTGTAAGTTATAGCCATGCATCTGTGTGTTATAGCCACGCACCTATATGCATATGCATAAATATATATGTATAAAAGAAAAAGAGAACACATCAAACTCACTTGCCATGGTAACTGTTGTTGTGGGAGCCAGTGGTGGTCAGCTGGCCGTGAAAAGCCTGGGAGATAAGAACACACTATTAATACTGTTCATTTTTAGAAGTGAGCACAATGAAATGGCTATTTTGACAGTTTCTTCTGAAATGTGAAATATGAGGCATTGTCAGAGCCAGGATACAGGGCTGGATGGACTTTTAACTGCCTGCTGTTGTGATTCTTATCTTCCTCATCGGGGTGAATTAGAATTCTTTGGATCAATGAATGTACACAGGCTTTTCTTGTATCAGAATAACATTACACATTCTCTTGTCATTATAACATACCAGAAGATTATTTTCAATGATAATGACAAGACCACGTCAATCACAGGACTTTTGTAGTGGGAATTTGCTTCTTATTACATCTTTCATGTGGCAAATTTTCCCCTTTCTTTGTCTTGAATTACTACTCAGAAGTTGGTAGCAAAAATGTTCCAAATTTTAAAAAGAGAGAAAGAAAATGTCTCGCTTGTGCTGTCACCAATGCTCCAAGTTATACAGGCATTAACTTGTCCTGTGCATCCATGATTATAAAAATGGCATAGGCAGAGGCTACATTTTGTTCTGCTTAAATATCTGTGCAGATCACAGCTTTTCCCTGATAGACACTATTGTTGGAAAACATTAGTATGCACTACCTGTATTTTTCCGTGTTCAAAGGAAGCAATCACAGAGCACTTCATTTATTTTACTAAGAGCTCAGTAAATGCTGCACCGTTGCCATTCTGCAAAGAATGTATTTTTGTGTAGAGGCATTATCATTAACAGATTCTTTTAAAATTCCAGGAAGAGTGTGATAATTTTATTCGGCATAATGAAGTTTGAGCACTTGTAAAATTTGATTGTTTTAAGGCCTTTAATTTCGCTCCACACTTCATTTTTTTAACTTAATTAGGTTTGCTGGGAATTTCTTCTGTTTATACAAGTTCTAGGCCCAGTGTTCGATCTTGGGCTCGGTGTGTGATGGGGGCTTTGACTGTTGGTGTCCACGGGATCTGAAAAATGGAAAAATAGATTCCAGAAGGTGCTGATTGTAAAGCAGCTGCACCAGGAAGTTAATTGTAAAGAGCAAAGATTCAGCTCAAATGCTGATGGAGGAACTGACTTGAGGTGACTGAAGCTAGACAATCTGGATCCTCTTGGTGTCTCTGGAGAAAAAATGAGCATTTTTAGATATACCTGAGACACTGCCATGGATTTAAAAATCAAACTCGCTCTAAAACTTTTGGGAAGTTAATTCATATTCTCTACATTGAGGCATAAAAGTTTGAATGTCAGCAGGATTTAGATGCTAAGTGGGGAAGATGCTTTAGAGATGGGACTGGTTATCACCTCGATTTAGCACATTGTCATTATCTTTCTTTTAGTAACTCTGTGCATTTTTGCTTGAGAATATTTGGCCTTCTAATAAAGAACCTATTTAAAATTAATGATAATTGATTAGTCTCTTCTAAGTCTTCAGTTGTCATACTTTGCTGATCTGTAAAATTTCCCAAGAAAAATGGTGTCATAATTGCAACATTGTGCACCTTGACATTAAGTGTGTATTTCACTCATGGCCAATTTAAAAATCAAAATAGAAACTTTGTAATAATCTCCCTTTACAGTTTGGGTTATGAGATGCTGAGAATTCCCTTAGGCTTGATTGATAAAACATGGCATTTATCCTATTCCTAGGATGATGTTCAGCAAACTTTATGACGGAGGGAAACAGCTGGTAAAGTGGGTTCATGGAAAGGTGAAGGTAATATAGACATAAAAAACAAGAGGATAATGATTTTAAAAGGGATAATAGTTGTAATAACACCATTAACCTTTTGCTTCAAATTATTGAATGTGTGGTCTCTTCAGTGGGCTAATCAAAGGTTTGCATTAACCACGATGCAAGAGGAAGTGGCAATATACAACCTGAGGTGATTTTTTCTCCCTCTTCCAATTATTCATTATCAAACCCATACTGAAAAAAAAAAAGGAAAAAGAAAAGAGAGAGAGAAAAACTGACCCTTTGGCTGTTGAAGTCCCCTGCTCATTTTGAATTGGAGCTGACTTGCTTTCAGAAGAAACAAACTTCAGCTTCTCTCTTGCTTTGTAAGATTTTGCTAAGGGAAAAAAAAAAAGAAAAAGAAATGTAATTTGTTATAGATAAATATAAATAAGAGTCAGAGATATGAACAGATACCAAGGACAGACTGTTGGTAAGAGCAAGCCCTGAGCTGTTTGGAGGTACCACACGGATGGGGGATCAGCAGCAGAAGCCCCCATTGAAACAAACACATCTCTTCCTGAACAATGTAGGGCACTGCAGAGGTCTGGTGGCTCACTGGGATGTGTGAAGCTCAATGCCACCTTGTCTGGGTCACTTCTGGTGTCTAAAGAGCAAATTCAGTCTGGAACAGAGCAAAACTGCCCTTTTTACTTCCCCATTCTGTGCATGTTGGGTTGACTAGCAGGGGCAGAATATGCTTTGACAGTTTACTTGCATTCAAAGAGGCAGACACATTCACTGGTCGTGGAAAACAGCCACAGATGATGGTGACTTGATGGGATTGTTCAGGAATTTGCCTGGTTGGACAAATGTGCTCCATCATACAATTTCATGGGTTGTGATCCTCATCATTCACCTAAGCCATCTGTCCAATGTGCACTGGAACAAGTTGCCCAGAGAAGTTGTAGCTGCCCCATCCGTAAAAGTGTTCAAGGCCAGGTTGGGTGGAGCTTTTAGCAGCCTGATTTAATGGAAGGCGTCCCTGCTCACAGCAGGGGTTTGGAACAAGATGATCTTTAAGGTCCCTTGAACCCAAACCATGCTATAGTTCTGTGATTCTTTGTGCAGTCAGTGGAGAGAGACCCCCCTGAGTGAGACACCCAATGCAAGATTGTCTGACTGGCTTGTGTCGTGTCAATCTAGTATGAAAGGAAGAAGTAAAAGGAAGTTTGCACCATTCCTGGCTGACAAAACCCCATAGCATTAACAGCCCCATTTTGTGCAATCAGAAACAGTGAAAGACTTCAGGAGCAACGTGCCCTGAATTTGAATTAACCAGATTGAATTTAAAATCAACAAGCTGAAAGAGCTTGAGATAAGAAGTCAGAACATTCAGAGGAAATGAGAACTGTTCTGGGAACTAAAGGTGAGAGAAACACTAAGTCACATAAAAAATATTCAGCAAGAAAAGAGACACCTTTTCTTTTTTGGGACACCTTTTCTTAGAAGCTGTCTATAATCAGTAACCTTTCCTGGGCACTTTCCCAGGCTGTTTTTAGTAGCTGAATCCTTTGTTTCAAAACCACCCATTGATTCAGTGCCCTAAGTGAGAAGTAATTAAGGTGGACAGGGATCTTGCCTGCTGTATGGATGTATGAGGTGTAGAAGAGAGAGGGGATGAATGAATTTTTCAAAAGGTATGTCTCCCAACACACGTGAGTCTGTGTGTATTGTTAAATATGTGTGTGTGGAGATGTGCAGCTCCTGATCATTTTTCTGTCTACTGACCTATTTATTTCCACACACACACATGCTGATGTACATACGTGTGTGTTCCTGAAAGGTAATGAACTCTTTAGGCAGTAGTTTGTCAGAATATCATTTAGAGTTACATCCTTTTAATGCACAGTAGTTTAAGCAAACTCCAAGGTTCTTTCTCAGCAATAAACCCATTAAATCATCTTAAATACCATGTCATAATGACAATTTGATGCCACCAGATGTGGCACTAGGGATTTTTTTTCCTTTAAATGCTTTCCTGGAGATACAGCTTTCTGAATTTTAAATTCTCTAGCCTGTTTGCACAGCTGTTAGATCACAGAGCTGTGCCATCTTTTTGCCTTGCATCAGTTATTCACTAAATCATGTGTGGCATGACTACAAACTCACTGCCTCTAAAACATTTAGGCTCATATCCACTTCACCCTCATAAAGGCTGAATGGTTGGGCTGTATAGGAGAGAGTATGGGCATTAAATTCCAAGAGCAGTATCCATTCCAGCTGTGGAGGTCTTGTGTGGGGATTTTAGAGATGCAGTCAGAGTATGCTTCGCACACCACTTTTCACTGGCTACTTATCCTCCCAAATCTGTAGAAAATACAGATGCCTGGCCACTTTCCTGGCTTTTCCCACCTTGTCAGCCAAAAAGGCAACCAGATTGGTAGTCGGGCACTACTTCTACATGAGGGAGACTTGGGAGAGGGACATGTTAGCAGGATACAAAGGAGTCCAAAAAAACATCTCACAAAGAAATGTGATTTTATGAAGTGTGTATTTAAATAGTGGAGAAAGTCACTGGAGGCTCTGGAAAAACTCAGAGACCAACAACAGGAATATGTTAAATGAAGAGCAAAGTGAGGGGAGGGAAGATGGTTGCCTGACCATGAAACATGGTAGTGCAGAAGCAGCTCCTAATCCAAGAAGTCCCTAATTTCTGATTGACAGAAAGCAGGAGACCATCTATGAACCAGATGTTGACTTACTTGTCCAGCAGCACTGAACCCATCGAAGATGGGACACTGGGTCTTTGCTCTGACCTGGTATGAGGGGTGATTTGTCAGGGATTTTATTGCTCTGTGAGTCTGCTGGATGAGTGCTGCATAATCTGAGGTGGCACTCAGCCTTCTGAGACCTCATGTTAGATATGCATTTTCTCCTAAAAAAGGTGGTGGGAGAGACCCACCGAGACCCACTGAGAGTGTTGACGAGGGTTTGAAGTGAGATTGTGAATTTTGCACAATTAGAATGTGCTGATAACTGTGACCATGTCTGAGGCACACGTGTTCAGGGTGGAATTTGGAGCTGCTCTCCTGTGGGTCAAAATCATGGTCTGTGACCCCAGGGGATCACTGTGGGCATTTCCTGAGGGTCAGCACAAGACACTGAAAGCCTGGTGGTGAGTAGGTCACAAGCACCTACTCAGCCAGAGCCTGATTAGGTGTCATTGCAATCCCAATCTCTTACCAGTGTTGAAGGATTATTGAATCCTGATTTGGTGAGAATTGGAAATACTCTTGAAAAGTGTGATTCAAAGCCCAGCAGAAGGATTGCCATTGGCTTGCATGGAATCTTTGTTTGATTTGCTGTTCGGCTCTGGGGTTGGCATGTGAGTGTTTGAGCAGCTCAGTATTGAAGAGGGCATGCAATGTTCTCTAGATTACCCTCCAGTGAAGTGTAATATTTGATAACATCAGTAAATAGAAAACAGAATAAAAATGACAACAGCATTTGAGCATCTTGTGATAGCCAATGAGGTGGAGAAGTTAAATGGATATAGAAGAGGATCCCCAGAGATTGGATCGCAGCGTGATGCTGGTGGGAGCTCAGTTGTTACTGTACTGATATCAACATGTGGAGCTCTAAATCTTTTTGGATCGTGGCTGAAAAGAGAGATTTGCTCATAACTGCTTTTTCTTTTATTCAGACTTTATAGGCTGTCCTCCTCTCCTACCAGCAAACAAATAAAAACTCTGTGCCAGTTATAGCAGCAGTTTATATGGAAAAGCAATGAAGCAATTTCAGGAAAGTATTAGATGTAATTTTGGCTTTTTTTTTTTTTTTTTGCTGTCACTTAGCAGCTAGAAAGAGGAGATGCACTGATGTTCAAAGCCAGGCATGTATTATGCAAACTCATATCACAATCCCATTGACTGTTCGTGGACCCCTATATCTCTCTGTTTCCATCTGTTGTTTTAAGACTGAGTTGTTTGGAGGATGTCCAAATTCCTTTCCCTTCTCCAAGTTTGGTGAAGTACCTGCCTGCCTTAGGCTCCCTACATAGACAGCAGAGAGAGAGAGGCTTCTCCAAAGAATGTGATGTGCCAGGGGATGCTCCTTTCGCTCCTTCCCTCCTTCCATCCTCTTCCTGACTGCACAGGGATTTTAGAGGGTGCCTAAATAATTGCCGCAGTCAAGGGCAAGAAGGGAATGGGGTGAATTTGGGCTATGCTGCTGTGTTCAGCTGGTTGTTGTTCAGGGTGAAGATAACACAGGCTGTAAGGAGTAGGAATGTGGGATCCACTGGTTGTCCACGGCTCATGAGTGGGCAGCAGCAGGAGCTACTGTGTCTCAGTCTAGGCAGTAGCTCATGGCTGAAGCAGTATTTCAAGAGATAACAAGGGAATGTTGAGCTTATCCAAGAAAAGAGAAATGACACAGAAGATAAATAAGCAAAGCATATAAAACATAAATGCAATCCTATTAAAATTAAGTATGTTTTAATTTCTAAAAAGATTGATATTTTGGTGTTAGATTTACTGAACAGGAAAAGATTACAGGCATCATTAAAAGAAAATGTTTTCAAGGGCCCTTTTAAAAAATTGTATCCATGTTTGCAATTGCCATGTGCAAAATATAAAAATCAGAGAAGGGAAAAAAAACCAGCAAGCAGTGGAAATAGCCCATTTTGTGAATTATAGAAAGAAATATACCATCTGTGATTTAGTGCAGTTCCCAAGATCCCATCTGTGATCGAAGCACAGTCCTCATTGAAGACTGAATCCCTGAGATGTTCCATATGATAAAATATTTCTCTTGGAGGATGCTTGTGCTAATGGGTTTGTTTTTCTGTAATATGGGTCTTCTAGATGAGACATAAAACCCTAGAGACCTAATTTTGCCTCCAGTGGCTGACTATAGCTGACGTCAGGAGAAGCAGGAGTGAAAGGAGGTCAAAGATCTAACAGCTTTTCCTTCAGAATTTCTGTACTACTTTTTATCAGGTCAGGTTGTTGAGTCTAAGAGGTCCAGACGGTGATTTCATAATCTCTAGTGTCAGATGTGGTTGCTGGGCTCCTTGCACCAGGAGGGCTCACTCAGGCTGCAGCTGCACAACAGAAGCTCCAACTATTTCCTTTTGTTACTGCTCCTCATTTTTCAGCAGAGGAGGATGAGAGAGAGATCCCTTAAACTGGGACAGGCCTCTCCTGAAGCTGCACCTCTGCCACCTTCTAATGCCTCTCCATGTGTTGTCACTGTTCTCTTAGTCTTAGTCCAAAGGTGGCCTCGGGTCTATCAGTATTTATACAAATGCAACGTATTTAATTCCAATCCTCTGTTAATTACACATACAGGTACAGACTGGCTCAGTTTCACTTGCCACTGAAATTTATATTTGAATCGTAAATACATTCACCTGTGTAATATATGTTTATATTTTCTCCTCTGTAATTACATACTGATTATACAATTACAGAAAATACTTACATATTTTGCACAATTATGCCATTACTGAAATAATGCCTGCAATAGAGCTCTGTATGTGTGTATGTGTGTAAGAACATTTTGGGAAATACCGTTGTGGTTTGTTGTTCTGGAGCCGTTCAGAGATTGTGCAGCTCTGTGTTGAGCAAGGTGTGCTGCTGGAGCCAGGTGATACAGGAGGAGTGTGTGTGGGATTACTGTTATCACCTGTGGGTGAATCCAGCTCTATTAAAAAATGGTTTTGGCTTTATTATTAAACACCTGAGTTAAGGATGTTCATCCAACCTGATCTGGTGGTCCCAGTGCCCCATGGTTCTTACGCACATCGGGGAGCGCACACAGACAGACACCCTGGAAGCACTGCCCCCTTGTGCTGGTCTGTGGGGTCAGGACACAAGGCCCCATTCTGTGCTTGCTTCTGATGGTTTTAGGACAGGCCTTTCACTGTGCCTAAGTGTCCTTGTAGCACAAACATCCCATGTGTGAGGGATGTGGCAGATTCGAGTCGTGACATGTGACATCATGTTGGTGGGTACAGTTGCAGCAGGCTCTGGTCCAGCTCTCTGGTCTGGGTGTTCTCATGCTTGGGAGGTTCCTGGTCACTGGCTGAACACAGACAAATAAACAAACAACTAGCAGCCATTGATAGCATCAGCATCTGTGTTTGTACTGATGGCAGGTGAAACAATTCACCCAGGCAAACACAACCAGCAGCATCAGAGCTGGGAGCAAGACGCCTGCCTCCCACCTGCCTTTCCCAGGATCAGCCTGCACAGCACCAGAGGAAGAAAAAAAGTGCTCTTCAAGGGATAAATAGACCCTGGCTTTGCCTCCTTCATGCTGTACAGGTCTTGCAGCCAAAGGGTTAAAAAGAAATGAGTGCTTTTGGCATGCTCTGCAGAGTGCCCGAAGTCTGAACATGAATGACCAAATTGCTTTTTACTTTTTAAATTAAGGCCTCTGTCTGTACACACACAGCTCACACTGCTGTTCCATTAAATAAGAGAATTTGTTCCCACTCTTATTTTTAATAGGGTAAGACCCCGCCGTTCCATCTCACAACTTTACTGACATGAGATCTTATTAAAAGCAATCCTCCCCCTCTCCTCCTTGAAGTCTGAGCTTCTGATAGCTTCATACACACTGTGTTTATTTTACATACACAGCTCTGCAGCTGCTGCTTCCTTCTTCTCCGATAAATGACAGCGTAACTGTTGCATCCACTAAAAAAGTAAATAAAATTAAATGGGGAAGAACAATACATCTCTGGCAGAGAATAATAACTCTTTTAAGGCACGTATCTAAATTGTACAGCCTGATCTTAATTGTAAGGATAATTCTTTGTTATTTCAAGCAACTTGGAACTCGACAGCAAATACGCACTCTTGGCAGTACATCCCGAGAGATTTCTGTGGGAACAATGGGGAGAATTCTCCTGAACTGAAAGGAGATTGAAGTGTCTTTATTAGGTTAATAGGGCTATAGTGTGTGATGGGAAAGAACGGAAGAATATGCTATGCTGTGTTGGTTGGCTGGTTGGTTTGGAGGGTTTTTTTAAGCAGAGACTGTGCTGGAGGAGGCCCTGTGTGGGTGTTGGATGGGAGGTGCTCAGCATTAGGTGTCAGCAGTAGCAGCAGGGAGCCCTTTGACCAGCCAACCTCCAGCTCCCACATCACACTCCCATGAGGGGACCGAGAACGGGGGTTTTCCCTGTTCCCAGCAGGTGAGCAGGCTGGTCCCATGCTGGTCTGGTGCTGCTGATGTGATGACCCCACCAGTCTCCTGGACAGCACCTTTCTGTTGCCATCTCTCTCTGTTTCATTGTCTCTGCCTTTGTTGGTGAAGCCAACAGCAGCAGTGGAGGCCATCAGCAGTGTGCTGGTAGTTACTGGTGCTGTTTAGCCATGGCTGTGGGGCTGATATACAACTTCAAGATGTCTATCCAGTCCTTAGACAAAAATCCTATTGAATTTGCCTGGAATTTGTCTGAGGAGATGAGGAATGATGTCAAAGCAGGCCAAAGCGAGCGAGTAATGTGAATTCAACTCACTAAATTGGGGGGAGGACAATGTTTGCGATACCATCAGAAACTAGAACTGGTTTTGAGCATCATCCAGTTCTTTCTGGAATAAGGGAACCTATGCAGATGTGTGTTCAACTCTTCTAACAGTTTGGTTAATTCAGAAACCACATAGCTGAGACTTTGGGGTAAAGCAAGTTGCTTTCCTGACTGGTGGCTGGGGAGAAAAGAGAATCTAGTTGAGTGACCTGAAGGAGGAAGAGAGAAGAAATACTTCCAAGCAATGATATGCTGCCCTTGGTGAGGAGATAGGAAAGGATGAGAGAAAAAAGAGATAATCCAGGTGATGACTTCAAAAGTGTAGAAATCTTTTATTTAAAAGATAGGGATAAAGCTACAAAAGGTGGGAAGTGCATTGTCTGTTTTGAAAGTAGCTAAGAAAGACCTTGGAAAAGATCAGGCTGGGCAGGAATGCTGCTGCTCTAAGGGAGTAGCAACAGTTGACAGTCAAAAGGATGAAGGAATAATAGCTATAAAAGAATGAAAAAGGTTTCCAGAACAGGTGAAGTAGCACTAGTGGGAGATTTACCCTGGATTTTATCTGGGAGATGTCTGGAGGAAGAGGTGAAGAAGGGCTAAGCTCAGGTGAGCCCATGGTGCAGCTGTTTGTATCCTGCCCGGCAGGACACGGCCTGTCTGCTCTGCTGTGTGGGGAGCTGGTGCTGCCAGCTCTGCCTTCACTGCCATGCCACTGGTGTGACACTGCAGCCTGTACTGGTGCTGGTGTCCCTGGGAAGGTGCTGCAGAAAGGCCCAGTCTCCTCGTGTGTCTTGAGAGCAGCCTTAAGCCTTCTGCCCATCATGTTTGCCAATGGGTGCCCGTTTACCTTGCTCCTAAATAGAGAGCAGCAAGTTATTTACTGTGGTGCCTGCAGGCCAGGCTTGGGAAAGGGTGGGGTGAAACCTCAGCTTCCAGGAGAGGAGGAGGAGGATGCTCCAGACCATGTTCATGTACCTGCTCTGCAAGGCAGGCTGAGGCTGACTGTGGGTTACTATTCCAGTGTAGCCGCAGGGATAAATAAAAGGAACCACGTTCACATGAATGCTGGCCCAGGTGTCAGCAGGGAAAGGGCAGCTCCTTGTCCTCAGCCAACCCAGAGGAGCATCTGAGGCACCTGCACGTCTCCTCCAAGGAGGAGCCCATTCTGCGGGGCTGGAGGATTTTCTCGCTGCTCAGTTGCAGTGTGGCTGTAACACACCATCACTTAGCTCCTCTTGGGCGAGCAAATTCCAGGCACGAGCCAAGGGCAACATCTGCCCCTCTGAAATGATCCAAGAAGTACCAGTCACAGCCTGATATGAAAGGCAGGAGGAATCTCTAGGCCTGAAGCAGGACCCTCATTTTCTGATGCAGCAGTTCAGTAAATGGCAATAAGATCATTGCTGGGTCTGGTTTTGTCTTTTAATCAGGAGGAAGAGCTTTTGGAGTATCTGGCCTAGCCATTATCATATAGATGCTCCTTGCATATGCTCCAGCTTGAGGCAAAACACAAAGTGGTTTGATATTAATATATGCTAGAGCTCATCATGAAGTACTCATGTCACCAGAGTGGAGGTATCCATCAATGAAAGTAAGAATTTTTCTGGGAAGTGATAAAATTTTTCTCAGTGAACTAAAACACTGAATTAGAACCAAGGAGGTGGTGAGGACACAGTGAGCAAAGTATCTTGTCCTGTGAATGAGGCAATAAATGAGATCTGCATTTAGTTGCATAACTCTTAACCTTCCTTGCTGCAAAGTGCCATCTAGTGTTCGCAGCCCTGGCTGGCGGCCCTCGCCCAGCGAGGCAGCGCTGTCAGGCTGTGAACAGCTTAGACAGGCTAGAGGGAAGACAGACAAGCAACCAACCCGTAACTGTTCATAACTAGATGTTATTGGTCTTTAGTATATGATTGGAGTAACTTAGGTGAGTGAAGCTTTTTTACTGTGTGATGGAATAGGAGATGTTTCAACTGGGTTCAAAAATGAACCTGGATCTCAGAAAACAAAGTGGTGGCGGTGCTGTTGGGAAAGCAGTTATGGAATTTCTTGCCCAAAATATATGCCCAATGATGTGTTAAATTTGCAGGTGCAGTGAGCATCGTGGCATTATTGGTGTTGTTTGTGAGGGGAGTGGAATTGGGCCCCACACACACAGCAGGGCAACAGCCCCTTCCTCACAAGGCTGAAAGTCACCTGCAACAAGTGGGTGAGTCCAGGAGCAGGAGAGCACCTGAATGACCATCATCCACTGTGTAGGTGCATGCAAGTTAATTGTGCTTATGAATTAGTCATGCAAGAGCAAAAGTACTTTCCACATCTAAAATTGAAGCCAGCAATGATACAGTTTAGCATTAAAAGTGCAAGATTTGGGGAGGGATGATCTGCAGGAGTGTTTAGAAATTGAAAGTGGAGGTGAAGTAAGAAAGTGTGCAAAAATAACTCTGTGTCCAGATTTGTATCTGGGGCATCTTTCTGTCCTGACTGACTTGGAAAATTTCCCTGCCACATCTGATCACTCCTGAAACCACCCCAAGCACAGACCTCAAACACAAAGGTGGTTATTATCATTTGTTGTTATCTGTAAAGTGCTGACAGCACTTCCAAGTGCCAGAGGATTCATGCCTTAGGTTTTGCTCTTGCAGTGGCCAGGAGCAGAGTCTAATTAGCCCAAACACTGTCCATGATACAGAACAGCTCTACTGACAGGGAGCAAATTAGGTCTCTGACCTAGCAAAGCATTTAACCATGTGCTACATTTTTAGTATGTGTATCTTTGGATTAAGACCTGGATGATGTAACTTCTTGCTGCCTCTATTTTTTTTTTGATTGCAGTATGAAACATAGCTCATCTTGCTGGCTCAGAAATCCCTGTGTATAATATTAATCTGCTTTCTAAACTGACTCCTTGTGTCTGGACTCAATCTCAGGGTTTCCTAATCTGAAGGATCTTTCCCATTGCTCTTCCTAGGTTTGCTGTAGTAAACCCCCTCCCTGTGCTCAGCCACACACAGCAACTGGCTCTGCACTGAGTCTGAGCTTGAGGGAGTCATCTCACTGTCAGAACTGGAGTGACCTTTATGAATTTCTCAGAAGACTCCTGGGCAATGAGGACTTTATAAGGACTTATCATGTCTCTCAGAGGGGGTTTTGAGTTTAGGGCCCTGGATCTTCTTGTGCCATGGTAGAGGCTTGTTCTCTGAAGGACAGTCTGGGAACACGCCTGCATTGCTTCCCAAGCCATATTAGAAGCTTGATGGGTTTCAGGGCAGAGAGAACAGGAGGTTTAGGGAGGAGACTCGAGCTGGAAATTGGTGTTACACTTGATGTGTTCCTTGCATCCCTGTTCAGGCAGCCTCTTGGGAGAGTGTGCCACAAAATAGTCTCCTATGATACCTACTGATTCCCTGTGCTTGCTGTCGGACATCTGAAATCACTGGGATAGATGGGCCTCTGGTCTGCCCCACGTCACTTCTCTTATCTCCTGTGTCCTTTATCAGTTTCCACCTCTTCTGATCCACTGCGTTGTTTCCACTGCTGTGACAGGGCACATCCATCTCTTCTGCTGTTATAATGTATGCTGAGTTACAAATGGCTTGGGTCATCTAAAATTTTGGTGCAAAATTAAACCAAGGGACTTTACCAGCTCATGCCCTAAGTGGTTGTTGTGACTTTTTCGCTAACCAGAAGTGCCTGGTGATCCCATTCCCACGGCTGGGCATCTCAACCTCAATGTTCACAGGCTTCTCCATTAGCAGTACAAGAGAAATACAGACAAGAGAGGGCTTCTGGGTTGTGGAGAGGCAACTTCAGGGGTTTGCACTTCAGGGCTACAGCTCCCCTTGCAAGTGGAACCACCAGGTCTTTAATACAGACCATGCACAATGCAGAGTGTGATGGGAAACTCCAGCTGGGTTTTGATAATTGTCATGTACATGGAACAGCAACATTTGTGCAGATCAGATATGAAAAGGGGGAGAAAAGCCCACCCCTCTCAATTATTACAGCACATTATGTTTATTGAGTGCCACCACGATGTAACATGTTCAGGCTGTTCTGCTCTGTGCTGGTGTTTCATGGAAGAAAGGAATAAATATTGTAAAGTACCATAGAAGAATAGCCTGAAATATTTGTATTTCTTCCTTCATTTTCGCTGGGATGGGCATTGGGTGGGTTTTGGTAGAATCCTACCAGCTGGTGTGTGCTCAGGCTTTGAATAGGATCATACTCAAACCCCCAAGCATTTTCAAATGTAAAAATACCACAGTACTTCCCAACACAAAAATAAATTATTAAAGGAAAAGATTATCTGACATTTGCTTGGTTTAACTCCTCTCAACTGCACTTCCAACATGTCTTAGTAGATTTACAGGCTGTATGGTCAAAAGAACCTCTTTATGACATGGGTATTTTGTCAGAAACTCTTCCATCAAGTTTGTAACTTTGGTTTGAGCAAAATGCTGGCTTTTCAGTCCACAAATCCCAGAATTCACAATTTATTTGTACAGAGTCAGAAAAAGGTAGCTAATACAAACAGGACAAGTGTAAGGTTTTCTACCCAAGAGCTGAAAAATCCATAGTAGTTTTTTTTTCAGAAATCTGTGAGTTAAGTTGCACACAACTGCAGCAGAGAATGGTTTTTGGTAGGTGGTCACCCTCGAGCTGAGGTTTTCAAGTGACAGATCATCCATTACACCCTCAGGTAATCCGTGAAAATAGTTAATTGCCTCCCCATGACATAAAACCTGTGAATCTGGTTTGTAGCCTGAGTTAATGGAGCTTCTATTTTTAGCTGGTGGTTTTAGTGATGTCTCAATGGTGAGGTCTTCTAACCAGGAGTATCTGGTTTTGTTTTTGAAAGCATGGATGCTATCCTAATTACCATCTACTGATTATAAAATTAACTCAATAATGTATTGGAAAAATACCTTCTAATATGAATTACATGTGGCCCAGCTGATTGGAATGGTCACTGATTGGAATGGTTTATCCAAATGATTATCTTTAGGCCTCAAAATAATCCCACTGAACTGAGCAGTAGAAGGCAGCCCTCAGTATTAAAAATATAATCTAGCATTTTACAATTTAAAAAAATGGTAAAAAATCCTCCAGCATTTTACAATTTTAAGATGCAGCCACCCAAGTGTTTTCCAACTGCCGTCATTCTTTTCATTTTGGCTTCTCTTGGGCATATGATGTGACCCTAGTTTTACTCATTAAAGTCTCAGATTGTGCTTGTTTTGTTAACAACTGTTAGGGCAGGGGTTCCTACTCTTAATTGGCACCATCTGGAAATGAGAAGGAAATTGCTCAGGATGAATGCAGAGACGAGGGAAGACCTTGCACTTTTCCATGGTTGCGAAACTTGTCCCATTTGGAACAGCCACATCTGACCCGGGAACTGGCTGGCTCTTTATTTCTGTTGGTGGCTGGAGGGAGAGGGAAATTTTCTTCCAGGAAAAAGACAGTCTCCACATTGGCAGCAGAACCAGAAAATAATCATTTAAAGGCAGAAAGTTGCACAATTTGGGCTGCTAGTGAGCTAGGCCTTTTAATGCAAATTGAATATCTTCGTTCCCAGTTTTTTCCCAATCTTGCACCACTTGTTCAGCATTGCCTCATTTTCTGGCACGGGTTTCCATAGCTGCCTGCAATCACACTCTCACACAGATGCCATTCCGTGTTCAAAGCACTGAATGCTACAGGGCATATTAGTGTTTTTATGCTTTAAATCTATCTTTATGTAACTTCAGAGCTCATTAATATATACCATTTTGTGTGATTAAAAAACAACAACCTGGCGCTCGAGGAGCTTTGAACAGGAGAATGGATCTCAAGGAAAATGGCTTTCTTCTCATTATGCAGATTTTAAGCCAGACATGAGATGGGCCCAGCGAGTCAATGGACAAGGTACAACTTCTGCAAGATAATCATTCCCTGACTGCAGCCAAGCAGACTGTGCTTAAAAAATAAAAACCAGAAAGAGACAAATGCTATTCAAAACATAAAGAATTTCACATCATGATTTCACAATAGTGGACAAAAATGAGTGAATATCCCATGATGGTCCTTTTGAGGCTGTTTAAAATCCCAGGAAAAGCCATGCTCTTTTGCTGGGTGAAAAGCTGGAGGCTGTTGATGAAGCACAATTCCCTCAGTTACAGCCTGAAATGTTGCCTCAAACACTACTGTGCCAAACAAGGACTAAGATTACGTGTGCCAGAATATAGTTCTTCTCTAGCTGTGGTTGCTGGCTTTGAAGGGTTGAGGTGATGAATATCTCCTGCACCACATAAGGTGATGGAGAAGTTTTTCTGATCATCAGCTCTGACTTTTCAAGCTGTTTAGTGTCTTATAATACCAGCCTGTCCCCTCCTTGCGAAGCACAGGCTGTTTCAGTGGCGCAGAAGCAATTGCCCTTTCGGGTTGGTACCTGTCCCTGATGGGTCTGTCTCTTCTGCCGGGGTGTCCTGATAACCTCCCAAGGACATCACACAGCCCAGGCTCACATCCTCACTCCTGCTGTGAGAGCTGCAATGGTGAGGAGCAGCAGGAGGGATCAAGAACCAAAACCAACTCAGGATACGACATCCAAAAGCTCAGAGGTCTGAAGGTAGGAAAACTGTTTGGTGCATATGGCAGCAATCAGAAAGCAAACGTGGTCCTAAGGGGCATGAGGATGTTTTAGTGGGAGAAGGAGGGGAGCCAGAGACACTCCCCCCATCCCTTTGAGGAGTCATTATTTCTAAGGAACAGCTTTCCAGAAGAAAAGATAATTTTTGTTAGGATGGTTGAGAATCTGCTGTTGTTGCAGCTTGGGCAATGGCAATAATGGAAAATCTGATGTATAATGCACCCAGTGTTCACTAAAACCTTTCAGAAATGGCCAGGCAAACACATTTTCTCTGCCTTAATCCAGAGGTTGTGTTAAGGGGTGTGTGACTCGAGTAGCAATGCGGCCCCTGGCAGGCTGGGAGTGATGGGAGATCCATAAAACCCACAGTGACTCCATGCATTTCCCCAGTGCCGGGCAGCTTTCACCCCCTTTTTCCTTCTTCCCATTCAAAGGGATGTGCTGATTATATGCAACTATGACTATGATTATATGCAAATTGTGACTAATGTATGAAATGAAAACCCCTGCCTGATGGCAGGGAGATCTTAGGCAGCTACTCTGCAATTACTGCCTCACTACGATTTCTGCCGGGTGTTACTTACTCCAACACAATACTGAGCACAGGCAATTTACTGCAGAGGTCATAAAAAATCTCATTAAAACCACACCGTTTAAGGCAGGTAGTTTCCCAGCTCCTGTTTCTGCTTAGTGCAAAGCCTTGGAGGCTGGCTGGGTGGCTGCCCAAGGGAAAAATCCCTCTCTGGTGTGAGGAGCAGCAGTGGCGGCGCAGAGGGTGAGCTGTGTGTGCTCTGCAGGAGGAGGCAGGAGCTGCTGAGCTCCATCTGCTTCACTCCCTGCCCTGCTGAACCAGGGATGTAACCTGCTGCTGAGAGTGCAGATGAGATGCAGGGAGCTGAGCAAGTCTATCGAGTAGCGAACAGCCTGGGTTTAACAGCCATTTCTTTCCTGGGGACAGCAAAACCCCCGGGGACTTGGCACTCTGTGCCGCAGGATGATCTCTTGAATACCCTGCAAGATGCTGGACCGAGTTCTCTGGGCAGCAGCATCAGGTGCCTGCGGCTGCTGCTCGGAGCAGGCAGGGCCAGTTGGCAGCGGTGCAGCGTCGTGCAAATGTGCTGATGTAGCTCTGCCTCCAGAGCCCCTGCCAGGGAGAAGGCCAGGCAGGCACCGGAGCTATCTTTGTGCAGTGTAATTTACTGACAGCCCCAGCTGTCCCGTCTCCTGTTTGGAGGTGGCAGAGACTCCCCACAGAGGTGCCACAACTGTGCCAGTCAGGGTGAGTCAGACTCTCCCAACAGCCACCACCCGGGCATTCCGCCTTTTCCAGCTGATGGCTGGAGCCAGGAGGCGGCATCTGGGCAGCCCGGCTCACGCTGTGGGACAGCGGGATGGGAGAGGGAGGAGCAGTGTGGGGAGCAGGTGCTCCATGGGCAGTCATCAGCCTGGCTGGGGGGCAAGTGCTTTTAGGAAGAAACACACCAGAGATGATCCAGGGAAGGTGTTTCACATCCCTGTGACTGGAGGCTCAGTTCAGGCGGAGGGAGCATGGATGTAACTATGGGTGTTGAAAGAGACCAACAAAACCCCATCAGTTCAATGATTTTTCTTTCAAGATAATGACAATGTATATTTAAAATGAGTTAATCTCTTCCCACAACACCCTGGTTCATCCTTCCTTTTTTTTTTCTTTCACCTATAAAACTTTGTTTTCTATTGGACTATTATGATTTACAGAAAGCATTTGATGTTGATGGGGAGACAACACAATGGTATCAGTTACCCAAGGTGAAATTTTTGTGTATACAGAGAGAATTTAACCTCAAACACTCAGTTCACATATCCATGTGTGATTTATATTGCCCCAGGCTCTGAGGCAGAGTGAACATTGACACCCTTTGATGTTGAAAGAAGCCTAGTGACTGGCCTTTGGAGAGATTTGTGATGTCTCTATCAGCCTGTCAATGGAAAACCAGGCAGCAAAGCCAGGCCCCCTAAAGATTTCAAGGCCTTGTAGGCAGAGGGATCGTGTAAGCATTTTACTTCCACCAAGTGCTTGAGAGGCTGAGCAGACACGGCCGGGCTAATTGAGTGCTCACAGGGTGCTGGGCTGCACTTGGCATCTGCATGACTGTGGATGACCCTTTCAGCCCAGAAAAGGTGCCAGTGTCACCAATGGGGACATTTAGCAACTGCACACCTCTGGAGGACTTTGGTTTCTGTTGCAGCTGAGTAGGGATGTGATAACCTCTGGCCAAAGTAAGGGATAAACCTTCATTATTAGAAATGGAAAACATTTTCATGCACTTGTTGAGAGGCAAATAAGCTCTGTCCAGAATTTTACCCATTTCTGTGATATCAAGCATCTAGGGTTTGCCCAGAGAAGCTGTGGATGCCCCATCCTTGGAGTGTTCAAGGCCAGGTTGGACAGGGCTTGGAGTGATCTGGTCTAGTGGAAGGTGTCCCTGCTCATGGCAGGCGGTTGGAATGAAATTATCTTTGAGGTCCCTTCCAATCCAAACCAGTCTGTGATCCTGTGATTACACAGAGCAAAGTGGTTTTGAGTAGGTTCAGCAGCATACATAGGAAAGGAAAACACTTCAGCACACACACAAAAAAAGGGCACCATCAGCATATTCCACACTGCACCTCCCTGGGACAGGGGCAGATCGTGCACAGAGCAATGGGAAGCAGGTGGCCTTCACAAGGAGCTGATGTTCCTTGTGCATCGAATTCCCAGGAAATGTGCTGAGTAACACTTTGGAAGATAGGATTAGAATTCAATACAATGCTGATAGATTGGGGAAATGACTTGAAAACAGTAACATATGAGACAAAAAAGACAGCTGTAGGGTGGTTTACACAGAATTAGGGACTGCTGGCTAGGCACACTATGAACTGAGGATTACTGGGGATTACACACTAGAGATGCATCTGAAATATGATGCTGCAGCACAAACAAAGGACCAATGCTTCATGCTCATATTGAGCCTGAGAGCTCCTTTGAATCAGGTGTGTCCAAGGTTGCAGCTCAACAGGAGAGGTACAGAAACCATCCAAGCACTTGGAAACTAAGCAAGGGAGAGCTGGTATGTACCACTTGGCAAAGAAAGACTAAGGAACTGCTTGTGAGGGAGAGACTGTGGTAGCCGGAGACTGATTCTGCTTCCTGGTTGTTGAGAAACAAAAAGTGAAACTGCAGGTAACTTGGAAGCAGAGAAGAGAACAGGCAAAGGTCTCAGTGAGAAGTGTCACTAAATGCCTTGCTCCGACAATGGCTGCTGTGACACCAGCAGAGGGATTGTGCTCAGGCTGCTGCTCTGTGTTTGGTTCATTTTACATGGGATTGAGGCAAAAAACTGTAACTTCTATTTTTCTGAAGCCCAATTCTGAAGGGGCAGAAATATGGCAATAAATTTCTCTTCCACTCTGCCTGAAGCACTGAAAAGCCCTCACACTTACAGCATTAGCAGTACCATGTATTGTCCTTAAAATGCCTTTGCCCTTTGGAAAATCCAGCACCAGCACCATCCTTCCCTGTCTCTTCCCTTGTGCCCTTCAAAAGAAAGGACAGTGAATTCCCAGGCTTAAAGGTTGTGAGCAGAAAATCTGAGGCAGGAGAGCAGATATCTGCAAATTTGCCTCAGTGGGAAAGTGGAGAATAATTGTGGGTTCTGATTTTCCAGGGAGCCTCTGTGGGGAACTAATAGTCTAGACTTGTCCTTTTTGAGGCCTAATTATGTCTCTCTGTCAAACTATAAAAACAACAGTCTGTGGCATCACAAGGGAAAATGAAAGCTATTGGCCTGTGTTCTGCATTTAATAGGATGTCAAATCTAAAGCATAGTCTGACTGGTTTTTGACTGAGGTTAGAAAAGAAAATGCAACTAATTAGGCTGTTTCTGAATCTCCCTTGCTGTCTAATAGCTGTAGACTTGCAAATTGTAGCATGCTGGTAGTCCCAAACCCTCTGATCAGTGCTGCTGTCTGGAGGGGAGGGGTCTTTTCCACTGATGGGACTCAGACCCCACTTGAGCAATGTCACTATCAGTGGGGACAGTTTCCTGCAATGCCTTGTGCCATCATACCTCTCTGTGCTCATTGGGAAGTGACACATGCTCTTGATGAATAGTTTTTTACAGCTTGCATTGGTGATTAATTTCCAAAGTCTTTGAAGATGAAGGAGCATTTGGAAAGTATGTTGGATATGAAATGCAGCCTTTACTCTTTAGGAATTGAAGTAACAAAGAGTGGTGTCCAACTATATAGAACCTTATATAGTTCTATAGTATTATAAAGAACTATGAGAGCTAGAACTGGCCCGAAAAATACCCGAGACATCTTATGTGTGAGCTAAAGCAGTTTGTTCCAACCTTTTTTCTAGCCAAGGTGCTCTTTCATGTCCTGCTCTTCCACTTGCACCCAAGTTCTGACCATTAACTCTGCTCCCAGACCCTTAGAGCTTCCTCCTTCCTATTTGCATCCTATCCTAAGCAAGCACCAGATGATGACAAGAAAACCTGAGACAACAGGAGGTGACTGCCTATATTTAAATGGCCAATGCACTAATAATTATACCTTGGAGTCTGCTATGTCAGGGAATGTTAGATGATGTCCTAGTGCCTTCCTCTATCCTTTGGAAGTTAGTTTGAGGGCTTTTTTTCACGTTGCAATAATTTCTTGGAGAAAACGGCAGCAGTTACAAGTTCCTTTTACCTTTCCCTTGTCAGCTGCCCTCATTCTGAACCAACGCTACGCTCAGCTGGCTCCTCATGTTTTACAGATGAACTGAAATAAAAGTGGAATTTGTCCCACTGTGAGAGAAAGGAAGAAGAAAAAAAATAACTGTCTACAAGATTTTTCATGCAAGTCCCACATCCTTAGTTTTGCCCTCTTTTTGACACAGAAATCTGATTGTCTTCTGCTCAGACATTCTGGGGCGCCTTTCTGGTTTTCATTCTTCTTTCTGACCTCACTTTGGGTTAGTCAGGAAACTGCCAACTTTGCCTCACAGTCAAAGCTAAACACTGCAATTCAAACTCAAAGGACATCAGTGGGCAGGAAAAGCATGTGGCCTCAAAATGGTGATGTTTTGATGTCATTTCTGCAGGGTCTTGTAGAGGGATTTGAGTCAGGAAACCTCAGTCAATGAGTCCGTAAGAAAATGAAAGGTTTTTCCAGGAGTCTGCCTGAAAAGCAAGAAAAAGAGTGGAAAAGAGTGTAAAAGGAGAAAGACTTGCATAACCCAAAGGAGCACAGGAAGCAGAGAGCACCTGGATCTCCTTGGTGACTGCCAAAATACTGTGTGACGTCACTTCAACACTCACACGGAGACTTACAGCCGTGTTTTCCAATAACTGCACTCTGATTTTGCCCACAAATAATATTTTCTGCGCACACAACTAACCCATGCTGTAAAGTGTGTCTTTCCCAGGCTGTAGCTGGCAAAGCAGCTTGGGACTAGTACTGAAAACACTAGAAAACCTTGTCTAGGCAGATTGTTCTTCTCTGGCTTTGTGTGAAGATGCCTAACTTTGTTGCACCCACAAATAACATAGACCAACATCCACTGTGGCAGTGCAAAGGAAAGGAAAACAACTTTGCCATGACTTGGAAATGTCTTTATTCTTGTCTGTCCTCTGTTCCCAGTTGTAGAACTGATCCCCTAAAAATGAGGGCGACAAACCTGTGGCCTTTCTATGGATTGTTCTCAGTGGAAGAGATCTGGGCAGGAGGCAGTAGCTTCAGTTTGGTGTAACCCCAAGGTTCAACCATGAAGGTGCCTCATCTGCTGCCAAGTCCTGCAGCCCAGGCAGGGACAGGTCATGGGCTCCTTTTTGGGGCCTTGAGCACCAGCTTCCCCAAACTTCTGGAGAAGCTTCTCAGATAAGCCCTCCAGCTGTATTTTCAGGAAAGTCTTTGAGAATGGTCTTAACCTAAATAACTATATAAGTTTTACTGAATCTTGGTAGAGGGGATTTATACATTGTGCTTAAATGATTTCCCAGTTGTGAGCAGTAACCCTCAGTTGGGTATTGCTGCCAGTTGAGCAACGATCGCCCTCTCCCAGTGTGAGTAATGGGTGAGTTGGGCAGTGCAGGGAGACCAAAATGATAAATTACTGCTTCTGAGAGGATGATCAGTTTGGTTATTGCCCCCCACCAGCTCTGTCCTTCTGCAGACATTCACCAGAGTTTCTCCAATCAGCACAAAAATCTTCTTGGCCGCCCCTCGTTCAGCACAGCTTGTCAGGGGGGCTGCAGAAGTGGCACATCTGAGCACCAAAGCACAGGTCTAAGATGGTTTAGGAGTTTTGACCTTGACTGAGCCAGTCAGAAATTGCAACTAAAATACAGGCTGCTTGCAAAGGGAGGAGGGAATTAATAACCACACAGCTCCTCAAATTTAGCATAAAAATTGTCAACCTGGAATTCTGGAGGTGTCATGGTTCGGGGTTTTCCCCCTCTGTTTCCATCTGTGTGGCTTGAAGGGTTGGAAGGGACCTGCTGCTCAAATAAAGGATTAGTTTTGCCTTTTAATCCATGACATAAAGATGACATAAAATTTACCCCCGTGAGTTGCCATGTAAATGAATCCAAGTCAAATAATGCACAGGGAGCAACAAAGCAGCCCAGCCTGCTCTGCTCTGCAGTGTGGGCACTTAATTTGTGAGTGGAAATCCCAGGAACTGCAAAAGACCAGGGCTGTTTCACGTGTACATCCCCACACAAGGCTCCCTCCCGCAACAAATGATTTATTTATTTTTTTTTTTTTTGGGGGGGGGAGTTGTACAGGGAAGGAAAAAAGGTCGTCAAATCCGTGTTAGTTGATGGCACAGATTCCTCGGCTACCAAACGCAAGGGCCGAGCAGAACAAAGAGATTTGCATTCTAAGTGATGCAAAGCAGGCGGCAGCGTTTTAATGTTGTGTTTGCTCTGTGATGTCTTCATCAGGCGCTCAAAGACAGCGGCTCTGGCAGCCGTGGGTCCCCGCGAGCCTGTCAAACTCCGTTTCCATGGTTTTCCTTCAGGCAGCACCGTCGGCAGACAGCACGGAAACGGACCCCTGCAACCTGTTCTGAGCAGTGTCTCTGATGTAGGGCCCCAGAGCGGGCATCAAACTAGCAACAAGCAGCAAGAAAATAACAATTTTGCTTCTCGCAGGTGTCAGAGCGGCAAACAAAAGGCTGTTTATAAAAGATGCAACATCCCCTTTTTGTCGGCGTTGGCAGTTTAAAGTCAGCCGGGCAGCGGTCGAGCTGAGGAGGAGGTTTTGGAGGGGGTGTGCTGTGAGAGAGGGAATTCAGATTGTTTCCTCTTTAATCCTTCAGCCTCACTAAATAGGGCCTTCTCATCACCAAACTAATAGCTGTTAACGGCGTTCCAATTATTCCATTTGAGTCAATGAGGAAGGCTATTTTCTTCAGACAATTGTAGTTTTTTCCAGACAAAGAATCAGTGTCTCACTCTTCCCTCACCTTGAAGAGCGCCCTTTCATTTAAATACAAAGTTCAGAATATTTTAATATGAAGCCATATCTGAGCACTGATGCTGCATATTCCAGAGGTGAGAAAGACTAGTCTGTGGCCTTTTGCCACGGTGGCTGCCTATGGGCAGTGTGACATGGAAGCACAGTCTGTGCTAAAAGAGCAGAGGTCAGGAGAGCACCTCTCAATGCCTCAGTTTCACCACGTGTGAAATTCGGATAATGATTTAGTTCTTCTCTGGTGAAGGACATGGAGTTTTTTGCCCAAACATGATATAAAGCTCACGGCTACCCTTGTGGTTTTCATGACACTACTGACTGGAGCAGATGCAATTCCCTCAAGAAACAGTTTTCCATTAAAGAAAACTGATGGGTCAGATGCTGCCCAAGTTACAAGAGAATCTGCTTTTTCCTACCAATTAGCTGATTTTGTCACAGCTGCTTGGGGAGGTGCTGGGAGCCACCGGGCTCCTTGGCTCCTGCTTCCTTTGCAGTGCATCTGCCAAGCCAGGGAGAATCCAGGAGCTGGGAGCATTAGATCCCAAGCTACCTCTTTATTTCCTGTAGAGGAAAGGCTCAAGTGGACATTTGGTTTTACAAGACTTATGGCTTCTGTGCAGGAGCTGTAGATGGTCAGCTGGGGGCTTACAACATGATACACACTCGTCAGGGATTGCCACGTCAGGGCTTTTTCCTTCCACATCCATACGTTGGAAGTCAGCAAGCTGTGAGGATGGTGGTCAAGCATTTCTAGCTCTTCGGGGGCTTTGAGGTTCCCAGCTGCTCTTTGGCTTTCTAAAAAGAAGCCACAACTTCATATTTCAGCTCCTGATTTCATGTTTCCCACTGCCTGGGAGACGCATTTTTGTTTTCTTTAATGGAAAAGGTTGGTGTTTGTGGTTTTGCTCCAAATTAATGTGGAAGCCAATGGAAAAAATAGCCAAGTCTCATCCAGAACAGAGATGCATTTTTCTGTAGATCTTTCAGCCCACATCACTCTAGTTCATGGTTTGACTGAAGTACATTCAGCAAATGCTGTTCCTGTCCTCACAAAACTCACCTCCTACACTTCAAACTTTCAGAGACTGATTCAGTACTTTAACTGTAATTACATGGCTCGTTATTTATTGCACAGTACCTGCATATGGAGCAGACTGAAGTCAGTGTGTTTGGAGGTGCTGATAGTGCCAGGGAGCAGATACAGGAGATGCAGCTCTGCACCTGAAATCCTACTCTGACCCTGTGATAAAAAGAACAGTCACAAGATCTGTAGAGAAAATGCACTTAAGATTGAGAAGGTTTTCAAACTGGTTAGGACATACTGGTTATTTCATTTATTATAATTTTTTTAAGACTTTAATTGATCTATTAAATAAAAACAAAACATTTTAAAAATTAATACCATTTCTATTTACAACTAACCAGTGCCAGGACAAGGCCACGTACATCCATACTGATGGTAAAGGCAAAGTATTAACAGATCCTGGCGTTGCATATGAGCTTTCTGTGTCCCAGGAATAGTTAAATTCTTTTTCCACTGATAGAAACAACACATTTGTTCTCAGTGCATTGCTGTACAGTGCTGAATTTGCTCTGACTTCTCAAGGGCCAAGTGTGGAGCAGAGTGAGTGTTCAGTGAAATGAGCAGTGTCTGGCATGAAGGGATGGGGTGAACCAGCTCCAGACTCGAGCAGAGATTTCTTTTGATCAGAGGAACTGCTCGTGACTTTTGTTCGGCGCCTCATGATGCAAAAAAAAATCCTCTGGTGGAAAAAAAAAAAAGTGCCTGTGTCACAGCAGAGTCAGGAGCTGGCAGGCATAGTGCACAGTCTATTTTTTTTTAATGAATAGTTGTGTTTGCAGGGTATTGCATGATCACACCAAGTGTGGCTTTGTATTGTTTCCCAGTTTTGAAAATAGCTGTAAGTGGTGTGGATTAGAGCAAACAGGCAAAGCAGAGCTGATTCATTCAAGAATGGTTTGGAGCTGTACTCCTGTGTAGCAGGGGAAAGGGGACATGTCTGGGGAATTACTGGAGGGAATTGGGAACAGTTACTTTAAAACTGAGGGCTTTTGAAAAAAAAAAATCTCATCTTCTGTGTATAGCTGCACTGTTATTTATGGATGGGGACAGAGCTGGAGAGAGGGAGGGAGGGGTGCCCAGGGATGCTCACCTTGTGTTCTCTCCATTACTTTGTGAACTCTACTCTGAAATCAGAGGATTTACAGATATATTTACTTTGGAATAAGAATACTTTGTTCTGGTTTGGAATAAACCTTTCCCAGAACTGGACTTGTCACTTTGTGCAGGGCAGTATTTGAGGGCTGCACTGATCTGTACGGAGAAACACGCTCCAAGTGTGGAAGGGGAGAGAGAGCCTTACCTGGGAACACACTACTTGTCCCAGCAGAGTAAAACTACAGAGGGAAAAAAAATTGCTATTCTGGAATGAGGTTATGCGCAGTTACCCCAGGAGTTGGGCAGGGTGAAGCCTGTTAACTTCTTGTGTGCTGGGAGCCATGTAACACCTTTGAGCCCCATCACCAAATTATTCACTATTCCATAGGATCTCCCTCCTGTGGATGTATTCCCAGTCTCATGCTTTGATTTAGCAGCGTGATCTCACCATTACTGTCATTATTATTTTATTTGCTATTCTTTTCAGGCTATTAGAGAAAAGTATTTTTACGGGAGAAAAACAGTCTGAAATCTTACTCTGCCAGTAAGCAGGCATTTATCATCTAAGAAGCCTTTCTAATCTGTCAGATTAGTATTATTCTTTGGAGTCGTGGCTGGGAAAGGTGAAAAACAAAATCAGAAATGACAAAGAAGTTAGCATGGCACAGTGTGCATGAGGTACCCTGAGCAGAGAAAACACACTGGATGACACACTCGGGGTGAAATAGAAGTGGGAAAAAGTAATTTTATCTCAGCACTTGCTTTGGCTGACTTCTCAGTCGCCAGCATATTAATGGCTCTTCCCCTAGCAACTACAGAGCTTCCAACATGCAACTATTCTTTGGTCATAAAGACAAAAAATGGTGTTTGCCAGAACAGAGCTACCCCATTCTGGGCTGCTGACAACAGTCCCAGACTGGCCATATGCTCTGCTGCACTCAGAAGTGGTAAAGCAACATTTTTGCTCCCGCTGGTGCCGGTGGTGTCCCTGCAGTTGTTATTGTTTCCATCCAGACCCTCTCCTCTTCCCTGGAGCTCCTGCCTGTGCTGTTCCAGGCTGTACCCATAGCAATGTCACAGCTCCTGAGCACCGAGGAGAGCGAACAGATGTAGCTCTTGTCACATCCCTGCGAGCCGGTGGCACGGCCTGTCTCACTCTGTTCCTAGAAATGCAGGATGGCTGCAGAGCAGTTCAGAGTGGAAAGGGGCATGGATGCTCCCCACGGGGCAGGTCCAGCCAGAGGTGGGTGACTTGTCAGTGTCCAGTGCGGGGGGGGAACAGGACTTGCCACCTTTGGGGTTGTGGGGGCTAAGAATAATTGCTGTTGAGGTGGATTGTGTGTAACCAATGGGATGGGGAGTGAAGAGTGAGGTGGGAAACGACTAGTGGGTCCCTGACTCCTCTAGGAAATAGATAGCCAGTTCTCATTTCCTGCCCAGCAGGAATTCAGGGCTCTGAAGGGTTTGGTAGAGGTCAACTAAAATGTTCTGTCTCTCGGTGAGCACCTTGGGATTTAGATTCTCTCTGCACATGGGTGTTAGCTGAGTCCCCCAACACTGCTTATGAGGACTGTGTTTTCGTTACAATATGGTTCAGGATCAGCTTAAGCCTATGCTGAATTTTAAAGGGTGATCCTATTTTGTCCTCCATCTCTCAGCTAGACTCCCACGTCTTCCTAAAGTCTAGCCAAAATTTTATCATGGAATGGGCCACATGGCTAAAGAAATGCTGTCTGTGCACAGGGTGAGCAGAAAGGTAATGATGGTGGCAAACTGGCCTCACATCTGGCACTATCACCTTTACCTCTGTATTAAGCATCCTGATGCTGACAGTCCCCTGTGGAAATGTGCCATTTTACTGACTTAGAGGTTCCTGCTGCAGTGGACAAGCTCAGTCAAGTCAGCAAAAAAGCTGAAGGTGTATCAAAACACCAATTTCTACCTTTAGCCATTGGCAGTAGAGAGAGAAATTGATTGTTCTGATTTCTTTCCATGGAAGACAAGAGTGGACAAAATACTAGGTTCTTTCCACTATTAAACCTATTGTCTTCCCAAACCTACTCTTATCACAATTTACTGTGTTTTCAGAGGAGGAGATTCAGTGCTACATGCTGTCTTTAGGGTAGGAATTTTTGTGTTTATCTGCACACTCACTGCCAAGGCAGATAAGAGAGTTTATTCTCTACATTATCATTATTTTTCTTCTTCCTAGGAGCCAGACTGACTTTAAAAAGAGAGGTAAATATTTGAGCTCGTTGTGCAGACCTAATGTGAGGCTCTGGATCTTTTTATACTTATTTATATCCACTAAAATAATCAGCTTGAAGAGGCTTTTTCAGCTTCTTGGGCTAAAACCTTCCCTTTCCCTAATCTTTGCTTGCTCTGTTCATTATTCCGTGCTAGACTCTTCCCTCCCCTGATTGCATGTTATCACCTTCAATGGAACAGCTGTGTCATTGCTAAAGGGTGTTAATCTTCCCCTACCTAACACCTTATTGACAGCCAGAGTCACGGAGGCCCCCAGTCTTTTCTGACTTCGGTGACTTCTCAAAACAATCCCTATTTTTTAGCCTTTTTTTTTTTTTTTTTTTCATTTTGTGCCAGTCCCATCGCAGTCTGATCTGGAGAGGTATCCACAGCCTGGCACAGCCCCTCCTGGGCTGCTGCAGCCAGGCTTGGAATGTTCTGCCTTTATCAGTTCTAGTGATTATAACCAGGAGAATATTCCCTAACAATGTCAAGGGACAATAAGCCCCAGCTAATCAATAAGCACAATACCTATGGCACATGGGAGCCCAGAATAGAAGCTGCTCCAGCAGGTGGGACAGCTGGCTGGAATTTTGATTTCCTGGTTGTGAAAGGCACCATGGCTTTCAGCGAGACAAGAGCAGCACTGACAGTGACAGATCCCCCGTTACATTGTGCCACCAAAGAGAACGAGGCACGTCAGCGGATACAGTTCATTTTTCCTGAGAGTTTTGTAATGGGTTGGAATGAGTCTAGAATTTCATTTTTTCTGAATTCCCTTTGTTTGCCAGCATTCTGGACTGCCCTGCAGTTTCCAAGGTCATCTTGACTTTTTGGAGGTCTGGAGTGCTGCCTTGACTCTAGAAAGATCCAGGGCAAATTTGTGTGCTGAGCTGATGCCTTAAAACAGCTCTGCCTTAAAACAGCCAGCACAGCAGTGGGCACCCCGGTCGGGATTTCTGCCATCCCATGAATGCTGGGTCCAAGGGGATCTTTTCCAGAGAGTGCAGTGGAGGAGAAATAGGAAGCACACTGCTTTTTGGTCTTTATGCTCCCTGACAGTTAAATAAATGCAGATATTCAGATTTATCCCACCCGGGGCTCCAACACAGCCCCGAGGTGCTGAAGTTGGGAACAAATTGCCTTTTCCTCTAAAGTCAGTGGAAAGAGATTGAAATCCCTGAGCCCACTGGTGTTACTTCATAGAGGTCTCCCCGTGAGTGATGCAGGAAACCTCAAGCAGCGGTTCCTAATAGGAGAGATGAAGCAGTTAATCACCACCAGTTGTCCTGGTCTCCTCTTGGAGCCACTGTAGCAGAGCTGTGGCCACCAGAACTGGGACCTGAGCTTCCCACTGCTGATATAACCTCAATTTCCCACCGAGCCTGAGCATTTCTGACAGCAGAAAGCATTTACCAGTGGACTGCTGAGCAGATCAAGATGGATACTGTTCTCTTGTTGTTTGGATTAGGAGGTAGGTCCAGAAAAGGGAGACAAATGGGGTCATAAAAGAAATGTAGCATTTATTTTGCGAAGCAATTTACTCATCCTACCTCTCCAGTATTTAAAAAGGCAGCTGGGTGCAGGGGTTTGGCTACAGAACTGAGAACTGGGAGTGTAAGGGCTTTTGCAGGACTTGAACTGATGACCTGGTTTTAATCCCAGTGTAACTAGAGTTACTAATTGACTATGGTCATTAAATTTATTAGACTGGTCAAGCCCAGGGCAATACTAATAGACAATGTGTACCCAGAACAGCTTTACCTCCCAGCCCATGTACAAGCACTCACCTCATGAGGTTATACCCTAATGTGAAGATACATGTGCTGGCTATGACTGTCAGCTGACCCTCACAGATAGTGTGTTCCTGTTCAGATACCGGGAAAATATGGGTTATTTTGCCACCAGCTGATTCCTTATCAATAAGTGATGCAGCAGAAAACAGACATGCTGAGAGGCTGCTGTCACATGGAGTGGCACCGCACGCGGGATAATAACCCGGGCTTGAACATCAGAGCAGAACATGCCAGACACCCAATTGTTTTTCTCTTTTCTTTAGCTTTGCTTTTCACACTACACACGAATAACCTGCTCATCTCAACAGCCTGAGCTGAGTCACCACGTGAGCCTGGGGAGCTGAGCTGCCTGCCCGGCACAGCCGCAGGACTGGGGCTTCAGTCAATGCTCGCTGCCCGGGTGCAGTGGTTTGATACAGTCATAGGTTACAAATGATTCTTTTCCCCTTCTCACGAGAAGGAAACCCATCAAGAACTGGATGAATATTTGATCTAACGTAAAATGCACTCAGCCTGATGATAGGTTTGCTTCGGGATGTCGGCTTTGTTCGCTCTGACCAAACTCTGTGCCCAGAGCTCCCAACCAGGCAGCCAAGAGAACTCTAAATGTTATTTAAAGAATTGGTAAGGTCAGGGTGGCCTGAGCCTCTCAGGGCTGAATTAATCTCCTTGGCACAGCAGCCCACACTCGCTCAGCACTTGCTCTACAGGTCCATTTGTGTAGAGCAATGCCATCCAGTGGCTGCTCAGATCCATCACAAAGCCAATGGCTCCTTCCCGAGGAACATTCCACAAGCTGAAATGTTTCTGTTCTTGTTCCCAGCTCAGGCACTTCACATTAAAAGACTCTGAAGACTGTGACAGAGGCCAGCTCAATTGCTTCCAGCTTTTTTGGCTTTTTGCATGTAAAATCCAGTTATGTTTTAAGTATGTTTTAAGCCACTTGAAAATGTTTAATAAATATTTTGGGGGAAATAATATTTTATATATGTAATCTAAGTACACAAATTTATCATCAGGCCTGGATTTCAGTGTGGGGAGTGGTTACGTGGAGTCATGTAGAAAATTATGCTGATTTTTGAAACAAAAATGCAGTCTATGAAGGAAACTCTCTCTATCCCAAACCCAGGAGATACTGAGTCACTCAGTGGGACGTTTTTCCTTGAGGAAAATTCCCAAGGGGAAGGATGAGCAAGGGCTGGCCTGTGCAGTCCCTTTGTCCATCAGTGTCAAATTTTAAAGAGCAATACTCTCAGGTACATGGTGTGACTCTTGGGGATGGTCCTGTGCAGGGCCAGAAGTTGGATTTGATGATCCTTGTGGGTCCCTTCCAGCTCAGCACATTCTGTGATTCTGTGACTGTTGCCAGGCTGGACATGTTGGGGGGCAGAGGGTGCCTTAGACCTGCTTTTGCCATCTCCCGAGGACACACCATTGCACAGTGGCACAGGCCAACCCCCCCTAGTGACTAAATTCAGATGTCAATATTTTTGCCTGTTGTGCTCCCCAGGTCAGCTGTAATTGCAAGGCCGGGGATGTGGGTGATGCACCCCAAACACCGCGACTTGTGAGACACGGCACGTCCCCAGAGCATCCCGGAGTGGCTCTGGCCGTGCCAAAGGGAGCAAACCCGGTCCCTCCGAGGGGCAGCCCTGGCAGCTGGATGGATGTACCCGGTGGGTCTGACCCTCCGTTTGGCTCAGGCCCTTTCCCGCTGCTGCTGAGCCGCCAGCCGGGGCTGTTCCTGCTGCTGTTCCGGCGGCTCCTGCTCCGCCGTACAAATTCCAATCAGGCGCAACAAAGCCCACCGGGTGCTGCTGACAACAGGTGTCTCATTAAACATCTCTCAACCTTACAGGCATTCGCATTGACAAGAACCAAACTCACACTCAATCACAGCTTAATCACAGCCAAACTCTATTAACAAGTCATACTAATTACCAACTTCTAACAATTTCTCAGGTTCAGAGGCAAAATATCCTTTCTTTATAGATGAAAACAGACTTGTGATACTCCAGCTCTGGCCATAATTAGGTCCTTTTAAACAAAACAAAACTAAAATAAAAATCCAGACGGATCTCTTTGTGATAGTGGTCCTGGAAGTACAGTTGTACAATGAGATGTTTTGTTTGTTTTAATTTGGTATCTGCTATGTTGCCCACAAGGGTCCAATTAGCTTGTTACAGATGCTTGTATCAGTTTTATCCACTTGTCTTTTTTTTTTGGTGATTTTTTTTTTTTTAAGAGGGGTAACTTGTAGCACAGATTGCTGGCCTGCAGGCATCCAGAGATCAACAACCAGCTTTCTGTGATACCAAGCCCCCTGTGAAACAGGCAGCCCTTACCCACAGCATTCATAATGCAAAGGGTAAAACGAACAGAGGGGAGGGAGGAGCTTGCGCTGGATTTTGGATTATTGTGGAATAACCTGGTGTGTGCAGAAGTGGCCTGAAGATGGCAATTCTGCCATGGCTAAGAATAACTCTGACAAACTTTAGTTTCTGGACTTTGGAAATGGAAATGCAGGTTTTATTTTTAATCACTCTGCAATAAAACAGAAAGCTCTTAAGATGTAGCTTTGAATTGTACATGTCACTATTTATTCCTGTCCCCTGGCATGCTCAGCACACGTGTAATTCCATGCTAACCTGGACATTTTCCTCCTTTGTGTGGCTGTATCGAGTGCCTGAGCACTTGAGAACTCACTTGTATAATCGATACACTTACAAAAGGGAACATATAAATAACGTGAAGAGTCTGACTTGAACTGACAGTGGGGGTATCGCAGCGAGGGCTAATGCCTCCTCCTTAACTCATGCTGCTGCTGGAGAGGAGAAATCCACACACAACAGACTGAGTTAAGGACTAACATGAGATTTCCCAGCATTTCCAAGCAACGTGGTTCAAGGCAGAAAGCCTCCTGATACCTGCAGTGCAAAATCCCGGAGCTAAGTTGTCTACCTGTTCTTGGATTTAGTTGCTGTTTGCTTTTCCTCTCCTTAATTTTAAAAGGGAATTAACATTTCTTCTAGAAGACTATGATGATGCAGCTCAGCAGAGACTCACCAACTCGAGGTTTAGCATCAGCAAGTATTTTTACCTCCAGCACAGGCAGTTTTGTTCCTTCAGCAAGGCATGGCAGGAGGAACACTGGATACTTGAAACTCCTGGGAGAAGACTGCGTTTCCTGGGGTAGGTTGGTGTGGTGTGGGATCCCAGTTTGTCTTGCTGTGAGGGTCTGTGGAGCTGCAGACACCCAAAAGCAGCTGCAGGAGGGAGCAGGGTGGCACCCAGCTATGGAGGGGAGTGGGGCAAACTCACCCACCTTCTCTCCCCACAGGTTCCATCCTTGGCTTTCCTGCAGTGTCAGAGACCAGCTGCAACCCCGGTGTGATGAAGAATGACACAATGGCTTAATGGTCACGTGGGATGGGGCAAATTGGTGCAAAAATTGTTACCTGGCAAAACCGGAGGGTTTAAGGTTCAGTGTTGAAAGCTTTGTCTTGCAAGGGTACAGCCCTCTCATCCTGACACTGCCATCCTTCTCTGTCCTGATGCTGCCTGGGTGCACTGAAGTGATGACCTGCCAGAGGATGGAGCACAGGAGACCATGGATCAGCACATTGTACAAAGCACAACACAAAGCAAAGCCTTTTCTGCAGCTTTCAAGCTGAAGATGGATCAGGCCAGTGTTTCCCTGCTTGCCAGTTTCCCACATGAGCTGGCAGTGGCTTCCCAAATGTGGTTCTGCAAGGAGATGTACCAGAGAAGGACAGGATAGAGGTAAGTAAAGCTGCAGGTGAGTAACAGGGAAATCCTGGTGAGGCAACACATGGGTGCACAGCAAGCCTTTCATCATTACTGCTGCAGCAGCAGTGGCACTGCAAAAGGTGGCACCTCTAATGGTGGAATCTCTGGTTTCAATGACCCTGAGTAAGTGTGCTTGGAGTGGCCACAGTGCCATGGACAACTGGCGTCTCCCACAGCAGAGAAGGTGAATTTCTGAGGCTCTGGAACAAGGATTAGAAGTCTCAGGGGTTTTTTGGTGAAAATGGTTGTTTTCAGTATAAGTTCTACTCCTGCTTGGGTAGAGGGAGGAAAAAAAAAGGTCTTTGTTGAGAGCCATAGTAAGGCAGGATGGGAGCTGAGATATCCATCTGCAATGGAACAACCATGGGAGCATTCATGTGGTGTTTCATCAGGGCAAAATGGGAGATTTTGTCTAACCATAGTCTCATTTCTCTTAAGAGGCTGTTTCAGACCAGAGTAGAGCATCCTTTTCTCTGGCTTTTGCCAGATGAAATTTGGAAGAAGAGGCTAGCAGGTGCTGGCAAAGGCTCCAGATTTTCATCCTGGATCCCAGTTCATCCAGTATATAAGCCCAGGGATGAAACATTCTGGCTCCTTTTGGGGAGCACAGCATGTGTGATCAGCGATGACCCTTCCTAATTCTTCCTGGTTTTCCTCTGGCATAGGAATTTCTTTCTTCTTCATGGATTTTTACTATCCCTGAAGTTAAAAAAAAAGATGTAAAAATTAAAGCTTTACTATTTTGCAGAGCCATCGCTTCTGATCAGAAACTGAAATCCTGCTTTGTGCTCCTTCAGTGTGGAAATCTGTCAGGTAAATAGAAATCACCTCGTAAAAGCCCTTAAACAGCTCTGGTTTATATTTTAATTGAGGAACAGAACATTTTAAGCACTTTTATTGGGTGGCGCCTGCTGAATGACAGATGTCTGCGGCGGAATAATGCTGAGCACACTTTCATAAAACAGAGCAATTCCTTGCTTAAAACATTTACAATTAAAGGCTTGATTGAATAACAATGAGTTCTGTGCATGGAGCTCATTTCTGCACTTGTTTGTGCACCTGAAGCAGGCTGTGATCATTCCGTAGGTTGGATACGAGGTGCCAGTTGCTTTGTTCAATGACCAAATAGTGCTCACGGGCACAGCTGGAAATGTGCCTTTGATTTTCCACCAGGATAGAGATAAGGTGCACTGTGCTGCACTGCCAGACTTGCTAACACCCTTATTTCAGCTGGTTTGGCTTTTTTTTTTTTTTTTTTAAGCTGCACGTTCGTAACTCTCCCAATTTGTCAAGAGCCAGAGATTTTAAAATGAACACTAATCCTTTGCAGCTGAGAAAGTCTTAACTAGCTTCTGCTTTACTTTTCCATCTACCTCCTGTGACCCCTATTACTGTAATACCTGAGAACATCACCTCTGGTCATGCACCGAGCCTTGCAGTATCTGAAGGAAGTTAGACTGGCATTAATATTATTTTCTCATGTTCTACTTGGAGAACTGAGGCACAGACAGCTCAAGTGACTCACCCACAGGTGTTCCTTGAAAAGGAGTCCCAGTGCTATAAGAACGTGGCCAATCTTTGACTGGTATTTAAAATTTAGCCTTATGGACGTAGAAACAGCTTTAAAACCCAAAACACCCAACAGCAAACCAGATGACACGGCACAAACCACAACCTTTTGCTCAAGCCAGCTGAGGGACTGAAGTGAGAAAGGATTTCGAGTTTCATCCCTGCTGAACTGAGATAGATTGTGTCTGAACTGACATCACTGCAGATTTGTGAAGGCTCAGAAAAATCCTAACGGCGAGAGCCTGAACTTGGGAAAAACAGGCACGCTTTTCTCAAAAGAAAAGATGAATCCACAGAGTAGATCTTGCCACAGCAGAAGGAACATGTGTCACGGGAACAGCAGAGGCAAAATGTGTCATGGGAAAATCTTGACGGATTCAGCCCAGGACGAGAATATGCAAATTGATACCAAATTAAATGCAATTGAGCAAGATAACACATATCCCAGCACAGAAGAAAACTCACAGCATACTTGCAAAAAAGATGGAACTTAAATCTAAGGGGGGGTCTGAGGATGTCTAAGCAGTCCCCAGTGACTACATTTTGGCAGGAATATGAAAACTTCCCCAAAAAAACATTGTGAAAGTTGTTGCAGGAATCAAACAAGGAGTAACTGAAGTGCAAGAGTCCCTTACAGAACTCAGTGGAAGAGGTGTAACCCACCCTCCAACATAAAAACAAAGCACAGGTACTAAATAATAATATAGTTTGTCTGCTATTAAAAAGTCACCTTGTAGCTCACTTCTGGGATACTGTATATTTTTTCTTTCCTGGCCTCTCTGCTGATAGAGGGATTTTTAAGAGCTGCTACTTTCCAGCTCCAAAGTAGCTCAATTTTAGTTCCAGGGGAAACGAAACTCTCAACCAGCCTTATTTGTAAAATCTTTGAAGATGTGGGAATGTCCTCTGGTTGTAAGGAAAGGGAGTGTGATTCAGAGCCGGGTACAGATATATAAAAGGGTTCAATATTTAATTAAACATAATCTTCCTTGTGGCATGAGTGTCTGAGCTCTTTCAAGAATAAAAATCCTTGGTTTTTATTACACTGTTCTCCAATACGTGACAACACAAACCCCTTTGCAGGGCCGTGCTGGCCCAGCACCTGCCTTCACCGTGGCGGCATGGGCTGCCCTGCTGCCGCCAAGAGAACATTTTGGGAGCTAATAACTTCCTACTTTTACATGACAAATCCATCTCTCAGGGTTGTCAGATTGCTCTGACACGTCTCTCCGGTGCCTGGAAACTACCAACACACTCCCCATGCCACTGGGGTGAGGAACCCATGGTGCTGCACAACAGCTCAGGCTGCCCTTAGAAGCAAACAGACATTTTCAGCTACGTACAAAAACAGCATAGGAGGGGAAAAAAAATCATGTTTTGGGGTAGTTATTCTCTACAGAAAACAGGTGCCCTGATCCTGCACCCATGGCTGAGTTCAGCAGGAGCAAAGGAGTTATGCTGGAAGCTTGTGCTGACAGAGGCGCTGGGGATCTGGCTTGCAGACCTGCCTTTGCAAAGGGTCAAGACAATCTCACTTAGGGCACAACTCTGTTAGTTTTGTTCTCTTTTTTTTTTCTTTTTTTTTTAATATAAAAAAAAAAAGGAGAGCATTGGCTCTTTTCTGGAAATGATACTCTGCTCTGTGTGAGAAATGAGAGCAAGTCAGTCTAAAGGGAAAGGGTGCATTGCCTGAATAATACCAAGGTCTGCACTGTGTGGCCCAATTTTGTTTTTACATATGTAAGGTGACTTCTAAAAGCACAGTTTTATTTTACAAACCTCTCCTTCCATTGTTAACCATTCATAGCTGCCACCTACTTAACATAGCTTATTTTAATATTACATGGTATCTTATTTTTAAACCCATGTTCTCCTATATGCCATGTGTGTTAGCATGTTGGTTGCACAGTGTCTGAAAGCTGAAGATGAATTCAGATAGATTTCACAGAGCTCTTGCATTGTATTTCACAGAATATTCTGAGTTTGAAGGGACCCACAAGGATTATCGAGTCCAACTCTTACGTGAATGGCCTGTACAGGGATTGAACCTGCAATCTTGGTTTTATTAGCACCACGCACAATAATAAATACTAACAAAAAGAAATAATCTTTTTAGCAGAAAAAAGATAATTACTAAGCAGGATGCATACTGCTCTGAAAAGGATTTTTTAATGCTAAAGCCAGTCCCCATATGCCCCTTATTCAGTGGGATGTGTTCTTTCAGCCTTGATGGTGGGCTGGGAGGTGTCCTTGGCTGGGGCATTAGCATTCCTGGGAAGTGCCCCGCTGAGTAGGATGAGGGTTTTCAAGAAGAGGCAGCCAGGGCTTGAGTCAGAGCACAGCAGTGTCGGAGTGAATCTTCCGGGGATGCTGGGATGTGAAGCGCTCCTGGGTTTCTTCGACAACATCACGAGTCTTTGTGCCATATTCCCCAGCCTTTCTCCCAGACGTCTACCAGCTACACCCTTCCTCCCCGCCTGCAATTAGCACTTACAGTGTTGCAAAGGGAGATGAGATTCGCTCTCGCCGTCCTCCTTCAGAGCTCGCTCACACCTTCCCCACTGGGTGGGAACATGTGCTGTGGGTTAGGAAATATTCTCATAGTGGAATTACATTTGCAGCAATCCTACCCCCCGCCTCCTGTTTGCTGCTGACTATCAGACTCTGCTGCTTCTCGTGGTGTAGGAGCACGTGAGCACAAGAGCTCAGACACAGCATTTGGTTCAGCAAAGCCTCAAATCTCTGTGACTCTCTTCATTCCCCCTCACCCCCCCGTGAAATTGCATATGCACAAATTGGGCCCAGTTTGTTTCATGCAAGGTAACTGGAGCTGGATAAGTGCCTGCAATTTTGGAAGAGTGGGGTGAGGAGAGAAGTGGGAGTGTATGACCATTGACCTTAATTAGAGGAGATAAAAATGTCGAAACATGATTCCTAAGAAAACCAAGGAAGGCCTCTATTGTCGAGTGTTTCCACATGGATGCCACTGAGAAGAGGTCAAGTGCTTTCTATATTCTTTAAGTAAACAGCAGATTGTGAGTTCACAGTCTGGACTGGATTTGAGCAGCCTCTGTGTTCTGCAAGATCATAATTGAGTCTTATGTACTTAAGATTTGATATCCACTGACATTATTACTTGAGAGTGCCAGGAAATACAGCAGCGATTAAGAGTTATAAAGTTTACAAGTAAAACTATGCCTGATGTCACATATGGCTCACCCTGTACTAGAATCATCCTGCTCTAAAAAAGCAGCAATAAGGGATTCTTGTGAAAAAGAGTCTCTGCTGTTGGCTTTCTGTGATAAAGACATGTCTCCTCACATCTTCATTGTCACATAAAAAATGCACAAAGCCTGTAAAATTAAATCTGCTAAATGAGCAATGGGTTATATGTCAGGAATAGAGTGCTCTGAATCAGGCAGCTTATTTACATACTACTGGGAAGAATATCAAGCCAAGTTAAAATGTTATGCATAAAATTCTTCTGTTCTTTGCAGCTATCCAGACTGAAGGTTAAGGACACTGAATGTGGTGGGTTTGTCCCAAAACGAGCTCCATTTCCTTACCTGAAGGTGGGACGACACCGAAATCAGAATTTACAGCTGTATTTCATATCTGCAGGTTCAGCTCTGGTGTCACTGGCAGCAGTTATGGGATAACCAGGTAGCAGCTCTCGTCTCAGGTGCTCAGCATCTCTTCCATACCCTGGAGAGACCTGGCCCTTACTAAAGGTCTTGTTTACAGACAGGGAAACTGAGTCAAAGAGCATTGATCCAAGTCCACAGAAATCAGTGGCAGACCATCCAGAGCCCCAGCAGATCTAATAACTTCTCCAGCTATTACGAGCAGGAAGAAAGGGACGGAGTGTTGTTAGGGGCATAATTGGAAACAGATGGATCACTGGAAATTTTCTGTCCCTTCAGTGGACTTCACATGAGGATTTCAAATAGTTGGTACCCAAATTATTTAAGGTGTATATTGCTGGGAGGGGGGAATGAGCCATGCAACTTGGAAGCTCAGTCTCAAAGACTCCTTTTGGAAGTGAAACTGTAAAGCTTTATATGCACCTGAAGCAAAAAGTCTCTCTCTCTCTCTGCATCTGCCTGTGAAAAGGAAAAAAGAAAGAGCAGCCCATTTGTGGATGTTTTCTTGCCGTAATTCTGGATTTGAAATATCTGTCTTTGATTAAAGTGGGAAATGCAATTGCACAAGTCATTAATTATTACTGATAAACCGAAGTAGTGATGGAGCCAAATAAAAATCTCCTGCCACTACAGTGGATTTCTGATAAAAAGACAGACCTGGGCGCCTGCAGCCTATTTGCATTTCCCTTTTTTGGTGAAATATATGCCTGAACTTCTGGCTCTCCAAACCTCCCTTGTCCTCGGAGTACATGCTGTCTATAGGTATGGATCAAGAGACGTGAACTTTATCTACAGCGATGGCAAAAAGCAGCTTTCAGTGACTGTCACACGTGACCAGCCCCAATTATGGCTCCTTCCTCATGACATCAGTATGCAATGGAGGATCTCACTTTTTTTTTTGCCAGAGGCAAGTGAATACATTATCCAGCAGCGAGGCGTGGGGCAGGCGGCTGCGTAACTCTGGGGTGATTTGGATTCCACGCTCGCGTGGGGGTGTGAGCCAACCTCAGAAGTCATTTTCACTGATGCTGACACATAAGGCTTCCCTCAGAGACCTGTCTATCAAACTGCAACATGCTATGCAGAAAAATTAGATTACTCATGCTACAATAAAGAAGGAGAAGATGACAATGATGAAAAAAAAGGAAGGACTTATAAATATCACAGCTATTTATTAAATGAATAAAAATCCCGATGACGGGGAAAATATCCTAGAGACTTTTTTTTTTATTTGTTTTACCTCTTGCAACCCATTTCAAGGAGAGCTAGTTGGAAAGACCCTATTAATTCAGATAGTGCCTCTGGAAAAACCACCACTTCATCATGATTGTCACATTACTGTACTTGTGAAATATCATCTTAAATAGTCATTACGATTTTGCTGCTGGTTTTGCTGCAGTCAGCAGCAGGATTTCCTTTGGTTTTGGTAAGAGGAGGATCAGGTCCCTCTTTCTCTCTCTCTCTCTCTCTCTCTCTCTCTCTCTCTCTCTCTCTCTCTCTCTCTCTCTCTCTCTGAATTGCAAATGAGTTGTTCACGTGTCAGCTCAGTAACCAGGCAAAGTTCACGGTGCTCAGTTCAAAGCAATGAGATGAAGCTCAAGGCATTTCCCTCACAGTATTTGCCGAGTTCCTCAGGTCTACAAAAGTGTTAGAGTGGTTTAATACAAAATCCATAAGACAAACATTATGCAGCTATGTGTGAACCCCTGTCCAATAAAATCTATTTTTTTCTTTTTTTTTGAGAAAAATACAAAGTAAGTAAAATACTTAGTAAAGAAAAGAAAAGGCTACATGAAGCTTAGTAAAATCCTATAAATCAGGATGCTGGACAACTTCAGGAAGGGCAATTTAAAATAAATCTGCAGAAGAACACACACACAGGCACACAGTCCATAGCTGGAAATGGATCTGGACAAGTGCTGAGGTTTGGACATCCCAGACAGCACGGCAGGACTGGTTTTACAATATCAGATAATGGAAAGGTTTGGCCAAACACTGATTTTTCTTCTACAGTAATAACAAACCTGTACTGGGGCTTCTGCAGTATTTTCTCCTTGAGTTATTATTCCCCAGGAATGCTATTTAGGAAGGCTAATTGAGAGTTTCAGCTTCACCTGCCCTGAATCATCTTATGGCTGCATCACTCACAGCTGCGAATTCTGTTTTACCTATTATTATCATTTTTTAAGGAGCCAGTTGTTGTGTGTTGGCTTGAACTTGTGAACCAGCTCCAGCCATTTCCTAGTGGGTTTACTTTCTTTTCTTCAGTCTCTCTTCCAAATACTTCTTCCCAGAGATAAGTTTTGGTTCCCATCCAAACCCAAAGAGGAGAACCATAAGCTGTCCTGTGGTCCTGCCTCTTGCACAGCCTCAGTGGGGCTCGTGGCCTGTGGATCAGAGGAAAGAATAGATGCAGGTTTGCCTTTTCCTGCTGATTTTCCAATGGTGTGACACTCATCAATGGATCAACCCCACTGCAGCCTTCACTCTGCTGAGGAGTTTTTTGGGGCTTTGGCTTCTTAATATAGACAGGCAATTTCAGTGTGACCACACAGAGGGGAAGTACATGGAATTATAGGTCTCTTTAAAATTGTCAGGAGCAAATATGATCAGATCTGGTTCTTGATCTCATTACTGTCTAAAAGATTTGGCTGGCATTTTTAAATGCCATGATTTATGTTCCTCACCTTAACACGGCCCTCAGTGGTGTAAACCGAGTACCTCTATTATTCTCCAGGGCAACTCTAAAGAATCCAATTGGAGAATTTCCACAACACTGTGTCTATAAGAAAATATTAACATGGATTAAGACAAGTTGATAGATTTTAAACCAGGCTATGCAATGAGAACCAGCGAGAATAAATCAAATAACTTTGCCTAACTGCAGAAAGTGTTTGTAAAGCCCTGTAAGGTTTCCATTTCCTAAAGCCACCTGCCATCTCAAATGCCCCTAATCAGTCACAGATGCTGGATACCAACCTGCTAACCCTACGGCTTTGAGAGAAAATATTGCACTTTGTAAACTCATTCTTGGGTATTTCCTTAATTTTTCTTAAACTAAACTTTCATCCCTTATTTTCCACTTAAATGTAATGAGTTAAATCAACTCTGACATTTTGCCCTGCTTACCCTTACAGTTCTGTTTAGCTGCTTTCCTACCTACTTCTTGAAAAACCAGAAGACCTCAGGTTTGGGTTTTTTTGGGCCTTTTTTTGATCATTATAGTATTTTTTTTTCACTCCACATGTCATGATCGCCCCCCTTGGTGTTGAGCAGTCTTATTAAATACAGAATTTTGGCTGTTTGTCTAATCCACTGCTGATGGAAAAATGAGTGTTTTTCTGTTCTTATGTTTATCTCCATGATGATGTACCAAACACTGAGGTTTTCTGAAGTACTGTGGAAACATTTTTTAACTCCAAAAATAATTATATAAAAAAACCCCCAAAACCTGACCAATAAAAGTCTAATCTTGAAGAAATAAGAGGCATTTTAGAGGCTTCATCCAGCACACATTGGAATCAAAATATGGAATTTCACAGATTAGGGAAGGTACCAAAACAGGCCCTGGTGCCAAATAGCATTAGAGGCTGTTCACCTGTACTGGTACCTCAAGCAGAACGGGGGGTTGTCTTTATTCCACTTTAGCTCGTGAGGACAGGCTGGGAGTGGGACTTGTAGTGAAGGTAGGAAGCAGACTGGATTTTATTAGTCTTCCATCATCTTTAAGAGACCCCTAAACAGATCAGGTTTCAGCCTCTCCCTCCACTCCTGTGTCAACCGTTGGTTCTGTTTTTGCTGGAGGATAAGTTTCATTATATTAATAAGCAACACAAGTGGTTCCAATTGTGGAAGAACCACTCTGAGCTGTCAGAAATGATCAGAGGAGAAGTTTCAGCCTTTCCATGATCACAGCCTCTTCTTCTGGTGCCTCAACTCAGCACTTCCCCAATGCACTTCACATTTTTAGCAGCCATGACAACAATAAAAGGTACCTTTACATTTCAGCAAGGGTAGAGTATTTCAAGGAACTTTATTCCCTGTTCATGGCAGTACATCAGTGCTTGGAAACTAGACCCTAATGGGAATAATTGGGCTAACATCCAATCTACTGGCTGGGAGACTGGATCTGGACATGCACTTAAATGAAGCTATACATCTTCAGTCTCCTACTGCAGTCAAATTCCAAACACAAACATCTTTAATCATGCCACTAAACCAGTATGTTTGTATTTCTTATTACTGATGAAGAGATACTGAGAAAAACTCACAACAAAATTCTCCAAAAGTTGGATCCCTATCTGAAAGTGATCCATTAGTGTTTACCAGCACCAGCAGTAATGCTCAGGAATTGTCTCCCTCACATCATCGACTTGAAGGAAAGGATTTTAGGTAGACAAAGCAATTAAGAATTCCTACCAGGATGGAAATATTACTAGATTAATTGTGCAGACAGAAATACGAAGCACAGAAAGTTTTAAATTCATCTGAGTTCAACAAACCGGCCAGACAAGAGAGGAAGGGTCTGATGCTCAACTCCGTGCTCCAACCAGTGGCGGAAAAACAGGAACAGGAACACATCACTCCTCATGCTGAGCCACCTGAAGCTGCTGGGATTTGTGCAGGAGCACATCTCCACCAGCACCCACCCCCCAGGTTGCAGGACCGGGATTTCGATTCACGGATTTACCACCAAAGGACTGAGAATCACTTCCTCCTGACAGGTTCCCCCACCGCCTTGGGAGGAACTGAGAAAGGTTTAGTTTTCAAATTAGACTCACCCAGAACTAGTCACTGAAATGTCATCTGTATGATGGAACAAAAAAAAAAAAAAGGGGGGGACAGAAATGTGAAAGGAAATCTTTGTAGCCAGGACTACCTGACTCTCCCGCAGTAGGAGACGCAGGAATACTGTTTCATGTCATGGAGATGTAGTTAAAATGCAGACGGCATATCCTTGTTCTCAGAATCTGAGAGGTGTGGCTTGTGCATGTGGACAAGCCATCGTTCCTCCCTTTGATCTATCACTTGATGTAGAGGAAGGCTTTTATGTGTTAGTCCCATATAATGGATAATTTAGTCTGAAGCCATTATGAAAAGTATTACATTTTGGGTACATATGCTTCAATTATTCTTGAAAGTACACAGAAATATTTTCTGACATGCACACAGGTTTCAAGTAAAAAAATAAAAAAAGTCGAAACAAACCCAGAGTTTTTGTTTACCATCCAAGCAAATTTGTTCTTCTGAGGCAAGTTTACATGTATTTTAAATGAATTTTGCCATTTTGTGATTTTTTTTTAAGGTAGATGATAAACAATATATTTGAATATAATAGGGAAAATGTCAGAGCCATCATTCATTAAAATTACCAGTGGTCAAAGAATCATAGAATCATAGACTGGCTTGGGTTGGAAGAGACCTTAAAAATCATATAGTTCCAACCCCCTGCCAGGGACACCTTCCATTAGACCAAGTTGCTCCACGCCCTGTCCAACCTGCCTTGAACACTTCCAGAGATGAGGCATCCACAACTTCTCTGGACAACCTGTGCCAGTGCTTCACCACCCTCACAGGAAAGAATTTCTTAGTTATCTAACCTAATTCTGCCCTCTGGCATTTTAAAGCCATTCTCCAAACCTATCACCTTTTTACAAACAGAGTTGGACAGAGGAAGGCCTGACAGAGTTACCCATGATCTGCTGACATGAGACATTTTGACAGTGAGCAGAGCTGGAGTATCCCCTTCTCCCTTAGGAATAGTCTGTACTGGCAGGGCATTTTAAGAAGGGTTTTTGAAAGAGGAGGATCTCTGTGTTTGCTTTCTTCCCCAAACATGCTTGCAATGACAGATCCTGGAGATGGTGACAGCTGGACACCAGTCAGAGGTGAATGCTGACAGCAGTGTCACTGATGGCCTCCTGCAGGTCACTGTGCCTTTGTGCCTCAGTTTCCCCATTTCTAAATGAAGCATCCTCATAAAAGATTGGTTTTTCAATCAGGAAAATTATCTTAGCATTTAATTGGATTCCTTCTACTGAAGAAATGGTGCCTGTGGTCCTCACACAGTTAAAAGGATCAAGCCGAGTTGTGGGCTTGATCTCACACCAAGAGACTGTCTGGGTAGAAGTTGTGGCCATGTAAGATCTCTGAACTGATTGTCTAAACCTGGAGCTGTAGCATTGCTATTTCTAATTTAACTAGAGAGAGAATATTGTAGCTTGGAGGTCCTTGGAGCAGGGGACACTATAATGATACATGCCGCTGGTCACTTCATCCCTGCTGTCATCACTGGCCCTCTCACCTTCCCTGTCTGCTGTCCTGGAGGAGGTTGGACCCTGGGACCCACAAGGCTGTGACCAGAGACTCTTCCAAACCTGATCTCCTGAAGAGGACTGGAAGAGCTGAACAGACCTGTCTGCACCATCCAACCCTCACTGCCCCGGGCAGGGGTTGGTTACACAAGGCGGTTCAATCGAAGCTGTCAGCCCCAGGTGCTTCCTGAGGCCTGACTCTAATCTGTGCACTGCACAAGGAAGCCCTTTTCCACACATCACCTGAGCTGAGCCACATCTGCAGTGCCCAGGCTGAGCACTGACCCAGCCTGAAAAGCAGCCAAATGTACCCCAGATGAAAGGCCTCAAATGACAGGGTACAGAGTGCTGAGGCTTCTTCTGCAGACATCTTGCTGGTTGTTTTAAGGTCTTCTGCCTCTAAGTGGCACCATGCTGGGTGATTGAACACCTGCTAGAATCTGTTCTACCTTTTATTGTAATGATTTCTTACAGAGCTCTGACTTTCCAAACTCTGAACTTTCAAGAGTACTGCCTGAATGTCAGAGCCCTCTTGTCAGAGCCTTCTGGAGTGATGGGCCCAGAACTACAAAATCCCTTTGGAAAGCCACAGCTCTTAAACTATCACTGGGAAAGTCTGAACTTGAGTTTTTAGAGAAGGCTGTCACATCCCTGGGATGAGAGGGATTCAAAACACAGACAGGCAGAGCTTCTGCTGGTGTGAACTGCCAGAAGGTTACACTGAATTGTCCCTGTCCATGACTTGGTTTAGGGGTTTGTATTTGCTTAAAATAATTAGGGCCAGACTGTCTCATATGCAACATCTGCTCAGAAAGCAGGAAACAATTTGGGAGGAGGACAGAGGCTGTCCTGGAATGGATGTGTCCAACCTACACACACACAAACACACACACACACACACACACACACTCAGTCTGGGAGTCCTGAAACTGCTGGAGCAAACTGTACTCCTCAAACCAGGCATTCAGCAAGAGAAATGTTGTACTTTTTAAACCAGAGGAACATAATGCCCTCTCAGTGCCATAATGGGCTCATCATGCTAAAATATTCGGATATTCAACCATCTACCGTGAAATCTGCCTTTGCTTTGCTACCTTATGAAACTCACACATTTTGCAGAGTTTGAGGCTGTTTGCCCTCCTTCAAAATGCAGTGATATTGTCCTGCCCCTACCTCATAAAACACAATCCCCAGTCCAAACTGCACAGCTCACAGCAACAATGACCAAGAGGACTAGAAAAGAGTACACCAAAAGGAAAGTTTTTCTGTATTTGAGGGAAGGTTGTCAAGATAGTAATATAGTATAGTGAGTAGTGAACACTAGGAGATTTATGTGCCAATTCTGTGTATGATTTATTTAGATGAATTGCTCTGTATCAATATGTAAAAATCCAATAAATATAACTCCCTATACAAAGGGTTGTTCCAGTCCAATGTTACAGTGGAGAGTTTTGGCAGAAAGTCAGGATGTGCATTAAAAACACACTTTTTGAGAAGTCTAATAAATAAAAGCTCTGAAATATAGTTTCCCACTGAGAAAGGCATTTTAAATCATTTTGATAAAGAACTTAAATTAGGCCTTAAAAGGAGGGGGAAGCTAGGTCCCTGTAACTAATTATTTATAGCTATTTTGAATATAAGAGTCGAAGAAAGCTGGTCTCCATCCCCCATTTTCTACCACAATAAATGGGAAAGAAAAAGCCATTCTCTGCTCTCTCCTCCAACCAAATTAAAAGTGTTGAGGGGGGGAGAAACAGAATCAAAATGGGGAACATGCGCTTGAACAACAAACTTCAGAAGTCCTGAAAAAAATCCTACACATTTTCTGCCAAAATCAAAGATGTGAGCAGGAGATGAGCTTTCAGTTCTCCTCTACCTTACTCAAGAGAGCTAGGTTGTTAACTCACTGTAGCACCCCAAAGAGGGAATATACTGTATTTGTTAAACAGCAGCGGGAATGTTTTTAGAAGTGAGTAAACATCTGAATAGCTTCAGTCTTCCTGAAAGTCAAAGCAATTTAGAGGCTGCACAGCAGTTGAAACTGCTGGGGACTTCAGCTTCTAAGTCACTTTGGTGCTTCTGAGTATGTTACCCCAAAAGTGTAGCTGACATTCTGCATGTGTGGAGCACCCACGGGCCCTGCCCTGGAGGATTTATGGTTTGGGGACCTGCTACCACTCACAGCAAAACTAGTGGGGTTTGAAGAAGTGTTGGTGTGAGAGTGTCTGTGGCTGGATCCTGTGCTGGATCTCACTCCAAGCAAAGTGAGTCCAGTTTGTAAGGCAGGAGGCTCAGCATGGGATGGCTGAGGGATGAGAGACCCATGCTCAAAAGCACAGTGCCTGTGCTGAAGATTCCTGCTGTTATGGTTGTACATATCAGGCTTCCTACTGAGGTTACCGAGTTATTAATAATCTCTGACAGACATCCAGAATTCCCCTCCCTATTCTCAGCAGATGCTTCATCTCATACTCCTTTCTGCTGCCAGGCATGGGCATCTCTCTGCAGAAGGAGCCCTTCATTCTCTGCTCCATTGGGAATGCTTCCCTCTGAGCTTAAGCTCATCCCTCTCTTTAAATCTGACCTTCACACCTGTTTCATTGAAGGACTCAATGAGGTTTTCTACAGAACTTGCAGAACCAGGAGGTCTCTAAGAGGTGGCACTTTGATAAAGAAGAAAAATATGTGCCTTAGAAATTAAGAGAGGCACTTTTGATCCAGAGTTTAGCAGAGGTGGCTTGAGCCTACATTTGCCTAGCTGTGTGAGCATTACTTCATGGGACACAAACACACCTTTCATTGATGAGGACCAGTCACATACCAAAGTATTTTAGTGTCTTCCAAGACCCACTTCCACACCAGATGAGTCTGCTCAGACTCTGCTGGCTTCCAGCCCTGATGAACACCACCAGACACGTCCTCTAAGGTCAGAAATGGCAGAAGAGCTCAACCATGAAGCATCAGTGCCCAGTTTTTACATCCAAAGCCAACACAGAAACATGTGGCCAGGTTTTTAAAAGGACTCAACAGCTTGAGGGCTTTGTTGAATGTCTGTCTGTAAACAATGGGATCTGCAGGAGGCAGCTCTGGAAATCTGGCCCAGGCTCAAAAAGCTGGCCATGGGCTCCACTGAAAATATTGTCCTATATGATCCCGGGAGAAAGAGAGAGACAGAGGCTGATAGCACAAAAAGCAAAAGTGTTCAGCTGCAACAACAGACAGCAGGACTTTGCTACCAGCTCAAAGTGGATTTCAGATTTCTCCCAACCCACCAAAAATAAAAGTTCCCGAACAGTCTGAAAGCCCAAAAAATAAGACAAAAAAAGAAGTGGAAATTTGAATTTAAATTGAAACTTAAGCATTAAAAAACTTAAAAAAAAAATTTGTTGCTGTCATGAAAACTTAAAGTCAGGCTTCTGACATTTTAAACTTAATAACCAAAACCATCAGCCATAATGATTTCTCCATCTGATTCAGCATTAATATTCAGACAAATGCCAGGGGCTGTCACTTCCCATATTAAGGCAATCCACATTCGTTTGCATCCAGAACACCTATGGATGTTGTTTGTCTAATGAAAAAACTGTAGTTTTTAAGCTGAAATGAAAGAAAGGAAAGAGGTAGAATAAGGCAGCTGAGTGTCTTTGGAAAACCATCAAAATGCATTTTCTTTTAAATGCCTGAAAGGGATCTGATTATTGAGGGATCCTTTCCTTTTCACTTCATTATCGTTGCATTTTGAGTGCTGGGTTATCTAATTACTGGTCTAGAATTGGGAACTTCATTTCCATGCATGAAGGTGTAAGGACTGGCTTGTCTGGCTCAGCAGTCAGTACTCAAAGAGCTGTAAAGAGCAGAGTCAGGAAGACTGCGGCACAAGAGGAAATCCTCAGTAGAATTCAAGTGCTTTACGTCTGTCATAAACACACTTCCCGATCAAATTAAAGGAATTTCTTTTAACTCTATTCACAGTCTCCAAATATTCCGCTCAACGAGCTGCCTGAGATCTTAGTCATTCTAAGAAATGAATCATATTCCCCTTGTCATCTGGCTGTTCTCTGCTGACTGCTAATTCATGGTATATTGATTTTAAGACTCTGTTAACACATTATATTTTCATGCTAAGCCAGGAAAGCTTTTCTTGCTGAAAAATTATGCCCCATCCTCGTTCCTCACAGTATTCTGTTTTGTTCCTCCTCCGTTATTTAGAATGATTGATCAACACAAATTAATCAGCTTTAAATGATCCAGGGAATTGTTCCACGCTATTGTACCACCTACATTGTTTTCTACCAGTATTAACACCACAGCATGATTTCTGCATATTAGACTCGTGTGTTTGCCTATTGATGTAAGATTTTAAGAGTCCAAATAATAGTTGGGGTAACACGCTGGGGTCCAGTAGGATTGTGTTACAGAGATTTTGGAAATCGATTGCTCACAGAAATAATTTGCTGGAAGAATCTAAGACAAAAGATCGTTAGAATTATATTAATATTTTTTATCATTCATTCAAAACAGGTCAAGACTTTTAAAAACACCTGTGAATATCTATGCTGCTACAGCTGGTGATTAAAATTTATAATGAATTAGATAATAAATATTTTGTTTGCTTAATTTCAAATGTCATTAGCACTGAGGTCTCTCATTGGACTAGTACAAAACTGCTGTTGGCAAAAATCTAAGTACAAAACACAAAGGCTTCATGTTTCAGATGCTTATAAAACTTAATTCTCCTGAGCAACACCACTAATTTGGCTTAAAGATTATACATAAATATTTTTGGCATGTAATGAGACCACAACTTTGCTTTTATTTAAATGTTTCCAACAGGCATAAGATCTTTGTAATTTCAAAATAAAGTAGTTTCACTTAAACAGAAGTTATTTAAACTTTCAATAAATTTGCAATTCTTCGAGAACTTTTCTATTCTTGCCAAAATTTTCGAGAAACAAGAACAAAAATTATTTAATTTCATAAAAATGGATATATAAGTGTATTTCCCCCCTCTATTCAAACTTTAATGCATTATTCTGCAAAAGTATTTTGGTAGGTTTTCTTGACTTGCAGACACTTGGTATATCCAGTGCTGGCTGCAAATATAGTGCAGGTGACATCAATTTTGCTTCTTAGTATTTCTCAGAGGAAATACATTCATAAAACATACCTTTCTAGTACAGATGATCATTTTATATAAGAAGTTTCTTAGTAGCAAAAAAGTTAGAGTAGGAACTGGAACTCTGTTGATGAACTGTATCAAGCACAAAGCTATTTAAGACTAAAGAACCACAAGAAAGGATCCAGTCATTAGCACACAAATAAAAGTGCAATTTAGATTTAAATGTATAATTAAAAGTATATACACATACTCATGTTTTTAAAACTCGTCATATGTTGAATATATATACTTCACCTGCTCTGGTGGGGAAGAAACAACATACAAATATAAATGTAAGGCTTGTTCTGTGTGGTATGAGACACATGAAAGGTAAGTTTGAGTCCAGGAATGATAAAGTATGTCTGGGATCTAAATGAAGCTGTACCAGAGACCCCCCCCCTAAATTATAGGTTTGGGGAGATTTTTATTTTGTATCACAGGATTTTTTTGTATCACACACTGGATGCAAAATCCATTTGCATGGATACATGAAGTATATAAAAGAAAAAAATAGCAATCATAATTTATCAGTAATAAGTACAATCAAGCAACATCCAACATGAAAATGGAGGAAGCTGAGAAAATAAACCTACTTATATAGTGTATTATGTAAGTAACACATAATACATAAAAACTCCAATTTAGGTTTTACCCAGTAATGTAAATGGTAACATAAACCTACTATTGAGGGTAGTTTACTCTACAATTTTGGCTGAGAAATATGCTGATGGGTAACTCAGCCTTACCATTAAGCTGCAGTTTATTAAACATTTTGTATCTGAGACATGAATAGAGTGGAGGATTAAATTAGAGGATCACTTACTGCTAAGACTAACACTTCAGTCAATGCAAGATTTTGTCCATTCAACACACCTTACAAAGAACAGACCCAATTCTGCTTTCAATTACTGGGGTGCAACTTTGACTGAAGTCAACAGATGTTGCACCTCAGTAACTGTTAGCAGGGCTGCACACTGAATAAAAGCCTGGGAGAAAAACTCTCTGATGGAAACATTTTTGATGGAAACCTGATTTTTCAAATAAAGGAAAGTTTAGTGAACAGTGTGTCTCACAGAAAAAAAAAACCCTTATTTTTATCAAATACTTTACTGCTGAAAACTTGAACCATTTAGTTTTCCTTTTTTTTTTTTTTTTTTAATCATAGGTTAGGACTGTTTTTGACGAAAGAAGTCTAATAATTTGACAATGGAACAAAACTATCTATGGATTGAAAAGACAAAGCCATACTGAGAGTGCCAAGAAATGGAGATAGGAAGTGAAGTGAGGGGATGAAAAGCTGGTATCCGTCTGAAAGCTTCTCATGAATAGTCAGTTTAATATTTTAGTTCCTTAGACAGAGGGATCAGATCTAGAGAGGTCCATGGCTTTCAACATGGTGGTGTGCAAGGAATTAATTAACAGGAATGAACTGAAGCACGGTCTGGGCATTTTCAGGTGGTGGGTTTGTTGCCTTGTCACCAACAAAACAGTGGCTGACAGAAAGAAACTACAGTAGTATTTCAGTTCTCATACACTGGACAAAACACAGGGATAGGGCTCCAAAAGGGAGGGAAATTAAGCCTCCATAAATTGAGCAATTTCCCAGGGTGTAAATCCAAGCAGGGGTTTCAGGAAGCAGAACGTGTGAAATAAGACAGGTGTCTGTCCCTGGCCGAGGCAGTCTGGAAGTGTTTAGTGCATACCATAAGGATTGCCTTGCCTACTTCAGAGCTGCTGGGAGAGAAGCAAGTATCCTGAGAGAAAACCAGAGGAAAAACAACTGCTTTGCTCACAACAGCACAGAACCTCCTGGAAGGTCAGCTCGGTGCTTTGGGCCATAAAGGAGAAACATGAGTGAGACCATAAACTTCACTTTCATGGGGAGTCCAGAGAGTCCTGTGAAGTCAACAGGACTATTTTGAGGATGAAGAATCACTCACATCAAATAAAAAATTCAGGATTGGGTCATAAAGCATGGAAAATATATTGCATCATGAAATGCAAGTCAGCACTGCAATGATACAGCCATTACTCATGTGTATGCTGGACATCTCTGCTCCAGGAACAAACCTAATCTTCCATGCTTGGGAAGGATTATTGGAAACAGAACCCCTACTGTGGATAGCTGGGGCTGGACTTTGACAGCTCAGCTCCTTTCCAGCTAAGAGATCTGGGAAGTAATTTGGGATAGCTCTGTGGCCAGGCTCCCATGAGTCTCTCCACTGGATCAACGTGCCATGGCATCATCTACTTGGGCCGTGGCAGGTGCTGTGTGATGAGGCCAAGTGCTCGTTCTGGTGGACAGGAGGAAGATAGCACAGAGTCCTAGACCAAAAAGGACTTTTAGTGTGCCAGGAATGGTACATTAAGATATTTAATGCCCAAGGCTGGACAGTGAATCAAGAGCTTTACTCTAGAGGACTCATTTTTATTAGTTACATATTAAGATTTCTGGGAGAAAGGAACATTTTTGTTAATTTCTACTCCTCTCATATCCAAAAGCCTCAGAGAAGAGATCCCCTAATGTTTTAGTCATTGTGAAATATGTATAAAAAGAATGGCCACTGCACAGACCTTGCCTGCTATTTTTAAGGCAGGGTACTGAAGCGAGGGTGGGTTAGACAGACTGTGAAAGGGGGGAGGAAGGGAAGGAGAAAGGTTAAATAGCAGTAGGAAACACGGCTAGAAAGGCCTATTTGCACAACTGATGGTTCTGAGCCGTTAGATTATGCTGACAGTGTATTAATCATATGTTACAGCCATATGCACACACACTGATAAATTTATATTTGTCTGCCTATAAATGAACATTAGATGTAAATATATGTAAATTATTGACTATTTTGCATCATGTTAATAGGATAAATATTTTAAATATTTTAAATATAAAAATCTTTTCACATTACAACATCAGAAGAAATTACTAAAATACGAATGCGAGAGATGAGCTCGTGGCCTGCACTGACTCCAAAGATTCGGCCTGAAATCCCAGACTGTCCACAGACTTTTTCTGAAACTTAGCAAAAGCTAAGATTCTTAAAATATTCCTGTCTCTTTTTTCCATTACTTTCCTACTTTCTATTTTTCGGTTTGCCATGTGCTGCCCTGATGACACTGCCTCCGGGAGGGAGCGTTTGGCCAATTTCCTTGACAGCGCTGAAAAGTCCCCTCGCATCCACCTCTCCCGTCCTGTTGCTCCAACTCCTGCACTGCTCACTATGGATGAATTCCTGCAGTGTTTCCTCTAACCACCTCTCATATCCCTCGTCGGGGGCTTGTGTGCTCAGCTTACATCCAGTCTCATCAGGATGTCTTTTTGATTTAAGTCCTTGTCTTCTCCCCACGAGGCCTAATACCTCATCTGTTACCCACTGCTGGTTTCTGCATTGTTTCTTTATCCCAGGAATATTGTGTGCTGTGTCTGGGCTGACATCTTCTCCCTCACACCGTGGCTCATTTGGTCCCTTTTTAGTCCTGGCATGCTGATAGCACCTCAAACTGGCTGTAAATTTCTGCTCTGGAGCTGTCACTGATACATCCTGGGATAAACTTATTGCATGGAAACAGCTTTTGCTTTGTGATGTGTTCTGTATTTGTTTGTGTGTTTTTATGGGACATAACGTGACTATTAGAGGCCAGGAGACAAGTAAGGGAAGAGAAGTGATGTGTAGCAGGAATTTGTTGGCATATGGTGAGAAACAATCAGTTTTGTTCAGAGAAGAGAGTGTTGGTGGAAACGTCCTGTCAGTGACTCCAAGGCAAATGGATTCAGCCTCCACCTCAAGATGAAGTTTGTCCTTTCTCTTATTACACTCTTCCATCTCCTCTATCTCCTATTTTCCCCTGTATTCTTTATGGATACTTTACTCTGCTTCCCTAGTAGCCAATTAATAAAAATCACCGCAACAGAAGCAGAACTGGCTGACATAACAGAGATGCTGGAGAGACAGCTAATGTATCTGCACAAATACCGGCCTTGATCTCACAGAGATGTCTGCATGAAGTCAGGGAAAGATTCCAGTGCATAAAGTTAAGTGTGTGTGTCAGTCTTTGGCAGGCTGAGACCTTGAAACCTGCTCAGACATCATGACTGGGTACAGACATAAACTTGACACTTGCAATGTTTCAATGTTAGCTTTGACAAAATGTGATACTCAGGGGGTTGTTTTAAAAATAAATACAAACCATTTCCCTATTAGTTCTATTACCCATTCAAATGGGCTTGGAAGGTAGCCTTTTTGGTTCTGATACTTTCCTAGGAAAGAAAGGCTTAAGTTAAAGGAGAAATTTTGAAAGAAAGTTGGTCTGTTGTTAGTCATATTGAGCCTTTAGGACCAACAGGTGGAATTATACAGATAGATATGGAATGAATGGAAGAATGGAGAAAGAAGATGTCCCAAGAAGATTTTCAAGGGCATTCGAGTGGCATTTCCCTGACTTAAAAATGCATCAAAAAATGAAGAGTGGAACTTTACAACAGCAGCACATCCCCATGTTTTCTAGGACAAGGTTACTGCTAGCTGGCTTGGGGAGAAAATGCTTCCCCAAAGCACAGATCACTATTTTTTACTGTCATTATCAAAGCTCTTTGGAGCCAGAGCACTGGGTCACATCAGGCAAGGCTGTGCTGTGGCCTTCCTCTATATATTCCCCTTTACTTTACATCCAAACAGTGCATTTTTTTTCTATATACATGCAAGTTGTGTTATTTGGAAGGAGCAAACACAGGCTCTAAATCTGGTACTTCAATTTACATATTTTTGGGATGCCCTGCTCCAAATTTATTTGGTAGTAATGATGCCATGTCAAGTCTACTCAAAATTTAGCAGAAATTTTCAAATCCTAAGCACTGGGAAGAACCAAGCAGAAATAACCTAACAGTTTCCATGAGAGCATTTCTATTCCTTTTCTTCATGTACTTCAGATTTAAAGGTTCTGGTCATACACACAGATGTGCACACATCCATTACATATTAATATGCTTGGATTTTAGTCCAAGATGTAAACTCATTTATCTTAAATACTATTGTACTCTAACTATTCTGTACATGTTTGGTTTTCTTTTCAACTCTTCAAGGATGTTGCTAGTGATACCAATCTTAATATAAAAACTTTGAGAAGGAGCACAGACTAATGTCATTTCTACCAGACTAATATCATAATGTCACACCAATGTGAGAGAGGGGAACACCTTGCAACAGAAGAGAAAACCTTTTGTAACCTGTGGATTGAGTGAGAATGAAAACTAAAACAAGCCTCTTGGATTTCTGCCTATCAATAAGCAAAATACTTCTCTGAACAGTTTTGCCGTGAACATTTGTGACCATGAAAACGTTTCAGTGATTCATAGTGAAGAGCAAATGAATCTCAGAGCTGCAATCTATTCAGAGGCAATTAAATACCATCCAGAGGATTCACAGACTTAGTTATTCACTGGCACTACATGGAGAGGGTATCTGTGACTCCACTGTAGTACCCTGCACTCTGCTGAAACAGCACTTGCTCCACCTTGGTTGTGTTCAGCTTGGTTTTTCTGCAGCTTTTGTGTTTCTTGACTTTCTGGTTACTATGGTGAGTGACTCTCACAGGAGTGCACAGGAAGGATGTTTAGCACACGAGTAAAGCCAACAGCCAAAAATGGTAATGGGACAGTGTGGGTTACCAGCAGGTTCTTCTGCTTTGCTGTGTGTGTGGGAAGGGTAAGAGAGAGCTGGCAGCTAATCCAGCACTGTGTTCATGAGGGACAAGTGTACATCTCTTGTCCCAGCACTTCAGCTCAGTCATGGCTCTTATTTTGTGACTGATGGAGGAGAGACTGGCACCCACAACACAGGCAGCCTTGGATACTGCTGCTGGAATCTGTGCCTGTGGCATCAAAGAAGTCTTCATGTCTTTGTAGGCACAGCCTCTTTTTGGTACCATGTTCACAGCTGGTGGGGAAGGATTTGGAAGAGTGATTGGATCCGTGGATCACTGTTCTTTGAGATCCAGGATATCAAGACAGCATAACTCAGCCTTGGATCTGTGCAAGTGCTGGCTACATGGAGTTAATAAAGTTGTGACCTACCCTTGTCCATCTTCATTCACCTGCACGTTCTGATCAATAATGCATATTGCTTTTTGCCTTCTCCTCCCATGTGAGAGGCAAAGCCAATAGAAGACCATCACCACAGGCACATTTATGTTTGCTGATGACGCAGAAGTCAGGAGGCTTGTCTGCCCTTCTGCAACCTTACCCTTGGATAAGGCCCCCCTGTTCCTGCTGCTGAGTTCCATTCCCAGATGAAGATTGTTTAAGTCTTAGAGCAGTGAGTGTCTTCAAGATGGGAGCAAATTAGGAGACATGTCAAAAGAACAACTACAACAGGAACTCTTAAATGCCAGGTCTGAAATCATTCTGGCAAATTGTCAGTGTGCTTATATTTCTGCCTCACTCCCCCAAGTTTGGTGATGGATGGCCACTGATAGGAATAAGTTGGAACTCATGATTTGGCACCCGAGCCCAGCATTAACTAAATCACCCCCCTGCTGCCACAAGAAAAAGCATTGGTTCTGATCCAGTTTAAGAATTTAAAGGAACTACAACAGAAAAAATAAATGCAGCACTGATTTCTAGCTTGAAGGAAGATGTTAGGATATAGCACAGAATGTCAGGAGACTGCCCTTCCAACTGCAGACAGCCAGCAGTGCTTTCTGTCTCGCTAAGGTGCACTAAAAATCCGCCTCAAACAGATATTCATGGGATTTTATTTTTGGCAAGTTCTGTGTATTGAGGTATCCAAAATAGTTGAATGCACTGGCTTCTCAGTGAGATATTTAACGGGTTGAGCATTTGTATTATTCTTCCATGAGGCTGCCTTTGCACTGTGTTTTATAGATCAGCAGACCAGCAGAGATGAGGTAAGTTGCTAAAGAGCACATGGCAGGCAGGTGGCAGAACAGGAACTATCGCTTGGAAATGCCTCTTGCTCTTCTGTCTGCTGAGGAGTCAGACAACGCTGACCCGTGTGAATGTAATGAGGAAGGGAGCGAGGGAGAGAGAGCACAAGAACTTCTCTCCTTTTATCACACCTTTGCATGCCCACGAGGGCCCTGACCCCTCCTACGCCGAGCCCTCTGCAAGGGGGCAGGTTCAGGAAGGATCAGGGTGAAATGTGAACTCACTATTTATCACTCAGAGAGGTCAGACTGAGAGTCTGGGCGTGAGGCAGAAGCAGCTTGGATTTCTTCCAAGGGCTGGAGTAGCTGCAGTGGTATGTGCTGCCCAGGATTTTCCAGGGCAGATTCTGATTCAGCTCTAAGTCTTATTAGAGGCTCTGCCTGAAATTTCTTTCATTCTCATCCGTTCAGCTGAGGGCACTCAGGGCATCCTGACCACTAAGCAATATCCCTTTGGATGCTGCAATTCTTGTAACTCAGGGCCTGCAACAAGGCATTTCTGCAGCCAGTGGAAACTGTGTGGCTCTGCTGACACAGGTTTATAGCTCTGTAGGATCTGGCCTCATATTTTGACTGTCACACACACACACAGCACAAGCAGCACTGCTCTTCCCTATTTTCATCATCACCAAGAAGATTTTGTTTAGGACTGTGGTTTACAAAGATCTTATTATAGAGAAATGAAAAGAAAACTCATCTAAAATCTGGTTACATTGAAAAATTCCAGCTGTCTTGCAATTCAATGCAGCTGTGCTATCTAGTATCTTTTTCTCTTCCTTTTGCATCTCTTTATAGAACATTAGCTCCTATAGAAAAATGCATTTTTTTTTTTTAAACATGGTGATTTTTTTTTCCCCTTCCCTTCCCTCTTCATTATTTGCTGGCTGTTATTTCCACCAATGAAACCGACAGACTCTGACAAGGAAAACGCAAAGATATTTTGAGACAGAGGAACAGCAATGAGGAAAAAAATAGCATTCATGAAGAGTTTCTACTGGCAATCTCTTGTCCGTGATTTTTTTTTCTCATACAAACTGTAATATGACGATATTATGCAACTGCCTTCACATATTAGAATCATTATGAGCCGTAGTTTTGTGATATCATACAGCAGGTGCTAAGAACAGTTTTTGCTTTTTCCCCAAAGCGACTACAAAATTACTTACAATTTCATTATAGAACAATCAACACTTTGTGGGGAGAAGTTTGTGTTATTTTGTGATTGTGTTAGCAAGGAAAAAAAAATAAATCTATCTTTCTGGGGAGTTTGCAGCATTCTCTGGGTGAAAACCAAACTGAATTAATTTGTAGCCAAATGCCTACGTCCTTAGCCAGGCAAAACTCTGATGGAACTGGAAGGACTTCAATCCTCACTCAGTTCTGTGCTTTCTCTTGCAGGGGTCTGTGCATCTCACCTGAGGATTGAATATGCACAGCTCTGGGCAAAATTTAGTCCTAGAGCCAAGACTGAAAGGGCCCCTGCAAGAGAAGGTCTTATATTTACACCACCTTTAGAATAAAACCAAAGCCAAAGCATTAATCAAAAAAGTTTCAGCCCATGTGGGGTGAGGCAGGTTCACAACCAGGCAGATGTGAAGTCCAGCCAGAGCCTTCTGAGAGCCACCAGCCACTTCCAAGCAACACACGTCTTTTATCTTCTCTCTGGAGAAACTCCAGGGCTTAGGAAAGCCTCACCTCTGGCCAGCTCAAGTTACTCCAACAGGAGTAATTCCAGATGATTTCTGCTCCCAGAGGAAGAGAGAGCCACAGCCCAAGGTCTGCAGGTCTCAGCGCAAGGAAGACCAGCGAGTTTACACTGAGTTCCATTTCCTTCCCAGAATTCCCCACCAGTCTCCAATGCCCACATGGCAGCTGGACTGCCCAGAACTCCCTTATATCCATTAGAAATAGGACAGAGATTTCATTACCAGTTTTCAGTCAGGGAATTGCAGAACTATGGTGGAAATCTGCAAGCTCCAGTCCCTCGCCCCTTCAGTTTAAAACCCCAAAGACTGCAACTCCTTTCCTCCAAAAAGGTCATGCTGTTCTCCTATCCATCCCAAAATGTAATTAAAATACTAAAAAGAACTTTTCCACAAAAAACCCCCAAGAGGTGTATATTGGGTTGTATTTTCTATTCCCAGAAGATACCTTTTGCTTTTATTTCATGAACGCTTATTACCAAACATTCCCTTTCAGAACTGAAAATATTTAAAATAGCTCTCTCTCTGTTAAGGATATATGGCAGAACTGCAGGAAAAATCTATACAGAAAAAAACATAAAAATCCAGTGAGGCAGGGTAACCAAATGATAACCAAATAGCTGGAACACTTTCCCCCCAGTGTGAACTCCTAAAGTGCAAATTACAACATTCAAAGCTCCAGCAACTCAGAGCAGCTTTTGTTACATCTGAAAACAGAGATACAGATCAATTATACTCAAGAGAAAATACCTTAACATCATTCCTTGAAGGAATACCTCTTTGAGTGAGACATACCACGCTTTCAGCAGGGGTGTTTTAAATACCAGTCACAGTCGATCGTGGTTTCACTGCTGCAGGAAAACACTGGGATAATATTGTTTCCCAGCCTTGGTGTTACATTAAATCTGAAGCAGGGCCCTCGATAGCTGCTTTAGCCAGGAGTTTCCAGGCAGAGACGCTTTAGATCTGGCTCATTGCAGCTACAAAGCCAAAGCACACAACAAGCCAGCCAGGTGGTCTGTGCTCACCGGGCCAGGGGCTCTCCGTGGGTATGGTGATGCTACTCCACGAAGAATTGATTTGAGGATCCCTCCACGTCTGAGGGACTTCCTAGAGATTTCCAGCTGTCGCCACAGTGAACAGCTGGGGACAACAGGATGCCTACTCAGCACAACCTCATGCCATGGTGATTGCTGACTCTCAAACTGGTGACCCTGGAGAACGGGGTGCCCTAAAACAAACCCCACAGCCAAAGCACTGAGATACCACGTGTGAGATCATTGCAATTTGTAGTTGCTCCATCACCCCCATCCACAGCAGAACTGAAATCAAACCAGTTACACTGATGGAATAGTCCAGTACCAAATCAGTTGACACGAGAAAATGTTTCCCGGTCCTAAGTACAAAATCCATCGTTCTGCACCTCATCTCACCCGAGGAGTGATGTCCTCCTCCGGCCAGGTCCGGTCCCAGCACCCACCCTGCGGAATTAGGGATCCCCTCGCTCCCCGAGCCGATTCCCACGCTTTTTGTAGGGCGAATAAACACGGGTTTTTAAACGGTTTGATCCTCGGGCTAAGGACTGAGCTCAGGTACCGGAACCATAAGGAGCCAGGCGGTGACAAACACACTCCTTGAGCGGGGAGAACGAGCCAAACGTATGTGCGGGCAGGCGACACGCCCGCGACATCCCCCGCGACATCCCCCGCGACATCCCCCGACAGCGCGGCCCCGCTTCGTGCCCGCGCCGCGGCGCGCCGCCGGTAGATGGCGCTGTCGCACCGCGGAGGGCGGCGCGGCCCCGCTGCCCCCGCGCTCCCGCCGCGCCGGGGCCCCGGAGGCCGCGGGTTCGGGGCCCGCCCCCGCCCCGCCGCCGAGCGCGGGCACCGCCGAGCCACCGCCGCAATTAACGCTGCCCGTCCGCGGGGCTCTTACAGCGCTTGGATCACCTTTCTTTTTTTAAAAAAAAAAAAAAAAAGAAATTACCATGAAAGCCTGTGCTGCCGCAACCCCCCAGCAACTCCCGGGAATTCCTGCGCGGAGATGAATATGGATGAAAATCTATATTACCCCAGGCACCGACTTAGCGCAGGATGTTTATGAAATATTCCTGGAATGTAGTTTATTTACAAATCAAGTTATCCACTTATGAGAGGTACTTAAAACATTGATGTGGTTAGTGGGCAGTTATTATTATTACTTATCCCTTGTTACGCTCCAGGTGCTCCGCGCGGTACAAGCCACGCATGGAAGGACTCGGTCCCTCCTGCCAAGAACCTACAACGGAGAGGCCTAGTCCAAAGTCTGGGGAAGTTTTCCCTGAAATCAGGTTGTCGCTGACGATAAGATGCCTGTGGAAACCGAGGAGGGAATAAAAGCTCTAAGGATTTTATTTTTTTATTTTTTTTTTCCCCATTGGGTTTGTTTATTTGTTAGCTGTAATTCCTCGGAATACTCGCTGGATCAAAGTTCATTTCAAGCAATTTTGATCACGAAATAACCAGATCAGAAGCTGCTTTTCTTCCCTTCTTACGTATCTGCATCAGAGGCTTTTTCCTCCCGCCTTTGAGCACCAGGCAGCAGAGATCATGTACCCAGCCCTAACAAAACCCAGTTTCACACCATTAAAGGGAGGATAAATTGGAACCCTCGCTAAGGACTAGACAAGCTTCAAAAGAATATTTTTAGCAAACTCCCGAGTCCTAACAATTTGTAAAATGAGAAAAATTCCTTAGCAGTCTCCGAGCTGTATTCCAGCACATGAAGCTCGCTCTCTGTGCACTGGCATTGCACAGTATGCAAATATATTTTGCATTCCCTATGTTTGTCTGCACATGCTTTCAGTAAGGGCACACGAAAGCATCATCCCTTTCTCATAGAGAAAGCCATAACTATGGTAACAAGATGTCAGCTGCTGTAAAATGCTGCGGTTGCATTTTTATGTATATATATATATATATATTTTTAAATGGTGACTTTACATCCACTTTCCCATACATATGTTAAGGTTTTGCATCTGTAGCAAACCTGTGTTCCCTGAACTGGGTTTTAGAGCAGGAGAAACTTCATGGCTGGTAATCTGTGTGGTGGTGTCCTTGCCGAGCAAAGCCGGTCCTGTCATGCCAGACACGGAACTGAGCGCGCCGCAACTTTAGGGCAGAGGGGAGCAGCTCTTTTCATGGGGGAGAATCTCTCTAACTCATCAAAAGAGGGACAGACGTTGCCTGTACAGAGTTTAAAATCACAGCAAGAACTTGTTACCCTTTTGGAACCTCTCTCTGGACGGGGTCTGTGTCCCCTGCCGGTGCAGAGGGAATCTCACAGCCCCTTCCCTTTTAACTGCCTCTCCATCCTGGAGGAGCAGAGGGAATTCTGTGTGTTAGACAGGGTTGTCCTTTGTTTGTTGATTTGTCCCCCTCCCCGTTCTGTTTTAAGCAGGTATTTCAAACAGAAACCACCTAATACAAACACCATCTTCACAGGAAAAACACTGTTAAACTACCCAACATAAAATCTGCGGCGCCTTCACTGTGTGTATTTTGTGTACGACACCATTTATGTTTCCGTGCCGTTTTATTTTACAAAATCAGCCCTAAATAACCTCATCCTGCCTATTAAGATTAGATTGCTTTTCACGTAAAAGCGGTGGAATATATGCAGACAGTGGTTGAGTCTTTGTTACTACGTGTCATGCTATTCCCCATCAAATGTTTAAACTCTTTTCTCAGGTAATTTTGAATTTTGCAAGTGCTCGGCTGTATTGGAGCAGCACAGGGACAGCAGAGTCACTGTCAGTAATGAGCTCCCACCATCCAATCCTGAATTAGGTCCTTGCCCACCAAGTTACAGAGTTTTTCCCTGCATTATTTTTTCTTCATGAATATTGATTAAGAACATAACTTGATAGTGAAGAGTAAAAAAAAAAGGGAAAAAAAGCGATTTTAGAAGGTATAGTGGGAAAATTATTTCAGAGTGAGTAAGTTGGCTAAACCTGACCAAAACCAAAAAAACCCTGAACCTCTGAAATTCAAAGGCAAATATTCTGTCCTCAGCTCACCCCTTTACAGTCAGTTATCACAGCCCATGTCACACTGTTTAGAGAGTCACGTTCTTTGCAGGCTGTTGTACTGTGTAAATATGAAGCAGGGTAGAAGAGCCATCATCCTTCTCCCTAAATTCCCTAAACTGCAGGGAGTTTAAAGACGGACCTTTAGCAGCACTTTAAGCCCTTTGAATATAAAATTTGGCCTTTCTCTCTCCAATAAAAACTGAAAAGATAAAGCCCTTCAAAAGCTTCCTTGGATGTTTTAAAGAAGTCCATCAAGCAGAAAAACATTAAATGCTGATGGGATGGGTATATTTAAAAAAAAAATAAAAAAATTCTAAACTTACATGCTTTCCTTTCGGGAGGAGCTGGCAGGAAGGACTGGTAGGATTTTTGGTCTCTGTTATGGACTATGTCAGATGACATGGTCTCTTGTGGTTTTAAAATTTATGAATTTAGGAATTGCTCCGGTTACCTATGAAGTCATTGTCCCTCCAAGTTCAGGGAGGTAAAAATGAAGTAAAATTAAAAGCTTTTAGAAAAAAAATACCCTTTACTTGGTACTTATTTGAGTGCTAAGTGTCACAGTTCTGTGCCTATATACATATACGTATGAAAGATTGTTTTAAATGGGGCTTTTTAATGTTACAGATTCCTCTCCTTAGACTATTACATAAGTGATCTCTCGAAAGCTGATTTTACATGTGAAAGCTGACACAGCACGGCATGCTCAGAGAAGCTGGAAGCATGCATGCTAAACCTGTGTACTCACACATTTGGATTTTTTTTTTTAGGGCTCTTTAGCAAAAATAGCTCATATTTACAGTGAAATAAATCGCCTGCCTTTAATGGTCACTTTTGCAAAGCATCTGCTGAAAAGCTTTCGTCCACATGCTGCACCTGCTAAAATCAGATTAAAGAACAGCCAAAGCCGTTTTCTAAAGGGTCCATGTCTGGGGGGAGGATGGAGAATTAGAAAAGGAGCCACAATCAGGATAACTTTTAAAAAAAGTATTTTTTACTTTTAAAATAGGAAAGTGAAAAGGTAAGTCTCTTTTTTTTTTTTTTCCTCACATGAAACAAGTACCTAAAAAAAGACTGTGATAAAAAAACTTTGTGGCCAAATTAAAACTATTACCATACCTAGCAATCCTCCAGTGGTTGGGGAATATTCTGCAATGAATGTATCTTTGCATTCTACTAATCTTTCAGGGCAGAAATAGATCACCTCAGTTCAAAGAATAGGTGTTTCAAGGATGTTATTGGGAAAATGCTGAATTTTAATAAATTAGGTTGCTAGTTACTAATTCGGTGTTTGAATATTAGGGGAAAGATGCTTGGCTCTCAGTTTTCGTCCTTTTTGAAGGGTAGAAATGAAAAGAAATAAAGCCCTGACGGACAGAATGTTTGTTTGGGTAATTACTAACAAAGCCAGCTGTGATGTACCTAAAAAGGACAGATCAAATCTCATTTTGGATTTAAATACTACATCTGCTTTCAATATTTTTGGTCATTTCAGGTCTCTGGGCAAAGTTATTTAATGCCGTCGTTTGTTGTGTAACACCAATGTATTCTGTGATACCAGGAGTTCTGCCAGTTCAAAGGAGATGGCCCTATGGAGCATCTTTTTGATGTCATGGCTTTTGCTAGAGGCTTTTGTTTAAAGCTTCCCACACACTGTCTTGTCTCTCTCCCGCTCTCTCTCTCCTGCTCACGTGTGTGAAACAGCAAAGTAATTTGCAATATAAATTACAAAATCAACTGTTGAGTTTACAAATTGAATATGCATGAAAATATTGCATAATATTACCACCTTCCTCAGCCTAATAAAGGTAAATATGTCTGAAATTTGTGTTGGTGAAAGAGTGGATATTTATATACTGTAGATATTAATTACAGTTGGGCTAATTTAAAGTTTCTGTTATTAATTCCTTTATAGTTTCACTGTCATTGGGATTAACTGCAGCCACCTACAAGCACAACTGTTTGGTAATATTCTTAATTACACTGAGGAGACATTCTTCTTACAGTTAAAACTGTGCTTTAACAAGCGCCTTCCAGTCTCTTTTGTTTATTCAAAATAAATATTAGCCCAGGAAAAAAAAAAAAAGAAAAAGAAAGCGACCAACACTCTGAGAATAAAAATGGACCATAGGGATTCAGACTAGCAATGATTTTGGTGAGTGCTTAATTTCTTGTTTGGTTGAAAAAAGACTGGATTGGCTATTGACAGGTCCCTATCAATAGGCAGACCCCAGAGGTCTGGCTATTTGCACATGGCCTGATTGACTTGTCCTTAATAGACATATAATTGTTGACAAATACCTTCCAATAGACTGTGGCAGGCATGGCCAGGCAGACAAAAGAAGCTTCCCTACGACAGAGCCGGAGCAGAGCGATCTGGGAGACGTGGCACCCTAACGGGGAAATAACCGGCGTCCCCGAAGAACCTTCTAGAGTCAAACCTGTAAAATCAACCCTGTTCTCCTCCCCTGCTGACTGACAGCCAACTCAGACAAAAAAAGCAGCATTGTCCAAAGGCCATGTGAGATCCAGTCAGGGTGTCCCTTCTTCCAGACAACTTCAAAATGCATCTTACTCGTAACACGCAGCTTAACCACAACAGTAAAACCTCTGCACCGAGCCCTGTCCTTTCCCTGGAGCCTGTGGCTTTCAAAAAACACAACCAGAATTTTTCCTATTATTGTTTGCTCTCTCTCAGGTATTTTGTCCTTAAACATCTACCCCAGCTGTTATCAGGGACACGATCCCAGGGTAGGTGGCCCTTCTGCTGTTCTTAAGCCCTAATATTTCCACTAGCTCATTAAATAATGCTAAAAAATGAATTTTTACAGGCAGAAAAGCCGAGTGCAGTGGCTGGAGGTGCGTGGTTCTGAAGCACTCCAGTCTCCATTGATTCTTGCAGCCATTGTGGGTGGTTGGTGCCTCTGAAAACAAGATTCAGAAATGGATGCTTAGGGTCAGCCACCCGTTTGTGAAAATTTTGGCTGACTTTCCAAGGCACCTCAGGAAATCGGCGGTGGAGCCTGCAGTCTAAATCTAAAGATCTGGGTCTAAACACAGCCTCATTTTGTGCACTGCCTTCACACACACACAATTCTAAATGAGAGACTTAAATAATACATTTACTGTGCTATTATTTTTTGTGTTAAATAACAGCACAGAAAAGAGAAGGAAGAGGTGTAGGCAAAGGAGAAAAAAAAAAGATAATAAACTGCATTTATCTGTCCTCAAGATAATAGTTCTATATTAGATATGTTGGGGCATTAATTACATGGATTTTTTGAATGTTTAGTACATTATAGGCATTGCAATACTTGTCACAAGACAAAAGGCCATTGAAATGATGCAGTACAGCCTTAGGCAGCCATAAAAGAACAAATTGTTCAAGTTTGTGCATCAGTGCGAGATCCAAAGAACCCTGGCTCCAAGAAAAATACCAGTGAAATTTAGAGATGTACCTACTCTGTGGATTTACCCAGAAGTGGGATAAAGCCTGGACTCTGGCCTTTCAGTCCCTGGCTTGGTGTGCCTGCCTTCTCCTGTCAGTAGCAAGCTAGGAAATCACTCCTGAAAGTTTGCCTTGCAGGATTTCTTCCCTTGGTCATTTTGGATTTACTAACATCTTCCCCCCTGGGATATGGTGCCTGTCAGGTAGAGGTAACACCCTGACTCTGTAGCATAAGTGACTCGCAGAGGGAAGACAGGGAGGAGGGGGAGGAGGGTCAGGAAATGCACTCCTTAAATCTCTAAGCTAATGTCTTCAGCCTCCCACCTCTAAGCTCCCCCACCTCTTTCCTCTCAAACTCATAAAAACAAGCATTAAAAAAGGGGAGAGAGAGAGCAAAAAAAAACCAAACAATCCAGTGCAGACCGTGATCACAGAGGCAAGCAAAGTAGGTTACAAATTAGTGTGACACCATCAAGGTGACACTGTAGACAACCTCTGACACCCGACACAAAGCTGAATGCCTGGTGCCAAAAAGACCTTGAGCCTTGTCTTTGATTCTTATTGATCAAATACATAGATTAAATACAGTATCAGATGACAAGGCTAAAGCCTGGGATTCTGCGTACAGCGAAGACCCTCAGACATGAAAGAACAGATAGACAACAGAGATAGAGAGGCAGAGAGAGAGAGAATAATTGTGTTGTGAATAAACAGATGTAGGCTGAGGCCGGCAATTCTACTGGGCAGATGGGCAGGGCTTTTTGTGCTTACTGCACTCCTTACAGGCCGTGAAATCCAAATGTCAATAATATTAGGAGTAAGGGGCAACGCTTTTAACAGCATTTTTGCAACCCCCAAACATTCCTGAGCATGTGCATCCTGTGACCAGCTGCTCCAAAATGGTGAGCGCGCCTGTGCGTGTGCGCGTGTGTATGTCCGTTAATTCAGAATTACTCCAATTACGAGCTTTTGATGCTCCAAACCCCTCTTCCTAACCCAAAAGAGATGGAGAGCCCTCGGCCTGTCCAATCAGATCATTTTCCCTCCCGCCTGCAGCAGATGTAAGCAATTTACTTTTTTATTTCTGCATATTCAGTGCGAGCGGAGCTGTTGGTGACTTCTCACCCCGGAGCCTGCAGGATTCTAACCCTATCAAATTAAAGCATTTTGCTCACTTATTCCCAAGCGCTCTGCTGGTGCTTAGCAGGCCTCCCGCTGCATAGCAATGGCGGGCATTCGTGTCCGCTCATACCCCGAGCCTAATCAGAGATTATTAAGGAAAATATACAGTGCTTTAATTTGATGAGACTGGTTATAGGTACTGCAGTTAAAGGTCACACTCTTACGTGTATCTCCCTCAGTCACTGTAATATTTTCCTCCCGCTCGACAATCCTCAGCTCCAAACAATAGGCCAAGAAGACACGTTTATTTTTGTCACGCTGTGATGAGCTCAATAGGGACAAAAATGAATTATTTAAAGTTCGCATAAACAAACAACCCCGGGCCAGGTTCCCCTCGGCCCCCTCGCCCCCTCTGCGTTTTTGTGCACGTGTGTGCATGCACACGCTTGGTCTCTCTCTTGCCTTTAAAGAACATGCAATAAAATCTTTCCTCGGCTGGAAAGCAAAGCCATTTAGATGTCAGGCCCAGACACACTGGTAGCCAGTGGCCACTGCCTGCTGTTGGGTGAGACCCTGCCCATTCAAGCCCTGCAGAAGCGCTTGGGGTATGTCCCAGCTTCAGGTGCCTGGAAAGGTCTTTTCGGCTTCTTTGGCTCTGAAAGCTTTCCCTGCCTGGTAGGAGGTAATGGAGCTATCCAGAGCGAAAGAAAACACACACAAGGCCTGATACAGCAGGCTCCAAGCTTTCCCACTGCCACAGTGGGAACTGAAGGGGTTCAGCTCAGCCCTGTGCAATTCAAAGGTTGAGGGAGCGAGGGAAGTGCATCAACTCCAACGTGCCCGTCGGTGCCACAGTAATCAGCTCATGGCCTTGTCTAAATCCACACAGCTTCTAGCAGAGGCTCTGCGGCTGCGGGAGGAGGGGGAGGGAAGGGATACAACAATTTTCTTCTTCTGTCAGCCTTAACTCTGCTGCCATTCGTTAAAAATAGTAAGGTGTTTAGGTTCTTGTAAGAGCTGCGTGGTGGGGAGGGAAAGAGTGAGCCAGTGAGACAGGTGGGTTAATTCTAATCTCCTTTCAAGCCTAATGGTTTGAGCATATGTGTCCATGCAGCAGACCAACAGCAGGCTTATTTACCTCCAGAATTTACATGAGAATTGCTTTATGCAGCTGTATGTAAAAATTCAAACCACACAGTGTCACTGTATCACACAGGTCAATCCAAAGCCCAGTGGCATTATAGCAAGAGACAAAAGCCTCACCACTTCACCAGGGTGTCCTTTTGGACTGAAAGTTGTTCTATTAAAAATGAAAACCAACAAAACCAAAAAATAGGAGCCTATTTCCACTGCTACTCTGCTTCCAGATTCCCAAAACGCTGCCAAAATTATGAAGACCTGGAGCCTGAGCCTGCTTTTACCCCTCTCAGCAGGCTCAGGGAGGACGGCAAAGGATGTCAGGATTGGGCCAGCTTCATTTTGTGTCTGTGAATAATCCCGTTAGCTGATCCCCAGGCATAGACTTTTTATATACACATTACTGATGGGCACAGGCAGAAGAGTTCACGGGGGTGCAGTTTCAGTATTTATCCTAAACAGAGGCAGACAGGCTCAGGCTGCTTGGGATGCTACAGGCATCCTGGGCCGTCTGGTAAATTGCTTGTGATTGCCTGGTTGTTGGTTTGTTTTTCTCCCCCCAGTTTGAAGGGTCTGTGATGTCTCTAGAAAAGCCACAGCTTTATGTGCTGCGGAAATACCCATTTCTTCAGAGAAATGGGGAGTCCTGTATGGCAGAATAAATCTGGATGTTGCAAAATCATCTTAATCATATGCTGCTATACTGATAGTATCCCACCTTTTGCTATTCTGCTTAGGACCCCTAATTCTACCTGCTTCTCAAGTAATCTAGTAAGCTTTGACTGGCAAATTTGACTGATATTTCATGTCAGATTCTGCATTAGCAATCTCTGCACTGGTATCTCCTCAAAAAACGCAGAAGTATATCAAGGGCCAAAAAGTTACCTGCACATTTTTTAAACTTCATAAAAACTTTTTCTGTGGAGGTTTGGGACAGTTCTTATTTTAGTCTGAACCAATTATTCAGCCTTAATACCTGGACCCTGGTATGCTTCTGTCTTTGATCAGAAAGAACTTGCCTGAAGGCCAGCTCAAGAGAGGTTCAAAGTCAAATGCTTTGATTTAAACCACTCTGCTCCCATCCATGAAAGAAGATGAGAAGAAGCTCTCTGGTATAAGACACGGATAAGTGCAATGCAGCCTGTCACATGCAGTATTACAATGCAAAGCATATGAAAAGCGATGTTTCGGGGAGCAGAGGGCTTCAAACACAAATCACCCTAACAATCTGGTGGTTCTGGCAGTGGTAAAACACCCTAGGGATCACAGCAAAATTCTCTAGCCTGTGAGAAAAACTCCACATACTCTACAGTAATGCAAGAAATAGAGATCTCAGCATGACCAAGGACCAAGACTCAGATGTTTGTGGTCTGAGAGCCCCTGGAACACGGAGGATGGGACGCTGCTGGCCAATTCCAGTTCTCTGAACAGTTCTTTCCTTGAGGCATTCTGCTACATCCCTCCAAATAACCATTTAGCAACAAGGATCTTTCCAGAATTTATAAGACTTGGAGCAAGCTAGAGACTCCCGCTCTAGTATTTCAGCCCTGCCTCTATTGCCTGCCATGTAAAGGGAACAGGACTCAGGCCCAGAAATCACCCTGGGTTCTGCACAAAGAAAGGAAGCACAGTCTTCTGATGGCAACAGAATTATTCTCCTTTCCTGCTTTCCTCGAGTACCTGATGAGTATCTCAGTCTTTGAACCCCCAGATGCTCAAAAAGAAAAAAACTCTCCTCGGGCTTCACACAGGAAATGAAATGCAGGAAACACAGTATCAAAATACAGCCTTCCACTGACAGTGTCACCATTTTATTGCTCGGGTTGTAATCACTCTTCGGGGGGTGATCATTTCCCCACCTTGTGCAGCAACATGGCAGGCACTGCCTGGGAATGTGGGGACATGAGTTTCCCCCTTGCCATTCAGAACTTTGCTTTGTTGACAAGAATAGAGGGAATAAAAAGGAGGAGAGCTTTTTCAGATATCTTTTTTGCACTTCTGGTGAATGAAAGTAACTTTTCTTTAACTATCAGTGCTGTGGCAAATACATTTAGCCACTGTATCCTGCTGGGTCTTTTCACTGGGGGAGGTTTTGATGGCAGAGCCCTTCTTTCCTCCACTGATTGGTACCTTAGACATTTTTATGTCTTCTTCTTTTCATTAATTTGCCCTTATCTATCCTTTCTGGTGCACTGGTAATTTAAAAAGGAGAAGCCCAGAATTCACTGTAGCATAAGACAACTCTATTAAAGCAAAACAGATTTGATTTTTGCCTTGGAATGGGACCTGGGGCCTCTTTGGAGTGAGTTCTCCAAACCCCATCCTCACAACAGAACCAGAGATTTCAACAAGACTGCTCTGGTGTGTGAGCTGTGCTGGTCAAGATGTCCTTTCAAGAGGTACCCTGATGGGGAATTGGAAAACAACCACAGTGACATGTTCCAGGGCTGCTACATCAGCACCCCTTGTGGTATCCCTGCTCCACACCGTTCTCACCACAAGCCAGCTTGGCATAAGCAAAGGAGACAAGGGAAGTGTTTCTAATACTGAAAGAACTCAGGCTGCAAAAAGGGAAGAGTTGGAAGGCAAGGCTTTAAAACTCTTCCTTTCCCCCCATCAAAAATCTGCATAAGGGAATCATGATTTAGAGATGATGTTTTCCTCATTCTGACTATCAAAACATACTCCTTTTCAGGCTCTGTAGAGGCCTGTTATAAATGTATAATCCCACACAGCAAAAGGAAATCAAAACCAACATGCAAAAAGCACACTGGGGCTGAGGAGATGCAGTGCAAGAGATCAAACCATCAGAGAAGTAAAACACAGGGGAGGATAAACAAGAGGAGGGAAGAGATGGCACAAGAGAAAGAGAATAATTAACAAACAGCATATGCTATAAGGAACAGGAGACTTCAACTCATAAAAGCAAACACTGGGCTGTCTTGTCTGCTTGCACAGTAATTCTGGAGGTTTTTAGATGAGAATGATGAGAAACTAATTTCCAAGGTGCACCTCAGATGTTTGGTGCACGACACTGAGGAAGACCACAGCTTGCTGCCATCAAAGAAATGCATCTTCCAAGAGGTGAAATTAAACTTTAATGCAACCTACCCTGTTAAACTATCCTGCCTGGCCAGCAAGGTGCTCATCTGCTTATCAAATGCAGGTTCTGGGAATGCTGCTCACTGTGCTGCTTCACATAAACCACGGCTTGCTGAACTCCACATGCTGGTCCCACAGATACTAGAAATGCTCCAGGTAAAATACAGAGAGAAGTCTGACACAGCTTGAAATCTGTCCAGGTGAAAGGCACCGTTTGAAACCAGGGTGGAAGGAAGAAGAGCTGTTTCTGAGTTCAGAAGTTCCTGCCATGTTCTCTCTTAAGGAAGGATCTCTGATTTTTTGGTATCCTGTCAGCCTCCACTTTCACAAATAAGCAAATACTATGTCAGTGCTGCTCCCAATATATGTAGAGGGCACCTTTTCTAGCCACTGCTTTTGTAAAAAAGAGGGGTTTTGACTTCCATGGTATGACTTTCTCCCAGAGAGAGACAAATCCACATGGACGTGACAAGAGAGTTCTTAAAACGCCTCCAAGAGCTACAGGCCAGAAAGGGAAGAAAAAGAAGAGTCAGAGAACCTTTAGGACACATCAAGGTCCATTAAATGTCATGGTGAGTTTATGGAGCTCTGGTCACTTGTGTTTCTTGCTGCAAAGCCTAATGTAATGTATGTGTGTGATATTTTCTTCTACACTTAGAGGCCAGAAGAAGCCAGAATTTTGATTGTGCCACGAAATTTTGGGATTCAGACAGGGATTTGTAGTTCATAAGGATACCATGAAAGAGAGATGAGAGAAACAGGAACCTCAGAAAAGCCTGTTGGATTTTGGAAAGGAAACGAACTGATCAGAACATGATTTAAGTGAATGGAAAGAGAACAAGGGAGGAAGGGATGAAAATCACTATGGGGGAAAGGATGGGTTGAGAGTGCAGGAAGTTTCACAAGCCTAAATGAACGTCTTCCTTTTATTACCTCTGAAGAGTGGCAATGTGATCACTAACTGAGAACAAACACATGAAATTGCACATCCAGTAGCCACTGTCAGTAGTTAATAGAGCAGTGAAGTGCTGCACTATAACATAGGGAGGGAACAGCAGTACCTACCCCCTTTGTACCAACTTCTTGTACCTTGTAGTATCATTTTCTTCTTCTTAGAGTAGATAAAGGGGATTTAGGGAAGACCTGTCAGTCAGACCTTAATAGCTTACTAGATTTTAGAACAAATTTGAAGACAGAATCAAAAGGAGTAAAGGGCAGACATTTACTGCGTGGATTTCCTGAAGCAAGACTGTGCCCAGCTACCCTGAGAGTTTTCTTGATAAAAATAATTTTTTAAATTAGAATTCTTAAAACGCATCCAGCCTTCATTAAAGTATTTCAGCAGGTGCCACTTGGGAACTACCCAGTTCACTGGGGGAAAACAGAGACTTAGTCAGAACTCTAAGGTCTGGGTTGGTGACCAGGGAAGGGAAGATGTAATAGGCTGCAGGGGGAAATATAGGGCTGGAGGGAAAACATTAGGGGAGTTCCTCAAAGATCAGTCTGTGGACTGATCTCATTTAATGCTTCATTAATAAACTGGGCACAAAAAGTAAGAGTGTTCAAATGAAATTTGCAGATTGTACAAAGTTGGGAGGCACCATCAACACAAACGAAAATCGCAATATCGTGCAGGAAGAATTGGATGACCTTGGGGACAGAAGTAATAGAAATGGGATGAAATTGAACAGTACAAAATGCAAGGTCATGCACTAAAGGACTAATAATGAGAATTTCTGCTAGAAGCTGTTGGGAATGACAAAGGAAGAGAAAGACCTGGGTTTCCTAGTTGATTACAGGATAAATATGTGCCATAATATAATGCAACTGAAAAGGCAGATGCAATCCTAGGATTCATCACCTGTAATAGTGCTAATAACGAGAGGAAAATATTAATGCTACTACACAAAGCACTGGTGAGACATTATCTGAAATACAGCATAAATTCTAGTTACCCATGCTCAAGAGGGATGCATGCAAATTGGAGCAGAGGGTGCAGAGAGGACTATTACAATGATCAAGGAATTGAAGAGTTTCTGAGAGGAAACTAAAAGACTCTGCTTGTTACGCCTCCCTAAGTGATGGCTTAAAGGGACACAGATACAATTCAGGAATGGAGGTGTCCATACCAGCCATATAAGGAGATATATATATATATATATATATATATATATATATATACACATATATATGTGTAAAGATGACCCAGGAAGACATGGCTATAAAGTAGCTTTGAGTTCAATTAGAAGATGTTTCTAACCACTGGAGTAAAAACTTTCTGAAATGACTTTCCAGTGAGTGTTGTAGAGTGACAAAATCCCTGCCCAAAATACTAAAATTCAGATAGTTTTAAAATATCATCTGATCAGCTTATGAATGCTACAACATTACATGCCATGGTGGTCATGGGGCAGAAAAGTGGATTTGACATTCCAGACACACGTTAGATTTACAAGTAGCCTTTTGTATTATTCCTTTAAGGCCTAGGAAGGTGGGAAGAGACATCACTTTGCCATTCAAAAGGATTACACCAGTAAACGGGAGACTTTACAACATAGGAATCTTTTGGAGATAACAGTTAGTCAGGTTAATGTCTCAAGAAGACAATGAAAAATTTAGTTTGTGTGAATGTCATACCCTGAATTAATTTTAGGGAAAAAAACTACTTTTCTTTTTTTTTTAGCTGAGAAGAACTGTGGATGAAAAATTGATTTTTCCTCATTCTAAGAACCCACTTGCTGCAGTAACACATGCTCTTTGGTTTTCTCTGGAAATACGTCTTGACATCAATAATTTATTAGAAGTCCTAGATGTGGTTGCCTATGACATATATCAGCTCTTGGTGCTCATATAGCCCACTGTAAACAATTCTTATTTTTACAGACTTATTTTCATGAGAAAGGAAATATGAATAAAATGGTGAAACAATCTGGCAGTATCTGGGGCTCAAATCTCTGTGCTTTATATATATATGTATATATGTATATGTATACATACACACCAAACCAAAAGTTTGGTAACATAAAACTCTTGTCTCCCTCACCCAGATCATGATTTTTGCCACAGTTTGTAAGAAATTATGAAGGGCTGTGAAGGAGCCCCTTAAAATAAAGCAGATATTTTTGGTGGCTGGGAGAATGAATATATTGACCCAATGGCTTTCAATGTTGTATCCAACTACAATGTATGGGCTCCACAACTTTATAAAGGCACAGGTTCCCAAAAATTTCCCCACTTAGCACTACAATAAGCCCTAAAAATGGAATAATATAGCAACTGCTACTGAAGTACATTAGCAGGGTACTAATGACATTTTCAATGCTGGGGCAGGGCATGTTCCTTGCTTCCTAATCCTAGATGGAATTTTTCAGGAAATTAGTTTTCTCACTGAAAAAACTAGCTTCAAACTGACCACTGTTATCTGTAAATTCTAGTAAATAAGGCCAAAAAATGCAAAAATATTCAGAAAAGTCTAGACACACACTTTCAACGTTTTTTAACCGTGTACTTTGCTATCTCTCTCCAGACAATATTTTCAGTCCAAATATTGCTGGAACACATTAAAAAAATAACATGAAAACAACCCAAAGATTTTTTTATATAGGTCAAGCAAAATATTTTTGATAACCCAATGCACTTTGGGAGGGAGGATTTTTTTCTTGTACAAAATATCTTTCTTTCCCCCCCCCCGCAAATGTCAGAAATGTCAGCTAAGTCTATTTTCTATTTTTTTTTCTTTAATCTTAGTTACTGGATGAGAAAAATCAGTTATTCAGCTGCTCTAATAGCAACAGTTGGAGGGACAGAAGGGGAGATTTTACACTGCTGGAGTGTGACACCTAAACCGGTCAATGCTGCTTGTGCTTAGCAAGTAGTAATGATGAAATAAATTTTCCCTTGTTTAACTAATGCCTGGAGGATGCCTGTGATAGGAATGATATCAGAGCTTCACAACAAAACTAATGGGGAGTAACACTCTATGTAAAAAATATAGGTGTCTACAAATAGGCACATAAGTATATAAATAGGTAATAGGTATATATAAATGTAGTCAAATGTACATGATGTGAATATACAAATTCCTATCTTGAAATTGTGTTCTTTTATTATGGTCTTGCTGATTTGAAACCTCACCTAAATATTATATTAAGAAATGATTTTTAATTATGAACGTGGCAGGCAGCTACAGTTATTTCTCTCTGCACTGACATGATAACATTACCTCACTGTAAATTCGTGATTCGCTCTCTGAGGTAGCTGGAATGGCTACTGGTGTGTAAATAAGGGAATGTGGGGATGTGCTGTGGAGTGCTGCTGACTGCTTACTGCTGCATGAGAATAACCTCATGCAGTGGAATTCAATTTGCCCATTTACATGGATGTGCCTCGGATGGGAAGTGTCACTGTTCTGCCTTGCCAAGCACTACAGCTCCTGCTATGGAGGCACAATGAAACCAAACAATTAGTTAGAATTATTGCTCTTAAAGAAAACTGATTTGCTTGTCTGTCTTCTAAGAAAAACTCAGTTACCGTATACGATCAACCTTGGCTTGACTGGCAGTGATTTTCCTGGTCTAGTCTGCTGGGAACCTTAAAAGAACACGAGCAATTATAAACCCAAAGTCTTGAGCAATTTGTAGGCATTATCTCAGGATAATTGCCCTGAAATGTTCATGTTGCAAAGCAAAGGTAGATAATTTAAAAATCCATCTTTCTCTGTCTGCACTACGAGTTGGGCGTAACGCTCTTCCCTCCTGCGGGCCTTGTAGCAGTATAATAAAGCTTGGAATTGGTCCTTTGAAAATGCCTATTGCCATCTTTTAGAAAGCAAAGAGGCCAAATCTGAGTTTAACCTTTTCTGGCTTTATTATTTTTATAAAATGAAACCCAAGTCATATTTTCTGGGACAAACAGAGAAGAACCAGAATATTAAAAGTCAAGGGAACAAACCTGCCCTGAGGAGCTCTGCAGAATAACAACCATTGCAAGAAAGCCTTCCTGCTCCCTGGGTAAGATAAGTGCCCCTCAGAAGGAAACACTGGGTCTTGGCCTCCTCATGGCTGCCCATGCACTAACAGAGCTTAATATTTTCTGGGAGTTTTACTTACAAGCTTCCTAAAGTGCTCATAAGTGCTCAGCTCCCTCTCTAAAGCTGGTAAAAACCTCCTGAGAAGTGCTGAACATTTCTCTCTTCTCATGACTCACACAACTGCCTCATCTGTAGGTGGTTTCCTCAGTTCCTTGCCCCCATCCAACTGAGCAGGCAACTGAAATGCATTCATTGCCTGGCTGATTTACAGCAGCTCTCCCCTCCACTGCAAGGAAGGAAGGCTGCTCCTGGCTTACGAGCAAGGCACAGTGATCCCTGAGTTCCTCCTGCACAGAACTAGCAGGAAGAAGGGTGCTTGGAGTGAGGAGGAACAGAAAGGCCCACACTCTCCAAAGTTTTTTTTTTTTTTTGGAGGCTTTTAGAAAAAGAAGCCATTAGAGTATTTTTTACTTGCTTTGACATAATCAAACAACACAAAAAACCCCTCAGTGAAATTGGATTTGGTAAAGCCACAAAGCTCGTCTCAGTGAAGAATGGTGGGTATTGAGAGAGGAAGAGGCCCCCAGAGCAGAAACACCTGGCACAGGAGGTATCTAGTACCTGTACTTCTATTTATCAAAACTAAAGTAGTCCAGCTCAGCATTTTCCAGGGAATTGTTATAAAACACAAATCATCAAAAAATTAAAGCTGTATAAGCCCAAACAAAAGACTGGGTATCAGAAAGACCACATAAAGAGAGCATTTACCAAACAAGAAATCAATAAAGTAACAAATATGTTGGAAATCTCCAATGAATACTTTGAGTATTCTCCCTTCAGTTTGGAGTCCTTAATTTCCTATAAATAGTAGGAGAAAATTCAAGAAACAAAAACTATTACCAAAGAAATACCGCTGCAATATTCTGAGCTCCTATAAATTTAGTCGACTCTTGACTGTTCTAAACTTGGAAGAAAACCTGCATTTGAAAGACTGATCCAATTCTTGCCATCACTTATGGCTCATCTGTGAACACCACGAGAAGATTGGGACTTGAAAACCTCCAGCCTTCTACATCCATGTCCTTTTTCTCTTCTCTCCCTCACTCTATTTCATGCTCAGCTTATACCGTAAAACTGCAAAGTACCAATGTTGCCATGCTTCATCAAACCATTTGGGAGTCCACAACAACGCAGTCACTCCTGCTGAAATCATGTTTATTACTTCAGTTTCCTTCTGAAATGGGACTTGCTCTCAGGCAGAGCTCCATCCTCTGCAGAGCTGGAACACTGCAAAGCATGACTGGAGTGCAGGATGTCTCCAGCTGTGCCAAACACATGGCCAGATCAGTCCAAAGGGTAGCAGAAATGTATCTTCCCTTGCTCCAGCACTGTCCACTGCTGTAGCTGTCCAAGTGCACTTGTTCTTATAGGCCCTGGGGAGCTGGTTGTTTTCCCTTTCTTTTTACTTTTTTTTTTTTTTTTTGAATAATTGAGGCACAGAGCAAACAGGGGAGAGGAGAAATGGGAAAAGGGGAGTTATCAGCAAGGGGGCCAGCTGAGTGAGGTTGGTGACCTGATTTCAAGCATACTGGGGGTACTCTGTGACCCCTGTAATTTTACTGCCTCCTGAGTTATCGCTTGTGATTTTCACTGGAGTGAAATGACACATCAGGGAACAGTAAGGATTTCAGCAGTCCACAGACAGGCAGAATACAAAGTACCAACCAAAACAGCTCCCCTACCTCTGGCAAAGATATATTTTTAATCCTCTGGAGTGGAGGCTCCAACTGCCTATCCAGATCCCATAAGGCTTTGTTAATTGAAAATGCCAGAGAAGACCTTTTTTTTTATTATTATTATAACTGTGGGCCTAGCTCACAGTGCAGAAGCTCCAGAGGCTTTAATGTATCTCTCAAGGAGATTAATCCAGATTGAAACATCCTCTCTTTGGAGTTTTGGGATGGAGCTTGTTCCCCAGGAAGACCCTTCTTTCTTAATGACCAACAAAAAATCCTTGCTTGCTCCAGCGATGCCGTGATCAGTGGAGTTCCACCAAACAGCAATGGTTTGTAATCTCAGGTAGCTTAGCAACAACAGAGTGCCCTGTCAGAGACTGGACTGTATTAAAGAACAGTTCCAAGTAAAATATTCATATAGAAGAAGGTGATGTAAGAAAAGATCTTTCCTGGAAAAAATAACAAAAACAGGATAGATTTACTCTCTTTTGGGTGAAATTTCAACTTGCACAAACCCCAGTTTTCTGCAGTGTCTGACCTGTTCTGTAGGTTCATCATGCTATCTTAAAAAAGTAAAAGCAAACATGAAATTTAAAATATTTTGTACATTCTGCTCTCAAGTTAAAAAATGGTACCTTTTTGAAAAACTAGTGAAGTGCCGTTTCATTTCTAGTTGGAAAGGGGAAAATAGCCTTTATTTCAGATGGGTTGAAAAGAGCAAAAGGTAAAGTGACAGAACAGAGAGGGTTATATACACTTCCCTTTACACAGAGATAAATGCATTGAAAAACTTTAACCAAGACACTTCTGGCAAGATTTCTTGCTTGAATTGAAAATCCATTTTCTATTTAAAAAGTTTAGGCGAGGAAGTTTTGACTGAGTGCAGTATTCACACACCTTTTAAAAACTGCTACAAGCTGAACACGTAATTCCAAATCTCTCTGGAAAAGTCCTATAAAATTATTATCAAATAAATAGAATTGTATAGTAATGACAGGAAACCATCTGTGAAATTGACTGGAGAATTAGTTCCCTGATAGCAAATGCAGACGGCAAGGCAAAAAGTGCTGCAGAATTTTGTCCCCTCCAAAATGTGAATATTTTTAATCATTCAGCGAAAGATTTCTTTCTTTCTAACGGATTAACGTGTGAAGAGTCTCTGCACTGAAAGTGTGTGCTGAATACCTTATAATTTTTAAAGAAGAAATAAAATCCAGAGCATAACAGTGATGGTTTCTTTCTTATTCAAGTGCTTGGAACAGAGTATGATTTGAATGCTGACGTGCTATTAAATGGCAGTTTGTAACATGGGCACCTCTTTCACCCATTCCCCCATTTTTCCAACGGGTTCATTTGGCTCCAGCCAGTGGTTACTCGACATGGCAGCACGTGTGTTGCAAGTGGCATAGGCCAGGTTTAACCAATGATCTACAGCTCACCTAAAACAGTTAAACAACTCTGATGGCCTAATGCTGCCAACAGGGAGTTGCTGCAGGGTCTGAAGCGGAGGTAGAACAGATTTCTTCCTGTCCCAAACAAGCAGAAGATCAGACACTGCTCCACAGAGCACAGGCAATGGGAACCTTCAGTCAAACAGCTTTGTTCTGATAGTTGGTCCTTCAGGTCACAACTGAAAACAAGATTTCTAATACAAACTTGTGTGAACTTTCCCTCCCTCCTGTTCCCTCCGTTGGCCTTGCAGGGCCTTTTGGCCATTTCACGTTAGAGCCTTAGGGTTTAATTATTAGTATGACAAGCCAAGCTTTCAGAGAGGTGAAGGGGGAGTGCAGAGGTGAAGTGGCTGGAGACATCCTGCCTCAATAGGGCACAGGCAGCACTGAGGCTTTCCTGCCTTTCCAGTGTCCCTGACTGTGCTTTCACAAACAGCTGGCTGGGGGCCCAGGTGGTCCTGAGCGTACCCTCCATCTCTCAGCTCTCTTTGGAGGGGGCAAAGCTGCTTTAGGGCCTGGAGCCCCACTGTGATCTGAATATAGGAGCACTTACAGTATAAGCAAGAACGCAGTGGGGAGCAATAGGTAGTTTTTTATGTGCACACATCCGTGCGTGTGCACACACGTACTCCCTGGGGCAGGAACCTCCCTGAGTTCTTCTGACCTGTTAGTGCACCTCTCAGTTTTGATCCTTTCAAAGTCCAAGACTCATGCTTTAGGTTTTGGCACAAGATGAAAAACAAAATAATCAACGTCATTAGTAGGCAACTCTCCCCTGTGTCCCCTACCCCCATGCCTCTTACATGCCACTTGCCCTTGTAGTATTACTGTATGTATCAGACAAAACCCCACTATTTCATTGCCTTAAACAGGAAAATGTTTTCAACTCCCCTATGTGTTCTTGCCTAGTTCATGGTTTGATTTAATTTTACAAGGCAAGAGCTGGAACAATTATCTGATTCTTCATGTACAGCAGGCTTTCAGTGGTCATTTCTGAAGTTTTACTGGTTCGTAACCTCTGTAATCAGAAGACCCAGTTAAAAAAAAGAAACTAAGTGAACAGGCAGGAATCTGTTCATATTATCCCTTCCTAGCTGTCCAGGCTTTCATCCTCTTTTCTCCCACACATGCCCTTATTGCTCTGCTACTCACCCACCAATGAGGGTCTGTCAATGGCAGTGAGAGGTCAACATCAAAGCACTTTTACAGCTAGCAGCTTGCAGCTAATGCTGGCATTATGGAGAGAAATAGAGAGAGAGAGAGAGAGAGAGAGAGAAGCATAGGGATTGAATGAATGGCCCTCTCATATAGAAAGAGACTGAAGAATAGAACAAAACCTCCTATTCTCCCACTCTTTATAATACTCCTGGGCCGAGTGTGCGTATGTGGTACACAGCTGAGTTTGAACTGCATTAGCACTCTTTCAGTTTACAAACAAGAGGCCTAATTTAGAAGAAAAATCTCTTATCTGATTATTTCTTTGTGTTCACCCATGTGGTAAAAAATGTCTGTACAGGGAAGGGAGGGGGGCTACAGAGGTGACTTATTAACTTCTTCGGCCGTATTGTGATTGGGAAGGGCAATTGGGAGATCATTATTCATCCATAATTTTCAGACTTGAGGAAAAGAAGTAGTAAAATAGTCCCTCAAAAGGTGTTTCAGTGTGGACTACTATTTTTCTGAAGAAGGCGTTGGAAAGACTGTGGGTCAGTCCCACACCAACTGTATGACTAATGCCAGCCTTATCCCCTGCCCACACAGAAACCCCAGAAATATTTTTGTGCCATGCAATTGACACCGAGATTGGATGTCTTCCTATAAATATGCTACAGTCTTGGTACAGTGAATTTCACAGTTTGATGAAATTGCTACCTCATACCAGTTAGAGAATTGTAATTACATCTCCTGCCTCATCAATCTTCTGTGGAGGGGAGAAAAGGGACTTCAAACTTGTATGACTTCAAAGTTGTTGAGAGACTCAAGCAGCAGGTTTAGGGATGAATGTTGTTTCCAGGACTGATAATGAGTATTATTTGTTTTTTCTCCCTTCTCTGGAGTCTGGGACATACCATCCTCCAAGCATTACGTGGGTACTTTATTTAAATTTCCTGCTCCTGTGGAGAAATCAAGTTTTGGCAACACCTTGGATCCCGTTGCACCTTTCTAGTGACAAATTGAAGTTGCAGTATTTATCGTTTACTCAGAAAAAAGATGCATAATGGTAACACTTCACTTCTCCACCCAAAAGAAAGGAATGTGATCTACTTGAAGTGACCAAGGGAAGACATATAGGGCCTTTGAGGGAGAGAAAAGCAGCTTGAAAGAAATACTAGGAAGAAGCTTCACTTGAGTTCTTATCTTTTACATCTGGGATAGCTACAGGGATACAAGCAAAAAAAGTTTCACCATATTTTTACTCCTTGAATTCAGGATGCAGAGATTACGGAATGGCTGGAAAAGTCCACAAGTGACAGATAAGGAAAACAGCCTGATCTTGGAGACTGAAGAAAATACCAGTGATCTTGGAAAACAGCTGGATTGGTTTAGGGGAGCCTGTTTGCTGGGGGATTTAAATGCTCTATGTTTTCAGAGACAGGCCCTCCAAGTGTGACATGCAATCAAATACCAAGACTTGCCTTTCAAGCACAAATATGACAGAGATCTTAACCGTGCAAGTATCTACTGCATACTGCTTAAAAAAAATTCACTATGAGACCAGAAAAAAACCCCAGTATAAGTAAACTACAGCATAAATACATCTGTGCCATGTAACTGCAGGATGTCTTGATGCCTTGAATGCCTTTTGAATACTAATGCTTTCCTATTTTATTACAGAATTTTTTCATGCTCAGTTTTGTAAGTATCACTTAATACATTTTTGAATCAGAAATCAGGATAATAAGCGTAAGACAAATCCATTCATTTTTTCCCCCTGTATATTCTCCCAGGACGAAATGTAACAGGGTACTCCTCTTGCACAAAGGCCTATAGTTTTTTTTCTATTTTTTTAAGATGATGAATGTGCAACTTAGCTCATTATGTACAGATTTATTTTGAACAGAAAGCACTCTTGGTAACCTTAGAGAACTGTGTTGCAACCATGATGGGAAAATGGGAGAACTGCAAGTCCAGAAATCAATGAAGCAAAGACTGCTGGGTCAAAATTGGTGTTAGTTGGTGGATAAGAGAATGACAACACAGGATCTCCTGCCTACCCTTTCTGAGAGTGCAAAACACTTGTCCCTAGGCTATGAACTAAAAAGGGCTGAAAGAATTGATTATATTACTGTCCTTTATTTGTAACTGTTTTGGCTCTTTGAGTTAGTAAAAGGGAAGCAGACAGAGGATATCACTATTATTACTATACTGTTTTGCACACTCCATCAGGGTTAAGCCTGACTATATAAATTTAACAGTTTAAAGTCTTTGCTGTGGCATTGATCTGTTTTGAAAACACACATAGGAGCAGTAAGAAGCAGTTAAAGCAGGGAGTAGCCTTGGGAGCCAGTATAGCAACTCAAAACTTTTATTTATCTTCTTGAAGATGGCTGTGATGGCTCATTAGTTAGTGCACATTCCTAACTATAGACTGTTTCAGACAGAAAATAAGGACATAAATATTTAACCTTTGAAAAGGAACTCATTTACTGGAAATCCAACTTTATGAACTAAGGTTATAAATAACTTTGATGCACTGCAATCAGCATAGTATAATGAGATCACATGAATGGCTGAGTTGTCTTTAACCTTTGATTGTTTAGAAGTGCAGATATTCATTTGTACCAGGGATTAGTGATGATGAACACTGAAATGTAGCTGAGTATCATCAGGCACAGGCTTGTGTAGAATACATCCCTGAAGTGAAAGTAGTCCCCTCCTCTTCACTTTTTACCCCCAAGATTTCTTTCATTCACGGTAATTCAGTTGTAGTCTGTCAAAACACTGAAAGGGACATATATTTCAAATTTATCTGCGGGGATTTTGTAATGCTAGAACAGGGCTTTTTCACTTTGCCAAAAGAGATCTCCTGAGAGGGGTCTGTTCAAGTTACACACTTTTTAAGCAATTGTATTAAAATGCCATGTGTAAGATTTTTTGAAGTATGTTCTCCCACACAAAAATATCTGCTGCACAGTAGATGCACATTACAATAAACAGAGAAAACTCAAAAGTTCAATCTTTACAGGGTCCTTCCTTGACATTGTTCTTGCAATTCCAACTCTCTGGCAAAAGATGCCTGTTAGTAACCCGGGGAGTATAATTCTTAGTGGTATTTTTTGGTTAATTGATTTTCAAAGCAGATGATTTAAAGGTGATTACACTGCAGTGTTTTATAGCCACGGATGGTGCTTCCAGCCTTCTGAAGACTTCCAAGCCATCCCTGGATTAAATCTTACAACATATACCAGTGAAGCAAACCACTTACTCCTGTATCATTAAACCCTTAATAAATGCAGAAGGTGAATCATAGGATAGCTATGTAACCTGTCCAAAAATTAAAGGAGAAGACAGAGAAAAAGACTAAGGATCATGAATGTCCCAAATGTACTTTTCAGTGAGAATGTTTGCAGGGTCACGCATTCCCAATATTGTCACTTTGCACAGCTTTACTCCTCTAGATATGAAAGTATTTGCTAATTTTACAGGCTACTGCAATAATTTACTGACCAACTTCATGATAAAACAACTGCATTTTCAAAATTACCAATTTTTAGGTGAAAATAAGCAAGTGACTCACCCCCAAAATACAGCAAACAAACAACTAACTAACTAAAATGAGATATGGAAAACATTCTTGACCAATCATTCTTTTATACAGAAAAATATGAACATGTCTTTTTTTTTTTCTCTAGTTCTGCTCACTTTCCTTAATACTTTGTGCTCAGGGTTTGAATCATGTTCCTGAGGGATGAAAAGTTCCTTCAGCATGTAAGGATAATAAAACAAGCTAGTGTATGCTGCAAACATTGAATTTTTTGTCCATTAGGAACATCTGCCTATTCCAGGAGGGATATCAGAAAACGTGTCCAGGCAGAAAGAGAAATTGAGAAAACGTCTGTGGCAGCATAAGAAATAACCACAACAGGACAAATAATAAAATATTTACCATGACACACTAAGGCTCTCTCACCATGGTAGTGTAGGGCAACCTCTCCAACAACATATTTTCAGCATTAAGTCATGGAAGTGGTGTCAGAAGATGGTTTATTGTAAATTACGGCCTGGATTGCCATATATCCACTACACCTCCAGGAATCTGAACTCTGAAGTCATTTAGAGGTAGGGTTACATCTAGAAGAAAGGATATCTTCCCTGGGAGATAAAACAATACAGCATTTCTATGTTTTACAGATGTAGCAAGAGAAAAAAAAACAAACCATTGGAAATGGACATCAAGCTGTGGAAAACTTTCCTGAAACCAGAAAACTTTTTCCAGAAAAGCCAATTAAAAAGACTTGTTTCTTGAGCATTAATACTAACCCTGCCCCTCCTTTGGCCTTTAAACTGTAACACAGAGTCTGTTTCTGATTTTTATTTCATCTACTCTTATCACTTGGCTGGAAATACATGAAGCCTTTGCCATCTATTTGATCCCCACGGTGTGGGCTATGGCTTGCACAGAACATGCCAGCATGAGCAACGCCAATAAACAGTCAAATCACACAGCCACCTCTGTAGTGGTATTCCATTAATCTGAACACCTTTCCCAGGCCTTTCTTCTTCTTCTGATCACAGAATTTGGGGCAACCAAAAAACAGCAACTATTCCTTGTCTTTACCCAAGTTGCATCAGCAGTGGTGTCCCACCAGTATTACATTTGAACAGACTGAAAGGTCACGTTCCACTTCAGGGTAAATAAATTAATGCAATGGAAAAATGAGAGTCAAATCAAGATTTTCAAAGTTAGAAATTTTGATGAGCTTTTTAATATACAGAGTGTTGATTTTTTTATTTTTTTTAAACCCAGAGAGGGGTATTTAGTTCCTGAGCAGACTTCTCTTGCCTTTTTTTTTTTTAAAGTCTTCTTAACTTTGATAAAGCTGATTATGGACTGAAGAAGATAGAAAGCTCCATGCTTATCCTTAAACACACCTCTTAAGTGGCCCCCCTGTGACACAGCTGTACATCATTGTTCCTTCTTACAGTTTTCATGGAAAGACTGAGTGATTTCCTCAAAATTACACAGGCTATTGGCATCAAAACTTTTAGACTAATCCAAAAATTACCATATTAAGCTGCACCCCATTTTTCTGGAACACAGCCACTATGCCTAATTTCCCCTGAGGAAATAAATTACAATTAAATAAAAATTGAATGAATGAGGGAGGAGAAGCCTAAATATTCAACTATAAGTGTTGGAAGAGAATACAACTTTTTGGCTGATTCCACCACGTCTATAAATTACAGCATAACGTAATGTATCATGTCTCAGATACAAGAACAGCACTGAAAAGAATAATTTAGTTTCTCATACACAGAGTTAATGATGAATTACCATTTACATGTTTCATCATTCACTGGTACATATGGCTATAATTCAGGAATCGTGACAGTACAAAATCTATTACTCTAACAAAAGATTTGTATCAGACAATTATCTTGATGGTCCCTGTCTTGTTCTTGGAGTAGCAGCGTATTCAAAGAGCTTTGAGAGCTTTCTGCCAGCTCTGGAAGTTCTTAGATACCAGTGAATCTCCCTCCTCAATTGTAAAAGCGTAGAAGAAAAACTAATGTTATTTTTATGAGTAACTTAAGAATGCTTGCATTCCCCTTTCCCTCTGTTCAGAGAGGCTGCAGTAAACCACTCATCAAGCCTATTCTTTCCATTCTTTTAAGAGGATTCCATGGGCTGCATTTTTACCTGTGTCTTTCTTCAACTTTTATGTGTTATACAGTCAGTTTCTGAGGACCTGGCAATTCTTCTCATCTGCACAAAGTAACTGACTTGTTTTTTTTCAAAAGCATATTATATTATGGTGTTAAAAACTCAACCCTAAAGGTCATGAATTCATGATTTAATGTTGCATGGGATAGTAGTTTTTTATTCCCCACACTTGATGTAGAACTATAAACCAAAAGAAACCTTCAAATTAACTCCTTTATCACTGAATGGGATGCGTGTTTTCATAGAGGTCTGTATCAAAAGCCATTTCTTGCAGTAGAACCCAAGTAAATATGTTATATGCCATAGGGACATGGAATAAAGCCGTGAAATATTCAAATCCTGAATTTACTGTTGACTCATTGTGCAAGCTTTCCCATGCCATTTAGCCTCCATAAATCTAGCTGTGAGACTTCAATGAACACAAAACAAATTATGCCCAAATCCAACTGGGCCTATCTGGTTTCTGTCATGGTTTGACATCACCTGCTTCATTTTATAGCTCAACTCACATTAGCAATCCATACCCAAATTCATGCAACCTCATCTGTGCTGCAAAGCCCACAGAGAGAAGACTCATCTCTCCATTTAGGTTTTATGACAACTCCGTGAAGCTCTTCCTGGGCATAATTTTTCCCTCAGTATCAAAATACATCTTCATATTTTGATCCTCTATGCTGCTCCATAAGAAAAGTATAAACAACTTTCGAATGTGGCCTCAACTTCTGTTTTCCAATGTAAAACTTTGCTTCCTGGAACAACGATGGGAATCAAATGTATTTATTGACATTGTCTCTTTTATTTCCAGTGTCTTATCTAAGAAGTTTTCAGTGAGTCTGTCAGATTCCTTGATTAAATCATACGCCTCAGCTTTGAGCCTGTTTTTCCCTCAGTTGACATCTCGCCCTAAATACAAGCTTCTGCTTAGGGCTACCTCTTCCTCATTCAACCTGTCAATCCTAAATTTATCAAAACCCAAGATGTGGATATCCTTTTAACCTATTTATCCACATTAGATAATTCTTGACTTCTCCCCGGGGAGTATTTCTGGGAAGCTTTCCATTCTTTTGTCTGCTTATTAGGCTTCAATGTTGTCACATTTAAGCGATTCATTTGTACTTCTGACTTTCATTTCTTTCAGGAAATGACAATTCATTTGTGGAGGTCTGACTCAGTTAAGACAATGTCCACAGGATTTGAAAGCTCTGCTGCACTACTGAGGCTCTATCTGTGAAGAGAGTTTGATAGTTCTCTCCTGTAGATTCTGCTTTTCCAACAACAGGTTTGACTCCCTTCTGACTTACACGTGATTTTATTTCCATTACTGTAACTTACTACTTTCAATGGATTGACAGACAACTGATGATGGGACAACTGGGACCTTCACAACTGCCTAGATCTGGAGACAATCTCAACAGTCTTGGCCACAATTTAATACTTGGAAAACCACACTAAAACATCAGATGGGCATGAATAGAGATGTTGGAGTCAGATCTCCATAGCTGAAAAAAAAGGTGAAATTTCCCTTCTTTTACTGTTTGGTAGTTAAAGATACAGTGGGAAAGATGCAGAAAGGTTTGACCATCATCCCCCTCTTCCCTATTATCGTTTTCTGTTCTGGAAACAGAATGAAAGCCTTGGATTAAGCCATCCCCCAATTCAAATCCAAACTGGATCCAGTTCAGTCTCAGCCTACCTATCAAGAATGCCCAGAAACAATTAGCAATCCTACTGAACATGATTTAACCTGATTTTTCCAGTGGACAATGTTAAGACAAGTCAGTCAAAAAGGGATGTATTTATCTGAAGAGCAACTATGCTTGTCCCAAGGATATTACATGCATTGCATCAGGAATAAATCCTACAAAGGTGTTTTGCCACAGAAGTTTTCCTTCCTGTCTGGAGCCCTATCAGTCTTCCATACAGCATATTACATTCCCAGAATACACCGATGTGTCACACTGTAAAAATAGTACCCAAAGAACCTTAACTATAAACTTTGCTGTGTTATAGACACCTAAGTGGAAAAAAAAAAAATTGGAAAATGAGTTTTTTGGATCCATACATTTTAACATGCAACTGTATGTTTCTCATCTGGATTTGCCTTCAGAACTATGATAAACAGCTCAAACAATTCGTACACAAGCTGTTGCTTAGGGTGCCTGGTAAAGTGGTGTTCAGTTGTTATTCACACTCTCTCAACATATTCCCTATGGAACAAAATAGGAAGTTTTAAGAAAGTGAGCAGGAAAATAGGATTAGAAGGTAAAGCATGGACTCAGGAAAGGGTTACAGCCCATTAAGTGATAGGCTGTCACGGTCATGTGCTGAGTTAGCCCCGGTCACTCTTGTAAAGAGCACGCACGTACACGCTTGGTTATCACAGATCAGCAGCAGTAACTTGTTAAGTCTGAGCCTTAATTCCCAAACAAATATGTCCATCGTGCTAAATGGAAGTAGGTATGTGCCAATACACTACTGAGATTTTAAAAATTCATTGGAAGGACTAAAAATAGCTTCTAGAATACATTAGAAAAATGTGTTTCTATGCTGTTCCTTGCGACACCCGTTACTTCACTTGTGAGAATGTTGCAACACCGTCCATCTTTATGAGATTATAGACCACAGAAAACACATGGGGAAGTCTGATTCTCTTCACATGAAGGCTTCTCTGCACCCATCTGGCAATATAAATAAAGCTTAGCGAGGATAGATGACACTCAACTCTAGGCCCTTTACACTGCTAGACTGGTGCAAAGCAAGAAGCCAGTGTCTAGTGTTCGTCTGACAAGAAGCAAATCTATTTTTGTTTATAAAACTCTGTAGCAGATCATTAGAATATATAAAAAAAAAATCCCAAACCCCCAGATAGTCGTGCCTATCGGAGAAGAGCAGGCTGAAATAGCGCTGAAGACTGTTGAATCTTCCAGGACATTAATAACCAAGAACCACTAGAAATAACCATGGTAACAAACAGTAGCTAAGTACAGTACAATCACCCTGATTACCATAGAATTAACACAAAACAAATGTTTATTTTTTCCTAAATACGTGTATTATGATGATGATGATGATGATAATGTTAGTAACTACCCCAAATTACAGAGTATTTGCCCAAAATGGCAATGGCATTGCATTAAATGCTTTGCTCTGCACTTGTTTTCAGACTTGCTTGTAGTAATTTGTGTAAAGAAGTGTATTTATAACAGATTCTTTCCTCAATCTTTCTCCCACCATGTCCCCCCCCCGACTCTCTACCAGCTCCATTAATTTGAATATCAGTTGGATTCATTGATCACTTCACAGCTGACCACAACACTTTTCTGACATTAGCCATTGCACCATTAACCTTTTTATAGGGCTCTCACCTAGTCGACAATACAGGCTTGATTTTAATTTACACTCAGGGATTGCATATTCAGGGAACTACACCACGACAAATGAAAATATGAATTTAAACCAACAGACTGTATGCAGGGTTGGGCTTAAGAGCATTGAGGAAAAAATGGTACTACGTTAAATGAAGTAGAAACGTTGGAGGTGCAACGGAGGGACTCCTGTTTGTTTTTCCTGAGTCCTTATGTGTCTAATCCAACTTTTTTGTTTAATTCATTCTGGAAATGATTCTAGGATGCCATCTGATTCCTCTGCTGAACTGTCTCGCTTCTACTGTGCCACTGCTAATGTTTGCTGGATTCTGGTAAGCAAGTCTGGGAAGCTGACATGGCCAGGAGTCCTAGGCACTGTTTTGGCTGGGCTAGTTTATCTCCCCAGATGAACACATTTCCTTTGGAAATGATTTAAACTTCAGGATAAGAAAAATATTCCTGGGAATTGCAGGGATCACAAAGAAATTCTGGTAACGTAGGTCTAGTGGATCAGGATACTAGAGCTGGTGTAATGGTTAGTGATTTTCCTTTTAAGTATGTTGGCTGGACCCCTTCCATTGCCAAGTGCAAAGAAGGCTCCACTAGGAAAGGATCTAGCCCAAAAACATGTCGTTCTGCCCCCTGGGACAATGAACACCAGACCAAGCAGAGACTGACACTGAAAGGATACTGAAAGTAAAACTAGAGGATGGAGGCAAAGCTGTTGAGTCTGGAAACTAGGATCCAGGATGAGATTGTCACACTGATTGACAGACATTTAACAGACTTGATCCCCTTGTCACATTCACCTTGTGTCAGGGGAACTGCATTAACTAAAATACAATGACTCCAAACTTATACTGGAGCCAGTGAGAAGGCAAAATCCCCCACCTCCATAACAAAACAGGTTTTATACTCACAGCCTAGGGAAATGGTCAGCTGGTGTAAGTGAAACTCCGAAGTTAACAGAGCCAGTCTGGTTTACGCCAGCTGAGGGTATTTTACATGTATACATATGTATGTTACACAGCACATATTCTACAGTTTTCATCCTCCAGCACCCATTTCCCTGCGACAAAAGCACACGCGTACGCAGAGGGGCACATGCGGATGAGAGTCCCACCATTAGACACATCCATGGTTTGTATTGAGATTCCCAGAAAGTTGAAGCTCAAATCTAGTCACAGACTATCAGGCTCGCATCAGTGTGAGCCGTGGTGACAGCTGGCACTCGGCTGTTCTCAAACCCCCTTTTACAGTACACAGCATCATGCTCCGACACGCGATTGAAGTAATTAGCTGCCGAGCGGCTGAACGTACCCCGCAGAGCACGGGTGTCTCGTCTGACACATCTGGGCACAGAAAGTAATTGAAACAGCTGCTTCTACCCATATGGCAGCAAAAGCTGGTGGTAGAGAGCCTGCTGGCTAGGCTGTACCAACCTCAGACAAATTAGCCATCATTAATCCCAGAATCTGACCAGCATACACACAGCCACTAATCAAGACATCTGGGGGAGGGGTGTTGGGTGTGAAGGGGAGGGAGGGCTGCCAGGGAAGAAAGGGGCCATTTAAGATTATTCTTAATGGCAACAAAGTGTGGGAAAAAAAAACACCCCAAAAAAAAAAAAAAGCCTAATATTTTAGGAAAAAACCCAAACTAACAACCAGCAGACCACCACAGCCCTCACTCACCAACACTTTCCTCAATCAGCTTGTCTAGGTGGCTTTGCCCACACTGTTCATTAGAGGGCTGCTAAAATAGCAGCACTGCTTTCTGAAAGTGTCATACTGATATATGCACATGTCTGGCATCACACAAAGATTATAAATAGCGGCGTGTAAGCTAAGAACCTGGGGTATTTTTACACTGTGGAATGCAGCAGTGAAGTCAAGGCTGTGGGTGAAAACAGGACCTACCCTTATAGGTAGCTGAGGTGCATCCTCCTGTTCTGCAGGATCAAGTGTGGGGCAGGCAGACACATGTGGGCTGTTCCCTTCCACGCCTGTAATACCATTCTTGGCTCTGAACACTGTCACCTGCAGTGAAGTCGTGCAAAACAATGCAGCTTCTCTTGCCATTGTGAAATCCAGCGTGCAAGTGGGAGGACAGGGAAAACTTACACCTCATAACCACAGAAACACAGACCGCTGTGTAAGCAAACAGTTTGGGGAGGAATGGATCATATGATGCCTATGGTATTCTGTCTCATGTTTGGATTATTTTGTGTCTAATAAGGTGTGAGCCCTGATCCGAGTTTTTGCTGTTGCTGAGATATCTATGCTCTCCTCCTGGATTCCCTGCAGCCTCTTTAATAGCTGGACTTACAGCGCAGCCTTCGGTTTCAGAAAAGTCACTGTTTTGGAGGGTTTTTCCCTACCTACCCACTTGCATTTCCCAAACTTATAGGAACACAGCACCCAATATCTCTGTCCCATTATCACATGTTGAATGGCTGAAATGAACCAGCCAATTTGAGAGTTACTGAGGGAACAGGCATCCTGCTAACTGCATATGCTGTGCTGCTTCGGTCGCAATGCTAACAGACCTTTGAATGATGCCAAGTGCATATGCATTAGCATTTTAGTTGGTTTCAGGAGTGTGCTTCTGATTAATCCTTGGTACTGTGCCTTGGCTGGAATTGTGGAACTGGGCTGCTTTAGCTTCATCCATTCCTCTTGGATGAATCTAAAGCAGAAAGATACGTGCCATGAGTGCACCTACTGCACTCCAGCTGCTAACAGGACTAGAAAGAGCCAAGCCAAAAGCAGTCCCTCAAAACCAGAATAGTGTGGAAGTTCTTTCTGTGTTGCTTGACAGACCCTCTCCTCACAGACTACTTAGTAACACACGTGATCTCCAACAGCACAACACTCCAGTGGTGTAATAGTGTGACACAAAAATTGTGTGCATCACTCTGCTGTCACCATATTTACTCTGAGAAACCAAACTATGCTGTAACTTATTCACAAACTGCTGATGTTCTCCAAACAACTCCTGGCACTGCTGCTTTCCTGTTCATTTTAGCTGTTCTCTGAACTGCTTTGGTAGTGCAAGTGGGTGCACTTACACCTGTCCAACCAGCACCACGTTCCAAATACTTTTGGGATAAATTTCTTTCACTCTGAGAAAATAGTGCTGCTTGTTTTGAAACAACTATGCATTTACTTCCAGCTCCCAAGTCTTCAGCTTGCAGATAGAGAGATATGACAGGTTATTTTGCAGGGGGAAAATCCCACAATCAAAGTGGGAGAGGAGATTATAATCAGTGAACTGCATTGTACCTGCACACCTTGCGAGTTTGCAAAGCAGGTTTTCTCTGGCCCCACCAGTGGTTCATTACGATCTGAATCATGCACATCTCACTTTGCCCATGTGGGATGAAGAGTTTAAAACCACTTGTGCCTTACAGTAGAAGGAAACACTCTACCTGGATGTTTGGATATAATTAAGTAACAGTTGTGAGGTTATCTGGTGTAAAGTGATCTCTCTCCTCTGCTCACATCTTGTCACGTCTGTCCAAGCCTGACTGTTCTTCAAAATCTGCTTTGTGAAGTGAGTACAATTCCTTACAGAGATCTGTAAAATTTGTGTGCTTCCTTAAGTAAACATGCAATGTCTTCTTCCCCCATTTGGAAGTTCATTCTTATTGATACCCTGCTTTATGATTATAGGGATGAAAGATGCCACTTAAGTGTAAAAGTCTGTATTATATCACACCACATTACAGCTCCACCACAGGCTCAGCTAAAGGAAGATGAGTTACAAGACAGCAACTGCACTGGTAATTAACAGGGTAAAAGACATTATGGAAAGCACATGAAAGACAAACATGATTTCTTTAAAAGTGTTTTCTCAAATGTGATTCTCTCTAGTAATACACTGCGGTTCCCTTGACATCCTAGTCCTGGTTTATTGTTTTAAAGAGACCCACATTACATAAGAAAAGTTTCTGTCTGGAAAGCTCTGCTGACAGCACACGTGTGATGACAAAGGAGGCTCATAAACTCCAGCACTCTGGAAAAAAATAGTACAAGCAGCGTGACAATCTTGGCTGCTCGAAGTGTCAATGCACTGGTCGTGTCTTGCCTGGCTCCTGAGGCACTGCTGCAGACACACAAGCTTTGTGGGATGGGCCTGGTTGGAAGCAGCGAGAGGAGAGCGAGGTGGCCCCTTGTGATTTGTTTACAGGAATGTTGCTTCCATCAATCTGTGTCTGTGAGGGATGGAAGTATGTTGTTAATGCTTCCCTTGACACACGGATCAGGTAACGCTGCCAAAAAATATCCCTCCCTTTCAGACATTCCACAGCTTCTGGATCCTGAAGGCAGATGTAAGCTGTGTCTTCTATCAAGGCATCTGCAATGTGGTCTTTTCTTTGGTTACAAATTCACTCTTTTTTTTTGATTGTCTGGCTGGCAGGCTAAGGCACTCTTATCAAGAAGGTTGTAAGAAGACTCACAGGCTGCATTTTTTCTTCCAAACACTATTGGCTCTCCAAGTATTTCCATTCTTCCATGCAGTTTTATTTCTGTAGTTGGGCATTACAAATATTCTGCAAAAATTTTGTTTCAGCAGTATAAAATTGTGTGTGTTTTCCAAGTACAACATGGAATATTTTCTTTATTTTTTTTTTTCAGAACTACCTTACAAGCTTTTCTAGATACACATTTTCCTTCATGTATTGATAATTCATAGTCTGATAGATTAGCATTCACTATGCACTAGTTGATCCACTTCTGAAATACCTGAACTGGTGGCCACTTCAGCAATTCCCTAACAAATGTCTTGACACAACACTTCCCTTGGGATACAACCTAAACTGAGAAAATCCCTCACTGATTATCAGGCCTTATAGTTTGACATATTTAGGTGTCCTGCCTAAGCACTTAAAGTAAATGAGATTTCTGTAGTTTGGTGGATCAGCACAAATAAAAATAGAACGAATCCCCTCAGAGGTAAATTAACAAGACATTTTGAACCAAGCAGATGAAACAATTTCAAATGATGTAACTAGTATTCAGATACTTGTCTTTTCTGGAGCATATTCTGCAGTTCAAACAAGTTGACAACACTGAAATAAATTAATTAACTACATGCTAGTATCAAACTGAGTCTGTAATCTTTTGTGAGGAAGTTTTGGTGAAATCTTCTTCCCCTTTAAAAAAGGAATTTAGATTTAATGAACAGAGGTGGATGCAGGAACAGAACAAAACAAAATTTGATTGCTGTAACCCAAAGAGAAACTCTGTGTCTGGCTTGGCCAAGTGATGAGAACACACAAAGAGAACTTTGGAAAGCAGTATGGCAAAATTCAGGGAATACTTAAAGCAGTAGGAAAGCTTTGCTGATAGGAGGATCTTTTCGTCTGTTGGGCAGTCTCTGAAAACTAAGTTCAGCTCTTTGAAACATTTGAAATCTGACTCAAAAACATTGCAAAGATGGGTGGGAAATAGGGTTCTAGGCATGGAACAATCCTGAAATTGGACAGAAATAAATTTGACATATTTACATCGATTTTGCCTCTTTAATCTGTCATTGAGCAGGATCAAAGCAATGCCCTTTGCTTTTTTTGTGGGAGCTGGACACTCCACTTATTAGCTTGCATGTTACTTTTCTGCAGAAAAAAGTGGAAGAGCAGTTTTTCCCGGCCAAGAACACGAGAAAGGAAATGTGTGTTTCTCCTTTTAAAGGAGGGAATTTTGGAAAGTATGGATTTGAATGGTTGTCTTTTAGCAGCAACAATAAATACTCGGCATATGCGAGCACCTGCAAAGGCACATTGGTAAACATTTAAAAAAGGGACCTCTCCACCCCCCCCTTTGTCCACTACTATATTTATGAAACTAATTACATTTTTCAACAAGAGGATCACTGTTTTCCTTCCAATTCCCTTCCCAATTTGAGCCCCGGGCGTAGGTACCACACTGCACAATTAAAACAGTTAGCACAACACCTGGATTACAACTCTGCAGTCAATTGGGGGCCATATGGTATATTATTCTACATCAAACCCTAGCCATGCATATATTCTCTCACAAAAATGCATCCCCCCAGTAGATATTTTAAAAGCCTGTGTGCTTTATTTTTTTCCATATTTGAGTAGCTGTTGCACAAAACAAGATTTCTGTGCTGAGTTGCAGCAGACAATGGCCTGAAATGTTCAGTTTTCATACAGATTTGCTTCCACATATTTATGAAAAAAATAATTCAATTGGAAACATCTGCAGTTCTTCATATGAAACCTGTCCTGAGGGCATGTTCTAACCTGTGTCTGTAGCCTCCTGTCTGACCACACCAGGTTATGAATTAGTTATTAATCTACATCTCCTATATGTGCATGCATGAAGGTGTGTATGTGTTACCAGTCTGTAAATACTTCTTCATTCAGATATTTTAAGTCATCTGCAAGGTCTGTTACCTACCTCTGTTAGAAGTGTGTAGGTTTAATTCTATGTAATCGACAGATTAAATTGTATTTGCAATGGTTATATAAAATTAAAGAGGCTCTAAATGAATTTTTTTATAAATTTTATGAATAGAATTATCCTTCTATATTCTATTAAAAAAGCTGTGAGTGCATATTCAAATCTTGGCTAAACAATATTTACCTACATTTCACACCAAGACACCACTACATTCAAGTATTATTCCAAACACTGAGCCAAAGGAAAAGGCCAACTCCAGAGAGCTGACAAGCAGCACAACATGACCTGTCAATGTGCACTTGCAGCCCAGAAAGTGAACTGTATCCTGGGCTGCAGTAAAAGCAGCATGGTCAGCAGGTTGAGGGAGGTGATTCTCCCCCTCTTCTCCTCTCTGATGGGACCCTACTGTGTCCAGCTCTGGGACCCTCAGCATAAGGACATGGAGCTGTTGGAATGAATCCAGAGAAGGCCACAAAGATGCTCTGAGGGCTGGAACACCTCTGCTATGGAGACAGGCTGGGAGAGCTGGGGGTGCTCAGCCTGGAGAAGAGAAGGTTCTGTGGACACTTTAAAACCCCTTCCAATGTCTAAAGGGGCTCCAAGAGAGCTGGAGAGAGACTTTATACAAGGGGAAATGATTTTAAGCCAAAAGAAGATAGATTTAGATCAGGTATTTGGAAGAATTTCTAGACTGTGAGGGTAGTAAAGCACTGGCACAGGTTGCCCAGAGAAGCTGTGGCTGTCCCATCCCTGGAAGTGTTCAAGGCCAGGTTGGATGGAGCTCAGAGCAACCTGGTCTAGTGGAAGGTGTCCCTGCCCATGGTTGAAGGGCTGGAACTAGATCATCTTTAAGGTTCCCTCAACATAATCTATTCTATGACTATGAATTTCAGCAAGTTTTCTTTTTGAAGGATGTTCTACATCTTCTGAGAACACCATTAATTCCCATGAGTGACTCCTGTTCAGTCACCTCTCCAAAACTTGCACGACAATTATTTGTCTTGAGTAGACCATATGCATTCCTGACTCTGACTCCTGAGGACATTATGATACTCTCTAGAATGTCTATGATCCCAGCAGCTCAAATCACTTCATTCATAAAGTTACAACATGAGACAAAGACAAGAGGGTTGTAAATGACACCATTCATCTTTGTTGGCAAGTAGTTTTACCCTAAATTGTATTTCCTTTATTTCACACTCTGCCTTCCCCTGACCCTTAAGTGTTGTCACTTTTGTATTGGGCTTCCATGGATCTCTTTTTTGATTTTTTGAAAAGTTCTAAGAGAATGTTTTTAATTATAATCTGAGGAAGAAAATATATTATATTTTTGGAGACCCCCTTGGAACATTCTCATGGTGGTTTGCTTATAAATCAAATTATTGAGGGCTTAATTATGCAACCCTTCTGTCTTGTAAGCCCTTACTCATCTGAGTAAGTTCAAGGAGACTTCCCAGTGGATAACTGCTCACTAACATGTGTGCACAATCTGGCATTATATGAATGTCACTCTCACATATTTTGTGGCCCAGTGTATTTCCAGTATTTGCAGTGTGTTAGATACAGTTTAATGGTAAACAGCTGTTAGAAGTGATTTATCAAACTTATGGGCCAGTTTCTAACATCCTTACTCAGAGTGGTACCTAACTCCTCAAGGAGTCTCTTTTAAGGGAGAAGGAATCACACACTGGAACATATCAGAATTTGGCCCTAGAAAGCTCAGGTCTGCTGAATATTTGGCCTAGTCCACCAAAATATTTAAATACACACTTAATTTTAAGCACATTCCTACATGCCCAATGTCTCCCTCCTTAGCAAAGAAAGCACTCAAAAAAAGAAATCAAAAATATAAATTAATGTTTAAAATTTTTCTGTGGGTTTAGCCTTGCAGGGTACTGACTTTGAGAGGGATGTTAGCATCTAATTAGAATGAAGTGTGTGCATAAGTTTTTTTGGATTCTGCCTCAGCCACCAGCACCTTGCAGGATTGACCCTGCCCAGAAGAAACAATTTCAAAACGTATTAATTATCTAGAAGTTCGGTCAACATCAATTTGTCACTTATTGTTTTTAAATCTCTCACTTGCAGAGGGCTGGTATGGGACTAAAATGCTGTAGATGTAGAGGAATTTTTCTTAAGAAAATTGATATATACACATGTGCAAGCTATGTGTATAAAAATGGATATGTGTATATGCACATACTCATATTTCTTTTCTGTATCTCAGCAAACAAATCAAAGCCTTGTTTGCTCCTAACCCTATCTTGATTTCAGGAAAACAGATATACTCCACTAGGCCCCATATGCAGGGACAGATATGCCTTCTGAATAATTTAAATAATTCTTCTGATATAATTGGCTATGCAAGCAACTGCTCTCCTGCCTATGGATTCATGGAAACCTCCCACTTTCCTACTGGGCATTAACAGAAAATTAAATGTGGACAAAACCAAGGGAAAGGAGATTAACGCTTATGTCAGTGATCACCCAGCAAACTCACTGAAGGAGCAACTGTAATCTCAGCCTATCTCTTGGTTTATAGGTTAATGTTCCTGTGTGATTATCCCTTGATTTCTCAGTGCATGATTAGGAAAACAAGTCTCTGGAAGTCAGGCAAACACATTTGCTTGTTACAGAGAATACAGTTGATAAGATGCTCTGTAATAACAGACCCGTGCAGCCCCCAACAAAATACAGCAAGACACGTAAGAAAAAAATTGGAAATTTAACTTTTAGTGATAGTGACTGCATGTAGAGCCTGCAGCAGTCTCATCCGTCTGACCTTGCTTTGTGAACTACAAATGACCTCACTGAAAAACAACAGAGACCTTTTCTTGCTCTAGGCTGTCTCTTGATTGTATCTCTTCCTTCAGGTTACTGTAACTGCTCTTTTCCAGGGGTTGGGAAGGAAAAAAAAGAGAGAAGCAGAGTAGAAACACTTAGCTGAAGACCCAAAGGCCCCCCAGGCCTGCTTCTTCCTCAGTTCTACCATCACTCTATTAATAACAGACAACGTTTTCATTAAACGATGCACTTTCCCGCTCCAGGATAGACTTGAGTTTTCTGTACTGATCATTATAAAAGTCCCAGGAGGGCTCCTACAACCACACTGTCTTCACAACAGAGACAAGAACTATCTGTTCCTACACAAACCGTACACTATACTGATCCCAAGAGTGAAAGAGACCTAATAACCCACAAGTGAAAGAGGTACAGAGCCTAGTTATCAAATTCCATCCTGCAGGATAAAAGCATCCCCCATTCAAACTTCTCATATAAGGTCTTTGTGGATAAAAGGTTTCTCCGAGCTGCCCCCGAATGGCAGGAAGCTGTTCCTCGTGCATGGCAATTACCCTTGTTTTATTTTATTTTAAATTGGAGAAACCTCCCTGATCATATTAAATCTTTTTCAGCTCTGGGTTTGTTGTTGGTGCATTTAGGAAACAGTCTCCTGTTCTGCTCGTTTTAGTACTTAAGGCAGTGAGTTTTAAATAGGGGGCAAATTATTGCTTCTTTCTCTCTTTCCCTTAAACAATAGTATTGATATACATTTAACCCTATGTTGGGAAGGTTGTGCAAATGGCTGTACAATCACACATGGTGATGCACCCCCTGGTCTGAGTTGTTTGCAGTCTACAGAGTCACAGCATGGTAACTGCATGCAAAACTGACAACAGTTATCACCTTCCCCTCTCAGAATGGATAATATTCTCAGTACATCCACTCCTAAAGGTAAATTAAATACTATTTCCATTTTTCAAAGACTCCCCCTGCATTCCTCATCTTTTCTTATGAAAATGGGATGAAGAAACTAAAAAGATCAATAGCTTAAACATGAAAGTAATCAAGCTATCATGACTAACGGACTACAGGGAATTCCTCAAAGTACTTCCTTGGAGTTCTTGGAATGAAAGACTACCAAACCCACTTATTTCTGGAATGTTAACTAAAATCTGACTACAGTACAGCCACATATGTAACAAAGTTATTTGAGTTAGCACTGCTAGTAAAACTCAAGTTCACAGTCCAAAAAAAAGTTCTCAAGGATATGATCCCACTGGGAAGATGATGAAAATTTTACAACTTAAAACTTTGTACTTGCAAAAATTACGACTATTGAAAATGTTCCATTAGCAGCTGGAAACAGATTGTGTGGCCACTGCTACAGATAATAATGCTGCAAGGCCTGCCAAATTCATGGGCAGTGCTAGTCAGGGATGGGGAAATTAAGCTTCAGTTTTGGGTGGTCAACTTGAGAGAGATTTTTCAGAGTAGGCTGTTCCACTGGAGTATCAGCTACAAAACTTGTAAGCCCTTGAGTGAGGTTCCCTGTTTACTTATATATTCCAAGTCGTGGAATAGGACTGGTCCAGGCATCAGCCACAGAGAACTTGCTACCAGCTAATGCATCAGCAGTAAATAAACCTTCCTTCCCCAATGACCATTTTTATAAAGTCCTGGTCTACAAAAAGTACATACTCTGGATTTTTAAATGTCGTTATGCCTTGGAAATCTATATGACATAAACTTTTGCCTAAAAATCAATTCTGAGTTACAATTTGATTAGCAGAAAATTGCTATCACATTTGTTTCTACATTTGTCTACCTCATGTCCTTTTCATTCATAGGCTGGCCGATTTAAGCTTTCTTTAAAAACTCCCCAAGAAAGTCTGTGACATTAAAATGTCCTTTGATGCTCTTTCACTAAGCAGTGAATATTAACAGTTATGGTGACCCTGTTCCCTAATGTGTCTCTGTTGGATCAATAGCAGTTAAGTGCCACTGTTTTACAATTAAAAAGGGGATCATTTTAAATTTAAAAGCTCATAGCTAATTTTCTTCTTGGCACTTAATAGCATAATTCATTTTTGAAAAACCACATAGGGAGAGCATATACTTTATTCTTTGTCGGCAGCCTTACTGGGGCTAGTTTTAGTACTCATTGTTGCATTATGTATAATGTACAGCAATGCCCAGTCAAGTCCATCCCCATGGCAGGAAGTGTCGTATTGCTCCTAAATATGAGTTTGATCTGCAGGCAAGAATAGGAGGGAGAACCTACTGGTTTTGTACTTCAGTGAACATCTTTTTGATAGGCATTTTGTAGTGACTTGTTTTATTTCTGCACCTTCTTGCTAGACAAGGCCTCAGCTCTTTGCAGGCTGAGAGGTTTGTGCTCTGCTCAAAGAAGCCAACAGGTAGGCAGGAGTTTCTGATTTTTGGCAATCCAGCACTGTGTGCAAAAAATTCACACTGAGTATTAAACACTGCCCTTTCTACCTGTCAAAAAAGTACTTCATCTTCAGTCCTATGAGTTTTGGTTTGTTTTTTTTTTTTCTTGATTTTGCAGTTGAACAAACTGAACAGAAGAATTACAAAAATCCTACTGCCTCTTCCTCAAGTCCCCCAGGGGTGTTTTGAGGTTCAACAATTCCACTATAGAAGCAGTAGCTATATGTATGTCAGCACAATACGTAGGTTTTCAACCTCTTACTGCCATTATCCAGTCAATGCACATGAACAATCTTAGATCACATGTCCTACAGCTGCAAGAAAGTATTTTCTATAGGGCTTATCTGTGAGGCAACAGAAGTTGAGGAGGGGATGGTGAGGTTTCTGGTGAGCAGTTTTCCTGTCTTCAGTGTTTCTGCCCTGAGAGTTCTAAGTATACTGGAAATGAGAAGAAGCTAGAGAATTTTTCTCATTCTGCCAAATTTTGCAAAGCCTCTAGAGCAGACTGGACTGCTCTTGGGAAGCAGAAGGTTTCCAATAGAGGCAAGAACAGTTGTTTTTTGGTCAAGGGCTTTTGACAAATGCACTTTCACAAGCTGCAGCAAACCTTTTGCACAACGAAGGAAAACAGCTTGCTTGGCTGGGAGGTGAACTGTGCATTTTCCAAGTTTGTAGAGCATGTCAGAAGCCCACACTAATTTAAAACCTGGGCAGTAGGGTTGTTCTGTCTGAATTGTGAGACCAGGGACACAGGCCCATTAGTATACAACAGTGAATCTACCAGAACTCAGTTAAACTATTAGTATTTCTCCTGGAACAAGGTTGCTGTGCCTTGGCCGGGGTTTATTGCCACACTTACACAGGCAGTCAACTGGCTGACTACAGACACAATCCAGTAAAGCAACAGAAAAATTATAGTTTAGTTAAACTGGTTTAAGTGGTTGTAGCATAGCTGTACGATTATCTGCAAATCCGCAATAATAACAGTCATTTCCCATTCTGGGCTCAAGATTGCAATGATTGGCATTGATTCAAGTTATTCCTAGGGGTTCTGAAGCAACTATTGGGTTTGGAAACCACACAATCTGCCCTAGCAAGAATACTTTGAATCTGAATATAACTATATTCAACAACAGCCTCAAATTTATCTGTCATCCACACTGAAACACATTCACATCCACTCCTCTACTTCCCATCCCACATCAAAATGAAAAATTCAACTACACCACTCTATTTCCTAAACAAAACAAGGTTGTTTTGGAAAATGTTCCCCAAATATCAAAATACTCTGCATCTGTTTAATTATTAATGCCTACACTGTAAACAGATGGATACTAGTTCCCCTGCCCCTTTATAATGTACGAAGTAAAAGAAATCGGATAAATTAGGGAGTTTCTTGCAGTTTTCAAGAACTGCACTTTTAAAATTTGGCTCTTGGAGCTGGAATTTGGCAATCCATAAATGCAGGAGGAAGTCCATCCCCAAAGAATACCAACTACTTTCAAAGTGGGAGTGCGGACACAGAACTGCGGGAAGTTTAGGACTGCACTTGAATAAAAAGGTGGTATTTCCTGAACTTCAGAGATCAGTCTGCTTTGACACCTGAGCAGAGAGAAGCACAAGGCTGGAGAAAACTGCATCAGTACTGGGGTTTGTATGTGATTACAGCCACTGAACCAGCAACAGCAGTGTTAAGGTGGTGTTGGAGAATTATTACCTGATTGTTTGGGTAACTTTGTGAAGAAGAAATCTACTCTTCTCCCTTCTCCTTTCCCCCTGAATACATGAACTCTAAAAGATATTTACGGAAAGCAGCACTTCTGGCCCCCAGCTGACACTGACAGTAGCAGACAAATAAGCCACCCTCATTTACAGGTAAAGACGAGCTGGGGCTTTTAACGTAAAAGCCCATATTCACCCTGAATTAAATAAATTCTCTTTTAACAAATCACTGCTGTGCATTAGTAAAAAAAAAATAACCAGAGCCACTGGGCTGCTGCAGTGTGATAAAGGCACATCAAACAGAGGAAATGTCCGGGTTAATGTGAGCTGGCTCCCCGGGGACCCTCTCACCCAAATGGTCATCTCCGTAACCCAAGTCAGCACGGGGACGAGGAGGCTGGAAATGGCAGTGGATCAGGTTCTACCAAAGTGTGCTGCTCTAACACGCCGCTGTACAACACAATTAACTGCTTACACCAGGCCTTGCCTTGTTTCTGCCACGTTACACTTCTCACATTTCATGTAATAGTGTTTGCAAAGTGCTCCCAGTTTTCAATTAGCCAGCCTTGCCTTCCCCTCGCACTCAGCTGTGCCGTTCTGGCTGACTCCAGTGGACTACTCAGAAGTTGATTCTCAGACACACTCTCAAAGTATGTGTTTCAAAGACACTGGTGGCAGTCTTGCATTTTTGTTATTTTCTTTTTAAAGCCAGCCATTAGATGTAATTTATTCTAAACAATTCTGAGGAGTCAAACCAGGGATATAACTTCCCTTTGCTTTCCTGCCCTAGGTGTACAAGATATTCCTTATGAAATAAGCAGCAACCACTTCATCTTCAGAATAACCTCTCTCTGAATGTCCTTCTACCTATTGATTTACTGATCTACATCACAAAATCTCAAACTACTGCTTCATACCCTGCTTCTCTTTGAAGTAGACTTATGTAATTGCATACAGATAAAAAAAAAAATAAATCAAAGACCGGTGAGTTTTGTCTCCCCTCTGTGCCCTACAATGAAAATCACAATCACATTTGCCTTTTTTTGTGTAATTATCCTTTTATATCCTTTCATATCTATGTGAAATATATGCCTTTTAGGATGGGAGAAGTGAGATGGAGCACTCTATAGCCTTGGTTTTCATTAGGTCCTAAGTGCTTATAAGTATCTGCAACATTGCCAGTCATCTCAGAAAATACACCCTGTGATTTTCTAGGACTGCAGGACTATGTTTATGAACCAGATACCGTATGGTCACTTGAAACTAACTTATGTAAAAGTTGATTTCAAACTCCCTAGAAGTTACAGAAGATTCCAACAGTTACAGTTTATTTGAAAAATGCAGACATTGCAGGTAGCAAGTTAAATGGCTCAACAACTTGAGCACTGACTTGCAAACTTCCAATGATAAGAAATCTTTAAGCAGGTTTGTATTTGGTACGCCAGTTTAAAACAACTTTGAGAAGTAACCAAAGCAGCCTCTTGTAAGAATTTGATTTTTACAAATCTCAACTCAGAAACCTCCAAGAATATGAACAACCCAAACTGTGGAACAAGAAATACTCTATCACACAAAACCAGATGCAACGTGGTTCACATTCTCAGTTTTCAGAGCTGGATGAGAAACTGAGCTAAAATAATCTCCTAAACCCCAACTTCTATTATAAGAAACTGGTCACTTCCAATTGTCAGATTTAGGGTACAAAGAAGTGAGAATATATCTTGCTTTTTTTTTTCTTTCCTGTATTTCTGATTAAAACATTAGATGAAAAGGAGTGAAAATTACAATTTCCAAAACTTCCATGCCACAAAAATATCACTGGCAATAAAGATTAAAACCATATTTTAGTATATCTAACTGTTCTGTCTTTATAGTAGTGATTGAAAAGGTAGTTTGTAATCAATGACATTCAGCATGGCACAGAATTCTTTCTGGCAATCCAAGAAATAAAAGACTTAAGGAAACAAATCAGGAGGAGCTTAGCTTGGGTACTTGGTCTGCTGCTGGAAAACCTCTGGCTCAAACCAGTCAGCCCTAGTTTGGAACAGCAATGAGCTGAAGCTGATCACACTCCAGCAGGAATCTGAACCAGGATGGAAAATTACTCCCTACATACTGATAATTTACCAAACGTTTGGGCATGTTGATGGTAAACCCCTTCCCATGGTGTTTCTATCATCTGGAATGCCCACAGGTGGGCCTACATAAGAGTCTGGAGATGAACAAGCTGTAATTGAAAATAGACCCCCTTCTTGAATATGAATTGTAAACAAAAGAATCGGTTGGAGGAGTCTGACCCCTACTCCTTGCTAACATTCCGGTGTCTGGAGAAGGAATCATTTCTAGTCCAAGACATTTTCAAAACACTCAGGAAGGTCTGAGATATCAACCAGACCTCAGACCTGATTTGGAGGCCAGAGGCCCCCCTACTGACTTGTGGATTTGGATCAGGGCCACAGAGAAACAGCAATTCTCCCAGCTTGCATTAGAAGACAATTGCCATTTGTAGGCAACGTGTGAATATCCAGGGGACTTTATTACACTGAATCCAGTAAAGTTTTACTCTGTAATAAGTTATTGCAATGTTTGAAACTGAGCTGCAAACTTTTAATTAAAAAAAAAAAAATCAGTAAATTCCATATGGCTCCCAGGTGTTCCTCAACCTGGTCTCCAGTTTCCTTTTTACCCCTCAGCAGAAAAAGAAAAAAGGGATCTGGATTTATACATAGAGATACCCTTCACTCTGCCACCATCCTGATATTATTGTATCCAGCACTGCAGACAAAGGTTGGAGCTTCCTGCACAGTATGGGCCCAGGTCTGCTTTCCTATTATACAGCATTTACAGATGTTTTCAGGAAATTTGCTCCAGGCAGGTGAAGAAAAGGAGTAAACTTCTTGGCTTTCCTATACATTAATATTTCCTCCCTTGTCCCAACATCCATGTGTAATTCATTCTCCATTCAACCTCAAGATGTCCACATTTCTAAACAGGTATGAAGTCAGTCAGGATTTTATTTTAAACCTTGTTAAGCTATTTTTAAAGCATGTTTATGAGTTTTCTTTCATTCAGTTAATCTCACCACACAAAGAGTTTGAGTAAAACCAAAACTTAGAGGTACCATCTTAGAAGGGACTTACAATATTTTCCCATTATTTATAACGTTGTAAAATGTTACAACAAACAATCTTAACGCCTTTCTTAGTTAATTTACTAGTTTTTCTTGACAGAAGAAAAACACAGTAAAATTTAAACTGATTTAGAGATATTGTTCAATTACAAACCAAAATGGATTGTGTCATAAAACACCCTAGGAAAAAAACTCGGCACTTTCACAGGTTTTTTTTTCCTAATTTTTAAACTGAGAAACTTCAGAAAGGCAATTGTCCAGAATTCTACTGCAAAGTCTTCTGGCATTTTTGTTGCTACAGGACAAACCATTTTAAGCACGTTAAACAAATAGAATCACTCCAAGCCATGGAAAAGATCACATAATCCTACCTGTGATTTCGAGATAAGGTAAATCTACTTCCCCACATAGGGGTTACAGTTGTGAGATCTTTTAGCTCCTAAGTCTAACAGTTTTCCAGACACCCACAGACACTGCAGGAATAGCCAAAGACAAAAAGTGCAAAACTCATGGGTCAATGACAAGAAAACACACTTTCCTACTGAAGACTACTCTGGGACAAGGGAAAAGGACCAGCATAACAAAAACTGTACAAGACTCAATTTTGTAGAATATCTTTGTTCCTCCTTAGTGGGAAAAAGCTCTGCAGCCCAGGAAAACATGACACTTACACCCAACAGTTATCATTTGTTCTCTGTTCTCTTCCTCCCTCTGCACATTCCCTGGGTTGTTCTGCACTTCCTTTACTTTGCACACTTGAATTGTCTTTCAATACAGGCCCTGTTCAGCCACTGTCACTTTTTAAACACATATATAGGTGACAGTTGTCTAGGGAGAAGTCCATTTCCTTCTTCTGGTCCCTCAAACTAGAGTTGATGCCACACAATTCCCTAAATATGGATGTTTGCCATGGTAACAACTGCAGCACAGTTTTGCAGAACTCGCCCCTTAAGTGGCTTAATGGATATGGTATTTATTCCCTTTCTGAAGATTTAGCTTCAGTGACACATTAATACAAACACAAATGGAGCAAATATTTGTGTGCTTCTTGGGAATAACAAAGGCACGTTTATCTGATACACACAGAAAAGACATTTTTGAACCTCATTAATACATGAGTAGAAGTCAATGGAGGAAGATGGATCTTGTTAACTGGCTTCTTGGATACCAATAAGCATCTCATTTGCCTTAAACATATCAACCTAGCAACACTATTTATTCAATATAGAATAATCAGTGACATTAGAGAGCCCCAGCACTGCACACAGAGGAATGATTAATCTATTATTCATTCCACAATAAAGACTCTGAGGGATTTACCATATGAAAAGTGATATTCAGAAAAGGAGGTGGTATTTTTTTTTTCCCTGACCTGTATGGGAATTCCTGTCCTGTGGGATGAATTCCATTGAATAACATTGAGAGTTTTGGTTGTGGGTTTTGCCTTTTTCTTTTTTTTTTTTTTTTGAAGTACCTTCCTTCCTGCAAGGCAAGAGATATTTCAGAGGACTAAGCATGTCGTATGAAGACACATGCAGGCACACAACTTTCTGTAGACTGGATCACTTTTATGCCTTCAGAAGAGATGAAATTCTGTTGATTTGAGAAGCAGAAGCATCTTTTTACTACCTGGTGTCCCTCTTGCCAGGATGGTTAGTGATGACATAAGGATATATGCACATCGAGATAATTGTGCATGTGCAGACTCCTCTTTATAGAGACACTTGAGAAAAATAACCAGAAACCTCACAAGAAAGATGTGTCCAACACTGTCAGCAGCCTGGTATCCTTATCCAGAGGATAACCACAATTCTTACATTGCACCACAGACCAAAAATCCTCTGAGGACATATTCCCTGCACACTCCAGTATAACATTAATCCACCAGCTCTTGAACCAGAGCACAGCCAACCACCTTCATGAAGGCCACTAAACTACTAAACTGTGCACCTGCTTCACATAGTTTAGATGCAGCCATTAATTTTTTTCATCTGCTGTTTAATAATTATTAAGAATTATTCTGCCTACTCTGCAGGAACAGCAATGGCCTGAGTTACAGCACATCGAGCCCTATACATGAACAGATGCACAGCTGTGCATTTAATTGGTGTCAAGATGGCACCTGAAAAGCAGTTATTTGAATATAGATTTAAATAACAGGACAGGTGACTTACAATAACTACACGTGCATTTGTGTGGACAGCTTGAGATTCTGCTATTTCAAAGACCAAACTTTTTAAATTTCTTTCTTCCAGCAAGTTTCTTCCAGGAGCTAAGAGGCTATTACAATCAAGGAGAACTTTTGTATAAGTAAGCACTAAGTAAAAATTATAGAAGTGGGATTTAGATCATGAAACTGTCTAAAAGGCAAGTTGTTATTTGATTTTGAAATGTAATTGAAAATAAGAATAATGAACATAACTCCAATTACTCTGGAATGGCCTTCTGCTCCTTGCAGGGTATGCAGTGATTAACTAGCCTTTTATAGCACTTCATTTTTTTTCCCCAGTGATGGAAGATTTACCCAAGAATCCTTGGGTAAGAATAATTTGTTTTGGCAAAGATATTTGCAATAGAGTGAAGGGAGGGTGCTAACCTCTATCTCAGTTAGCCCACTCAGCTGATCAGCTTCTCTGTGGGCTGCCAGGGGAGGCCAAGGGAGAAACTTGTGGAGGAGGATTCTCAATGCCAGTTTGAACAGGCTAACACAGCAAACAATGCAGACAACTGCAACTTTTACCATCCTGCCAAAGTAAAATTAACCTTGGGGTCTATATCACAAGTGTACTGGCCTCAGCACACCTGTAAACACCACTGAACTGTTTATGAAAAGCAAGCTGCACTTCTAAGAACCTCTGATGAATACTCCCACTTCTCATTGTTGGACTCTCAATAAGCAGATTTGTTGGTGCATTTCTTTTCCTTTCACTATTAATTTTGGAGAGTCCTACTGACATCCATGAGTTATCTACTGTCTTAGAATATACTAGAGTAAAAGCAGGCATCAGGAGCTCTCTTGCATCTTACCACTTATCACCCATGTGCATCTTTACTGAACTCCAGAGATCCCAGAGAAAACACTTACTTTTTGATGACTAAAATAAAGATGCTGTTTTTTGCCACAGTTTAGCTTAAATTATGCAGAACTCTGAGATATGCAAAGCATAAAGAAAGGAAGAACAAGGCCTTTAATTGAATTCGAGATCCATTTCAATTGAATTGCTAAAACCCTAAAACAGAAGAGCAGTTTTGCATTCTGCTAACATAATCCACCTCCATCCATGTTACTCCCCATGAGTCACACACACATACCCTTAGTGCATAAGATGCAAGAAAACACCACATAGCAAGTAGCTGAATCAGCCTCTCCTTTTAGGCCTTATATTTGCCCATGAAAATAGTGAATATTGAGATAGGACTATTCCAACTATAATCTACAACTCTTTGTTAGTTATAAGAAAGGAAATGTCTTCCCTTGGAAATTCCAGTTTTTATGCCAACAGCTGCATTGTTTCATCTGCTGCTGGCAATAACTGCATTTACTTTAGACCTTTCTAGCACAGCATTTCAGAAACTGTGTCCTGCTTCTCAGCCCACATCTGAGTAATTCAATCTGTAGTGCTCTGGTTCCTATAGGAGACAACATTTCTGTGTTCCTGTTCCCTGAATTAGTTTGTAGCATGGGCAAGTGAAATGACAGAGGCAATTAAAAGGCAGAAGCACATACCCTATGTTCAGAGATTCAGGTTCTCAAAGCTTTAAGCCACAGATTCTATAGAACAAGGCAGAAAGGCTGTGCTAGAATGTGACACAGAGGAACATTTCTCTGCTGGATAGCTGACAGCAAGAGCACCAGGATGTGCCTTTCCCTGCTCTCACAGCCTACACAGGACAGCCCAGCAGTGGTCCTCATCTCACTGCCCTGCTCTGTCCCATTCCCCTGCACATGAACACAGCTCCTCTCCACTGTTTCTTCTCCTCCTCCCACCTGTTCAGTTCTCTAACCCTGTGCCCATCTCCCTCCCTCTGGTGACTGTACTCCCACACCCTCTGTCCTACCTGAGGAACTTCATGCAGCTTTTTGGTCCAAGTCAACCTCCATGGCCCAAACCAGCACCCCCAAACTCTTCTCTCAGAGAGCTGAGTGAAACAGGGGGGAAATATACCCTTACAATGGCCAGTGATGGCACACTGATGGCTCTGGAGCCCTCCCACTGACTGAGCACTCAGTGCTGGCAGCTGGCAGCAGTTACCTCAGGGTGTGGATAGCAGGGGCCAGGTGAACTCCTCAGCCCACTCAGAGCTGTGGAAATGAGTTTCTAGATCACTCACCTCATTCCTGCGCAATTAGCAAATTTTCCATGCTCATTCACCAGCCCCAAGGGGAGAGGGGGAATCTCTCCTCTCCTACCCCCATGGCCAGGGGTGACAGGAGACAAGTCCCTCAGAGAAGCCATTGCTGCTGTGGCACTGCTGTGGCAATGGGGAGAACCTGGGAGTCGTGGGGGGTCCCCACGAGCGAAATGGGGCCTGTATCTCATTGTTCCCATGCAGGAGAGATCAATAGAGATGTAATTACCACTGCTGCTATTTGGCATAGCTAAAAAGGGGAGCGTAGTTTTGTGCCGGCTCTCCCATTGAGGATGCGGCTCCGCAAAACTACTCCTCTTATCCTCCTTTACATATTTATTACAACTCTTTAGACTGATCCATGCAAACTAAAGGAAAGCAACCAATGGAAAGAGGCCGGCTTGTGCCAGCAATCCCCAGACTGTCAAGCGATCACTGAAGATTGGACAGGTCCTGATGAAATAAATGTTGGCTGCTGACTCTTCCAATTTTGCAACACTCCTCTGTGTCACTGGAGCAGCCTTGTCCAAGATTGAGATATTTGCAAACTGTCATCTTTCATAAATATCTGCCTTGAGTGACACTTTGCCCCCCTCCATTTCCCTTTGAAATGTACCTAGCTGGCACGGAGCCTGCGGGATTTCATTGCTTGTGATAGGTGATTAGCAAAGAGATGATTTCCTCCTCCCTCCCCCTCCTCCCCTCTGCCAAAGGGCTGAGTGACAGGTCCAAAAGGCGAAAGGCAGACTGGGGAAGCAAATCTGCCAGAGGCAGAAGTGATGACACTCCGAAAACACTTCATTCATCTTGCCAAATTACAGGCTGGGCTGGGGACTGATGGGGACTGGAGGGGGGTGTTGGGGGGAGGATAATCTCTTGTGTTTGCCTTGCATGCTCTCTGCTCAAAAACATTGCAAAGCAGCTCCTGAAGCTTGAAGGATGCACCCCAAACCCCTCCAATTTCTGCTCTGTAATGCAAACAGGCGAGCTGCTACCTGGCTCGTGTTCGTGGCTTTGTGACGAGGCGCATTAACTGTCTTAGTCATGGATGTCAGATCCCTTCAGCTCGCACAGGCTTCCTGCCTAGACGTCAATAATGGGGGCTGAGAGGGAATTTCAAAAAGCAAAATTAAGTAGTAAGTGTGTAGCCCTCCCAGACAGTGGAGCTGGTGCCTCCTGCACAGCGTGCCTTCCTCTAATTTGTCTGTAGGGAACTGCTCAGAGGGCAAACCAGGGATTTGTGGCTGAGGTACCTGTGTCTGTTTTGGGAGGGCTCCAGCCTTTGGAGGGTAATTTGGGAATGAACACAGGTGTGAGCCAGTGATTATACTGGTTCTCTGTGAGCTGTGATGTCTTCTGAACAACAGCAAAAAACTAATTGTGTGCTTGGATGAAGTTCTGCCCAAAACTTCTTTTTTTGGGAAGAATACCTGTTTGGAATGCAAAATCCATTGGACTATTTTTTTTCTTTTTTTTTCTCTCCTCAAAACATTATCTAAGGAATGGCATGAATGGGCCCTTTTAATTTAGGGATTTTTTTTTTCAGTTTCTGTGTTTGAAGTGGACATCTGTCTCAAATGTAATTGCCTTTTTTTTTTCATTTATATTTTATGGTTTCACATTGAAATGCTTCATACTTGCCAATTAACTACTTCAACCCAAAGTATTTTGCCTGAATTCCCAACATGCCCCAAGTCTACTCTATTTACATTTTCAGACTTGACAATTCTTTTTATTAGTGAGTTTACTAACAAAGGAAATTAACTGTTTTCCTCCTGCCTTTGCCCATGGCCATTGTAAGCATTGATGTATCACTGAATCTTAAATTCACTCTTTCAAGTGAAGAGCAAGTCAGTTATTTCAGGTGGTGCAATTGAAAGACTCTCTCCTCTGTCATCTTGAAGTATTTCAAGAGACACACAAACCAAGCCTGAAGAATGAGAGAGAATGATTTTATTTTTAATAATAAATGAATTTTTAGTTACATTTTCAAGGGAGCACACCAGATTATGGTCTAAGGCCTAGTGTGCACTCAAACAGAGGCTTAATGTTAATATAAAAACTTATTTGAATTTTGTTATATCACATCTTAAATCTCAAATAGATGCTGATGTCACTTTTCATTTTTACTTCTGTAAATGAAGTCTTGGCTAATTTTTGTAGCATCAACAGGATATCCTGAAAATGGAGACTAGGCCATAATAAAGTGAATTTCTAATGACAAAGGTAGACTCCTTATAGAGTACAGAGTCAAATGTCTACTCTAGACAGGAGAAATATAATCTAAAATAATCTTAGCTACATAATCTCAATATAATCTTAGCTAATCATCCCAGAATCAAAAACCTCATGGATGGAAATGATGAACTGCACTGTCTGTCCTGGAACTGTTTGATACAAGCATGTTTCCTAGGAATTCATTTGCTAACAAACATGGTATTTTGTAGCCATGCAGACTTCAAACAATATTTATACTCTGCTAAATTCTATTCAGCAGAAGTAATTCTGAAGAATATAAAATTATTCTAATAGTTGAATCCAAACATAATATGGTTTCCTTTATCTCTTGAACACCAAAGATGTGCACAACTGGGACTCAAAATCTGCATTTCCCAAATGCTGGTTGCCCTATATCCAAGTATTCAATATTGTCAGCTGGAAAAGACATTTCTAGACAACAAAATGATTAGATTTTTTCCTTATTATAAAAGATTTTGCTTCTATATTGGAACTGCTGGAAAATGACCATCGTTTGTTGTTGGAACCAGAGGGTACCATCAAACATGAAAATAAAGCACAGGAAGGATCAAAGTCAGACAACCTTTTCTGGTAGATTTCAGTACTAAAAAGTGTGCAAAAAAAAAAAATCTGATGCCATTTATTTTAAGAAGTTATGTTCTGCCATCATTCAGCAATTTATAACTTCAAACAGCTAACTGAATATCATGTACAGTGTGAGGTGGGCTTGCACAACAACGTAATATCCCTCCTCCCCACTTCCTATTGAGAAACCTGTAAGAGAAATAAATTAAAATGAGCTTCTCAAAGACAAACACCAACTTTGTGACAGAACAGAGATTAAAACTTGGAGGCCTTTTGTTTCCCTTCAACTACCTTGCTACTTTATACACGTTTGCACACACCCAGATGTGCAATCACACACACACTCAACACAAAAAAAAAAAAATAACAGAGGGAGGGAGAGTATGGACAGGCAGACCTGCATGTCAGCACATGGACAAATAACCCAGTTCTGCATCTAAAGAGGAGTTCAGGTGAAGCTGAAGCACCTCCATCAGTAATTGCAATCAAAAGTAATAATCCTTCTCACCTGGCCCTGTAGCTTAATTATTTCTCCTGCAAAATTAGAATTAAAAAAGAGCAAAGGAATTCTTCATGTACATTTTAGAGTGTTGGGAGCTTTCTCTTGGGAGTAGGAGCTGTGATATACAGCTCTGAAAGCAGATCAGGTGACTGGTGCCTGCTAGTAGAAGAGCAGTTAAAGTTGTTGCTCTCACCTAGGAGGTGTCTCCCTGGAACTACGGATGAGATTCCCAATCTATGGAAAAGAACAGGATTCATGCACATGTTTAAGATTTCCCAGTGCTCACCTCTAAAGGTCTCTTAGTCATATTGTGACTTTAGATGGCTCTGCATTAAGGCAGTGAGATGTCTAAAGATTTTAGTAGATGTAGCCATCTAATTTCTGGAGATATAGGAGAAAGTTAGGAGAAAGTGATAAATGTTACATATGTGAGCATAAGACATGGTGTAACCCATCTGGCCACCTACAAACACATGTGTTGTACCCGTGACAAGTTAATTGTGCATTAATCAGGATATAATCTCATACTGCTAATGCAAGTCATGATGTAATTTTACCTTTACTACTTATACAACTATGGTCATTATTATCCTGTAATAAATTGTATCACTTCAGGCTGATGAATGGTACTAGTTAATGTCTCTCCACCTAATTTGTTATTTCACATGGTGATGTAGCATTACTCTGATTTGGTTTTTACCAGGGGAAGCTGCTTTAGAGTTGTCTTTATGTCTTCATTGGAATTTTCAAGAACATTTCCAACAGAAGAAAAAAAGAGAAACTGGAGTTTTCTTTTATTAAAAAATAAAAAGGGGAAGATTTTGCCAGAGGCAGTGGTTTGCTTTTGTTAGGATACTAATTCCTATCCAATGAGCCCGGCTTTGAGCAGAAACAGGGATACTTCAAACAATAATAACCAAAAAATGCTGACTTGGAATTTAACACACATTTGGTCATGTTTGGCCTTCCTTCACATTTGGTGCAAGAATAAACAGTTGCACATATACCCCACTCTCACAAGACAGGCCCACTTGTTCAGTGGAAAACAATTTAGCTTTGGCTAAAAAAGACAATGTGTGTTGGAATTACAAGGTCACATTTTTCCTGGCTTTTGGAGCTCAGCTCTTTGCCTCCTGTGCACCTGTGTGTCTGACCCTCACACCTTAAAGCTTTTTAAAGTTCTGGATGGTGGGTTTTCTTAGGACACTTTTTTTTTTTTTTTTAATGATAAATAGGAAATTGGAAAGAGGGAATACAGATCTAGAATGAGCTATTTTTCCAATGTTTTCCACTAAGCAGCAGCTGCTGTTACCAGGCTGTCATCTTTGTTGCTAGGGTGGGGGATTTCGTGCGCATGCCAGAGCAGGACTGGTTGGTTCAGTGAGTCCACCCTCCTGCCTTGGGAATGTCAGTGAACTCCTGGATGTTGGGCTGAGCAAGCTCCTTTCCTCTGAGCTCAGTGGCAATCGGGCTGCAGGAGCAGAACTCCTTGCTGAGGTCATTCAGCACTGCTGTTCCACACCGGCGTAGTCTTGCCTTCTTCCTCCCGCTGAAGAGAAATGTATGAACCGTTTCATTTTGACAGTTTCAAAATTTAAAACATCCTCATTTTTAATTTCCAAAAGACATTTTAAGTTTCACACACAATTCTTGGCCTTCTCCTTAAGAGAAAAACCAGATAACCTAAGTAAGATGTTGAATATTTCAGGCAGTGCCAGCAAACTCAGGCAACAAACCAAAACCAAAAATCAAGTGTCTGTGCAATGCTAACCAGTGACTTCAGTGGAACTTCTCCCTCTAAACATCATGCAGGTGTTAAAGAGCTTTGTTGAACTATACAGAAGACAACAGAGTTGTTTTGCAGAGAAAAATTTCCAAACACAGAAACAAGGGGCCAATTTTGTTCTAATATTAAACTCAGTGGAGCACGTATCTCCTTCCCAAGTGCAACAATTTTTCCAGTCTGCAAGGTAAGACTCCAAGAAAGGAGAGATACCTTTTTCCTTGGTTAGGGCACTGTGATCAATGTACGGTTTCTAAGTGTACAATGAAAGCAGTATGAAAGGTAAAATATTCACAGTTCTTTAATATACTGGTAAGAAAACCTTATCAGTTTACTGGTGAGTCACAAGTGGCAACAGGTCAGATCAAATTTCTCGTGTGGCATAAAGATCATAAATGCAGTTCCCAGGGCTACCTCAACTTTAATAAAATGAAGTCATCCATGTGTTGCTTTGTATTAATATTGCAACTATGTTTAAGCATATATGAGCCATGATTTTTCCTCAAGTGTTAAATCAAATTGAATCACAGGTTTTTATGAGTGATAAAATGATAATAGACCAGATCTGGTCAGCTAGGATAATAACTTGATTCAGTACTTTGGATGTAAGTGTTTAAGGTTTCCACAATAAAACTGTAATGTTATACCCTAAAGTGTGTTAATAACATTAAGTGATGTAACAGTGAAAGCGAACTGACAGAATGTAATACCCATAGGGCCGTCATAATAGAAATAATTTATAATGTAACAGCAATAAAATCTTTAATGTTATCTCAATCCAGTCCTGTCCCCATGTCTGGGGTTTCAGATTACACGTGATTTTTTTCTATGCATTTAAGTGTTAACTTAAAATAATTAAGAAAATGGTTTCCAAAGTGGAAGAGCCTTTCAAAGTTGCTGACCTGATAATAATATTATTAACTCTTTCCTTCCTACCAAATTCCCATGTGGCTGATAGCTGATACAAAAGGAGGTACATCTTTTTTTGCTTCCTTTCTTTTTTTTCTTTTAAAAGTAATTTACAGCAATCAAAGAATATGTAGGACTACCATACTTAAACACAAACTACGTAGTAAGAGACTTTGAACAAATACCCAGTAAATGTCATCACACTATAAACACACAAAAATTCATGTATGAGGTTACCTGCAAGAGAAAGAGGAAGGCAGTGGGGTATCTTCCATCCTCATCATGGCAATCCAAAACCGGACAAAGAAGAGCCTGCTTGGATATTAGCTGATGTCCTTACTGGCAAAGTACTGGGATAAATTCCCTGGGGGGTCCATGGGGTCTTCCACACTTAGATCTTTAAGAACAGAAATGATCAAATGCCTCTAAGGTATGGACAAAATGCATTTTATCTAACCTACTCACAGAGAGGTAGATCAGAGAATCTCATGTATATGACATAAAATCATTCCCTCCATCTCATGCAGCATAAATAAATTCTTTCTTGGTATCTCAGTGCAAACTGATGTTTAGCATCTTAAGACAGTGGTGTTCAGGAGATAAAGAGCTTCTTTTCTCATTATTCTCTTCAAAACATTTGAAAAGAATTAACTGGACACACTTGTGCATAGATGTGTGTGGAAACAAACCATTTAGAAGTAAACTGAAGCCAATCTTTACTACTTAAACCAAGATTTATTTGTTTCAAGGTAAGGCATAGTTTTATTCCTTCTTCCTGATCAAACTGCCTGCTAAGAATATTGACTGTTTCAGGCAGAAATACTGAGAGCTTTCTGTAATGTATGCCATGCCTCAGAGGAGCCAAACCAGAATAAATTCAGCGTCTGAATTCTCTTGCAAACCCATCCAACCCAGGACCTGTGTCTTTAGAAAATACTCCAGCATCAGACATACAAGATAGTTATTGTGCAATTAAGAACAATCCTCTGACTCTCAGATTCTCTCTGGACTCACCAGGGAATGCAGAAAAAAATAACTGGAACTGAACAAAGAAGCAGTTTATCATCTTGAAATATGCCGGGTTAATCGTCCCTTTAAAAGCAAATGTATTAGGAAAACATTAGATCCTTAGCCCTCTGTGACATAATTACACAGGCTTCTGATTAAACAGAGGCGCTCATTAAGTAAAACATTTTATTTTAGTTTCTTGCTAGTTGTTGGTATTATTGGGCTTCCTGCCCAATTCCAGCCAGGCTACCATATGAACAGTGAAAACAGCCAACATTGTTAATACAATAACAACAACAACACTTGGCACTTCCATCATTCCCTTGATCTCAACATCTTAAAGCTATTCACAGATATTACTTGGTTGCACCACGTGACAAAATGATTGGGCAGGTAAGATTGATCACACTTATTTTACAGATGGATAAAGCTGGACAGGAGGGATTCAACTGGTTTTCCCTGGCTGTTAGAAAGTTAGTGGCAAGATCCAGAAGTCCTGACGAGAAAACACTTGGAATTACTGTTTTGATGATGACTGAACCTTTTTTCTCCCTCCTTAATCGCTGTTGTCCTTTATTACAGCAGAAGAGGGCTTGTGCCATGAAAAATCAAGCAGGGATGCAAATCATATTGAAAAAGCAATTTTAAGCATTGCTTATTATTTGTAGTTTAAGAAAGCCTGGTACTATTTCTCTCCAAATACATTTTTTGTGTTTTATATAAAGCAGGAAGGATCTATTTTTAGCCAGCTAAGACATAAAGTTCACACTGGGAGATAAAGGTCTAAGCAGTAAAGGGGGAGGATGTTTTAGTTCCAAGTTCACCAAATCTGGCTCTTCAAACACATGTAGGGAGAGGTTTCTTTGCAGAGCTTCCAGTGATGGGAATGTGAGGAGAGCACTTTTACCTGGGATATAGGGGTACATTTATAAATGTGCAACCTCCAAGTTGTCTCAAAAGTCCTCTCGTTGTCCTGATCCATCTTCAGCAAAGATACTCTTCCCCCAGTGGCTGTGTGAAGGGGGCTCTAGCAGACTAGAATCCATGTATGGATTTATGCAGCCAAACTTAAAAAATAAGGCTCCCATCTACAGATGTATGCACATGTCTTCAGCCTAAGAAAGGGTGAAACAGCTTTCTGCATCTAAAAACACCTCATATGTTGAAAGCTGAGCACGGCTTACACTTCCTGCTCATGGTATTGCTTCAGGAGAAAAGTTCTGCAGAATATAGAGTTTCCCTTCACATGGAGAGGGTTTCATTCCCAAGCTTAATAAATATTTCTCAGTGGTGTGCTGGATAGTAAGGAGACTCACTGGTCATTTGCCAGATTGCTGCCATAGCAAAATAATTTTTTTTCTTTTACCTAAAAGAGAGAACTTTGATATTTAGGAGCATGAAGTGTTAAACTCATCTTAGGCACTGAGGTTTAGAAACAAAATCTTACACAGTGCATATAAATATCATCTGTATCCAAACTCCATCAAATGTGGATTGTAATTGGCACACCGTGAATTATCTGTTACTGATACACACCAACACCCCCTGGTTTGTAGGCTCAGGTGCCCCTTGCTGCCTACAAAAACAAAAACATAAGTCCTACATGTAAACCTAATGGAGTCAGCATTGGAACAAGCTTTTAGATCTGGGTGTATGTATTACAAGAGTAACAGAGGTGGAAACCTGCTTGTCACTTATTCAGCTGGATATGAATGGCTTCAAAAGAAACTCAGGAGTAAAAGATTAAAGGCAAGATGACCATGAACTCTCCTTTCCCGAAAGAAGTTCAAAGCTTCCTGATTTAGGTTCTTATCGCACTATAAAGAGGGGAGCAAGTAAGATAAAAATTTAAAAATAAATGATCTTTAAGAAATTATCCTCATCTGAGTGTCCTCCAATATGTCTGGTCCTCTAAGTGTTAAGTGAATTGTAACTAGATCCTAGGGAGACAGTTGCAACCTGGTTATCAGTGGCAGTAAATGGAAGATAATAGCCCCACTAGAGAGTTATGAAATGGCTTGTCTTTGAGCTGCCAAAGTGTTTAGGCGCTCTTTTATTATATTCACAGCAGTAATCCGATATGTCCTGACTTCTGTCATCTGTATGTAATGCTTATCAACTCTCTGCCAGTGATTCACCCCCTTGTCAGGGACAATTATTCCTCAAAGTGCTGAGGTTACAGCTGAAGCAATATTATGACTGCAAAGAAAATATGAAAGGTGCAGCACATCATAGCAAGCAATCTTGAAGCTGACGTCAAAGTGGAGGAGAACATTGTTGATAAAAAAATAAGGCATAACAGGAGTGTTGCTCCCGTAGGAGTCCTGAGCATTGCTAGGGTCATACATACCTATGATGATGGTGATGGAAGATTTTCCCATTCTTTTATTGAAGCTACATTTTCATACTTCCCTGGTTAGGTGTTTCTCTCCATTTCCATTTAAAGCCACTTAAAATTAAACAGGCAGAGTGTGTTCTGTCCCTCTAAATTTGCAGACAGAAGTTCAGCCCAGGAAATTAATTTTCCTCCAGAGGCTTATAAAATGAAAAGCATAATCTAAGTGACAGAGGGCCCAACTTGCAGTTTTCAAGTTGCCTGAAATTACGGTAACACCTGTGGTAAAGTTCTGATCCAAGCATGTTCAGACCAACCTGCTTCCTCACTCCTTCAGATGTCTCAGACGAGTTTTGTCATCGATTGTCCTTGTATTGCTCACGGATTCATTAATTTGTGGGAGTAAAACAGATAATCTTGAGAGAGCAAGAAGGCATTGGGGATGCTAAAGTCAGTGTCCTGGCACTGTGAGAGCAGTGCTGGAGAGCAGAAGGCAACCTGTGAACCAGGGCAGGCCCTTGGGGCACCAGAAGCTCAAGGCCACTGGGAGAGGGAGAACGGCTGAGACATTTCTTTGTCTCCTCTCGTAGCAAAGGGAAATGGTGGCTTGGGAAGCTTTGTCAAGGGCAATGAGGAAAAGCAGCTGGTCAGTGAACATAATGGTGGAGACAGGGAGGCCAAAGAGGGGTGCCAGATGGTCCCAGGGGCTGTCCAGCTGACCAGCAGCAGCACCTATGCCCTGCATGCACATGTGGCATCAATCCAGCACAGGCTCTTAGGTGTCAGTCAGCACATAACTCACTTGACTGAGGGTTTGAGCCTACAGAGTAGCAGAAGTGGAGAGAAACAATGCCTCTGTGTGGTGTTTTGATGGTTCTTAGGCTCTAAAAGTACAGTGCTGTGTACACACAGTACTCTGTGCTCCAGTGCATTTTGTGAACAAGTGGTTTCCCAGCTTAGAGGGTCACATGGGTCCAATTATGAGGTCGGGGAGGGTCCAGTGAGAAGGCAAAACAAGTGGGGTAGGAGTACAGAAGGAGGGAGGAGGCAGTCAGTGTTGAAAAAAAATAATGTTACAAATCATCTGGCTAATCAGAAAGTGGAGTCACTTCTCTGGGCACAGAGATGAGTCCAAGCCATGTCTTTTGTCATGTTTGGTGCTGTCACCGGTGCTGCAATGTTTGGTGCTTCCTGTCCATGGTGGACGGGCACCAACAGGAGCCTACATGGGTCTCCAGGGCCATGAGCAGCAGGGTCAGCTGTCCTTCCATAGGGAGGGAAACAGAGCCTCCAAAAGCGATGAGGAGAGAGAATGAATCACTGTGCCTTGTCTAATATATTGCAGTAATGTAATATAACAGCAATAACCCCCAGAGTACCATCTGGTGAACTTGTGACTAAACACAGCTTGTTTTGCTCAAGGCACACAAGCAATGGACAAGTATATATTTTATTCCTTTGCTTCACCCTGCCCAAGCACAAGTGGTAGCAAAACTATTTCTGGGAGTTTTAGACCATCTACAAATCAGAGCTGCAAGCAGTTATTTCTCCCCTCTGAAGCACACAGGCAGCTCACTCTGCAGGAGGGTGCTCAGCGGTGTAAACTCCTGAGTCTCAGTTATGGCCACCAGAGTAGACAGAGACCTGATCTCAGCTATTCACTACCTGTTTCTGACACTGCAAAATTCCCTGTTAAAGTCCTGTGCGTAGGTGGATGTTTCAGGTGATATTTTCCAGGGATGCAGGAGGCCGGACTCACCCGTGAAGAATATTGGTGACTAGTTGCTCTGACCTTGGTCAGAGTTAATCCTGCAGGAATGAAAAGGTTCAGATTTCAGTACTCACTGTAAGAAAAGAGAAGGGAGGGAGGAGTAGCCCCCTACTAACATAAAGACATGACCAGTGGCCGTCAGTTACAGTATTGCTTGCATTTGGCATTATATTATGAAAATATCTATTCAGAATGGAAAATAAGATCAAAGACAACATTTCCGTAGCGGTGACTTTAGCTCCACTTCACTCTGCTCCCTCTCCTCCTCCCGTCCTTCGCATTTCAAGGCTGTTGCTCTATTCATCCGCTCTATGCCACCCCAGGTTTATAACACCACATCATCAGCAGCACTAATAACCCGTGATTCTTTTCCCCTATTGTGTTTGTCAGAGTCAGTAATCTGGGCACTACAGTAGCAGAGCACTGAAAAGCTACAGTGTGTTCCTATAGCAACCAACTAATCCGCAGGTGGAAGGTGATTGGGCACCTTTTGCACCGGAACAATAATTTGAAAGATCTTTTTCAGTGTGCTGTTCTGCAGCATGAGTTCATTGTATTGCAACCCACCACGAATCATTATAAGCTGTCATGAAAATGCAGCCACGGCTGCACAAATCACAGCGAGGAGAGACATGTCTTCCAGCAACAAGCCCTTGAAATATTTCATGGCAGGTTAAGAGGCCAAATTGCGCAGAGCGAGATGTATTGTATAGGATAAAACAAAGGGCTTGTATAATAAGCTGATGCTGACAGCCTCCGAGTCAGGGAATCCCACTGAAGTGTAAGGCTGTGCATGAATATGAGTTTTTCTGAGCTGTGGAAGGAAAACAGCCATAATAAAAGAAAGCTCCGGGCAGAGCTCCCACATTCAGCTCTTCCAAAACCAATTACTCCCACCTGGCTATTCCCATGTCTCCTAAAACATCTCCTGTTACAGAAGAGAATTTAATATTTTCTAATTGAAACCTCTAATTTAAGGCATTTGCTTGCTGTCCTCAAAGTCTGAAATCCTGGCCTAGACTTTCACAAGGTGATTAGATATTGTAGAACTTTCAAACTTTTAGACACTCAAATTCAAACTAAGAAACCTTCAAGAAATACACAATACCTTTCTTCTGAAAGTCAGGCCTATTTATCTTTCTCACAGTAAGCAGTCTGAACTCGAGGTAGGGAGTGACCTTCCCTACCCATGGCAGAGGTTTTGGAATGAAATAATCTTTAAGTTCTCTTCCAACCCAAAGCATTCTAGGTTTCTTTCCAAGTAACCCATCTCAATCCACGGAGAAGTTGCAGCATAGGAAGTCAGAGAACAAACATCTTCATATCAACCTAAAGCAAGGAGTCCTGTCATTTGCAGTCTATGTCTATTTTCTACTTATTTTTCTTTGAAAACACACGACTAGAAATAGTAGATATAAATAGAAACCTCTTAAAGCTCAGTTGTACAAGCAGATGCATTTCCCACACAGCCATTGCTGTGGAAAGTGAGAGCAGATAGTGTAAAGGATGCAACAGGCACTGTCACAGGAAGGCAAAAAAGGAAATCTGTTAAAAACTTCAATAAAAAGAGAGAAATAGCACAAGTGCTTCTTTACCTCAGTTTAATCACATTGCAGAAAGAATGTCTTTATTAAGTGCCTGGACTTAATAAAAATGTCAAAACCTCTTATTGCATAAATCAGCTCTTTCAAGATTTGTTGGAGTGATGGAGGAAAAACCTCAAAAATAGAGGGCAAACAGAAGTTTAGTTACCAGGTTATAACTTCTAAGGTTGCAGCTTCAAAAGCTTCCCTACATTTATTGGCCAAAGATTTCAACCTGGGATGCTTCCATCTAAAGCAAATTTCCTGAGACAACGAAGTCAGTGTCTCATTTAGAGCTGAAGAGTTTTATAAAGCAAGTGTCCACTCAAAGCTGAATCAACAAATAAACAAAACAGAACAGATACTGCTTTTATGACCCATTTTTTTACTCATCCCAAAGTAGGATGAGTGAAATGGATGAGGCAGGTTCACACACTCAAACCAAATTGACAGAAGAAAAGCTTGAATGGGGTCTAGGATATTTCCCAGGGATATTATTAGATATTCTACAGCAAATATCAGTGTCTTTCCCCTTCTTACCCCTCCTGCCTTTCACCTACAATAAATTCAGGAAATTTTCCCAAAGAAAGTTTCACTGAAACCGGCAAACGTCTCTGAAAATTTCTTAATAACAAATTTCCAGCAAAACATTAAAAAATTCTTGACCATCTTTAATTGTGAAATATATTGATTGTTCCTCTCAAGTAATTCATGTCTTAAAATGACATATTTATGTTCCTTTCAGAGGGCTTGGATAGATAGCATTGTTTTTCTTTCCAAAGCACATCAAAGAGCCCAAATTTTGGCAGGCTTTCTGTTTTCTTTTAAAAAAAAGGGGGGAAGGGAGAAGAAAGAAAAACATCAGCAAAACAAAGCTAAGAGTAACTGCTCTTTTCTGAAGAGTTGTGGGCTTCTTCACTTCTAGATGCATGTCATGGTGCTCACTTCAGGGAGCTGCTGAGACAGAGAGCCTGGAGGTGGGGAGGCAGAGGGGAATGGGAAGATCAGAGAATTGGCACGGGATAGAGAGCCTTTTGCCTCTTGATGTTCAGGCTGAATCTAGACAAAGTCAGTCATAAACCAGTGTCATCATGATTTTTAAACACTTTCCTGGGCTATGTAAGCTCAGACTGTAGCCTCTAACACAGGGGACACATTTCCACACATCTGCAGCTGGGACTTCTTTGACAGCTCTGGTGATAGCTGGTCTCCTCTTTGTAGTGTCTCCATTTTGTAATTGAATAAATTCCAGAAAATGGCTGGATTTGGGTTAATCATGGCTTTTTCCTTTCAAGACAGGTAGGTACCTGAAGTGCATACCTTTTTTTTTTCAAGGGAAAAAGTCCTGAGAAGCTCCCCCTTCTGCTCAAATGTTCAGAGGAAGTAGGTTGGTATTGCTGCAGAAAGATGTTCAAGTTTGAGTATGTTATTGCCCTGGACCTATTTTTTTTAAATTTAATTTCTCTGCCAGTAAGTATAATTTACTTATCACAGAATTGCACTCCTGTGGCAGGATCTGATGTCTGTCCTATTTGTAAAATACCATGCACTATTGCCCAATGTTAAATATAAAGGAATAACATCAAAACAATGCAAAAGAAATGCCACCAGCTCTTACCCTGTGAAGCAACCTTTATCTTGATTTACTGTGTAACCATGCTTGTTTATTGGAGTTAGAATCAGATTATTTTAAGGCTTAAAATTCTCCTGGAGACTGTGCTATGAGTGGTAGAGTTTCCACAGCTTCCCAAGCAGAGTTGCTTTGCTCTACACTGGGAGTAAGATATAAGAAAGACTAGGAAAAGAAGTTATACTGGAGATAGTCTGAGGGAAATGCCAGGAGTGCCTGCTTTATCACCCAAACTGTTGTGTCACACCAAGCTGAAATGTGCAAACCTTTTCCATCGTGGCCTGTCCTGGGGTAAAACCACTTTTGACTTTAATGGGACTTTTAATGGACTGTTATGATCCAACAGCCCATACACAATCCTGCAGGAACTGGTAGGGCATGGCATTTCTGCAAAAGGATAGAAAATCCCTGGAGTGTGGTACGGAGCTGCAGTCTGGCACAGTTCACGCTGTCCCCAGACCTCAGGCTTTGGGGAAGGAGCAGAAAGGCACAATGACAGGGCAGCTGGTGTGAAACTCCCTGAGCTTCTCACCTCTGATAAACAAAACGAGCATCACTTGGCTAACTGGTAAATGACTGGGGTAAAGAATAAAGAATATGTACTCTGGATAAAGATGACAGGGTTCATTGCTACAACAAATCAGATAATATGTGAAGTTAGACTGTGCCCTATTGCTTGGTACAATTATGTGACCTTGTAACAAAGCCTGGTGAAGATGGCAGCAACACTCCACATAAAACAGAGCCTGGTGGAAAGTTGCTATTCTTCAAACTCGCATCTAGACATCTTTCAAGTGATTTCAGAATTTAGGGTGAAAGTGGATCTTAGGCCTTTTTTAAAAAGCCATTTCAAATCCTCATTCATATCATAAATGCTTTTTTCTCCTTTTTTCTGCAGGCCACTGAAATCTCTGGGGCCATGACATTGTCTGGCACTGAATGCAGCCCCTTTTTATCATTATAAAGAAATAATGAAAGCATATGGTGGAGAGGCGCTCATATTTCAGTGTTTGGTGCCTTCCTCCTTCTCCATAACCAAGCACTGAAGAATATATAGTACAATGAGAACATTAATTATTTCCAATACACTAACAGAAAATTCCTAATAATTCAAAGTCATCCCTGCTGCCTAGTGTGATTGTAAGTTCAAAGTAAAAGAAACCAAACATATCCCCACTTTTGTGCATTAAACATCAGCAAGTGACCTGTATTTTATTACAGTACACAGCTGTTTTATCACATAAGTAAATAAATCACCATTGAACCAACTTTGGGAACGAAGATTTTGAATAATAACACAATTAAGTTTTCCCACAAAGTCCAAATAGCCCACTTGCTCATAGTTGCTACAAGCTGTGATTCCCACGTGAAAGATATCAACTTATTTCCTTTTCCTGTCAATCATCGGTACCAAGTGGGGCCCTGGTATGTCAGGTCATGACCTTTCACTCTGGGCATGAGCCTGAAAGCCACTAGTGAATCAACTAGTTTAATTATTTAGGCTGTTTTTAATAAATATAAAAATGTGGCCTTAAATATTTCACATGCTTGTTCAGTTTGGGCTTTCAAGTACCTCTCATCAAGCCCACCAGCCTGAAAGTGTGCTCTTATTGGTAGGAAATCAGTCAATTAATAACCAAACCCAGCTTTTGGAATAAGGTTTATTTTGTTGATTTTGAGCTTCCTGGCTTGGGTATCGCTTGCTTGTTGGTTTAGAGGACAGGCTTTTTGTTATCTTTTTTTAACATGAGATCAGACTGTTTTTAATCAACACCAGCAATGGCCTAGTTGCCTACCTCCCACAAAATGATCCTTTACTACAGATGCCACCGTAGGGTTCACAGTTTTCCATATAAGGTCTGTTTTCTACATCCTCTTCACCTATTGGAAAAAAAAAAAGAAAAGCAAGCAGGAAGAAATCCAATATAATAAAGTCCTTATAAAACAATTCTTTTAAAAACACTTTTGAGTAATGTTGGCAGCTTTGCTATTAGGTCCCTTAGCAGTGGACAGTTTTACTCCATTTCAGGTCAAAGTGTGATGACAACCCACCTTCGCTAAACTTCCCAACAATCCTTTTCAGCTTGTAATTCCCACAATCTAAAAATCTAGGCCTGGACCCAGCTGCTGATTCTGCCTGGTATTTTGCACCACTGCATCAGAAAGTTGTAGTAACTACAACCAGGTCAGTAGAAAACAAGGATGCCATGGGCAGTGATTTACGATCTACAAACATTTACACTTATTGCTCAACAAACCCTCCAGCTGGTAGACACGGGACAGAATTAAACCTGAGAAACAAATTCATGGTGTCTATTGAAAGAATAAGCCTCTAAACTTGGACTGCCAGAGTCCAATGCTTTTGAACATTCCCAAAATGTTCAGAACTTTCCCAGCATCTCTTCAGTTTATTCTGTTCTCCTTTCCCCTAGTGCTCTAAGACTTCTCAAGAAAGTGAGTGTGAAGGGCTGTCTCTATTTATAGATGACAAACTAACTCTTATCTTTCTCCCTCCTCTCCCCCCTGCCACAGTCCTGCATCAAAGTGAGGGCTTGTGGAAAGGGAAGAGAGATGCTCTTACTCTGACTTTTCCAATCACTCTCATGGGCTGCTGGGTCTGGAGGAAACATCAGCATGCCAAAATTTGCTTTTCTTTCAAATAGGAGTAATAATCTAAATGATGACATGTATCACAAAAATGAGATTGCCACAATGTAGAGATCATCACAGATACTTAAACTGAATTGTGCTTTGTTTGGGACAGTAGAAAACATTCCATCTTGATACTGTTTGAATTCTTCATTCAAGTCAGAATTTACAATATAATCAAACAGAAGTCAAATGAAGTATTCTATCTTTATGGGAGAGCAGTGTCCTTGCCTGATAATGCTCCCTCTCAGCAATTTCAGCAAAACTGCTATAGTCCTGAGAAATCTTTCCAATTCATCTAAGTCTGCGTTTGCTGATGAAAAGCTGCCTTCTAAGAAGTTTTCAATCCGCTTTGCTCGAGATGCATCAGGAGCAGCATATGTTTGTAACATGTGAGCAACCTCCGAATCTCCTGGTGGATGAGAGATCAAAACCAAAGCATTGATCCAAGGATCTACCACTTTGAAATCAGATATGGAGAAATGCTAAGGAGCAGCAGTGATTCTTAGGGGTTTCAAGTGCATTTAGAGTGCGCGGTATCGCCTGGAACATGCTTCAGTTTGCACTTACCTTATTTAGCTTTTCAAAGGCTGACCTTCCATGCACTAAGTTCAGCGACATAGCAGTCAACCTATTAATGTCCAAGGAAGCTGTGGACCAAATCAGACAGTTTAAATAACTCAGCTGTGAACACAGAGCCCCATTATCATTTCTGTGAGGCTAATCTGAACAGCTGATTCATCTCGAGCAGTTTACTATGGACGGTAAGTCTTCACCGCATCCATTTTAAGTTTTAAATCAGATGAGGGTGAGGAACTCTGCACTCAGACACTATGTTGGGAGGTGCCTTATAAAAGGACAGACAGGCAGAGAGGCTTGTATTAAAGGCCCTTATTTCCCATCATATTTTACTAGCTCTGTTCTGACATGATTACTGATTTCAGTGGAATAAAAGCATGTAATGAAGTAGAGTTGGAAAACTGTGTAGCCTTTATTCCCCTACAACACACATCTCCCTGCTAAACATCTCAGCTTTACATGTATCTGATGGGTTTAGTCACAGAAGGGCTGTATTTAGCACACATGCTTCTGTAGCATTACAGAGACAGTACAACTCATGAGAGAACCTAGCCAGTGTTTTAGAAAACATACTTATTTTTTTCTTCCTTTGCTGATGAGGGTTCGCACTTCTTCTTACATGAGCCTAAAGGCTGTTGAGCAGAAAAATGCATCCACATCTTCAGCAGTCTCTGACAGATCACGCCTTTTGCATACTACCAAGATATAAACTGGACATGGGAAACCCACATGAGTTCTGAAATCAGGCTGGGAGATGCTAGAAACAATTGCATCTCACAGTTCTTTGACTCTCTCTCATTACGACCATGCAAGGAAAAAGCCATTATAAAATAGGAATGACATAGTTACATTACTCCTTTTCCCTTGGACTATTATTTTGTCTAGTAGGCTGTTGCTTTTTAGACTTTATATGCCTATTCAGCAATTCCATAAATAAGATTTTCATTATCAACATTGAAATCCCCAACAGTTTTCAGCTCATAATGAGGTTTTCACTGTTCTCAGGCAACGCTTGGAAAAGCCTTTTATATGATAAGATGAAGATGTGAGACAGACTGAGCAAGGTGTATGTGTTGCCAAAGGCATTACTTTCAAACAGTCCTCAGTTTCTTCACTCAAACAGGTGGTGATCAGGTTCTAGCAAAAACAGACTTCAAATTATTTCAGTCACTCAGCCACTGTAAAAAAAAAAAAAGGAAAGAAAAGACAAAAAAGAGCTGTTACCATAAGCTTCTTTCCAGTCTCCAAAGAGGTCAAGATAACATGTTTAGAAGAAAATTTCAAGTCTTTCATCGATAAATTATGGCTTCCTGTGGGATTTTTCTAATAGTCACCCCCACCCTCTCCCAAGTTTAAAAATGCTAATGCTTAGGAAGTGTGGAAAAAAAAATAAGATTTTTGAAATGACATAATGAATTAATACATACCATAAATGGTTCCCAAAATACACATACACAAATCCAAGTATTGGTGAAGATAAAGAGCTCCCACAGTGCTGAGAAAAGAAGATAAAAGAAAGGCTCAAGCAAAACTGCAGTATCTGAACAGATTATTTGAGAGGAGAAAGCAAGTGTGGTTCAGATTTTATAACTGCCTCTTTACCACACAGTGACAGTGTTCTGGATTCATATACCAACAGTGAAATGTGGGACCAAATTTTGCAGTGAAAGCCAGTCTATATTCGAGGAAGACAAAATATTTCAAATTTAAGCTGAACTTGCATGCTTAACAGCCTAATGAGCATTGGAAAGGTCACAAGAAATACAGGAACCTTATGTGACACTATTTTGTAGAAAGGTCAGACATTCTCCTTCAATTAAAATTAAGATGTATTTATATCATTCATACTTTGCATTAAAAAGCAGAGGCTTGGTTCCAGGAGCTGAGAAACTACAACGATCCCTTCTGTATCTGACTTATTTTGAGATGCCAAATTACTCTTGTGGAGTGGGAAGAGGTGAAGGGGATAAGCAGCCAGTGAAAGGCAAAGCAGCTCTATGGCTTCTCTACCATTTACTAGAGACCGAATGTATAGAGGGTCCAGACCCAGAAAAGCAAATTTGTGCCCATGAAGATTTAAAATATCCATATAGGGCAGTCTGATGGTGGCAGCAATGCTGTTTTTGAATGTCTAAAGTCACAGTGAGTTTTATGGCTAAATGCCACGATGCTCTTTGAAGATTTAAGAAGCGTTACATTTCATTTGAGATAACATGCTTTTGGAGTTGAATGGCAAGTTCCATAAATTCCTCTTGGATAAAATCTGAAGTAAACATCACAAAGTTTTGCATGGGTTTCTTGCAATTTGTTTTGGAGCTTTTGTGTCAAAGGGGACTGGAAAATGGCTGGCAATGTTTTATTTCACTTATTAAACATCGTTTTTGAGCATGCAAGTCTAAGCAAGAAACGTTTGGAGAGCATGACTGTGCTGCAGTTTTTTCTGGAATAAGTGGTAGTTTTAATTAAAACAATTATACAAGTCTTTGTTTTCTTCAACTTGTTTGATTTAGTTGGTTTCTTTAGCAACAAACAAAGCTTTCATGGCTTCTTCACATTTGCACAGAATATTAATGTGGCTGCCTTTGATTTCTTCTTAAGTCTTGTAGACTTAAGCAGTGTATCAGCATTTAAGTCTCAAACACTGCTAAGATTCCATGAGCAGCAGAGATCAGGATGAGGGTATCCCTGCATGTGGGTCAGGACAACCCCAAGCACAAATGGCTTCATGTGATTCTATGTTTCCATGAGATGCTTAGTAACCCAGCTGGGGCAAAATGGGAAGAGAAAGGGCAATCTTAGGTTGAAAAAGGCTACTTCTGTCTGAGAATTTCAAGTTTTGCAATCTCAGCAACCTTCAAAACCTTCTGATCCACTTTATAGTTAGCTCAAACTTACGGAAAAAATAATTTTAGAGTGGTGAATTGGTTTTTTTCTTTACAGTTTCTTATTTTCTTCCTTATTTTTTCAAACATTTTTGATCAGCTCTACTAGAGCACATCAGGTTTTCCATTGAAACATGTATGCTTGTGTTTAAAATATTAATTCATTTATCTTCAGAAATGTTGACACAAAAGATAAGAATCAGTATTAAAAAGAACTGTTTTAATTCTGGTGCTTTTCAAAAGAAAAGGGAGCTTAAAAATTCATTTCTCTCTGAAAATGCAGGTTCAGATTTTGGCTCACATCCGAAATAAAAGTAACAGTGGTATTTAGTTTCACATCACATAATTCTGTACTGTTTATCCCAACAAAAAAAGTAATATAAATGGCTGGGCATCGTGGCTGGGCCTCAGAGGTGACATTTGGGGTGGGGTGAGCAGAGTGTGGCAGGCAGTGCTGGGAGTGTCCCAGTTTGACCAGCATGGAGGGTTCAAATCCACCATGTGCCAGGGCAAGAAGCTCACAGATTAGTCTCCTGCTGCCTAAAACATACCTTCTCTTAAAATTCATCATTTAAAAGATCTATTTAATTTATGCCTGTCGCTGTTTTTAACATACATAGCTAAACCTTTATATTTTTTTTTTCAGCCGCTTATCCAGAAAACAGTACATTTTCCTTTCTTGAAGCTGTAACTTAATAAAAGCCAAACCGTTTCTTTGCAAAGAGTTACAGCTCCTCCCAGATGAGTACATCTAGGTCAGGTTTCAGCCTGGTATAAATATTTTATGTTTGAGAACTAAAGTTCTCCAGAAATTGGGGTTCGTATTGGAACGCCTGACGTAGCCTCGACCATACCAGCACATGCGGGTGCTTGCTTTAATAAAAAAGCCCTTAATCTCATTTGGCTCTACCTCACTGGCAGCTTGAAGTACTTGAATCAAACAGTACAGCTGTGAATTGTGACACTGGCTGGATGGAAGCCCAGAAAACTTTTCCCAGAGAAAACCCTTGAGGAAGGGGAAAAAAAGAAAAAAAAAAAAAAGAAAAGAGAAAGAGAAAAGGAAGAAGGAGGAGGAGGGAAAAAAGCTTCAACAACCAAAATACAATAGAGCTCAAATACAAAAGCCCACAGGCAAACTTTGCCCCCCTCCAACCTGAACCGGAAACCATCCAGACAACCAAAAGATAAATGGAATTCTTCTTTAAAAGGTTATTTTGTAAGGTAGAAGGGCCAACCTGAGTAGTCCTGAGCAATGGCCCCAGTCCATATTTTCTGCACAACAGCAAATAACCAAACTCCAGCAAAGGAATGGGAAAGCTGAATTATACCACTCTTTGAAAATCCATTTAAAAGAAAAGGGAGCTTTGATTTTTGTGAGGAAGAAGAAAAATATCTAACTGAGGAAATTAAAAGAGGGTTGGAAGCACAAGTGCCATAAACCAGACCTAGCACAAGTGCTCTTGCAGTATTTATAATCTTATTTTTGCTTGAATCCTGATGATGATACCTTCCCCTAAAGCAAATAACTGAGCAATAAGGAAAAACAAAACAACAAAACCATAGAAAGCACATCTGAATGGAAGGAAATGTTCTTTTTTAGAAGGCAGCAGCCGTACTCTGGAGTCATAAGGTCAAGAGGTGAATTTCTACTGAAGGAAAACATTAGCGCTGGATATTTCTCATCTGTCAGTCCCATTAAATAACATTTTTTAAGGACTCAGGACTGTGCATTGCGCCTTTCTTCAAGTTAGCAGGATAATAAAGATTCTGTTGCCTTTTGCAGATGTTTAAAGACATGATGTGAAAGACAAATTCTCCAGCTAAAACCCTCAAGAAATGTCACTTCTGTGTCTTACTGAAGGAGCTCCAGCACATTCTCTACATAAACATCTGCCGGAAACATTTCAAAAAGGAGGCTGTTTAAATAATGGCTTTTGTAGGCTCAGTTTGGTGGTTGTTTTTTTTTTTTTTCTTTTTTTAAAGAAAAGAAAATGAATTTGTGGAAAGTTCCCACTTCCAAAGCAACTTTCCTTTGCAAACATGCTTCAGCTAGGATGATCTGAGGAAGCAGCTGTAAAATGAAGAAGAAACATTGAAAATATTGCTTCAAAACGTTCCATATCAATCACACCTCAGAGACATTCATAAATCAGCACTTTCTTTGACTTCAGGAAGTTGCTGCTCTTGATTGTTATGCTAACTTGTTTGTGACAATTATAGCAAGGCTCTCTTTACATGATAATTGGATTTTTCTATTAAATTTAACATACAAGGGGAAAAAAGACAAAATAATAACCAACGTTCTGTCACAAAGTGGTACATTTGTGGCATAAACTGAGGAAAGGAAAAAGAATGGAAAGCAACTTGGTTTATAGGCTTCTTACTGTAATTTGACCCTTCATCTACGTGACTAACACACATCTACCTCCACTTCTCCATCCTTAAATGTCTGCCAGAGTGCTGGGTTCTGCAGTAACTGTGGCTGAGTACTAAAGTGGGCTTAGATTTTGGATGGATTGATCTTACTTTATGTTTATTAGAAGAAAAACCACACTTCTGGACGCAGTAGTTCTATTTCAAACTGACAGAAGTCAGAGACACTTGGAAACCCCTCTTGGGAAGTTGCCCTATTGCCAAATATAAGGGTGTTTCTTCTAACAAGGACTATATATCCATGTTGTGAATTGGGGCTGGTGGTGGGGTGGTGTTTAATGCAGTCAACTAAAAGCTTCATTAAACCTAGCAGATTCCACATAAGAAAACTGGCAAGGATTTTGGAAATGATACTGTGGGTGTGCAAATGCCATTGGATGATTAATATTGTCATTCTAACATACAATGCTGTAGGGAGAGTTTTCACAAGAAATTTTATTATATAGAATATGGTTTTAGGATTAACATCAGATGTGTGACGGCTTCTTCAGGATAGAGATGGAGAATGATGAATCTACATCAATTTATCTGATAAGCAGTTCAGACCTTCCACCTCCTTAACTAAGAGAGAGTGCAGGGAAAGTGCTGCCAGGTACTGTGGGGAAACAGAAGAAGTAAAAAATAATCTGTTACAGTATTAGCAAGTAGAGTGGTACAGTATATTTTATACTCAGGTCAAAATCAGGAGAACAAAACAGGTATTGTCTGGTTGGAGACCTCTCTAATGGCACAGCTCAAGCAAGTGATTAGGAAAGAAAAGAATCTTCCACTTTTGCAGGGCTTTTCCATTGCTAATGCCCATCCCTCAGTGTTATCTTCATCTGTGGATTTACACACAGTACACAGAAAAATCACTTTCAGAAAGTCCTTGATAATTTCTTCGGTAAAGTTCTCAAATGTAAGTGAAGCTATTTTGGCAGAGATATCTCTGAGGGAAAAGAGTTCCAAGAGGCCACATATTCATTGTTATCCTCTGGTTCTGGCTTTTTCTGGTGCTTGTCAGTGACGGCTCCATTGCTTAACATCCTTATTTCTTGTGCTATGCATAAAAGGTCCTTACGTGTTAACCAACATACTCCTTCCTTTCTTCCTAAAAACCAAGAGAGGTGAAGACCCAATTTCCTTCTTGTTTAACATCTCTGATTGTCTCAAAGCTTACAGAGAGAGGAAAACTGCTTTCCAAGCTTAAATAAGGTAGGTGCAGAAAACCAGCAATATTTTCCAATTGTTTCTTATCTGCTGGCGATTTCTTTCACAAGTCACTAACAATTGTCTTTCTTGATGATTAGTTGCTATTGTATATCAGCTTGATTTTTGTATTCATATGCTTTCACAAAAAAGGTTGAAAGTTCAGCCTTACCCACTTTTCCCATCATGTAATAAAACATCTTCTGTGTGATCTTAGCTCCCAGAATCCCTCGTGGCTTTCACTTCACTGCTGGGCACAACCTTGTAAAATTTGAAGTTCACTGGGTTTGTGAAAAAAAATAAAGCCCTTCACTTGTGTGTCCCTTACAGATGCATCAAGAAGTCTGTGTGATGCAACATCCTTAGGCTAAAAGTGAGGTTAATTTTCTCTGTATGAAAATTATAAACATCTCGTTTAACATTTCCTTTAATTAATCCATTTGCTTTTGTAGAAAATGTACTTTTATATTTAGTGATAAGAAAAATGAAAATAACTATCTACGTAAGCTTTTAGAACATATTCTAGGATTTAAATGGAAAGACATCTGAATAATTCTGTGTAGGGGTAACTTAAGTAATAAAGGAGAGGGAAATTGATTCTTTCACCCTTTCATACAAAGGAGCAAAGAAGGTCTTGGCTTCTTGCTAATTTTACTCAAATGGTGATTGCTGATATTTACTCTACACTTTCTCTTAAAAAGCCCCTCTAAACTGTACAAATCTCCCTGCACCACTCTTCATCACAGCTGATAGACACCAGCTGTACTGTAAAACGAGAACTTTCTGAACAGACAATGATTATCTGTCAGTGGATAATATCCTGTTCTGAATCACTAATGCCCCTCTGCAGGTTCAACGATGGGATATCAGAACAAGCTTAAGCATGAGCTTAAATATTTGCATGCAATGAAAGCTGTGTCAGAAAGATGTCTGTGTTAAAATATTTGTGATAATGATTTATTTCGAGGACTTTTCTGCATAGTTTAGGACCCAATCATTTTGTGGAACATTTTACCATTCTGTGTAAGATTTCTGAGTGCAAGCCAGGCAGGGAATATACCTTTTTATTAGCAGAGTGGGTGTGATCTAGACAGGTGTAGTTTGATCTTTCCCACACTGACCTTCACATAACTTCATATCTGACCTGAATGAAGCTCTGCCTCAGGGGTAAGAAACAACTTGCTCACGGAGAAGAAAATGATTATGCTGCTGAGTTATGTGATGCAGCTTTATGAAATGGAGTGTATTTTGGGTATTTGACTACAAAGCCTCATGTTTTCACAATTATGCAGCGTATGCGAAGGCCCATTTCATTCACAGAACCCAAGGGGATGATACAAAACTTCCTCTGTAAACACAGGTTACAGCCTATTCACAAAGGTGCTGCATTGGTTCTTTTGTTTCATTAACTGCCATACTCTAATTGTTAATTTGTGGCTTCAATGCAAATCACAGCATTTTATCCCAGTAAGCAAAATTAGAATAGTTTTAGATTTGCACTTGGTGCTGTGTGAAAATGCCAAATCCCAAGTGTCAAGTTTGGTTCTCATGTTTTTGATTTTCAGAGACCTTTTTTAGTTGGGAAAGAAATATATCCCAGTCGTTAGAGTTTGTAGGTTTATTTTACTATGAACAAATTTGTTTCTCTTTCACATTTCTGGGAGGCGAGAATATTTACTTTTATAAAAAGAAGAGAGTTGGGAACTTCAGCTTGCATAATTCCTCTGGATAAAGGATGCTGCATCTGTGTAGCAGCAGTTTCAGGTTCCAAACACTCTCCTGCATATGACATCTGACTAACACAAAGAATTCAATGAAAGGCCTGCCACTTCTACAAGCAAGAGCTTTACTATTCAAGGTAAAGGGCCAGGATTGTAGCAAGGGCTGTCAAGGACTAAAAATCTTTTGGCCTTTGGGCCCTTCTTGCATTTCAGTCAATATGAAGTTTCCCTGGCATACACAGATACCATGGTGATGGTTGCATTAGTTTTTTAATTGCCAGATGTTTCAAAAAACTCTTTGAAGGAGTAGGCAGAGAAGGAAGATGATTGAATTTAAAAATGAGGGAAAAAAAGCCCTCAAACTTTCTCAATGTATTGATATTCTTCAAGGCAATGAGGGTGAGATGAAGGAGAGGGATAGAAGAAAAGCCATTACTATGTTTAGTTCCAGAAAGTCTTCAATTATTGCTAGAAAAGCCATCTAAAAAGCACTTGAAATTGGTGATGTGTGCTGTTTACACTCTTTGGGAGAGGAGAAAAAAAATCAGAACAAAAACCCAAACATCTTCTCTAAAGAAGGGAAAGGTTAGAAATTATTTGTGCTGCATTGATCAATTTACCCGAGTTGTCTTTCGATGGATTGTATTAATGGAACTTCATTTTCTTTTATTCAGCTGCTGGCCAATTTCTCCTTGACTCTTAAAAAGATCAATGAACACATCTCACTATCTTTGTGCAAAATGAGCTTCTATTTTTTCCTCAAAGTTTAAGGGACTTTATTATTTTCATTTGTAATGGATTTTTCTGTCTCCTTTTTCTTTCAGCCCCTGTTGTGATTTCTCTGATGTCTATCTATTCTTTCTTTTTCATGGATTTTGTCTAAACTACTCAGGTTTGCCATTCTGTAGGGTACCTGCAGGTAGGAAGTTATGTCTTTAGGTCCAGTAATGTACAAACACTTAAGATTACTCACAGCTCCTTCTTTAATGCTGGTGTGAACTGGAGGAACCATCACTAAAATGAGACTAGAATGAGAGCGTGTTGTTTGAGGAAATTCAACCAGCCATGTCAGTGAACTGAACTGCACTTGAAAACAGTCTCAGTAAAATCAATCAAATATTACTCAACATGAGAAAGGCTAACAAGGTATGGCCAAACAGAGTTAAATTTAACCAGCAAGTGTTCTTTGGTTTGTTTCTGTTTGTTTGGTTGGTTTTGGTTTTATTTTTTGTTTTGTTTTTGGTTTTTTTTTTTTGCTGTTGTTGATACTTGTTGTTGTTTGGGTTTTTTTGGTGGTGGTTGTTGCTTTCTTGGGTGCTTTTTTCTGCCTTCCCCCCCTAGTTTTGACTGACTGTAACTACTTTTAACCCTATATTTTCATTCTGGAACATAAATGACTGCCCTTCAAATGCGGCTGGTCTGGGATCTGCTCTTTGTTTATGAACATAAAACACATGTCACTTAAACAGCAATGTAATGACTTTGTATGTCAATTCTTAGTTCCTCATACACTGCAATCTTAAACTCTGCAGAGAAATTCAGTAATGTGCTTAATCGTAATTTTGCCACAAATCCAGTCTCTTTCACGAAATGTTGATGAATGGAAAAAAGCCAATCCCAATAACTTTCCAGCTCTATCAATAAGAAGAATTTTAATTCTGCCAGAACTTCTAACACTGAAAACTGTATTTGTAAAAGCAACCTCTCTCCCCCAGCAGTGTTTAAATAATTCCTGGGAAAGGAAGTCGCTAACACGAAATTGTTAAAAATTACTCTGTTTTATTTCAGAAAAGCTGAAATATTCCACTCTGATTTTTATTTTTAAATTTAAAAAAAGAGATTTTGAAATGTACTGTTGTGGTAAAGTCTTTGTAAAGACATTTCTGAATTTACTAATGACATTTTGTTGAAACTGATCTGCTCCCATAAGACATTGTGATTTAGGCAAAATGGCATTCACTGAGTTAAAAAGCTTTCAGTGAACAGTATTTAGCCTATAGGAACACTGGAAGTTACTTTAATTCCCATTATAAGAATCAACATTTATAGGTCTTGCTGAAGATGCCTGGGACTGCTTCTCCTAAAGTAGAAACAGGACATGTTAAGAGGGCTCAGTGTTTTGGCTCTTCCAGACCCATATCTGAAGACTGGGGCAGGAACTAATGATTTTTAAGGTCCTTTCCAACCCAAATCATTCTATGACTCCATGATTTTATGTTTACAACTTATATCCACACAACACCTAAAGGGTTTAGCAATGTGCACAGATTCAGTAAAGAAAAGGAGTAAAACAACAGGTTTGCCTTCTGTACAAAAACATGGTTTAAAAAACAAAGACAAAACTCTCATTCCAAAATCCCAGAATGCCTGAAGTATTTCAGAAGTGGTAAAAGGAAAAGAAAACCGCTTTGGCAGTATTGTCACTCTCCATTTTCCCCATGCACAACCCTAGTCCTATATGCAACTCCTGCCTCCCTTTGGCTGCTGTGCTGCTGTTAATAAGCATGTGCTGTATATTTGGCAGGATTTCCACCTTCCACTTGCCATTTATTCCTTTTACAACCTCTGTTGTTATAGGTCTAGTGTAGCAAACTGCTGCTTTATGGGAATTTGCAGCCCACTTGACATATGGTACAGGATCACCGGCCAAAATGGCAGCAGAGCACACAGGATTTTACAACCCAAGTTCATTATCTGTCTTGTTCCAGGACTTATTTTGGCCTGTGCCCAATAGGAGCCTAAACTCCTAATCATATGATAGCAAGACTGGCTCCTCCACATATTTGTTGGACATCTCAATGGCTTCCACTCTTCTTGGAAGCAATAGTGGACTGTGCTGGCATTCCCTCCCCATGAGCTGCCATGGCTGAGGGGTGTCAGCCTCTGCTTTTTCTCTCTGCTGGTGATCTTGTGACACCGAAACCATGTTGCTGCAAGTCTTCCTGTGCTAAACTTTCTGTATTTCTCAGAGTTGTGTGACTGATGGGTCAGGTCAGGGAAATCTCCCTTCCAAATGAGCCTGTTGAGGCTCACAATGAGATGACTGGCAATGTGGATTCATCCTAGCACTGGCACTGCTGCTCTTCTTCAACCAGCAGTCAGAGCAGTTTTACCAAGCGAGCATCAAATGTGCAAAATTCATTCAGATGCAATATTTAGGTTAAATATTCCAGCTTAGGTCTATTTTCACTGGAAAGACAGCAAGTTGAACTTTTCAACTACCCTTCTTATTTTCTTTCTGCTCAAATAAGAGTGAATATAATTATTATTTAAATTGCATAACTACACACTGTGTAAAAATCTCTTCACCAGGTTCTCTCTGGCTTTCTTGCCATGGGTATTGTTGACATTTTAATTTAGACACTCTACTATGGGCATTCTGTCCCTCACACTGATTGTCAGGAGAACCACATGTCACTTGTGAATTAAAACATTCCAGTGGAGACATTCACAGCACAAATCATTAGTTGCTCAATTTGATTCAAACCAGAAACATCTATCACAAAACTTCTGTGTTTCTAAAGGGCAGCACGTCTGCCTCCCTTCCACCATGACCCCAGTGAAAGGCAGGCTTTCTGCAAAGTGTTTGAGGCCCCATTTCAGCTAAGGCTTCCCACTTACAGCATGAGTCCACCCAGAAAACTGTACAGAGCTGTGAGCCTGATAAATAAGACGAGCGGTGTTTTAAATTAAAAAAGGAAAAAAAAGAAAGGTTTCTCAATAAAAATACTGTGTGGTTAAGCAAAGTTAATAGCAGAGACAGGTAACACAGCCAGGCTTTTTCCTGGCATCACTTATGTGCTGCATCCCAGGCTTCATCAATATCCACGGATTCTGGATTGTTGCTTCCGTGTACCCCAACTCCTTACGGCTTTTATTCTCTTCCTTTCATTTTCTTTCATTCTGATTTCTCCTTATTGTTGTTGCTTCTTTGAAAAGATCAATGAACAGGTCTTACAGTCTTGGCGTAAAAAAAGCCACTATTTTCCTTTAAACTTTAAAAGAATTCATTATTATTATTATTTCTCGTAAGAGGGATGTTTGTATCTTCCTTCTTGCCTGTAGCCCCCCTGCAGCTAAACTTTCTGATGGTGCTTTGTGTTTAAAAGAGAATTAACTGCAAAGAATGCACAATTTGACTTAAAACATATTGATATTGTAAAATGAAGAGCCATTTAATGAATTTTTTGTCCCCAATGAAGAACCAGTGTAAGGAACAGTAGGGGCTGCAAACAAGACTGAAAATGGCACTTTAATGGCAAAATGCATTTGTTTGAACAGTGTTTCCCTTTTTTAATGATTTTACAACATTTTCTCTCCTTTGTTCTCTTCATTAGCTGTCTGTGACCACAAACACATTTCAGTAAGAAAGGTAAAAAAATAAAACCATCCATCCAAATGCTTTTGACAACAGGAAAAACACCTATTAGTACATGAAAGCACTCCAGTTGGTTGGTGTCCTGTTTTGGACACACAAGAAAACCCACAAAAACAAAATCCCAAATGACCAAAACTCCCCAGCAAGCTCTTTGCCTTGCAAAATTTTGCTTCCTGCCCATGAGAAGAAAGTAGGGCCTGGAGGAGGGGAAGTTGTTGACAGAGAAGATGCCATTAATATTTCTGGAATTGCAGAAGCATTGATACAACTGTTATTATTATAACAGCACTTACAAGCACTGTTGAACGTTAGGGATTGAAATACTGGTAGCTGTGTTTGAGGCTTTATTTATTAATGCCTGTAAAATGCTTTAAGATCTTCAATTACAGGACTTTTACAGAGAAAACTTTTATATTGTCTTTAGCCATGCTGGCCTCAATCCTCAGCTGAAAGTTGATAAATACAAGGGCCATACTGTCCTGTAATGTAAGATAATGAAAAATAACCACAGACTTCTCTAACTTACATTGTTGTGGCTACTTGCATCCACTGGCTGGAGTTCCTTAGGGTACACTGTGTAAGGGTCAATCAGAGCATCTATTTTCTTATCATATTGCTCCAAAACCATGATGCTTCCTGCCAAAACATGAATTTTCTGTCTTCCACCCCACTGGCTCAATTCACTGAAGGATGTCAATTAGTACAACTCCAGAGCCTGCTCAATTCCATGCCCTTGGGGTGCTCACAGTATTTGTTGCTCTGTCCCTGTGCCACCTGCGCTGCAAGGACGTTCCCAGGTTGTATCAGTACAACCTCATATCCCACCACCCTTTCCAATCCATGCCCTCTAGTTGTGGGAACATGGCCTTGTGGTTGTGCAAAACTGGTTTGGTAGTGGCAGCTGTAAAAATAGAATTTTTAAAAAATAATAGTACTTTTTAACAAGTTCTTTTTACAGATCTTACTCTAGACCTTTTCAGGATCTGTCCTCAGCTTGGTGAGTGGCTGTTCCTTCCTCCTGTTCCTATTCCATCAAGCTGGGGAGACCTGGAGGTTCCCACCCCATTAGCTGAAAGCTGTCCTGTCTCCACCACCTCAACCATTCTGTGTCTTCTGATCCAGTCAATATTTCTTTGGCAGTACAAGCTTTCCTGGAATTTTCTCATTACTGTACACGGCAAAGCCAAAAGTCATTAATATGTGAGATATTCCACAGAGCCTTTTTGGCAAACCCAAACATGGCACATATTTAATAGCAAACCATTTCCAAAGGAGCTGAATGTTTTAAAAAGAATTATTTATACTGTCTCCTTTTTTTCTCCTCCCTACTTGCAAAGCCAAACTACCTTAACTTACCAGAAGTTCATTTCTCCAGACACAAGAGTGAGGGTAAGCATTTTAGAAACTTTAGATAAATGTCTCCTCTACTTAGTCATTTAATACGTAACAATTTGAAGACTCAGTATCTCAGGACATATCAAAATGACATGAAAGCTCTAACTGTAGGAATATGGGACAGTTTTTTTGGTATTGACAGTGGGTAGCAGAAGACACTGCTTGGATTTTCTGGGAGAAGGGGAAAGGCTCCTTCATTCTGTGTTTGTTGTATGTTGCTGCTCTCTGTAACCATGGCTGGGGTTTTCTGCTGTAATCATGGAAAGGACACGAGAAAATCTATATTCAACATACGTGCCCGAAGTGTCCTCCAGTTTGAAATGTTCCACCATTTCAAGGGAGATTTATTGACCTTAACATGGGAACAGCAAGCAAGCCAGGCATCATTCTCCAAAAGGGGAAGGCATTTTCACTACAAGTCTAGAGATGAGGGAAACCCACCCCTGCCTTTCCTGTGTCAGCCTCCCCTGGCACATCAGACTGCAAATCTACATTAACTTGCAATTCCAGGTGTCATTTTGGGAGTATATATGTATGTATATAGGGAGGGAGGGGAGAAATTTTTCCTCGTATTTTATTTTTCCTTTTTTAAATTATATCCTAAGTTGTATAATATTAACAGAGGCTTGAAACAACACCTTAGCACATCGGAAAGGATTAGTAGCCACCATATTAAGGTGACAATGTAATGAAATAACAACAAATTATTTCATAGTTTTCCAGCTTTTAAGATGTCTCCTCAATCTATTAAATTAATTACTACTCTCTAAGTTTTTAAGTTTTTTACTCAATTTTTAAAGAGAAAATCTTTTAAAAAAATAGCTTTCTGCAACAATCAAGGGCATATTTAGATCCTGACTCACACTTGGACATTTTATAACTGATTGATAAATGACAACTTGCTGTTTAAGTACAATGTGATTAACAGTAAATAATATGTGATGGTTGTCATAGGCAATGAATGAAAAGAAGTCATATTTACTCACCATCTACAATACTTCATATCTACTTACAACAGACTAATACTTCTGCAATAAATAACCATAACAAGGCCATAAATCAGCATTAAATGAAAGCACTGTTTTAGAAAGCCAAACTCAACATTACATGTTAGAAAAAGATTTTCAGCTTTTCTTAATAATAACTTGGTATTTGGTTTCTTCAGTCCCATTTACACTGCTGATTTTTCCTTAGCTAAATTCATTGAAACACTAACATAACCTACATAGGCTTTATCTACTAATGAAAACACCATCAAACATCTAAGTCCCAGTTGCATAAATGGGTTTCTTGCCTGAAATTAGCTCTGAGCACACAATATTATCACCTTTTACACAGGCAGTGTGTTTTTAACATACTGAAGGCTGGTCTTAGACTGGCTACAACCCCCTACTCCTGACCTGTTGTGTGGGGTATTCATTCAGTGAGCTGCTGCTGCTTTAAAACCACCTACCTTAAACTTTCATACCTGTTCTGTTGGTCTAGCTAACTACTGATTAAAAGAAATAATTAGATAACACAAAGTTTTATAAACCTGCAGCATGGTTGGCAGGATGCTAGTTGTGTCCCTTCGCCCAATCAGACCTTGTACATGTGACACAGTATTGAGATAGGGATATATGTGCTTGATGATAAACCTCTCAAACACTGAAATTCTGCAGAGGCTTAGCTGAAGGAGGAATGCAGTACCTCACCCTGTGGTCCATCATGACTGAAAACATTTTTGGCTGGATGAGGAATTTTGAGTTTTAACAGTCTTCTCATTAAAACAATCTGTAGATAAAACTCAGTGCTATCCAGTGCTCCAGGGCTCTCTCTGACTGATCCAAGAGCTTTTGTTTACGACACAGACACCAATTGATTTACACTTTTTGCTTTCAACAAGCCTCTCATGAAGAACACAGTGACATGCTGAAGTGCCAAAGAAAGAAGGAAGGCACACTGATGAAAAACAGACATTGCAGCCATTAGCATCGATCAGAGATTGATCAGTGTATAAGCAAGCAAAGAGGTACAGGATGATTACTGTGTATAACAAAACCTCATTTAATCTCGTTCAAAAGGTGTATTTCCTGTGAAGAGGGTCTTTGGTTGGGAGGCACAAACTTCATTAGCACAAACCCAAGAGTCACGTGAGGAGCTTTGTCTTGGAGATTATGGCGGTCCATCCTTGTGCAGATAGGAGGATGTGAACACATTTTTCAAATGTGATGCATTAGTCAATCAATAGCTTCATGTCAAACAGGACTTTACCTATGTCCTTTGCTTATTTAATTAGATATTTTTCAAGACTGGCTAAAACCACATCACTACAGGAATATGATTGATTTTGGAGAATGAGTAGGGGAAGGAGAACAGCTGAGAAAGAGTCTGGTCTTCTGAGGTGCTGGGGATCCTGCACATGTGATGGATAACAAACCTTTGTGTTCAGTCAATAGCACTGATTCTGTTATGAGCAGGTTCTTCAAACTTAGATAAACCTGAAAGGGCATTCTTTTAAGTGGAAAAAACTCCACCCAACTGTCAACTTGACAGAGGTATGTGAGTTAACTCCTATTACACTCAGTCTGAGCTAAAACAACATCGCTTTTCACTCTCACCCCGAGACCTAACGAGCTTCAGCACTTGAGATGTGAAAGACCAATAACTTAATCCACTGTTTGAAGCAATCCCTATTTTTAAAGCAGTGCTGTATTTGATTAAGCCACTGTAAAGCTCAGCAGAGCTGTGTCAAGTTAAATTATATTCTTTAAAGTAAAAATGCCATTTTACATGAAATGTAAAACTTTGGTCTTATTGCATTTTTATAAGAGAACCGAGTACCATTTATTTACATCCAGACAGCCTCCATTAATAGCAATCTATAGCTGGCAGGTGCTACAGGCCTGGATGTGTTCTAAAGGACTAAAATATTATCTTTTAGATTTACAGATTAAAAATATCGAACTGTTTTCAAAGGTATATACAGATTCCCTGAAATCATAGCCAGATAGTCACTCTGTGATTATCACAGAGTGATTATGCAAGTCCCAATATGATTTAAACATTGCTGCTTTTACCAAAAACTTTTAATCCCATCAAAACTGTCCTTTTTAGCTCAACAGAGTAGGTTTCCCACGATCCTATGTTGACTGGTATTTGCAACCTTGCCTTTCTTAAACCTGTTACCTGGGTCACTCCATTCTCACTCTCCAACTATTGGCACAACATTAGATTTCTTCTAGACCTCTGGAAACTCACCAGCGTTCCAAGGCACTGAAAACCAACACTAAATGCTCGGACAGTTCCTTGGCCAACTCTGTGAAAACTATTGGATGCAGGTTGTTCAGATTCAACGTTATTATTAAAATGATCAACCTTGGCATTTTTGGAAAAGAAACTATTTCAGCAGCATCGTGGTCCTGTATGACTACATACCTTGGCTTTTCCTCAAATACAGAACAGAAATGTTTGTTGAGCACTTCTGATTTTTCTGCATTGTTATTAAGTATTCTATCATATCCACCTAGGAATACCCAAGCACCATGTTCTGGGAGTTAACCCCTACCCTGCAATCCAAGCATGTGCACATGCAGACACACGCACAGATTTTGATGTTTCACTGCCTTGACTGGAAGTTTTCTTTGTGTCCCTTGGTTCTCATAATTTTTCTATTCTTTCTAACATCCAGGTCATGTGGTGGTACCAATTTACCGTTTCTCCCTTTCTTATATAACAGTGATGATAAAGGCTCATTTTCCTCCCAAGCTGGGTAGTTCAACAAGCATCACCTTTATTTCTTGAACTCAGAATTGTGGTTTCTGAGACAGAAGCAGAAGCTCTGGGACTGCCTGTGGTGGGGCTGGTACAACGTTCCCTCCGAATTTCAAACCTTATGAGAACGAGATTATCAAGGGGTCTCTGCCAACAGTTCTTGTTCTGCCCAAGGATCTTCCAGCCTTTAGTCTGCCATTGCAATAGAACAACATTATCCTGAGATACTCAAAATTCATTTAGTTTGTGACCTGAATCATACCTGCATTGCTATCTACCAAAATAAAAATACAAACAAATGCAACAGAGCTGAAAATGACCACCAATGAGACTAGTATCTAATTATTGGTTATAAAAAAAAATTCATCATCACCAGGACTTTCACTGATTAATTTCTAAATTCAGAAATGAGATACAGCATTGTTCAAGTCAGAGATGGTCATCTCTGAGAAGAATTTGTGGAAAAATGTATATGACACACTGGAGCAGTTGTGCCTTTGGCACTGGTAATCTCAAGTGCTCAATATATTCTTGCATCAGTAGCATCTTTCAAACATGTAGATGTTCTGAGAGAATAAAGTTACAGTTAAGTGAGTACTTAGGCAATAAAGGTTGTTTTTATTCAAACTTAAACAGGATTTGGAAGTCTTCAGGACTTCAAAATATCCTATTTTCTTTTTGTATTTAAAGGGGGGTTCAGATTCATACCAGTTATTCAGATTTGCAGATATTGGCCAAAACAATCTAAACCTCAGCAGCCAACCTCGAAGTACCTCCTAAATGTATAATCCACGTGTATTCTGTTTAACTGGAGAAGCATCTGATTTTGTCAGTGGACTGTAATGGCAAGAGGAACAAATTTGAACAGAGGGACAATCAAATTTTTGTCCCCCCACTTGCTAACACAGAGAGATGGAGCCTGTGCTGTCAGGTTACTGAGAAGACAGCAGTAAATTCAATGACATTCACCCCACCTGTGATTTCCCTTATACTTTATAAATTAACTCTTTATATAGTGTGAAATTCAGGTGTTACACTGTGAGCTTGCTGGCTGAAACAGCACCAGCCATTTACCAGAATGCCTTGGGAACCTGAAAAAACTTTCCATACTGTGCTCCTGGGAACGTGAAGTTTTCTCTCACTGAGGTTAAAATGTTTGAAAAGTGGAGCCCTATATAAAATTCTGTTTGTGTAGCTGAAGTTCTGATGTTGTTTACCTGAAATGTTTCTATAATTCCTCAACTTCTGAGTTTCAGGTTGGTGATTTGCGAGTAGCAGATTGCACTCTCCTGAACTAAATCTAACAAGCGCCACAAAGTGAAAATAAACTGGAGACACTTGAAATAAAAATCACTTCAAGAAATCTAAGCGTGGTGGGGTTTTTTTGTGTTGGTTTTTTTTTTTTTTCCTCCCACTTTAAGCCAACTAAACTCCCAACACATTCTGATCATCTCGCCACAGTGTGTCTGTGCTGGTGACAACTGATTCATGTGTACATTTACATATCCCCTCAGTGCCAGCAGCAGAATACAAAATGGGTCCTCCTGCTCTGGCAGATGACACAGCGCTGGCAAATCAGGAGGAGCTGTCAAAAACAGCTGTCCATTAAAAGAGTTTGCTGAAACAACTAAGAGCTGTTTGAAAATGCTAGGTGGTAGAATTTAATTGGAGTAGCAACTGTTCAAAATTAAGATTAAAAAGGACCAGTCGGTACGGGTGGGTTTCAGGTTTTAAAGGGGTGTTTTTATATATGGATATTTACATTGGGGATATAAACAATTAAGTTTGCTGGTTTCCTGGGTTTCTCTCTGCTTATAGTCATGTTCCATCCTCTGGGTCAGAGGGTTTGGGCATGTCCATAATTTCTTTGTAGCACATTAAGCAGAAAAACTATCCACACTGGTGCCCTTTAGTCTAGAGATAAAGGGAAAAAAGAGAAGTCCACGTTTTTTAAAAGTAGCCTGTCCGTGTGGGTGCAAACTCTATTCTGCTGCACTGCTGGTACGTTATTAGCTGCCCATGTGGACAGGGGATGTGTTTTCCACAGTGGGAACAAAATGCAGGCACAGACGGCCCAAGCAGAGCTCCCAGCAAGTGTATTCCATTACACCACGCACCCTGTTTAAAGACCACATTTGTCTCAGCACATAAAATTGCACGCACATAAATGAAGGACTTTATGAAGTTTTCCCTTTAATATGAATGCAGTCTTGGGAAAAGAGACCACTGTAACCATCCAGAAAATTTCATTTTTCACTAGGAACTTGTTTTGAATGTGCTGGAGGCAACACTAAGCCCTGCTTTGGCTTAGGTGGTTCTCTGAATCAGAAACTTGACTGTGGAATAAATGTAGCAGAATAGAGACACAGGCAAGCAAAACTGTTTGGCAAAAACTAGAGATCCTGCATATTCTCCCTAGTTTAGTTGAATATTTTGTAGAACAAAACCATTTGAAAAAATACTCAAATGAAGTCAGTGTGTTTCACTTTGACAGTGTCAAAACAAAATTATTTTAATTTTGTGATATAAAAGGTTTTACATTTCAAAATTTTGCTTCCCCCTCCCTCAAAAAATACTCAAAAACCCAGGAAAAGGTTTCCTTTAAGCTCAAATAAAAGTGTTTTTCTTTTTAACTATTTTTTTTTCTCTCTCTGCAGCAGCTCAAACACAGGCAGGCAGAAGATCTGCATTTAGTTCTTCATTTTGAGACCAAGTCCTCATCACAGAGCCTCGGGCTCCGACTCTACTTATGTGCTTTAGCTTGGCGCATCTGTAACTGTGTGTCTAAAACGTTTCTAGTACTTTGATTACTTGGTACTTATTCTTTTCCTCCCACAAGTAAAAATCCCCTCGTTTTTTCCCTTCAGAAAACAAACACTGTGTGGCACACTAACTGTGTCCTGTCCATCACAGGTCAATGAATTTGGTCTCAGGCAGTGAATTGAGAGAGGCCATAAATATTAAGTACAGAGCCATGATTTCTTCTTGCTTGAGATGCAAAGACCTACCATTGGAAAGAATTCAGAATAGTCACGGACATATTGCAATAGTGTTTTGTAAGTTTTAGTGCCATTGAGCATTTTTACCTTGGTTATACTTTTTTAATATGTTGGACCTCAGCTTTGGTTTGTTTGCTTTAAATAAAATCTGCTTTTAAATGCAAGTAAAAAACCCCAAAAAAACGCTGCAGCAAATCAAAAAGCACGCAGGCACTAAAATTAAATTTCCCGTTCTGGAAGAAAATAGAAGTTGAAAAGACATTAGGCTCAGTTTCTCAGCAGAAACCTTACAGTAATGCCTGTGACTGCAAGTCTATAGCTCAGTGTATGCAATACATTGCAACTAGAAGTAGCAGTGACAGCTGGTGGGTTAGTAAACAGATTTCATTTCAGTTTTTGTCTGAAAATGATACAAATTTTTCTTTAATATGATTCTTCACCGCATCTTCTGTTTCCATGCAATGATGAGGCCCTTTCCAATTTGTATCCAAGCCCTGTTAAATATTTTATTTGACTTAACACACATAAATGAAACAAACAAAAATCATTTTGAAACACTTGACTGAAGTGAGTAGTCTATGGGAATGAATAAAAAAAATGTAGGTCCTAAATGAATTCAGAAGAGGATAAATATAAACAGAAAGCATGTTAACAGCCTTGTATGCACAGAGTGCCACACACAGCAACACAGCCCAACACATCATTTTAGAGTGTTTCAATTGAGCAGAGATGTATTTTTAATTCAATATTTTCTGAAATTTCCTTCAGGAAATTCCTTCAAGTAATTTCTTTCTTTTTGTTTTCCTGTTCTTCCCTAAGCCACCTCAAAAGCCTTTGAACTGAGGTAGAATTATGGAAAAAAATCTTGGGCAAAAAATCTGAAGAAAGAAAATGCCTAAAGTGATCAAAACTCCACAATCTAATGACACAAAAGTGTGAAGGTTCACTCTGGTTTTTTGCATGGATATGTACAGATGGGAAAGGAGAAAGAGGGCTTGCCAAATGGATTGGGCAATTTCAAGTTGAAAGAATAAAAATTCCTATTTGCATTTGCACTAAAAATTATACTTGACACCTATTTTATGGCAAACCGTCTATAAGTGTTCACTGGCCAAAGGGTAAATTTTGAGTGAGACCCCTCCCAGGAACAGGAACAGGGGTGGCTCAGGCACCTCTGTGTGTGCAGGGTGTAGCCTAAAGGCAGCAGACAGACACATCTACGATGAAATCTGTTACTTCATTTTCCTTTTCATACCCAAATAATTTGTCCATACAGGCAGATATTTGTAGATTAGCTGGAAACATCCAAACTATAATACAGCTTCACTTGTTCCTACCACTGCAACCTCTTGCTGCAGAGACTTTGCAGAAACAAAAACACCCAGAATCCTTCAATATAAGTGAATAATAAAGTGACTCTGGATTGAAACTCTCCCTGTGGCTCTTGTGGGAGGTGAAAGGTTGTTGAGGCAGGTAGGACAGACCTGTGCTGTGATCAGAGCAGCGAACATGGAATCGAAGCCCTCATTAGTTTTGACATTACCTTTCCTCTCTTCTCTAACCAGTATGGGTTTCATGTCCCTGGATGCTGCAGAATCCCATATTTCATGAGTATTAGCAGTGCATGCACCAGTATGTGAAAGAACAGCTTTAATATGAATTTGTAAATAAATCAATATACAACTGCATTGAAATCTAATACACTGCACAGACACTGATATAATCTTGCCTCACCTTCTATTTCCTTTTATTAAGGCCTTTGCTTTTAAAGATCACTTGCTCTGCATGCTCTGTCCTACCTCCTGCTTTGAAACTCACAGTTCAGCAAGGAATAATCAGCCCTGGGTACCCCAATATATTAGCTTTACAATGGTTTTGTTGTTGTTATTCTTGTCCAAAAACATCCCCGTGATTAAGAATAGGTGAGTCTAGGTAATGACAGTAACTGTGGAGCTAGAGATACCCGCTGCCTGCAAAAAAATCCCAATAACATGATTTTAGTGCCACCACCGGCTGGTTCCATAGTGCAGGGGCACTAATAACCTACACCACATATTTACCATTAATAACTGGGACCCAAGTTTGAATTCAAATGGGAAGTAATAAGTCTATGTGTTCATGTATGGGAGCTCCATGGTGGGAACAAAGATCTTTCATCCTCAGCTGAGCTACAGGTTGGCCTCAATAAAGAGAGAACTCTTAATTAAGAGTCTTTTCTCTATTTCTGAGAAATATGGGCATTTTTAATAAGTTTTATAAAAGTTTTAGAAATTGAAGGTCTAGGAAATTAACAAGGTTCAGTGAGAGGAGATGGAAAAGGGAATTTCAAGAAGATAAAAAAATGTACAAGTTAACTGTACGTTTTATTGTACATAAAATATTTGACTGTTTCATAGAATATCAGGAGCTGGAGGGGACCCACAAAGATCATCACATCCATATTTTTTCAGTAGGGAGCTTTAATATTAACAAGCCTGATCATCTACAAAGTGTGAAGCAAATGCAGTACTGGATGCTCTCTCATGGATGTGTTTCAAGGTTGCCACACAATGAGCAGAGTGACACATCCGTGAGGTGGAAGCTCTCAGACTTCCCTGAAATGATACTAAAACCTCTGCACACCAGGCCACTGGGAAGCTGTTTGAACTAAGTAAAGCTGCCATGATGTTATCTGCAGGAAAAAATCCAAAAGCAATCTCTCAGTCCAGCCACATACAGTGGGGTCAAGTGCACGGGCAACACGGATCTCAGCCAGGGCAAAGGCAGCTCCAAATACAACTGTAAACTGGGACACAGGGAAGGGGGATATAAAAAAAAACCAAGGGATCATTCTTAAATCAAAAGCTATGGCAGGTCACACTGCTCACTCATCTGTGTGTGCACTCCGTGATTCTCATTCAGTTCTTCTGGATTCTCAAACAAAGTGCGGAGTCCTAAAAATATTTGGAACTATTACAAAGCATAAATTATAAATGTGTCGAGAAAATGGAAAAAGGTGTCTTGGGCCTACTTAGAGCACAAAATGATCTCAACCATTATTCAACAATGATATGAAGATCTTTTATTTCATTTCTTCTTAACAGTTCCCTGTGTTTGCTATCATTTCTTGCCCAGCACCGTGTCAATAATTACTAAATTAGCAGGACGCCTGTACAATTTCAGCTAAAGTGTTATGACTGACAAGTCAAACAAAGAAAGCTGATCGAAAAGATGGGACTCCATCTCCTTATTTAAATGGACTGTGTTCAGAGAAGAAGATTGAAACTCCTTTTTCTTCAAAGGAAGAAGGGAAAGGTATAGTTTACATTTTGTGCTGCTCAAGGACAGAGAGTCAGAGGAAATGCCTTTTTAATGTAAACCTCTTTTCATTTCCAAGGGACAAAAATGAAGGTTATTTAAAAGAATCATGCTTGGTGGAAGAAGTAATTACGTATTTTTTTCAAATCTCAGAAGAATAATGCTTTTATATTTCCCTGAGATGACCCAATTCGCTTTGTGATGTGCTCCCTTAAATGTAAGTGTGTTGACTTCTTTGAACCTCATTGTTTTTAGCGTCTAAAGAAGCTCCTCTCATACCACAGTGTTGATTGATTTTGACTCTGTACCAATGCCCGAATATTCATAAAGCTATTGCTGGTCTATACAACTCACAAGTGAAAATGGGGTATAATATCTATTCCTGATATCTCCAAAATGCTCACGTGTCATGCCACGTTCAATTTGTGTTTTTTTTCAAAAGCATTGCTCCAAATTTGTTACTCATTTGGGCTGGAGAGCTCCATAATCTGGCAGATCCTAACAGAATCCCAAGATCATGTAGACTTTTCTTAATATTTATTTAATGTTATTTCTTTTGGCAATTTTTGGTGGAATAAATATGAGTACCTATTTGCACCCCTTAATGTGTGAAACAGGATGCAGTTCTGTAGCCTTTGTCAGAGGTATATCTACCTTTACTGCTTCATTATTCCAGTAGCCCTTTCCCCCAAAAAATATGAGCTCTTACTACCAGGATCAACAGCATTTGTGGTTTTTTAATACAAATCACCTATTTCAACGCTGTTGGAAGAGTTCAGGGACAAGGTTTTTAGGCAGCAGCCATGTAAATGTGGAAAAAAAGAAAAAGATTAAAGAATCATAATCACTCCATTATGGTAAAGCAGAAAAGGAGACAAATTTCGTCAGTCTTAGTCATCCAACGATTACTATGTGCTACTCCCCTAAATCTGGAATTTATTTACTTGTTGTCACTTGTCATGTAAACAAGCCAACAGGGACTACTTAAATCTATAAAATTAGACGTTAGGTTTTAGGCCCTTTCATGTTTTTTTGATTAGGTCTCACTGGCTCTCTGGGCGCTGCCTTAATGCAAATAAATAAACAGTGATAAAGTTAACTACAGTATCTCACTGACATTTTTCAAACCTTAAGAAACTATTTCATTTCAATTTTTTTGGCAAAAGTTTTGAGTTGAGCTCTCACTAGTTCCAAGGCAAGACAATTCTATTCCCACAGACCTGAACCCAATTACTAATTTCACTTGTAGTACACCCTATTCTATTCCTTAATTCTCAGTTAAAGGAGTAACTGGTTTAATATCTGTCATCTGTTACTTGCAATTCCACAATCTCACAGGCCAGGGTCCAATTATGTGAACCATTATAAACCATTTTCTGGGCTAGAACCATTTAGAAATCTTTTTCTCTTTAATCTGTCTGAAATGTTCCTCTTTTTTTTTTTTTTTTTTTACAAAATTGATTGTTCTCAAAGGTTTACTTTTCATGAAAAAATGGAATACAGAAGACTTTTTTTCCGCCCAAACACAAGTGTTTCAAAAATATGACCAACTGAAAGCAAAGAAACAGATTTGTACACAGATTTTTGGAAATGAGTGGCAATATTGCATTAGACGTCAAAAAAAGCACCAGTCATTTTTAATGCTGAAGGTATTTTTGAGGCTGGCTGCAAAGTGATCTAGTAATGGTGCTAATGACTTATTTATTATTTTCTTTTTACTCAAAATCCTCTGTAAGACCTCAGGCATGCATTTTCAGTTTCTGAGAATGCCACAGAAAATGCAGAATGAATTAAAAGAATAAGAAAAATAGATCCTGAATCAGATAAAACTTGAGTTTTCACTGTATCACACAAGGAGAAGGGTTATTCTGTGAAAATGAAAGACAACAGATACTTGAATATACTTCTTGTAGAATGCACAAATAGTCTGTGGTGCTCTAGGCCACAAGCTATTTATTGAGGATAAAAATTTAGCAATAGACAAAAAAATTACTGAAGCTGTACTCTTGATTCAATTACAGAAAATTAAATACTTTAAATGGTACTTAATCTCCACAGAAAAAGGAAACAGCTTTTCTCAATGAGTAGATTACATCCTGTTATTTATTAGGGAGTTTCTCGCACTCTCTTGTGGAGCATCTGGTTCTGATCACTGCTTGAATCAGTCTGGGGAAGGAGGTGGAATTGGCCTGATCCTCCATAAGCACATTCAGTACTACCTAAACAGAGCCATATCTGGGGTAACGTGTAGCTACACCTTTAGTAACGAGGAACAACATCCCACAAGGACAAAGGAATGTTCCCCTGCTATTGAGAGAACATGGCAGAAAAGGTACAGTTACTCACACTGGACTTGGAGAAGTAAAGAATTTAAACCCCACATGTTTGTAAGAAAAATAATGCCCTTTGGACAGCTTTGCATGAGGTTCATGTAAAGTCATTTTAGGCAGTGAGAAAATGGATGTCTACTTAACCATCTGTAATATTATTCCAGGAAAAACGTTTTCCTTACTCGCACATTCCCAGCCTGTGCAGGAAGGAATGAGCAGGATTGCTTATGCTAGGATGGGTTTTCTTTTTAAGCAGAATCGTGATGGTGTTTACTTTGGCAGGAAACAAATTTAATGCTAGTTAAAACGTTTTTTGTTGACTTTTACACTCATTACATGCTGTTGCAGCAACTCATGAAAATTATTAATAGAAATACAAATAGCCAAATGTTGTTTAAAATCACTGTTTGTTGCCTTTGAGTCAAGTAATCAGATCTTTGTATGTTGAGAAACTGAGATATCGAAGGAAAATTTGGCATTCTGAAGAACTAGTTCATTGCAGAGTATTTTGCAATATTAATGTTGTGTACGGAGAGTCTGGTATAAAGGTTTAAAGAAACTCTAAAGATTTCTTAGTTTATCTCCAAATTATTATTTTTTTATCACTAAGAGTCCGGAGGGAATGTTCATAACTTCAAAGAAATCACAGTAACAGTGTGACGCAAACAGTTACTTCCAACACAAAATCTCCTTGGCCAAGATTTATCTCCCCCCCACACACGAGGCAGTCAATTGAAGTATCAACCATAAAAACGCTGTTGCCCTACAAATAGGTGTTGGAGGAAAACAGGAATCTCATAAGGACAATTCAGATCCTAGAGAGGCTAAATTGCCTCCTTAAGGTGCCTCTCTCGCTCCATTGACTACATGGAGAGCCACAGGAGAGTATATTCTTAAGCACCCTAGTTAAGTGCCTAAAATTAGGTGGAATAAATCTGGGCCTTGCAGGTGAAAGTAATTTTATACGCGGGCCTGATTCATGTTTACGTGTTTTTCTCATGCTACATACGCATCTTAAGTGGTTTAAATGTGCACTTTTCTGTACCTGGGCCCATTAGTACATAAGTTTTTATCCCGTTACAAGTGGAGTGCAAAAAGAGGGTTTAATAAAAATGGCAGTTTGTTCAACAAACAAGTCAATCAGCTTTGTGTATATATAGTGGGATTCTATACTGTTCATGTGCCTAATCCTGTTTCTATCAAAATACTGTTGTATCTTTGGGAGACAGAGACTTGGTCTACCACAGTGCTGTTTTAAATTCTCAGTAAGTACAACTCCATGGTGTCTATTAAGGAGGTGACCTTCCTAAGTGGTCAGCTGGTTCTGTTTGGTCTTCCTTCAAAATCTATAAAAATCTAAACCAAATATATGTCCACACATGCAGATGTGTGCAACCATGCATAAGAATTATTGGCTTACCCTGTATTTTAGGCACAAGCTAAATTCGTCTGGCAATGAAAACTCACAGGAAAGGACTGAATCTTTTAAGTATCCCCTCATGGAGCTCTCTTGTAAATAGCATCCCCAAGGAGAAAATGTTATATCACACTTGAGTTTATAGAAAAGTGATCACCAACAGTTTTCAGAGCAGGTATGGGTCTCCACAGCTGGTGTTTTCCCGATCCCACCATTCAAACAGCTGCATGTCTAAATTTCGGCCACCCCTGAAAGTCTCCAGTCATGGAAAGTGGACTCATATGCTTAATATTGTGTACACTGGCTTTTTCCTTTACAATAACTCAGAGTTTCCCACCTTCTGGTAGGAAAACATTGATTTAGTTGCAAGATCCTGACTGAGAACTAATTCTCAGGGAAGATGTAAATAGTGTGTGAAGACAAAACAAACCCAGAGCCCTGATCTCAGCGCCTGGTGTTTTTTGCAGTCTTCACACATGTTCCATCAATGCTCAGCTGGACGTACAGCTGAAGGAGTCCTTAACAAAAGTAATTTTGCAGGCAACAAAAATTTCTGGCAACAAAAACAGTGTTTTAGCTGCCTGGGGCTGGTGCATCTTCTATGACATGATTTTTAGGAAAGGGTGCGTTTCTGGCCATTTTGTGAAAAGATGATTGCTCATTTGAGGGGACTGGGGCCTGGGATCTTCAGCTCATGTGAACTGACACGGTCTCCAGAAGCAGTGCCAACTGACACCTGCTGAGCTCCTGGCACGCCAAATTCAAATGGATGGACAAGTTTCACTCCCCAAATACCAAATGCTATGATGTCCTACATCAAACAGCCAATTACGTGTGGGCTGCTTCTAAACAAAAGTTTGTCTAATTGCTTCAGATACACCATCTGTTTCTGATCAAAACCATGGTGAAACTGCAATCCCTCATAAACATCATCCTAGATTTCTCCTTTGAATGAAATCAGATTAGTACTGAAGGGTATAACTTCAAAGAGCTCTGAGGTGCTGTTGTTATCCAAATGTACATGAGGCTCACAGGTCTTCATAGACAAGAGGTCTTAAGGGAACAGCTATGTTTTTTTATTTTCACCTACAGGGAAAATACCATTACAATGGCTTTTTCCAGTTTGTTTTTTGTTGTGTTTCTAGAGAAAACTAGGCAGAATTGGTTCAGGATTTCTTTATTATTTTCATATAAAACCAATCTAAGATCAGTGGTTGAATAGATGTCAATAAATTTTTCAGCTGAAAGCCTCTCAGTGCCCTTTTTTTTTTACTATGGAGATCTCTTCCCATCTAGATAGAAGTTTTGTCTTTAGCTTCAGGATATTTCTTAATATACTGACCACAATAGTGTTTACATTCCCCAAGCAGGGCTCCCTGCTTAGCCCATTCTTCTACTCAGAAATATACTTCAGTGTAGCTGGCACGAGACAAAAAAGAAAACTTCCCTTGGACCAACACCAACACATTTCAACAAAGCTTCTGATCAAAGTGCAAGAAAGAAATGAGAAACAAGAAAGGCAATAGTTGCAACAGCTCAACAGCTAGTGTGGAATTTCTTTAGGGAACCAGAAACCATCCTTAAAGAATCTATATTGTGGCCTTAAAGTATGAGCAACATTTCAACAAAATGACAAGAAGAAAACTTTCATCAAGGCAGTTTAACCATTTCTGTCAGTTTAGAGGTCAAAGAGGCAGGATGACAATGGATCTCAGGGGGGAAGGGCTTCCTCTGCAAGAGGTGAAGAGCAGGTGAAAAGGAGGGATGCATCTGGTTCCAGAAGTCTGGGTACCACCAGCACAATCTAACAGTGTGGGTTTGCAATGCTTTATGGAAAATGTGTCCCACTTTGTGACTGTTCCTATGACATTATGGGCAAAAGCTTCCTCTTGGTTAATGTGGTACAGCTCAATTGATCATAGCTGAATAGCTCCAGATGTAATAATGTGGAATCTGTCCCGTTATATATATTTAAACCTGAACTCAGTGGATGAAAAGCAAATCCTTTGAATAACAAAAAACGAAAGAGAATAATGAAGGAATAAAGACGACACAGTGTGACTGTGGCTTAAACACACCAGCTCTGATCACAAGCCTGGTAATGAAACAGTGTTTACTGGCCATGATATTTTTATTTTCACTTAATCCGAAATATTTCCTGTGTGTAATTGCTTTGGAAGTTACAGCTCTAAGGCACGACACATTTTTGTGACGGTAACATCAACGTGTAGAGAGAAACATTAGTGCTCAGTGTCAAGCACACTTGAGTTTCTCAATACACTTGGAGGAAGATACTCATAAAGGCTCATCACAATGGCATGGAGGACTAATATTCCAGACAATTAGGCTTTCTGCTTCAGATGCGACAATTCAAATGCGGATGTCTTTAAAGCACATTTTCATCCCCTTTATTGCTCACAGGAGGAAAAGAGATGCCTTTTTTGTTTATAAAATGTAGGGCTGAAAACTGAACAGATGTTGGAGACTGTAATGTCTTGCTTTCACTGTTGCAGAAACCACCACTTGGTCATCTCATGCCCCTTTGCCACTAAATCTCATATAAATATGATTATGACTTCAATTGTCATGGTTTGCAGAGGGTTATAGGGGTAGAAAACATAAAGCTGGAGTCAGCCATCTGAAAATCTTCCCTTTCCCTTCATGACATTTCCTTTAAAACTTACAAAATCTATGCTTGCTAAATAAAAGTGAAGGTCTTTGCCACCTGAATCTAAATTGAATATAATTGGATACTTGTATGTCAAAGCACTCAGAGACATAAATCCAGGTATCAGCACATCAATAGGAAGGCAATTGGGTCACAAGGTAACCTATAGTATATATGATATATCTTCTTAAAGCTGTTCTCAGAATCCAAGGAATTCTTTTGTTAGGCACTGAGTGGATGTCTCTTATTAAGGGGGTGTTTATAATGGTGGACAATGCGATCAGATATAGAGCCTACACTAGTCTTCCATCAAAGGTAGAGAGAAACCTAATAGCCTAAAATAAATCTCTGCAATACTTCAATGGCAGAACATTTGAGCAATTTTTAAATGCAGTCGTGAGCATCAGAAATGTATCTGAACCTGATGGAGAGCACAAAGGTAAAGGAGACCTTGAAACGATCAAAACCCACTTGTCCAAGTAATTATGCAGACTATTTATAACATTTATTTTTCCTGCCCAAACTAGTTAAGAAGCCTCAGCCAACACAAGGAGGAACCCTGGCCTGGTGATATGGACAGAGGATTTCATGTTCCAACAAGGGATATAAAATGAAATTATAACTGCAGGCAGAAGTCTTACAAAATATTCTTATGAAAGAAGAGAAGTCAAGAATAAAATTAAGTGATGAAATCCTAAACAGGAGGAAGTATTTTAATTTTACCTTGTCTTTAATTTAACAAGTTCCAAGTTCAATCACAACTGGTAAGGCCAGTGCTTACTGTAGAACATATCAAATCCATAATCATTTAGCTGAAAATGGGGTTATGATGACAGGGCAGCAGTCTCATTGCTAATGCTGGTTACTAAGTAGATCAGTAAAGCCAAGTACCTGACTCTGATAAACTGAAATGTGCAGGGTTTTTGATACAGTGACTTCATTTAGCACAGCCAAGTCTACAATACACTCAGACACACATAATTCTGCTTTATGGCTCTCCTTACTGCACCATATGCACAGACTTCCCTCCCATCCCACCAAGCTATATAGATTTTCTAAATGCATGCAAATGTATCCAAGATGGCTCATTTTGTTATCAACTCCCCAAGTGCTAACATTCTAATCATTAACTAATTGTCTCTGTGCTCTATTGACAACTCGGCCACCTTCTTGCTAATTTTTGCTGACATGATGGAGGCCCTGAAGAACTGGGTTAACCTTTCAATGTCCATTGAAGATCCACAGGTCTGATGACGATTGATTGACCTGGCCTCTATGTTAGATAAAACCTCATCAGCTTTCCAAGTGATTTGTGTAATGAGGCGTCAGTAATTGACAACAGGTAAGTGAACTTAGAAGTCCCCTTCTTTATTTCTCTGCAAAAATGAGTAAAAAAATTCAAGTATCTGTAAGGAGTGCAAACTTGTGAAATTTGGCAGAAAATAGGGATGCCTATGTGTGCATTGTAATTTCATGTATTTTTTTTGTTACAGGTGTAATGTTCTCAAAATATATGGCACTTGGGTTCTCTTCTAACATATAAGTGATATGTGTCTTTTATAAATGCATATGTAAGTATACATATATAACACATATATATTGTATTTGGTTTGTTACAGAAGCATATGCCCACTCCTGCGCTCTCATAAAATCTTCTGCCTGGTTTAGGAGTCTATATAGTCCACATCAATCTGGATAATGATAACATAAAGCTACAAAATCTCTTCTGTTTCCAAATGCTTCCTGAATGTTCAAGGAATATGCTGTAGCTGGCCATCTGGATTCTTGGGTGCCCACCTAACCCTGGCTTTATTAAGACTAAGAATTAAATGCTCTCAGAAGCTCAGGATTTACCATGGTTTTAAGGCTACACAGCCCTACACCTGTTTTCTCAGTGGTGTCGTGGGAACAATGGAAAGTGCTGCAGCCTCACCTCTACATGAGTCAGCTCCACTCCTCCCATTTTAAGTCATTTATATGTCCTTGCAAACAAATTTATTTAAAGCATGACTCACCTTTGTGCTCTCAAGATGTACCCAAAATGACTAAAACTATTCTAAAAATAAAAAGGGAACAACTGAATTTGCTGTACCATAAACCTCTATGGTTGTCTTCTTTTAATTCTGTGTTAAATAGCTATAAAACTATCCACAAGGAACAACAATACAAGATGAAATAAGAGCAAATATTATTAACAAAGAGTGATCTTCTGTCTGACTCATCACAGCCAGCCAGAGAGCATGAAATATTCCATGTGTGCAGACAGGCACAGACAGGAGATGTACACACCAAAAGCACACAAACATATGCTCAGAGGAAATATAAGTGTAGTATATCTGTTCAAAATTATTTGATTAAATTTAAAAAAAAAATCCCCCCCAAAAATTCTGGATTTTGTATCCAAGTTCGTCTGTGGAAAGACAGAAAATCTCCTGTCTTCCCTCTTTAGCAGTGTGTCCCTGCACTTTCTTCAATCCTTTCAATTTTTTTGTGCCAAAAACACTTGCAGTTTCCAGATAACTCTGATTTGGTGTCCATGTGGCCATCAGTGCTTTTCATCTGATGACACAGACAAAACTGGCAGCTCTTGTCAGAATCAAGCCAATACCATCTCACACACGTATGTGCATTTCTGTTTGATTATTTTCTACATTTTTTTTTTTTTTGCATCTTGAAGATTTTCAAGAGTCCACATACTTTCTTTTCAAAGCCATTATTTAGATTTGGCATTGTATCACTTATTGTAAGCTTGTATAATGATAATTAAAGAAATAGATTTCTAAAGAAAATAACAATAGAATCATAGAATCACAGAATCGTTTTGACTGGAAAAGAACTTTCAGATCATCAAGTCCAACTGTTACCCCAGCACTGCCAAACCCACCACTCAAGCATGTCCCCAAGTGCCACATCTACACATCTTTTAAATCCCTTCAGAGATGGTGACTCCACACTGCCCTGGGCAGCTGTGCCAGGGTTGAACAAACCTTTGGGCGATGAAATTTTCCTCAATATCCAAACTAAACCTGCCCTGGCACAACTTGAGGCAAAACCCCCCAAAGCAACATCCTACTATTGCTCAACAATAGCTCCTAACATAAAGGAAACACAAAATATTTTAAAATGCTAGATCAAATGAAAACAGCTTTGATTGAAAAGAAACATAATGGGTAAAATTCTGGCACAACTGAAATCAGTGGCAAAGCTGTTGTTGACTTCAGTGGGCAAAGGATTTCTTTAATGTTTCTTATGTACCACAAGGGGTTGTTAAAGTCCAGTCCTGATTTTATTGGAGGAAACTACCAATTTCTTCAATTGAACTGCTTGAGGGTTATCACCTGAAAATCAAGAACTTGATAAAACAAGAAAACAAAGATACACCAACCACTTTCTTCCAGCCCATTATCAAAAGATGACAACCTGTCCTCAATCCTCATAAAATTCCAACTTTCCTCCTTATGATGCTAGGTGTAATTTTTTTGAGATACAGCTGGTTTATTATTTTTATTTTTATTTTTAATCAGCAGGCATTGCTGCTCTTTGGGGACAGCCCTATTCAAAACTTTTGTCAGCATCAAATGAATCCCACAAAATGACTTGGCACAGACTCCCTGCACCTGTGCTTTGTCCTGGTCACTTTGATGCAGACACAGATTAGGTCTTACCTTTCCATAGGCAGAGACCACTAGGCTGTTCCTAAATACAGCCAGAGACCTGTTCAGTGCAGCACAGGAGAAAATCTGGCTGCATTTGGTTCTAGAAAAAGTTGGATTTTGGGGAAGGTCATGAGGAGAGGCACTTTTGATTTGGGGCAACAATGACATAATTTTCCACAGTGAGTTACTGCCTGTCTTGGCTGCAAACCTCATTCTTCATCATTGTCCTGCACAGCATCAGTTCACAAGACCAGAACAGTACCAGTACCTTTTTATAAATTTTTAAAATTGAATTTAGCTAAAATAAGGCAGACAGAGATCGGAAATATAAATATGGGAAACATCCTATAGTAATTCAACATATTAGCATATTTTTAAAAAGGTCAGAAGTGTCTTGAATCCTAGGAACTGAATCTACAATAAATACGCAAAATTAACAACCAACCTTTATAGGGGAGATAATTTTTATTTTAAGATACTTGTTACTTTCTTGTTTTAATATTTCTCTCTCTAAATAATGAATAGTTTCTGCATAATCAACTTGAGGATTGGATGAAAATTATTAAATTTTATAATAATCTTTGTAGTATATATAAACCACATTATATAAATATGGAAGGAATAGATTTAAATGATTGTTTTATACATACATACATATATATATATATTTATATATGCACATTAATATTTGTATATGCTCTCCTCTCTAAAAATCCTGGTATTTAAAAAGCACATCTAATGGCATCTTCTACCTATCATTTTAAAACTTAAGTGTTAACACGGTGCACTGCAAATAATTCTTGTTTAATATTATTTGTTCTATTGTGAAAAATATACATGTGAGTGATGTTTAATATGTAAAAACATTAAAAAGTAATCAAATCACACTTGTATTTAAACTATTGGAAATAGCAGCTAACTAAAAACAGAAGCATGAGGTCTTGATGGAATGTATAGCATATAAAGTACTCTTTTTATTGATAAAATATGTTGCATCTTCTATATTAGATGGTATTTAATGAAGTAAAATCTAAACCGTGTGACGATGTTTATGTTAACAACCAATAGTGAGAAAAGGACATTAATTAGTTAACTAAGAATTCATCAATTTTATATCACTACATAATTTTTTAATTAATGCAATATCAAAGGCTTATGAGAAAATTCTGATAGTTGAAGTGACAGAGCCTTGATATGGGTATGGAGTCTATGGGTCCTGTTTTCAAGAGCACTTAAGTGATTTAGGAACTTGAGTCTGCCTGACTCTCAAAGAAAACTTTTTAAGCAGTCTGTGTAGCACAGATCTGCTCCGGAGCACACACAGCAGTGGGAGGTCAATGGAAACATTCACACTTCCATCAGCTGCCTTAGATCTATACCTCCTTCCTACAGATTTGATGCATTCCCCCACTATAGGCTGCAGTGAGGAATTTGTGACTCTTTGGGGTAGGCATGGGTCTGGTGAGGGAATTCATCGCATGGATTGTACCTTTGGCCAATTTGAATGCAATTTTTTCCTTTGCTGCACTTTTTCTCTATTAGCTCCACCCAAGAACTATTCCCCTTGTTGAAATCCCAAACAGGGCAAAGGAAACCCAGGAGTTACTTGGATGGTACAACAAAGGGTCATTATTGATTATCTTACCTAAATCAGCCTCCACAAATCTCAGTTTTAAGCTGAGAGAACAATGAATCATACAGCACGTGTTGGGTGAGGACCATTTCTGGTTGTTTCCACATTAAAACAAGGTAGGTGTGAAAATTCCACAGCACTAGTAGGACCAAGGCTCACAGTAACACTCTCTCCTCTCTGCTGGTTCCTATTACCATAAGCAAAGCAGAAATCTGGCATCCATTACTAACGGCAATAAGTAAACCTGGTGCTTAATCAATCTAATAAAGAATGTTGTTGCCTTGGGCAATTGCTTGTGTATGTTGCCTGCCCACAGGACCACCAAGCTGAGCATCAGCAGAATTCCAGCTTTGGCTCAACCCACATGTGCTCGTGTTTTCCTGTTTCTAATGTAATTATTTTAAGTTATTCACAACATTATTAGGCTTTCATATAAAGGGTGTTTTGGTGGTTACAGTTTTCTTAGGGGTGATCTCTTCAAACCCTGTTCGCTATCTCATGACCAATCTTCTTTAGCACTTGCTCTGAAAACAAACACATGGGTACAAAAGTAATTTCTCCTTTGTATGGTGAAGGTCCCAGCACAGGCTGTTTCTGATGTAATGCTGGGAAAGGAACTGTCTCCTATATCTGGCATAAATTACTTCAGGTACAAGACTAGAAGTACATCAAGCTCCTTTACTGTTGCACTTTTTCTGAATAATTATACATGAAAGGAGATCATACTCTCTTCTGCTGCTCCCACCCACCCCAACCTGGCTTTGACCAGGGATTCTTGTCTGAAACCTGAGAAATCTTCATGAAAAACAGTTTTGCAAAACCTGATATTAGTTTCACAAACAGGTCTGGTCTATTTTCAGTGACAAGTGTTTTCTAAGAAATTCCCAGCTGGCTCTATTGCAATTCCCAATCCACTGTCCATAACTTTAGCTCTGTATTGCCTGATACATTCTGCATTGAATACAGAGGCTGGAGCTCAGTAACAGCATCTTCCCTAGATTCACCTTTCTTCTATACTCTCATCTAGACTTCCTCTGATCTGAAAAGCTGAGGGAGCTTCCTTTTCATGATCCCAGTGGAAGTGAGGTAAGGCTGGCCATCAGACCAGGTACTTCTCAGGTGATCTGCTGGAGGAATAAATTGTTCCTGAAATTATTCTACTGAAGTTTTGCACTTAAGAGACCTCTTACAAAGGTCAACAGAAGTTTGGACTCAAGAACAGTTTCTTGCCATTTCCTAGTGGACAAGAATCACAGAATGGTTAAGGTTGAAAGAGATCACTGGAGGTCATCTAGTCCAACCTCCCTGCTCAAGCAGGGTCCCCTAGACCACATTACTCAGGATTGTGACCAGACAGCTTTTGAATATCTCCAGAGAAGGAGACTTCTCAAGCTCTCTGGGCAACCTGTTCCACTGCTCATATCCAAGGATCTCAGCTATCAGAAAAACAGGATGGTCCCCAGTGGGTCTGCAGGAGATGCAAAGCATCAAAGGCATTAAAAAGTCCACATTTTCTTCCCCCCAGAGATCCAATAATACCTGGGACTTATTGCTTCTAGAGAAGTAGTTGGGTTAAGGTCCCTCTCTTGAAATCTCTGTGCCAGATAAATTCTAAACTTGCAGAATCAATACATTGCTCTCCTTCTCCAAGCAGTACTTTGAGATGGTGTTCTGCACTGAGGTCAGAGGGGTTTAGAAGAAATTTATTAGAGACGACTTTAAAGATGCCACTGACCTCTGTTTTCTACTTGTGCATCACAAACCAATTGCTATCTGACAACATAATGAAAGATTAAATAGAGTTGTCTGCTGTGATAACAATATTTTAATGTCAGGTTGGCTGTTTATCGTCCGGTTACAACAGCGATGTCTGAGGCCTTCAGAGAAAGAGCCCACCAAGATGCTGTTTTCATCTGTGGTGAGGGGCAATGTGCCCACTGGTCACTGCACGAGCCCAGGCTGCACCCTGAGGGTCCACACACACCCAAACACACAATCACAGAATATCCTGAGTTGGGAGGGACCCACAAGGATCCTCAAAGCCCACAAATTCTGTGGGAAGTTCACCTCCACAAGGACTGACTCTACCTTCCACTTTCATTACCAATGTAATTTTTGCCTCTGCTCTCTACAGCTTTTTCTAAAAGGTCTGAAAACAAGCAATCAGAACCAAAGGAATTATTTTTGGTTTAATACCTTAACAACTGACTTGCTTTACCTTGCGCTGACAAGTCATTCCTTCTGCACTCAGAGTTCCTACCTGCTCTTTCTGTTGATGAAATTTCCACGGTTTCCTCCCCTGAGTTTCCATGGAAATAGTTTATTACAGTTGTCAAGGATAGGCAATCCAAATACATTTTAAAGAAGCAGATTGTAAAAAACTTTCCAAAACAAACTTGTAGCAGCCAACATCTTCCATCAATACTTTATTTCTTTCTTAGGGTTTTTGTTTGGTTGGTTGGTTTTGGTTTTTTTTCTTATTAAATAGGCAGATTCAGTGTTTGCATTAAATCATAGAATCCTATAATGGTATGGGCTGGGAGGAACCTTAAAGACCATCTAGATCCAACCCCCTGCCATGGGCAGGGACACCTTCCACTATCCCAGGTTGCTCCAAACCCCATCCAACCTGGTCTTGGACACTTCCAGGGATGGGGCAGCCACAGCTTCTCTGGGCAACCTGTGCCAGGGCCTCACCACCCTCATAGGGAAGAATTTCTGCCTAATATCTAATCTAAACCTTCCCTCCTTCAGATTAATGTCATTCCCCCTTGTCCTATCATAGAATGACCTTGTAAAAAAGACCATCCCCAGCAATGGAGAAAGTATTATTTTAACACACTTAGAAATGGAGAAACTCTATAAAAAGATAAAACTTCGGAATAACACAGATGAACTTTTAAGCATGTTGGTATAAATTACTTTCTTTTCTCTATTGCAAGGCAGAAGGAGGAAAAGGTAATCAATATTATTCAAGGTTCATTTAAGTAAATCCAAATTTTAATAAACAAACTATTAATTTTTTTCTTGAAAAAGACCTTATTGGTATTTAATATTTTTAGGGCTACATGACAGTTCTGTAAGGGCACAGCCCAATTACCCCCATGAAGACTATGTGTTTCCAGGAGTAAAGACAAAAGGATCTCAAAATACTCAACTATTTCCAAATGCCATCTACAAATACCTTAACTCCCAAACCACTTTTTATCTTTACAGTACTCCTCACAGTGCTTTACTTATGCAAGTACTCAAATTAATCTGTAGCTCAGCCAGCCACATCCTCCTCTTTGTCTTTAACAAAAAATAGGTTTCAATATAAAAAAATTCCTTGACTTGTTCATAATTTCCTTATTGTCAATAAATATTAAGCATGTTATATAAACTGCATTAAACTTACTGCTGCTATAAGATGTTGAATACTGTTTTAATAAAAATTACTCCAATCAAGTTTAAGTTTTAGTGATGATGACATTATTCCCATAGATTATCTCAGGCCACTTTGAGAACTCAGTAAAGACAAATCATCAGCCCCATAGTACTGAACAGTTCAAGCAAAAGTATGAAAAGTTAGGAATTTTCCCTTAAATTTTTAGGAATCCTCCACAAGGGGCCTTACAATGTAAACCTACACTAGAATAGCTGGGTATTATTTTTAATTTCCCTTTGGTTATGCCTTTTTTTTCTAGGCTTTCATTTGTATCTCATTATTTCTAATGATTATCCCCAATTCAAAAGTGAATTATGTCAGTAGGGAAACTTCTGTTACGTTCAGCAGACTTTGATTGAAATGTTAATTTTGTATTTTCCTACGCTTAAATTTTAAATAATTTTCTTTTAAAATAATTTTTTTGTAACGCCTTCAACACATGGGCAGGAGACATATTTCAATTGAAATTATCCCCAAGGAATAATATTTTTTTTATAAAATGCATATATTAACTTTTCTTATTAAGTTTTCTTATTAAAGTTTACATATACGTGTGCATGGAATAGCAACACAACTACTCTCATCCTTTTTTATTTTCCTATTTTTAAAATACAATGGGTTCTTTTTTACTAGAGCCAGTCTGTGACTGGTATCAAAATCTTATTCTGTGCCTAAGAAATGTAGGGTTGGATGAATTTCCTCTGGATTTTTCAAAATAAGCTTTGTGCTAATTTGTAATTTTCTATTTAGCGGATGATGAAAATTGTCAAATGGGAATTTTCCATGCAATTTGTGCTTTTCCAATGTTATTTCTGTGGCTAGAACCTATTAATACAAACTGCATTAAAAACCTCAGCTTCCATTGATGCTGTTCTTACAGTCAGAGCTTTCACTATAATCTTACTATTTGATAGATGTTAGGTATTTAACTCCTGTCATTTTTGCTTTTAAACAGACATTCCAGTTCACCAGCAAAGAAATATCCTTCCAAAAAGTTTTCCTGCCTTAGTTGTTTGATAAAGCCCTTTTAATTTTTGTGCAGCTAAAGAAAGGGGAAAAAATCCCTTATGTGTGTGGCTTTTGGATATTGGTAAGAAAAATGTGAGCAGAGTAGGGAGCAGGGGGAATCTTGTTCAGATATTGTGATGTGAAGGTTTTTCTCTCTCATCTCCCAAACCCTGTAGATGGAGCCCTCCACTAAGATCTTGCTGTATCTCTAGCACAGATTGACTTCTTTTGGGTTGATGATGATTGATCGTGTTGTTTTCTTCATTACTTTAAACCTAATCAGTGCTTGGTGTAATTTGAGTAATGATTGCTCATTATTGGCAATTGTGAAGTTTAAGGCTTTCTTCATTTTACCTCACAAGACAGTCAGTTGGGAGATCCTCGTACATCCCCATTTGGGCAATGTTTGAGGTAAGGGAAGGGGGAACCATCATCAGTGGTAGGTGTTAGTGAAAGCTTTCTGCAAGTTCATTACTGTGTGTCTTCTTGGCAGGGGGCTCCTGGTCTTACCCCCATCATCAGATCTGATCATGGAAAAATGAGTTTCTTAGCAGACTATGTCATTTAGGCCTTACTGAAATGCCTCAGTTCAATAAATCATGCTATTTCCTAATATTTTGTCTTATAAAGCGATATGGATGAATTTGCAAATAAAAGGGTTTTTCACTTCCCCTTAGCCCCCCTCCCAAATGGAAAGAAGACAGTGAATGAGGATACAGGCCAAAACGATATATTTTCTCATTACCCAAATTCTGCTGTTAACTTTGTTATTTTGAATTAAGAATAAGGGGAATTACTGCATAATGGAGTGGTTGATTTACAGGTGTTAAGCTTGGTAAGCAGAGGCAAAGATGCTAAGCTGTTCCTTACATGAAGGACACACCATGGGAGTCTGGCTAAGCCCTCTGTTTGTGCTGAAATTATGCTAAGGACATAATGAAAATCTATATAAATAAGAACATTTCAGATTCATGGTTCTGGGAGTGAGGACAGTTTTTCTTCCTGGGCCTAATTCCACAGGTACAGCTACAGCACTACCTAACAGTAGATGATTATATATAATGATTTATCCAAACACAGCAATAAAGGAAAAAATTAATCCTTCCCATATTATCGGTAATTCCTACCAACTGCTTCAACCATGTTAAGCCAAAAGTCACATGTGATGTTTTATCAGTTCAAAAAATTGCTGTGGAGTTGAGATAAAACACATGGTGCTTGCATTAGACACCACAGTTTTATCCATTCTATTTTCAATGCTTGCCTTGACCCAGAGAACATGATAGCTGATAATTTAATTAAAACATTGGGATTTTTCTTCAGTTGTCTTTTACATCCATTAAAAAAAAAAAATCCGCACTGAAAACAAAACGTATGAACCTCGATTTGTTCTACAGCAAACCAGCTAATTCTGGGTTGAAAAGGTGCCCAGAGACATCAACGGAACCTTACGTGGAGCTATTCTCTCTCCCTGAAATTCCACAAGGCGTTTTTGTAGCACGGGAAGCAGGGATGCTTTTCTCTCTGTGCCTTCCCGAGCTGACATCTGAGAGCCACGAGCGTGGTATCAGTGACACACTCGGTAACGGAGGTGCCTTCAGAGGAGGAGGTTACGTGTGTCCTACCCGACATGATCACACTCAGCCTCGGGGGCACTTTCAGTGCATGCAGCAGCACTGATAGAGAGAGTCTTAGCGACAGCCCAGGCGCCTGCTGGAGGGGACAAGATATCTCATTTGCTTAACTTAGACCAGAGGACCCCACCATGGATAAAGCTCAGCTATTTTTTTATTATTTTTTTTTTTCCCCCTTCTTTTCACTGTTTTTTCTTGAAGGAAACACTCCCTTCTATGACTGTGCAAACGAAAATAAATACATTCTGATATTATAACATCACAATAATGCGATCGTTTGAATTCATACTGAGAACAGTAAAAACAATATGCTTTCTGATTGAATTATTCAAGCTCGTAGCTTTTAAGTTTCAATTATAGTTACAAACACTGTATGCAAGGGAAACTGAACAATAAACAGCATTTTCTAGCTGAGGTATAAAAAGTAGTGAGTTGCGGAAAATGATTTTTTTTAAAGATGAAAGTGTAGCCCATCATTAAGATCAAATCTATGAGAGTAGAAACTCTGTTGCTACAGTACACTACTCCAGATGTAATCCCACACAGACTTCCTTGGCTATGATTCCGACTTATTCAGTAATTACAAGCAACAAAGAAAACAGGCGCCTGATAAGTGTATGTTCAAATACTGAGTTTAGATGAAAAGTAATATGCAAAGCCATTAAAAGAAGTATAGAAAGCAAAAAGATGTTTTAAATTCTTCTTCAGAAATGCAAAAAAATATTGCATGGTTGTAAACAAAAAAAAAAACCACAAATGGTTTGTCATTGTTTGTAAAAATGCACAGGGAAATACTAAAGGCTGAGTGCGTGTTGGTGTCTGTGTGGTTTCTCAGATAAGGATTTGGACTAACAGCATTTATGTCTTAGAACACTTCTGCAAAATATGTTATAGTCTTACAGGCCTATGTATGCAGAAAAAAACTACATACTGGAACGTAGGCATATGTGAATGAAAATAAATAAGAATCATCCAACTTAATAAAGATTAAAACCATAACAGAAAACCAGAGTATTTATAGCCCTAAATTGACTCACTATGTTTTTACTATAATCCGTGTTACTGATTCTACCCCCCTGAACAATTCTGTGATCTTATGTCTTCATTTGGGGGCTGATGCTACAAGCATGTGTGCATGTATTTATAATTTCTTTACTAGTACCACAGAACCAGCTGCACTGCCTTGGAGGTTGGCATTGCTGACCTAATGAGGCAAAACCATGTCTTGCTGCTTAACTTGATGCGCTGTGAGCAGCCAGACTTAAGTCAAATGTTGAAGTTATTCTTCCAAAACACACAGAATGGAACCACCTCATGTTTTAGCTGCTCTCGTGATTTTTCTTCTGAACTCAGGACAAAAAATACTATTGCCAGCTTCATAAATAGTTATCAGTAAATTTACTTTTTATAGGGATTATCCTTTTGCTACATTTTAAAATGTAAAAGTGAAGAGGTCTTTTTCTGTTTGAGAATCAAAATTGAAATTTCAATCGATCGAAAATTTACTTCTTCCCTCAAATGCCACTTTTTAATGGAAGCTATTCATGGTCCAAACCATTCAATTTGCTGCAGTGCCTAGAATTTTTTACTATGCAGGCACATTGGAAACTACTGTTTCTTCCCAGTGAGTTCCTGGAGATCCCAGAACTCCTGAGTACTGGTCAGATGGTTTTAAATGGCAATTCAGTCTTCTCCTTTTCTAGTCCTTGGCCACTTGTTTGTGCTTTGGCAGAAAAGTCATGAGAAATGTCTGTGTGTGCTAAGTTGGTTTGCAGGTGGATCTGCTCCTTGACCTAATTCTGCCAGGGCTGGTAGGAGGTCAGTACCCATGAAGAGAGGTAAGACTTCTTTTGCTAGCAGGGTTGGTTTATATTATTAAGATGTTCACCAAACCACAGTCTAATCTATCTTTAATCTAAATTTATCTTTAACTTCTTTAATAACGCAATGCCTTTTACCTTCAGTCTGAAAGGGGACAGCAAACAAGTTGGAGAACCATAAATATAAGGAAGGACAGTCATGTTTCACAGCTTATATTGCTTTGCAGTTTTATTTTATATAAGGAAATAACTGTGGGAGACAGATTAATATGGCTGAATCTACATTTGTATTTTTTAGCATGAACTTGAGGCCATTTTTATATAGGTAAATAAAATATATGACCAGGTTACATTTAAGTAGATGGCAGATGAACAAAACTAGGCATATGAGGTTTAGACATGAGCACAAAATTAAATATTAAAAGCAATTTTTTTCCTTTCTAATTGAATTTTGCTTTGAGATTTAATTTCTTGGTAAGCAATAGATATATATATAGGCCCATACACATAACTAAAGAATTTCTAAAACCAGGATTTTCACTTTTTGGCATATTTTTCATCATTTATCATCATGATTACTTTTAGATTAGAGCAATATGTATTCCCATTTTAAGTTGTTTTGAAAGAGATTCAATATTGATTGCACGTGTTTTCCCACATCAACATGAACAGAAAATGAATGATAAATACATTCTCTATGGATGTTTTGAATACAGCAACATTTGGGGGTTAATGAAGGTAAAGAAAAAGCTCTCAGATAGAATCATTGGCCTTCTGCCACAAAACTGGAGAAGTAAACTGGAGCTGTAATTTCCAGTTCTGAGGGAGCTGAAATAAGACAGCAAAATTCCAGGGCTCCAGGCACAGCACATCTCCCTGCACGTGAAGTTTAGGTCCATGCTCCCCCATGAATGGAGTGCCATGAAGTTGTATTAACTGATGGGAACTATGGTCTAGTGGCCACAGTGGTATTCCTCTTTTATTTGGACATATTGGAAGGAGAGGTGGATAGATGATACCATATGTCAGAAATAATTACAATGCTATTGAGTCTCAGTATGACAAAGAGGAAAGTAATGACTCTGGCTAAGGCCAGAGAGAATATAAAGCAATATTTTTTGGGAAAAAAAAAAAAAAGGTCATTGTCTGGGAAGATCACCAGAACTGGGGCTGGGTGAAAATAGCAAATTTTGAAGCCAATTCTTCTGGTTTTCAAGCAAGACAACAATTTACATCGCTGATAATTCATAGGCAATTTCAATTAACTATTTGTGCATCCTAGAAGAAACCAAAAGTATCTTTTCAGATAGATTTTCACATTTCAGAGCTGACTGACACTTACATGTCATCCAAAAGCAAAACCATACTTGCTGCCCTCAGTGTGGATGTTGCTGAGACTTCCAAGCATCACAAAGAGTAACCCATAAGAACAGACTGCAGGAGGACTAGCTTTTGAGGAAGCAAATTTTGAAGAATCAAAACGAAGAAAAATGAAGAATCACAGCACAGCTTCTTCATTGCTAGTGGGGCAAACGTGTCTCAATTGATCATGGAAAAACTCATGTATGTTTTGAGTGCATTTGATGTGTTTCATTGAGCAAAGAGAACTTAGCTAAAGGACATCATGGCTGTCCTGAGAGATGATTAACAAGGTTAATTTGCATGAGAAATTGGTGCAACTCTGGAACAGAAAAATATTGCAGCAACACACCCCTCAGAGAGACAAATGAAGCCAATAAGAGGAGCATGAAAGACCTGAGAGTGATACTCGCAAGATTTATCTAAAAATCAACAACTGAACTGACTGGAAAGTTGAGAGGCCTCACTAAAATACACCCTGGATTTACTAAATTGCTCCTGCCAGAGGATTTTTTGTCTCTAAAGCTCAGAAGCGTTCCCAGTGGGGAAGAGCAACAAATATGAGCTATTTACTAGAAATCGTCTAAGGCAATACATATACTTCCCAAATCGTTCTTAAAAATGTTCAGTGCTATTTAAAATTACAGTAAACATTGTCCAGCAAGTTTAGTGCAGAGCCAGACCAGAAGAACGAGGCCAATTTGTACCAGATGAAGAGCCAAGGCACAGAGATACCTGCTGGTGGTACAGGGCTGTGCCTCTGGCTGCACTGACTGGAAACCTCCCACCCCAGCCCTCGAGGAACTTTGCTGATAAAGGGATTTGGGAGCTTTTTTGGACCACTAGTGGCTCAGTGATGGAAATATCTCCTGCTGTATGAGATAGCCAGAGTTTTTAATTCTCAGATTCCCTAATCACTGCCTTGGCAATAGAGGCAAGTTGTACGGAGGGAACTGAGCTGTTTCTGAAGGACATTATCTGGATCATGTAGCTCTCTCCTACAGCAGGAGGCTGCTCTCATTGTCTGAAGTGGTCCCATTCACTCATCCTCCAATATTTGTCAGGCTTGCTGTGTATGTCCAGTTATGCCACTCGACACTAACACAGCTGCCAAGTGAGTTCTAAGGCAGGATTACTCCAGTGGGAGAGCAAACCAGTGCATTTCCCAGCTCTTCTCCCTCTCCTCCTTGTTTGCCAAAGCACCCACAGCAGAAATGGTTCACTCTAGACCAAAGGGCAACATTTTGTGAAGCTTCTTGTTCAAGTCCTGGTAACATATAACTTGCAAGCATGCACTTTGACCCTCCCTGAGCTTGGAACAGGCAACTCTGGCAACTGAGAGTATTTTTCCATCCTGATAGTGACTTAATTAAATAAATAAATCTTTGAGGCTGATAGGGTTGCCTCTAAGTTTCATTCCTTGGCTGAATGCCCCTTTTTCTCCAAAGTACTGTCAAGTACAGATAGGACAGTAAGGGAAAAAGAAGATTCTGGTCCCCGCTACTGTTTTCATTCTTGTCTTGGAAATCAAAGGCCTTAATTTAGAGCTGTAACTGTAGGGAAAAGAACTATAATAGGACCATGACTACCCAGAGGCAAGTTCGGTATGAAAATTAAAGTGAAGGAAAACACTGAAAATATGCTCCTTTCATAAAGACGCCAAACATTTGCAACGTTAGTGAGAAGGAGCAGCATGCTTCAAAGGGGAGCACACACATTCAGTTCAGTCCTTTAGACAACAGTGCTCCAAAGGGGAAACAACAATAACTGTTTGTTTTATCCATATTGGTGCGATGCAGGGTGTAATATGGAATGTCATCTCTTATCTGCCATGAAAAGACACTACCACCATGAACACCTGAGTGGAACTGATCCCCTGCAATCCTACATCATCCCTGTGGTATACAGGCCTTTCCTTGGTTGTTTATTTGCTCAGATGATATGCCCTTGAGCAGCATGTCAGAAATCTGAACACTGATTAAACCTCACAGCTGACCTAACCTATTGGGAAGAAATGTTCATGTATTAAGCCGAATAAATTCTTGCCAGTTATAACTGAGAAACCCAAATGCTATTCAAAAAGGCCAAAGACAGAAACCCAGATACGAACTGTTTCCTCTCTTAGGAAGTCTTAAGTTTAGATCTGAATTTTGCTATATAACAGCAACAGTAATAATGCTGCTTCAACATGACTGAGAGCCAGTTCCTTGGGGTCAGAAGGATGTCATGGGATTTAAGATAAAATGGAACTTATTTAATACTAACAATACATATTTTATTCCACTGTTTTGGAGTTGTTTTTGTTTGGGCTTTTTTGATGGTTTTTGGATTATTTTTTTTTAAGAGCTGACTCTGAAAAGGCAAAAAGCAGCTTTTCTGATGCATGTCAACTGTGAGACCAAGCATTCCTTCTTGTTTATTTATGAAAGACTTTCCTGGCTGACTCTTAGAGTCCTCCTTATCAGTTTAATCATAATTAGTTTATTATTGCTCACTGTAAAGTCTAGGAAATCAAACTCCAAGTACAACACGATTTAAAGAGTTTGTTTTATAATTCTGTTCTTGGCGTCCTCTCACTCTGTTTTCAGATGGCAGGGAAAACTCCTTGGAACTCAACAATATTCAGAAAATTGTTTTGATTAGTAAAACTGTTATCCAGTCCTCTAGCTTGATCCCCAGGTGATTCACTTAGAGATAAAGTTTAAGTCCTGAAATGTTCAGCAACTACAAGGTGTATAATACAACCACCCCCAGAGGATTCAAGCATTTTACAAACTATTTCTAAATGGGGCTCCACAGTTAACCCAGCTTAAAATTCCAGTCACTCCAACAGGTGGAAGCAGTTTCCTACTGCAGATCTCCTCTGTCAGGTTGAGAAGGGAATTGTTTGAATCACGAGCACCACAAAGGACACTAAATGTCCCTGTTTAGAGTTCAAAACTCTGGGCTGAGCTGGTGTTTTTCATCAGAAGGCAGTGGTATACGGTGCAGGAAAAAAATCCTATTTAACCTGGTGCACCAGTGTTTCCTTACCCAGCTAATCCAGGGAAAAACAGGTATTTGTGTTTTGGTCATTCTACTCTTCTTTCATTAAATCCACTAGATTAATCTGCCCCAGCATAGGGATAGTTCAGAACAGCTTTTTGTGTATTCACCAAGTCTCTCCACCAATGTTTTTGGGAGGGTGGCAATCAGGAGTATGGCTTACCAAATATACCAAGGGCTGCAATGGACACACTCTGGGATGCTCCTGAGCCTCAGCAGTTTGCAGAAGATGTGCAGCAGCTCACTGATTCAACCCCACTTTTACTTGAGACAAATGAACTCACTATTCCAATATTTCATATCAAAGGATCAGTGAAATTCCAGCCTTAGTCTGAAACCACAGGCATATACAGGGTTAAAGTTGTCTCTAAATGTTATTTTAACATGGATTATGTGTAGAAATTTTGATGGTAAAGAAAGAAATTCTGTAACTGACAAAAACTATGAAAATAATACAGAGTTATCAAACATAACCATTTATGGCATGAAATATCTCCTCTGATATATCTTCTGTATTTCCAGCAGCAGTGTACATACATATTAAAAAGGAATTTGCCTGAAAGCATGTGATTAGATAACCCATCTCATATTTAATGTTAATTTATGAGCATTAGGCAAGTTCTTATGAAGCCTTTTTAAACCAATTCATTGCCACAGAGATGATCATTTATATCAGTCCTTGTACTCAGGTAGTAAAATTCCATAATTCACTTCACTAGATAACTCTCTTAGCAGAAGGCTCCGCTAACGCTCAATATATTATCATCAATACTAAGGAATACTATTATTTCTCACTAAGAGCATTATTCATGATGAATGAAGATGCCCTGTATCTGCTACTGGTACCTTTGATGCTAAATAATCCCATTCTCTCTGAACATAAAGGCTCTGAGCAACACATGGATTCAGCAGTTCTGTGTTTTAGTCTCAGCTCTGCCACTTGCTCCTCTTAGAGCCTCAGGTGGATCTTTTAATTTTCCTAATTTTGGGGTAGGCACTCAGTGACAAAGCAAAGCTTGACTTTGTTGCACCAAGAGCATCCACCACTTTGTCCTGTTCCCTATCAAAGCCTTTTGGCAGAAACAGAGGAATAAGTCAATGTGGAGACATGTAACACACCTGCATCTTGGATGTTATGGGAATCCAAGACACATGGAGCTTAGGCTTCTGACACAGGGATTGCATTGGAAGAGTTACAGAGTATAGATAAAATCTTACAGTCTTGGTATCCACACATAGCTACAAAGAGAGCAAAAATTCAGCCACAGCCCAATCCTGCCCTTGGTTTCGAGTGGTATTTCCAGCAAACTAGTTCATGTGAGTCTGGCTGGAAAGTCTGACTCATTTGATAAATCATTTCAAAGTTTCTAAAATACTGGAGATTGTGAAAGGGTAAAGTATTATTAGACTCACAAGAGGGTCTGAAATACAAAAAGCAGATTTGGATTTATGGCTTTGATTTCTTTGCCAAAGCTGGGGTCTGAACATTCAGTTCAGTTTAGTCTGCAGATAGGGACCGGCTCTGACATTTAGATTTGGTTTCTGGTTTCAGCCTCCAAATCCATTCAAAGTCTTGGTCTTTTTAATATTTATTGCAAAAGTTCAGATTGGCTTCACCCAACGGCCCTGCGGTGCTGCTGCAGTGCTGTGGCCAGCTGGCACTCCAGTCCCACAGCCACAGCTGTGCTTTATCCTCATGTCCCCATGTTGGCTTGAAGAGCTAAACTGAACGCAGAAACTTCAAGGAACAAAGGAAAGAAAGACACCAGAACACAGATGTTGATGTGGAGTTCAAAATGGCATTTGGTAAAAGGGCATCTAAGCAATGCTGGCACTAAATAAACTACAGGCTTGTGAAGCCACACATCACTCAGTAAAATACTCAATAAATAAAGCATGCCACAAACTAATCTACATTACAGAATAGTCCTACAGGTGGGATAAATCTGATCTAACGTTATCAGTCTCTTGGGAAGCACCTCTTTTCCTAGAGTAGGAAAGAAACAGGAAATGCCCATTCCCTTTCCGGTATCGTGTGGTGCTCAATTCAGACAAGGCATCAATTAGCATTTCTCTTGATGAGTATTTGACAAACCATTATTTAAACTATTTCCACTGCCAGGTCTTTGGGAAAATTGCACTCAGTGCCAAACAGTCTGTTAAAATCTTGCCTAACAAGTCTGCACGTTCCACACTTGAGAATTTAAGCAGATGCTTTATGTGGCTAAGAAAAAAGAGCTCCCTCCCAGTGTTCATGGTGGAATTTCAGGTTGCTTTAATGGTGTCCAAATTCCTTCCCACCAGACACATTTCCTACCAAATCATGAATAAAATACATCTTCTGCTCAGGCATTAAAACACAGAGGAGAAAACACATCAGCTGTGATGTCTTAATGAGGAAGGCTGAGAGAGAGTTAAGGTCCACAAACATAGAAGCAATGATGCTTTTTCTGGCATGTGTCTTCCGTAGGTAGATCTTATAATGTCAGCTAAAATACAGAATTAAAGTTCAAAGAGGTAAATATTCTATTATTCAAGGGATATTTGAAGTGTGAATTCAAATCATGCTAAATAAAATATTACAGTTGTCTAGTACTTAATGCATTAGAAAAAGGGCACAGAGGTAGTGCCTGATGCTAGGGAAGAAAAGGATTACGAAGTGAGTTCAGAGCATTTGGAGCTGGGTAAATTCTCTTTGAGAAAATCTGTTATCCGAATCCCAAAATTCTTGATGACTATGGGCAGTTCCAAAGCACTTTAGTCACCAGATAACTGAAATATGATAGGAATAGCTATTTCATGAGATTCTGCCATTTGGGGCTGCAACCTTACAAGAAAAGGTTTTCTGAGATATGAAGCAGAGGAAGACCTGGGAAGAAAGGTCTTCTCTTTTTGAATTGAAATAAAAGGTGAAAGCATGGGACAAATTCTACTGAGGGACTGAAACTTCACTACTTTCTTGTTATTTTCATAGTGCTGTTTCATTTCTAAAATAGAACAAAAGAAAGCAAAATAAAATAAGAAAAATGAAGTAAAATAATCCTTACTGATTACTAAGAACCTTCTAACTGAGGATGGATGACTATAGGTGACTAAGATTTACACAGTACTTTCCAAAAGTTGATCTGTGATTTTTTAAAATAAAATAACGTTTTGCTAAAATTACATGTATATTAAGAGACCTGTTTCCTCTGCAATGTCTGCCAATAGCTTCAGGTTGTTTTATGTTGGTCTGTGTTGGCTGTGAGTTCCCAAGTTGAGGCAATGGCCTTGGAGCATATAAAATCACTTCCCTTATGACAGAAGCTACAGCACTGTCCTTCTTTACCAACTCTCCAAGTGGAATAGCACTCATCTGTTCCTCCTCATATCACTTTGTGCTTATACCAGAAAGCAAATTAAACAAAAAGCTAAATAACCTAGAATGAACACAGCCATACACATTTTAGACCCTTCAGACTGTATTTCTCACCATATCACTCTACAGTCATACAGAGATGAGGAAATCATTATTATCAAGTTAGATGTTTTCTTGAATAGTTATTTAAGCTAGTCAGTCCCGCCAAACTCTCTCTTTTGCACAGCTAAATAGCTTTTTGCTTCCACACCCAACACCACCGGAAGAAATCTCTCCTTTTCTTCACTCTATCCTTGTGCTAAGGCAGCACCCAATGGACAGGCCAATAAGTTGGGGATTCAGACACGTGGGTTCCATCACTGTGTCAGCACTAAGGGATATTGTGACTTGGTAAAAGTCACTTCACTCCTCTATTCCAGTTTTCCCATTTGCAGACTGGTATCAACACCTACACATTATCTGTGGCCTGGGGAACCAGTGCTGTGGTCCCAAGAAAGTGTCAGCAAAGTCAACAATTCCTGCCCAAGGTCAACTTTAAGAAGCAAAAATCTCTCTTCCCTTATTGCTCTTTACCACAATTCCTCACCTTCATGGGCAGTTTCTTCACAGGCTTCCTGAAAACTGTATATTTTTGTGGTAGGACAGAAAGAGATGAGGAAGATTCTTCTGAGCTGCTTGTTCTGGTGTCTGATGTTGACAAACCTCATCAAAAACCTTAAATCCTCTGAGCTCAGCAATTTTCCTCTTATCATGTTGTAACTGGCCAGTCTGTAACAGTCTTCAAGTTTTTGCCCAAAAAAGGAATTGAGAAGCTTTTAATTAGAAAAAATATTTTTTTTCAGAATTTTTTAAAAAATTTGGGGCATTTTAACTTTATGCTGAACATATTCTACAGATCAGTGTTGTGTGTTTTGCGTAAAACGCTGGATAATGATTTTCATTTTCACACCAAGTGTCAGCTCTGGATACCTCCTGCACTACTCAAACCCATTACCAAATAGGTACCATTCAGTGGCATCGATAGAAAGGTTAATTGTTTCCTTTTGCTGCAATATATAATAGTGACATCAAATCCAGAGTAGCTGGAGAACCACTGGTAGAGGATGAAGCTTGTGGTGAGTGCATTGAGGTACTGCTGGCTCAGATTCCCAGTACAAATTAACACTGGTTTCCAGCTTTGCTAATGAACGGCTGTTACACTTTGCAGCTGGAGGTTTCTGCTGCAACAAATTGTGAGAGAATTTTTGAGGCAGAGGAGAAGGGACAGACACAGAGACTGGAAAAGCTTAGTTATTGCAAGAGACCATCATTTGGACGTTTCCTTTAAGGGTGAATTATATATGATAATGGCTTCATTGTCATCAAATAGAATACAATTAATTTTATTTTTTAGTATGTTATCAGCAAGCAAACCACCAGTATTAGCTAGATACCATCTGGGAGTGACAGTTTCCTTATTACAAAATATGTAAAAATATGGACTCCCTTAAGGAATCTGTTGCACTACATCTGCTCCGATTTTTGTTATATGCTAATGGATTTTAACCCAGCATATGAAGCATGTAAAAAAAAATAACAGAAAATTTTCAACTAAATTACTTGTTTCACATTTAAAGTGTCACAAAGACAGAGACAACCACATATGCAGCCTTAGCTACAGGGGACTGGGAAGAAACAAAGAAGTAAGGAAGAGGCATTTCTTACCTGCTGTTTTGCTATCCAAGCCTCTCTCTCAAGAGGAATTCTAGCTGCCCACATAATTAAGGCCACTTGGTATGTGAAGGAAGTATTGGGACTATTCACAGCTAAATCTCCAATAAGCTTAGGTGATAACAAAAGATTGTGACTGCTGAAGCACAATTATCTTCCCTATTTCCCTCTGTTCATAATATTTTAAACAATCAAAATGATTAAAATGGGCTATTACAATTAAGAGACTATTCTCCAGGGGAGAGGGCTGGGTTTTCATGGCCTTCAGATATTTCCTTAACTTCCCTTGCAACAATCAGATCTCAAGAATCAGCTGGAATGACAGACTATTCAGTGAGGCAATGAGATACACCGAGAATATGGCAGATTAAAAATCCTTTCTGCTGAAGTATTGGTGTCATCGTTTTTTGAGAGAATGACCCATTACCAGGGCTTGAAATAAATGACTGTGCTGCAAACACAGGGCAGAGGAGGGTTGGGGTTTTTCTGCCCTTTCCCCCACCACCACCCTGCACAATTACGTGGCGCTGCAGCTTTAGGCTAACAGAATTTTTGCACTTGTAAAGCAGTTTGGTATGAACTGCTTTTCCCTGGATCTGTGTCCCCAGGCCCCGCAATGTGAAACATTCCAGGCATTACTTTTTCATTAGCATCAACACAGGACATTTCTATGTATTAAGCACTAAAAAATATTTCATGATCTGTTTACACTTCATATTAATTAATTAGAGCCAGGGAAGTTTTTGACTGCACGCAAGCTTTTTGCCTAAGTTTTCTTTAAATAAAAGAAATGCACTGCCAGCTGTGGAGTCACAGAGATTTTCCAGACTATTTGGAAGGACTATGTCTTCTCTTGCTTGTGTGTGTATAAACATGCATATATAAATATACACAGACATATATGGCCACACGCATACATGCTCACACATTCAAGATATTACTATTTACAGGTGTAAAGATGTAACTCACAATGGATATCTAAATTCAATATTTTCTAGAAAGAAATATTGTGTGATTGTACTCGAAATGTGATCGACCTAAATTAATGTTCATAAGAGGGGAAACTACCTTACATCTTTAAAAATAAATAATTACATATTTTATACAAGCTCTCCAGTGTGATAAATTGAAAGAGCTTCAAAAATATAAATTAATTAAGTTTCACAACACACAGGTATGCTGGTGAGGTGTCCTTATACCCACTAATAAACCCAAAGGCTAGATTTAGGTGTAAAGAATCTGACTGAGTGACAAAGCCAGGAAAGAACTCAAGCGTCCCCAAGGTCTGTCTCCCCTTTTCTAACAACCAGATCACATTGCTTCCAGACAAAGAAAGAATTCCCTAATCAGGACAGATGTATAAATCAAAACAGAATACCCTCTCTTTTATCCTTGGTGGCCCAAGTTCTAGATTTGCAATTTCTAAAATTTCTATTCTGCTAATCAGGGAAATACACAAATGAAAAAGCTATGGCCAGATGATAAGAATACTAATAATAACTTTTAAAATGGAAGAAGAAATGGGAAAGATGTTTCTGGATAATGTGTGGGAGACTTTTCAAAGAACAAAACTAAACTGAAAATTCATTCCGAGATCTAATACTGCAAGTTGTGTTTTGGTGCTTCCTATTGTTGCATGACTTAGTACCTGCTGAGTTCACTCTTACTGGAGCAGGTTAGACAGTTCAACCTAAATAAATTCATAAGTTTAGACACATGAGTGTCATAACAGGAAGCGATGGTTTATGGTAGATGGTTCTGGCCAGACATTACAGCTTGCCCCTGTTTGCCAAAGGGGTGACTGCCGTCTCCCTGCGGAGAAAGTGCAGCTGGAATGACGACAAGGGATGGATTTCTGCTGGGCCCCGAGACAGCATCTGGGAACAACACTGGGATTTACTACCCTGGCTGGCAGGGAATACACAGTTTTGCCTGGCTGACCCAAAGAACGAGCCCCAAGCCCCTGTGCTTCTGAAGAGGGATGGAGGAAAAAAGAAAGTAAGTAACTTGCCCTGTTAATGGCGTAATGAAAGCAACCCTTCAGCGCCTCGCTCCCCTGTGCATTCAGAGGGAACAGACCCCTGTAGCATTCATTTCCATTTTCATGGAAACACTTTATAGTAAGTGGCAAAGCCGTACTGCCTCCTTTGATACTCACTGCAATAACAAATACTTGTGCTACATTTCACTGCATTAACAGTGCACCCAAGCCTCTCTCAGCGAGCTGAAATGGACTTCAGCGGGCTTGGGCAAGTGCTCAGATCAAAGCGATTGCTTTCTCTCTAGGGACAGGCTCACCAAAGAAAAGCCCACCTTTGGTATTTTATTTTGTTTCCTAATGTTTTGGACAAATTTCCCAGGGAAGCCAAAGATAAAACTCATGTTACCTTTGAAAAAGGAAGTGAGTCCTGATGGAGGGTCTTGTCCACACATCCCAACCCCTGCACATTTAGCACTTTGATTTAGTTGAGATGTGCTCTCAGAAAACAGCTACATGCATCTTCAGCAGCCCTTTTTAGAGACATTTTCTGTTTCCAAACCAGTGTCACCCTCAGTTTCTGCCTTGACACAGTTAAGAACACCGAATCGATACTTGGTAGTATTGACTTTGTGGTGTGTTGATTTTGGATTCGACCAGTCACTGCTGAGTGCTGGATGGGGGCTGAGGATTCTCCAATGGCATGGTCAGGCCAAGGGGGACTTTATAATGAATCTCAGTGAATTCAGAGCCAGAGTATCACTCCAGTACATTTCTAACAAGACATACAGGAACAGATTTAAGTGGTACCTAATGTTTCTCCACCTTCAGTACTTTCTGTCAGTAGGTGCTAAATAAAAACGACTTACAACCTAGCTTTGAACTTTGTGAGCCAGCACAACTGAGTAGGGCTCACTGAGGGCCCCACAGTTCAGGTTCATGAAGAGACAATTAAAATGCACAAGACAGATGCTCAGTGAACTCTACCTTTTAATATTCTACAAACAACCTGGATGTCTTTACTCCTGACCCCCAACAAAGAGTTTTTTCCTCCTGATACTCAATCCACTTGTATTTAAGATTAATGACTAGCCATTTGATTAAGGGCAGTTTTGCCATTGTAACTTTTTAAAGCACTGTCATAGTATTTTTCCAGCCATATTTCCTCCCCAGTAGTGCTGACTAAATGAAAAAAAAATCTTGGCCAACTGATGTCCGAAAGGGAGACAGTATAGTAAAATACATCCAAGCACTGTCTCCAAACTCCTGAAGTACCCATATTTGCCACACTTCCTACCCAAAATAGATGTCTCTTTGTGTACAGTTACATGGGCTAGCTCAGTTTTGAGCACTTCTAATTTATGTGAGGTTTTTTTCCAGTATCCCCATGAAGGGGTTATGGCAACCAGTAACATATGGGGGAAATTTGGGATCTAAATATGCCTAATACTGCTGAACCAATTAAATACAGGCTCAACATTACAGCCAAGGTAACGTAAGAGGGCCTGGGATGCTCTTTAACAAGTAGACCTGGAATGCCTAGTTGGGAACAGAGCAGCATATTTCCCATGCTGTTTTGGCACTTGTGTAGACATGGTACTTGAGCTAACCATTAACTTAGATTATACTTTTATTTCCAATGTCAAAAATTCCTTTGCAGAGAGAAGAGGAAAGTTTTTTCATTGGCTTCTTTCCATGTGTTACATTGTACTGGAAACTTACCATTTCTTTCTTGCCATGAAAATTGTACCTACCACTGAAACAACAGTGTCTATTCTGTGTAGTACAGTACTCTGTGAGTAGCCAAAAATGATTAATTAAGCCTATGTTCATTATACAAGGCATCTAAAAAACCCTGGATGTCTGTGAATCCCAGGCTCCCAAACCAACTTATATATTCTCTCTTTTCTCTTCTTGGTATTCATACACTTAATACCTAATCATCGCATGACTCATAATAGATGAGAACACTGCAATCCCAACCTGGCATTGACCTCCAAGTGTTTTTAAGAAGACACTAGTGAAGGAACTACTCGAAAGGCAGACCACAGCAGAGGAAGAGTGAGAGGTCTGTTTCATGTCAATGTTTCAAATTACCCCAAGGAAAGGAACGCACATTTTCACTTCTGGGAAGTTGGCTTTGGCAAGTGGGCAAAACAGTGCAGGAGATCTGATACGATGTCAATACCAGATCAAAGAGGCTCATCAAGTCAGCTAGTGAGTGAGCTGGGAGCCCTGGGAATTGCTGCCGGATTCCCTCTTGCTTTGGTGCTTTGCAGATTTCTTAAACTTAGCAATACAACCAAAGGCTGCTCTTTTCCTTGTCCTTGCGAATTAACAGACTGTTAGTGAAGACATTATTTTAGACTTTCCCTATCTTTGATTGTTTTAAGCACTCAGCCTTCAGAGAACACTAGCAGCCCCCTATAGCCTCACTTTCTACCTGTAGTCCTTGTAGTTCAGGGACTTTGTTTTCTTCTTCTGCTCCCTCCCTAAAGTTAGAGAACTGGTTAGTTAAGAACTATCAGTACTGATTCAAAGATTTAACATATAAAATTCAGCAACAGCAATAGACTGACAAGTTGGGCTTTAGAAATGCTAAGCAGCTTCTCTTTGCTTTTGAGAAAAGAGGTTGGAAAAAGCAACTGAAAGACTCATGTCAGTAATGCATTTAAGAACTCAGAATCCAGCAGCTTAGCTTCTATATTTTAACAGTTGAAATACTCATGTCATTGTAGCTTGAGACATAAAAGCAAATTGCATTTCAGATGGAGTTATATTAATTTATAAGACAAACTGTCAAAGAAACTGCTTTACATGGAAAGCTTCACTTTAAATTTGTTTTCGTTTGTTCAAAAACAGGCATACCTGGATGTCTTGGTATTTAAAAGACATGGGGATATGATCTCATTTTGCTGTAGATCTATGGCATGAGATTTGTGCAGAATAATTCAAAACAAGTGTTCTCAAACTCTCTCCTGGCTGTGGATCACAGCTTTAGGGATTCTGAATGGATTGCTAATTGGTGCCTGACAGGCAATCATGTACAGCAGCCACTCCACAACTCCCCACTCAGAGAAAAATAGGTAAGTGTACTGTGTATACACAGTTCCCTTATGGTGTGGTTACAAACGAGAGAAGGAAAACAAGTTGTGCTCAGAAGGAGCTCTCAGGACCACTAGAAAGTGCCAAAAGCATGGAGTGAGAGCCACTGAATACAGAATATTCATCTTAAAATGTCAAATTGATACAGGCTTAGAGTGACAACATCTGGGGGTGGCTTAGGGGGTGGGAATTGTTCTTCAGCTTTCAAGCTGAATTCAAGAATATCCAACCAGCTCTTTCCATTCATTTCAGTGGCCTCTGGGCAGGCTCTTCAGTGTTCCTCTATTCATATCATGATTCTCCATCTGTGTACTGGTGCAGGACACCTTCCCCATTACCCACCACCCCTGCAGAGCATTGATACCTGAGTTTGGAAGTAAGGGTCAGCAGTAGGAGACTGTACCCTCTCTGTAAGGCAGCAAATGGGACACTTGGTGAGCAGATCTCTACTGAGAGCTACAGCAGTGATGGCAGGCACAAACCTCTGCTCCCGCTCTGCACTCAGAGGAAAACCATCAGGCACAGGCAGCTTAAAAATGATGGCTGTTCCCATCAGCTGGCTCTCCTTCCTTCCAAGCCATCCTTCTCCCATTCCTGCCTGCTCTTTATTTCTTACTTTCCTTGTCTGCTCTCCAAGTCTCACTCTAGGTCTGGTCTCCTGGGTCAGCTTCTGAGAGTGGTCACCTTGTCCCCTGCTTTTCCTTCCATTTTCCTACTAACTTCCAGCTTGTTTACCTCCTTTCTTTATCTATTGCCCCAATGATTAAAGATTAGCAGAGTTGACACAACAGAAAAGAGTGGTGCAATCGGAAATGACAGGTGACCTTTAGCTGGGCTGCCCACCTGCCTGTTGCATATTCGATACTAATGAAGCTTTGCCAAAAATAAATGGATGAAACAATAAGATTACTTTGTTTAAATATTTAGAAATCCCATAGATATCCACATAGCTGCCCATAATAAAGTAAATCCCCAACAGCTTCTTGAGGTTTAGTAAAATTATTCCGTGTTTATAGGCAGTAAAACCAACACCAAAGTCCCGAAGATTGATCTGAGCTTACAAAACAAACAGGAGTCTGTATGCGCTGAGGGATCTACACTCAAACAATTGGGACCCTCAGGTGATTGTGAAATTTGGAGGTAAGCCAAGCTTGCTGTTTATTTTTTGTTTTGTTTGTTTCTTTTCAAGCACAGGTGTTGTGTTTTTTCTATTATGTTCTTTTTTCTTCCTTTTTTTTTTTTCCCCAGCAGAGTAATACATTATTCCTTTAAAAGCTTGTGTTATTTTAGTGCAAAAGGGTCTCTCTCCTCCACTCTGCCTCTCAGCCTTGAGGTTCACATTGCACTGATAGCACTAATCTCTGAAGAACCTTTTCAGGATCAATGATTATAGTACTGCTAGCCCCTTGTTTTGCAGACTTTTAAAAATAAAATAAAGTAAAAAAAGTAGCCAGCACAATCAGGACACATTCCTTTTCATCTCCGTCTTTCTCATAATTTTCCATGGCAGAGTTCATGTCAAAAATGCTTGGTTTCCACCCTCCACCCAATTGTAAGCTCTTCAAAGGGAGAGAATAAAAGTTGGAGCCTGAATCCCAGAGCAAATGCTCCTGCAGCCATGCTCGAGCCAGCTTTTGAAGTCTTTCGGCTCACCTCTTGATGCCAGGCAGGCCCCTATTATTACCAATGTTGTTAGCCATTTCAGCTCCATTTCCAGGCCTACATGGACAAGAGAGCAAGGGAGGCCCTTTCATGTCAGGCTTTGCAAAGCTGCTTCAGTGTTTGAAGGATGAAAGTCACTCTTGTTTGTTCTTGCTGCGGTGCACAACATTTGGCTTAAAAAATAGAGGATGTTGCCTTTCTTGAAGTGGACTGTGCATTGCTGGACACAATCAACGCTAATGGCAGTTCTGCAGTCAGGGGGTTCAGGGCTGATTCCTTTTTTTTTTTTTTTCTTTAAAGAATGTAAACAGCCAAGTGTAGCAGCAGCGAGATATTTTTTAATTTGGAAAAGAAAAATACGTTTGTGCAGATAGCAGGGGAGAGGAATGGGGAGGGATCAGCCATTTCATCGTGGCACAAGTACAGATGAGAGATTATTTTAATGAGGTTCAAGTAATGAGAGGCCCTAATTCAGGGATACCGAGAGGAAAAGTTTTCCCCTCTGTCCTAGAAGCAGCCAAAACAAAGCTGACATCCCAGACACAGAATTGTTCTAAATTCTCAGAGAGCCTTTGCCCAGCTTTGGTGCAACACCTGGGGTTGGTGTGGTCCCTTTTCCCACCTTCCAAAGGGAGGTTGGAGGGGGAGGATTAAAACTTCCTCTCTTTGATGTATCAATAGGTAGACTTTTTCATCACACTATCCTCTTTTTCAGGCTCATTATGTCTTCTCTTAGCCCAGGAGTTTCTAACTGCAGTTGTGTTTTGAAGGCAACAAGGGAGAGGATGACAAGGAAAAGGAAAAGCCAAAGGAACCCTCCTGAAGTATAAAGTCTTTTCCAGGGAGCAAAACCCTGAAATTCTGTCCAGCAAAACTGCAGCAATGAGGTTGCCAAGATAAGAGAACCCCAAGCAGGCAAGCAACTAAATAAATAAGAACATAGAGAAAGGAAGTTTTTGTTTTGATTTCTTGTTAGTCATGATATTTCGCCTTTTATCGCAGTGAAGTTCCCATCCACCCCCTCGAATCCGGTGCTATATATTCTTCACCAGTAACAACAACAATGCTAAGAAGTCTGAGAGCAGGGAACAGGCGGTCAAATGTACTTTTTGGTCCAGCTGTGTTTAGTTTTCAGATGCCCATGTGTTCCTTGTTAGGCTGTCTTCCAGCCCTCCTCTGCCTTCTTTTCTATTCTTCACAGGCCAAAACTATGAACCAATTACAGACCACAGAGTCAGCTATTTACCCCCTCCTGCCTTTACACAGCTATTTCCTGCCTGCTATCAGCAAAGTCAGACAAAGATGACAACAAGCCCAAGGTTTTTACCATAAGTTGAACCATAAGCAGGGACCTGAAAACACCCTAAAGCTGTTATATTTTATGTAGGGGAAAATTTGAAAAGGATTATCTGAGGAAAGCAATCAGCTCCAGACTGAAATCTATCTTACTGGTGTTTATATGATAAAATAATTGCCATTTAGGCCTCTATCACACTTGGAATATGAATCATATGTCTGGAGGGCTCTCCTGCAGAGGTTCGGGGGCAGAGCTTCCTTCTTCACCGTAGTAGCCTCTCTGGAGGTGCACATGGGTCTCCGGGCCAAAGAAAACAGTTGTGATTACAGAGTGATAGAGGCAGCCACATGCTGATTCAAAGACCTATAATCTTCTCCCCTTCCACCCTCCCCCTCCCAAAAGCAACAAGTCTGTAAAACTCATTCACTTGCCAGAGGCTGTTTATTCTGTTTAATGGCCACCTATCACCCCTTCACTCATTCTTTTTAGATTTACTAGACAAGCACAAAGCAAATTAGTGCAAAATGCTTTCAGTCAAGTGTCAGGTGGAATCAGACTTGATGAATACTATACTGCTGGGCTTTATAACTGTAGGAACACATATACTGACAACATTGTCTCCTTCAATTAAAGCTATGCTGCTTGTTTTCTGAATCTCTTATAGAATCCTATCCCCCCCCAAAAAAAAAGAAAGAAAAGAAATAGTCAGATTTATAACTTTCTAATATCGTATTTTAATAAAGTCATTTTGACACACACCATGATGGAGAAACCTCAATGCTAGAATTTTTTATGATGTGTTTCAAAAACGTATTCTTCAAAGGAAATATTTCAGTGACACACTGCTCTGCAGCAAAGTGTGGATGTGTTCGAAAATAGCACCGTGTCGGAACCTTGTAATGTAATATTTATAGTATAAATCTTGCTAACTTACCATAGAAATGAGTCTCCATTGTTGCTCATCCATAAATACACAAGGCCAAAGGGGTGGGGGTAAGGGTGGAGAGGGGGCTGGTTTCTTCTTGACAAGGCAGGGCAGAGGTGTACTCTCCCCCTTAGAGCTAATGCGTGGAGCAGTCCACACACATCAGGGGAGAGCGTAACCCCAAGGGGAGCGCATGGGCTTCTAGCAGCGTGACTCCCATTAAAGTCAATAGGAGCCATGTGGCTGAAACCCACACACAGATCTCAGAAAATTCACCCCCTGAGCCAAAAAAACGCTCCTCTGAAGATGGATTGTATCTGATGGGCACAGCTCAGAGTAATGAGCTGATGATGCCGCGCTGCCCCGGGGATGCAGTGAGCCTGCAACAGCATCCGGGAGCAGACAGCTGCACCAGAAACAGGCACAGCGTGATAACAACCCCACCGATGGACCAGGATAACTGCTTTGGAGAGGGAGGCACTACAAGCCTGCCTGGAAGAATGAGTTCAGTAAGAACACTGTGGCCACACAGGGGCCACCCTGCTCAGAGCCTGTATGACAGCAATGCTCCTCTGCCAGTGAAAACAGAGCGTGATGCTGCTGACTGACATTTGAATATGTTTTTTCCAGCAGGTAGAGCAAGATGGAGTTACTCTTATCAAAGGCCATGGTTGTAAGAATTTTCATAACAACAGCTTTGGAGAAAACAGACATGGTAGAGAAGCTACAGAGAAACATGTTTTTAGCCATTCTGACACCATGGTGGTATAAGGTATGAGAATGGTATAAGAGTGGTATAAATAATATATTCTTCCACACCAAGAAGGGTGGATTCAATCCTTTGTATATCAAAACCATGTCGCCTTTCAAGGTCTAAAAGCATTAAAACCAGATACTCCTACCAGATACACTAAATAATGAAAGCATTCTCATTTCTTGATGGTATGTTTGAATTCCTGTTAAACTGGCAAAGGACTGCAAAGCTGAAAGATAGTAATAAATAAAAAGTATTATTATTCTCTTTCCTCTTCAAGCCACTGGATTTCACAGGTAAAGTCTGGTTCTGCACTCCATTACAGTGCCTAAAAGCAACCCTAAATAGGGATGAGAGAGACGAATAAGGACCTTTATGCAGGTGTATTCCATGAATGTCTTTTATGGATGCCAAGTTGAGGATAAAATCTAATTTACAGCTTTAAATTGGAAACATGCACAGACCCTTTGGAATGCACGTTATTAGTAAGTCAGCTTAGAAGTCTGCATTAACTCATGCCCAGTTGCAGTAAGGAGGAAAATATCATAATTATTTCCTCTGCTGCTCTTTGCTTCTTCTGAGAGCAGAAAGTGCCCCAAAAAATTCAAGTTTAATGGAATGGCCCTGACCCATTAATTTTGTTCTAACCCCCTCCCCTGCCATTGGTGGGCAAATAGACAAACTTTTTTCCTCCCCTCAGCATTTGTACTTTTTAAGTTTAACATATTCATTTTTTTTAACCTTTCCAAACTTACTCTTAGCCCCTGGTTCATTAAAACAACTACTGTATGGTGAGAATGCACTGAGGATGAACATGTGAAGTAGGGGAAGGAGGACAGAAGAAAGACCACCTCAAAGGTGTTGCCTGACATGATGCCTCTTGCTCTCAGGCCACAGACTGAAAAGTGAAACCCAAGGCAAAAAGATGGGGTCAGCTATGTATAAATGCCCTGGAAATCAGAAATTTTGATACATGAGAAAAATGTGTGAACCATACAGGAAGGAAAAGACTATTCCCTGCCTCACTTCTTTTGTTTTTTTTCTAGAAGAAAAAACAGACACAAAGGATAGCATTCACGAACACCACTTCACCATCTCTGTAAGTTTATGTATCTGTAAGTCTCAGTCATCTAGGCTGTGTCTATAGGCAGTGGAGGGAGACATGACAAAGGTTTTTTTCATGCTATTTTAGTTTTGATATCTAAACTAAATCATAGAATCATTAAGGTTGGAAAAGACCTCCAAGGTCATCAGGTCTCACCTTCAACCAAGTGTCACCATCCCCAGTACACCATGACATGAAGTGCAATGTGTACTCATTTTCCAAGCACTTTCAGGGATGGTGACTCCACCACAGTCATGGACAGCCTGTTCCAATGTTCAGTCAATCTTTCAGTGAAGAATTTCTTCCTAATATCCAACCTGAACCTCTCCTGGGTATATCCCTTTTAGAAGCTCCACTTCCTCCATGGTGGCTCCTAAACTCCTACCAAAATTACTGTTCCAGGTTTAGCAAAGGCACCTCCCTGTTCTTCTGTCCTCAACAGTGGGCTCCTCCACTGAATTCATTCAACCACAAGGTGGTAAATCCTTTACCAGAAAATGGCATTTTCCTTTTCCCAGCAACCTGCCTTAGCAGCACACACTCAACAACAAATCCTGCAGCACAATTGCAGCAGATATAAATCAGAGTAGTTTCACTGACCAGCCTAAGCCTTTTCAGTGTTTCAATCTTTTTCTGAGGCCAGTGAAGAAAGAGAAAAATTTTGTAAAAATTGGATAACTGCATAATAGAAACATCTACCAAGGAATTCTGTGCAAACAAACCTGTAACATTTCCAACAATCATCATCTCTCCACTGTGTTTTAATTTCCTATAGTATCTATCACAGGGTTTTACTAATTCCATAGAGAGTTGAGAACCTGGCATTTAATCCTGCCAGGAAAAAGCACCTAAGAATAAAAATTCAAAGGTGCAGAGTCATCCTTCCTACTAAATAATTCACCAAGATTTAATATGCTAGCTTTAAAAAACAATTATGGAAACAAAACCTGTTTCAATTTCCTCTTTCATTTTAAGATGTGACTAATATTAAAGTAGGATCAGAGGCTCATATCTGAGGTACTTAAACCAGACTCCTTGTGTGTCACTGCTGTCTTACCTGGGGGGTTCTTTCAGGTTGTTTGAAGAAATGAAAGTTGTTGGCTTTAATTACTCTTGCTGAATGGTTACAGTGTTGGAAAAGTAGAAGGTTTCAGGAAGCAGGTTTTCTGTTCAGTAAAAATGCTTTCCAAAAGTGAAATAAATGGGATAAATAATGAATAATAAATAAAAATATAAAGCAATAGAGGCCAGTTATTAAAATAACAATTGCAACATCTACAAGAATGAGGAATAGAAATCATTCTAACACCTAATTCCCATGTCTGTTCACTGTTCTGGTTTAGTATGTTGTCTGTGAATTCAAGAAAGATTTTAGAAAAATCTTCTTTAATAGTTCCCTGCCTTCCTAACTGAATAAAGAACATGTAATCATAGATTCATCCTCCAGCCTTTTTGTTTGTTTATTTTTAATATAAAAAGTCTGACAAAATTCTTTACAGAGAGGGTAATCAGCCATTGGAATGGGCTGCCCAGGCACTGAGATGAGCTCAGTTGGTTAGAGCATGGTGCTCACAACACTAAGGTTGTGGGTTCAGATCCCTGTCCAGGACATTCGCTGAAGAGCTGAACTCAATGATCCTTGTGGGTCCCTTTCAACTCAGAATATTCTGTGATTCTGGAACTGGCAAGACCTACAGGAAAGCAGAAGAGGCCACAACACAAACACTGAGGAACCTGAAGGAGGTCAAAGGAGGACAACCAATCTTCAGGGAAGCAGGGTGGGAGACAAGAGAGCGTATCCAGATGGATCAAATCCTCATGTGGATTGTGTAAAGTGTGACTGGTGGAAAGAGGCTGTGCTCTCCCTCCTTAGTGCAAAACTACTTCTCTTGTTATACCCACGTCACCAGAATCAGCATATGGCTTGCTGTCTCCAAAGGTTGTTATACTGACAGCATTTCCAAGGGTAACGTGAAGCCATAATCTGCTGCAGACTGGAAGTGAGGAAAAGCCAATGCTTTCTGCTGGTTAACTGCAGAACTGAGAGTCAGGAGTCAGAATAATTTTTCCAGCTCAGCCAGTGGTTCACTCCATACTGTCGATTACAGCACTTGGACTCAGTTCTCAGTGGTGAAAGGAAAGGGTAACAACATTTTCTATTGTTGGGTGACTTGAAACTTAATTAATGTTTTCTATGTGTGATGACCCTCAAAGGGGAGATGCCAAACATCACAAAGCACTTGGCACCTCTTTTCTCTCTCTCAGTATCCAAGTCAGCTAAGCATCTTGATTATCATAAAATCACACAATAATCTGTGTCTTTTCTGCCTGTTACTGCTGGTGGATTCACGACAAGAACTGCATAAAAATGATTCCGCTTTCCCAGAATCTACAACTCATATGGCAGGCCAAGAGAGAACCTGACAAAGAAGTGAACTCTTCTGCACCCATGTCACTTTTTTCCCCATATTTTACAGCTTCAGAGAAGTGTGTTGAAGCTCACTCCCTGCTACCTGGTTGGCAGGTCTTGCTCAGAAATTATTTCATTCATTATTGGTACATTTTCAGAACTGGATGCTTTTACACTTCCAAAGAGTAAGCACCATAAAGTGGTTGAGAAAAATGCATTGGCTGCCATAAACCAGCCTCTGTTGGATGCACTAAATATGTCAAAGCAAACTCAGATGGTCCTTTAACTCGGTAGATGCGGCATCATGGGGAAAAATACTTCTCCTCCCAGTAACCAAGACTAACAGCTCAAACACTTAAGGACTCCACCTGATTTCTCCCTCGTGAAACAAAATGTAGATTTTATTACCTGCTGTGTAACTGACTCTATTTATGGTTTGCATAATTTTTCCTCTTTCCAAATATATTTCACTTTTCTCGGCTTCAACGGCTTTATACCTGACAGAGCCAAAGCCTGAACTGTGGCATTTAAAGATGTTCAGAAATGACAAGGCAGAGGTAATGCTTGGTATTATGTATTTTCAGGCCAAGTTTTTACTTCTGTTATTGCTCTGACAATACGTCCCTGCCTTCACAGCTCTCATTTTACCCTCAGTACAAATCAGGATAATTCCTGCTTTTGGCCAAGACTCACTACCCAATCCAAACAGCCCATATACTAAATCTATTGCAAAGTATGACTTCCTGAACATTTCAAAGTTGGATTACAATACCAGTTGAGTAGATGATTTAAAAATAGAAGGTGGAAAACCTGAAGTACGGCCATAGAAAAATGACACCACATCTTGCAGTGTTCCTTTAAAAAAAAGAAAGAAAAGAAAAAAAGCAAATAAAAGATGGCTGACTGCCAGAGTTTTGTGTTAACTTGAAGTGCAGAGGTGATTTTTAATGCTTCAAACATCATTCATGAAATATTATATATATAATTTGTACTCAAAATAACATGCAAGCTCTCCAAGGAAACATTAAAATAAATAGCTTCTTTAACTCTTTTGTACCTTGATCGTATCTTATTTTGATGAATCAATAAAAGAGAGACGTAAGATTGATGTAGGACAGATCAGTAGGGCAATCATGTACTTTATTACATATTTATGAGTCTGAAAGATCAAAGGATGTTTTTATGCACATAACTTGGCAAATGCGTTTTGCCACGTTCAGATATATTCCAAGTGACTTTAGCAGGAACGTGAAAGAAGTTGGCACGCTGCCCACAGCGCTATTTGGTAAGACTTTGAATGATGGTGGGATTACAAACCATGATAATAAAAACACATACAGCATAACGTCGATGCATGTAAACAGTATATACAAATGCATATGTGTGATCGTATAATGTGTGTATATACAACATATTGCAATTTCTACACACGTGCATATATATGAGAACTACAGCCTCGATTCAACATCTCTTTAAGGCACCAGAAATCTTCCTTTTTCTTTTACCAGACACCACATCAGGCCTCTAATGCAGACAAAAGAAAGGAAAAAGAGTGCCCTTCAACCAGAAGAGTTGAGGTTAGGTACTGCCATGCACAGAAATCAGGAAATTATGATGTCTGCAATTAGGTTCTTTCATCATCATAGGACATCCATTCCTCTTTGGGTTACCATCAGATACTACTACTGCTATGTGGGTACTAAGATGGAAGAAACATCTCCATTAGCATCAGAACCTGTAAATCCATCTTCTCCCAATTGACATTTCACATTTTAAGCGCCCATTGGCCCTGTTTTTATACATTAAATGCCTCAGCATAAAACAGCAGAGAGCATCCTGTTTACTGAGGGCATGCACTGTCACCCAAGTGATCCCAGGTCTGTGCAGCACTACATGCTACCTGGAGCAAGGGGTGAACAGCTTCCCCATCTTTCCACTGCTAAATCCATGAACATATAATGAAGTGGAATTCAATAATTCTCATTATCCCTGACACACAGAAACATTGAATAAATCTGCACTACAGCTACAAAGCAGTTTGCAGCATAGTTAGAGCAGCCCAAGGAGGTTGAAATCTTGTGTACTACTACTAATATAACTGCAGTGACAGGGACTTTGAGGTAATGAATGTTATGTCTGGAGAGGGTTACTGAATTTCATTAGGACTGATAAGTATTTGTGATCTAGAAGAGCTTAGTTTGATCCCCAAATCTGCTCCAGGTTTCCCAAGTGATCCAGGACAAGTCACTTTTTAATATGGTTTGGAGAACACTGATTTCCTATTAGTTTAATCTCAAATACTGCTGTTTTCAGAAATACTCGTTACTGACAATGGAGCTGAGAAACTGGACTTGAGATCTCTGCAAAATCTGACCCAAGGTGGGCCTCAATTATGGCTGCACCCAGAGTCATCAGATCCCCTTTTTATGTCCTCAAAACAATACTGTCACTCATTTCTTAATTGCAAAGTGATAATAATACTTTTCAGACACAGAGGGGATTGACTAAGAAAATAACTCTTGTGAATACACATTGACAGAAAAGCATGCATCTTCCTAAAACCAAGACAGCAGGCCTGATACCATTCTCCTTTTACAGTTTTCTTACTATGATTCAAAAGTTAATGGTAAATTTTTTATTAGATTTAGCAGAACTTGATTGATTCAAAGATGCTGTAGAGGCCTGTCAAAATGTGCTAAAATATACAGTATCTGCCAACACCCCATAGGGAACATCAGGATATTACCTGCAGCTATGGGAGGGATGGGCTTTGGGATCTGTCACTGCTTGAAAGGTGCTACCAACATTTAAAAGAAAAAGATAGTGAAAATAAGGTTTATTTTATTTTTTATATTAAGGTTCATGCTGGTTATTAGAGGCCCAGTGCAGAGGTATTGGGTATGGAAAAGCCAGCTGCCATCCTCTCTCCTACTCCATTCTCGATTCAGGTAAATACCACGTTACTCAGGCAGAGTTTGAGTGTGTTACACAGTGGTAACACACTCAATGGTATCACGGATCATGCCAGGATTGTCTAGTCATTAGGGCTGTGATGAATTCAGGTTGGTGGGTCTGGCTACTAAAAGCCACCACAGCAAGTTTCTCTTTCCCTCTGCCACTCCCCCTCCTCTTTGCTCTCCTCCACTTCCCTTGCCCCTTTGGGCCTTTCTTCCAAAACCCTCACAGCTACCTCCCTGTCTGTGGTTCTTCATCCATTTGGATATTATGCATTTTCCAGCACAACCTCACTGTCTTTGAACCTCAATTTTCTGGTTTTGGTTTTCTTTTCGTATCACTGTGAGTTTTGGTGCCCTCAGTAATCCTTCAGTTTTGGTGTTTACACCCTTGCAGCACCAGCAAGGTGTACTCATGGTGCGGGGCAGACATCACTTAACAGTTCTCCATTACTCACTGCAGTTTGTTCATTCCTCACGAGTCATTCTCTCAAGCTTCCTCATCTCTTTATTTCTCTCTTTCTGAACTGTCTTCCTTTTGTCAACATAATTGTCACTGAAGTGCCCAGAAAAGAAGCATTCCAATATCTGCTGGATCAGACCCGATTTGCTGTGCCTTCCATAAGTACTATTAAGGAACCTCTCATCCTGATATCTTCCCAAGTGGTCACCTCACCGACTGTCCTAGACAGCCCAGGCTCTAAAGTAATTTCTCCCATGCTGTTCCCTACCGGCAGATTTGTTGCTCTTTGCTATTTTTCCCAAGTTTTACCTGTGTTTATCAATAGTTACTTTTACAAAGGTCTCCTTAGTGTCTCTGGGATTGGTCCAATGAAGCCTTAAAGCTACTCTTTAGAGTTAAGCACGTGAATAAGCTTCCATTTGAAGACAATAGGACTAAATGGCTCACAAGACAATATACATTTAAGTGGCTTTTTGTAAATTAAGATGCAATTGTTCAACAGTCTTGTGGGATTTTTCCTTTTTAAGGGAAAAAAGCAACCCAAGGAGCTCATCTCTTCATTTCAGACTGCATTTCTGGTTACCCGCTGGTAGCAAGACTGTTATTTTCAAAAACTACTGATGAATTCCTTTAGTCCAAGTGTTTATTAACATAACAATTATTAAAAACCCCACCTCACCACATTCCCAAGGCACACCCAGGTCCTTCTGTGTGTGGAACTCAGCAAACAAGAGTGTTAGGAGACAGCTGTGAGCTCCAACAGCACTAGGCAACATTGGATTGCAGCAAACTTAACAACTCTGTTATTCCAAATATTAGCACTACTGACGAACCTTTACTCTGTTTCAACAGACACATAATTAATTCATTTACAAGACCTGCAGGAGAAGGTTTCTCTCCACAGGAAGGGGCTTTGGCAGATTTGCTGGCAGCGTTTCAGGTGGGTGGGTTCAATTTATAGTGCTAGCCACAGGCTTTTGTTCACATCCAGGAAAGTGCCCTGAAGTTAGTCTGGGCTTAATTATTCACTTGTAAGTCCTTTGACTTCAAGCTGATTTAGCCCATATTCTCTCTGAGCTTCATCAGGGCATCCTTTTGCAGGGTGATATTAAGTAGGGGGTGATACAATGGAAGCATCTCTGCTCTCTCCCACCCTCTGCAGAGGCCACTGAGGGCTGGAATAGGGATGGACCATGCATTGCTTCACTCCTACAGGCCCCCAGAATGATTTGGGATGGTGGCAGGCAGCACAAGATAAAAACATGTCCAGGACCATTCTCACAGCTCATCAGGACAGGTGATCCTGTTATTTTACTAGGACAGGAACAGCCAAGGAAGGCATTGAATGCTGTCAAGTTATGAGATACGCATCAAAATGCTCCATCAAGAGCAAGTTGGTGTGAAGAATGCTTAAAAACTGCTGAATCTGGAAAACCAACATGTCAACAAACAACTATATAAACAGGCTTTCCTGTTGCTGTCTTATTTAGACACAAAGAGAAAGGAGAAAATTAAAGATGGCAGCACACTGATATTGTTCATGGATGCTGTCATCTGTCACACTCTCCAGCCTCATACTCAGCTCAGCTTGCTAGAAAGCTGTATCCACATAACTTGAGGTGCGAATTTAAAGTAGAGTTAGACTGGTTCACAAAGCTACGTGGACATGTTTACTGCAGTGTAATAGTGGCTTAATTTGAATTAGAGTTAATTAGAAATGGATTTAATGAACTTTGAGTAAGTTGCCATTATGCCAAAGCAAAATTATCCATACAGCCTTTTATTCAGCTTACCTATCTCCATCTAAAACCACTTCAGATCATGCCAGAATTTACTTTTTCTGCACAGAGAAATTCTACACAGAAAAAACCCTCCACCCTCACTCAGCTGGAAAAGACAGTGGCCTGATGTAATCCCCATTGTCAATATGTTTATTGTCACGTACAGCTCAGGATCAAAGGACATGCAGCTAGAAGATCTAATTAAAAAGTGAGGATGTAATAGACAAGCCTCATCTTCTGCTCAATCAGCTCTTACTTAGTCCTGAGATCTGAATTTCACACAGGCTAGCATAGGCCTAGAGGTCAAGAGATTTGCTCTTCGTCTGAATCCAGAGAGGCTCCTTGTCTTGTCCTTTGCTTCTGAAACAAGATCTCCTTTCTTGCACAGCAAACCTGACCCAGCCCAGCTGCAAACCTTTCACATTGTCCAGCTGTGATATGTTAGCTGTGATAAAGCTCTCCTGGTCTTCAGATTTGTTTTCAGTTTGGGGTTTGATTTTTTCCCTTTTTTTTTTTTTTTTTTTTTTAATCAGAGGCCAAATACAGTGGAAAGTTTCAAACTGTGGACTGCCCTTCTGTGTCATCAAGTGTTATGAAACTCCCTACTCTAAAATAATTGCAATGTACCAAACAGTTCCTTCTTCTAGTTGTTTCTGTACAAACCCAGTAAGAACTCATACACAGCAGACCTGGGAATAATGATAACTCTGCTCATTTTCGTCTTGTTTAGGGAAGACTGTGGTAACTGTAGTTCAAATAACAATGTCTTATTTGGGCTGGCCCGCTGGCAAGGTCTGAGGTAGGATCAGAGGATCCTCAGTGACTGAGTTTAGACTATAAATCATTACTGCTCCTCACTGAGAAGGGTAACTGAGTGACCCCAAACAGTTTAGACGAACTTGTTTTATTTTGCTATGTGATAGACTAAGATCATACCCATCCTTAACCTTTAGGAGCTTATGTGTGTTTCCATCAGAGTTTCTTCCACTTAGAACACTGATCACAGAATTATAGACTAATCTAGCTTGCAAGGGATGCTGGAGGGTCATCTGGTCCAACCTCTGTCTCAAAGCGGGGCCAACTTTGAAGTTAGGTATTAAAAACGTTTGCTGTCCTATGAAATCATCTCTCTGGGCTTTGTGAGCACTAATCAAGAGAGGCTGATACCAGACCTGTGAAGTCAGTATGAACCTCATCAAGGGTACAGAGGTGCAGAAAGATGAAGGTTTCTGCCCTTAAAGTTAATAGAAAAGCTTCCAGTGAGCAGGAGAGCAATTCGACTCCAAGCTTTCAGTTGACCAGGAAACATAATGCAAGATCTCAGTTGCAATGTAAAGCTCATTTATTGCTCTTTGTCTTTCTTACAACAAACAGGTTTCTTTGAGCCTTAATTTTCTGACTAATTATGCTCAGCTTTACACCTGAGATGAAACAAAAAGATGAGATTTCATGTGAGCAAGAAGACATTACTTCTGCCTCACCTTCAAATTTACATATTAGTTCCGAGCAGAAATATTGACAAGAGGTGCAAGAACGAGAGCATGTCCCAGTGAAGGTTGTTTGCAGTAGACTACAACTTTTTTATGTTTGAGCTGTTGGATTTATTATTGCTTCATGCTGAAAAATACCAACGAGCTTCTACAGAGCAGTTCAGCCATTTCTAAGAATTCACACCAGTTAGTTTGAAAGGTTTAGGATTTTAGTGAAAATCCACTAATGTGCATTGGGGGACTGTCTCAAAATGTCGTAGAGGCCAATGCAGGGACAGAGAGGTATCGTTCACTGTCCTCATGAATATTCAACAAAACGTGGCCAAATTATAATCCTCTGCAAATCACCATCTGCATATGCTCGGTGGAGGTTTGTTAGAGGATAGCAGCACAATTCCCAGAGCATTCTGTCTTAATTGCATATATGCCATATCTCCCACAGGGCTGTATGCCAACCACATGGGCCTGCTCCATGCCCACCTCATCCACTGACCTAGATTCTTCCACAAACTGCACCTGAGGAGGGGCTGCAGCTCAGCTTCAATTTACACACAAGGAAAAAAAGTGGGTATTTCCAGAACTTGAGAGCTGCTACGAGAGAAGAGACAAGTTCTAGACATAGCAAGAAAGTACAAGGAAGGTGCAGTTAACAGAGTACTCAGGTTGCACATTTGAATAAGAGATTAAGATGGTTATAAAATATTTTACCCACATTAATTTTTCCTGGTGATAAAGCATCTGGGATGAGATGTCAAAGAGATGAGCAGATGTCTAGGCTTGGCTGCTCTGAGGCAAGCCAGTGCAGCAGTATCTCCATTAGGAAAGAAGCAGAGGTGATAACAGCCAAAATTATTATTACAATGGAAATTATCTGGATAGGGATGAATATGAGTTCAGAGGACACTGCCCTGAAGAGGTAAAAAAAGCAGGAAAGAAAAAAAAAGGTGGCCCAAAAGGTCACTGTAGTAGGAGCAAACAGAAAGTCAACAGGAGAAACAGGTTCCAGGACAGAGTCTTTAAACCAAGATTTCAAGACAGAGATTGTAATGAGGTCTGTCAGATGTAGCCAAATGTCAAAGAACATATGAATGGAATAATGGCCTTGAGATTTGGCCCTGAAGAGCTTACTAGAGACCTTGGCAAGAGCAGTTCCAGTGGAGTGGAGAGAACAGAAGATAGAATGAAATACAGAGTATTATTATACACCACAGTGACTGGCACCAGAGGGATCTGTTCATCCCATGGGCCATTTACTGGAACCTGATGGGCTAAATCCTTAACTTGGCTAAATTGGTTCAACTCCTCTAGAAATCTCATCAGTTTACATCCCTCAGAAATTCCATCCAGAAGAGAAAAGCTAAAAACATGGTGGGTTTATAATTTCTTTTGAATTTTGAGTTTATTTTAAGCCTTCCTATGTGAAATAATCCCCATCTCCTGTAATGAGTAATCCTTTTCCCCAAAGATCTCAGAGCACAACACTTTCTGTTTCTTTACATTGTCTAAACAGTGTAAAATTAGGCAGATCTTAAGCTAGCTGCTCTCATTACACAGTTTGATGAATCTGAAAGGGGAACAAACAAACTCAAGGATGAATGATTAGGCATTTAGTCTTATAATAGCTTTCTTTCCTTGCCCACTCCTCTTCCTATAAATTTCTTTTAAAACATGAAAACAAAAAAACCCACTTGCTATAAATTAACTGAATTATTAATCTCTTCTCCTTTGCAGACTTTGCATGCTGGACAATAGCCAGGGGATTGCAGTACCATGTGCTGTTGCAGGTATTCCCCTTAGAGACAGAACACATACATATTCTTAGACATGCAATAAACCCCAGATCTTTAAAGTAAGTATGAGACAATCTCCCTTAACACCTTTTCTTTTTTTTAAATCACCTCTTTGGTGATTTAAAACCAACAAGTTTGAACAAGTCTGGAATCGGATCTATTCGACCCTCTTCAGTTCAGTGACAACGGAGCTAGAATTATATGGAAAACACAGTGCTTAGACTTAAAATTAGCAAGAGCCCTCCAGAAGGAACAAAAAAGGTATAAATTATGTCTGATTGAACAAACACAACTCCACTGTTGAACAGCCACTCAATGAAGAGGGCAGGGAGAGGCAATGGAGCACGGTAATGTGTAATATTACTAGTCAATGGGCTGTGTGCTGCAGTGGGCTCCCAAACGCTGGAGGTGTCAGGGAGATAAATAGCAGAGTGTCCTCCTCAAAAATATGATTAATACCCTCCTCGGTCCAGTGCTGAAGATGTAGTGGGTGCAGCTGGTTTGGACAGCAGTTGCATAGAGGAAAATTCCAGGACGATTGCAGCAGAGCAGAGAGGGCAAAGAGTAGGACAAGTAGTCAACTGAGTGGGAGTGCTGAGCCCCTACAAGGGGAGAAGTAGGCCAGAGCTGGCAAAGGTCTTTTGGCTGCTGTTTAAGTAATGTTTATAGAACTTTCATGCATGCACAACTGAGTTTCGAGTTCATGATCTTTGGAGGAAAAAAGGGAGAGAAGCATGTTCGAGTTCATTGTCTCTTGTAATAGTCATGCCAGAGGTGGCTTTCAAGGAGCCATTCCTCTCTCCTAACCTGCCCCCCGCAAAGCCTATACGTCACAAAAAAAACCAGGTGGGAAACTTAGAAACATAAAAAAAAATAAACTAAGAAAGCACTTTTTTTTCTCCTACAACCAACTACAATTTCCTGAAAAAGCCAGGAGTGTGTCAAGTGGGGTTTTCACACTGTATAGTTTTCAACGAATCCTCTAAAATTCTCAGAAAACATCCTTTCATGCTTCTGTTGTCACAGCACTCAGGGGAGACTGTCCAGAGCTCAAATTCCCAACATTAGAATCTGAACACACTATAATGTAACTAATGCTCCTGAAATCAAACAAAGGCAGAGGGCTACGGATGGCTTTATTTCTTAGGGCAGTGATCCCTGCCTTTGTTGGTTTGCAGGCAACAATACCAAGCAAGCAATATATTACCAGCAATGCCATATTATCTACCGTCTTGCATCCACAATGAATGTCTCAGGGTCACCCCTGAAAGCCTTGGGTGGGGATGAATGCCTCGGGCAATCAGGCTCCCATCAGCAAGAAGGTGCTGCGAAAAGCTGCAGGCACCAGGCTGATGGTGAGCAGAAGGACACACGTGTTGTTAAACACACAAACACGACACGAGCAGGATACACATAAGTACTTCTGTTTAACTTCAAATGACAAAAAAATAGGATGGGGGAAAGGAAAAGTTCCAGTGGATTATTGATCTGAAAGACAGTGATTAATAATCACCAGTTTAGTATTCTGCATCACCACTGCCTGTCACACTTCCCTGGAAACAGGATTAATATAAGAAGATATTATATATGTGAGCAAGGCACTAAGGTAGCACTGTATTGATCTGAACTTTAGAGCTGTTCAGTGCCATTAACAAAAACAAAAAGAATGCAGGCACTTGCAAAGGGGAGGATGGTTGACAATAAGAAAGTAGCTGTTTTTCCCTCTACAAACTGCCAGCAGCCTGTTCATCTCTGCAGTTAGATTCAGGAATCACCACTACAGACCCCTGGTAAACTCAGTTTAACCTGCCCCAGATCAGTCAGCACAGGCAGAAAGGCTTTTCCTCACTGTTTGCAGGATTGGTCCCTGACTTCAACACAGAAAGTTGATGTAAGAGGTTACACCCCCCCAAGGACCCACTTCCAACACTACAGGAACAGCACTGCTTTCCAAGAGCATTTAGAGAAAGAAATGTTATGTAAACCGGAGACCTAAAGTGTTCCTTACCAAAAAAGTCTAGCCTGACAAACACAGACTGCTTTAAGAGAGAAGAAAGAAAAGTAAAATAAAGCTGGTTAACGTATTTAAAGACACTCTCAATGAAACGAAAATCATTTAACTGCTTTATTAAACCACTGTCTCAAATTCACTTTGTTCTTTTCCCACCTTTTTGTTTCTGCATAAAGAGGGGCACCACTATTTGTTCAACATAATATTAAGCATACTCTGCTACTCAATTAGTAAACATGTCAAGAGGTGGGTTAGTTATTCATGGTTCAGGGGCACAGCCCCCTTTCAAAAAGAACTTTTTTTTCACTCTAATGAAATGATGGATAATCTGGAAGTAGGTGCTTTAAGAAGATATTAATCATTCTCTGTGGTAATGTTAATCATGCGTTCCATCATCTCCAGATGCTGTGCATCACCTTCCTCGGAGATAAAGGGCACCCAAGCCAGCAGAGTCCTTTTGATCACCTTTCTCACAGTAACTCTCATAAGGCATTAAAAGAAGTCTTCACATTTCAGGGCATCCTTAAAAATGAAATAGAAAGTGGGAGAGTGAGGTAATGGAGGGATTCATGCACTTCAATCTTGACCCTGTCATTACTTATGCTGCCCAGATGGGAGGTGCACAGTTCTTTCGTCCTTTGTCCTAATCTTTGACATTTTTCAATGCAATGTTTGGAATGAATGAGGTATGAGAAAAACCCTGATCACAGGAAATAGAAAATTAATTCACAAAAGATTTCAGGGAGGGAGGTGAGGGGAGAAGCAAAAAAAAAAAAAAAAAAAAAAAAAATAAAAATTAAAAAATCAACCTTCACTTTCTGTGAGGAAAAATCCAGCGAAACTATCCCCTCACAGCCTGCTATTCCATTCCTAGAAACCATTAGCAGAAGTCGGGTCAGATTTATCTCAGTGTACTGTCTGTGATGTCTCTTCCAGTTAATAAAACACCCTGCCACCACAAAGACTTCTGGCCAATTAGACCATTTTATGACTAATCTTTTATGGTTTTCCTTCCTTTTTTTGAGTTACATATAAACCCAGGGCATATTTTAGGTGGTTGAAATATCTCCTTTTGCAGACTTAGATGCTTCAGAGACCCCAACACCTAGAGAAGAAACTTTGAAGGTCTCGTAAAGCTAAAAAGTTACTTTCTATAAACTGTTGAATAAAGATAAACCGCAGGGGACCGTACCCGCTCAAAGGCAGGCGGTGTTTCTGTCACAGCATGTAAGTGTTAAGGAGAAAAGAAGTTGTGTGAACCTGAAATAAAATAATCCAACTTTCTTAAATCCATGTTTAAATACTGAATCCGTATGCAGAGAAACTGCCTGTCTCTCTTACAGTCAATGATCCCCACCAAATGCCACTCGTGATGTACTATTTTATGAGGTAAGTTAAAAAGAAAAAAAAGAACATTTCACAGGAAATTTTAAACCCCTCACACCTATAGATGTTTTTGAAAATATTTCAACCAAGTTGTAGTCACCACTCTCTGTGGTTTAGATGAAATGATGATGAAATACTTTTTTTTTCATAGACTTTGAAGTAAGACAGACAATTACCCATAATCACAGATTTCATACAAATATAGTTTGCTAAAAATGGTATTTCCTAGAATACCAAACATCTGCTCAAAGTTTCTGCAGCTTGATCTGGCAAAGAGAGTTTGCTCCTCCTAATTCTCAAAAACGGGTCATGTTGCAACCTCCCATTTTTACCCCTTTTTTTCACCCTTGCCTCTTTGAAAGAAAAACCTAAATCACAGGGTTGACACCGAGCTACGTCTGTGGCATTACCCTGCAGTTGGTGTCCTTTGGGCAGCTGCAGGAAGGACATTCTGCAGGGTAAATAACCCACACCTCACTGAGTATGATAAAAGGACCCTTTCTTATGTAGGAAATATTCCACAGTCTTATCTGTGAGACACCAGAGGGAAGAACCACCACCCAGATGCTTTGCCATTGATATTAAGGTGTTTTGTTACGTACATTGGGTTGTGTACTTGCTATGCTCAGTTACCCTGGAAAACACGGATAAACAGCATTATCCAGCACTCTGTGGAATATATGTAAACTAGTCTCTTATTTTTTAATTTTTCTCCTGTAATACCTGGAAAAAGAAAGCCACCCTTTCTCTGATATGAAGTTGCCTCACTTACAGTATGCACTAATCCTGAAGCTTTAGACAAAATTATAACCTAATATATTTCTGAAGCTTTAGACAGAATTATATCCTAATGTATTGAGGATCTTTGCAGTGAATTTATGTAGTGCAAAAATCTGATTCCATCTTTGCAGCAATTCATGCTCTATTTTGCATTCCCCTGTGCTGCCTTCCAAACAGTACACACTGTATTAACATAAGATCACTGGTACAGGCCCTTTGTAGATGGCAAAGCTGAGAGACTAATGGATGTCTGAAATGTGAATGTTTTTTCATTCCTTGTGATCTTGTTAACATATGTGTATTTAATGGTGGTAGCATTATTTCTGCCTTACACCATTGCACTACATTACAGTTGCTATTAATTATGCTTGCTATTGGGAATGGTTGCATGTTTACAGATTTTTTTTTTCCATGGCCAATTCTAATTTATTTTTTGTAAAGACAACTATTGTCTCATGCAGAGTTTTTACAGTCCACACAGGGCCATGGGAAATGTTCTTATATTTAAATGGGCACAAGACAGAAACGAGAAGTGTTGTCAAATTTAGGAAAAGAACTATGATTTACAGGTAAGAAAATTTCTGACTTCAGAATGTAGTACTTCATTGTTATTGTAAAGTAAAACACAATATTAACAATAGGCCTGAATTTCAAAGTGGCTTCAACTCTTCCTTCACTCAAGTGGATACAAAGCTGTTCTGAACATGGTAAGAGCTGGGACATCAAAAACGCGGGTACATTAAATGGAGCTTGATCAGGAAAATTAGCAGCTACAGAGCTGAAGGGTATTTGGTTGATCCAAGGTGAATATGTTGATATACATCCTTTGTGAAATCCTCGAGTAGTTTCCAGGAGAAATAAGTATGTAGTCTCCCACTTTATTTCTTCTGAGAAGTGAAGTACTCTTTCATTATTGATAAGATAGAGAGCTGCCTTTTCTATTCATTGCACTCAGCTCACATTGATAGATGGTATATAAAAATTTCATTTTGGATGGTAGAATTCGAGTACAGTGATACAAAGGTGCTTTGTGGATACAATCTATAAATCTTGAAAAAAAAACAAGGAAAAAATAATGCTGTCATCATGGATAGCAGATTTAGATCATGAAAGTTACCCATAATACTAAGCCAAATGCATTCACTAAGTATTTTCGTTGATAGGGTCAGGAAATACAGAGTTTGCTGAAGTTCATCAGACTTCTTTTGTAAGTATGTGTGTGCACGTGGAAAATAGGAGCTAAAACACCTTCCAAAACATCCTGGAATCTCTCCAAGATTGGTGAAGAACTTTTTCAGAATTTACTGATTAAATTTTTGCATGCAAAATAGATATCCTCATCCTTATTAGCCACTCTGGAGAGTGGAAGAATGTTTATGCAGACTGTGGGCCAAATCTGGATTCTACATTGTTCCTTAGGCTAAAATCCTATTATTGTCACAATTCACTTCCTTGAAGAGAGAAGAGACAGTGTGTCAAGGCCATGGAATTTCATTTTAATACTTTGATTTCACTAATCTTGGAAATACCTCTCACAAGAGTTTGGCTTTGAAAAGGTGGAAATTTCCTGAAAAGTTAATCTGAGCTGATTGTTCACTACTTTGAACCAGTATCTCACAAGAATGGATGTCTTCTATTTTCAAAAGCCTGTGATAGTTCTGTGATGAAACATAAACTCAACAAGGAAACACAAAGCAGTCTGCTGGAACCGCGTTGGAGAGACAACTGAACAAACAGCTGGTTAAAGGATTAAAGCCAAAACAAAGGACTGTTTGAAGGTCTCTCTAAGTTTTAGATAGTAATGGGATTCTTTTGAAATGGGGGCACATTGGAGCTGCTATAGAAAGGGAAAGGTTTGGGACCTTTCCCATTTCAGAGATACTGAAACTCTGCAGCACTGTCTGGTGAGTCTTTGGCAATGACAGAAGGCAGTAAGGATAATAAGTAGATGAGCTTTACACCTTCATGATTTCAATTCATACTTTTAAACAAAAATCTTCAGTCTTTGGAAGGATCCAAAGCATTTCTCTTTATTAACTGATAGTCATTGTTATGTTACAGTTAATACTACCTTCCCCTCTTTAGCCCACTTTGCCTCTACCTCTAAATGAATTACTACTTTTCAGCACAATTAAGTGTTTGAAGCAACCAGGAGATACAGTTTAAGCACAGTAAAAATGTCCAATTGAAAAGGCTAAAGATCAATATCAAAGGTCTAAAAGGTTAGACCAATCCTATCAGCTTGAGGGAAAAGCTGGTGCTAAGCTACCGTTGAAGAAAGAGCTAATGGCCCACAGATGATCTTTGTTCAACCTGGTTTCTCCTGTTTAAAAAGAAATCCTCCCTTTATTGAACACTGTAATTTTCCCATTGCTGAAAATGCAGAAGCTTTAAATTCCAATTTTAGTTGTGCTGAAAGATGGGAAATAGTTTCTTTTAAATACTTTTCTTTATGAAAGAAGACAATAAAGGCTGCCTATTGGCCCTCATTATCCCCACCTCGATTTGACTTGCCTACCTGCTCCACTGCACTGGTTCAAGACAATTAATCCTAATATTCAACCCTCCTGGTGTAATTTCTCATCTTGGCAGGTCTCTTTCTATAATGACTAAAGGGGAGTGGCCAAATTCGCAAAACCTCTGGGGTAAGCCGGATACATTTCCACAAACACACACAACAATTCGATCCTGATATGTTAATGAAATCTTATCAAACCAAAGCGAGCATTTAAAGCCACTGCCCAAACAGTTTGGGCAATAAAACACAAAAAAAATGGTGTTTACATTATGGGCACAGGAACGCACAAACAGGGAAGTCTGTTGATATGGAAAAAAGACATTGTAGGCAATTCTTGTTTTATGTTTCAGAGACAGCTTATTTTGAAGAAATATTTGTATTATTTTCCTAACTGCAATGCCAAAAACTCTGCAGAAGACTCTTAGCTGCTTTAATCAGCACTGTTGCCCAGACTTGTAAATTGGCATCAATAGAACAATGTCTTTATTAGCAAAATAGTCCCATCTTTCTGTGAAATGGGTTAAAGGCGGATTATGATCAAGAATCAGTTCCTACACAAAAAGATGTTAATGTGGAGTTATCCCACTGATAGTAACAGCATTACACCAGTTTTATATATTCAGAACAGAGTGGGATATAACTGGGATTATGTTTCTGTCATCTACCTGTCTGTCTTGCTTCCTCCCTTAGAGGAAGCAGAAACACCAAAAATACCAAGAGAATAGGCCACTGACAGTTTTTTTCCAAAGCCAGTGCCATTTAATCAAGTCTTCATCCCCCAAGAGACAAAATAGGTGGCCCCATAAAGGTAACTGAGGGGTAGAATACTCTGTTGCTATAGTTCTGCTATTCTAGTCACTCCAGCAATAGACTTCAGGTGTAAACTAATAATTAGATGCAATTTATTTGCTTCTGGAGAAGAGTGATTCTAATATACATTAGGTAAGATTTAGAGCTGCAGTCCTACAATATATGAGGAAACGAGAAGTTGCACCAGGTTCCATAAAAGTTTGGAATCTCTGTATTGACAGACTTACAACTAACCTTAATATTTTATTTCTTTGGGTTTTTTATCTTCAAAATACTAAAAAAAAAAGCGTAACCAAGGCTGAGGAAATCAAGGTTCACCACAACCAGCGACAGCTTCTCTGCAGGTAACACTGCAGCTCCCAAAGCTATTTTAATGGTTCTGCATGGCTGGGTGTAGGGTATTTCTCCCATTAGGAAGGGAAATTCCCATGATCCTAATCAGAGGCAGCACTCACATCCAACCATGGATGGAGTATTTCCAAGCACATATCAGATTTTGAGTCAGAATCTCAGTGGCACAATATACGAGTACATGTGGGTTTGAAGCATTGATTCACACCAGCTGAAAAGCTAGCAAGCTAAATAGTGAAACTGCTTTAACTTAGTTTAAAAAATTACTATCTTTTTATAGCCTTTTCTCTGTGGCTGTGGTTTCCTGGTATGAGCTTGTACAGCTGTAGTCCACCATCTCCTCTTTGTGCCTTGGCTGTTTATAACTCCAAGGTGAATGGGATTGGAAAACTGATCCATCAAAAGAGAAATGAAACCCAAGCTCTTCTCTTTCATGGCTTTTTGAGGCAAATCAGTTCCTCAAGTCATGTTGCCACATGCCTGCACAGGCAGGCACACCAGCTCAAAGCACAGTAATGCATGGAATGGAGAACAAATCATAGGAAATGTTGGATTGTTAATTTTGGCATCATGACCAAATAAGTGGAAGCTACATCTGCCTTTGATCACATACAGAAAGGTAAAAGAGGGGGACAAATAAAAATACACTTCCATATATCACTTATAAATACAATCTAAAAGATTTCTTATCAATTCTTATTGGTATAATGTTAATGTAGTAAATATTTCTTGATTCCATCCACATCTACATTCTCCTCAGATCTAAAATATATATTGGGAAGTTACAGCAATTTCCACTGAAACCAGAATTTAGAGGCCAGTAATAAGCTTATTTCTTTAAGGGCCTATTTTATTTTTGTTTCATTTCGGTTTGTTTTACTTTACTTATTTTATTCTATTTCATTTTTGCCCATTAATTCAACATAGAAGAGGTAACATGTCAGTCTTGCCAAGATCCTTTTGCCTTTCCCTGAGTGTGTTTCACAAGAATAGTGGTATTTTATTAGCTGATATTGATTATGAAGCAAATAGTACTGTATTGGCTTAGCCAGGTAAACACATCCATACTTAGTAACATGAAACCTAGTTTTATTTTAACTAGAATTAGGGTCTATATAACTACCAGGACATAGTGAAAGGTCATAGGGAGCAACAAAAATGCTTATCAGAATTTAGGACATGCCATAAAAATAATTTGAGCCAAATCAACTAAAACACATTTTACCTTTTTTTTCTTTTCTTTTTTTTTTTTTTTTTGGTGTCATCAAAGGGAATAAAATCTCTCTTTCCTTCACACGTTATAAATTTAGGGCAACTCAGGAAATTGCTCATTAGAAAATGAATTTAAGTCATATGTGACCATAGGCAGAGCGAGCTACTCCTGTTCTGATTGACTGACTTGGCTATACCAATAACCCACACAGTGGAATGTTTGCTGACACTGGCCAACAGATTTCTGGATAGAGAACTACTTGTTTCAAAGATTCACAAATGATTTCAAGTAATCATTAGGCTGGTAAAAGTTTTGATCTGTTCATCAGAGAATTTGGGAGCAGTAACAATCAGAAAAGTTAATTGAAGAAATTATTTATTGCCTATTATTTGGTAAATTATTCAGTCACTGAAGCTATGCAAGGTGCTTTGAAGCCTCATATTAACAAATAAGTCCTTAAATATATTAGCCTAATAGCTTGATTTCCAAATTAACTGCTATGAGCCTACCTGAGAAAAGTGATTCTCTGGTGAGTATTTTATAGTGAGAACACTATTCTACTGTCTCCATCCGATAGCTATTTTGTACCCTGAGGCATGTGGCTTGATTTAGCCTAGATGCTAACTACAAATGTCATTTTCATTCATATGGCCCTAACTCAGTAAAAAAATTAGGCATATGCTCGAGACCCTGAGAAGCCAACTTCTCACATGTTGAACATTAAGCATAGTCTTATATCCTTCGTTAAATTCTGGTCAGAAGGACTGAGATTATTCAAGTGCTTAAGGGCTGAGCATGTTTTTATTTGCTTTGCTCAATTAGGACTATAACGATCTCATTCTGTTTTGCATATTCTGAAGCTCCCTGCTTCAATAACCATTATGGCTTTTTACCCAACAACGAAAACTAGAAATTTTTGAATTCTCCATAGGTTTAGCTGCAGTAGTTTACTGTCCATCAATTCCTCTATTGAGGCTGCAGTTTTTATACCACGGGTGAATGGGCAGCAGTAATTCTGGATTACACAAAGATGCTGAACATCCAAGCTCTGGTGCCCAAGAGCTCTGATTCATAACCATACTGGATTAATCATGGGGCTGCAAAAGGTTACTGTCCCAGCTGTCTGCCCCCCTCTTATCTTCAAGGTTACTCTGTTGGAAGTTATCTCTTCAGTCACTGCAGCTAAACCCGGCAAAGAATGGGAATTAAACACATCTGGTTGTTCCTAAGGATGGGAAAGTGTAAATATGATGGATCCCTCTCAAGTCCTGAAAAAAGCTGTATTTCCAAAACCTGTGCTCTAAGTTCCAGCTCTTACTATAGAATGTAGGAGGAGACTGACCAGTTCCAAAAGGAAATGGAAGATCATGGAAGAGCAGGCAAAACAACTTCCACAGCTTAGAACCTTGTGATTTACAAATCATTTTTTTAAGTTTAAGCACCATGTTATTGTCCTATATGCTTATGTTCCACTCTTATCTTCAGAATAAAAAAATTCTAGCAAGTTACAGATGTTTGTATTATAGAACTATATACTGAGAATAATATACAGAATAAAAATTTCATTTCTCAAACAACTGAGCCAGCCAGAAAAGATTGCAAAGAAATTCTGTCGCTACATTTCTGCACAAATCTGTTAGTCAATACCACTACAATATATTTTTGTCTCTGTGCTTTGAGGTGTGCACCCTTTGTACTATGAGAATAACCTTTCTGCTGTGACTCTAGAGCTTTATCCTCTGCACAGCTATTCCCAGCACCTCACAGCTAATTGTGCATCTCCCTGCTTTGCTTGGGTCTGGAAACATTAGGTGACCTCCCTTTTAAGCTTGCAAACTGGTGTTAGTAGCAACTGTTCAGCGGTGAAGTATCACAGGTTATGTTGCCTCTGGCTCTGGAGTGACTGGAAACAGGGAGATCTCCCTTTGCTGCCTTTGCCACACAACCCCATCGAGCACAGAAATCTGTTTTTCTCCCTTAAACAGCTGAAAATCAGTAATAACCAGACTGAAATCAATGGAGCTTTACTGCTGTGCGCTGTGTTAACACAAGATGTGAATCTGCCTTCGGATCCGGATTCCGCAAAGCGGAATGGTGAGCAGGAATGCTCAGATTGCTTTGCCTTCACTCGCCAGTTGCTGATATTAACTCTATATATTTTAAGCAGACACTTGCAGTTTCTCAGATGTCTTCTCTTTCTCATTTATTAGTTGAGTTATATTTTAACGGTGCTGAGAGATTTACTGTCAATGTATTAGACGTATTCATTTTGGTTAAGGCAAAATCCTTGCGCTAGGATCCAAACGTTGGACACATCTGTTAGCAGGCCAAGGAATGACCCTGTGTTATTATTATTTTTTAAACCTGACAGCTCACACATTTGAAAATTGCATAAAAATATGTAGCTTAGCAGCTCTGCCTTCCCTTTGTACTATTTGCTCACATCCGGATCCATTTTTCCCCTTGCCTGAAGCGGGGGAAGGACAAGCCCATATCAATCGCTCCCTACGCCAGATCACATTAGGGAAACCCCCAACTTTTCATTTCAAATCAGCAGCATCTTTCCTTTGATCCAGAAGACCACAGCTGGGAAGCTGACATGACTCGGCCTCGTGCTTCCCCTGCTCCCAGCACTGCACCCGCCGTCGCTCCGTGCCTCTAACCAATTCTAGCAGAGTCACCTCTGCTCGGGTTTAGCAGAACCTTTTCCTCCCTGTCACTGACAGAGCAGCCAAATTAATCATACTCAGCCCAACTAACGTTAACAATCCGTCAAAGTGGCCAACGAAATGCTTCATCTACTGTAACTAGAAAATCCACCTGAAGACCTGCTGATTTGTCCTACAGGCAGAAGTGCCAGGACAAAACAGACAGAAACCACCTTTCCCCCCCCTCATTCTCTTTTCAATATTTTCCACTCCCTCTTTTGTTGTTTTTTTTAAAAAATTTATTTTGTTTGTTTTGTTTTATTCCCCTGTAGTAGTTCACTAAGTGTGAACAACATTTCTGCTTAAAGAAATGCTTACACAGTATTCTCTCTTTGACAGTACGTGGGCCTTTACTGTTGACAGTAAGCCAGGAGTTGCTGGAAGTTCCTTTGCAATAATCTCAGCAAGTCAATACAGTGACTTTGTAATGCTGTGCCCTGCTGTAACTTTGACAAACTCCTTTCTGCTTTTACTTCTTGCTATCTGCCTATCAAAGAAGTAGCTGGATGCTACTCTTTCCCATGAGTGGATCTGCCCTACCCCAGCTACTGGAAGTCACTGTTACCTGTCTAGGACTATGCTGTAAATCATGGATTTCACCTCGTAAGTGTGACTCCTGTGACAAACAACTAGGTTGCTCCAGAAAGTGATTTTTAATGTTGTCTTTCTAAAACTATTTAAGACATTTTTTATGTATCATACAAATCATACAGATAGAGTCTAATGAACCTTGCACTGAGGGTTTTGCTGTCTACTCCTGAGTGAAAAGGGGTAAACCCCAGTAAAAATCAGAAGGGCAGCTTTTCCAAACTTTTTTAAAAAGACATAAATAGTCATCAACATAAAATTAATTATATTAATACTGTCTCTAAAAATGCTTGGGGATTTTTGGTCTAGTTGTAGCTCCCAAAAGCTTAACTTTTTAAAAATATCCATCTCTCAGAAGTTCCAGTGTATACCCTTTGTCATCCTAAATGCTCTTAGAACCAGTGATTTAAGGACACCAGGAGGAAAATTCCAAGACATATGTGGTGTTACCTGGCTCACGAAGTTTGGCAGAGTCACAATGCAGGATCATTCAATTATGGCAGGAAAATTACAGAACAACTATTTCATTGTTATTTTTAACAGAGCCAAAGTGCAACATATTATTGGCTTGCAACATCAAGTGGCAAACTGTTAATGCAGTTAAGGCCCTTATTCAACAACACCCATAAACATATTTCTGACATCTGTATTTAAATATCTGTTTGACTTCAATAGGTTTTAAGCATGTGCTCAGAATTAACCTCTGTGCTTTTCCTGACATGGGGCTCTGTGTAGGTAAAATATCTATTGTATCATCACAATCAGGTTCAAAATCCAGGTCTTTCCAGCCTCTGGGTACTATTCAATACATAAGACTAGAGGTAAGAAAGTAGGTATGCATTGGCAGAACCAGGATTTTGAGGTGGTTGTTGGGGTCTGGCTCGTGTTTTACAGACTTCCAGATGTTTAGAATGAAAAGTCCTTGTGCAATTTCAATATGACATCTCAATGTCATGGTAAAATCCATCCTAGATAAAGAACTCGTGCCTTTTGCCACTTCTCAAACAGCAATATCTGAACTGCTGATGTTCATCCAAACTAAATGATTCCATGTGTCCATGACTTCCCTGGCAGTAGGAGGTGAAGGGAGACTGGGACACCCAGAGGAGAAAACACTTGTGAGGAAGATCTTGGGTCTGTAGAGAGGGATACAAAGAACTGCTCTGCTACATGACAGAGAACTAAGATTCACTTTTATCTGTAGCTTTGTCTTCAGAGGTCCATTAGAAGAGAAAATTAAACTTTAACTGGCACTAATATTCCTAGTAATTTATCAGAGGACTGTGAATAATCTGTGCATTGAAAAACATATTCAATCTTTGCTTATTCCCAGAAAACAGCTGTATAGTTTGAACCATGAGAAACTAGTCCCTCTTATTTGTGTGGTTTTTTTTCTGCTATGCTATTAAAAGTAAGCCACTTATTACTACAACACAGAAAAACAAATTAAAATATCCATTTCCTATTGGAAATTGTCCACCTTAAAATGAAAACCAAACCATGCCTCTCTTCTCCAATAAAATACTATACCGTTGCAACTGGAACTAATTTGCTTGTAGCCTCAGAAAGGAAGTAAAAGATTCAGTTGGAAGGAGGGAAGAGTGTCTCCAGCCAGGTCAAAGCTGTGGTAACATTGCAAAGTGACCCTGGAGGGGCTTGCACAGCTCTTGGCTGCACATGGTGGTTAAGAATGGGCCTTTAGCTCTCTAGGCTGTCAATCTGCCACTAGTCACACACACTAAATCCACCCTGGTATTTAAAGAAGTGGTATTATTGATTCTTTTCACTCCCCCCCCTCCCCCCCCCATTCCAGGGCCACTACAGGCCACTGGAAAAGAAAAAGAGACACACACTCAGACATAGACAGCCAAACTCAGGCAGCACTTTAGTAGTAAGTAGCAAGTACCAAAACCACTGACCTTGCTGCAATTTTTTAAATCAAGGGATAGTAATATATGGCCCAGATAACACTATATTTTCTTTATTACCCTGAACTGTACTTAATTGACATAACTCTGTGGGAGGATTAGCTTTTCTACAAATACCCACATTCTATGGTATGGCCGTTCCCTAAGGAGAGCACTGCTCATATATTTCTCTTAATGTGGCTTTGCAAATTGGTCATTGCACAGTCATATGCTCAGCAACAGTACTTAGATGTTTAGAATTCATTGATTATTTTTTTAAATGCCAAAATCACTGGAGTGGCTGATGGTTGCTTAGACATATAATTCTTAACCATTGACTGCTAACATCTCTTGACTCAGTTATAATTATCAGACGTATTTTATTACTTTATAAATATATGTATAGAAATTCAGTTGTAATGTGGAGATAGAAAAACATATATGATGAATGAAGACAGAATAACCTGATCCCTAATTTAGCGGGCAGGCTGATTTCTGAGGTGTGTGGAGGAAGAACTTAATGGAAACTCCAAGACCTTTCCTTTCCTTTGGGTGAAGGGATTTACAGGCCACCTAAATGATAGCACATTTAGCAGGTTCAAAGCCAATTTCATCCTGAAAGGAAAGTGAAAGGTGTACCTGCTCTCCTGCATGAATTTGCATCGAGATTTCAGACTGTGTGAAGAAGATATTCAGGAATGTGCTGTGGACATAAAATCTGTAAGATGACAGAAAATGCAACAGACCTCCAGAGTACCACAGTCTCTTAATGCATATATCCAGGGTCAATTTAGGTATGATATGGACATTTTAATTATGAAATGCAGGGTATATTTCCAGTGAGAGGGGCAAACTGCTCCACCAGATCACCAAACCATGACCTGTGCAGTGCAAGACCAGAGGAAGCACCACTTCTACATGAGGCAAACAAGAGGATGTGTGCTGCTCTCCATTCATGCTGCCTTGCACTCCGCAGCGTCAAGGGAACACGGTGTGCTAGCCAAGGGGGTGACTACATCTCTTACTCCACTCCAAGCTTAAAAACTGCCATCTGCAACATTTGCTTGAGGAAAGCACTAGCGGCTGCCACCACAAAATGTACATGAAACGTAGCCCACAAATACAAAACCTTAGTTAACCATCAGATATTGATGGGCCTGCTAAAAAGGCAGCTCAGAAATCCCTGTAGTGACCAGCATCCTGCTCTGACTCCTAAACCTAAGCATAAAGTTATTAGGGGAAGAAATAGTACTGCTCAACCGCATATGAGTAACCTGCAGTGGTCTGTGTATAGAGAGAGAGATTACACACATGGAAAGAGGGCCTGTCTCCTGACAGCAAAACATCCTTGATTTAACTGACGGTACCAGGGAATCACATCGATTTTGGATGGTGAATCGTGCCTACACGGAGCTCAGAACTTCAGGCTTACAAACATTATCACTCTATTAATGATTTTCTTGAAAGTACTGAAGTCTTCTTCACATCCTCAAGGCAGAGAATCATAGGATTTTCAGGTTAATTTTGAAAGACGAAAACATGCTTTTCTAGTCCCCACAGCTACAGGGGTAAATGAAAATATATCAGATATGAAAACATCAATCAAGTTTAAATGTAAGATTCCCAATCCACAGGGCAAAAAAACCCATGACTATGACATCTGTTAATTTTTATAGCCTACTTTCTGAAGAGAAAATGTATGTGATCAGAAGGTGTTTATGCTGGGGAAAGGGAAGGACATACTTGACAAAAATAATGATGCTCAAACAAGCCTTGTGAATACAGGTGGTTGCATAGAAGTGACTGTGTCTGTTCCATCAGTGGCCTAAGGGAAAAGCACAAGCATGGGGACACAGAATATTAGGTACAAGAGCATCCACCAAAGAAACTGCAGCTACAGGAAAATCTGTTGAAACTGGCAGTAAATTATGAAAAACAAATCATAAGGAACTAAGTGTTTCTTTTGTGCCAGAACTTATGAAACTAATTGCTTTAAAAAAAGACTCATGATTTCAAAGCCAACCTCATAATTTTTGAAAGTTTAGCATTGGCAATGAGACTTAAAGCAATTTGCAAATATCAAGCTGAACAGTACTGCTCCAGTACAAGTAAAAGTTGCAGAACCAGAGCACTAAATCTTTAGATTTACACTGAAAAATCATTCCTGCTGTGGTAACCTAAAGCATCTCTGCACATGTAAGTACAATACAATGGGTCAGGGTGAGGAATAAAACAACAAGGGGATTAAAGCAGCAAGAGAAGCCCAGGAAAACACTACTGTGGATAATCAGAGAGATTTTGCTGCCAGAGAGACTTCAACACATCTAATTGATACTGAATCCATGAGGTTTAAGTGCAGTGTATGCAAATTAAGACATGTCTATATTCCATCAAACTCATCCAGAAAAATTCATGCATCCAAGAGTCTCATTTGTCTTCAAGGAATGCACAGACATAAAATCTGGCCTGTCTGCAGATTATGTTCTCAGACACGTGGTCAGGATCTCATTTCTGTTTTTCATAATCCAGCATGTGCATATTTATTTATTGGTCTCTGGATGTATCACAGATTGGATCCTTTCCTCTGCTCTAGAATCTACACGTGGATCTGCTGGGGAAAGGCTGCCTCACGTGTAGTTCACCTTGCCTCATGGAGATCTCTGAGGCTCAGGAACCACCAGCTGGTGCTGGGGACATCTGTCTCTTTGAATTCTTAGAACCTGGCTGAGGACTCCCAGTAGCCATGGCTACCCTCCAGCATGCTTTGCCTGCCACACTCTCCCTACTGAGCTGCAGGCAATTAAAACACATCAGGAAAGATTGAAGATGCCTCTAACACATGACCGTGTTCCCCATCCCTGGAAGTGCTCAAGGCCAGGTTGGATGGGGCATGGAACAACCTGGTCTAGTGGAAGGTGTTCCTGCCCATTACAGGGGGGCTGGAAATAGATAATCTTTAAGGCCCCTTCCAATCCAAACCAATCCAGCTTTATGTTTCTATACAGCTGGGTTGTCTTGAAGACTGGCAAGTTAATGTGCACAGCTTCCATGCAACACCTCTGTTTTGTTGATGGAAAACTCTTACTCACAAGAGAATTACAAGCCAATTTACATCACCTGCAGAACCAGTCTGCAGCCAGGCTGGTTGCTCCTTGGACACCACTAAGAAAAGGACCCAATACATCATGTCCCTCAATTTTAAATGGCTTTCTTTTCACAAAATATTCGCAGCTGTGAAAGCGATTAGAGTTCAATCCTCAATCCATTTCTCTTACCAAAAAATATCAATAAAACTGCCAACTACAGCAAAAAAACCCAACAAAAAACCAGATTATATTAAGACAATACCAAGCATCTGTGTGGTTTTCTTGTCTCAATTCAGTGAATCTGGAGAAGAGTCATTGCCTGCTAGATATACTAGAAGTCTTTTGTTGATATCATAGTGCTGACAAGTGTAATAGTGACAGCAACATCATGTGAAATTATAACAGGAATCTTCCTTTCAGCAGTAGGTCTTGATAAATTGGACATACTGATTCCTGCTATTTGTTGCAAGGTAGTGTGGCATCTCTCCTTTTTTCCTTAACAGGCGCTAATTATTGAGCATCAAATAGCGTAAAATATAACAGCTGTGCATACTGTCAGTGCTATATGGGCTGCTGAAGGTGTCTGTGCGTGCATATGCCAACGTGTGAGCAACTGACAGTGGGTGGTTTTGCTGTTTGCTTTATAAATGCATCTGAATAAACTGGATTATTTTGCAGGACAGTGGAAATTCAACTGGTTTACAGCTGAGTTAACAAGGAGAAGTTGGTTCTAGAATGCCTGTGGTGACTTTGCCGTGGGGGAAGAAGAGCATTTTAGACTGCTGGGCATAGCTGGGAAGCAGCTAAACAACTTGAAAGTTCTTAAAGACTAATGACATTTTGTCCTGTTTTAAATGCCAATCTCACAAATCCCAAGTAAGTTAATAACATGTTTTCAGGAATCCCAAATAGGGAGTTCCAGCATTTGAAAAACAGGAGAAGAAAAGAAGAGGAGAAAAAATAACCAGAGAAACCAAAATCCTGATGTACTATTTTAAGCTTTCGTAGGCAAGTGTGCCAAATAGTGGGAACAGTTCACATAGCAGGTGAAAGTTTGCTGCCGAAAGCTTTCAGTCCAAAGAAACTTTTTCCTTTGTGAGATGATTTAAACTGTAAACCATAAATACCCCGGTACCTCCCTGACCAAGATAACAACCTCAAAAAAAAAAAAAAGGAAAAAAAAAAAGAAACCCCTAAAAATATTACTGTGACCTGTTTTATGGTAAGGTCAGGCTCTTAATCAGTTTCGGGGTAAAGCTCTTGAAACGAGAATGAAAGACTTTCTCCCTGAATAGTTTGCTCTCCTCAGGTTATAGTGAAACAAAATATGTAAAGTTTTTTGCTTCTGAGTGTTAGAGCTGCTCTTTTAACTTTCCTTTTAAGTTGGAAAAATGCAGTGAATAGAATCATTCTTTTCAACTCAAAACTTCTTCATGAAGGGTTGAGTCTTTTTTTTTGTGGTTGCACTGGTACTAACACACCAGCTTCAGATGACCTTTACAAGTATCACATGGAGGCTTTATCCTGATTAAAATGGTTTTCTACACAGAAGGGGAAGGCCTGTGACACCACTCCGAACAAAACCTCTGCAGGACAAGGTGTAAAAGGATAAAATATATTGCTTCCTCTAAGAGGAATGGAAAAAAGGACCGAGAGATTCTGAATAAGAGAGAGACATGAAAACCTGTGTTTCATTTTGATTAATTCTGCACAGTTCTTCTTTAAGCAAATGACTAATGTGGCCTTTGACCCACCAGGAGAATTCTTTTAGCTCCATCCTTCAGGAAACCCAAAGAAACAGTGCTAGGGTTACACCTAATGCTGACCTACCTCATCCATCTGCTTTCAGTGAGCAAATGTCAAGTTCATATTCTTTTCCCATCGATGAAGGGGTGGAGAAGGGAAGAGAGAGAGGATAAAATTGCTGTAACTTAATACTGGCATCAAGATTTATTTACTGTTGATCACAGCTGGTGAACTTTTTGTATCTTGCATATGTGCGAGGCTCTTTGGGTCAAGATGCATATGCCAACAAGAAAAAAGCAGGGAAAAAGTGCAGGAGAGAGGAAGGCTTGAGGATGTAGCAAGCCAACAAGGAAGGAGAGGCTCCAGAGTAAATTTATAGTTATGTGGTCTGAGCCCAGAGGGAGGCCTAAGCAACAATGCTCCCTGACCGTAAAAACACACTGGCTGGTAATGGGTGTTAATGGTGCAGAGGGGGGAGTTACAGTCAGGCTTTGGGGGGCTGGGGGGGTTGGAGAGAGTGGACATTTGGGAAGTGAGATGCTGGTGGGGAAAATGAATCAAAAGAATGGAGCTGTTGGTGTCGTGCCTACAACTGTGTGTGCCTTGCTTCCGCGGTTGCCTTCCAACATGCAGGGATACAAAAATGAAGAAAAGACAAAAATAGAAAATAAAGGAGAAAGGAAAAGAAAGATGCAGGAAACATGACGAGGAGCCCAACTGGCATTTTGTGATGTTAACATGCATGACATTTCAAGAACTGCACTTTGCATTTTTCCTTTTAATTGTTCTGCCCTTTTGCTCTCCGTGCACAGTGTGTGCCATGGCACTCTGCCTCTCTGAGGGTAGCAAGGAGAAGCAATGGATGTGCTCAAAAGCACTTTGGGTTCACAAGTCTCCCATTTTCAATTAGCAGATGAATAAAGGATGTAGGGCAGGGGTTTATTTTTGATTGCATGTTTTCAATTAAAATATTTTCTTTCACTCTCCTTTTTTTTTTCCTGCTTTTCTAATAAGTCTCCACTCTACCAAACCACGCTCAGACCATTACAGAGTCCTGCCAGCTCCAAAGTTTGCATTAATACCTGCTGGACTTGGTGGAACAACTGCATTTCAGGCATTTATGGCTCTGATTGTCATCAGCAATTGGAGATGCTGGCTTAAGGATTCAAGGTCACTCGAATGCCAAACCCCATCACCCTGCAACAACTGCTTCTCAAGGAGAGACAGTTACTCACCCTAATGAGATCACAGAACACCAAGCTTCTGATTATGATTTTCAGCCCAATCAGAAAAGAAAGGAAACTGCTGTCCTTGAGTAGTCTGGAACCTGTCTTTTCTCTTCTGACCTGAAGTAATGGTCTAACTCAGAATCCACTGGCTTAAGGGACCACTGGATCAGGCCCAGGCTAACTTAGTTAAAATGCAGGTAAAAGTGACTTCTAAGTAGAGAATTTTCTTTTTACCAGTTCCAGTGTGTGTTTTGTTTTCCTCTTGTTTACTAAAAGTTCATTCAAATGGCTAAATCTCATTCCTTTTTCATGAATATCTGATGAAGCATTTTAACTGAGTCTCAGCCAAACCTGCATTTGATCAGTATGGGAAAAAAAATGCTCCTGTACTATGTTATTATTTTTTGCACATAAACATTCTTGGGAAATGCTGGATGCACAGAAGTAGTTTGCATTTGTGTATAAAGAAGATGTTGTACAAAGTCAGTGACAACATTCAGGGTTTGTCTGTAAAACAATAAAATACTGAATTAATTGTACCATATTCACCGTAGAATTTTTAAGGAGAGAGCATATGACTTTGTTTTAAATCTAATTCACAAGTTAAAAATGAAAACCACTTAAAAATCTGTAAGCACACCAATCTACACAATGCTGAGTACACTCTACTCTTTGGGTACTGCTGGGCCTGTCCTGAGTACCCAATATTTGGGCTTTTATGACAGATGGAGAACTCTTAAATCAACATGAAATCTGTGAGCACAGTTAAAGCCAATCCTGAACTAGACCTTTTCAGCTAAGTAAGAAACAACTGATGATCAAACTCAGACTATTAGGTTTGCCATCATTCTGTAGAACTACCTAGTTCAAGTTATTTGCAAGTGAAAATCATACTGGGATTCATTAAAGCAGGAGAGAATATTTTCTCTGAAACATGATGCATGTGCTACTTCATAAGTTTATTTGGGAGCTTTGAGCTTTCTGCAACGCGTTGCCAAACAATATCCCCTTTAAAGATAAAGCACAAAAGCACATGCCAACCCCAAAGGGAGTCACCTGGAATAAATGTTGCTGGTATTTTATCCATACAATTGCACTCTTTTTCCTGTGTTGTTTTTTTTTTTTCCCCTAAGAAGCACACTGGTCAAAAGTACCAAGTGCCTCTTGTTAGAAGTTATCACTTCAGAAATGAATTTGCAATCTGTAGCACTGCAGCCCTTGGATGGGATCAGGAGTTCCTAACCTCCCCGGGTCTGGCCTTTGAGCAGGACTTGAGAGAAGGGGGGGGGGGGGGGGGGCAGAAATGAGAGAGAGAAAGAGAGAGAGAGCAAAAGGATGAAGAAGAAAAGCAAAATAAATCAAAAGCAGCTTTCTTGGTAACACCAACATCTCAAAGGCCAAGTGTAAAAGGACCAGGGCTCTAATGATATCAATTAGGCTCAATCCTCTATGTCATTTTAGATATATTGTACCCACTGAGTATACTTAAGTCCATATGTATAAGGTCATTTGCTGGGTCCAGAACATAACAAATTATCAGCAAAGGGTTTGAGGTTTTTTTTTCCTTTTCTCCCTAACACTTTCCACTTACTGAAATAAATTACAGCTCATAATGGTTTCATGTTGAGAACTAATTTTACTTAATTTTTTTTCCTGCTACACCAGGGGAAATGATTATTATATCATTGCTTATGTTCATTGCACAATGAACTGAAAAAAACCGCTTGTTAGATTTCCTTGGATATCTCGGCTCAGCTAAGACAGGTGACTTCCTTTTGAGATGTCACAGTATAATTGGTATCAAAGGTGCCAAAGAGATAGTCTTTACAAGACATTATCTGCCTTGGCTAATCTTTCCCAGTGTCCCTCATTACACTGTGGGTTTCTTCACAGCAGCATAATTTCATATTCGTTCTGAAGGGAAACAGTAAACTGCTAAGAAAAGCAGAGCAAGAGTCTTCAATACTGTCTGTTTGAATCTTTTGGCAGGCCTTCAGAAATATGTCATCTAGTTCTATCAGCAGCATCTCAGGATGTGGTGACCACCTAAAGGCACACTTGAAGGCTGACAATAAACTTGTGCTACTCCCTACACTTCCTGTAACAACAGGCTTCATGCTGGATTTGCCGTCAGTTTTCAGTCCCTTGGAGAGGAACTATGCCAATTTGGGCAAACACAGCGGGATCCTGTTACATAAATTGAGTCAGTTCAGACTGTAGCTCAACTGTGCTTTTCATGATTAGGCAGAAATGTTGTTTTTACTGAAGATATACAATTATTGCTTATTATGTCGAGTGGCATTGCGATTTCCACTGGAATCATTAGTGGGAGGTTGTTTGATCACATGCAAGATGGGATACCTGAAGCTACACCAGACACACACATCTTACAGAGCAGTGTTTGCTATTGCCTTTGGGTAATAGATGGTATTATTTTCATAGGGGTTACATGTGTCTCCTGCTCTCACCAGACATCCTGTGGGCACCCCCTATGCCAATTAGCACCAATGAGATCAATGAAATATTGACCAGTTGGTGTAGGAAAATCAATAGTGTGGTGGCCAGGGCACTCACCTCAGCTGTGGGAAACCCAGGCTCAAGACCCTGCTCTAATGAATGCTCAATTATTTATGCAAAGTAGAAAGCTCCATGAGAGCAGATTGAGGAAGTCCATCCCAGCAAAACTACCCACTTGGGGTCAGAACAGTCATTAGGGATGGAGAAGGCTGTTAAAGTCGAGTCCCTGGCCAAACCAGCTCCCTTGGAACACAGGAATTCCAACCAGCTCTGCATGTAAGCCTGTCCTAGTGATCCCCACTGTGCAGGGTGCCATCATGTTCCCGGGGAGGAGCAGGAGACAACCCACACTGTGGATGCAGTTTGCAAAGGGTGCAAATTCCTCCCCATCTGCCATGGCTACACCAGAGCACCTGGGTTCTGCTGGAACAGCAAGCAAGGGTTGGTTCAGGCTGTGTTGATGTGCAGATAGATAGAAACAACCAGTTTGGTGAGGGGACTCTTGGCTACAAGTCTTACTATAAAACTCAGCTGCTATGAACTTTTTTATCACCATTCCTTGTCATTAAATCTTGCTTTCAACTCCCAGCTTGGCTTTTTCCATCTTCTTGATAAATGTTATGTAACTGAGAATTTACTTTTATTCCCATTCTCCCTCCTTTAGTTCTCTTCTTTATTGAGGGCCTACACATCTGTTTCATATTTATTAAAGGGGGAAAGAAATACTATGTTTACCTTCCCCTATATTTATTACAGTTTATATGCTAGAAGTAAAAGAAGTAGACAGGAAAAAGAAAGAAAGCAGCCTTCAGTTTGGTTCTTTACAACATGAAGCTTCAAAAATTCATGGTTTTTTTTTTTTTTAATCCCAAGGATTTCCTTTTATATCCCTGTTTAGTAGTGATGGCATCCTTTTGTGCCTCATGGCTACCTAGCCTGTAAACTGCTCAGGTTGGGGACTGATCCATCCTTGCACCTAGTCCTGGGACAGCACAGGGAGTACCAGTCTCAGGAGCCTTTAAGTACTGTACTAAACTTCTTTAACTTCTGTACTAAAGCAGAAGAGAAAATGGATGTGTTATTTTAGTTCCCAAAAACTTCATCCAGAACAGAGCCCTCAATACCCTATGATCAAACCTAAAATTACAGGACAGTGCTTGTTTTCAAGGACTTAAAGTATAATTTCTGTGAGTTTGCAGTAAAAGTGTATTTGGGAGAGATGAGGGGAAAAGTGCAAAGAGGGAGTGGAGCAACAAGACTACCTGACATCAACTCACTATGATTTTAATCTGGCTAACAGGTGCAGAGATACAGACAGACAAATTAGACAGGGGTTCACCAGTCACCAGTGCTCATTTACCTGGCCATTGTCACTTCTCAATGCCTGCAGCCAGCCCACTGGAAGTATAGTGCAGGGATCAGGACAAGGTACTGGCTTCCCAGACCAAGATAACCCTGTACATCCATGGAGACAGATGTAGCCATAATAATTAGGGGCTTTCAAAATAGTGCCAGTTCTTCCCTGTTATATGATGAGCTGAATGTCCAGTAACAGTCGCAGACTGTGGATCTGCTTTTACCTGCCTGTTCAATCTACCTCTCATCTTACTCCCCCCAGTACAAAGGGATACTTGCACATGATGCCTACATCAGTCCCAATATATAGATTGGCATTGTTTTATTCCTCCTACTACAGGAGAAATGTCCCTAGTTGGGAAGTTTCATCACCTTAAGCTCCCTAAACAGCTCTTGTAAAATCCACAACACCATCTACCTCAATCAGTCTGAAAAGCACTAGATTGCCTGGTGGCTGCATAGTTAGGTTCTTCAGGGAAGTGCCTGGGGTTTGATGGAAAAAGGGATGGAATTCAAGCAAGGTGGGAGGGCTCTTATTCCTTGTATGCAGAGGTATTAGCGGAGGGCGGGAACTGGGCCTTAGCTGCCAGCTCTAAAATATAAATCTTTACCAACTTGAGTTAACAATTAACTGCACTAACTGTGGAAAACAACAGCAACGGAGGCACACCTAGATATGGTTTTTCCAAGATCCTACTTCAATACCTATCCCCCATCTTCTTGGAAAGACACTTCCTCCACTGATGTACATGGAAGAAAATGAAACATTAGGTGTTTATCACTCAGAGACTGGTTTCTGTTCCTTTTCTCCTACTCCACAGCTCTAGCCTTTAGGAGTATTTGTTCCTGTACTGCTATTTCCACTAATTGAATATGAATACTAGAAAAGTAATATGAAAGCCAAGCAGTGAAGGGTCTCTATATGCCTTTTAATTTTTTTATTATGTTTTAAAAAGCTTTAAACTGAAAAAACAATCTGATAAATTAATGCTCAGGTGTGAGCATAAACTAAGACGTCCTTTAGGAGCTGGGAATTAGCCCAAGAGCACCAGAGATACAGTGGCAAAGGGCATGCTTTAAGAATACCAAAAAAGATTTTGTAACAAATTAAGCTGGGGATGAAGCTGTGCCTGATGTTACAGGCCATTATTATGCACAGTTATGAAACACTGGTATGCATTAATAATAAAGATCAGTGTCGCCTTCTAGGGAAAAATTGAGCATTCTTTTAATTAACTTAAATTTTTCATCAAATTGATTGAAAAGCTCTCATCCTTTTTTACTTTCATGTAGCCCTACATTTTATGCCGTAGGCTGAGAGCAGTTTTATCTCAAATACTTGGTGTTTTTGAAAGAGTCCATGTGCTATGAGTTAAAAAAAAAATAAAATAAAATAAAAAAATCACAGCAACAACCTAGAAGCAAGCTGGGGCATGAAATGAGAAAAAAAATCGTAGCTTTCAAGTAAATCACTTTTAAAAATTTGGTGTTTATCTTAGAGAGGAAGAAAGGAAATGTCTTTTCCCTGACACTGTGGCAGGGCTTTGGATCTGTCCTCAGGCACTGGAGTTGAAGAGTCACAGGGCAAGACCTGAGCACACGGCATCCAGTTGGAATTGGGAAGAGCTGCTGAGCTCTTGAACAGCTTCTGCTCACTTTGGTTTCTTCTTTGAGTGGAAGCGCTGAAAGCCTCTAGCTCTGCTCATGTAGCACGAGGGTGTGAACTCTTCCCTGAGTATCTGTATGGGATATTGCCAGATCAGTTCTGGGGTGTTGCTTAGAGCGCTCATACATCATGCCTGGAAAGTCACAACAGTTTCTCTGGTATAATCAAACTTTCTGCAGGAATGCAATGGCAGGATGTAATACAAAGAATCTGAACTTTCTCTGACTGGAGCCTCGTCACAGAAATTCTCAGTCTCTTTCCTGCACAGAAATCTCATTTCCAGGTGATGGGCAGACAGTATGTAAGAAAAATGCACTTCACATACACTGCTCCACTCAAATACTCCTGCACAGCAAGGCCTGGAAGTGACACTGAGTCAGTATTCCCAATAGATATTGGGCAAGAAAATCCCCCAAACCAAGAGGATCCATAGCTACTCATTCAAGATGGGTCAAACGTCTACTGCACTATCCCAGCTGTGCTGGGGTCCTCCTTGGGACACAGAGACAGGCACAGATGTAACAGGGGAAGGCCATTCCAAAGTCCACATGTGAGGCAGTGAGAGCACATGCCTGTAGATATGTTAATGGTGGAGTGAGAGACCTGGGTATATACTCTTACACCTATTCTTTTTTTTTTTTTTTGCACTTTAGGATGAATGTTTAAAGGGAAGCAAACAGCTCACAGGCTGGTATTTGCATTACATAGCTCAGTATCTAAACCAAATCAATAGAAGATTTTCATTAAGATTAGCATCAAACCCTTTGTATACTGAAAGAACTAAGGAGAAACAGAAGGGAGTGAAGGGGAAAGGGGAGATGAATGGATAGAATAAAATATTTTCTGGATTCACCACAGAAATACATTAAGCTTCACAGCTTATACTTCCTGTGAATCCATGCAATCACAGTCCTTTCCTCCCCATTACCTATTAACATTCTACAGTGACTGAAAAGAAACATTTGATATTTTAAAACGTGGCCTACAGTCATAAAACCCGACCACGTGAGAGTTGACAGGCTCAGCACGGCACAGGAGCTCTCAGCCTGGGTACTTGTATGGGAAATTACTTTTTCACTGGAAACCTCCATGGAACAGCTGTGTGTGTCAGGCTGATTCTGCAGCTGACATTTCTATCTGAGCTGGAATGAACCAATATCCCACGCTGGTGGGAAAGGCCACAGGAGATGCTGGATCCAATTCTCCTCTCACTTTTACGGGTGTAAAACAGGTGCTTAACAAGATTTCATAGCTATAATGCTGGGCTGAGGATCAAGCCAATTCTTCTGGAGGAGATGAGAAAATCAAAATCCTGCAAATAATTCTGACTACAGTATTTCATTAAAGTTTTCATAAAGGTAGAGATATGAGAGGAATTCCAACCTCATTTGTAATCAGCAGCAATGTTCTCATTGACTCCAATAGGGCCAGGAATTGCACCTATTAAATATATTATTCTCACAAAATTCTAATTGAAGCAATTACATCCTGCCATCCTAAATCCCACCTGAATTTTCAGCTGGATATTGTATTCTTCAATTTCTGGCCTCATACCCTTGTCTAGTGTTTCTGTGCACCATTAAACAACTGCTGCATTTCATATCTGAAGCAGGTGCAATTACATATCAGGTTTTTACGTGTGAAAAGTACTTTAGGATATTTTAGGGTGAAAGGTACAGTATGACTATGAGATATTGAGACTTTCTCGCAGTTAAATCCACTTCAGGGTTCCACACATTTCTAAAGCAACATAACTTAGATATCAGCTTATACTATTTAGTGTAAAAGAAACTCTAGGAAAATAATTTTCATTAAAACACATACAGTGCAAAAAGACTTTCATTATATGACACCATTTTAAGCAAAATCTTCAAGCTGCTTTTAAAAAGACTTCTGTTGCCATGTTTGCAGTTGCTAATAAATAGCTCGTAATCTATATTTTTATGCAGGTCCATTCCCTCTTTACCTTGCCATTCTTTTAATGTGTACAGCACCTTATACAGCAGTATCCAAGATTAAAGTTCCTCTCATTGACATAGAATGAAGGCAAATTATACCGTTTGCAAGAGAAGAGATAATAAAGGGGGAGTCTATAGAAATACTTTGATGAATTATATAGTGGCAATTTTCTGACATTAGTAATGTAGGGCAGAAGACAGTGTTTCTGATATATAGATGTAAATTCATCATCCAGACTGCATTAAAGAAAACTACATAAGATTCCTTGGTTTTTGGATTGCTTACAAGACCAATCAAGAAAATGTTATAGTCTTCTCCAAGGAAGCTCCCTCAGTGCAAAAGGTGAAGAATTACATAGATGAAATAGGTACCCTTTTGTGCTAACCATCATAAAAACAGAGCCAAAAGACTTGCAGCAGCCTTCACCTACATATAGAGGGAAGGGCTTTGTACTGTAAGCTGAATGACTAACCACAGCTGGAAAAATCAGTTCCTTATTTTATACATATATATATATACACACATATACATATATATACACATATACATAAAGATATAGATGTATAGATTTTTTATATGTATATATACATATGGGTTGTTTTATTTGTTTGTTAAATAAGAGAGTATCCAAATCTCTGTTTTTAAAATACCGTGTCAAAGCCCAGCTTGTGGAGAAGGGCAGCAGGCCACAGTACAGACTGCACACAGTAAGGCCTAGGAAAGGGATCACAGCAGTAGGTCAGACAAATTTTGTTTACTGGTTACCTTCTACTGAAGTATTCAAAGTGCTTCATTAGTTCAGAAAATAAATTTTAACAGGATAAACTACTCGTGTGATAAAATGAACTGTTTTCAACCTAAAATTTAGGCAGACAAAGGATATTGCAATGTCCCTACTTTGGGTCAAGAGCTCCGTGACCTTTTTGTTTTTGTTGGCTAAAATCACAGAGAGGAAAATTTTGAAAAGCAGTACTTTGGGGGAACATTCTTAGATGTTCAGTGTTCAGATTTTTGTTACTCAATCCCTTCTATCAGAGTGATGCAAGGATGGAAATGTGTGGAGATAAAGGAAAGAAGTAGGAAAGAAAGGGTATGTTATAAATGTTGATAAATCAGTTTTAACAATGGCATTAAAATGCGTGGTTGCAAAAAGTACTGAGGGTTCAGAGCAGCTTGAAACTCCCATCAGATACTAGAGTTTCATCAAAGCTGATGGCAGAGCCATTCTTAATCCTTGGCACCTCTACCAAGTCTGTGCCCCTCTAGCACTTCAGTGGCCACAGGAGGACAAGCAGAGCGGGATGATGATGTTTTAATTTTCCCTCAGACCTTGCCTTCGCATGTACATGGTTCTAAGCATATCCATGATTTAGTCTCACCACCACAGCTTCTGCAGCTTTTAAGACAACAGTAGGACATAATTCCTTACAGACCAGAGATTTCAGCTCAGTGTGACCTCCAGGGCCCCTCCGTGTCCTCATTCTCAGCACATCACATCCTGGGTACAGTGTAAACAAGGAACTCAGGGTCACATCCTGATCTGCATGTCCAATGGGGTGCACAAGCACTTTCTACAGTGCAGAGAACAGTCCCAAAGCACACAGGATTTTATTCTTATTTATTTTTTCTTTTCATTTCATTTCTTTTTCCCCCCTCCTACACCAGTTTTGGCCGTTACAGAAAATAATGGGTTCGTGGGTGGATTCAAGACGTCAGACAGAGAGAACAAGCACCGCTGTTCACTTTGTAGTAAGGCAGGGAACAGTATTAAAGAAGCAGAAATCAAGGAGTAGGGCTGCAGCAGCAGCAGTAGCTCATCCAAAGCAATAACAACGCGCAAAGGCAAGCCATGGCAACTGAAGGAAGGCTGGAATCTCGCATACCCATGGTCTTGTTCTTATTATTACAACACAGCTTGACTAAAAATATCAAACCAAACAAAAGAAATTCCTGCAGGCAAGGGGTAAGAGAGGAGGCCGACCACTGCTGGAAATGGAACTTATTGTTCACCTAAGTAGTGCAGCGGGGAACAGAAATCACAGAAGCAAAGGCCAAGATCAACAGCAGGAGCAGCGCTGAAAGTAACAACAATGTTCCTGAACAAGGAGCCACAGACTCCAGAAGAGGAGAGTTAGAGAGGGGCTTCCCACCCTCTCCATCCCTCCAACAAATCACCCAGACTGAACACAGGCTTCATGGATCGCTCTGCTTCACGGCAGGGGGATGCTGCAGCATCCTGGGATGGATCTGGGGATGGCTTGGGGATTATGGGCCCTTCAGGTGTCAGCTCTCAGGTGACCCAAAGCTCTCAAAGGAGGGATCCAAGCTCTCACAGGATCCTGCTCAGCAGGGTGCCCAGGGCTGAGGCAGGTGAGGGCAGCACTGCCAGGCTCCCAGCTTAGCTAACTTTGAATGAGGCTGAAAAACAGATGGATGCTCTTCCATCTGGAGGACCCACATGGCCAGGCTGATGGTAGAGAAGTTGGGGACTCTGGGGGAGTTTGCACCCAGGAGCTGGGAAGCCCAAGGCTGTCAGTCCCTTGGAAACTCCACTGGCTTTGAAACCCTGGCACAAGGGCTATTGGGGCACCAGGATTTGGCTCCTTGCTGGGTGGTTGGTTCCAGCAGAGACCTGCTTAGTTTCTGTGATTAGAGTACCTCCATAAAACATTACATTTTTTCCCAGTCGGGTATTTTCTGACAGAAATCTTTTCATGGGTTGCTATCTGGCCAGCCCCAGCTCAGAGCAGCTGTGCACAGAGAGAGAATGCTGAACTCTGGATGTGGAAAGAAATATATAGGAATTATCTGTACAGCTAACTGGTAATAAAACTATTATTAATGGCCATATTGTTGCTTTGCACTCCTGTGATACCTTCTAGAAAATCCCCAAACCGTTTCACAAGTTAATGAGCCAAAAAAACTTCCCTGCTGGACTGTAAGGCAAGAGCTTTTACTACCTCCTTTTCTATCCTAACTCCTCCAGCCTTGAACAGTTTTCTTTGGCCAGCCTATTCTCCAGCATCATACTTAAACATCTTATAAGAAAGTTGTTTTTTCCCTTTCCATGCTCCTCTCCATAACTCTGCCCAGGGACAGGAGGGAAATTTGGCTTGCAGCTGGCTCATATGATGAGAATTGAGTAGCCAGTTTAAGACCCAGAAGGCACTCAAAGTGAGAGTTTTATAAGGTTCAGTGCTGCAGAGAATTGCAGAGACTGCAGGAGAGGCAGCTGTCTGAGCAATCTAGAATTGGAACAGATGTAAGGGGACACAGCCTGTGGAGCTGTAGCCTGAGCTGGTATAAACCAGCGTAGCTCTGTTCACTAGAACTTCAGTGCAAAGTTGATCTCAAGAAAGAAAACTATGGCTGGATAACACAGTGCTCAAAAATGCATCTACCTTTAATTTCAAAAAGGATGAACTGTGCAGTGAGATGGTGACAGGCCTCAAATTTGATCTCTCCAGGGCAGAACTGCTGTCTGCTTTCTACATCTGTATAATTTTCCCTTTTAGATTCTCACTTAGTAATGAATAAATATTTCTTTCCCATGCCACAGTTCCTTTTCTATTGCTTCAATTTCTCCTACATCAGGCTGTTTATAAAGGATGCTCCTGGGATGGAGAAACAGGCCCTGAAATCTCAGAGATGATCCTGTCTTTAAGCTTCCACTGCTGCTCCACCTGCTTCATACCTTCCTTTTTAGCACTGCACCATGCATTGAATACATAATTTTCTCTCCCTCTGCCTGTCAAACACATATTTTTTTCTGTGCTTGTATATCCCAATCTATAGAAATTCCCCCAACTTGTGCATACATCAGCCACAGAGTAAAACAAAGGCTTTTATGTACTCAAATAGATGATAGATGGATTAGAAAGACATAGTTAATGTGACTCGTACTTTCAATGGAGCTTTAACTGACTGAAAACACATAGTTCATGTTAAGTCTTTGTTGAAATTCCTATCAGTAATACGCATATTGAATCATGAGAATAAACATATAATGTCACAAGCTCCTTTTTTTACCTCATGGTGGTTGCAATTTCAATATATGTGTTATAATCAAGGAAGGCAGCGTGCCACGCCGGAATAGGCTGAGCCTCTGATTCATTTCTAAGGACCGGTGATAGTGCAAGCTACAGTCTGGAAGAACATTCCTTGCCACCAGGCTGGTATTAATTTCCTGTTCAAAAGGGGCTATATTGTCAATGTGACACTTTAATCAGCCACCAAAGTGACTTGGGGAATGCAGACTCCACAATCAATGTCAATGTATTTCATGTAGTTTCAATACCGCTTAGTCATTTTGCTTCAGAAGCGCGCAAGGAGGGTCAATACATTTCATTAGTTTGTTTCATCTAAAGGACAGTGCAACATCAGAACTTTGATTATATTATAAGAATTGCCTTAATGTGACACCAGATTCCCTGATTGTGCAACACCAGACACTGAAGTGCTAGAGGGCACTGAAATTATCCTTCACCCACGCATAGCCAAGAAGCACCCGTGAAGGATGCTACAAACGGGTGAGAAGATAAGAGGATGCGGATAATTTGCATAATACACAGTAGAGTATAGCTCCTCTAAATATATTATGAAACTTGAAAAAATATCCTTAATTTTCAAGGGTACAAGTTGCCATAAAAAAACCCCTTTATAAAAATTCTTGGCGTATCTAGGCAGTGTACCATTTTCATACAGTTATTTGCCATTCACAAAAACATAAACTAAGTACAAGTATCCATTTGCATGTCAAGAATTAAAAAAAAAAAACCAACCAACCAACCAACCAAAAAAAAACCAATCACTCTAAAAATAAGAATGTGAACCTTTATGGAAACATCAACGTGAATTTATTCCAAGGTAAATACATGCAAGTATGCAGATTCTTAGTATTTGTACAGTTTGTACAACTGTTTTATTAGGAGTCTAATTAATAGGATGGGAGACAGTTGCATCTTATTATTAACTAACTTAAACAGAAAAATAAGAAATAACAGGAAAAAAAAGAGTAGGAGTTTGGCCAAGTGAAATTGTAGGAAAATCACTGGAGAAAAAAGAAAAGTTCAATATTCAGCATTTGTATGTACCACAGGGAAGGACATGAAATGAGCTTTACTTTAAAATGAAAAGAGATAAGCCATACTGAAGGCACATTATTGATCTAATTTCTTGGTTGATGGAAGCATCTCAGGTTTGTCTACTACATCAAATGAGAATGAAACAGTTCGTATGTTTAGGTGGTGGGTTTTTTTCAAATTCCACATGACAGATGTCATTTCACAATATGCTCAGCACTGACAATCTCAAATATTTGGAATTGAAAGCACTACACTAGTTTATCCCAGTCAAAGATCCAGCCCCAATTTCACCCTCCTCAACGTTTTTAATAGCAAGATTTATTTCCAAATAAATGAATATCAATGAGGTACCTCAGTGAGTACAGGCATTAATAGCCCACATGTGTTTTCTAAACTTGTTGATGTTTCTATATTTCTGCCCACTACTTAGATGGTTGGAAGTCCTTCTGAACTTTGTATATGTAAAAGGAAAATTCCACTCAGAATAAGAAAAAAGTGTCTGAGGCAACGCTGTCAACTTCAGTTTACAGTTTTTCAATCCAGTCAGTTTTCCAATTCACTCACTAAAATAAGGCAGAAGGATGCTTTTGCCTTAGCCACAAGGTCCCTCTTAAGAAGAGAGAAGCTTTCTTCATAGTTTTCTCACATTATTTGGTGCCATCGTGGGCAAAACAGACACTTGGTAATGAAAAAACACCAACCTGAAGCTTAAGGAAGCCCTTCTCATAATCCCATCTTTCCCTCTCATAACCAAACTGGAAATCAAAGAACAAAAATTATATGATTGATAACCCTTACAGACACAAAAAATATCACTGTACAAATCTGATTGCAAATTCACTAAATCTGCTGCTTATTCTAGTTCTTAAAAGAAAGAAAAGAAGATTAAACTACTTTGAATTTTTTTTCTCTCACATTTGAAACAACTTCAGCTGAGAAGAGGCAGCAGAGGTGTTACAAAACATGATGATGACGACTCCAAACTAAGGATGGGTTAACCTCAGAAGGTTCAGATATCTCTATTCTGAGAAAGTATCAGGGAGGATTTTTCAAAATAGCTCAGTGTTGATCTAAACTTACTTCAAGTGAAGTCAACAATCAAACTCCCTGTGGAAGAAGAGTCAGTGACTTTGAAAGTGATACTCGGAAAGAAAAATACTTCTAGAGGCTTTGATCATGTAATTGAGATAGGAGTTTAACAAGATCAAGATTCTCAAGATTTCTTCTTGGACTTAAATATTGACTCTTACATTTAATTACTGACTAAATAACCTCTGTACTGCCGAATTTATTAACCGTAAAGTTCACTTTGGCAGTAGATGTTACTGACAGACTTTTCATGTTTCATCTCAACAGTAGTACTAATTAGACCAACTCTGTGTGGACTTCTTCAAATAACCAGGTGGGAAAGCCCACCTGGTAGTTCTTGAATATATAAATATTGTAAACTGAGAGTTAAAAATGTTACAGCTTAAGACACTTTAAAGTTTTCATATTCAAAAAAGAAATTAATTTTGGAATATTCAAGCTCCCCAGTTTGCATCACTTCAGATCCCAGAATTCTCATATCTGACATAATTTGGCACAGATAAAAAGGCCAGTCCTCAGAAGGAACTATAAACTGTTTTGGAAATGCTGCTGGTGAGGAGTGAAATGTAACATCACTGTAAATAAATCTAAGGAATATGTCTGAACACTTTACAACTTGATCTCATCAGCCCACTTCAAACATGAGGGTTCTCTGAAAGCCATGCTCAAGGAAATTTTTTTCTTAAGTCAACAGTTAAAACCCACTGGTAATTCAGATGCTGTTTTAAGTGATGCTTCTTGCAACTCATGACAACACTTTTTCGTTCAGTTTTGTTATAAAACTTCCACGTGTCCACATTTGTACCATGTATTTGCCAACATGAGTCAAAAAATGGCTTTGAATCTCACTGTTGGGTCTTGCTATCAGTGATCTGATTCTACTGACAATCTCTGGACAGACTTTTAGATTATCTTCTCATAAAACAGTTTTAGATTATCTTCTCATAAAATAGTTTTACAGAGACAACAGATATCTTTTTTTTTTTTAAACAAGTGGTGTTGCATGGAAAGGGTGGCTTTGACATAGAGAAGTACAGACAGTTTTATTTTATGTTTTATTATAGTAGTAAAAAGGATTTCTGCAGTGTGCAATATCTGTGCAAACTTTTTCACTACTTTAATAAACCCTAGTGCCATAGATGTTAATTTTAGCTAGATAAGAATTTGACCCACGTGTAGAAACTTAAATTTACAATGTGAGATTTTATATGGGTATTTTTGGGAAGGAAATTTTGGAGATTTTTATAGGAAAGGTCTTGCATTTATGAAGGATCTTTTCCTCCATTCAGTTTTACTGTTGGGATATCCTTGGACTACTATCTTAGCGATCTGAATGAATAAAAAGGCAGGAAGATATAGCAGTCTACACTAAAATAAGCATCCTTCTGTTATCATTAAAACTACAGAATTTAAAAGGAGTTAGCACCTTCAAGAATCTGGCTTAATAAAAGCAGTAGAGACTTCATATTTAACTGCATATTCCCTTTGACGCACAGAATTTATGGCAAAATTCCACCAGAAATAACAGCAAAGCAAGAAATCTTGAACATGCACACACTCTTAATATGTCAGAATAGGAACTGAGATACTTAGATGCTGAGTCAACAATTTAGGAAACTTTGGGGTTTGTTTCTTTGAAAGCTGATGTAAAAGATTAAGAAAGTGAACTTAATATTAAATTTAAAAAAATGAAAAAAATGAAACAAAACATACTGGAAGAGGGGTATAGTAATGGAAGGGAATACTCCTAGTATAATTCATCAAGTCTTTTTAATTACAAAAAAAATAATAACCCCATCAAGTCAGACAATATGTGCACAAAATTAGCTTGAATTTTAACAGCATGATTTATAAGGAGCATCAAAAATCACTGAAAGAAGAGATTTGCTTTCATGAGCTGGTTCTTTGCATGGCTCTGATCTTCTGAAAAGTGAAATATATCCCACCCCACAAAACCATCTGCCAAGGGCAAACAGCTGAGACAGGACCTTTTCCTAAGCTGCCCTTGCTGTAGGGCTCAGGTGTTATCCTGAACCTTTTAAAGGTGAGAGAACCTCTTTTTGAAGGACCCGAGTCCCAGTCAGTTCTCCAACAGTTGTACTTGCCCATTAGTAACTGCAATCAACCAAAGGGTATCCGTGAGCTTTGAATAGGAAAGACCCACTTGAAAACAGGATAGCCCAGGAACAGATGCCGGAATTCAATCACCAAAAAGCCCCCAAAACTGGTGGGATAAAACAGAAAGAGGACACATAGGAGAGGTGTGTTCTCTCCAGGAAAACAGAAAACCTCATGGATGCGAGGGGTAAACTCCTCCCAGGACCCAAAGCTGAGTCCTGCAGCACTAAAACTGAAACCTGCTTTGAAGGAAACTTATGTTTCCATACCAACAGGGCCCAAATGTATTTTAATGCACTAGATCTTGAAGAGCAAAAGTAATTTAAAAATACAAGACTCTTAAACAATACTTTAAAAAGTTCCAAAATACCAGGCAGGTGTAGATCACCAAAAAAAAAAACTTGATCAGTTCACCTATTCCAAAAAGTACCATTAATATACAGTAGAGACATTCCCCCCACCTGAAAATCTTTGAAAATATATGTATATCCCAGCCTATAATAAATCATAGCAAAGCTAAGTTGCACATTTATAATACTTTGAAATAATGTATTACATTTTTATCCTCTCAAAATAATAACTACCTAACACTGACCAGGCACATACTTTAAAAAAAAAAAAAAAAAAAAAAAGAAGCAAAGTCAAGACCTTTCTTGCCAAGATCTAACCTAGAGAATATTTTGACAGCTAAATTATAAACTATGAGAACCAGGGGAGTTGTTATGGACCATCAACTACAGTGAAGCCAGGGAGTGTTATTCAATTAATCATTTTACTCATTAGAGGTACGTAAAAGCCAAAATAAAGTTAATCAAAGTCTTTTATACCCTGTGTTTAGAGCAGCTCCCTGTGTCTTGATGGATTCTTCTTGTACCAGGAACAGTGTTTCAAAGACAGATCAATAAACAGAGATTCCTGAAGTTTTGAAAATTAACACCTTTCTCTAGTTATAAGTCAATCAGGAAATAATACCCAGAAGAACTGAAGAAGTCAAGACAAGTTCAGTGGGGCTTTAACATGTGTGTCCCAAACTGCTGGATTTAAGTCATTCTATTTTTCCAAGCAGCTAATTTTCCCTTTTTGAAGTACTCACAGAAGGTCAGGATCAGTTTAAACATCAAAGCTCTATGAATTAAACAGCTTCATGGAAAACAGAGGAAGAAAACTTGCCTGAAGTTTTCCTCAAAACATGGCCCACCTTCTGTCCAGGCCAAATTGGGTGTTTGGATATCAGTCCTAGGCTGCACTGGCACATTGGAGTAGAGCTGAAAGCATGGCTTACCTTAGACACCCACGTGCATACACATACTCACAAACCCCTCCACAAGGGGATTTTGTCCCTGAAAAAAAAAACCCTCTGACTAATTCTATGCTTTCAACTATCAACTGAATTTTTATGGATTTCTGTTGACATGTTCCATAATGTTCCAAAACATGGTAGGAAAGACAATACATGAAGTAAGAACATTGATTGTTAGAGAATAATCCACTGCTCAAGGTCTCTGGAAATTTATCAATAAAATAAGCTCAATGGAAATAGCTCTCCTTTAGAAGAAAACAGAGCTTCTTGGTTTAATCCATTTCTAAGACAATGCTGTTTTGACAACTATTGTTCAAATGTCTTTTCAACAGTTACTGTAATTTCATTCCTATTTGGCAGGCCTGAACATGGTATATACTTTTAGGATAAAATTAGTGAAAAATTAATTCTGAACATAAAGGTATTTTGGATTAATAACCTGTTATCTTGATGACTAATGGAAGACTCCCAAGACAACAGCAGTTTTGACTCTTTTGGGAATTTTAAAAGAGGGCACTTATAAAAACATAGCCAAGTCCTCTTGGCTTTAAAACTCAGCCAGAAATCCAGCAAAATCAGATTCACTTGTTTAGCCAAGTCTAGAAATCTTGTAATACTGAAAGAAAAATCCTTGTGTCATCCTTCAGTATTGACAAAATCTTCAGAAAGTGCAGTGATGGGCAGAATGACAGAACCTTGCTAGAACAGAAGGGTCAAAATGGGATCTGTAGATCTGCTCCCTGTGACACTCCTTAAAGCCGTCTGCCAGAATTATTTCCTTCCATTTGCTGTTGCATCAAATAGTATATATTGAGCAAATCAAAGGTGTGTCTAACCCTTGAAAATAAACTCCACCCACAAGCCAGTTGTGGGTGCCCTTGTGGTGCTGAGCCCTTGTGCTGCTGAGCTGATATTGAGAAACATTTCCCAGAAGTACTCAGCCAGATTCTCAAAGCAAAACACCTCAGTGTGGCTCGGCACTGCCTGACTCGGGCTGGTGAGACTCCACTAATTTCTCTGGAATTGCATCAGCAGTAAAATAAAAGAAAACGGTGACAAATATGATGTTCTTCTTTACCTTTGCCATCTCTGTTGTTGGTCATTAGTGGCATAAATGATAAAAACAAGGTGCAAATTTAATACTGTCAAACTTATGTGGAGGATATGTTCCATTTTCCACAAACGACATTTTGTTTTATGAACTGGGTTCCAGGAGTTATGTTCTTCATACAAAGGGAAAAAGGAACAGAAAAAAGGAACTCTGTGACTTATTTGACCATTTCTAACATCATAAACGTGCTTTCTCAGTTTTATGTTTCAGGTTAGAAAGTAAATAAGATTTGTGAATATAATCATTTCTCAGATACCTCTACCCCAAAAATATGAGGTAGATGCTTCACTGGAGGAAAGATACACTACAGTGATGAGACACATCCACTGGTTCAAGCCATGTACTCAGCTCCATCCAGGACATTGTTTCACTGTCCTTTAAGCAGATTTATTGCTATTTCAAAATAAACTGTACAAGAAGCACCAGAGAGAAAACAAAGAGATAAAAGAAGCAAAAGCCCTCAGCCTATTAATTCAGCAATGCATTTTTAAACACATAACTTTTTTAGAATGCAAATTCCTACTCTGTTGGCACTTGAGCTAAATGTTAAAATATCCTGTAGAATATTCTTAAAAAAAAAAAAAAATTGTGCTTAAAACCTAAGTAAAACAATGTTCAAAGTGTATGTCTGGGGCTAGTTGCCATTGGGATTAATGGGTTTCATGAATTTCATGGCTATCTGACATTCACTCCTTTCTTTCTTTGAATTCTGAATAGCAATGGCTAAAATATTATTTTAAACCGCAAGTGTTGACCTTTCCGAGGTGGGTCCCCATATGGAAGGTGAAGGGCAGGTGTCCTGCTGAGATAATGTCACTCCTCAGCTTGCTGAAAACCATTGTGAAGTGCACTCAGAGTGTGACGTTATCCCAGCAGGAGCCACGCGCCCCGGAGTGCCCTACTGCTGGAATGACAATGCTGAAAGGTGGTAGGAGGATGGCAACAAAGGAAAAGTTTTACATAGGGATGGTGGTTAGATGTAGTACAGCTGGTTAAAATAATTAATAAACACTGAACTGACAGAACAACCAAGATTCTAATCCTACCCCAAAGGACAGCTTCCAGAAAATGCCATGAGTACAATATTTCATCTAATATGTGGTCTAATATTCCATCCTCGAATCAGCTGCCACAGTCACACACCAGTCAGAGCTGCTCATATGAGAGTGAAAGCTGCAAAACTTCATAAAAGTCAAGTGGATGTCAATGGGACTATCGTGAGCTATTATGGGAAATATATTCAAGCTATGATACAATGCCAATGGACAATTCATGACTAAATTATTCTCTGTGATTTATTTGCCGCTGTATCTCGCTTTGTAGCAGGCATGAAGAGCTGAAAGCTGGGAGATTTTCCAGGTTCAAACCTAGTTCTGGAACAAACACAGGCTGCCTGTAAGCTCACATTAGACCTGGAGGGAATATCAAGCCAATTTCTCAATCAAATTAACTCCGCACTTCTTACCTGGTTTCCTTAAGGCCTCCCTCCAATATATTTCCTAGTGATACTAAAATATGAAAAAAGCCACTACCACCAAAGCCCTGTACCAGACCACAGGTGTGTGAGAAGGATAGCTGGAAGGAGGGCGAAGGCACCCAAAAAAGCTCAGGATGGAGTGCTGCCCATAAATAGGTTTGTAAAGAGTACAGACACTTGCAGCGACCCAACAAACCCGGTCACTGTGGGCTGAATTTGCACTACAGGGGCAGGAAGTGAGAAACATCGATATTTTTACTGAGAAACCTGGTTTTCTATTATCAGGCTGCCCTTCCTTCCTCAGATATGGAACCCTCTCTCCAAGGAGGCATTTTGGCTGGCATTGAGACCCAACAGCTCAAACTGAAGCCCCACAGCAGGCATGGGCACAGATACCAAAATCCAACCCACCCTCCTTGGAGACAGGCAGGATCCGTATGGCTGAAGGTGCTAGCACTTTCCTAAACTGTTTTAGTCCATCTCTAATGGAAATCTAATGGAAATCATAAATTACTGAAAAAGGTCCACAGGTGCTGAAATTTACTACTGTGTTGACTGCTGGCAAGGTCTGAAAGTGAGGAACAATGCAAGATGTGCTAGGAAAATGAAATATTTATGACATTCATATTCTCCCTCAAGCTTAAAAAAAACCCAACAAAACAAAACACCCAGCAAACCTTTTGCTTAGTGACCAAATAATAAAGCCGAAAAATGAAAACCAAAACAAATGGGGGACAAAAAAAAGAAAAAACTTTGACCCATGTGGATGTTTTTAGAACTATCATTGCAAAGAGGCTCCTTCTCATAATAGGTCACGGGAGGGGGTTATTTATTTATTTAGAGTATTAAAACTTTATCTGAGAGTAAGAAAAAATTGATCTCAATGAAGAGAAGAATGGAATGGCTCATCATGTTAAACTCTTAATAATCAATGACATTTCTCAATATGCTCTTCAGTACAGTATATTGCCAGATACTACATGCACAGAGAGGAAGCTGAGATAATTTTTCCCACAAGTAAATCAAGTAAATGCTTGCCATAGTTATTGTAGTTTGCATGAGAGAGGAATGACTTGGAGCAAGGACAATAAAAAAGCAGGGGGGAAATTACACTACAGATTTGATCTGGCTCCCACAATCAGTTTGGCAATTGGTTTCATTGGGAACAGCTTCAAGCCTTGCAAGAATTAATGAAAAATAAAGGTTGGCTTTGAGCAGGATCGGCACAAAAAAAAATGTGAATGGCATGGAAGGTTTTAATTTTATGCTTTAGACATGGGCAGGTGAAGAACAATCACTTCTAGATTTTCCAAATACAAACTTGGATATGAACTTGGTGGCAGTCCTGTTTTAAACAATTCACACCTAGTTGCACCTTGCAGGCTTCGCAATCACACTGATGTCTACCATATGTGCAGGACGACAATTTAAAAAATGGGGTGACACAAGAGCTAGGATCTTTCTCATAAGGCACAGATCTATTTCTATAGCATACTTTGGGTTTTTACACTAAATCTTTAAAGGTAAGCCTGTGCTTGAGAGTCAACGGCAAGTGGGGTTTTATGATGCACAAAGACAGCAAATATAGTGTGAGTACAGAGAGACAAGTAAATGACCCTGCCATCAAACCCAGACGCAGAGAGTCCGCGGGAGACGGCGTGTCCTTCAGCATGAGCCGACTGTCCCTCCAAGCCTGAGAACATTTTGGATTGTGACTCTTGTCTTCCCCTCCCCGGAACGTACCGTACACAACAGATCAAGCCTAATTTCTAAATGACTCCACAAGAGGTCACCAGAAGACGAACAAATTGTTGTCATGGATTTTGTCATGTCATTGCTTAAATTTCACAGACATTGGTATGTATCCGCTGAATTGGATGGGAAGGACTTCAAGGGAAAAAGGGATAATGTCATCCTTGTGGCATCCCGCACAAGGTCAGAAAGGCAAAGATGTCAGAGCCTAATTGTGCAACAAATGGTGTGAGTGATGTTACCTGTGTGTCCCAGGGTCAACCTCATACTCCTTGTGGAGTCAGGGCTTTGAGGACACACCTGCACTGTGCAACAGCGTGTGCCAGAGAGACACCCAATGGTTTGAGCTCCTTCTGGGACTGAAAAAAGTACAGCCACATATAAAGGCAGATAGCTACAACACCTACGCTAATTTGCTGTTAAGAGGCAGAACTAATGAACGTGTTGCTGTTGCAGCCACGCTGAGCTGGTGTCTCTGACCGTGCTGTGAGGACACGTGGCTCTCTCGGGGCTCGGCAGGCTGTGCGATGCACGGTGCCGAGCTCGGCGTGTGCCCCTGGCAGGGAACGAGCTGAGCCTCACAGAAATATCATGGCAGTCTGGTCTATCCACAAGCTGTCTCCTCCAGCCCACTGATAAACCCATCAAGTTAAAAATGAAGAGCAGGAGCTCGGTAAGAGTTCATATTTTAGACAGCTTAATGAGAAACTGTTGGAGGTCAGAGTGACATTAATCCCCGACAACACAGGGATAGACTTGGAAGCGCCTGGAAACTTTCTCCAGCCCCCACTCCACAACATATTTAAGCTTGGGCTCACCTAGAAGCATTACAGCTGTCTTATTCATACACTTCATATGGAGCATGGGAGAATACGTGCCTTTAAAAAAAAAAAGAAAGCGCTGTCTGGGATCTAAAGGGACAGATAAACCAATATGTTTATTTTTTATTTGCTTGTGACATTCTAAAGGTTTGGGAGCTGTGAAATTCTGAGTCTGGAAACCGTTCCGCAGCGCTGTTCTGTGTGCTGATTTGATTTGTACAAGGATCAGCCTGAGACAGGTCATGGAGAGCAAATCACTTTAGTAAGCTAAACAGTAGTAATAATTTTAAGTGCTATTTTCCCCTTGAGATTAATTTTATTTTCTAATATAACCAGAGGCCAGTCAGAGAAAGAGGAGAAGAGAATGACATTTGCCTGGACCCTAAAAGAAAGCTTAATGATGGAGAGGGGGGTTCAAAGATAATGGGAAATGGGGAAAGGCAACTGTAATAACACAGGAAGACTTTACATTTATGGAGGATGAAATTCACCCTTATGTACAGGGCTAGGACAAGGATCATAAACTTTAAATGTTTACCCAGCGCAGGGGTGGATTTCACCCCTGATTACTTGTCTGTCCTCCAAGTGAACACACACACAACTGAGCAAAATAGACCCATAGCCCAGGATAAGTCTCTCAGAGTAGCTAACGAAATGCTATTTCTATTTTATGCACAAAGAAACAGTGTCAAAGATGTACTAGATAACAAAGATTACTTTAAGATGCCAGTTGAAAGGTGTGAGTATAAAGGGAGAAGAAGAAAAGTGATATGTAATCAAACAAACCAAGAAAAGCAGCAGGAATGTCCTTGCTTCTCTACGACATGTTACCTGGATGAACTAGGAAGCTCCTCACAGTCTTTCCCTGGTCACTAAAAAGCAGCCTATTCCCAGCATCCCCCATAAAACCTGACTTCTCCAGACAAAAAGAACAGTGACTGACACCTGAGTGTAACAGCTCAGTTGTATTCATTCTCTGTGTGCTTCTCCATTTCTGCAGGATGCATTTTCACATTTTAGTTTCTTCATAATGTCTTACCCATGCCCGTTTACTACTTCCCTTATAAACACAGACACTTCCTCAAAACATTCCTTAAATCCATTGTCTGTCAGCACTGTCATAAAACCTGCTCAAGAGTTGATTAATAATTTGTGGAAAAATCTTACAGCCATCATAGATTGTGTGGCCCTACAGGCACAGTTATAACCAAATGGAGAATTTCTTATCAAGAATTCCTATATTTCCTATATTTAGGAGTCCTTTAATTAGTATGGCATCAGCTTCCAAGACAGCTAATGAAAAACTTCTAGTAGCTTCTGTGGGGCATGAGTTGTGTTCTTTCAGAAAAAACAGTGACGTTAAGTTAATCGATACCCTCTGCAAACTCATGCTGATTTTGGTAAAATACTGCCTTTTTAAAAGCAGTATTTTATTTCTAAGTTTTTTTCACTTTTCCTTAGATATTGAAGCTGAAAAATGCAGAATAGAAAATGTAAAATTTTGGGGAATTAAATTCAAGACTTTTTTTTACTTGTAGGGAAAAAAGCCAAAACAGCAACACGTATCACAAACTAGGGCTTCCAGTTGAGAAGGAAGTAGCTTTAACTTTTATTTTTAAGAAATAAACCCACAAAATATTTATATCACCTTGAAATTCAAAATATAAACCCAGTGTAACTGATGGACCAAAAGCTTATTTGCACACTCAGCTCCTGAGTTACATCATCCGAAACTCCCTCTGGATTGTCCATAAGGTGGCACAACCATGGAGGATTAAATGTTAATCAAACGCTAACTACAGTTTTAATCTTACAGGCACTTAAACATGAAAAACTTCCTATATGCAAGTAGTTCTTTTGAGTTCAAAGCATTTACTTTACCTGTATGAAGTTATTTACATGCACAAGTGTTTGTAGATTCAAGGCCTATAACCCTAAAAGCACAATAATGTTTTCAATAGTTCCTCTTGAGCTACTTCATGGAAGCAGTTTACTCTAGGAAGGAAAGGAGTTTCTAAGTATCTATCATTTTAACTAGTGTTCTTCATCCAGCCTCTCTCTGATCCTTCACAACTCACCAGATTTAAAAATACGGTATTTTCTACAACTGTTTTACTGGAGATGCAAAGCATATGGTAAATTTTGAGTAAACTGTGCGCCCTTCCCTAGAGAAAATACATTTAAAAATAAACCTGCTACAGAGTCTAAAAAAAAGCATCACATTTACAACATACAAGTCACTGCTCTACAATACAAAAAATTAAGACAGCTCGAGCAAGTACAACTTTCCAAAGCAAACGAGGGGAATAATAGGGAATGGGAGCAACAGAAATCTAAAAATCAAATTGGCATTGCTAGCATTAAAATTTTCCTCCATTAAAGTCTTTTACTGTCAGCTTTCCCTTCATGTTTATTCTCCAAATTGTCTTTCTCGCATCCAAAATGGACAGTCTGTCTCACTTAGGAGCTGATTCGGTGACTGGATCTACAAGGATGCACATCTGCATTGTTGTGAAGCCCAGTTCTTTTCCGATATAAAATGCTCCATAGATGGCAATTTTTTCCACTGTTACTAAATATAATGAGTTCTGGAGTGGAACTTGGCAGCTTCTTAGCATTGTACAGCAATTACCAGGAAGAAGTGAAGAACACCATCATTTCCAAATGAAAGAATAGGGAATTAGATGAGCATAATGTAGTTCTCCATTGGAATAAGGATGGGACACTGGAATTCTATAGTACCTTTTTTACATATACAAATGGGCTCTTCTGAATTTCAGAGATGCTCGAAGCAGCATAAATAGACTTTTGTCAAGTAAAAATCAGCCGGTCCCTGAACTGAAGTCAAAGGAGTTTCCACTACCTGAAGAAAAGACTCTCTATTTCTTGTCACAAATATCCTGTTCAGATTTGGAGAGCACGTTTTGAAGAGGGAAATAGAACAGAGCTGATCCTACCAAATAAATAAAGTAAAATATATTGCACCAGCCATTTAGATTGCCCCCAAAGCAACTCCTTTCTCCTTTTCTCCTGAGCTTGAGCCTACATGAGAAAAGAGTGACCTCTCATTAATACCCTCCTTACAGACTGCTTATTGTTTTTACTTGTTTTATTTCCTTGCACTTGGAAATAGAAGCAATAAATTTCCAGGGAAATGAAACTCACTTATCAGATTTTCCAAGCATCAAGTTTCATATTAGGAAAGTAAAAAAAAAATAAAAACAAAAAAAATCATTCTAAGGGGACTCAATACAGCTGTAAACCAATATGTGGAAGCTCTATCAGAGAATAAACCCTCCTGGTAGACTTGCTGTTTATCAGCCTCAGTCAGAATTTCAGTCAGAAATTTTCTTGAAAGGGCCAACAAATTTACAGAGCAAGTATTTAGTGATTCACAATTCAGATCCCTCAAATCAAATCAATGCAGCTGACATTTAACAAGATCAAATATTGTCCACGTCTGAAACAAAACGTGGATGGGCAGTGATTGTCCTTCACAAAACATCTTTACCAGCTTAATCGCCTGGGCATTCAGATTTTATTTTTCTTCCAACAACCTTTTTGGGTTTTTTGTGTTTTTTTTTTTTTTAATCTAATACGCTGATGAGAAAACAGGAATAAGAAATTTCTCAGTTAAAAAAGTTCTGTTCACTCCTCAAAACTATTTTAAATTTTTTTCATGTTTTCTAGTGGACAGATATTTTCCCTAATGCTATTTCACTAATCACTGCCCAGTTCTCTTTCTCAATATCCTTTCAACTGACCTTGCTGAGATTTGAGCTTGCAGAGAGACTGGGACAGGATCAGACTGACAGAGAAAATCTTGGACCAGGTTCTACCACCAGTTATAGCATTATAAATCAAGATTAATACCACAAAACTTGGTGCAATGAGTCTAGAATTAAATCCCTCCAGCAGGAACTTGCTTCACACAGAGAAATCCTCCCACAGGGATAAATATTGATGTTGGGTGCAGAGCAAGGCTATTTCAAACCACTGGCCAAAGTGAAAGAAATTTAGAGGCTTTTTAGAAACATTTTAAAAGGCCGTGTCTGGCATGAAAAATTCCTATTGCTCGTGTTTATGTACAATCCGACGCAGCGACACAGAACGAGAGAACGAAAGAGGTTGTCGAATATCTGAGCGCAGTGCAGGCAGGAGTACAGGGGAGCAGGCAGGGATGAAGGCAGGGATGCAGGGAGGGATGCAGGCTGGGTCACCTCTGCCAGCAGCTTTGCCTCCAGCACTTTATTCCCTGACACCCAGGACTGACCGGGATCCTGCCTGCGAGCAGCTCTTCCAGGCTGTCACACAAGCCTTAAATACTACATCAAAGTTACTGTTAGATTTCGATGAGGAGACATTTCAGTGTGTCCCAATCATGCCTTAATCTTTTAGTGCTAGTTCTTCTCTCTTAAGGATCCTGCTGGTTTTTTCCCTCTCCCCAAGAGCTCTAACTGAGCCAAAGCAAGCATTGCTAAGCCATCAAAACAAGCCTGAGCAAAATAATGCCTCTTTTTTTCCTGGTGACTACCACGAGGAGGCACTGCAGCCTGCTTTATGGAAGGATTTTTTTTTTTAATTATTAAAAAAAAAAAAAAAGAAAAGAAAAGAAAAAAAAGAGGCAGGAAAGAAAGAGAAGAGGGAGGAAAAAAAAAAAAAGAACCAACCACCCTGGTGAAGTGTCTATTCGACACCAGCACGGCTCTGGTGTCATTCCCTATTTAATGGCTGTCAGTGAGGGGGAAAGACAACGTGGTGGGTAATTAAAACCAAATTGCAGGCAGGAGATGACTGCAGAAGGATGATATTGTCATTAATACTGATTTAACATGCACCTGGGTAAGGTGAGAGAGTGCAGCTAGGGAAATCGCAAAGGCACCGGGGTTGCCTAATTTAAAGATGTAGGGTTTCTAGCCGAAGCATGTTTAAAACCCGAATAAAACCATCATATTATGACAGCAAATATAAAACTGACACAAATGTGCTACACATGTCTGTTAAAAAGCAAAAAACTCTTCAGCTCTGTGTTCACAGCAAAGCAATCGCTGCGTCCTCTCTGAAGTTCAAAAGTATTTTTTTTTAAAGGTTTTTTGTTGGGTTCTCTCATATCTTGGTTTCTAATGTGTTCAGTGCTTCCTCTGCTTTTACAAAGCTGACTGACAAGAAGGGACCTTTGTTAGATGGATAGGGGGGAAAAAAAAACACTGAAAAATCCAGTCTGTCTCACAGAAAAAAATTCTGCTCCATTAATATTTCAGTGAGTAAAGATCCCCCACCTCGAATTTAGTGCAGGGCTGTAGTGCAATTCATTTGTGAAGAAAGGAAACTGTGGACTAGCTACTGAGAGAGGAGATAAAACAAGGAAAGTTTGTTAATGATAACACGTTGCAGACTACAGAGTTTTGTGTAGTTCAAGCCCTGCCTGGGTTCATTCCCAAGGCTGAATCCCAGATCCGGTAGGGCTGGGAAAAGCTTGTTGTCTGATCAGCATACTGTTAAATGCAATGTAAATCAGCAGCTCTTAATTATAAATCCAGCTACGGGACTTTTTCTTAATGAAACGACAGAGTTCAATGCTCTGAAAATATTTTTAGGACACCTAAAGGTGAAAAAGTAAATTTTACAATACCTGTACTCCTCCTCTACCTTTTCCTTTCTTTTTTTTTTTTTTTTTTTGAGAATTCAGTCTCTGGACATCACATCAAGTTCACATAACTGAAGGGGGGGTTGCAGCCTTCACAGGCAACATATTGCTATACAGGAAAATGTTCCAACTACAGCTGAAATCAGGGTACTAACTGACACATCTCCTTTTGGTTTAATTGTAAATGAAATGCGTGTGTTATGGAAATTACCATCTTTTTTGCCTTACTCTTAAAAACTGAGTCATTACAGAAGTCATGAAGATATACACACGTTCCACAGAGAAAGCATATTCAAAGGCTAGACTTCAAAAGTAAAAAAAAAAAATAAAGGCAAAATAAAAATAAAGGCAAAGATAAAAGAGCTCAGGTAGAGAAAAAAAAGGTGACAGGTCCTGACCCAAAGCCTGTTGAAATCCATAGTGAAGTTCTGGAAATTCGGCAGGCTTGATCAAACTCATCACAAACATTATTATGACAGGATTTCAAGTTCTCTCTGTTTCATTTTCCCTCTTGCAAGAATCTGAAAGGTACAATTAGACTTTTAATTAAATTGCAGAAACGTTTGTCACCTGCTTCTGATGATTTGTACAATCTTTTACAATTCAAAATCACCTGTGAATTAAATACTCCTCTTCTTCTCCCCACACTCAAACCTGCAAACAGGGACTATTAAGCTGTCCCTCTCCTTGGGGGTGGCTGGTTTTGGGGACAGAAGCGAGCTTGCCACGTTTGCTGGCGGGAGAGAGTTCAGAAAACGCTCATTTTCAGAGGGTGCTGCAAAAGGAGTTAAGCTCCGGGTCAGATCATACTCAGACACCTTGAAAGGTAGGTGTCAAGTATGTTGAATTCACAAAACCACATAAAAGCAGGGTGAGGAATGACAGATGTAAAGCTAAAGGACCAAGATGCCTGCCCGTGGCGCGGGCTCGGTGCCTGGCTGTGCCACGACACGGCACCAGCCCCGGTGTCACCGGTCCCCTGCTCCTTCCTGCGAAACAGCGATGACAATTCACCATCTTACTGGGGGGCAGCAAAGATAAAGCCATCGCTCTCTGGAAAGCACTCAGATTTCGTGACAAGGGAGGCAGTGGAAGGACCCAGGCAGGCAGGTGCTGTTTCTCCCCGGGCTGGACGCAGAACAGACAAGCTGCTAGAAAAGACTGGCAGGAAAACACAAGATCTGCCGAAGTCAGTGTGAGTTTCACTGACTTGTACTGAATAGACTTGGAAAGCAGCTTCGGTATCAACAGTTTCTAAATTAAAACCTGCTTAGGTGATCGTCAGATCGTGCACTTGCTTGCCTGTTTCACTCAAATATCTTTTTTTCCCATATTCTAAAAACTGGAACTCCAGTGACACTCACAAACAACATATGTTGGTCGGATGAGCATAACATCAGCTTTTTTTTTTTTTTCTTGTGTGTCTGTGTATGAATATTTTATGGCTCAGTATTTTCCAGATCCAAGATCAGAATTCAGCTATCAATTTTCTGGACCCTGACACTCCATTTTCCTAATTGATAGTAATTTAAAAATCAAGTGACTTATTTGCAGTCTACTTTCTTAAGAAAAAAAGGAAGCAGACATCTTTATAATAGCTGCCTAGAGAAATGTCATGACAAATTACAGCATAGATCAGAAATACTACTTAGCAAAGAGCTTAATACAAGCAGCTTAATACATAAATATGAAAAACTAGAAGCAGGATAAAAAAAAATAGAATCCTAATCTCTTTTGCTCAACTTTGAAATCTCTAAGGCCCATATCCTAAAAAACCTCAGTGCTTTATTTTACTATCACAAGGAGCCCTCCTTAAGTTAGTAACTCTAAGACAGTACGTGCATAAATATTCTCTGTGATAAGACCTAAAGTACATTTTGTCGTTGGTAATATTGGTTGCATTTTCCCCTTCCTGTTCCTTCTTTTCTATCACTTATAAAATACATATTCTGTTATGATTTCAGCTATCTAAATAGAAGGATTCAGATAAACTACTTCCACTACTGCATCAAAGCATGATTTAAATGTTTGGATATCAATCAATTAAATTCTCCTTTTCACTTTAAAAAACTTGCCAGAGGAATAGCTTTCTTTCCATATTAGTTGTTTAGGAGTTATAGGGATTTTCTCCATATTCAGGTTCCTGTAAAAAGACCTGTCCAAGGACAGTTCATTTTGAAATTTTTATTTATACATAAAATAAATCACTTTGCGATTTGATTATTTAGTCATGATTTTGTTAAGAGCGCCTCAAGTACTTTCTTTTTGACATGAGGTGAAACCATAAGAGCCTCTAATGTTTTTTATGTTCAGTCCACTCTGAATTCAGAGAAAAAAAATCCAAATGTAACTGAGTCGCTTTCCAAATCTCTGTCATCTCTGCACTTACAAACAAAGGGGGTTATATTCAATAAGCTCTGTGCTAACAAGGCTTCAGGTACCAGCAAAAAGTTGTGTGTTCATCAAGTATCCCCACGAAAGGAAGTGATCAGTCTTCAAAGCAATTGATAATTCATGGACAGAAAACAACAATGCTCAACCCAATAAAAGCAGCTCTTCTGCAGTGAGTTGGAAATCTGACCCCGTTCCCAATAGCTGACTGCAATAAAGCACAGAAAATCATAAAGCAACTACCTGACACTTAATACTGGGCTATTATTAGAAAACTATTTTCCTGTGGAAAAGAGAAAAAAAAAATCATTTTCTTGTACTGCTACAAGAAAAAGGCAAATAACATCCCTTTCACCTTTTAAAAATACTAATGCCTCTATATTGAGTTTATTTGCAGTTGAAGTAAGAAATACACCGGACAAATCTTCCCTAGGTGCAAAGTGATATTGCTCTGTGGGCTTCAGTGTAGCTATTTTCATTTATTCTAGGTCTGGACCTGGCAGAGGAATTTTTTAATTTTTTTTTTTTCCTTTTCCCCAGAAAGGTAACAGCTGCCAGCAGCAAACCCAGAAACATCCAGTTTCTGTTATATTTTGCTTTCAGATGAAATGGAATGTCTTCAGGGAACCCAGAGGCATGCTAATGAGACAGGTTCAATGGAGATAGACATACTGAGCCAGCACCTTAGCCCCTGGTCTGGTTACCCTGTGCTGCTGAGCCACGGCACAGCGGCTGGAGAGTTGCCCTGAGGAGGGCATGGGAGGATTTCCTTTGCATAGGGATTCTTGCTTATGAACTTTCATTAACACAGGGTTAATTTCTAAGGACACTGAAGAGTCAAAATGTCTTGCAATTGTTCCAGGACTGCTACAAAGAGCCATTTTTGTAAAAAAAAAAATAAAAAAAAATTATTTGGATTCACGCAAATGTATTTTGTTTGCAAAGAGGAATATTGAATGTTAGACTTGTTTTAACTCAGCAAATACTGTAATATTAATGTATTCACTGAGTGGATTAGGAAATTTATCTTGTAATTTGTTGCTGCTACTAGTTGTCATTTTTGATTCCTGGAAAAATGAAATAAGATTTAACTTCAAAAAGTTCTTCTTTATTATCTAATTAAATAAAGGTGGCAGATTAATTGACTAATTGGTGCTCATGTATAGATGGAGACATATGGAAAGGATTTAAGATTAGACATATGGAAAGGATTTCTAAGATCTGTAAGACTGTGAGCAGCATTTTATCAGATGTTTTGTATACAACACGTGACCTGCACAAAATGCTGCATTCAGCATATACGCCAGATTCATAAATGGGTACATATGAAATTCAGCCTCATGGACACATTCACAATCAGCAAAGATGCAGACTAGTAATTCCATTTTGGACACAAACTCAGCGACAAGGAGGAATCCTGAATACATGCTAAAATGCCATAATAAATAGTGATTTCTAAATTATTTTTGGGGGACAGGTTCTACCATTCATACTCATACTGAGTTAATCACAAACTCATGAAAAATACCCATTCAAGAGGGGAGCAGCACAAAAGTGCCAGACTTTGAGTAAGACCTCAGTTGGCTGAGTTTAATGTACACACAGAAAAAGGATGGAAGATGCTGGGATGTAAGGCCACTCCATTCCAGTATTAACTCACAGGGAGATGGTCTAGACAACGGAACTCAACACCACAATGTACACACAGACCCAACAGACACAACCACGCTCGCAGCAAAGAAAGAAAAAGACCGAGTCAGACAAGCCTTGCAAGAGAAAAACAGTTTTGTTCTGTCAGGTTAATGGGTTGCAATATCCCTGCCACATCTGCAATGGTTTTAGAGGATTTATACCTGTAGTGAAGCAAACGATGACCACATTGCATTATCGTCTTTCAAATAAATACAATATATTCTTGAAATACTGCTTTGGTCAAGTGCCTGGGATTCTTGTTCAACTCCAGCAAAGATTTTGGCTTCAACTCAGAATTGTAAGGCCTATTTGGAAATTATAATAGAGAAACTTGCTACAAGAAGAAATGTGGATTCTTTCGCCCCCAAAAGAAAAAAAAAAAAAGTCTATGTCATCGCTACCCTGAAAATGACATTTGAACTTGGGATTTGACTAAATACAGTGATGAAATCTTGAAGCTCTTTAAGCATTTATCACCTAGAGAACTGTTCAAAGAGGCCAAATCAGGAAAAATGGCACTCAGTGGAAAGCTACCAAATAGAAAAAGGAATATTTTTTCTTAAATATAGGTAGAAAGCAGCTGTCACCCAACAGCTAAATGGAGGTACCAGTGTGGGAAGAGGTGGGCTCTCTGACTGCACTAAGAAGCCTTATTTACATTTTTCAAAATTCCTGACACGAAATAGGAATTCCCTCCATTCATGATCTCAGACCAGTTATAGCTTAATTCTGGAATTAGCAGCATTTCTTATAGCCCCATCCCAGTAACCCTAAGAAGTTTAGTATGCCATGATATCAAAACAATTAATTTTTCAGCTCCTAGTGCAAATGGCCCACAAATAAGGAATTATTTGAAGATAATGATTCAGTTTATCCTCTGGAAAGTGGGTACCCTATTATTCTGACTGTACCTTTCCCTGCTTACTTAACCCAACTGGAATATTAACTCTTAGTCAAAACATGTCCACGCACTCACAGTGCCCACAAATAATGATTAAGGACTTTGAAGATACTGATTCTTTCCCTCGATTTACTTTTCTGGAAACAGCAAAATACCACAGTTTGTCAAAGTTAAAAGCCTTAACTCTTCTTAATCCTAACCATAACCTTAACCCAGCCCCAGACCCTGACTCAAAGAGGCCTGGGAACCCAGCGCTGCCCGCAAATCAAAAAGAATAATTCCTTCAAGGCTCGTGATGCTTTGCTCTTGTTTTATCTCCAGGAATTTGTGAAGTCTCACACTCATCTTGGCTGCTGTCTCCCTGTTTTTTCTAACTCACAGCCTCACCCCAGCTTAAAGCAGACAAGGACATCAGGTTTCCCCCGCAGAAACTGGAACATATCACAGCCTGTCACACTGGACACTTCTCCTGACCCTAACCCTAACTCTAACCTAACTAAGCTTGGGAACTGAAGACAGACTCCCAGATTAGTCATGCTTTTTGTTCACCTGTCTGAAAGTTGCAAAAGACCCCTGCCCCTCCTGCACTACAGACCCCACTTTTCCAAACCTGAATCTTATTCCTAACCTTAGGTGGGCATGGGAAACATCTGCCAGCCTCCAGCACAGAATGGGAAAGCAGAAAGCAGACAAAACATGGAGTTTCAAGCCAGCATGCCCAAAGCAGTGCTGATTATGGCAAACATTTTATTAAAAGCATCTCAAGTGGTATATTAAATAATTTAGTACTTCTTACTTTAGGAAATCTAAGAAAACACGTATAAACCAGTCTCATAAAAAACCAATTTTATGTAGCAAACAGTTTGTGCCAAATTCCTTATGGTTAGTGGGAGTATAAAACATCTCAATACGCTATGAGGGACTGCAACAGGCAAAATACATTAAAAAATACACTAATAATACTGATAATAATTTCTGCTTAATACTTATGTAAGAACTAAATGGGGAATATATATTGGCAAATCTTCTTATTTTTGGAAGTTTGTAACCCAGCCTTCATGTTCATTTTTACGATAACCCCAAATTTCCTACTCAATCCTACACTTAAAACAAGAGAGAAGTAAAAGATTGAATCAAGACTCGGTGAGTTCAGAGAAACACTGTAAACATTAAAATAAGAATTAATAATGCCTCAGAAGATCTTAAAACCTGCTGACAGACCCATGTTTCCCACATTCAGATATGTCTCTGTGTGTTGTTTCCAAATGTGAGCTTTTACTAAGCGTGTCAGGTACCAACTCATATTTTTCCTATTTTCCATCACATGCATCAGCCGGTTCTTTTCTCTAACAAAGGAACCACAAATTGTCACGGAGGTGACTCACCAGAAATACGTCTCAAAGATGAGTTCAACGTAAAAAAAAAAAAAAAAAAAAAAAAAGAAAAAAAAAAGAAAACATTTGAAAAGCATAACTATCCCTCTTTTACTTGTGGTTTCTGATTTTGCAGATCTCTGTGTTTTCCTGCAATCCCACCCAGGTTGCCCATTCCCAATTTACAGGGCCCGCACGCCTTTCCATGCACCAGCTGCAGCAACTGAAAGTAATTATCACTCCAGACACAATAAGGTGTTAAAGGTAGTGGCGAGCATTTTGTGCAAAAAGAAAAAAAAATTAGGAAGAAGGGAACCTGATGAAAGGAGATTAGTGTCTGTTAGTCTTTTGGAGAGGAACGGGGGAAAGCAAAGAGGGGGAGTGAAATAATAAATAACCCCAATCCTTAGGGAATACTTGCATATGTAGCAGACAATGAAATAAAAGTTTTCTTTGAAGAGTGAGTTCCTTTTTGGATGAAGTAAGCGGCACCAAAATGAAATCACAGAGTTATGTTACAGTTGATGTATAACTGATCAAAAGAGCGACAGGATGGAGTTATGAGAGACTGAGAAAAACGGAATTAAAACAAAACATACTTCGAAAAATAACCTACAGAACTCAGGGAACGGGAATAGCCACTGCCAGAGAGCTCACAGAGGCTGTACCTTAGGAGCAGCCTAACAGCCCGTTCAATACCTGTCCTGAACTTCTTTTGGGAGGTGGGAGGGAAAGAGAAGAGAAGGCACGCACGGGAGGGAAGATCTTACTGGAAAAGTTGTCAGAGGCAAGGCGAGGAGGGCAGGGAAGAATACGAGCTCGCTCCCAGAAACAGCAGAGAGGTCGGATCCGTTCTGGCTCTCTGTTTCTTTCCAGGGGATCTAATTTGCAGTGAAGCCCCTGGGAGTCCTGTCACCGGCACTAGTAGGAATGAGATCACAGCCTGAGTATTTGTTCTACATTTTCCAAGAAAGTAGATTTTAGCACAGCAAAGGACTCACATAAGGATCTCTGTGAATAACTAAGGTATGCTGAGAAATGCTACTGTAGGGAAGGGATTTTTTTAGCTCTGTTATATTTCTGCAAGGGGTACAGGTTTATTTATTTATATAGGTAATAGCTGCTCATTCTGATCCTACTTTCACCAGTGTTTTCTCTGAATTAATTCCACTGATGATTTAATGCCTGCTGAATTGCTAGTGGGGGTATTCCCCAGCCTTTCCAGTTAGCTCTGCTACGGGGTCGGCTCTGCTACAGGGCAATGTCCAGCAGCTATAGGTGAAATTGGTGATTACCCCTTCAGATGGCACAACAGCACCTGGAATACAGGTTGTAATCAAGAATATTCAGTCTTTACAGTGTGTAAATCCACACTCTAGCTGTCTACCCGCTAATTCTGCAAGAAGTTCTAGATGCTGATCAGTCTCCTCCTTATTAAGTGAAGCACGAGTAGAATCAGACACAGAGCAATGTGAAGTATTTCCAAAGAAATTGCACCCAACTCGCCTGCTTTGTTAGAAGTTTCCAATTCAACAGAACTCAAAGCTAAAAAATAAAAAATAAAAAAATTACAGTCCATGGAGCATTCAAAGCAAGGACTGGCTTGTACGGCTGTAAACTAAAGTACGTGTTTTCATACGGATTTTCTGCATTTGAATAGCTCTGATTTCAAGCTACACAAACCTTTCCACTAGTCTTTTGTACTGGAGATTTTTGAATGCTATAAAATCCCTAGCTTTGGAAATGTGACCAGTTACAAATTTAAGCGAAGAGTTGTGATTTGGTTTGGGTTTTGTTCACAAATCTCTGCAAACCAAATGACACCCTTATTGGCAGAGCTAAATAACATTCCCAGTGCCCCTTGCAAAACATCTTCCAGTCTCGTGGAGCCAGAAATTAGCTCAGATGTTCCAGAGTAAAAAGAAACACCCAAGGCCAACTGGAAAGCATCATCACATACACTGTAGCAGGCCTGCAGCATTGACTCTGATGTACTGTCCTTGATACATCTTGTCTCTGGGTGGTAGAAGAAAGGCAGTATCAAGAGGTGACTGAGGGAAGAAGAGGTAACATATGTGTGTGTGTGTATATATATATGTGAATATATATGTGTGTGTATATATATATATATATATATATGAAAATCTAGTGCTTCCTGAATCAACTTTCTCCAGCTATCTGCCCTATTTCTAGTTAGTTCCTTGATCAACAGTAAGATGATACATTGCCTTAGAAAGCATTCAGCTGCAACTGAAGCGAGAGTGGATGATGCTTCCTAGACTTCTTTGGGGAGTATAGGAATTGACACTGATTACACTGTTTCTTTAGAAGTCTCTCCACTTGCTTTGTAATCTCTGTACCAAATGTCAGAAATTAATCATTATGTATTGGGACAACAGGATGTGGCACTTGGGGACGTGGTTTAGTGGCGAACATGGTGGTGCTGGGTTAATGGTTGGAACTGATGATCTCAGAGGTATTTTCCAACCTTAACAATTCCATGGTTCTAAAGACAAGCTGACTGTTGTTTGTGCCGCTACACAGCATTATCAGTTCAGTTCATTTACATATCACTGGTGCTAAACGTTTATGGGATAAATGAGTCAGATATGCCATATTCAATGGCTATATGTGGTTTCAGCTTCTGAAGCTAGAAAACCATTTAAGCAGAATTTTTAAAAGGAAAAACATTATCAGGACATGAGGCAATCTGCAGAAGGAAATTTAAGTAAAAATAAAATTGTTTAGAGCTTTTTTTCATTGTGAGAAGGAACTACTCTTTATGGGTAAAGTAAATAAAAACACTGGATGTTATAAAAAGTCTAGTGAGAACATTTCTAGAGGAGGTAGAGGCTACTGATTTTGTTTAAGGGCCTACCCCTTCAAATGTTTGTAGTTGTAGGTAACTGATGTTCAAGTGATCAAAGCTACCTTTATATGCACACATTGATACAACTGGCCTTAAAGTCACCTCAGGTAAGTGTGTGAACATTAAGTGACAAAATTGTGGATATTAAAGAAGCAGCTGTTGTGGACTCAAAACTGTGTAGAAGCACTTGAAAGCCATAGAAGTGTAACACAGCATAAGCATTAAACAATACCACGTTGTTAACACAAGCCATTACACTGATGCCCTGCAATGCTTCCTTTGCCACTTCTCTCATATTATGAGAATGTTTTTCTAGACCTTCTTCATTCCCTGAAGCAAAAACTGCTTTATGGAAAGAATAAGACCCTAAGCACTATATGGTGTTTTTTGTTCATCCACAGGCATGAAAGGCATCAACACCATTCAGTTCCTCCTGACTGAGACGGGGTGTTTAACAGCAGAGTACACTCAGAAAATCTGCAGAGCAATTCCTTCCCCAGCCCTTTTGCTAAATATTTAAAGTGGGGAAAAGATTTTCAGAATTATACAGGGAGGAGTCCAAACTTACACTGATCAACAGCCAGCAATTCCGATATTAAATTGTTTGTGATCCATCACTTCAGCTTTTTCTGAAATTGCCTCATGGGGAAACACTACAAAATAAAACTTCAATACTCCCATAAGCTCCAAATAAAGCTTTTCTCTTTGATTGCCTCTATCTCATCTGTCTGCTTAGATTTGTGTGTCTAGTTAAGTGAATACAGAAGACCATACACTTGAAATGAAAACTACACAGAGTACACTCTTGACTTGTTACCATAATTTACCTTCTAAGTGGAACCTCTTATGAGCCTACTCAATTATATTTAAAATGACTGCACCTTTATTTCAACACAGTGTACATGTTGAACCTGCGGTCGAAAATCCTGAGCTGATGTAAAATTGCAGAGCCTCATCAAAATTCATAGGGGATTCCTGATTTACACCAGCACACACAGGGCCCCCAGAACCCATCAAACTGTAACACTTCTCCCATGGGGAACAATATTAGTGTTAAGCAATAAAATGAAGTTGGTTTTATATCTAATGTTGATTTCTTTTCTGATATGATACTTTAGTTTATGCTTTTTCATGCAACAATACCTTGAATACATGGCAGGTTTACACTGAAAAACACAGTTTAAAAATACTTGTTAAATGCTGAAGGTTTGACAGTTCTTTTAAATAATACTGAAAAAAAATGCACAAGAACGTTTTGGTAGTGGAACGAAAAATGCTGCAGTTTACAGCTCTGTATGTCACCGAGAAATTAGTATAGATTTTTTTTTTTCCTAGGACCACTGTCAGGGCTGGCAGGCCTAAAATTAGACATACCAGGTATGCACTTCGCACTGTCCCTCAGGTCTGCCTGTCAGTTCCCCGGGAACAAGATTCCTGTATATTTCAATACCCTTCCTGCTCCGCGGATCCCCAAGAACAAAGCCGACGGGCAGAGGCAGCACTTCATGACACGCATCTCTGCAAGCAGGAAACAACCCATCACCTTGGGGGTTGCTGCTGAGGGGTCACCTATTTAAAAAGCAGTATTTGGAAATAAAGAAACATTCATGTGTAATCTGGAATAGTGGGAACTGGAAGATGGGCGACTGAGCTATTTTAAAATATTCAGACCTATTTCAAAGTGATAATCAGATATGAGCTGAAAAATAAATCAATGAGTTCTCCAGTGATAAACTATCAATATTAACTAAAGGTCAAGAACAGTCTGATTTTGTTTGTCTTAGGCACTGCTTTTCACAGTTGACATTAATTCATGTTAAACCTGCACCACTTGCCATTACTTTTTTTTTTTTTTTTCATTTTTGGAACAAAACCTGACTGTAGGGTCTCATTTGCTACATCATTTACCTTTTTCCAATTACACAAATGACTGAAGTTGACAGTGGCATGTTTTTGAGTATAAATATGATAATTTACTACTGGGAAAGAGATAGCATGATCCTCTTTATTCTGCCACACTCTGCTTGCAATGCTGTGCAGAATCTTAATTGAAAGATTTTTAAATAGTAGCTAAAATATTGTTTAGGTTTTGTTGTTTTCTTTTTTCTTTTTTCTTTTTTTTTTAAATAACAGCTCTTGAAGTATTTTCTTTTCTTCTGCTATGTGTCCTTTTGCTCCTGCTTTTCATCCATTCTGGTATAACCGACTCTGTCTGGATCATGAGTTATCATTGGCTGCCAGTGGAATGCTACAATGCAATTTGTCTTATTGAAACATGGGCTAGCCCCACATGGCTGCAAAGAATCATTCACTTTCTAATAAATCAAACATTTGGTAAAATTCCTTCTTCTCTGACATGAAACAGTAGGATAGACAATGCTGCCTCCAAACTGATGGTGATAAAAATGCCTTTTTTGTTCAGCGCTACTGAATTATTTTCTGATTAGTGAATTGCAACTACCAAATCCAAGCTCGCTTCCTTGGCTGGTATTTTTTCCCTTTCAAATTCAATCACTGTACTGTTTGTCTACTGTAAATAGAATGTTTCTACACTTTACCTAATTATCAACATTGTTTTTCCACTTAACAGAAAGAAAATCCTCGCCCCTTCGTAATCACTGCGAATTTTGCCATGAAAACATGGAATTCTAAAGCTATGCTACTACATCTCTGACAATCTTTCAAAAATATCTCTCTGATAGAAGTCTCAAAATTATGTAATATGAAAGGCTCAAAGAAGAAATAATTTTTTTTTTTGGTAGAATCAGTAAAACTTCAGAGGTTACCATAAGTGTCACTTTTCTGCAGCTGTAGTTTCTCTGCCAAATCTTTGGAAGACCAGTTATCTGGAGAGGACATCTGGGATTTCCAACAGTAATTACAATATATTTTGAACTGCGGAAGTGACATTATGGGTATCATCTACTCAGGAAGAAGCATAAGCTGGGATGAATCCTGAGAGTCCATCAAAGAGCAAACCCCACCCGCTGCATTTGAGCAGTTTAAAGTTAAGTGTTACGCTCGTGCAGCGAGTTCCTCACATAAGATCTTTCAGGATGGCTTTATTACTTCTAACATTTTGAAAGGTATGCTGGTGTAAGAGTCTCTTAATGCTGCTAATTCCATCTGCTAAGATATCAAACATCTCATGTCAGGAAAGTCTTTCCTATAACTTTCAGACATGTCCACCAAGCCAAAGCTGCCTTTTATCTTATGATTTAGGAAGGGGAGGGAATTGTGGCTCCCTTCTATCAGTTTATGATCCCAAGATTTAGAATCTGCACGGAATCTGTACCATATGTTTGGCCACAATCTGTGCAAACATTGCTAGGAACACAGTCCTGTAATGCGGCCCAAACAACCCCGCGATGCTGAAAGGTGACAGGAGGGTGAATTTCCATCAAAGGCTGGGTATGGCTATAAAACAGCAGTGACAACCTGCAGGAAGCACTGGGGCCCTTCCATAGTAATGCAAAAACAAACTTCATGGAGTTTATGGAGTCACAGCTCAGCTTCAGACATCCCTAGGACACGACGGAAAGCAGGACCCTTCCTGAATCCTACATCTTGCTGTTTCCCCAGCCACAGAGCAGTGTCAGCTGGTCATATCTGGATCCAACAAATGAAGGGAGACAGGGCTCCTTCATCACATCATAGAGGTTACCTGAGATCCTTCTATCTGGTTTGAAGACAGTCTCAACTTGTGCCCTGGTTAAAGCTCGTGTTTGAACAAGAGACATAGTAAAACCAGTTTAGCCGCAGACCAGCTAGGAGAGGTGCTGGCTGAGAGCTCCTGCCTTGACCACCAACTTATTAACAGAGTGCCCGTTTCCTTTGGCCCATTCCAAGGGTATAATCTGTCATTTCCACAGCTCTACTGGAGGAGTCAAGAAAATGGGACATAGTGCAAAAACTACCTTTGTAGCCACCTAGAAACGAACTTCTCTTGAGAATGAATTTTTATGGAAGACTTACAAGAGCATGTAGGGCTGACTTGCACGCTGAGATCAGGCAACAGGGAATTCTGCTGAAAACTCTCTTCCAAATCCAGTTTGTCACCATGAGATCATAAAACTTCTTAATTGGCCAGAATCAGACTCAAAATTCAAGAACATCACCTATCATAAAACCCTCTCCAGACTGCAAATATGCAATCAAATATTTAACACAATACTGTCTAACACCTGGGAATTCACACAGTGAAAACCAAAACCCAAGGCAGCAAAGGATTTAGCAGCATGAACTGCTTTTGCATGGCATTAACAATGATCAAGGTAAATTTAGGCTTAGTCTCTACAGTACACAGCCTTTACATTTTTTTTATCCTCCAATTGCAATAATTGAGTTAGGAATAGGATATAATCTGAATGAGTTTGCTTTGATTTGTTTATGTTTAAATCATATATCAGTCTGGTTCTAATTCAAGCTCTTTACTGGCACCTATGTAGGAAAACTCCATTTATTTCCAGTCACCCTTTTGATGTAAACAAAATCTTTGTCCTGCAGCTATATCTTAACTAGGTTAGGAGGCACAACAGCTATGTAATGGTATCATGTGCACTTCTGTCACTGCATATATTATTTTTGTCCACTTGTAAGTAAATTAGCACCACTAGCAGTTTACCTATAGTGGCTTAATCATAGACAAATTCTTGAGTCCCTATCCCAGTAGTGTTACTTACAGTCAGCCTGATCCCAAGGCACTAAGGAACCTTGCTGACCCCCTTGCCTCATCTGTAAAGTGGGGATAACAATATGGGGTGGAGGAAGGATGCATTGGTAATATTTGTAAAGTGCTTTGAAGATGCTGAGAGTGCCAAGTGTTATCATGGTTTCTAAGCTCTGAAATGTTTGATATGATTATGTGCACACATAATTTTTAATGGTAATTCAGAGTGCAAATTAGAGATGATATTTACATTTCTTCCAGGCAAGCTTAATTTCCAGTTATCAAGGAAAATATCTATTGCACAAATAGGGTATCAGCTATTCAAAAGTTCCCTCAGGGCCTACCAGTTCTATAGCATGCCATTTTTTTTAAGCTGTCCATGAGATGACAGACTGTAGCAGTTCCCTTGGAGGTATTATGGATTACTGATGAAACAATAACCAGAAGTAATATTTTCCCATCAAAACTGGAGACTAAGGGTTTTGTTGTTGTTATTTTTCTCCTAACAACACATGCTTTCAAAAAGGCTTTGCCTTCATTTATATGTAATTCGCAATCCTATATACAGAACCCTTGAAAATATAATTAAATTCATAATGGACTTTTTTTTAAGCAAAAGTCTGTAATTTGCTTCTGTTGAAAGCAGAGAACTGTCAGTTATGGCACTTGGAAAATTTAGCATTTCTGTTTGCTAAAGAAAACCATCTGAGGCTGAATGTGTTTAGTACAGAACTTCTACTGCAGCTTCTACACTGCAGCATTGGGCTCTTGGAGAGACAACTAACCAGACAATGTATTTAAAAGACAATGAAAAGAAATTAAAAGACAAAAAGATAAAAGATTGAGCAATAGAATCCTGTTTAGGCTGCTTATCAGTGAGGTGAGAGAACAGCACTTGTCAAAAAGCCCCATATAACAGCAAGTTATCAGTACACAAACACACGAGGACATAGCAGTGCTTAACTCCTTCTGAAACCAGGAAGAGTTGGTCACCTAAATGTTTCTGAAGCTCTGAAGGGTAATGTCCATGTCTTAGTTTCCCACCAGAAAAACACATACAGTACATATATAATTACATATAATATATAAAATAAAACACAGATGCTCCTTGCAACTCAAAGGGGACTTGTAAGAAAAAATCCATTAATTGTCAGTATTGCAGTGACAACAAGAACCATAGAAATACTTCAGATGACACCAGTCTCTGAATTTCCTTCCATACCCTCATTTACCCATTTACCTGCAAAACTGTGTAATGTAATGGAATCACAGAATGCCAAAATCCCTGAGGCTGGGGAAAGGCACCTCTGGTGCCAGTCCAACTCAAGCAGAGCAGGTTGCTCAAGGTTGTGTCTAGCTGAGTTTTGATCCTCTCCAAAGCTAGAGGCTCCACAGCTTCTTTGGGCATCATGTTGAGCATTTGCCCAGCCTCACAGGAAAGATTTTGCTATTGTTAAATAGAATTTCCTTTAACAGCTTTTAGATATATCAGCTATAAGCCAAAAGGCCAGACATCACCTTGATAGTAAGCCACTATACCAAATAAACAGCAAAACAATAATCTGAAACAATGTATTTCATTCTGTGTGTATCTTAAACTGCAGATCCTCAACTCTGCAAACCCCCAGTACAGCATGTATTAGTGTGTGGTCACACCTTCAGGGTATAATTCCTTTTCATACCTTGCCAGACTGGAGCCAATAAGGGGGACGACACACTTTCATCAGAATACTTTTTGAAGGACGAGGGAATTCTGGAAATGCATTACAATTACTATTTCATGTCTCAGTTAAAATCCTGACAGCTGGTTTAATTCATGTCTAGATTCTCTGAAACTTTCCCGTATTTTCTCCACATACAGCTTACCTCAAATGCCTGGACTTCCTTCAAAAAAGTTGCAGAATATACACATTTCAAAATGAGAAAGCAGAGATACAACGCAGTGAGACCGTCAAACCCAGGAATCTCAACTAAAACATGTTCAAAATAAATAACTTGTCAGGATGTGTACACTACATCTGCATCAGTGGGATTTATTGAAGATTAGTTTAACACTGTTCTGTCTGAAGGAATGAGGGTGGTTGAAGATCCCAGTTTATTGTGTGCCCCCAGCTCTGTATAGGCAAGGGTCCTCTCTTTCCTTTAGGTTGCACCAGGTGATGATGCTGTGCAGGATTTCAGGAATTTTGTTCGAAGACTGATCCTGCTTGAGTTTAGTGTCCCTGTCCTCCACAGCCAGGAAAGCTTTTGGTTTTCATTTCTCCTATTTTTATTTGTTTCTCTGTGAGGTCCAGAAATCTTAGTCTCCTTTTTTCTCTGTAACCTTTGTCTCTCTCTGTCTCTGTTCTGACAGTGAAAAGGCTAAGCATTAAACAGATTCATCCAGTGCCACTAAAAGTGGGGGAGAAAGAAAAGAGTGGAAAAAAAGGTTGTCTATCAGACCATTAATGTTTAATTTCTTTAATGTCTAACATTTAGATGGATACCTGGAATAAAGGCCTTTCTATTCAAACAATGCACGAATCAAACAATGGATCCCAATTTGGGACCTTGGGAGTTCCTGGCCAATTGCTAAGAGTTTGTGCTCCCCTCACTCAAGGGAGGTCTGAAATGTCAAAATCTTCTGTCATTCCACTTGTCATATCACATCCCACAAAGGAACATGGAAGCCATCATCCACTCTGCTGTTTATTGTCATGAAACCCCATAAATACTCACTCTCCATAAACAGTAACAGCCCAATTAAAGCACTCTTTACCAAGCGTGATCATTTTCAGACAGAAAGTATTGATTTATCCACCTATGGGCACTGCATAGAAACATCTCTTAATGAGAATGATAGTGACCTCCGAACTCTGCTCTTTCACCCCGTAATATACTCTCTCAATTTTCTGTTAAGTGGTCTAGTGGCACATCAGCAGAGATGGAAAGACACTCTGATTCTTTAATGTCGACAGTGGAAGGCTCGCCAGGAATGCTCAAATCTTCATTGTAATGGGAGGTGAACAGAAAGGTCACTTATATGCAGGGCTTTCAGCTTGTTTGACAAGGCTTCTTTAATAAGTGGAACCTTGTTGGGGTACACTTGTCCGTCAACTGCCTTTGCCACTCAGCACCAACACAGCCAAACACAAACAGTCCCTGTCTCACCGCCTGGGTCTGGAGTCGCTTCACCTGCCCAGAAATCCTTTGCAAAATTTACAGGTTGGTTGGTTGGTTGGAGAGGAAGCAAAAGAGACCCTTGATTTTATTCTGCTCAGCAGCTTAAATTTGTGAGCTTACTGCGTGTGTAATTGACAGCAGACATGGTGCACTAAACCAGCGCATCCGTTACTTTGATTAATCCTCCTTTGGAGTGTGATATTGTTTGATATACAGTGCAGGGCTGACACAGGTTACTGTAATGCCACTTTACCAAACAGATTACAAAATTGTGCAGGGAGTATACAGCACTCGTGCAGATAAATACACACAAGAGGAAATTCTAACAGCTTTTAATTTCCATGCTTTTCAGTTTTATTGTTGTAAATGCAACTCTTTATAGGACTAATGACACAGGCTGGCTCGACTGAGTCAATTACACCAGTAGGCACTTGGATCAGATATTTCTCCTGCTTTCCATTTGCACTGTCTACGCTTCTGATATTTGACTAAATTACATTGCACCGTGGTGCATTGGCACTTGCCATATGTTATATCTCAAAGCATTTTAAAGGACAATAACAAAAAATAATAATATACAACACGTAGTTCAAAGTCGGGACGCAGGCAAGTGTGTCAATCATTATGAGCTACATTCAGCAAATAGCCCGGAGTGTTGCGTTACTGTGTCCTCTAATCTGTGCTGGTGTTAAATGAGTAGGAAAGCTGGTAAGGATGCCAGGGACACTGACTGCTCTCAACTGTGTGGGAATACTTGTGCGCGTCTGTGAGCGCGCATGTTTGTTTGTTTTGGGGCAAGAGGGATATTTGGTGAATTTTAGTACTCATGAAAGTTAGACACTAACAGCACCATCTGTCCTACCACACAGAGTGCCGCAAACTTCCTCCACACAGATCTGCCAGTGCACTTCAGCTCTGACCTCCAACACCCCTTCAATTCCAGTAATGAGTCTACAGCATCTCTTGAGAAGAAACTGTCAATTGTTCTGATTTCTGCTAAATTGTGTTATGCTTAGCAGTGTGGGCAACTGCCCACTAGTGACTAGCCTGAGGCCACTAAACTCCAATCCGAACCTTGCCTTCTGGAGGTGAAGAGATTGCTTAATATACCCAGGCGCCATTTTACAAGCCCCAACTCCTTTCTACTTCACTCGCTCACCAAAATTACTCAGAACAAATCTGTACTGAAGGTCAATTCAGAACAAGGGATGATGAGGTTTTGTGTCACTTCCTTTCAGGCCTTTCTCCGGCCCTGGAAATTTCTGGTTTCAAACACTGGTGCAGTCTGCCTAAGGAAGAATCTTTCTGACAACTCAGTTTGCCAATTATATATCCCTTGGGACTGAGTTCCACGATAGAGTGGCAAGCCCTCCCATGTTTGTTCTGGGCAAACTCTATAATATTGACAAAAGTAGATTTGTATATCACTGCATCTTCCTTTAATTTGACTCAAAATCCACTCCAAGCACTTCGACTGTGGCAATCACTGCATTTGTTATCCACACAAGTACGTGACAGTATGTATAATAATCATTAAGGAATAAATAAAGCCATTCCTAAATGTATGAATGTTCTACCTAAACCTTCTTTTCCTATGTTTCATGTACAATTTGGATCTGGGTCTTTTTTTGACCTTATTTTTTAAATTGGTATTTGGATGGTACAGTAGTGTTGCTGTGAGTTTTTGCATTTGATCGTAACAGAGGGAAACTGTGTTACAGTAACAAACTAAGAATTTGCCAGACTTGATTTGGTTCATAGTTGCTAGAGGTAGTGTGTGATCTCTTCAAATAGTCAGTTTGAGACATTTCAAAAGAAGATGCAAGAAATTACGATGGTTTGGGGTAATCTTACCACCTCAAAGATTTGATCTTGTTTTTTTACTCTGTCGGTGAAAATGTGAAGCTTTACATTCCCTTCCAAATGGGTTAGCCTAAAACGTTTTAATTATGGATAACATAATCTGTAAGGATGTTACAACTCTCTAAATCTTGCTCTCAGATCTGGGAACTGAGACCTGCAGCTCAGGGTGAACATTTGGCTACAGCAGTTTTGACCAAATTAAATGAATGAACGATATTAACAAGTAATCTAATTAAGTGCATATTACTGTGTTTGTGTATATTCCACAGTCCATGCCACCTACCATAAAAGTATTAGAGCTCATCAGTGCAAAGAATATTGCCTTCAACTCCAGTAAAAGGAATAATTTCCCTGCAGGGCAGTAACACTCCTCAACGTGGCGAATAGCCACAGGCTGTGGGGTTGTGACTTTATGGTAAATAGCTACCTCTTTCATCAACAGAGCAATGAATTGGAAGAGCCCCTGGTGAAATGTATGAGGGTAATTTGATTTCTTCAGGTATAAACATGCAACCCACTCATTTTCAGGCACTGCTAATTAGGCTGGGTTATCCAGATGCCTTGGGGTAATTATTTTGGCTGTACTTACTGATAGCTGGGAGGGTTGCGAATGTCAGCCGTGTTCTTTCCCACCTTTGGCCACAGTCCCAGTGATTCATACTGCAGTGATCCCAAGCAAGCATCCTTTCTAAGGTGCATAATTCTACTCCCTCAATAAACATGTCTAATCCCCAATTTCCATTAGGGTTACTTAGAGTTTTCTGACTGATGGTCAGACACACAGGCGAAGAAATGTCCCCATTTCTTTGAGCATCTTTAAGTGAAAAACTAAGAGATAATGCTTGTTTCCCTTTGCTTTACATGTTTTTAATGGCAACTATATTTCAGCAATTCAGTTCAGTGAAAAAATTGTAGTAAATGACACTCCTGTACTGCCAAAAAAAAAAAAAAAGAAAGAATAAAAACAAGTATATTCAAAAGAAATCATTATTCCCAGTGATAAAATGCAGCTATCCATGGAGTAGGACACCACAGAATTGTGTTCAACACAACCACTGAGTATAGCACCATCAAGCAGTTAGGCAAAGCCCCATGTTTTTGGATACCAAGACTGTGTGATCAAATACTGCAGGAAAGGCACCTCAGGACAATCTAGACAGAGTTGGAATATGATCAATAAGGACTTGATATTCCTGATATTCCCTTCCAGACCATAACAGAGTCCACAAGGGATCACCTCTACATCAGACAATCTGTCATTTCCTTTAAAATGACATTCCCTCTTCCTTTGGAGGGGGAAATCATGATCTTAAAGATCACCTAATTCCTTTGGAACTAGATCCTCAAGGTCCCTTCAGCCCAAACCATTCTATGATTCTATAATTCCTCCTGCCTCCAGTATTTTCCTTTTGCTATTCTTTCTGCAGAATCCCTTTGCTCCCACCCCTTCCTCTTTTTGTTTATAGCTTTTAATTTTGGAGAACTCTTTGTAAAAAAGGAGAGATTGGACACTAATATGGAGTGCTGACAAGAAGAGGAAAATAATGGGAGCTATTCTATATTGTCATGAAAGTGCAAAGTTCTTTCATTCCACCATATAATGGCAGATTTTCTAGGGATAACAGACAGATTGAAATGCCATGTTATATCACCAGAATGTAAGCCTGAAGATGCTCCTAAATAGTTCTTCCCCGACTTCCCAGTCAGTTCTTTAGGTTGTATCCATCATTCCACAGTAGCAACATCTGCAGTAAGCAGAACTCTGCTACAGATAGTTGATTTTTAAGAGATCTGTCTAAACTATATAATTAATATTGCATATTAAAACAAGAGGAAGAATGCAATTGTTTAGGATTGACCTCAAACAAGAAAATTCTATGAAACTTGGCCAAAATAAATTATTATTATATATATGTGTGTATATATATTCTTATCTATGTGTATATTTATGTATTTATATCAATTTATGTAATGCAGAGATACATGCATGATATATCATATATGTATGATATATCTATAATAAGATATATATGATAACATATTATCTATGTTATATAGATAATATATGTAATGCGATATATATTTATATTTTATATAGATAATATATGTAATGCGATATATATTTATATTTTATATACACATACATAAAATATAAATATATATCACATTACACATACATAGCCAAATCTTTGTTCGTGAAGCCTAGACATGATGACACATACATAAACACATAAATTATTTTTTTTGCCATTTGAAATTATTTTTGCAAACTTTCATCATGTGAAATATTTTCCTTTCTTTAATTTAGGGGAAAATGTAATTTTGGGGACACAGGGATGCTCGGACAAGATCTGCATATCGCCACAAGAAGACATGAGAAAACCCTGCTCTCCCAAGACAGACATTCACAAAGGCAGACAACAGAAAATGGGTGTGTAGGGTTCAATGGCTCCAGGTAGTTTCTGTATCTCACAGCTTTACTCCCTGAAACACGGACAGACCAGCAAGAGACTTGGAAAGCCACAAAGCCTCTTGTGCCAGCTAAAATCTGAGAAGTGGTGATGGCACAACTCCACAGCCCTGAACATCCCCACGGCCTACATCACCTGGCACTACAGGCTTGAGCTGGTTTAGGAATGGGAAACAAACCACCCTTCCCTTGAGCACACAGTAACCATTTTTTCGGCAGCACCGTGCCTTTTGAACAGTTTCCTGCTCTTCTGTTTGGGAATTGCACTCTTATCCCACAGTGGGAATATTTTGATGGTTTGGGCAACTCCTCCATCCCACTGCACACACAAGGATTTTTCTCTGTCTCCTTGGAAGTACACTAAAGAGCAGGACACTGACCTGGACCTCCAAACCCACACACACACGAGCAGCTCTCCTTCTCCAGAGTTCTGCTGTTGACACTGGTCTGATATAGTAATTTTTCTCCAATTGAACCATTTATGTGACAAAGGGCTCCTTGTGTTTGGAAAGGGTACTCATGGGAGCAACAGTTTGCCAGTCTCTAGTGCTGATTTCTCTGCTAATAACACAAGGGGGAGAAAATGTTGTTAATATTCAAACCTCCGAGATTTATTAGCTTTTTGGGCAATGCACATTTGTAAGTGTAAATGATGCAGAAAATTCATGTACATGATAATCAATTAAGAGCACTATTTTACACGAAAACTAAGATTCCACACACTGCGTAAATGACATGCTTTATTCTAAATTGACCTAATACATTTCCAGGAATGTGTCAATTAAAATTTTAGCCTTTTGGAAGAGGGGGAGAAAGACTATGAAGTCAAAACTATTAAATACTGGGAATAAAATCAGAATTTTGGTCTCCAGCTGGCACAGGAAGAGAGGTTAAAATTTTAAAGAAATAAAGAAGCCAACCAAAAATAAAATTTAAAAAAAAGGAAACAAAATAAACCCTCCCAAGCCCCACAGAATTAGGCACTACTTGCTGCTTCCCAACACTTAAGATATTTCATTGTTCTGATATTTTGATTTTTTGGATTGTCTAGCTCTTGTTTCTTCTAACAAAGGGAGATTATAGAAGGCAAAATAACCCTGCCATCCCTTCAGGATATATTTAAGATAATCTCTGATTTAGGGCCACCTCCCTACCACATCATAGTTAAATAAGGCAGAAAGAGTTATTTTGAAAATGGCACAAGCTATTTCTATATACAACAGCATATTTTTCTATAATACAGAGAAGGTCTTCCCATAGTTATGGTTCAAAATATTTCTATGCAACAAAATGAAATCCAATCAATGCTTTGCTCTTGCGTACTTTGTTTTCTTCCTGTGTTTTACCCAGTTCAGAGAAGGCTACTGACTCCAGCCACTTTCTCTTTCAAGGTTTTTGTGTCTTTTTTGTGTGCAATGTTTAAACAGTATTTTCACTAAAAAACTAAAAATAAAATAAAAAAGAAACACAAGACTTTTAGTATTTCATAGGAACTGCTAAAAATTACAAATAAGTCCCAGACAGGAGAACCTTCCCCTCCCAAAGCCTGTCTGCAACACAAGAACTTGTATGTGGGGCAGGAGAGCATTTGAGCAGAGTCCCTTAAACATAACAATAATTATAGAAATAATCAGTGCTTAAGAACCAGGCCCAGGAACTCAGTAATGGTTTTACTATTAATGCCAAAGAGCCTAGAAGCTTTTCCTGTCAAATGTTTTTGTTCACAAGGACAGAAGGATCAGAGGTTCCATCTTCCCTGTACCAGGAACAAAATACTCCCATTAAATATGCCTGTCTCCTTCTAATTTTATTTCTAGCAGATGCAGTGGGGAGACTCTTTTGAAATTAATGAAAAGTTCTTCCCAATTTTGGACATCCCATTTTTATTTTTCTCCAACAGTTTCACCGCTGGATGTCAGCTCCTTCCCACCTCTTGCATCTTAAGCCTCTGAACTCCAGTTAACATTTCATAAATGGTCCATTCACAAGTTGTAAACTATATTTTTTTTTTTTGTAGGCCACTTCATTTGTAATTAAAATGCAAAAGGCAGGGACAGAGTTGACATTCCAAGCTAGACCCTGTGAGCACAACGTTCCAGCTGGAGCCAAAGGACAACAAACCCAGCCGACCAGCCACAGAGGTGCAGCAGCATTTTTGCTTCATGCTTTCTGAAAAGCATTTGAACTCCTATCCAGTGAGGAGGGAAAATCCATTCAGTTCTTTTCATTAGTAATTGTTTTCCCCAAAATAGCCACCATTATCAGCATTTTTGGGGTGGGGGGAAGGACTTACATAAGCCATATTCCCGTGCACTGCTGCAAAAGGAAACCAAAAGGAACAAAGCCGGCGATCACATTGCCAATTTTCATCAAAGCCACAGGGATGGTTTAACAGTGGTTTCTCAAAAGTGTCAATCATAAATTCCAAACTAGGGCTAAATTCCACCATTCACTTCTATAGCTCTACATTCCTGCATTGAAATAGATTTATGGAACAGTGGAAATTCAAGTATTTGTGGGTTTGTGTGTGTGGGTATTTGGGGCGGATGGTAGTGGTTTTTTTTTTTTTTGCTTCCCCCCCCTCCCTTTTTTTTTACATGTATTTGCTATGTCTTTTTGTCTGGTGGCAGCTGTTTCTTCTGACCTCCCCATCTAAAACTGCTGGGCTGTGCACTTCCAGAATACCTCAGGGGGCTTCGGCAGAAACTGTTGTTTACCATCCCATAGAAGCCCTGTTTTTTGTCCTTAGATCACACATAATAATGATAATGATCATTCCCATACACACTGATCTTCATGACACAGGCTCAAAAAGCACCTGAAGAAACATTTAATTTTTTTCAAATAATTGGGGAATAATATAACTTCCATTCACACCTCAGCTACCTCTGTGGAGGTGATGCTTCCCCAGACACTCACTCTGTTAATGTGGCCTCTCTGGTGGTGAGTAAGTTTTCTTTTCATACTCAAGTCCATTTGTATTTATTATTACAGTTGAAGGGAGTATCTGCCCCTTCCTTTCCTTCTTAGAAAAGGAGTCCATCAAAATCTTTGAGACAATTTCGTCCCAGAAAAAACAAGTGACATTGTGCATCCCCTCCAGGTGCTGGGTCTGGCACCACCCCTCTGTGAACCTGGTCAAAACCTCTTCCACCACCTTCTACCGGCTGAGAATCAGGCCTGAGCTACACATTAATATCAGTATTCATTTTACTGGTATTTTATCTTTCTTGGAAGGAAGGTAAAATAGAGAACCTGTGTCTTCTACAAGTAAATTTTATTGTCCTTAGTGGTTGCTTTCTCAATCACTTGGACAAGAATGACCTACTGAGGAGCATAAATGCTCTCTCCTTTTTTTTAATGTATTTTTATTGTGTGAGACTCACTTCAGTGTATTTCTTAGGTGAAAATACTGTAACAGGACACAATCTTGTAAGGAGCCGAACACTGCCAGTTAAATGCCAACCATCTTCCATCCCCCCTAAATCATGAAGAAAAGAAGCCTTTCACTCCTTCCAGCATTGTTGCAAGGAGGAATATTTCACAGACATCTTTCATTTCTCATCCTCAGATCCATGCTATGAGCTGGGCTCTGTGCTGATGGAAATCAACACTGTTCCAGTGCAGAAGCACCTCCAGAATGATGCTGCAGGGTCAAACCAAGCCACACAAAACCATCTCCACGAAGTTACACCAAGCCAATATAAACCCACAACGAAGGAGCCACAGTGTTACAAACCAGCACAGTAACAGTCACACTGAGGATGTATTTTCCCCTGATTTAAAATGACTTCCCAAGTAATGGTTTTATTTCTCTCTTTTTTTTTTATATTACCCTTTTACACCCAAAACTTTAAACACTCAATTGTTTGTTTTATGATGCCTTTTATAGTTTTGGCAGCTAGTTCAGTGCCATGTATGGAATTTTAAGAATACTCATTCACTCACAATGCAATTTTAAACTCTTCCCAGATGAACCAAATTTACAATATTAATTACTTCACTAAGCTAATTTGCTTTTTTTAAAGTTGCTTATCAGTAGTAAATGGTTTTGAATTATAAGGATTTACGGACAAAATTCTCCTCTTAATGCAGTACTTAAACATATATAGCAATCTAGTAACAAAAAAGCAATGTGAATCTTCTTTTTTTTTTTTTCCTCCAGAATGTATGTTCAATCTTTTGACTTTTTTTTTTAGCTAGTTGGGAGATTTGTTCCTTCACCAAAAGAACGTTTCAGTGCAATCTAATTCCAACTAGCAGAAGTGCTACACAGGAGAACAAGATATATTGTGTGGTTTATTTTGCCGGAGAAATATATTTAGTTTTAGTGGGACTCATAAGCTAATAAACTACCTACAGAAGAAAAAAAAAATATCCAGCCATAAATCTTTGCTTCCTTACTTTTAATTGTAAAACTCTATTACTGTCGCTCAAAGGGTTAATGATTCTCTTGGCTGGAGGACAATTCATTCTACGGCTAAACGCAATGACAAATAACCATTATTCTTTCCAACTGCACTGATAATCGGGACAGCTTAAACATTTTCGCCAGTATAAGTGAAACCATTAATCCTCTTGGATTTCACGATAAGCGGTGACTGCGAAATAATGACTGTGTCATTGCAGGCAAGAAAAAATGTTAACAATTAAAACAAGTTAGCCATTATCTTACAGAGTACTGAATTGCTTTCACATTTCATTAGCAATATTGTAAGTGATATGTACCTTATTAAAAAGCTCTTATTATCCAAGAAACCTAATTAGTCAAAATCTCTCAGTCACTGGTTTAATTTTCTAATAATATAAATGCTGCGTTGGGTAATGCACTATAAGGAGAGTTGGTTGTTTTTCCAAAAAGAAGTTTCGACAAGAAATTCAAAAATCTTATTTAGGATGAAAGACACAGCATAAGGAAATATAGTTTCCTTATCTAGTATCTGGTGAATTAGGTTTTTTTTTGAAATTTATTGTCTGGGTATATAAAGTATAGAAAAATCACTTTCTCCTCTCAATGTTTAAGCAAATTTCTGGGTGTTATATTGAATGAAACGTTCAAGAAAAAGGCAGAGTAACTTTGTGTCAAGCTGCAAGAGGCATTTTCATTCTCCTCACACTCAACCCTGAAGCTTCCTAGAAATGAAGCTGGTGAACTAACACCTGAGACACAGCTACACCTGAAAACACAGGAGAAAGAAGCCTCTGCATTTCTTAAAGGCAATGTCAGAGATCACACCATCAAATCCTAGAGGCTTTAGCCTCTAAACCCCTAAAAAAAAAAAAAGACCAAAAGTAATACTCTCATTGCTCTTGCTGCTTTTTAAAAAACAGACAGTAACCGCTAAAAATACCTCGCGTTTTCCCAGCCAGTACTATTGTTTTTTCTTGGTCAGCAGAGTGAGACTGGAGGTGGAGAGGGGGAAAGATGTATTTTAACACAGTGCTGTGCCAAAGTGCTCCCACGGACAGAACATACCACCCGGAGCATTTCCAGGAGCTTTCGGCTGCACGACTTGGTCCCTGCTTCCTGCTCTCACATGTATGAAATATTAGACTTTAGCTGATACACAGGAGTTGTAAGCCAAAGGTCCTCTCTCAAAAAAGTGACTATAAGAAGCTGATGAAGTTGTATAGAATAATTTTGTTAATGCCAAATAAAGCACAGTTGGATTGACCAAAACACTCACAAAATCCCACTGAACTAGTCAGATGCTTTCAGTCTGAAAGCAAGACAGAGAACAGTGGCCTGTCACATGAATTCTTAATTTCACAGGGGAAATTTATTTACCTTTTACCTGAATTATTTCCTTTTCTCTTTCTTTTCTTTTCTTTTCTTTTTTTTTTTTTTTTTTTTTGACAATATAAAGAAGCCCCAAGAACTACAGGAAATGTTTAATTTCAAGTCATACAATTCATAGAGTTTTACATTAAAAAATATTATATTTGTAATTAATATAACTTTTTCTTCATCAGGCAAAGCTAAAGATGTTCTGACAGAATGACCTAATTCCTCCTTTCCTCCCCCTCTTCTCCTCACATCTGCTCTCCTGCATATAAAGCTTTGATTTGCACTGAGAAATAAAAACCAATTATTTAGAATAAAATCATTAATACTCCATCCACAAACAGATACTTAGGTAGCCCTCTCGGTCGTTCCTTTATTTTGCTTTTAAATGCCCTACTTGTTCTCATATCTAATTAAAGAGGATGGATGATGCTGTTTTCCATGTTCTGACTGTATATCAGCACCATATTTTCAGTTGTGAATTTACAAACTATCATCTCAGATTCTGATGGCCCGTAATTTAAATACTTTACTCCTTTCCATTAGAGCTTCCCAAACTCCCTTAGAGTTGCAGCTGCAATTGAACTGTAAAATTAAGGTTTGGTTTCCAGTGAGCAAATGTTTGGACATGGGATTCTGGCTCATATTTAGCAATTAAGAATGTGCATTTGAGTTGACAAGATAATGTGACTTCAGTATCTCTCACAGCAGGAGTTTTGATCCCATGTTAGTGTTTAACATATGGTTTTTTATACATTACATTAATGTGATTGTAATATGGACTCAAAACACATTTCTAAACCTATCTCCTTTCTTTCAAAAGGTTTTTCTAAAACAACAGCAATAAAAAACCAGTTTTCCATTATTATAATAAAAGCTTGTCGGAGAGAAGCAAAAGGGTTATTTTCATTTGCCACCCCATGAAAAATACTGGCCTTACAGCAAATACTTTAACTAAACCTTATCAACCATACATTTAGTGAAAAATCAATTCTCTTCATGAGGAAAAAGAAGTCTAAGAGCAAACCCTACATGATGTCTCTTACCCTCTTTACCTAATACACTAAAGTGCCCAAACACTGCAGAGATGAGGACATGATCAAAGACCATGTAACACTTTCCAGAAACAGTCAGTTGCAGAAAAATTGACAATTATTTCAACTTTTTTTTCTTTGTTGCTTTTGAGCATTCTGTTTAAATTTAATTTTTAATAATTTGCTTATCCTTGAAGTACTGCTTATAATGGTGTGGGACCTAAAGCTGTGTTTCATGCATATATTGAGTCAGTGTGTGCTCACCAAAGCCACACACCTATTACGTGAGGAACTTTATATCCTGTCAGGAACTGAATAATATTTGCAGCAGCAACTTAGGTATTGGGTGACTTACTGGGACATATTTCAAAGTGAAAACGGGAGATCCACTCCACACTGTGAAAATTTCCCCACAGGTTTTTAAAATTTGGGAATAACCGCTTTTCTTTGTATTTTCTTGCTGTTTTTACCACTACTGTTATTTCTCCAAAGTGGCCAAACCTGTCAAATCTTAGGTGACAATTATGGAGAGGACTTACATTTGCTTCCTGAGACAAACACAAAATTAAATAAGAATAAGTAAACAGCATTGAATCTCTTAGCATTCCTAAAAAGTACTTTCATAAAAACATAAGTGTGGCTGGGAAAAGATCTGAATTAATAAATTAATATTCACAGGGAACAAGGCATAAAGACTCTAACCTACAGTATGTGGTTGCATCCGTGTATTTCTATGTTCAGCCCTTGGTGAAGTCTTCTCTTATGCCATGGGAAAGATTCTAGGTTTATTTTCCCCTAAACCTAAAACTTATTAAATTCAATTTAGTCTGGCCTTTCCTAGCTGCTGGGAGAGGATGATATATTTTTTCTCTTCAGGCAGGACTGCACTTAAACACAACCAGGGATTCATGCAAAACCATTCAAGACTAGGGCAAGTGCTTCAGGGGGGAGGAAAAAAAAAAAAAGTAACTGTAGCTGTTTCTACAGTAAATTGTCAAGTGATGTGTTGCTTCAGGATGGGTCAAATCAGCTGAAAGTCAGATCCTGGCTTTGCCAATGAGTCACAACTTTATCAGGTCCTGCCTCTGGTTATTACTGCCAATGTGACCGGCTTGTAACGAAGGAAATGCTAGTGCAAAGCTCGGCCTGTCGTGTTCTATATCATCTCCGGGCCTCAGCCTGTGTCTGCAGGTGTTTCTCTGTATTGAATCTCCCTGGGGAATCTTCGGCTTCACAGCAAAAGCCGGCTGAAGTGAAAGTGATTTGATTTGGATCCTATTACAGGCACTTTACCTCTTCTATTTCCGTGATAATAGCAGATTGGAGTCGATTATTGTACCGGGAGGGAAGTTAATGTGTTGTCGAGAAACATTGGTAAAAGTGGCACAGGAAAAGGCACATAAATAAAAGTTTAGAGTGAAGCAAAAATCTGGGAAGCAAACCTGCAGAAGTGTCTTTCTCAGCTCCTACCAGTCTCTGAATGGCCCTGGATCCTTTTCTGTCTTTATTCAGATTTAAAAAAAAAAAAAATGAAGGATTTCTTCTTGTTTCAATTTTGTCGCTCCTGTACATCTTTAGGGCAGCAGTTTTCCTCCCCCACCCCAGTCCCTGTCGGGAAATTCAGCCACCCAAACAGAGTTGCCTCAAGGACTGAGTTTGCACTGATTATCTTGCTTTGTATTCCCTGGAGTCTAAAAGTTTGCCAGCCTCAACTAATGCACCTCAGAGAATCACAGAAGCAGGAATGAAACCCAAGCTGGGTTTGAAAGAGGCACTTTATGTCCGTTCACAAAAGAAAAGAAAAACATTGAAAAATTTCCAAGAACTCCTGCTAGGTGACAAAGTAGCATTTGTAAGATGCCCTTCAGTGCTCCTTCAACTTCAATACTGAAACCTTTGTGTTCTCTGTGGTGCAGCTTCAGATGGAAGTGATACCGGGTTAGAAAAACATGCTACATCAAACAAGACGTGGCTAATAAGATGGAACAATCAGGTTTTGCTCTGATTTCAAATGTTCACTGAAAAAATTTTGTGTAGCTCACCCGTATGCTTGATCATATTTTAAGTGGCAAGCTGAAAAAAATCGTCATTGAAATTGTGACTTTCAGCCAAAGACTTTTCCAAGCCAGAGACATAAATAAAGCATTACTGAAACATAACTGCTGTAAAACACAATGAATGGGTACATGGCAGCACAGCCTGAGTGGGGTGAGATTTGGGAAGCAGGGCGTGGGAAGGGGATCTGGTAAATTTAGGGAATGTGCCAGTGCAAAAATACTTATGCAGAGAAGTTCCACATGAGCTCTGTCATCTTCTCTTCATCCTTTTTACTACAATGAAATAGTCAGCCCTTCTACTTGTCTCATTTCCATCTCCATCTTTTTCCTTTGTTTATATTTGAAAATATCAGCCAATGCCCCAAAACTTCTTTATTCAAACACCTTCGCTGCTGCTTTGAAAAACTAGCATTTTTTATCTCAACTGTAATCTTAAGTCAGACAAAATTCTTGTCAACAAATAATAAAAGAAACAATTACCAGCATCAATTTTATTATAAAGCTCTTTTTAAAACTCTTCTTTGGTTTCTCAGTTTCTAAGAGGTACATTATTTTTAAACTTTATCATTTTTAGAGCACTATTTTCACGACTGAGCCACACACAACATTGAATTTGATTCAGCAGACAGTTGCTTGGACATGGCTGAGTGGATCAATCAAAAGAGCACAATTTGATTACACAGTGGGATGGTCTAGAAATATGTTAGCAGCCCTGTTTGCATTGCTTCAAGGTCCTGACATTTCATCCTCCTCCTGTTTTAAAATATCCAGAAAACTAATGGCTTCTATATTTTTTAATATCTTCATCTATGAGAAGGAAGTACAGTCTCCAGGCACATCACTTACATATGAAATTTGGCACATTCATTCATACCTAAGCAAAGCAAACATGAGGGGAACAAAGTGCTCTGCCAGTCCCAACTGGCACATCCACATCCACCTTTACTTACAAATACCAAGCCAGAAGAGAGCAGGAGTCAGTGCCCAAATTATAAGAGGTATGTTCCCTTAAAAGTCTCAAACAGGCAGAAAAGAGGGTGAAGTTGTCTTTCTGAGGACAAAGTACCAAGAGCAGGGCTGTAAGACAAACCTATGGACTTTAGGGCATCAGGTGTCCTTACAGGAAGACGATGGGACATACACATCCTGTCCTGCTTCCCTCATGATACAGCAGGCATAGAAGTTGATTGTACACTGTCTGCATAACAAGCTGGTAGATCCCTACTCTTCTCTATGACCACTAAACTGTGAAGACACGTGTCATTCAAGAAAAAAAGTTATTTAAAATTTCATGGACATTTAATTTCCAAATGCTGAATTATTTTTGTGTGGAGAAGCCCAAAAACATAGATAAATTTTCAGCTCTTCTTACAACCATAACATGGGCTTAGCTGGATTTTATCTCTTTTTTTAGACATAAAAAAGTGAGGAGATTTTATACTGAAATATAATTCATTTTGACACTCAAGAACCCCACCTACACAATCAATTCAGCAAAGCAAAGACCTACCTGCAAAATATTTTGGCACTGCCAGGCCTACACATTGTACAGACAAATGCTTCAGCTTCAGAGTATTGCTCAACTGCTCACTGTGTGTCAGATTAAAAGTGCACTAAATCACTAGAAACTTCTTTTGCTGATTGTCACAGATCTGGAGGAGCTTTGTAATGCTCTGGGTCTCCACCTCTCCTCAGTTACCTTTCTTTTTTTATTCCTTGTCTTCTCTCAACATTTTTTCAGGCATTTAGAGATCACTTTTTTCCCCCAAATGCCCTTCATGGGGAACATGTTCCCCTTCTCTCTTCTTTCCTTTTCACATTTATTATCCTCTATCAGCAGCCTCAAAAGGGTACCAGCTTCCTATGTATAAATTAATCTGCTCCTCTAAGAATTTATATCTGTGTGTCTGATTTATTATAGCAAATGGAAATTTTTGTTGGAAGGTGTAGATAGAAGTTGTAAAGTCATGCCCATTTTACAGAGAGGCCCAAACTGTGATCTAGGAGAAATATATAAGGAAAGTCTGTGTCTACACAGAAAACATGCTGAACACATGATGAGTGTGTTGCCTCACTGTTGTCTTATACAACAGTGTATGTGGGTCTGAACTTCCCCCATTCTAGAGAGATAGAGGACTGACAGCTCAACAAAGCCAACTTACTACCCTGAATCAAGCCCACAGTCAGTAAAAACAAATTCCTTTCAAGGCCTAGTATAAAGAATATATCTATATTAAAACTAGGTTTCCCATTAAATATATATAATGGAGATCAAAGGAGTCAATCACACAAAGACTGGGCAGCAGTGCCCTCAACCAGAGCCTTTGCTGAAATGTCTTTATGGTTAAACCATTTCTTCATGGTTATCATGAACACCACTATCCTCCCTCCAGCTCCCTACTCCAAGCATGTTTCCCAAGACATATCTGAGGTGAAATTTTTGCATTCCCAATGATACTAGTCTGCCCAAACCATGTTTATTTTAAGTAGAATAAAGGGTTGTGACTGTTATTTACATCTCCTAATATTTTGCACAGAATTCGAATCAAACAGTGCCAATAGCTGGTTAAGTTTTTTGGGAGCCTTCAGCATGACAAAGACAGAGCAGGATTTCTTCAACCAATCTCAAAAAATCTACATCCCACGTGAGAATCATTTTTTAAAATCAGCATTAATAAGAATAACACGTAGAATTTACAAAGAAAGCCTAGAGGTCCTATAACAGCATGGCAGGAGAAAAGGTAAAAAGAAGCTTTTATTCTAAGGTTACTAATGAAGAGTAACTTTAATAGTGAATAAATTTGGCTGTGACCCAGAATCCTAGTGGAAAAAAAAGAAGGAGTATATTATTCTTCTTTAGAAAATGAAGTTTTTCTTTTCCCATTTGTCTCCTGGGCTAAACAATCACCTTAAACATATATGTGAGCATGGAGGGTTGTTTTAGCTTCCTCGAGGGTAGTGCAAGATATAATACTTGGCTAAAAGGAATGAAATTTGTCCCTATACACAATACAGCACATCTGAAGTGGAACTGCCTCTGTTTATCACAGTGCAGGGATGCTCCACAGTTTTGATGCATTACCGAGTGCTCTCCATAACCAAACAAAGCTTTGCATCTGACTAGTTGTTACAGGGAACTGATTTACATAATTACTTTGGATTTCTCCCCTCAAAAACACACAACATATGAATCATTGTACTCTGTCTTAAAGTCATTATTAGCCAATTAGAACTCCAGGATTTGCATAATCATTCTTCAGTTATTTCTTGGTAATCATACCGTGACGTGTGATTACTAAAGTCAGACCGATGATCTTACAGTGGATTATAAACTCAGAGTTATTGAGTTGCTTTTCAGCAATAAAGAAACTACCTCAGCTGCTCAATTCCCTTTCAAACTGGCAGGAAGGAAACAAAAACAGTAAAAGCCAAGTAAAATAAGGCTCACAGAGTGACTGAAAAAAAAAAGAATAGTTCTAATATTTATCACACATGAGACTGAAAGAAGGGTGTTCCGGATTCAGGTCTGATACCAATCCAAGTATAAAAATCCTGTGCATTACAGTCATATGTCTTACAAATTTGTCTGGGTAATGATACTGTAACTCAAAAATTAGCAGAAAACATGTAAAATCAAGACAGAACATAAAACATGAGTGAATTCTGCATCATGTCCCTTATACAAAGCCCAGCCCTGATTCAAAGGATGCCAAAAGCTACCACGACCACAGACAAGGAAGGGCTGCATAATGGCATATGTGACTCTGGGGTGATAACAGAGAAGAGCAGAGTCAGCAAGAGTTTTATCTGTAGACAAACTCTCCCAAACAGGGCCCTTTTCTTGGGATATCTCCTTGTAATACGCTTCAGATACTGTCACGCCAATCTGGTCGGGAGCAAAAAACCAGCCATGTGGATGATGAATCGTGTGACTAAGTAATGGCCCAAGTCAAGTGTGGGTGTGAGCGCTCACTGGAAGATGGCAGTGTAATGAATCTGCTCCAGGGTTTAGGGGGTTAAGTGCCTTGCCGGAAGACAAGTTAATGATGTACCGCTGCATTCAATGAAGATTGATTGAGAATGGTATAAATGGGCAATGGGCAAGGACAAAGAGGCTTGTTTGGGGAATGAGGCAGAATGGTGGGGAAGAGACAGATTACAGCAGAAGGTGGCCGGTGTGTTGAGTTGAAAGAATAATCTCAAAAACCATAGAAAGAGACACTTCAGGGGAGATGATTTCACTCGTGTCTCATACTGTGAAGCTAACAGTGAGCAGAATGGTCATGACAAGTGTCTACTGATAACATTTGTGTTACCTACGGCCACTGGGCTGACATCAGGAAACAGGGATAACTAACTAGGATTTTGCACCTCCTTCTTTGACATCTTCACCAGGTTTTGAGGCAGCACACATATTATTTGGTACTAAAAACACAATTTAAAGCCAGAAGGCTGCACTATGCAAGAATTCAAGCACAGAGGAGGATAGGGAAGTACAAAAATGCAATAAGGCAAGAATCCTTCCTCTAGCCTTGCAGCAAACTTAGAGCATTAGTATCTCAAAAAAGAGGGACAGAGTAACCACGCTGGAGTTTCAACACAAGGCTACCATCAGAAGGAAAGGCTGTATAAAGAAGGTAAGCAGAGGTCACAAAAACAAGTTCAACAGTCAAGAGATACAAAGACATAAGAAACTATTATTATAGTCTGACCTCAGTCAAAGACTTTTAGAGATTACAAATTAACAGTCTCAAAATGTATTTAATGCCAGCTAATACCACACAGTATTGTTATACTCATGACAGACAAAAACTGTGCCCACACTCCAGGTCCAAAATATAAGAATTATTTTAGTCTGATAACTGACAACTAAAACCAAAAATCACACACAAAGGTGGAAAGAAATTCTGTGGCCTGGATACTATACAGACAGATAGAACAGACAACTCTAATCTCTAGTCTTGTTAGCTTCATCTATTAAGTAAGCCTGGAGTACAATAGAGCTACAACCTCTCTCAATGAATCTCATTACAGCACTCATTTGTTGTAATGGAAAGGGCTCTTACTCACAATAACTCACAGTGGCTCACTTTAACCCACCTACCTTTCTGTATCCCTCCTGCTCTCCTTTGAAGGAATCCAAATAGCCCACTGAAGCAAGCACCTCTAGGTGTATTACGTGTGTAGTAAATAGCCAAGAGATTCCCTTCATCATCATCATCTTGGTTGATGGATATCCTCTACTGGTACCACAGTTTCAGGAATTATACCAATTCCCAGATGCATCATTTGGCTTTATCTGCTTTGATTTAGCTTGTCTCTTCAGTTCCAGAATAGGACCAAGATGAATTAAGGTATAGTTATTACAAGCCTATGCTGAGGATCTTGGTACCTGCACTTATGTGCCATGCTCAGAACATAGAGCTGGGAAAAAAAGAAGGAAGGGGGATGTTCGGAATGATGGCATTCATCTCCTCAAGTAACCAATATGTGCAATGAAGCTCAGCTTTCCTGGAGGTGTCTGACCACCTCTTGACTTTGGGAAGTAGGGAATTAATTCCCTGTTTTGCTTTCTTTGCATGTGCAGCTTTTGCTTCACCTGTGTACACTGTCTTTGTCTCAACCTACGAGATTTCTCCCTTTTGCTCTTCTGATTCTCCCCCCCATCCCACCAGTGGGGAGGGAGCCAGTGGCTGTGTGGGGCTGAGCTGCCAACTGAGGTTAAACCATGACACTATGGAATCACGTAACAGGCAGGTTTCCTTCCCAACACTGCTTTTCTGCATGGTAAATACTCATGTTATCGTTTGGATTAGCAAACATCAACAGGGCTTTGGCACAAGAATGAGCCAAGGACCACCTCTATATCAAGCAAACCCCTGTGGTGTGGTTAGAGGATGCTAGATTCTTCTAACGCAGTGTTCAGCATGGTGAATAAGTTGGTGTCTTCTTTCAAAATCATAAACAAAAAACCTTGTGTTGCTCTCTAACAGAGCTACCTGTTGGACTGTGTCTCCCACACTGCACTGCTGGGTAGAGGAGGTGGTGGGTGTCTGAGTAGGGCACTGCTCCAGAGAACAGAGTAGGGCTACAGGAACCAGCACTTCTAAGCAACACCACGATCATATTTTCCAATAAAAATATTTTCAGTTGAAATATTTTTCTATTAAAACAAACAAGTGTCTGAGGAACAGAGAAACACAAAATTTAATTTAGTCACAAATCCAATTTTCCATTCAAAACCCACTTTTGATTGTGTCTAATTAGACTTTTTATCTGCCTCAGCACAGGACAGCTTTTTCCTAGGACCAAGCACACATGGTCCTTCCCAAAAGTGCTCTAGAGGGGCTTATCCCTGTACCTACCTCTAATCTCCATAGGGATATTCAGGTACATTGTTATAAGTGAACCACAGGTCTGCACTACAGCCTTTCACCTCTGGGTGCATCTAGTCTTATACTAGGGGAAAAACAAAAAAAAAAATACAATAATATGTTGTTCTCTTATTTTAAAAACATTTCAACTGTACTAAAAGTGCATTAATTCAGTTTGCTCAGTTCAAATCATTCCAGCAGCAAATGCAGCCTGCAACTATACAGTGCTCTGCTGCATGTCCCTTATTAGCTAATTCTCTCACATCAAGCTCATTTAAATCTATTTGTCCCAGACCACCCTCTTTAAAGAGAGGAAGGAGGATGATGGGATCTCTTGCTACTCAGGCTCCCATCCTATTTATGACTGAATGTTTAAGGATGCTTTTCAAAACTTTCTCAGTCTCCTCTTGTAATTCAAATCAATTGTAGCCATAAAACAAAAATTCTGGAATTTATATTCCCCCTCGTCCTGAAAAAAAAAAAAATAGAAGGTTTAATTTGATAATTGAAGAAATAAAAGGTTCTTTTCAAACCTGACATTAAAAATCTCTAATAAAAATGGGGAAAATGAAGGTCTAGGATGACAGTCTTTATCAAAGTGTATATAGAGACATTATATGTTCCAGTAATTGTTTAGGCCGGTGAATTAATGAATCCCTGGCTGTAAGTCTCCATTTGAAATTATTTCAGTGGTGTCTGCTGCTCTGCTGCTTTGGAAAAGCCTGTTGTCTGAAGCTCTGGAGAAGGGCCTTGAACCCTGCCATTCAATCCCTTTCAGCCCATCAGCTGAGTCTAATTGCCAGAAAGCACACGAGACCCCTAAGCCTGATTGTTCCCCGACCTCCTTTGAGGTTCTGAGGCATGAAAAGCAAAAGGGAAAAAAAAGCTCTCTTTTGATCTTCTGTTTCTTTCTCTCTTTCTCTCTCTCTCTCTTTTTTTTTCCTGCCTACTCCTACTCTAAGAATGACACATTTCTTTATATGGCTTCTCCTTCTTATAAAGACAATAATTAATAAGGCCTTTATAAAATGAGGCTTGAATTGGTGTCACCTTCAAGGGTGGTCCAGGGCTCTGAAGTGAAACCCCCGGTGGGCTTAGGCATTGCATGGCCTTTGCACAGGTCAGGTTTAAATACCCTGACCTCAATTTTCACTCTCCTCCACTAATGAGCCGATTCACACATGGATACAAAATTATACGAGGGAAAAGACAAAAGGAGCAAGGTGTAGTTGACACCACATTGGCCAAATTTTATTATCATCTTTGTGCCTATGACATCACAGCTGTGGACATTGTCAAAGCGGTGAAACCGCTTGCTTTCTCCCCCCACCCCACTTCTTTTTGTCCCCTGGCATCAGCTTTATATAATTACTTTCACAAACTCACGCTCTCTGCCTATTATTTGCTCAAATGTCACGAAGCTGCGACGTTAGGTGGGACTGGGGACCAGTCTGGGTTCTTGTGTGGTTACACATGCAGAACTGGGTCGCTTTTCTTGAGGTTCTGCTTCACTGCCTCACTGTCAATTGTGAGGATAAAGCAGCATTATGTGTAGCTATTCTATTTCACAGGCTTATCAATCTGACACCAAAAGTTTAAAAAAAAAAAAAATCATCACACCAGGGATGTTACGTGTCCATTAAAGGAAAATTGTTGAAGGTTGACATTGAATGAGTTGTCAAAGACGGCGAGACACCCATTGCATAAGTTTCTCTATTAATGCAAAACGTTTAACAAGTTTATTAGAGAAGAAGCTAAAAGGGGGGGAAAATGATGCTATGACAGCCACACCCGTGGGTTGTAAACCTGTCAAATCCCGTCAGGGGGGCAAGGTCAGTGTTTGGATTGAAGACAGAATCAGCAGGAGGCACTCTTCCTCTGAGTCAGTGGATCCCACACCAGGCGCTTCCATAGCGGTATATAGGACAGTGCCTCAGGGCTAATTCACAAGCTAATGTTTCTGCCTGACACAGCCACAACATGTTGTTGATAAGCTAAGAAACAAGTACTAAGTATTTCTAGGAATTAAAAAAAAAAAATCCCATGCCACTTTTTGTTGCCATAGGAGAGCAGACTAATATTTAATCACGCAATTAGGCTCTGCCGTCCTTAATCTCTAACATGGTTTACAAATGGTTGTTGTTTTCTTCACTTCTTGTCCCGAGATGATGTGCAGGGTTGTGGTTAAACACTAAGAGAGTTCCTAAGAGGTGGGCTGTGCATCACTCAAGCCTGGATTGATCCCTGTGCCTTAATCTCGCTTTTCAGGGATGGTGTAAGGATGAGGAATAAATATATGCAATGATGCAACGTGCTAAGAAGTCTTTGCACTAAAATAAAAGTATGCTATCACCTTTGGGACAATTTTGGAGGTCTCACCTCCCAGGCAAAACTTGAAATGAATTAACACTGTTCTCATGAAGAATAAATTAGACTTGAACAACATTTGTTCGTTAAACCCCAAAATACAACTATATGGTTAATAATCCTGTCATTCTTCTGCAAAATACAGACAACTCTGGGCTGTTAAACAACAGGTATTTAACAAGGTACAATAACTATCCACAAGCAACACCTCTTAGCAAGGTAGTACTAAAAAAATTATATTAATTACCACTATTTTGTCATGCAGATGATGTCAAGAATTGGCATAATTTTTTCTTTCCCTTTTTTTTTTTTTTAAGCTGAAATCTCCATCACCCCTTTGCCTTTTAGTTCTGACAGATCAGTTTTGCAAATACACTGTTGAAATGTCCTAGAGGATGCACATCGTGCATGTACACGTACAGTATTACAAAAGACAAGCATTTCAAAATATAAAATATCCAATACACTATGTTTAAATTTTGGAAAAAAGAATTTTTGTCACATTATTTTTTTCAGCTTGAACTATTAAAATAACTCCAAACAGCACAGAAAAAAATTTAAAAAGACAAAAATGAATATATGAACATGAATTTCCTGCCTATGTAGATGATATCTGTGAATGCTGGTAGTGAAGGAGAAGAAAACACAAAACATCACAGCCAATTTAAAAAATATCTAAGCTCCTTAGTGGCATGTGAAGACATTTTTACTTCAGCAGGATAGGGCAAATATATGGTTTTGGTAGTTCTTTTTCCCCTTCCAACCATACATATTAAGGATATTTGCTGGCAGACACTTCCCATGTCAGGACTGCCAATGAACAACCAAAATGAGCTAATAACTCTCTTTGGGCACATGCTAATGGAAGAAAGAAAGCTGAAATAACCTGATTTGGCCTCACCGACAGTTTTTTGCACAACAGCCAATCAGGTCTATATATAAAGAATGGATTAATTATCGTCTAATTTTTTTTATCACTTTTCATTTAACTTCCAAAGTGTTAGTGTATTTATGAATACTTTCTAGAGAATTAACATCACATATTTGACACACACATTTCTCTCAGAATAAGAAAAAATATGAGTCCGATTTTTTTTAAATGTAAGTAAAATATTGGAAAATTATATACTGTAACTAATGGGATCAGAAATTTTATGGGTCTGATCTTTATTTAATATCTCTATGTAAAGGTGCATTGAATGATGCAAAATTTTAGCTGTTGAGGATCTGTTCTTCTAATTCATAAGTGCAATACATTACATTAGGATGAAAACATAATACAATCTGTTTCCAAGTCACTGATGAGGCTGAGGAAATATCAGTTTATCTGACTTTTAGCAGAGTATTATGAAGCAGTGCTATGAAGGACAGAGCAAGACTAAACCAGAAGAGAAGAAATTAATGGAACACTTGCTATCCAACAAAGCAAGTGCTGTTCAATTTTTCCAAAAAACCAAGAAATTAAGGTTTGTAGGATCATCACAACTCCCCTACCCAGAATAGACTAAAAGAATTAGATTATCCTCTCTTATTTCTTCACCATCAGTCCATTCCTATCTCCTCAGATGTATTAAATTTCTAGGCTGTTCCTTGTAGTGTACATGATAGCAAAACTAGGTCTTCCCTATAAAGCCTTGGAAAGAACAAGGGACAGTCTGAAAGGTCTGTCTTTAGCCCACTTGATTTGAATTGGGTGTTGCATCATTCTGGGAAACAGTGTATTTCCTAGCTACAATTATCCAAATACAGAAAACATAAAATATCATGATCATGCTCCATCAAATAAATTATTGTGATACTAAGTCTGTTTCTTGTCACGCAGCTGTGTACAGTGATGTGGTGAAAGGTAAGGATACGTCATATTCTAAAATGCATACAAAATACTTAAAACTGGAAAAAGTCCGAAATGCCTGGGTTCCTCACTGTCTTACCATGTTTTAAAGAACTGGAGGTCAAGTGGTATTTTTGGTGCATAAAATACTACTGTACTTTGGTAAAGCTCGGCCGTGCAAAAATGTAAATATCAGCCTAGTCAAAAAGCCCTAGGTATATTCAAATATATCATATAGTAGCATTTATCTGAACACACATAAAAACAAGCTATGATGGGATAAGATTCACAAGACTTTCACTGGATTAATCTTGTGAATGCTGTCCTGTCTGAGGATGAATATTATTTATAAAAGCACCAGAATTAATGCCCATTTAAGAGCACTGTTTCATTTTTATCATAATTCAGTTGCTCTTCTTTCCACAAAAAACAAAAAAAGGTGGGGGGAGAGGGTGAAGAAAACGCCTTCAGAGACCACACACAACCAGCAGAGTGAAGAGCACATGAGCTTCTTCATGGATTCTCTATGAAACAGCTACTGCCCAACACAGCACACCCTCCGGGGGAGTCACTGAGACACGAGACTAATGAAGACATCTGCATGTGTTTCCCTGCAGACATGGCTCCAAAAGGGATGCCTCTTCACCAAGATTCCCTTTGACAACAACATATTCTAATAGGTACCTTAGGAACGCTGTACTGCTAAAATGATAAAAGTGCTGTCTGCGGAAATATTTCTCTAAATGTGATTCCACCACCACCTCCAACACTTAGCGCACGGCTATCTTTATATTGTAAAACCTGTCACAATATCGCTAATTGTAAGAGTTCAAGAGTGCTGGAAATCTTAACTTTCTCATCATTCCACTCAGCTGCTGTTTGCTGCAATTGCATTCCCTTCGTAGCATCACTCTGTTGGAAAAGATTCCCCATCTTGGATGCAACAATACCATCGGCTTCTTCCCTCACTAGAGATTCCTGAGACCAAGCTGCAGTCCAACCCTTTTTGCACCATGCCTCGCTGAAAATTCAGGAATTTGCTGTAAAATTGCTTCATCCCCAGCAAATATCCTGAATTTAAGCCTCATAAAGTTCCAGCAGGAAATAAATGAAGTCTGAGGACACATGGATTTCTATGCTGGCTCTAGCAGCATGTATAGACCAGTGGATTATTGAGGTTCGGCCCCAATTTAGGTACCAAATAAAATACTCCATTATCTGCACTGTCTGTAGGTCCTGCTGGCACAAAGCCTTTGACCAGAAGTTTTTTCTTCCCATTCACCTAAGAAAAGCTGAGTTCTTGGTATTCAGCCACTGTGAAAGACTCATTTCTTTTGCCATCCTCTCTAGTAGGGACATAGTCCAAACAAAGTCCTGAATTTGGTCAAATTCTATACCTATGGTTGAATATTGTGTGAGGTTTCTTTTTCTAATTCACTAAATATGCAGACATTTTTGGTACTAAAAGTTTTCAACTAAGGAGAGTTTGCTGAAAGCCATTATGGATAGAAAAAAAAGTCCTTTCTTAGTGAATTCAATCAAGGAGGAGCAAATGGAAACAGCAAATGGCAAATACTTTTTTTTTCCAAACAATTACAGCATTATTTTATGTGAAATCTGTTCTGTAACAATGAGAGAAAATTAGTGTGTGTTCTATTCAAAAGATACTGCAGGATGGATTAACATTTATGATCCAGAGTTCAGTGACTTGAATGTTTTCATTTTCTTTTTTTTTATATTAATTGGATTTTCCAGTATACACTGAAGTGGTAAAATGCATTTAATCAATATGCTTTGGGACTAAATTAGCAAAGTACTAATTTTGTTGTGCAAGGTTATATTATGTATTGTACATTTTTAATCACAGTATTTTCAGTTTATTTCTCATTTGCCAAGCTTATGATCCCATTGTGTATAACGCAAAGAGAACAGAGAGCCAGAGCAAGCCTCAGGAGTTCAAATATATAGAAGAGGGGTGTTTTCTCCTCTATAGGGGAGGGTTTATTAACTTCTTATCCTAACCTGAACAGTCTGACATAAAATTGTTATGCAGCCTCATTGCCTGACAGTAGCAAGAGCCGCAGCAGCTCACCCACCATAGTGTCTTCAATTTTATCAAACATTTTTAAAAGAGAAATGCCTACTGAAGGCATGTGGAAGGCAGTAGTTTCAGGGAAGCTGACCCTAAATGCCTCTCCAGTCCCAGGTGTAACCCACAATCCTTTAAGGGTCATGTGGCAGAGAAGAAGGAGACTAGAAGGCAGCCCCAGTGAGCATTGCCAGGATAAGTCTGGTGCTCACTCAGCTGAGAGAGGAAAAGGACAAAGGATATGTCTGCACTGCTCCACAAAGGGAGAAAGTTCCACTAAACAGCAGAACAGTGAAAAAAGGGCCAAGACAGCCTACATCAGATACCAGACAGTGCTGTCCCTGAGAAGGAGAGTTGAAGAGTCAGACTGTCAGTGTGACAGGGACATGGAGCAATGACACACCTGCAACCTGCCACCCACGGGAGCAGTGCAAGACAGGACCTTGGGAGGATGGTGAAGAGCAACAACATGGCCACAGGTGAGGTTCCCAAATATTCACATCACATTTCTGCACCAGCAGACTGGGACAAATTTCGCCCAAGTCATGTGTGGCCAAAAGTTCACATTTCTGCTGAACTAGCCACATATAATGCAGAGTTCATTCTGACTTGATGCTTTTATTTTAAAACATAAAGCCAAAGTTACCATGTTGAACAACTTTTAACCAGTATAGCACATTTACACCAAACCAGTGTTTTGTGTCACAGGGCTATAGTATTTCTGACCCAATGCCTAGAAGCCAAAACCCAGCTTAACTACATAATCTGATTAATTTTGTGAGCTGAGAAACATGGCTGTGGATTACCTGCATACAAGACAGGACAGATAGACCCTTCTCATTTACTTAAAGCAGGCATAAAAAAAAGAGGCAAAAGGAGTTTTTACATGGGTAGAGAGTGATAGGACAAGAGGAAATTATTTTAAACTAAAAGAGAAGAGATTTATATTAGATGATAAGAATAAATTCTTTACTCAGAGAGTGGCAAGGCACTGGTACACATTGCCCAGAGAAGCTGTGGATGACCCATCCCTGGAAGTGTTCAAGGCCAGGTTGGATGGGGCTTGGAGCAACCTGGTCTAGTGGAAGGTGTCTCTTGTTATGGCAGAGAGTTGGAACTAGATGATCTTTAAGGTCCCTTCCAACCCAGGACATTCTATGATTCAGCTGGGGGTTTCTGTACATTTAAGCCCTCAAAATCACTACACATTCCTGAACAGGATTCTGCATCTGTCAGGGGAAACCGAGGCAGCTGGTGAAGTTTCAAACTGAGCTTACATAAATAGGACAAATTTAGTATCAAAGTGGCATCTTACCTTCCTTTAGAACATATCTCACTGCCTCCCTTCTTCTCCTGGAGCATGACATTTGTTCCTTAAGACCACACTTTTCTGTCACCTTCACTCAAAATAAAGGAAGTGACATTTACAGTGCAACACCATGAAAGGAAAGGTGATTCTCAAGATTCATTTTTAATCTGAGTCTTTTCAAAGGGAAGCACAGGTTAAAAATAAAAATAATTAAAAAAAAATGGGTTGCTTTGGCAACTGCCTGGGGCTGGCACTGCAGTCCTGCTCCCATGCACACTTGGAAGCACTGAGGTACAGTGCCTGCAGCACTTCTCAGGGGGTGGCTCTCCTCAGCATCACCCTCTAACCACAGGCTGCACCCGAAAGGCACATGGAGGTCTTAACTTTAATGGGTCAGGATGGAAAGTAATGATTTGCTCAGTAGTGGAGAACCAGTGTTAACTGTCTAAAATGGTGTGAATGGCTCAGATGTTCAAGGGCAGTCTATCAGGCACCAGACAGTGTTATCAGGATCACCTGTCTGTCAGCTGCATTACCTGGCTTCCCCTGATTCACTGGTTTTAAAGGAGTCACTGGGTTTACCTCAAACAAACCCACAAAGCAAAACCAGCTCCTTGCTAAGACCCTAAGAGGAAAGGGGAAGAGTAACATATTTAAACATAAAGTTGAACAGAAAGGTTTAAAATTTGCAACTGATGCTGTGCAGCAAGGAGATAAGGGCCTTCCAGACAAGTTAAAATGCACAGATATGCCAATCAACTCCAGATAGATTCAAGGGGTGGTGAACACAGATTACTCACATTACACCAGGCTATCTCAAGTTACTCAAATGACATAAAGGGATACAATAATCACACACTTGTCTCATTGTGTCAACTTTTTAACAGGGGAAAAGCCATTGTCCACTTCAAGAGGAAACAGCAAAGCAAACCAGATCAGATTATTCTCAAGTGAATTGTCAGGTTGAGGGGGTTTTCTGCTTATCTGATACTAGTGCAGACACTGATAGCAAACAGCTCACCTGACTGCACACAACGACTCATTCTCAAAGGCAAAAAACAATCTGTCTCAATTATTAAAAAACAAATTAGACAATCAAACTGGAAATTTGCCTTCTTTCTTAAGAGAGCCACCATATAAGGGCTGGCTGTGATGCAGCCAAAGCACCTCTGCTGGCATTCAGCTGCCCACAAAAGTAGACAGTGGAAAAATATCAGACCAGTGTTGCCTGGGATACAACCCTCATGCCCTTAGGCAGACAAAATACCCACTTAGAATAGGGTGAACACTGGGAAAAACTATTATGGGGCACCTGGGAAAAGAAATTTTTCCTCTTGCCTACAGCTCTTTTGCATTTATTCCTCATGGCATGCATGGCACGGACTCAGACTGGCTGCTGAGCAGTATCAAGCTATTTGAGGTGATGAAAACAGAAACATTTGAGGTCATTACTAAAAATGAAAAACTATTAGCTGTAAGTGGGGAAGGGTTCTGTTCTCTCTGAGCCCTCTAAGTTACCCAACACAAAGCCCGCTCAGTTGGGCTTTGCATTTAAGGGGATTGCACTTCAAGACAACTCAATCATTCCTTCCATGTGGGTTTTAGCACAGTATATATGCACAGCTTCAGTATAGGAGTGACGTGATGCAGTGTCAGCTCATATCAACTGGAAACTCTGAATTAGCTTCAGAGGGCATTGCATCTGCTCTTTTCTGTCTGTAAAAGGCACATGATACTATTTTCTTTAACCATCTCTCCAAGGATGCTGACACAGTTTAGAGAAGAGCTGACCTTCTAAGCTAGTGAGAAGGCCACTGATGAACTAACCTTTCTTTTCAAAGGTCTCTCCTGGCTTTGTTACACTCCAAGCCTTCCTGCTCAGTGGGTACCTGACTGACCAGCTGGACACAGCAAAGAAACCTTGGGAGGTTTCACACCCCATCCTACACTGGGCCAACCCTATAGTGCCCATGCACTGAAAACAACGAATCAATTGGGTTTTTGTCAAATAAATATTCCATTTGGGGGATTAAAAATGATAAAGCTAAGAGGCTTTTCTTGGTAAGAAGTGACAGTCAGCTACAGATCAAAGGACTGGACTCTGTTTTCACTTGCAGTCCACACCAACTGGTCTAGTAAATGATCCCACCTGACCAAATCACACCATAATTCTTTTTTTTACATAAAAGTATGTTAATTTTTCATTCTGTAAGAGAAACTCTCATCAGGATCCAAGCAAACCCTTAAAATGAACACCAAGAGAAAATTAGCTTTTCTCACACCAAACTAAGTGTCTTGTGAATACCAGGCATTTTATTGCACTTTGGGGTATCTTTCCTCTAAATCTGATACACCCCTCAAACCTGAATAAGCCATTATGAAGCTGTGGAATCCTTCTGCTCTGACTATGAGAACCAAAGGAGCAGCCATACTACAATTAAGATGTGCTGGCCCTTATGCCCTGCTCTTTTCAGTTTTCTCCAGTCTTTCTCCATGAGATCTCCACTTCCAGGACTATTCCTTGGTGTAAAAGTGTGGTGGTTTTATGCACCCTGTAAGTCTTAAGGCTGGATCTGTTTCAAGTCCTGTGGAGGTTGTACCACAGAATCTCACTGAATTTGGGGGTTAAGTGACTTTCCCCCAACTCCAGGTATTTAAGTGCCTATTTCACTGAGTGTCTCAACCACAAAGGCAGCAGGGTTGTGTTTGGGTCTTTTTTTCTTTTGATAAAGCTTGTGGTAACTCACAACCACTCATCTTAGATCAGAGGCCTAAATGTAAAATCCAGCAATATGAAGATAATTAGTAATCGGAACTTCTTTCCCTGAATCCTCATGTTCCTGGAAAAAACATTACCAGAGCACTAAAGCAGAGGAGATAATAAGGCTTTTTCTTGACACCATCAAACTGTCTACATCCTAGTCTGAACAGCTTTTGCAGTTTTAATATTCTCCCTGCACCCCTATAAAACAGGAAACATTTTCCATGGTTTTAGTCCACACGGTGTACAGAAGTTTTGTGGCTCTGCCCCCCAGGCTCCTGTGTGTTATCACATCAAAGGCGCTGATCTCTTTTTAAATGTCCCTTTTGACAACTCAAATCTCTGAACTGGAAGTCAAAATTGGCTAAACTGAGATCTGATAATCGGCAGTTTTACTTCCAGCCGCATCCTGTGCTTGCAGTAATAAAAGCAGTGATTATCTTTGATATGGTTGATGATGTTAGCAGGATAGTGGGCATTCCAGCTGCTTAATTTAATTTCAAATCCCAGTGACAGCATCTAATGGCTGTGGTTTAGCTACTGCTACAGATTTCATTTTGCAGTGACCATTGATACTGTCAAGGTAGCTTTATGTTCCCACCTGACTGCAGAGTCCCAGCAGAAGATCACTCATTAGGTAACCATCCTGTTTTTAGACAGCACTCTGGATCACTTATAGTAAAAGCCTGGTACTGACTAAATGAAAATAAAATCTGACTTCCCAAAAGTTCCTTGATACTACCAATAAATTAGGAATGCAGATGATAAAATTTAAAATACAGAAGGTCAGAGACCTTTGTGAACTATGAAATACTGAACATTCCTGTTGAAGGCAAGACTGCACATAGCTACAAAATTTAAGGCCATACTACTCTGTCCTTCCTGTCTCTTTTCATTAGAAACACACTAGAGGTCAATGTCCAACATTTGTCAACAGATATCAGGAGAAACATACATGGTCAAGGCCACAGTCTGCAAATTTCCTCTCTAATATTTTCCTTATATTGGTGGTTTTCACATGCCAAGGTTTATCCTCCTCACTACAAGTGGTTCTGCTTTTCCCTACCTATACACTGCAAGTTAGCTTAGTCCACCAGAACTATTCTAAACTCTCCAGTGATGCCAGAATATAACATTGAACAGAGAGAAAATAAGTCAGAAAAACTATTTGTGTTTCTCAGTGGTGGGACTGAGCATAATGGGATAACAGAGCAGAGGGAGGCAATGTTTGATTAGCTTTTTTTTATGTTCAAAGTCTCCAATTGACACCAGCTACAATATTTTACTATCCAAACTCATTTACCAGCATCTGAACTACCCCAGCCTCCCTTTTGTCAACTGGAGAGTCACCGGACAGAAGTGCTGGGCTTTTTTGTTAAAAAAGAGAAAACAAGACTTCCATTTACTCCATTTACCTGTGAGGGACAGACATAACCATTCCCTCCTCCCTCTCAATTTCCATATTTATTTCCTGTAACTCATTTTCCATGCCTTGCATTTCTTACCTTTAAAGAGCTGAAACAGCCATGAGAAATGAGCCACTAATTAAGACATCCTGACTTCCAAGACCTTCCCAAAACAGAGTGCACTTGTTCGGATTCCTGTGTTTCGGGAGGCCTCGTTCAGCATGACAATGGTCAGGCACATTTCTCAGCCACTCTGGAAAACTGGATTAGAATCAAAGCCCAAGATCCCAAACTGAAATGGTGACAAAAGTATCTACCTCATCATTTGTGGACACCTCTGGTACAAAACAATTTGGCTACCAGATCAACACAGGAACTGCTGAGCTTCCCCAGCAGATTAGCATGTCTCTCTTCACCATTATTCTCAGTATTTGTAATTATCCTCTAATTTCATAGACAACATTGACCAGATCCTTTAGACCAGAACAGAAAATTTGAAGTTTTGAAGGGTATCTACTGTTAGAAGAGTCTGAAAAGGACACATGAACTAAAAAAAGCACAGAAATCCCACAGGTTGGTAGGTTCATGCTCTGATTTTTCTTGGACATGCTGCAACAGAGAGACACAGGGTCCTAGAATCTGTGGTTACCATCATCCTGAAGTGAGGCATCCAGCCTGTTCCCTGTTTGGTTCAGGACAGTCACCAGAAAAGGTGACAACTGGAAACAGACTGGACTTATTGTACCCCAAGCATCTTGGTTTCCAACACAGCCTTTTCCAGAGTGATCACAGAGTTTACAGGAATTGTTTGTGCTTGTGTGGTAGGAGGTCAATGTTCCTCTCAATCACCTGGTCAACCACAAAACTGAAGCAGACTCCTTTCTGGGTTAATGAAAAATGAGGAAACGAGGAAAACTGGCCAGCTACAAACAACCTGCCGGTCCTGGTTTCATCATCGGGTAGATTGTAATTAGGAGATGAAATGAATGTGTATAATTAAGAGATAAAATAGATGCAATGTGGTTTTGTGCCACTGCTCTGGGCATACTGTCTTTGCACAGTATCCCAAAGCACTGGATGTAGCCACCTGAAAATTATAGTTTCTGTTAGACATTGAAGATAAAGGAAGAGATGGACAAAATGGAAATGAACAGAAAAATGACTGCAAACAAACACAAAGTGCTTCTAGGGTAGCACAAGTTCTATGTCTCCAGTCCTATGTCACTCTTAAGAAAGCTATGGAGTGCTGCATGTTCAATGCAATACTAAGAAAAAGCAGAAGTGAGAGATGTTTGTCCTTGCAAGCTGTCGGTCACCCTGACACAAGTAAATGGGAGCCCTTCCCTGCACAGGACTCTGGTCCAGCAGGTGCAGTTTGACAAAACCTGCTTCTAGTCCAAAGAAGAATTAAGAATTGCAGGGCTTCAAGAGAGACCAGATGAGGATAGACTGGTTTAGGCTTTTGAAAGTCTTCTGACAAAGGAAAGGAAGCCAGATAATAAAAAATATATTATGAAAAAGGAATTTTTTCCATATCCTTCTACCTTTTAAATATACTTAATTCTCCTTGTTCTATTAACCTCTTCTGAACTGCAGACTGCTTTTTTTGTTGAAATAAAAATGTCGCTGTAACCCGCTGCTGTTGCAATATATGATAAAAGCCAGTAGTTCTCACAGAAAACCCTGCTGAAACCATTAGCAGTCTCCCAGAGTAAGGACTGTGTCAGGTAGTGACAAATCCTTTTTAAAAGGGAGCTTGAAATTAAAATAACTTTTTTTTAAAAAAATATATCCCCACATCTGTGCACTAGGAGCAGAGAAAGATTCTCTGCTGCAAACATTTTCTCTTGGATGAGGCTAAGGTAGGAAGCAAGCACAACAGCAAGAAGAAAGGGGAGAAATCTTATTTACAGGAAGTTGGCGAGGATAACACTGCAGTCTCCTAATTCTTGGTCTAAATCTGTCTCCCTTGCGTGCCCAGAGCTTTGCACACGCCAGTCCCCGTGAACCCCTCAGCCCTGCGAGTGCCGAGACATGTGCGGTGCTCTCACGGCTCCGGCACGGGAGCTGCTGCTCCTGTTGACCTTGGCAGCTGAAGGACCCAGATGCCCAGCTCCGGGATGAATCTCTGCAGCAGTGTCATGGGGTGTCAGCTCATCTTCCCCAGTCTCCTCCCTGGCTCCGCTGACAGACCTGCCTGTGGGGTCTGGTGTGGGGTCAGCTGCCGCTGTGCCGCTCTGTCCTCCTTGAAGTCACTTTCCTTTGATTTCTGAGGATGAGGTGCATTCTCTTGACAAGATGCATCTGCAGTGCTTGATTAGGGTAAAAGAACCATGTGTGGGGAATATTCCCTATACTTTTATATGGAACAGCATGTTAGCTGCCAGTAGCCCAACTGGTTTCCAAATGACAGATGAAACTTAAAGCCTTCCAGGAAGCGGAGAGGCAAAATATTAGAGAATAACTGTACACAGATCTTTATTTTACTGAGGGTAAAGCAGCCAGCTTTTCACATCTCATGATTTAAGCTATTTACTGGAAATAACATAATAGAGACGTTAAATAAAAACTAATAGGCTAATAAAAGCAGGACAGGATAGAAGTGTAATGTGACTGATTATTATTAGAAGCACCATTACTAAAAAAACAGCTTATTTTTATACTTTTATTCAAAACAGTGAATTTAAGGCTAGAAAAAAAATTTATACAATTGCTTCATGAAGCTTTCTTTGTATCTGAAGGGTCTATGAATATAAAAGTGTATCAGGGCCAAATGCAGAAGGTCTTACTCAAGCAAAACTGATTTTAGTGGAAATAAAGCCTGATGGACTAAAGGATTTGGTCAGTAATTTATGGGACCCTTATCTCTGATCCACCTTCTAGGAATGCTAGCTTGTGGTACAGAGTAATGTAATATGCTTAAATATCTATGATTAATTCGGGTAATCTGGTTTATAGAGCCCGCTTATGTAAATGAAAAGGATTTACCTTTATGTCTGAGATGAAAAAAATATACATCAGATACAGCGAACCACACATTACAGAAAATGGCCTGGCTGAATTGTATTAATGTCTCAAAAATGTTGAGAAATGCTGTATCTTCTCCTTAAGCCAGTAATCATAGTACCTACAAATTGCATATCTTATCCTACTTTACACATATGCAGAAGTGGGCAGCTGCTGTTTTGAAGGCAGCATATCTCTCATTTGTACTCCTTACAACATGCTTTTCAAAGCCTAACAGAGGACTGCAGCTAAAGACTTTCAAAATGAGGAGAGGGCTGTGAGGGATTAATGCTTTACCTGGGAAATGGAGCGGAAGTCAACTATCAAAGAAAAACAGCAACATTCCCGTGGGTCCGGCCTTAAGGACGGAAGGTTTTCATGTGATGAAGTGGTAATTCAGTTCAAAGTATCAGAGAGACTTTGGACTGAGAACTCCCTTTGTATGTCTGTCCAACAAGAGCTACAAATTTACAGATAAAAAATAGAGGAGGGACCAGTGTGATCATCTCGTCTGACACTCTCCAAAGCACAGTTCTCTGAGCTAGCTCTTGATTGAGAAACAGACTGTCTTCTGGTTCAAAATCCCTCTTCCATTTCCCCTGGCATCTAGGAATAATTTCCACTGCTTCAGTGGAGCAGCTCTGAAGACGTAGATCCTCGACAAAGAATTCCCACTAGATTGACATAAGTCCAAATGCAACAACAAAGGGTTCTCTGAATCACCCTTTCCTTGTTATTTTCAGCATATGGAACAGCCACATCCTTGCTAGCAGAGCATCACTACAGAGCCTTCAAGGCATGTGCAATGTAGAACATCCTTCAGAACAACACTCCATTTTCCTTGGTTCAGCAGCAAGTACCTTAACACTATACTACAGATTCAGAGGATGGTTTGGGTTGGAAGAGATCTTAAAGATTATCTTGTTCCAATCCCTGTGCTACAGGCAGGGGCACCTTCCACCAGACCAGGCTGCACTAAGCCCCATCAAATTTGGCCTTAAACACTTTCAGGAATGGGGCATCCACGACTTCTCTGGGCAACCTATAAATATGTGTTACATTACAGATTTTCAAGTAGTTCTGTACACGTGAATAGCCACTAGACATCAGCCTTTTCCAGACAGAATTATGTAACCAAATGCACTTCCCAGCTCTAGAAGAAAAATCCAGTAATTTGCAATGGCTAATACCATCTTTTAGATTAGCTAACAATACATAACATGCAATCATTTCTCAAAAACAGAGAAAAAGATGTGATTTTCAAGGAAAACTAGAAGTTCTGCAGGTTCAGATGACATCAGAAAAGAGAAATGAGAGGCAGGAGTTCTAGATCGAGCTTGGACAACATATTCCACCTAGTACTAGTTGAAAGGTAACTGCACCACAGTATTTCTGAGATGAACAAGATGATGTGGTTGAATGGGGTTAGACCAAAATAGACTTCAGCAACACAAAGTATAAGTTGATATTCTTTACTCGGTACATATTATTATATCTACCACACTGTGCAATACAATCCCTATATGCAATCCCCATAGTGAAAATCAAATTTAGCAAAATCAAGTTTAGTAAAACAATGTAAATAAGAAAACAAACAAACAAAAAAAGCTCTGATTTCATATTAAAGTGAAATCAACACCCTCAACCAATAGAGACGTTCATAAAGAGATAAAACACCTCAAAGCAAAGCATCTATGTTTGTGCTGCTATTTCATGTCAAGGCAATTACAGTGATGTTATTAGGAAAGATCAGGGAGGGAGCAGTGTTGTCATATAGGGAGAAGAGAAAACAAACTGTTAAGCAATCATGTAGAACATCTTAAAGCTGGTGAAGGAACAAAGCTTAGCACTGTCAGGGTATTGATCTGTTCCAGAAGGTGCAGAGTTCTGCACCACTGTGATTGCCTTCCCTGCTGGGTTTAGAGAGGGCTGAAAGAATACAGTATTGATCTGGCCCAGTTCCTGAGAAGTAACTTAGTGATAAACACTGACTCCAGTCCACGGCTCTGACAGCAAACTGTTGCAAAATAGCACAGCTCTGTTGTGCTCACAGCTCCTGTTATGCAGATAATACACGAGCAACACCACTGTCCACCGCATTTGTAGCAGAAAAGTAGTGCTCTCCACTGGCCAGAATATAACACCCAAAGGCTTAATTTCTGTTTCCTTTTTTTTCTTTCAAGTATCACAATGTTACTAGAGAATGCAGGGTATTTTATTCTTTATTCTGCATTCAGAAAATACTAAACATATAAGGAGGCTTCACCTTAGCTGGAGCTAAATCGGGAGTTCTGCATTTAACAAAATAGTTTTTCCTGTGTTTCTTGCCATTCACTGCAATGCCATGGGAAGAAAAAAGAGTGTTTCTAAATTTAAAGATGAAAACCATTGTCCTCATTTATTTGCTTGCCTATCAGTAAATCTTGTGACTGTAACATCTGGGCACTCAAGAGAAAGCATTTCTGCTCTTAAATCCCAAGAACAATGTTATCCTACAGAAGTCAAACTAATGTTAGTAGTTGCACATGGAGAAAAAATCCATCATACAACTGCATTTCAAAAGTCCTGGGCTGCAGTTGCATCCCCTTTCTGGTGGCATCAATCCCCAGCAGCACTGGAATGCAACAGACATAGGCAGAGACAGAGAAGAGATTTTAAGCCAGGCTCACTAATGAGAGCACAAACTTCAGGCAGTTAAACTACAAAGATATGATGGGTTGTTCAGTGCAGCTCTGTGAAATATTACAAAACCTAAGTGTTGGAGCAAAAAGAAACCTGTCCCATGGAGTTCTCAGCAGTTGACTTCTGTCCTCTCTCAGGCCCATCCGGAAAAGTCCATCAGCAAAGATGAACTGAACCACCTTCTATGAGATGCTGTTGGCTTGTTCTGACTTCTGGAGTATTTCTGTGTTTGTGGTGAAGACTTTGGGGAATTCCTTGAACTTTTATTGCCTTAAGCCTGAATCTTTTCATGCCTGATGCTGATCATCAGCTTGACCTTGGCAACAACACCAGCCACAGGATTTCCCTGCGTGTGGATGCCGGACCTCGCTCCTGGGAGCCCAGGCTTCCATCTTCATGTTTTTATGCACAGCTGAGAACCACAGACACTGGGTCAAATTTTCACAAATCGTGAAGGCATTGAATTTCCAAATGGATTGCTGTGGGGCTGCACAGGCCCACTCCCAGAAGGCCCTCAGGAGAGCAATTGCTTGTTTTTTTCTCTCTGTTGCACAGGTGCATAACCTCACCTGTGTGCCCCAGCTACTCACACTAAAAGAATTTCCCCTCCATGCTCTGTCAGGTCTGTTGAAAGATGTTCAGTCTTTCTACTAAGCAGACATAGATCTTTTAGCACATCACTTCTGCAAACAGCACACATGCATTTTTTATTTTAGGGTTTGTCTTTTTCTCTTTTTCTTTTTTTCTTTTTTTTTTTTTTTTTCACAACTCTCCTCACTGAGAACAAAAGAAAACTGTTTACCAGACACAGGCACCTGGTTTGGGTTTTGTTTTCCTCTTCTACTCTCTGAATTCAACTCTGTTTTTAAATAAAGAGATGCAGAAGAAGCAGCAGACCTCCTGGGTCAGCTGGGTCAGCCTCCTCTATCGAGCAGGATTTTCCCATACACTCTGACCCCCTCAAGGATTTTATCTAGCCTGTTTTTTGAACACCTCTAATGATGGTGACTCAGCTACCTCACTAGGCAGCTTATTCATCTGTCTAGCCTAATTGCTCTTAGCTTCACTTTGTCTTCCTTTGTATGCAACATGAAATTTTCCCTTTTTTTTTTATTTTTAGACCATTTTTCTATCAAGGGGGGCGGGGAAGCAACAAAAAGTTGCCATCTTCAAAAAAATCCCATAATTTCTTCCAATCTGAAAATATCTGTAAAGCATGGCAGCACTATTGTCATGTCTTCCCAATTTATAAGTCTATGTGTAAAGCTGGAGATGGTTTGTTCAGTGAAATGATCAATGAAAGTAAACAGCTGCAGATGTCCTGGCACCCCTATTTTCCTGCAGGAATAGGGATGGTAACATCACATAACTTCACCTAGACAGAGGAATTGAGTGCCTAATAGTCAGATCTCCATGTCTTGAAGAACAAGATTGGGAAAGACAATCAAGCATCATCAGGGTAAGCAGACACTACTTTAGTAATAGTGGACCAAGTCTTCAGCACTTTCCCAAGAAAACATTCTCTTTACTTCTTGAATCCAGAGATCAGCATCAGCACAGTACTTGGCAAAAAAACCAAGATTTTGGGACAGAATGCAGGTGAGAAAGACTGAGTCTCTTGTTGCATGAGTGGAGATTTCACTCACTATAGAAAGCAACACGGTCTAAAGGCTGTTAAGGGACTAGCAGGGCACAGCAAGAGCTTCTCATCCAAACGTGAGTTACTCTGACAAAGAATTGCAAACTAATATCCTGAAATGGTAACATGGATTGCTATCAGCCTGGACTCTCTGAGCAAGAGTGAGTTGCCTGAAGCCTGGCACTGGCACAAAATGGCATCAGGCAGAGGCAGCTCTGGCTGGCTCCTCCAGCATCTTGAAAGATCAATTTGCAACAGATTCCCAGCTCTCCCCTGGTTTTGAAAAGCTGGGTGATGCTGCCTCATACAAGGATGCAACCCACATCATACCCACCACCTTCTATCAGTGAGCTTAAACTCTAGTTTGAAATAAAAGTGTAGTTTGGGCCATGATCTTTAGAAGAGTTCACATTGCTGGCTTACAACACTGAGTAGCATCAATGTAGGAAGCTGCAGAAAAGCCAGCCAATGAGAAGCATTGATGAGTATTTTAATTTTGTTCATAATTTTATTTTTCAGATAATTTTGATGTACCCCTAACTTTTATGCCAAATGCTTAAAACTAGCCTTGGGCAAGATATTTCCTTCTCATTAAAAAAAAAAAAAAAAAAAAAACCAAACCAAAACACTAAACCAAAAACAAAATCATAGCTTGAAAAATTGAGTTCATATGTAAGTATTACTGGGTTCTGTTCCACTCTGGAGAATCCATAAAGGATAAAAAGAGAAAGAATTGATCAAAAGAGATCAGGGATAGAGGAGAAAAGGTGAAAAACGAAGCCAGGTGGCAAAGGAAAATAAATAGATGGTGGCTGTGGACAGAGGAAAAAGAAATGTGTTCTATTGCAGAAGTGATCAGCTCAGCCATTCACACATCAGATGTTTCCTACAACCCAAACACAAGCACTACCTGAGCAACTCAGTTCAGCACATGCCTTGTTTTAAGATATCAGTCCTGCTAGAGTCAGTCAGGCTGCACACTTCAACACCTCACAGCATCTAAGCTGCAGAGCAGGGCCTTTCCCCCAGTTAAGAGACCATTCAGAAAATGCCCTTGACCAAAGCATGCATATAAATTGGTAGGTGTTAGACTCAGAGATGTAAGTGCTATTGAAGTGAAAGACTCATCAGGAGAAGCATGTTCTGCCATCTCCTGTGCTCACCTCCAAAATCAAAATCTGAGAGGTTTGTCACAGCTATATGACAAGGACTAGAACACTCTTCTGACCTTAATATATTTCATGTTAGAGAGGTAACAGATCAAGAGACTGTTCTACATAAACCAAGAGGGTGCTCTACACTCTCTACCGTACAGGAATGCATAGACAAATAATGCTTTATAAAATAAGAGGACACTAACAAAGGTCTGATTGTTTTCTTATTTATTTCTCTGTAAAACGAAGCTACTTTTCCTAGTCTTGGCATTCAAGGACTGTATTTGAAGTCCCTAAAGGGAAAAGAGGCAAAGGGGGAGAATAGGCTTTTCCATGGCCACTAAATGAGAGAAGGGCAGAGTTGCAGCGGAGTTACTGAAGTGAACAACCTTGATCTGACCAAAAGGAGTCATTTAATTTTAGGTTCTCCCCAGAGGTTTTATTCCTCTTGGCTGCCAGGCCAGAAATGTCAGGCGTGTTGAGATGGGGCACCCTGGAAAGTGCCGAGCCTGAAAGCCAGCAAACAGGTTCCGCATGACTGCTGTTAGGTCTGGGAGCCTCCACGGAGAGCTGAACTCTTTGACCAGATAGGTGTGAACCAAAGAGGGGACTGGGTCATTTCTTTTGAAAGTTTTCATTGCTTCACAAAGGCTTAAAGAATTTTTTTTCTTTTTTATTCCAAGAAGCTCCAAACCTTTGGTTTGAAAAGAGGAAAAAAAAAAAAAAACAACAAAAAAACCCACAAAATTGAAGCACTTTCTTTTTACAAATAAATGACACAACAGGGAGAGACCCAGCAGGGGAATTAAAGCCCTTTTTCTGACTGATCCAGCAGCATTTTTCTAGGCATTAGCTAGACTTAAAACAATAATGAAGTTTGTCACTATGTATGTCATAGAGCAGATCTCTCTAAACCTCAAGGTTTCTAAACTGTAATATCTGTGGGGAAAGAATTGCCTTCTGCTATGGATATACATAGCACCAAGTACAACAAGGTCTAGCTCTTGACAAAGGTCTCCAGCTGATGTTGAAATACAAATAACTAATGGAACAAGATGGAAATTGTGCTCTAATCCTCCCAGTGGCTATTGTATAATGCAATGAATGGGGACCTTGGGAGAAAAGGAACAGAATCATACCCTGTGAACACACAGCTGCAGATTCAGTGTCTGGGTACTGCCAGTGTAGGTCCAGCCCCACACCCATTAAAAAAATGTACAAAAATGCTTGAAGTGTCTTCACTGGCTTGAGCAATCCATAACCAATTTCTTTCTGGAAATGCATGGATTGTGAATGTGCATGAAGGCAGAGCTGGTGACCGTGTTGTCCTTGCACAGGACCCCTCAAAGTCTGCTGTCCGTGATCCTCTGTGCTTTTGTTCTCAACTAGTGACTAGTGATCCCAGGGCCATGATTCTTCTAAGGAAGCAAGGACTTTCCCTGATCTCAATCCCAAATGAGTTTATATCACCAAAAGCGAGCATGCTGACAAGATAAGCTGTTAACATTAGTGATTTCACAAACTGTGTTCCTAAAATTAAATAGAAAAGGGATATTAATCCAGGCTGTGAAACATTGTTCCATGATGGCTGAAAATGAAAAGCTAATGGATAGTCATACCAACCTAAAAATAATGTTTGCATTCACTTTTAATTTTAACTTCACAGAAATCTACACAGTTTTCTCAGAAACTCATGGACCTTTTACTGTGTATTGTTTGCTTTGCAAACAACTGCTTGTCTTTACATGTGGCTTGACCTAAAATCTACAATAAGACATAATTTTCCTGACCTACACGTTGCAATTTTCACGTGGCCAAGTGCCACAAGACATATGCCATGACCCTCAGAGACAGGGGCAGCTTTGGGAATGCCTGAGGAGGGAGACAACAACAGCTGCTGTGGATGCCACCATTCCTTGGTGGCTGGGCTAAACAGGGCATTGCAGATGTGTACGAAGGTGACTTGAGATGGATATTTACAGGCCAAGAGCATGTATTAAGTACCATCTGCCTCAGCACTGCTTTGCTACAAATTCACGAGCACCCAGGTACTGGAAAAACATTTGAATTGTTCACAAATATCCTTGAACAGTAATCAGTGTAAAATCTTCCATTTCCTTCATGGGTATTTGATGCACCTGTTTTGCAGAATTTAGCAACGTTTGCTGCACATTTTCAGCAACCTGACTTACTTCTATTAGAACAGAATTGCCATCACATTTCTGAATACCTACATGAAACAGGAAAAAGCCAGCACAGCAGGCATCTAAAGCAAAGGGTATTGAGATCATCCAAGTTCAGTCTTGAATGTGCAGTTAATAAATTCTTTTTAAAAAAGATTCTTGCCCAGCCGCAAGTACTTTCATGAAACACTCCTGTATTAAAATGCTAAATTTTCCCTTCTGAACTTTGTTTTTAAATTACTTGATTGTGCAAGATGCAGAGTTATAAACTGTCACTGATTTGTATAAAAATTAGAAGTATTTATCCTTTGCAAAAACACCAGGTTTTAGCTGACAGGACAACTTGAATGCATTGAGTAACTTTCAAGAGTTCTTATTATTCCCTTCTGATAGAAACATGGTAAAAAGTCAGTTTCGAAGGATAACAGCAATTCTTCACAAGACTGAAAATGCAGAAATCAAAGGTCAACTGCCAAACAAACTTTGTGTGTAACTTCAACAAATAATTTCATTTCCCCATACCTTAATACGTATGAACCAAAGCTTGTATCTACCTGTTTCCTCTATCCTTTGCTTATAGAGACTGGAAGCATTTTAGGACAGACCTGGAACTCCTGTGTACCGTACCACAATCAGATAAACATTGCTCAGAGCACTTAGTGAATGCAGTATTTTAATAGAGCTGTAGGGGATGCCTACAGCTCAATTCTTAGCACATGTTTAATTCCTGGGGAAAAATATACCCGTTAAACAGGAGTGGGAGGGGTGGAAGGAAAAAGATTCCAATTATCAGGTAGTGGGAGCAGGGTCAATCAGGAGAAGCCATTCTCTCTCCCTTCCCCAAAACAACGTAGGTGGTAGCACATCGAGTCTTCAGATTGCACCACAGGATGCAAAGCCACAGTTCAGCTTTCAATGTTACTAATAAAAGGTTAAGGTTTCAAGCTATTTTTTAATTTAGATCTGTTGTTTGGTAATTGGAATAAACATTCAAATTTGAGCATCAAATTTCTCATTAGTTTCACATCAATACCTGTACTGAAACTATGGATCAGTGAACTGAGTTTCTCACTGCCCAAGTGAATTCATTAATCATTCTCTCCTAAGATGGGCACATAAGCAGACAGCTGTTCTAAGCAGCTGTCTTCTGATGAAACTCCTAACATGCATACTGCCTAAAAAAAAAAAAAAGGAAGAACAAACCACACACACACAAAATCTACCTTTTCAACAGTCTGCTGTTGTCTTAACTCAAAGATCTACCTGCACGGACAGGTCTGGGAGAGAAAGGAACTGGATCCCCACTCAACAATGCATTCCAATTTGTAAATGGTCACTTTATGGTTACAGACAGAAAGTTTTAAAACCATTAAGACTTAGTTACCACTTCTTATCTGGGGTATCATGAGGAAGAAGAAATACAAAACCAGACACCGATGAATGTATTCAATGAACAGGTATAATCTTAAACCAGATCCAGTTAATTTTTTTTTCCTGTCTATAGTTGCATAGATTCAACTCTTCACCTGCTACCCCCATTCTTCTAATAACAGATATTAAGATTTATTTTCATATACCTTTATGGGCTGGCATGAGATAGGCATTATGATCCACATTAGTCTCCTATTTTCCATTACAGTCAAAACAAGTGCTTAGGTAACTGGAGCTTATCCTATTTAAATATATGCAATCAGGAAATTTGAGATTGCCTTGATGGACCATATAATATTTCCTTTAGAAGCTCCCTGATATGCCATCGTCTACGAGTTCATCCATACAGCAAATGGTCTCACTGGGTAACCTTTCCCCAGTTGCGTCACACGCCCAGAGGAAAGATGAGACCGCTGAAAAATATATAAACAAGGACTTTTGAACTGACCTTGTCCAAACTAGGCAAGAGACAGGAAAAGAATGTATAAACACACCTTGTAATGCCCTGAAACACTACAAACTCTTTGCCCTGTGTTAAAATGCATGTTTTATATGCATTTGGTATAAGGCGAAGTTTAACAAAAGTGGGTTTTAATTTATAAATTGCCAAAGTTTTACTCGGCAAAATTGTAGCTTTGTTGAAGGTTGCCTTAACAGAGGCGTTCAAACATGTCTGGAGAAGGCAATAATGTCTTTTTTTTTTTTGGAAAATTAGCTTCCTGGCTGCATAGAGGGCCATTGGACAATACAAAAAAAGAGAAGCAAAATGAAACTAATGAGTCCCTCTGAGCACCTAAGTCAGTTTTGACTTTAGTTGAAATTTGGACAAAATTTTTATTCAGTTAGTCCCTTTGGAAAACTCTTACTGACCTCTGCACTGAGTTTGGGAGACTTCACATGTTCCTTTGCATTTTAGTGGAAAGGTCCAGAACGTGGTATCAGTTCGAGGCACTAATCAAACATGTAGATGTGGCACTTGGGGACATGGATTAGTGCTGGGTTAATGGTTGGACTCAATGATCTTAAAAGTCTTTTTAACTTGAACAATTTTATGACTCTGTAGTGGAGGGACTGGGGTGATACAATAGCCCAGTGTTGTTCCCAAAACAGTTTGATATCAATTACTTCTTGTTACTTGGAATTGAAAAAAAGTATAATCTTTAACAAGGCAGTATGTGTATAGTGACAAAAAGACATTTCAGTTTCCTCTACTTAAGTTACTATGGCAAAGTGTGTGGGAAGCAACAAAATCTTTGATCTCTCTCTTTGCAAACCTTGCCCTGATCATATCTTCAGTCAGGCACAACTATAACTTTACTAGTGAGTTACAAGAAGCCCCTGAGTCTGGAGAAGCCACAGTTATTTATCAGTGGCAAGCATGAAGGGATTACTGAAAAATTTGTTTCTGGTTCTAAACGGTGTCAAAAAGCCAAGAGAAGGATAACAATCAATTGCTTCATTGGGACAGTTTCTCCGAGTAAAATCAGCATGATTCAGACCACTTCTGATGCAAATAATACAATAAGCTTTGTTAGTGTCTTTCACTGCTTTGCAGAGGCTTTCAAAACACTTTGACAAATAAGAATTACTTCATCCATCCACCTTTCCAGGACATCAACACTTTACATCAATCTGGACTTTTTCTCTTTGCACATGCATGTTTCCTGAATTTCCATGACCAGAAGATTTCACATTTCATCATGACTAGGCCAATTCTCAGCTCAGTTCTGAATGAAAGCTTTGCCTGACTGTACATAGAAAGAGACTGGAAACACAATATTATATTTCATATCCCCTGAAATAACCAACTCTCAATCTCTCACACACAGAGAAAATTTGGACCTTGTGACATCCCTAATAATATTTTCACCCTCCCAGTGAAAATCAACATGATTTATAAAGTAGAGATGTTCAGAAATTGCTGTTTTTCTTTCTTGGATATTAGCGAATTTTATTTTCAACTTACTGCAGGAAATCTGCACTAGAAAATTAATTCTAAAAGTAAACACTGGCTTCCAAAAGCCCTAGTAACACTGGGGTTTGTGACAGAATGGAAGGTCCAGGAGAAGTGACTTTGTACCTCATATGAAGAATTCTGTAGTACCTGTCCTGAACCAAGCAATTGTGTGCTATGTTTGGTTTAAAACCTACGAAGCTCAACTGTGGTTTTCAGAAGATGATCAAAGAACAATTTCTCCTCTCCAATGGCGTCAATAGCAAAGCTCATACTAACTTCAAAAGGCCAAATTCTGGTGGCTTTACTCACACTGAATCACTCTTTGTTTCATCTGTAGTTCCACTGACATCAGTAGAAGTAGGGATGAAGTAACAGCTACTAAAGCAGAATACAGATATCAGAATTTGACGCAAAGCATTTAAGTTGGGATACATGTATCACTTTCTGACTCAATTCCTGGGTACAACTGGGGGGAGATAAAGCTAATTTTGTCCCATTTTCTAATTTACAACATTGTTTTAATTTAAGCATTTAACGTGTTTCCTTCCTAGAAGGAAATGCAGACCTCCTTAAATGCTGATGCTCAGACAATTATCTCTTGACAAATCACCTGGAGATTTTTATTTTTCTTAAAAAACAATAATTCACTCCTCATCTAATTCCCATTAAAGTAATAATTTGTAAAAATGAAAATTACTTTGATAGCCTGACCAAAGCCTGTGTCTATGGTTAAATACGTACAGCAGCTTCCTGAATGAGGTAATTGATCAAAATAGTTTTCAAGGGCTTTGGCTTTAAAGAAAAATGCCAATATCAAAGGATATAGTGAAATCATAGACAGCAGTTAAAAACAACTCTGCCTCCAGTGGAGGAGGTAAGACTGCTGCACTTGGACTATTTACCCCCTTGGCTTGGTATTGCTCTAGGCATCAAAGGACAAGGCACAAGGATAAAGAATAACCTAGCCTGACCTCTTCCTAGCCCAAAAACTCTACCAATTCTAATAATTTTATATGGTAAATTATCTCCAGGTCCCACCTTCATCTTTGTCACTTCCTTTCATCTCTTTTACAAATTGTATTACACTTGGAGGTTATTTTTGTATTAACTAAATTATCAAAAACTCCCAACAGGGATCTACAGTCCACGTTCCAGGTACAGTATAAATAGGAAGAACATCCTGTGCAGGAGTTTTCAATCTAAACAGCAAAGGCAGAGAAGCAGTAACAGAAAGGAAGGTTTAATATCCCATTTTAGAGATGGGGTTCTAAAGCCTGGACACACAGAGAACTGCCCAAGAACGTGGAAAATACCAGTGATAGCAGCAGAAACTAAGCAAAACCTTCCACACACAAGGTTTTCTTCTATTAAGAATCTGCCTCCTATCAAGGCCTTTCATAGGGTCTCAACCAAGTGACACAGTTCTAAACTGATTTTTTTAAAAAAACTTTCTAAGAGTGTCTCCATGGCAAGATGCATACAACAGTCAAACAGTGCATGTGTAGGCTCCCAAACATAAAGGATCCTGGGAAAGAGAGGGGGGCAGAGAAGAATGGATTACCTTTTTATTGCTCACACTAGTGGAGTTTACAACTTACAAAAATAAAAATAAGCACAACATATAAACCCATATTTCGAAAAGGATACAAAGTGTATCATAGCGATATACTAATCCTGCAATTCCTTAGAGAGGCAAATAACCTTTTCTCTTGATATAGGCATCAGGCATTGATCTGTCACACTGTTTGTTCTAGCAGAGCTCCCAGAGGTGCATTCAGTTTGAAACGTTAAGGCTAGTTCATTAGCCGTCCCTAGCTCGTTTCTCTGAGAGAATCAAGATAATACTGTGGTTAGTTAATGGCTTTCTCTTGTTTCCCCCAGAGCCTGCCTGTCTGAAGCCTGCAGGCCCAGGCAGCTTTCTTTTTTCCCCCTTCCCTTCACTATTACTCACAGCTGGTAAGGCTTGCAGGAGCCTGGCTTGTTTGGAAACAGCCGGGTTGCACAAATGGTTGAATCACTCTGCTGCAAACAACCACCTTGGCCCCTGCTGTCAGAGAGCAGGGCTCCTGCTTGCACAGCAGTGGGGAATGACGGATGGAGGGAAGGGGAGCTCCTGATCATCACACTACGAACGGGTCTCATTCAGAAAAACACCGAAATCATAAAAATAAAAAAGAAAAAGGCACTCCTGTCTCAGGGAGCCACTTAGAACCACTATTTCCTAGAAGGCAGAAGGAAAATCTGACTTTTACAGGGAACTCCTGTCTCCAGAATCAGGCAATGTCATCTGCCTTGCTCTCAAGTTCTGTTGTTTACCATCACAGTTTGGAGATTGGGTAGTCGCAGACAAGAATCTCTCCCAGGAGCCATCCCACTCCTAATGGATGGGCAACATTCCCTGTACTTTTGTTTTCTGCTTAACATGTTCTGCCCCTCGTCATCCTCACCTAAATGCTGAAGCAAACCCACCTACAGAGGTTCCAGCTAAGCACTGCCGTGAGCATCACAAGGAGAAACACGACAGCATAAAATACATTTATCTGTCTTGTTTCTAGCTTGCATTTAGGCTTTGTAAAATTAATATCTGATTCCCATGGAAGCAAGACAATGACAATGTTGATGAGTGTCAGATATCTGCAGGCAGATGCCATACAAGTTCCCTTTACAGGGAGTAATTCTATCAACGCACATCAGTGCTGATCTGCAGAGTCCCCCGCTATTCCGGTGCCTTACTCTTTTATCTACACATTCAGCACTCATTGCTGTGTTACCAGACACGGCCAGTCATGAAAGGCTGCAGGATGATTTTATCTGCCTCCCAGTATATTACCCACTGGAGAACAAACTTAGACTTGTAAATGTTTTCTCTTACCAGTGCTCTAATCCAGACATTTAGAGATGCTTTTGCTCACCAAGCAAATACCACCAAGCTATTTACAGAAATCCTGCTGAAATTAGCAATAGGCAGGGTGGTGATCATCAGATAAAACCCAGCCTGAAAGACAACTGTTCCATATTGCCATGGGATTTTTTTTCTTGTTTGGAACAGTAAGTATACCCCCTCCAGACAAAATATAACAAAACGTAAAAGAAGCTGCTCTTTTGGATACAGGTTTATGATACTGTTGTGGGATGCTGCTGTTTGTGACACTGACTGAGATGAAGAGTGGACTGTCACCAAAAGGAACGATGCCTCCCCATCACTCCCCTTCTCTGCACAGTGGGTAATGGTTGTTTTTGCACTGCCTTATAGATGGAGTCCAAGAGAAAGTTATTTACTCCTTCAGCTAGGAGAAATTTTCCCACATCTAGTTCCCTGAAGCAGCACTGTAGGGCCCACTGACATCTGCGCTGGCCCAGGGGAAGTAGCAGCTCGCTGTCACAAGTAAAACTGATAAAACCATGTCACTCATGCAGGTATGTAACACCTGTCCCCCAAATGTCATGCAATATGTTCTACAGCCATGAAAACAGACAGACCAAGAGCAACATCTGACCCACTCACAAAATCAAGGCATCTCTTCAGGGTTTCACACACCAAAATCTACATGAAAGTTGAACACTAACAAAGAGAAAGGAAAGAAAAGGTTTCTTGGAGAACTCTTTGTGGGCTACAAAAATCAAAGGAAGGTTTCTGTGTCTGAGTTACAGGCCAGGGAGACTCAATCTGACAAAGAGAAGCTTTCAAATAGCAGCAGCTTGGTACTTGATCAGAACAGAACTAGAAAAATGAAGTTTAAAATAGGGAACATGGTAAGTCCTTTTCCCAACTGATCCAAATTTTGTCCTTCTTCTGCTGGGTCCACAGAACAATGCTGGAATACTTTTGTTCTGTCCAGAAATGACATGGCACAGCAAAGGCACATAATGCAAGATGAGAACTCCTCTGCCTCCCAAAACACAAGCAAGAGCAGTAATGGAAGTCAACCAGATGAGAACAATGGATAAAGAAAGTATTCTTTCATCTGCAGGTATTGTTCAAGTTCAACAGAAACACCCATCAGAGTGAGTTCACATGAAATTGTTCTATGGCAAAATAGTGTTTCACTTGGCCTGTGAGGAAACTTTCCAGACCACAGGTTCTGAGAGGACTAAGAGTATTCCCTATGGATTCAACAAGCCTCAGATCTACTATGGAGAAACACTTAGATCTCTCCCATTCTTGTATTAACTTCAGCTTCTCTTTTACAATTCAATTAATCATTGACTCAACAATGAATTTAGTTGTATCTGTGTTGTTTCTTCCTTCACTTAAAAGACTGTGACTTTCCCTCAAATATTTATTGAAATTTAGCATTGTTGTTTAGAAAGTAGTAGAGAAAGTTTGGTATAACTAGACTATTATTTTCAAGGTGAGATAAAGTTGGCTTCCATTTTATCAAATTATTATTAAGGAAAGGAGATGGATTAAGGAAATGGATAATGCTATTTAGTCATCTTTTCTAAGAGCTCCATTTTCTGTGGATGAAACATGCTATTTAATGATTAACTATTATTATTTTTATATCCTGCTTTATGACATTACATCTTGCTATAAGGCAACTATTTACTACTCTGAGCACTTAGTAAAAAGAATTATCATTCCTTGCTGTCTTTTCTTACCAAGGAAGTGAAAGGAAAGCAAGTTACAATTTTAAAGAGAGTACTTCTGGCAGAAGTGATTTATGATTGCTGTTAGCAATGGTCCTGTCCATTTCTTATGAAGATGCAGAACCTCTGTGACAAAAAAATAGTTAAATAATTATCTGAAATATTAACTAATCACCTACCAAAACAATTGGAAAAGCACTATTTAACAAAATAGTACAAAACAAAAGGTTTTGAACTATTATCTACTAAATATCCACAATCTACTCCTGTGGATATTTGACTGTTCAACATTCATTTACAACTTTTTTGGAGGGTGCAATGTGATATATCAAATCTGTGAATACTGAAACTGATGCAAACAGGAAAGAAAAGACAGTCAGGAAATTTGTGTGCCTTTTAGAACAAAACCAGAACATTCTTTTTCATTTGCTGTAGGGGACACACAACACAACAGCATTTTTCCTGCAGTTTGCAGCCGAGATGTTTTTAGAAGATCTGAATTTGTGACAAAATTAGGAGAGAGAAAAGTTTAGAACATTCAAGCTACTTGGCAATTCATTTTCAGATTTGATCTCTTTTTGTGTTTTAATGGATGTTGAAATTTAGCTGAAGTCACTAGAAAGGACATGAGCTGATGCTTCTTTGGAAGAAGGCCTCCTAGCAGAATCTGAGCTCATGACTTCTTTCTGTGAAGTCTTAATTGGTTAGGACAGAGGATTTTTTTTTTCTCCTTTTATTTCCCAAAGCAAAACATGTTTCCCCAAGTGCTCCAGGAACAGTCACTAAAAAAGAAATTAACATGTAAAACTGTAACATTTCTAACACTCCTACATGACCAAAAGGATGCAATTTTAGAACTGTGATTTGGAACCTACAAACATTTTAAACATTTGTCTTGTGGTTTATTTGTAAACTAATGAGTCTTGATGCTGCTCCCTATGCTCATGCTGCAATCTGTTGTTGGCCTTTTTGCAGCTTTAAGATCTACACTTCGGAGAATCACAGGGGGTGTTGGAAAAATAAGCCAACAGAAGCAGCATGATTAAATCTCACTTTTAACTTTGGAGGAACTAACATTAAGTAGCATGTGTTTTTAGTGCACGAAAACACCCTCAAAACTGGGGCACTGCAAGTTGGATTAAGATCGGCATTTCCTTTTCCTCAAGACCTTCGTGGATAAAACAGCCTGGGGTTTTTTTCCTTTCTTTTTCCTAAGTGGCAGGTTGCCAGTAGTTAATTTAAGCATAACAATGGAAATAACCATTCTCACAAATCCAAGAATTTGTATCACTGTATCTATGGCAAATGTATTTAAGCATGTTGCTAATTACCTTTACTCACAGAAAGCAAGAACCAACAAGACTCTTAAGCACACACATAACCTGGGAAGCTTAAGCATGTGCTGTAGGATTGAACACTGGATGTGCTCATGTATTAAAATCACAAACTTCAAAGGCTTACATGAGGGAGGCTAATTGAAGAGCGTTTTGATATCATCTTGTTCAGTGTATTTACTTTTGCTTTTTGGGATGTAGGTGGTGCAGCAGTGTATGCAAACTTGTAAAATAAAACTTGTAGTGTCTGTAAGAACTTCATTTCACATATGACCTTTTACAGTAATTGGATCTGAATTATAATCAGTCACCTGAGTCCTGAAATAGATAAAATAGTTTTTTAATGTTAAAAAGTTTTAGCCCTCCGTTGATTATCTATCAGTGCTTACAGTCCTGTGAAAATAAGATAAATGAGAAATTTGGTCTCTAATTAGACTTCACTAGATTTACAGCTTTTAATTTATACGCCAATGCAACTCAGGCCGGCACTAACACAGATAGAGATGGAGCCACAGTTTTCAATTGATTTAACAATTTAATTGCAGCATTAACATCCATTAACATTTAACTAACCTTTTAAACTAACCTCAGGCACAACCTTAAAGACTAAATGAAGTAAAATTGCATATAAAAAGGTACTAACATACAGCTGTAAGAAGCCAGAGTGAATCTTTAGGGAGATTTAGCATTGCTTCCCCACATCAGCAGGAGGGAGTCTGTTTTCCTTCTTGCAAAATTCAGTAGGAAAGCATGCTCTAATTTATAGGAAAAGGAAATAGACACATTTGATGGTTATTAACTCTCATTTATATCTTCTTGTCTATACGTGATGTCTAAAAGACACAATATCCTTTACTCTGGTCATGCACTAAAGAACAAGTTTATTACTCAGAGAAACAATATTCCTGGATTATCTGTGATAAAACGTGATGTAAGGGAATATAAAATAAGTCGCTGAAGTTTGATATGGAAGAGAAACCTCGTATTTTAGAAACAATGGGCAAATAGAGCTCCTGTTTATATGGGTATAAATCTAAAGCAACTACACTAAAGCTGCTGGGGATTACTTCAGGCTTACCCCTGAGGTACCACGAGAGAAAGTAATAGAAAATAAGCAGAGGAAGTGCCTGCTTTATATCTGTGTTGAGCACCCCAAAACTCTACTTCAAAGCAGCAGTAGCTGCAGTTGTTTGGGGCCTCAGCAGGTAAGTCCTGAGAGCCAAATCTGTTGTTGTGCATCTTCATTCCCCCAGTCCTATGGCAGTGAAGGTCTGCTAGGGGCTCATTTCAACACTGGGGGAGTACTGCACACAGAGGCCATAAATTTGCAGTCCAGCATTTACCATTGCATGTGCCCACAGTCTACCAGTAGGGCTGGGTCAGGATTTAAAGGTCTTTTGTTTCTCACATGGATGACAAACGGGAGTTTTGGGGACCTTTTAAAATGTCACCTGGGCATTCTCGACCTGTATTGTGTCAGATCTGACACAATTCTCAGTGCCATCTGTGTAACCCACAGATACTGTAAAAATTCATAGTGTATGGGGGTTTTTGGTAGCACAGCACAACTTTTGATATTACTAACTATATTTAACCCGGCTTCTTTTGGATTAAACCATTGCTTGCACAAATTATTTCAGTCTGTTCTCTGTGTGACCTATGTAAATGCTCATCAGCACTCCTGAGGTTCACACTCAAGTTCTCAGCTAACTGTGTGTGTGCTATTACTATTTCTCTGTATCTAAATGGTATTTAATATTAGCCAAATAATATCAAAACATGAGGATGATCACTTGGAAACTATCACAACCTTGTGTCTTTTGCTTGCAGTAATGAGTATCACACAAGGTTTATGGCATGTCTTGACATGCGATGGTCACATCCAGTGTAATATTAATGTTCCAAGGATTAAGAGTCTCCCAGTAGTACATGTTGACACCATTATGCTGTAATGATTCCACTGGAATTATTAGTCATTCCAATCAGCTCTCTGCACTACTGTTTGACCACATACATCATAAATGTATGAGGTCAACAGTCTGGATATTAAAAGCATTGATACAACATAACATGTCACTTGGATGGGTTTTTCAAGCACCTTCTTCAAATTCACATTGCCACACTTGAGAAATACATCATATGTATGCAAAGCCTCTAAAGCATTTGTTTTCAGCTCCTCCCTAAACTCCTCTGAATAAACTACAGGTGGGTAGCAAAGAGATGGTATTTCTGGTGACATTTGATTTTTCACTTTTGATTCATGTACAGTTACGGCTATTTCTGCATTTCATAATAACCACAAAGTCAACAAATCTACTTAAGTATTTCTAATAAACTATCTGGATTATGACTCCTTATGATCTTTGTAATTCCAACACAAATGTGTGTGGTAGTACCATCCCTTCTTGCTCTGTTAAGATAAATACCATGAAAAGAGAATCATAAGAAAATTCAAATTTTTAAACATAAACATCCACAATGGTATGACTACTTTAGAGAAAACTTGCATCACCAGAGGAAGCACTGCTCTATCTTCTACCAAGTATTTTTCTAAGGTTAATGATTATTTTGCTGTATATCTCTGTGAATACTTGCTCAAATTTACCCTGTAAAATATGTGGTTTCTCTTCTTACTGAAAAAGCAACCTGTTCAACTATAATATGTGGACCCATTGATCAGTATTCATACAGCCAAAATAATTCCCCAAACACCAATCCAACTTTTTAAAAGCTGCCACTCCTCTTTCTATATATCCATGGGAGGTCAAATTTCCAGTACATGCATATAACTCTAAGTAATAAAACATTCATATATTGATTGATCCTTTTTTTGGTCAAGGCTATGCTCATTCTATTTATGGTATGATTCCAAAATCAGAACTTCACAGCTTACGAACTAATGGGCTTGAACTTTGTTGTATCTCTAACCAAGGGAAGAGCAGAGAAATTGTATGTTGTCTGCATTTATTCTACAACATGAACATCTGATTTTCCTTGGTTTCCTATCATCCACTCTGCCAACTGCTTCTAATTTCTTAGACTGCAGTACTGCAGCTTCTGCCATCAAAAACAGGACATTCAGCTCTTTCTGCCTCTGCCTCTCCACAGCTCAATTTTGGATGAAAATTTCCCCATGCACATTCTCTCCTCCTGTTTTCAAGCATTATTTAACAATGTAATTATGTCCTTTCTAAAATAAGGTGTTTGAGTCCATCATTTGCTCAATGCTGCTATACAAAACAAAAGGGTTTTCCTTAAAGTTTCAGAAATATAAACCAGCGTTCACATATGTAACTGAAATCCAATTGCCAGAATATCATCTCAGCTCTATATGGAAAACTGATGAAATTAGATGTTTTATATGACTAAATGTCAGGTCAACATACCAAAAAAAAAAAAAAAATCACACCAATATAAAGATTTGTAAGGCAATAAACCGCATCTGTGTGCTAACAGAAAGATCAATATGAACTTACAGCTTCTAAAAGTGAAAGCAACCTACAGGAACAAGATGATTTTTCAGATTTCCTTCTTTTAAAAAAATCATTATATATTATTTACTTCAAATCTTCTCCTACATTAAAACCACCTTAATATTCTTTCAATATCCTGTTACACAGGGTCTCTGATGGAAAGCTGCTATGTGCCTCCCATCTTCTCTGTAGCTGGTTCAAGGGATGTAATCAAAGGATGCAATCAAGGGACAAGGTCACAACTAGCCTGTGTTCTTCAAACTGGAAATTATCAGCTGATATAATAACATTCATCCTAAGTATAATCCCCAGGCTCCCCAGCAGCTCCTAGAGATTGCACTCAGAGTGGCAAATGCAGAAATGGTCTTTGGTCTTCTTTTCAGCTGTCAGGTTATCATGGCCTATAGTTCGATTCCACTGCCAACCTGCAGTAATTTAATGACATTTTAAGATAATCTGGATTTCAAATCTGGCCTTCACATCTGACTTCAGAGGAGTGTGAACTTTCTACAGGTTCCACACTGCATTTTCCAGCCCCATGCAGGTCTTGGGTACCCCATGGTAACTCTACAAGTTCCCCTTTCCTAGACAAGTGAATTGTACTCTTAAGGGTAAATACGAGTTCTTCTGCCTCATCAGAATCATAACAGCTAATGATAAATGAGGTGGGACAGCAAGCAAGCCTTCTTCTGCCCTTCTGTTTTTGCAAAGCACCAGCATTTGGAAGTGGATGTGTTCTACCAGGATAAAATTCCGTATAAGAACAGCAGAACATGTCCTCCATGTATAAACATATATATACATATAATGCAAACTGGCAGCCAACTAACAAAATACTAGGGATGACTCACTGAATCAGACATGACATCAGAGATGGAGAGGCCTATTATCTCATATATCCACTCTTCTGAATAGCCTTTGCATCGCTTTATTTAATTCTTTGTTCTCTTTGCCATTAAATATCCCTGCTGATTAGGTTTGCTCAATCTATCTCAATTAGATTTACCTCACTTTCCTAGTCAATTCAGTGCTTAGTCTAGGTTTATATAAATGAATTCTGGCCACGCAGCAATTGCTTTTGGAATTAACTAAATATAATTATACTGTAATTTTGAGACTGTAATAACAATGTAGTTACATGTAATCATTGTATAAAGTTATGAGTAACTGCATAAAATTTATGTTCTTTTTGATTAACATATTAACACTTTCTTTTCTTAAATCATAAATTGTGCGGACTCTATTTGGAAATTAGCTACGTATCTCCCACGCCTTAAAGTAAGATTTAAAATTCAATCCTCACATTTCCAGCAACAAAGGATGCAATATAGGCAAAGACACCTCTCAAATTTTCCAGTAGCTTCCATGGTGTCACACTACAGAGTCCACCAGAAGTGGTTTTTTTCAACTTTGCCAGCAGTGCTTACTGGTAGAATGAGAAAATGCATTCATAAAAATCATATATGATTTAGACCTTGATGCTCTACTGTGGCAAAAATAAGCTTTCTCCTTCAGAAAAGGATTCTCATTCTGCATTTAAGCTGTGCTAAACATAACATTCCTTAGGTGAAGAATTTAAGTAATATAGAAATACAAATAATTACAAAAATAACTATCGAAAACTCCCTAAATTTAGATTGTAGATGTGTGCTGTAACATGTTTTAGTTTACAATCAGTGAGCTACAACATCATAGCCCACATTTTAGTTTTCTAGACACAAAAAAAGAGACAAAAAAGAAAGGATGACTTTGACAGAAAATGTGAAGTTAATTAGCTGTGTGTCCTCAATCTGATGTTTCTTAAAAGTTTCCAGAAAGAACTGCATTTTTTCCTAGAAAAGATGTGCAAAAATGACTTGTCTGCAAATCTAATTAGAGTTGATAAATAATTCAGTTCAGGTAGCTCAATATTCAAATTGAAAGCCAGCATCCAATTTGAGGGGGGAAATAAGCATTAAAAAAACATATTGAACACATTGTATTACATTGATACTTTGCAGCACAAGCTGGACTTTAAATGAAATGCACTACTTTTATTCAGATGACAAATTACTCTAAACTCTAGTATTTAATAAATAATATTCTAAAACATTAATAGGAATAAAAACACTTAAATATTTATAGCGATGAAGACCACAGACTCAGGATAGAGATCTAAGAACTACAGGCAGACAGTTCAGGGTATTTATATCTCAAAAACAGGCCCCCATCTTGCACTGAGGTCCACGTTGACTGTCACCTCTGTTTGCAGTGCCTGAGGGGCCTTCTTCAGGAAGGGGAGGGGCCTTGCATAATGTTTTCAGGATCTCTTCTCCTTTAAACGTGCCCTAAACCCAAGCACAAGACAAGACTAAAAGAACTGCCTTCTGGGATTAGAAATAGGAGTTAAAAACAAGTTGCATCAACCACTGTGAGAGATCCTAGAACAGACATGAACCCTCCTTCCCAGACAACCTGTGGGGGACTGAGCTGTGACGGCTGTGCAGGGCTAGGGAAGAACTCTGAGAAGGGAGAAATGAATTTACAGAATCGCTTGGGTTAGAAAAGACCTCTAAGACCAACAAGCCCAACACTGCCAAGTCCACCACTAAACCATCTCCTAAGCAGCACATCTACACATTCCTTATAGTTCCAGGGGTGGTGATTCCACCACTTCCCTGGACAGCCTGTTCCAATGCTTGACAATCCTTTCTATGAAGAAATTTTTTTGTCATGTCCAATCAAAACGTCCCCTGGTGCAACTTGGGGCCACAACTTGGAGGGTAAGCACATCTAGGAAACAAGTTATGCAAGTCTGGAGAGCCACTGTGGATGAGGGAAGCATTTCCTAAGGTTTAATTCCATCACAAATAAGCCAAGCTCCAGAAGGATCATTCTGTGTTACAGAATATATAAATATCTCAAAGGCTCAGGAGAGCAATGACAAAGACAGGAAGGCATCAATTTATCACAAAAATATTTTATAATTGGGTTTATGGCAGAAGATGTGAAATAATTATCTTGATGCCCTGCTTGACAGTGGTAATTCCGGAATGGCACCTACAGATTGACTAAAGGTAAACTGGTGCAGCCAATTACCTGTGTGAGCAATTGTGGTTCTTATTATGCACACAACTCCAGCACACAACTCCATCCATCTTATTCCAAAATTCAGGCCCAAATGCATTATGAGTCTTCAATTACTGTAAGAGCTTTCTTTACTATGTGTTTTCAATCCAGGTGAGCTTGCCTAATGAGCAATTAACTTCCAGCTCTGGAAGAAGACAGAGGTATAAGAAAACTCCTTAAATTTTGGGAAAAGTCTGGGAAGCCTTCTGGGGTGTGTTCTTAAAGAGCTGTATGCCTCAGCCTCAAGACAGTGGAGGATCCTACTAGTATTTGATGACCCCAGGGAGGAAAAGGGACTCAATTAAAAAATTCTAAGTGCAAAGCTTTGTGGGAACTAACAAGAATCTCTGCTATAATATGGGATCTCAGCAGTTGAAAATGAGTAAGGAGAAAGAAGTCTGTGTCCTTGCTGTGAACCATCAACATAATATAACCAGGTGGAAAGTAATTTTTTTCCTACTTGGTGTGTTAGATTTTTCTAGTGAGGGTGAGGATGTGCTAATGCCACGATACCAGTTCCTAGTGAGCCCTTATCCAGCTTATGTTCCACAAATTTGAACACTGATGTCCAAGAAATAGTATTTCAAATCGGAAAGAAGGACCTACTAATGGGAAGAAATGAGCTCATCTTGCAAGAGATGACTTAACAGCCTTGGTCAATTGAGCCTTGTAAAATGAGGCCTTGCAAAATTGAGCCTTGCGGGAGGACAAACACAAAATAGGCAGGTAAATAAAGAACAAATTAAAACTATGGACATTGCTAGCATAGGAAAAAATAGTGTCAGTGGGCAGGATGTCTACTTAGGCTCAGAATGAGGAGGAGGTTTCTAACAATCAAAACAGTGCTAAATGTAGCAGGTGACTTTTAAGAAAGATATTAATCATTTGATGAAAGGAATGATATGCTGAGGTAGCCTCCAATGGCAGAGGACTGGACTCGGTGACCCAGGGATCCCTTACAGTATGATGTTCCTGTATTAGCTGCAGCTCCCCAGCTCCTGGAAAACTGCAATTAGGCCCCAAATGCTTCAAATCTGCTCGAGACAGTAAAGGATTCATGACAATGTGACTGTGGTGGAAGCTGAATGCACACTCTGTGAGCTGGTGCTTTGCATGGCTCACTACATATTCTCCATGAGAGCTGAGCTGGTCCTTCCTGATGGAATATTTAATATACATGAGCCAAACCAAGGGACACAGACAAAATAAGCGAGATGCAATGCATGCAAGTAGGATTTATTTTATTCCATTATCATACTTATATTTTAATGGTACTTTTAAGTTTGTTGGAGGATTTGGTTTAAGAATATGTGTAAAAGTCATAGTAGAACAAAGAAAGAACAATGCATAATATATTTCTACTCACTTCTTCAAGTTTCCTTACAGAAGCAAAATATGAAAATCTTTCTAAGAAAATCCCTAAACTATGTAGGACCATGATGAACTAGAATGGGTTATGTTTTGTGTGTAGAAATAAGACACCACATTTAGTATCCCTTAGCTGTTGAGATCTATATAGGATTTTTTTCTGGGTGGTGATTCATATTATCCTATCAATGCATTAGGGGGGATTTAAATTCTTAACACCCACCATCACACCAAAGGCAGAATAGACTACTTAATATGAATAACAAGCACCAGAAGAAAAACACTCCACCCCATGTTTCTTCTGCAACTTTAAATTGGACACAAAGAGGAGGAGAGGGGGGGAAAAAAGAGAGCAGAATAACAGGGAATTAATAATGGAGAAACCTGATTAGAATATAATTTGTCCTCATTAGTACAGCATTCCTGACATAAGGCCGCTCCTTGAATCCTGTTTACTTTGAAACTCCAAAGAAAGAAAACCTATATAGTTGTTAACACTCGGCTTTTCAAGGATTGCTCCGTAATGAGGGTGGAGTGTATATGAGCCGGTTGGTTCTTTACCATCAGAGAACACTGAAAACACATCTGTGCAGTGAAGCATTATTGGGCCTTTCAAACAACCTCTGCGGCCGCTGCCTATAAATCTCCTTCCCTGTCATGTTTAACTAAAACCCAATACCCATTCAACATGAAATCCATCAATGTTATACAGAAAACAATGACAAAGCACTCTCCTTTGTGTCAGGAAAAACAAATAATTCTGCAGGAAAAAGAGGGAAACCTTTTTTGGCAAGCTTCTGCAAGGGTACAGGGATAGCAAGTGGCAGTTTTCTTTTAAAGCAACATATACCCAGCTACAAAAATAATTTCAAGGCCAAATCTATACAGGGCATTAGGATGCCTCTTCAAGATAATACACAGTGCATCAGAAGAATCTACATGTTAAGGTATTTTATCTTAAACATGTTTGTCACAAGGACAAAGTCCATCCATATGCCATCCAGCTGCACAATTCTGTCAATAACAAACAGGTTTTGCAGTTTTTAAGCAAAACATGTATCAATTACAAATCTTTTCTTCTGCTGCTTCTAACTCCATAGAAGTGCACGTATGTGCATATATACACACATACAGAATGTCTTCAAGGGGTGCATTTGGCCTTTTTATATCCTCCTAACCTAAATTCAGTGGGAGGCACAGATAGCAACAAAACAGGGAAAAAGGAGTGAAGGCAATTGCCAGAAAGCAAAGACACCTTCCATGAGGATTCACTACTGTTCCATGAAAGTAAAAGATTCTGAGAAATGGGAAAGATTGAATGGGAAAGATTGAGTCTCTAGGTAGATGGCTGAACACAACCGGACAGAAGCAAAAGAAAGTAAACCAGACAGCTAAGACCAAAATATATCCCAAGCACTTGGACCTAGTAAGAAAACAGAACTGGCAGAAATATAATTTTAAATGTAAAATATTCAGTGTCCCATAAACAAGGAGGGTTTGCTTGATAATTTACCAGATAAATGTCATTTAAAGCACATGAGCCTGCAATAAAAGTGACTCCCTGACAGCCTTGTCCATGGAGATGGATACCCACACTGCACTGAACCTCTTCAGCTCAGCTATAGGTGCAACACTTAACACTGCCTCTGTCTTTTAAGCATCCCATTACTGTAAAGACATTAGCCACTGAACTTAATTAACAAAATCAATCATAATTAATTCTTCCAGTGTTCACAGAGTCTTCACAGACATTTCCTTCAGAGTTTTACTGTAATTTGCCATTAATGGAGAACCAAAATAGTCAGATGATTTAGAATATATATAGAATAATGTACACCCACTGTACATAATAAGATGGCATTTTCATTGAGGAGGTGACAGAAGCATCATAAAGCAAGAAGTGCAGAGCTTGGATAGTTTGTCACTGTCATAAAAGCTGTGTGAGTGCTTCATCTACTCCTTTTCAGCGTATTTTACTCTTCACTCTCATTAAATTTAGACTCAAAACCACATGGTACTTATGATAGAGGAACTTTCTGTACCTGACTTGGACCTTCATTTTAAATGTCACGTGTAATACATGTGGTGGATAAATCAGTTTCCCTTGATTATAATAAAGGATCCTCCAAAGACATTCCTTCTGTGATCAAACACAAAGCCTGCTGTGCTCCTTTAAAAACAGGTGTCCCTGAGGTCATCTTTTGTTGGCCATTCACTACTTCTGCAAGTTTAATTTCAGATCTTCCCATTTTCCCAACAGGCACATTTACTGATGGCACTCTTTACAGTGAAAGTTTAGTCCCAAACTTAACTAAAAAAACCTTGAGGATCACCCACAATTCCCCACAGCATTTCCTTACACCCAGATTATAGATCCTGATGCTATGCACTCATCTTGAAATGGCAAAAGGTTGACTTTTGGCTGAAAATGCCACTTTTCCCTTCAGGAGAGCTTGCAAGACTAAGCACCAACAGCTGAACTTCTGTCCTTTCATTTAATCTGTTTCTGTTATGATGGTACAATTAATTTCATTTTTCTAAAGCCAGTCTGATCAATTGGGCTTGAATTGTGCCCTGACAACTCTTCTGAAGAAAATTCCATGAGCCCTTTCTGTTGCTTGTCACATTTCATCTTTCTCCCTCAATACCATGATCTCAGTTATAGTTCTGTCAATCCCAAATAACTGTTATGACTGGGGGACACTTTAACTGGTGTTACTGGTGCTCCTGGGAGAGTTATAAGATGCTACTTTCATGCTGCACGTGAAAGAGAAAGTGTAACTTGAGTGGTTATTTACTTGATGTGACAGAGAAGATACATTTTTAAGCATATACATATGTGGACAGATGTTATTATTTTTAAAGGTATACTTAGGAGTTCAGATAACATGATCAAGCTAGATTTCTTCCTTTTTTTAATACCTTTTTATAGCCATAATTTTTATTACATATTTTTTCATATTAGTGAGAACATGAATTAGTGTTCTTGAATGCTGAGTGCTACAAGCTGAACTTCAAATGAGCCATGGTACAGTACTACAGGTTTCAAGGTATTAAAAAATGCCTATTCACCTATGTGTCAAATAACTTTATCAGGACAATTCTTACTTGCTCTTCTGAATGCAAGAAACAACTCATGATAGCTATCTTTCTGGTCTTCCTCCATCAATCAATATAATCCTATAAGAGTCCAAACTTAACAATAGGTACATAAGAGAGCTACTGAATTAGATAAACTCAATCATCACTGGTGATGAAATGATTATTTAATTACTGTCAGCAGTGCTTCCAATGGCACAGAGAGGAAATCCAAGAACATCGACAGTCAATGGTAATTTATTAATCAATTAAACAGTACTGCTTGAGTAAGCGTAATTTGCACAATAAAAATTGAATTAAGTGCTTAAGTAAAAGGGGTGGCTTTTCTAACATTAAAGGTTGTGACATACAGCAGGGGGCTGAATATTCAAATCTTAATGCTCTACTTTCCAATCTCAATAAAAAGAAAAACAAAAGGCTGGTGGGGTTTAGGAGGATGGGGCTGGCCTTGCTTACACAGCAGTAACTGTAGTGCAGTGGGAACACCAGAGCCTTCTGTGGGGTGTTTCTTTCAGCTTTCAAGGAAAGGCCAGTATCAGACTCAGGATGTTTGTTCTGTGCTAGTCAAGGCTATCCCCCATACCTAGCTTGGAATGATTTTAACAGAAATTCCCAGTTTCTCAAGAGAAAATATTCTTCAGAATCAAATTATTCTCCAACTCTATTGTAAACAGGTAGGATCCCCCTCTTGCATCACAAACTGAATGGAGGTCCTCAGAGTATGCCAGTCTTTGCTTTCAGTCCTACTGTGTAGCATTGAACTGACAAACTCACTTTTTTTTTTCCACGGGCTGCTTGTGCAATTATCCTTGCAAGGTCTCCTGCACCCATCTTTGGATCTCACTTGGCTCTGAGAGACTGTCAATTTATTACTTTCATGTCCTAAAGGCATGAAGTGGATGGATGACATCCGCACTCCTGCTAATTTGATTTCTTAATTACAGAACAAATGTATATTGCTCCACTTGAAATCGAGAGTCCCTTCAGCTAGGTACTATTAGACACTGTTAATAAAGAACAGGACAGGAAAAAAAAAACAGAGTTTGAGGAGACTGGTATGACTTGCACAAATTTTCATGGCATATCTGTGATCAAGCAAGGTCTAGATCTGCATTCCCTATTTCAGGGCTCTTACCAATGGATTTTCCCCTGTCTCACCCAAAGCTTCACTCCATGACACAAGAACGTGAACCTTCATATTCCTATAGAGATTGTACATAGGCAAAACTTACATACTCCAAGACTGCAACAGAAACCTAGAGATCCCATGGGATAAGCCACAGTACTAAAAGTGTTATTTTCCATCACTGCCTTTGAACTCCCAGGAGAATTGCTCATATCCCATCTAATTTCATATCATTAGTACTTAACAGAAAATTAGTGTGTGCAATCAAAATACACCTGCTGACTGTATTAAATCCTTGACAGGTCAAATTGTTGGGTTTTGTCCATTTTACCACCTTAAACTATCTGAGTTTCTCTCTTAAAATAAATTATCTTCTCCTCGAAGTTAATCCATGAGGTCTGTTGTTTCTGTGGAGTGACATTAGACTTAAGGTAGCACAAAGAGCAGAATTATGTCCAGTCAGATCCTCACAAGATACTATCTGTACAGTCCTTTTCAATGTTCATCCTCACTGGCTGCTGTTGATCTTTCACTTTATCTTGTTTATCTAAAACCAATACCTATTCAAACTCCAATCAATCAATACTACATACGGAACGATGAAAAAAGACATCCAATTCTCTTGTTTAACAACTTGTTCAACATCTATTGCTTAGAGACCTTTCAGCATCCACGCCTCCTTACTTCATGGTTATCAGCCTTCTGAATTTAAAAGAAATTAATGAGAGTTTACTAAAAATAGGCAGTAGAAGCCACCAAGTTTTGCACTGCTGAGAGAAGCAGTTTGACAAACACCTTTAACACTACAAGGAGCTGTTACTTAATTATCACTGCAAGCAAGGTTTGCTTTGGCTACAGTTGGCTAGTCTGAGGTCTGCCACTCCATGAACTACATGGAACTCTTGCCATGATTTTATTTTGCACCATAGGTCAATTAATAGGAATTTTAGGAGGGTCCAGAACTCTTTCTTATGAGATAGCTGAAAAGCAAAGCACTGATATTGCTCTGCTGCAACCTTGGTAGGAAACTAATGGCAGTACAAAGAGGTAAGAGTTCCAACAAGCTTATTTTTTCATCTAATAAATGCCACACAGCAGAACAGTCTCAACTCAATAAAAGTAAACCCTATCTAAAAGGCCTGATTTTATCCATGTGTGCAATAATACTATAAAACAGTACTTTACAATCAGGCTAGCACACATTTATACAACAGGCAAGATCCTACATTCTGTTGGAGTGTTTAAACTCCTACAAAGTTTCACTGGAGTTTAATTACATAAAAGTATTTTCAAACACGGGTCTAAGTGAACAGTCTAATGCAGAAGACAATTTAGTAATGAGATTCCAGACTTGCTTCATATGCCTGAGGCTTGGGATAATTTTGCAAGTAGGTTTTGAATTTTTGTTCTTTTAAAGCAAATTAGAGAATGCTGGCGAAATTTGTAGTCAGGCTTTCCCCTAAATATGCAGGTTTCAACCTAATATCTCTGTCCATAAGACCTGATCTTCTTTTCATGATCAGAGCCAGGTCTCAAGGTCTTACAAATGGCATCCCAATTAACAGAACAGCCATCATGGCTTGAAAACATCATTATTAAAAAACAAAAACAACCCAGTTCCCAAGCACTGACCGCTTTAAGGTGGCTGTCACCAGCAAAGGAGCTTAGATATGGATATAAAATAAAAGCACCTACAATTTCCTTCCTCCTTTTTCATGGACACATTAATACTGTGCTGGAGGCTGATCTGGCTAACAAGAACTGAGGTTATTAATGTCACTGTTAAGATCTTTTTCTTCTATATTGAATCTGATCTGTCGTATGTCCAAGAGTGTTTTTCATTGAATAATCTACTCACCGAATTAAATGGGCTGTGACCAAAAATGGGGGGAGGCAAGTTGTGTTTTAAAATAAAAAGTGAACACATTTTGTGACCAGATACCACTTAATTTGCAAATGTGTACTCTAGAACCATATGTTGTCTGATACAGTCAACATTCCTTGCCAAGAAGCATTTGTATCGCTGATCAAACACTCCTGTTCAATAGTGAGAAGATAGAAATTTTTAAACTGTTACCCTACTACATATGCATAAGATGCTTTTCTGTCCCTTCCAAGGTGCCTTAATCGATATAATTATTTTCAGTATCTTCATGTTGTGAAAAAAATATTGCATAATGATTCAGTCTAAGTCCAGACCTGGTCCTCTAAACACTCACTAGTTGCCAGCACACATGAAACGCTGTGGCAAGTGTGCCCTATATCTTCCCTGGGATGGCCAAATTCCTCACAGGGAGAGTTTGCCCAATTTGATCTCTGTAACCTGATAACCAAATGGATCTACATATGATGTTTACACCCAAGCCAAAATGAAGTGGATTTAAATGGAGATGGAAGCAAGATTTGAGATCTTTGCAATTTGGCTCACAATAGCTCACAGACAGGTGGGGAAGAAAAGAGACAGTGGATGTTAACAATTTCAAAGGTTTCAAAATCCTTAAGACTAATAGAAATTAAGTTGTGCAGTGAGATCTACATAAAACTGCACACTTTCACATGGCTTTTTAGGTCTGGTATTATGACAATTTAAGTAACACAGGCTTAAATTTGAGCTCTCCTGAACTGCTGCAACTACCAGAAAAATGAGGAAAGCAGAGTTCTCTGTGCTCTAGACAACAACACCCACAAATGCCAGTTATTTACCCTGCTTCCTAAAATGATATTTTCCCTCATGGAAATTTTCATAATTAAGCTAGTGACAGCTCCTGCTATGCGGTTCATCAGCAAGGAGGACATAAAGAACACGAGGACTCATTACACACGAACAAACTTAACTCATTAACAGTACTTGGAGTGAGCAATCTCAGACCATTACTTTTAATGGGATTAGCCTTTCTTGTGTACAAAAGGCAGCACAGCTCAGTCTACTTAAAATCATTTCCCTACTCTAACGACATAGGCTACATTCATGCTAACAGGAAAGTGTTCATTCTGGCTTTGCTCTTCATTGTCAGCGTGGCACTGAGCACTTCACCAGAAACAGGAACAATAACTGAGCTAGTCTTAGTTTATTTTTGTCGCTCTGGTCTGTGCAATTTTCTTTTCTCATTTTACAAGGCCCTACCTTTGATCATCAGTGAGGAACAGGATTAGTTTACTAATTCTGTATTACTGTCAGCAAGATGGCATAGACTCAGTCCTCCACATTAAAGGGAAAAGAGAATCTTTAGGGGATATAAGGATGAAGACTTTCTGTGAGCTCCTGAAATCCGGCTAGCTTTATACGTCAACATCAGTATGATATCACCGAATAAATGCCTCTGCAGCCATGCAGCACATTCCCAACCCAAATAATCAGCCATCACTGACACTTGGTAGACCTGCTTACGCAGTGGCAGAGGAAAGTATTAGTGCTAATGAACCAATTCTTTATTGCAAGCTGTGGTGGTGGTACTCCTAAGGTCAGACAAACCCAAAAGCCAGGATGCAAATGACTTCTATATATATTGCAGCCTTACGACATGTTCCACTTCTAACAGACTTGTAAGAATCACTATTTTTCATGTAGCATTAACTTTGATAACCCCATTGCCAAGCTCTTTTACGATGCAATCTTCATAAGGCCAGTAATGAAGCATTGCTACTACATGGTGCGTATAAATAACTCTGCCCAGTGCATGTACATCTGGCTAGAACAGAGAATGCCTTTAAAATCTCCCAAGATCAAAAACATTAGGACTCCAGAGCTATGTTTTTCTCCTACAGGATGCCTGGTCTTCAATGAGTGCTCGGTATATAAGTAGCATTTAAAAAGTAAAATCATACACCAATATAAGGAGCACCTAAGGAATATCTGAGGGGGCAGAAGGAGTGAAGGCAAGGCATCCAGACCTAGTGAATCATAAGCATATTTGGGAGGGAAATGTAACATAAACAAAAGGCATCGACAGGCTCCCTATAGAATCCAGGTGCTTTCCAACTCCCACATGCCACATCTTAGGTTGGGCATTTACAGGACTAGATTTTCAGCCAACATTTGACATTAATATATATTATTAGTATTACACACATATGCTTCACTGCTAGGGAGATCTTTCTCTATTCTGTTTTACCTGCTTGTATCTTCTCCTACGCATGGTACACACAGGTTTCTAAAAATATCCCTGACTGTTCTGAATAGAAAACACAGATGAAAGAATGAGTTGCAAGCTAAAAGAAAAATCAGTCAGCAGCAGGAGATAAAGTGTTCAGACAGGTATTGTAGCTGGTTCAATGCATCACGCAACTGTTACCCCAAGGGTCAGCCAGAAGCTCTCCTTTAGGACATAAACTTCCCCTGACTAATGTGACAAGGAGCAATTGGTGGTGCTCTGGAACTGTACAGCAGCTCAACATATTCAGAATATCACTTCTAAGCCTTATCATCCTGCAAGGTGAAACATCATTAACTCCTATAAAAGAATGAGTTTGAACCTCAGGACAGGGACCTTTTAGTATGAGATCTGAAACCAGCCACTTAATGACTAAAATGAATAGTAAATCATAGATTCATTTTTGGGGTAAACTTGGATGAAAAAAAGTTTCCTGTTGTCTTTCCATAGCTGGTCTAAGAGCTTTCTCTGTCTCTAATGAGAGTAGATTGCAGTACCCCATACAGAGTTAGAGATGGAATCGTTTTTAGAAAGGATTTCCACTCACAAAATGAAAGCCTTAGGAGTTCACTTCAGAGACAAGATACCAATAGAGACATTATTAACATCACTGACATGCACACAAAGGAAGCCTGAGGCTCAGAGCTCTGCCTCTGTGTGGTTAAAAATGTAGGCACTTAGCAGGGAATGAAAATTACACTGGTCTAAGGTCCGGGACTTGCCATGTTTAGTTCTGGAGTGGTGCCAAAATAAGCATTGCTAGACTAGATGATCAGTGAGAGAACGAGATTTCAAGTCTGATAGCATCAGGATTGAAAACTAACTCTTGTAAGATGCTGGGGATGCAAACAGAACAGAGAGTTTCAAGAGAACAGAGAATTTCTGGAGCTGATAAATTAAATCTACAGTTCATACAATTCTTAAACTGCTTTGCTGCTTCTTTTCGGTCAGAAATGCAGTCATTCATTTAGGGAAAGTGATGTGACCGAATTTTGGAGGGTTTATTCTGGCTTTCTTAATATCTGTTGTAAAACTGACTCATGATTTTTCCTACCTGCCTGATTTAAGCAACCCCTCTCATCTTATTGGACACAGAGTTTGGATATTTTGCAGCTGTTCTGTATAAAACCAGTAGCTCTGATATTGGTTGTATCCATTTTTGAGCTGTGAGTGCCTCTGTTTTGACTATCAGGACACAAATACTGGTGGATTATCTTGTAATCTTTTGTGGTAAAATACAATAACTACCTTTTGACAACACTGGTCTCCTCTGTTACACCTGAAGGCCTGAAATACTATGTGGATCAAATCCAGCCTTTCCCCCTCTTCCTAATCCATGTTCTTTTTCACAAGGTTAAATAGATTCAATTAAAAAAAAAAAGTCTGGGAGTACTTCAGTCCTTAAACAAGAACAGCACATGGATCCACCTCTTATAGGCAGAAAATGAAGCTAAACCTGACGTTTCTCCATGCCACAAGTATGTATGGACCATTAACAGATGGTCTATCAGACAGAGAGACATTCTTTCTAATATTTCCTCCTCCTTCCTGAAAGTAATGGAAATCTTGGAGTGCCCCAAGCATGTCTCCCAAACAGAAGCCCACTGGGAGTACAGATGTACATCCTAAAGGGATCTGTGTGTGATGCTGAGCTCCTCCTCACAAAACATCTCTGGCGTCACTCACTTGCCACTTAGGATAGTGACTTTTGAAAACCTAGATCATTTATTATCAGTAAGTAGGGTACTCTCCACATTTTTATGGCTTTGGTTTAATGGCCCAGAGAGTATTAAAAACAAACAAACAAGGCTATTTTACACAGATGTTAAAAGATGTAGGAATCTTGCAAAGGGTTAAAGCAGTTAAATAGAAAGATATATGTTTTAACGGAGTTGTGCTTTAAAATTACTTCTAATTTATCCACTTACGAGACATGTATGGAGGTAAAATGATCACTGGTAATGTGCAACAGAAAGATATATACTTTTTTAATTGTAGCCAAGAGGAATAAAACAGCATGGAATAACTTAATCGTTGCTAATTATAATATCACTGAGGTAATTACAATAGATTTTGATTGTCTCATTTTCACACCAGAGGAGGGCACAATACTGGCTTTTCTCTTAATACATATTTGTTTTTAGAGAAGAGCTGACAATTACACTAATTGTAGTCACAGCGTGAAACTTTGTTTTTTAAAGAAAAATTTGTCTACTTGTCATCCAGGATAAACGCATCCTCTTTGTTTTGTTAGGTGCAAATTAAAGACATATTAATTGCTTTGTTCACTGTAACAATACAGAGATCTTCTCATGCAAGCACCACTGATTCTGACAGTCACATCACTTGGAAAGTATGTGACATCCCAAGTGAAAATGGCAGAATGAACCACTGCTTCTCAGTGGTTAATAGGGATGTCTTTGAATAGAATATTGTCACCTGGAGGACAACATATAGCAGCTGTTCTTCCAGCCTGGGATCCACTCAGATGAAATAGTAAGAACCAAGGGAACTGGGTCAGACCCACAAGTTAACAGGTGTAAACTTCTTGACTTCACCTGGATTCTCTCCAGAAGCTTCTAAACTGCATCATACCTAAGTTTCAGTGTTCTTTGTCTGGCCATGTTCAAACTGTTCATGCTTCAGAGGCAGATACAGGAAACCTGAGGGTTTGCAGTACCAGGCACATCCTTGACCTGAGTGTAGAGAAGTGATATAACCACCTCTGAAAGTGCTGGCACATCACACACACCACGAGAAACCACCAGAGGAAAACAGCCCTGCTAACTCACCCAGTCAAAAGTCTGTACTTGATAGGAAGCATGTACTATTTATCTTTTGTGATGCTCTCACTCTCCTAACAAAGATTAAGGAATAACCTGCGGTTTAACCTCACAAAGTTACACTTAGCCCTTACAAAGTTGAGTTTGTCAGACTCTCTTGTTTACATCAGCAGGACACCAAGCTTTCCATTACATGTCTTTGAAGCTGAGGACTGGGGAGCAGTGCTCTGAGAGCAGCCACTCTGTCACACACTTGCTCTACCTGCCCTGCCAGCCTGAGGAGTCTGCAAAGCAACACTGTTGATGAGAAAGACAAGAAGTTTCAGTGTACGTGCACAAAAACACTGTGCCAGGTCTAAATAGCCACAGGGTAGTAGCATGTCTTAATGTATTTCCCTCTCCCATAGAGGTGTCAAAGTAGGCTAGATAGGCTCTAATATAAAGAGGATGTAGAAAAGCAGAAATGTACAAATAACAGAGTTGGAACATTTTTAGCAGACAAGACAATAATTTTGCTTTTGTACTATTTAAAATTTTCAGACAGAGGAACACGATTTACTACTGTAACACACCGTGACATCAATGTCAGCCAGTGAAACCTCCCCTGCTTACCTGTTTATACAGGTAAACAGGATGTCAAAACATCACACACCTTCCAAAGTGGTGTTGCCTGTTTTCTGATATGAAACATGCTGTCAGTTAACAGGCAGGCTACTTCAGATGAAATATCCCATCAGTCTAGGCCATGACCACAGAAATTTGCACCCTTCTGGTCATACCCTTTGGTCTTTCCACCACTGTTTCCAGACCAAAAGGAAGTAAAACAGCTGGAGGTTATCCTGTCTTTACTCCAACAGCTTCAATGAACACACTCCACATGGGTGGAATGGCTTTAAATTGAAAGAGGGTAGATTTAGATTAGATATCAGGAAGAAATTCTTCCCTGTGAGGGTGGTGAGGCCCTGGCACAGGTTGCCCAGAAAAGCTGTGGCCGCCTCATTCCTGGAAGTGTTCAAGGCCAGGTTGGATGGGGCTTGGAGCAACACAGCAAAGAGTGCCCAGGCCCGAGGTTTTAATTTAATAACTCATATGGATTAGCACAAGCAAGGAAATGCTAACTCATTTCTCTTTTCAAAAACAAAGCAAAACAAAACCCTTTTATCTTTTAATCGATGTATGTAAAATATACATGACCAGAGTCCATGACAAAGATATCCTGTTACACCACCTCAAATGTGTTCTGCAGGAGTCATTTTCCTTATTGCACAAGACTCTCATACTGAGAAAATAAGAAATAGAGTAGATTTGAACTTCTTGCCACTTTAGGAAACCTCTGCCTATATAATAGGAATTAATTTTTGACTTTTATACCTGTGTTACACGTGCAGATTTGCCACCAAAGACCAGCTAAAAGCTACAGAGTAGCTACAGATTTTACATACCAAGTTAATTAGCAATTCTTACCAAACAGAGTGTATCTTTTTGTCTCAGGGTTCAGCCTGGTCTCTATTAGACATATTTACGGGAAAAGTCAATGGATAAGACATTAGAGGCCAACCTCAAAGTCAGAATAAAGCAACCATAGACCTTAGAGAAGTGCTTTATTAGCCAAGAATTGGTTGGTTATTGATCTCGGTCTCTGCCTCTGGTCACAATAGCACTTACCCTAATTTTTCTAGTGTAAATATAAGTAAATTTGAATGGGTGTTGTTGAAAACAATCTGTAAATCTACATTTTGTGGTTTATGTTGTAATTGTAGTTACGGGAAGGTTCAATATCTGGAGCATGGTAAGGAGACAAGGCTGTGGCATGGCAACCTCAGCTCTGCAAATATGTCCTGAAGCACTTTCTCAGAGGTTATTAAAATGACTAGAGCTATCACTCTGCTTAGAAGCAGAGAAACCACATGGGTACTCGTAAGAAAGGAACTGAGAAAAAGCACTGTAAAGAGAAATGTTATGCATTTAACTTCAGCTTTTCTTTTCACTGAGGTCAAACAGATAATTAAGCAAAACAGATATGCAGAGTTTCTTTACTTTTCTGCAGACAAACATTAATAAATTACTGCTTGCCTCAGCACTACTATGCTTTCTTTACCCTATTGTGCTTTTTTTATTTAGTTTCATCTTTAAGATTTATTTTGAGATCATTTTCAACTTGCTTCATGGCCTACTGCATAAGACCTCTCTTCTATTTGTCCTACTGGGAACACCTGTCTCAATCATACTTCTATAGGGTTAATGAGTGTTAATGACTGTTGTTTTGCAGACTGATATTACCAAGCAAATTTCAAGTGGAAACACCAAAAGAAGTGATAGCTGTATCTGCTGCAGCACTTGTCTCCATTTAGGTTAACACTGAATGCACTATAACATATTGCTTTAAAAAACTGCATACACACTGCAGTACAGAGCTGGGATTTTCACTATTGCTAAGTGTTACTTCCTTCTAAACTTCTCATTGTTGCTCAGAATCCACAAGATTTTTATTCACATCACAACATATTGAGAGAGACGCAAATCTATGACCACAGTTTGGCCATATCATTGAAAACAGAATTTAAAAAGGGAATGGAACTTCAACTTTGTTATTCCCCACCCTGCCAGGAGCAAAGGGAATGTTCCTTCCAGTTCTAGATCTGGCCTGCAATGTCTATTCTCCCTGACACAACAAAACTACGAGCAGAGACTACTCTTTATTAAAAACATGAGCTGAAGCAATGAGTTACCACTCCACTGTCTACAACTAAACACCACCAGTACTTATCTAGTCTGGACAAAATTAAATCCTGTCTGAAACAGACTGAGTTAGAAAACAGAGCTATCTGTTTAACTGGCACATGATATGTCTAAATCAGCTCAGCAGTCTGTTTTCTGTTTCTGCACCACATTTTCTCCACTGACTTTATAATTTCCATTCTACCCATGACTGTTATGTTCTGTTGAAGCTTTTGTTTAACTGGAGGTTGGCTGTGCAGGAGACAGGGTTTTCCCAGTGGTTTCAAATGGGATCTGAAAACCAGAATTTACTTCAGGGAAAACACAGTACAGTTTCCCAGAATCAAATGCAAAACTCATCACCACTGCCTATGTTTTCTCCTGCCAAGTTCATCTGCCTCAAATAGAACTGCAAACTAATTAAAAGATTTCTCTTACAGGTGATCTGATATGACATGGATGAGCAATGGGAAGACCACCCAGACGATGTCACACTAGTGCCAGAGAAGAACCAGAAGCAAGTCTGTTTTACATTCTGAAACACAAAGCAGCCTTCATTCCTCCCCACCTGCTCCCACATAAACCACAACTAGAAACCACCAGCAGTAGCTGAAGTGGCTCAGGCTTGCACATGCATCTATCTCTTATCATTAAAAATGCTCCCTTACCTTTATAAAAACATAAAGTAATATTTTAATTCAATTTGAGCTGTGTGACCTTATCACTGGCATGACCCCTTCTCCCTCTTTCCATGCTGCTCTCCTCGCTCCCCAGTAAATCACTTACTCATGCTGAAGGAATCCTTTAACACCACCACTTTAAAACAAACAAACAAACAAAGAACATTTCACATATCTGGACTATGTACAGGTTCATAAAGACCTAAACTTGTCCAAAAAAGCGACAGTGACTTAAACCAGCTTTGCCTTTAAAAGATTGGTAATGTGGAACCTCACCTTAAGCAACTATAGAGCTGAAGTAATTAGTGGCTGTTGTGGAGCTGAGCTAAAACACTTTGTAACTTCAGTGATCATCATTATTATTGTTCCTCTGTATCTTCTAGTGTAGTGAAAAAACATCTGGTCTTGAGAATTGTTAATGCTGGTGAATCCAAGAGGAATGAAGGGGGTTTAATATCTCACAAATGGGGCTGTTAGTACTCAGAATATGCTACGACATTGTGTCACTAGTAGAGACTGTTGACGAGTCACAAAATAGTATTTATATTTATTCATGCAATGCAAAGGCAGAACTCTTTCTCTGTCTGCATCTCTAATGGCTGTTAGGAGACTATGGATGAGAATAATCACAAAACCTGAATGGAGATAATAAAACCAATAGTGTTCAAGTGCTGAAACAAAGAGAATCCCCAGTGGGGCAGTGATCTTCTGAATGACTCAAGTAGTTCTGCACAAGCCTTTGAATTTCACTTTGACATTTAAATGAAGAAAGGGAGAGAAAAGCACAGGCCAATTTCATTGATTGGTGTAACTCAGGAATCTAGCATAAAAGCATTGGGATGACTCACAATACATACAACATCTGAAACCAAACTCCATTCTCTTCTATTCCCATTTCATTAAAATAACCTCCTATTTTCTTCTGTTATAATATCGTATAAATCACATGTGCTCGGGTTTGAAAAACCATGTGCAGGGGGTTCAAGCACAGCTTTCTTTACTGGAGCTCACTGGGAGGGGAGCTGCAAGTGTCTAAGGTACTTGAAAAAAAAATTTTTAAAGACTGTTTTCAGCTGAGAATTTACCACACATCAATTTTTAAAGTTCACAAACTTCCTCCTTCAAAACCAAACGATGTAGCCAAAACATAATGTCAGAAGTGGGACATTTGCAGGGCACAGAAGAGGCTGAAAACACCTTACTCATGGACCATAGTCAGGGGCCTGCCATGTCCTTCCATATCGTGTTCCAGTAAGCCAAACTCCAGGAACACTGTGCAGAGGAAGCCTCTGTGCAATACCGAGTCTCCATACAAGCTCTATAACTGTGGACTCTAATAGTAAACATTTTGCCACAGCCAGCATGCATTTCCTCTTGTGACATTGTCATGCTTTGTTGATAAATAGTTCCAGTCACATAGACAAAACTAGACACAATTTCAGAGAGAGATCAGCAATCACCTAAAAACCAGACCATAATCCTCCTGTTGAAACATGTGCTATGAGCAACACTGACAATTCAACTTGTTACCAAGCATAGAAAGCAGACAACATTTATTATTAGATGTTCTAGTTCCCTGTTTTTGCAAGAACTCATGTCTACTTGTAAAAGGAAGAAGCCAATGTTACTTTACCTATATTGCACTTTGGAAGATGCAACAATTGAGAAAACACAACAAAAACTTTGTTCTACTCACATAAGAACAAATTCCTTCCATGCAGACAAGGTCAGTAAAACTATCCCAGCTCTTCAGAGGAAGTAATCTGTGTCTCACACAGTCAGTGCTACTTACTTCTTCCCTTCACCTGCACAGTCCCTGCAGGTAAAGCTACACTGGTGAAGGTGAAGCTGTGGCCCAAGTGGGTTTGCATGGGCCAGATAAAGTCTGGAGACCGTGGGGTCATGTTCTCACAGTGCCACAGATGAACCACAGGACTCATTCTTTGTAGTCTTTTAGGACATAGCACAACAGATTGCAGGCCAGAGCCAGAAGATATTTAATGAGGAACTTTCCATACAGAACATATTCATTGTTTTAATCCATTACTTGAGTATATATTTGACTTCCACATACAGTTAAATCCAGGAGCGTTATGGTCCTCCTGCATTAAGTCCGATATTTCCCTGCACCCAGCTTTTCTCCTGCCCCTTTGGGTACACACAGACACACACACACACACACATTCGGAAGACTTTGTTTATGCTGTTTTACATGAAAAGAAGAGGAGTTGAAATGGAAGGAACAGCCCATTCCTGCTCAGAGAATTGGGTGGACTAGAGTCATCACAGTGCCTTGGTTTCTTGTGTTGTTTAAAAAGTGACTTATAGGATCTGAGACAAACTGCTGGATTATTTCTTAGCAGACAATCCCTTTGAAAGAGAGTACACTGCACTAACTTATGGAAGGTCCAGGCTATGAAACCATTACAGCAAATATCTTTCCTTTACTTTTTGACTGATAACCTTTATCATTAAAATTAATGCCAGCGTAAAGTCAGAATTGCACCTATTAATACAACTCTAATTGATACTATAAGTAGACAAAATCTCACTATGAATACAATCAATTCTGCACAGATCCTGTTCTTTATTGACTGTTTGGTTCACCAGGGATAGTATATTTCAGCATCATTTTTATTATTTTTCAGCAGTGATGCCACCATATAGGCCTGAGGCCCGAGGGTATTTGGCAATTTCATTTAGACTTCCTATGACTTTCCCAACATACAGAGCCAATATAGGAGGAGGCTGTTAGTACACAGTCCCCTTGGGTAGCTAGCTATGAAACTTGAATTGCTGCACTTAAGCAAGTCTGTCAGAATGCTTGGCCTCCTAGACACCATGGCTCCGTCTCCATCTACAAAACTTTAAGTGGCACTTGCTAAAAGTATGGGAAAAAACCCATATCCTGTCTTTGCATACATAGAACAACACTATTAATGGTGTTCTGTAAGAATGTATGTAGGCTGGACTAGGAAAAATGGTAGTATTTTTCGGACAAGAGCCCATTTCTTACATTCATACAAAAAACATAGTTAATGTTATGGATGGGCCAACCGAATGATAAAATTTGTTATAAAAGCTTGTCTGTAAATTAGCTCACATTTGCAGATGAAATTACTCTAGAGTTTTTTGTATGTTTTGTCTGTTTTGGAGAAATTATTGACAACCTGCACATGACTTCTCTTTGCCAAGGTGTGCCTCAATTTCTGCAAATCCTGCTGCTAATCCCCAAGTGCTCAAGAGGCAACAGCACAGAGGTGAGAAAGGGGAGCAAGGATCCCTGTCACACTTCACCTGAAGCCTTGCACAAGGTCCAAGAATACCCTTTGCCTCTGCTGGTGTATCCACTGTACCAAGCCTCACAGTAAACTTCTAAAGGTTATACTGGTGTCATAAAGTAGTAACTGGAACAAAGGATTTCTGCCTGTCTTTTGGATTATGCCCTTCAACAAGACTGAGAGGAATTTGGGTGTGTAGCCAGCTCAAAATTCACCAGTAACAAATAACATTCTTTTCTTCCCAGTTCTTACCTCCTTAAACAAAGCATCAGTACACCAGCCATCTGTTTTGAGCCCTCTTAATTAACGAGGCAAATTTTCAGAGGTGACAGGACCTTAGCAGATGCCTCAGCTGGGCCTGTCCCAAAGACATGTGGTCAGGAAACCACAAGAATGGGGTCAGTTCTTGAAATATTCCAGTTCTTGCTATTACTGAGAGTTCAGAAGGCATAATAAAAACAATTGCTGTTATTACAGTGATGGCTGAATACAGGGCACTCATCACTGTGGCATCTAGCTGGCTCTACTGAAACCTGAATTGTCCTAACGAGACTGAAAACACACCAGTCCTTCCTGATACTGGCTGCAGGGAGAACAAGTTCCAAGAGCTCAGCTGATGATGAGATTCACACTTAAGTGTATATACATAGGGAGCCAATTTCAAAGGCATGGGCCTGCTAATGAGATTGCCCTGCTGCCAGCATCTGCAAAGCTGTACCCTCAGGAAGGGAGCAGGAGCTTTCCAGAGGAGCACAGGTTACCTGGTGGAACCGAGATGGTGCTAAGGCTCTTAGGAAGAGTGTCAGGGATTCATTAATAACCACCAGCACACAAGCATATCATCTTAAAATAACAGTGCCTCCAGCAGAAAACAGTCATCCTGTGTTTTTGACTAATGCTGAGGCAAAGGAAAGTGTTACCAAGTGACTCAACTAAGCTACTGTTCTCTCTTCTGTGTTTCTGAGATATATTGGAGAACTGAGCTTATCAGTACTGCTCAGACCATAATATCTGAGATGTCTGACTGCAGCACACTGTGATAAGGCTACAGGGAAAGGAGATATTTGGGGTTTGATATCTCCATATTTTTAACAACTTTTAAAAAATTGTTATTAATGCACACATCACTTAGCAGACATAACTGCTTACCCTAACTCTTTATTAACTAAAAGAATACTTAGCCACATATCTTTTCCTTGCTACCCAACAGTCAAAGCACTTAAACAAGCAGAATGTACCCCTTTTGGTCTTCCTTATGCCACATCCCCCCTTCTCTAGTCCTCTCTTCATTACTTTGCCATGACTCAGTAACCAAGTTGCTAAAATCTTTTCAAATTTACACTTGCTTAATCAACAACAGCTCTATTAACGGCTGTGGGCCCATGAGTTTTAACATTGTTTTCAACATTGCTCACATCAATAAATTTGACAAAACACATCCCTGACACATTTTGGAAGTGTATTTTATGATCCGCTGCCTCCAAACCATAAGCTGATAATCATAAAAAACAAGTCTTTTTGAGAGATGCACACACACACTTCAGGAGCTAAATACATCTGAAAATTTAAGGACATGTAAAGTCAGATCTTCAGCTGGTACAAATCAGCACAGTCTCCTAATTTATACTGGCTAAGGATTTGACCCTTAAAATATTTTCCTGACACTTTTGATAAAGAAAGAACATTACATTTCACTTTATAATTGGACCCTATAGTTAAAAATAGCCAGATTCTTTCCTGATTAAAGAGACAGGAAGATATAAACCAGATTTATTGTCTATTAGATTTTATGTTCCATTTTCTCTTGTCACAAGAGAAGTAATTTTGTGTATATAGCCTGTCCAGCACAAAGTCATTTGTTCCCTCAGATATACTAATTCAAGCATAAATACATAGATCCATATTAATAAGCCACACCTCCCCCATTCATACAGTTAGAGATCCTGCCTAAATGTTTTCACATTCCCTGGATTTGCACTGTTCCGTGCTGAAGTTCTGACTGAAGCGATCTTTACGCTTTCTCAATTAAGTCAAAACCCAACTGTAAAATAACTGTGAAAAAGAAGATTTTATATCATTAAAATTGGTTAAAATATTTTTTTAAAAACAGTTGCTTTCCCTGAAGTCCAAAGATACATTTTCTTTTCCTTTAGGGGATGAAAACTCCTTTCTTTTTTTTTTGGTGCACACGTGGGGTAGAATCCCATCCAGCTCTATGAATAATGACAGCCAGAATGAATTGCAAGTTGGTCTTAACAAACATGTTCTCAAATACATTACCCCACTACTCACTCAGCCCTCTGTGTAAGTGCTAAGTGGTGGCAGGCAGCAGCAGCCCTGCCTCGCAATCTCTGTAATTAAACATTCAAACACAGGCAAATGGGCCCCCCAACTTCCCTTTGCTGAACACTTTCTTCAGAAGGAAATCTCACACAGCTGTTGGAAGAACACTGCATGACATCTGCAAAATGTCTATTGTACAGGCCGGGGTAAAACACCAACAAGCTGGATCTGACCACTAATTGAAGCCATTGTTTAGGAAAATTACTCGCGTGTGGTCTAACAACTCATCTGAAATTAGTGATTGCTGCAAATGAAAAAGCAGAATCACGCAGCATCTCCCATCCCCCACCTCTCCCAAAGGGAATTGTGCTAGAAACATTTACCATCACATACAAATATAATGCTGGTTTATATTGTGTATTTTTCTGTGATTTTTTTTAACTGCATCAGATGCCAGCGAGCTGAATTCCAATGCATATTACTGATACTGTCAACAAATATTAAATAGTTTGTTTTTTTTTTTTTTTAGTTTGTGAGATAATCAGAAATGTGTCCCTCATTTCTGTTTTCCACCCAGTAGGTTTAAATAGAACAAGCCATTTGTAGCTTACTGTCTATCTTACACCTTATTTACACTGAATTTTTATCTTCCGCTGCATCTTATTTTTTGTTGGCATTCCCCACCATGCAGTTTACATGGTGATGAAGAAATAGCCTTGCAGGCATTGAAAAAGAGATACAACATGTTAAGACATAATTCCCTGCAGGGCATTCGAGGCTGAATTTGCTGTCACAATGAGTCCAAGCTTCCATAACTATCCGTGTTTTATGTGGATTTGAAACATAAAATTAGATTCATCTTAATCTTCTGAAACAGCAATCTTCCCATGAAAGCTGAGAGACAACAGCATATGAAAATGATAAGAGAGAGGACAGAGAGAAGACAAGAACTGAATAAAATGAGATGCTGCACTGTTCCAGTGAAGGAAGTGAAGTTCCCTTATGGGTAATAATATATCATGAAAACTTTGCTGAAAGGGATTGAGTTCCTGCCAAATTCCTTGTTTACATACAAGCGATCCCTACCGAGGCTCCTCAGTGAGCCAAGTACGCGGGAGCGACGAGGAAGCCAAGACTGGAATAGAAATCACTACTGTTGAGAGGAAGGTTTGTGACACTCTGCATTCCCTAAGTAAGGTCAGATTTATGGATATGGCCTCCCTTCACCTAGGCAGGGACACAGAGAACCAGCCCAAGAGAGCTAAAGTTCAAAACAATAAATCTCAAGTTCCTTTGGTCAGTCCAAGAGCGGAGCTTAAGGAATATACTACCCTAGTTTTCTGGGATCAGGCTTTGCAGCTGGAGTAACTCCAACTTTTCTTTTCCTGGAGGGTCTTCAGATTTGCCGGATTTGTCATATTCTTCTGCTGCCCTTGGGGCACTCGGAAAACTGATTGGTTTTAAAAAAAAAAAAGTTCTCCAGACTCAAAGTTACTTTTTTATTATTTGAATTATTCACATTTAAATATGCAAAGAAAAATATTTTACTGCATGCAACTAAAACAAAATCACACAAGCTGAAAAAGAGAAAAAACAAAGTAATGGTTTGATGATTCAAAGTGACAAAGGAAGCACACTAATTGAAATCTTCCCAAATAATGTGGGACTAGATTGTAACTCTTTTTGTATTTAATTTAAATCATTTGCAGGTTGTTCTCTTAGAGCAATTACTTCAGACTTACACCAACATGAGTATAGTCTTCCTTTTCTTTTTTTCTCAAAATCAGTGAAACACATAGAATAAATTTTTCAAAGGGTTCAAATTCATTTATTTTCCTGCTTCCCTCATCTGCCTTGCCATTAAAAACTTCAAATATTCTGTATGTTCTCACTGTAATCAGTGACTGACTTGCACTTTTCATCTATTGTTCTAAATAGATGAGAGAGAAAAGTGAGAACTATCTAGTAATATAGGTGTAGGACACAAATTGTAAGAATTTCCATAGTTATCACATTAGCTACACTGCACATCTTTTTGGTAACAGAGTCCTAAAACTTTCAGAGTTTTCTGTGACTGACATATGCAATCATTGTGAAATGACAAATTTTTGTTTAATTAAGAATACCTCTGCCAAATTAAGTACCATATTTGGCCCAATTGACTTTCCTGTACATAATTTAGATATATTTATTTTCAAATGTTTTTGATGTAGTTAAATAAAATAGACACTCAACTTTCACTTCTTGACTTTCAGTAGAAATAGTTTGTGTGGAATCAAACACAAAACATCAAGGGTTTTGCTGGATGGGGTTTATCGAGTCAGATGCCGATTGCCTCCTCCACCTGTGGCTCCCTGGATGATGCTGCAGTGATAGGGACAAGGTATGAACACCTACTACTTGTCATGGGCCAGATTTGGCCACACCAGTATGACAGAAAAAGCTGCCACTTATCTGAGAATCCAACCTGTTACTGATGTGATATTTTCAGCAGGATATCTGTGCTCACCACTGCGCAGTCCCACGTCCTTTCCCTCTCGTACAAGTCCAGTAAACAACAGGCTCCTTGCAGAGAAACTGTGAGGTGACAACCCTTTTTCTTCTCCAGCAAACTTATTCTTTGGTTATCACTAAAGTCCTTGTACTGCCATAACCCTTCCAGCTCCACTACAGAAGTTATTTGGAGCACCAGCAGCTGCTTTCCTGAATCTCTCCTGCCTTCCTTAGCTACTATCAATCACATCCTTACAAGGCAGTGCCTCGTGGGTCAGAAGTCCTACATCCCTTCTCTCCCATGTTTCACACACCCACACAGGTCCTAGAGGGTAAGGGACAAGGAGAGACAACGTGCTTGTCCATATCAAACACCTTGACTCTAAAGTGGAGTTGGAATAAGCAAAAGTACAGAAGAATATTTAATGCTCTGTTTTTAGAAGAGAAAAAAAATAAAGTCAGCTCATCAACTAAATTAGGAATAATTGGTGAAATGATTATGCATAAAACACACAGAGGCACTCCTCTAGGTAATCAGTTCTGCTGACTATTTCTCCTGGCTATTCCATTTGATATTCTCCATATCTAGGTTCTGCAGCCTCAGACCCAAAATTGTAATGAAATGCAGTGCTCTATTATTAACTGCTGCTATCCTAAGATCCCAAAGGAAGGAAATACTTCATTTAATTGTGTTTACGTTAGCCCACAATACATGCAGGGAAAGAGAGGCTGGCATAGGTATGCTGCAGGAGTCTTTATACACAACTTGCCATGTATTATTTTTTTTAGATCATATTTCAGAGAATAAAATCAGTGAACAGTATTTTCCTAGGAGATTTCAGCCTAGCTGTAGGGATAATACAGTACTACATTTCATTAAAGTTACAGGTTCAACAAATGCTGACTGCACTACTCTATGATCTTTATTGAGGCCATATCATGAAAATAATTAGAAATTATCAAAATGGGTGAGGTAGAGTGAAGAGAGGTATGAATTTTTCCATTTTCATAAAATGCTTTTCTTTTCATCAAGGTAAGCCAGCCACACTATATAAGTATTAACACAATAATGTGGAATATGTGCATAAGAAATACTTCAGTAAAAATAACACATATGAAAATAGTTTCCTGTTACTCTGTTAAGCTACCTTTAATTGAATTCAGAATTTTTGGTCTTCCAGTTTGGTTTTGTGTTCTGGGAAAAAATAAAGACTACTGAACACTATAGGTATTAGGCATGGCCTAAATCTTTGCTATAGGAAATCCAGATTCATTGGTGCAAACAGGCTTTTTGATTTCTAGATGAGTCTTTTTGGTTTTGTGCTCCTACAAAGATTACCCCGAATTATTCAGATGTCTCCTAAGTCTTCTGTAGTGAGAAGCATTGAAAAAAAAAACCTGGAGTTTTCTGTATTTATACAGCTGTCATATGAAAATTGAAATTTGAATATTCAGCACTGTTTTAGAAAATTGATGTTCAGTTTGACTTCCTTGACACAGCAAATACTCAAATATCTTACAAAAAATCCTTTAGCATACTCTGCATATAAAATTTCATTTCAAGGGCAACAAATTGATAAGATAGTCTCTCCATAAATGTATGTTTTCTGTTTCCTTTACAGGCCTTCTGGGTTCTTCAGGAGAAATCAAAGCAATTTCAAACCTCTTTAACTATTTTCAGACACTCAAAGTTTTCACCAAATAAAAACCCAAATCAATTTCTCTACTAACTTCCTCCTCCTTTGCTTTCCAGAGAAAATATGGACTGGTTTTCCAAATCAAAGAGAATATAGTGCACAGCTCATATTTTTGAAGGGTAAAAACCAAAACCAAACCAAACAAAAAACTAAACTCATATCAAAGTCAAGAGACTCTAAAATGGATGAAGAGTGAAGACGTATCTGGGCAGTTTAAACTTTCACATGTGGAGACCATGTAAAACAGAAGTTTTCATGAGCTTCTGTGAAAACCTTGCTGGATTTAATCACAACTTGCTTTGCATTTTGACTGTGTCCCAGACAAGAATGTCAAAGTGAGGGTAAGTTTTACACAAAAGAATTGATGGATTCGGTACAGCTCTCGCAGGTTGCTTTGTTAGTCAGTCTGATTGCTCTCTTTTTTTTTCTGAGATATACATAGAAAGAACTAGAGTAAGTGACCTCAAAAAAGAAACATTTAACCTTATCCTTGATGTAAACATCTCACACTGATAGTGCAATGTAGGTAAAGGAAAACATGGCAATTTACCAGAACAAGGTCAATACCACAATGAGGTAGATGTTTCCTTTTTAAGGTTAACTTCTAAGGGGATTAAAGCATTCCTTTCTAACATAAGTAACAAAATGGCACATACTACAAAGGTTTGCCTCTTAAAATCAAACAGAACAGTCATTTTAATTGGTCAGTTTTCAAAGAGAAAGGTGTGCCCAGTTGTAAACTCTTCTAAAATGTATGTCATTTATATTTGAAATGAATTAAGTAATGAACCATAGCTGTGCAAATGTTGTTTCTTTCTCAATTATATGTGAACATGATACAGTACACATACATATACATTTTTATATGTGCTTGCACACAGAACTAAAGGGAAAAGGTTAAGTATATAGACAATAGGCAGGACAAAACTGTGTTCTAGATATTCTTCTATTAATACATTAGCAAACTTTAGAATCATTAGAGGAAAGGAGAATCATGACCACCCTTGGAAAATAAGTGTCACAGGAATAGTTAATACGTAGTATCCCAAGCACACGTAAGTTGTAATCTAGCACATATTCAGGAAGCCTACTGCACACAGAAATTACCAGTTAACACTTAATTCTTGCATTCCACATTTATGCAATTAATTAGAGAACACTTAACATTCTCTCTAACTTCAAGCTCTGCATGATCATGTTTGATCATGAGGGAATTTAAAATCATTTATGGAGCCAAGATTTAAACACAAGAAACAGAGATGGTGATGGTTAGAAAGGGAAGCATGAATACATTAAGTGACAGACCAAGCTATATTGAAATAAGGAAGCCAATACAGACACAACGAGCAAATCTACTGATGGAAAGGGATATTTATATATTAAAACAAAACCAAAAATATAAACTTTTATTTATATAGGAAATATGCAGAGATACAGTTATATACTGGGGGACTCTGCTGGTCCATCGGCTGCATCAAAGACACAAGAGGTTTCAGATTTAAGAGATTTTAGCAGATTTAAGAGATATGGTGAGTATTTAAAGTAGTACGTGACACACCACAATAGCACTGAATCCAGCATAGGGTTTGTGGGTTTGGACTACAATTTCATGTACATCTCCCAGCTGTGGGATTTGGGGAGAATTGCCCATATTCCTGCCTGTCAAGTACATACAAAACCATGGTTAGAGGGGTCACAGTATATGTAGTTTGTCAGAATTTCTTCACTAGCCATCACTAACTCCTGGTATCACTCTGACTTTCCCTCCAATGTTTGTGGCATCATCCATTACACCCATCTTCCCTCAGGATTATTTCCCCTAGGACCTTACAGAGGCCTTGCTGCAGTGTGTGCCTTGGGCATGCAGAGCCAAATCTCTGTTGCCCCAGACCACGATACCTCCCAGGAAATCAATCGATGGAGGTGAGTCACCTTGCAGGGAGAGCCTTAAACTCAGCAGCAGACACAGCAGGCTTAGTTACAGGATAAAGAAGGTCTTTAATATGCAAGTTCACTGTCCAGAGGGAGCTGAGGGAGACATTTCAGGCTACGGTTTAAACACTGATTTTGAAAAGACTAATGAGGACTCATTTTAAAAGGTGCTTAGAGCCCCCACAAGAATTCCAAACCACTACAAACGAACCCGTTTCTAACTGAGTTACAATGGACATCACAAGACAGATATTTCTAACCCTGCTGTTGTACAGTACTCCTCACATTTTGCAGGTACTGGGTGCCATCTTTCCCCATATCCTTTTGTATACTCAGTGCAATACAAACTGAATCTTGGCATTTCTACCAGTATTACTCACTTGAGAGCTAAGTAGCCCCAGCACTCAGGAAGGAACTGGACAGAGATGATTCAAATGACGGTAAACGGCCACGTTTAGAAACATTAATGTAATGAACCTTTCTTTGCATCCCCAAATAAATAGTCAGGATCAAATCCTCAGCTAAGCTAGACTGAGGAAGTGATATCAATTTCCACTGGCCCAGAATGCTTGTAATCAAATACATCCGTTTATTATCTGTGACAAGGTTGGAGATGGTAAGCAAATTACTTTATTATTCTGCAAAAATACCAGCTTGTCATTAGTATTAGCCTGTGTCTTTAAAACTGGAGACATAAGCAGCTTCTTCATCTCACTACATCATGCTATAATCCGAAGTGCCCTATTAGGAGACGTAATATTTAAGGTCTTTTAGCTGGTACCTCTACATCCTGATTATCCTTTAGAAATTAAATGCTTTCAATATACGTTTGTAAGGAAGACTAACAATTTCCTGCCACTCGAAGGATGAAGATGGTAACTGATGGCTGGGGTAGGGGTGGGTTTTGTTGTTTTGATGCTGCCAGGCAGGCTGATAACTTTATATTCTGCGTCCATGGCTCAATGACCCACAAATCTCCTTTGATATGCCAAGCAGCAGAGAGAACCAAGCTGAACGGATCAGGAGAAAAGTGAAAACGCTTCAGCAAGGGGCCCCCAATGAAGCCATCATGTGACAGGAATCCTAAGACTCTGCTACCGAGGGGAGAGGCAAGAGCGGGAGAGAAAGAGAAAAAAAAAGGGAATAGGGCATTGTGGTGGCACAAGCTGATAGAGACGTCAGAGACGCTTCAGTAATCTCACGACGCTTTGGCCCAGTGTGGGGGCAAACGAGGCCCATACTCAGCATGGCGTGACGGGTAGGACCACCCCGAAAAAGCTGCGAGGGGGCAGGCAGTTGGACAAATCAAAGCAGAAGAAAGTAATTTTCGATAAATTAAAGAAATCTCCATGGAAATTAGCATGAAACATTTTCTAATCTCCCGCTTTTCACTGCCGACAAGGGTCACTGGTTTAACTTCTCTCTCTTATTTTATTATTCCCCAGCCACATTCCTCTGCTTTTTTATATCCTTCAATTTTTACTACCTCTTTTACTTCCAGTCTATCATTTTTAGCCTTTCTTATAGCAGCTTCTTAACCCTTTTAGGACTTCTCCCAGTAAATATTCTGGAGAATTAACTGATCCATTAGAGTTTAAAGGACATACTCCAAAGCAGTTTCCTTTTCTAACTATCTGCAGTATTTTGTCTACCGACTATGCCGTCATTTTAACTGTGATCAAAGTCAAACATTTCCTTCTCAGTAAAACCTGAGAAAGGCTGGTTTCCACAATCTCCTTTAGAGACAGAGTGCTGACGCTGCTAAATACCAGCTGCAAATGCACTGCCAGATGTAAACACTGCTAAGTCACAGCATTATGACTTCATGATTTTTAATTTTAATATAAGGAATTGTTTCTTTTTGCTCCCATTCTGGTTTTGCTAACACAAGAGTGTCACATTAGCACTTCTTCCTTCTCACCTTTGTTCCAGGGGGTCACATTTGGGAGTCTGTTTTAAGTTAAGATGAACTAGAAATATTAAATACCTACTTCTTATTTTTATAAATAAATATGAAATAGCAATGATGTTGCTTAATAAAAAGATAATGTTACTATGCACATGAAGGATACTGAGAGAAAGAGGTACCTGCCTTCTGATTACAGTAATTTTGTGCTTGCAGACATAAAAATAAATAAAACTTTCGTGATCTGTGATCCATGACTTATGATACAGAAACAGAAAATGTGAACAAAATCAGCATGATTAGAATGATGATTTTCACAAAGAATATTAGTCCAACTTCATTTCTGATATAAATAATTGCGATTCTTCCTCCATCACTGGTAAATAGCCAGGGCCAAATTTACCTTTTTAAATATTTATTTAAAGTATAGACATTTGATGCCATACAATAAAACCAGTTTTGCAGTTTCTAAAGAACATGGACTTTGAGACTTCCTTCAGTAGATTAAATTTCTAAAGACATGTAAATTTACTGGTGTTTGAAGAAGGAAATCTTTGTCTAATGATAAGTAACAGTGGCAAGCTTAATTAATTCTTAGGCTCATTTTTCTGCCACTTGTAGATGCTGCTGGATCTGAGGCCGGACCACAAGTTTCACAGTAGGTCACAAAAGTATGTTCCCTGCAACAGTTTCTATAAAAAGTGGTCCAAATATGTCATTTGCTATCACTTAAGAAAGGAGCTCTATGTAGAATGATAACTGGTACAGTTTCTATCAGTTTTACTACTTGCACGAGCAGTGTGCTACATGTCTCTCATTTTCTTGAACAAGACAGATGCCTCTGGTGTGAAAAATACAGATGTTGGAGTATGCAGCAGACAACTATGGTTTATCAAAAATACACTACTGGCACTGACTGATGTCAGACTTAATCATTCAGCATCCTAGCGGGAGCGAGCGAATTATTGGGTCTTAGTCATGTGCGGTTTATGTTTAAAAAGTAATACGTCATCTTGTTTCTTCTTTACAGGGTTTGGAAACTATTGAGCAGACAGCAATGCCTGGGGCTGTAGGTAAGAAGCTGAACAGAACCCAGAAATGAAGGTGCATGACAAGGGGTATAGGCATGGACAAGTATCCATGTTTTCTCTGAAAGAAATGTCAATGAAGGGCAAAAAAGGAAAAAAAAAGAAATCAGCATTAGAAAGATTGCATTGAACAGGGGTGGGGGAATGGAGGAGCCTATGCTTACTTGATAAAAACATTTTCATGTTTAATCTCAATGAAATACACACAACTTAATTTTGTGTATAAATACATGCATAGTTTAACAAACAGATTCTTAATTTATTCACTGCTCATTATATTTTAGATGATGTTTAAACAACACTACGCTCACACATGCACACAAGCAGAGAGAAGGCTGACTTATTAGGCAAGAAGAATTCACCTGTGCACAGAAATTATTTCTCATCAACCATTTGTTTTGAGGACCAAAGTGTCAGGTGCAACCCACTCTCACTTGAGTCTGTCAAAAGGTTCCTTATAATTTTTTTCAGTCCTTTGTACATTCCTCTTTACCCACAGCATTAAAGGTTTCTGAGTAGATATTAATCAAGATCAAGTGAATCAAAAATACACTGAGACAGTTCCCTGATATCTAACAGGAAAAAATAGTCAGTGATTGTTTTAAATGCCATTACAGAAGTCGCTTTAGAAAACAATTAATCAAGGTGTTATTTCAGGGAGGGAAAGAAGGAATGCTCTTTTCCTCTAAATAGGAAAATTGCTACCACAAACTTGGACAACCAGGAGGTGATGTCTCTTGCAAACACCACCCTGGTCCTGAAGCTATTATTTATATGAGCACAAGTGAAGTCAAGTTTGACAAGCCATTGGAGCCCTTCCCACAAGCCAAGGCTTACAGGATCAGGCCCCCTCAGCAATATTACATGGGATGATTGTGATGTACCCACACCTTTTAGCAGGGAGGCAGAAATGAGAGCGAGATGTGTGACTCATTAGCAGTCACAGAGCTGGAACACATTGCCCACCTCAAGCTTACACCATTATTGCCAAGTGCCTGTGATTACCCCTCCAGGATCTTGAGAAAGGTGTCAGCTAGACCATAACAAGTAATGCCTTTATCATGTGTACTCTTTCTTTTTTTTCATACTCTTCCCATCAAGAAATACAATTTCAGAGTTAATGTTAGTTAGCCAGTTATGGGAAGTCAGGCTGTCATCCAAAATTCATGTGATACATTTTCTTCTGAATTATCTTCCACCATGAACTTGTGATTAGGTAAACAGCATAATGCACAGAGGAAAAAGTGTATTAATCTGACTATTGCTTCTTCTCTCCCATTAATGGTGGATTTAAGTTGCCAGAATCCATAAATGCAACAGCTTCCTTTAAAAGCAGTAAAATAATTTTCCTGTACAAATAGAGACTTTCAAGAGATCATTATTGGGAAACTGACATATTCTGCACATAAATAGGTCTCCTCTGGACTTCAACACATACCAACTACAAAATGTGAAGTCGAGCCATTTAGTATTTATTTCAGCAGAAATGACTAACCTCCTAATTGAAGAGTTTTAGTCAGGGGAAAAAAATATAATCATTTTCAAGCACTTTCACTAAACTGGTGTTATTATTATGTGCATTGCAGTGGTGCCTGAGACCACAGGTCACAGACCAGAGGATCTTCATGCAGTGTGCTGTCTAATCCTACAAAATCTTGAGCTCACAAGGACACTAATACAACAGTTCTCAATAGTTGAGACTCTTTCCCTCTCTGGATTAAATCCAAATATAAGACAAATGCAGCCCAGAACATCTGCAAATCTAGGAGCTGTTTTGGCAAACTTCGCACCAAGAAAAAGCACCACTAAGAATATAAGCATATGTCACAGATTCTTCTTGCTCCCTACTTGAGCACCAAACCCAAGCCCATGAAAGGTTAAGAAGGAAGCAAAAGGCATAGTTTGAACAGTTAATCCATTATACAAGTCTGCAAGCAGTTGAACTGATATACACATGAAGGAAAGAGGTTGGGTTTTTGTTTGGTTTGGATTTCTGAGTCTGGCATTTTTTAGGGGCTTCAGGAATAACACAAAAATTAGGAAAATTTGTGGGACATATGGTGTTTCATACAGGTCACTATCACTGAAAGTTTAGCAAACTTTAACAAAGTTAACTTTAAATTTAACAAAGTTTTAAATAGTGCATAGAGGCTTCCAAGGAAGAACTACTTTGGGATGAAGGTAAGGAAGTAAATCCTTTTGGTTTACTTCCTTCATACGGGTATTTAGATTGACCAGGGCTTAGCTAAGAATTTAGAGCATAAAATAAATCCTGCAGCATTCTGTGACATGCCCAATCTTAAGATGATACATCCTTGTCCGTGGCAAAACTTGTCCCCAAATGGAAAAAATGACCAAAAACCCTCAAGCTTCCATAACACAAATCTCATTTTTTCTCTGATTCAATGGGATAGTGTCATAAAGTTATCTTGCACTTGAAGAGTGTCTCATCACTTGTGATTTGATAATGAAAGAGAAAAAATAAAACTTAGTCTTGTAATACAAGATCCATTTACATAAATGACTTCTCTCAATAAGTTTAGATTTTGAGAAGTCCCTTCAAGTGGCACCGTCCTCAGTTGAAAGATAGACAGGTTTATAGAAGAAAAATATTTGTCTAGAACTAGTCATTACCTTTACTAAGGTGATACTTTCACCTCTTGAGGCTCTTTTCAGAGACTAGAAATGCCACCAAATGGTTTTGACAAGGATTCATGTATTATTTTTATCTTTTTATATTTTAGACCAAACAAATATCTAAAGTGTGCAATTCATACTTGAAGATGTATCTGTCCATGCACCTCTATATATCTACCATTTTTCAACTACATTGGTAACAGAACCTGAGCAGAAAAGGCTTTTCCACTTTGACAAGTAACAGGTTGCATATGGAAGCATAGCTTACCTTCCCAGCCTAGTTCACACTGGCCATGCTGGTATTGCTTTCAGTCTGCCTGACCTCTGCTCATTCCATCACTCTAACAGCATTATCCAAGTCCTTCATCACCTTCCCTTGATAGGGATTTATCCAGACTCAGCTGGTAAGGTTTCCTAGTTTATAGGGATTACCACAGGAACATAAGGGACACAGTGGTGTGCAAGAAGAAGAGCATGAAATACAAGGGACTCGATACAAGGGAATCAGTCCATTTTCCTTGGCACACAAACCACTTGCATCTGTAACTCAGATTAATGATTAGGGAAAAGTGTAAAAATGCAGAGCTGACGTCCTTCTGTTCCAACAGAAGGTTTCTGCACAACAATTAAATCAACTTTCTGAAGGGGGAAGAAGTTACTCAAGAAGAGAGAAGAGCAAGAACTCAGAACTTCTGATTCATTCTTGACTTCTACAAAGTAAGAGAATGGTCATAAGGTACCAGTTTACAGCTACCAGAAGTGAGAGGGAGATGGGAGAGAGAGAGCAATGAGGAAAGGGATGCATAGATTTCAAAGCAGACTTCAGATAAGAGGGACAAGAATCACTGGTCTCCTCCACATAAGCATATCTTTGAAAGGGTTTTCAAAAGCGAGTGAATTTTCTGAACTAAGTCTATTACAGAAGTGTGAGTCTATTCAGTTACATCAGTGTTAATCAGCACCAACTCCACTGAGTGGTAGTTTTAAACTAGTCCATAACTGGCACCAGCAGAGTGGACTCTATAGGTAAAACACAGTGAAGCACTGAATGTGTGTGTAGATAATTAAACTATAATTATATGACTTATACCAGCAGAAAAATTTATTACTATAGTGAAAGGTTACTTAGACTTCTCTTTCCTGTTTTGACATATTAAGAAGAAATGTAACATTGACATTCGAAACACAAATATCACTACCCCAAACCCCATCATTTTTTCATATCCAGAGGACACAGAGGTACAGCCAGCTGGCAAATAGGCTCCAGAGAACACTTTCATGATAGAAGAATATTCATGTGAAATCTGTCTTTCAATTGTAAATTTCCATTTATCCGTTTGCTAATCATTTTGGTACAAGTTACCGTTTTGCAGCACTCATTTTGAAGAGGTGGCGGAATCAGTTTTACAAACATCTAAGGAAAAACATCAAAATAGAGGGTTATTCTCGCTATTTTAACTAGCTTTTTGGTCTGGAAGTGTTCAGTGCTACAGAGGATGCTCACACAGATGGTTATCACAGGGACCGTCCAAAGCTGAGCAAAGCTCTTGAAAAACTCCCTAGGGTTGTCTTTCCCAGTCTTTGGAATAAAACAGGTGTCAGCCCTTCCATCACAGGATGGTACAGGAACACTTCAGCTCTGTTGCAGTTTTCTGTGTCACACAGAAGAGACTTTGCACATCTCTGGGCAGCCTTGTACAGAGAAACCTGCTTGTCATCCCTTCATTTGGGACTTTCCCATCCCCTGCACACCGAGTCTGTTTTCAAGGTCGCTCTTCACATGTCCTTTCCCTCCTGTTCCCTTGACTTCAATATACATTTTACCATTAGCAATCTCTTTGCCACCATCTTCACTGAAGCCACAGCTCCTGCACAGGGGGTTGCAGGGTCCACTTTATCTTTCCAGGAGCAGCATGAGGAGGAACGGTAGTGACAGACCACTGGCTCGGGCCCCGGGCTGTGTCTCTACATTCAGATCTCCCATTGCTTCCAGACTTCCCTATTAGTTACACCAGAGCCTCCAGCCCTCTGAAGTCTCAGAGCTGGCAGAGACATGGATGGCTCTGGGCTCCCCTGGTAGCAGCAAACACCACCACTCTCCAGGGCACAACTAATGGGGGAGCTCAGAGCAAGCGTGAATTCCGAGACGAGCAGCAGCTGGGCTTTGCTGACAACTCGCCACCTGATCTCCCAGCACAGGGGAAGCTGGAGGGCATGAGAAAAAAGAAGCTGGGGGCATCTTTTCAGGGGAGATTGATGTGATCTGATCTGAACCTGAAAAACGGACGGTTTGGTTCAGACAAGGAGGGTGAAGGGAGGTTTTAAATGTATACTAGCCCAAAAATGGCCTGTTTAGATAACATATACTACAAGTTGAGAAGTAATTCAGCCTGGCTAATAGCTTTAGGGGGCATATTGGAAGATCAAGGATGCATCACACGAGACAGCTTTCTGGTCAGAAGGAGATAGAGATTTTGTAGAGAGAGTCACAGTCCAGTCCTTCCTTTTCACCACATTGTGCATCTGATCTAATTCTCATCCTTATGATGAAAAAAAAAAAAAAAGGAGAAAAATGCTGAGGATCGGCATGAAAAAATTACTTTGGGATTTGTTAAAAAAACAAACCAAATAACAGTCCACAAACCTTTTCTTGCCCAGCTAGAGGACACGTATGATATAGCAGTACACCCACAATGGAAAATGTGGTTGTAGACTAATGATCAGCATGTTGTGACAGTACCACAAATTTAACTGGAACAAGGCAGCCTGACCCTAGCACAGGGATTTCATACAGTACAACCCAGCACAGAGAGATTCCTAAAGGCCCCGGTGTACACAAGGGCTCTGAGAGGTAAGGGTTAGGTACTGCCTAATAGAAGGTGCATAAGTCACCCTTCAGACCTTAAGAAAATTAGATTAGAGAGATCCAGGTCTGCAAGGGTCATTTGATTACTTCAAAACTTGCCAGTGACTTTTCTCTCTTTCATTTTCACTAGGTCTCCGTGACTTTTGACATTTTTACCATGACAAAATTACAGTCATGACATGCGCATCCGGCAGGCACGCAGGTCAGGATGCATCTTTGTGGATCCACCCTATCTGTTTGACACTCATATGCCTCTGTTCTACAAACAATCAGGGATGATTTTCTGCCACAAGGAACAGACACTAAATCTCCCCTTTGCCTTCACCTCTCCTCAAAGGAAACAACAGAATGTACCTTTGCTTTCTCCTCTTGCCCTTACTCAAGTAGTTCAATGCTTTGTCTTGCTCAACATACAGCTTTTCCCCCTAGCTGTAATGACATGGTGTTTTGTTATAATCTGTTTTATGCATAATAAGAATAATAAATTGCAGGAATAAAAAAAATATCCTCTAGAATTCCAAGACAAAAGCCTAGTTGAAATATCAATCTCCCAACTTCAGCATCCTCCACAGATGCCTGATGCACTTTCCCCTGCTTGCTCAGCACCTCAGACTGGGCTATCTGAATGCAACAGAAGGAGACCACTCACCTCCCAGTGCTGGATTTATTTTTATCTCTGATTATGGACATGTGGTTTTACAATCTGTAGCGGCTGGGGTGCAGGGGCAGCGAGGAACAGGAGTGTGGTGTGTGTCATCCAGCATTGCTCACTGATCTTGCTCTCCTCTAGGCAACAGGAGGAAAAGTGCAAGGTCACTCACGAGGAAAATTTCCCTTTTAGGTTTGAATTCATCAGAATGGAGGTTGTACAGGGGTAGGAAATGAGTTCCCCATTGGAGCCGCGGGGCTGCATGGTGCTGGGCAGACCTCAGTACAGAATGCAAATCTTACTTTCCAATTAAACATAAGCTGGAAGAGTGGGAAAGTAGGACACCACACCGCAGCCTGTGGTTCTCTCACCTCTGCCCCCTATGAGGTTTGGCATACGTATATTTTTTTAATCTACAACCAATTCTGATACTACGTAAGAAGGCTCAGATATACCAAGATACCTGTGGATTATTTGCTCAGTTTCACATGTTCATCCTATATTGCCTTCAATATTGTGCCTAATCATGATGCCAACGCACTGGGGAAGGTAACTAAAAAATTCTAATTTTGTTCCACAAAACAATATTAAGTAAGATTTTACAGACAGCTGCAAGAACAAGTGAGGTTCATTGTTCCTACTAACTCACAGTGCACTTAACTCCTTAAAAAGAACTGACAGAGCACTGCAAGCACGAGAGAGGTGACTTTCATCTTGGCAAGAAATATCTCCATACACAGACTGTCAAGAAATAATAGGAAGAATAAAATAAAAGAACTGGAATAGGGCCGATCTTTGAGGGGGGAAGGGGACCATTTCCACTTGAAAGAAATATTTTCTAACTTGACTTATATTCTGCCCAGTTTCTCAGCAGGACAAAAATCACAGAAAAAGTGATATACATTAATTGCCAAATACCCACCCCCTGTGAGCCTCACACCACCAGGTTGTGAGCTCTTGGACACAATAATTCAGTAGGTGACAAGTGTCACCTTGTGTCTTTACAGTCTGAGCCCTAAGCCCAAACCAACCTCAGCTTGACCATAGAAACATGCCAGGAGATGGCTGAAATAACTCTGCCTGTTCAACACCACTTGAAAAAAAAAAAAAAAAAAAATCAGAGTAAGATGCTTTTGTCCCCAGCTCAGAACATCCAGACAACACGGTTCAAACACAACCTCATTTTTATCAGTTGGGAACTCAAGGAACAGGAAGGTCCCATGTCTTGGCACATAGGAAATGGTGACAGACCTGAATTTTAAACTCAGAGACTTCTGTACCACTTTTTTCCTCCTATGACTACAATCTCCCTTCTTGACCTGCAATTCAGCAATAAATAAATTTTTTATAATGAAAGAAAAATATTAATTAGTCTTGAAGATACTCATAAATGAGATAATACATTTGGGCCACAGCAAAGCTAACTAATATAATTAAATCAACTATAACACATATCTTTTGGCCACTTAAACTGGGGGCACGTGTCAAGAAAACTTGAGTTCCTTTACACAGAGACAGGATGTTTAGGCTCTCATGCCAGAGTTTCACCCACACAGCTTGAAGTGTGATTTGCACCTGGATCTCCTTGTTTCAGTTTTACTCTGTCTACATGAGGCAATACTGAATGCTGCATCCTGGGAAGATGTTCAGCAAGGACAGCCAGTGTGCTATTTTTATTTGCAGAGTGGCTTTTTTACATTCACACGTTATATCTTTGCATGAGTCCAATCTAATTTTAAATCTATTGGACTGTTGTAGGATCTGAAAGAGCTGATCCTGTAGGATTTGAAAGTGAATCTTTGAACTGAGATCTCACGAGATAAATGGCAAATACATTAACTTTGCCACCTCATTTTCTTTGGCTTACAACTTAATTGTATTTTTCGTAGACCTCAGCAATCATGTTTTAATTAGGTCCCTTTGTCTGATTTGATAACTTGTTTTGCATCTTCCTTACCTCAGCCCACTGCTCCACAGAGCTAAGCAGATAATATTATGATCTGGTACTTACCTCTAACATTTGCTTTATATGAATAAGGTACTACAGGAACTTTGACTTTCCCAAAGTAAAAGAACAGATTTACCAAAATTGCATCTACATATGGGCAGCCAATGCTAAAATAACCCCCCACCTATGCGATGCTATGTAAGACAAATGTGAAAAGGGATTTTTAGCTCAAGATAACTGGCTACACAATCCAGTCTTACAGATAGTTGCTGTTCCTCCTAAGTGATCCCACATAGGAGGCCAGCAGGTGCCACATTTCAAATCATATGAAATTACAAGTTAGCAAGCAGTTGCTCCCCATGGGCTCAAATACTACTTCTTAAAGGCTCAAAATAGGACAGAGACTGGAGGGGAATTTTATACTCTCTGAAAGGGAATTTCTTTTGTTCAGTTCTGGTGACATCTGTGATCTTTTCTCCCCTCAAAACATCCCCAGAAATCTTTATAATTGAGGACACAGCTATTAAAGCTACAGCCCCCTTTTCTGTAACACCATATTCAATACGTACTTCAAATCTGAAAAGAACCAACAAGTCCACAAAAAACTAGTCCTGTTTATTGTTTTTTATTATATACTGATCCTAATTACCCTAAAATTTTCACTCTTTCTCACATACTTATACTAAAGGTTAAAATAATTTCTAGTCACTAAAGTAGCCTGTGTCTAGTTTACAAAAACCCTTTAATTTAAATTTCTTTCCTGATCTCCAAATTAGTCTTTCCCCCTCCCCCCCATAAAGTCAATAATCTGCCAAATTTACTTCCCTTGTGATTTGAATTCTGCCAAATTTACTTCCCTTGTGATTTAAATTTGAGTTTAAGCAACATTTTCTGAGGGTTTTTCTTGCATCAAGTTCTATTTCTTTATGCTACCTGTTCTTCAATTCTCTTTTGTCCCTGCTAAACCACATTCTAGAATAATCCTGCAGGACTACGGCAATATTTTATATTTCACATAATAGAACTCAATTTTTGTTTCAGGCAAAGTGTAATTTTGTCTCAATCAGCAGTCAGTAGCCACATTGCCAATTAGACTGAAGTACACTTTACAATAAAATGTGCAAAATTATTGGAGAAAAATATACAACTGAGAGAGTCTCTACTGTGGGTAAAATAAATATAATTGATGCATCCTTCAGTCTGCAGCATTGATTATTATTTATTATTACAAACTCTTCAAAACAGGATGATTTGATGTCAACATGTTATTTTAGGAAGTGCACAATTGAAGAAAGCATTATTTGCATGGATTGATTCATAAAATATGTTTACTGAGGAGAGATGTGCACTTTTACTTGAAATGGTTCAGAATAATAAAGAGAAGTCATGACAAAATCTTCCAGCATTGTAGTTGAAAAGAATATCTAAGTTTTTAAATAAGCTTCAATTAAGAGAATAGTTTTTGTACAAAGCCGGAATCTGTGCTTTTTGTTTTGTTTTGTTTCCCTCTTTGTGCAGTCTGTCTGGCTAAACTTAAGAAAACAGTCACAGAAAATCCAGGGTCACTTTTATCCTATGTCACCCACTGAATTTGAAAACTCCTCGTGAATAGCAAGGATCAGTCCGATCTCCTTGCATTGATCTCCTTTCCAAACAGAACACTGCCATGGCTTTGATGTGACATATGGAATGAGAAAGAAGTAATAATGAAAATCAATGGGTCTAAATATTCTCTGCTTGTAACTCACCTGTCGTTCACTATGGTTATGTATGTCGAGGAAAGAGATGGATTTAAATACATCTGCACCTCTTTTTTTTCCCCGTGTTATTTGTAGCCCTGTGCTGCAGCATTAAATAAAAGGCACCTGAACTTCGGTGAGAATTGGGAGCATTTACACATCTGTGCATATATATGTATATATAAACATACACACAGACTTTTTTTAGACATTCACAGTTCTCACATTAGATTATAAAAATCAGGGCCAAACGTCACCCTTGCTCTTACTACATTCCTCATATTCAATATTTGCAAACAGACTTTTATCAGAATGTTTTAAAATTAATTTCTAAGATTAATTACTATTATAATCTATGACTCTGTAAACCTGTCACTGTCCAGGTGGCTCAAAGGAAATCAAAGTCATGAAAAAAAACCTGAATTAAATCAGTTCAATACTGCAATAGACAGCTACCACAAAAAAAATAGCCCCAAATCTGTACAAAACGGGTGAAGAGGGCACTAAACCCATGTGTGACGACCAGCAAAGCCCATCAGGTAAAGCAGTAGACCAGGCTGATTCACACCAACTTGCAAAAACTCCTGTCATGTGAACCCTTATCTCACCTGCTGCTTTAAAACTTAGTTCTTCTTTCCCGTGATCATGTGTCAAGATTATCTCGGTGCTTTTGTTAAACAACAACAAAAAAAACCCATCAATAAAGTAAATGAATATTTGTCTTCCCAGGCAGATACTGGTTTTCGTTCTGGTTTTAACCTGAATCACTCTGTGCAACAAAGCTAATTTCTTCCACCAAAAAAATCATTACACAGAAAAATGACTCTAAATAAATTAAGGGAAACTGCCCGGTTTCAATGATGGGCAGGATGAGACTGACAGACTGCTGAATTCAACTGGTAGGACTTTGTTATAAACACCAGCAATATCCTCCTGACTCCTCAGTAAAGACTAGAAAATTATTTGATTTTAAAGTTTCTTCCTGTAAGAGTGCAACTTTCCCCGTGCTTTATCTTTTAAAAACTTTGGTTGGCTGGTTTTCGTGCAGAGGAAATACCGGGTTTCACCTCTGCAGTCTGGGTGGCTTTTTTTTTTTCTTTCCTTCTTCAAAACAACTACTTTAAGTTTTGCCACAGATGCAGTTCCTGAACAGCTCAGCCTCACACAACTGGGAGAAGACTTTGCTGATCAGTAAAGCATCAGAAAACGACACCGTCTCACTGAAGAGTTGTAGCACAGCACCAGGACGCTGTTTTCCCTGATAGTGTGCAGGGGGTCCTCGCTGCTGACACCGCGTCGGCGGGAGCAATAGCAGAGCCAGGATCTCTGTTACTATGCAGATCCGCCAGCGATTCACCCTGTGACAGACAGGCAAAAACACAGAGGAGGTGCCTTCAGCTTGGAGACTACAGCCAAGCTGGTCCGTGGCCCGCGCAGGGGAAGGTTTATCCCTTCCCTTGCTCCCCACGGAGTTCCCCCACGTCAAGCCTCTACATTTGGGCCAGGCGTGGAGGAAAGGATTTGCCCCTGAATGCCTTCACAACTTCATTTAGAGCATTATGAATCACCACTGTTCACCAGAGACAATTAGCATTCTGTGCAAGCCCACCAGCATCTACTCCTCTCCACTGGGGCTCCACGAACAACTGGGAAGAGAATCCCAGCTCCAAGAGGTGTGGTGGGTATCCCTTAATTTAACAGCAGTTACAGAGAAAACAAAATCAGCAGACACTCAATTGCTGTGCTTTGTACCCAGTTTGGATCTTGAGCCGCAGAATGAACTCCCAGGATTCCTGGTCTCACTGGGCATTGCAGAACTCATATTCCCAGAATTTGGCATGCAAAAAGTGTATCACACACTTGCTAATACAGGACAACAATAGAAGACATCAGCACATCCTACCACCAGATTTTGGGATCTGGTTCTGAGCTCACCCTGTGCTGGTGACACAGGGCAGGCTGATGAACATTGGCAACCAGAGCAGAAACATCCAGGGTATTTAAAACAAAACACTTCTCCCAGCGTTTAACACTTACTGCAAAAAGAAAACTGTATTTCTGACCACCCCTTTTATTTTCCCAATAAAACTTTCCTAAAGCTAAAATGCAAGACTGGAACATATTAACTTCAAAGACACATAATGGCAACTGTTCCTTGATCTTGAATTCCATGAAATTTCAGGTCATTGTGGGGAAGCCAACAACCAGTTTAGTTAAATGCTTAATGACATAAAAACAGTGATTGATTGCCATAAAAATGGCTCCCAGGGATTACAAAAAAGAGGAGACTCGCAGAACTTATTCAATGTTCCCAACTAAATAGAAGAAATGTTTAAGTTCCTGTCAGCCAGATGGAACAGTGAAATGTATGTATTTTGAGAAAGAAAAATAGTTAATAATAAAATAGGGTAAAAGTTTTATTTCATTCAATGGCTTTAAATATATATTTCAGGTGAATACGAAATAGAAAACAGCACAATCACTTTTCAAGCAATGCAAGCAGCACAGAACTGTATATACTATTATGACCTACAACAATATTTATCTTTTCTCAATTAAAAGCAAAGCAAAACTACTCCGGGACCTTAGAAACACTTAACATTTTAAGTAACGAGGGGCTGCTGGCATTTCTGTAGGTACAAGTCATCTGGCTGGCGGGGAGGTGGAAGGAGGGAGGGGTGGCCGGTGGGCTGTGTGAGACAGCGAATTAAAATTGCCGTAAACAGGCGGTTTTGTCTTTAATTTCGGAAGCTGTGGACCTGCTCCTGCAGATTCCCAGGCACAAGACAGATGGCAGTGCAACCAAGCTAGAGCAGGGGCTGCTGTCGCTCCCTCTGGGTCTAACTCCTATTATCCACTTGTAAATTAACCTGTCAATTTATCAATCAACACCATCTTGATTCTCCCCTGTTCCACTGCCCAGCATCGCAGTGAATTTGCCTCGTAAATAACTGGGAGCCCCATGTTTGTTAGTATTGTGAATGAGTTTATTATCACTTTGATGACTGCTATGAATCACAAATGCTGCCGAGAGCCTGATAAGAGGGGGGAAAAAAAAAAAGTACATGCACACATTAACACAGTTGAAACTATTTGGGAGATAACAGATCGAGTTATGGTGATAGCAAATCATTTCAACTGGGGGTAAAAGGCTAAAAATTGTAGGTTTTGTGGCGGATAAAAACTCATAAAGTACAAAATATTAAAGGGAACAGTATTGTGTGTACAGCTCAGCAATATCCTCACTGCAACATTGCTGGGATGCTTCAACTTGTTCCTAGAATTCCTCAGGCACTATTAGATTTTACGCCTTACTTGCAAACTTTGGAAGGGAAAAAAATAGCCTTTGAGATGCAACAAGTATTTTATTTATTTATTTTTGCCAGTTTAACTCCACACAGATCTGTAAGTAATTTATGCCATGAAAAAGCTGAAGGAATTCAAATAAAAATAAAATATACTTTTAAAGGAAAGTTAAAGGAAAGAGGAATTTGAATAAAATCTTCTTTATGATGTGAGAAACATGCTAAATTAGCAACATCTAAATTTATTATTTATGTTTATTTTCCAATTTTGTTTTTGATGGAAATCTCAATGTTTTCTCAAGTGACTTAACTTTATTTAGACTCGAAAAAATGTAATAAACATGTTGCTAACCTCTTTGAATTTAGCATGTAAATAATATTTAATTCCCTATAAAAATAATAATATGGAAAGTACAACAACTTTTCAGAAATCCTTTCATAATCAGGGTTCAGTGACATATTTGCTTTTTGAAGCTAAGTGAAACAAAACTAAGATCTAAATAAATTATAAATGGCATGTTAAAAAAAGCAGATGTTTGGCTATTTTTAAATACAATCAACCTTTTGCCAGGTGTAAAAATACAGTCTACATTTGGCTGGAATACATTGGAAATCTTAAAATACGTGGAAGTTTATTTAGAAAGCATAAACAATATCACGAAGTCAAATCTTTCATGTGCTTTATCACTACAATTTTTGAGATATTGTGATGGAAGTACATGGTAACATTAAGTTAAAATCTGAACAGAGGCTTAACATATAGAAATAAAAAATCATGGTCATATAAAATAGACAACCCACATTACTGTCTTTTTCCTGATGGTATAATTTTTGGTGGTTTTACTCCCTATTATAATTTTTTCACATCCTAATTTTGAGGTAATTCCAAAAAATTAGTAGAAAATGTCACTAAACCTTTTCATGTCTTTTTTATGCATATTTTTTTAATTCCACCGGGTTGTTTTACTACAAAAAATATTATCTAAATTCCAAATTATTTTAGAAAATGCAGAGTTATGAACAGACATCAGTTATTTTGTTAGATCTGTTTTGCTACTATCTTTCAAATTCCAGAGGAGATATGGACCACATTCTGACCTCAGCTCCTACATACATTAAAAATCCTTATGGAATCTCAGTTGTACATATATTTTCAAACTGAATAACCTAGTTCTAACCAAGCTGTGCATGTTAAGCTGTGAATTGTAATGCCTGTGGTAGAATAAGACTTAAAAGATGAAACAAAATAAAATGTGTATATATTTTTTTCCTAAGGTTCTATATAGCCTTACTAAGAAAATCTCAAAAAAACAGTTTATGGAACAAATGGCAAGCCACACACATGCCCACAGAGAAACAGTTGTCACACAGCAAAATCTCTGGCACAATTAAAGTAGAGGAACAGGGTGTATACTCAACATTGTTATGCCCAGTATATCATTGGTGGAAAAGTAATGGAAAATGAAATTATTTGTTAGAATGCAATTTAGGGAATCTGATAGGTTGTCCATTTTATTCAATTTATAATTAAGATAGTGTTTAAATTTGAAATGAATTCTATATATGCATGTTCAATAGGCTATAGCACAACAATAAGAATGGAATCACATCTCATTTTATCATAAATTGTGTAATAAGCGATAAGGTAAAAACTAGGGCTAAAATCCTTCCAGCAAAAATGAAAGAGAGCGACCTCAATTGCCCTAATTCATTCTGTCTTTTTTTTTTTTTTTAAACTCTTCATTTTCCCTCTGTTCACATTATTAGCTTACACATGAGTGCATTATTAGAAAATAACAAAGCCAAACAGGGAAACTTGGAAGAAGTAGGAGATAGGATCCCCTCTACAGCTGAAAGGTATTCTCATTTCATTTCTTAGGAGTTGCAAAAATAGTTTTATTGCCAGGGAAGGACAATGACCTCTCTCTTTCAACAAGCTTGGTGGTTGGTCTTTTGATGGAAAAAACTAGGGGATACAACATCTGGTAATTTGTGTTACTGAGCTTAGCTGAGGTCTTAACGATGTAAGCAGATTATTCCTGAAGAAGAACAAAAAAAATTCCGGAAGACTCAATGAACTATTTAAAGTTATTAGCTGGTGCATTCTGGCACTTCAGCACTCTTTTCGGATTCTTTTTTCCTTTTAGACATTTGCCTTCTGATCAGATTGTTCTAAAAAAGAGCTCTAACACCTTCCAACCTCACCACGCTTTTCTGGTGGTCCACGCATGTTCTGTCATGCGTGCCGAGTTCCCCTTTCTTCCTCTCCACTGCAAGGAAGATGATTATTTTGCTGATTAAATTTTCCCCTGCAGAACATTAAGAACTTGTACCACCACTCCTGAGCTGCTGCATGGGTCAGGAATACTGAACAACCCAGCAGCACTCGAGCTCAGATTGGAAGAAAAAAAAAAAAGTAGAAAAATTGATGGGCGGAGAATGAAGAAAAAGATAAATTACGTGTACACTTGATCAGGAATTTCATGCTGAAAACAAATACTCCAAAGAAAACATCCTCTGTTCCTTTCTTGACACTCTTCCCCTGATTTAAATAGTTTTGCACAGGTTTAACTCTGATTCCTCTACTTCTTATAGTTCTTCCAAACATTTTAAATGCCAATAGTGTGGTGATTTAAAACATCTGATGAATCCCACTGTTCCTTCTGCAGGCAATAGACCCACACTTCCTAACGTACACACAATGAGACAACAATCTGAGTTTAAGTTACAGACCTCTAGTTTGCTGCCAGAGAAACTAAAGTCATATTGTTGAGTGGCACAAATGACCAACCTTCTAAGAGAACCAACATCTTTGATGCAAATATTAAGCAAAAATCTCAAATTCAGTTTAAGCTGAAGTCTCTTAACCAGGATGCTTCCTCAGGAAGAGGGTTTTGGTTTTTTTAACGCTCATTTTTATATATCTTAGTATGTTAAACTGTGAGTTTTAAAAATTAAACTAGAGAATTACAGCAAATAAACAAATATTTCAACCAGAATTCAGGAAGTTTTCTGTATTAGTAAAGTCTCTATGCCATAGATTACAACTGTGAAAAGAAATACAATCCTATAAAAACCCCTCTCCTAATGAGCATCCCTTGCCCTTATTTAATAGTTTTTTACTGCATCTTTCAAACTTGTATTGCAGAAGTCTCAAAGGATCTTTTCAACAAACTTTTATGGAAATATTCAGTCTTACGTGACCGTGACTTGGAGCATGTGCTGTTGTTGGCATCAGCTACCATGAGTTACCAAATACCTAAACACCTCATTTACACCCACCTAGAGTTGACCATTCTATGAAAGAGCACAACATTCTGGTACACTGGGCTTTAAATGTAGCCTAAACTACTTGCCAAGATTTTGCCAATGCTTTCTTTCAAACCATAAGCTCCCATTGGCACTACTTCTTTCCATAGAACTGGAATACATATTCTGCATTTGTTCACTTTTACCTTAAACTCAGTACTAATTTCCTAATAGAGAACAAATACAGAATTTTCCCTGTTTATGTTTTAGAGCATTTTTTACTTTTTGGTGTTGTTTTGTTAAATTAAAGGTTTTTAATTCTGTACTTATAATAAGGAGCCAGCTTATGCTAGGGAGCATTCTAGAGTAAAAATTCCTTTTGGGGACTTCCAAGACCTCTGCCCACACAAAAACTGGAGGATTATTTTATTAATAATATATTATACATATATATGGAAGTTAACACTGAGGAGTTTCAGAATTTGACTTACAACACAGGTTATGGCCACAACATGGCCTGGTTACCAACTTCAGTAAATCAACCAGTACAACTTCAATATCCCAAATCTTTATTTTTCCTCTTTAGATATAAGTTAAAATTTCTAAGTAATGCAAACTTGTTCAACCAAGCTCTTTAAATCAGTAATTTGCTGTTTTCACTGGAGAGTGCTTAAAAAGAAAATTAACTCCTGGATGCAGGAATATGAACTATTTCTTTCATTTTCATATAGATAAATAAATTATTTGATTTCATATAAATCATATGTTTACCTGTCAAATTTGATCATTTTGCTGGCAAAGCACTTATCCCAAAACACACATTATTAATCAGAAAAGTGATTTTCACTGGCACCTTAACTTCATTCTGTACCCTAAGAAGTTGGTCCAGATCCCAACAACAGCACAGCACCTGCTGCTGCCTCCTAATATCGTGATACACTGATTTAAAATGTGATTTTTCTAACCTTGGCCCAGATCAGAAGGTTTGTCAGAGAAAGAAAACATGACCCTGACAAGAACATGAAGTTATTTATGTCAATGACATAATTTTATGTCAACAGTGTTTTCTGTTTACATTATTGGTACTGAAGTCTTTGAACACAAGACAACTGGTAGCATGTTTCAGGTGTCGGGAGCACTGACGTTCTGAAGGACAGAAATCTTGGGTCTTTCAGAGCTTTTCTGGGCACAGAGTTTGGTGGCTTTCACCTTTTTGGGAACTTCTCTCTCTGCCACTTGGATTGGATCAGTGAGTACCACCCTTAACTGCACAGAGAAGTAAGAGGGAACTGCTGGAATTTCAAAGTTCTGTGTTTACTGGTGAGATTTGGTCCCTGTTTTCTTTCTGAACAGAAAAATAAGACAAAATCAAAGTACACAATGCACTGCACACATTGTAAGCAGCATGTGCTTCGCTTCAAGAGCCAACTCAAGTAGAAGAGAATTTAAGAGTTGCAAAGACAGATATAGCACACTGTCATCACCAGTTGCCTCTTTGTAAAGTGAATCCTGTTTTCCTAACGCCTACTACTTTGCAAGAGTGCTTTATTCCCCATTGTTTACTTTCTAGAAGCAGAGGATCCAAAAGTGCTGAATATTTTAATACACGACAAAGTTTTACGCTGAAGTTTTTCTCTTCCCACACAGAGCAAAAGTCCCAAACCTTTATTATCACACAGCATCATATTGAAGAAAATCAGCATACTGCCATGCTGTCATTGGCAGCTTAAAGAGAAACACATCTTTGGACAGAAAACTACAGGACTAAGAACTGGAAGATGTCAGAGGAAACATGACAGATGTGTGTTTGGAACCAGGGGTACAGGCAGAAAGCTCCCAGCCTTAGAGGAACAAGTCAGAGCAGTCTTAGAGGAGAGTAGCCTTCAGGTAGCTGCTTATCCCCTTCATCTTAGGAGTGCTTGTTATGTTAAATCAAAAATTATTGGAGACACTGGTTTGGCATCACAGACTACAACCAATCCATCTGCCTCTGTGCAGATATTGAACTACCCTGGGGATTCTCTTTGGTAATGCTCTTGTAGGGCAGCTTTCTTCTACAGCGTGGCACAAAGATGACAAGCCTCGTGGATGTGAACAGATTTGAAGTATTAAAGCCAAATTTCGCATTCATTTACACTCTGGACAATACTCAAAGAGCAAAGAGGATTTCAAAACGTTGTAGAGTATACATATAGACCATTTTCTTCTTTATAAACCAAACTGGTCAAAGTATAGATAGAAAATTAGACTTTGTGGTTCCAAACTCCTGTGTAGAAATGAGATATTCAGGGTTAAGTTCTCAAGGGGGGGGCAAAACAGCAATGTCTTCAAGATGCACTTGATTACAGTTTCAAAAGTGTACTCTCTCTGCCCTTGCAAATGCAGCATGTTTACATGCAACCATACACATTTTTGTAGTCAAATCTAAACTTTAAATAATTCACATTTACATGTGAAGTTGCCAGCTTTAGTAGCTGCCACAGATGCACCAAGAGAAGGTAAAGTATCACCTCCAGACTGAACCATGTGACCTAGGTCTGATACATGTGCATTGCTGTAAACTTGCACAAAAACTAAAAATCAGTTAGTTTTCTCCTTCTGACAAGGAGCTACTTCTTTTGCTGTGCCTCTACTAGAGTGGGGCAGAAAATAACATTAACTAAAATACCAGTAAAGACCTGTAGGAGAGGCTGGCTGTGGATCTGGGCAGTAGCAGATGTCAGGGTAGGTCATATTGAATACACAGAGGCGTCTTCCTACTCATGTGCTTCCATTTCTTTCTGAAGGGCCACAACCAGAGCAAAGTCGTACTCAACACAAAGTCATAAAATTTAACAACAACAACAAAACAGATGACTTACATGGTAAGGTTTACGATACGAGAGAAAACAGACAGAGGTATATCAGAAGGGGAAAAGGGTTTTTTTGAAGGGGTACTTAAAAATATGTTTCAAGCAAACAAACCCTACAACCCCTTCAAACACTCCTGCTAAGATTGAACCCGCATGGGAAGGCAGGGCAAGTAAGGGATCAGTGTGTATTTAACTTTATGAAGCTGAAGCAATCTTATCACAACTACACTCAAGGCATCTAATTGGTACAGTAGTGATGGCTTTTGAGATGGATGGGTAGAGAGCAACTTACTTATGGTGACATTCAAAACACAAGCCTGTGAAATACTTTGGAAAGAGACCAACACTCTGAAAGATCCCAAATTTACTGCTGCGATATCATCATCAGGTCTTCATCATGAAACATCTATCTAAAGTTGGATAGAATTTCCACCTACCCCTCCGCCTTGATCTGTTAAAAACCATGAGATGAAGTGAGTTATGTCCCATTAATCTTTCTCATAGAAGAATCAGACAGATGGGCTGGATGAAGCGGAGGTGAATGAAGAGAAGCACCTGCTATTTTCAGGGAGTTGAGGGAAATTGGTAAGAAAAAAAATCACAAGTGGGCGGAGAGGGAACAGTATTGCTCTATTACTGGATACCTTCTGAAAAAATGACTGATAGGCCTTATGCATCTATGATAATATGTGCTCACATCTTCTGGTGAGGGGAAAAAAAAAAACAAACAAACATCTCAAAAAACAAGGATGCCATTACAGGTCATGAGTCAAAGAGGTTGATGAGCTGTCAGAAAAAATTACATAGCAGTGTGAAATATATAGGAAAATGTCTAATTGCTGTAAAGAGTATGATGAAAAGGAGGGATGAATGTGTGTTCTTGCAGCAAAAGAAGATAATGCTGTCTGAGAAGTGATCTCTGCTCAGAAAAATCACATTTTGTGTCCTCCTGTGATTTGCACCTTGAGAATGGAAGGTGCTTTTCTAAGAGAGGTCCTAGAGAAGTTTCTCAATTATTTCTTTATGAAACTCAGTATTTTCCTTGCAAATACTAAATGTTAAAACCTAACATTTTACACATTTTCTTTTGTCAGGCCACTGAGCGGGGGACTTTGAATGTTTGTGCCAAATGCTGAGCAACAGAATTTCTGCAGCCTTCCACTGTGCCAGATGAAAGGACCTACCAAGTTTTATAAAGGAATCACCCTAGCATATATACAGCTTGTTGGAAAGGTAAAAAAAATTACAGAATGACCATTAATTACCAAATGACCAGCTTCAGCAGTCGTTTTGGGGAGTTCTTTAACGTAAGTGTAGTTCTAACTGACAAAACAGGGCACACACACTCATCCAAGTGTAGCCTGGATTTCAGCAGGTGTAGTTCAGGGGACTCTGTGGATATTAACAGCTCTACCTCCATTTGGAATATTTGGCCTTGTTTTAGTGGTAGGTTCTTACTAATTAAGTTTACTAAATTATTTAATTTACTTATTGCCTTTGTACCACAACACTCAGATGAAGGGGGTGTTTTTGTTAATGATGAATGAAAAAATCAGTCTGTCTTTAAATATCTGGTAATATAGTTATGAAACTATCTGAAGCACCTCATTGATCATCATACTTGAAAAAAAATCTCTCTAAAGCCAATCAAAAAGCGAGAATTACCAGATTTTTTAAAAGTATACTGGGAGTGTCAGGGGAGTACAAGTTTGAATTCCAAAAAGGCTTCAGATACTTCACAATATTGAGATCATTCTGCCTTACTGCATTTATTTAATGTAAGCCTAAACTGAGTACATATTTATAAAAATGTTTTAATATTACTCTAAAATCCATTTCTAAGAATTTACTTGTCTTTAAGAGTGCTGTATTTTTTTAGTCAAGTTTACATTGCATCTGTTTATGTAATGTTGTTTTTCTTTAAAATCCACTAAAAGGTGTTAATTAGAGCTGGGTGATTAGTTCATAATGAACAGTTTAAGCAATTAATGTTACCCCTTTTTTGACCCATGAATTGTCTATATGCAAAGAGCAATTTCCTTGAACTTGTTATTCAAAATAATATTAAAATCATTTCTTTAGATCTGCAGCTCCTCAGTAATCAGTTGGTTGTATTTAACAGTCTGAGTGCGAGGTGTGTTGGTTATTCATGATTTGACACTATGTCATATGATGTTATTCCTATTCCATCATAGGTCAGAAAGATGCTTTTAGAGTCAAGTTCATACTATGCACACAATCTTTTGAATAAACCAGCTTTGATATTTTAGCAAATATTCCCAAGCATTAGCCTGAATTTCATTCACAATTCAGTAAACTAGTTCACTGGAGTATCTCCCTGGTAGAAACACAAAAGTGAGCAGTGAGAGTCCAAAATCAAGAACTTTTGAGAATCAGAGGAAGGTTTTCTGCTGAGTCCACAAGGCCAAATTGGATCATAAACCCAATTATTATAAACACTCAAATGAAAACAGAGAATATTTGCAACACCTGCTTTGATGTATGAAGTTATATCCATATACTTTTGGCTCAGCTCAAACATTAACCAAGTCTCCCCAGAATCTCAGTTACAAGGAAGAGTTCAAAACAATTCTTCACAGCTGAGATTCAGGCTAAGACTTTATTTTATTTCCTTTTTTATTTTTATTATTAATCTATTTCAGTTCTCTTCAAGGTGATCTCCCTTCCTCCTTAAGTGAGTACCTGCATGCTTTTTCCTTAATACCCAAGAAACCAGTTTTAACCTTAAAACTCATCACATCACTTTTCTATTTTCTTTTGGTTTTTTATTACATCACTAATCAAAAAAAAAAAAAAAAAAGGCAGAACAACGATACAATCTGAGGTCCACAAGTACAGGTGAAGTTTGTGTGAAGAAACCTTCTCCAGCCTCATCGTTGTATGTTTTTATACAGACACATGTGAGAGAACATAAGGAAAACAGCATCTTCCATGTAACAAATTAATAATAATAGAAGATAGAGGTTTTGGCATACCTTTGACTGTGGCCAGTAACTGTTAACAGCAAGCAAACCAATGAACTGGGGGGTTTAGGACTGCGCTGGCCCTGCAAGGAGGACTCTTTCATTCCCCATACTTTGTCACTCGCCATAGAGCTGCCTGACATAATGGACTTTCACAACGAGCTCAGAAGCAATTGGCAATTAAGTGGTTTGAAGGGGTGCTTCTGGGCTGCCGTGAAAGGCTTCAGGTGTGAAACGCTTGTTTTCAAGTGCACTAAGCAAAATGTATAGTTGCTTTCAGGGGCCCCCTTGTCCTTCTGAAGGAAGGGGGAGCGCTGGGGGAAGCAAGGACACTCAAGAGCAATTTGCTATTCAGTGCCTGAATGCTGTGTGCTTTTTCTCTCCCCCTCCCCATCCTTGTGTGGCTGGTAAGGAGGGCAGATTGCGATGGCACAAACAGCTTTCGGCACAATGGCAGATCAAGAGAGAGGCAGGGAAAATGAGGCAGAGAGAGAATGGGAGCCTGAATGAAGGAAGGATGGTTTGATTGTTAATTGTGGGTAAATGTGTTGCAAGAATGAAAAGGGTTCATGGACTACTTTAAAACTATACCCAAGCAATAAGTACAGAGTGTGGGGAAATAAGGAGATGTTCCTGACCCTTGTAAGAGCTATAGTATTGCATCTGGCCCACTTGAAAAGTAAATTGAGAACTGTTAAAAAGATAGGCAAATACATTTGTGTGCATTATATACTTCCATTTCTAAAGGAACCCTGACCAGCAAATGCACTGGGATGGCAGACACACAATATTCTTTTCTCCAAGGATTACTTCACCCACAGGACAAAAACAAAACAAGCTAAAATGCGAACATGCCCTAATAGACAAATATTTAAAATACAGATTTTTTTAAAGGTGAATAAAAATATGTTTCTATTCTAGGACAAAATATATTTGTTCTAAGGCTAGCACAAGGGTAAAGAAAACTTCAAACAGAACTAAGGGAACAATATCCTTCATGAAGACTGTTTCATGTCACTTTTCCTTGTATGACCTTTACTTCTAACATATTGATTTTTTCCTAACCCAGCCTTGCTTTGCAGAAAAAAGGGGTATTGAGTCTTTGAGCTGCTTACATATCACTATTGTACATGCATTCTTAAAGGTGAAGGATCCCCTTTCAGAAGATGACTATCTGACTGACAATATGATTAGAATTGTCTGAGGACTTTTCATTTCAAATGTAGTGAGCCACATATATCAGTTTGGAGCAAGGGGAGGAGATGTGAAATAGCTCAGATGGCGCCGAGTTGATGAAGTATTTGCGCATGAAATGTGCTCAGTTATGGCCTTTTGTGTTTTGGCAACGAAGGCAAGATCACAGGGGAAACCAGAAACGTGTCTCTCAGACTCCAGTAAGAAACTGGTTTTTGCCTCTCCATCTGCAGACCTCCCTAGATATCTGCTAAAAGATTCTTCCTGTTGCTTCTGCAACATCCTCAGCACAGGGGACCTGCATCAGCCCAACCCCAAGGGTTCATTTCCATCCTCCCAAAACATTGCATGTTAAGAAATCACAAAAGTAGAGCTGCCATCTGTTTAAAGCGGTTCTGGATCAAAAACATACTACTAGAACAGCACTTATTCTACAAAATTAGAGTACAACTGTATTCTCCCTTAAACCATTATTCCCCTCTCACTTGTATTTCTGTGAATCAGAAGCAGCAGTAACTCATTCATTGAGCGAGCCCTTGTGAAGCCGGCACAAAAAGAAGGGAGATCACGCCTCTTGTCAACCCTGTCTTTACTAGTCATGAGAAAAATGTCATTTTTGCTCACATCGAGACACAGCAAATTCTAACAGCAAAACAGAAAAACTTCATTCACACACGCCTGCATTGAAAATGCACATGGGCAAACCCTCTGAACTTCAGGAGCCAAGCCATCGCTCAGAGACCTCAGCGGGAATCTTTCCTTTGGTTTCAGTAGATACCAAGTCTCTCTGTAAATTTTTTCACTCACAACATCACAAGCAATAGTGCTCCAAAAATTGTGCACACCGGGGGTTGCGCTTAGCAACCTACACATGCAAGTGCAAGGCAAGTCACAGCACCTTTGGAACCGGGGCTTTTCAGATGCAAATCAACTCACACTGGACTGGTTTTACCAGCTGTGGGGTTCAATGCACTCAACCCCCCACCCAGAAGTGAGAATGGCACAGAAAGCTGTAAACCAACTGGTGCTCAGCTGCAAGTGTGTTGTGCTTGCGCAGACTGTTGCATAAACAAAAGAATTTATTCAGAGCGTGATGGACATGAATTTATGCATGTAACCTCTGGCTCGGGGAGATGGATCTCCAGCCTTTGGCTGGTGTTTTGTGCATCACTATTCAAACTTTAAAAACCTGAAATGTGTACAGGTAACCTGAAGAGACAGACGGAAAAATAAATATATAAAGGGGGGGGAACTCACCCAAGAAATCAAAGTTTCATTTCAGTTGTTCTTCTGTGTTTTAATGTTTCATTTTGGAAGAATGATAGGAAGAGAACCAAGGAAAACTTTTTAAATCCAAATAAAGCCTGATGAAAAGCAGGAAAATGAGAGACAATATGTTTCAGCACTTCCCTGACATTCTTGAATGAAAATTTTTAATTACCTGTAAAAATATGAAACATTATTTTGACACAGCCGAGAGTTTTCTCCAGGGAAGAGAGAAGTTCATTTACAGAAAAAAAAAAAACAAACTCAAAATGCAAATTTTTTTTTAAAGTGCTTTTAGAAGAAAATGCAAAATTGGTACCTGTACAGCACCTACTGACTGCACTGAAATATCCAACTAATTTAGTGTTAATTACAATGATGGGGAAAGGATTTAGTTCTCTGCTACCGAGTGATGGCCCAAGTAGTCCCTGCTTGCTTATAACAACCAGGGGAGCGTAACAAGGCACATGATGAATCTTATCCTTATTTCTTTGTACTACAAGAAGCACATTCTAAATCACACAGAGAAGCATGTGCTGCCTGCAGCTATTTTAACATAGGGGCCAGATATATTGAAGCTGCACTGAGTTTCCCCCATCAGATTGCACTCCAACTCCAGCACAGTTGTCAGACTTTCTACTGCTCTTCTTCTGATTCTTTCCCACCACAATATGGGCATGCTGTAGCGTCTCTCATCTGAAAATGAAAACATACACACTCTAGCCCACTCCTGTCTCTCCAATCACTGCTTCCTCTCATTTTCATTGTACAAGCTGTTTATAGCTGCTGTCAGTTCTCTTTCCATTTTGTCCTAAACTGTTCCTAATCTAATTTCTGCCCGTTACACTCAATTGACACAGTTCTCACCAGAGTCTCCAGTGACCTCTTCTTAGTCAAACTCCAACCATACCCTGCTCATTATGCCAAGGTCCTTTTGACACAGGTTTCTATGATGTTCTTCATTAGAGTTTGCTATTCTTTGACTGTCATGACAGACCTTCTGTGCTTTCCTCTCACCCTCTATCTGATCCTGACATCTCTCAACCTTCTGTGAAGGTTTTGCCTTCTCAGTTGGACCCATTTTTCTCTTCCTACCCTCATCTCTGGGCCAGTTCAGCTAGGAAATTAAATTATCCTCATACTGGTGCCTCATAGATCTCTATTTACTCCAGATGTGCCTCCTGTCCAAGTTAAATCTCTTCCCAGCACTTCCACACAGAAATTCAGAAACCAGCTCAAGCTTCAGGGTAACAGAGAGGGCAACAAGTGTCCTCCTTGGCTCTCCCAACACTACCTCTTGTTTAGTCACCATGGACATCACCACTTATCTCCCTATTCCTCAGACCTATAACCCAGCCTTTACCCGTGAAGACGACCCTACCTGAAGTACTTCTCAAAAATACAGCCTTGTCTACGCTGGCTAAAGCCTTGTCATCTTGCATCATGATCAGCAAAACATCTTTCTCGTCAGCTTTGACAAACACAACCTTGCCCTGCTTGTATCCTTTCAGAATATTTCCATAAATGGGCTTTTCCTAGCCCACAGATTTGAGCTTGTCACCTCTCTCTCCACATCCCTGTGCTGCCCTCCCCCACCAACCTGCATCAAACATAAGCTACTTGTCTTCACTCTCAAGGCCCTTCAGAGATAATACGTATGTACCAATCGTCTCTTTTTCTTTGTCAGGATGCTGAACCTCATCTCCAAGGAGCCAATAATGCCAGCTTCCAGCACACACTTGTTATATTTTTCAAACAAGCACCTTTCCACTGGGCACACTGTGACTCTTGGGAGAAAACATCTATAGAGACACCTCATTATATGTCTTCAAATCTTTCTTAAATTTTTCCTTTTTGAGGTCTGTGAAAGCCCTGAGAACTGTCCGGCTGCTGCTAGGATAAGACCACTGCCAAACATGCTAACTGGAATTAAGCTATTCATTCTAAATCCTTTTTGTATGCAGGTATCACCTCCCCTACACCACGTAAGTTGTAAGCTCTTCAGGGTATGGATTGTCTTTTTGATTTGTGTTTGCACAGTGTGTAGCACAACAGAGTCCTGACCCTTCCCATATTCTATGGAAGTGAAAAAAAAGTGGCGAATGGGATGTTAGAGAAAGGGTTAATCAGTTTACATCAATTAGTTGGCAACCAGATACCTTTCTGGGACAAATTACAGGCTAATTAGACTATCCTAATGATGTCATGTTTCCATCTTGCACTTTACTTGTTAAGACATTGTAGTGCCCTGCTGAGAAAAGCATGTGGGTGGAACTTCTGTAAAACTGATCTCTTTCCCCCTCAGCAATTTTGAAATTTTAATTATATTTTTCCTTTACAATTATACTTCTCACAAAAAAAAAAAAATATATCAAATAATTTTCAAATTCAGTTGATTAAAAAAGAAAAATAACATTCTTCAAGAATAGCTTTCTACTAGTTCTATTCTAAATTTGTCTTTTAGGCTTATGGACACTTCCAGATTGTGACTACACAACTATATTCTGTTCCTTCTAAAGGTCTGGAATTTTGTTTGGTGTCTTTTTTTTTTCTCCCCCAAGCCAAGAATAATTCTGTATTTTTGCTCCAATCAACATCTAATGTTATTACTTCAGAAAACTAAACAGAAGTAAAGACAAGTAACCACATCAAGCCAAACAAGTCATTTATTCAGGATGGTAAACTTCTGATGTACATTGCTTTCTCACTGATTCTATCTAATATAATAATTACAAGAAATCTCTAATAATAATATAGCCAATAATTAGCAATGAATGGAATAATTATCAACTGTAGTTAACACTGAAAAATACTTTCCATGCTAAAACTTCTTTGTGAGCCAAGAGTTATTTCAGAATAAGCTGGTATTTAAGAAGAAAATTACCTGCATTGTTATATCCACAAGCTTTCCTTTCTCTTTGGAAGGTATGTGGGCGTGATTTGTGCAATTCTCACTATATTTGGAGCAAAATATGACATACAGAACTTGAATGTACAAAAGCACATACCGATAACAGAAGCTGTATTTAAGGCTGTATTTTACCACTTACTACATAAACTACCTTTTGAAACGATTTTTTCAAAACTACAAGTGGCTGTCTCTGTAGACCACCAATGAACCATCATTGAAACTCCATCTGAAAACTTATTACCTGCCTTTCAGCTTGTATTTCATCTGCATTAGCTACTGGGAAAGGAATGAGCTTGTATTTCAAAGTCCAAGCGTTGCCATCACACCTCGTGGGTGCTCTTAGGGGAGTACCAGCATGCATTAGTATGAAAAACAAGGGCAGAATTGAAAATCTGATACTACTTAAACAATTAAGAATTTAAACTCTAGGACAGGCACCCCAAGTTCCTTTTCTACCTCAGGGCTTTCAAACGAGGTGTTAATGCTGCACTGTTTTTCTCAATCGTTGAAACAAAATGAAGGAAAGAAAATAAGGATTTCTTGTTTATCTCCATTCTCAAAGGTTTGGGTTTATTTCTCCAGGTATTGTTTATATTCTGGAAATAGTGCTGTTTTTGTTGCAGCTTTGGTTTCTTTCTTGGCACATCTCCAAATATTCACCAAGGCATCAGGGGCACAAACCCCACCACAGAAAGGACACACCAGGATAAGTCCTTATGTGGGCTGATCTCTGGTCACTACCTGTACATGCCACGGTGTCCACACAAATGCAGAGCAATCAAAAATGGATTGATTTCAGGAAATGTGGCCTAAACTAATTTAAATATCCAGCATTTACCCCAGCCCATCAGTATGCCCATGCCTCGTTCCCACAGACCCGCTGATGGTGCAGATTTTCCTGCAGCTCAGCTCTAAACGACTGACTCCTTCCTTATAAAAATGATCTCATTAAGTAAAATTATCCCATTGTTTCAACACTTTCTTCCATAAACCCATCTAAGTACCAGTTTAAAACCTAACACCAAGCAGTTATTTCTGCTGTTACCATCTGTTGCATATAGACTTGTGCAAAGAATTTACGTACAGTCTGTCCAAAAGTGAAAAGGGCAAGACAAAAAAAAAAAATCTGTAATCCTATACCACCCCAGAGATCTTACAATTGGCTTATTCTGGCTGCAGTCAACTGGAACTATCAGCAATTTTTCACGAAAATCTCGTTTAATGACATTCCCCAAAGGTTCATTGACATGCTCTTTTCTTATCAGAATAAATGGTGGTGAAAATTCTTTTTTTGTGTGTCAGGATTTCTGTGGCTATTTAGCCCTCTTGTTTTTATTTTGATCTCAGTGAAAGTCAAATACCTGTGCTAAATCTTTGCAGCCAAACTGATAAAATTAAGAAGAGACGGGTACAACAGCCAAAGTTATCATCACATTAAAGATTTGGATATTTAAGTGATGAGCTGATATTGAGCAAAATATAAGCATGCCACATTTACAACACAGTCCTGCCTTAGCCACAATCTGCAAGGAGGAAAAGGGCTACTGGTTTTAGTGGTACAATGCCACAGTACTTACAGCAACTGCAAAACAGCTTCAGAAGGGCCACAAAGCTGCCGCTTCGCAGCAGCAGCCCATTCTTAATTAACATTTTTGGAAACACTGCAATTCAGCTGTATGGCCATTCCATCTCAATTGATAGCTGACTGGAAGTGATTTTCACAGCTGGGTTGCCGATCCAATGCCCAGGGAGGCTGCAATATCCCTAATTTTGCAGCACTGTTTACAACCGTAATTAATATTTCTGGAAGTGCTGCATGGCAGCTCGGTGACCACACTGTCTCACTTGATATCCAGCAGGATCCTGGATTACAACTGAGCTCTAAACCCATTGCATGCAACAGCACAAAGATCTGATGCTGCCACAAGTCAGTTTTGCCATCTCTGCAGATCTCTTCCAGAATACCACTAATTTATAGTTAATGGCAAGCCTTTAAAATTAGACATTCTTTAGCAATGCTTTATCCATGAAGCAAATATTTATGGAAAAAAAATCATGAGTATAGTGCATTGCAGTGACAAGTTCCCAATCACCCATGTCCAGGGATATCAGTGCTCCCACTGAGTTCCACGGGACTAGGGCTGGTTTCCTGGTCCTACTGAAGTCCTGCTCTTATAAGAGGTTTTATAATTCCTATAACTCCTAAGTAGGACAGTGGCAGCCCAGTGTATAAGCATGTCTGTATGTACAGGAAGTGCATAGTATCAGCTTATTTAGAGGAGGAAGACTTGGTCTCACACTGAAACAATATCCTTCAATTAACAAAATTAAGCCATACTAATAATACATATCTGACAGAATCTGCATGGGAGTTTGACATGCTAAAATATATTATTAGAATTTTGACTCTTGGATCTTTCTGCTGCATCATCTTGTCGAGTATGGGACATGAGACAGTGGAATTTTAAACTAAATGTGTATTTTTGCTTTCCTGCCAAAGAATTCATATTCCTAAGGATTCCCATCACTGTTATTGGACAAAATTAAGAAAAGAAAAAACTTTGGGTCTTGGTCATATAGCATGAAACATATCACTGATAAAACTAGAATATGCTCAAAATAGAAAGTTTGTGTAGGTGCTAATGTATGTCATTTCAAAGCTATGCATCAGTGTTTGTTACTGAAGGTAAAACAGGCCAAATTTAGATTGCTGAGATTACTTTTCCCCAGCTTTCTAAAGTACAGAGATCAGACACAGCACAAGAGTTATTTGAAACCTCCTAAAAGGCAGTAAGACCAAAGTCAGCTCTAAGTTGTGGATTTCGCATTTGATGCTTTTGTTTGTGAAGGGCTTGTTTCCCCTCCACACCATTTACAAAGTATGGGTTTGATGACACAGGTTCCCCATGTGCTTAATGCTTTTCAAGGCAAATTGCATGAAAGAAGAATTTGTTCTATGCCCGTTCTGCTTTGTAACATTTTTAAGTGTTCCCTTGCTTACTTTATATCTCTTGTTATATTAATCTTGTTCCCCTGGAATGAGAAAGGGCCTGGGAGTGGGGTGGGGGATTGATTGTTTGTTTGTTTTACATCTAACCACCAACCGAAACCAAAGACATTAAAAGTGCCCAATGAGGGGAATGAGAGAAGATCACCAAGTCAGGCCACTAAACAAAACAAAAGTGTGTGTGTATGGGGGGAGGGAGGAGATTAATCTTATTAGGATCGTATATCATGAGGTTGTCAGGTGTGAAAGCAAACGAATGGCCTCTGTTTATCTGAGCTAAACCGTGTGGTTCACCAAAAGACTCACTCCAAGCAGGGTTGGTTTTTTTTACCCTTAATAAATTGGCCAAGTCGGTGCAGAATGTTGATAATGAAGTATGTGCAAGGGAGGTCTGAGCTCTTACCTTCCAGTGTTTAGATGCAACCAAGCCTTTTTTTTTTCCTCCCCTCCTTTTTTTATCACAGCTGATTCAGAAAGCCCTTTGGAAAGATGAAGTAGGTAGAAATCAAAATAAATGGATTCTATTAAAACCAGCAATGCATCAACTGCTTGATAAAGTGATTAATAAACAGCTTAGGATGGTGATTGATTAAACTCTTTAATCAAAGTGCTAAACTGACTTAATATGGATAGTTTCAACATGTTCAAAGTATACATTTTCTCAGCCGAGGGTTCAGAGTTGTTTATGTAACTTTTCTGAGTGTATCCCATAGGTCTAACCTGCAGATAGCAAGGACTGTGGAATGTGGAAGTATTATAAAGCAGCACATATATTGCATTAGTTGCTGAAAGTTTGCAAGGAAATTATTCTATTTTCACTGGACTGTATTTCTCCCATAGAATTTTAGGTGCACATTGGTTTGTACTGCAATGAAAGAGCACATATAAAATAAAAAGCACCTTTTTAACTATTCTGTGGAGCATGATCGGGCCAGAAAGGAATGAGCGTCGAATCTAAATGTAAAAGTGCCAGAAGAAGATTCCTTTGTATGAAGAAAAGTTTATTTATTTACTACAAAGAACTTATTTCATTTACTTCAATATCTGATGTCATTTTTCACACAATCAGTCATCAGCTGGGTTCATTAGCTTAATTCATTATTCCGGGATAATTAGAAGGGTCTGCAATTCCGATACATAGGCACACATGTGCCCAGCACCACCTACTCTCAAACTTTTTGTCATCTGAATAGAGTAGCATGTCAGCTGTCATTCAGAATTAAAAAATAAAGAAGTTTTGAAGGATGACCTGAATACATCAAAAAGCTAAAAACAACCCTAAAACAAAATGCCAAAACCAACTGCAGAAAACTGAAGTCTGTCCTGCTTTTGATGCCAGCGTTGGGGGAGGGAGGAATCCTGACTCACGAGCCTCCAAGGCTGCCTAATGGTTTTGAACATTGAGAGTTAGAAAGTTTAAAAAAAAAAAAAAAAAAAATCCCTACACAATTATTTTTAGAACTTTAACTTTCAAGACTTCCCTCCTTGATTTTCTGCTTTTAACTTAGCAGTGTCTGTTAAAAATAAAAAATAAGCTGCCTCTTAAGCTGGGCATTCCACCTGGTAAAAACACGTGCTAAGAGGAAGAACACCCACTGTGCTTACTTCAATCTGAAGACCTGTGATAGCTCTGGAAGACTGTAATCTAAATGTCTGTAGCCTTGTAAAAAGTAATAAACATTAGTATACTTTTAATGCACCATAACAATTTTTAAGCTCAAACTATCAATCACTATTACACAGAGCCCTCTTCCTGCACGAATGCCAAAGTGTTTCAGGTAGCAATATAATTATCCTGTTATGAGCATATATAAAACAAACACCCCGTATAAGACCTTGCAAGAGCAAGGTGCTTCACATTCAGAATCCCTGGAGGAGGGGCAATTCTGCAAGAGAAAACTAATAATGTGTAATGGTCTGAGCGAATCTGCACAGGGATTTCCAATAGTCTCATCATTGTAAAATATATGGGACAAACAAATCACTTAAATAGCTTGGAAAGTGGCTGTGCAGTGTTTTATAAACAATCAATAAAGCTTTAAAATCAATATCTTGATGAACCACGAGCCATTGGAGGTTATTAAGCGGAGTGACTTTTCTATAGGAATATACAACTGGAACAGCTATTTGAGAACAGATTTAAGCCCACCTTGCTCCACCTCCTGCTTCCTCCACTGAAGTAAGCCAGATATCTATAGAAAACCACTGTGCCATGCACACAGTGCCATAAAATGGAGTAATTTCTTCCACATTGCTTTGTCACCTCAGCCCTAAACTATGAGGATTTTAAGGCTTTCTGTAGAGTTATAAATTTTACGAGTACTTGGAGTTTCCCATATTTTCTTACAGTATTTTTATTCATAGTGTCAAAAGATGGAATGGAAATTAAATTTATACAGAGGCCATTGCAACTACAGAGTTATTTCTGAAGCAGTAATCAACAAATGCTTATTTAATATGCAAGAACTTAATGAATAAGATGAACATCATGCAACAACAGCCATCCAGAAGATATTTACCCATGGATGAAACCAAATAAACATGGGTTAAATGGGGAAAGGGGATGGATGCTGACACTATAAAAAACAATTCCAAAATATAAAAAGCTGGGCATTAGAAAGGATGTGGAATTCATAGAATCACAGAATGGTTTTGGTTGGAAGGGACCTTAAAGATCATCTTGTTCCAACTCTGCTCCCGTGGGCAGGACACCTTCCACTAGACCTGGTTGCTCAAATCCCAGTGCCTCATATAAATCTCTCAGCATCATGCAAAGCAGAGAAAAGGAACATGGTTTGATAGATACATTCAAAGGCCAAAAGCCTCTTACAAGAGCAGCATTTTTTATTTCTACAGTGTAAGTACCCGATACCCTCTAGACTCAAGTCTTTTGACGAGCTCCACTTAATTGACATAAACAATTCACAGCACCACCCATCAAATAAAGTTTTACAAAAGAGACCAATTAGATGACTATATGCACAATTCTAGGATGTATCTAAGAGTCACATATGGTACTTCTTGCTACTGTTTTCAAAATAAGTTTGTATTTCAGACAACGCTGTAATGCAATTAATACTGAGTGGCTGTATTTTTGTTTCTTCAATGTCTAAATTTAATAAGGGCACCACCATTTGGAGTTTCCCCCCTACTTACCCTCTTCTAGAAATCTGTATCTCATTTAAATTTGCATGTATTGCAAGACTGATTCATTTTAATTCCTTGTGTTATGGCAGGTTTTGACAAGTAGGTGATATTCAAGAGAGCACACTTTAGACCTGGAGGGCCATGAAGAAAGGAAGACTCTTTCTCTCAGTTCTTTTATTATGCTTATTCCTACCATATCTGTCCCTCTCCAATTACTCAGTGTGGAATTTATAGATATGTGCACCCATATCTGCAAAAACTCCTTTTCATTGAATAAGGAGAAAGGGTCAGAGATACAGCAACGTAAAAGAGATTATGGCCATTCTCAGTCCCAGAGAGATTCCCCAGGACACTTTTTATGAGCACAGACTTGGGACCAGATTTGCAAATGACAGCACTGTGAACCTGGGTTAAGTTTTGAATACTATCAATTATCATAACAATACAAAAACAACTGCTTAACTAGGAATAATTTAATCAAACATCCTCAGTTTCTCCCATTTTATGCAACTGTTTTGCCATGTGCAATGTCCAGGAATAATTAATACCTTGGGCAAAAATCATAAGCATTGCTAAAGTATGAGAAAGCAATTGGGTCTTGCAGTATTACCAGTGTCATTCAAAATGGAAAGCACCAGAAAATAAGTCACCTCTGTCTGCAGCCTCCCACAACATCAGAGTGTTTGGATTCATGTAAAACTTCCAAATGAAATGCCTCCAGTACCAGCTGCAACACCTTGCCAAGAGTTTTAACCTTGGGTTCATATGCCTTTGAACACAGAAGAGTCTTTCCTCAGTCTGGCATCCTCCATTAATAAAGCTAAACACGTACTTACTGGATGCTGCTGCAAGAGCAGTGAAAGTCATATTTCAAGCTCCAACTTCAGCAAAGTAGAAATTTTAGGATCTCAACCAAAGGGCATGAAAGCCAAAAGGAACCCATCCCCCTCACAAACCCTCAATACATTGGAGATAGTTCACGTGGTCTTTGATGCTCTCGCAACACTCACCATTCAGCATCTTCCATTTTCTGGTGCGCTTTAAACTTTTATGTTTGTCAGATTTTAGACAAACAGTTTCATCAATCCACCCCTGTCTATCTGTTCAAAGGTTTCTCAAATCAGATTTCCTTTGCTGCTATGGGAAAAACTTGAGATTTATCCTTTCACTTTTTAGAAAAGCAGATGTCTATACCAAGATCTAGGACTCTCTATTCAGACAACAGAGAAGAAAGAAAGCATTTGCTTTCTGTCATCTCTAAACCACCCAGCACATCAAAGTTCAAAGAAAGACTTTATCCCATCACTTTTCCTTTCAAGATCAACTAATGATCCCAATACAACCAAACTATGAGTTCTCCTTTATGAACACATTGTAAGAAAGAAAGATGGGGAGACCCTATTTTTAAGGGGAAACAATATTTTTGAGTGTATATGTTCAGGGCTAACGAGCAACACCATCTGCAAGGCTGGAATATTTTCACACTCCTTTCTATTATACAAAACAATAAACCCTCTCCAGCTGATTTCTCTCATTGTGGAATGCAAATTGCCTCTAAAAGACCTCAGGGTGTGAGAAGAAACTTATCGAACAGATATTACACATCCTCTCATACCAGCTACGCAATTTTAAATATATTAAAGGATAAGAAGGTATCAACAAACTTGCTTTTTTTGGTTATATAATAATCACCATTTGAAGTAACTCTGTGTGTCAAGCCATTGCTTTGGACACTGCTCTCTGTCACTTTAGGTGTAAGATAGCATCTGCTTCATGCCAGGTGAAGAAGTAAATTTTTGTTAAAGGAGCTGAAAACAAAATTAAGTAATTTTTAATGTGCAGAAAGGGAGTACTTCCACCTTGATGTAACAGATGCTATAACAGAACACAGAGAAGCTGCATCTTACACAAAAGTTTACTGTATAAAGGTAAACATACTATAAAGGAAACTGAGTTAATTAACATTTTGATATAGAGTCGAATTCCCACCAATTACATTCACTGCTCATAACTGAGTGGTGCACTCATGATATCCATGAGAGAACCGGCTTCTTGAGTTTGATTGCAAGATTGCAAGATCTTCCCTACAAAAATAATTCTGGAAATCAGGTGCAGATCTTTAAAAAAATGAGGTCTTACTGAAGTAAGAGATTTAGCCGAACAAACCAGATTAATTTCATCAGCCTAAACTGCTCAAGCACAGTCACCAGTTTCAATAGCGTGGGTTAGTTTTATTTCAGTTACTTTGCTTTTAAAGCACACAGATAAAAGTCAAAGAGAAGACTAACTATGGAGTTCTCCACAACCTGAAGTTCAACTTCCTTGTTCTTACAGGGAAGCAATTAAGATCCAATCATTTTTAATGCATCATAAATAATCTTCACACTTGCTGTTAAGTTAATTAATATAATCAGTAATGCCAAACGCATCAAAATGAAACTTATTTTGCAAACATGCAAAATGTTCTGCCTCATTGCCTTTCTATCAAAATTAAATGTCATTTTGCTAACAACTTTTGCAAAGTTTTAATTTCAATCCCTTTTGATCACAAATCTTACCAAAAAAATGATACAACTAATCCAAAGTATAGTTGTGTTTTTCTGACAGAGTCCAAGTGTCATGGGAACACTACTTGAGCACTTACAGCCTGATTCTGCAAAACGTTCTGGGGTCAAGTTACTGATGTCCTTAAGTGTTTCATATCAAAGCATTGGGTATTATTCATTGACCTTCAGTGAATTGCCAGAAATTGCTTTTATGTGAAACGAGAGTAGAGTAGATGGCTAAATTGTTCATTACTAGCAATGCAAATTAGAAAAAAAAAAAAAAAGAAAGAAAATAATTATATGTAAGAATCACAAGGAAAAAAAACCCCGATAACAGGCAAGAAGCAAAACCTCACTTTTGGAACAGAAAGTTCATAACTATTTTGATGACCAGGGACCTGCACTCAGCTTTCTCATTCTGTGCACAGAGTTCACACATTCATATGATAATTGCTCAAAACCAAAAGATACAGAGAATAATTGTAGGGTTTATTTTGTGGTCCTGTGCACCCTGGGAAATCCAAGTGTGGAGAGGTTCACAGGCTGAGAGGCGCCACTGGGATGCTGTCAACTCCATCAGGGGCTCGACAAATCTATATGTGCCCCATATGTTGCCCACATTTTGGGGTCTGGTCCAACCTCTTTGAGACCCTCCACTGAGGGGTTACATTCTCTCCTTCTTAAAGCTGCCTGGAAGTTTGTCTGCAGAGTTTTATGCCCTACCAGCAGAGAGTTGAGTTCCTACAAATGCTACATTATTCACTGGCTGTCTTCTTGCATTGCATCAATATCTCACATGCACATGAAATTTCATTAAACGATATTCAGGATCCTGCCAAAGTGATAATATAAGAAGAATCACCTAACCTTTCGCTGTTGTTTTCACTCATTAGAAGACTGGAGATTATTTAGCGGATTTTCTATGTGCTGTTATAGCAATTAGGCTTGTAGGAAACTTCCACAGCTGGACCCTCATTTTATTCAAAGATGATCATTAGGAAACCAAAAATAAATAGTGAAGAAAGTATGAAAGTTGCAAGACAGTGGCAACCCATGTTCCTCCATAGCTGACAGATTTTGGGTGGTTCTTGTATACACATACAGTGCTTGATTCTTCAAGACATTAAAATTATTAGTAAAACTGATGTAAAGAATATATGGAGCTTTAAGCTCTCCTTTTGATAGGATTTCTATGTGCATATCACGGGTTTTAACAATTTACTCTAATTACAGATCTTCAAATAAACTTGCTAGCTGATACACTACATTAGTTGTTCCTCACAGTGCCCATGGCAGGTACTGAGCAATAAAAAGTTCATAGCTGAACTTTGATATTTACTATTAAATCACAGATCTGCTTCTCTGAACAAAAAACAAAATCTCCCTTCAATGCAAACAGTTTCCTTTCAGAGTTTTCAACCATGCTGTCCACCATCAGTGCATCTAGTATAAAACCAAAAACAACATTTCCAGCGGCCTTCATGAATTCAAGCTTCTTGTCCATTGTAAAAGGCAAAAAGAGAGTTGCGCCTTGCACAGTATTTTTAAATATATTAATTTAGTCATACCCATAAATAAAAATCCAGGATGAAACACAAAGGCAGAGCCCCAAGTGATTTTAATAGTTCTAAAGTTCTACATCATAAATTTATTCATCATCAGTGAATTCTCCATCTTTCTAAAAGGCTTTAAAAAATTTAAAAAAAAAAAAAAAAAAGGAAGAATTACTGCTCATGGCCATTTCTTTGAACTCCACTTATGCAAATGTTCAGGAACCAGGACCAAAGGGAAATGAACAGATCTAATCAAAACCTCAATTGCTTCTAATTTACAAGCAAGTTTTTCTCTGTTTAGGCAAGACCCACGTCTCAATTCTTTAGTGACCTCCCCAGATTGACATGGAAGAAATTCATCCAGGTTTGAGCTCATAGGGAGATAGAGACCATGTCAATTCTGAAGCACACATTATTGTTGGGCTTGAATTAATTTTTACTTTGTTTATTAAACACCTCAAAATCCACATTATCTGAGCAAAACCCACCCCATTAAAATAAGCCCAAATCATAATACTTCCTGAAAATAAATAATGTTTTTAAATTGAAATTGCTTGCCCATTAGCCACAAATCCTACAGCAGATGATCTTGAGAGCAAGTTAACTCAAACAGCAGGCAGCAGAGTACATCACATTGCTGGCACATCAGAGCTGTTTCCAGCAGCCTTTTTGTTATTGGGTGGGGTTTTGTGTTGTGGGTTTTTTATTATTATTATATTTTCCTGAAGTGACTTCTTTCACATCAGAAACAATTCACCACTAACCAGGTTTTAAGTCAGTGATTGCTTGTCACTGCATATTTACTTTCAAGTAATTATTCTATTTTAAACACGTGCAATTCGATATAATTCAGCATATATAAGTTATGAATGGAAGTTGAAGCTTTTGAGAGCACATACAAGCCATAGAACATATCCTCAGAGCATTACAGAATTCTATGCGCCTTTGCCAAAACCTTTTGCTTTTAATAGGAAAAAAAAAGAACTGAACTCACCCATTGTTCCAGAATCCAATTCAAAGTCCACCAATAATACCTTCCACCCAGAAGACCTGAATCCCACTCCTGTAACTAGGGAAGTACAGGCAGACCTGAACCTCACAGCACTATCCCACCTCTCCTTGCAGGGAGGAAATTTTGCTTTCCCCTACTGCAGGTGATGCTGGGATGAGCACAGGTTCAGGCTCGTGGATCTGGGCATTGCAAACACCTGCTCAAACCTGATGGGAACAGAGAGGAGGTGCAGAGCAAGTGCATTAAACTCCATCACTTCATTCCAAATGCATCTATCCAATGCCTAACACAGGAAATGGACAGCCTTCCAGGATAAGCAGGGCTGGAGTGTAGGAAGACAGGGCAAGAAAAGAATGAGTTGAAGAAGCTACATCAGATGGTATGTGTTCCTTTAGCTTTTTTCAGACAGCCAGACTCCTGCCACCAGCACAGATCCAGTAGGAGAGGTGACCCTGGCATTACTTCTCCTGTTGAGATTGCGACTGAACCAGTGTGAAGCCCTTGAGTTAAGGAAAGGTGGATGTAACCCATCTAACTGTGTCTTCCCAGAGAGGTACATAAGCCTGATTGCAGGTTGGAATCAGAACTCTTTTGTAACATTGGATTTACTTTTCTCTGTCAGGAAATTAATTCATCCCAAACAGGATAAACCCTGGGTACCCCATCACTCAGACTTGAAAAGAAGCTCATGAATTTTAGCCCTGGCAAATATAGACTCTCTCATGCTTCTTCAGTGAGTGCAAAAAAAAAAAAGTTAACACTGCTTTAAATTCCAGATACACAGAGGCCAAGACACTCATTGACTTCTCGCGGGAGCAGAATCTGGCCCAGATACACGAAACGTTTCAAAAGGAGCCCTGGCTCACAACAAGGATCAGTCGAGACAAAAGTATTTGAGTCAGGGCATTGCCAGACAATCTTGCTGGTTGTCAGATCTGCAGTGTAATGACATGTCAATTTGATTCCTTTTGTGCATGAGCTTGGAGCCTATCTTTGGGCCTGAATTCTTCTGTACTTTAGTTTTTCTTTTGTTCCAGTGGCACTTCTCCCAACATTACTTGACAATGAGTGATGCTCCACAACCCTGATCTTTCACACCCTGTTGGTGACCTATAACTTTTCATGCATAACCTTTGACCTGGGCCCTGACAGTTTGATTTATTGTCCAGTGTTATGATTTATGAGTATCTTCTCAGAATAATTAACGGACAACAGGTGGCAGCATAATAATTTTGATTACCCAGCGGTTCATGAAACCACTACAAAGGTGACTTCATTTACTGAATAAGGAAAGGACAACAATTAAAAATTACACAAAGCAACCCTTTTATGCCTTTTTGTTTTTCACCCTTTGTCTGTCAAACAGAAGACTTTATTTAGGCCCATTGCCTCCCTTCTCAAATATCCGGAACTCAGATTCTGTGGAGAAGACAATGGTGCCCAAATCATGGTGCTAGTAGAATTATTTTGCTGTCAGGAAACACTTCAATCTCATGTTGTCAGTTATTATAAGACCAATGAGTTATTTTAAAAATCTGCCTGCAAAGCTGCACAGTGTGGGCCAAAGTTCATCCCAAAGTGTAGGTTTTTGTTAACTAATATTTTTGTGGAATTGTTGAAGTGTTGTGTCTTGGATTCCAGTCATGTGAAGTTAGATCCCCAGTCTAAAAGAAAGTATTTGCACAAATCACCTCTTATGAATGCAGTGCTACCCTCTAAAGGTTTTAACCCATCTCTAATGATTATAGTATGAAAAGAAATTTTCATAGAATCTTAGAATGGTTTGAGTTGGAAGGATCTTAAAGATGAATTTTGCTACTAAGTGTCTCTAACTGCTTAAATTTAGATTAAAGAGCAAATGCTCACTATTGTGGCTTCAGGTCCCATGCTCAGACAAATCTGGTTAAATCAGTTAAGTCTGCAATGTCTTCACAATATTTAACTTTACCCTTCCATCACAAGCAGCTCTCCTGTAGTCATTTGGGATACATACAGAAGCAGCAGCTGGAAAAAAGAACATGTTCTCCAGACCTATAGTGATGGTGATAATATATGATATATATATAAAAACCACAAAAAAAAAGTTACCCAGTGGCACAGATTTGTCCATTTCTATTACTTAAAAATAGACTTCAGACAATCTGTATTTACAACATGTTCAAGTTTCCATATATTCGATGTAATCCATAAAGTCCCAAATAACTACTTCTCCCAGAAACTTTATCCCACTATGATGGATTCTTTCTCATCACTATTCTACACACTGCCCTCACCCTTATTTGAGTTGATCACAATTCCTTAGCACTTTTGATAGGCATATGTTGATATGGAAGAGGACACAGCGATATCATCCATATGGACAAATTTTCAAGGCTAATCAATAAGACTTTCAGTGAAGTCAGCTTGAGTTGCAAGTGTTTAAAACTTCCAAAAATTGAACTGATGGTGAATAAAGAACAGAGCTGGTGTGTGTTTGCTCACGGGATATGTTATACTGCAGAACAAAGCTATACTTTAACTGACATCACATGTTCAGTTATTCTCAGATATACTTTTAAATATTGATTAAAATAAGTGGGGTAGTATGTAGTTTCTTAACCTTTATTAAAAGATAAAGAATCTAACATCTAGTAGAACTCAGTGCACTAGTGCCAACTGACCAACTGACTAATGCATGAACCAGCTTGGCCACTGGAAGCAACAGCTGCCTTCTCATCCCCCCTAAAAATAAACTAAACATATTAAAATTCTGACTCTGCTCTGAATTCCAACAGCAAAAATTGTCACTATTTGTCTGCATGCCCAAAACAGCATATGCAAAATGCATTTTTGTACTATCACAATGACAATATCATAGGCTTATCATTTTTAATTGACTTATAAATACAAATTATAAATTTATAAAGCTTATATAAATATAAATTACTTATAAAAATATTCCTACAGTCCTGCTTTGCATCAGTTCTGTAACAGTTTAACACACAGCTATGAAATATTCATTCTTCTTACATTCAGATTTTAAGCTATCTGATGGAGAGTTTGGCTAATAAATAAAGGCAAGTTCCCAGAATATTAAAAGCACTCAAGCTTTTGCAAGGGTCCTTAGTGGAAAAATAAATAAATTACTGCTTTGGAGATCAGACTTGGTTTATTCCCCTCCCTTCCCTTGAGAACTCAAAGACACCCCTACAACCAAACGCTATTATAATGAAGCCAATTTTGTCCTTAGTAGTTTTATCAAACCTTTAATACCACATTAGCTGCTTAATATCCAGTGAAAGTAGCAACAGAAAAGCACCAGCACCCAACTGCAGTCTCAGAAGAGATGAAGGAAAAATTTGCAACAAATCATTTATCAGATTAATGCAGCTGCTTTTGCTGCTCATGAAATAGCCACAAGCTTTCTACAAATGGAATAATAATAATAATAGTCACAACAACAACAGCAAAAAAAACCCCAGAGCGTGTACGCCACAGTTTGTTCTAATTAATGTTTTAATTTGGGACAGTGTCTCAGTGGTGATGTGTCTGGTCTCTCACATGACACCATTTTTCTCTTTGATTGGGTGTTGCAGAGGGATTCACGGTGAGAGGTTTTACACGCAGATCTTACAGAGACGATTGCAAATATAACTGAACACAATTGGTTTCCCCCACTAAAACTGAGTTATGTAAACACTGACACAGATTTAACTGGAATGATTCATTTCAACATCAGAGCATTTGAATTTCTTCTGATCGTTCCCAACTTTTGTTCCTACTCTAGAAAGTAAAATTGATTAAAAAATTAAGAAAATAAGAGCTCCTACCATGAAATCTTACCAGATTTACATAGATAAATTAAGGCACAGAGATTTTACATGTTCCATATCATTGAGTCGAGCTTTTCTGGGGGGATTCTCACATGGGAAGTGGCAAGCTTTAAAATGGTATATGCGCTCAAATCATGATGTGATTTTAGTACTTTGTTTCCCATCAATTTTTAAATTAATTATCTGGAAGCAAGCAGCGGTTCATTTTTGGTCATAGACTTTTTGATTAGAAGCTGTGACCCTTTATGCCTTTTTGGCATGCTCTATACAACACCAATGACATGCAGCATGACCTCTGACACCTGATTCAACAAAAAGTAACTCCCGGACAGATCTTTCATATTCAGCAATCTCTTTGTTACACTGGGACACTTTCCCAATTCCATCCCTTAAAATCCACTATGTCCCCCCATTTTCTCCCCTACCCCCTCCTACTCAGGAACTTATTTGGTAGCAACATTTCTGTCCTTCCATTTGTGTCTCTCCTTCTGTTTTTACAAACTTTACACTATACCATCGTCCCATATGTTTGTGCTGCACACAAGGAGGTTTCTTTAGAAAGCGCTGATGCTAATTATAAATTTAATTTGCATTTTAATTAGAATGGTAGCAAATTAAAAGCGTGGCAGCTGGAGAATTTTGAACGCTTTGCAGAGATTTGGTGTCAGTATCTCCCTGCTTCTGACTTCGCTCTCTTTTCATTTTTCCCCTCACTATCTTTCATTCACACAAACATATTGGCAATTTTTCTCCTCTCTTGTTTCTTTTTTTTTTTGTCTATTTTTTTATTTCTCCATTTTTCCCCCCAAGGATCAAGTTATAAATTATTTCTTTTTTGTACTGATAAACAGTATACTCTTGTCTTGTGCCAGTACACCGTGTACTGTAGTGATAGTGCAGCTTTTAAGTGAGCTTTTGTGAGGCTCTGTCAGCGCTGCCCTATTCTGCTATTTATATCCACCATTTATTTACAGGTAGGGATCTGTTCTATACCCCCTTGACTAATTTCAAATTCCAGACCATAGCAGCAAACTCTAACCTAGCCCTAGACATTTCATTTTTTTCACATGCTACAAATTTGCAGTAAGTCTGGAGAACCTTAACAAAAGCCATTCAGAACACACAGGGGACAGCTCAACTTTATTCTTTACTTAGCAAATGCAGCATTCAATGTGCTTTTGGACAAAAGGCTGAAGTAATCTGTCAGTCTTTCGGTCCATATAATGGCATATATTCTGGCCCTGGCGTCTCCTGGTGCTGTCTTTCATTTGCCATGTGAGCATGTCTGGTTTTAGTCCTCACGTGAGCACATTTAGTCAGTTCTGTCATTTTCCCTATGTTGCATCTCCATGGTCATTTTCATTCCTTCTGTTCACTTCCCCCACGGTGTCCTTGCTCAATAATTTTCATTAATTGATTGACAGCTCTGATAGACCCAACTAACCTCTATCTCACTCTCGTGTCGGTTTTTAAATAAGTACTTGTACGTCCAATGACCTTGTCGCCTCATCAGATATCAGAAAATGAGCATGCAGATATGGAGGAAGCTGATTAGCAAAATAAGGAAGATCTCACTCCTGGCATAAGTCCATAATAAGCTCTGACAACTAACTTTAGAGTTAGGCATTTAAAACAAAAGGGACCTACAAATGTAGAATAAATAGACCTTAACCAGTTTCCTGAGCGCTGGCTATAGTAAAAGGAAGATTTGGAACACCAGTAGCATAACAGGCTGTCTAAAAAAGCTGGAAAACAAGCTCTATTTCCAACATGGGAATTATATGTTGGGAATAGTCAGACTTATTTTACTGTTATAATGCTATTCTCAATTAATTGGGCATGATTGCTTAGCTTCCCAAAAATCCATCCATGGAAAGGGAAGTGAATGTATAAATAAAATTACATTATATTTCATTTTATTTAGCACACAGCTAAATTATGTACAGCATACCAGTGATCTTTCCCTTGGTAAAATTAACTGAACCTCAAAAAATTCTGGAGTTTGTTACACGCACATACACAGCCTAAGTCATCAGATGAACTTACACGGGGTATTCTAGGTTTTTTAGTTAAAAATGTTCCCTGTAGAAAAATATCAGGCTTTAAACAGACAAAACCCACCAGAAATATTTATTTTTATTCTAAAGGTGGGAAACTGAGGCTCAGTGATGCTCACAGAATGTCTCTTGCAGGTCAGAAATTAGTTCAGCTCAACTGAGTCCCAGTGTCACCTTTTTCCACAATGCCACACTCTTTATTTCAGATCCCTGCAGCATCGTACAATTCAGTTTTTTTACTACAGAGGAAGAGATTTACCTGGTGGTATTTCAGGTCTTTGATTTAACACAGTGATGCCAAATTACTGTCTTGCTCAACGTGCTTTAACAAGCTGGTTTAAGACTGTTTAACAAATTGCAAAGCCTAACCAAAGTTTGGAGCAGCTATTTGAGCTGCAAATCTGTTAAGACCAGAAGATAAAGAAAGAATAAAAAGGAGTATGTACATTGGAATTCCATCTCTACATTTTTGCCTGTGCAGTAATCACTGACTTTGTATAAAATTCACCTGATTCGGAAAGGTGCTGAACACCTACAAAAAGCTACAAAAGCTGCTGAACACCCAACTCTTCAGATTATAGGCCTTACCACACCTCAAACACCAGCACATCATGTTCAAGGCTGTATTCTGTACCAACAAACACAGCAATTATTGCATGGCAGAGACAGAAGACAGATTCCATGGTTTTACAGAACTACTTACTCCAAATCATCTGGAAAAAACAAACAGTCTCTGACATTTAAAGTTTTTATTCATAGCTATGGAAGATGTATGATGACATATTGTCAGTGTGTGTTATTTACTTCCTAATCTTACTCAAGGGTGTAAACCAAAATCTCTTAAGCAGCAAAACCGGCAGACTCAGACATTCAGAATACAAGAGTTTATCCTTAACTGGAAGTGTAACTGGAGTTTCAGACTATAAAAAGAGATTTATTCTGATCATATACCCCTTTTCCACATCTGCACAGCTGCAGCTGTTTTCATAGAGTCATTCCTTATTCAGTTATCAGGAGAACCAACGGTATGAAGCCTTGAAATAGCGATGGACTGAAATTAAACCTAACAACTTATCCTCAAATACAGGAACACCTTATTTTTCTCCCTCCTTTGGCTCTTTCGTAGATGAAAGACATCTGCTTCTCTGTATGAGATGAAGTTACTCTTGTATGAAGTGAAGTTGGCTCTCACTGGACTGAAGGGCAAGGCAGGAAGATGGAGAGGTAAAGAAGAATCAAGAATTACGGACAACGAGAAAAATCAGACCATTACCAGTATTAGTGCAGAATGTAAGTAGTGTAGGTGCATTCTAGTACTTATACTCCAGTATAATTACTAAATTACTATGTTTTTTGTTGTGGCAATATACCTTCATTTTCAGAAAGCTGATGGCGGGTTGAGTTTAGAGCTGCACGTGACCAGCCAGATATAAGACAAGCTTGGATTTTCGTGTAAGCACCTCACTTTGGCACACTGCTAATAAGAACCATCTCAAGATCAGAAAGTGATAAATTACCTTCAAAAACCAGAAAAATTATTTGACTGAAAATACTGAAAACTGTATATAACTCGTAAGAGTTTAAAATATAACAAAATCTTGCTATGAAGGGCAGTGTTTTTCAAGAAATGCTGTGTTTTTACAGTTCTAATTAAAAAAAAAAAATTATCTTCACTCCCATTTGCAATTTCTATTTCTACAGGATTCCAATCTCAGTGCCAGGGGAACTGAAAGTAGAAGCCTATTTCTAAAAGTTCCCTTACATAAGAATTTTGCTTGGGTAAGCACTTCTATTAATTTTAAAGCCTTCTGGGCTACCAACAAAAAATTCAGTGACCTCAGTGAAAGTAATCACAGGGGTTTAGACTGACTATTTAGATGAGTCAAGCTTTGCAGAATCTAAATCAACTAAATTATCTTCAAGCTCTAACTTCCATAAGTGTTCAGTAACATTAGGCAAAATGTTGATATTTGGTTACCATAATTAACTTTGCATTTTAATCATATTATTGCATAGTAGAGTTCTAATTTCTGTTGCACTGTTATACACTCTGGAATACCCTTCTCCTCTGCAACATAAACAAACAAATCAAAACAAGTTCAGCTGCTGCATGAGCTCTGGTCAACTGAATTTCTTTCAATAACTTCTTATGATGAAGTTGTCCACAGAGTACCCTGCGTTCTCCAAATTACAAGTCTTCCACCTTAGCACTTTGGAAAGGCTTGGATTTTATTTCATGTAAGTTTTTGCAGCTGTACAAAATACTTTCATTAACCCAAGAATGGATTATTTGGAGTGCTAATTAATTGATTCTTCAAAATGCCAATTGACATACTCCTAGGGAAAACCTGATCTAAGCAACTATGTTAATCAAGCTATTGTACTTACGGTTCTGTCTGAATATCAGACCATCTGAAATGAGGAGAACTTTGCCATTACTATCCTGGACCTCTTGTGGGCAGCTAATTAATATGAGTAGACTATGACAGTTGCACTTGTACATTCACTGTACTGCCTGACAATAACTCTATAAAATTAGATTTCAGCTAAAGAATGGAAACAGTGTTAAATACCATTATTTGCCTTCCTTTGATGTCTGAGAGTCATTATGAAAGCAATTACAGCAGTTTCTCTGTCTGTATGTCTACAGGGTATTTATCTGTATCTGTCTGAGTCCTTTACCAGGTGGAGAATATATGGCATATTAAAGACAAGGGAATTCAGCCTCAATTATCAGACTATGAACAGAAGAAACAAAATCAGAGTTTTGCAGATGATCCTGCCAGAAAACAGGAATTTAATATTAAAGGCAGGTAATCTGGGGAAAACTTGCCCAGTGCAAAGTCTTTTTATTTTAATATTGTTGAATTCCCCCCTCCTTCCATTGTCCTATTTTGTTTTCTATTCTTTTAGCTTTCATGTTTTCTAATACCTCTGCTCACGCTAAATAAGCTTGTGGTAGGTTTGAGAGTCTCATCAACATGAGACTTTTTTGTAAGCCCTACTTTTTGTTTCTTAATTACATGCAGATCTTCTGCTATCAAGGAACCTCTCAGAGGAAACAGCAGATTCTGGGTGGGGTAAGGCCATATTGAGGCAACATGCTGACAGCAGCGTGAGGAGCTTTGTACCACCTACAACAGGAGAGTACCTGTTTCATTCTGCTTGTGCCTAATTTTTTTTTTTGTTGACCCCCCTGGTAGTGTGATTATATCCATAGGTTGGCACATGGGTGAAGACAGTACCCACTTTACACACAAAAGGGCCAACCCCAAATTTATCCCTTGGATTCCTGCAGTTCTCTACCCACAAAAGGCTACCATACAAAGACAATCCTGCCCTTGCTTTTCTATGCCACGGAGTTCAGAACTGACAAAATAACATTCTGCCAAAAACTTTTGAAAAATGCTAGGTTTTCCAACAAATATATATATATATATATATACACACACAGAAAGCATGAGCACTTTGCTTTTTCATCTGAAAAGCATATTAATTCTAATCCTCTGTTTTCAGTATATTGAAGTAACATCCACTCAAACAGTTTCACAGTTCCTTCATAACTTGCAAACATGGATGTTTTACCACCTCGTCCTCCTAGTGTTCTATAACAACCCTAGTTCTGTAATAACAAACCTCAAAGTGCCAGTCCCATCAAGAGTTGGGATTTTTAGTACTACCACTGAACTCTGGTGATGAGATTTTGTAACTGTGGTCTGCACCTGAAAACATCCCGGAATGCTTTGATTTGGGCAGATGAAATAAACGCCGTAGTATCTCCAAATGGATTACCCAGTTGTACCACATACACAGAGGAAAGCATTACAGACCTGGCTGAAAGCTACTTTGCCCTGCTATTCAGGGCTGACAGGATGCTAATTTATCTTAGTTGCCTGCTATCCATCATCATTTGACAGTCTAGTGAATGTATCGATAAAAGCCAAAGATCCTCCTCTTTTGGTAACCCAACATTTCTGATGCTTTAGACTGTCTTTTGTTTTAAATAGCAAGGCAAGAAGATTAGCAAAAAGTCAGGCTAATCATCAAGCTTGATGCCTACCCTGAAACTCAGGTTTATTTCTAGGAACAGACTTTAGCATGTTATTAAAAAAGTCTTTTGATATTACCACCAGATTTTATTTTTTTTAGGGGGTGGTGGAGATTTAATATTTTAAAATATTCTAGGGGCAATTTAGATAAGAAGTATAGTAGTGTTTGAATATGTTTGCCATCAGATGAAGGCTGACCTAGTCTTCAAGAAATATCCCTGACTGCACGCCTCAGTTCTGCACCATTAGCATAGTCATCCATCTGGGAAAAGGGCGTGCAAAGGGGGGATAAAACACAACTGATACAGATATGCCACCTCTTCTTTATTTTCACGTGATCACATCAAGGCACTGGAGAAAAATCTGGGGCACGAGTTTGCCAGAGTTGCATTCAGAATCTCTGGAGTCCCTTCCACCCACGTTCTGTCCTGCTGAATTAGCACTGTCACTATCAGGCATCCAATACAACACTTCCCCATGCAAAACACAGCCACCCTTCATTTGCTTGAAGGCTTGTGCTACCAAGGCCACAGAGAAGATACACAGAGATGTCATCAGTAATAAATCCAAATTATCCATTATACACCAACTGCTTATGCCAGGGCTTTCAATGCATTTTTAGCGTTAAGTATCACGTGCAACTCCCCCAAAATCCCTGGAATCTTTTCCAGCTGCACATTTTTTTTTCCCAACTTTTAAAGTAAGCAATTTTTAGGCTACAGACACTGCCAATAAAATTCTGAGATGGGCAGAAGGAAATCTTGTGTTACAATCTTTTTCCATCCTATAAGGGATCTTGGCCCTTGGAAATCTTGCCATTTAATTCTTGCAAAATTAGAATGTTTACAAGAAATCTGCCTGTGTGTATACAGACCTATATATAAGCTACAAGAATTTTATTTAAAAAGATTAATGGATGACGTAGGTCTCATTAAAATCTTAATACCTTCTGAGCAGAGATACTGTGTTCCTTCAAAGAAGGAGGAAAGGATTTAATGATATATTAGACATTTTACAGTATAAATATATTCTTGATTAATTAAATCTGTGTAGTCTATTGCCTTACCCTGAGGAAACTATGATATTCAACAATGCTTTTCTTAATAAGAATAAAACCCCAAACAACTTGCTTTTGATATTTAACCTAAGAGAAGAGATGTAGAGAAAAATATTTTATGAACTTGTATAAACAAAGAAATTTAATTCTTTCCTTTAATTAAAAAGAAACAATGCAACTTGTAAGAAACGTAAGAAACACACTTACTTTCTTCAAAAAGGAAGATTAATACAGGTTAAAAAGCCTTTCTAGTTTTACAAAATTAATACTGTGTTTAATTATATGAGATTAAAATTTCATTATACATTATACTTTAATTGGTATAGAAGGGGCCAGAGGTTAAAACCTTTGCACGAGTTACCTTTTGTGCTGTTCCAATATCTAATAACATAGCAGTTTTAAATTATAAACCCCGACAACATTTAACAAGTTTCTTACATGTTTTAATTTTACCCTAGTAATCTTTATGGGGAGCAATAGTGTTCCTGAGGTCATAATCCTGGACAAGGAAACAGGCAGAGACAGAAATCATTACAAAACCAAAGTGGGTGGATGTTATTGGGTTATGGGAAAAGACTACTTGGACTTCAACTATCAACTATAGGTTTAGACATGGCTATTCACAACAGGTACATGATGGGGTGGCTAAAACACACTGTGTGAGACAACTTTCTGCCTCCTGAACAGGCAGTTATACCTTCAAAAACACAGGGAACTTTTCAGGAAAAGATCAAAGAAATCTGGAGGGTCCTTCTAACAAATGAGTAAAGTGGCCTTGAACTGTTTAAACCAATGATGCCATGTCCTACAAGTGGGATTTTCAGGGGACTCTGAGGGGTTTAGGAATACAAAGCCCATTGATCTCTAATGGAATTAGGACACCTATTCCATAGGTGTTTGAAAAACCCAACGCTACTTAGAACAATGTTCCTTAAACATAAACAAGAGGAGGCAACTGTTTCAAGGACAAACTTGTCTCACTTTTGGAAATGAAGTAAGCCATTTGTACAACTAACACTTTGCTGGTAAACTAATGCCATTCCCACTCTACCTCCCCACTATAATGAATCCTTAAGGAACGTGGTTGATGGATTCAGGTGAGTCTAGAGAGTTGGGTCTTGGTCTAAAAATGCTGGTTTGCACACACACGAAGAGATAAGACATTTAAAGGAATTTAGTCTTCCCACAACTGATCTCTTGAATGGCCTCTATTCAAGGATAAACAGCTTCTTTCAGGGAGTCAGTATTAGCTTCTGCCACTATGGGGACTCAAAATGCTTCTATCCCTATTGAATTCAGTGATAATTGATTACTCCTTAATATTGACAAAGTCAGTGTGTACATGGATTACCTGCCGTATAAATGCCAACCACAAGAATTCAAGGTTGGACTAACAAAAAACAATTTTCTAAAGCATATTTTGTCCTTTGTCCCCATCCTATACGTCTGGGCATGTAAAAAATTACCAACAACTGCCTGTCTGTATGGCAAATCCAGGCAGCTCAGCATCTACATCATGCAAACTGCATCTGAAAATACTCATGTGTTGTTCAGCACCATCCCACAGTGACCTGTAGAAAAGTGGTGTTTGCTCATATTGTTGAGCTGAGGTGAGAATAGTCCTAATTACCTGGTTTTTTTGAGGTAGTTTACAGTTAAATCTCATTATTGGATAACTGTTTAATCATCTCTAAAAAATACAGCATAATTAGACACACCATCAGGCAAGCAGCTCCAAGAATGGTAGAAGCCTACTCCGTATTTTGTGCATATCTTGTTTGAACCAAAATTCAGACACTGACTAAATACATGGGTTTATGTTTTTAAAACATTTAATAATCTTATATTACATCTTCAGACATTAAAATAGTTGTTCAGAGTCCCATTTGAAGTAAATTAGTGTAACTTGATTTAAATCAACAGAGATGTACTGATTTGCCCAGTATGAGACTTTGACCCACACTCTTCTTTAGTAGCAGAGCAACTCTGGGCCTGATAATATTTTCACTGAAAAAGAACACTTCAAAGGGATTTTTGAGTGCTTAATGAAATTCAGGATGAGGCCTTCTGCAAGTAACTACAGTGAGTAATTTTAAAATATCCTCTTCATTAAAAGGACAAACTTTCAGAGCCAGTAAATGAAATTCTGTAATTAAAAGATGTTTGTTTAAAAAAAAAAAATAAATCTGGAGAGGTCTTGGACAGTGAAATAATATCCTTTAGATTACTGTTTAATTGAAACAGTATTTACTGCTCTACTGCATTTGATAGAGCTCTTTACTGTGCTTCTTTATGTATAATTCTATTTTGCAACCAATTTGAAATAACTAGATGAGTGTAGTCCTTATATAAGGTGAAGATGAGTCCTTGCAAGGATATCAACGTCTACAGGGGTTTCTTTCTAACAGATATGAAAAAGTAATTTCCATTCTGCTACTTTCCTGTGATCCTTTCTGCATATAAAATGCCTTTCACATACATACATACACACACACACACACACACAACTCCTCACCTGAGAGGAATACTTCCTAAAAAACAACATAGCCTACTCTAATATTCTCTGCATCTTTAAGTAGAAGTCAGATCATCACATTTTTTTTCCTTTAAGAGCATAATTCATTGCTTTTATCCTATAGTCTTATTAAAATGTGATTGCTCCAATTGTAACAAACAAAAAATAAACAAGTACAATTCTGCCTGGACAATGTTACGTGTAAATAGTTTAAAAGATAACTCTAAACTTCGAAATTGCAAAGGGGAAGTTTAGGGTAAGTTACTCCCAAAACTGTTCCCTGCCTTAGAGGTATCACTGGTTTTACCAGATTTTAAATTTCAAAGCTGTTTGAGCTGCCCTGGCGAGAAGTCTGAATACTCAAAATTTGGCCATATCACTAGAAATATTAACAAGCTTGGCTTTGGATGATTATCCAGCCTATTTCCTCACCCCACTGCCAATTTGTCTTGTTGCATCTTTGATCAAGTTCAGTTCAGATACACTCAGATCAATGACCCTGTCTGTCTTCATACTCATAAAAGATGAGTTTAATGTGATGCTATTCAAACAGCAATAATAATGCCCAGCCACACTGGGGAAAAAAAGGTGCTACAAACCAGAGCATTTCTTGCTACATTTTTAAAGGTGATTTTAAAAGTGGGAAGAGAACCTCAGTATGAATTATATCCCACATGCAAGTGGAAGACTCAGGCTCTTCCCTTACATCCCCACGGCCTGATTGCATTTAGTGTCTTGGCCTATTGTTATAGACACGAGAACATCCAACTCTCCCAAGGTTAATTGACTGCTGTTCTTTAAAATATACATGAGAAACCGTATTGACTGCCTCACATCCAACCTCACCTGTCATGCAGGAGGAGAACAGTAACAGGGGAAAGGACTCCACAAATGGATGAGGAGAACAAAGGTGAAATGCAAAGGGCAGCACTAAATTTCACCAAAATCCCTTCCTCGTTGTTGTCTTGTGTATTTTCCGACCCAACTTTCTGTGATTAGGGTTTGTAATTTTTTAAGAAGAGATTTCTCCTATAAATTTACTAAGTTAACCAGTTCTCCCAGTGCTACAAGGTCTCAAGTCAACTAAACCCAAGAAACAGGAATATGCAGATGGCCCAAATTCATTTGCAAAATTAACATTTGTAGCTTTTCAGCCTTTCCTAAGGATGGTAATTTCTTCACATATGGAAATACTTCCATAACATTTTAAAGTCTATACTGATCAAACTTTCATAAATACTTTACCTCAGATATTACAATAGCAGAACCTGAATTACCTGAATCATGTAAGGATAAAGTCACAAACATTATTTTGGCATGACCTGACAGAGTACCATAAGGAGAGTGAATTAGACCATCATCCCTGAAGTGATTCCTGTAACTTCCTTAGGTCTTTTACATCAAATTTCAGCCTTGCAATATTAAACTAGATTATGCAACTGTATCTGCTAAAAAAGTGTGTAAATTATCTGCAAGTGTTCTGTGAGGGTAAAATGTCCTTCCCCTGTGACTCCAACATGTGGCCTGCATACGTGGATCTCAGAAGTGTAGCATCTCCTGGAAATATCTCAGAGAAGAAATAATATCACATAGGAACTGACACTCTAAATTGCAGTCTTTCCAGGCTTGTATCCTCAAGGGATAGAATTAAATTTGGCTTAAACGTCATACAACTTCTTGTGTTTTGAATGTTCTGACACCAGGAGAACAGCTGTAATTGTTAAACCTCCACCCACCTCGAAAATAATTCCATGTAAAACAGAACAAAAGGGGCTTTTTCCAATAAAAAGCAAGCATTGTTTTGTGCAACACACTTGTATGTCACCTCACACAACAGCACTGTTAATCTCAAATTGGAAAAGGGGTTTACCTTCAACTGCTGACACAGCCCTACCCACACAGCACATCCCCCGAAGAGCAGATATAAGCCAAACATGTCTAATTTTTAGCACATTCCATGACTTATGTCCCCACAGTGACAAGCCAGCACAAGACACATTTCTGATGATGAGATAACCCTTTGTAATGCCTCCACCATGATAACTGGATTTCTGTTAAGCTTTCCATGACCAAATTACAGCCATAATGATGACACACTGCACACCACTGCCAACAGCATGAAGAGACACCTGCTTACAACAGCTTGAAAGGGAACTTTTTGGTACAACCAGAAACATTACCAATAACTAAGGGACTATTTTTTCTAAACTTTCTTCATATTGGATTGTACCTGCTCAGCTTGGCGTCCTCACAGAACCAGAATCTACCTTTGCACCAGGCAGAAACTCTGAAGCCAATGAAGCACTTTGTTGTTGATGGAACAAAAAACCCACTCTCTTTATCATTCCACGAGTACCAGTCAGACAAATCCAATTAAATCTCTTTGGATTACACTCAACCTCCATCTCAACTCTACTACAAAAATCCACACATGCAATCTGCGTAAAAGCCAGAGGTAGAATATTTTCATTACTCAGTTCAGCACTAGGAGGTTACAAATGCCAGTGTCCTATTCCCTTTCAAAATCTCTCATCTCCTACCCCCTACCTGCCAGCTTTATAGAGCATTTCCCTTGCCACTAATTCTGATAGCATGCCCTAATTAACTCATTTTATCTTTTGGTATAAATCAATTACAATTAAAATATAGTTTGTCAAACCTCAGTGGACTATTGTTTCATGTTAAAAACATTTTTACTCATGAGAGAAAGTGTGATTAACTTCAATAGAAAGCTTAAAGTTCAACTTACTATGAGCAGAGGGAATCGAGCAGAATTCTTCCTTTGCAGAAGACTTTAGGCTTCACTACAGTGCAAGAGAATTTAGCAAGTGGAGGGCTTTATACTGGTCACTCAGATCCTTAACACAGGGCAGAATCTAGGAAAAAAGTAAAAAGTTGTTGGTTTGGGTTTGTTTGGTTTTAAAAACTTGTGGTGAATATGATGACAAAAGAATGTCCAACACCTGAAAGGATAAAAAAAAAGAGCTTTTTAGGCAACACATTCTTTCAAACACATTTGAAGTGTGCAGTACTGTATTTTAATTTTAGATGAGAGGTAAAAATGCAACAAGTCCAGTGTTCCAGCCCAGATAAGGGATTCATTTTCTTTGGCCATGAGTTTGCAGTAGCAGAAGAGTCTGGTAGAGCTCCAAGTTTCAAAAGAGCCAGAGGTGCACTGGAGGTGTCCTGTCCCAGCTCTTATCATCACAGAAACCATTCTAAACATTAAATATACAGTAGAAGAACCTTTCACTCACTATAATGTGTTATATATCTTATATAAGATCCTATATTCCAAATATACATGATAGAGTTGAAACAGAAAAAAAGTCCTTGCCTAGATAAATGCGACTGTAAAACTTTATGGGTATTTTTACCCTAGGGCAATTTTGGTAACAAATCCTCAGTGTCACAGACTACAACAGGGCAAATCCTCATCTGATGGATTTCAGTGATCATATTTGTGAGGGATAAGGGAAGGGGATGTGACTGGGGACACAGATAGTGGGACAACATATCTGAGTGAGGACCTCTGAGAGGACAACCACCTGTGGAGGACCCCACATTACAGCACACATCTCTGAGGGATGGCAGCCCCTGAGCATCCCATGCCAGTGCAGGGACACCCCAGAGGAACCAGACCAAGGAACCTCAACAGACCATTCCAAAGTACTGATTTTCAGGAAAAATGAGAAAGAAATGCATTTAATAAAGATTCTTCCACCTGCTTCAGGAACTACAAATCGATGCCACTATTTTTGCAGCCTGTACATAATCTGTGGGACTGCACAATCTAGATTTACCTCTGTTGGAATGGTTTGCTGAAGATAAAAATCTGCAACTGTACCAGAAAACACGTTCTATGTTTTAAAAGCTTATAGCAGGTTTGATATAGAATATAGAATCAGCCTGACTTTTTCTAAGAGCCTCAAGAAAACATCCTCACTCTCTCTGATTTACACCAAGATCCCATGGTGGCTTTGCTGTGCAGGTCCCTGCCACTTCACCTCCCACTAGATTAAGTGTCTACCTTTCTACAGGTGGCATAAATCTTTTCTTACACTTACTAAACCTGTTCTTTGCTACATAGAACAGTGAAAATAAAGCATGTGCATGCCATGTACATGTCTAAGTACACACATACAAACACATTCACACTACATTTTCCCTGATAGGTGACACACAGGTCCCCTCTTACTCTAATGTAGCTACAATTCCACCTAATAATACTGGCACTGTTCCAACAGTCCTCTCCAACAGGATGATCAGCTGCTTTTAAAATCCCTAGTCATCACAAAACTGGTGTGTTCAAGATATAAGATGACTTGGGGCATCATCAGACACACTGTAGGTGAGCACAGAGTCTGCCCAGCCCACCTTGCCCCGAGTTTTCTGTTAGGTGCAATGATGTTCAGCATCCTCAAACCCAGCCTCTGAAATCCAGGTGGCTGCACTAAAAGTCAAAGTTTTTACTCCCACTGGTGAAACTGCAATGCAACAAAAAAGGGGCATTGTTTGACAACTGGATTTCTGCTGCACGGTTACCCTGCAGCGAATAAGATCCCTGTATTTGCCATTAGCTGGGAGGCTGTGATGATTGCTGCTATCAGAAGCTTGAAATATTTCCTTTATGTTTTTATCCTGTAAGATTCCTTGGGTATTTTACTGCACATTTGTAGCAAGTACAGCTCTAGATTATCAAACCACAGTTTTGTTTGACCCCAGCCACCATGTAAGCTTCTAGTTTTCTCTAGTCTAAAGTACACTGAAGTATTTTTCTGCTTTCCTGCAGTTTTTAAGTAGATAATAAGTCCCAAACTTCACCAGCCTTTAGCTGAAAGAAGCTTGTCACGGTGGTTGGTAGCTAATGAAGATCCTTTTAGTTTATCTTCATCAATTGTCAAATATTTGAGTCCATGAAGTGGTGTGATGAGGTACAAAGACAGATATTTGAAGGGATTTTAACTCATTTGAGCAATTACATGCTTAACTGCCCTGCGATAATCTGTCAGTCTGAGTCTTTTCTACACAGCAGAAGTGGGGAGTATTAGAATAGCTGGATTTAGAACATAAAGGCCTGGCCTGAATGGAAGAAAGGCACCAGAGAAATTAATTGCCAGTAACAAACAGCAGGACTGCTTGCAAGTTATATATCACATAGTTACCTACCAGCAGTGGTAGGAGCCAGCTGTAAAATAACAGACTGAATTGTGACAAAATAGCACCGCTATGAAATCAGTGAAAACCATGAAGAATTTAAACTAACACTGGCTAATGGAGTACATTGTATTACATAAATTATATAGATACAGAGATATAAATCTGGTATTATATAAAGATTTGCTGAACCTTAATTTCAGTAAAACAAACGTGGTTTTAATTATAGCTCTAGGAGTCTAAAGAGGTAATCTTTTAATTTATCTGATGATTTTTATTTGTGCACATTTTTCTGCCAAAATCAGAATATAACACTTGTGTGAATTCAGTAACGGAGAAATTAGTAAAATAAAAAAGGGAAAAAATATTCCTTTATGTGTTAGTCTGTAATTTGGAATTACTAACATTACAGTCAGATTATTAGGAAGATCTAACTGACAGTATATGTCACTTATATTGGTATAGTTGCAACTTCTTAGCGTCCCAAAAGTTCCAAGAGGAGCCAAAAGAAAACTATCAGAGAGGAGCCATCTCACTTCAGTCCAGGCTCAGTGATGCTCTGGGCCATTGTTTCCAGAAACATGACTTACAGTCCTTTTTCTTGTCCTTCCTTTCCCTGTCAGGTCCCTGCTGTCATCAACTTCCCTCTCCACTCCTGCATGGCACAGGAAAATCTCTTCAGGTAGGAGTCACTGATTTTTGACTACCAGGGAGTCAACAGGACTGTGCTACTATCCCACAGTTCTGTTCCACAGCACTTTTTCCCTACGCCCATGGAATCCTGTTTAACTCAGCAACACTCTGGGATTTCCTGCAGTGGGGAAATACCCATCCCAGTTATAGCCTTTTTATACCAGAAATTAAGAAGTCCTCAACTTCTGCACATATTTGGGGTTGTTTTTTTGTTTTCCCTCTTTGGAATTACACCATGAAAACAGCATGAGGAATAGGGATTTGAAACTACAACTAATGAAAGAAATGTGGAACACACATAGTGGAGTCTCTCATTGCCTTCCTGGTAACACAGACCACAAATGACAAAGTGTGTTTCTATTCAGAGAGGGCCATTTCATTCCTATTACTCATGTTAGTTATGATGTTTATTTTAGATTTGCTGTCTCCCTAAGGTGCCAGCTCTGAGGGAGCTAGTTAGCATGGCAGTGTTAGGTACAAAGCAAAAGCCCTTCACCTCGGGGACTGTGCTTCAGTTCTGACCTAAGGTCAGAAAGGAAATAAGATAGGTAATCTCAGCTCTGTCCCTAATGACCACTATTCCACATCACAATGCTGCACATGGCTGTCAGCTTCTGCTCAGGAGAGGCCCAGGACACAGACAGCATGGAGAACTAATTACCCTCCCATCCCAGGAACACATGGGCAGCCCAGCTCAGCAGGCTGGGATTGCTGGTGAGGTACAGCAGCAGGCTAATAAAGTGGAGGAGTGTCACACACATGGCTGTGGCACACAGTTCAGGAGGAGCTTTATTTTTCCTTCATTAATGAGGATTTTTACTTTAGGCTCACTGTAGCACATTAACATATTAAAAAAAAAAAGAAAAAAAAAAAAACAAAACCAAAAAAAAGAAGAGAGCTGATTTATTCAGTCAGCCTGGTGTTGCAAACCTCACCTGCCTTTTGTTTTTACAGCCCTAATTCACATAGGCCAAATTAAGTCCAGACTTTTACGAGTAGGGCATAAAGGGCACAAAGAGCTGCTTCCTCCATCAGTGGAAGAAGGAACCATAAATTGGCTGCTTACACTGGAGAATCCAGAGACAGAAATCATGCAGTGCCAGCAGCATTAGCTGGGTCAGACAGGCCATGTCTGAGCTGGATGGACTGTGATGTGTTCTGATTCCCTCCCAACTGTAAGGCAGGGGAACCAGTAAGGAAGCAAAGTCTTCAAAGAGCTGATGCTTAGCACTCGCCTCCTGCACCCCTGAAGCCACCACCACCCCAGGTTTCACTGTTCACAGAGCACAGAAGGGTCTCTCCCTCCATGAGAGGGCTGAGACTAATTAGCTCACAACCTAATATTTATTGGGATGCAACAGCTTACTGTAATTACAGCACTCACTAACTGCCTAGACCAAGGGGTAGAAAGACCTGCCAGCAGAAAAACAGGTCACTGCCAGTACACACACACAGGTGCTCACAACTCCCCTACAACCAACACCAACACCAGGAGAGCCAGCAGGACACTCATTTTGTCTTACTATAGCCCAGAATATGCACAAAACTTACAGCCAAACATGGAGCAGTGAGCATGAAGGAAAGGGGTATCTTATAAAGCTCATGTTTTTATGACTGCTGTAATAGCAAAAGTGTTAATTAAAAGAAGAGCAGATAGTGAAAGAAGCAATTAGACGTTGAGAAAAATGTGTTATAATTGACAGAAAGTTACCTTCACAAAGAAGCACTGGAGCAACATCTGCCTTTGCACTGAAAAAACATCCCACCAGCTCAAACCTGCTGCACCCCCCTGTGAGCATTTATACATGGGAGTGGGTGGTACCCTCTGGTTCCACCTGTGTGGGAACCTGGGGGTGGTACCCTCTGGTTCCACCTGTGTGGGAACCTGGAAAATGTGTCAGGTGACCCTTCTCTTTCATGGGTTCCTTTGACTACATTAAATAATGTAATTTCAAATGATTTTAAGTATTTATATGAGTTTTTGGAATGCTGGGTTCTTTCTCAGTTAAAAAGCAAATCCAAACTTTTTTTTAGGTGATAGGAATTATAAACACATCTTTAAAAAATGTGCTGGTCTGAACAGGGAGGAAGCTAAGTCACATTTGTCTTGACCTGATTCAGACTGAACAGTGTGAGCTTGAGATGTTTGTCATTTTATTTAAGCACTGAATTTTGGAGTGCCAGAGTAGTACAGGTGAATGCCACAGCAGCCACATGCCCTTGTTCTCAGAAACAAATTTAGGAGTAAAGGAGGGGAACATAAAACCAACACCCATCCAGTGTGAATATATCAATTTATTGTATACTCCTCCTTCCACAAGAACTGGGTTAGTATATACACTGCAGATGGATGTTCTCTGACCCTACATGGACAAACAACCGAAGTTTTAAGAAACCCAAGCTGAGAGATAACTCCCTATACTCTCAATGAGAAAAGAAGCACTGGGTCAAAATACAGCTTCCTAATGACATTTTCCCTTGAATTGCTGTGACACCTGGAAGAAACACAGTATAGGAAATGACCCACTTCATTATAAAAGTAGGCCACCAACTTTGTCTCTAGATATCATATCTATCATATTTGAACAGGAACAGCATGAAAAAACCACCTGTAAGCATCAGTGGTAATCAAGGAAAAAGAATCATACTGTTCCCACCCTTTCTGAAGAAGACAAACCATTTTCAACTTGTGCAGATTTTCCTTCAAACTATATGTCACATAAAAATGTCAAACCAACGGGGATTAGATCTAAAATCAGGCTGGAATCTGTTTCACTGGAAAACAGTCAGCAGCAGCCTTCTTATATCTGTGAGGAAATCTGTACAGACAGACTGCTAGACCAAAGAAGACAGGCAATGCACCCTCATGGGGTGTTTTCTGTTTTGTGAGACCATGTGCCTCCACCAGAAATATTAATCTAGTTCTCAGGTCTTGAATTAAGCTTAAACATTAATTGTACTTGCTGCAATGTCATTAAGCCACAAATAAATGCAGTAAGTTCCAAAACTGAATCACTCCATGTTGAACCCAGTCCTGGCAGATGCTCATGTTTTCCTGGAAGAGAAACAAAACTGGCAGAATGAAGCACAGGCTGGACTTTGTGTCTCTACACCCAGTAGTAGAACTGAACTGGCATATTTAGAAATAAACAGTGATGAGACACAGATCCAACACAAGGATGCCCTAGTTCATAGTATCCCTCTCTGGACCACAGCACAGAGCAGTGATCCTTACACAAGACAAATCTTAATTACCAGATTATGGTCATAATTTGATAGGGAAATGAGATACTGAAGGTAAGGTAGTAAAACCAGTTGGTTTCCGTACTGGTCATTTAGACAACTGTAAATAACCTTTGTAAACATGGATAGTGAATGGATTTTTGCCATGGAATTCAGCAAGGATTTCACCTCATATCTTTTTAGTTTACCAGTCCTGAAAGCTAAATTTACTGACATGCCACAGAGAATAGGGCTAAAGCAGCAGGTGTATGCTCATTGCTTTAATTCATCTAGTGAGTCCTGGTATAATAGAGATTTTCTATTACAGCCAAGCTTTTCTGACAGAGGCAAAACAATCTTCCAGTAACACTAAAATTTATTATCACTTTCATTATCACAGCACATGGGAGCCTTAGCTGACAACTAGAACCTTTCACAGCCGAATACGAAAGGCAGAGCAAGACAAGAGTTTTCAGAATGCAGCATCTTCTATTTCAAAAGTGACAGAGATAGCCCTCGAAAAATTAAATCTGCAAGGAACGTGAGAGACAAGTTTTGCCTGAGATCTGTTTCATATTCTTATTGGCATCATTCCCTAGGGGCAAGTAATTTTGAGTGCAATACAAAGTTGATAATATGCTGAGTGTAATTATAATGAGGACTGATTAAGTTGGTAGCCAAAGTACAGTAGCTTTATATCTGAGAGAGCATCATAAAAGAAAACCACATTAAAAGTTCTGGGAAAAAAAAACTACACACAGGGATTGACAACTAGTTCCCTAGTGAAATAACATCAAAGCTGATATATATTGTATGCAAAACAACCCACAAATAGAGAAATTATTCTAATTCTTTTAAGGTTTCCACGTCAAAAACTTAAAATCTGAATACATTAGGTGCTGCAAAAGAGAAAAAAGTACTGACAGCTGTAGCTATTCCATGCAATTAAGCTCAACGTGCCCCCTTTTTCAGTGGCTGTTGAACAACTATTTTTGCCTTTGGAATTTTCTTCTCAGTTTCTCAGGAACATTTGGCAACAGAAACAATTTTTGAAGAAATCATTTCAGGAACTGATTCATCCCTCATTCTAGGGGAATTACAAGAGCTAACTGGTATAAGGACTCATTAAGCCAGTCCCTTGATGGAAAATATTTCCTCCTTTTGCTTTCTGTTTTTATTTCACATTTACCTTCAGTCCTGCTCTGGGTCTGACACCTTAATGTGTTTTGAATTTTAACAGTGAATCCAGCTGGCTGAAGTCACACGAAATCTGAACATTTCACATGACTGAGTCCTGCTTCTCTGACAGGCAAAACTTGTGTAGAAAACTTTTTAATTGCTATTTCTAGGTCAGGCTCACTTAAACTACCAAAGCAACAAAAGATTACCTATACCCAAGGTTGCAAAGTGGAATAATCACATAGATTCCCAAACCCAATCCTCTGGTGGGCTGAAATAGTGGCCCCAAAGCAGCAGTGAACTTTTTAAGTGACTCCCCTTGTAGAGAGTCATTCCAGTAGGAGCAATTGTGGATGCTAAAATTAATGGAATTATTCAAATGCTGAATTTAAAGAATTTGCCTTGAAAGACCATCATTATCAGACCAGCACGCTCCAGGTCCAAAATCATTCTAATCTGAAGTATTAAATACGTGGGCTTTTTTTTTTTTTCATGTTAAATGTATATGGCTGTGAAAACAAAGCACTTTATAGGAACCCAGGACCTTCTGGTTCAGCAGAGTCATGTCCCAGTTACTGTGGGCAACTACATCATAAAAAACAATTTAAAAGTAGTTCACATTCCATCTAAACACTACCATTTTAGCCCTGTTGCTTGATCGCTCCACTACAGCAGTTGCTGTTCTGATTTCCAGCCTCACTTCATTTGTAGCTTATTATATTCCCTCTGCCCAGCTGTCCTTTCCCTGATCTGAGTTATGAAGACCTTGGATAAAACCTAAATTTTTTAAAAAATATGCAGGAATATATCTTCATGGTTCACCCAAAAATGCAGAGGATTTAATGAACAGGATACAGACCCATGAAAAAATCCCTGGGGCAGAAGGGATGCTGAGTGTCACTGAACTCAGTATTACAGTGCTGATGTATAAATGTGGCATAAAAAAGGGTAATGCTGTCTTGTGCAGAAAAATGATACCAACACAATTAGTTCGATGCTGTTTTTAGAGTTTACGGAATATGACCTCTGCATTTTTCATCTTCAAAGGTTACTTCTAATTAGCATCCAGTGATAACATGTTAGAGATGCTTCTTTAAAAGATATCACAGCTCTAGCAATGAGTACTGACATGGTATCTATCAAAGTCTCCTGGTGCCTGCAATTCTGACAAAAGGCACTCCAAAGGACTGGCACGTATCACCTTATTTGCATTTTTGCATTTCATTATGCTCATAATTGCATACCACCACAGCAATTCTTCCCCACTATCTCAGAAAACATTATCAGCAGTGTCTGAAATAAATGCTTAAATGTCAACAATTGACAAGCAAGAAAAGCTGACCTTTGCTGGATCTCATTCTTTTGAGAATTGCCCTGGTATGACTCACTCCTTAACTTTCTGTTTGTGTTTGATAACACCAAAAGAACATAGTTTCTGTATGGATTGTTTTTGTGTATTGGAAATAGAGAGAAAGTCAAAGAGCTGTAAAAATACAATCCATTTATACCAGCAGTCAGCTGGGATAGACTGAACATTTGCAATGACAACTCTTAAAGTCACCAAAACATTAAAGTAAGTGGACATTAACATTAAGCTACAACAGAATTTGTAGATCCACATTAGAATTAAAGTGAATTTATCCATGATTAATGTTATGCCAATGAACAAAACAATCTTTCTTCCACAAGAACTGTTTGACAATTATAAATCACTAATCTAAACCCAAGGAAAACCATTCCCAGTCTATTTACATACACTGCAATACTGACTAGCCTTCACATTTTACTATAGTTGGTATTTCCACCATCATTTCATGGCTCAATTTACCTTGATACGCACAGCAATTTTGGTGCACAACTTCCAAAAACCAAAGCAAACAAAAAAAAAAAAAAAAACCAAACCACTAATCAATTTTAGCTTAAAATAAATTACACCACCACAGAACTTGCTGCCAGTGTCCAAAAATGCTAATCAATTTTGAAAATCTACATCATGGCTTGCATCCCAGATTTTTTCCATCCAATCCACATCAAAAAGAAATGATACAAAATTATGTTAACATGTTCGACTGCTTGTTTGCTTGTTTTAGTTGAGGCATTGGTTATGCTTCAATGGCAAACTAATGGCCTGTTTGGATTCTCATCCAGTTTGTGTTACCTTTTTTTAATGGCAATATGGAGGGGCTGCAGATGATTTCAGCATGGTCCACAGTGCAAGCTTTAAATTGTCTAGCAAGAGACTTTTTTAACATCACTTTTAGAGATACTAGTAAGAAGAAAATTAAGCTGTTTGTTTTGACCAGTATTACATTCCTCTGTGGAAGTAATTTATTTCCCTATATTAAAGTTTGTTCTAATGAGGCAATGAATACAACAGATCTATCTGGATTGTCATTTTTTCAAGGCCTATAAAAGATCATTAGTGTTTTGGTTTGGGTTTTTTTTAATGTTCAAAAGAAATAATAATTTTAAGCTGGTATTTTTATCCACTTCAGCTCTTTGGTTTACTCATATTTTGAGTACAGAGTGGGCTCCTCTGTACTCAAAGCTTTCACAGAGCTTCACACTTATTTCTTATTACTACCTGTTATGGTGACAAGGCTACCTGCCTCTCAAATTGTCCCTGTCTTGTGTTTACACCCTTTGTAAATAAATAGGGACTTTTTTTTTCTTACAGTATAACTATATAGTCCAGTATCCTGTAGAAACAGCTGAGCTACTTCCAGATTAATTAACCTCAGTGGATATACACTAAAGGAGCTATTGAGTTCCGGGTCCTGTAGATAATCTCCATTTCATGGACTGAAATCATGTGCAGATAAAGTCAGCACCAAAGGAAAGAGGACCCCAACAGCACCCACAAATCAAGAAAGAAGAAAAATTACCTCTTGTTCTCTGCAATTAAAAGTGTCTTACAGAGATCCATTGTCACAGCCAGTGCTGTGGTCCAGTCTATTAACTGGATAATCTCAGTGTTCATACATAGATGTAGGATGGCATGACTTTAGGGACCAGGATATCACCCACAGTGATTAAGAATCTGAAAGGATTAGACTTGCAGGTAAGTTATCATTTGATATTTTCCTGCATGTTACCATGCAGACAAAGTGCCTCTGCCTTTAGAAGTAAGTGGCAAAAGCCACACTGAAGAAAATCCAAGACAGTTAACACCAACATACATTAGGATTTCATTTTAAAGTTCTATTTTGTCCTTTCCACATGAAAAGAGAATTTTTCTACCAAAACAAACCACTATGCTGCATCAAGTCCTAGGGAGCTTCCTAACTCATTGATTCTCCTTGTTTGAACCACACATCTTTGCAATTGTTGTAATAAATTACGCAATGTCCAGATCTTTTTAAAGGTGGCTCCTGTGAAATAAAGGTGCACTATATGTTGTATCACCCTTACCTTGTTTAAATAGGGAAAAAATAAATGGGAGGATAATAGCAATAGACTTGGATCCACCAACTCTATTTATCATCCTTATGCAGTATGAAATACTATAGACCTTGACAAATTTCAGTAGTACTGACCAGCAATTTCTAAAACAACCCCAATGTATTAGTTTTCATAGTTTAGACATGTAAAACATCACTTTTAAAAAGCACTTCAACATGATTTCCATTTTAAAATCTCCTAGACCTCATTAAGATCACATTCTTTGTTTCTGGCTATTGAGATAACTTGAATAAAGCTGAGACTCCTCATTATAAAATATTCTGCCAAATGATTTAAAACCAGGCATGAAAAACTATCTGTAAAAACAACTTCCCACATGGATATGATTAACAACCAAGATGGAAGTGTTTCTTGTTGTCAATAACAACTTCTAGTAATGATTAAGACGGACCATTAAAAATGGAAGAAAAAAAAACATAAAGTGTTCCCCACATTTAAAAAAAAAATCAATATTTTATATGAAAAATAGCACTAGAATTATTTTAAGCAATTCTTAGGGTTATGTCCTTTTTGTCCGAAGCTGGAAAATGAATCTTTTTCTTATTATGGTGTGTTTACTATAAAAACATTTATCACTGTTCTTCATTGAGAGATAAAATACTGGAAATACACGGTGCACTTATTGGACAATTTAACATGCTCAGGTCAGGCACTCTGAGACTTCAGAGTAGCACAACAAGAGCAGATGTTGGAGATGCTCGAAATCCAGATTATGGCTTTCAGAAGACATGGTGTATTGTTCACCCAGGTTGAAAGCAGATGTATGTTTATATACTTTAATCTTGGCTCAGATGTGAGCTACCATGTTAACAATTTTGTTGCCCAGGCTGCCCTGGCTTGGGATTTAAATAAAAACAAATTACAGGTCTTAACAGTGATAGATGGACTTCTCTTACATTTGTGTAGAGTATTTTTGTCTTAAGATTAAAGGCTTACGCATTTATCTGCATAAACTAACCCCTGGAGTAGGGTACTGCTGACATTTTCCAAGAAAAATGAATATCCTAACTTATTCCAAAGAGAAGACTTGGTATTTGTATGGCCAGAGTGACCTTTGCAAGTGCCCTTTCAGATTAGGTGCACTACATGGAAAATTGTGCTCTTACAGTACTCCATAAATCATACCTACCAATTTTCTTTAAAGGGGTATGTAAATATCAGTGTACCAGGTGGGTAAACAACACTAACCTCGTACAAATGGCTTGAAAATTGAAGAAAAGCACCTTATTTTGCTGCTGAAATTGCTTTTGAAGCCCAGCATCGTGGCTTGGGTTGTAGAATGCATGAAATGATTTGTGCACTGGGAATAGAAAATGGGTTGATGATAACCACACTCGACACAGTTCCTATGTTTCTGAGTTCTTTCGATGATCAAAGATATCATTGCTGTATATTACTTTTCTTTGCCGATCCCAAATGCATGTGAATTTCAAGTGACACACACATTATCTGCATGTTTCCAAAATGGACAGACAGCTTTTTAGTTTGTATTTCTCATTTGAGCTAGTTAATGTTTCTGGTCCAGATTCAGTCTAAGTCTCCTTGCAATAGTTATGTAGCATTTCCATTTAATAAAACCAAGGCAGAGAAGTTCATGTGTGAAAGAAGAAAAAAAATGCAAAGTTACAGACTTTGAAACTGTCAAAAGAGTTATTTGAATAAGGACTGACTAGGGAAGTGGGAAGATGCATTAATTGTTGCTAAGCTATAACAGATAATAAAAAAGATCCTGAGTCAAGGAAAAAAGCCCTGGTTTTGAAGACATCAGTAAGGTAACATATATCAAAGCACCTGGATGAAACTCTAAGAACCAACTTCAGATGTGATCCACACGGGATGATTTCAGTTTAACTTTTAATATTTGTGACTTCTATTAATTCCAAAAGTCTCATTTCTACAAATGTGGTGACATTGTGCTGCTTATCCTCCAGGGGATTTAGCATAAATATCCACAGAAAACTTGGTAACTCATTTTGGAATGGACATTGTCAAAGCAAAATTTACAGTGTTCTCAGCAAGTCTACAATCCCAGCCTTACCTTTAAGTACATGAAGACACCAAAGATAACTATGTGATTTATTGAAGAATTGCCCTGATGACTATGAAACACAGTTTATATAAAATTAGAGATGTGATCTGTATTCAAGAAATCTCTATGTCCTACAATTTAATTGTAGAATGATAGAATGATTGGGTTGGAAGGGACCTTAAAAATCATCTAGTTCCAACTCGCCTGCCATGGGCAGGGACACCTTCCACTAGACAATGTTATTTTCATCTTTTCCTCTTTCGAAGTGGTGAAGTGCAGTCCTTCAGAATGTAGTAGGGCAAAGTATGAACCTGATATCAGTCATTCTAAACACTTCTCTAATAATGTTTTAGCCCTAATTCACCTTTGTCAATAAAATTATTTGAGATCCTTCTTGGTGAATGGGAACATCAGGAACGTACAGATTTACATTTCCAGAAATTTCTGTTCATTTTGGCTTTATTTTTACTATAGACATGGAGAGAATTCTAGGAGTCCTGGGCTCACTCAGCTGCAGTTCCACTTATTGATGATAAAACCCTCTACATGGGTCACCCTGGGTGACAAAACACAGACCAGCTCCTGGATAGTTATAAAGGAGGGACCCTTCCACTGGGATCACAACCATATTTTAAGTAGTAGAAGATGGGAGCAGAACCAGGATGCATGTTCCCTCCTCTTGCCCACTCAGTGATGTTGAAATAAGCAGATGAAAATTGTAATCAGCCATTTGGAAAGATGAAGTGTGAGTAAAGAATAAAAACCATAATCCATTTTTAAGATCTGCTTAAGAAGGTGCCTTAGAGTTATACGTATATCAACATTTCCAGTGTCTTCCTTCAAAATCCTTAAATCAGCTCAGCTCAGAGTGCCTTTGGGGCATAAGACAGAATTGCTCACGGGGAAGTATCTGAAGCATTTCTGCAAACAGATTTATTTCTCACAAGGGGAAATAAACCAAACAGAGGGATATCATCTACCTCCCAAAGAAAAACAACACTGGAGGGCGAAGAGAGCTGCAAATGCTGTAAAACCAAGCTTGAAGCATTTCTGGTAATTTTTTTCTCACTAAGAAGGGAAAAGAGATCATGGAGCGGATGAGGGTAGTGTCTGAGGATATTCCCAGCCTACAGACCTCTTAAAAAAATCAGTGTCTATATCCCAGAGTTGCCTGCCTGCCCTCACTCAATCACTTTACCACTGGTCCACCCAACAATTTCTCCAGCAGGAAGAGTTTGCAGAGGAGGTCCAACAGCAAATCCAACATGTTTAAGGCAAGATTTAAAAGCAGCTTGAAACACTCGTAACATTTCAAGTCACAAAAGGCCAAATGAACACCCCAGAGACACAAACTGCCTTGCTGGGAACGTGCCACAGGCTTATCAGCTGTTCTCACCCCCCTGCAGCCCCCGACTTGGTGTGCTCAGCAGCACTCTGAGCTTCTCAGAGCTTGCAGTTAGTTGGTGAAACAGTGAGACTGAATTTCTGCTCTCTACAGCCAATATCTAAAAGGCATTTGCTTCCTGCAGCAATTTTGTTGGTTCTTTTCCTCTATTGCTCTTCATACTTTGCACTAGACAGGGTTAAAATGCTGTCTAGTGCTATATAGAAGATACAGTGTCACTAATGTACAGCATGGGAAAACTTTGGGAAGAATTCCATTGTGTCTGTTACAGTTAACAGATAGAGCAGTTGCCCTAAGTTAAGTCCTTCACTCTGTCTAGAATATAAAGATGTAGAATGTCTTTCCTTTGAGATTAAATCAGAGACAAGCATACTTCAACAAGGGACAGCACAGCCTTATTTTGTTATGACAAAAGTACATTATATATTTAAAGAAATTATTTAATCCTCAGAACCTTTTGTTAATGGAAGCCTCAGTCCTTGCCTGTGGTGCACTGATACCGATTTAAGACAAGACCAGGAATAATTAAATTCAATACAAAGACTCACACTGCCATATGGCAACTTGCACCATTTTATCTCACTCCAAAAAGATTCATTATAACAGAGAAGTGAATTACCCCTGACTTTAAAAGTCATGAGGAAACACCTGTGAGGAACTCCACATTGCAGGAACAGGAATAGTCTGAGGGTTTTTCAGAAGTACCTATGTCAGTTAGGTAGAATGAGGGCATATTAAAAACCACTGATGTTTGTGTGTCTAAGCAACTGAGAGGTTTTTAAAAATTCCCATTTCTTACAAACACTTTACGGGAATAATTTTTAAAAGGATCTTGTGGATTTTACAGAGACGTGTTCAGTTATGGGTAGATTTAGATTTACCCACAAGTTGTTGAGAGTTCAGTGTGATTACTCTGAGGTATAAAACAATCCAGGACTCAGAGACAGGCAAAATATTAGAATTTTCAAGGTGACTTCTTCATGTTCGAAGCATTTTTTGAAGGCAGCATGATGTTGCACACAGGATAATACTGGCAAGGGTATGGAAAGCGTGTTATTTTCTCCAGTGGGGATTGGAAATAAATATAATGTTATTATTACTTATCCATTTAAAGCATCTTTGAGCTTAGGAGGAGCTGCATCATGCCAAGTTTTACAAACATACTCTATCTCTGATCTCCCCAGCTCCCAACATTTAAGGTCTCATTCATTATCCTATTAGGTTGTCACTGTTGAGAGGGAGAAAAGAGCTGAAAATGCTGTAAAACCAAGCTTGAAGCATTCAAGGCCTAATCCAGAGATGTCACTGATTCCACCATACCATAACAATACAACTGAAGCCTGTGTCTTCTTTTCACAAAATCACCAATTAAAAAAGAATGTCCCCTGGCAAAAATATCATCTTAAATTGTCTATTCTGCAAAAACCTTGGTAAGATATAACTCATTTTCTGTTTACTGAAACCTCAAAACATCATATGACCTTGCATCTACTTGCACAACAGCTAAAAAAAATAAAAAGAACTGTATTTGACAGGCACTGCTAATAATGAAAATGTTTTTAAATGTAAGCTCTAGCTGTGTACCAATCACTGCCTAATCAGGGTTATGCTTTTCAAATTATATTGTGTCTTCTTTCACCTCCTGCCTATTATGTGAAATAAAAAGAGGAGCGCTTAGGCAAATCCTTGATCTGTTCACATATATTTTTAATATTAATATGTCAGAGCAGTGGCAATAATGATATTAGGCAAATGACGGAATTCTCCCCCCAGCTGGACACGTTAATTGAGAAGCCAAATTTTGGAGGCAAAGTTCACGTCTGTGCAGATGGCAGGACAATGCCGGATGGCAGGCCTAGGTCAGTGTCAATCCCAGGCCGGACTTTAATGGCTCACTTCTCGGCTTTCTCAACGTCAGCTGGTCCCCGTGGGGTCTGTGACTTGGGGAAGTCTGTCTCTGCGGTTTTTTTGCTGCCCTTGACTCTGGTGCACTGATTTCGCACAGAGAAGACGCCCCTACGTGTGATAATAATAAAATAAAAAAAAAAATAAAATAAAAAGAGAGAGAAATTTGCACTTAGAGGCTTTTCCAATATTTCCTTTAGAGCTGATGTAGCTAAAACCAACACCACACCCTTGCTCTGGCAGAGCTTCCTCCAAAGTTCTCTGATGTGAAGGGGAACATATTCCCCAGTAAAATCCAGTCATCTCATACTTCCTTAGCTTAACAATACTTTTGGGGGTGCTGTTATTGTCTTTATTTGCATTTATATTCAGGTCACATAATATTTTAGACAGGTTGGACAGATTTTAAGGTGTTTTATTCTGCTGCAAGCATATAAAGGTATTTTTCCCTTTGTCAAAAGACCCTGAATATTGTTGATATTTATATATTATCTCCTTTAATGTGATATGTGAATCAAAAGCTGAATGTATATACTCATATGTTTAGACAGAAATATAGCTTTACAGCATCACAAAAAGACTTTAATAGTTTCAGTTTCCTAATATAATTATTTATTATCTCTAATTAAAATGCAGAGCTTGGCTTTCTGTGTGAGAGTAGATGAAAAGCCTTTTTAATGAAAAGAGCAACTATGAGCTCTAAATTTCTTTATGGAAGAGATAACTTATGTAATCACTGGTAACCTTTTTCAAGAATATTATCTCACTGTTTATAAAACAATACCTTCTTTACTTTAGAAATTCCCATTTACATATGAAAAAGAGCTTTATTTATTGATGCCTTTGACTGATGTGCATTCCTCTTTCAGGAATACCCTCTTTTTTCCATCTTACATATGCCAGAGAACCTACTTTCCTTTTGGCATTACCTGCAGTGATATGTTAAAACAATTCTCTGCTTGAATTATCAATAAGCACAAAATCAGTTTGTTCTTCAAACAAAAGCATGTAATATATCCCCATTTTATAACGTTATATTTCAAATGTTTTCTATTCTTATAGGCAAAAGAATGCAACCTTTAACCACTTGCGGCAGGTATGAACAAAGGCAAAACCATTTTTATTTTCCTTTAGTATTGTAAGAAAATCCTTTTTTAACACATCCCACAACACACACACAGACACACATTTCTGCTTTTATAAATTTAACTATTTTATGCATCAGAATGATATAATCAACAAAGAACTGAAAGTACCTGCCACTAAACCTTGCCGATATCTACATTAAAAGTTAGTAATAAACTAATATATTAACATTACTTCTGGAATTTTCATATTGATTAATTCTCCCCTTTATTTCTAAATAAAGAAGGGTTGCTATCATTGATGGGATATATATTAAAATGATTCCATGATTCTGTGATAAAATATCTGAAAAGTCTACGGATTACAATTTTTCTCCTATTTGTGTAACTTTCAACATACCTGTGGTCCAAATGTGACCCACCTGAAGCACTAACATCATATTCTGATCAATGTAGAGCGAATAGGAGAAGTGAACTAGTTTTATAGCACTAAAATACAAATATACAGTATATCACAGCACAGACTGATGTGTGGCCGAATATTTTATGGATATTTCACAACCACGTAAGTCTTGATTCCCATCTCACTGCAGTCAAAGGAAAGACTTTCACTGATTCTATTGGGCTTTCAGTCAAGCTCTTGACTGTGTGTATTTTTTTTCATTAAACGGAAAAAAACATCATCTGTGGCATTGCCTGGTATGACAGAGCAGAAATTGAGTTCAGTGATGCTGCATTTGTGTAAATCTGGGCAAAATTTGACCCTGAACACTGACATGTCAGAAAAGAAGTAGGTAATGCATTTAACTAAACATCTCTGTTGTGCTGTAATCATCTGGTCTTGTGTTTCACTAATTAGTGACTGTGTAAAGCAAAAGAATTCAAATAAACATCATTTTAAAATCCATTTACTCTTTACAGTGCTTGCCTTGTAACTTTTACTGAATATTGATTACCTTTTAACTTACTTCCTCTCTCAAACCAATATCTCATCATAAGTAATTCCATTTTTTTTCTCCAGAAAAGAAGCCACCAGTTTTTCTTAAGGACGCAGTACCAGACAGGGCAGATTTTATACAACAGACTCCTAGATATCTAACTAATGTTTTCCTAGGACTACTGAGTATGAATACCTATATATAAGCAAATTACCTATGTTTTCAAGTATATACATGCACATATTCCATGACATCTATCCAGTTGTATCAGGTTTAATCTTACAGCTAATCTAGTCAGGGAATGAAAAATAATAATCTATGCAGATCAGTTTAAACTTGAAGAGTCAATCTGAATAACCCTGTACACAGGAAAAGGTGTGCATTGATCAAGCAATACTCTTTTACAGGCAGGAGATGGGTATATACCAATTTACCTTTTGTGTCATTTGCAATATTGTTAGCTAGATTTTATTCTATTTATTATTATATAATAATTCAGATTCCACCACTTTTTGTGATTAAAGTCTTTTAAAAAAATTCACAGTCAGTTTAGTAAGGGAGAATCCATACACTAGAGCTACTCAGGTTTGAGTTAATCTCAGATGATGCAGATTTATAAAACCACACCACAAGAGCCAAAAAAGGAACAGGCAATCCAAGGAAATCTGGGGAAACTCAGACTATTCTTTCAATTTTTAAATCAGATAACATTACACAGGCTTAACATCTGACATCATCAGATATTTTTCAGTCTTTTTTTTTCTATTCCGGTTATTTCTGGCAACTGTGTTGAACACTAATGCAGTTTCTGCATTATTACCAATGGGAAATCCCTGGCATCAAAGGATTAATCTTAGTCTTTGTCTTGCTTTAGTAATAGGAAATAAATTTTACCTAGTCATTGTCCTAGTCAAGCCAAATAAAGAAACTATATCTGCTGACAAGCCATTATTATCACAGTCAAATAGATTAGCATTGATTTACTGTAGGTAAGAGCTGTTGAAGGGTCCGTTCTGTATGTGCTCTGTAGCAGCACGATTATTTACTGTAAACCTACCCTCTGATTTTCTCCTTAGGCTAGTATTGTTATTATTAAAGCTAATTCACAGGAAATTATGGTAGCTCTCCTGGTCTACAGTCTTTGGTCAGAGACCTAAGCAGGTGTTTGCTTAATAATTTGGTCAAAGATCAGTGAGTTAAAGGTTAGGCCATAGAGGGGAAGAATGGAGAGGTCAGAGCACTTGCAGGAGGGGTCTGAGACTTGATCTTCCTGAGTCTGGAACGGTCGAACCTCAAGGTCACCCATTAGTGATCTTGCTTTAACGGACTGCGAGATGTCGACCATAAATTCACCGTGCCAGCACCTTTAACCCTATTAATACTTTGGCTACTGGAAATAAAAGCAAGGACCCAGAAGGAACCAGCCCATGGAGAATTATTCACAGAATGTCTATGAGATTAAATTTATCTAATAAAGCTTGCAACTCTTAATACAGTTCTCCAAGGAAAAAACTTTCCTTCACTTTACCCTTTTACAGAGGTTCATTACATTCTATATCAAGATGGTAGATAAATGAAGACCCTTCACATAAAACATGTACACACATGATTCTAAACAAACATAACATATATCTTACAATATAAGATTTTCTCTGGTAATAGAAATAAAATTAATGAAAATAGAAACAAAGCTGAACCATGTCCTGTTGCCAAAAAACTGTCCATGTCTGCGCAGTCAAAATGTTATAATGATCATCCAGAAGTAAGAGGTCGATACATACTGAGCAGTCACCTCCCTATCAGCAGCAGACAGGTTTTCTCTTTCTTTTACTCAATAACTATGTTTTGACAGTCAAGCATTTTTGCATGTAGAAGTATGGGATTACCAAACTGTAACTGCCAATTGGGAAATATTATACTGTCTATTTAGGAGTTTCACCTTGAAAAGTACTTCTTTCCTTCCACTCTCCAATTCCACTTCAAGCTGGAGGAGTCTGTACTTACTGCAGTAATCCTGAGTTACAGGGATTTACATTTTTTTAACATCTTAGCACAAAACAAGTCATCCTAGTTCAGAGTTTCAAACAATTTCATATCAAAAATATGTGAAGCTGCTTAGTATCACCATACACCACAAATCATTTTGGGGCATCTGGCACCTTGAGACCATGGGAGAGTCTCCTTTTGCTGTGTCTGGGATCTTCTGGACTGCACATGACCAGAATGAATTTATATTAGGAATCAAAATTATCCTACAGATGTACACAGCACACTTCAGAACAAATAAAGGTCCTGGTTTATCTAGAAAAGATTACAACCTAGATCAAAGCCAGAACAGTATGTAGTGACTGTTCATACAGAGGAGATATAAAGGGATAGCTGGTGGAGGAGTTTTTCAGCCCTGAGAAATCAGGGTATTTGGCCTGTAAAAGAAGTAACATCACAGACCAGGTTAGGAAAATATTCACTCACTGCTATTAAGATTAGGATGTCCACAGGACAATGAGACACTGAACTCCTTCCCAGAGAGTTCCCAGAGACTCCTGGCAAGCAGCTCCTTCCATTGCAGGATGAGGACATAAGAACTTACAGGCATCAAAGTATCATGAAATGGAGCAGAAGGGTAGGAAGGGTGAGACATAAAGGAACCATCCATTTGAGATAAATGAAGACATCACAGCAGAGTAAAAAGAGATAACAACAGACAGTTAGGTGCAGAGTGCTAATTGGGAGTCTGAACTGAATCAGTGGCCCCAGCCCAGCAGTAATGAAATATTCATAGACGGCCACACAACACACTGGCAGTAAAGGACAGGTTGCTTTGCCTCGTAGCAAAGAGAATTTTAGTATATCACTGTCCTCTTGTGTTCCCTACCCTCACAACTCCGGGATCGTAGGAAGGAAAGGCATCCAGCTGCTGTTAAAGCGTGTTTTCTCCATGAAAATGTCATACTGGGCACCTTGGCTATCCAGGAATTTAAAAATTAATTATATCACCCATAGAAGTCAACCACATAGGAAATGGAGGCATTCTGAACCTTCACAGATATCTTAACTACCAGTCATCTTTTCCTTGACTTTTAGCAAATTTTAGTTTGCATGTCTTTTCATCTTATGAAACCTCTGCAAATATCTGAACAGAAAGTGTTTTTCACATGTGGGCAGGAGGGAGCATGGTGTTTCAATAAAAAAGTAGCTCTGCTCTTGATAAAAATTCATGGGTGTTTCAAACTGAGAAACTAACCCTGACAGAGGCTGTCATCTCTTATGCGGCATAAAGAGCCCACAATTCCCACAAAGATCAACAGGTTCTGGGCTCCATCCAGAGTCCCTCAGATCTGAGCCCTTCATCCAGAATACTTGGCTTCAATTCATAACACTTGAACTCACATTGTTCAGATGAGCTTAAATCTTTGCACAAACTGTTTGCTCAATTGCACTGCATACCGTGCCTGCTGCTGGGTGCACCTGTTTGTTTTGATAGCAAGCACAATAGGATATTTTGTGGGTTGAAATCATCCATTGTAACAAAACAGTCTTTTTTTAATTAAAAACAATTCTGGAAATGAAGGCACAATAAGAATATGAAGGGGAAAAAAATCCTTTTATAACGATTGAAAAGTAAAATGTGTCAAAATATTTTTTGAACCTCTCGAGTATTTTGGTGACACAAAGTCAGTTTTCAGAGAGGAGTTCTGTTTTAATGGGCATAAGCTTTTAAATGATCTCTGAAAGATATTCTAAGTAAAAATCATTACTCTGTCTGAAAAATAAATATAAAATAATTATTAGAAGGAGCTGTATACTTACTGTGTTCCGTGTTCTGCTTGCTAATTAGGAAGGAAATGCACTTTTAAAAAAATCTGATCAGGAAATAAGATTTCCAATCTAGTTAATCAGTATGGGTTGGAATCCATTCACAGAAAGCCATATCTCAAAATACTTCTGCATGTTCAGCTTTCATTAATTAAAAAAAGAATAATAAAGTCTAAGCTGTGAGACAGACCGACCATGTTCATCTTTAACATGAAGCCTCATGCTTTCAGGGTTATGTTTATAACTGATCACAAGAAAATAGTACCTTCAGCCCCCAAACTTTCAGAGAACTCTACAACACATCAGGTCAAAATACTAAGTACTGTATGTACATGGTTAGCTATTGACAACCATGAATAATTATTTTCTATGAATAGTTTAATACAGTTTGTATTACTGTTACACTGCACATTTAAATGTGAATTAACATGAAAAACAGAAAATTATTCATGTAGTATGTTGTTGCAGTAGATCATCTCATCCTATTCAGTGACAGCAGAACATTCATTTGGACACTGTTGCACATAGCAAGCTCTTAATATGGAAAACAGGCACGGTACAAGAAAGTATTATCAGTTCCCCTCCAGATTTTAATCTACACAAGCACAGTGAGCTCAGAAATCTCTGAAATGACAGAGATAGTATTTTCTAATTTTCTTCACGGTCACCGCAGAAGTAAAATTAATCCTAGCTTGGAAAAGGACACCTGAAGTTCTTGAGCCACTCAGGAGAGAAATCTCCATACCAGTCACATGTCAATCTTTAGGTGAATTCCTGGCTCTGTAGGACAGAACTGTTGGTTTCACATAACCTCTCACTGCATCAGGGAAGATGGATTAGCCATAAACCAGGATAGATGATGTTCTATGGATTTGTTGCTTTCTTTGGAGTAGAGGAGATTGGTGTTTTCTTCCAGAAATCAGTTCCCTGCCCAGCACAAAAGCGTTGCCCTTTTGCCCCCATTGCATGCAGAGAGAGGGGATGCTACCATGGTAAAATTCACTCCTGGGCAAGAGGCCAGAACATGGCCTGTGTACTATTAAGCCTTCAAAATAGGGTTTAAGTGGGACTTAAGTGGTGCATGAGCCTTTTGTTGGCTTTTTGCCCAGAAGTGAACTTTACCCACAGAGAATATTACATGTTGTCCAAGCATTGTCTGCCATATATGGGTGCAATGTAATTCCCCTTTGTCACCCTGACAGAACACCCAGCATTGCTTAAACCCAGTTGTTCTAAATGGTCCAGAGGAAATTATGCCTGCTGCACATAATTCAACCAAAGCACTACTAGCACAGGAAGAAAGTATGGCTTTATGGTGAAGGAAATTTAATTTTCTCAGGACTGCCATGCCAACACAGTAAACAGGATGGGCCCTTATTACAGAAAGATGTGGTTTCTGGCATTTACTTGTACAAAACTGCACATAGATGTTCTGTAGGTCTTTATTTTGAACTCACAATCTAAGCAGAATCTCATATTTTGTGTTTATGTAGCATCCTTCGTATTAAAATGCAGCTTGAAGTATTCCCACGTTCTTCAGTGTGCTTAATTTTACACACAGGAATAACCTTTCAGATTCAACAGAACTGCACAGGCAGTAGAAATAAACTAAAACATAGTGTATGTCTTTAAAGGAGCGAGGCCCAAAGTTGTACTTGTATTCCTGAAGTGAAAGTTTTTCCCTTTTTATTTCTATTTCTGGGTGGTTTTTTGCTTTGGCACTAGGGCTGTCTCGTTCCTGATTGACTCATTTTCCTTTGAGAGTTGTTTAGATAGGTTGCTATGAAGGTTAAAAAAGACAAGAAACAAAGGTTTAATGACTTGCAAAATTATGCACAATACAAGAAGAATACACACATCCTGAACATTTCCCAGCCTGATACAGTTTAGCTGGAAAAAAGGATGACAGGGAAGGAAGCAGAATTGGGAACAGAAATATCAGATGTCCTGGAAGGAATAATAAATCATAATTTGCTATTGTAAATTCTACTGGCAGCTCATAAAAGTGACCACAAGTAGTCTCTCTGATATCTAGAGGAGGGATCCAGAACTGCTGACAGGTTTGTTTACACCAAACTGATTAACACTTTATGTTATATAGATGATTATTAGGGGCTTTGAATTTGAGTTCCTACATTGCTCTTACTTCGATGTAAGCAGCTGGGATTTTTTTCTGAAGATACTTTCTCTAAGTGGCATGTGGAACCTGATGATTATCATTCATTTTTATTTAGCTAGCAGATGGCTTCCAGCAGCAATTCCTTAAAAGTTTCCTCATTTATAAAATATGAAGTGGCTGACCTAAGTTAAACCAATTAGTAACTTTCCTTTATCATTTTTGCAGGTGCTTTTTTCATTAGGAGATATCAATCAACTGCAGGGCAATAAACATGCTAGTTCTGGTATTTGTGGAATGCTCAGATCATCAATTGAAGTACATGCAGTTCAAATCTGAAATATTAGCAGTTCAAAAATCCATTAAGATCAGTATCAGACGAGTTGTTATAATACCCATATTGAAATGTGTTGCACAGAATCAGCATGTGACAGCTTGGAACTCAAAGAAAATATTTCCTGTTACTACAGTGTTCATACAAAAACTCTAGACTGCATTCAGTAGGCAAGAGCAAATGCTTTTCACCTGGAAAGTGTTCCCTTTTAGTAATACCATCTTCATTAAAAGCATTCAGATTAGTTTCTTCAGCTACTCTGTATCTCCAGATACAGAAAGTAGAGAAAATGTTTCAGGATGAAAGTATTCTTATGCAGTATAACTGAAAAGTGATTCATCTGCTTCTTAAAAACAAGTATTTTACCTTGTTTCTACAAGCAGGATCTTTCAAAAAGATACCAGTTTCAGTTTCAAAAAAACTAAGCTACATTTTTTGAAGTCATGTACATGATTCAGACTTTTACCCACTCTTAATTAGTAACATGAGAAGTGACTCTACCAGGATTTCTGCAGAACTGTATCACATACATTTACAGTCTCAAAATCCAACTGGCTTTTCAATTTCATTGGAGTGGAATGCAGTTGCTAGATTTTATATCAAGTAGAAAACAAAATAATTTTAATATTTTCTGAATAGAGGATTATTAGAGAAGAACAAAATCCTGATTGTGTAAAGCTGCAGTATCAGGTTCAGTTCATACAAACAGGATCCTGGCAGGATCAGGCCAACCAGTCACCAGAAATGTTGATGTAATAAATTTGTGGATAAATTTTTGGGAAAAGGCAGGTTAAAATGATAAATGTCAAATACTTGTAGCTCTTTTCAAAAAGGCATCTCCCCTGACACTTCACCCTCATCCCTTGCTCTCCCCTCCACAGATGGCAACAAGGTGCACAGTGAAAGAAATTAAGATGATACTGTGTTGATAGGAGCAAGGACACTCCAGTTTTCATCCCGGCAGACAACAGAAATGACATCACATCTCCTCAAACTGACACATTAATAAATTTAGTATCACCTGAACTTTTCTGGAAAAGAGAACCTTTTACACCAGCAAGTTATCTGGTGTCAGCAATAATAGGATTCTGTATCATATTCTGCTCCATATATGATGGCAGAATTACCTTTTGGGCCCTAACAAGTTGACAGGGGTTCATTTTGCTTCCACTTTTAATGACATCTTCTTTGCAGGTGAACTGCAGATGTAATGACTTCCTCTTTTGCTTCTGAATACTCCCGAAATGTCATCGTGACCCAAGACATCTCAATCTGGCTTAATGCAAACGGGAAGCAAAGGGTTTTTAAAGGTGAAAGTGATCTTGCTAATGAAGAAGTATCACTCTTCATCTGGACAGGGAGCACAAAGCTTGTTAGATCGAGCTAGGTGAATGTCACAGGTTAGAGTTCAAGCATAACACAGAATTGTGACTAAAGATGTTACCTTCTATTTGTGTAGACATACACAATCAAAACAAAGTAATAGAAGTCTAAATCTAAGTATTTTGGAATGACACAGTGAGATGTGAAATAATCCTTTGCTGGAGCGGTCAGCATTTCGAGGACCTTAATCATGAAAAGTTCAAATGTTTTTAAAAAAACAATTTTAAAACTGTCTTAAAAAAAAAAAAAAAAGAGGGAGAGGAGGAGGAATAGACAGCAAAACAGCAAAGGGAGATATTGGATGCTCCTGTAGTCCATTTATTGCGCCAATAGGGAGAATTAATATAAAACTATTGGATTTGTATGTTTGGCTTCAGCATTTCAGATAGTAAAAATACTTTAATTTCGAACTAAACTGGATTATTCCCAAAGCATGTACATATATATTTTGAAAGCACAAGAGAGGCAATTAGGTTCAGGTAATGCAAGGGGAAGCAGCTTGCCCTTTGAACATACAGGAAGTTCTCTGAAGCCTTTGAAATCTTCTGGGGAAAACACCAAAACCCAACACACAGGTAAGTACCAAATACACACAGACCACTTTTGCTGACTGTGCCTACACCCATAGCCTGCTCATCCCAACTATTGTGGGATATCACAGTCCTCCCATTGGGAATTCTGACTGGCTGTGGAAAGCATTAATTTTCAAAGCCTTTGCTGACTGTATAGAAATGGTAGGGGTAACAAATTTTAGCTCCCCTCTTTGCAGATGTTTCTTACATGTTTAATTCATTTAATGTTTTGTTTACAGTCCAGATCCTGGTGATACTTTTCTATTTAAAGCAGCCCACTGTTTGCAGGATTTCAGGATATTTCAGATGGACACATTGTGTGAATGGGCCCAGATTGAAGCTAATGCAGAAACTGTTCAATGATTCACCAAGAGAAAATAAAAAACAAAAGCCTACTGGATTCAAACACTTGTCTGATTCAGGGAACATTTCAAAAACACCACATGAATATTTTAAGTGCCAAAACTAAAACGGAGATTTGAAAATAAAGGCTCAGATTTTCAAAGGAATATTTGCACCACTCATGCAATCTTCCTATCTGCTTGGGGAAAAAAATGTTCTTTTTAATGTGAAGATATATTTGAAATGGTCTAAGTTTTTTGATCAGTTTTTTTCACAGAAAAAGTAGAATGTGTTTGCAATATATTTTGTTTAAGACACATTTACTTATAAGAGCTTTTCCTTATTTACTCTTACTTTCCCAAAGATACTTAATGGAATTTACTACTATGGAATACAAAATCAAACAAGAGGGGATGTAAAAAGAAGATAGTTTGTAAAAACAGTATCTATGACTAAATATGGTGAGCTCAGCCCCTGATTGACATCCATGAAGATACTTAGCCAGAAGAATGTACATAAATTAAACTACATCATAGTAAATTTTACCCAAAACAACGAAGTCAGTGTTTACATTAAAAATAAAAAATTCTTTGTGTATCAAAGCTTAATACTGAAGGACTCAGCTGAAAAAAATGGAAAAACTAGAGGTTATGCTCCATAGCAATGGGTCAACTTTGCAAAAACTATTCAGCAGAGTTCCCTAAAGGTCACCACAAAAAAATATGACAGAGAAGAGAGAACAGCGGGTTCAACAATCCAAACTTAATCATGGAGCTCAGAAATCTTCTGGTTGGCTTCTCCACTCCATCTAGATAAAGAAATGGCTTAAAATATATCAGAACCTCATACAATCCCTTATTACGCAACTGGGAACAAAGAACAGCTTTTATGCAACAGCAAAAACTTCCAGGCCATACATCATGCAGTGGATTGATGCTGGAGAAAAGCCTTTATTCATTCCAAGTCAATGAGTGCTACAGAATGGATGATAAACTTGCATGTCAAACTCTAAAGTTGCTATTCAAGTTGCTTTACGACAAAAAGCAAGTGGCTGAATAAAAGATTTGATTATCTAATACCCGATACAACACAGAAAATGTGGTACCTTCCTTCTCACATGTCTGAGGTAGAAAAATTGGCTAATGAGTTTAATCCACTTACCTCAAAAGAAAAAGTAAAGTATTAGCAAATAAGTTTAAACGAATTTTCAATTAAAAAAATTATGAGTCACGGCCTCTGTGTTATTTTAGGAAAAACAAGCAATTACACTTAGTTCTAACAGGTGGAATAATGACTTTTTCACCTGTCAACTGACAGCTTAAAATTCCCACACATGTAGACCATTTCTGTTTCATCTTTTCTTTGAATTTCAGCTGCTTTGCTTTTCAATGCCTGTGCTTTGCTGGTGTCTCCTTTGTGTCTGAAACTCTCACACTGAGTTCCGCCTCTTTGGTGCTGGGCTTTCTTTTCACAGTGACATTTCAACATAAACAGTCAATATTCATTACCTCAAAGGAGACTTCCCTCCTATTGCTGACCAATTAAATACCAGCTGAGTTAGGCAGACAAAGGTAAAGAAGCTGGAACACAAGACTGGCTGGAGTATATTTCTTCTTCCCTTAACAGCGAAAAAATGGATTCAAAACAAAGAATTGACAATATTGGGAAAATCCAAAGCAGAGCAAAACAGTTTCTTCAGAAGTTATGCTCCTTTTTATCTTGCCTGGTTCTTTCCTAGCATTATTTAGTCTGCAGATAGGAATAGAAAAGATGCATATGTATCACAGGGACAAAGACAGATCACAGGTATTCCTCTGCAATCTCAACTTTGATGAAATAACAAGGATGTAACAAAAAAATAACAGCTAATGTTTGATGCCAAGAGAAAGGGCTTTTCCCTTTTCATTTCTGAAATGTGAATAAGACTCAGATGTGTTTTGAGTGTTATTGTATTACGAACAGTTCAGCAAAGACCGCTTCACTCTGTATTATGCAAGGTTCAACTCTGAGAAGGAAAATGCCCACCTAAACAGATCATGAACAGGGGTGAAGAGGTACACTAAACTTCTGGCTGACGAGGACAGCCTGCTGACAGACTGCCTGGAGGCTGATCAACCTCCTTCTCTTCCACGGGGTGGGAGGGGATGGGCATCAGTATCATTCCCTGTCTCCGAAACGTAGGCACAGCCTTCAGGGGAAGGGACAGCTCTACCCATGGCAGTGCAATTCAGGCATTCACAGAGCTTCACCTGCAAAGTGCAGGAGCACTGAATCATAAAAATACCTCACTGAAAAGGACTCAAAGCTCATCCATGCTGCATACCTGCCTCGGGGTAGGATCAGATACCTGAACTCTTCCTGACACGTCTGTCCGACCTCTTGTTGAAAACCGGCAGCAACAGAGACTTGACACCTCCCCTGGCGATCCATGCCAGTGCTTCACTGTGCCTATAAGTTATTAAGTTCTTTTTACTGTCTAAACTAGATCCCTTTTGCTATGAAGTGAGCCTGCATAAAACCAAATTTGCACATACCCAACTAGAACCCAGAGAGATCATCAGTGGTGTTTTGGCCCAAAATACTTTGCAAAGAATTTAGGCATATACAATCAGTGTTGGGTGATGAGGTTGTTTAGAGTACAATTTTAAAAAAAAAAAATTAATTTTTATAAGCTGTAAAAATGCAGAAACTTGGTATTTGTCTTAATAAATGTATTATTAGAACAACCTACCAAAGAGAATGAAGCAGTTTGGGATATGAGGATGTAAAGATCAACAGCAAACACGATGCTAACAAAAACAAGTCTGAAATCAAAGGTCTTAATGATTGCTCAGTACAAGATCAGGCTGAACTGTCACTGTCTGAAACAGCTTGTTTAATGATATTAAGTAGTTCTTGCACTTTTACACGAACATATAAATATTTTTTTTCCTTCTTGTGAAGTAGAGATTTCTGTAGCACAAAAGGGCCCAATCCCACAACCTGCCCTCAGTGGGAGGTTTGCTTAACCAAGAAATGCAGTGTCAGGCTTTCTCAGAGGATAAAAACAATACAAAGAATTGGTGTAGATGCTTTATGTAAAGGTAACAGCTTGAATCCCTGAAAGCATCCAGATGATTTTTACTTAAATGGATGTGACATTGCCAAGAAAGAAACTTTATCCTCATGAGAGATCTTTATTAGCCAGGGTACTTAACCCTAAAGATGAGGAGAATTTAATAATCACAGGGTTGTTTTCTCCCTCTTTCTTTCATTTGTGCAACCAGCAGCTAGAGGGCACAAAAGAATGCTTTTACCTTATGATCTATCATATAAAAGAGCTCTACAGACTGAATAAACAAAAAATAAATCAGTGCTAATATCATAGCATATTACATATTTTGTTCAGAATCTTCATCTGTAGTCTCTTTAGTAAGAAGCAGTAGCAACTCAGAGAGACAATGGCATGACAAGGCAGGAGACTCATCAAAGACCTTTATCCCAGTAAGAATATGTATTTAAACCCCAGAATGTAGCAGGTATTTCACACCACATACACTCTCTGTGAACATGGTCATCATTACTCGCCTTAACTGTTTTGCAAAGCTCTTTGTTTAAAACTAATATAAACACGTATTTAACCTCCTTCATTCTTACATCTTAAATATTAATGCTGGCTGTGATCCTGCATTAATAACAGCTATTATTTTTGCATTAATAAGGAGCTTACAAGAATAAACATGGAAGTCATAGTGCAGTCTTCCTGTCAATTAAAAAGAGAGTCAGTTGTAGTTGCAGAGTGCTTTATCTTATCATTTCACTCAGGACATTCCCAGGTTCACAGATCTGATCTGAACAGCTCCAGTGATAATAAACATGTAAGTACACAAAAAACCATCATGGCAAGAAAGCCACAAAGGAGGTTATCAGTGAGTTGCCAATTTTGGAATCCCTCACTTTGGAAAGAGCATTATCACCGTAAATGAGGTCACTTATGTGGCCAGTGTGAACACTGAGCTTGACATTTTTCCACCAGAAATCCTAATAACCCCAGGAGGGGTCACATCTGTTGCTGCATGGTAAAATGGGGTGAACCTTAATAGCAACGTGTGTATTTCTATGTATATATATATACATATAGTTAAAAAGCAAAGCAAAACAAAGACCCTTTCCCTTCACCCCTAATGAACTACACCAGCCCCTTAGGCTGAAATGACTTGGATCTGGATAGAGTACCATTTGCCAAATTGTAAATTGCCTACATTTATTTTGGGAGTGCACTAAACAGAGTGCTAATTGCCTTGTTTAGCACTTTCCCTTCTTTCATTTGCACTGGTGTAAAATCTTAGTAAATTAACTCAGGATTTTATTATGTAGGTAGCATTTGAACAACTGAATCAGTGAGAAAGCAGCATCAAAGGACTGATAAAAGAGGAGTTGACTCTACCCAGAATGCCATTTATATGTCCCTTGAATTAAAAAGGATGAAATTAACTTTTAATCCTTTTGCTTTTCATATAGCTGATCTTAACATAACATGTATTACTCAGTCATTTTATTTGCATTTACTCATTTTAAAATGTTAATAACTATGGTTGCAAGCTTACTGTATGGGAATGTGCAATTGCTTGTATTCATATACATAAGTGTGTAGGATTCCTTAGTAATTTTTTTGAACTGCAGCCAAACACAGACTTGAGGCTTCTGTTTATTGTCAAAGAGAACACCCTGAAGAGCAATTCCCATCTAACTGTTCAGTGGGCTATGCAAAATTAGCTGGTGGTCTCACACTTGTATACAGCTCCAACAGTACCTTATTTTTACATAAAGTCCAAAGAGAAAATGGGGGGGTGGGGAACCATCGTCCTGTTTTCACCACTACAATAACCATCTTTCCCAGAGGGAAATGGGAAATACATCATTTATTCTGGGAGCATATTCAAAGACATTATACATAGAAACAGGGTATTTTAGACTGAAATCTTGCACCAGCAAAATTTCCCCCCCGAAAGCCACAGGCTGAGGAGTTTAACGTGGTAGCCCCATTGCTCATGAACACAGCTTCATAACAAGAAAATTCAGACTGGAGACCTCCAAGCCCATACTCAGAATATCAGGGTTCTGTTCTGGACACAGGTGCTGGAAAACTGCAATGGATTTCAGCAGCAAGTATCTGGGGTGTTCTATGAATAGAACCTTGATTTTGCTAAGTTCAGAAAAGCCAGAACTTTGTCTTTCAGTCTCATAGGTACAGAAATGATAGATAAAAGCCTGTTTGTCATAGTCAGTAAAACACTGTGCTTGCCAAAATTTGACTCTCTTCTCCTTTCAGTTTGTGGTCCTTTCAAATCATGTAAGTGCATATATGAGGAGCTCAGAATCATCCAAAATATAAAAATTGATTTATTAAAATTATATTGAATTTAATAAACTAATAAAAACCAAGAATATCTGTTTTCCTAGTTTCTGATACTATTAAAAAACAAGAATATGTGTTTTCCTAGTTTCTGATACATATTTTTAAAAGCTGCTTCACTGATTATTTTCCTCTCGGTACTACTGATTCTAATGGGAACAGGAAACACTAAACAGTATCAAAAGTCAGCAAGTCCAGAAACTTTGGCTTCACATGTACCTTTTATTAAATAACACATTATGTAATTATTTTAAGGTATTCAAACCTCTGTACCTTAAGGTACCTTACAAACAGAAAAAGGGGATGGCTCTGCAAAGCAGCTCTTCTAGTGATATTTTTCTAGCTCAGTTTCCAGACCATCACCCTTTGGGAGGATTCCAGATAAGTATCTGAACTTTTGGATGCTTCTCCCAACTGAACAGCCAAGCTGTCTGATGTAACTCTACTATTATTTAACACCTGGCTGCACTGCTGTGAAGTGCAGTGTGAATAAAATAAGACATGATTTAGTGTGTACTAGGAACTATGTGGCAACAAAACAACAGAAATGTTTTCTAATGAATCTAAATAAGTTTATAATAAAGATTCAGAACCGACTCCTTACGTTGTAAAGGAAGCCACGCCACATCTTTCCACGACAGCACATCCAGGCACATTATTTGGGACCACATCTTCTTGCTGCAAGAGTTACTAAATAGGGAAGAAGTAGGTGATAGATTTATTTTTATCTGTGCAAGAATATCATGGTTAATTAGGATGTGATATCCCTGTTATTGCTGGGGGTTTTTACATTACAGGTAACACAGAGAACTCATTCAGGCACTAGAAATCGGTGATGTTCCCTGCTGATAACATATGTAATGAAAATTTAAACTCTGCATCTGGAAGTTTTTCATTATAATCTGAAAGTGTTGAATTTAAAGCACTGAGGAACAGACACAATGGGCACTGGAGGGAATGTAGCCACCGACCACACAGAGCTCAATGGATATGAGCACAGTCTTTCCTCAAGGTGCTGCATAAATCTGGCAAAGATTAAGTTGGTTCTGTCAATTCAGTGAACAAGTGAGTTACTGAGCCCACAGACAAGGGAAGTACATTTACTAGGGAAGGAAGATCTAAGACACAGGTTGAATAGTTCTGAAAAAGGAGTACTCAGGAGCCTAAGGAGAGGATTTTGGTTTTAACCACTGTTTGACCACTTTGCCCTTACAGTTTCAGGAATACCTTTTTAATGAATTCATGTAAAACTAAAAAAGAAATAGAAACAAATGGCTGCTTTCAAGTCCTTTGCACTTTGGTATTTAATCACAAAAAAATTTAATGCAGCAGAAAAAATATACAAAGCGCAACTTCTCTATGAATAGGGTACAAAGATTTTTAGGTTCTAATGTGGTCCCTGATCTCAGGAAAAATGAATATGCTAAATAACCTGTACCAAAAACTTTCATGCAAAGGAGTTGGCCACTGTTAATGTTTCAGGCAAATGCTGCTAAGCTCCACTTTGTAACAGACCATTAATTAAAAAATATATATTATGTTAGAAAATGCAAAGAGTTTTACAACTCTATCAGTATAGCTCTTTCTCTGCAATAATATATATTTCATATTACCTAGACGGTTTTCTTAAAAGGCATAGTCTTTAAAATAAAAAATATCCAAGCATGATGAAATGTTATAACATAAAGTCATAAGAACCTGAGGTGTGCACATCTGAGAAACATAATAAATACAGCTACTACTGTTGGATGAAACTTTTGATGACAGCAAAGGATAGAGCAGTGACACAGTGAGAAGTGATTGCACAGTGGCTGTTCTGCTCACCTGGATTTTTAGGGACATGTTTCCTGTCTTGCCACAGCCTTCCTATATATCCTCTGCCCTGGTTCAGCTTCATTCAGCTATTTTAACTGATCAAATCATTGGGATATCTGGAAAATAAGGCATCAGTTTTTAGTCAGTCTTAGTACTTGTGATACTGAGTCAGCAGAGCTTTGAGATGACTCTGCTGCATCTTTCTCTTCAAAAAACCCAAGAACTCAGCACTGCCTTTGTAAACACCAGAGAGAGTTTTTCATAAACCAGAGACAAGAACAGTGAACTTTTTCTAATGAAGGAAAACTCAGAAAAAATAAAGAACAGAGAAAAGGGAATGAAAAACTGGGCAAAATTCTCTCCCTGCCTCCTGTGTCCTGACAAGGTGGGTCCATTCCCTCAGGCTTGCTCTCAGACCAGCAGCTCAGTGACTTTCTAAAATTCTGACAAGCTGCACACAGTCCCCTGGCTCCCTCTGAAGCACTGGGTTTTTGGGGCCAGAGTCCTGCCTACTCCCTGTCCTCAGCAGCATCTTGGCCTCAGCCTTCACTGCAGGGTCCCTTTTCCCCTAACTCATCTTCTGTGATCATGCTGAGACACTCCTGAGGAGGGAGTAATCTCCCCTGACTCCAGAGGGCTGATGCAGAGGACAGCACTCAGGAGGAGTTTAATGTCTACAGGAGCCTTGTGGGCTGTGCACACACACTGGCTTACACATCATAAACTACACATAAAAAGAGGTATAATATAATACAGTATCTCTAGGCTATTATTTCATAAATTACAGTCTTTAAGAGATTCCATTTCAGTTTTCCAAGCCTGCAGGAAAGCAGCTTTCCTCAATGGACCTGCTGGAAATCCTGCCTTGACCTGGATCCCAAGGGAGGATGGCAGGCGACCTTGGAGGAGTCTGGACTCCCCTCACTGCTTTCATCAGTACAGAACAAAACTAGTTAGGAGAGCAAGTCCCCACATTGTCTTCACACACTACTGCCACACAAAACAGGACTATTTACACCTATAAAGCACTTCACTTGAAAAATTCAATATATTAGTTGAGATCATTGGTGAAAGAGCTTGGTATCATTTGCCAAATTTCATGACTGTTAATTATAGCACAAATTTTAAATTATTTATCCAGTGCTAGAAACAGATTAGTGACAGAAAAACAGTGGCATCCATTGCTCTTTCCACCTATTTCTGATCTCCCAGCAGCAACCAGCAGTCCCCCCTGGGTAAGCACTGGCAGCATTGGATGTCAGCCACCAACGATGGCAGCACCAATGGGAAATGGTTAACAAAGGTTTGATATTTCATTTTGGGGGGCAGGAAAATTAAATCTGCAGTTTGTGACTCTTAGGAAATTAAGTCTCTATTAGGAAAGGGTTAAATACAGATTATGTAAATAGGGATATTGTTATTTCTCCCATATGTAGCACTGCAGAGTGAAGACTGCTTTCTCTCCCTCCCTATTTTTATTTTTTTTTTTAGTTTTTCTTTTCCACAAATTGAGAGATTAACCTGGTCTCAATTGAAATGGCAGCCCATATCATACCTTCCCTTGATCTCACAGCATGGCTAATAACAGCTGGGGCCTACCAAGCAGGCTTCTTTATTTTTCCTTTATTGTTCCAGGCCACACAACCGTGAACCTTCAGCATGTTATGTACTTAAGCATGGTCAGGTTGATGTCATTATTTTCTTATTGTTGTGGAGCTCCCTGGGTGTTTGCCCATATTCATAGAGAGGGGCTTGTGTGCTCTTTGTAGGTTAACCTTTTAAAAAGGAGATGCTCGACCACTTGCAAATGTAGCCCAGGGCTGTGACACTGCACTGGCCGATTCGTACGCTTCAAAACACATATTAGCACCGCTTGTGCTATTTCATCTTTCTTTTTAATTTTAGCCCAGTCTTGTTAGATAAATCTTATCTGTGCCACAAGTAAATGCTTGATAGAGCACATTTTTAAAGCCTTTAGAAGAAGGAGGAGGAGAAAAAAAGTGTGGTTTGTCTGGGTCACTGTGTGCTTTGTCTAAGTATAGGCAGAACTATTTGCCAGTTTATCTGTCCGCTGTCCCTCCGTCTATCTCACCAGCCACCTCACAGCAAACAAGCCACGAGCATTAGTGCTGAATTGTGAGAGCTACAGGGAAAAGTGCTTCTCTGCATGAATCCCAGCCACAGTCAGCTTTTACAATCCTATAAAAATTGGTCCACTTGCTATCAGTTCAGACTGGGAAGCAAGCAGCAGCTCTCGACTGCCTCCAGCTTTGATGTAAGCACCCCACAATATTTTCGTTTAAACTACAGTGGGGAGAAGACACCTATAAAAATATTAATTAGCTCCAGTTGACACCAGATGCAGTTAACATACTGTGAGGCAGCTCTGAAATAGTAGAGTTTTTATTAGGTAAGCTAATGTTTATTGCAATCATTAAAGTCTGAGTCATAAAAGGCTGAGCATAAGAAAGATGTTTCAGGTATTATTCCTTCCACGTATCAAACGTGAGTTTGTTAAATCCTGCTTCCAGGATTAATTATTTTGGAAGTCATATTGCAAATACAAGCTTCCAAAGAATTTGGCAAGGTTTTTCATGCACTCAGTGGGTCAAAATGGAAATAAGTGAAGAGACGAATCTCCACTGGTTTCAATGAATTTTTGGCCTTGTAACTTTTAAATGAAGCAGATACAAACAGCAGAGGAGATTACAGGCTTAATGTCTGAATTACTTCAGTAGCACCAATTATGATAATGATAGACCTGACACCAATGTATCCTTTGCTACAGTTTCCTTTGTAGGCCGATCCTTGGATTTTTCAGAGTAGGAGGTCAGGAAGGTGAGCAGTACAGCTGGGTAGGAAGCAGCCTTATGTATCTGGGTCACCGTCAGTGCCCCAAAGGTGTGTCTTAAGTTACTGGTGTAATGGGAAGCTCAAGGCTGCCCTTGCTCGAATGCATGAGGATTACGTTTATGGTCACTGCCACTCTGGATGCACAACTTGCCCCTTCTGTAAAACCTGTGCCGTGTAGGCAGGAGGTGAAACAAAATGACACTGAGATCTTTACAGGATGGAGATGAACCAAACTGCGTTTCACATACTTAATGACATCTTTGGAACCTCCTTGTGTCTTTACCAGGTACAACCAGCATGGTCCCTCAAATGCTTCTTTCAATTACTGCAGAAAAGACAGTCAATAAATAGACTTCATTTCTCCTAATTTTGGGACCTTATTTATATCAGCCAGCTCAGAACGTATGAGCTGTATCCTATATGTCTAAGCATAATGATAGGTGGTCTGAATCCTTTGCACATGACCATGCAGCCTGTTTCTTGCATGGATCATGGTTGTGTTGCCTTACTCTTCAGACCTGAGTTTCTTGGGCCATTCCATTCCCTCTCTTATGTCTATAAGGAAAGAATCGAATATGAGCCACTCCTTTCATGTACACAAACTTCCCTGGACAATCTGGCTTGCTCCAGAGTGAAGTTAGGACAGCCAACATTAAAAAGTTGGAATGGCCAGGGAGTTTGAGCCTGATGGCAGTCTCAAGTCCCAGGGAAGACTGAAACATCACTGAACCAGCACTGTGGTTCCCCCTTTTCATTTTCAGCTTTATTTTTATTATCAAAAACCCTTGCCTGTCTACAAGGCAATACTCAGTAATACACTGAATTCATTTTTCTCTGACATTTTGCACCTTAGTAATTTCTCCTTTGCAGTGCGAGTAAATTTAACGTTAAGGTAAAATGGTTATTTTTTTCTTGAAACTAAAGCTGAATATTTCCTTCTGTAACAAGACATTCCAACTGTTTCAATTCCCAAAACTGTGTGGCAACTTGTATGTGTAAGTACAAATTTATAGATATATGCCCACATATACATATATATATATATTATATATATATATATATATATATATATACACTTCATGGAAACGTGAATGTGTAAGGCATATCCTTTAAGCAAATTTATAATCAGAATCACAAATGAATAAAATTAAAATAAAACTAACATCTCCTCCATATGTAATTTTGTGGCGAGAATGACACACTGATTTTGGCAAACACCAGTGTACTGTGAATTCATTAAAACCTCAACAGTCTGATCTTTCATTATCTTAAGCAACATGGTATCTATCCCCTGAATTGTCCTTTATACACTTAAAATATCCCATTTACCTGAAGCTCAGTTTTTAAAACTACTTTAAGCACAGTTCAGCTATGTAAAACAGCAAGTTACACTAACATATTTATTTTGACTGAACGACTTCAGTATGTTTTTATTACAAAATCTAGAATCTTATTACCTGCTGTAGGAAACCCATAAAAATTAAATAAACCTGTAGAAAAAACCAAGGGTTTAGTCCAAAACCTTTTCTCCTTATAAATAGTTATTTTTTGTAATTTTTGTGGACCAAAAAAGATTTCAAATTTTACTGACAAATTTCCAATATCTCTTTTCAAACCTTTTGGCTCCATCAAAACACTACAATATTGCCAGAAGACATTATTTACTATGAAGCATGGGCTACCATTTGGAAAATATGACTTGAGCAGGATGTCCTTTCAGAGAGCACTGTGCTCTGTCTATGATTCCATAAGATCTTCATATATTTTAAATGATATTCAGAAATATGCTTACGCCTTTTATTATTTATTTTTTTTAAGATCTGATTTTCTTATCTGAACTCTTTTAACAAAGGTATTATGCTAAGTATAAAAGCCATCCAATTTTTTCCAACCTTTTGCTTCTCTCTAAACCACAGTCATTTTGTTAGACATTGAAAATGTCTTGATTTAGTTGTCTTGCTATTTTGGGCCTGTCCTGCCCCCTGCAGTGGTAATAAGGATGGGGCTTCCTGCTGGGTCCTGAAGAATACCATTTCACGGCCGCCACATAGCTGGCGGCTTTTATTTATGGAGCCAAGAAAATGAATGGGTATTAGTGTCCAAACATTTCAACATGCTCCTGTGGCCATGCACAAAAGGGACTGATTTGCAGCAAATTTCCACTTATTTTCCAAAAGTATTTACCTTGCAGAAGCTTGGCTGATCGCTATAATGGCATAGCAGAGGGGAAAAATGACCATTTCAGAACCCAATTTTTATATACGTTTCTGAACCTTAAAAGTGCTATACTTCTTGTGAATAAAGATAATACTCTTGGTTGCTAGGCTTTTATGGCTATGTGGCTAATGCCAGCCCTTTTTTCATGTGTGTCTTTACAACAGATGAAATGGGCATTACCTAAAAGCAAGAAGCTTCCTCTGCAATGGGCACTGCATGGGTGAAAGCTCTTGTGAAAGACCAAACTTCTCTTAAGTGCTGGAAATGGCACTCAACATACACATCCAAGAGGGGTTCCCAACACCTGTACTTGTCCCTGCCTGCTGGGGGCAGCAGAGGGTGTATTTTACATCTTTCCTAAACCACCCCAGGAAATTTCGGGAGGACTTTCAACCAGTGCTCCACTGGGCAACTGCACAAAACCTGCATCATGATGTTATACCAACAAAACCTGGTGAGATCTTGTCCAGAATACAATACCAATAGAAACTGGTGGGGGCTGTACCACAATTCTATACCAACAAACAAACTATACCATAATAACATAGTGACAGAGATTGGTGAGGTCCACACCAGGATACTCCACCAACAAAAACCAACAAGATCTGCGCCATGATACTGCACTGACAAAAACTGGTGAGTGTCACTCATGCCCTTTAAATCACTGAAATGTATTAACCATAAAAGGTTATTAAGATACAGTTGCTGAAAGTTCTGTTCGGACTCTGCAAAGTTCAGGGATGCAAATCAAATTCTTGCGCTCGTGTCATCTTAAACAGTTCCAGATGAGCTTTGTGGCAGCAAACTTTTAGGGTGGTCAGCATGTGGGTGTTAGATGATATAAAGGCTTAGTTAGATAAAATGAAGACTATTCTTAGTTCTGCAGGTGTTTGCAGGTACCCAATTTCAGGTGCAATTCCATGTATACACACGCACAGGTGGAGATTGTGCGCTTGAAGATCTCCACAATCACATTTATAGGAAAGCCACAACAAAAAGAAAAACTGGATTACTTGTACTATAACATCATTTCTTGGAAGTTCCCAGCAGGTAAGATGTGAAGTCTAGATAATAGAATCACACCACTACAGTAGCTGCTATACAAGTTTATGCAGGTCACCAGATATTACAGTCTGCAACCCCTGAATGTAAGTTTCAAAAGAAACAATACTAGAAAGAAAGACTTGTCAATGACAATATCCTTGCAATATTTTTTCCATTTTATATTTTTTTATTAAGATATTGTTCTAGACATAAACCACATCACTACTATGTATGGTTGCCTCACCTGCACTGAAATGCAAAACTATCACAAATTATTTTCTAGTTGATTAGTTTCATGTTATCATCCATTTTTTTGCCTTTTATCCTGGAAAGTCATCTGGCAATTACAGCTCCTGGTCTGCAGTGTCCCTCTTTTTCTCCTAAAATCAGTTTACATAAATGAGAAAACCAAAATAAGAGTTCTATTTTACCATAGTGTCTGAATACCTTACAGAGTAAATAGACCCATAAGGGAAAAAAATCTGAAATCCTCGATGTGCAGCAACACATCTGGAGCTGCTTTGCAGTTACAGCACTTGCTCCTTGTTTTTTTGCTTCCTATTCAGATTCATTCCAGTCAGAGACTCCCATCTCCTAAATCTATTCTCATTCAGGCAATCCCAAAGAAACAGTAACACAACATGGGTAAATCCTCTGCAACAAACAACTCTACCTCCTCCTGTTATCTCACCTTCAACTGCTGTATCGGTTTCGCTGTGTCTATGAAAAAGAGATGGAGGAATGAAGTGGTGGAATAGAGAGCAGGTAAATAATCTCATCTGTTTCAACATCTTTCAAACTATTCATGAGGCACACCAAGAGAGAGAGCAACGGATAGGTGAGAGATGCTCTTTCCTTTCTCGCTCCCTAGAGTTTTACAAGATTTTGCTCCTCTTCACATTGCATGGCAGAACACACCAAGCACCAGAACAGCATGTTGGAAGGAATAAATAAAAGGTGCAGCTGGAAGAATATCTACGAGTCTCTAGGAAAGGAAAGACCCTTTCTGTGCAGCTCGGCTTCTCCCACTGAGAAATGGATATAATAAGGTTCACAAGAGAGGGTTGTGAAGGTCTGCTATGAATTCTGGACACGCTGAGTCATTTTTAAATTTCCACTCAGTTTCTGGTCCCTCCTGTATGTCTGTATGATACTTAATGAAAACCTTAGAACACCTTTAGAAACTACAAATTACTTCACAGCTAATGTAACAATTTAATTTTCTGAAGCAATCAAGGCCAATCAAATACCAGACATAAGTGACCTGTTTTATAACAAACTATAATTTTACACATTTTAAAAATAAGAATATGCCATTAGTCTCCCTACCTCATAACAGTGCAATTAAGACTTTGAATTGGTGAATTATTGTATTTTAGTCTGGTTAAGAATAAGCTGTCCTGAAAACTCTAATAGAAAGTAACATATATCAAAACTTATTCTTCCCACTAAGACTTGATTTCATTCTGTTGTAATGAAGCAGGTAAACTTTAACAAAAATTAATACCTTGTGATTTTTTGTCCCCTTTTTTAGTGTAACTTGGCTTAGTCAGTGATTTAGAAAGTCAATCAAACCCTGCTCAAGGTCCTTTTTTCAAGCATTAGAAGTGAACCATCATGAAATCCCCACTTAGTATAATGGTTTCATCTTGTCAGGATGGGAAAAAAAAAGAGAGAGAAAGACAGAAACAAATTTTGCTTTTTTTCCTGAGGTTAAGAATTACCTTTATCAAACAATGGCTTAGCATGTTATGGCATTAATTTCGCAATAAATTATAGTGCAGGTAGGTGGAATTACTCACATTGCTTGACCAAAGTGCCTGACCCAGACAGACTTCTGATTGATGAATAGTTTTTCATTTTGTTCTACTAGTTCTATCAGACAGAATCAAAAAGCTGGATGAAAAAGATCCTATTTCATGTAATAGTATTTTGTTATATATCATTAGCACTTAATTCTGTCACCAGTGCCATGTCTGTGTTAACTGGGCCTTTCAACTTAATCCGTTCACACCTTGATGTGACATTCAAGGATGTCGTGAGGTTTTACAGAGGGAAAATTAGAAGGACCAAAGCCCAGTGAGAACTTAGTCTCACTATTGCTGTAAAAGACAACTTAAAAATACTTCTATAAATACACTGGCAACAAAAAGAGGGCTAAAGAGAATCTTCATCCTTTAGCAGATGCAGGGGAAAAACGTAGCAACAAAGGATTAGGAGAAGACTGAGGTACTTAATGACAATTCTTTGCCATAGTCTTTTAAGAGTAAGACCAGATGTTCTCTGTGTACCCAGTGCCTTGAGCTGTATGACTGGGACAGGGTGTAGAATGAGCCCCCTGTAATCCAAGGAGAAATGATCAGTCACCTGCTACACCACTGGGACACACACAGGTCTGTGAGTCTGGATGGGATCCACCCAAGGGTACCAGGAAGCTGGTGGAAGTGCTCACTGAGCCACTTTCCATCATTTACCAGCAGTCCTGGCTAACTGAGGAGGTCCCAGTTGACATGTAGATGTAGTGGACTTTGAAGTGTTGGGTCAACAGCTGGACTTGGTTATCTTGAAGGTCATTTCCAATCTGAATAGTTCTGTGACTGTTCTTGGACGATTAATGCACTAAACTCTGGTGCCAATGAGTGAAATAGTTCAGATAACACCACTACACAGTGACTTGGTCCGGGCCCTCCAAGGGGAGGTCTCTTAAAAAATTAAAAATATGATTAGAGCATTATTAGAGCTACCTTTGATCTAAGTTCCTGAAGTATCAACACCAGTGTACTCTCAATGGATACTTTACAAAAGACTGAGTACAAGCCCATGAAAGCTTGACTGTTCACCTGAGTAGCTACTGCATACTGAAGTTACTGTTACTTCACTACTATTGTTATCCAAGGTACTCAGTTTAGTTCAAACACATTCTACCTGTAGTATTACACCTCTTTATGGCTGTAGAGAATTCAAGCTTGTTCAGGACCTCTTTTCAGCATAGCTACTTGGTCTTGGTGAACTTTACATCTATACATTGATTGTTTCTTCTGTTCAGGTCAAAACTCATGCTTAAGTCCAAGCTTGCCTTAGAAGCACAACTATTAAAGAAAAATCTGAAATAAGGTGTCGGCCTGGAGGGAGGTCTAGAGTACTATGGGTAAGTTCAGACTCACCCTGTTTCCCAACACGTCCTGGCTCCTGTCACACTGCTCCAACCAGCATTGGGGATAACACAATCATACACATGGCTGCGGATGGTTGGCTTGAAATTTTCAACTTCCACCCCATAAAGATTTCTGGCAACACTACAAGGTTTACACAGGCTGTTTTAAAAACTGGGCAATCATGAGAATGAACCTCACCCTATGTCAGGCAGGTCCCATGTTAAGAGCTTACCAGTGACTTACATGAAACCTTGCTCCTCCTGCAGATGTTTATAACTGAGTTGAATTTCAGTCAAGATAGATGAAGGGTAAAATTCAACAAGTTGGCTTTGCTTTGCAGCTGCAGTTTTGTTATTGCAAATCTTACTGCTTGAAAGGAGAGACTGAAGCAGCAACTAATAAACTAAAAAAAGCACACAGTTCTGGTAGCAGGAATTTCAGTGGGTGGCAAAGCTGATCAAAGCATAGTGAATAGATTTGTGAAACTTTAAATGTTCTATGTCAGAGGGCTCAAAACTTAGCAATTTTTCATCTCTGTCAATGTTTCCATGGCTATAAATCAGAATCACAAAGTACATGTAAGAAATACCTGTATATTTTCTGCAGAAAACTGTATTTCTTGTATTGTAGTATTACACATGCCTAGCATATAACAATTTCTTATAAACTACAAGATCATGGTTGCATGGTGGTAATACTTGTTCAGCTTTTCCTCGGTGCATGGCATATCCTCTCACATTAATTTGTCAAGTCATCCCAGAGACATGTCTCATTGTAATTTCCCTTCCAAACTTTTTCCCTCAAGAAGGAAACTAACAACATTGTTTTCTTCTTTGGGAGAAGTTTGGTTCTTCTTGAAACCAGTCAGCATTCATGGAAGAGGCAAGGATCAATTCAGAAGATCTAATGACTAGGACTGGGGCCCTAATTTATGAGTTTTCATTTTCTATTTCATGCTATAAAAGCATTTAAGCATGTTTTGCACATGCTTTTGCCTTCCAACCAATAATTATTGTTATGGTGTCTCTGTCACCTTCCTCACTGTTCTGATGCCAACACTGTGTTATTTGGATTGCAAGTGCTTTGAAACATTAGCTGGATACTCCTTAACTAAGCAATGATGTATTTAGTGAAAATACGAGGTAGGTAGCAGGCAAAATCTGTTGTCAAAGAGACATATTTTTTCATCTTTCTCTCTACATAAGTATCTACTTAATTTTGGAGATCATCTTTCTGACTTTTATCCTAAGTGTAAACTTCTTATTTGGTTGGGTTTTCCTTTCTTCTTGGGTTGGTTTTGTTGTTAATGGCTTTTTTTAACACCTGGCATCTGCCATAAATCTTTAATCTGAATTAAAGATACATTGCAAGTGCCTTACCTCAGTCACAGTGAATGTATATCCAGAGACATTCCATTGGTTCCACTGGCATCAGTCCATACATGCACAACTGTAAATGACATGAAAAAAATCTGGCCTCAGATATGAAAAAGGCTATTTATGCACTTTGACAAAGGACAAAAGTCTTATAACTTTGGGTCTACACAGAAATGAGACACAAATATGTTAGTGAAAAGCCCCAAGTTTTCTAAATGTAGATGAGCACAGATTAAGAAAGCAGTAATTAATTTCCTTTGACCTCAAGCTGAAATTCCTTTCTAAAGCTGTCATAAAGAGAAAGAGGCCAGAGAGAAGAAGTGAAACTGTGTAACAATGCAATTAAACCCTTGTAATGAGGTCAGCCATTGGACTTGTTGCAACTGATATCATTATAGCAATGAGGAGGCATTATACGATGGCCTGATTTTTTACAGGATTCATTTTTTTCTTTAACTCTTTAACAGTCAGATATGTGCTCTATAGCATTATAAAATAATTGTTGTTAATGACCAGAAGAACAGGCACAAGCTCTATTATCTTACTAGCACTGTTTCATAAGTTCTGGTTATGGATGCACCAAAAAGCTCCATGGCAGTGGAACACAGGACAACTTTGAGAGACACAACCTTCCACTCAGACTCTGTGTCATATTTGCTGTTGGAGCTTCTTCCCAGAAAGCAACTCAACTCCATTCAACACAATGGGAGAGAGTAACTTTTGGCAATCTGCTGACAATTGGTGGCAGGTAATACTTGACTCACGTGGGAGCTCAAGGAAAACATGAGCAGACCTGTAGGACTAACCTGAATCAGAAAGAATCCCAAGTAGTCTCGATGTCACTTGAAACTTGTTTATTCATTGTGGTTTGCTGGGAAAAGAATTTGCTCTGCTGGAGGAGTATTCATTGGTTTCATGTGTTCTGCAAAGGTATGTTTTGATTGGTTAGGCATTAAAAAGACATAGAAACTTGGGAAACTCAGATTTGGGCACAGATTTGAGATTTAGATAGGACATACTTTACATAGAGCTTTCATTAAATAAATAATCATTTTTTCAAGTGGAAATCTAAGCTTAAGATATTTTCCCTTTTTGAAGGGAGTGTTCTCAGTATTGGGCATCCACATGACAACCACCTCATTATTACCTCTCTGGTTCATCTGGATCCCCTACAACTGAACTCACAGTACCCATTTCCTCAGCAACTATTCACAGATCAGTAAATAAGAATAATATTAATAATAATAATAACAAATAAGAAGTTGTGGTTCTTCCTTCAGTCCGTTCATATGAGTGAATCTTTACTAGTGTTTGTAAGATAGGGCTTGGATATTTAGTTTAAAAAATGCTTCAGGACTATGAATCCAAAATGGCCACAGGTATTTCCATCTTCTCAGAGGGAAATACCTGCAGGACAAGAAGAGAAAAAGTTAATGAAGAAAAATGATAGCTTATTGGGATCTTAAATATTCACACCCCATTTATTCCTTCAGAACAACCAGAGTAAACCTGAAAAGGAAGAAACTGGGGTGCTTATAATGCCACAGAAAGGAGATGATTGCTTGATGAAGAGTCTGATCATTGACTTCAATAGGGCAAGGAGATTTTGGACTTGAGTTGCCCCTTTCTTGAGGCTTCAGTTCCTCTGGTCGTCTGTCAATACACATATGAAGGCATAACAAAGAAATTCAAATCGATACCAAGTATTTCTAACTCTTCCCTCCACACTCCTTAAATTGTGCAGCTTAAACCAGCTTGAAAAAAAAAGTTTCAAGTACCTTTACCTTTTCTGAATAAGTTCACCATCCCCTGTGTGCGTATTATACTTTTAAAAGAACTATTAGAAGATGGCTTACTAGTTGGAAATACAGAAAAGGCACCATTTTCTTGCACTCAGAGGACTGAGTCACCAGTTCAGATCCCTGTGCTTTCACTGGTGCACTGAGTCATCACGTGCCTCAGTTTCCCCTCACTGAGTATAATACTGACCTCTTCAAAGAGCTGTAAGCTTTCTGTGAACTTCTGTATTAAGTGTGAAGTCACAGCATTATTAAAGATATTTTATACAGAGGCAGCTGAGTGATGTCCTATAAATTGTCATTTCTCTCCAAATGGAGCACAATATAACATTTCCTCCAGAAATACATTTATTATTTAACACTTTTCCGTGAAAGGTTTCTTTTACATTGCAAATGCTCAGAGTTCTTTCATAGGTCTTAGACTATTGACCCTTTACCTTAAAACATGCTATTAATGCTTAACGCTGTTATTAGTATTCAGGGAAGTAATGACTGGTACTAAAATGGAAATGTGCAGTAAAAACACCTTCTATTTTGTAAAATAATTATGTAGCCTAATAATTATTTCATACGATTCTTTTTGATTGATAGGGAAAGGGCACCAAGAAGTTTGGAATCATGATTCTTTAAGGTCTACATTCAAATAGCAGCCACCAACACCATTGTTTCCGACAGCTACATTTTCTAAGAATGGCAATAGGATGATCCCTGGTTCTGTTTGGATGAGGGTTACATCAGATAAGGGATACTTAATTAGCTTTTTTTTTTGTTTGAATGGCAAGGAATTATAATTCTATAAAGGGCAGCTCAGCGTTCTTGCAATTTTCAACTAAGTCACTGGTACCCTGGAGGTCAAATATAGTTCAAGTCTGCAGTGAAGTGAGACTACCTCCTTCCACTCTGCTGTCATCCCACCTGACCCTAACCTGGTAAAAGCATCCCTAGTGATGCCAAAGAGGCCTTTCCATTCTCTGTGTACCAGCTACACTGGTCTTTCACATTTAAGGCTGCCAGATAAATGTCAAATTGCAATGTTCTTGTGATGTTTAATGGGAAACAGGCTGAGAGTGCTTGAACTTGTTTCACTTTAGAGAAGTTTTTGTCACTTTGGCTTAGGTGGAAAAACAAGTTTTAGATCAATAATGTCCATAAATGAAGTGCTGGGCTTTCTTAGCTGGTTTGCTGCTTGATAAAAAAAATGGAATACCAACTTAGTTGTATGTGTCTGTGTGTAGTACAGAAATATCTGCAAGATTGTTGTTCAATGTTTTACAAAGATGGCTAGTTCTAGCTCCATTCTTTTTTTGAGTGCATAATATTAGCAACTTCTATAGTTATTTTCCTCACAGATTTTCAGATTAAGACAGCTATAGCTGGGTGTCTGTTTGCATATATAACTACTTTAAACTATTTTTCCAGGCCTGTTTTGTTGCCAATTTTTCTTCAAACACTGTATTAAAACTGAAAATAATAAATTTAAGCCAGGTTTACTACTCATGATACCACAGCTATGGACTGGAAAAGAAAGGGAAATTACAGCTTTAAATAGATAGTATACATGTACACAGACAAATTAATTGTTTGTAAATAATTTTAAACCAACCTTAACGTGAATTTGGAAGTACTCAGAAGTCTTTCCTACCATAATGCCGCTGAAGATTACGGCTGCTGAGCTCTGTCTCTCTACCTTTACCAGCACAGACTCCTAAGCAGGAGCCAACATCCAGCATCCATAAGATTCCCGCTCATCACTCAGTTAACCTGGGAGCTGTTCAGATATTAAAGTGATAACTGCCACAATAAAACTTCAAGGCCTATTTAAGAGCTGTGGAGAGGAAGAAAGGAAACATTCCTGCCAATTCCACCGCAGCTACTCAGCCATCAGCGCTCTGGGTGGAGCACAACTACTCTCCTGGATCCCTGTTTCAGTTCCTACATGACTACCAAAAGACATCAGCAGTGCCAATAAAAGCAGTAAAATACCAGCAGGATCAGCAGTAGGAGCAACAGCTGGCCAGATACAAGAAAGGAAATAAAATGTGCCATCTGAGGGTAATCAAGGGATTAGTTATGATTCATGAGTCACAACTCCTTTCTGGGCAGGCTCCTGCTTTGATCTAGCTACATATGGCCCCTTGCTCTGGTGCTGTGCTCGAAACAGCAAGAAGAGAAACAGAGGAAGTAAGTGGTAAATGGAAGCAGTAAGTGTGAGATATTCAGAGCTATTTATAAATTAAGTACTTTGGGACAATTAGCTGGATTCAAAATTACACATTTTACTACATAATTAAAATTCAGGTAACTATTTACTTTTGTAGAAGAGCTTAAGAAATTAATAAAGAATGTCAGTCAACTACCTAAGACATTACCAGCGACTAGTAAGAGAGAATGGAATCAGGGATAAAGGAAATTTCAAATGGCTCATGAATATTTTGTCACATTTCTCTTAATAGTGTTGCAGTAAGCAATCAAAAATTGAAAGTATTGCCTTATTTCAAATTTGAACTTTTCTCTTTTAACTTCTAATAGCTCTAATCATCTTAGGATTTAAGCTACAGGAAAACCTTTCTGTCAGCTATTAGAAATGTCTTGCAGACCAGGAGTGAACAAGCTTCTAGGCTTCCACAGGGCAGACTAAGTAAACTCTCCAAGTTTCCCAATAGGAAATGTATTTTCAATATCTCAAATAATTCCTGTCTCTCTCCTCAGACTTCTCTTAAATGCCTTTGTTGTGTTTTGGTTTTTAAGCGACTTAACTCTTTTTCAATGGTCCCTTTCTTGTACATCCAAGAACCTCCTGTACTAATTCTTCTGTTCAATTACAACTATCATGAGTATTAGTCTTTTCTCCCAGTTCTCCTTTCTCCAAGCTAATAAATGTAATTTACATTCCTGTTCCTAGATGCATGAACCCGCATTTACATTTTGCTGCAATAATACAATGCAATCTCTACATAACTATATAACTATATAACTAACCCATTTTCATTGTTATTTACAAATTAGCATCTGTAAATTCTATTTGGATGTTTATCTTTTCTCCAAAATATTAACTTTTGGCTACATGCTGATCTACGTCTAACTATATTAAAAATACCCCAATGAATAATGATTTCTCATTTAGAAGCAGACTTTTAGATCAACTAACAAATTTTAAATCTGTTCAGTAGGGACTACATTGATTTTTGTATGACACTAATTTTTGTAAGGAAGCCATTCAACATTGAATCAGTCTCAGAAATTGTATTCTTTCAGAGCAATTACTCTTACCTGTTAGATATTTATATTGCTATAAATTCTAAAATGCTTAATGACATCATAAGCCAGCCCTGATAGTGTCACAATTTCAGTTGGACCTGAAACCAGTTGACAAATATGTAGGAGTCTTTTTTCAGTTTTATTACACACATTACAACTCCTCCTCTGGATCATGCAATGATGCAAACGTATATTCCAATAATAACAGTACAGACGTGGCTTCATATATTCCAAGTATATAGAGAGCCTATATATAGAGGGCCTATATTTAGCCTCTACTTCCATCACCCTGTGAATGTGATGCCAGAGGGAATAATTAAGGGGCAAGACTGGTTGACCTAGACATTGGTTGACCCGCCCGACAGGCTTTCAGTCTGAATTCTCTGGTCTGCTAAAGAAGAAAGCCTCACAAAGTGTCTTTAAAGCAGCCATGGAAGACAAGAAGACGGTTCCCTAGCGACTCTGTGATGATGTAAGTCTGTCAGAGATGGCTCAGCTATTTGCCATCACAAGGCATTTCCTGCCCCCAGCATAAGAGGACAGTAATAGACTCATATGTGGAAGGCAGAGTGGGAACTGAACGTGGTGAACTTCACTACCTTAGATCCTTTGTTAGGAAAAGATTTCCCCCTTTGCAACCAGAACCACCGTGAAGCTGAATCTTCAGACCCCTGTGGTTTCCCACTTTGTTCTGTGGCTTGACATACTAGGAAAATGTGGCTTGATGATCGTCATATCCAAACAATAAATCTGTCACAAGCAACAACCTGTCAGACTTCTATGAAATCTAACTTACCTATCACTGACCTGTTTTCAAAAAGGTTACCTGCCACAAGGCACTCCTAACAAGGAGACTGCCACCAGCAAAATTTGTTTGGTCTCTCCAGTGAATTTGTTCCTGAGTCCCTGTGCTGAAGCTGTGCCAAAAATACTGCACAGAGGTGGCACTGGGGTTTGTCCATAAGGCTTGCACAGAGACTACTTGTTTCACACTACTACAGACAAGGCATCAGGTACTAAAAACTTCAACTTGCTGATTGATACAGTCTGATTGGAATCTCCAAATCTACTGCAGAGATGAAAGTCCCTGTGTCAATTCATTAGTCACCTTTGCTTTATCATTAGGAAATGTAGAACAGTAAGTTTGCAGGAAAGATATTCATTACTAGACCCCAGCTGGAGCCTTTCAAGATCAGGGATTAAAAAGCTCACAAACCACTGTTTCCAATTAGGTACAAATGTCTTTCTCTCCTCTGTTCCTCAGCAATCATAGGACTTACTCTGGATGTGGCTAAAATGGCACATTTTGGCCAACTACTTGACAACATTTATGACTGGATAACTAATAGATTCAGCTTATTAATTTCTGCCATAGCTGAGTTAACCCCAGCTATGCCCCCAAAAAAGGCTTCTACAACAGCCCTTCTCCAGAGCACGCCATACCCTTTAGAGGGTAATCTTTTTCTGCACTCCCTAGCAATTCCCAGCTCAGGGACTGAATGTAGGACATGGAGCAGAAGACAGGGAGATCTGAAAAAAAACCCAAAAGCCAGAACCTGCACAAGTCCAGTGCCTTGTAGTGAAAATTCAGGTTTCCAAGCTTTCCAGTGAGCAGACAATCTCCAAATGACATGCAAGACAACACATCAAATTTCAGGCATGAATACTACAAGATCTTTTTCCCCTTCTCACCACATTTTTTGTGATTCCTCTTACTGTATCCTAAGTGTTTGGAGGATTTTTCCCAATTGGCATGTGGCTCATACAGCCCAACTTTCTTTAGAGAAGGCTACCATATTTCAAAGGCACAGTTTTTAAGGCTGCCTAAAAGCCTTTCCTAAGGAAACTATGTGCCAAATTCTTCCTTATGACTAAAGCTGAATTCCAATGGATACTCACTCATGATCCCCGTAGAGTCAATGAGACTTCTGCAACTGATCATCAAGTTTCAGTCCCTTGTACACTGCAATTATTATTTCCAGTAGATATTTTTAAAGCCTGATTTCAAAGAAAGGATGAGGTTCAAAAGGAAATGTTAATGCTTTTCTTTCTCCAACGTCTGTTCAGACTGGCTGGGAAGAAGGAACTGGTGTACAATTTTGTTGCTGTTAATTTTGTTAATAGTCTTGTGCTGCAACTTGTCTAGATGCTTTGTGACTAGTGCTGGTCTTTTCTCCTTTTTTTCCCACTGACATGCTCTTGCCAAGGATATCATTATGACATTCTGTAGTAACAAGCATTCTTCTGTTCAAATTTATATCAATTAGTTTGGGACAGTAATTCAATCGGACGGCCCACTGGATTTTGAAAGACTCGCAACGATGTCAAAGTGGCGACCTTTTTCCTCCACTCTCAGCCAAAAGCCATTTTTTAACAAGGAGCTCTTGAAAAGAAATGCCACTTTGATAATTAGTTATTGATCACGGACAATGCGGCGACGAATACCATCGGATTAGCCAGACGCCAGTGGGTCGCGACACGAGGGTTTCCTTATCGCAATAATCTATGAAAAGAAATATAGAATAAAGGTCATTAAGGCTTCTGTTTTGGGAACATAACCCAGATAACTTAACTTCCTTATTAAAAATAAAAATACCAAAAGCGTTCTGGATGCACTTAGTTTTGCAATTAACCTGTTAAAAAAAACTTCTGGTTACACAAAATTTGTGAGGCTACACTCTTTAAGTGACTACTTTTAAAATTATTTTGATAAATTAACCCTGCCATGGTCAGCAATGTTGCCTCACTAAAACACCATCATCTTTCCTACTCTAAAATGTCCATTAGAAACTATTTTGGATCTGTGCATAAAAACACCGTAACAATTATAGACTTAAAAAATGATGGACTTTTCTTTCATCTAATTTAGAAAGCATTTTAAGGCCTCCCTGAAATTGCTTCACATAAGTTATTTAATGGAGAAAAAAATGGCAAAGAACAATTTTATTGCACTTAAAAGAGCAGAAAGGAGGATGAGATCCATTAGTTTTAGGGTTTCTTTCCAGAATATTAATGAAACATAGTTTTGTTGAAATGTGCAAGAATATACAACTACCTGTGCTATAATTTAGACTGACTTGAGAGATTTTTAGGTTAGTACTGGAATAATACAACTATTTATGAGGTATGTAGCATAATGTTAGAGTCCCACTGTAATTTAACTCATAACATCATAGGTAATACCCATAAATGACTGGACTACCTAGTACTTTACATTAATAGATATATAACTCACAGAGCATTATTTCAAATTCAGTACAGGGCTTTATTTCTTCATAGACTTGCCTAGAATAGTTATAATTTCAGTGTGACAATGAGATAGAGAAAAAACATTATGGTCAGAGAAAAAATAGTCCAGAATGGTTGACTGAAATAATGTCACATAGGATGTCAGAAGTCTGCAAGTCTAAAAATCAAATTCAGATTACTTTGTTTCTCATCATATAAAATTATTTCTTATGAACTGATGACTAATGGCAGCTAAAACAGTGTGAATAGTTTAATGCTAGTCAACACTACCCAAATTAAACTGATATTATATCCACTTCCCATTTCATTATTCCTGTCTTTTTCAGCACACAACCTTATAAAATGGACACCAAGACAAGAAGAACTTCTCAAACCTGAAAGTTTTTTTCATATAGATGTGGATTCATAGTGATGGGGAAGCACAACATACCCATTTCATGGGTAATAAGCATTCACTCTTTCCAGGCAAAAAGAAACTCTCATTATTAGACTGATGAACCTGCCATGAACGCATTATTAATTATTTCTTGTATTCAATATTATTTTGCAAAGTTCATTACTAATTCAGTGTCATTTTACTGTTGTTATTAAATTACTGTTTTAATTTATGACAAATTAGTTTTTTAAGAGCTTCCAGAGATTCGTTTTTATACCACAGTGTGTATGAAAACATTCTAAAAATATGTGCAAGCCAACAATTAGAAGAGTTACTCATTAGCTTTGTAAAGGTAATATTTTTTAAGTTCTGTGATCTGAAGGTTATTTCATTTTATTGCTTTGACTGCATGAAATAGTCTTAAGGAGGAAGCTACAATTTCACTGAAGGAGGGTACTGTGTGCCCACAACAAAGGTAACATGATACAAAAGTTAGAATTATCCCGATGGATAATTCTGCAAGGGGGATGTTTTATGACCCTTTTCTGATGTTATCTTGTCATGGGGACTTTGGCAACGTAATTCACCTTTAGGTGCCTGTTTTTCTGCCTATTGTGAACTCCTATTTTATGGTTCAGATTAAGAGCATTAAAAGAATAATTATAACACTGTCCTAAACTGCTAAGAGAGAAACCTGAAGTACTCCAGCTGGCAGTATGCAGATGGTTTCTGGTCTTCCCAGTTTTCCCTTTGTAAGCAGGAAAGACCTATTCTCACCACTTCCAGGTAACAAGTAGCACTCCTTTTTCAATATACGGATGACCACATTAGTACCTCTTACTTAACCACTATATCTTATGCCAGAAGTGTGCACTGCACTGTAAAAAGGACCCAAAGATCCAAGATGCACATGAAGAATCTCTTGTGAGCACAAGAGGACAAAGAGGACAAACTATTCCAGTGCAGTGATACATATCCAGGCACACTGCAGTTTTTCTCTGCTTTTAGTATCTGGACTCTGAATATGTCAGACACATCTCCCTTCCCTGACAGGCTGTTCAGTCAGTGGGGCTGGCCATTTCCATGAGGAGAGATCCCGAATGCTGTGGGACATCTGTCCTTCCTGACCACTGGACAAAAGTCCTCTGAAAAGGATAACATTATTAATATAGATATGATCATCATTAAAACAAAGCATAAGATACATCTCTCTAGCTGAGCTCACACCTTGCAATCTCACCTCAGTGCATCACAAGGCAAAGGAAAGAATCCTGTCTGCCAGATGGGTTGTTTGTGTAGATACCATGGTGATGGGCATGTGATAAGATACGGATTATTTTTACAACAAGGCAATAATTCTTACTTACCTATTTCCTTTGGGGTGCTCTGAGGACTAATCTGTTAATGTTTGCTCAAATCTGTAAAAGGCCATATAAGTAGTAAGTATTATTATTATTACCTTATTATGATATTGACTTTACCACATAGAACTGCAGCACTTTCATCTACTTAGGTGTAATATTACCATGGAGTGTTTATATTCCCATAATGTAAATGTTTCCTTTCAAAGGTGAGTTGAACAGCTTATTGTTACATGTGACCCACAGTATAATTTATTTACATGAGCCAGGAGACTCTAGAAATATATTCCAGGGACCTTTCCAGTTAGACTTAATGCTTTTACATTCTCAGTTTGTCCTGAGCAGTGTTTGTTGACATGCATTTCCGAAAACCTGTTTGGCCAATCCATACAGCCCTCTAGGGCCCTGTGTTTTGCTGCACCAGTAGGCATGCTGTCATTACTTTGGCACCAAAACACAGCTGACTGTAAAAGCTGGGCTGCTATTCCACTGCTGAATTCACCTGATTTGGAAGTTCATAGCCCTGTCCTGAGAGCAAAGGCTGAAGAACTGCACAAAGTCAAGCCTGCAGTCCTGTTCAGCACTTAAACTAAGAGTCAACCTGCCCCCACTCCCTCCCCAAAAAAACCACAAAGCCACCTGATCTGTCAAGTTTGCTGTTAGTATCCATATTCCAGGCTGACAGATATTTACTCTCTCTCCCCCCAGCCCTTACATCTGGATCAATGGGGACAGGCTTTCCACCCCTCAGAAGATTCACTTACATTAAGTGGCGAGGTGGAAGCAGTGAATGAACAATAGACGGCTGTCAGGCTCGACAGCAGGGCATGGATGTATGAGCGTGGAGCTGACAGCAAGGGCCTCAGAGGGTAAACTGCTTTGCTGGAACTAATTAAACAGATGAAATTATTACATGAATATGCAGATGTTGTTTACATTTTACCATATGGTATTATTTCAGGTAATAACTCGCAGGAGGATCCCTTCCTCTCATCAAGAGGAAATGAGTTGAAAAGGAGGCTCCACGTGTCACCTTTCAGTTGCTAGGCAGACATTGATATGGCAGGCTTCTCTCCGAGTCGTGGGGAAACTCTTCTGCTTGTAGCTGTATGACACCAGAGAGGATTTGCATTCCTCCTACTATGCAGTGTTGGAAGAGATTATCTTTTATTAAGCGTAAATGTTAGGGTTGCAAAATTTTTACTGTTGTGCACAGAAGACACACACTTCCCCAAATGTTGATTCCCAATGTGTGCTTTACAGCTGAGATGCTGCCAATCCATACTCCATAGTAAGAACTGACAGTTCTGTCCAAATATGTAGAGGCTGGAAGGATGTTTCTGCCCAGGCTGACATGTGGCTGTGCTGGTTAGCATTTATTGCTTTGCTAACCTGAAGAGTGGATACAGAGGTGTTCCTGTTCAATAAGTTTCCATTCATCACACTGAAAAGGTTGTTTTCTAGAATTACAGAGGCACAGGACTACCAATAGTATAAAAAATTATTAATTATATGATTTAAGGTGGGTAGTCAGCTAGAATCTAACACAACAAAACTGCTGCACAGCCTAGGCAAAGATACATACCGAGAACAAGCAACACTGAAAACCTTTTAATAAAGTGTTAACTATGGAAACAGGACAGTGAGGGACCACAGCCAACAGGATGGCTGGTTTGGGAGGTACTCATTACTAGATAAATTCAGGAAGGATAACTGCACAAACGTAGCCATACTCACACTCTCTACACCCAGTCTCTGATGAAAAACTGTCACAAATATTGAACACATAAATACAATTGTCAGACAAGTCTAACAATCCTACTCTCTAACTGATCATTTTGCAGCAATGTCTAATACTTAAGGACAAACATGCAACTGTCCTGTCCTTTTACTGCTATTCAAAACTCCCATCCTCATACAATTCAATATTAATGTAAGTGATAGTTCTTTTGGGCTGATTCAGCATCTCATTTCTACAATGACCATTTTTATACTCTCCAAGGGATCAATGGCACCACCTTTTTCATCATATGTGCAAAATATCTTTCCATTACTCTCTTTATTGCTTCATCTAAATGTTCCTAGCTGATATGTGGGCTGACCATATTGATCTTTCCCCAAAGACTCAAGTATCAGATATGTTTCTGGAGCTCATTGATAGGGGATAATGCCAAGTTACATCACCACTGCACTGACAGATTGGTTGCACATTGCCACCAATACATTTGGCTTTCAAATATCTTTCTTAGGTACATCATTTTAATAGATCATTGGGGTCACTGGTGACCTGTATCACTGAAGATGGAAAGACATGATGTCAGTGGTGCAAAATGTGGTTTTGATCAAGTTATCATACTTCATTTTTTAAATAATAAAAATGTTTTTCTCTTCACCACTATTTCCCCTGTAAAAAGTCCAACTGAATACCCGGCATAACTGCCTCTGGGCATTCTGAGTGCATGAACAAGAAAACAACCCCATGACTCAGAGATAGCTTCATACAGAGCCAGTGCTCTAAGTTCAGAAAGGATTTTTTTTTGACTTAGTCTTCTGACATAAACATTTAGCAGTGTAACATATATATCAAAACAAACCAGAACAGTTCACTTTATATACATTCCCTTTGGAGAGGAGGTGAGAAAACAAACACAGAACAGATGTTAGTCATGCTTAATGTACTACTGGAGGGTACTTGGATACTAAGGTGATAAATACGGTAAAAGAAATGAGTATTCTCTTCTGCAACTACTGTTCCTAACTGACAAAAAAGCAATGAGAAGTGCTTCATTCATTCCTCTGCTCAATCAAACACTGAGGAAAAACATTCTGGATTTTCCTCAGGAAACTGTCACACACAGAAAACGTTGCTACTAATTACTGACTGATATCCACCTTTCCATCCTATTGTTGAAAGTTGGCTTTGATCGCTCAAAAACCCACATTCCTCTTCAATAAATTAAATCACTGCAGCAATTAGGAAAAGTTCCTGAAAATTTCTACAGCTTATTTTGTCAAAGTCTTTGTCTTTCTTGTTTTATTCATAACATCACGTATTATATTACAGAAAGGAATTTTATTTCAGAAAACTATTAATTTTTCACTAGAAATGAGTCCTCTGGGTTGCAGGGCAAGCCACAGGTTTTGTTGGGCACACAGGGGGACCATTTACCTCATCCCTGCCCGAGACCTGCCACTGCACATTTTTGTCTAACCACAACCATGTCTTTCCTGCTACAAAGACATCGGGTTGTGGTGCAGTTCTGATCTCTCTTTATGAAGTTTGATGTCTGCCCACAACATACACTGGTCCTACTGAAAAAAGAGCCCGAGGGGAAAGGCAACAGCATGGAAATAAATTCAAGAACTTCAGTATCAGGATAAGAGAAGACCTTGGTGCGAGTGATCAGAGGTGTGGACAAGGGAACAAATGAAACAAGAAGTGCTACAAGAGGAGCTGAGAACATCCTGTTGTTGGCATCCCGGGAGGTGGAGAGTGACTGCACACAGATCACTGAGCAGGCACTGCCTAAGGCTGTTACTGCTGAGCAGAAATCATGACACAGCCATTATTAATAACAGCATAATGGTGCTCAGAGGTCTTTTGGTGGTGTTAGAAGCAGCAAATGAGACACCAGATGAGGTCTGGAGAATAAGGTCTTATGCCTTATGCCTTTCCACCTTTTCCCATTTACCTCTATCCGACAGTCTTTCTACAAGTCTGTATTACTTCAAAGCCCCCTATCTGTTGTATCACCTGAACACAGACTATGTAAGTAATCTGTAAATGCAAGAAAAGAGGTATATACATACATATAATATACCTAAAATTCTCCTTTCCTTTCCTTTCCTTTCCTTTCCTTTCCTTTCTTTTCCTTTCCTTTCCTTTCCTTTCCTTTCCTTTCCTTTCCTTTCCTTTCCTTTCCTTTCCTTTCCTTTCCTTTCCTTTCCTTTCCTTTCCTTTCCTTTCCTTTCCTTTCCTTTCCTTTCCTTTCCTTTCCTTTCCTTTCCTTTCCTTTCCTTTCCTTTCCTTTCCTTCCCTTCCCTTTCCCTTTCCCTTTCCCTTTCCCCTCCTTTCTTTTTCCCTTTCATTTCCTTTCTCTCCCTTCTATTTACTACATCAGAGAATCACTATTGCTCATTCACTGGACTTCTTTTTCCTGCTCACTAATGTGACAAACACTAATGTGTCTAAAATACCCCATCTCAGACTTCTGGCTGTCACGTTGTACCTTCTCTCCCCAGCTCATTGTCTGGGTGTTGTGAACTCATGTGGACACAACTGTGCTTTCTGTATGTTTGGAAAACATCCAGCACATTACTGTTACTGAAACAAATTAGAAAGCAGGTAAACTTTGTTTTCATTTCTTCTTATTCATCTTTTGTTCTCCTTCCAAGAAACCAACTCCACTTGGCAGGCACTACCTGTCCGTGTAAGATAACTTACTAACACTGTAAGACATACAATTAAAAGTAGCATGTTCATCAAACACACGTGATTTATCATGCAGATTGAGCTAAACTATGGCTTCTTACCTTCACTAGAAAGTCCCAGTGAGCAAAGGGCAGCAGAACATCCATTTGTTTTCCTCATACCAGATTCTGTTTCAGCGTTTCATACTTTAGTACTTCGCCACCTGGGGTTTAAACTCTCTCTAGTGCATGCAAAATGAAGTAAATCAAGCCATAGCAAAGACAGATTTGACCTGGAGCATCTTGGATGAAGGCCCAAACCTAATTCACAAAACTTTGCATTCAAAGTAAAGCAATATAAAGGAATTGATGTGTGTTCCTGACATGGAAAAGCCACAGTTGTGTAACATTTCTGTTGTCCAAACTTCAGGATGATCTGTGTTAAAGAGGAAAAACTAATGCCAGATCCAGAGCTGTGTTGATTTCCATTACAGTATTTCACTTTAATAGAAGCGAGATATCAACTAGGGGTTTGTCTTGGGTAGGTTTTTTCCTTCTTATGTTATTGTGTTGCTGTCTACAGGGGAAGACAGATACCCTGAGCTTTATGTATTATGTAGAACTGAGTTTGGGTTGTACTAAATTCACAAAGTGAAAGAGAAATCTCCAACACGTTCCCATTGCCTTAAATACCATTCCCAAAATGCCAAGTCTTTTCAGAGTTACATTTTGTCTTTCCATCAAGCAAAAGCATCTCAGATTCCTAGAAACCAGCAAAGAGATATTTTTTACACTATGTGGGTTTCAGATATGAAGGAAGAAATAGCCAAAAAATTGCAGACAAATACAAGAAGAAAATAATGTAAAAGTATTTGGTTTAGAGGGGTTTGAGGACCAGCCTCTGTTTGAAAGCCCATCAATTATGGCCCTTAGTATTTCACAGTGCCCATCCAGCAAAGAATTCAGGCACACACCACCCTGCTGAAGTTCACCAAGGAGCCTACAGAGCCTACACAGCTCAGAGCAAGACCAAAGTTCCTGTTTTTTAGGGTTCAGTCCCAAAAGGAGCTAGGAGCCAGACATCTGGGAAACTGAGTCAGGGTTATGGCACCACATGCTCATCTGCTCATTGACTCTGCTTCCCAAGGATGCACCAGTGATACAGAGTCAGAGAAATGCCTCATGACTGGTTAATGCTTTGTGTTTACAAAGAAAATGAGTTAGCAGCTGTGCCCTATATTTCCTTTTGGGAGAGAATATTGTTGAAAGGTGAAATAAACATGTAGGAGGGGAAGAAATCAGTTTGTGGTATCAATTTTATTGGCCTCTGGGAAACTTCTTGCTGTTCATGCTCTAAAATGAAACTCTACTTGTAGTGGCTACCAAGAACTCTCTACAGAGAAAATCCACATACAACTGTATATTGACTCTGATAAATTTTACTTGATATTTCAGGAATAGTCTAGAGGGACTCAAGAACAGCAAACACAGTCCTAAGTCTGAACAAAGTAGGAGGGAAGAGGGAAAAGTCTGTCCAGCAGCCATAACCCAATGATATGCTCAAGGGGAGCATACCATGCATCCCAGCTATAATTCAGGGAACAGGCACTAAAATTCTCTTAGTCCCATCCCCAGTACCTCTGTGGTTCACATCAAAAGGTTTTTCATCCGAGGTTGTCTAGAAAAAAATCATGTGCACACAAATACGTGATCAATGATTTCATATGTGCAAATTCTTTCTCCCTTCATTTAGCAGATCCTTCTCCCATCAGTGGTGTACAAAAGGCTCCACTTCCCAGACCTGTGGACTTCAAAACTCTGGATTAAATGTCCTATTCAACTCACAGGTGGTGCTTAACCTCATCTGAGATAATCATCTAACCAAGGTTAGTTTTTGCACTTATCCATTTCCTATTTTTCCACTGTACAACCATATAAAGAAAACTAGAACATGACCTATAGAGTTTTTAAGACCACAGCATACACATGTGGCATATACTTTAAGACTGAATGACAAGTTCTGCAAACAGATCCAGGCACTCAGCAGCAGCAGAAGTGCTACCAGGAGAGCCCAGGTGTCTCACTGACCTGCTCTGGCATTTGGCATAGCAGAGTTGCTATGTGTTGACTCCTTGTGGCAGATAACTAATTCTCAGCCCCTCTGGGGCTCAAAACAGTGACAAACACAAGCCTTTGGACATGCCATCACAAATACTTCCAGCTCTGAAATGTGAAGACCTGCAAGATGTGGATTTGTAGAAAGACTTCACTGCATGAGGGACATGTAACTGCAAAACTCCTTAAGTATAAACATGTTTCACTGAAACAACCACAGATTTGCTTCTCACTGGATACCACTCTGCTCTATGCCTGTCTGAATACACCTTTGAAACTACCTCTGCATATTCACACTGTAGCTGTGGGACTGTTGTGTAGGTTGTATCTTACACTGATGCCATCCTCCTTACCAGAACTTTTCAAAAAACCTTCCAATGAAAAACTGTAACTTTTTAATTGAATGAAAGAAGTGGTGGAGATATTGTCATCTTCTAAATCTTTGTTAAGCCTCTATTTGAGTACAGTCACATATACAAAAAAATACTTCTGGAAACATTTTACATGGTGACTAATGCAAAATATTTCAGCTGTGTCAGCATCCATCCAATTCCAGATTACATTTTGGCATTTCAGACAAAAGCCATCCTGGTAAAAATTAAACTAAGGAAAGGATAATATGATTATGACAATTTATATTTGTAGCAGTTGTGAATGGCAGCATCAGTGCTTGCTAATCCTTTGATAAATTCTTGTTACCTTTCAGTTCCCAAATGTATCTATGCAAGTATAAAGCATATTGGAGGCAGATGCTGCAGCAGATGAATGTGCTTGCCAAGCAGTGCTTTGTTTGTTGCTTTTTTTTTTTTCATTTAGGTATTCTTAATTGTCATGTTACATGCACCAAATAGTTCTTACTTCTGGCACACTTCATGCACTGCTCTGGGAAATGAATAATACAGCTGGTGTTTTTCTCCCCCCCACTCTTCCTCCTATTCACTTTCCCACATCTTCATATTAGGCCTCATCTTGCAGCCTTTACTCAAATGAGCAATATCATTTACTCCAGTGACACTACTTATCTGAGTAAAAGAAGAAGAAAAAGCTTGAATGAACTGCAGTCATTCATATTTGAGTTGACTCAACAAAGCTTTTTTTGCCCCCCCTTTCTTAACCTTGAAACAGAATAATGGAGTATAATAAAACAGAAGAAAAAGCAATTTGAAGTTTAAAATTGGGTTTCTTTTACAACAACTCATATTAACAGAAGCGCAGCATCTGCACAGTACTTTTTTACAGGCAAGAGTGAAAAAACAAGACTGGAAATCTTTACTTTCACTTATTATCTGAATTTGGAGAAATTTGTCCACAATGATACAACTTATCAAGAAAGTTATATCTTTTTGCAGTTTTACACTGTCTCCCATCACTGAAAAATCAGAATTTTGTTTTACCTTAATTTAACAGGAACGAGTTTCCTAATGTCTCTGGAATTCACCTGTTCTGCTCCATAAATGTCTATATGGGCTTGAATTTGGTTTGGAATTGTTGCTATCTTCTGAAATTAAAGAGGGACAGGTTGGCTGCAGTGAACACAGAAGAAGGTATCAACCTCATGCATTACTTTGCAGCCTGTGTTTTTGGAAGTGAGTGCACACATGCATGCATGCAGGTATGTGCCTGTGAGAGCTGCGTGTACGCAAACAATATCGTCACACAAAAAGGCTGGAAAGGTTTGGGAGCTCCAAAGAAATATCCTTCCCCTCTAAACTGCTTTATTACTGGCATTCCCTCCCTCTTGGGCATGTGTTCAGCTGAGACTAGGCCAAATTGGCAGTCATTTTCAAAGCGCTTGGCAGCCCCGTGATCCCTGGGAGTTTTCAGCTGACATCTCTCTCCCCACCAGTCTATGCAAGGGTCAGTGGGAGACCTGACTCCCAGGCCTGGGCTTGCTCTGGCTGTGTCATGAGTCAGGACCAATATAAATTAAAACCTTAAAGCCATACTGTGAAGGCATTCTTTACCCCCTGAGGTATTTTTTTTTCCCTGTGACAGATTGCCTTTCTACTAGTTTCCTACTATTTTTTTATTCTTGGATAATATAGCAGCAAGTATGTTCCTTTGAGCTGAAGAAAGGGGGAACATCTGGCAAAGAGAGAGTTAAAACTTCCACCAAATTTTTAATATTTTTGGTAGATTTGTTGATGCTCAACAAGCAGGAGTGAAATAATAATAATATGAGGGGCTGCTTATCACTTACAAACAATAGTCCAATGACAATGTTCACACTGACGGAAAAAATGGGAGTAGAAATTAATAGTGACAGTCCTGCAGGAAACAAGGGAGAAATTGGATACCAAGTTATAAAATACAGACTAATCCAATAGGCACATGCTGCTGTTATTATATTAATATTGTTAAAAATATCAAAGCACTTTAAAAATGGAATTGTACTGTAGGTAGATAGACAGTATTATTTCCACATTTTTTTAAATAGAAATTTTCACTCCTTGTTTGGCTTGGAGGCATGGATGTAATTTGTTGCTCAAAAACCAGTAGCTGAATGCTGTGAAAAATAAGACTCAGGATTAAAGTCTTCCATCTGAAGGACAGAATCAGGCTACACCAAGAGCTCTCTCTGTTATTAAGAAAACCATCTGAGTCACTGCAGATATAGATTTCACTGATGTTCAAAAGTGGGGTGGGCTGTGTTTATTTAGTTAGTTAGAGAACAGGGAGAGATTGTTTTTCCTCTGTTTAAAAATAAACAGCAAAAAAATCCCAACCAAACTCCCATAAATAAAGAAGTAAACATGAACCTCGACATATCTCACCCGCTGATGAACCTAATCCCACAGCCCAGGCTCAGATAGGTAAAATCCCTCTAAAAAAATCACTTCATCACATAGATAAAGTGCATAACATGAGCTGCACATCCTGGAGGAAATGACCACAGCATCAGCATTAGCAATTCAAGGTGTTGCTGCAGCTGCTGTGCTCTCCTGCTATGCCTGTGCAGCACCCAGCACAGCGGGGGCCGATGCCCTGATGCAGGCATCAGAGCCTGGATGATAATGATGCCTCACAGTAGTGTAATTTCAGCTGAAATCAGGGGATTAGGGAATCGATGTGGCTTCAGATAATGCCTCAAGAGGGAAGGGGTTGCCTGGGACGATGCAAGAAAACCCTACAAGAGGTTTCTCCAGGTGGAGATGGAGGATGGCTGTTGCCTTTGCTTTTGCCCCCATCAGAGATGCAGAAAGGAGCCATGAGAAGCGGTGTTGGTGCCCGAGGCAGGTGACAGAGGCAGCACAAACAGCACCTAGAGCATCCCAAGTGGGCACAAGGCTCCCATTGCCCTGACGGGGCCTAAAAGACCCAACCAAAACCCAGAGAGCAAATGCTCTATTGCCTCAAAGCTCGTTCTCTTTTTCAGCTGATTGTGAACAAAAATATCTGTTCTCCCACAGCGATTCCAAGTCAAGTCCACAACCTGCTTTCTTTCAAAGAGGTTACTCCATGCAAATCATCTCCCTCCCTGTTTTGGATGTGCTTCCTTCCCCTCCCGGTGCTCTGTCAGACAGACCTTCCCTTTCCACCAGACACTGAGACTTGACTTAATAAGCAAGGGGGGTAAAATATCCACTCTGTACACGTAGGGTGTCCTGAGGTACATACAAGCATCGCTCTAAGATGTGATAAAGTAATCCAACGCCGGGCCCAGCCTGCCAGTTCAGGTCTAAAGGGATTTGATTCAGTGTCGAAACCTTTGGCTCGGGAGGTCACTCTCTCCTCTTGCTTTTCTTATAACAAAGGCAGAGGGTTGGGGGGGGAGGGTTTCCTCCTCTTTTTTTTTTTTCTTTCATTTTTTTTTTTTTGTCTTGTGAATTCATCAGCTGCTGTTTGTTGAGCAGCAGGCCTTTATTCCGCCTGCTGAAACATTTTCATTAGATGGAGGCCTCTGAAGTGCGCTGGCGGCTGGGACCGTGCGAGGACAAAATCTTAGGCCTCTCCAGAAGCCGGCTGATTGAAATCAGCACTGTGTCAGGGGCTGTCATATCTCAGAAAAGACATAAAACACACGGAAACATCAATAAGCAACAAGCCTCTGACAGCTCTGAGACATTCCAGATGACAAGAAGAGAAAAGGGGTAAGGTTAGGGCTCATGGGGGATATTTAAAATGCCTAACAGCCAGCCGAAGTGTTGGCAGGCTTCAGGGAGGCCCAGAAAAGACAAGATAAAGTCTATCAGGTTATCACCTGGTTCGAGACGGATCCCTCACAGCAAGGCCACAGGGATGAGACAATGACACGATGGCTTTTTCTTCCTTTTTTTTTTTTTTTACTATTATTATTATTCTTTTATTATTTATTTTTAAAATGTATCAGAGAAACAGACTGCATTTACACCGAGGTTACCCAGACAACGTTTGTGCTGGAGAAGATTAAAAAAAAAAAAAAAAAAAGGAAAAAAAAAAAGGGGAAGAAATGTAAAAGAGGGAGGACAAAAAGAGAATCCTGTGAGCTAAAGAATTCTGCTTCCAGCTACCATGTACAGAAATCAAAAAGGATTAACAAGTTTTTTTTTCATTTAATTTCCTGTACACCAGACGCTTTTGTTAAGAGATCAGAGATATTGCTATTTATTGAATTTTTAATATGATCTTTATTAAAAGGCAGCACACATGTTTAGTTTTCTTTTTTTTTTTTTTTTAAACATGCATGGGTATAAAAATCAAAGCACAGGAATGAACCACGGTTGTTTGATTTTGGTCTCTTTATATTACGGTGATTCAGACTCTTATTTAAATTTTAAAATAATAAAAACCCAACCCACACAGAAATAGCCCCTCATCCTTCTTTTAACTCCTGTCTATTCTGCCAAGTAAGCAGTGGGCCCAGAGCAGCATTTTGACCAATCAGATAATGAATTCTGCCTTTGGAGTCAGCGTAAGACCAAGAAATGAGGTGTGTAGCTGAGTAGAAAGGGCTACGAGTAATTAAATCACCACTGTATGTGCTCATTTGTTACGTGCAATACCCCCAGGTTAGTCTTCAGCATGAACTGTATCACTAATGAAAGGAGTGAAAACCAAACTATACGACCCCCTCCTCTGGGTGCTAAGGAACTGGACCTGTTTTGTCCTGGAAGAGTCAAGATTGCTGGAGCAGAACCCGTTTTGTCCAGTCATTCACAAAACACATCAAACCATCCTCTCCCAGTGACAGTCAACAGCGATTCCAGCCTGTCCTTCCTTCAATATTTAGCATGACATAAGTATGATGATTTCTTAAGGTTAGTCCTGCACTAAACTCTAAGCAAATATCCTGACCAAAAGACAAATACCTTCTTTTCTATCTGCAGCTCTGTAGATTTTCTTTAGAACCTGTAACTACAATCTGCAACCATTTAAAAATCACATTAGACTCAGACTTCATGAAATGCCCTACTTGTTTCTTTGCTACACTGCTCATATTGAATCCATAGGATTCAACCTAGTTTTACTGTGTATAAGTATTATTGTATCAGTCTGAAGCTTGGGAACCTCTTTCTTCTGCCAGACTTCAGTTCTTTATGACCTGTGAATCACTTGGTCTTTTTGACAAAACATTCTGTAGCCTGAGCCAGTGAACCTCAAGAGTGAAGGTGGACACAAACCTTACCACCTTATGCTTAGTTTCCTTTTTAGACAAAGTTTTCCCTTTCTGGAACATCAGCTGGATTTCAGAGTGCCCACAATTCCATATATCTTTGTGACAAACCACATTGAGAAACTTTACAATAGCAGCCTTGTGGATTTTGTTTATCATAACATTGTAGCAGGGCACACAAACTAGAAGGAAACTGCTGGTGCAGCCACAAAGAGCCAGAAGTACAAAGAATAGCTCTGAAAAAAACTCCAAAAAATAACCATAATGGACAGAACTTTCTTCCTTTTATCTACAGGTTGCTGCTGCACAACAGTGCAGGTGTGAAGTGGGAGTAATTCTCCCCTATGGCAGTTGCTTGTTGTTAAAACAAATTACTCGTAAAGTTTGAAATCTCTGGACAGTGTGTGTCACATATTTTAGAAGAATATAATGCCTAGAATCTTCTGCTGTGCCTCACAAGAAGGAAAAGCTCAGCATGGCTTAAAGACCTGCTCCAGCACAGAGCAAGTAGTCAGCGTTATACAGAATCAAGGGAAAACAGGTAGAGTACAATAAAATGTATTCACATAAAACATTTCCACACAAACATCAGGTTTATGAGCAAAAATTAATATAAAGTCAGCAATTCCTACTTACGGAAGACAAAGATGTGATTTTTCCTTGTCTGTTGGAAGGGTGTATTCTGCTGACTAGCACAGCACTGAGCTACAAACACCAGAGGATGCAGATCACCAGGGTTCTTTTCATCAGCCTTTTAGATCAAAAGCACTCTTAGAAAAGGTGTCCTGAGCCTGAAGTGAGGACAAGTCAAGTCTCTTGACTGAGTGCAGCATGTGTCAACCTGGAAACCCTTTGACCCACCAGGTTACTTCTACTTCTGGCACTAAGAATTCCAGAGGGGATACCTCATCTGTGTCTTGTCTTTTTAATGGAAAGTTGGAGCTATATCTAACATCAGAAGTAATTACTCACTGTACCAATAATTGCAAAGGGTGGTATGCAGATCACAGATGGCCTGTGGGGAGCAGAATGGTCCAGGTGCTATTTGATGCTGGTAGAAGTTAAAGCCATCTTCCAGCTTGAAACAAGTGACTAAGATTACAGGAGTGCAAAGGTGAGCTTTCATATACTCCCACACCTGATCTGTGCTTTCTAAAAACCACCTGTATCTCAGGATCTAGTAAAAAATCAGAAATTATATGGGCTTTTGTCTTTTTTTTTCCCCCTATAGACTTTGACAAGTATTTCTCCGAAGGTAAATGCATTTAACTTTCCAGCAGAAACTAGTTTTTCTGTAGTTCAAAATAAATGTCCACTTTTTTCCTCAGTGTTTTGAGGAACTTTTTTTCAGGTACAGTGGTCACAACAGGATTCTCTTCTATCACTGAAGAAAAGAATATCAGGTTTATTTTTTCTGCTTTTGTCCTTCCCTATTCTTCTTTTGAAGGAAAAAAAGTATCAAAAGACTTTTTCTCCCCCTTGAGATACAAAAAAAATGCTACCAAAACCCCTTACTTCTTAAAAGAAGTCCACAAGATGAACTTAAACATGAGGTTTTTGTTCCTCTGTGTAAAGACTCAGTCTGTGGAAGTTGCACTGAAAACCTACCAAAGAACCTTCTAAGACTGAAAAACCAGGTTCAGTGATCACTTCCTTTTAAGTGTGTCTGGCAACCAGTACTATTTTTATGACTCGGACAAAAAACTGATTTCTATGTAGGCTATAGCTGTCAGGCATTTAAAATCCCCTAGAATGAGATACAAGATACAGAGGTGCTTCTCACTGCAGTAATGAAAATCTCTTTTGAGCCACTGGATTCTCAGGACCTCAAGTAAATCAACTTGAGACTGCAGCACCAGTGAGTTCCAACTTTTTTCATGTGAGGTATTTTAAATGGAAGTTTACAAAGTGAGGCACTGAAAACTTCAGTGGGTAACTAACAGACTTACAAATAACAACAGTAATACATTAATAGCTTACTTGTGTCTCAGTGCATTTAAACATAAGAACTGTGATGGAATTTTAGATTTTCGTAGGAAGTCAGACTGAACCATCTCCACAGGTACCACAAATGGGATATATACTGGAGTGGAATTGGCCCAATTCCTTTTGTAGTAATGAATAAGTGATTTCAGTGGAGGTCAACGTGGTTCATTAACAACTATTATTATGTATCAATACAGAATAATATACTCAAAAGGGGTTTATCTCGTTCTTTTGTTTAATGCATGGAAAAGTTATGGTCTGAACCATGGTGACCATCTTGGTGATCAGCGTTTGGTCTGAATGCCAGTATATAGTCAATCCCAGAAGTGGAAACAGTGTAGGCATATCCAGATTACTACTTCTATCCTTGCACTGATTTCTCATGCACAATTTCTGGGGGCACATCTGCTCCTTCTTAGAGGTATAGTATGTCTCTAGGATCTTTCCCTCCAGAGATCTCTAGAACTCTACCTTTCTAGGCACAGGGAAATCAGAGGTAGCTAATGGAAAACTATTTCAGTGATGTAATCTGTTTCTCCATCACTCAGAGAAGCAGAACTGGTTTTCTTATTTATAGTCAGGTCAGCTTGTCAAGCCCCCTTGACTAGACAAAAAAATCCCATACACTGAGATGAGAATAAGGAATAAGGCATGAGGAACTTATAGAGAAGAATATTAGTAACTCCAGTGAAGAAGGCTATGTAGATACTACAGCAAGAATACTTAGACAGGGATTATTAAGAATTAAAAACAGTTTCCATAGGTGAGTTCAGCAAGTTTTGTGTGGTCATGTATGTAAATACTCACACAGGACTTGGTCCAAGATGAGTGCCTCCTCCTCCAAAATGCTTTGCCCAGGACTTTTCATCTTGTTGCAATGTTGTCTTGGCTTTGACTGCAAATTCAGTAGCTTTTGGAGTGCCATCACTAGTGAGGTGAGCAGGATTTACTATGCCTTAAAGTAATTACATGCAGTTTCAAATTCAATGAGTTCAGTGGCAATGAAAGTCCAACTACAGGAACATGTGTTGGTGTTGTGCAACGCTGCAGTCAGAACTGTGAAAATACATCTTCTAATGTGCACTGGGAATTAATTCTCATGAAATGGGAGTGTGGTCCTACTGAATTTCCCCACACAATCTGAGGATATGCCATCAAGTACCACTTCTTGAAGAAACCTGTTAGGTTAGTTAGTGCCAAAAAAACCCACTCATCAAAGAGTGTGACTGTTGCAATTTGGGAGCTGTGCTCACTGTCCTCTATTTCTTGATTTAAGACCATTATGAAACTATGTCATTTTGGTGTAGTCTTTTTATTCCCATAGTAATTTATGTCTGTGGGTAAGCATTTTATTTTATCTAAGCCATGGTGCCAGAGTTATTTTCTGAAGCTCTTGAGCTTCCCTTTGATGCCATTGAAATTAAAACCAGAGCTGCAGATAGTACCCACGCTGTTTGTCACAGAGTCAGAGGTTAGAATGCATTTGCTACTATTTATTGTGGCTCATCGACTGCAATCGTTACTGCTGCTCTTCTCATCATTGATACAAAAATATTAATAACAGACAACAAGAGTGGCACATAACGGAGTTTGTCTGTCACCATCAGCATTATAAAAAACACATTACACAAGTATCAGCAAATCTCTCTGTGCTGCAGCAATCTGACTTGCCTTGGGAAAATTTTAATTAAAAAGATGAATTCCAACCTTAAATATTTTATTATTTAGACAAACAATTTGCATCTTTAGTAAGTAAGCACTAAAAGATATCTCTGCATTTCCTATGTACAGATGGTGTGAAATGTTATGAAGTACATTGTCCAATATCAACTTATTTCTAAAACATGTCAAAATTTTCTATCTGTGCTTAAAGAGCTAACCATATAGAGAGTTAGACTACATATTCTTAACTACAACTCAAAAATTGTATCTAACTTATCTTCCTGTCTACTTGGTGCATTCTAGGTCTGAAATGATCATGATGGCACTTGCCAAGAATTTTATCAGGAAAACACTGGCAATGCTTACATTAATAAATCAATAATTGGCACTCACATGAACTCCTTTAAGGGCAGGTCTGCAACGCAGTTCGAGGTGAAGCAGCTGTGAGTGATAACAGTTGCCAACAGGTAACAACATCATGGCCTTCCTCATTCAGAGCTTTCCATGCAGGCTTTGGCAAAAAAAAAAAAAAAAAAGGATTTTTCCTATTCTACAGGATGTCTTTGGTGCTCTGAGTCCTCTACATGGAGAGAGGCACTAATGGTGTCACCCAGCAGAACACATCGTGCCTGGGGACCTCTACAATTTGTGCCACGACAGCACAGCGTGGCCCCATGGACCAATAAAGGACACAAACCACAGCCAGGAAGCATTGCTCTGGGACAAGCCCCAATCCTTTATCCCCAAAGGTAAGTCAGAGCAGAGAGTTTACGCAAAAGACTGCAGACGGAAAAAGAATGCACATCACAAAATTAATAACAAATGTACATTTTAAAATCATACATAATTAGCCCTCTTACTTACCACTTCACTACCATCTAGAAAAAGGTGATGGAAATTCAATAAAATAAGATGCTTTTGTTCAACACTAGTCAAATTAATTTACACACTCAAATTCTCTTTAAAAATTCTGTGATACAGTAGGTTTCTTTCATCCAAATTTTGGAATATATCTATGTTATGGTAATCTCGGACTGCAAATACTGTTGCAAAACTCTGATAAATTCTGGAAGGAATATTATTAGAGCAGGAAAAGTCATTTCATTACTTGCCATGAGTCTGATTATGCATCCTACAATGCACTTAGAAGATGGAAGTGCTCTTTCCTTTTAAAAAAGAGAAGAAAAAGGGCTGTGAGACCACTATACTATATATCCCATTTCTTTAGCAAGAATATACTATCTATCTTCAGCAAATCTGCTTCCAACATAATCTTTTGTTGCTCTTAATTATCTAAAACATCCAAGCCAAAAGCTTCTGCCTTTTCCCCATCACTGCAGAGGCATGAATATTTTCAATACCTCATATACTTTAACTCCACTAATATGCAATATCAGACCTGTCTCTTCCATCTGAGAATACTCTATCACATCCTTTGATGGCAAGTACCCAGAGATGCTATTTACCTATTCTGTGTTGTCTTTACACCTAATCTTGACTGAGGTTTCAATAGCAGGATCTCGTAATAAATCTCTCTTCCTGAAGGAAAAAAAGCTGCACCTACAAGCATTCAAGTGAATGACTCTTGATACCAGTCATGAACTTAGAGATGTTGCACTGAGACATAAAAAGCTGCTTCTAAGCCTAATAATTTGCCTGTGATCAGCTTAATGAAAACTTCACTTCAGCTCAATGTACAAATATATATTTACCATGCAGCTATCTATGCATGATCATAGAATATTAATGCACCCAGTCAGAGGGCAGAATAAATGTTGTATCTAAAAGAATTTAAATAAGATTTTTTTTTTCTTGCAGATTTACTGGGATGCTCAGACTTTAGTGCTTCTAAGTAAAGATTCTGGAAAGGGAAAAGTCAATTCTCTGCACTGACTGCCACCTTCCAGTTTCTCATTAGGGCTCTCTACTACATAAAAACCAGGAAAAGATGCTAGTAGATCAGCATGATTACAATAATATTTGAATTTTTTTTTTCCAGGAACTCCTAAGTCTCACATCTTTCTGATCCATCTTAATAGCTCCTATTTTGCTGATGACTCACATACAGCTCTGATTCAAACAGAGCTAAAGTGGGAAATATCATTAAAAGCTTTGTATTTTTATTAATTTGCATTTAGTTTCTGAACTGTTTCTGACCTATGATATTTTCATAGAAATAGAGTGAGACTGATACCTGTAACACTCTGCACATTCCTTAGGATAGATGACCAGGAATTTTTTCATTTAGAAAACTCCTAAAACCAGTCAGGCAAATTTTGTCTGTATTCTATCCAATAGCACATGCCCAACCTAACAATACCATGCCATTATATTAACACAGTTCCATTGTGCTGCCAAATTTGCCACAAATACTAATATCCAACTTTTTCAAGGCGTTTTATAAAGACTTAATGTAATATTTCCACATGCACATGTGTATGGTTACCAACTGATAAGAAAACTAGTAGCATTCATTAAGTACTGCTATAAATCTCTCCACTGAAACAGCAATAATATCTCCTTCCAGCAACCACAAGAAATGTAATGCTTAATCTCCCTCTGTGATATTGTATAACTCTTGCCTGCAGCTAGACTTCCACTGGAGGTGGTACTGTAGGGATAACTCTGCAGTGACAGCACAAGATGTATTCCTCTTTTCCAGTACCTGGAAGTTCTAGAGTTTGAAAGACTTTTTTTTCTTTTTTCCGTCCAGAGAGAAGCCAGGGATAAGAAAGAAGAGAGAATCGAAATATTTTAAGTGCTACAATACCACTCTTTGTAGGACCTATGAATTCTTTTAGATTTTTTTTTTCCTTTTCTAAGGATGCATTCTCGATCCACATCCCTTGAAACTTAACCTTGTCTTCATCTTTTGGGTCCTCTCTTTGCTTTACCCTTCTCCAGAACACTGAATGATGTAACTACCAAAACAGGATTTGTGGGAATTCACGGGTTTTTTTAAGTACATCTCTGCAGTGACTGGTTTTGATCAAGTTAATAACAAAGTCAAAATGTCTTTTCCATTACAGTTTTCAATGCCAGCTTCCAGATCACAGAAGTCTAGGCAGCATTAGAACAATGTCCAGCACTGCTGGGAATGCTCATCCAGAGAGAACCCCTTCCTTTTTTTTATGCTTATCCATTGTCCATCACTACAGTCCCTGTTTCCCAAATGTTTCCAGTTCTCACCATTAGCCACCCAAGCACCACCTTTGCTGCAAGCAGAGACAAAAGCAGCTGTTTGGTGCATCCTTGTGGGAGGTGTGACTGTCCCACGGGCAGGGATCCCCACAGAGGGGCTTCCAGCACCAACATCTGAACTGGGCATCCAAATTCCACTGAGGCTTATGAAAGATGATTCCGGTGCTTATCCCCCAAGGAAATGCAGACTCCTGCAGCGTTTCCCTCCCAGGGTGTAAGGTGAGGAGGAGAACGGAGGGAGAGAGGAGCAGCACTGAGCATCCTTGCAGTACCAGGGCCACGCCTTTAGGGCAGGACACGCGGCTGCCCCGTGGGCACCCGAACAGACCCTGCTCTGTGAAAAGCAGCAGCGCTGCCCCCGGGCTCCTGTGGCTGCAGACTGAGGAGTGTGTGACAGCCAGCTGAGGACCTGCGAGGCCTCTGGCTGGCAGCCCGTGCCCTCCCGGGGCAGGGGCTGTCACAGTCGCTTGCTCCCGCTCCCCAGCGCTCCCCGGAATGTCAGGCTGTAATCCCGCCCTGCTGCTTCCAGCCTCGGAAGGCAAAGCTTTCCTCCCTTCTGCTGTGCTATTACCATAGGTGTGTGGCACAGGGCTGGATTTGACCTAAATTTGATTTATTCATTTTTCCAATGCTTTACAGGGTACTTAAGCCCTAGGTCAGCAAAGCACTTAATCACATGCTTAACCTTAAGCACATGCTTAAGTGCTTAATCAGGGCCTTGTTGCTATATAAAGCACAAAGCTATGACTCAGTTTGAAGCAACTGAGTTGAAAAATTGGGATTTCCCCCCCATTCTCATTTGCTTACCTTGATATAGATGTATAAGCCAAATTATTCCCATTAAACATGTTTAAATACATTCTGTTTTGAAGCCTAATTTAAGAGTTTACAAGACAACCCATATATTGGGGTCCCTGTAGGATTTGTGCCTATTAACAGAATTACACTCCTGGAATGCAGGAATTGATACCCTTCCATAATATAACTGTTGCCATATATTAATATTCTCTTAATTCTAATGATTGATCTAATAAGAAAAATAAAAGGTTATCTTTAAAGGTATAAACTCAAAAATGAGCCATTCACATGTAATACAAAGATACTACTTATAGCAAGATGCACCCATATGCACTTTACAGCTACATATGCAGTTTCAAGATTACTATTTTAAAATGTGTACTGCATCCTTATCTAACTTGTCCAGTAGGTGCAATTATTTGTAGAATTTGTTCTACAGTTCGGCAGGAAATTTTCCTTTTGCTTGAGCAGTTCAGATTTGCCTCTGCTGTGATTTTCTTCTAACTAAACATCCTCTGAAACATTTTTTTGATGCTTCCCAGAATTACTGGCACTCTGATTACAATATCCTGTTGGATGGATACCATGAAAGCTGCTGGCTTTGGTAACTATATCTAAAATGTACAGAATGTCATATAAAGCAGTTTATTGAGGGGAGGGGGCCTGGACTTTAAACCAGTAATAATTTTCTGTGAACTAGGAATGCTTATCAACATATTTGCTGTTTCATATAACCTTATTTGCTTGTGTTTGACAGGAACATTATACCACACATATTTGATACCATTATTAATCAGGAATGATTGTGTTCCAAAAGTTTTAGACAGGACTGGTAAAAAGCTTTTGTATTTATTTTTATTTATGAAATAAAATGCATTTAGAAAAAGTTTCAGCCACACTAATGTAATGTTACACACAGCTGATTTCTCAGCTTCCCTGATGAAATCATCGATGCAGCATGAACATGATAAACCACTACTCCATCAAAGGAGCACATCCTCAGCACCCTTCACAAAACATGCAGTATCCTTTCTCTGTGCTATTTCTACATGACATAACTTGCTCTTCTTCCTCTGAAATGTAAGGAAATAAGACCATAGTATCCTAAATAGTCATTCACACTAGAAAAACTGTGACTTCCTTCCACCAGTTTAACTAGTTTTTCCAGGCTTCAAGTAGCCTCTCCTAAATTTTGGTAAACTCCATTCCACTGTAATAGGATGACTACTTTGTCTCCCTAATCACACATCATAGAACTATATGAGAAATAGGCACTAAATAGCCATGTTACAGAGAGAAAAATCACATGGTCACCAGCCAGCCCAGCACTGTATTTCTGCTCTTCAGCTTCATGCTACACCAGTTAATTGGGGCTTCCCAAAAAGGATCACTACTCTTAGCTGTCCTTGAATCAGTACCTCTCAGCAGTTTTGGGACTTCTTAAGACAAACAGTTTATTACCTAGACAGGTATTCAAAGATATATATGAAGAACCATATTCAAATGGAGAAACATGGAGACTGACATAGGAACAGAATCTTCTGACATGAACTGCTGCTGGGAAGTAGCCAAGGGACGAGGGAGCTCTTCTGAGGGATAGCCATGAGGCCCCTCTTTGGGATCCAGCCCAGAGTCAAGCCCTCAGGTTCCTCATAGGGGATGAAGTTGGAGGGCTTTTGCTGTCTGCCCTGACATTTTCTATGCTCACATTTTATTTTAAAAACAACCCTGAAAATTATTCCAAACAAACTTGTCTAGTTTCAGTCTTACCTTGCCACACTCAGAGCTGTGGAGATACTTCTGGCGTGTAGTAGTGTTAAATAAAACCAGGCTCTATTTGGGGGCTGGTGAAATCAATGTTTTCTATTACAGGATTGGTGCACGGTTTCTTTCCATCCATTATATTCTCAGCACAGCAATAGCAGCCTCTCAGTTAGGAGATGAACCCCAACCACTTATTAGTTCATGGCTGGAAGCCATCAGCTCCACATTATACAAAATCCCCAATTCATCACTGCCTCTCTGCATCCTCACACCTTTCAACTCGTGCATCTGAGGTAAATACAAAGTAAAGCAGTGGGAAATCAGAACCAAAGTTTCTACAGTGAGTTTTACTGCGTTTCGCTGCCTTCTTTTCATTCTTTCAAATCTTTAAAAATAAAAAAGACCTATTTTCTTGTGTGGTTTTTTTTTCCTTCAAAGATAATAGTAGAGGCTTCAACAATATCTCTGCCAAAAAGGAAAACTCCTTGAACCTTGACTTTCCATCCTACTACACATAATGAGACAACTACTTAAACTGCATTTAAAAAGTGCTGAGTAGATGAACTCAATGCCTAATGATGTTACTCAGCTTGTCAGCAGCTGATTGACACTAAAAGTAATAAATTAGAACAGAAAATGATTTTACAAGATCCCTGGGATGACAGACAGGCTAAGTGTAATATCCTCCATTACAGTTGTCACTAGATTTTATACAGTTCAGATCTGAACAGCCTCGGCAGGAAAGTGGAACAATTTCATGAGATGGATCTTCAGATGATGCAGAGTAGCATAAATCCTCTGAAGTTAAAGAAACTATCCTGATTTATGCAGACAGGGATCTGGCTCTATATCTTTATACATGCTTCTACTCAAGTATTGGAATGAAATCATTTGTTTTCCCATGCAAATCTGGGCAGAGAAAAGCAGAAAACCCGTAAGAGAGGAATGCTGAGGGCTGATGTCTTGGCTGTGTTTGTTTCTGCCCCCCCTCCTCCTTTTAAAAGGACAGAAAACAGTATTTAGAGCATGGCATCACTGATTTTGTTGGCTGCCTTCATTTCAGGGAATCCCACTGTAAATCCACAGCTCTGCAGAAGCACCTTTTGAATCATTAGCATTCACTGTCAGAATCCTTTGTAATGTGTTAGGATGTGTAAAAGCAAGACAAAAGGCAAGCATGTGGATACTCCACCAAGCTCAGAAAGCCATTATGCCATTATTGTTTGGGGTTAATGAAAAGAAAGAATAAAAATGTGTATCTGAGCTCTAGCTATCTGTAAAGTCTAAATGACCGGTCTGATTTTGGTTTGGGTTTTTTTTTTGCTGTTGTTTTTGTAAACTTCCATTCATAAAAGTTTTCTTTGGAAGAAAACATAGTCTCTTCATGTACAATTGATTACAAACTCAAGGATGACGGTGGATAATTTTAATTCGATGCTTCATTCAATGAGCTCTTCTAATGCAATGATTTTCTCCATGGAAGACCTTAACCACAGTGGCCATTTGCAGCTGATGAATTTTTTTTTTTTTTTTAATAAATAATTTATTAAGCCATTGCAGACTTATACTTTTTGCGCTGAGAGAAAGGAAAAAGAGGAGGGGGGAGGATTGCATCTTAAACTCTATTTACAAATTTACCTTGGCAGGCCCTCTTGCTGCCAATAGGAAGCCATGTTGCATATTTAATTTGCTCTTTTGTTACAACGGGGCTTAGGTTAGTTAATTTCAATTTTCGATTTCAAAAGCTATCAAATATGGCTCAGATGAGAAATCAATTTTTCTCAGCTGCCTCTGTTTTTGTGATGGGGAGGTTTCCCATTGGCGAGGGGACAGCCACGTGGCACAGCAAGAGATTAGTTCACTAGACCCCGTGTTTCAGCCACCTCAATTACTGGCTGCCTCTTGTAATTTAGCCTTATAACACCTAATTTCAAGATAGAACTCATATTTAATTCATGAAAGCTTCCACAAGAGTAATTGTGAAATAAATTGCCATAGAAAATATCCATTTGTGACTCGTTTTAATTTTGTATGCTACTAGCACGCTATTTGTTCTACTTGTTTAACACTTTAGCACAAACATATTTTATATTGAACTTTATGGACTGCTAATAGGTTATTATTTTTCAGTGTTTCCCCTTCACGGACACACCACTGAATGTCCCTCTCTTTCATGCAGCTCTGGGTCCAGTTACATTGAAATAGATGCACTAAAACACAGAAACTTGTAATCTCCTAATTATTGGCTGGATTGTTATGATCTGTTCATAACTTTAAAAGTAGCAGATAAAATCACAAGTGATGGTTTGTAAATGGTAGTTAGATGACAAGGATCATTTAAAGGGCCAAGGAATAAATACAGTTTAATTTCTCTAATGTTTTAAACAAACCCATTCATTACACATATTGATGTTGCATGCTAACAGCGGTATATGTATTTTTAATTCTTTAACCAAAATAAATGTTTCCACTGTATACACACCATTTTGTCCTTTTCCTCCCTGTTGCTATGACAACAAGGTGGGTGAGGCCTCCTCAACTGCCAAACTCAGCTGTCATCCCTTCACCCTAAAAGCCTTATAATTGCTTTTATTTGCATACGACAATTAGGCAGGATGGCTCACAGCAAGAAAACCAACCTTTCTCTCCCCCAGTGCACACAACGCCAGCCTGTAATTTATAAAAGATACACGCCATGTGGTGGAGCACTAAAATAGAGTGATGAGTCCTTTCATCTGATTGTAAGCTATTAACAAAAGAAAACATCCCCTTTCAGGCTGTAAAAAATGCCTATCTGGTGTGAACCTGGAGGAAAAAAAAAAGGGGGGGGGTAAATAAAAAAGTTTTACCACCTCCATGCAAACCCTTCACATTCATTATCACGTTGAAGTCAGGGAAAGAGTTTGAAAGCAAGAGTTACATTTTGGTGCTTTATGAACAATGAAGTGTCAGCAAAACTGATGATGTGGTAAAACTTGATGGAGATTTTTGATCTTGGATTACGTCACACCCAAAGATGCCAAGGTGAGATGACAGTTCCTTGCTGAAAAGTGCTGCAAGGAAAGCATAAGATATGGTATAAGGTCAGGATGTGAGATGAGGACAGTAGCACAAGAAACTAGAAGTTCAATACTTTTAATATTTCTGTTTGTGGAAAATAGCTGCATTCGACAAAGTACTTAAGCCCAAGCTTAAAGTAAAGCCCCCCTGCTTATATGTCAAGCTGATGTTGGGGCCTAAATGCCTTCACAGCTTATTCATATGAAGAATCAACATCCAGGTAAACATTTTAATGCATTTTTAACAACATGCTGCTGGTTTTAACTTTCATAATTACAAAAGTATCTTTCTTCAAGCAACTTCTCTACAACAGTTTCTCGTCCTGTCTATCCTCTTCTGGAAGCTCTTTATGCAATATTTGTAACACCTGAGCTGATTAAGTATCTCCAATCCTCAAAAATCCCCCCAAAAAGACCCACCTTTCCCTTGACAGATTTTACATCTACAGTCTCACTGGTAAAAGCACAGTACAGCTCACTGCATCTAAAAATAGACCAGCTAATACATTACAATGGCATTACAGCACACACATTTTTAAGCCTCTCTGACTTACCCTCCTCAGAAGGGCATCCCTGTTGAAACTGGGGAGACTATATAAAGGAGTAAAGCAGAGCAGATCTAGCCTGGCTTGAACACGGGGCCTGACCTGTTGTCTCACTGCAGCCACCGCTGTGACCTGGTATCAATGGAGAGGATGAGTCGGGAGCACAGCTTGCAGGTATCTCCTTCAACTTTGCCCACCTTGTTTGCTTCAAACTCCACTTTAGCACATGAGATCTACCCGAACCAGTTTCAATAAGAGTGTGAAAGAGGAGGGCAAGTTTGGAGGGAGAGTGGAAGAGAAAACGGGGATGTTCAGACATGGGACATGCACTGCCAAGTCCTCTCCTGCTCTCCCTCCCTCATTAGCTCAGGCAGGGACTCACAAAACACAGCACACAACTTCCAGAAGCACTTCCTAGCTTTTATCAACACAGGGAGCAAGAAAAAGTCAACAGAGAACAAGTTTCTCAGCACAAAGCTTGAGCAAACCAGTAATTTCTGGCAGTGCCCTGGACTGGCAGCAGGTTCAACTCACACAGCTTTGCCACCGACCCACAGACTGAATCCTGACAAATCTGAACTCACAGACTTCAGTTTATGTGGCTGCTCATACAAAAAACATTTTTTGAAGTTGTGCAAAGAATGTGAAAGTCAATTCAATCAGCACAGGATTTTTTCCTAGTATAGTGTATCAATATTTTGCCCATTTTGGCTTTACAAGAACCAAATATCACATTTCTCTATCAAGCCTAACTGGACCTGATCTTTTGTCTTAAATTTCAGGACAGGATATTCCTCTTCTAACTCTGTGTTTCTCTAAGTATTTGCCTTACTGTTCTCAATATCCAGTTTCTGCTCCCAATGCTTGAGAAGTATCTTGGAGTCTCAAACAAGACTCTTAAAAAATGCAATATTTAATTTGGTATTTAATGTAATTTTTTTTTTAATGTGCCCTTTCTCATACCCATTTCCTACTGCTATTACAAAGTCAGTTGAACCCACACACTGATTTTAATAAGAGAAATTTGTGCCTCTAGGTTGAACAATTTTTCATTGCATATTTAATCTCAAAATCATGCTGTTGCCAGGTTGATTCTTTTAAAAGTCTGAAACCAAATTCATCCCTGGGATAAAGAAGTACAGAGGCTGATAGGCCTTTTGGCTTCAGAAATGAAATTGGCCCCTGAGCTTCACAATATACAAAAACTTGATTATAAAAGTCCATTATGAAAGTATATAAGGAATATAATGCAGGGCATCCCTTGAATCGGGGAAGAATTTCCTTCTCCATAAAAGACACTTAACTTTTACACAAGGAGGCTTGTTTTGAGCAAAGTGAGCTTTTTGCTCTGTGCTCAGTAAAATACAGAACCTAAAAGTAGCAATATTTCTTAAAATGTAGAAATAGGACAAGACATAAATGAAGCCTTGGGAGGCTTTGTAGTTTTAGTGTCTTTGCTCTCCATTTTCTCAATGCACAAGCAGTTCTTTAAAGAAAAGCAAACCATGAACAATTAGTGAAAGTTTACAAGATAAAGCTTCCTCGGGATGGTCCTAACATACATTCTGATCATTTACATGGATTTTATGTCATTATTGGCTGTTGCATTCAATATAAACACTTACAGTACAACAATACTAACACAGCCCCGTTAGTCACATTCACATAAGATTTAAAGCTTAATATACCTCTCTCTTAGAGAGTTCAAAACTCTTTTTCTACCTAGAAGGTAAAGCCTGTACGTTTCTGAAGTTACTACAGCTTTCCATCAATATAAATTAGAGAAGAATTTGTTCCAAAGTGAATTTAATACATAAAATTTGATTTCATTCTGAAGAACAGATTTGTGCTATGGAATAATATCTTGTTTTGTGACAGTTACTGATGGGGTGACATCATAATGTATAGGAATAAGGTGTAAGAATCAATGTTACTTTGAAGATCTGTATTTTCAAACCTAATTTTCTAATATTGTCTAAAAAATCAGGTTAACTTTTTTCTGTCTCTCTATTTGTGATAGCTCCTAAAAGCAAACTCCATCAGTTGCATTTTGTACTCAAGCTAAAGTACACATTAATAGGCCCCAGAAGGGAGGAAAATAAAGATAATTCATAAAAGTTATGAAGACCAGATACCTGGAAAATAAAATAAACTTTTAGGAAAAACAATTTGCTAATGGCCCTGCAGACATCGAACCAACCTTTAGCAATGGAACAAGGAGGAAATGAATGAGTTTTACTTCCCTTATATGAACTGGTTAAGACGCTTCTCTGGTTCCCCTTGCCTGCATGGCAGGACAGGTTTGCAAAGTTTTCACCATTTTTTTCTACTGAGATAAACAATAAAGGGTTGCTTATTTAGGATAGCATGAAGTAGACTCAAGTCTGTTTCTGAACTTTAAACTGAGAACGCCTTCAGGTATTTTCCTATCCACATTTCTTTTGCAGGCAGAATCACCTAGTTCAATTTATAAGAAGAAATTTGCTCCTATTCCCACAGACAAAAGGTAGGATCAGGCTCTCACTAACGTTTTGATTATCACAACAGAAAAATGCCACTAAGTAATCTTTGATGCAGACATTACACAGCAGTTCACTGTACTTTAATCCATCTTCTTCTACCTTTTTTATTTCCAATAAAAGGAACAACGTACGCTCGACATGAACTCTAAGATTTAAACGAAGCTTCATGTGTGCTAATATTAGAGAGACATTAATAATAAATTGGGAAGCGGGCAAGTCGAAGATGATTTCTGACTCGGTTTTGTACCTCAGACACTAGAACTTGAACTGCAGAGTTTGACACTGACACTTTTTAGGGAACAAAGTCTCTCTCCTACTACCTCCTCCACCCCCCAATTCAAATCTCATCTGAGAAGTGCTGAAATGAAGCTGTCACTCAGGCCTGCTCAGGGACCTGTCAGCAAAACATTGAGCCTTTTCATTTTGATGGGTCAGCCTGCAATCCCCTTGAAAGAGAAGTCCGTGCCACTGTGGTTTTTCTTTCTGCAGGAATTCTGAATTCTAATGAAACTCCAAATCGCCCAATAAAGGCAGGGGCATGGGGAAGTAATCCAACCCAGATTGGAGTGAAATTTGTATTTTATCTTTTTTTTTTCCCCCCAGACCATTATTCTAATAGCATTCACAAAGGGTTGTGGGTTTTTTCTCCCCATCACCAACGCCCCCCTCCCTTTTTTTCTTTTTTTTTGCAGGGCAGGCGCAAACGGAATGATGTGTCCTTTGTCTTGATGCTACACTGAGATTAGGTGGCGGCTCTCTGAAAATGAAAGGGCATGGCTCAAATTTTCTTGGGTAAATATTCATCCACCTACTGCAGTCTGCATCTCCACTGCTACAAATATCTCTAATGTACGACTGCGCTGAGAGAAAGAGAAAATTTCACATTAGCATTTCTTCCCCAGAAGAAACTGTCTTCCATTAGCACTGTACAAAGCATTTTCTAGACAAGAAGGAAAACTGTACCTTTCCCTTCCACTCTGTTCTCCTCAACTTTGCCTTCCAGATTAGTTGCTACCTATGACTGACATCAGGATGCAGGGGAGACGATGCGGAGAAGTGAAAAAATAATTTATATAATATGTTGAGGTATTCTCTTTAAAGTGGCTTTATTAACACATGTTTTTTGTTTCTAAAATATGTATGAATTCAAAAGTCCACTGAAGTCTGTTTATTTTAACAAGGAGATAACTGTATTTTGCTAACCAGTTAAAAATTGGAATCATTAGAGGAGGAATAGACAGCCTGAAGAGAGACAGAATTTATGACATGGTCAGTGCTATAGCCTAGTGCTTTTTATATATTTTTTGAGTTAAGGATATCCTATTCTTTTTTTTAAAGACCTCTCTGTATGGCGCACAATAATTTAAAGAACAATTAAGACAAACACAATCAGATTAAAAAGTCACATAACTTGGAAACCAAAAAAAAAAATCTGACTGAATGTCCTGCAGAAAAGCATAGTATGAAAAATACTAGTATACTATATTTCATATAGTATATGAAATATATATATATATACACTACATGAAAAATACATAGTATCTTTAAGTAACACTTTATGGAACCAGGAAATAAAAAGACAGACGGAAAACTACTTAAAAACTTTGAATTTGAAGCACAAACTAGGCAGTGATGGAAAGGTATCAATTAGATGATGTAAAACTGGCTAATGGCATGATGGTAAGTGTTCCCTAACTCTCTTCCCTGTCTGGTTAACCTGCAAGTGTGCCCAGCAGTGATGTTTCAACACTGCTACAGCAACCCTCCCACCCTATAGTTATGTCTGTGTTATTCAATCTTGCAGAATCACCATCTTCAGGCTCTCACCCTCTCTCTGCAAGACATGACCCAAACATCTCATCTTCCTCTGCTCTGCCTGTCCAAAGAGAATCCATTATAACCCCAGGTATTATTATGTAGTGCACAGCAAACCAATGCACACAGGTGTACGTGCACAGTACGTATGTATTCCTACTGTCTTCTTGAGCACTGCGATCTAACTTGGATGCCAGAAAAAAATATACTATATCATTTTCCTTGGTGATGACCTTCAGAGGTTCTTTTTTCCACTTGATTGGCACTCATCTCCATGGGAAATCATTATAATAGACCCCTCTTTCTCTACCTACACTGTCAGGGGCTGCTAAAACTGTACTTCACTTACTCTGCTATACCTCACTGTTGCACTGTAGGTAGCATGTACAATCACCCAGAGTTCTGATGCTGCATTACATCTGGACATCTAGAAAGCAGTTAAAACAGCGATAGACACTGCTTCCTTCATTTTGTTAGGACATTAATAGCACTTTCTCTTTTCCATATGAAATTCATACCGTTTTCCTTCACTCTCTCGCATGGCAGGTGAAGGCAGGGACTTGGATAAAGCAAAGATACTTACTTTTGTCTTAGTTACATAGGATACATTTTATTTTAAAGATACATGCCTAATGTGTGCAGTAAATGTGCTCACATGCAGTTCAAGATTGACTTATCTTTGTTTATATAAACCTTCTTGCCCAACCAGATATATATACATGTGTGCATAGAAAGGACACACATATAATCTTTTTTAAATGGCTAAATGCTTGCAGATCTCCAGTTCAGTAGGTGCTGCTCTTCTTAAAATGCATGTCACAAAGACAGCCTTTGGTGTTATCATGGCTATTTTGTTGTATTTTGTGTATTTTACCTTTTCAGTATGTTCAAAGTCTCATAAAGCAAATGTTAGTTCTGATTCATTGTCAAGTACCTGACCATTGCTGATGGCAAAAACTTTATAACGGAATTTCTCATTTCAGTGCATCAGCAACAGTTTGAACTTGCATAATAAATAACTTAAGAATCTACCTTGAAAACTTAACCTTGGCTAAAATGTTTAGCTTTCAAGTTGTGCTCAGCCTTGAGTCTTCTAAAGAAAAGGAAAGCACACCCTTAACTCACTTGAGGGCTTGATCCAATTCCAAAGACAAACTGAACACTGCACCTCTACAAAGACAAGCAAATATTCTGGATGAGATTGAGCTGAATTAAGTTATTTTACTCAAAAATCCACCTAATTGCCATCTTCCTTTCACTGGTCCAAGTCCAGTTCAGACCTTACGTAGTTTCATCTACTTCAGCCAAATTCCCCCTGCTCCAAGCTGAGTGTGTCAAGAAATCACAGACAGAGCACAGCTGCATCCTCTGCTAAGGGTGGTACTCATCTTTGTCTTAATGGGAGCCCTGGGAATCATTTTGGGGAGGTGAGGCTGCCAATGTGAAGACCCACAAGTCTACATCTTCCCACATTCTTTCTGTTCCAGCTTGACCAAAATTATCACAGTCCAGCTTTTACTTAAAAACTTGCAACCAGACACAGTTTCATATGCATCATCTCTACCTTAGTAAAACAGTCAGACTGAATTCAGTTATTAGCAATCACAGAGTTTCTGGGAAGTGTTTTACTCTAAATTAGATGGCAGTTTCTGTGATCAGAAACATCAGGGTATTCCTCTTTCCTGACTCTTGGAGGTATGGGATGTGGAAAGGATACAGACACAGTTTAATGGGAGCTACCAGAAAATCTAGAAGTATTCTCTACTTATATATCAAAAACCCACTTCATAAATTTAGGACCTTTTCCTTCTCATCTTTCTAATGTAAATGAAAAGATAAATAACTCGAATTCACAAAGTTGTCCAACAATTTACAAACCAAATGCATCCAAAAAACCCCCACCATGTCCACTGCCCAAAACATCACCAGCTACTAACCAACAGAACTGTTTCTCTCACCTTTACTCATGCTGAGTAACACTTACCCAAATGAGACCCCATGGAAGAGTCAATCACCATGTGAGATTTGAAGGATCAGAGTCCAAGTAGCAAAACATATTTAAATGGACTAAGTTAATCTTCAGGTTAATTAATGCCATTCTAGGTTTATTCCAGCAATATTTCATTCTAGTTCATCCTAGGACTATTCTATTTCCCCTAAGAACCTTAATATTTTTGGGTTATTTTTACTATGAAATTTCAGTCTCCCAGTGGCCTGGTATTAATTACTTTGATAGAGTTAAATCTTAATTTGCACTGGTGACTATTTTTGTGAGCATAAACACTAGAACATTTTGATAAAATTAAAACTATCATTGCCTTGTGAGCTGGTAAGATTTAACAAGTACAAACAATACTGCCAAAGAGAATTAATGCCTTTTTTCTATTTGATTTAATAAAGTGGTACCTTTATCTGTAGGTTTTTACTTTGTTATCTTTATTTTTTTACTTTTGGTGTATTTTTAACTGCAGTTGCAGACCTTCCTAAATGTTAAAAACCACAAGGAAAAAAAACCCAGGAAGCACTCCAGATACATCTCCAGTAGCATAAGACTTGTTCCTTCCACCCCAATCCCCTTATAATTGGTTTTGATGTTCAATATAAGGGATAAATGAGTGCCCCTCTCCTGCTTGCTCACAGTATGCCACAAAACCCTGAAAGGGTTAATTGGCATTTTAAGAAAAGGTAATTGTAAAGCATATCTGCTGGGGTTATCCCCAGAATTGGGGGGGTGGTGCATAGGTCTCCCACCCACTGGAGCATCTCACATCTTGAAGAGCATGCTGAAGACAAAAGCAGTCCTACTGCTGTTTCTTGATTTTCACTTTCAGCTCTAACTGCTAACCCCCAATGTGCTCTTTTGAGTTTACTATATCAAGCTAGTACTTACAGCAAAGTATATGTACTGTGTCTTGACTGTAAAATTATACTGACATTGTAAGCATAAATATAAATCTCTGTGTGTGTGTTTGAATCATACATAATTTACTGCTGGATTTATTCACTGCAGAGAAGCACACTGAACTGGAGTGGGTGCTCTAGGAAAAACTGGACGGAGAGACTGGCTGTACTTTTATATTTTTTAAATAAAGCAAACATTTCACTGAGTAAAATATATAAGCTGGCATATAAAAAGAAATGTGGTTTTAAGTAAGTGAAAAGTCGAACTGAATCTGAGCAAGGTCATGGGTGGCCATTTTCTTACTATATCAGACTCTCTGCCAGTTGTTTGTAGATGCTCGTAACATTTTTATCCTCTGAAAATATATATTTCGTGTTCACTTTTGCCAATTGAAACTTTTCCACAATGTTCTTCTAATGCATTCCAGTGAGTAAAGAAAAGGCATATACACCCAAACACAAAGGAGACACTTCTAGCTTTGAACTGACAAATACCCAAGAGCTAACACCAATTTAGGGGTTTTATTCAAGTTTTTCTGGGCACATGAGTTCATTTCCATATCACTTTTCCTGCAAACTTGGCTTTAGGTGTTCAGTTTGCAAGAGGTAGAATTACTGCGTGTTGTTTTTTATAATGTCATCCATCACAGTGTAAAATAAGGGCTGGATTCATTAATCTTTACAATCAGCAATTCTTCCCTTCCTGCCCTGTTCCCACTCCGATTATACCCATAAGGTGCAAACTGTAGAAATGCTTACTGTAAGGAGGATGGCAGAATGTGATCCCATATATTTTCTACTCATGTTCTGGATTAAATTCACCACCTTGAAGAAAATTTTCTCTGAAATCCATGGAACTATTTGTTTAGGTATATGACAGTGAAGGAAGGCTGCATACCTACTCATTAGTATCTCAAATCTTTAGCATGAGTTTCATTAAAAAACATCCCCAAAACTATTCCAACCCTCTGTTCTAACCTCTATCCATATCTTCTCACTTTCTGAAACCACCCCACTCTTCAGCAATAGCTCTAATTTATAGAAAGCACCGTAGCTGGTTTTGAGCAGAATATTTTTTTAAAATCAGAGGTGCTCTTAATTACGTTGCATCACATCCTGCAACACCTTTGCAGTTAGACAACTAATTTTTAGTACTGGTGTTTTTCAGTGTGAGTTTAATGCAGTCCTACCAAGAGGTTGGTCTTGCTCAATGCATATGAACATGGAAAGCATGCTGGTCTAACAACTTCTACATTAGGTAACAAAATCTAAACCCTTTTTTGCTAAAGTTCTTAGAGAACATCACAAGTTTACTACATGCAACTGAGAGTTATAACTGATACTCAAATTTGCTGGCCAGTGAAGTTTTTATCTATACATGTTTGGAGCAAAACACCTCTCCCAAGTAGGAAATTCTAGGAAATGCTGAGCCTGGCAACTCTCAGACAGCGTAAGCATTTGTTTTGTCACGTATTAAAGGCTAGCGGCATTTTTCAGAATATTGGCCTTTTTTTTCCTAGACTGCCATTAATATTTAAGAGGAAGTTCATGCTTCTGTATTTTTGAGGAGCAGCTGAGGGAGCTAAGGGGCTCAGCCTGGCGAAAAGGAAGCTCAGTGGGGACCTTCTTTGCTCTGTACAACTCCCTGAAAGGAAGGTAGGGTCAGTCTCTTCTCCCATGTAACAAGGGACAGAAAAAGAGGAAATGACCACAAGTTCTGCCAGGTGAGGTTTAGATTGGATATTATGAAAAATTTCTTCACCAAAAGAGGTGTCAAGCACTGGCACAGGCTGCCCAAGGAAGTGGTAGAATCACAGACATGTAGATTTGGCACTTAAGGACATGGTTTAGTGGTGGGTTTGGCAGTGCCATTTTAATGGTAGGACTTGATGATCTTGGAGGTCTTTTCCAACCTACATAAGTCTATGATTCCTCTCAACTCTAAGTACAAATTAGCTGCATGCACCTTCAGAATATATTTCTTCCAATATACCTCTTTAATGGGGTATTCACTCAAGAGTCCCAGTGAAATTCTTGTCATTGTTGAGCTCGTCTCCTAGATCCTCTCCTATTTGCTTTCTGCATTTTCACTTCTTCGTGAAGATGCTTAATGCAGTATAATTGAAACAATTTTATTGTCTCCAGCCATCCATTCTACTATTTCAGTGGCAGAAAATACTGGTCAATTTGACAAGTTAATATGACTTTAGTGGTCATTTGAACTCCTTTAAGCCACTGGGTGCTGAAATTACTTGTCAGATTCCTACACCTGCAAACTGAATATAACTTGTCCATGAGAAAAGGAGGGGGAAATTATTTTCCACCAAAAACATTTACTGAGAGTGATAATTGGAAGTTTTACTAATTGATAGGGCATTGACTATTCCTACAACAGTTCTGAACCACTTGAGAGCAATATTTGGTACTCTTAGCTGGAGCTCTGATAATACCTTCAGACTACCTTTTCTTTTCCCCCCAGGGCTGGGTCATTAAAGAGAGAATGGGTTTCACAGCCATTTCATCATTTGTTATAGATCATTTTTTGTAATCTAATTTATCTACTAATGGGATGCCTATTGTTCAAGATCCAGTTCAAGTTTACACTTGAGCTTACTGCTTAGACTGTATAACTCTAAGTGGATATGTACAGTTAATACTGGAGCAACTGCCAAAAGAAAGAGAGAGAACATTTCTTCCTCCCACCCACCCTCTTTAAGCATACCTAATTTGCTTAAAAACCAATTTGCACAGGTACAATTAAACAAAATCCCAAGTTTTGGGTTTGTTCAGTGTGGGGGTTTTTGGTTTTTTTTTTAGTTCTGTTTCTGTGTATAATAACATAACAAACATATAAACATACGTTATAACTTTGCATGATCTCTCAAACTGCCAAACAAACAAAATATTATGTAACTACAAGAATAATATGAAGAATTTGAACCTGTTCCCCTAGAAGTCAATGGCATTCCAATTAAATCAGCTAGACCCCACCACATTTCCACTCGAGCTCTATTTTTTTTCAGATTATATGTTACCCTATATAGATTATACCATACACTCTCATAACATCAATAATGGTTCCCTTGACTTCCAGCCACAACTACCAGAGAGGTACTGCGGTGAGCTCCTGCCAAGAGGTCACCCTGGGAAGTTTCTGATAAATCAGTGGGAGCTTTAGGGACTGGTTTTCTTCCTTCCAGGAATAAATGCAAACAGTGTCACTGTCTGGACACTTCTGCTTCAAGACTAATTCATCAATGTGCTCAGAAATTCCATTCTGGTCCAGCCTAGTGGACTTGTTCCCCTCGATTCCTTGCATTTCAGTGCCTGTTCTTTAGAAACTGTTCAACAGGAGAATACAGGTAGTGTTAACCTAACACAGGTTTCTCTGTGTCATTCACACTGTGGTGGGAGTCACTTTCCAAATCACAAGAACTTGCTAATTTTAATGGGATCCACGTAATAAAACATCCCACTTTGGAAACCTCCCACCTTTGTGCCTTTAAACATAACCTTCGAGGACGCATTTAGTAACACTATAATCTTGTTATAGGGATAATACTCTTTTTTTTTTAACAGTGATTAGCAGACTCTCCTAATAACAGCATCAATTTTTCCTTACAATGCCAACACAATTACTGCTCCAAAGAAAGGCTAGGTGTCAGAAAACGTAAGCTAGCTGCTCTTCCTAAAAAACACACATCTAAATTCTTCTGCTAGCCTGGTTTCCTACGGATTTCTGTCCTTTAGCCCTTGCTCTTCTCTATCCTCACCATACGCTCTGTTCAGGAAGCACGAGGAGATGCTGCAGCCCGCCAGCTGTTCCCAAAGCCAGCACGGAAGGGTTGAGTCCTGCCCACTTTCCCCACTGTGGGGGCACTCATTTGGCTTTCTCTCCTCTACCAGTTTTAACCAAACTTAGAAGAACTTCATTATCACCGACATTTCTGCCCTTCTGTCAAATTCAGTTGAGAAATGCAACTGCACTAGGAGGGGGTTGACAGGTAAAGCAAATGATCGTGTAAAGCCTGATTTCTGTACGTCCTAAAGGATGCCATAAAAATCTATGGAATGTCTGAAAGCCCCATGTTAGAAATACTGCGAGCTACACGATATGAGTTAATGCTTCATTTGTATACGGGTGTGTATTTAAAGATAATTAATATTAGCTGTGACTTTTGAGACTGGTATTAACACAGTCTCCCTTTGTAGTGGCTACAGTTTTGTAAATGCAAATAATTTTTAGTTCAGTTTTGCATTTTTAATTATGAGCAGAGAGAGTTTCTTTGGTATTTAACTGCCTAACCATGACTCAGGGTAGACACACACATATTTGTGGCATTAATTGTGACTGGGATTTGCAGGTGTAACGAAATCAAAGTGGATTATTTTTTTTTAAATTAACCCTCAAGTGAATCTTGAACAGAAGTACTTGAGATTCATGGGCCCAGATTTATTTTTTAAAGCTTTGACCAAGAGATTTCTGTTAGTTGAACTAAGGTAGTATATGTAATATTAATATGAACTCACAGTGTTGTGAACGCTCACTGTATATTATTGGAGGGGAGGAGATATACTGTGATATTAAAAAAAACATTATTTCGAGGTAGGCATGCCAAAAGCAGTTCTCTGGAACAGAAGGTGGCCTAATTATTAAAAGAAATGGCTTCCATCTCTGTGATGGTCTGACTGTTTGTGGATAAAATCCTACAACTGTGAAGGGCCTCATGCACTGCAAAAAAAAAAAAAAAAAAAAAAAAAAAAAAAAAAAAAAAAAGAGAGAGAGAGAGAGGAAAAAAAAAATCAAAGTGTTCAGCAGCCATACATCAGAGAGACTATACAAGAAGGGTATCGTATTTTTAGAGACCCCAGAATTCCTGAGCAAAGTGGTAGTTAGTACCAGGTCTACATCAAAAGAAAACAACATTCTGTGTCATCGCTGGCCTCCTCTGTGATGTTTTGCCCTCAGCTTCATAATACTCAAAAAGTCATGGTTGAAAAAGACAGACTGTCCCTTTAAAATTAGATCATCCCTTTTATTAATATGCAGAATGAGTTGTCAATTGACCAAGCAACAAATGTACATCCTCATATCCTCATTTTCACTTCTATCTATGAATATTTTAAAACCCTAATGTGTGCTTGGCCATTTGGGTTTTAAGCAAAGACTTATCACAGTGTAAAACCCCTCATTTTTATCCCTTAGCTGAGGGCTTCTTTTTCCCTTTTCCAGGGTGTCATTAAAAATCTGATGCCAAGAGCTGGGACTTGGCAGGGATTGCGATATAATTTGCAATCTGCAGTGTTTGCTGGCTAGCCCCCACCTGCCCCCCTCTTTTTTTTTTCCCTTTTTTTTTTTCCTTTTTTTTTTTTAACCAGCCTGCCTGCTAGAGTCAATAGGGGGCATCCCTCATCTGTCTAAAAGAAAAATAGCAGCATACTAATTAGAATTCTATTTGCCAGAAGCCTCGGAGTTGCTGTGCTTATAGATTTCAAGCTTCTTTTGTTTGAATTAAATTGCCAACTTTTCCGCCCCCCCTCCTCCCTTCCCTTCTTTGCACTAGGCATGAGAGAGCGGGTGCCTTATTTGATTGAAAGAGGGGAAGGGGGATGGGGAAAAGGAAAGCCTTAGCTATGGAAATGCTGAGGAAATGTCAGGGTTGTGTTTAAAAATGCCTGGTATGCTTTTCAATGCCTGACTCCTGTCTTTCTAGCAGGGTTGTGGAGGGGAGGAAAGGGGGCCTGGCATTAAGCGCAGGCACTCTGCCCCTTCTCCCTGACACTGAAATTCTGGGGGAGAGCTTGACATGCTTTTCGCCAGCTCAAAGCCAGATGGTTCAAGCTTGGATAAAACCTTGGGATGAGATCACAAAGCTTGTTCATAACAGAACACACAACATCTCTGTTTTTCTGTTAATACCTCCTTTTGTACACGTTGTGTGGGGTGAGGGAGGGGCCAGGGGATATGTCATAAATCCAAAGGAAAATGTCATATTTAACATTAATTTGTTTTCATAACCCCGTGAAAGAATTCAAGCTTGCCCCATTAAAATGTCATAATTAACCGTCGAGAAGTTTTATTACAAATAATTTTTTAATTTCACGAACAACTAACCGGAAGGCACAGCACGAAGTTTTTCACCGCCCTTAAGCATCTGAACACATAGATAAAATTTATTATTTTTTTTTTTAACGTGCAAAGAGTTTCACTGCAAGCTCCAAGCATGGCCACATTTATGCAACTTCCTAAGTTTAAGTGATTAAATAATATTAAGCCTGAGCTCAGTTTCTATCACCGCGAATTACGCCCATGCACAATACGGCCATTGACTCCCGCCATTGACAGTCAAGTCTCATGCACTGATTCACAACCGGGGATAAGAGAATCATGGGGACAGAATAATGCATTCCATGATCTTCATATTCCTCATAACGACGGAATACGCTCGCGAAGGAATAAGAATTCTTTTCAAATGCATTAATCAGTCAAATTTACTTGACGTTTTCATGGATTTGCTTTCTCCTTACAGATTCTTAACAGAGCTCACCTACGGGTGCTCTCGGATGGCACTGCTGCTGTTCCCTACCCAGAAGACATTATATTCATTACTTGACTTCTGGCACAAATACTGCAGAAATACCTAAAATACGGCATATTTAGAATTTTTGTGCATATCAGCTTAAAGCTTCCTTTCCTTACTGTTCATTCACCCCAGTGCAATTTCTTTTCATAAATGCCCACAAAACAGCAACATATTTTGGACAGAAGTATGAACGTGTAAAAAGGAAATTAAGGCTAATTCAAAGTTTGTCTTGTCTGACAGTACTTAAAATTAGGAATTTGTAATGCCTAGTTATTCTACTCCTGAAAAATTTGACCCTCAAATTTGGTGTAAAAATAATATTGAGATATACCATCGTGTTTGACATAAATATTGTTGTGTGGGGTTTTTTTATTTTGAACTGTGAAACCTTTAAGAATAAATGATGTTCTGATTTTTTTGACAGAATTCAGGGTCATGTCTGAAATACTAGCTTTTCCTTTAAAAAAAAAAATCATATATCCTTTATGATAGTATATTTCATTTTGTCTTACTAGATGCTGTGATTATTTTTGCATACTCCTTCAAAATAAATTTCCTGAAAAAAAACCCACAGAACTAAAGTACCAGCTAACCACTGCATTTTTATGTATTCATTAAAGATAAGATCTTAAAGGAAAGAGGGAAATACGGACATTAGTAACTCTTACATATACTCCTCGGTGCTATTATATTTTAATTAGCACAGTTTGCAGGCTGTAACCTTTCCTAGGCCTACATGATGCATGAATATTTTATTTGCATTACTATAAAGTAAAAATAATTTGATTATCATTCGTACTATTTATGATTACATGTTTCTAGACACGCACATAGCCTCTATTCATGGAGGACTTTAACATTCTTAAATAGCATAGAGTGCTGACAAGCAAAGTATTGATGTTTACAGTATCATGCAAACCCCGAAGCCAACCATGCTCACATCCCTTTGAATTACTTTTCCAATTCGAAGCCTCTGAGAACCCAGTCCTCCTTTATCTCTTCTCGTTATAAAAAGTGGCAGGAGGCAGAGTGGCAGAATGACCCACAAGATGGCACCTGTCACCAGTGGGATTTCTTCTGCCTTCTGCAGGCCAAATTTTGTTTGAACTCACTATGGCCTCTGTCATATCCTCATTTTCCCTTCCACTCTTGCCTCTCCTCCTTAATCCCCTCCATGCAGGCTCAGGCTCTATTTACCCAGCTTCCGAAACCTTTTTTCTGCAAGAAGCCAAAGTAAAACTTTATTGAAAGAAGGGTTCAGGATTAAGAGGCAAAGCCCGGTGAGGAGGAAGCCGGGCACACCACCTGCCGCCTTCGCCCAGCTTTGCTTAAAGACAGTTTCTCCTAAACACCATTACCAGGCTCATTCTTATAGATGTGCATCTGAAATACATGATTACTTTAGGTCTCAAAGGTGAGGGAGCTGATTAGCTCTCTAATGAAGCCTTTTGTTATTACTTACAGACAAAGTACATCACACAGATGGAACGTACCAGAAGACCGCTTCCTTATGTCGGGCCAGACATATTTTAACTGGTAAGATCATCCAGAGCAATGAGGTGAAGCGGCTTCTATAAACACAGAATTAGTGGAATTTTTAAAAAACAGACTAAAGGCAGGCAGAAAACAACAGAAAACAACAGAAAACAACAAACAAGCACCCTAAGATCATTAGGCCTAAAGCCCCAAAGATGAAGCTGATACTTCATCTGCTGAAACTGATAATTCTTCTGCTAAAACTGGTAATTCATCTGCTACACGAGTCATTTTGTACTTTGTCCAAAGTTAGGTGGGGTCACATTCACTACCTGCCTGTAGAGTTATAGTTGCCTAATCATAAGAGTTATAGTCAGTCTACAAAGAAGATGGTGATGGACATCCCTCTAATCTTTGACTACAGACAGGGCCAAACAGAAACACAACATGCACACAAAAACCTTCAAGCTGCAGGTCACTCTATCACTTAATTTTACCAAGTGCAACAGAGAATTGTTCTTCCACACAAAATAATGAAGCAGAACTAGGACCTACACAGAGCCTGGAGCACCAAGCAGCTCTTCTCCTGGGGAGATGCCACACTGGTTGTTGGTTTCTTCCATTAATGACTTTGTGGCTTGGAAAGGAAAAATATCTTACAACCTGTTCCTAATCATCCTCATTCCTCCTTCTATTAACTTCAAAAAAATGCACCTAATTACTCTAAAGCATACAGTCTTTCAGTAGCCACCGCTAAGGGCAGGAAGGAAGAATGGTTCACAGTTTTCCCATTTCCTAATGAAAGACGGCACAAGGCTTGAGTCTTACCTAGGGAAACATCTGAAGTCATCTCATACTTTCATCAAACCCATTGAAGAAATTCTTGTTTACGTGTTATTTTATACCAAGACAAAATTATTAGAAACAATGTAGCTACATATAGATAGTAGTTAATCACAGTGTTAAAAATAACTATTACTATTGTGTAACCTATAAAATATTAACCCAGTGATTAAGGATACCCTTTCAATAACTGTCTACAATTAACACAAAGAGCAGATATTGCATTTCTGTACCCCATAAGCTGCTCTTGCTACTACACCAGAAATAATTCTCATTTTTATTGAAATTCATGAAAATCTGAAAATCAATGCAGATTCCAAGATGCCACCTTCATTTCAGTGCCTCCTTCATACACAACTGAGAGATAATCAAGAGGTGTTTGCAAAAAAATAAAATTAAATTTAAAAATAATTTTAAAAAAATTACACAAAAACCCCCCATCAATAGTCTTCTTTTGAAGTGGAGAATGTGGTCTTATAAAACTAAGTGGGCTTATGAGCCATGCCAATTTGCCTTGAGTTTTTGGGGAAAGGGGATTTTGTTTTGACCTTTTCAATTTTTCATTTTGAAGTGACTTCTATTTCAGGCTTTTTCTGGTAAATTATGAAATCAAGCAAGTCCAACCCAGAATGAACCATTTTGATCAATCTGAAAGGCAGCTTTTTTTTTTTTTTTTGAGACTTTTCCTCTGCCAAGAATTTGAAAATGTCACATTTCATTCCAGGATGAACAGAAGCCAGATTTCGAACTCTCCAAATCCTTTGCGAAACAAAATTTCTGCCTCTTTTTCACAGCTCCAAAATTAATTTTCCTCAAAGACTGCAGGGTGGCTTAAGATAGTGGTCAGCAATTACAGATAACACGTGGGTGGATTTTAATAGCATTAGCATGGCAGGGGCAAGGGCGGGATCGAGGAGTCAGAGCATCTTGAGGGAAGACTTGAAGCTCTCCCAGCTCCTGGCTCTCAGTGAATCCCAAGCTCCAGTGCCTCACTTTTGAAGCAAGATATAGACGCCGCAGCGAACGCCAGCATTTCCTAGCTCCCACTGAGTTTCTATCAATATTCTTAAACTTTAAAAAAGAAAAATACAATCTGGTGTAACAGCCTTAGAAGACTGCTGACTATTGCTACAAGAACCTCTCTACAACTGGAGCCTATATAGGGATATAAATCCAAAAGCTGACCTGTAGGTTTTCACCCAGCCGAGGAAGCTATTAAATTCTTGCTGATTTAAGTTACTCTCCAGTCAGTAACGTGTCGCCATTTCTTGAAAGGAGGAAAAAAAATAATCTCCCAATATCCCCACGAAGGGCAATTCCTAAGGATTGTGATTTTTGCCACAGCCCTATTTAGGAAAACTTGGAAGTCATGAGGCCAGATCTGCGCTGAACAACAGCTCGGTGGCATCAAGGCATCGCTGTTTCTCTTGTGGCACTGCACAGGAACATCTTACCCTGCCACAGACCTTCTCTGAACTATTCTGGCATAGGCAACAGCACCACTTAGGTGGAAATATCCTCATAAAGGTCACACAGCCACCAAGTCAGGCATGAAAAACAACATGGCAGCCTTTTTTTTTACTGTATTCCACAGCCATCCAACCAGACCCAAACACCATTTTCTTCTCAACGGGCCAAAACCATCCCACCACCTCCCACTGCACACAGGACAGTCTCCTTCCCATCCACGTCATGGGTGGTGGGGCTTGCAGAGGGCAAAGAGCTCACTGCTGGGCTTTGTACAAGTTACCTGTACTTTACAATAAAACAAGATAAATTCTTTGTATGTCAAGGACAGATATCATTCATGCTTTTTTATCACTGTTTTTTCACAAGCTCTGTTGCTTCTGCCACATCATCCTGCTCACTGGGGGCCATATTTAAGGTCAACCAGTATTCGTTAGTCCTGCCCAGAGTAAAAATTTCCCCCTTACACCGAAAATGACAGGCCTGTAAAACAAACCATGAAGGGAAAAAAGCCATTCATTATTTATGAAAAAGCAAAACGACAGGGTTGTCTTTTCTTGCATTACACAAATCCAGTATGAAAACTCTAACCTGTATACTATTATAAAAGCTCTGTCTCCCCTGTAATATCTCTTTGTTTTTGTAATTATTTTAGGCTTTCCACTCAGGAGCAATAAAAAGAGCTTATATTTTCCCAGCACTCAGATGAAACAACTTTGAAATCATGCCTTGTACTTTTCTTTAGTATAATTAATCTCAAGATGTCACTCCCCCACCCGCTATGATAGTCTCTGGAGTGGAATGGGGGGGACAGAGAGAATGATATTTTGGTTTTCAGCCCAGTTAACCACTCTTTCTCCAAAACTAGATCATAAAAATCAAACAAAACCTGCAAGAGATAATCCCCCACCAATAAATTTATCAAGAGTGAATTTTCTGCAGGCTTGCTAAACTGTCATAAAGGGGAGGAGGTAGAGATCAAATATACTGTTGAGTAAGGAAACAGAGAGCACAAACTTTGTCCTCAGCTCGGGGACAATGATGCTCAAAGATTAACCCACCCTCTCAATTAACACCTCACATGAAAATCCCAGCAAGGTCATGGGATCTGTGCTGCAACTCGGTCAATCAGCATTGCCTGCCTCCATACAAACCAAGATCGAATGCAGAATTAACACTGGTCCCCCAAGCCCTCGCTCACAGACTCACGTCAGATTAAGCCCTTGCATGGAGGAGATATGAAAAGCATTTCTAATTAGGGTCTGAGGTTACTGGTTAAAATGCAGTCGAGCAGTCTACCAACCATTCTTCTCCCCCTTTTTTTTTTATAATTTTAATTAAACTCAGATACTATTTAATTCCTACCTGCATATATTTAGTACTACTTGAATGCAAACCTGATAAAGAATACTCCTGATCCCCACTTAGCTGCCACAAGCACTTATTAAAAGGAGGGTGACTGTCTTCAAGATCTTCCATGGGTCCCTTTGCAATAATTACTTTTTCTATCAAATGAAAAGCATAATATTTTCCCGTAAATAGATTTTTTTCCTTATGAAACCTTGACTTCCCTACTCTTGTGACGAAATTATAATTATAACCTCAGTGTAGCGGTTAGTTACCATCATTCCAGTCCATGAGGAGGCTTTTTTTCTGTATATGCTCTGCTCTTGTTATTCCATTGCTTATAGGATTCTTCAGACGTACATTTGAGGACATTTTGCACCCGTTTATTGTCACAGAAGCATTGCTGTACATCCTGTGTTTTGGGGAATGGGAGAGAGGGGACTTGGCACCAGCCGGATCCTGTTAAATTATTTGTAATTCTAGGGCACTCCACAACATTTCTGCCATTGTGTGATTAGCAATCTAGATCTCTCCATAACAATTTTTAATATCTACCATGACCCTGGAAGCCTTAATGCTACATCTACAGCATACTAAAGCCTTGTGACTTCAAATTATAGCCCTGAATAATTCAGGAATTGTAACGGTAGCTCAGTACTTATTAAAGCACTGGGAAAACTTTGGGATTCTCATATCTACAGGCTCTTCATTATTATTCTGATTATAAAGATGTTTTAATATATGCTGTTGCTATTCTTACACATTGCCACAATACCATTTGTGAGGAATCCATAAGTGATCCAACTCCCGTATCACACAGTTACACCTCAGAGTATCAAGGGATGCAGTAAAATGAAGTTTCCTTTTTTTTACTAGGAAGATGGGAATTATCTAATAATCTATACATTAAATTTTAAAATCCAAAATTATGCCTTAGACAGCATAAGAAAAATCTACCAAACTTATATGAGCAAAACAAAATCATGTGTGTATAGAACAACTCAGGTTTTTCCCTGATACCACAAATCGGGACAAAATTAATGTAAGTAACTAGTTTAATAACATATTAAACACATTCTGTCTTCTGTGCTAATCCCAAGTAAGCAGCTATAATAAGCCTTAGTGACAAGGAGGATCTAATGAAGAGCTGAATTTTTCATAGAGGTTTTATTAGGTTCATCAGCCTCCTCAAAAGTCCAGGCCTTCAGTCCCGACAGCTCTGAAATCTGGAAGAGATTATCTTCAATTTACTGAGAATAAACATCTCATTTCCACAAGGAAAATTCCATTTGATGACAAAATTCGTTCATGTCCTAAACCTTGAAACCCTGCCACTGGATGTCATACTTGAGTAGCTTTGGGTAAATGAAAGAATTATTAAAAGTTTCAATAATAATGATGAAAAAAAATACATAAGGCATTTTTAGTGTGAGAGTAATCTATAGCACAGAAAGTATCCAAAATAAAATTTTGGCAACTTTTATTAATCAGTTGCTTTCCCAAGCTGTTGAAGGACTTCCATTACTTTCTGGACAGTCAGGAACTTGCACTTTTGTTTTGACTGTCCTCATCTGACTGCCCCACACTGACTATGACTTAGTTAATGGTTTACCAGAGGAGATATCCCACACTATTAAAAGGAGTCCTCCAGATTAATTTATAATTCAAAGCATCCTCTCCTCAAAACTTTGTCAAATATCAGATGTGTTGAGGGAGAAAGTAGCCATAGACTGTCTCATTTAATAAAGTGGGTCGAACCAAAAAAGAAATCCTAGTGCAATCACTGCTTATGCTCCCAGGTTTAAAGCAGGTGATAAGGTTTTATTTACAATCACACTCATAGTATCTGGTGTGAAGCAGATGATAAGGTTTTATTATTGCTGCTTACTTCTGAAAGAAATTACTTCCCACGTGTGTAAAGCTGTACCTTAGAGGAGACTCGGGCTGAGTAGGAAACCTGGAAATCCAGGAGGAGGAGGACAAAAAGTTCCACAATGTTATACCTTTAGTGGGAGGAGGTAAAAGCTGCCTGAGCCCCATCTTCATGGGAAAACAGACACCAGGTTGTGATGTGTGGGTGCCTCAGCGCCCTGCAGCACAGCAAGAAGGGGATCACATCCCCAAAAATTATGCTCAGCCACCAGGTTATGTGAAGTTTAACCTAAAATCAACGCCAGGGTGATAGTCATGCACACAACACACAGGCTGGATCTTTGGTTTTCCCTTAATTCCAGTTTACAAATTAAGCAAATGAAATTGCCTGGTTTGTACATCCATCAACTGCTCCCAGGCAGATGACACTGTCACTCTTCCCTACCACATCAGTGGAACAAGCTTCTCAACATTGATAGGAATTGTAGAGAACTCTCTTTTGTCCATCCAATACAATTTTATATTTAGGAAATATCTTCCCCCATCCTTCACAGATATAACCTGGTTTGGTGGCTGCGGGGTGGTGTTTTAATTACTTTTTTAAACTGAAGTTTAGTAGCTTCATTACTTAATTATCCTTTAAGCTTCAGAAGGTGTGGAGGTGTTCTGGAATAAATGTACATTAAATGTTAAGAAATTACTAAAAAAAACCCTGGATGGAAACTATATCTTTTGATACTCTTTTAATGCAACAGTTAAGAGAAATACTGAAAAATCTGCAAAAACACTTTTAAAAATAGGAAAAATGCATTCTTGTTTATTCCCATAGTGAAAGGGAGGCAATGACTATCCTCAGCTCCAGTGATTTTCTGTTCCTGAAAGATACCACAAAATCCACTGAATGTTGCAAACCAAGGCAATGGGAACAGAAGGTACAACAAGCATCCTAGGGAACTCCCCCAAATCCTTCAGGATTAAGGATACAGACAACATAGGGGGGGCTGTGTTTCACTTCTAGAGCATTTACTTTTAGAGTAAGCATGTCCTGATCCGAAACGGACTGAAACAGTCACTTACTACAGAACAAGGATGCCACTGTTGTCAAATAATGGCAACAAACTTAAACCTGCAAAACTCTATTACAGACAGGCGAGGAATAAATGGAAAATTAACCATGACGGAAACAACAAACAAAGAAAACCTCCTGACAAAAGATTTTGCAATCTTAAATGCACCATCATTTTTAGTAAGATGTGTTGTGTCACTACCATTTATCCTCAAATTACACCTGCCCCTTGCTTTTACTAATTCAGTTTAGCATGCAAAGGCACTGCTTGCCCCTACATACATTAGAAGAGCTCCTGTTTAGGTTAATAGGAAAAAAAACTTGTACCTAAAAGAGTAAAAAACTTCAGAATACATTATTCTTTTCTAAAGCTCATCTCTCCCATTCAGCAAACTAGTGTTCTTTTCATTTAATCTACTCGGGTAAAAATAACCATTAAATATCACCTAAGTATCACTTAAATTCTATTTTGGGGATTTATGACCAGGATTAGCTTTGTGTCAGCTTTGTGTCACCTCTTAGTACAGGGTTGAATGACAGAAATTCATTTAACCACAGTTTGAATCCCATTTCTTCCCTACCTCTGGATTCATGTACATTTTTCTTTCTAACATATATTGATCCTGGAAACCCAAAGCCACTTTTTAACACTTTATTAAACACAATATATACAAAGTAACATATTGAAAGTATAATAATGAGGCCATTGGTAATATAATAATGATAGTTGAAGCTCTATCAAATATGTAATTAATATTTTAATTATATACCTCATATATCTGCGCCCCACTGTGAAAAATAACCGGGTCTAGCAATTTTCATGGACGATGACAAGATTACTATTACTAATGGTTTGAGGTACAAGTGTTTATTTTTAACATTATTAACGGTACTAATTATGATGAATATGATTATTTAGAGTCATTATGTGGTAGAAGAGTTTGATGATCCACTCAGGTGCCTAGAATTTAACATTCTCCATCTACCATCTATGGAAATTAATGACATAGCTTAACACTGTTGTTATCGTACTCACTGCCAAGAAAATTGCTTTTAAAGAAGAAAAAAGCAAAAGATCACCCAAGTGTGCTGCCCATTTCTTTATTACCCTGCAAACGTTCGTGTTTGCAAATCAGTAAGAAAGCCTGATAATAAGATGTTTCACACTGGAAAAAATGAGACAGTGACTTTTACAGATGAAGGGACAGGTTCCATGAGCCCTTCTCTGTACAGGAGTATTATTTTCATTATTGTAGGGCTTGGAATCAGAGCCCTTGGGCGAGGTACCAGACATCCAAAAAACCTGACATAAGCACGACAGACAAAGGAGTATTTTGTAAAGCCCAAATCACAGATGGAAGCTTACACCACAAAAATCTAAGAGGTCTAAGACCATATAGTTTATATCACTCCAAGTATCTTTATGGCATCTCACCTGTGACCATGGGCATGCTTTACCTCCTGCACAGTCTGTCCACCTCAGCATCTTCACAGGTATTTCACACGTGGTGATATGGTTTATGTATTGGGGCAGACAAGGTGCCACGTGGGCTCAAGGACACACTGCAACTGTGCTTGCAGGCTCACAGGTAGGAAAAAACTCATTTGGTTGGCAACCATGGGCTTGTTATTGGCAGAAAGTGCTGTTAGAGACACAAAGGCTGTGGTGGAGACAGGCACAGAACACACATCTCCAAAAACCAGAGTCTCAGGCTCGGCACAAGGCCACCACAACACTTTCTCTAGAGTCAATCTGCTCCCCACACCCCACGGCACAGCCTCACGGGGCCCAACTAAACAGTGTCTCGATGAGGAAAATGTATATATAATTTTGCCATCCATTCTGAAGGAAGTCAATGCTTAACCCTATGCAGAACTCAGCCCTGCCAAACAGCTCCCTCAGATCCCGGGGATTGCTGACGCTTTAACTGCCCACTGACAATAAACAACTGCCACCTCCGCAGCGCGATTCCCCATGGCATGCAGGAGAGAGAGAGGGCAGAATCATTAACTAGTTAAATCTGATAAATACAGACTCTCAGCAAAAGGAGGAAGAAAATGGACCATTCTCACTTTGTAATGCATTTCCATCGGTGACTGGCACGCTATTAGGATCGGGATCAAAGGGGGTGGGATGCTGGTGTCTGTGGATTTGGGCCTTTCACACTGTCTGATTGATGGAACTGAAAGGCTTCTGCTTGTAAAGCAGTCACCCCAAACAGCTGTCTCCTGCTCCTGTCCTCCTCTCCATTGCAGCATATGCAGTTCAGATTTCATTTACCAGCCCCTTTGAATAGCAACACTCTTACCGTGGAAGCAAAGCCTTGCCTTAAAGAGGATGCTTGGCAATTTGCATGCACAGTGCTGCTAAGCATTGTATGGCATTAGTTGCCAAAGGACATGCAGCAATGTGTATCCCCTATCTTCCCTACTTTTCTGGTTTCTTAAATTATCAGTGTTTTACTTCCCTTTCATGTTCAAAGCATAGCAAATTTATTTGATATATTCTGAATGCTGAAGCATGCCAATGACATCAATCAAACTACAGAACACTGGGAAAGCTGCTATAGAGTAATCAGAATTGGCCATAAGCTATAAATATCTACTGTCTCATGATTCTCTTGGCTGCTATGCAAACTTTGATCATTAGCACTGATCAAAGATCATGAGGGATAAAATGGTATTATGATATAATGGCATGTATGCTACAGCTGATACTAAGGGCTATAGATGACCTATGCTTGACTATATCGTCTTTCTCTGCTCACCAGAAAGATTCATTAAAATGGCAGACTTCTTTTTGCTGTACCTTAGAGGATATGTAACAGAAAACTGTAGTACAATCAGAATTGGCATAACTATTCATGACCAGCCTGAGTGGTTTATATTTGTATTCTCTGCAACAACAGCTCCTTATAACACTGCACAGGTGACTCTCAGACAGCATCTAATTGTGCCTGAGAGGTCACAAAACACAACTAATGACTTTTTATTGTTTTACTGCTTTTAGATGGATTGGATGCTTCCTCTCTAATAGCAGGATATACCAAGCACTTCACAGCTAGATCTTCTGTAGCAAAGTTACACAAGTTTGGCTTTGCATTTTAATCTAATCATTACTTGTGAGAGGATGGTGTCATAGCAAATGTAGCTTCTACTCATTTGTAAAACATCCCTCATGCCGAAATTGAAAAATAGTATATGGGCCTGCCTCCCTTGCCTGCCAGTATTTTGTTCTGTACTCTGAATTAAGTAATTAAATACTTACCAGAGCTCCAAAGCTTTCAGATAAACCAAAGTAGTATTCAACCTCACAGCTGTCAAATAAAATGATATAGAATTGCTTTGTAGAAAAGATATTTAATGAACACATTCTTACTCATTAACTTATGAGTAATTCTCACAGAAAATCCACCCAGAAAGAACGGTTTAAAGTTCTCTTAATCATCTAGTTCTTCCATTAAAATTAGAATATCTTTCCCTGAAATCTAAGAGTTAGCTTACCCAGTCAGGGTCAAGAATGTCACATGACTCTCATGGCCACATGTGTTTCAGAGCTCTTATCAATAAAATCTCCATAGGTAACTTGCACAATTCAAATTAAAAGTGCTGGATACACCTGCATTGGCAAAATTACACTTGAACAACAAATCAAAATGCATCTTTGCACTTTGTGTTATTTAGCATGCAGATCTCATTCATGCTTTCTTGAGCCTGTAGCTCCAACATTTCCAAAAAGCAAGTTACTAATAGAGAGATGATTAGTCTTCCCCATTTGACACAGCAGAAAAAAGACAAAGGAGAGAGAGGTGATTTGTCTGAAGTCTTACAGGAAGGCTGCAAAACAACCACTAGCATGGATCCCACCTCTACTGGGCCCAGGCCGAGTAATTTAAACATAAGGTATTTCTGCAGCTGAGTTGGGGATGGGAAATCAACCAGTAGATGAACACATTCTCATTAACTAGTTCTGTGTAAACCATGTTTTCCCATCCCCCTCAGAGTTGCCTGAATTAATAGAAAAAAAAAAAAAAATCATTCGTATAAGTTGTTTCGGTGACATATGTAAAACAACTGATTCGTATACAGGCTTCACACTCCAGGTCAGAACAAATTGTCCTCAAAAGCAACACAGTTAAATTGAGTGGAACTAGCCTCCACCGACTTCCAAGGTACATAATATATATTATAAACTTGTCTTATTTGGCACCAGTTTGACAACCTCAGTTTGAGAGAACAGAGAGTGAAAATGAGTTTTAAGAATTCAGCTACAAAGAAGTACAACATTCATTATGTACAGTCCTTTAACAGATTGCCCAGATTGTGGAGGCCCTTCAGCAGACTTGAAATTTCATCTCCCTGTTGCAGTTTTAGTTACTACATGTACCACCAATATATAGCCACTACAATATAGTTTACTGTTCAATCCAGAGTTTTTCCAACACAGTCCATGTTGCTTCTCACAAAAACCCCTCCAGTCCTTCGTGGATCCACCAGGTAAGAAGCCAAATTCCAATCCATATGTATGAAACTGAGGAAGGGAAGGGCTGAGGATCAGTACTTATCTCAAAACTAATGGACAGTGGGGCATCAGCCACTTTGAACCTGTCATGGACTCTCACATGAGCTCTCACTATCACCAACCAGGTCTGCCTTGGTGAAAAATTCTGTGACAAAACGTGTTAGAAAAAAGTGATGGATAATCACATGGCTCTCATGCCATTCAAAGGTGAATTCAGCACTATTTACAGCATTCCTACAGATATAACCCAAAATGGTTCAACATGCCATTTCTGATTTAAATCTGTGTAAAGGAGAACACAATCTGCCTCCTGGGAAAACATCTCATTTTATTGCGCCTTTGATTCTTAAAAGTGTTCTTTCTTTGCCCATTTTGGGAGGAGGAGACTATTTCATGTGGCTTCTTCTCCCTCTGCCTATTACTGATTTGCAAGTTAAGCCTTCAGATTTCCTTATCTCACCTGAAAACAAAATAAGAGAAAAGTCAGAAGTGTAATTTGACTTTTTCTTTAGGTCATTCTCAACGTCACTCTGGCAGCAGTCTGACAAAATAAACAGCACAAACCAACAGGAAAAACCTGAATTACAGAGTCTGTTCCAATGCCTACCAAAGTTAAGGGATGCCTGCACTAGTTACAGTGGGCATTTGATCAGGCTCAGGAGGGGATAATTTGACACTCAAAACCACTTTAACCTTCTTTTTTTCTAATTGCCATTATCTCAACCTCACTAGCATAGCCCACTTTTGGGCTTACAGTGCATGCAAAGACCCATTGTGTTGTCAGAGACAATAATCATGATGCTGTTATAGTGCCTTGATTACATCTGTGTGTTTTTATCTACTGCACTGGCCCCTGTGTTGGAAGAGATTAGTATTTCCCACTGACTTGCTGTGAGACTTCCTTTTAAAGCCAGGAGTCATCTTTTCAAGTTTGAAAATCATCTTTTCATCTGCCAAACAGGAAAAATGATTGATTATATTTTCACAAATTCGATCCCTCATTTTTAAACCCAACGCAGGACTCGTGAAAGTGTTTCTGAGGTAAGGAACAGTTTCATTATTCTGTTTCTTTTCCTAGTGTGAAAATATATATATATATTTATGCAATGAACATTCTTACTGCTCCACTTCTGTCTTTTGTAGGCCACGTTATGGGACGGTCTTTTCCAAATGCTTATCTTTTTCTTTTCTCCAAATTAATTCAATATAATCTTAGAATTTTATTCTGTACAGAGCAAACAAGCAATGGATGTCATGTTTTACTAGTGCCTTTGTACATCTCTGTAGATTTTCATGAGTTTAACAGCCTTCTGCCTCTCCCTTTGCTAACTAGGGATTAAAAACAGTACCCCAGTCATCCTCACCAGTCTAAGCTCCCAAACAGCCCAGAAATTATCAACACTCACCCTATGATTACATGATATTCTTGACATCTGCCTAAGTATTAAAACCATACTCATCATCATAAAATCATAGACTGGTTTGGGTTGGAAGGGACCTTAAAGATCATCTTGTTTCAACCCCTCTGCCACAGGCAGGGACACCCTGCACTAGCCCAGGCTCCTCCAAGCCGCATCCAGCCTGGCCTTGGGCACTTCCAGGGATGGGGCATCCAGAGTTTCTCCAGGCAACCTGTGCCAGGGCCTCACCACCCTCACAGGGAACAATTTCTTCAGAATATCCAATCTAACCCTGCCCTCTGGAAGTTTAAAACCATTCCCCATTGTCCTGACACTCCATGCCCTTATCAAAAGTCCCTCCTCAGCTCTCCTGTAGCCCCTTCAGGCACTGAAAGCCACTCTAATGATATGATAATCATGATATGTGGTTTTCCAAACCAAAAGCAGATTTTGTAATAACACTAGCCCTTGATATGTAAGTACATTAAAACTACCTTTCTTCTTTCCTGTCCTAATGATTAGCCTATACATGAACTGCTTGGAATGATATCTTGCAATCATGCTCACACTGCCCACCTGTACAGGAAGTTTCAAATACTGAGACAGTGCTATTTTTTTGGAAATAAAATATAATGACCATGACAGCAAAGAAGAGATTTCTTCTCCCTTGAAGAAAAAAAAAACCTTGTCAGTAGGATTTTGAGAATAAACACTACAGTCAGCTTTTTTTTCCATTTTTTGACAGTTCAGGGCAAAGTTAAATAGCACTAATGCATTCCATTTATTTCAGATAGATCAAAGAAAGAGAAAATGTATCATCAAGCAAAGTTTTCAAAGCACATGCTCACACACACACACACAAACTCCTGCTTTTCTAGGGGTCTTTTTAATGGAAATTACTGTCATTTAGCTCACAGATTACCTTGACTGAGCAGGAGGGCAGCATCAGTTAGTGCAGTGCAACAGTGGCCATGCATGACCTTGGGTTTTCTGAACATGCTCCTTATACCTTTACAGGTAGCCTGACCTGAAATTATCAACACCTAAGTCCTGCACTTCATTAAAATCTAAGACTAATAACTCATGAAGGATAACGAAGACAACTAAGCATCTGTCTGAATGCTTCTTGAAACCTTGGTATCTACCTAGACTATGAAACACAGCAAAATATGTTCCTACTTATCTTTTACCAGCCAATATTAGCAGTTATTGTCAGTTTTAAATATTTTTCCAGCCCTCTAAACATTTCCTTCAGGGCAGGGGTGCTGGCCTTACGCTAGCCAGAGAACATACTGAAAATAAGCCTTGGCAAACAGTTTTGACACAGATATTTTGGGCTTCAAGCTTTGGTGATAATGCACAGACACAATCAGTACTACAGGATATTTTTATTAAAACCAATTGTGCATATGTTAAAGGGATTAAAAACTGGGTGATGGCTTTCAACACGTTGTTAACAGGAAATCAGTCAAAAACCAGCATTTCTGTGAAGATGTGCCTTACACAGTTTGTCTTGATCCACTACTGCAGAGTGTATACATCAACAAACCAGAAGGAAATAGAACAGGGCTATATTCACAAATTTTCAAAGCAGATAAGAGTCATAGTGGATCACCAGCTGTGACTAAAATTTGCTTGTAATTCTTGGATTTATAAACAGAGATAAAAAGGTAAGAAGGGAGAACAAGCAGTATACGTAGCAGTGACTTAGTCATTATCAAAACACTGGATATAGAAAATTAAGATAGTTTCCCTAAAATATTTAAAAGAAATAGCCAAAGTTTGGAAAACCTGCTGTGTAGCAAGAGATCTAAAAAGTCCTCAATTTAAATAGATTGCCCACAAAATTTCAGACTTAGCCTGACTTCAGTGTAGAAACACTGATGTGGGAAGAAGGTATTAGATTGGGTATTCAGGACATATTGAGCTGCTCCCTGAGTCTTTGTACCCAGCACAAACAGGAGGTTACAGCAGAACCTTTAAACAACTTCACTCTGTCCCACACCCCAGGTCTGGACCCTCCATGGCCAGTGGAACCACCACTGCTTGTTCAACTCTGCAGCAGCCGTGCATGTAAGTGTCTCTACAGCTTAATGAAACATTAAATCTGACTTCAGGCTCTGTCCTGCTCATCTCAGCCTCCCAGCCTACAATTATTTTCCAAGTCCACCATGCCTTCAAGGTTCCTTGCTTCCACACCCTGCCTTTAAGTGCTTCAGCTTGAGATCTGAGCCGGCTTGGAGCCACAGTAGGACATGAAATACCTGATAGTTTTTATCTGGCGAACAAGATGCTTTTGTGATCCCTGAACAGAGTCAAGGTCCTTACAGATACATCACATCCTGCTGAACAAACATGTTTATGGCCTCCAAAGGTGACACTGTGAGACAGAAGCTGTGACAGGAGATGGGATGAACCTCTCTCTGAAACTTCCTCCACAGCTTCACCACGGGATCCAAGTGGTGGATAAACCTAATGTTCAGATTTGGTTGCAGGCTTGACCAAATTTTATATAAATGTTGGAATAAAGAGTTCTGTCTGAATAAGTCATGCTGTGGATTAAATTCACTTCACTGAATTTAGCTTCCCAAAAGAGCTATGGGATAGCCCCTCATGTTTGCCTTGAGGATTGTTTTAAGGGAAGCTGTTTGTCATGCCAATATAACTTCCTTCCCACAAAACCATATATATGTGCAGTTCTGTACTGGATACTAACAATCTATATAAAGTGATGTTATTACCAGAGTCACTATGTATATGTTGGCAATTACATATATTTTTCTTCTTTCCACTACATAAATTTTCTTTCCCTAATAAAGTGTGGAACGTTTCCCAAAGAGTTTAATAACCCAGAATCACTGAAGTGTAGCTGTTAAAACAAGCTAAACTGGTTTAACTTCTGAGCTGTCAGACTTAATTTCAAATGACGAGATGTGACCACTGTTTTCATGTGAATTGCTAAAATTAGGTAATTTCAAAACATATGTAATAAATACAAGAAAGAATGTCAAAGTTCAGGGTTTTTTTGTTCTGAATTTGCTTTCCTTAATGAAACAAATGGCAAAACCCCATTAATTTATTAAAATAATCTAAAGTAGTTAAACCAGTTAAACACATTAATAAGCCATGAAGAGTAATGTTCCTGTAATTTAAAAAAAAGATAAATTTCAAAAGGTATTTTAACTTTTTTTTAAAGCTATCTAGTTCAATCATTTTTTTTTCCTTCAGGCAGCAAAAGCAAATGCATATGGCATGAAAATCTGTTAAAACATAGTACTTTACACCTTTGTTTGTACCTGCTCCAAATATATTTGTCTATAAATTAACTGCACATGGTGGTTTTCACATTGGCTTATTTTATCCATGTGTTCAAGAAATTTAATACATCATTTGTGTTTCCTCAATTACAGTTCTATTCATCAGGCAAAAAGAGGAGGGGTATAAACATAGCTACGTATTTTTCCATTTTTATATGCAATTTATGCCCAAGGCATCAACCATATGTAAAAAAGGTGAAAAAGCAACCCTGTATTTCTATGGCATCTCGAGTGCTGAACTATCTTCAAATACCAATGTCTCAAGCAAGTGGTGGATGCTCCAGCCCTGAAAGTGTTCAAGGACAGGTTGGTCAGGGCTTGGAGCAACCTGATCTAGTGGAAGGTGTCACTGCCCATGGCAGAGGGTTGGAACTAGGTGATCCTTATTGTCCTTTTCAACCCAAACCATTCTATGATTCCACGATATTACAGACGGAAGACCAGAGCTCTGCCTTTAATGGTAGTGGCCTGCAGGGCAGATATCTAGTTAAAGACCCACCAAAAAAACCCTCACAGTGTTCATCTCAACACCAACCATTTTCTCTTGGCCTGTACCATGGGACTGTGTTATACCTTCATGCCCTCCAGCAGCAGTCAGTACTCATGTCAGCAGCTAAATGCTGTTACTGGGAGTTTTTTCTCAAGGAAATCCACAGATCTCAGGTATTCCCAGTACAGAACATGCTCTAAAGACACCACAGGCTTGGCTTCTGCTCCTGTGAGCCCGGGGCCCTATTTAAGAAAGGTTGTATCACAGAACGCCCCAGGCTCTCCGCCAACTCCCTCAGCACACACTTCCATCCAAAGCGGGACGGATGTTTGTTACATGTGGGTTGGGTCACCTCACCCCTCTCTTAATTTTAGCGCATGTGAAATTTGCCATATGGGCAGCTCTGAAGACTGAAGTCCTTCGCTGACTTGCAAGAGTAGTAGAGCACAATTCTTTCCATCACTGCTGCTTTAATGCATCGCCTCCCTTGATGTAACTTTTTAGGAAAACTGAGCTAGATCACCAAGTCTGGTTCCCAGCTCCTGCAGAACACACACATTCCTTTTCACGGGCTGATCAACCTGCAGCTAGAACTGCCTGGCTTGAGGGTTCACCTTCTCTGTTTCCACCATTGCTCCTGTGGTCAGGCTGCTTTGAGATTCACTCTTTGAACAGTTCAAAGGTGTGTTCTCACTTCCACCCTCAATTTAGCATCGTGTTATTGCACCAATAATATTCTTGGTATTACGGACAGGCAAGAGAATTCACATTCTTCCTTCCATTCCCTCTTGGCAGTGGAAGCCTCAACTTTCACAGGAACAGTAAGTACATCTTTCTTGGTAGTTAGACTGTGACCAGAAATCTCATTTCATATCACCCTTGCTATTATATCAGCCTGCTCTGGATTCAGACAGAAAGTTGAGGCCCGAACTCTGTATCACTTCCACTGATGCAATGGTACACTTATTTAAAGAGGTTACATATGGAAAAGGTTAATGCCACAATCCTGCAAAAACTTGCCTAAACACCCAATTTCAGGCATATAAATAATTCCATTAAATTCAGATTACTCAAGCCCATTGTATTGAATGGGCCTATGCCCATGACTAAATTATAAGGCACAGGATTGTGGATGTAGAGATCATTATCCATGACCCAATTTGGTGGGTCCTCACATAAATCAGATAAGCAAATCCCTTTTGCTCATGTTTGCACAGTGCAGAGTCCTTGCAAGCTGGATGTCTTAACAGACGAAAACAGGGAAAAGGAGCCAAGTATCATAGGCACCATGGTGAATTCATAACCGTGGCCTCAACTACTCAGTTTGGTCACTTTTTAAGGAAAAAAAACATGGTATAAGCAAAACTCAGCACAGTTACTTGATACTACTTACAGGAAAAGATCCACATTCCAAATTTTAACTCAGTAAGCACTGTCTAGAGGGTGAGAATAGTGTCCTTAGGAGCTTCCTTTAATTTTATCTTCAAAGTTTAATTATATTACAGGAAATATTTGGCTAAGGTGTGGCTATTCATCATGATATCTCTATTACCAGCATCAGCAGAGAGGTTTCTGTCAATTTTTCATTTTAACCTGGTTTTTACTTTCATAATATAATTATATCCCTTCATTTCATTTATGTTATAAAAAGAAATTACATCTCTTAATTTTCTTTTACTAAAAGAAAAGCTTTTTCTTCAAAAACCTATGTGGTAGTGTGCAACATATTTAGAGCTTACGATCAGCAATTTCTCTAAAGAGGAAGATTTAAGGAAAAAAGTGACTCTAAAAGTAATTTCAGCAGCAAAGTAGATTAAATATCCACCATATTAGTCACAGAGTATTAGATGGAATTGGATTGACTGGGAAGAGGTCAAAGAGTTGCTGAAGGTTTTAGCCCACCAGAGGAGCAATAAAATTCAACCATACTTAAAATCATTAGCTTTAAACCCTTTGATACCAGATCCAAACCTCCAGTGCTCACAGAAGGAACCTCCAAGCACCATGCCAAGTCAAAAGGAAACCCTTTAAGACATCTGCATTTCACGGAAACCTTTCAGTGAAGGAGAAGAGTGACAACAGAAAGAACCTGCACATGCAAGAAAGACTGAACCACAAAAAGAAAGGAAAGGAAAACGCAGCCTTTAAAGCGAGTTAATTTATAAAATAGCAAGACATTCACTTCAGCACATACTAGTGAGGCCTGGGGGTCATTTTTTGGCTAGCAAAAAACCCACCCACCAGTTCCTGCATACTTCCTGAACTCTGCTTCTCTGCTCCCAGTACCACCACTAATTTCTCCCTTCATTTCCCCGTGGTGACAAGGCGCGTTCCCCCTCACAAAGGACACGTTTGCCGAGCGAGTGTGGCACCAAAAACGAGACAATCAGGGATCTGAATTGTATGACATGATAAAGGAAAGACACTATGTGCTGACAGCAAGGCAAGGAGGAAATCTAAAAACACAGAAGTCATCTAACACAGCGACAATCCAAAAGAAAGAGAAAAAGGCAGAGGAGTAATTAAAAACCCTGAAGACAGTGATGGGTCTCAAGTTTTTGAACTGACTCCCTATTTAATAGAAAGGATGGTTTCCACCCGAGAGAAGAGAGATAAAAGAGAGACTTTGCTGTAACTAATAACCAACTGACATATTTCTGTTGGTTTTGTACATTTCTTCACTCATTTTGAAAATGACAAGTATAATTAAAGTTGTTAAATACATCGAGAGACTTGTCAGTCAACTAAAATATCAACTCTTATAAATTCTCCACAATAAGTACTGCTTACAGCACAATGCAGAAGAAATTAATCTCTCACTAGAAAGATTTAGTCATCTGATGATCCTATAAAAAAAAAATCCCAGATTTTCTATTTCCTGGGGCAAAATGAGCTTTTCTTCATGTGTTTGTGGATATAAAATGTATGTGTTTAATTTAACTTCTGTAGCATAGCAAAATAAAAATCTCAAGAAGAATTTTGGTGCCTATTCTGAAATGTTTGAGGTTCTAACTTGAATGCATGTCCTTCACAGGAGCACACTAGAGTTTTTTTCCACAGGTATGTTTTTCATGAAGGATAAAATAAAAGAAAAAGAGGATGCTCCAGAAAAGTGCCTTTTAGGGACAAGTTCCAGTGGTTGTGCCCTGCCACAAAGCTCAAACTAAATTAAACAGGAACTAAGTGATACTTAAGTCTTGTGTTAGCTACGTATGCAGGATAATTTTAACCTCAACACATAAAACCCTCTTACAGCTGTAGCCTTCCAAGCCATTCAGAAATAAGCCAAACCCTCCAAGTGCGATTTCAGCACTCAGCTAATCCATGTGTGCTAACAGGTACAGTATGATCCAAAAGGCTAAGGGCCAGTCAGGAGAGAAGAGCCCATGGAAATATGTGAACTACTTCAGAAAAAGTACTGTAGGAAATAAACTACCCTTGAAAACATCTTTTTTCAGTATTTGCTAAGAAACAGTGCCTCAAAGCAGCCATCCTCACTTTCCATCACCTTATCTGCTGAAACAGTGGATTAAGTTCATTTGAGTTCAGGGGCAACTCATACATATGCTGAAATACTCTGCTTCAGACTCCTTCCTGTGCAGAACATGGACCTACACAAACTTTATCGACTGCTCGTCACATCTGTGGGAATCTTCCACTGCTCTAACCCACCCTGGGGAAAATGGGAGCTGGGCACTGCTCAGGGCTGGGCAGCACATGGCTCTAGGTGGCAGTGCAAGGCCATGAGGGCAGCAGGTCCTTCCCCTCCCCTCCTGAGCGCCCTGGAGGGAGACAAATCCTGAAAGAAGCAGGGGGGAAACAGCTCCTTGGAACATACTAAGGCTCTCTGGAGAAGCAAAACCCACAGGAAAACTGAGTGTATTTAATATAATTCATGACAAAGCATTCAAAACTCATTTGAGTATAACGCAGTCCCTCCTGTAGTTGCTGCATAAATGTAATCAGAGAGGAGTGAAAAGACACGGGAAGATTTAGCTCAGCCACTAAGAGACATGTTCAAGAGCAAAGTCCTTGTGATGGGAGAATAACTTCCACCTTGTCAAAGCCTTCAGTTAGTGATTCCCCTTCCAAGCTCAATCCTACTTACTCCTTCAGGGACAAGGTAACTATGGGCTTATTCTGGAGACTGTAATCAATGCTGTCTAAATTAGAATTAGCACAATTGGTGCTGTAGGGTGTAGGCTGGGTTCTCATGTTAAAAATTAATTAGCACTGATTATAAAACAAGTTTTAACTTTTGCTGGAACCAAACCCCCCTTTTGTTTTTGTTTTGGTTTTTTTTATCCTTTTTAAAGGTTGATTTATGCTCTGGCACTTTCACATCCCCACTAGTTATAGGAGAATTTTTATTGTAGGGTCTCATAGATGATCAGATGGGAACCAGACCAGCTTCTCCCCTCCTGCTAGTGGAAGGTCAAGCCTCAAAGCAGCTCAGTCTTTGTTGTTGTTTAAACCTTGGCAACACTGCTGGCATTGTCAGAAATAAGTGAAGGTTTATATACAGGCAATACCTGACCACTTGGAGCTGGACTGGGATCTTCTGTACAGAACAGATTATGGATGAAGTCTACAAATATCCTTCATAAAGCAAGACAGTTTCTTTTGCACTTCATAAAAGTAAACATAGAGAACTTATAGAATTTCTCTGATGGAACTTACTGCTTTAAGCCATTTTGATGAGTAGGTACTCTTGCTGTAGTAGAATAAAATGTGTATACACAAATATTACTATCTGAGAACACTCTTAAAATATCTTCAAGCATTTTACATGCTAGGTAGAATACACTGTTATATCAAAGCAATTCCTGTGTTTCATAATTTAAATCAGAGCTGGAAGAATGAGGCTGCAGTGATCAATTTCTTTTCAGGGATAGTAACTGAAAGAACAGTTGACATTTCATAGGTTTTTTAGTGCCTAAAATAGTGTGTTTTCAATCTCTGAAGGCTTATTTTTCTTTCTAAAGATGGCGTGGGGCCTGGGGGACCCACTTAAAGTTTCTTGCCATACTTGGCCAAGAAACACAAAGTGTTGGTGAAGTATAAACACAGAGCCCTTTTTCTTTGACCCATTCTGCAGTGTGATGGGATAGTGTTGTTAGTTTATGCGAGAGAAAATAGCATAGGCTTTCTGAAAAAAAAAAAAAAAGTGGAATTGGATTAAGGCCTTTGTGCAAGCCTCAATGCTGAGGGGAATTAGCAATAGTTGTAGGCACTTAAAGGAGCTCTCATGCTGAAGCTTATCCCAGATTTTACACAATAAACATTTGAATATCAACAGTGTTTTGCAACTTGCAGCACTAATGTATAAACTTCTTCCTTTTGAAACTCCCAAATCCCTCCAAACGTTCGCAATACCCTCTACATAAACATGTAGGGCCTATAGTGGAAAACACCCAGTCAGGGATGTAAGTCTGATTTTTTTATTTCTTTCTTTTTCATCCCTGGAATCTAAAATGAGATCTAGTACCATTAGCTGGTTTAAGCACTTCAGAAGTTCTGTATTTTAACCAACTTTCTCCCCTCCAGCCTTAGTTTCCATTTAAAAGACAAAGATGTCAATGAGACATGAGCTTGATTTGGGTATCCTAATATTACATATTTCATGCTACAATAAAAAGGCACTACAAAACCTTTGAAGTGGTTCATTAAAATACTGATCTATCCCTCTTATCAGTATGTTCATAGCATATTTTTTTTGAGCTCAGCTAACAAGCTTAAACCACACTACAACACGAACATGTGGGACAAGCATTCAATTCCCTTCCTTTAAACTCATCTGCAGGTGAGCAGGACTCAGAATAACTAGGAAAAGCTCGACTCCTGGTTGCTGGGGCTCTATTAACATCCATGAAGCTGGTGTCATTAGCTTAAAGTCAAGCTTGGCAGTTAATGATAGACAGAGTTTTGTAATATTAGGTGTATCAAATTCACACTGACTACAGCTGGGAAAAAGATCCGTCTTTTCCAGATAGTGATCAGCTAGATTTGCAGTTGACATGACATTTCTACTGGCTTTTCTAGATGAGACTTAATTTTGGTATCCTGTTTAAAGGATGAGAGCCGATTCAGGAACAAATTACTTCCACGCTCTTGGTGTGAGCCCAAAGTAAATCTTCTCAATACAGTATCTAATTATAAAAGATTCCCCCCAATTCCCTTTTTAACTCCTGTTAGGTAGGTATGCATGTAATCAATTTTACAGCTTTGTATCTGTAGCTGTCCACTAAAAGATGGAACAAAGAAATAAGCCCATGGTGAAATAGCAGGGTGGGAAAAACTTGGAGATCATTTTTTGTTACAGTGTTTGTTTTGTGCTTGAAAGGACTGCGATAAGAAACTCATTGCATTAAGAAAAAATGAAGACATTACTGCCCTGTCCAGCTCTGAAGCATGTTGAAGCAGTTTGCCTATTGAATTTGATACAATGATGTATAGATGAATAAAGTTATCTCTAGTATTGAATGGGACGGTGTCAGTGGGAGGGTATAAAGGGAGGAACTTGGAATCTGAAAAGAATACTTTCCCCCCCCCCTTCTCTTTTTAAGAACTTGAAGGTCAGGGTCCAGCTGCCGTAAAAGGCTAGAGGACAAACAAAATGCTGCACAGGCCCAAATAAAGACAACTATAGACACATAGCAGAGGTTTCCTGCTTCAAGTAGCTATTATATTAACCTACACTTTAGGCAAAGAGCATTTTAGGTTTCACACTGATGAAAACATAGGATGAGCAGAAGCATCAGTAAAAGTTGCAACTTTAATGAAAGAGATGAAACAGGCCAGCAAAGGTAGGAAACCATTTTTTAAAAGAGGAAATGATATTGAATCTAGTTTGCTTAAAACTCTAATTATTTTGATTGAGATACGCCAGTAATCTTGCTTTTCACTTCTTTACATCCAACCAGGAGCTATTCTAAAAGATCTGTTGCCTAGCACACGCAAGGCCTATAACATACACAGAAAGAAATAGTCTTGAAATTTGAGGTAGTATATGAAAAAAATATACTTGAACTCAGTGCTCATTCACCACGTTTATAAATTGGTAATATTCTGATAATCTATCATTCATATTATGGTCTGGAAAATAAGAAGAACAGTGAAGTAGTCAGAAGGGTTAATATCACTGATGAGAGGGGAAAACTGCATTAAAACATCAATTTGAGCTGCATTTTGTCATTCATGCTCAGAGCTGCTTATTGTTGTCTTGTAATTATTCTAAATTTAAATGTCTCCCCATAAGATGAAAGAATGGTTAGTATCTTTTTTTTTTTTTAAAGAATAAAAACTACTAGCCTGTCCTGTTCAGCAGGGGGGAGGAGGGGGCTGGATAGCTTTGTCTGAGTTTGCTTGGCTTTTTTAAAACAAAAAAGAAACAGTGGAGTTGGAATAGTCTCATTATGTCAATTTTTTAATATACATAAGTGTGTATATATATATATATATATATATATATATACACGTAACTTCAGATGATCATTATAAAAACCAACCCAATTCACTGTATTACTGTTTTTCCAGCACTGGTTGGTTTTAATTGTTTGGTGGTTTTGCTACTTGTTTTTTTATCAGTGGCATAAAATTCTAAAAAGTTATTCAAAAGAATTCAACTGCTTGATTTCGCATATACACTATGCAATAAAGAGATCTACTGTTGCCACATAATCAAATAAGCTCTAAGTTAACTTCTAAAGTAGATATTTAATCATAAATGTTGGCAGAAAGGGAAAGGCAGAAACAAAAAGCATCTTCTGTTAAAAAAAAAGTATTTTCACCTTCTGAGAAAAATGTTTTAAGAAAGAAAAGCTGCAAATAAAGGTCGAAGTGAAAAGAAAAAAGATGCAACAGTTAAGCCTTAAAAACACTGTTTCCAGGCTAATGTATGTTGCAGATCATTAGCTGAATGCATTGTCTAATGGGCATAAACGATAGCCTTCGTTTTGAAGTTTCTCTTTCATCTGCAGTCAAACTTGGGAGTTTGATCCAATCTATATAGATAAATCTAGGGATTAATCTGGAGGTTTAAATGGTTTAGCCAAAGGTTGGTCCAGCTTTATAATAATGACAGCTGATTTGTGTTACTTTCCACTGAGATTCCTTTTTTTGGATGACCCCCCTACATATTGCATCTTGCAATTAGACTGTTGACAACTCTATTATGCTGACAGCAGAGGTAGAGCTACACAGGGAATTATACAGCATGTTGTGCTGTAAATGTTACTCACAGATGTCTTAAGAGGCAGTAGTTTGTCCCATGTGCTCCTATCTCTGCTGCAGTGCATCTTTAGTTGCAGTTGTTCAAGTCAGAATTGGTGGCATGCTGAGTCTAATGCAACTCTTACCAACAACTTTCTGAGATTAGGAGCCTGTCAGGATGATGTCAATGGAGGTTTAAGAAGTGCTTTCTGAAGTTGTTCTGAGTTAATAATTAATGGGTATCTCCCTTTGATAGTTCTTTTATATTTGGATGCAGCTGGCTGGAAATAACCACAAAGGGAAACTGATTTTATTTGTCATTAATTTTGACTTTACTTAGCAAATTATCCTGTGTCCCACCATCACAGCTTCACTAATCTGGCTGTGCTATAATGTGAAGATGAAATCTTTGATTAACAAAACAGATTAATCAGTTTCTAGGGTGTTTTGGGGTGAGATGCATGTACATACATCTCCTCCCAAGTAGTTTTCCAGTACATGCTTAGAGATGTGTTAAGTGCTAAAAGCTGTCGAGCAATCAGAATGTTTTTGATGTAGGCTACATCTTCTTGGATAAATGAGTGTTTTGCCAACTAAAGCAGAAACATTTTGTCTGCACACGGGGTGAAGATTTGGCACTGCATGCTGGAATATACAGGTTTAGGGCTCAAACCCGTGGTTTATACTCAAAAATCAGCTTTACAAGTGAAACTAATCCAAGCTAATTTCCAATACTACTATTTTGCTACAATAATGCCCACAGATGCTAAATGCTGCCTAGATATATGCCAAGACTATGCCCTACCTTAAATAATTGCTATTTTACATTGATTTATTTTCCAGTACTTGAAATATGTGCATATGTATCCTACCTACGCATTCCAACTCTGGCACAAGAGTAAATTCACACATATTGACCTTAATTTCCCTACAAGGAAAGATGCTCCAAGATTCAGTCCTTTATGAGATCTCTGTAGTGCCACGAAAATACAGTTAAATTACTTCATAAAATGCTTTTGTCAGACTGACCTAGTCTACTAAAACTACTTCACAAAAGAAATTAGGGAAACAGAACGAGAAGCTTAAAAAAGGACAGAAGAATGCCTTATTCTGGGTATTCAGAGATTTTTGTCACTGTTTGAATGTTTCCAGCTACAAATAATAATTAATAGCTTAATCTCATACCCTTAAATTAAAAATTTTACAGTTCAGGTGAGGGGAAAAAAAAAACAAACGAGAGATGCATTCACATGCATTTGTGCTATTTTCATATGAGAAAACCAGCAGTTAAGCATATTTTGTTATTACCACAGGTTAAGAATCAAAGCAAAAAGTAGTAGTTAACTAACAGGTCTCTTACTCTCCTGGGTGACCTACCCAGTGTAGATGAAATCCTATTTGGACAGAACACTCTACTAGTCAGATATTGAAGAAGCAAGTTTACTGTATTGATTTTTAGAGAACACACTTTTCTAAGTAGTATGAATAGATCATGTTACCCATTTTCTAATTATTAGATATTTTCCATCCTGTGAAACAAGTTTTGAGTGTTCATAACAGGAACACAATACAAACTTTTCCAGTAAAATCAAGAAATAAAAACAGGAAGTATTTTTATTATTATTTTTATTATATATTGCTATCTATGTCGACACACTGTAGAGGCAATAAATATATATTTTGGTCCCAGGTTTGTAATGCAGTATATGGATTTGGCTATAAAAGTAGGTATCACCTGTAAGTAACTCTGAAAAACTTCAATACCAGCAGAGATACGACTCCCCCCTACCACCAGTGTGCACCTCAAATACATTGGAGTGTTTGAACATATTTTTGAACTATGAAGGACACCCTTAAGAGATAAGAGAAGCTTGACCACCACGTCACAGTTCTCACTGATCATCCGGAATTGAAAGGAGCTTTTACTCTCTCCCCACCTTCCCAAACCCAGCTTAAAAATTGTTTTAAAAAGTTGACAGGCGTCAGCAGGGAAGCTGAAGGTACAGCAAGGTCTCCAGATTTTTTTTTTTTTTTTTAATATCCTTACCTGTTTAGACAGATTAAGTCAGGAAAAGATGCTGTTTCAGTCATCCTGAGCATTTGATTACTATTTGAGCTGGATTTGATATTTGTCGGTAATATGCAAGTAGGACAAACTTGCTAAATCTTGCTGAGGGAACTCTAACAGCTTTTGTTTAACTCAGTAACAAATAAACACATACCTCTGCCTGTGTTTATATATGTAGATGCATATGTTTATCAATAAAACACACAAAATACACCGAACTGCATTCAAGCATAAGTCATTATCCGCTGCATTCTCTCTTCCATTTAAAAAAAGGACAAAGATATCAGGAAATCGTAAGGATTTTTGTTAACGTGTACTCTATAAAACTATCTGACTGAAATAGTATATTCTCCTGAGAAACTTTAAATTGGGTGTTCTAGAAAGCACTCCAATTTTAAGATAACTACAGATAACAGATTTTGAAAGGCAGCATTATAAAAGCAAAGCTTATAATATTTCAGTGCCTACCGCGGAACTGCACAGCAGTAATTTCTCCATGACTTGTTACTACTTTAATTGCATTTTGAAGCTTGATATTAAGAGAAGATTTTAGTGTTTAGTTTACTGTAATGTTCAATTTTAGCTCAGTGTTGTGCTTTTTAAATGCAGACGAAAATTACCGAATAAATACTCCTAAATAAATAACTCCATTAGATCCAAATGGTTGCAGGAAAAGCATTCTTTGGGGCTGTCTATGCCTTCCCTTCATATTTTTCTGATATAAATAAATATTTTGAGCAAGTTCCGCAAAAGAAATGTAAACACTTCAGATAAATGCACAGCTCATGAAGCACATAGCTAAATATAAGACTTATCTAGTGTTTCTTTTAAGAAAATAAAATATCCCCAGCAGCAAAATATTTTAAATTATTTAAATATGTAACCATTTAAAAATAAATAGTCATGTCCTAGGTACAAAATATTCAGTTCCAGATTGAAAATATTTGGTTTCTAATACGAGCAAATATCTTGACAAGTGATTTTATATTAATAAAAAAAAAAAAAAAAGACTAATATTTCCTGCTGTGTTAGCTCTGTTTCACTGATGTGGTTAAATAGATTTTTAACATTCACCACTTCTTAAAGGTGCACAGAACCAGAGTGATGACAAGATATCTGTGTCATGGTAAATTGAGAAATAATTATTCTATTCTTTGATTTATTACATCAGCTGTAAAGTATCTAAGTCGAACTGGGCACTGCAACCTCTGCACATGTGAATACTTCTCCTTATGTTATTTGTCTCATAGTCTATTCAAATGGGTTAATTACTCACGGGTGTAAAGAGGAACAAAATTTGGACCTTAACTCTCTGCTTTACCCTTAAATCTTTATTAGCCTCTGTCTACAAGACTATACCTGCGTGGTAAAGAAAGGAGTAAATTACACAGTTGCTCCAGTGTAATTGTTTTAGACGTTTTGAGCTTGAAATAAAAGCTGTGTTAATAAATGCACAGTTGAAAGCTTCGCTTTCTATAGCGCCCAGACGCTTGTTTGCATTTGATTAAAATTATTAATACTAACACCAAAATGGTTTTGAAACCATTTATATGGAATACATACCTACCTCTTTGGTTAGAATCAGTGATCCATTAAGGCTTTTCTTGCTTTTTTCCAAGCTGTGAGCATACTGCGTATTTAAGTGTGTGTAAGAGGGAAGGTGGGGGGTAGGTTTAGCTGAATAAAAGATTGCTTGATATCTTGAAGTCCTTTGAAGAGTTTTATAGGCTTATAAAGCCCAGTGTGAATGAATGACATTTTTCCCCCCCCTTCACTTTTACATATGGAAGTTTGTTAACCTGCGTTTCAATTAGGGAATAATTATTAATTATACTAATTACAGGTTTAATGAAAACCACATACTTTGCAAAAAAAAGTTAAGCTTAGGGCTGAAATTGTAGCTGCAGACAGTGACGCTGCAATAAAGGCTGAAGCAACACTTACACTTCGGGGGGTTTACATATGTGTATACATTTCTTTAATAAAACAAAGCACTAAAGCAACTTTTTATAAGAAAAATCCACAGAGAACATACATCCAATAAATTATTATTTCAAACAACCCTGGGTTTTTTTCCACCAAGAGTAATAACCGTTTACTTTGTTTTAAAGCTAAAACTCCACTAAACTCAATAGAATCCTTAAAAAAAAAAAAACTGTCTTATTTACTTATTTAACTATCTACACACACAAAAAAAAAAAGAACAAATCACAAGTTATCAACTGCTAGAAATTATAATACTTTACTTTGACAAAAGAAAGCACTGTCTACATTATTTTAATCTCACAATCATAGTTACCCTAAAAAGTCAAGAAACTTCGATCTGGCACTGCAATTTTGCCCCAAGCAACCCCCATAATCGTATTTCTCTTCACAATCTTTAAATTCCAAATAGAAGAAGCCTTAAAATGAAACCTCTCTATTTTTTAATGTCTATTTTTATTTGAATATGCCGTTAATTATACTTTCAAATAAACTTTTCAGAATGCTCTAGCACTGGATATCGCTCCTCCCTGGGAAAAGGCACCCGCAGAAAGTTCTGAGAAATATACGTGAATGAGAAGCTGATTATTTACGTTTTTTACGCATACAAAAAATACTAACAAATCATGTTGTTTACTAGAAATCAGTCAGATTTTAATCTAGTGTCAGTTTTAACTAAGGATACAAAGTAACATGGCCAAAGAGCATTATTTTAAAAACTTAAAGTGTCATTGCTGCTCATTCATTTTTTCATAGCGTATTTTGAAACCACCTGAACCTTCAGTGTTAAATATTAGAGATATAAAGCTTAAAAATAAAAAATCTTAGCCCATTTTTTTCTGGTTTTCACTCCAGTTTTCCGTTGTCTCCTGGATTTAGTTAAGCAAGTGTTTTAAAGCACTGGAAACTGTTTCCATCACATTATTACACCGCAATTGAGACATATTTGCATAATGAAAAATAATTATGTAGATAATATCAATAAGTATGATTAAAACCATCTATTTGGGGGGGGTTGAGTGAGAAGATGTAACTAATATTTATAAATTACCATTGCAAAATTAATAATGTTAAACACGTTTTTAAAATAGCATGGAAAGCAGACAGCAATTGTTTTATTTTAAGCCTCTTTTTATAATATTGTTGTTGCATTTTCCACAATTAACTGGAAACTTAATCCATCAAAAGTACGTACAATTAAATCAACTATACAGAGATGAAATTACTTTTCATATTTCTCTTCCCATGCAGAGAGAGAATTCCAAAATTAAAGTGAATTAACTTGGTTATTGAAATCCACTTGCGATCTTGATTTTAGACTTAAACAATATTTTAGCAAATACTTAAACAGGCAATTACTGTTTATATGGTAAATAGAAAACTGCTTGGAGTTTTAGATGAACTAGATTCACTAATATTGACAAGTAAATAACTATTTGGACCTGGAATCATACTTAATTACTATAGTCAACAACATTCATTATTGAATGCAGCATACAGCTTATATTAAAGTATAAACATTATATATTTACATATTTGTAATTTGTCCATTTTTCCTAAAAAGATAAATTAGAGAAGATGAAAAATGTATTAGATATTTAATATGCTGGTACTAGAAAGTGTAAGTGTTAATCAATTCAGCAAACTAAGATGCAAAAACCCAGATCTTTTCCTTTCCCACAAAAGAAAAATATTAATTATGTTCCAGTCCTGCAATCTGACCAAAATCTTTGTAACAGTGTGCCTGAATTCAGTAGGGCTCAGACCAGGATCCTCAACAGGCTCAAAGAATTTCTTTCCTCTTAATTTGAGCTATTATCAAATTAAACTTGACTTCCTGCCAAAATTACTCGAATTTTCAGAGATCAGTTTCATTTTTTTTCTTCTATAATCTATTTTTGGATTAATAATAATAATTGATATCACTGCCTGAACATCACTGACATTAAACAGCATGAGAAGATGTGTCTGTTCTAGGGTTAGAGCCCTGCTTTTCATTGTACATTAAGGCTCTATAGGAAACAAATCTCTGAGAGGCTGCACTTACAGAAACTCCCTTTCGAGTAGTTTTGGGCACACTGAGGTTTCTTTCTTTTCTGCCCCTCTGCAGAAGTATTGGTGCCTACTTTGACCAGGATGCTTTCCCCAAATGCACAATAACAACCCCCACACAGAGATGTCCCTGCCAGCTTTAGCCCATGGTGCAACTCCCACCGACTCAACAGTGGCACAGACAGACTTTTAGCCTGAAATACAAACTGTGATGGGTCTGGACAAGCAGCTGCCACACACATCACACCAGAGCTGTGACATGTAGCTCACAGGTCAGCAAGACTACAATGAAAGCAGACAGGTGAAAAACAGCCAGCAGCAACTTTTGGCATGGACCTGTCAAAGATCCACTTGCTGAGGCTCCTTGGGAAGTCCCGGCAACATTGTGACTTCTCTGCTGGGGGTCTACAAAGCCTCCTGTGAGCCTTAGGAAGTGCAGAGGACCCACAAGATCTCCAACAGCCCACTGGAAAAAAGCAGTCCCGTTTTCTTACAAAATATGAGTTTACGTGCAAGAGGAAAGAAATGGTCCAAGTGCCCAGAAAACACTGCACATCTCTAATTTCTACTTCAGGGCCTTTAACAACTTTTGCATTAAGCCCTAGTTTTATAGTCATTCCCAGAAAATTTGGGCTTCACCTCTAAAAATGGAAAATGCTTTTAGATCCTCTAGCTATAAAATTTCCACAGTAGATCCTACAATGGATAACTCAGACCTGGTCAAAAGGGCTTGTGGAGCCCTGAATTCTACCTGCCTAACCAAGGATCTCCTTTCCACCTTTGCAAAGAGCACTGTAAAGGGAAACAACAATACACAGACACTGCTCAGAGCACACCAAAAGCAAAGCAATGTGTCTCCACAGGCTGCTCTCAGGTTGAGAAGGTAGATTTTCCTTTCCAGTTGCCCTATATGAATAATATGGATTTCACCGCACAGGGGGAACTGACAGTAATCAATATATCCAAATTATTGTATTAGTAACACAACATTTCACAACCACTGAGAGCTGGAGAAGAAACAACAGAAAAAGGTCACACCAAGGCTTACACTCAAGCCCTGTACTTCTCTGTATTCAGGCATAATTCCTCTGAAATCAATGGGAATTTGCCTGAGTAAGGAGTAGGGTTCACTCAGTGATAACCCTGGAGTTAAAATATCTATTGCTTCACTACAGACCATTTCAAGGACTAGGTCTGATTATTCTCCCTCAGCAATGGGAAAAGCTATGCTCTCATATTTCAAAATCAGGGGTGGGCTGAGAGGGCTGCCAAGTCTCCTCCAGCATCATGGCACCTCATTGTTAATACTCTTCAGAAGCCCCTTATTTCCATTTACATGAGTTCATTAGGATTACACAGGTGACTGATGTTCTATGCTAAGTGTCTCCGTGATTGCACAAAGTGCCATATTAACAAAAATTAAAATAAAAATGGTTTGTCAAACGCCACACAAAATGCTGCCGAAAGCTTCATGGGCAACTGTTTTAGCCTCCATATGCCTGCACACTATGAGTCAATCTTTAATTACATGATCATATAGAAAACTCCAGCCTCGGTGGCAGGAGCTCTACAACATTACAAGCAACAAAACCCAAGGGAAGGAGCACACAGGGCTGCTGCTTCCCACTGCCTCTGCATCACTAACACCGCGCCAGTATCAGCCTGATCTCAATTCTTATTATTCTCAAGTTTCTAATGGAAGAGAGGGGCTTGTTTCAAGACTCAGGAATGCAAAACTAGCTAAAAACTTATCTTTACATCACCAAAGCCCAACTACCTCTGAAATTTGGGTCAGGCCCATCTTGAACATTTTCTGGCTGGATTACTGCTGTCCTCCTGTCCCCTTTTCTCCTTTCCACCCTAAGAACATGAAGTCTGCCCCTATAACAGTGTCCACTTACCATTTCTCCTACAAAAATCCTAAAATCCAGAGGCAAAACACTCAAGGAAAATGGTAACACTGGCAGAAACCAGAAATAAAAGAAGAGCAGACAAAAAACATGAGGTTCAGTGCATGTTGGGGATGTTTTTTCTTTTTCTCCCCTCCTGCATTTTACAGTCCTGCCAAGCAGAATGTGCCAAGCCAGTGACAATGGCCAGTCCCTGGGTGGAGCTGGGACCCCGACCCCAGGAATGGAGCAGCCCCAGGGCAACCAAGAAGGCCCCAGCAGGCAGAGACAGCTCATCCCTCCAGCAGCCCATAACTGCAACTCCCCAAAAAGCTTCATGTCAGGGCTATTCCTTTCCCCTCCCTTCCACAGTTCTTCATGGGGCGAAGCCTGATGCTCTTTTCCAAGGCAATGACCAAAGCATCCCAGGTAACCAATTTTACCAGGAGAACACACCAGAGAAATTAAAGCTGTCTATACATTACACTCCGTGCACCTCATTTGTGTTGAATACCTATGGAGCCAAGCAAAATACAAGTATCCAACTGATTCCTACCTGATCCTAACACATATGCCTCTATGCATTTCTACTCCTAGAAGTAGTCCTAGCTACTTCACCAGGAAAAAAAAAATACAAATAAATTAGTTCATATTAAGCTTTAAAACTGGGCCATTTCTCCCTCTGCATAACTCGCTGATTGATTCCTGATTTGGGGCTCTCTGAGAATTTTGCTCGCAAGGCACTTGTGTGGCAGGCAAAGTGTCAGTGAGTCTCAGGTGGATTTCTGGACAAGGGAATAATATGATATCATGGTGTCTGCTCAGTGCCCTCTCCATGCACAATAGCCCTGAGTGGCAGCGCATGGTAAGCGGATGAGGCTGTAAGACGTACATGATCTGATGAGCTTGGCTAAGCTGGGGGAGTCTCCTCTACTCGGCTAAATTAAAAACCTCCCTGCAATTTCAGTCCTAATCACCCCCTCTGATGCTGTAATTGATGATGGTCAGTTAACTCCTTCACTCCCCAAGGCCATTTATCAGAACCTGGAGAACCGTGCATTAACCGGTGCTTCACGATTTAAATCCGTTGAATTTAATGGGAGGTCCTGGAAATTTTAGGAGTTTAATAGTGATATGAAGTATACAGGAAGTCACAGCATAAATATTTCATGGCAGGACTTTGGATACTTTAGATCCATAATGCCCCACTCCCAAGTGGTACAAGCTGTCTTTAAGCCTGGTTTGTGGAAAAATCTCTCCTCTTCAGTGGCACTGAGACAGCCATTGGCTTCTCTGCCACTCTCCTCCCTGTGGCTGGCACAGGCAAGGAGCCAGCAGCATTATTACACCCTTGCACCTCCCAGCTGGCAAAATGGCCCTTTGCAGCCTTTACCAGTTGGTGCAAGCTGCTCTAACTTGTGTTGAGAAACCAAACCAGGAAAGAAACTCCTATTTGCATTTTCAGCCTGATTCCAGACACAGCCCCTGTATGCTCCACACACAGGCTTATTGTTGGCTCCTACACAACATGCTCCAAACTTAATAACGAAGGTGTGACTAGAGCTGTTAAAACAATCCTGGAGTTAAATAACATCTTTCCATTCCACCTCCTATTTATGAAGGTTTTTAGGGAATTGTCTGTACAATGCATTGTTGTTCTTCTCTTGCAAAATTCTCTTAAGTCTGAATCATGCCAAGAAGGGGGGGGGGGGGGGGCAATCTAAGATGTGATATATGTTTATACTCTACTGAATAAGAGGCTTTGCAGCATTGGGAAATCTATAGCATGAATTATTCTAACTGATTTATAATAGACAATGATACCTAAGGACTCTATATTCGGACTGTTGTGCTTTCACGACAGGGTTGATGTACAAGCTGCACCATATTCTGTAACCAGAGCAATGCCCATATACCTGCTTTAGAATTACAGCCTATTACTGCACTTTAGAAAAGAGCAAGAAGCTTGTCTTTGTTACATTTTTAAGGTTATTATTTTTAAGGTTTTCTTGAAAGACTCAGATCTCAATACAACTGATATTTCATATAGTTCCAGTATCAACATCCAGCCATTGACCCCAGATTTTTAAGTCTCTCCTTCCATATTAAAGCACCAGCAACCACTGGAGCCTATTCTTACTTTTAGTTCTGTTGTGTTGCTTTGCTTCCTTTTCTGCATAGGGAATAGGCTGCAGAGTCTCAATAGTGTGAACCTACTTAGTTTACAAATCCCAGCACTGCTACTCTGTAAATAGGAAACCATCTGGCTCAGGAGACACCTGGACATCAAGAGATGAGTCAGCTCAGAGAAGGCAAGGCAGAAACCCCTCTTTGTGGGCTCAGTAGCAGCAGTTCAAAGCTGCCCCCTAAGATGTTTCAAGACTACTTTACACAGTGATTAACACCTGACTGGTGGTTGAAGGGCAAGAAAATGGGGTAAACTGATAGACCTTCCCACCCAAGGCACCCTTCCTTCTTACCTGCCTGCAGAGGAGGATAGCTATTATTCTAGATGCTTTGACAAATGAAAGCATTGATTCCAGAGAGCCATTCCTACTCAGATCCCCAATTTATCTTGTAAAGAGTGCAATATTCTCATAACACCACATCACTGACCAATATTAAAAAGAAAAAATATTACTTTTCACTTTTCTGGATGTATAAGTAGGACTAAGTCCTGGCTGGTTCCCAGCAGCCTTAGATGAAGTCCAACTCTAAGGTAACTGACTGAAAACACAGAAAGAGGCAAAAAAATAGGTTTTTATTAGAGTTCATCTCCCTTGCTGCTGTTACTTTTCAAAGGGATAATTTCCCAGGCCCCCAAAGCAGCCACATCATCCCTGTTCCAATACTGCCTGCAGTGTTTGACTAATGCGGCACGATACCAAAGTTCATATTAAATGAGGATACAACAATTTAGTCTCTAACAGACAACAAAACAACTGGCCCTAAAGTTCTTCCAGCACAACCAGGATCCACATGGCACTGAAAGGTGGACTGTCTGCCAGCCAGTAAATGAATTTAATTAGGCAGTGGAGTGCCTGGTCTCATATGGCTGGAACCGCTGAGTGTAGGTGTGTGTGCACATGCACTCCTGACACATTAGCAGAACTAAGCCAAACTGCTAAAGAATCCATCAGTTTTTCCTGCAGCAATTAAGCTAAACAGACCACTCTGACCATGCCAGTAGGACATCTACAGGACTTGACTTTTTGTGAAATTACTTTAAGTTTGAAAGGGAAGACCTGAAAAGAGACATGTGCACAAAGACCCCCCAGTTCTGATTTCTATACGATTTGTTGTGTACTGCACAATGTTTTCCTCACTGAAAAGCCATTGAGAGAGGAGAGAATTAAGACTAGTAATGAAAAAATAATTTAAAGAGCATCGAAGAAAAACATCTGAAGACTGTTCCCTTTACAGGTCACGTTTCATAGCTTCGCTCAGAGAAAAAGCAATGCCTACAGTTATTACAGGAAACATGCCCAAGACATTGAGGACACTATTCTATTTACTGGGTCAGATACCTGTGTGCAGCTATGCTTCCATATCCAAATGACATGCAAACTACTATGACTCAATGAAATGTGAAAGTTAATCTATTCACTTTTTTTAATATGTGCTTTTATATGTATTACTGACCGGCTTTCTGCACCTAATACAAATACAGCCAACATCAGAACCACCTATTTCCTTCTGCAACCCCTTTAGAAAGGCAAGGGCCACAAACCCAATTAACTGGCCACTGGGGATTTCCCTTAGAGGAGAAAGTACTCGGGGTACACAGGGCTGACACCTTACCCCGTTCCCCTTTTGTAGTCTGTGACAGGAACGAGTCTGTAGGTGACAGGCAGGACACACTGGCCATATGGCTACAACACTTCATGTTACAGCTCTGGAGGTCCAACAGATCTCCTAAAAGGAGAACTGGAAGTCACAATAAGCTGGTGCAGCCCATCATACACGTGATGTTTTCCCCAAAGAGTTCTAGAAGATGGCAAGACAGCTCCACATTATCTTTAACCTTATTCCCAGTCAGTGCTTAGAGAGAAAACTAAATGAGACTCCATCTAGTCTGCTGGCCTTTGCTGGCCTTCTATTCCCACTTTCTTATTTGTAACAGTTTCATTGTAAATGAGTAAAGCATTAGAACATTAGCTTATATTGTACTGCAAAGCCTATTCCAGTAAACCTGTCAAAATTGGCATCATTAATAATAATACTTAGCACTTACATACTGCTTTACATTTTCAGAGCACCGTAGACATTAACTTAATTAACAAGTGACAGTTTCACAAGTAGAAGCTCTCTCTGCAGCACCAGCCTGCGTGCCTGAATTTCTCACAAAATCTCAAACTCTGCATTAATCCACTTGTCTTTCATCCCTCTGAAAAGATTATCTTCCTTTTTATTCACCTACTTTGGATATATACACCCATGCTTTTAAAAACCAAGCTATTAAAAATATTCAGGTGGAAGAACACTGACTTAACATAAGCTAATTGGAAAATCCACATTACCCTACTTTTCAGCCTAAATTACTCAAAAATCAGAGCTCTATAAAGCACATGTCTGGACAGAATAGGGCTCTAAATTGGTGTAAAGTGTACTTAATATTGATTGCTCTGCAATTTCCAAAACTGTTCAGAAACAGAGGGACATAATTAGCTTTTATTTGAATTTCTCCTTCAGGTTTAAAAAGAAAGACGGTAAAAAAAATCAATATGTTAGTCTAGCTACAGAAGTAAAGTAAGTGAAACCTCTGTCTCTAGCAATTTACATAGAAAATTCACTGGGGAGAATAGTGTTCAGTGCTTGGGGCCGTATTTCAGTGGTCTGTAAAGTCCCTACTAATTTCCAAAGCTGAAGTTTAGGCATGATGGTGTCACATCTGGCTTGTTTTCCACTTGTAGCCCACCAAGAAAACCCATCACCCCAAGGACACCTGTGTACCAGACAGAAGTCCCTGCTTGGTCCACCTACACAATGAGGTAAAGACCCTTATTGCAGCCTTCATCACAAACCTTCAGCTTGCAAAGGGAGAACTTGATAATCTGCCCCCAAAAAACCCTCTCCCAAGACACTCATGAACATTATAACCCACAACCCATGTGGGTGATAGATGTGCTCACTGACAGGGTGAGCCACAAGGCCACTGCAAACACCACCACGACCCACAGCATCAGGCTCAAGGAGTCCAACAGAAAACACAACTCAAATGCTTAAACAAGAGGGCAAATAAATCACTGTTCAGACACAGTCAACTGGAAACCACAGAGATGTGTTGTCTCTGCCTCACCAGGACCACCAAAAACCCCATCTCCAACATCTGGGTGCCAGCCATCAGGGTTTAAACTCCCACCACCACACACTGCAAGTCATTTCCACGGCCAAAAACAACTGTCTCAAGGAAAGGAGCACCCAGAGCTGCTGCTGGCTTCAGGAAAACACTCAACACCCCCAGGTTGCCCTCCCCAGGGCAACCACCCTGACATATTCAGCCCCTCACACAACCAAGAGGTACCAGAGGTTATAACAAAGTCTGGGTTACTCACACATCTGCTGTATCTTTCCACACAGGGAACCAAATCTTGCAGGAAGGTCTCCTCCAAAATGCTTGCTGGAGAATGGTGGGAGGAGTTGAGCAGCCCAGCCCTAACAAGCTCCTGCTGATGCCCCACAGCTGTGTACAACTCTATGAGGGAGCACCACAACAACCACCCCTCCAAACCCCTATGCAACTCATTACACTTCTTTTATGGCAGGGCAGGGTGGGGCCATGGCTAAAAACCTCCACACCCACCCAAATGCAGCTGTGGGAGCAGGCAGGGGGTGTTTCTAATCGGTAATAGCCTTGTTTGGGAGGACTTCCACCACCCTGCAGAACCTTGCTGTGGGCACTCCCAGCTGCTGGAGTCAGGGGGTCTATATGTTCGTTGTCCAATTCGTGGCCATGATGGTTGCTTGAGAATATTAATGCCTAAAACTCTCCAAACACACGCAGGTGCTACCAGAAAAAAAAGATGTTACATGTTACATTCCTGGAGCCCAATGTGGACTGAGAGGTCTCCAATCCCCCTTCCTACAAAGTGCCCAGACTGCAGACTGGCATCACTGAAAAGCAGCCTCTCCATACAGCATAACTGCTGTGAGGATTTAGCCATGACACAAATGTTAATTTATAGCATAATAGTTATATTGGGAAGTGATGTTGCTTTTCAGCTACTTCTTGTGTAAAAGGTAGCACTGTCCTGCTTGTGCTCTAAGTGTGACAGGCAGGAACTCGACAGTACCAGGGAAACTACTGTAAGCTTTTATTGGCTGTATTTCCCATGGAACAAACTCTTTGCTGATGAAAATTAGCATTGCTCCACAAAAACGTGATGCAAACAGCCATACAGGCTGCTTCTTCCAATAAATCCTTTGCTTAAGGAGTGTGTCATAACATCTAAATGTCTGCTAAATTAATTGTTCATGACCCAAAGGCTCTTTATCAGACTTCTAATGCTGGTAAGTTTGGCTGCAATATGTTTATGCCCAAACATGCACACAGGAAAGCAACCAAACCAGCTTATTCAACCAGGACAAGGGATTCTGAACCAACCCTCACTACCACACCAGTGCACAGTGCTAACAATAACTCAGAATTTCCCTTCCTCTCACCGACAATTCAAACACTGGCGATGGTCCCATCAGAGCATTTAATATCTTCTGTAAGCCTCTGTTTAGCAGGAAGATTACATCCCCGAGATTTCACAGTTCAAAAGTTTATACTGTCCTGGTCTATTTATAGACTGCTGACACTGCCTCTTCTAGAGTGCAGATATCCTGGGGAAAAAATAATAATAATCAGTTTGAACCAGTTTGAAACAGGGTTTTAAAAAGTTTGTTTTCTGTGGCCAGGACCAACTCTCAGTCCTGCATCAGAAGGTTTACTTTGCTGGCCTAGGGTTTGCAATTAAGTATTCTTCTGACCTTCCAATAAACTTGACACTTTGAAAAGAAAGTTAAAATTTAGAACTGGATAATCAGTACTAAAATCAACATATCCTTTGCTTGTAGTTAATCACTTTCTCAGGAGGAGCAGGACTGGGTTTTGGGGAAAGAGAAATTAAGGAATCCACAGGTTAAAAATTACTTCTGCTGTAACAAAATGATCATGAATAGAATGACCATTTCAGCCTATATATCCATGATTTCTTTTATATTTAGTTTTCACTTCCCAATGTACAACTTTTCTTTGGATCTTTCAGCACATAAATCTCTCAAGCTCTCTCTTGGTGCAGGACTGCTTTCAGAACACAAAATAGATATTTTTATGTCATCTCCAGCTATCCAGTTCCCGAGAGATAAGATGCAGGCCTCGATCTAACCTCATTTACACAGATCAAAATCAGAACTCAATCCACGGGAGCGAGCAGAGTGGCACTGCTGTAAACCTGCCCTGCTTCGTACTTTTGGCAGTTTTGTGTGTGATGCTTTTAACACATCTCTGAGCCAACTGATTTGAATGTGTTCTTTAATTAAACCTCTCTTTTAAAAATCAGGTGGCACTCATGCTTGTGAAGATCTCTGCCCTGCCAGGCTTTCAGGTCAATGTCCTTCACACACAGCCTCCATCCAGCCTGCCCCTGCCCTGATCCGGGGTTGGCAGTGTCACGGTGATTTGCCTTTTCGTTCCTCACTGCAAATGATGAGGTTACTATGTGATAGTTGTACTGAAAAGGAAGAGGTAGAGAGAGGGAAAGTTTTTGGAACAAATCAAATCCTTCCAGTGATTCCACCACTTCCCTGGGCAGCCTGTTTCAGTGCTTAACAACTCTTTCAGGGAAGAAATTTTTCCTAATATCCACCCTAAGCCTCCCCTGGTGCAACTTGAGACCAGTTCCTCTTGTCCTGTCACTTCCTTAGTTGGGAGAAGAGACTGACCCCACCTGGCTACAGCATCCTTTCAGGTAATTGTAGAAGGTGAGAATGTCCCCCCTGAGCCTTCTTTTCTCCAGGCTGAGCCCCCTCGGCTCCTGCAGCTGCTCCTCATCAGACTTGTCCTCCAGACCCTTCCCCAGCTCCATTCCCTTCTCCAGACATGCTCCAGCACCTCAGTGTCTGTCTTGCAATGAGAGGCCTAAAACTGAACACAGGATTCATCATCTTTCAGGGAGCAGCCTCTCCATCTTTCCTGCTCTGTTTCCTTCAAGGCATCATGGGCTAGATGGGACAGAGGTAAGAGCGTGGGTTTTCTGTGCTGTAAGTAAGGATCCCAAACAGTGGAACATTATTCCTTTTCACAGTCCTCCAGAGGTCATGAAGTATGTGCTTGAAGACATGTGAGCATTTAATTAGGTAAAGTTAAGCTCAAGTTTAGGCATTCTCTATCCAAAGGGAATTTTAATTTGCAACCATGGCACCCAGATTCCAGCCAAATATCTTGCACCTTTACAAGATAATACAAATTTTTAATGCTGTTCCACTTCCTTTCCCTGAGGGGAATGCACCTCCTGAAGAAATCACCTATGAGCTGCTTAGCCAGTGGATCTTCTGACAAGCTTTGCTCTCAAAGCAGCCCACACACCCTCGGTTCACCCTTCTCTCAGCTGACATGGCAGAAGCAGGGCAGGCACTTCTCCTGCTCAAACTGTGAGTAGTGAGCTGCTGCACAAATCCTCCTCCTGGTCAGCCCAGTGCAACAGCTCTGGCACGGTGAGGCAGGGCTGTGCACAGGGAAGGGCCAGCCTGCAGTGCTTGGGAGCATTTTAATCACAGGCTGCAGTAAATATTTAATTATCGTGTGATTTCTTCTGTGCAAACCTCAAAGCGCTTCTCGATATCAATACTTGCTCTAGTTATGTGTAACCATCTTTCAACTTTAAGGAATATATTCAGGAGTGATAATAAATATTTCATAAAACTGTAACGAAAAGCTGTTTGTAGACTTTAGGTGACCTGCTGCTTATTCTGAGGTGAGAGGAAGTACTTCAAGAGTGTATTAATTTCAAATAATTTTAAAGAAGTCTTATATTTCTTGGATATCTGCTTTGCCCAGCTGAAAATCAAGGCCAAGATGACTCAGTCATTATACTGTAACGTGAATTCACTATCCTCCCTGCATACAACATACACAGCATGATTCAAGGTTAAGCATAGAATATCAAAAGACTCAGAGCATGGACAATTTTAATGGTAAAGGAACCTTGACTTTTAGTGATTATATTAGTTCAACTAAAATTGACCTTCAATATATGAAGATTTCATTTTCACAAATACATGGTATGACTGATGCCTTTATTAGGCTTACAAAAAAGTAATCAGAATTGAAGCTTTCAAGGCCACAGTCTCTTTTTTCACTTCAAGTTACAGATAACGGAAGGAAAGACACAGTTATGAGATCTTAAAAGCAAAACTAATCTTTTTTGTTTGTTTGTTTCTTAATAAAAGGCGATGGTATTACGATTTATCAGGTCCCCCTAGCTAACATTCCTGCTAAATAACAACATGCCACTTTCCAGCGTTATCGCCAGAGTTGTTGCTTGTGCATATTTATCCACTTAATGGGATGGATTTATTACAAGTATTGAATAATTTGGACCCAGCCTACCCTGATGTATTTTATGGCATGTGGTCAACACAGCTATTACGGCGTGGGTCTGCAACTGCTCTGTAAACTGGAGCATACAGTCATTAAAATGAATGAGCACAAGTGTTTGTTATGCTGTTTTTAATTATATGTTTATCTCTTTCTCTTTTATACTTCCATTTTATTTATACCACATGTGGTCACATATGGGCCGTAGGTGTCATCTTAGGAGGTTTAGGCGAACACCAGGCAACCATCTTACTTTGTTGAGGAGGGTATAACTTACCCCCTTACCTCCAGAAATCACAAGGCTATATATCTTAATTTATACACATATTCCTGACTTTTAGTGAAGTCCAGTATCGAGAGTTGAGGGGAAGGGAGCAAACCTTCATCATGTGAAACACTGAGAGAGACTGTTTTAATGTTTATAGAATCATAAAATTGTTTAAGTTGGGAAAGACCTCTAAGATCATTGAGTTCAACCATTATCACAGGTTAACCATGGGTTTATTATTTAAATTAGATATCTACATTATGGTTTGGAAGAAGTTCCTTAATATCTTCTATGGAACAGAAAATCCTGGAGACTGAAACCCATCATACTGTTAGTTTAACAACTAATAGTTTAAAAATATAGTTTAAGGCACAAATTAATGGTACTTTCAGGGCTGAGTTCTGTTTTCTGCAAGTTATGCCATGTGGAAATATCATTCCAAGTATCATTCCCTTGCACACTGATGAAAACTAGTCTGAGAAGATAGTACAGATGTTGGAGGACACATCTGATAGGACAGTTCTACCAAAGCTGCCAGTGGACAGGAATGCACCAGAAACCAGATTCTGTGTTATGGTACAAGGAATCCAGAGGAATAAACCTGGTCTGCAGGACACTGGCATCCTGTTGGGTCTGTGGTTTATACCATGAAAACCTTTTGACTTATTATTTGGCTTATGGGTTTATTCTTCATGTGATTTTATTGGTGGAAATGGGCCAGGAAAACCAAAAGGAGATTGAAAGTCCACTTTCAGTGAGTTGTATATCCTTGAAATCTGATTTCTATGAGTGTTAACATCAGGACACAGAATCATCTAAACTTTTATAAAAATCAAAGGCATTTTTTTAATCCATATACCTCCTTTGGAGAGGTAGGAGTTGAAGAAAGTAATGTCCAGACACTTGGATCTATGAAAATTTGTATATATACGTTACTTTCTTCATTGGGTGAGCTATCAGTTGTATTCTCAACATTGGCTGAAGGCCTTATCTTTCACATGACAGAATGTGAACAATTTATGCATTTAGCTAAATCTGCTTAACCTGGGTCAAACTACACCCATGTTGGAGCTCTGCCATCATAAGCAAAAAAGAATTATAGATCTGATGGTACATGTTCTGATGAAGGAGAAACAGTGACACTGGGCTGATCAACAGTTTAACAATGACACAAGTGGCTCCCTCTGAGGACAGGATCAGGTCTATTGAAACGATCAATTTAAGTTTTAAATTATACTTTTAATTATTTAAAATAGAACGTCGGCAGAGCTAGGAAAGAAAAAAATCCCTTTGTGTCAAACAGTAATTACATCTGACTTTTCCACCGAAAACTCTAAGTGCTCCAGTACAGCATTATAACTGCTTAAAAGTAGAAGGTTCTTTCTTTTGCATAGTTCAGATTGTGCACTGAACTAGATAGCTTTGTTAGGGGGGCACACGGCTCTTCGTTCCTGGGACCCTGCTTGAACTCTTTACTTAAATGAATACACTGGTTTTGCTCAGTCATTAGTAGGCAGTTACTCATATCAAAATGCACTGCATTTAATTCAGGACAGTTGGCAGCCTCTGCACAAGTGAGACTCCAAAATGAGCCAGCCTATAAAGGAGGGGAACGTCTTCAGCTTAGAGCTGGGGTTACCTCTAGGGCAAGGATGGGATTTTCTCACTCCAGCTGTCTGCATTGGAACTGGTATTCAGTTCCTGCTACTCTGAGACCTGCAATCTTGTGAGGGAAGGAGAAAAAAGTAGAAAAAAATAAATAACCACTCAAATGCTCACCAGGAGAACAGAAAATTTTAAATAACACACACACCAAAAAAAAATCTGAAATATACCTGCTCATGCATCGATCACCTCCATTTCAGATGTGATGCCAAACAGAGAGGATGAATGAGGGTTCAGCTCAGTTAGGGAGAGTGCAAAAATCAACAGCACTAAAGCTACTTTTCAGGTTAGCATAATCTTCTGTCTGCAAACACTGTCTGGTTTATCTGATTATTTTTTTTTATTGGACAGCTGTGATCTTCTCCTTTCAAAACCTTGTCACTGCCGTTCAGCAGAAATGTAAGTGATATGATTAAGGAACATGGCATCTTGTATAATCGGTCGTAATCATTATCTAGGGGTTTCAGTAACATGACACATGCACAGCAACAGCAGCATCTGCTATGGACTGACAGATATCTCAAGCTCAGGATGATGGAAGCACACTCAGGGATTTGTAAACTTGTCTTGGCTAATGCCACTACCATGATGTGAACCTGTTGTTGGCTATGCTGCTTAAAGGCCAAAGATTAAAAGTGTTTTATAAAGTTCATCCTGTCTCCCATGAACCTTCATCTCTGCCCGGTGTGGGATGCGTTACCTTGGCAGACCTTTCCCACTTTCACTGATAGGGTGGTACTTTTGGAAGCAAAGAGCAGAACTCTATTTTTGTAGCGTTTCTTCACCGCCCATCAGGTTGGTGTTTTACAAACACTCAATGCTGGATTAACTGTGTTTCCAGAGAAGTCAACAAAGTTGAATTGCATAATATATACTCTGTAAGTTATAAACATGAGGGGATGGACTCCCCAGGGACACGTGGCTGTAACTTGAGTGAGCGCTGCTGTGTCTTTGCTGCTTGCAAGAAGCTCCGTACCCTACATAGGAGCTGAAGACCACTAGCCATGGCCATATTCTGGATGCTTCCTAAGGGAGATCTGATCTCTGTTTCTTCCTGAGCCTGCAGAGACTAAAATCCAATCTCTCACTTTCTCCATATGTTCCCCAACCACTGTGCTATTAAAGGTCTGGGAGAACTAGAGATGAGAGATGTTTTCCATGCCTCCTTGTTATAACTGAGTCACTGGAAGGCAAATGGCAGTGAGCCAGGAGGAGAACAAGCAAATGAGAATCATGCCAGAAATGGGATACATGCTTTTTTCTTCTTCCTCTTTTTTTTTTTTTTAATGTTTTTTGATTTGACAAAATTTAGAACAGCTGTAGACTGCATTAATTTACTCTGAGGTCTGAGAGATTGCCAAGGCCATGGTTAGGGACATCACTTTTGCACACCAACTGTGGAAATTCATCATTCCTCCATGTCAACATCAGAGGATTAAGATTTGGGCACTGTTCCTTTATTGTGACTCCAACGTTTTGGTCACTTGTAGACAGGATCTTGTACTCAGCCTGCTCCATTCAACTTTTTGGAAGCATTACTACAGCTGCATTTCTGGTACACTTACAAGTTACCAGCCAGTGGGCAGCGTGAAGTCAGTTTTTTTCTGCTATGAAGCAAAACCCATTTTTATGCAAACATGGTAGTTTATAAAGATAAGGTCCACCTAGACAGGCTGCTGTAACAGTATCATTTATTTGCATCTGCCATATGTCTCAGTTCCAGGAGTCTCAAAATGCAACATTCACATTTTACAGATCCTGAGTAACATTTAGGATTATTCACAAGTATCCAACAATTATGAATAATGAATATATTGGGCAATCTTTAAACAGGTTAAATGCTTTAAAGTCATTTCATAAATATCAGCGTATTGTATATAATATATATTATATATCCATTCTACCTCAGAGCAGAACTACAGATCATGTCTCATCAAACCATGTTATCTAGGAATAACACAGCTGATTGTTTCAAAAGTATTTATTCCCACCTTACTTCTTTAAAGCTTTATGGATAAGGATTTTTCATAATATTTTAGAACATTTTGATTCCAATTTCCTTACTCTCACCATGTAGGACTTTATTCCACAGATTATCTCCTTAGGTCAGCTTTTTTTGATTATGGGAATGGGCCGTGCTGATTTCTACCATTTGAGAATCTGGACCATGGAGTTCAAGAGGATGACTAATAGAGTCAGGAGCTCATCAAGTTCAGTGATGGCATCAGAATCTGATTCTGCTTGTGTTCAGGGACAAAGGATTGATAACTGATGAAAGGAGAGGCAATTAGTTAACTACATTTGTGAAGGAGACAAATACAGAATGCAAATGCACTTGCCTCTTTAAGGCTTCCTCTGCTATTGCCTCATGGAACAAAAAAAGAAAAAAATCATTTTCCTTTATTCTCAAATACAAACATATTGAATGATTATTGTCTGAGTGCCAGGATGTAGGTATCAAAATTGACTCTTCCTTCTTGCTTTCTTGGAGGTCAAGGTTTGAAAGAAAAATATGTGTATAGATAAAACAGGCACAGATCAGATGTAAAAATCCACCTGCTCCATTTATTAATGCAGTTCTGCATGTGAAAGTACAGTGTCAGGAATTAGGTAGCATATGAAAGTACAGCTAGATAAATTTAAACAGAATTTTGAATCAAGATACATTTGGGAATACAAAACAGGGTGAGATTAAACATAATGTAATCAAAGGTAGAGAAAGGAATTTGAGACAACGTGGCAATGATCAGAATTTCAGCTCTTAAAAATTGCATTTTTACTGAAGACTTTGCCACAGGTGAAGTTACAATAGCTGCTCCCACCCTCAGCACAGGCATAAGCAGGTGCTGCCTTCTCTTTGCCTCTGAGACAAACACCTGCTAATATTAGCTACCTACTCCCCGTCGCCACCAGAAGGAGCTTAGCAGATATTTCATTGGATTGTACAATAATGTGAAGTCTTCTCTAATCTTATTTGGCACATTACCCATTGGATTTATGGAAATCCTCAATGAACCCTAACCCGGAGGTGTAGCAGTCGCATAAACTCTGCGTGTGAGTGTGTGTGTCACAGTGGTCACGAGGACTGCCCTTGACTTTACCTGCTGCTGGAGTTTTTTGGCTGGGCCGACAAGTAACCCTTAAATCCAAAGGGAATGAAGTATGAAAATCAGTCTTCCAAACACACAGTGCTTTGGCTGATTAGCATGGAGAAAAAGGAATTAATAATGAGGAGGGAAAAAAAAGATAGCCAGAAACTACAAACACCAGGGAGCCCATTTCAGTGTTACTTGAAAATAAAGCAACAATAGCAAGAGTAGTCATCTCATTAAATAATAATTTGTTATTTCCCTTTAATGCTGCACATGTTCTTTAATGGCTGTGACTTCTTAAGACAGTTTGACTACAATTCCCACATATTTATCAATAGGAAACTTGTCTAACTTTTAATGAGTCCTTGAACTGACCACCTGTGTACAAGAGGTATCATAAACCTTGTCTCTTCAAATATGAAAAATAATTTGAGCATAAGTTTTCCTTGATGTGGCTAATCTAGAGTGGGTTGTGAAACTGCTCAAGTCAAGCCATTCCCCCTACAAAATTAAGACATGCCTACCCCTTCTGTCCAGTGGCAAGGAGTGGAAGCTGCTATCGTTTCACACATTTGGAAAGTTGCAGGTAATTAAAGAAGGGAAGGAAAAAAACCCATGTCTGTTTACTGGAGAGTGGTTTTTTTTCATTAGAGAGGTGTATTGATATATTTCTTTGTGGTCAGATTTGAGCCATCGGGAGAAATTTCAAGTTGTTGAAACCAGCCTGATGGTCTTTCATGTCTTCATGTCTTGTGACAAGAGAAGAGGATGTGCTCTGAGCTGGATTCTGCACTCGGGGGAATTGCATTTTCATATGAAATTAAATTCATATAACTTACTGCACAATTTCAGGGAAAAAATTATGTGAAGAGTGTCATTTCATTTCAGCTGAACCAGCTTGTAAGTTTTACCAGCTCTGTCTACAGTGCTGATGGCTGGTTATAAAATGGAATTGTACTTCATTTTATTCTTATTTATGTATCATCTGTCAGATTTTCCTGTTTCACTTTGACTTCACCGTTCTGATTAAATGTCAATATTTTGGTTTTAAATTACATATCCTCTGGCATATGATGCCACATGCAGAGATTTTTTTTCCTTTAGCACTTTAATGAGATGCCCTATCAACATATCTGCATGAAAATTTTCAAAAATTATGAAAGAAAAATGTTACATTTTCAACCAGGAATTTTCAAATGTATTGAATAAAAAGGATATTCTGTTCTAAACCACAAAATATTTAAATGATGCTTTCAATAAAGTTTTGTTTCAGCATTTGTTGTAAAATGGTAATGTTGATGCCTTCAGAGGTAAACATTTTCAAGGCACCCCATTTTTAAAGGATTTGAAATTCTGCATTTTCATCCAAAAGCAGGAAGAAACAAAATGTCAAAAGCTCAATGAAGTTTAAATTCCAGGTTTACACAGTTTCTTAATTTTTAGTCCACAGGTGTAAAACATCCTGTGGGAACAAAATGCATGTGGTGGAACTGCAGTGCCATTTTTGGGAAGACTATAGATATGTTGAATGCATTTCCCAGCATCTGATCTGCAAGGGAGAATGGTGAAATCAGAAAAAGAGAGAAGCAAACCCACCACAAATGCACAGAGTGTTTTTACAGAAATGCTGGTGTGACCAAGGTGACTCCATCCCTTCTCTCTGATGGCAATCACATCACAGGTAACACGATGTTTTACTGCTTTTGGCAGCGTTGCAGAGATAACCTCTCCATGACGAACAGATTTTCAGCAATAATTCCTGTGTGCTGGCCTGAACCTGAATTTTCTTTCATGTTAGAACATAAATATCTGAGCATTCCTCGTATTTTCTTCTTGCATAAATAAACTGTCTACAGGCAGTGGGCAGAGGTACTTGTTATTGTGTTTCTGTTGTGACAATGTCAAAAAAAAGTCAGGCTCGGTGTTTTCCAAAGGGCCATCTTTGTCATACAGAGGATGTAATTGCACCCTTTTAAAGTATCATCCTGGTGCCACAGAACATTGCGTGGAGCTATTGAGTGATTTAATGCACCAATAATACAGTCTTTTTGTTTTCCCACATTTCTAATGGCAATAGATGAAAACTTGGGACTGCACAGCATTGGTCTCAAATGAGCTTGGTCCCTCATTTTTCCATTTGCCAGATTAGGATGAACACAGAGCAAGGAGGAGCTGCCTTACATCTTCCACTCCTCACGTTAAACATAATCTCCCAGCCTAAGTGCTGAATCACGTCTCCCAAGTATCTCCTGCTCCAACTGTGCCTTCACTTGTGTTGCTTTTATTTACCGTGTCAGCTCGCACCTTTCTTAGCAGCGTAGCCTTTCTTCCCCTTCAAACAAATATATCCTTTTCTCTGTGGCGATTTTTGAGCTGTGTGCTCAAGTCAGGGGTTAGGCAAACCTTGTCAGTATGCGTGTGTGTGTTTACGTGTGCACACTTGTGTGTGTAATTCCGGTATTTTCTCCCACTGAACAGGACAGTTGCATCGGAAAGCTCGTAAAAGCCAGAGTGGAACAACAGCACAATGCATCAAAGGGAGAACCGAGATTCTTTCTTTCCATAATTTTAGCTGAATGCATCACACAGTGGCAATTATATGGCACATTTTTCTTCTAAAAAATTGGCCTCGTTGTGCCTCTAGACAACAAAACAGCGTGAAGAAACCATACAGGCACAGCTTGGTTCCAAATAACCATGTTTACCTAATATACACAAATATGCCAGGCCTAACTATATAAATATTGCTGTTCTGACTTATTTCTGGAAGTTTCTGAAACATGTAACATGGTGAGTAGAAAAGAACATTCGCTATTTATTTTCTTTGTAGGAAAAGGCAGTAAATCTCATGTATGAACATATTTGCAATGTGATAGGGAAAGATGACAGGAGTGTCTATGGAGCATTTTATACCCACTCATATAGTGAAAAAGACACAATGGAAAAATTAATTTGAGGTGTGCAGCTCAAATTTATATGAGACATTCTGATTTATCTAGAAAATATCTTCTATAGTATTTAATTTGAATTGATTCATGCCATGTTTTTTTTTTCTCTTGTAAGATATTCAAGAGATTCTCAGGGTGACATGAAGCACTTTTAAGAGGACTACCAGTTATCTCCTCTTTTCTTATCTCTTGGGCAGCTTTTTCCAGCATTTAAAACTAGTGCTTGAGTTTCAAAGCTCCATTCCACAATTGCTGTCAGATGAGGTGTATTGACAGAGAGGTTTTGCTCTGGGGACATAATGTAGTATTTGAATGCATCAGAAATTGCAAATGATGCAAAATGACTCAAAAAAAAATATTCCTAATAGAACTCAGAAAATTCCCAGCCCAGAAGCGTGACTGATTTTAATAAACCACATATTCAAAAAGCAACAAAAGATAATTTCTGTCTGATTCCAGGGGAATCGATGACAGATGACTCTTAGCCCGTGGCACGGGCACCTGGCAGTGCTGTGACACTGTTCCTGTGCCAAGGGCACAGGGCTGAAATGACATGTTCCCCTTCTCTGCCAAACCTGGCTGATAATGGGATTAAAGGCTGTAAGAGGCACCTGTTAGTCAAGTTTTGACTTGAATTGTCCTGTTGGTGTCTTCCATGAGGAGTCTTCTGGAACAGAGTCACGGCAGGCATTCCTTGCTCACAGTCACCAATGTGAGGATTTTCTTCATTTTCAGTTCCTAGGAAAAACAGGGGTTTATAGAATCTAACTCCCCTCTCAGCTGGTGCAGAGATCAGGGCTGAGATCTAGCAAATGCCACTTGCACGTGATGCCGAGGCTGCCAAAAATTATTATTGACACTCATTTCCTGCTGTGCCAATCTTTGGGATGGCAACTAGACCTACCACCAGGAGCTACATACCCATTTCACCTGTCCCAAACCTCTCCCAGAAACTGCTCTGTGACAGGGGCTGCCCCAGGGCATGAAATGGTGGAGTCTTGCTCCATGTCACAGCAAAAGCCAGTTAAATTAGGGCACATCTGACCCTGTAAAACTGAGCATCACTGTCACTGGAAGCAGTACAAAGCAAGAGAGGTGCAAGGAAAGATTGCTGGAGGGGAGGAAAAGAGTATTTGTGAAAAGCATGGAATGGGAGCCCTGTTCATAGCTTAATTTTACATTTCTTCTCCAAAATGCTTGTCACCATAATTCAAATTCTGCAATTTAATACTGTAATAATACCCCCCTTTTTGGCGTTTGTTTGCTTTTCAAAGCACTTGAAACAACACGATTTGTAGTTTGGCTTTTTTGTTTTGTTTTTATTCAGTGGGTTTCGTTTTGTTTATTTGCGGGGACAGAAGTGGCTCCACTCAGTTACTTTCTTGTTCCTCTCTGTTTTATTTGTCTACTCTATAAACTTTATTCTTTTCCTCCAGCTTAGAAAAATTAGATTTTGACTAAATGACAGCCTCCTCTTTCTTCTGGCCACTTTCCAAAAGCCATGAAATATTTAAAAATTTGGAAACAGCAAAAAAATGGAAAAAAAATGGAAAAATAAATCACTAACATTCTTTTGCACTTTTTTTCCCACCCAAATATAAAGCTCCAGAATGTTCTTAAAAATCACTTGGTAGTTACGTTTTGCACTTCTGTAGAAAATAAAGTGTTTTATGACTGCCAACCTCATAGGAACATATTTTTTATTAAAAATAGTTCTCACCAAATGTTTTAGGGAAAAAAATATCAAATGGGTCCAATAAATCCAAATTATAATCAGGCTTAAGTTATATATCAATTTGCTGAAGAGATGAATATACTTATTTAATGTACAGCCACCAAAACCAATAGAAGATTTTTAAAAGAGAGTCATTGCATGAAGAAACATGGAAAGACCTCATTGGATAACTATTCATTAAAGAGAAACAACGAATAAAGCAAGAGAGATTCTTCAGGGGGCTTAATTTAAAAAATCTGATTTCTCAAGAATACATTACCTAGTGTAGGTCCCTCCCTTCTGACACCTGTTTGTTCTCCTCATGTCAGTCCTCTGGTGTTAAGGTTGGGATTTTATGCTCCATTAAAACCAGTTCCATCACTGATGTAGTCCAACCATAACAAAATTTAAACTGAAGAATTAATGAATTACCTCAAGTTAATGCTTGGACATCTTAGAGGTCTTTTCCAACCTTAATGATTCTATGATTCCTTTTTCGTTTGTCTGTTTGTTTTAATTGAATCATAAGAAAAAATCTCCTCCAGTTTTGCTAATGGCTTAGCTCTGGATTTGTCCCTCTTCTTAGAGCTATTCTTTTATTTCTTTTCTAGAAATCATGAATCTTTGATCACATGGGTCCAATTGCCTCAAAGCCACCACATAAACACTGTTTTTCCAGCTATTTGATTCAACCTCTATTACTTTTTCCCAGAGTTCTGCTCCATATTCAAATTAAAAGCGAACAAACAACCCGAACCACCTTTTTATTCCTTTTCCTTGCCCGGATGCCTTGCAAAGCAAAGACAAATAACGGCTTTGATCCGGGGAGAGCGTGGATTTTCTTTTTTCTTTTAACCAGGCAGAGGATATTCGTGCAAGGGAAGGATCAGGGTCAGGACAGGCAGAGCTTGTAAGTGAAGTTGTCTATCTCCAGGCCACTCAACTCCGCTGCAAGTTTCCCTAATGCCTTGGCAGTGATCCATGGCCCGACCTGGAGACACTGAGCTCAGACAAAGAAGCCAATTAGGTTGTAACCTGGAGTTGGTTCAAGCTGAGGTCCTGTCGGTGATCTCTGGCTGCCTTACCCACTAAGCTGCCCTGAGTCGTCATGTGGTTTAAATAGGAACAGGTTGCTTTAGTTTAAAAAGAAAAAAGAAATCATAATTTCCCTAGAAATCAGAAAAGGATAAAATATTGAGGAGGAAAAAAAAATGCAATTGCAAAAATTGTTTCCTCTGCAGTAAAAAAGCTATTTTTCTAAAATTGGTCATCTTCACTGGTCTTCTTTCTGTAGATTCTGTAACAATATGCTTCTAATTGCACTGTTTCATTAGCAAATGCCCTGTTTTATTTAAAAGTGCATATGTAAATGAGAACAGTGTTCAGGAAAAAAACACAAACCAACATTCTAGTGTATTTACATTTGGTGAAAGGGTCAAACCATGAATCAATGCTACCACATTTGGAATTTCCTCTGTATTCCCTTATTTTCTTAACACATTTGGGGGGGAGAGGGAATTAAGACTCGAGCACAGAACCTCAAGTTCCACAAATTGACACAACTCCATCCAACTCAGTGGAGCTTCTCTGATTTATGTCAATCGAAGATCTGGGCTCAAGGTTTATGGGAGTAATGGGAATGGGAGGATTTCAGTGACGGAGGAGAGGAGATACTGCAGGGAGCTGCACATGCAGTGCGTGGCCATGACTGCTTACACACTAATTAAACCAGTTTTATATTTTGGTATGGAAAGATGGTGAAAACCATCTGTTTCTTTTTAGAATATTCTACTAGCTAAGGAGAAAATGTGGTCAGGATTAGATCTAGGTGATAAATAGTTGTTTGGGGGTTTTTCTTCTGAGGCTGAACATCAAGTTCTAAATAGGATTTGCGTCAGCGCTTAAGGACAGATGCAAAGGTTTATTGCAATGCAACAAACAACATGATCTTAGGTAAATCTGTGATGTTTTGTTTCAACCAAAACAGTGATTTAATTTTTTTTAGTGTTCTATTTAAGCTTCCCTCTTTCTGCATGTTTTAACCCTTGCAGTTTGGGAGCACGTAATCTAGTTTGAAACAAATGTTGAAAGAAATATTCCTGATTTTTTTACTAAAACTAATTGTTGAATATGACCCAGTCTGAGGCCTCTTACACATCAGGCAATCAACAGGCTGATGCCTCAGTGGAGTGTTCCAGCAAATTGCCTGGCACAGCCATTGCAGGGTGGCTGTGCTGGAGCACATCCCTGGAGCTGAATTAGAGGTTGTAAATTGCCTCCACAAATCCCTTCCCTCATAGTCACTTATTGTCCCACATAAGTAGCTATCATTTTAATTGACAGAGTCTTGTGTGAGGGATGCAAAATCATGAAAAATATGAAGTACATCATACAGAGACAAAACACAGCTCCATTGAAATTATACCTTGTCAAGAGGGAAAATATTCTGGTTGGCTGAACACGAATCAAAGAATTCGGAGGAGCAGAATGCTGGAATTACCTGGTCTCGAAAAGTAAGGATAGAAAAAACCCAACTTGCTTATTTAGACTCATCTTTCTCTCTACTTATATTTCTTTTCTGTTGGTCTCAAACAAAGGGTGAAAGTTTAAAAAGGAAAAGTAAAGAAGAACTAAAATATAAATAATGACAACTTGTGTTTGTGGAGGAGGTAGTCCAGGAGACAGAGAATGGCACAAAAGCAGTTCCTTGGGGAAGTGGTTAAACCCAGCCCAAGTCTGAGGCGATGGCCCTTCAGGGTCCCAAGCACTGTGGGTTTGTGGGCCGTGTCCCTCCCCATAAAGGGGTTTAAGTGGTTCACAGGCTCCACACTGGCCCTATAAACAAAGATGAATTTCACTCTCTGAGCACATCTGTCATCTTAGGGCTCTGACACCTTGCATGATGGTGCTTAGCAGTCTTGGTACTGTGCACATGAGAAATTTTAGTACTACCTTTTCTCCTCTAAAACAGATAATTAAAAAATAAATACATGTACTGTATTTTTTATAATAAATACTGTAATCACAGTTGTCATCTTTTGCTGCAAAGCCACAAATGGAATATCTTGTTCCCACACCTTTCTTGTCTTTGTTTTCTGCTTCATGCTTTGTATTGCCCTATGAAGTGCATGCCTCAATAAAACAAAACTGAGGGTTATTTTCTCGCTTTTTAAAAAAATATGAAAATTAAACATACGTGACAGGCTGAAAAATGTGACAAATCAAAACATGTTAATCCCTCCTGAGTTCTGTTTGATTTCACATCCTGATATCCCTTGCTGACAAGGGAGAAATATGTTACACCACAGGTTCTAGTGGAAGTCAACAAACCTAAAAGACTAAGGATAGAAGAGTCTGTGTCTTAGTTTTTCTACTGAAAAGAGAGATTTAAAAAAAAAAAGTTTACATTCACTATTGATTGATTGATTTATTTAATCCATCCACTGATAGCACGAGAGCTTCTGCTTTAGCACTTTGCTGTTGCTGCTTGACTGAACTATAGAGCTCACTTTTTGTGTGCAACCCTGAAATCAGCTTCAACATTGAAGCAAAGGCCGTGACACTAGAGATTTTCAAGCAGATGGAGTAAAAAATATTGGGTTTGTGTGTATCAGTGCAATAGGTGTTGCAAATATAAAAAAATAAGACCATTGATCAAAATAATAGATAGAAGCATTTTTTAATCTGCACAAGTCCATACATGTTTGTATCTCCAGTTGTACACACACATACAGAGACATGCAGAAGTATATCTCTATCTCCCAAAGTATTTGACATTCTATATGTATTTCAGCTTTTAGCTTGATTTCATTGACAGTTCAGTCAGAATACCATTTCCCCTTCCCTTGTGGCAAGCTATACATGTTAAGCCTTATTTTTTTTTTAACAGTACTCCTCTGGTGTTTTCTTTCTTTCGCTTGGTATGTTTTGTTTTGTTCTTGAAGCAGAAAAGCACAAGTCCTCAAATAGATTTTCATTGTCAAAAATCAAGTGTGTTTAAAGCACAGCCAACTTGATGAGGGTTTGCTGGAAGGGGAGAGGGAGGTTTCTCCTGCCACCCTGACAGTGCTTACATTGTGCATTGGCCAACAGAAAAGTCAATCTCAGGGTGAGGACCAAGGAGTGCAAACCTGAAGGATCTTGACATCTATGATTTAATCATTAGGACGAGATGCTTTTCTGAGGAACAGCCTCAGGAGAAGGTCGGATTTCAAGAATAACACTTGCACCAACAGAATGGTGTAAAAGAGATTTATTTTCTCACTCCAGATATTTATTCAATATGTTGTGAGTGCAACCACTGTGTTTTCTGCCTCACATTCGAAGCACTTTTAAGAAGAACATGTATCAGTGTACACAGTTCATGGATGAGTAGACTGAGGCACAGGAAAAGCTAATGATCTGACAGTTCAAAATTAATAACTAAATCAGCAAAACAAGTTGCAGAGGAACTCAAGCAACTGGCTGTGCTGGCTTGTTTATTATTCTAAGTACATTAATGTACCTCAGGCCTGACTCCCCTTCCTGAAGGCAAAGCTTTTTTGATGCAAAGCCTCCCAATATATCCAACTTTGCACTGAATGTTCCGAGAAGTGAGAGTTAACTTTAATGGAAGCCTGTTTGTGCTTTAAAATATCATATATATAGCTTGATTAATGGAAATAGGTTAGAAAGAAATGTATTTTAATATGGAGAACGTAGTTACCAGTGCACTATCAGAGCACAACTGACATGGGACGCAGTCTAAACAAAAGTCAGCAGCTACTAATGAGGCTTGTTAGTGATGCTAATCTATGTAAATGTTATTAATTGAGAACATCTATCTTTTATCTCCAACATTTGGTAATCAGGCAATTAAAAAACAATGACATTCCCGGCGGTTGTTCTCCCAGTTAAAAAAAAGTGATCAAAGAGTCCTGAATAAGGAAAGGGAAAGTCCCTTATCAAGAGCTGGGCCTTGCCTTGGGCTACCAGGGCTCATTAAAGGCAGAAAAGCTCTGTTGATCACCAATTAACCTGATTTGTAGGAACTCTGATAAAGACCTCAAACAACATGAGTTTTCTTAACTATAATAAATGACACAGTTTATTGACAAAAATAAAAACGTTTGGTTTGAAAAAGAACATAAAGGAGCTATTCAAATTGGATAGCCCTACCACACACCAGGCCTGGAAGACGTGGGATGGGTTTAACTCCACCACATTGGTGGCATATTATCAATGCCAGATACAGTCAAACCTATTAACAGCCATATACACAACAACCAAATATATACATATTTGGTAGCTGTCACATAAATTTCTGTCATCTCTAGTCATAACAGACAGCAGATTGCATTAATTATGTATGTACTATGCTCATGAATGGAAATTCAGCGCTCTAGGGTGAACTCTGCATCTCGAAACACGAAAGTAAAAAAATAAAAAAGGATATTTTCTTGAGGCTTAATTGGTGGACATTTTGTGATTATACTTTTTTTTCTCCTTAATCTTAGCAGTTGCTTTAAATTATCCCCAGTGTAAATTTCCATATGGCTTTTTAACCCATTCTTTCCTTTCTGGAGAATTTAATTCTTCCTCTCAGGTATTGTTCTTGGTGTCATGACTAGTAGGTAGAGCACTGCAGTGTGACTGTCAACTATAATTGTAATTATTGCCAGCAGTTCATTAATTCACATGGTGATGGCCTATCCCTGTTTGTCTCTCTGGAGAAAGAGGGAATAATAACTAAATGGAAAACCTGGGCCTTGATTTGATTGAAAAAGTAGCACAAATACAGTACTAAACTCAAACCACCTCTGTATTTAAAGGTTAAATGGTTTTGGTTTACACCACAGCTATTCTACCAAACCTCTGCTAGAGATAAATTGTCTCCATAGTGGGGACCTTGCCAGCCTTATCAAATTATACCCTGGGCTTACATTGCTTTGTATGCAACATTTTAAGTGTGCTTTAGGTCTCCAATGGTAAAATGCATTTGAGACTGTAAGACTAAACCTGCCTTATTAGGTCTATCCAGTCTCTGATGTCCATGATCTTTATGGGCCAGATTTGACTTTGGTAAGAATCAGGCTGGGTCATAAAGTGAAAAAATACCACTGTCACTTTTTCTGACATATCCATTTGACACGTGCAAGACTGTATCTCAGGTTTATACATCAAAAATTCAACTCACTTTTTTTCCTTATGATGGACACCTTCATCATTTCCACAAAAATATTTTCCACTGTAAAATATCTTTTCCTCCTCACATCTGCCTTTATCATTTTCTATTCTTGTCTTTTCAATGCAGAACTGAAGTAGTAAAGAAAATCATATGGGGAGGTCCGACACCTATAAATGAGCAATTTTTAAGAAACTTCAACTCTAATACACAAATTGACAATATGTCACATTTAGCAGAGAATGTTGGGTGTCAGAAGACATGTCTGAGAAGAAACAAAAAAGAGAGACATAGCAGTAAGGGTAGCACAAAGTGTCAACAACCCCTTTGAAGCCCAGACCCCTTTTTATTAAGGTGATAAAATGAAAGATCAGCTGCTTAACGTTGCAGCATCTGAATATTTTGATCTTGGTTTTGCTTTTTTAACTAATGCATCGGTGCCTCTCCCCCCCCCAAAAAAGGTATTAGTTAGTGATATCATGGGTGAGCTTTTATCTTACCATATAGATCTGAGCATGTTTTACAGCAAAGATAATTATCTCTAACCAGCGATTTTGGTTGGTCTTTGATTTAGCTGTTCAAGCAGATGCCACCATAGAGATTCTATTATGCACAAACAATTGTATTTCATTGGTAAGTGCCCCGCATGCCTACCTCATTATTAGAACCCAATTAATTTTTCTTTGTAATAAAATGGAAGGACTTAGAGCTAACAGGAAGGCTAATCTAAAGAAATTTGGACCAACCGCAAAGAGTACCTGGAAGAAGCATAAAGAAAGAAGAGCGGTAATTACGTGACACATGCACACATACAAAAAAGAAAGCACATGAATTGAAGTTTCAGAAACAGGCCCAGGGAGCACAGATCGCAATCTGGCTAGATTGTGAAAGTGGTACTAAGATGTCTTAATTATATGATTGATGTAAGCTTCAAAAGGAAGCTCAGTGTTCACAATGGCTACGAGGTTATGAGTGTTATCTCGTGTATAAAGAAAACCACCACTGAAGGCAAACAGTGCACGTGAAACCCGAGACCTTTCTCTTTCAGAGCCAATCAATAACGTCTTATTTTTAATCTATATTATGTTTAAGAAAATGTGATGAGATCCCTGATTGAAGATCACACAAATAATTATGTTAATAATGACTGACTTTGTAGAATCTACAAGGACTGGATCTACAAGAACTGCCGTTTGAATTCCTGTGACACTGCATGCAAGGGGACCTGGTTCAATTACCTGATAGAAGTACACAGACTACTTGTTTGAGACTAACTGGGAAAAGCACTTCTTGGGGACATTGATTAACACATTCTAACACAGTTCTGATTACTTTAATCCAGTGATTTAGATTACCAGCAAATTATCTGTTTTAAAGATAGCAGGGTTAGTTGATGCTGGGAATCTCCTCCTGCAGGGAATTCTGGTATTTCAAGCCTTGTTTTCCTCCAAATCTGAACAAAATCCCTTCCAATTTCATTATTTTAAGAACCAGGGGTTTTTTTCTCTTTCTTTAAAGCTTCTGATAAGAATTTAATTTTGATTCAGTTTTATCATTACCATTGTTAATATCAATGGGAAATAAATGAAGAAATTTTAGAATCCATCAAAGGGAAACATTTTTTATAATATTGGGTTAAAAATTCAATGAAAAATCAATACAAACCTTCCTTTTAGCCAGCAAACCATTGTATTTCAAAAGGATATTTCTTCATTTGGAAACTGCAAATGGAAGGTGGTTTCTGAGCTTGCTAAAAATTTGCAGAAGGTGACCAAATGCTCTGCATGTCTCTGGCTATCAGTACCAGTCAATGAAGTGCTTTTCTGCCTTTCTTTTGGTGCTGAGATATTTGCTTCAGGGGATATGAGGAAATGTTATCTTTGCATACAAAATGCACTCGCCTGTGTACACCCAACCAAGTTTATTCAAAGGAACTAATAAGTATTTCTTTGTGAGTATCCAAAATGACAGATGAGATAGATGGACATGAAATAAGTCTTTATCCACAATGGATGGAAGAATGAAATTAAAAGTTATAGGTGCTCTATGGCACAGCATGTTTTTAATTCAAGCATCCACATAAACATCTTCTCCTGAGATGGGTTTGAGTTGTCCAAACTACCCAGTCTTCTCAGGGTTTGTTATTGAAGGGTAACTCACTTGCTTGGAGATGCCCAAATAAAATCATAACACAGTTGACCCAATTCTATTTAAAAGTCCTTCTATGAGTCCTGATTAACCAGGCATGATGGTAATAGAGTGAGAGTTAATGCTACAAGCATTACACAGAAGAAGCAAAAATAAAAGCTCTACTGTGCAGACAGGAGGGGTGAAGGGTCCATTGAAAATCAGAGAGATTAGCAACTCATCACATTATATGTGGGTTATCAGGAGACAGAGGTAATGAAAGTGAGACCTATATCCTTGATCAATAAGAGTTTGACTGCATTTTGAGTTCATTTTCCCCTGCCGAGAGTGAGACAGCAAGCTTACTATTGATCACAGTGTTAATCCATAACTAGTCTGGGCCCTAGCCTAGTGGAACAAGGAGGAAAAATAAGATAATAAGCAGGAACTCTTGATCTTTTATTATGGTGTGCTAGATAAAGAGAGTGCAAGGTTCAAGGTGAAATACTTTATGGTTAACCCCTTCTTTGCTGCTTAACTCCAAGTGCATGAATGACAATAAATTAGGCAAGCCCCATGTTTTGATACATATTGACCTTGAACCCTGTTGACAAACCTCTCACTGTGACACCCACATGTGTGTACAGGTCACCACTCCACATCTCTTCAAAGCCCAGGGGATGGAGCACTCACGTGGCATCTGAGTGATATCTGAGCATCCTCAGCTGGTGAAAGGCTTTGTCTTATCCCTGAAATAAGCAGGAATGAGCTGCTGTAGCTGAGGAGATGCACCCCTAAACCTCACCTTAGCACTGTTGTTTGAAAATTGGACTTGCTGATCTTACAAAAGGCAATAGTTTCCATTGCTTGTGTATTTGTTCCAGCCTTTGTTAGAAGTGCATGTAGATGTTTCCTGGTCATTGCTTTTGGTTGTGGGTTGTCTTTTTTTTTCCCTCTGGTGTTTTTAAGTGACAACATGTGCAATTAAGACAACTTACTCTTTCCCATGGCAACATCTGACTGATGTCAGGGACAGCCACTGTTCTGAGGTGAGTAGCTGATGGGAAGAGTGATGGTAATTACCTTTTAATAAACCCTGGAAAAAGACCAAAATTAACATTGTTACTGCAAATGTGTTTTAAAACCATGAGTATTCCATGAAGTGTAGCTTCAGTAAAATTTTAAAATAGCACCATTCCCCTCAAGACTAAAAAGGTTCTCTGTTTCTTAATTAAAGTTTCTATGAAGCATTCAAAATAAAAGTTTTAAGTTCCTTCCACTTGGAGGTGAGGAGCACACCAAGAGCCTAGTCATGCTGGAAACATCTCCCCTGGTTCCTGTATTGGTAATAGAAATATTTGCATCTCTATATTCATTCAGCCTTACTGCCTAGGTGTGTGATCCCATCACATCTCACCAGATAACAGTGAGTTACAGTGACCCACATTTCAGCAGAGCAGTGGCATTGCCTATGCTGTTGGAAATGTCTTTGGGATGCGACTTAAAACAGCCTTGTAAATGCAGTTTATGAGGAATGGTTTCATTTCCTTTAAAAGTAAAATCAAATTAACAGAACTCCTCTCTATTCCTTGATTTTTTTGGGCCAAAAGTCACAAGTTTGGCCTGTCTAGGTAAAAATTATTTATCTTCTGTAGACTTCATCAATGCACATCATCCCTAGTGAACGGAGAACACAAAGATGCCAGCACACACATGGCACTGAAGGAGGGCTCTTACCCATCTCAGTGTGAATCTCAGCATAATGTGATAATTTGATCCAAAAACTTGGCCAAATCATAATTATACTCAGTCTGCTAATGCCACATTGCTGTTTTGGTTGGGTAATGTACCTTTCAGCTCTCCCAGGCTACAACTAACTCATTCAGATAGCCCATACAACTAATTTACAACCTCTCTGGAGCTACCTCACAGTTAGCTCCTTTTAGTAGTTGTTAAATTATCCCTGTGCATCATTTACATGTTGCATAATTTGGTTGGGATAATTAATGCCTGTAAAGCACTCTGAGGTTTGGGGATGAAATGTACAGTAGAATTACAATGATTTATTCTGGCGATGATGATGATAAATAAATTCCACTGCAAAAAAACTGACAACAACTTTCATATGCTATTAAAAACACAAACCTGTAGCTGGAATGCTCTTTTCCAGCTGTGAGTGCCATGTAGTCTCAGACAGTCAAAAAAAGAGAAGATTATTCTTCGAGTGGTAGATAGTCAGTTATTCTTTAGTGTTCAGCATGTTTTACACAAGGGTGTGTAATGTAACTACTCACTGTAACATAAATCAGTTTACAGACAAAACAAGAGGAGGGAAAAAAAATCCCATTTTTCTTTAGCTTAAGAACACACACCAAAAAAAAAAGAAATACCGGGAAAAATGAATTATGAAAGTCCCAAGAAATTGCAAGGGTGCTTTTAAAAAATATCAAATTGTTAAAATATTGCTTTAGGCAGCACCCACAGGTTAAGCTGAGTGATCATTCCTGCACGATATAGAGAAGCGGATACTCCTGCAGATCAAAAGCAAGCATCTCTTTGCAGTTTTTAGGGGCTGTGTTTACTGGACTTTTCTCCTTTATTTTATAGTATTTCAGTAGTTCAATGAATGCTATTAGTTTTATATTCTGAAAACACAGCTTTGACTGCAGAGGCTCAACTAGTTGATGCCTTTAATTCAAGGTGTTGCTTTTCCCCGACAAGGAGGCTTCCCCAAACTCTCTCATCTTGTATTTGTCGTGCACTTGAAAGCACTCATTAAATTTGCAATGAAAGGAGGTGGTTAGAGCAGAGGAAATTGTAAAGTGGACTCATGCACAGGAGCTGCTTTTATAAGGCCATGATCTAGACTGGACACTGCCTCGAGTTTCTTATACAGCTATTTATAGATGCATATGAACAAGGCATAGATTTGTGTGCTTTGAACGACATCCCCTAAATCTTTATGGATTGTATTTTCTGGCTACAGCCTCCATTTATACACATGCCAATATTTAGTGCAATCCCTGCACAAATAAATGTTATTGTCTTCATCTAACCAAGGCAGCAACCTTAAAAATATCAGTCATGACAGATGCGTGTACAGAGATTCAAACACGCAGATAAAGACGTCTACATTCATCTTGTATAGTGTGTGCCAAACCAATAATGAAATGTAATGTAACATTTATAGTCAGCTCAGAGCTTTGTGGTTTTACTCTCCTGTAAGTCCTACAGTTCTCAGGCTGACATTTCTGCCCAAGCTGCCCCTGGGGAGGGCTGCAGAGCCCTGCTAAATATTTGCAAACGAGCCTGTTTCTTGTGAAAGTCTAATATGGAAAGTTTTACCTTCAAACTGTGGGGTAAATGAATCTCCCAGTTCATTAAGCAAGGAGAGGGACCAGAGTTTGGAGGTGGAAGACTGGTTTACTCTTTAGGAAGGTTTAGGATCCTTGGGAAGGTTTCACTGTGTTTCTAGGAGTGAGAACTCAGAATTGGCCTCTGGAGACAGAGTAAGGTTGAGATTCTGCAAATTGAGTTATGCATTTTATTAAATGGGGAAGAATGTATAGGAAAGGAAGACACAGAAAACAATTACAAAGATAATTGAATTAAGATGGATTTTAATCAATTTATGGTCTAGTTTTCACATATAGAAAGTGCCCAGAGTGCAGACCTAAACAGAATCCCTCAAGTCTACATCTGCTGCAGTCTTACATTCTATGCCCAGTTTTTTAATAAGTTAGGACAGGTCATTAACTGTCTCACAAAACACTTTTTAAAACAAGAATTAACCCCTTGGCCAATTTTTTTGGCCAATTTGTCAAGTTACAGCTGAATTTCCTTAGGCAAAGTTAGACACTCAGCTCTACTGCATTTGAGATGCTCCAAAAGGACCAAGAGGGATGTGGCAGAGGCTGCCAGGTAGAAAGGAAAAGTGAAGCCTTAGAGGACAGCAGCCCGATGCCAGCACAATTCACAGCCTACAGAGACAACAGCAACAAAAAAAATGGTAGAAGGTGTCACTTATATTTTTATATTCTGTATTTTTATAGTTTGGAGCTCTTTGGTGACCTGTGCAAAATGTGTTGCTCATAATTATGCCCCCAGTCCGTTCTGTAAAAGTCAATGCCTGGACATGTTGAGGATATATGGCATAAAAATTAATTCTCCTGTGCACACAGTTAAAATGATAGTGGGATATTTTACTGTAACATACACTATAATCACACTGAGGAATACTGGCATAAGACATTACAAATAGGGTTTCAGCTCCAGATTGCCGAAACTAACAATAATTTCTGTAATTATTTTATATTAATTATAGGTCATCTACTAATATCTTCAATTAATTAATGCTGTAATGTGATTATGTAATTTATAGTTACTGTTGAAAAAGGTTAATTTGTCAAGAAAGATACAAGGTAAACAGAAATGTTATTAAAACCCCATATAAACATTCATTTGAAAACTCGAACTGAACATAAAGAAACAATATAAAGAAATAAATGCCTAAACATCTACACAGCCATCTATCCATTGGAATTTCATAGAGTAGTTGGATTTCTTAGAGGAGTTATTCTCTCCTTACAAATGACACATCAGTGAGGTTTTTTTCCAGCAAGAATTTTAATCTAAAAAAAAAATAATTTTGGTATGTTTAAGAAATCAATCCTTTTTCTAACATTTTAGCCAATTGAATTATTTTAAAATATGTTTAAGTTGTTATTGTGATTTCATTTGCACTTTCTTGTTGAGGACAAATGTGAATAAAAGATAAGTAGTTTAGTAAATCAGATCGGTAACATTTTTGTAAACAAAGGTTAAAATTAAAGTCTTTGAAATGTAAGCAATTTTTTCTTTCAGTCATATAGATATTTTCAAAGAGTTTGCAATTTACCTTATTATCAGCCCTAAAATTATATTTACCACTTTCTTGGCTGAATTTCCCAATACCACAGGGCTTCGGAAACCAGAATTACCTTAGGTAGGATTCACAGAGCTCCTTTCCATGGTCAAAGTGGGCAAAGAGGGCTTTTAGCCCCTGAAAGCCTTCAGATCCCTTCTTCCAGCATATCCTAAAGCCACTGTCAGATTTCTTACACCTCTACTTGCTGCTGGATCTCGCAAACTATTTTATACCTGAACAACTCTGTTCAGCAGAATATATTTTTCTGAGTTCATTGGAATTGCTCTGATTTATTTAAGAGCTGACAGCTGCTGAAGTTCTTGGGAGTTCTTTGAAGGACATTTCCTCTTCCTACACACTTGTGCAAAACCAAGGGTGGCTTGAGTTGGAATAGTCAAGGAAACGAGGCGAACGACTGACAAGAATCAGGCAGTTGAGAGCCACGATGTTAAACAGGTGTAGTAGGATCAGAAGCCATCCCTAGTGTTCATTACTGGCATATGCTGTAATACTATCAAATTATTTCAGCAACCTGATGTGAGAATGGGGTGTGGGGTGGAAATTTGCAGATGGTAACAAGGGCAAAAAATGCCGAATGAATTTTAAATCTGCACAGCGTAACATTTTAGCATCAAAGTGAGCATTTAGTACCAAATACCATTAATTAACATTTCCATGGGCTTTTTATTAAATGCTTGCTCAGCAAGTCAAGTGTCTTTCAAGCTCCGAGCAGCTGTGAATGTATAAAAATATATTGACACAGATATATTCATGCATGCAAATAAATGTATTTCTTTCATTTGTTGCGAATGATTGTTATTATATTATAGGTTTTTAGCAAGTTAAAAACTAATTTGCGTTACCAATCTGAACAGCTGAAAGGGGGTTGCACATTAATACCTGTCTACCTGTTTGTAATCACTCTGTAGCATCTGGTCCCAGCTAATTCCCTGTTTTCTACTTCTTAGCAGCTCTCCAAGGCAAGGGGTATGGGCCCTAACCCAGTTTCACTTCCAGCATCTCTTTTAAGGCTACTCAGGTGCTCATTTAATAGTGTGTTTCAATCCAGAAAGGTCAATCGATGCCAAACTAGACATAAAAAAGCATAAATTAAGTTTAAAATAATGCATTGCAATGAACAGTCCTGCAGCTAAGTGCAGTTCTAACAGCTTAATCATCACACCCAGTCAGCAGTCACCTGATAGCTTTTGTTTTTACCCTGTGATAGTAACTAAATTAATTTGTTTCCTAATAAAATATTTCAGGATGTTGAGAAAACACAGATAAGTAGACAGAATCCTTATTAGGATCATCAGTATTAACATAAAATCCTTTTGTGCTCATTAAAGAAAATACAGTCAATTTAATTAATGCACATTAATCCCCAGTTGACATTAAAATCAGCTAAAAAACAACACTGATATAGATTATTAAAATGAGACCAAGAAAGTGTACAAGGTGGCCCCTATAGGAAGAAAATAATTCCTGAAACCTAAGGTTTCTTTATTTTTTTTTTTTTAAATGGAAAATATAATCCAGCTGGAGCCACCATTGCCTGCCCATTACTCTAAGGAAAGTTTGCACCCACCAGTCATTTTTCTGTGGGACTCAGGGGCAGAGAGACACACTGGAGACAAACGTCTGTCCCAAGCTGGGGTGATGTGGAAAACCCTTTGCCATCTTTACATGAGTCCTTGCTGGAAGTGCAGCAGTGGATTTTGCCAAGACACTGAGCTGGGTTATTTTCAGGATTGCTGAAAATATTGCTAAGCTTGAGAAACTGCTTTTCACCTTCTTTATCCCATGTGTGCTTTTTGTACTTTTGTTGCCTTGGCCATGATCCAGCGGCGTGTTAAGACATGGTATGATCCCCGAGTGGGTGAGTGATCTCATTCCTGTTCAGCACAGCCCTCAATTCTATTTTAGACATGAGGTGCTTCCATGAAGTCTATGAGATCCCCTCATGTGGCATCAGTTAAGCAGGTGCTTAAGAGTAGTATCATAAAAAATACCTGAGTGACTCAGGTGTGTCAGACTGATTTTCCAAAGCATTGTAGGTGTTCAGGCACCTAAATCTCATAAGCCTTAGGTGTGTGTTCAAGCCTATCCTATGCTTGGATGTGTGAGTGCACATCAAATGCACTGGCTGGGAACAATGCAGGTATTTGAGCCCCACCTGATTAGGAGCTGTTTGCTGGCACAGGGCTGTGCTGGCGTGACGGTACCAGCCATGGGACGTGAGTTCTTGTTTGCTCAGGGACCTCTAAACCCAGCACTGCACTGAGCTCTGCAGGAAAGCTCTGCCAAGATCAGACTCCTCTGGGTGAATTTTCAGTCCGTCCTCAGGGATCTGCCCTGGTGCCTAGCATGGAGTGGGAATTAAGGGACCATTCAACGTCCAATCTCCTTCCCTTATGAGCTGGAATGATATCAGAAACTGGGGAGTTTTGAGGGCTGGGATTTGCAGCAGCTGTGCTTTAGGTGCCTGAAAGCACAGGGGATCCCAGACTTACCAGGTTCCCCAAAGAGCTACATTTCCTCCTCTGTTTCCCTGGTGCTGACTCTAACCATGGAGACACAGAGCCATGCTCATGCTTGCATTCTTTCTGGCCCCGTTTTTCTGCAGAATGGAGCCATTTCAGGAAGAACTGGTGAAAATGTGACCCATTTCTCTTCATCTTCCAGCAGAGATGGGGCAGGGGCTTATGTCCTCTCAGATGGAGGAGGACCCTGAGCTTAGATCACCATCCCTTTGGGGCTAGTCTAACCTCCAGAGGGCTGATGAAAGGTTAGGAAAAGCACACCTTCCAGGAGGGAAGAGACAGCAGGTCAGTCCTTTTTCTTCACCCAGTTCATTTTCTCTTTTAGAGACCCCCTGGGCAAGCACAGCAGCCTCATTTGTGAAGAGCTCAGAGAAAAAGCAGAAAACACCAAGCTGTTCAGCCCTGCCAAGGGACAGAGCACCTTAGACCTGCCCAGAGGCAAATTCTAGGTGCTTGCCAGGCTTCAAGGAGAAAAGCTGCAGTGCCTACAAATTCTGGATTTATTTTGACCAGCAGCTGCACAGGCATTTTGAGAAGCCACATTTTGGACATGGGTGTGTAAGTGCCTCTGTACATTAGCCTAATTTGCCTTTGAAAATTGGTTTTAGATGGCTCTGCAAATATTGTCTTACTACTTTTTTGTTGAATGGGGACTGAAATGGAAGGTACATGTTGAGAGACTGATCTTCAAAGTGTAGCTTAGATTTCAACTGAAGATGGCAGAAATGTTTCCTGAAAGAAAAAATATAGTAAGTTCTGATTTAGAATTCTTGTGTATATGGCAAAAATCAATTCATTTTCATAGAATGTAGGATCAATAATATGGAGCTGTGCTCCTGGACACCAGTATTTCTAAAATACCATTCAAGTCACAGCAGGTCTTATTTAAGGTAGTGAGAGTTTTGCCATTGATTGTTTGGTTACATTGGACTTTATATTTCTTCATCAGTTCCTGGTGTTTTTATTTTGAACTGATTTTAACTCCAGAGAGACTTTTTTTTTTCCTTTTCCCCCAGGATTTCTGTCTCTATCAAAACCTTATGCCCTCCCTTCACTATTGATTACACTCACAAGCTCTTATCTTCAGCTTATAACTTATTTTATTAACTACTTTAAAAAGTGAAGATAAAACATGAAAAACGAGAAGAGGAATTGTGTGGTTATCCCATGAACAGTGAGGGTTTATTTTTAGAACATACCTAGCTGCTGACAAAATAGAAGTTGGGATTTTCTTTTTAAAAGGCATGACACGTTCCAAACTATGATAAGGTTTTGGGCTAATTAAATAAGAAGTAAGGTTTGTTAATGTACAGTTTTTATGATAGCTGTTAGCATGTTGAGTCTTTCCTTCTTTTCGCTTCATATTTTAAAGTTTCCTTTTATGTGTGTGAAAAATGAGTAAAAGTGTCAAGCCTTATCACACCTGACCTTGCTTTTTGGCTAGCCTCTTTCCCTTATCTATCAAACACATTACTCTCCCCATCATAACGTGGTAGTGCAAACATCGCAGCTGGCCAGCAAACATGACCAAAGCTACCTTTAAACTACCTCTAGACTCTTTAAACTCAACTAAAAGGCTGATTAGGTTCCACCTCTTTGGTCATTATCTTATTTCGATAGCCACGCAATGAAAAAGCAATCTAGTAAAAAGCTCCCTCCTAGGAAAACTAGTTAAAGTGTGTGCTTGCTTAGGACGGTGTACTTAAAGAAAACAATTTATTCGTTCGTCAAAACCAACTGTGTAAACTAGTTTAGCTGTTTGCCGAGGCTTGGAATGAACAAACGTTGTTGTTTTCCTCCCACAGCTCCTCGGGGAGGGGGAACGGCGGGTCGGGGCGGGTCCGGCCCCGGCGCTCCCGTAGCGCGGTGCGTACAAGGCGCGGGTCCTGCCCCGCACCCTGCCAAAGGCGACAGCCCTACCCTGCTCCGCAGCCCACGCAGGGATCCCTCATCCCGTTCCTGGACGGGGAGAAACCGCCCCTCAGCGGGAAAAGCGACGGGAACCCCCGGGCGCGCTCCATCTCCCTCCGGCTGATGCTCGCCCCGGGACCGCCTCGGAGGTGCATGACCCTCGCCGTGCTGTTTGATCCGTTCTCCCTCTCCACCTTCTCAGGAATTATCTATTTTTTTTCCTTTCCTAAACAAATTTAGAAGGAAGAGATTAGACAGGGGAGGGACAGGCTGGCTGCGAGCCTGCAGCCGGCGCTGGAAGGGAACCACAAGCCTTTCTCGGGCTGTGTTTGCTCGGGTTCCTTTAGCAAGCGCGGCACAATGGCAACTATTCAGGAATCAGTCAATATGACCTGGCACTAACAAGCCCTAAAAACATATATGCCTCATTCTCACAGAGCCTAGGAATCGTGTTTTTAAGCGGGATTTACTTTACTTTGTCAACAGAACAGGTAATGTGGGAAGTCTCTATTGGAGAGTAAAAGCTTTTCCCATTCCCTCTTCCAAAAGAGACATTTGGACCATAAAACCGCCTTTCCTGGCCAGCTGAAGAGGTCCCACCACAGGTGGTCCTGAGTGACGGGATTTCCCTCGAGTAAAATTAAGCTGGAAAGGAGAAATGCCCTCCCCCGGGGGGCATTTCCCAAGGGGTGAGCGGGACAAGCTCACATGGGGGGCGGGAGGGTGGGCAGGGAAAGGGGCCCCGGCCACGAAAGGGTTACGAGCCCGGAGAGTGGAGCTGTTTGTCACCGGCACCCACTAGGAAAAAAAAATAAATAAAAAGAATTACTGATTAACGTGATCTGTCAATACGCCTTTGCCCCGCGGGACCGGAGCCGATCTATTACCTGGCACCTCCTTTGCCATCTCCCTCACCTTGGTGAGCCCCTGCATCCCTCGCCTGGCCCTGAGTCATGGGTAAACACCGCCGGGTGCCAGGCTGTGCCCGGGGTACCCGCCCGGGGCCGGCGCCTCCCGGCCCCAGCGTGAGGGTTTAGGGGCTCCTGCGGGACAGGACTGCAGCCTTCAGAGAGTAAATGAGTGAGTTCCCCATCATTCCAAAGGGCACAGACAGGGAAGAGGGGGAAAAAAGTCACTCACAGGCACGAAGAGACGGCTGGGGGGCGAGGACCTGACCCGGAGCGCATCCCTGACCCGGCTGGAGGAAGGCGGGGGGGGGGGGGAAATAAAGATAATAATTCTTTTTGAAAAACAGTTGGAAAACGTTGCTTTTCGCAGTAAAGCGTGGCTGCACGCAGGATAAACACGGGGGGGGGGGGGGAAAGTAATACCTTAAATAAACCTGCCCTAGATGGGGCGCAGCCCAGACCCGCATCCCGCACCTCTCCTGGGGACGCCCCGCTCTGGCACCGCCGCTGCCCGGGAAGGGACCAGCAGCCCCGCTGCGGGGAGCAACCACCGGGATCCAGATCTCCCCGCGCAAATTAATTCATCACAGAGCTTGTTAAACAATTTGCAGGGCGAGCGTGTTGTGGATTGGGGGGGTTGGGTTGTTCGAGGGGTTTTTTGGAGGGGGAGTCGGTGGAGGGTGTTTTGGTTTTACCTCCTCTCTGGGGCCAAACAGCAGCTGGCAGCCAAAAGACTTTCTGAACTGTTTCATTTGGGGAAAGTGAGGAGAAAAATGACGTCTGACTCTCTCCGCATTTTAAATATGCTTGAATATAATTGACTGACTGCCGCTATGGATCATTTGACGTGGATGATGGTGGGTGCCCTGAAAGTCCCTGAAAATGCTCATTTGCAGGAAGAACCTGTTAAAAATGAAGGGCTTGGATCAAATGTAGGGGCTAAAGGCATTTGCTTGTGCCACCGTTCGCATCACGATTGTGCAAGCGCTCCTCCACCTCTCTCCATACATACATCAAATTTTTAGTTCAGAAAAGCCTAGTAGCTGTTCGGTATTGGCTCATAGAAACCCCTCACTGTATTTCCCGAAAACCTCCTCTGTGCTGTAGGACCTGCTGTGTTAAATTATGATCCAAAGGCTGTGGGGTGGGAACAATCAATCAGAATACCTGGGGTAGTGTGTAATGTGTGTGCTCTTGCCAGCGGGAGCAAGCGGCCCCTGAACACAGTCCCCCAGCAGGTTAAATAAATATGATACTATAGACAAACCGAGAGGATCACATGGCCGCATCAATCAGCTGTTGATAAAATACAATCTTCCTTTAATACACGCTGGGAAAGTTATTTAACACTTACAAAACCTGAATTCAGTGCTGTTTCTTTTAGTAAAAGGGGAGGAAAATATTCTTTGAAAGTGCAACTCTTCTTAAAAGGCAAGGAGAGGTGACAGTTGCATTTTCCTGGGGGATATAATAGAAAGCTTTTAATGAAGCCACAGACACTGTACAAAGTACCTGAGCCACGATGCTGGAAAAATACAGAAGCTGTTAAAAGAACAAGTCAATGTAGAAGTGGCCGGAGCCGATTCCTGGCTGCGCATTAGGGTTTATTTCCTTTCCATTCATGATTTCACAACCCGGGTGGCTAAAAGGCTCCCGAACTGTTTCTTCTTGGCATGCAATTAGGGACGAGCCCCTCCAAGGAGGAAACGACCGGGGGTTCTTCCCTACCAGCTCAGCATCTATCGCAGCTGCCGGACAGTTGGAGCGGCTGGAGAAGCAGGAGAGACAAGGATGCTCAGATTATATTTTTTTTAATAGTTTGTCGAAGAAATAATAAAATATTAGAATTTCCTAAAAGAAATCAGTTCTCCCGGGTGTTTTTTGAATTAAAAGTTGTTGATAAGGTCGGATCATGGGGGTTTTTGTTTGGATTGGGGTTTTTTTTGTAGGAAGGAGGGGGACTCTCGGGGTGCAACGTGTTTTCCCCGTCTCAGGTGAGGGAAGTTTTACCTACTGAGATAAAAAGGGCCGTCGCCCGAGTGCGCTTTGGGATTATCGCCCATTTGTTACCTCCTCGCTTTCCACTCACTTAAGTGTCCCTTTTTTTAATTCCCATTGCGGTGCCTTGCCCCAGTTCCCCACCTCACCCCCTCCTCCCACAGGCCCTGATCCTGCCGGGTCTCCCGGCGGGCTGCAAAGCCCTCGGCGCGTTTGAGGGGCTGGCGGCAGCAATGCGGCGTTAGACCCCTTCCCCCTCTTCCCGAGCCTCTCCTCGCCCACCTTAAGCCCCTCAAGGCACGGGAAAAGTCCGCACCGAGCCCCGGGGAGATACAACATAAATCACTGGGCGGCCCAGACCTCCATGGGGAAAGGCAGAAGGGAATTCTGACGAGGTTTCCCCTAACAAATGGAGATTAATGCCCGCTGGGAAAAAAAAAAAAAAAAAAAAAAAAAAAAAAAGAAGCGGCTGGAAGTGATGGTTATACAGGAGAAATCCTGGAAATAGGGGAAAGAGGGGAAAAACGCCCCAAAGCCCAGGATGCTGCCGATCCAGGGCTGATGTCAGCCAAAATATACGGGGCTGAGAAGCCAAAAAGGCGTTTGGCTCCCGGTCCTCTCCGTCTGCCCTGGGGAACCCTTCACTCGTCGCGAGTGGGCGTCGCGGGGATGTCCCGAACGTCGCGGGTGCGGTCGGGACACCTCGGGTGGAAGGAATTCTCCAGGGAAGGACAGCTCGTGGCAGGGCACCACGCGTGGGCGCGGAGCACGGGAGGAAGGCTCGGGGCGGTGCCCCCGGGGGCGGTGGGGGGCTGGCAGGGTCCCCGCAGCCGGCCCTGGAGTAGCTGAGGGCGCCTCCGCTCCTCTGATCTGTTTGGAAAGTTGCGCTAAAGAGCCCTTTTACCTGCACCAGCCACCCTTAAGCACTCTCCAGGGGCTTGTTGGGCAGATGTAATGGCAAGGCCAGGGGGTCTTGTTTGGCTAGACGTGAGGACATTTGTCATGGCTGACCTGTGAACTTCAGCTTCTGAGCCCAGGACTGTAAGGAGAGGCTCGGGCTAATGTAATAAAGCGAGAGAGACAAGAGGAAAGGCCTATCTTGCCCCAGGGCCACCACATGTTCACTCCGTTTTACTGTCAGTGCTACATGGAAGCTGTGGCTTCATTTCATATTCTATTAATATTTACAGCGGCGATTGAATTTCCCATTACAAAGTTCACCATACACGCGCTGCTAATATGAAATATTAATAGTATTGTGCACATTATGAAAATTCTTATTATTAAAAAACATATACCGGGCGATTGGCACGGGAAAATTCATTTACTGTGTCCACCTGGCGCAGGGGACCCGCAGCCCCGGCCCCGCGGGGAGGGTTGCGCAGGGGGCCGCGGGGTGGAGCGGGGCTGCGCTGGGAGCAGCCCCGGAGCAGGGGTGGCACCGCAGGAAGCAGCATGTTCCTCTCAGTGCCACCTCCACCCACGGAGCTGAGTCATCTACTTGTGAAGGGTCACGTTTTCCATCTGGTCTGTGGCATCCCGAGGACAGGAGATGCCCAGAGCAGCTTTTCCCCGGCGAGCGATGGGGCCGAGGGGAATCAGATGGGTCCAGTGGTGAGAGAGGAGTTGTAAGTTTTTTGACCGCTTTCCCCAGCTCGACTTTTCGAGCCCGTTTGAAGCCCAAGCAAAACCCTGAGCGTCTCAGAGATGAGTAATCGGGCATCAGCTTACTTCGCAGACCGCAGCTGAGTCACTTTTCAGTTACTGCTCAGGGCGGACAGAGAAATCCTATCTCCTGTGAAAGGCAAATTGGCCGCCGGAGTCCCAAAAGTGCCCCGAGGATCAACTGAAATGAAAGTAAACCGATAATTTCCAGATCGCGTGGAAAACAGAGAGATATCGAATTTAACCACCGGTTAAAGCTCAGCCCGGCAGGACGAGCCTCTCCTGGAGCACTTTATCGCGCTCCCATTCGAGAGAGATGCTCAGGTCATTCTGCTCTTTTTTATTTATTATTATTTAACATTCCGAGCACAAACAGCCCTTCTTTTCTCTGCATCTCAAACCTGCACATTCCTGGGAAAATATAAATTTTCCATTTGTGTGTGAGGAGGGTGCAGGGAGAGAAACGTCCGGGGGCTTTGGGGAGCCCGCATCCAGCATCTACAGGTGTTTAATATACTAGGAAGATAGTTGGCATAACCTGTTTGATAGATTTTTTTCCCCGAGATAACTCTTCAATTACACTGATGCCCGCCTGGAACTCACATTCCATTAAAAAAAAACCCAACTTGTTTTCCGTCAGGAGGTGGGCTGTATTGATCTACCCGGGTATTTACTCTCTGCTGATTGCATTGAGAAAAAGCCACTGTGGAGTCACTCTTCACCTTGAATCTTTGGTGAAGGTTGTGTTTGAACTTCCCTGGGAGTGTTTCACCTCCCTGCTCCCCCAGATTTAACACTTTCCCATTGGGCTGGGCCCTGTCTAAGCTGTACCAAGAGTTTTTCTCGGTCTAATTTTGACCATGAGGAATAATCAAATCCAGAAGGAAGCCCCTGCCCAGCTATAGGTGCTGCAGGTGTAGGTTAGATATCTGTTAGCTAGCAGATCGTGGTGGCTCCTCTATTTTTCCAAAGCTTCCCCCACGCACAAGAAATAGATGCTATTTATGACTCCTAATACATCTGGATTAAGGTAATTTAGGAATCCTTAGGTTTGTCTCTCAGCTCGGGAAGATGACAGGCTCTGGGAGGTATGGATGGGTGACATTTCCACCATGAGATCTGTCCTTCCCCCTCTCTGCTCCCCCTTCTCCGCATCTCCCCCTTCCAGCCCTAAATGTGTCATGCTTTGTCACATCCTCTGCGTGTGTGTTTTTAGAGAACATTTGAATAAAAGGCTCGATGCCAGGTATTGGTGACACAGTGGGTGGAATTTGCAGCCTTTCCACAAAGAGTTGGAAGCCTCCATTTGCATAAGGTCAGGGTACAGCTTCTCACAGAACTTTAGCAGCATCTCTGTCTCTTAGCAACACTCTTGCACTCTTGGTCCCTGCATTAAATTGACTGGTCCTTTCCTTTTCTTCCTTTCATAGGGAGGCTTACAATAAAATGTCACCCTTCCAACCTGTGCCTGTCACCCAGTAGGTCATCTGTTTCTCTTACACCTCCTCCCCCCCCCACTTCATCTCCAATTAGGGGATGAGATTATTCATTTGGTGGATTCCCAAAACTGCTTCATTTTTTATTTTGTTAATTAATATTAATAACATTTCTCCCTTTGTATTAATAAAAAGGAGCCCTCATAAACAGTGAGGAGATAAGGAGCAAATTGCAGGCACCTGCAAAACAATGGGACTGGAGAGGGGTAATAAGGCGAGTGGAGATAGAGAGAGCAAGGTTTAGGTCATCCTCTCCACCCATTTAGTTGATGCAGGGTTGAACTCAGCATGGAAGCCTTCAATGTGCTCAGAATATTAGAGTCACCCCTCTTGGCTCCGGCATGGGAATTGGTGACAGAATACAGATGCTGATAGGTGGTGTTAATGGAGGGTCAGGCTTGGACAATAGTATCCATCACTTGCCTCATGGCTCTGCTGTCAGATGGAGTCATTTCTGACTGCTCTATCACCAAGATTTGGGAGAGATTCAATTATTACCTTAGGCTTGGTAGCGGTAGATACAAATCTGTGCCCCAAAGACCAGGAAAATCACCCCTTTCTTCTTGTCTCCCAAAGTGGGTTTCCTTCCTTTCCTAAATAAAATAAATATTAAAAAAAAAAAAAAAGAAAAAGAAAAGAAAAGAAAAAAGAAAATCCATGTTCGTGCCATTCAATCTATCCCTCTGCTACGAATTCCTGGGGAAAAAAAAAATAGCCACCACTTTGCTCGGCCTGAGAGTTACCTGGCAGTTCCATCGCACTGTGAAACTTTCGTAAGGAAGATTATGTCGGATCTTCCAAACTTTAGAGCCTGTACCGAGAGCTGTGCCTTTCCCCCGGGATTCCGGGCTCTGCATCCCTGGCAGGGAACTAAATCCCGTCCCTGGGTGCCGAGGGCTGAGCAGACACACCGCAGAGCCCCTCTTCACCCAGGACGGGTGAGGAGATTATTTATCAAGAGCCCTCGTTAACTTTAAGAACGGGGCTAAAGGACAAACTTTAACCACGGAAAAGCTCTCTATTTCCCCCTCTCTACTTTTTAAAGGTATTTAAGTGGTGATAGCCGTTTTAAATTCAGTCCGGATTTTATTCCCTGGCTCCCTGTGGCGAACTGATCCACTTCTAAGGAGGAATGGCTTGTTTTCTCTAACACATTATCCACCTCTTGAGTGGTGCAAATGCTAAGGTGAAACCTGGTGCTTTTCAGCGGTATTTCTTCAAAACTCTTATTCAAACGCCCCCCTCCCTCCTCGCTGCTCCTCCCGAAGCTTTCAGACACTGTAATTCCTGCAAGATAAATTCTCAGGTAATGGGTTCTGAGAAAAAGCAACAGAGGTTAGGAGTCAACTGCCTCCTCTTTAATAATTCACATGTCATATTTCTTCCACTTTGTCAAGTTGGCTAAAGAAGATGGGCAGGGCTGAGACATGCAGACACTTGAGTTTATTATCCGAGGGCTGAGGGGACCCAGAGAAGAGTGATGCCCTCTCTGTGTCTAGCAGAGGGGCAACTCCCGCTGCCTGGCTCCAGGGTTGTGTCTGCTCGCCCATCTCCCAGAGATTTAGCAAAGGAACGCTTGGTTTCCAGCAGCCGCACTCCTGCCTGGTTTTCCTCTTCCTGTGATCCCCCATTCTCCTCTCCTATTTAACTTTAAAGCTGTTATTAGTCCCTTCGATTCTTTTACTACCATTAAAAGAATAAACAGATAAATTAAAAATAAACCTGAGCGAGAGCCCATACTTTATTTTATTTAATTTTTATTTCAGCCACTGCGTTGTGATTTGTCTCCCTGAGTTCTAACACACTTTCACACAGGATATTTCTCTATTCAGCTTTGTAAAAGTTTCGAGGCTTACTAGCTCAAATTCAAACAGTTTTGGATAACCAAAGGAAAGCTGGAATTTACTGGTGAGATGAGGAATTTGGTTTTGGGCTTTCTTCCCCCAAGGCAACAGTGCAGCGAAACACCTGCGGCTGCAAATGTAGGCAAAACCTTGTCGCTGAAGTGGAAGAAACAGTTGACTATGAGGAAATTGGTCATCCTTCCTGAAATGATAAAGGTCTCCAAGAAGAGTACAAAAATGTTAAAATCCCAGGACTCCACGCTAAATTGTCTTTTCGGGTAGCTTTTTGAAAAACTTCCAAGATTTTCTAATTTTTCACTTTCTTGCCTCATCCTTGACACATTCTTCCACCACATTCTCCAGACCTATCTTCTAGTGTGAGTGCAGATAATGTCGTGTACCTGTGAAGGTGTCAGCTGCATTTTGAAATAAAATAGAAGAAAAGGAGAAGAGAAGCGGCTCCCTGAGCCACACTGCCTGCTCTTGAAAGCAGAGATACAGGTGAAAACACAAGTGACAGCAGAGCAGAAAATGTCTTTATTCTTCTGGGAGCTGCCTCTTTTCTCCTCTTACTATATTATGATTTTCCTCATGCTATCGTTTAAAGTAAAACCACTTTTTTTTTCAACAGTCTTTCACTGAAGCGGCAACACATTTTAACTGATCTTTTGCAGTGTGGTCTCTTATGTGTGGCTATAAGTCTTATCCAGAAACAGTAAATCTGTCTTATCTGTCAGATTTCGGTAACTTTATACATGAAAGGGAAGAGCAAGCAACTTTGGGGGATTTAGCAAAAGGACTTATCAGTGTAAGCAAGGATAACAGCAAACCCTGAGGCCCATGGGAAGTTTGCCCTTGTGATACTGGCCAGGGTTTGTTACATTTTTGGTTAGAGGCTTATGACTTTCACCCTTTCTGCAAGCATCATTTCCAGAAACAGGCAGCTCCGGTTTGCGGTGAAGATTGCTCTGGGATTTCGTTAGGGTTTGTTTTTCCTTCCGAGAAAAACCCCTGGTGTTACTGGGGCTTCAACACTTCTAAAATAAATATACACCCGGAACAAGACCCATGAGCCAAAGAGAAATAACAAGCTGACAGTCACCCGGCCGGGCAAGCTGGAGAGGGCTGGGGGTGCATCCTTTGGGGGCGAAGGGGTGCAGAGGTGCTTCGCGCTGTGATTTCTGCCCTCGGTCCCTCCTATGAAACCCTGTGCGCCTCATGGCTTGCACAGGGGTGACAGGCTGGCACAGAGGTCACCCTTGGGCTCGTAAAGCACACGCGTGTCCCCAAACTGTCTGCGACTGTCGCGTTTCTCCCTGCCCTGCGGAGGGTGAGGGGCTCCCCGCGCAGTGCTCACCTGCCAGAAGGCATAACATTATCGCGGTTGAAACTCTGAATTTTGCAGTCTGACACTTCGAAACTTGGTTTTACTATTATTATTATTTTTCCAGACACCAGTCCTCTTTTTTTTTTTTTTTTTTTTTTTTTTTTTTTTTTTTTTTTTTTTTCCCCACCCCGACTCCCGAGCTGGGAGTTGATTTTCCCGGTGCCAAACCGCTCCCAGAGACACCCGGCAGGCGCCGAGCGGGGCTCGAAGGGAGAGACAGAGCCATCCTCCATTGGCAACCAGCGATGAAATGCACTTGAAAAGCTGCCAGGGAGAATTAGGATGGTAGCCCTATCCTGCAAAATCAGATGGTTTACAGTGTCCCTGAGCAGCTGTTAAGCTTGTTGGGTTTTTTTTATTAGTATTATTATTACTATTTTCCGGCATATTTTTTTAACACCTGCGAAGTTTGTCTATGAGGATGCCACTAAAGACAGAAGTACTGAGTGCTTGACAGACTCCATAAAGTCCTTGGCATCCTTCTAGCTACGTGACAGGTCCAAGGACTGGGATGCGAAAGCCGGGGGGTGAGCGCGGCCCGGCGGAACGCCACTCCCTGCGCGCTCTGCCTGGCGCGGCGGGGCGATACCACCTCCCTGCAGACCGGCAGAGATGCCCTCCTGGCCCCAAAATAGGAGAGAGGTGGAGGACTTAGTGGGGAAGCCACCTGCAGCTGGTCCCTCCTGCCTCAGTCGCACAGCATGTCCTGCGCGGCGCAAAGGGGAAAGAAGCTCTGTAGACATTCAGACAGCACTGATTTAATAGGGAAAAAAAACAGGAGGTCTGGTGCTCTCTGCTCCGTGTTTTCCGATGAGGGGATGGCGCTGGTAGAGGGCTTTGCAGGGCAGCCCTCGCCCCGGTCCGCGCAGCCCCGGCCCCGGCGGAGGATGCGCTGCGCTCCCGCCGCTGCATCTCTGTCCCTGCTCACACCTCTCGTCTGAACTCATCGTCCCTCTGTCTGCCAAACATCTGGAGCATCCGCCCTCCTCCCTCTTATTTGCACTTGTTGTTTCTTATTGAGTTCTCCAAGTCTCTCTGCAGCTTGTCATAACCTGTAATAAAATGCCCTTTTCGTCGGAAGTTAAAGTCCAGAGGGCATCAGATCCATTTCCAGCTGACAGCAGAGAAGCCAGGCATTACTGCGGCGGGAGGATCGCTTTTGTCTGCCTCCAGGGCTTTAACTATTTCGCAGCGAGGCACCCCGGGGGCAGCCGGTCCCCACCCAGACCCGCGGCTAGTGCAATCCATCCTTTCGTGGTCACCCAGCACCACAATGTGACCAGGGCTGGGGGTCCTGGGCGGCCTCTGCCCCGGCGGAGCCTGTGAGTCCCTGCCAGGGAGGGCATTAAACAGCAGAGCATCCTCATGTCCCCGTGGGCCAGCCCAGATATGTGAATTATTCTTATTCTTAGTCTCATTCTCATCCTTATTGATTTTTACTCTTGTTTTTATTCTTTATTCTTACTCTTTATTGCTATTGCCAATATCCTTAGAGTGGAAACACGACTGGAAGAAAACATTCTGGAAGAAACATGACTGCTATATGATTATATATATATATATATATATATACACATAGAGAATTATTTATTATATAGAAGGCAACATCAGATGAATATTTGTTCTTTTTATGTCCACCTTCATATGCATATGTATCTGTGCTTATAAATACATGAACATTAATAAACATATACTGTATATGTGTGTGTGTTTGCACACAGAGTTATATGTACATAGATACATCAAGAGAGGTTCTCCATGTGTTATACTACACAAAAAAAGGGTTCATCCTGCCCAGTCTGTTGCCTCCTCTGTTTAGGGATGTGTATAGGACCAAAAAAGTACGTCAGAATATAAGGTGTGAGAGGCCAATGAGCCCTTAAGTGGTTACATGTGATTTATTTCCTTTTAAAGTCCGAGCAAACAAATAACAAACAAGAGGTGGGTTAAAAATACTCCCATCAAGGTGCACTGTCACCCTGGCATTGCCCAGGGTGTCCTGGCAAGGGGTCAGGCTGCAGGGCTGCTGGTGGGGCTGCACCTCTGATCGAGTGTTTATGGCCACTGCATCTTTGCATAACATTTGCTTTGCTTTCCTTAATGGTTTTCTCCGCTCTTTCCCCCTCTCCTCGCTGCAAACAGCTTCAGTCAGCCCCAGCCCCTGTGATGATATCAAGAAAGGTTTTTCTTTTTTTTTTATGGTCCAGCCAAAGCGAGGTCATTCTAATAATACCCAAGGTCACTGGTGGGAGCCACCGAGTCTCCCAGTCATTTTTCATTTGCTTGCAACAGTTAATGACAGTCACAGGGATGGAGCTGGGAGCTGATGGCCATGTGATGTCACCAGCACATGCTAGGGGATTATAAGGGCAGGTACAGGGCAGGGTTGTGGATTAAAAATGATGGAAAAAAAAATTCACTATTAACTGCTTCACTCCAGCAGCTTGGTGGGAAAAAAAAAAGGTACAGACAAAGGAGTGGGATTTCTTCCTTCTCCCCCCCCTTCAAATCAGTCCTCTAAAGTGCCAGCTCAACTGCTCCATTTTTTTCCAGATTTAGTGACTCAGCTGGAAAAGATCTGCAAAGCATGTGAGAGGAGACACTGCTTCCTGCACCAGCTGCTGGGCAAGAGGTTGCAAAAGCAACCTTGCAATTACCCAGGGGCGTTCCTCTCCCTCCCACCCAAATCAAAGGCCTCATCCCCTTCCTCCTGCCTGTGGTGACACCAGCAGGAGTCAGACCTGGACAAGTTTTTGGACTTTGATAGGTGTGTTGAGGGAGGTTTTTTTGGTTGTTTTAACTTATGTTTTTATTCTAGCTGTCCACTGGGCGGGGGGGGGAGGGAGAAGAAAGAAAAGGAAGCAGACCTCCTGGTCAGGCTGCAGTGCTCTTTGGCTGGAAGGGCCCTGGGGGAGGTGGGTATTGATTTAACCATGTGCACCAACTGTGAGGTTCACGCTGCAAAGTGCCCCTCACACAGCCATGGTCACACTCAGACCTGCCCCTCACCTCTGGGGAGTCACCCCAGAGATCTCAGTCCTCATGTGTGGCCCATCACTTAAACCCATGGGCTGAAACATTACACACTGGGAAGCCTGGAGTGTTCACCAGCCTGCAGGGACCAGGGGAAGAAACAACACAAATCAACTAGATACCAAATTTCATTATGAGTTAATAAATGTAGTTATATTCTGCTCCAAAAAGTGCAGAAGTAAGAATTTTTTAATAGGATAGTTAATAGTTTGGACAAACTGCTCTTTCTCACTGGGAAACAAACCCTAAAGAAAGATAAACTGTAAATTAGTCTTCACTCAGTCTCTCATCATTGAACTGTTTCGTCTTAGTTATGTCATCTTATTGTATTTATTTATGAAACATGACCTTCTCATAGCCTTGATTCTGCATTTTTATTATTTTCTGACATATTAACTGTATAGTGACCACCAGTTTAATTGTTTATTATTGTCATCACATATCTTATAAAAAAGGAATTCCATGAAGAAAGTTGGGTATCAGTAGACATTTTTGTCCAATAACATTTTTTTTATTAATTCATTGTACAAGAGCAAAAAACATCCACTGAAATGCAGCAAACAAGAACTAAACAATTACGATAGAAAAGAAAACAAGTGACTGGTTTATATGAACATCTAAATTCTAAACCTGTTTCACAGCTTACAACCATTTATGAAACTCTCACTACTAAGGTCAATGGACTTTGGATCACCTCCTATCTAAGGCGGGATGGATCAATGGAGTGAAGAGATGAATTCAAACTGATACAGTTTTCCAAAATACACCGGGATGTGCAAAACCCATACTTTGTTTTCTGTGCTTGTTATCTTCTCTTAATGCTCATTCCTGCAAATAACTTTTCCTTCATGTGTCTCTTTTGAATGAGAAGGGAGAAACAGACACAGCTGGAGGCTGGATTTTTGAGCCAAATCGTGCTGCTCTGAGCAGCCATGGCTGCAGTGAAGCCCTCTGAAGGATGCTGAGCTGTGGCAGTGTGATATCTGCTCTGAGACGTGTTATTAAGGATCTTCAGGTGTTACCTGGTGGTTGCTTCAGCAGTCCTGTCAGAATCAAAGGCTCATGTACTTATTTCCTTTCCCTGAGAAGATACAAACCCGTGTGCTGCTCCTCAGATGAGAAGAACGTGGTGCATCCTTCCTATCTGCCCGTTTTCCACAAAAATGCGTCGTGTCTCGTTTACAATTGGGCCTGACTTGATTTATCGTGGTTAATAGGATTAGAGCATCAGCCTTTCTCAAGGATATTGAAATGCACGGGGAGAGTGGTACTGAGTTGCTGGTGTCTTTCTTCTCCTCCTGTGATGGGCATAATGACACACCTCCAAGCAGAGGGGATTTGTCCAGTGGGAGCAGGCAGATTATCTGTATCTAGTGAAACAAGGCGTGCATGGCAACCTTTGCCAAGGCTCAAAGCCAGAACCTACTCACTATAAAATAATTGTGTCACTACCTAACCAAGGCACTCTTCATGTTTCATTTATCTTTTGACTGTAATTGAATGGTTGAAAAGCAAAAAATGTAGACAAATTCCAGCTGTATTGAGATCTGTTTCTTTCTCTGCTACCGTGGCCCATCATTAGATAGTTTCACTCTCTGTACAGAAGGTCAGAGAGTATAAATATAAATTGCATTTTGCATTACTTCTAGATGAGTGAAGCTGTCAAAGCAATAATATAAGCTTTCAGTCCCACATTCTACCACTTCTTTCCCATTTTTTGGCCAGGAGGTCATGTGCAAATTGAACGTGACAGCCCAGACGACATGTCCAACAGACTTATATTGTTAGACAGTTCTGCCATGGCACCACAAATTAAACCCACATCGGACTTTGAGCTCTTTGGGAGCTGCTAACAGTAGCTCAAGCTTCTTGCAATAAAGTTTATGTCCACGTCAGGCCTATATGAGGATAGCAGCAACTCTTTTGGAGGATCTTGTCGAAAATGCAGAAAACGGAGAAAAAAAATCTGACAGGTAAACCTGAAAGAGCTGATCATAGTAATGCAAACTTAGTTGCTTGAAAGGTGGATACATTTATGGTGTGTGTATGTGTGTACTCTTCACTTCTGTCAAAACTCTCTCCTCCAATCTATTGAATATCACTCCAATAAGTGATATTCAGTATTTAGTAGATATTTTTGCTATCAGCATTCAACAGAGGGGGAGCAAACTCCTAATTTTCCACCTCTTTTTATGCAAGAAAACTTAAACTTTGTGTCTGTTGGATAAAACACTGTGTATGCCAGTTAATATATTGTTGATGACTTGGAAATAAATGTACATTTATAGCATTAAAATCTGCATGGCCAGTCTCCACTAGCAGCTATTTGGATGATGTAGTCTAAATAGATTTGTGAAAATAGATGCTACTGAATATTGTATTTTATATTAACTCAGAGCACAGTTTTTCTACAGAACACCAGAAGGATGAGATTGAGGTTGTTGTCTTCAACTGGAGTCGAATCAGGTGTCAAAGTAGCTTTAGAAAGTTCTTTGTGCTGTGTACAATGTTGGAGAAAAGATAATGCTGAATGACAGTGAAACAAGATCGCTCTGGGGACAGAAAATCAGATTTCAAGCCCTTCACCTTTAGGTATCTAAAAATGCAGCACAGGTTGTGAACGACTGAGAATTCTTAGCATCTGGCAGCGTCTGCAGGCCTGTGCTAAAGAGCTGGTGGTCTTGGTCCAAATCTCGGCAGAAAGGAGTCCACATTATAAATGACATTATCTGGCAAATCTTTGCCTCTAGTCTGAGCAGAGGGGCCAAGAACTAACTTGGCACAGAACCTCGTGCTTTCCCTCATTGCAGAAATGTTCTCCCTAGATAAGGGCTGAGGCACATATATGGATCAAGAGAAGTCCCTGCCACTCTTACTCTACCAGCCTCCCATGAATGAACAAAGAACTTCATTTTCAAGGACTATCAGGCTAATTTTTTCCTTTTTTTTTTTTTTTTTTTAGGAGGACTAAAGTTAGAGTGAAGGGTTTGAGCCCCATCTGGTACAGATGGGTAGGGGCTTTGCAGGCTTCAGTAGAGCTACACTGATTTACACCAGACAATGCCATTAGAGGACTGAACTATCCAACAATAATTACAAAAAATGTCTTTGATTATGCATGTGCAACAACTATTTATGTTTACATTGCAGAGATTTGCATGTAGCACAGTGGGGAGTATTTTATCTCTTCAAAACATTGCACCAGCACAAATAATCCACTGACATTCAAATGAGCAAAGAAATACCCGCTTTTTACCACAAGATGGACCAGAAAGGATGTTCTTCATGCATCTTTTTCAAAAACAGATTTGTCAATAATCCTCAGCTGCAAAGTTCATTCTAAAGAAAGAAACATGGGAAAAAGAAAAAGTTAAAAGTCATGTTCTGTTCTAGGTGGTTACATTATAGATTGCTCTGAACAGTGAGTCTGGATGCAACCAGGTGATCCTGCACTTGAGAGAGAAGAGGATGAGGGAACCAGGGAAAGCAGGACATCAGAAATGCCCCACAAAAGGCAGCACCATACCTCTCCTGACGATATTCAAAGCAATTGTCAAGGAACACGAACCACTTCAAATCCAGAGTGAATTGGACTCAAACCTATCAAAGGCAGAGATGGAGATAATCATGTGAAAACTGGGAGACACTCTGTTGAAGTACCAGCCTGGAACAGCACAACAGAAATTACCACTGGGGGAATTACACTGACATTTAAGCTTTCATAACAGAAAGTGCTTAAAATATGCAGTAATATGTTGTATCTTTGACTCACAAGAGGAAATGGAGATGAAAGCACAGGTAATATTCCTTTGATATTTGAACTACATACACAGGTCTCCTGCTTTGACTTCTGGGATTTTTTTTTATTTGCTAATTGTGCTTTGGTGGTGCTTCGAAGACTTTAAATTTCTCAAATTAAGGCATGTTGCCCTACTCTAAATGTAGTTTTTCTCTTGAGAACAAGGGAGAAAAGCGTTGCTGGTATTTTAAGTTTGATGCCCAGCAGAGAACTGGAAGATGCACAGACATCATTTCCATGGCTTGGCTCTCCCTATTCACCTTTCCATCTTCCTTCAGTTGCTGGTGAAATAAAACAGGAGATTCCTCCATTTATATCCAACAGAAGAAGATATTATCCCACAGGGGAGACTACACAGCACTGAACTTACCTGGGGGGTTTGGCAAAGACTCTGCTCTGTTGTCCTAAAATCACATTGCCTCAGTTTCCTTATCAGTGGAACGAGGATGTGATAATGATGATCTGCCTCTTGGGAGCACTCTGAACAGTAATTTGTGTTTTTATTAGCCCTTCCAAGATGAAATATGTCATATAAATGGTCAGAGATATTAAACTGAGCTTAATTGGCAAGAGAGAATTTTCTGTCATAAAGAGAGGTCTTAGAACAAGTGAAGGACTCAGTGGACTTGAACCTGGCACAAGGCTTCCCTTTTGTGTGACAGAGCAATTCAAACTCAGGATGGGAGAAGCAGAGCCACCCCACCTGACCCACTGGGTCCTTAAATAAGAGCCTAAGATGAGAAGTCATATAAGGTATGTGCTCAGGATCAGTAAGAGACAGAAATCCCAGTTTAATTTCTGAAGTAAACAGGGTCAAAGTGAGCTGCTCTAGAATCCTGGCTGCTCAAAGCAACAGAAGAACATTAAAAACCAGACCCAGGTTTCAGCAGAGGAAATTTGACAAGGGGAACACAGGCTTAGCTGGGAGCTTTGGAACATCAGTCAGATGGGATAACTCTACTTTTGCATCTTTGTGGATCTGGTTGTCTCTAAAAGCAGCTCTCTATTTTGATGACTGCTTTAAGAGAAAGATTAGCTACTGTCATTAAACCCAAATTGCAATCCCAGCAAACTAGCCAAACCTCCAGGCACTCTGTTCACCAGAATTTTGTTACAAGAGGAATCTGTCACGTTGTCACTACAAAATGAGGCCAAATTTTCAAAGATCTCTCTCCAATGACACTCAGAGGTCTGGTACTAAGCCATCAGGGGATTTGCATTCACAGTTTGGGTTTCCAACATGACAATAAGAAGTTTAACTCCAAACACAACTGTGTTGCACGAGTGCATTAAAAAAAAAAAAACGAAGTGAGAAAAGCCTCTTTTCATTTTCTGGGACAAGCATGAGTAAACTAAAGTGACAACTGTGCCTTTGCTTTGCATGCAGGCTTCCTTTGATTTTTCATGAGAGCATGGACACCCAGAAGCTGTGTTCATAGAAGCTAATCAGGAAAATAAAAGAAGTTTTAGAAACTTCTCCTGTTTTGAATTCAGCCCTGAAGTCACCTAGTAGGTGTAAATTCCACACTCCTGAAATTTATTCTGTTCATTGTAAAACTGCCTCTAAACCTGTAGAGGGGATATAGGTGTTCGAGACACCAGGGAGTGTTGTGATAGGATGAGGGGTAACAGTTTTAAACTGAAAGAGGGTAGATTTAGATTAGAAATTAGGAAGCAATTCTTCCCTGTGAGGGTGATGAGGCACTGGCACAGAGAAGCTGTGGCTGCCCCATCCCTGGAAGTGTCCAAGGCCAGGTTGGATGGGGCTCTGAGCCACGTGGTCTAGTGGAAGGAGTCCCTGCCCATGGCAGGGGGGGTTGGAACGAGATGACCTTTAAGGTCACTCCCAACCCAAACCATTCCAGGGTTCTGTGAGACTATGATTGTATGAAAATAAACCTGTTCTGAGAGTCTGAGTCCAGTCCTCTCTGTCAGCAGAGTGAGCAAGGGTAGGGCTGGGTCACTGCTTGCTCACTGTGTGAGTGAATGAGGCTGAGACTTTGCAGTGTACAAGTATTATGTGTAGGACTGAACTGAGCTGGACAGTTTTGATGTGGTTATAGACATCTCTTCCTTAGTGGCACCGGCTCTTGCAGTCTGCCAGATATATCAAGTGTGCATCTAAATCTGGTGTTTATTTTTCACTTGATTTTACCCTCCATCATGATTTAACCAGCTGGGCAAGCAATTCTTCTCTTTCCAATTTTATCACTAACAGGTTTTGCCATGGCTCCCTTTCTTCTACAGTTCATGCATTTTTAAATTGGTAGCTGCTTCAATAATATTTGCAACTAATATATCCCTTTCCTGAACCACATTCACTATACCTACAGTGTTCTATCAAGCACTTGTGTCAAGGCTACTCTGTCAGTGGGTTTCATTCTTTTGACCCTGTCTACAAGAGGAGTTTGGGATGGTCCTTGTCCTTACAGGTACTTGTGTCATATGCTTCAGATCATTCATTTGATTGTGCTTCCCAAATTGTCACGTTAATGCAGTCCCCAAGCAGAGTGTATAATCATACAGTGACTGCTGGGTGAGATGCTCTTTCAGTATGAAGTGACATAGCTGTGCAGTCTAACATGCTTTAAGATCAATTTCTGAGACTGGTCTCTGCTTTTTACTTGTGTGGTATGGCTATACAGTTAGTTGTGTGTTTATAGATATTTCCTTGTTTGCTTACATACGAATTCATTGCATATATTTTCATGTTATGTGATAAAATAAATTTAAAACATTTGTAAATTTATCAACGCAGAATATTTTTTTACCCTTTTTTTCTCATCCTGTCATCCCTTGACTGAATGACTAATGAATCAATGCTTAGGGAACCCATTTATGATGCAGAGAAAACTTGTGTTCGAACTTTCTATTTATCTTCCTGTTTCTGTGAACATCTTCACTGTGGGTCAAATTTTTCTTATAGCAGGATATGTGCCTCAAAGATTTTGACCAGAATGTCATACCTAGATTTGAGAAGTCTTAGAGTTTAACAGAAATAGATGTCATTTATTTTTAAGTGTTTTTATTTTACCATGGAAGAAATACATGCACATATGGGATTCAAGCTAAAAAGTGTCTGGGTTTCCTCTGCCAGAAGAGTTTGTTAGGGCTGTGGATTGGATGAACTGACCACAATCTCCTCCCTCTCCCAGGAACAGCATCTGGGAAGAGGCAGTGCCTGAGGTGAGACGAGAAACAGCCAGGGTGAACTGACCCTTTAACCAATTCAGTCACCACTTGCTTCCCATGACATCTTCTCTAATACAAAATTTTATACAAGGCTTTTTAGAGCCTTGATTTGGTTTTTGGTTTTTTGTTTGCTTGTGTGTTTGGGGGATTTTTTTATAGAAAAGCTACAACCCTTGACATTTTCTGCAGCTCTAAGTAATAAACACATACCATCCCTTTCTTACCCCAAAGCATTTATTTTCCAGATCCCTCTTATCATATATGCTGTAATAAACTGGTGCTATTCTTGGGAATGTTGAGGACTAACAAAATATTCCTGGAATAAAATAATCCCTGATACTTAGGTGAGCACGAGCAGGAATGGACAATATTTCCACTGACTCCTATTCATACCCATTGCTGGAGCAACTCAAAACACCAGCCCAAACTTTAATTTATGGAGCAGCTCTGCACTGAGCAAAGGAAGTGCTGAGGAGAATGGGTTGAAGAAACCGCTCACTGCAAATATCTGTTCCTTTGCAGACGTTGTGTCAGCTGAGTTCTCACTCTCCTGCTTCGTCACCCATCTCGAGCTGTTGCTTTGGTGATGCCAGCCAAAAAATGAACGTGGCCATCCTGAACGTTTGCACCATGGTTCGTATCCTCCAAGGCGTTTGGGTGTCTCCTCGTTGCTGTGTGACACACCGGGCTGAGTGACAGGACAGTGCCCCAAGCCAGGCTCACCTGGCTCTGCAGGACTCCCCCAGACAGGGGACACCAGGTGGTGCAAAGCCACTGTAGTGGATCCGGTGCCATCTGCCCTCCTGGCCATGAGCATGGAAGCTCTTGGATGCGCCAGAGAGTCCTGGCTGCCAGAGCAATCCCTCGGTGCCGCTGACAGCTTGTATGAGGGACAGGACTGTGTCCAGATGGCCCCAGATTTTGAGGAACTACACTGAGAGATCGAGACTGAACTCACCCCTCCCATGTCAGTGGTGGGGGCTGAGAGTGCTTTCGTCTCCCATATTCCCCATATCCTGCTCCTGTCATCTGCCATCCCTGACAAGATCACCACTGACAATGCCACCCCATCACCACGCAGGCTGGCAACCATCCCGGGTTCCCCCCGACCTGCACCGCCTGTCACCTTCCCTCCACTGCCCTTCTGAGGTCCAGCCTGGTCTGCTGTGTGCCCCTTTCTCCTCCTTTCTGTGTCTCCTTCCTCACCACAGCCTCCCATCTGTCACCCATCCCCAAAAATGAGTGACAAATCACTCTTCTCAGCATCCTATGCCTATCCTCCAGATATCCTTTACACTCCTTTTTTCCATCCTACAGCGAGGTTATACTTCTTAACCTCACTTCCCAGATGCCCATATGCTTTCTTATATATATATATATATATATATATAATTCTTTCTTACCGTATCTCAGTTTCTTTTTCATCAGTGATGCCAGCTTGAATCATCTGTTTAGCCACATCCTGTACAACTGCCTTTTTACCTCCATTCCCCCAGTCCTCCCTTCGTGGCTCTCCTTCTGCATAAGAGTGAATAGTCCCTTTTTCCTATCACTTGAGAAATGGTACTGAGGTAGCAGCTTTGAAAAAAATTGTCAAGACCATAACAAATAGGTCAAATGTAGCAGAAAATCTGTCTCATAAGTTGCCATTTAATTTAAAATGGACACTGAAAGCCAAGTGTGTAACAACTGTGCAAGGTGATGGTGATTCACCCTTTCCTTCACTGTTTGAAATTTACCCTGTAAATTAAACACCTTTGGATTCAAGGAGCACTTGCAGTGATGTGGATGGACAGCAGTCAACAAGGCACATGTTTTCATGCCAAATAACCCCACAAAAGCAAACAAAAAACTCCACCCAACTTCTCTATTTACTCAGATTTACTTTATTTAGGATAGATTTACTGGTAGGACTAAGGAAATTGCATCCCTCTTCCCTCACTAGCAAACAAACCATGGATTCCCAAAAGAAGAAATATAACCCCGACTCTATAATGGTGCTATTCAGGCCCATTTGTGAAGAAAACAGCCTTTATCACTCAGTAAGCTCTTTACTCTGGAAAATATACTTTGTTTCTCCCTGACTTTTCTTTTGTCTGCCCCCTGCATACCATGAGCTCTTGCTTATCCTCTCCCTCCCTTTCTCACCAGTTATCTCGTGACACTGATAATTGCCTCAGGCAGCATCTCGACTGTTATGCCAAAGTTTTGAATGGCCCAGGTGGTTTTTTTTTCTAATTTATAGTCTCTTGGTTTTACCTGGTAGTACCATGCACCAGCTGATCATCAGCTCAGTTTGCCTTGATGCTCAACTTGCCTAGAGAAGTCTTGATTGGAGCACGGAACCAAGCCTGTTTGTCTTCTGCACCATGAAGTAATGACTTACCAGAGCTCTGAAAGCTGATCACCCTTCAGATATTTGCAAGTATGTTACCATTTTGCTCCCCACAATCACCATTCTTGACTGAAAATATTACTGTGTGGGGAAGAAGTGACCTAGAGGCAGCACTGGAGCTGAAGCCCTTCTCAGAGTGCTGGTCCTGCAGCAAAATCCACTCTGTAAAAAGCAGAGAGGGGTCATGGAATATTTCTAAATGCTGTAGAAGAAAGAGCTACCCTCCTTTCCCCAGGTTTGATTTCCAGAGAGGCACATAACCCCTTTTCTGCCTCTCTGTATATACACGTCCCTGTGTGTATGCACACGCACACGCCTGTGCCTGAGAAGGGACATGTTCAGATTGCAAAGATTTAAAAGCCAGACACAGTGAATTTTTGCCAGGATTTAAAGGTCCACAGCAATGCAATAATATCAGAATCAGTCAAATTACTGCTGAAGAAAACCTAAAAATGCTAGAGGAAGGGGGGACACAAGGAAATGTTAATACTTAAATATTTAAGCCAACTCTTCTTATTGTATATAGCGCCCAATCTACAGTCCTCCGATGCTTCCTGTGGCAAAGGAAAATTTTTTAAAAGTCGAAATTTTGAGACTGCCAGGCAGAGCAAAAATAAATCGTCGCTTGTGGCACATTGGTCGGTGTGGGTGAGCATCATACCATCCCAATGATCCTGACAGAGGTTTGTTCTGCTCATTCACATTCCTTCAAGCAGCAGTTTTCAGCCTTTGGCCGGGAAAGACCTTGTGGTCCATGAGGCAACCTCCGAGTGACCGGGAGAGGTAACACCAACTGGCAGGTCTGCGGTCAGCAAGAAGAATGGCAAGGGGCTGGAAAAGTGAAATGGATTGAAAATTCCTGCTGTATGGGAAGAAATTAATTTAACTCTTTATTTCTAGGCCAGACCAGGATGAAGCTATCAGCCAAGCTGCTAAAAAATATAAATATAAAATATAAATTCTTCTAAAGATGTAAAAACACTCAGAGCCTAAGTTTTATAGATAAGAAATTCAGAAGGCAAATCTACATTTTATTGCATTCATCTTAAATGTAATTTGTTTGCCACAGTTAATAGCATGTCCCCTATACTTCTTGGGGCCCTCCAATAAAGAGTGGTGGGTCAGAAGTTGCTGCTTCAATCCCATCCTCACGGAGAGCCTTGGGAAGCTGAAGCCATTTGTGCGTGTCTGGATGGCCACCATGGAGCACAGAGAAACCAGTTCTGCAAGGGCACCTCCATAGGAGGATTCCTTCTGCTCCATCCTCCTGGATCAGTTATCCTCCATCTTCCTCCTCAGTTATGGAGTTAAGGAATAAGAGCAGAGCTGGTTTCATTTGCTGCAGGGTGGTTGACCTGGTGGTCCCTGATGAAACCATGACCATGATGGACCAGAGTGATACACAGCTGGGCTCTGCAAGGGTCAGAATTTTAACAGAATAGATGAGAAATGGGATAATCTCTCCCCTTGCTCCAGCTTCCCCTTCTTTCCTTTTGCATGCATCTATCAAAAGTGAAAGATGTCTCATGCATGTAACCGGGTAATTGGCTGGCATAAACCATCACAGGATTTTTGAGAAACTTAGAATAATCTCCAGGACCTGGTCATCAAGTTCTTTGTAAAGTATTCAAGACAATACCTCATACAAATCTGCTTTCTAATTTAATCCAGACTAGTTGAGACTAGGCTACATTTAGATCTGTGAAAAATCTGGTTGAAAAGCCATAATCAAAGAAGAGCAATAAAGGGAGCAAATTACCAAATTAGCAAACTTGGGGCAGGTGTCCCCTGGAGAAAGGCTGGTGAGCTTCCTTTCAAAGGCTTATTTTGTGCAGGGAAAGGCTCTCACCTCCCATAGTACCAGTTCTGTCACAGATTAATAGTCTCTTTCCATAGCAACACCTGACCCTTTACTCCCCTTGCCTTGATTATATATACATATATACATATATATACATAAAGATATATTCCCTGTCTAGGGAAAGAATGGACAGCTGACAATTTTCTGTGGCATCAGCACAATTTAATGAAAGGGAGGCTTAAAAAAAAAAATAGAGAGAGCTGGAATGCTACTTCTAAAAAAAGAAATGTGGGGAGTCACAGGATCTACAACCGTGTCAACAGCACAACAAGCTGTTATCAGGAGCTTCAGACAGGATCCTGCTTCCCAAAGAGACTGTACTATGGCAAGTATTGAATACACGTGGGTGACAGCACTTTGGAAACAGGCCACTGCTGGGGCAGCTGCAAGGAGCTTGCAGGGACTGTCCAGGAAAAGGCAGATGTCTACTCAGGGAATGCAGTCCTCTCTCAGGGAGTGCTGGAAAACTTGGTCTGCAAGTGCCTGGCTAAAATCCCAACCATACTTGCACCATCTCTGGTCACAGCTTTTCAGATGGAAGGTACACAAATACACACTTTGGGTTAGGAGCAGAAATGGCATCGTTCAGCCCACGGTGTGTGATATGGGCTGGGGAGAGCTCGGCCTCCTGCCACCTCTTGCAAGGAGGAAGGTACAATTTAAAGCAAAAGAGAGCTGCACCTACAAAAACATAGCACCTGGGAGTGGAGTAAATAGGAGTTGGAGAGGAATTTCTTTCCAGAAAAGACTCCATAAATAATATTGTGTTTAGAGGAAAAATAATTTTGCACAAGGAACTGAAGTGTTCGGTTTGCAAGAACTGAATCTGTGCACAGATTCAAAAGGGGAAAATTATATCTGTGCACAGATATCCAAAGAGGGAAATGTGATCAGGTCCTGGAACATTCTGTAAAACCATTCAGAGTCCACACAAAGCTGCTAATAAAAAAATCCCAAGGGGGATTTATCAATTTCTTGATAAAGCAGCCAGCACATGGGAGTGCCCACCAGCACTGAGCTACAGACTTACTGCAAGTGATGGGTGGTACTGAGAAGTTCATTGTGAGAGAGAACATGTCCCACATGCCTGTTCACCACATTTAAAGGGTATGGAAGCATTTGGAGGAGGTGAATCCTACAGGACAAGCTCAGGGTAAAAGCAGATCCCCTGACTGTGTTAACAGAGAAACAATTCACTTTTAGCCCTTGTAGAGCTGCTGAATAAAAACCAGTACTTTACACAGGAGGACATGTCTAAGAAATCCAGTATAGAATGGATCCACCTCCTAGAGATAAGGGAACTTGCACATAAATTGGAGGCTGGCAATGACCCAAAATCACTAAAGAGAGCACTGGAGAGCATCAAGTGCATGCTACCGATACTCCAGTGCTCTGATGTGAAGAAAAGTATTACCCAGGGAAAAAAAATCATTCCTAGGGCCAATAGATTAGGCATCATGTTTGTTCCAGCTGTGAGGAACAGGAGGCAGCCTATCAACACACCAAAATATCTTTGCATCTCTCATTAGAGCTGATGAATTTTTTTTTCTTTTTTCTCTGATGAAACAGATGTCCAATTCGTCACATCTGAAACATTTTGTTTCATCCCCAAAGATCTGGGCTCCTCAGCCAGGGGCAGTCCCCTGCTGAGGCTGGCCCTGAGAGCTCTGGGGCCTTGGGGCTGTCGGTCAGGAGGGATTCCTGGGTTCAAGGCCCCGGAGCAAAGCCAACAGGGGTGTTTCAGGGGAGGCTGAAACAAAGGGGTTTGAAATTCCCAATTTGTTAACCTTATGGACCCCCCAAGGCTGCTCACAGCCATGGGAGTTGAAAAGGATGGGGAGAGGTGAGGGAAAAAAAAAAAATAAAAAGGCAGTGCATTCTTTGCTTGATATTATTATTATCCCGGGGCCAGCGTGGGCTGGGGACCACTGGGACAGAACAAAGGCTCATCACAGACATCAGTGTGCTCAGATGGAGGGTCCCCCTTGCTGAATGAACCACAAACTTTTGACTTTTTAATCCCAAGCTCCGTCAGAAGGTTATTAGACCAATGACCACTGGGCCTAAACCAACAGCAAGCCCCTGACTGACAATTTCTACAGATTATGCTAATAAAATACAGGACTTCTTTGAAGCCAAAGCACATTTCTGCTCTTGCCATACACAAACCATCCCAGAGAACCACATGTGATGCATTCCTAGTGCGTTCCTCTGGCATTCATGTGCATCTCCAATGAAATATGGTCCCACTAGAGTCAAAACCAAACTATGTTCAGCTGTGTTTGAGTAATAAAAATGCACTCAGATACACGTGTAAAAAGCAGTTTCCAAATAACAAAAACTAAAGAAACTCCCAGGTAAAGGTAGTTTCTACAAATAAGCCTGAGAGAGTGAGAGCCAGAAAGGAATTTTTAGCAACAACAAACTTTGATGTAGTAAGACTCTCAGCAGAGGGGCTGTATCTTTACTCAGTGTCTACACCAAGCTCACAGCCTTGCAGCTGAATTAAGGCTTAGCTTTTACAAAGATATCCAAACTCTCTTCAAGATCAAAGAGATAATAAACTCTCTGGGTCCTTCAAAATAACAGTTTGAAATACATTGTTCACCTTTTAAATGTTGATAATTATGACACTTTTAAAAGTAGAAACCCAGGAGACCAAATTATAGTCCGGATGTGGAGCTGTAATTGTGATCCAGCATGTCCTAACTGAGAGTCACTCACAGACACACCTACTCAGTGTGTGCTGGCCAGGTATTTTTACACTCTTTCTTTGTAGAAAGATGGGAATCAGTAACTGCAGGCATAAGTTAGGATAATCCCCTTAAAAGGCAAAGTTGTGTTTTTTTTAATTTCTCTAAGGTTTTATCTTTTTTTATATAATTTATTGTGCTGAGGACAGGAAAGATTTGCCCGCCTGGGTGTCTGTAAACCTTCCTGGGGTCCGTGTTAAGCTGGTTTTTATTTATTCCCTGTTGGAGAAGACTTCTCTGTAGGGAAGAGTATGTTCAGATTTACAGTAGGGTATATGAGAACCAAATCAGAGTTCTCATGAGGGTAAAAAAAGCTTTGGATAATCACAAGAATCATCTTCAGCTCAGTCAAACGAACAAAGTTTCTATCAGAAAGCGACTTTAATTTTGCTTATCATTTCCCACCGCACCTGTTAGGTAGAGTCACCTCAGTTAGAGCCTAAGAAAGCGCTCGTTGGGAAGAGAGAGCTCCCGGTGAGGGTCCCGTCGTAAGCTGCACCCCATGGCAATGCCAAAAAAGCGTGTGTCCCGTGAGGGCGCCCATCCGTGGGACTGGAGAGCCAGGTCGGGCTGTAAATCAGGTTAATTCCGTGTGAGGGGTCCTTGGAGGCGAGAAAGCCCCGAGCCCTGAGGTGAAGCGTGCGGGGCGGCCGCGGGGACGGAGGAAGGGAACATCGAGCATCGCTGCCCTCTGCCCGCGCCCCTCCGCGCCCTTCCTCACAGCCAGAGCTCCGTCCTTTCCGCGTCCAACCTCCGGGCTCAGAGGTGGAGGAAACTGGGGGGGAAAGGGGGAGTCCCAGGGGAGGGCGCGGAGCGGGCGCGGATGCGGGCGCGGGTGCGGGACCCCTGGCAGGGCGGCTACGACGCGGCCTGGGAGTACAATTAGCATTATCTTGATGAATTTCTAGGCAGCGAGTCCTTGCTGTGCCTTTCAGAAGTCGCAGGGCACTCTGTCCCCATCTGTTCCTTTATGATTATTGCTTCACTTTTTTTTTTTTTTTTTTTTTAATAGTAATCGTTGACCTGATATAGATGACTGGAGGAAAGGCGGGTGATGTGGCTCCTACAACGTCAATCAAAACTCTTCCTCAAACCCTCCCCACACGACCACTTTCTATCTCCCAGCTGTACTGGCAAGATGTTCTTAGCCAAATACATGATTCTATTAATGAGCACTTATATTTGCTAAGGAATGCAAATTCTTTCTCTCCGTGTATTATTAGCTGTATCAGAATGTTTGTCCTTTCAGTCCTCTTTGAAGTTGAAGGAGGAAAGGCTGTTGTGTGGCACTGAGAAGGGAAAAAAATTGAGAGAGAGGAAAAAACACTTCTAACTCCTCCAGGCTTTTATTTGTTCTCTTGCCAAAAACGCCAAAGGTAGCAAAACTTACAGAAATTATTTAAAATGTGTAGTCTTTTTCCTCCAAATTAGATAGATTTTTTTTCCAACTGATCATTCCCTTTTAATAATAATGAGATCTAATGAACAGCCTGGTTTGAATTTACTTTATAAAATAATCTCTGTGATGCTCTAGAGAATCTATTACTAGTCGGATGGAAATAAATCCAATTGTCTCCCCAGATATGAGAACGGCTGTTGTCGGCGCTCTGGGCTTTAAAAGAGCACCCTCTTCCCCTCCTCCGCCAGTTAGTGGCTGATGTCGCGATACGACAGGGCAGCGCTGGGGCGCAGGGCTGAGCCCGGTGCCCGTTCCAGCCCGGAATTCCCGCGGGATGCGCAGAGTTTGTGGGGCCGGTGCTCCGGTTGCTGCGGGTTTGCAGCGGAGGGCGGGTGCGGAGCGGGTTCCGCATCGCTGCGCGGGGGCGAGGTCCTCACCCACCCCCCGGGTGGACACGAGTGGGGACTCTCTGCGGTGAAGTTTTTATTCCAGATAAGCGGAGAGGGGGATAAAAGGAGGGGCACTGCGTCAGCTCAACTTTTGTCATGTATCACTTTTCCTCTTGAAAGGTGTTATAACAGCAATTCAATTACAGTAAATAGTGTACATCATCCTCACAGCTGGAAAATTCTGTAACTAACTGTGACCAAACGTTGTAAAGGAATATAGCTTAACCAGTATTACTTTTTTTTTTGGTTGCTGACCACAGGTTAATTAATTTCAAGGAGCTTAGTATATCTAAACAGAAACACACTGTGATGCTGGCAAGAAATCATAAAATATAAAACGTGGAATTAGGAAGATCATGTGAAATCTCCACAGCAGTATTTGGTGCTTGGGAATAATTCTGGCGCTGCCCCTCGGACAGCCCCCTCCGTTCCTGGTCCCCCCAAACCCAGCGGAGGCACCGAGCCCTCTGCAAACCCCTCAGGGCACACACTCGAGTCCCGGAGTGGGACACGCACCCGCGGCTGGGGATGTGAGTGCCACGCACTGACGCTCGCTCACATACACCTCCAGGAAATCACGCTTCCATGAGAAACGTGTGCGGGGCATTATATACATTACAGGCCATACCTATAGACTTTGGTTAAACACCCACTTGCAGCCCGGTATTAACCCCGTGCAGAAGCTAAAGAATGTTTCACGTCGGGGCTGCAGAAAACGGTGTCCGAGAGAAGCCCTAAATCACCCATGTGAAAAAACCCGGTGAAACTCCTCTTAAGCCAAGCGCAGCTCCCTTTTCCATTAATGGTAATATTAGCTGCCGTCTCCAGTTGCAATTGGGAAGATTTAAGGAGGATTTCATTTACTAGGGGGTATATGAAAAGGTGTTGTGTACCGTGGGAGGTGTTTCCAGCCCGACACGTGGAATGGTGTGTTTTCCACCTCACCGTGCCCTCGGTGAGGACTGACTCCGACGGGGGGAACACGCGTGGGGGGGAACAAGCTGTGCCCTGCGGAGAGGAATCAGGATAGGGCCCCGGGAGTCACATCCAGCTCCCAGAGCCAGCTGGGACTTGATCCCGCTGCTGACACTGAGCTCGTCCTGCGTGGTCGTGGGGCAGTGAGAGGGGGAGGTTTGATGTAGGAGCCGGGGGCAAGGGGGGGGAAAGATGTGATGGGGCATCCCGGTTTGGGGAGTTAAAAATAACCTACACCTACCACTGCCCCTCAAAATTACAGAGACCGGGATAAGAGCCAGGTGGATTTCCCTGAGGAAGTGAGACAGGATCGGGCCCGTTCGCCAGCTCCAGGATAGGGACGCTGTCGCCAAGCGGGCTGAAGTCACCGGGAGAGTTCCCATTAATTTCCACGTTTGTTAGCGAGCTGTTGGCCACGCTCCAAAACAAAAAATAATTGAAAAAAAAATAAATCCAACAAACTACCCTCGATCTCTGAAAACTTTATTGAGCAAAAAATCTCGAGCTATGGATCATCCCGTTTTTCTTTAAAAAGGAAGAAAATATAAGTCACCATCTCCAAATTGCAATCGCCAGCCCCAGAACAAAGGTCCGAACCCCCGCGTTTTGCAGTTGTCAGGACAATCTTGTCCATCTCTGCGGTGAAAGGAATACAAATTCCCCCCCTCCTCTCTCTCAGCCTCAGCGAAAGCCCGCAGGAGGGGGCATCACCACTTCAACCCTGCGCCCACCGCCCTCCTCGCAAGTCGGCTCTTTAATATTTCAGGTTTTTGACTCTTCCCAAGTAAAAGTTTGAGAGTTAAACTCCTGCCCCCCGCCCTTGCTCAGAATGGCAATGAATCCCTCCTGCCAAGTTCGTTTGCTGCTTCTCCTCCCCTCCCTCCCCGTTGACCAGGTGCGAACTTCCCGCAGCGGGACGGGACCTTTCCAGAGATTAAAAAATATCAGTGCGAGGCGAGCAGAAACGTGCTGGTTTACAGGGCAGTTCGATGGCAAAGTTAGGACTTGCATCAGTTTTTCGACTTTCCCCCCCTCCCGAATATAGTTTTTTCAGCCGAAAGCGGGAAATTCGGCAGAAGCTGAAATTTACGTTGTACATGTGCAAAAATGCTCAGATCTTTTTTCCCCAAGGAGCGAAATAGTTCTTAAAAATTTGCTTATTTGTTTCTCATCACTGCCCGTCTAATGCCTTTAATCGTGTGTCTTTCTAATTCTGTTTCTCCGAATTTTCGTCTTTATTTCACTATTTCTGAAGTCGCACCCGAAAGTCTGGATTGCAGACGCATCACCACCCAGGTACAGGTAGAAAAGCACAAAACCCCGAGTCCTCCTAATTCTGGTTTATCTTTTCTGGGGGGAAAAATCATCCCTCAAAACATATTTCTAATTATCCTTTAAAACAACCCATTTCCGTATGTTCGAATGATTTAATTTTAAACTCTTTAGTCTCGTTTATTATCTTCAGGAAATTGCTTCCACTACCGCGTAGGTTTATTTTTGTGACATAACCCTGAAATATTCCCAGCAGAGGAAAATACACCCCAAACGCATCCCTCGAAAGTTTTTTTTTTTTGTTCGCACCCTCAAGTTCGTTGTTAATTTTTCGTCTTCTAATTCTCGTCCTTCATTTAGAAAAGGTGGTGTCCACGCAAAATGGGGGGTGGGGGGCGTATTTGTTAATTAACTGATTGCTTCAGATGGCAAGGTTTAAAAAAAAAAGAAAAGAAGAAGAATGTTTTGTTCATTATTGAGATGTCATTTGCCAGAGTTACCACTGTCACATTCGGGGAGGTGTGGGGGGGAACGGGAAACTTTGGCGGTTTTAAATACAGACTTTCTTATCATAACTTTAGCAATTTAAGCCTCAGAATTTTAGGCATTTTACAGAGGTTATTTTCTACTTCTCAGCGTGGCAAGGGCGGTTATGTTTTATTTCGAGAGATTGTGAAACTCTGGTACTCAGCAGAGTTCGAATCCTTTTTCATCCCTTCCAAGGAGGAAAAATGTTCATTTTTCTTATTAATATTTTTCTTTCACAAAGAATATATATATACTCTTATTCTTATATGTAAGGTCAAAATACCAAAAGCACATTTTCTCTCAGTTCCTGTCCTCTCTTTACCTGAAGAGCGCACTCGGCGCCACAGAAGTTAGTTAAAAAATCAATCCAACATAAATCCATGCAGGGTCTGCAATGGAGGAGGGGGGGAGGATTTTTACTAATTCTTAGGACCTGGCTTGCAGAGCATCTGGGAGTAAAACGCAGAGAGGAAAATTTGCCGGGGGTTCGAGGTCCCAAGCGCTCCCCTCGGAGCTAATTAGGAAAGAACATCCCGGCAAGGTCCAATTTCCAAACCCAGCTCTTTCCTTTTGGAAAGTTACCCGCATCGCCCGCATCGTTTCTTTTAGAAACCACAATAATTAGACCTGAGTTAACTACTCTTCCTCCTGGTCAACAAATCAATAGCAATTAATTTGAAATAACTGAGATGATAAAACACTTCCTATTGCACCTGACCTTGCCAAAAGAGTTATAAATAGAATATACTGACTTTATGTTTTAACACAATTCCCGTTGGTTTAATCCTTCTTTTGCTGTTCCTCGGCTCTTAGGACGCTTTTAAATTTTCTATTTACTTCCGGGTTTATGGCTTATTTTTTAGACTTTAAACACATTTTCTTAGGACGATTTAATGTTTTAAATAAAACAATAACCGTACGAGATATTTGGAGCAAAACCAAGGTATTTACATCAAGTTCGAGTAAAAAATGTAATACATTTCATGTAACCCTGTAGAATGAATGATACAGTATTAGACAGGAATATACGTGTAGCCAGCATTTTATCACTTGTGCACACTGTTTCAGAGGACGTGAATTGATCTAAAATTGAAATTGTAGAGAAGAAGAAGGTGATGGGGTGGGAGGACTGTAAAGGGAAGAGATCAGAAACGTTTAGGTGTGGAATATTAATTATGAAACACAGAACTCTCTTCACTTTTCTTTGCTCGGTAAGAAAGCCTCATCTTCCCGCGCTCCCCCTCTTGCTCCCTCTTCCTCTCTTTTATTGGAAAGAGGATCCTAAATTCCTTTTGACTGATAGGAAGTTACAAGACAAGATGCTATTTTCTCTTTCTTTTCTGACAACTCTGTCATCCCCGGGATCATAGTCATGTCAGAGTGTCTGTCTGGGAGAAGAAGAAGAAGAAGGGGAAAAAAAGAAATCAGTGAAGCCTGTGGCCATCTTTGCATCAAAATTTTCCAGACCTCTATTTTTGATTGTGATCCCGCTGATCTGAGTTTGAAATGCGAACACAGCAAAGCCCCTAAGCCTTCAATCGTGTGAAATTTTCAAAAGATCTCTAGAAGCAATCTCAGGCTGTCTGACCCCTGACAGGCGGAGATCTCTTTATACCTCTCTCTGCCAGCACTTCATTTGTTGGAATATCTTTCAGATTTGCACCTCCAGATGACAACCTGAGTGTTTATTATGTGTATGAATCTGAAATCTTCACTGCAGTACAAAGGAGACGTCTTAAACATCATGTTTAATTTCAGATCATAATTACCTGCTCCTCTTTTGCTTCTAATTATCTATTCCTCCTTCCTCTCCGTGGCATGTTGATATTTTGTTGATTCTCCCTTTTAATCAGCCTTTCTTGCTTTCTTTCCATTTTTTTTTTAATCGTATTAGTTTAGTCCACGGGGGAATTAAACATGTCACGGTGGACACACATCATGCCTATGTGGAGAGAGAAAATTCTAGCGATGAGTGTGTACTCCCTATGGCTCTCCGTATATATGGATGTGCTCTGGAGAAATAATAACTATTCCTGC